>NC_057834.1:39010536-41510536 GCF_910594005.1 Cervus elaphus
GGCTCCCTTTCACTGCAACCCAGGCCAGAGTGAGTTTCATCAGATAATCGTACATTCTGGGTGCTGTGTTGAAAGTGAGCGGTGGGCGGAGCAATGACTTCATTACTATGTGTAGTTATTATTAACTTCTATTTTGTAAGGAAACCGAGGTTCAGAGAGTTTAAGGGACCTGAGGGAAGGCACATTGTTAGTGAGCAGCATACAGGTACTTGAACCCTGGCCTACCAATGAGCAGTCTATTGCATTGTCCACTGCCTGCCTCAGAGCGTCTCTTTTTAATCAGTGGGTGTCATTGCTGTGAGCTGAGAGGTTGGATGCAGTAAGAAACTGAGGATACATTAGGGACTTGTTCTATTTCAGAAGTGCTGCTTCTTTTCCATCCTACCCATTTTCTAATATATTTTTATAGGTAATATGCATTGTTTTTTGTAATAAAACAATAACAACATAAAAAGCACATGTGCCACTGTGCCATGTCTTTAAGAAAGTAAACGGCTTCTCCATCCTTGGCCAGAGGAGACCCAGCCAACGTGGAAGCTGGTCCCTGGAGAGTGGTCTTTCCACTGTCATCTGGAAGAGTATCTCATGTTTCTCATCACAGATTCCCCTGTGATGACCTGTTGTCTTCCCATCTCTCACCTCTCCATCTCCCCAAACAGATGCAGAATGTCATGTATGACCTGATCACAGAGCTCAATGATCGGAGTGAAGACCTGGAGAAACAGATCGGCAGCCTGGAGTCTAAGCTGGAGCACCTCACCGCCAGCTTCGATTCCCTGCCCCTGCTCATCGCCGACACCTTGCGTCAGCAGCAGCAGCAGCTCCTGTCTGCCCTCATGGAGGCCCGGGGCGTCAGCGTGGCGGTGGGCACCCACACCCCACTCTCCGACAGCCCGATCGGGGTCAGCTCCACCTCCTTCCCGACCCCATACACGAGTTCAAGCAGTTGCTAAATAAAACTCCCCACTCCAGAAGCATTACCCATAGGTCTTAAGATGCAAATCAACTCTCTCCTGGTCACTTTGCCATCAAGGAACATTTCAGACCAGGGATCGTAAAGAAGAGACACCGAGCTAATTAACTAACTCATGTTCATTCAGCGTGCTTGGTTTGATATGCCTTGAAACCAGAAATCTAATCTCTGTTTAGGTGCCTCTACTTGGGAGCAGGAAGAGGAGATGACAGGAAGCGACGCCTCTGGCAGGGCCCTTGCTGCAGAGTTGGTGGAGAACAGAAATCCACGTTCAATCTCAGGTCTTCACGTGGGGAGGGGTGGGGGGTCAGATGCACTGAAGGAGCCAACAGTGAAGCCAGCCTGGAGGTGGGTCCCGCTGCGGGGAGGGTGTGGTATCAGGCTTGGGAGATGGGTTCCTCACCCCTGGGGTCCTCCAGCCCACCACTTTCCTTTCCTTTTGTCTAAGGAAGCCCCCAGAGGACAAAAGTAAGAGAGAGCTGCCCACAGCTTAAAACAGATGTTCTTTCCTCGCATCCCTTACACAGTCATAAAATTTAGACTGAAAGAAAAATTGATGAATAAAAAGCCAGACTCTCCATTCAATATTAATACTCATATAAACCCATGTATTTGCAAGTGTGTGCATGCACACACAGATACACACACATCCCACATTCAACCCAGGTCTTTTCTTGTTTGCACTTGACCCAAGCAAAGAGGGAGCTGGTACCTTACTCTGCACACAGTAGGCACTCTCTAAATGTACATTGAGTTGGTCTGAAGCTGGGTGTGGGTGCTGTCAGTTCAGTGGGTTTGCCAGTGTTGCCACATTCTGAGCTTCACTGAAGATGCAGGTCCCTTCAAATACAAAACAGGGTACACCATGCTTGCTCTGAGATGAATGACAAGCCAAAATTGGCATTCTGGAGAGATAAGCAGCCTTCTAAAAATAACAGCTCCTGCAGAGTTTTTATCTTGTATCCAAACAAGCTGTGTTCCACAGGAGTGCATGATCAGGTGTATGGATATGAGGGCAGGGGAACAGGATCTGTGCACGCATGCACACACATGTGTGAATAGGTGCAACCCCAGGACACCTTCGTGAATAGAAGTGTTGTCTGGGGGGTTGTTCAGTGATATTTATCCAGTGACAGTTTTCCAGCCCAGATGTTAAGAGCACAAAGGTGTCAAGGGCCTCACATGAGAGCTGGGAGGAGAAGTGAGGATGAGTGACCCAGGTGGTCCCTTCTATGTGACCTAAAACCATGTCAAAGTGCAAAGTTTTGAAGATAAAGGGAGCCCTTAGGGAACGTTGTGGGTAAGATAAGGTGACATAGATTTGTCAGTAGCTTACTCCTATTGTGCCACGTTTATCTTGGTGCAAAAATTATTGTAATACTTCTCCAACTTCAAGAGGCTTCAGAAACATCCAGATCCAGTGTATAACAGAAATTGTGAGCACAGGGCATCTGGATGCAAGATATTTTTCTCATACCATCATCTAACTATACATAATGCTTGTGATGTGAAAACCATCCTACTGGTCATCACATTTCCCATTCCAAGGTCTCTGACTTCTGCTTGTGGGGACTTAAATGATAGTGTAGGGAATATTTTATCCGTTTAGGGTAAAATGAAGGATGTCATTTGTGGTGTGGATGGTTGTCCTGTAGGGTATCACAGGACATCATCACCTTTCTGAAAGCAGAGTCTAGCTATGGAGACTTCTACAGCTCTGGGCCTGGTCTTCTAAGGACAAGGGAATCATCAGACAGCAAAAGGTAGACAACCCTAGGAAGCCCACTCTTTCAAGAAGATCTGGTCTCTTGTTAAATTTCTTCTTTTATCTTTTTTTTACTGCTATTGCTCTTCCCCTGATGGCCTCATTTTTATCTCAATAACTCCTTTGAGCATTTTCCTTCATTGTTTTGTATACCATAGACACCACACTTACTGCTGGCTTCTTTTTTTTACTTGTTATTTTACTTATTGATTATCTAAAAGATCCGTATCTTTTTTTATGTCCCAAGAATGGTGCTCCTGTTTTCAGTGACAGCTGAAAGTATAAACAGACAGATAAGCAGGTGAAATAACCATGTGTTTTCTTTGTGGCATTAGTTCATTTCACAGTGTGAAAAGCACTGACAGGTCAACCTGAGCATGCCAATCTCAATCATCTAAACTGCAGCCCTCAATTCTTAATTCCTAGTCACTCTTCCCATTCCCCAGGTAGCCCTATGGTGTGTGTGTGTGTGTGCGCACATGCACATGTGCATATGTAGGGATTTCATTTGAATTTCAAACAAATGACATGCAAGATTCCACTGCTACTCCTCCTGCCAAAAAGTATGTGCAGACTTTTGTTGTCTATGGGTGGCTCTTCTTTAACCCATCACTAATGCTGTTCACTTGGGTAAATCCTAATGACCAAGCTAGCAACACAAGCAAAAAGAGTGGCTGGAGAAACTTTCCGTAACAGCAGTCACTGGTGTCCTAGAAACACACGGGCGTTTGTAGTGTGACTGGACCTATTGGTAGTGCAATAGCTAAGTATGGTTTTTCTCCTTGGGAAAAGAGTACTTTTCAAAAAAAAAATGACCGAATTTGCATGTTGACCCTCCAGTGGTAAATGGGACGCTGCTTCTCTGCGCTGCTATTTCAGCTTTAGATGGGGAAGTTATCCATTCTCCTGCAAGTACAATGAACCTTTGATGACTTAGGTATGGATTATCCAGGATGTAACCCACCCATTTCCTTCCTACAGCCCATCTTTCGGCTAAGTCCACTGCGCCTCAGCATCACAGTCAGATGGGAAAGGGGGGCAGGGGGCTTTTCGTGCCACACCTTCTTGTCCTGTAATTTCAAGTTTGGTGGTAGAGGAGATTTAATTATCTACTCGAGAGTTGGCTATATGAAAAAACAATTAATTATGGTAACCTCACCCCAGTACTGAACTGATTGAGTTCTTCCCCCTCCTGGAAGTCAGACCCAGTGGCCAAGCCCCTCCTATAATCTTTCTGTTAACTCAGTGTCAGATCAAAGTATACCCTGATATCCCCTAAAATATCTAGACACTTGAATTAAAAATACGGAGCCACCCCCTCATTGCTTAAGCCATATTATAGCTTCATGTACTGTAAAGGCAGGGATGTATATGATTACCTAAGACCACTAATCTCAGTGGAATTTCAGGACAGAACATCAGTTGGTAAGTTATACCAGACTAGGGGCTCACCCCTCCTTAGATTGAAGTCCAAATGAAAATCTGCATCATTGGATCAAAGGCCACATATGTGTGATCATCATCAATAAATGATCATAAAGTGTCTATGAACTGCTCTTGCCATCCTCATAATATGTAACTTCATGACATCATATCTCTAGAAAGGTATAATACAGTGCAAAAGAGCAAGAGGGGTAAGGCCTTGAATCACCACTAACTTTGACTTCAGCAAGTACCAGTGGTATAACAATAATCTCATAAGCGAGAAGGCATAGAGAGTGTATGCCCAAGTAAGTTCTAAAGTGTTGAGCAAGCGCAAACTGTTGTTGTATATTAAAGGCCGGGAAGAAATAATATTGAAGAAATAATGATTTTAATACATTCCCTTTGATTTTTTATAATTTCTTATGAATAAATCCTGATGGAAGAGAATAAACCTAGAGATACAGAATCAGAATAAATAAAAAGCTAACATTGGATCCATATCCTTGGCCAATGAATATAACCACCTCAGACCTCAATTTCTCTATACTTAAAATGAAGATAACAATTAATATTCTTAAGTGTGAAGTATTCAATAGATTTTTAAAATGGAATCACTATTGTCAACAACACCAGCCCAAACCAACTCTGTCTAGTCTACACTTTGGTGTTGCCTCAGAATGTACTCAGTAGTTACCAAAAAGTAATTCTTACCTATTGACCTATGTGAAATTAGCAGGGAGAGAAGCATGGGATGAGCACATAGTCCCAAGACCTCTCTCCTCCTTCAGAGTGTACCTCATCAAACAGTGCACCCCAAATTAAGAATCAGTGTTTCATTCCAGAACCCATGATGTTGCTACCATCACAGGACCAAATTGAGACACTATGAAGTCATTGCACTACCAGTAGGTTACTGCCCTTTTAAAGTTACTGCTTTTAAATCGTAAACTATGTCCCCAGTTCTGCAGTCATCCCACTTCCCTCGATGTTGCCTAGAAGCAGATGAAGGCTCTGTCAGTCATCATTTTGCTGCCCCTATTGACTCTGCACGTGTTCGGTTTCAGTACCTTAGACAGCTACCTGATGGCTTCCTGGTAGGCGGGAACAGCCTCTTCCCTTCCCATCCTTCCGCTACAGTCGGTCGGCTTAACGACACCCTGGACAGTATCCCTTCCTTCTCTACTGCCGCCAAAGTAAACATTGTGGGAACGGGATCACTGAAACCACTAAGAAAGGAATGTTACAGGGATAGCAATATTAAGTGTCTGCCTCTGGTAGTAGAATATAGGTGAGTTGCTCTTCATCCTGAAAGCTTGTGCCAAGCTGCATGAATAGAAATTAACACTAAACTCCTGTCAGACAAAGAATATGTAGATTTTTACTAAAATAGACCGAAGCTTATTAAAAAGTTCTCAGTGGAATGGTATAGTAATATATACAGATAGAGAAAAAAAAATAACTGTGATCTTTTTCCTTACACTATTACTGGAAATGCCCAAATATGAACTGGAGTTCCCTCTGAACAAAACCATTATCAAATCTTCAACGTATGACCTCCAAATCTAGGTGCCAAGTGCCCTGCCACAGTTGTTTACACACCCGAGAAACACGTTCTGGAAGCTGTACTCTTGGGCTTGGACCATGTGTTGAGACAAACAAAACAGACGTTGTGGCCAACCAAGCTGATGGAGGAAAAGCACAAAATTCAACACCAACCTATAGTTCAGATCCCAAAGAGATGCTGAATTCATAGCCAAAAAAAAGTTTCTTTGACAAATCAAATACCGATCTGATCGGAACAGCCAACATGAAAGTTCACAGAAGGAGGACAGGGAATAAACAACATTCTCTAGCTGTATCATATTGTCTCAGTCTTTGAATCTCAACCAGGACTGATCTACCTTCATCAGACACACTTTTTAATGGCGCAACAACTCAGTATTGGTCCCAGACTCTCCATTCTGCACTGACCGGAAGAGAACAAAAGAGAGCAGCAGGATGTCAATGGAGGAAATATATCCATGGCGAACTCAGAAACTGATGTGTTTATATTCAGAATCAGATGAGCTTCAATATGAATTTGCATCTTGCCTCTGTACTGCTTGCTATTTTTTAATGATAGGAGAAAGTATAACAGTTTATTTTAAATATGAAATATATTGCTATATTATAAAATATATTGTAACTTTCAATTAACATTTTGTATCAAACTAGTCTTTAGCAGGTACAGTGTCAACCTGCTCTCCCAACGACTGTTTCTGAGTACACATCACTATTAGTGATTGCCTAACACCCAGAACAAGGGTCCTCAGCCTACTGAACTGCCATATTCTAATTCCCTGAGACCTGACTAATAGAGATAAAAGAACGTTATACCCCACTTAGAAGACTAATTCTACCCTAAATTCTTTCAAGCCATTTCAGAAGAGATTTTAAAAGCCATCACTCCGTTAGTAGCTGTGCAAAGCCAGTTTAATTAAAGTGCAGGCTCTTTCTATCTAAATGCAAAGGCCCTATTACATAAATGATATGTCTCAAACTCAGCCAATCAGTTTTTCCTTTGGCAATGGCAGAATGGGGCATAAGGAAGGGTCTTGTTCTCCTGTGACACAAAAGATTCAGAATCCTAGGCGTTGTAAGTTTCTCTGCGTCAGAGTATAACTGGGATTGGAATTTCATTTCCGTGGGGGCTCAGTGAGAACCCAGCGGGCAGTTATGCTCTTCTGAGTCAGCGGTGCCCTAGAGGGAGCCAGGTTTCCACACATTTAACCACAACATGGAGCACAGCTCCTAAGGGAATGAAGGGAGGAGGCAGGACATGCAAAGAGCTGGGCTTCCTTTTCTGCTAGTTTAGCTGGGAGGAAAGAGTTTCCATCAAGATGTTTTCCTTTATCGGCAAAACTGTGACAAATTTTCTACTTCAGCAACTACGATATCGATGTCCTTCCTTCTCTGATAGAGCAGTTGGGACACATGTGTAAAATTTCTCACTTCCCTCCTTTGGCCACGGGACTCTTTGTAGATGAAAACAGGATGCATTTGGTCATAGAATGAAGGTTTCCTGGAATCAGTGGCCTCCTCCCAAGGAGGACCCTTGCTTGTTATCACATTGGTAAAATATTGCACAGGTGCACAGCAAGTAGCATCAGGATGGATTCTTCAACTGAGGGTATCTCTTCCCTTCACAATCTCTGAAAATTCACACAGATATACTGATAGTGCAAAACAGTAGGTTTTCTCCTGGGAAAAAGGCTGGAATCCTCTCACACTTCTGTTTTATTTGAGCTTAAATATAGATAAGGCTGGGGCCTCAATGATGTTATTCATGCCATTCGAAAGAGAAATATCTAAATGCCCAGCTTCAATATGCTCATGTGGCTGAGACCTAACATGGAGACACATTTTACTTCATTTTTATTCATTAAGCTTTTTATTTTGTACTGGAGTATAGCCAGTTCACAATGCTGTGATAGTTTCAGGCGGACAGCGAAGGGACTTGGCCATACATACACATGTATCCCTTCTCTCCCAAACTCCTTCCCATCCAGTTCTCCACATAACATTGAACAGAGTTCCCTGTGCTGTAAGCTGGTCCTGGTCAGTTATCCATTTTAAATACAGCAGTGTGGACCTGAACACACATTTTATTTTCATTGAACTGAATTCTCTCAGTCTCTATACTGGTCCTCAGTTACATGTTTGGCTGAGCTCCAATAAAGCCATCACAACTCCCGGGCACCTGTTTTTAGCAAGTTACTCACTCACTTGGTAATGGAAATTAGTTTATTCTCAATTTCATAATTGACTGATGAATGTACTGGTGGTAATTTATTTGTCTCGTAATACTTTTCTGCTACTAAATAGAACTGTCTCTTTTGGCTTTTCCTTCTAGCTGTTCTCAGACTAAGACTTTTATGTTTACAGAGAGTGTTCTGATTTTTCTACTCAAAGTTACTATTCCATCTAGAATTAAGAAAGCCAATACAAATTCCTGATTTGGGGAAAATGGGACCTTTGGACAGTAATTCAGGCATATAGCTATATGCTGACAGTTGTAAGTCAAAGTGTGGTCCACAGATCGGTGGCATTAGCATCATTTGGGAACTCGTTAGAAATGCAGAATCTCGGGCCCCATCCCAGACCTACTTAATCATATTAGGCATTTTAACAACGTCCCCATGTGGTATACATATTAATTGTAAGCACTGTCCTGACCACACAGCAATGGTAAATAACATCATTACTATTCAGAAAATCAAACTGTTTCTTCCTTGACCCTCATGTATAGAATTATTTGATGAAGTAAAGGTCCCATATGATCATAAAAACAAATGCACCTTAAAATTCCTCTTGAGGTCAGATAGCTCAAGTGGTATATACAAAGAAGCAGTCTTTTCCCAGTCTTATTTTAAAAGTACTCACTTCCTAGCCTTGAGCCATCTCAAAGCACCTTTTTAAGGTTTTCGTTTTAGCGAATGCTGGCAGGGCCATCAGAATATCAGGTGGTTCTTTGGGCCAGGTCCCCTGGAAGGCCACCTGGCTCCCTGCTCAGCATAACGCAGAAATAGCTGCATCTGTGTTCCTTCCTTGAGAAACTCAGCATCCCACCAGTGGGAACTCTCCTCCCTAGAGGAAACTAGCAAGAGAAGTTAGTTTAACCATCTAGAAACATTCCTAATCTCTCTTTAAACCAAGTCTCTTATTCATTACACCAACCAGACACTCTGAGGTAAGCAAGGAAAGATGTGAATTGTGATATTGGCGCCATAAATTGATATGTACCCAGAAACAGTTATGTTCTGAATTAATGGCTTTAACCTGTTCATTGTAAAAAGTGCCTTGGACTTCAATCTAAAGAGGTCAGTATAAATATATGTGTGTGTGTGTGTGTGACATATGTAGGCAAATATTTACATATTTATACATACATAGGTGCACACACATATACCCTGCACATTCATATATAACATATACATACATATATAAATGCTTCATAATATATCGTATTGCTATTTGCAGCTCCATTTCTTTTGTCTGGTCCTATGTTTATTTGTTTAGTGAGACCTTTACATAGAGAGGTTCTATCCAGGACATTGATGTATTTTTTTGTTTGTTTTTTACTTTTTATTAAAAAGGTAAAGGATATAAAAAGTCAAGTGCCTGAAGGTTTTGAATGGAACTGTGGTCAACTTTCTCAGATCGTCAAAAAGGAAATTGAATTTGTTTTGGGGAACCGTTTTTCTGTTTCAGTGGCTTTGTTTCCCTCTGCAGGACTGCCTAAGTAAAAGTGGTTACAGTGATTTTGTAATTTCATTATATTCCATTTTAACAGCAAACCTTTTGTTCACTCTAGTGCCAAGTTCTCTTAACATAGCAGAATCAGAAGGTTCTGGTCTTTATGAGCTAGGCACGGTTTTATTGTCACCTGAAAGACTAAATTGTAGGAGATGGGGCTTGGGTCAACTCAAATACTGCTTGGGTTTCTCAGGTACCTCAGAGGTAAAAATTCTGCCTGCCAACCAAGACATGGGTTCGATCCCTGGGTCAGGAAGATCTCCTAGAGAAGGAAATGGTAACCTACTCCAGTATTCTTGCCTGGGAAGTCCCATCGACAGAGGAGCCTGGCAGGCTACAGTCCAAAAAAAAGTTGGACATGACTTAGAGACTAACCAAATATTGCTTCCATTTGGTAGCACTCACAGAAGGACAAGTAGGAATTTCTCTCCCTGAACCAGGTGAGAATCTAAGATGGCCAGCCAAGGGACCCCAGTGAACTTTCTAGAGCTCCTGCTCCCTGCCTTTCTACAATAATACAGTCATCTGTATCGATCAGCCTGTCTACCAAAGGTCATCTCGTTCTACTGTGTGACAGCTTTTAAAGGGCCCGCCTCTCTGGTTAGAAGCTCTCCAGAGTCCCAGGCAGAGTCCCATGGTTTCCATGGCTCTGTTCATGAGCTCAAGAAAACACTTTACTTCTTCACATCAACTAAATCTTCTCTCCATTTCCTTGCCCAAGTGGCAATGCCCTCTTGACAGCCAGGGCCAGGTCAGAGAGGCAATGCCCATTCACGGTGTCAATCAGAAGAGACACTTCGAAATATCGGAGGGGCCCAGAAGGACAACCAGTCTCTCCAACTGTCCCACTGCTACAGCCACATTTGTGGAACTGTCATTAAGAAGGCTTGGCAGGACTTCCCTGGTGGCTCAGTGGTAAAGAATCCGCCTTGTAGTGTGGGGGACATGGGTTTTATCCCTGGAAGATTCCACTTGAGTGTGCTGCAACTAAGACCCAAAGCACGCAGTCAAGTTAATTTTTTTAAAGGCTTGGCAAACCAAGTTCCCCAAATTGAAACCCCCATACCTTGCTGTTCTCCCCATGAATTTTTCTGTAGCTCTAGATAAAAAAAGAAGAGGAAGAAAAATGCAATTTAGGTACTTTCAAAACAAGTATCTAATATTTGAGGGTCTTTTCTCAGTTAAAATATTTTCAAAAAAATATTTAGCTATATTTCTGTAGCCATTCATTACTTAAAGCTCTTTCCAAAATCCCTTATTGAAGGAATGCATTTACCAACCCAGTGATTACAAAACAACAATACTTCATACTTAAAAACAACTTTCATCCAAGGACCTCAAAGGTCAATAATTTAGTTATCGCCCTGTGAGGTAGATGACAAATATTATTCCCATTATTCAGATGGGAAAATTGAGCTAGAGAAAAGCAAGCAGCAAATGACTTATCAAAGTCAGGAGTTAAGCTGAAAATACAACCTAAGACTTTTCAGCACATTTGGGAAGGACCAGAAATTAATGGCTCAAATTCTATTGCTGGCCACCTTTGGATGAAGAAGACCAAGAATGTATGTCAACCACATGCCTAGACCCAGGCTTGGAATGTAAATGGTGGGTGGGTTTGGAGGTCTGGGTGGGAGACGACATCTCTTTCTTTGTGCAAAGTGTGAGAGTTGTGCCACTGAGGGTGAGCTGAGTCTACGGCCTTCGCCACTTCCTCTTGAACTGAAGCTGGAGAGAAGGGGCATTTTTAAAATGTTCTGGTAAATGCTGATACAATATGATGGCATTAAATAAAAACAAGAAGGGAACTGACAAACACAAAACCAAAAACGCAAGCGGCTGATTTCCTTTATCTTCTTCCTTCCCTATGTCTGCAGTTGTGAAAACAGGAATTTTTAAAGGAGGAAATCTTAATTTAGATTGGAAACAGAGCCCCCTGGAAAAAGTTACCTCTCTTCTTTAATCAAGGTCAGCATTGCCTTAGTGTTGATGGCGGTGCCTGACTCAAAAGATTGGCCCTGCCAAGAAGCAAACGTGTGAACGTGTTTAGTACCTAACCTAGTTTTAACAACGTCGGGGAGGAAGTGAGAACTGTGCCGGAGGTAAGCGACTGTTATCAATGAGGATGTATAGACACACTGATGTGTGATAAAATACGCTTGCAGCTATGTTCAAATAAAGGATCAGGCAGTTACACAGTACGGTGATTCCATTTATCTGAGCAGAGGTTCTCAGTCTTGGTTTCACACTGGAAGCACCTCAGAAGCTTTTGAAAACGTTCAAGTCAGTGCCCCTGAGACCTGAGATTCAGAAGGCAGAGTCTGGGGTGGTACCCGGGGAATTTCCCTGAAGCCCCAGGGGGTCTAAAGGGCTCTCAGAGTTGAAGGCTGATGCAGAGCCGCTGAAGTGAGACCCCCGCAGGTGTCCAGCCTGGCCAGTGGCTCCCCCAGGGATCTCTACCCTCCCGAGTTGGCAAAGAGCCCTTGAGGAGGGGGCAGAAAGGGCGAGATTTGTATTAAGACGGGGATTTGCTTGAAGCTCCATTCCTTTCATCCTGCCCTCGTTTCTTTCCAGTTCTGGACCCATGAACCTGTGCTAATTTGCATTCAACTCTACACATACTGGCAAACAATGCTGCCAGGTTATTATTCACTCAGTATTTCTCTGCCTGCCTGCTGCAGCCTTCTGCTTTCTCCTGACACACAGTCTGTCTGGGGCATAATATCTTTCTTTGACCTTAGGTCTCTATGAGGATTCGGGGAGGGCCATCCCAACATTTTTCATTAGGCGAAAAAGACTAAAATTTAAAATAACACGTTGCCCTTGCTAGCAGATGTCTTGTTAAACCTAACAAAAAAACAGGGTAACCTGCCATGAGACACTCATGGATCCGTTCCTAACTATATTTAACCATTAAATAAAATGACTCCTATCTTAAAGAAAACTTGATCCATTATTACATTATGCATAGCTATGAAAACTGGGGGAAAGGGACATTAGAACCCCAAAGTGGGCCCAGTTCTCAGAACGGGCCAATCCTGCTAAATACGGGGCCCTCTGAGTAAGACTGCCCCCTGCAGGTAAGACAGAAATACAGCAACCAGGGGAATAGAAAACTGCACAGGCATCCGGGAAATTTGTGTCACGTCCCTCACCTGACACAGAGGAAATGGAGGGGCAAGAGAACTGATTGGCCCAAAATCAAACAGAGAACTTCTGCCTAATTGGGCAGAAACTGAACTGGAACGCTGCCACCCCATGTTGAGAAGGCCTTCTGTGCTGGTGTGGAAAGCTGAGGCCTGCCCAGAGCCTCACCACATTCTTCCTAGATTCATCCTCATAGTCAGTTATGAATTTTGCAAATGTTAGCTAAAAATAAAATGCCCTGCTTCCCCCTACACATACATGTTCACACACACACATACACCATATTATCAGTCTCTCATTGAAAACAAAGATATGCATATTGTGACTGGCTAAGTTAATTCATCATGTATTTCATATTCCAGAGACGTTGATCATTTTGTTATCTGCCTTTAGTTTAAAGAATTTCAAGCTAATACTTGCAAATCTACAAGAACCCCCACTGGTTAGGAGACATTAAATTAGATTATTAAAATGATGCAATTTTATATCCAGAATTACAGTGGATTATGCTAATGGTGGTCAAGGTTATTAATCTTTATTCCAGTCACTACTGCAAATAGTACATGAACATTAGCCAAAATTAGCTTAATCTTTTTTTTGTAGCATGAATTTGAAATTTACACTTTATCTTTTTCCGGGGACAAGTCACACTTAATAGCATCTCTTAAAATGCAATCCTGTCCCCTAGAAAACCAAAGGTGGAAAACATGAATGCAATATGTTACCGCTGCCTACAGGCCATTTCCTCTCTACTTAGGTAAAGCTTCTTTCCAAATCTGTTCTACCTCCTACTTTCCAACACTGGGGTATCACTTAAAAGCCATCAAGTATTTCTCAAGAAAGAATACATATAGCAGTGAGGCACCCACACCCCAGTCACTCATCAAGGGAAATGTCAGGTCTTCTGTAAGCTCTTGTACACCGTGATTCAATTGCCCTTTCTTCTAACACCCTCCTCACCTCCCACCTCTTGGAATGAGAAGGTAGATACATAGCTCTGCCTGAACATCAGAAATTAGGAATCCTAACAGCTTTATACTTAAGATTTCCTAGAGAATTTTTTTCCTCAGGATGACAATGCAATGTTTACTTGACTCAGAAATGCGGGAACCTAAGATCCTATTTGGTTTTGTTCAGATGAGAAAATAATCGTCTAGTATTGCCTGAACATCCACAAGAGGGACTGACATCTTTGGTTCTCTTTGAGAAAAGTGGTGAAAGAAAGCTACAGAGGACAGTATTCATTACCTCCAGGACAATTCATTCCCTCCAATTCTCCAGCCCATGGTACATGGATTTTAATTTGGTGAATACACCCTACCCTATCTCCACTATGCATTTGGGGAGAAGTAATTCTTTTTCCAGACCCATAGAAGACCAAGGCAGGCTAGGGCAATTAGAGGAACTCATCACCCTCCCCAAAGGAGGGCACATGGCCCAAATTAAGCCAACATGAGCAAATGACTCTCAGAGTGAAGGCTTAAGCAGAAGCTATCAGAAAAACAGTCTTCCCCAGGAAGGTGTGGTGTACAGATTTTGTCAGGAACTGATGTCCCCTTTTGTTTCATGAGGGAAGAGGGTGGGGTTGTCAGGGGCCAACACAGAGAACATGAAGCCAAAACCACAGAAGGCAGAGAGGAGAGGAAGAGAGAAATGGGGGCCTCAGAGCCAACATCCTTGGAGCCACTGACTCTTCTAATTACCTGAGCTGGTAACTTTGCTTTATGATGAAGTTTGCAGGTGGATCTTCAGCCACATTCAATGTAAAGAGTCCTTGTGGAGAAGAACCAATCTTCAGTGCACGTCTGATTCCCCAGAGGAATAACCAGAATGAGAATTAAATGGAAATGCTTATTCAGTACTTCTGACATTTAAAACTTCCCTGGTGGCTCAGACGGTAAAGTGTCTGCCTACAGTGCGGGAGACCAAAAGTTTAAAACACAAAAACTAAATAGGATAACAAGAAAATTGGAAATGCCAAAATTGACTCTAGAGTGTACCTTGACCATCAGGGTATAAGGGTGATGGAAGAAGGAAAGATACAGAATGAGATCCTGTTACATGAACCAACCAGGTATTCACAGAAAGAAGAGACTAAAGCAGACAGTGATTCATCAGTCAGGTTGGGGAGAGGAGTGCAGTAAAAGTGATCTGGGTTATTACTTGGAAGGGAGGTAAATATCAATAACTTCAGAGTTAGACAATGAAAATTATAATCAATTACATAGTTGAAGCAGAGTCTGTAACTTCCAAATTAGTACAGGTTGAAAAACTGAGGGAAAAATTCAGTTCAAAAGGAGGAAAAACAAAAAAAAAAAAAAAAAAAGGAGGAAAAACACAGAAAAGATGGAACAAATTGAAAGGACAAGGGACTTCCCTGGTGGTCCAGAGGCTAAGACTACATTCCTCGTACAGGGAGGCCCGGTTCAATCCCTGGTCAGAGAACTAGATCCCACAAGCTGCAAATAAGAGTTTGCATGCTGCATCTAAAAGGTCCTGCATGCCACAACAAAGATCGAAGATCCCACAACTAAGACCTTGCTCAGCCAAATAAATAAATAAATATTTTTAAAAGGACAAAACAAAATGGAATGAATATATCCAACTATTTCCATAATCACGACAAAATAATGGACTAAATGCTCTAGGCAATAGAAAAGGATTGTCAGACCAAATGTTTTTAATTACCCAGATATCAATAAATGCTATTTATAAGGGATGTATCTAAAACATAAAGAAAAATTGAACATACAAATTTTAAAAGCTACACCAAGTATATTATAACCAAAAGAAAGTGGTGTAGCTATATAAATATCATGGGAAATATAATTTAATGTAAAAAGCATTGAGTTCACCAAGAAACTATAACAATTCTGAATTTATATATTTAGTCATTTGGCCTCAAAATACATAAAGCAAACATTTATGGAACTACAGCAAAACACAGACAAGCCCAGAATCATAGTAAGGAAATTTAACACATCTCTCTGAGTAAGTAGTAGATCAAACAGGCAAAAAAATCTGAAAGGATATTGAAAATGTGAATGACTTAATAATCATAAAATTACATCTTTTCCTAGTACATGGAACATTATTGAAAATCAACCATTTAATGAGCCATAAACACATTTTAAGGGACATTTAAACACACTGTAAGGGTACCATACAAACAGGGGGTTTTCCCACTGGCTCAGCAGTAAAGAATCTGCCTTTAATGCAGGAGATGCGGGTTCAATCCCTGGGTCAGGAAGATCCCCTGAAGGAGGGCATGGCAACTCACTCCAGTATTCTTACCTGGTGAGTCCCATGGAGAGAGGAGCCTGGCAGACTGCAGTCCATAGGGTGGCAAAGACTTGAACATGACTGAAGTGGCTGAGCATACACACACGGACCACACAAACATTCTCTGAGTACAATGTAATATACACTAAAGATCAGTAAGACAAAAAATTATAACCAAAAAAATGTCCTTTGGAAGTTAAGAAGCATACTTATGAATAATTCATGAGTCAAAAAATAAATCATAATGGAAAATTTCAAATATGTAAAACACAACTTTAATGAAAATACATTTCAAAATTAGTTGAATACCATTTTATTAAAGGCAGAATGAGCAAATAGAGACAAGAGCAGAAATTAAGTAGAAAATAAATATATATTAGATAAGACTTTAAAGAATCCAAAAGTTGATCCTGTGAAAAAACAATTAAAATTGATAAACCTCTAGCAAGATTGAACAAAAAGAGCCAGAGAAGGAAGGGAGGAGCAGGAGAGAGAGAGAAAACAAAGCAATCTTAGGAATGATGCTATAATCACTGAAAAGATAATAGGAGGCTATTTGGAAATAAATGGAAAAATAGATTTCTATAGAAAAATCTACTTACCAAACTTGACTCAAAAAAATAGTTAAAAAATAGAATAATCATAAAATCATTAAAAATAAGTAAGTAAATGGTTCAGTTTTTCCCACAAAGAAAATGCCTAGGCTGGATGATTTTAGTAGCAAATTCTATCTAAAATTCAACGAGCAAAATAATTCCAATCTTAATACACTTTTTCCAAAGCATAACAAAAAAAAGGGCTGTTCCCCAATTCATTTTATGAGGTTAGCATAGCATTAATATCAGAACCATAGGACAGTACAGGAATGGAAAACTATAGGCCAGTTTTATTTATGACTTTAGATGCAAACATCCTAAACATACTATTATCAAACTAAATCTAGAAATAAATGGGGGAAAATACATCATAATTAAATTGTTTGTCCCAAAAATGTTTGTTTAATATTAGAAAAATAATGAAATTTGCCATATTAATAGATCAAAGGATAAAGATCATTTAATTATAATAGATTTTTTAAAAAATTAATCAGGGACTTTCCTGGTGGTCCAGTGGCCAAGACTCTACCCTTCCAATGCAGAGGGGGCCCAGGTTTGATCCTTGGTCAGGGAACTAGATCCCACATGCTGCAACTAAGAATTCACATGCCACAATTAAGAGTTCATATTGCTTATTGTTGTTTTAGTCACTAAGTTGTGTCCTACTCTTTTGAGACACAAAAGCCCACCAGGGTCCTCTGTCCATGAGGATTTCCTGGGCAGGAATACTAGAGTGAGTTGCCAGGTCCTTCTCCAGGGGATCTTTCTGAACCTGCATCTCCTGCATATGGCAGGCAGATTCTTTACCACTGAGGCACCAGGGAAGCCCTAAGGATTCGCATGCCACAACTAAAAAGATCCTGCAAGCTGCTGCTAAAAGATCCCAAGGCCCCGGGCGCAGCCAAGTAAATAAATAAATAAACATTTTTAAATAAATAGAAACTTAAAAAGAAATTAATTAATATCAACATTGGTTAATTAAAAACAAAACACCGAGAAAATTAGGCATAGAAGGTATAATATGACTTTGAGCAAACTCCGGGAGATAGCGAAGGATAGGGGAGCCTGGTGTGCTGTGGTCCATGGGATCACAAAGCGTCAGACATCATTCAGCAACTGAACGGCAGCGATCTCTCCATGATTCAAGCTGTTGTATGCCCTTCACCTCTTGAGTGTGGGCGGGACTTGTGACTTACTTGTAGCCAATGGAAGATGGCAGAGGTGATAAGACCTCCCTCCTGTGATTATGTCCACACCATCCTAGGGAACTGCAAGGTTCTCCTGCTGACTCTGAAGAGGCAAACAGACATGTTGTCAGCCTCCCTTGGGAAGGGTTCTGTGGCAAGGACCAACTGGCCTGTCAGACCTGAGGGCAGCCAATAGTGGGTAAAAAGCCAGGACTCTCAGTCATATAAAGGAATGAACTCCGTCAACAGTCTGAATGAGCTTTGAAAACGATCCTTCCCTAGTTGAGCCTCCGGATGAGACTGCAGGCTAGCCAGCAAGATGATTTTCCCTGTAAGACTCAGCACAAATGACCCAGTTAAGCTGTGGCTGTACCCTTGACCCATGGAAACTGAAATAATAGATATGTGTTGTTTTGAACAATTTGTTGCACAGCAATAGAAAACTAATACAAAAGGAACTTTCTTAATCCAATAAATGATACCTACAAAACGATCTCTTCCTAAAGCACACACCACACTTAATGGTGAAATCAAGATGCCTGTTATTACCACCTCTGCAGTGGAATTCCTAGCAGTGCAATATCTGTAGAAAAGAGGGAAAGGAGGAGCAGAAAGTAAAAAAATTTTGTCATTATTTGCAGCTGATATGATTGTCTGCTTGTCTACCCCAAAAATATCTGAAGATAAACTATTAGAGATAAATTAACAAATCATTAGAGATAAGTTAATCAGACAGCATGGTTGCTGGATACAAATTCAATCAATAAAAATTAATTACATGTCTATACCCTATCAATAAGCTAGGAAATGAAATTTTACAAAAGCAACCACTTACAATAGCACCCAAAAATATTAAAAATCTAGCAATAAACCAACAATATATATTAGAGTTTTAGAGAGACAATTATGAAATGTTATTAAAGGACAATAAAAAAACTTAAATGGGAAAATATTCAAGTTCAGGATTGTAAATATGTTTATTCTCCCCCAAATTAATCTACAGGTTTTTGGGTGTGTGTGAAACATGACAAATTGAATGTTAAATTGATACAGAAACAAAGAGGTCCTGATATCTCTGAAGGAGAGCAAGGTAGGAGGATTTGCCATATATCGAGAATGTTTGTCATAAAGCTCCCTTAATTAAGGTATTGTGGCCTTTGTATAGAGAGAGAAAGACAAATTAAACAATGAAACACAAGTGAGAGCTGACAAACAAACATACATTTTTGGAAATCTGAGCTATTATAGAGATGGCCTTGTAAATCAGTTGGAAAAAATGGACTATTCACTGAAGAGCACTGAAACAGTGACTATCTAAATTCATACACAAAAATTAAAGCTGGTTGAAATAAAAACATAAAGAAAAATGTGACACTTTCAGAAGACAGTAGATATCATTCCTTAAGCAAGACTCCAAAAGCTCAAACCAAGAGAAAATGACTGACAAATCTGAGTATATTAAGACTTTCTATCCCATATTTTTTTTTAAGTGAGAAGGGAGTTACAACCTGTATGACAAAGTCACACAAACCAAAGTGGCAGGGGTGGCAGGGTGAGGAAGAAGAAAGAAACATGAATTTCACAGAAAAAGGAACCACAAATGTCCATAAACATATTGAAAATGTGGTCAGCTTCCAGTGATCAAGGAGATGCAAACAAAACCACAAGTTACAATCACAATCACTAGAGTGAAATTGAAAATCAATCCCAAAGGTTATAAGTTTGTGGGGCAACTGGAACTGTCACCCACCACTGGTGAGAGTATAAATTTGTGTAACCACTTTGGAAAACAATTAGTCATTACTTAGATTGGTTGAGAATGTGCATATCCAATAACCCAGTATTATTTGTAAAACAAACAAACAAAGAAAATACCACTGGAATCAACCTCAATCAGAATAGAATGAGTAAAATTATGGGGAGTCAGTCATGTGATGGAATATTATGCAGCAGTGAAAATGAAGTCCGTGAACTACAACCAGGTACACCAGCAAAAATGACTCCTGGTCACATAATATTAAGAGGAAGAACAGCCCAGGAAGAATACACATTGTATGTGCCTGTGATATGATAGTCAAAACCAAGCAGAACTAAATGATATCCTTCTTAAAGATACAGACATTGGTATGTCATGGGAAAGAAAGGAGGATGGGGGATGGGATTGAAGAGGAGTGTTACAGAATTCTAAGCTTCTAAACACTTCCTATATTTCAATCCAAGTAGATAAGATACAGACGTTCATGTTATTATTCTTCTTGAACCTGTACAAAATGTATTCATACGTTCTTTTGCATACCTGCTATGCCTCATAGTTTTTCAAAGTTATTAATAAAGCAGCACCCAACATATGCCAGCTTTTTCCTCTGATCTAGTACAGCTGACTGGCCTTATAGGCAGTAGTACCTACCACCTAAGGTGGGCTTTCCAGGTGGCGCTACTGGTTAAGAACATGTTTGCCAATGAAGGAGACATAAGAGATGCAGGTTTGATCCCTGGGTCAGGAAGATCCCCTGGAGGAGGGCATGGCAACCCACTTCAGTATATTTGACTGGAGAATCCCACGGACAGAGGGTTAGTCCATAGAATTGACTGCAAAGAGTCAGACACAAATGAAGCAACTTGGCATGCATGCATGCACCATCTAAGGTAAGTAGAAGGAATGACCCAACATTCAGGAAAGCAGGACAAAGCTTAAGATACACCCCCAGAAGCCTCAAATGTGGTTTCAGACTTTAGGAAACAAAAGAGATGTCCATAAATTACATCCATACTTCTTCTGTTACCAACAGAACTTTTATCCAGAGAACTTTGACCTTGAGCACATGACAGACACTCCTGAACACTAAGGAGGAAGGAGAAAGCAATCCTTACAGGTTTTCGAAGAGGAAGAGAAGCCCTGCCAAGGATGTCTTATTTAGTCAAGAACAACATAAGGACCCAACAGCTGGATTTAGAGTCAGCGCAGCAGCAGCAGCCTGGGTTTCTTATGCTGACTTTGGTGCTTGTAGCTGGTAACCTTCTGTGAGAGGGAAGAGCTCCAAGCTTCAGTTTCCTCATCTGTAAAATGGGAACACTAATAGTACTTCTGCAGGAGAGCTGCTATGAAAATTAAATGCAGTAACCTATGTGAGGTCACCTCCCACGCCACACAGGGCTATCCCAGTCTCCTGCTGCTTGTGTGGAGTCGGTTCTTTTCAAGCTTGATGTTTTACCCAGGGGGAGCTGACTTACACAACCATTGCTTCTTTCCATCTAATGATGGTGTTTTCTAGCCTCCCCCATGCCTAGATTCAACCGACTCCATCAGCATAAAATAAAGAGGGCTGGAAATCCCGGCAGTGTCCCAGGGGCGGCAAATCAAGAATGCAGCTCACACTTCTCTTACTACACCCGGGAGTCTAAAGCACATTATGCGCTGTGATTAAAAAGAGGCTTGACTGCCTCCACCGCGCAATCTTGCCAATCCTCCCAATCATCAAGAAATCGTAAGGACTGACAAATATCTCCTCCCAATCTCATTTCACAGAGGTCTGCAATTCTTAAGGGCATGCAGAGGGAGGCATGGATCATTCGGGAACCCCAGGGGCCATGGGAGGCAGCAGCTTCTAATTCCTGCGGAGGAGGATGCCCCCGGAACCTCTTCCTGCTCCATCTCATTCCCCCTGTCCCCACGCCCGTCCCCCACCTCCCCGCCCGCCTCCCCTGCCCCGTTCCGCCGCAGCTGAGTGCGCTTCTGCCTCCCTTTTGCCACCTTCCTTCCACCCGGTAAGGGGCCGAGATCGATTTCAAACCCTTATCGAGCCTCCATGTCCTCTGCTGTGAAGATACTCTCTCTTCCTCCTTTTTCTTCCAAACGAGGTAAGTCAGTGAAATAACAGCCACTTCACAGTGCATTCAATTTTCGACTGTCTACTCTCCTCTCACCAAAAGCGCTAAGATGCTTCTAGCTAAATGAATTATAAATTGTGATCTTCCTTTTCCTGCTTATGTTTATTTTCCTTCAATATGTCAAAATTCTTGGAATCAAAAAAGCGAGCTTTTAAATAAAGACCATGTGGAGAGCAAATTAGGTTCTGCCCTGCATGGAAATTCTTCAGTCGCTCCCTGTCTGTGAGATCAAGTCTAGATCCCTTTCTAATCCTTGTCCCACTGTGACCCCAACCCACCTTCCAGCCTCCTTCCCTCTCTCCCTGTCTTGTCCTTCCCCCATCGTCCCTTCCTCCCTTCTTCTGTTAGCCTGTCTCACACTCATGCACACACAGCTGGGTTTCATAAACCTGAGTTTCACATACTTGTGTTCCCTAAGGGTTTACACACGCCCTCCTCCTGCCTGAAGAGCCCTTACCTCCATTTTGCCAAGAAAATTCTACTGCATCCTTCAAGACTTGCTTCCCTAAAGCCCTCTCCATCGCCCTCACTCTGAGGATAACAGCCCTCACTTGTCTAAACACCTATTGGTTTTCAACCTGCACATCAAGATCACCTGGAGAGCTCTCTAAAAATACATATTCCTGGACCTCATCCCAGACCTTCTAAGTCAGATTCTCCCCGGTGGGAACAAAACATTTCAAAGCCTCACAGGTGATGCTAACACACGGCCGTGGCTGAGAAGCTGCGCTGCATAGCAGCTGAGATCCTGGGCTCTGGAACCAAATGATGTAAAGCCTGGCTGTGCTACTAACTGGCTGCCTGACCTTGGGCAAGTCACTCAGCTTCTCTATGCTCCATAAAATAGGCACGACAGTAATAATAGTGTCTACTTCACAGAGTGGTTGTGAGTTTTTAGTGAGCTAATACAGGAAAACTCCCTGGCACCGAGTCAGTGTTTAATCAGTGTTAACTATTGTTGTGTGTTTCTGGCACACACTTCAAGTAATCTTCACAATAGCCCTGAAGGATTGTTACGATTATTCATAGTTTACAATGCGGGATCTGCAGCTTAGAAAAAGAAACCTAGTGTTCATAGCCAGATCTAGGATCTAGGACCAAGCCCGCCCTTGGATCCTAAGTCAGTTCCCTTGAACCACGTGGCACTTTATGTGTGTGGCGAGCAAGTCACATTGAAATGGCCTTACCATTTGGATGAACCACTTAACATTGGCTGTTAAATTCTGTGTAGCTGGGATCCATGTCTTGGGCATCTTTGTATCCCCAACCCCTAGCACAATAAATGCCATCTAGTCGGCCCTCCATAAATATTGGCTGAAATGTGAATTAATAAAGAAGAAAAGAAAGCAGGGAGGAGAGAATCCATCAACAACAGTGGTCTGAGTCTCTGAGCAGCTCCCCAGGCTGGCACTGGGCCACACACCACCCTTGGGAGAATGTCTTCACAAAGATTTTCTTCTTCACAAGGAATCCGGTGGCAAGGATAGAAGTCTCCCTATTTTACAGATAAGAAAATGGAGGCAAAGAGTAGTAATGGATCATGAATCTCTTGATTTCTTATCTTTTATTTACTCTCTTCTCTGTGTCTTTTAATGTAATAAGTCATTTCCAAATCATCTATGAGAACAGTACATAAATCAATTAACAAAGCTTTGTTATTTATGATTTTACCCAAGTTACCTCCTTGAGAGAAGGGGTAGAAGTCTGAAATTCCTATTTGTTGATGTTCTCTAATTAACAGTAACATTTGTGATGCATTCGCCATGGGGGTCTACCTTTAGGAAAGCTTGAAGAATATATATTTGTTTGGGTTTTTTTAAGCACATGTGTCAAATGGAGGAGGCACATGGGTGAGCTGTGGGTCCTCCACTCACCCAGGGGGTCTCAGAGGAGTAATTGGTCAAGGGAGTAGCAGCAGAAACCAAATTTAACAAAGAAGTTAAAGTCATGTGGAAGTCATGTGACCTGAGCTGCCTCTAGCCAGGAGAGCAGCAAGGCCTTCTCCTGGATCTGGAAACAGAGCCTGGGATGCCCGCCCCAACCAGCAGAACTGGAGCGAGGTGATGTGCCCCAGGGACCTGTGTTGGAACTTGGTAGCAAAGAATGAAGGAGCAGGAGCCAAGACCATACACCCCCCATCAGTGCCTATGAAAGCCATGGTTCCCAATCCCCAGAGGGTGTGTTCAGTTGCTCGGTCGTGTCCAACTCTTTATGACCCCACAGTCTGTAGCCCACCAGTCTCCTCTGTCTATGGGATTTCCCAGGAAGAATACAGAGTGGGTTGCCATTTCCTCCTCCAGGGGATCTTCCCGACCGATCTAGGGCTCGAACCCAAGTCTCCTGCATTGGCAGGTGGATTCTTTACCACTAGTGCCACCTGGGAAGCCCTCCCAATCTTCAGACCATCAAGTAGTATTTTCAAGTATTATTTTTGCTTTGTCTGGGATAAGCTTCTCGGTTTACAGTCTTTCATTTGTAGCATTCTGTTCCTCAGAAGCCTCTGCTTTCCCGCTGTGGGCTCACACTCCCTGAGGAGTTCCACGTGTCAGGGTGAAGGGGCTGAAGGTCAGCCCTGGCCCTGTGACCCTCCTGGCGGGCTGCAGTGGCTGGGGCAGGCTGGGGGGACACTCAGGCCGTCTCCAGTCCCCCTGCTCCCAGCGCCCTGCCAGGGAGCTCACTCAGTGGGAGCTCACCCACTGCTCAGCGAGCCACCCAGTGCCCCAGACAGAGGCACTTCTCTTTCCCTGGGGCTTGGTTCTGACCCTTTTGGGGGGAGGCGACAGAAGGAAACATTGGAGCAGGTTCTGAAAGTTCCTGTCACACAGATTATAGTAACCAAGTTCCCCTTAGAAATGGTGACTCCAGGCAGCAGGTGAGACTCACCTGGGACTGGAGGGGGTCAGCATGGTGGGATTATGCCACCCAGCTTGCCCACCTCTGCCCCTCCATGATCTACTCCTAAGGCCTTTGGTGCAGCATTTTAAAGGCCGGGTTGAACAAGGCTGTTCAGTTTGAACCAGACAGGTGAGACCTGACTGCCGAGGAGAAGCAGGAGCCAAGAAGGGGCCTGGCCAATGGAAGAGACCATTTTGTTCGGCCAGACTGGCAGCCTCAGCTTGAGTTGAGGTCATCTCATCTCTCACTTTCCATCCTCTTCCTCCATGTCCCACTCCTTCTCCAAAAACATTTAGAATAAACTCCACCCCTGCCTCTGAGAGATCGGGTTTAATTTTTTTCTATAAAATTGGGGGGAGTGTGTTGGAGGCAAGCTATGTCTGAGTAATAAATACAGAACAGATTCTCAATACATCATTCGCTGACACATCAGGGACATGGCAATGGCTGGAACCTGTAGCCGAGTCATTAATTCGCTGATTCAATTCTGGAAGAAGCCCACCAGCTTTGACTTCCTCATTAATTTCCATAGACAAACTGCAGCCTCTATCTCCATGGGCAAGCTAATGGATTTGATAATTACTTACTTCTGCCTTATTTTCACATCCTATTCTAGTCTCAGAGTTGGAGTTTGGTGATTAAAATATCTCTAACATCAATATTTTGTTTCCAAAGACATTTGAATTTTAAACGAATAGTGCAAAGCTTCCGGTTCCTTCATACACGAGTGCACCTGTTTATTTCAGTTTGGCAGTTTTCCTGATTACTTTTGTACCAGAGGAATTTCAAAGATTAAGTGTTATTGCTAAACTCTTAAAAATTAAAAGTCTTACACTGGTAATGGGTATTGTTCATATTTTTTGGAGCCTTATCATTCTGAGAAGGGCTTCCCTCTTAGCTCAGCTGGTGAAGAATCCGCCTGCAACGCAGGAGACCTGGGTTCAATCCCTGGGTTGGGAAGATCCCCTGGAGGAGGGCATGGCAACCCACTCCAGTATTCTTGCCTGGAGAATCCCCATGGACAGAGGAGCCTGGCGGGGACAGTCCACAGTGTCACAGAGCCAAACATGACTGAGCAATTAAGCACAGCACAGCACATGATTCTGAGAAACCCCCAAAGTACAGATTCATTCCCTTTCTCTTACAGATGGTTCAGTGAACAGAGCAAGGGTTTGGAGTCAGAATGACCAGGGTTCATATCCCAGCCCTCCACTTACTAGGATATATCAGTTATTAAGTTATTTCAACTTTTGGACCTCAGTTTTCTCATCTGCAAGATGGAGAGAGCATGTGAAACAGCTGCTGAGGATCAAGTGTGATTGTTTAAAGCAATGATTTCCTGGACCAGTGGTATCGACAGGACCTGGGAGTTTGTTAAAATGCAAATTCTCTGGCCCCATCCCAGACCTACTGAACCAGAAACTCTGGGAGTGAGGTCCAGCAATCTGTGTTTTAACCAGTGCTCCAGGTGATTCTGATGCCCACACAGGAATGAGATCCCTTGGTTTAAAGTGCAAAGCACACAGCAAGCACCCAAGAGTTCCTTTTTCCTTTTTTCTCTTTAAATAGCAACGGTTCTTTGCATCCAATGACTGCACGTGAAATGAGCTAGTGATTTCAGCCTACCTGCTCAGTCTTAACTAACACAAACCCTAGACCTAAACAGTCCTTCGAGGGTGGATGCCCACAGGCCAATAGTATCCTGTAATTCAGCTCAAAGAGGTCATCTTCCATAGAGCCTACTGGGGAGAGGGTGGGCAGAGAACATTCTGCATTATTCTGTGGAGGGTTTCTTCGTAGGAGCAGACTGTTTTCATTTCAAGAAGAAACCAGGTACTTTCAAATTCCCAGACAGCCAGGCCACTGGTGGGGCTGGAGCCTTGACTAAATGCTGCCATCCTGTGGGCAGAAGCAAGACACAGTGTGTGACCACCTGGCCATCCCACCAGCACTGGCTGGGCATCTGAAACATACCAGGCCTGGACCTGGGTCCAGACCATACAAAGGTGTGGACGCTGCAGCCCCTGCCCTGAGGAGACTGCAATAGACTAGTGAACGAGATGAGACTGTAGACAGATAAGTAGGTAGCCGGCGCAGGAGCCCATAGGAGGGAGGCACTCACACATAAGTGCCTGGAAAGACTTATTTAAATACACAATCTGTTCCCTAAGGGCAGCAGAGAATTTGCAGAACTATTAATAAATTTTCACAACAAATATACGGGTTTTTTAATGAGAAACTAAAAATTAAGAGTGACTTAAAAAAATGCTATTCAAAGGCTCCATTTCTAATTATAGTCTCCTAATGGAGAAAACATGGAAGGGCTTCATTTCTCCTGATATAACAGACGCTCAGTGAGAGCTCCCATTGATAAATTGGTACTCTCATTTGTGTCTGTTCACACTGCATGATTTAAAACTCTGGAAGGATATTTCATTTTAGCACAAAATACCATCTTTTGAGCAAATGCAATTAACTTAAATTCTATATATACCTAATTCAGTCTTTCAGATAAGAAAAAAATACTATCTACCGAAACAAGAAATTGTCAAAAAGATTTGGAAGGCAGCTTGAAAGCACTCCCAATGAACAAATCCAGAAAAATTAGGGCATCAAAATAAATAATGAAGTGACAAATTACAGCCTGTTGAATAAAATAGGAAATATGACCCTGTATTGATGTACATAAGTTAAATGAATAAATAGAAAATTTGATGAAGAATAGGATATTTACATAGTTTTATAGTATCACCCTAGCTTTGTAATATCACCCTATAGAATGTAAATTGGTACACAGTACAAGAAAATAGTATGAAGGTTCATCAGAAAATTAAAAATAGAACTATCATATGATCCAGCAGTCCTTCCCACTTTTGGGTACATATCCAAAGGAAACAAAATCAGTATCTTAAAGAGATAGCTGCACTCCCATGCTCATTGTGGCATTATTCACAGTAGCCAAGATGTGGAAACCGCCAGTGTCTGTTGACAGATGAATAGATAAAGAAAATGTGAATAATATATATAGAGAGAGAAAATGTGAATATATATATATATATATATCTATATATCTATATATATATGTATATATATATATATATATGCTTCCCTGATGGCTCAGTGAATCCACCTGCCAATGCAGAAGATTGGATTCGATCCCTAGGTTGGGAAGATCTCCTGGAGAGGGAAATGGCAACCCACTCCAGTATTCTTGCCTGGAGAATCCCATGAACAGAGCCTGGTGGGCTACAATCCAAGGGGTTGCAAGAGACAGCAACTAAACAACAACAAATACTGTTCTCCATAGTGGCTGCACCAATTTACATTCCCGCAAAAGAGTCAGACATGACTTAGTGACTAAACAGCAACAAATATATATGCATACACACAATGGAATATTATTCAGTCTTTTTTTTTTTTTTCCAAAAAAAGAAAGAAATCTTGTTATGTATGACAGTATGGGTCACGGACGAACCTGAAGGGCATTATGCTAAGTAAAAAAGGCCAGACACAAAAAGACAAATACTGCATGATCTGACTTATATAGAGAATCTAAAATAGCAGATCTTTTAGAAGCAGAGAGTAAACTAGTGTTTGCATGGGGCTAAGGGGTATGGGGAAATGAGATATTGGTTCAAAGGGTACAAAGTTTTACTTATTCACAATAAAGAAGTTCTGGAGATCAGAAGTACAGATACTGACTATGGTTAATAATACTGTTCTAGCTGGTATCTCCACCAGCCTTATCCTGTGTGGCTTGTGAAGAAGAGGATCCTTACCAGCAACCCATGTTTCATGTAAACTCTGAGAAGAAATGAATCTTGTCTTAAAAATAATAATAATAATACTATTCTATTTACAGCCCTTGAAATTTGTTGACAAGTAGACTTTTTAAAGCGTTCAAATATATAGTTTATTTTGTTTTTCTTCCAGTTTTATTGAGACATAACTGGCATACCACACTGTACCCGTTTAAGGCGTACAGCATGATGACTTGACTTACATGCAACATGAAATGATTATCACAAGAAGTTTAGTAAACATCCATTATCTCATAAAGGCACAAACTTAAACATTTTTTTTCTTTGTGATGAGAACTCTTAGGATTTGATCTCAACAATTTTCATATATAACACACATCAGTGTTAATTATGTTTATCATGGTGTACATTACATCCCTAGTATTTATTTATCTTATAACTGGAAGTTTGTACCTTTTGACTACCTTCATCCAATTCCATCCATTTCCCCCCGCCCCCCTGCCTCTGGTAACCACAAATGTGATCTCTTTTTCTATGAATTTGTTTCTTTGCTTTGTTTTTGAAGTGTAATTGACCTATAATATGTTAGTCCTTGTTACACGATTCAGTATTTCTATACATGTCAAAATGATCTTTACTGCAAATCCAGTTATATCACCATACAAGGATATAGGTATTGACTATATTCCCCACACTGTGCATTTCATAACCATGATGCATTTATTTTGCAACTGGATGTTTCTACCTAATAATTTCCCTCACCTATTTCCTTCCTACTTCTGCCCCTCCCCTTGGGCAACCACCTGTTTTTCTCTATGTGTCTGTTTCTATTTTATGTTTGTTCATTTGTGTTGTTTTTCAGATTTCACATATAAGTGAAATGATACAGTATTTGTCCTTTTCTGTTTGATTTATTTCCCTTGGCATAATAGACCCTCTAGGTCTATCCATGTTGTCACAAATGGCAAGATTTTGTTCTTTTTGTCACTGAGTAATATTCCATTGTCTCTATATGCCATATCTTCTTTATCCATTCACCTATTTGGGGGCATTAAGTTTCCCTCCATAACTTGACTATTAAAAATGGTGCTGCAACAAAAAGAGAGGTGTAGAAAATTTTCTAATTAGTGTTTTCATTTTCTTCAGATAAATACCCAGAAGTGGAATTGCTGGATCATATGGTAATTTTATTTTTAATTTTTTGAGGCACCTCCTTCCTGTATTCCACAGTGGCTGTCCAATTTTCTTTTTATTGAGGTATAGTTTATTTACAACATCATATGTTTTATGTGTACAACATAATGATTCACAATTTTTAAAGGTTATATTCCGTTTATAGTATTAGAAGATATTGGCTGTATCCTCTCTACTGCGCAATGTATTCTTGTAGCTTAATTATTTTATACACAGTAGTTTGTACCTCTTAATCCTCTCTCCCTGTGTTGCCCCTTCCCCTTCCCTCTCCAACCGTAACTGCTAGTTGCTTCTCTATATCTGTGAGTCTATTTCCACCTTTTGTTACATTCACTAGATCATTTAACTTTTTAGGTTCCACATATAAGTGATATTATACAGCATGTGTCTTTCTCTGACTTATTTCACTAAGTATAACACTCTCCCAGTCCATCCATATTGTTGCAAATGGCAAAATTTCATTGTTTTATAATAATTACTATTCCATTGTATATGTATACAATATTCCATTGAATATTCCATTTACATTGTATGTGGAGTAAGTAGTATTACATATGTATATGTATATATAAAGTAGTATATCCATTGTATATGATATCTTCTTTATCCATTCATCTGCTGACGGATACTTACATTGCTTCTGTTTCCTGGCTATTGCAAATAATGTTGCTATGAACATCGGGGTGCATGTATCTTTTCAAATTAGTGCTTTCACTTTCTTCAAGTGTATACCCAGGAGTGGAATTGCTGGATCATACAGTAGTTCTAAGTGGCTGCCGTATTTATATCCCCACCAGCAACACACAGGAATTTCCGTCTTGCCACATCCTTACCAACACTTCTTGCTTGTTGTCTTTTTGATAATAGACATTCTGACGTGTGTAAGGTGATATCTCATTATGGTTTTGATGCAGTTTTAAATGAGATTTTTTTTTTACTTTTCTTTCTGATATTTCATTGTTAGTGTAAAGAAATAAAACAGATTTCTGTATATTAATCTGATATCCTGCTAGCTTGCTGAATTCATTCGAACCATCCTTGTGAATGGTTCAAAACTCAACATTCAAAAAACTAAGACCATGGCATCCGGTCCCATCACTTCATGGCAAATACATGGGGAAAAAAGTGGAAACAGTGACAGACTTTATTTTCTTGGGCTACAAAATCACTGTGGATGGCAACTGCAGACATGAAATTAAAAGACACTTGCTTCTTGGAAGAAAAGCTATGACAAACCTAGGACAGCATATTAAAAAGCAGAGACATCACTTTGCTGACAAAGGTCCATATAGTCAAAGCTCTGGTTTTTCTAGTAGTCCTGTACAGATGTGAGAGTTGAACCATAAAGAAGGCTGAGCACTAAAGAATTGATGCTTTCAAACTGTGGTGTTGGAGAAGACTCTTGAGAGTCCCTTGGATTGCAAGGAGATCAAACCAGTCAATCCTAAAGGAAATGAGTCCTGAATGTTCGTTGGAAGGACTGATGCTGAAGCTGAAGCTTCAATACTTTGGCCACCTGATGCAAAGAGCCAAACTACTGGAAAAGACCCTGATGCTGGCAAAGATTGAAGGCAGGAGGAGAAGGGGTCAACAGAGGATAAGATGGTTGGATGGCATCACCGACTCGATAGACATGAGTTTGAGCAAGCTCCAGAAGTTGGTGATGGACAGGGAAGCATGGCATGCTACAGTCCACGGGGTCACAAAGAGATAGGACTGAACGACTGAGCAACAACATCCTTGTGACCCTGGAATGAATCCACTTGATCATGGTGTATTATCATTTTTATGTGTTGGATTCAGCTTGCTAATATTTTGTTAAGGATTTTTTACCTATATTCATCAAAGATATTGGCCTATTTTTTGGTAGTGTCTTTGTCTAGTTTTGGTATCAGGGTGGTAGTAGCTTCTTAGAATGACTTTAGGAGTGTTTAGGAATGAGGCTAAAGTTCTCGTAATCTTTAAGAGTGTCAAGGTCATGAAGATTAAGGAAAGCTTGGGGAACTGTTTCAGACTGAAAGAAAGTCAGGAGACTTAAGAACCAAATACAGGATGTTCTGAACTGGATTCTTCTGCTACAAAGATTATTACAAGGACAATCAGCAAGCCTAGAATGGGCTCTGAGGGTTATTATATGGTTGTTATATATCAGTGTTAAATTTCTGATTTTGATGACTGTTTTTTGGTTATCAAGGAAAATGTCCTTATTTGTAGGACAAATACTAAATACAGAGACTAAAATATTTGAAGGTAATGGAGAAGGCAATGGCAATCCACTCTAGTACTCTTGCCTGGGAAATCCCATGGATGGAGGAGCCTGGTAGGCTACAGTCCATGGGGTCGCAAAGAGTTGGACACAACTGAGCAACTTCACTTTCACTTTTCACTTTTATGCACCGGAGAAGGAAATGGCAACCCACTCCAGTATTCTTGCCTGGAGAATCCCAGGGACAGGAGCCTGGTGGGCTGCCGTCTATGGGGTCGCACTGAGTCGGACGTGACTTAGCAGCAGCAATGGGGCATTGCGTAAGTTCACAACTTACTCTCCAGTGATTTGAAGGGAAGGGGCAGTTCTTTGTACTATACTTGTAACTTTTCTGTAAGTTTGTGATTTTAAAATTATACAGAAGACTGCTTTTTTTTTTTTTTTTTGGAAGACTGCTTTTTAAAAAAGAATATCAGTTCTGGAGTCTGAGTCCATGGGTGTAGTTGCAGGATCTAGGACAAATTACTGAATTTCTCTGTGCCTTCATTTTCATATCTGTACAACAGTAGTATCATAATACATACCTTATGGTACTGTAGGGATTAAATGAAAACAATAGATGTTACAGATTAACAGGGTAACAATTTAAAATAGGAATCATTTAATTTATCATCCAAACTGGGATTCTTTTCAGAGTAAAAGGGTGTCAACTGCTAATTCCTCAAAGAGATCATCAAAATCACCTGCTTATCAGCAAAGTTAGGTTTATTACTTAATCCAGCAAGGGAGACCATTACCTTAGTAGTGTCTCCCAAGGAGGCGGTTGTGGGTTCAGAAGGGTTGAAGAATTGGGCTTAAATGGGTCTTTCAACACAGGGGCCTGCGAGGATGACTGGAAGTGACCAAAATCATGATCTCATAGTTTAGAATTGGTGGATACAGGGAGGAGAGGGTTTCAAGGGAACATGGAGGAGTACACAGATGGTTCACAAGCCAGTTGAGTGATCTACTGCTGAGTGAGAAGGGGGCTATTACTCTGATGAGGACTAGCTGAGTAGTCTATGTTCAAATAAGTGGATTTTTCTAGATGTGCCTGAGATAAGCAACAATGATATTCACAGATTCCTAAGCTGGAGTATCTTTTTTTTTTTTTTTTGGAGTTTCTTGAAGTTCAAGTATTGTTAATGAAGTGTTTGTTTCTAACAGTATTAAACTATGTGTAGATGGTTTCCATTCTCAGGGACAGTAACTAGACATGACTTAGGAACAACAGGCATAAACCAGGATATCTTGTTACCCTACCTACCACTAGATCAATACCAAACCCAGATAACATAGGAATTATTATCCCCACTCAGCAGATGAGGAAATTGAGGCTTGTGGCCATTAGGAAGGACAGATTGTTGAGCCTTGACAGATGAAGGAAATCTTCCCAGAGGAGGTTAGAGTCAAGTTTAGTTCTGAATAATTAGCAGGAGCTCATTAGGTGACAAAGGGAAGACAGGAAGAGGGTGCTGATGGGGGCAGGAGGAAGTGCACCCAGCCAAAGGAGCCAGGGCCTCCTGGGGAACTACAAGCACCTCAGCTAGGGGAGAGCTGGCGAGTGAGAGGGGAGGAGCCCTGGAGTACCTTGCTATGGAGTTTGGGCTCTATTCTAAGGAAGATAAGTCATTGGAGGGTGGTAAGCAGGAGTGGCAAGCTTACATGAGCATTTTAGAAAGTTAAACTTAATTGCAGTTGTAGAAAGATGGATTGGAAAGGAGCAACAGTTATGAGGCTGCTTCAGTAATTCAGGAGAAGAATAAGGAGGACTTCAAATAAATTTGAATTAGTGAGAGTGGGAGAGAAGTGGGCAGATGAAAGAGAAGGAAGCAGAACCAACAGGACTTAGTGTTTTGAGTAGCAGGAGGGGGCCAAAAAGAGGGAGAAGAGGAATTGCAACTGACATGATAGTGAATCATCCTATCCATGAACATGTTTCATCCTATTTTTTGAATTGTCATTCAGTAATGTTTTATAATTTTCTTCATAGAGAGACTACATTTGTTTATCCCTATATATAACTAATACTGATTTGCTATTACAAATGGCATTTTAAAGCCTCAATTCTCGTTCTTGAGCTTATGAGCCAGAAGGCAACTGTTACCAAAATGACCTGTTTTATCATTCAGCCAAATTCCCAGCCGCTTTGGGATGCCCGCATTTAAAGGAAGAATTATACCATCCCGGGTGGCAGCCAAGTGGCCAAATAGCAGACGGAGCAGCTTCCCGGTTCCTTTCCTCAGAGAGGACAGGGCCAGGGTTCCAATCCTGCAGCAGGTGTCACCTCCTGCTATAGTCACCCGCAGGGGGAGCCCTGATCGCAGCTCCCAGGTGGGGGAGAAAATCTGCCAACACCTGGCAAAGAGCAGAGCCCTGAGAAAGTCTCTCCAGGAAGCAGTGTGCCGCTGGCTGAAGTGTAGTTTATCATTACTGGCAGGCAAAGAGGAAGGCCTTTGGCTTATACAGAGTTCCAAATCCATAAAGGAAACACATTACCCTTGACTATCTGAAACTGCACATTTTCACATTTCACTAATGGCGTTTTTATTTGTTATTTACCCAGGAAATAAGTAAGGAAATAAATCTACTGAATTTGCATAGAGGTGATTGGGTATACAAACAAATGGGATATTGGTAGTTGGGTGTATAAGTTCTAACAAATGAAGAAATTTTTCAGAAATATTTCAGAATACTATGTGGGTGATAAAGCAACATTTTGATAGAGCCCTTTTTCATTTCCAAAGCTCTTTTCTATCCATTATATCATTTGATCCTTACAACAATCGTAGGAAATAAGCAAGAAGACTATTACTTTCCTGAATTTATAGATGTAGAAACTGAGGCACTAGTGATTTCAGGACTTGCCCAAGAAGGGTTGTCATGCTGGCACCCAGCAGAGCGAGGACTCAAGGACCTGATTTCAGGCCACCACTACAATGGCCTTTGGGCTTCCCTGGCGGCTCAGTGGTAAAGAATCCTCCTGCAATGTAGGCATCACAGGAGATGTGGGTTCAGTCCCTGGGTTGGGAAGAGCCCCTGGAGGAGGAGGGCATGGCAGCCCACTCCAGTATTCTTGCCAGGAGAATCCCAGGGACAGAGGAGCCTGGCGGGCTGCAGTTCACTGAGTCACAAAGAGTCGGACACAGCTGAAGCAACTAGCACAACACAGCACGCACTGCTGTTTACCTTTGCCTGTCATACAGAAATTTATTCTCAGCCACTCCGGGGAAAAATTCAACATAAATGTTTATTGGGGTAGAAAACAAGAAATAAACCAAAGAAAGACATAACTACAATTTAATGCTGACCCCACTCCTGTATTCTCGCCTGGAGAATCCCCAAGGACAGAGGAGCCTGGCAGGCTGCAGTCCATGGGGTCGCAGAGAGTTGGACATGACCGAGCACAGCGGTTACAGCTTATAGTTACGTGGGAAAGCTTATGGTGAAAGAGATTCTCTGGATAGCTAACCTGCCACAGAGATATGAGCATGAACAAATTTATCCTCACCTGGCATTGTCGATCAATAGCATTCACTGAGCAGGGACCCTGAGCTGGCCTCTCTAAGGCCGTGGACAGCTGCCCAGGTTGAGGTTGATCGTTTCTAAATTGATGGAACTTGAACAGGTCATACTTCCACTGCAGACGATTCTTCATTCTTGGGCTGGGAAGACAGTTATATTGTCTTCCCATATATGCTTTTATTAAATATGCCATTAGACAAGACGGTTCTTCCACATGATAACCGTATTACTTCTGGTAGAATATAGACTAAATGGTTCTTCCTAAAGTAAAATACACTGGAAGATATTTGGTGCCAGTATCCAAATTAGCTTAAATCGTTTTTCCAAAATATTCTCACAATTCTCTAAGAAGAATTGTGGGTTTTTTAAGCCATTGGAACATTAAAAGAAATTTAACACAATAACAACTGGCTTTAATCTACACTGACTAAGTACAAGAGAGCAATGAGGGAATCATTTGAATGATGTATTGGAACCATTTGGATTAAGTGGGTTCACTTCAGATCTATAATAGGCAATAGCCATCATTATTTCTCCTGTTTTTGGTATTTTTATTTTTCTTGAAAAGTGGAGATTTCTTTACACAAAAGAATATTTTGTTTATAAGTCAATCTCATCTGTATTAATTTCTTCCCCAATAATTTTTTATATACTTTTATTTATTTTTGGCTGTGCTGGGTCTTTGTTGCTATTTGGGCTTTTCTCTAGTTGCAGAGAGTGGGGGCTACTCTCTAGTTGTGGTGTGTGGCCCTCTCATTGCGGTGGCTTCTCTTGTGGAGCACAGGCTCCAGGGCGCGTGAGCTTCAGAAGCTGCATTACACGGGCTCAGTAGCTCTGGCTCCCGGGCTCTAGGGCACAGGCTCAACAGTGATGGCACACAGACTTAGCCGCTCTGGTGCATCTTCCCAGATCAGGGATCAAACCTCTGTCTCCTGCACTGGCAGGCGGGTTCTTTACCACTGAGCCACCGTGGAAGCCTCACGTCCCCTAATAATTTAAAGAATGACCCTAAAGGTAGGCTTAGGACTTACATTTTACAAGATATTTGTTTTATCTAGTGGTTACTTGTGAAGAGGGGGTTGGGGGCAAGATAGAGGTAGGGAATTAAGAGATACAAACTAGTTTATTGAGTTGGCTAAAAAGTTCGTTCAGGCTTTTCCATAACAGCTTACAGGAAAATTTGAACAAACATTTTGGCCAACTCAATACATAAAATAAATAAGCTACAAGGATATATTATATAGCACAGGGAATATAACCAATATTTTATAGCTACTATAAATGGAATATTAAAAAAAAGACAAAATAAATAAATGGAATATAACCTTTAAAAATTGTAATCAGTATATTGTACACCTCTGACATACAATATTGAACATCAACTATATTTCAGTTTAAAAAATCCAAAAAACCCCATGACATTTCTGCATAAAATATTTGCATTCAAAATTATTCACGTATACATATTATAGTGAAAGTGAAAGTTGCTCAGTTGTGTCTGACTCTTTGCTACCCTATGGACTATACAGTCCATGGAATTCTCCCGGCCAGAATACTGGAGTGGGTAGCCATTCCTTTCTCCAGGGGATCTTCACAACCCAGGGATCAAGCCCAGGTCTCCTGCATTTACCAGCTGAGCCACCAGGGAAGCCCATACCTATTATATATAGACATAAAATTTAATTTGTTTTGCTTTTTAAAAAATTAAAGGGATAGGTTTGGTTAGTTAGTTGACTGGTTAGACATCAGAGATAGCTTTTAGTTTTTGAGACAATTGACTAAGTTATTCTAGATATTTAAACTTATGTTCATTAAGAAACCTCAAGTCAAACTATAAAGCACAAAACACAATACTTCAACATTTAAATGTTTTCAAAATATGTTTGGTTTAACTTTAGAGGACCTTTAAGAAATGATCTATTATCATCACTTCTTCCATTTTCATTTAAATTTTGCTTTGTTTCTATTAAATTAAAACAAAGGTCAGCATAATACTTCTTTTTTTTTTTTTTAGCATAATACTTCTGTAGGTAAGGCTCCCTTGGATACAGGGAAGATGAAAAGATGAAAGGGAATTTGCTGATATCAAAAATTGAGATAACCAAGGGTGTACCTGAATTCCAGTCAATTTAGACATGCATGGATCAAAGATGTCCTCAGGGCTCCACTCTCTTCATCTTTCAGTTTTATTTATCCCTCCTTGGCTATGAAGCCAGATATCCACTCCCCAAATGACAGTGAGACGGTCTCTGGAAGGCCTCATATCCCACAATCCTTGTTTAACAACCCAGAAAAAGAAGCCATCATTAGTTCCCCCCACCCACCCTGCAAAAGCTTAGAAAGACTGATTGTTCCCTGCTTGGTTGAGTTGCATGCCCAACTATGTACCATTCTATTAGGCAGAAGAGTGGAGGAGGGTTCTGATTGGCCAGATATAGGTCATAGAACCACATCTAGAGAGGGAAAGTAGGCCCAAACTGATTGTATCAGACGGAGTCCTCACAAGAAAGAAATTCTGTACAGGAAGAGAGTCAGAAAAGACCTGAGACAGACCACAAGAGACATTCAGTTCCATACTTTATCTCTGGATGGTAGGTGTAGAGGAAAATTAATTTTTTATGTTTTTATATATATGTCAGATTTTCATCTAAGACCATGTACTATTTTCATAAACAGGGAAACAGCAATGAATATAGTTTACATTTCTAAAAGTCCTATAGATATATGGAAAGATGGATTGTTAAGTGAAAAAAGTTAAATTGTCGGACAGTATCTATTGTATGATCACATTTATGGTAAAACACTTCTAAAGTACATAAGGAATGATTGTAGTATTTACCCTAGAGAGTCGTCAGGAACAGGTTATGGCAGTCTTTTGCTTTTTATTTTAGGACATTTATACTGTTGCATTTTTTCATCATGCACATGTATAGTCTTTTATAATAAATTACAAACAGTGTGGATAACAAATACTTCGCGTGCACAGGTGCGTGCGTGGGTGCATGCTCAGGGGCTTCAGTCCTGTCCCATTCTTTGAGACCCTATGGACTGTAACAATAAATATAGGATGGTGTATTAGTTATCTATTGCTCTGTAACAAAGTGTCCCACAAACTAAGTGGCTAAAAACAAAATATATTTACTATGTCAGTTTCTGTGAGTTAGGAATTCAGGCATGACTTTACTGGGTCCTCTGCCTCACAGACTTACACAAGCCACATTCAAAGTGTCAGCTTACAGCTGCCGTCTCACCTGAAGACTCAGCTGAGAAGGATCTGCTTGCAAGTTCACTCACATGGTGGTTGTCAGGATCAATTCCTCATGAGTTTTTGCACTGAGGCCACCCACAGTTCCTTGCCATGTAAGTGTCTCTGAAGAATATCCCACAACATCAGAGTGAGGAAGTGAAAGGGAAGAGAGAGTACCAGCAAAAAGAGAATGTTAGCAAAACAAAAGCCATGGACCTGCTATCTCATTACTTTGCTCTATTCTATTTGCTTGTTAGGAGCAAGGCGCTAGGTCCAGCCTACGCTGGAGGGGAGAAGATTATACAAGGGCACGAATATCAGAGGTAGGAAGTATTGGAGCCAGGTCAGATGCTTCCTATGACCATTGGAATAGCCTGAACGGCTTCATGGGGGAGGAACTGGAAAGGTGCAACTTAAAAGAGTGAGAAATTCAGCAGAATGAGAGAAAAGTGGAGGGAAATACGGAAAGAAAGCACAGAAATAAAGAAGATATACAGTAGAAAAGGGGGTAAGTGTTTTCAGGGAAAGTACTAGACCATAGACCATACTATTGAAAAAAGTGAACTTTTCTTGGGAGTAACGAGGCTGGAAGAGTAAGTTAGGAACTAAACGCCAAACTAAGGAATTTTAAGTTTTTTCTCTGTAGTGACTAACCAGGCTGTTCATCAGTATCCTCACCAAAAACTTCTCTTCTGGTTTTGTCATGTTATTAATGGTTTAACTGATAGCTCGGGGGGATCATGACTTTAAGGAAAAGTATCACATCACAGTACATAATTCACAAAGTAGATAATGTGCTTATAAAAAACAGAAAGTTGGTTACGTATTTATTCTAATCTCATCATATTGCTTTGATTTCATGTTGTAGTAAATGTCAGCAGTCACATAAGGAGCCTAAAGGTTTTGGAAATACTTCTACAGGGAATGATATTGATTACAATGCTCTCAATTAAATATTTAATATACATTTGTATTCAGTAGCAGTGTTGAGAGCAGAACAAGCAACAATTTTGAAGCCAGGAAGAGAATTTTAATACCATTTGAATCTACTTTTTGAACATTTCAAAGAAAAGGTTGTAATAAAAATGTGCTGAATAGAAAAGAAAAAAAAAATGTGCTGAATAGATCAAGTAAGTGCAAGGACTCTGAAAGGGTCATTCAGTATGGCGCCATGGAAATGGTTGATAGAATCAACAAAAGTAGTTTTAGCAAAGTGGTAGGAATGGAAGCTTCAGCAAGCATTGAAGAATTAACGGGGTTCCCATTCTGGTAACATGAAAGAAAAGTTACTATTCAAAGGATAGCAAAACAAACAAAAAAACACTCCTGATTTTTAAAAAATTCCTAAAAATACTAAATAAAATATTTTTTTAAATCTCCTTATATATATATAACTGAGCAGGCAAAAAAAGTAAGGGAATTCCTCAGAGGCTAAAATAAATCAAAAGCATAAAACCAGAGGGTGAATGAGCATTGAATCCAGCCCCCTTCCTAGGAGCATCTCATGACCCCCAATAACCTAGAACTGTAGTTTCATCAACCATGCTAGGAAACAGAAAGCCAAGTGTAGTAGTGCCCTTGCAAGTTGGAAATTTGGTTTTAAAAGCTTGTATAAAGCCAGTACTGTCAAAGGGCTATACTCTCTGTGAAAAATTTGCTTCATAAAGGGAGAAGGATATAGCTCTTGAGTGGAGTAAGGTAAAATTTCCCCCAAATAATTCATAAGCAGCAAGTTGGCCCTCACAAAGATTTGGTAACCAAATTCATGCTACTGTGTGATCAAAAAACTCCAGGCCAAAAATTTAGTTCAGAGTAGTACCAAGTTTTGGAGTGTCCCTGACATAGTAACAGTTAGAACTTGACATGGAACAACAGACTGGTTCCAAATAGGAAAAGGAGTACATCAAGGCTGTATATTGTCACCCTGCTTATTTAATTTATATGCAGAGTACATCATGAGAAATGCTGGGCTGGAGGAAGCACAAGCTGGAATCAAGATTGCTGGGAGAAATATCAATAACCTCAAATATGCAGATGACACCACCCTTATGGCAGAAAGGGAAGAGGAACTAAAGAGCCTCTTGATGAAAGTGAAAGAGGACAGTGAAAAAGTTGGCTTAAAGCTCAACATTCAGAAAACTAAGATCATGGCATCTGGTCCCATCACAACATGGCAGATAGATGGGGAAACAGTGGAAACAGTGGCTGACTTTATTTTTCTGGGCTCCAAAATCACTGCAGATGGTGATTGCAGCCATGAAATTAAAAGACGCTTACTCCTTGGAAGGAAAGTTATGACCAACCTAGACAGCATATTAAAAAGCAGAGACATTACTTTGTCAACAAAGGTCCGTTTAGTCAAGGCTATGGTTTTTCCAGTGGTCACGTTTGGATATGAGAGTTGGACTATAAGGAAAGCTGAGCACAGAAGAATTGATGCTTTTGAACTGTGGCGTTGGAGAAGACTCTTGAGAGTCCCTTGGACAGCAAGGAGATCCAACTGGCCCATCCTAAAGGAGACCAGTCCTGGGTATTCATTGGAAGGACTGATGCTGAAGCTGAAACTCCAGTACTTTGGCCACCTGATGCAAAGAGCTGACTCATTGGAAAAGACCCTGATGCTGGGAAAGATTGAGGGCAGGAGGAGAAGGGGACGACAGAGGATGAGATGGTTGGATGGCATCATCGACTTGATGGACAGGGGTTTGAGTGGACTCTGGGAGTTGGTGATGGACAGGGAGGCCTGGCGTGCTGCGATTCATGATGTCGCAAAGAGTCGGACACAACTGAGCAACTGAACTGAACTGAACTGACATAGTAAGCAAAAAGAAAAAGTGTTTCTAAGGAAAATACCCTTAATGTAGGCCTCAAATATTGCTCACAATACAATTTCAACAAACAGAAGAGCACAATAAAAATTACAGAATATACAAGAAAACAAGACATCATATGAGAGAATCAGAAGAAAAACCTACAGCGAAATCAGACCCACAAAGATGTGTGGTATTGAAATGATCATATAAACAAAAACAAATATATTGGTAGATTTTTTTTAAAGACTTAGACACATGGGTAAGGAACAAGACTGTAAAACTGACCTTGCTATGAAAAAGTGCCAGACTGAACTTCTAGAAATAAAAAATCAGTGACATTCTAAAGAAGGGAAATTAGTTAGAAACATGGAGAGGATAAAAATAATGAGCTAAATGTCCAACTTAAGAAATTAGAAAAAGAACAACAGACTAATCAAGAGGAAAATAGCAGGAAGAAAATAATAATAATAAGTAAAGAAATAGTGAAATTGAAAACAGGATCAACATAGTCAAGGTTGATTGAAAATTTATAAACTTGAGGGAAACTGATTTAGTTTAAGATAGAGAGACAGAAAAAGAGGCACAAAGCAATACTGCCTTTTATGCATAACATTGGAAGTCACACCACAGCATTAATTCTGCCAAATTTTATTCATTAGAAGCAAGTCACTACAGCAACCCATATTCCCCTTTTATGAGAAGAGGTTTAAACATACAGACATACTTTAAAACCACTACTTGCTATATTACAGTTTCTACCTGGAACAGATAAGACCAAAAAGAAAAAAGTGAATAAAATGTGTACAGACTAGAAGGAAAGAGTCAAATCTGGTATTCACAGGACATATTATCTACATGAAAAATGCATAGAATAAAACAAATCAGTAGAATTTAAAAAGCTGAACATAAAATAAATATGCAAAAGTTAGTTGCATAATTACACACCATTAATAACTGATTAGAAAATGGACTTTTAGGAAGAGAGCATTAAAAACTGCAGCAATTGAAAAAAAAAAAAAGATACAGTGAAACCTGCTCACCAATACAAGTATCTCCTGATAATGCCTGATAATATCAGTAATCCAATCCTGAAAACCAGGTATTCTGCACAAAAAATCTAATCAGGGCTCATTCCCCATTATTTTAAAAGGAAAAAATTATAATGTATTAAATTTCAAACCAAACTTTCTAATCAATTTCCTAAAACTAAACACAGTAGAACACCTGTAAGTAACAGATGATAATAATAGGATAGAAAATGCTTAAACTCTCAATAATTAATATAATTGTTAACAAATAGCTGTTCTGCATGCAGTAGAATGGCTTTTTTTTAAAACCAATATCCCTATATGCACCTCCTTTGTTGACACTGGGTTTACGTCTCAAAACATCTGATTCTGATATTCTACCAACAATCCTGTATTTGCAATGTAACTTGAGAATTCCCCTGCATGTTGTTTTGTAAAAACAATTGATGTGAGTTGGGACAAAAAATACATTTTTACTGTACAACCACAGGCCAAAAACACTGTATTTGTAATTTAATTTCTGAAACACATTCATTATAGCTATCTTAAACTCTGTGTATGATAACTCTAATATCTGGATTTCCTGTCGACCTCTTTTTATTATTTATCTTGTGTCTGAATTTTGAGAAAGTCTTTTCTTTTTTTCCACCCTATTTTTCATTAAATGCTAGACGTACTGTATGAAAATGTTTGAAGTACTGGACAATATTATCTTCTCCCACGGAAGATGGTTTATAGGAGAGGTTAAGATAGGGGCAAACCACTTAGTACATCTAAGATTGAATTATTTCAAGCTGGATTTCAATTTCCTTGAGAGTTAGGGATCCCAATCTAAACCTGGTATGTTTACCAGGACCCTTCTCATCAGTGAGTTCTGAACCTCAGAAAGCTTCTGAACTTCCAAAAGCTCTATCCAGCTTCTTACCCTCACAGCTTTGACTTCAGAATTCAAAAATACAGTTGTTGTTGCTATTTAGTCCCTAAGTCATGTCTAACTCTTTGTGACCCCCATGGACTATAGCCCACCAGGCTCCTCTGTCCATGGCATTTCCCAAGCAAGAATACTGGAGTGGATTGCCATTTCCTTCTCCAGGCAATCTTTGTGACCCAGGGATTGAACCCACATTTCCTGCATTGGCAGGCGGCCAGGAAGCATTGGCAGGTGGACTCTCTACCACTGAGCCACCGGGAAAGCTAACAGTAAATACCATATGTGGGGTCAAATGTTGGTCTCTCTTCTGTGGGATTCCCTCTTCTCCAGTCTCTTCACTCTTAAATCCTTTGCTATCTCAATGGATATGCTTTCAAATAGATTTTTTTTTTAAATATTTTATCCAGCTCTTCTAACTGTTCTTCACAGGATGTTTGGTCTGATACAATCTGTTTTGAAATGTCCTTGGATGATTTTAATGTATTCTACTTAGCTCAGAGATTTTAAAAAGGGAAGTCCTTAATAACACCCAGAGGATTTCTCAGGTGTAAAATTCTGCCAATAAAAACTTTGAGAACCCACCAGAACATTAACAGAACACACTCATCTGGCTCTTGAGAAGTCCTGACACATTCAGTACCATTCCTGGCAGGGATACTGAGATGGACCATTCCAAAGACTTTTCTTTGCCTTAGCTCTTTATCTCTACCAAACTATCACAGCAAAAACATATATGCCCACAAACATCGTTTTATTCTTCCCAGTAACCTGTACCCTCTATCTGTAATTACTCCCATTGTTAGAAATTCAAATTCATGTATATACAACCTGAACTTTGAGCTTACAGAAAAGGCTCACAGAAGTAAAAATACATCTTTAAGAGGTCACAGAAAGGAAATTCTTCGGTTTGAAAGAAACTGTTTTGCATCTATCTTAGTCCCCTAGCCAGGGATTGAACTTGGGCCCCTGGGAGTGGGAGCTCGGAGTCCTAACCACTGGACTGCCAGGGAATTCTCAGAAATTGCTATTCTTGCATTTCCCTAAAGGAAGAGAGCTTTCTTCCATCTCTGTGCCTCTAAAATGCTATTCCTTCTTTTGAGAACCTTCTCCCTCTTTATTTTATACTATATGCTCCACCTAAGATTTCCTTGGCCTCACTTTTAACCTGGGCCAGCTTTGCATAGACTCCACCCACTCTCATGCAGGTACACCCTCTATGCTAACACTACACACCTCTTCCCTCCCGGCTACCCAGTTGATGCAGAAACATCCGAAACTGGAGCGCACCACACCGCACAAGGGGCAGGGGAGCTAACTCTCCTAACAGAAGGAGAGCAGGAGTCAGTAGGGCAATTCCTGTCTTCTTTCCCCAAGACAGTTTATTAAGTAATTGAAGACATCTTTAAAATATTTTCCCAGGCAAACTTTCCTGAAGCACATTTTATGTGACTTTTTGGAGAACAGTCCCATAACATCAAGCTATCCTATTTGCACGTAGTGGCAGCTAGTCTATAAACACATCCTCATATTAACTCTCCTTCTTTCTCTGTATGTAAACGCAAACAAATATTGTCTGGGTAGAATAAAATGACAATGACCAGTTTACAGAGAAAAAAGAGAAAAAACAGAACCAAAAATTAGACAATAGTGCTGTATTATTCAGAAGGGGTAAGAAAAGTGCTAAACTATTCAAAAGCTCTTGTACTGTGTAGAAGAGAATGTCAACATTGTGTTTAAACTTTAGAATGCATGATAAATTTTAAGGGTAACCACTAAAAAGAGAAAGCATAATTCCAAATATTTGGAAAGAAAAATATGGAATAGGAAAACAGTTCAAAAATAACTCAGTTAATCCAAAAAGAAAGAAAAGGGGGGGAGGGGAAAGTAAGAAATAAAAAAAGCCAGAAACATAGAAAACATGGATCAAGTAGAAATCAGAATCAGTTTCAAATATATCAAGAATTACAATAAATATATATGGACAAAAATTGACAGTTACAAGACAGAGATTATCAGAATTTTTTAAAAGTCCACCTGGATTTCTGAGTACTTCTAAAGCAAAAGAACTTAGAGTGATTAAAAGTAAAAGGAATGAAAATGATATTCCAAGCAAATACTAAAAGAAAGCTAGTTTGGCCATGTTAATATCAGATAAAATATATTGAGGATAATGAGCATTACAGGGATAGAAAGGGATAACTCTATAATGATTTAAGATTTAATTACCGTAACACTTCCCTGTGGCCCAGCTGGTAAAGAACCTGTCTGACAATGCAGAAGACACAAGAGATGCAGGGTTTGATCCCTGGGCAAGGAGATCCCCTGGAAAAGAAAATGGCAATCCACTCCAGTATTCTTGCCTGGAAAATTCTATGGACTGAGTGGCCTGGAGGGCTACAATCCATGGGGTTGCAAAGAGTCAGACACGGCTGAGCATACACCATAACACAGTTCTAAAAATATAAGCATCTAATAAAATACGCTCAAGATAATATAGAGTATACCGTGATGACCTAGAGGGGTGGGATGGGGGTTGGGTGGGAGGGAAGCTAAAGAAGAAGGGACTATATGTATACATACAGCTGATTTACTTTTTCGTACTGCAGAAACTATCACAACATTGTAAAGCAATTCTACTCCAATAAAAAAAGACATATAGATTATAACTTGATAAAAACTACAGGGATAAATGGACAAATATATCATCACTGCAGGAGATTTTTTTAAACATGTCTTTGTGTCTGATGATTCAAGCAGACCCCCCCAAAAATAAGTATCAGCAAAGATGTATATCTGAACAACAAAATTAACAAGCTTATAGTAATGGACATACATCAGTTTTGCACCCAACGGTGAGAGACTACAAATTCTTCTCAAGCACATATGAAACATTTACAAAATTAGGCCATGAGTTAAGCTATAAAGCAAATAACAAATTTCAAAGAAAAGTATTACAAAACTATGTTCTAATCACAATGCAGATATTTTAGAATTTAAAATCTCCATAGATTTTGAAATAGATTTGAACATAGATTTTGAAAACATGCTTTTTAAATAACTCATGAGTCAAGGAGGAAACTATAATACAATTTTAAATACATTTTACAACTTAATAAAAACAGTATATATTAAAACTTGTAGGATATGAAAACAGTGCTTCAAGGGAAATTTATTGCCTTAAATATTTTCTACAGAAGGAGGAAGAGGCTGAAAATTAATGAACTAAGTGTATAACTTAAGTAGAAAACAAACAACAGAATAGACTCAAAGAAAGTGAACAGAATATGATAATTATAAGAGCAAAAGTAGGAACTAAAAAATAGGAAACTAAGTTACAGTAGAGAGAAGCAACAAGACCAAAAGTTGGTTCTTTGAAAAAACCAACAAAATAAACTTCTGCAATGATTTATCTGTGAAAAACAGGAAAGAAGACATAGATAAATAATTTATCAGTCAGTTTTCAGTATAATATGCTGTGGTAACTAACAAAATCTGAAATCTCAGTGTTTATTTTTTGCTTGCTGTGTATAGCCCATGTCTTCTGCATTCTCAGATCCCCAGCGGAGGACATGCCATTCTCACTGAAGAGGGAAATAAGCAAGAGAGCTAGTGGAAACACAGAATATTTTTTAAAGATTTTGGTCAGATATGAAGTCATTGTGACCAAACTCATTGTCAGTTGGGTGGATATGCATACTCCTCCCAAAAGGGGCACTTCAAATCACATGGCATTAGGTAGAAATGTGTAGTCCTCCTACAAGAAGGGGAACAAATATTTGAGGAACCATCTGTCCATCAACATATGAATGGATAAAAGAGCCACAGAAAAAGAATGAAATAATTGCAGCAACCATCTCTAGGATGGACCTAGAGATCACCATACTAAGTGAAGTAAATCAGACAGAGAATCTTATATGTGGAGTCCAAAAAAATGGTACAAATGAACTTATTTACAAAACAGATATAGAAATAGACCCACAGGCACAGAAAACAAACTTTTGCCAAAGGGAAAAGGTGGGGGAGTAAATTAGGAGTTTAAGATTAACGTATACACATTATTATATATAAAATAGATAAAACAACAGGGACTTGCTGTATAGCACAGGGAACTATAGTCAAAATCTTGTAATAACCTATAGTGGAAAAGAATCTGAACACATACACATATATATGTATATACATACATATATTTTGTATATAAATATATATTGTGTGTGTGTGTGTGTGTGTGTGTGTGTATACAAAAATAAAAACCCAACAACTGGCAATTGCATAAATATTAGGCTGCCAGAGAATGAATAATGGGTACACCTAGAAAATTGAATGACTTGTTACATAGCCGTGAGAATGAATGAAATGCAACTTCACTCAACAACAAGAATGAATCCTAGTAATATGGTCAACATTTGTGTTCTCCCCCAAATTCATAAGTTGAAATCCTAATGCCCAACAGAAGATATTAGGAGGTGGGGCCTTTGGCTTAACTCATGAGAGTAGAGCCCTCATGAATGGAATTCAAAGTCTTATAAAGGAGATCCCCCAGAGATCCCTAACTCCTTCTGCTATACAAGAACTCTGCCAATAGAAGGGCCTTCACTGGAACATGCTAGCACCCTGACTTTCAGCCTCTAGAGCTGTGAGAAATAAATTTCTGTTTATAAATCTTTGGTATTTGTTATAGCAGCCTGAATGGACTAAGTAACTTAGGAATAAGTTTGTTAAAATAAATGTCGAGAACAGTAGATGAAAGTTCAAAAATATCACACAGACACACAGACACACACACAAACCTAATTTTAAAATATACTGTTTAATAATGCACCTAAATGTGAAAAGAAATGAAAGCAATATAAAAGTTGTGTAAACACAAGTCAGGATGGAGGTTACTTCTGAGGGGAAAGCAGTGGTACAGTATGGGGCCCACTTATAAGAAGATTTAAATTATTGGTAATATTTCTTGTCTCGGTTGGGGTGGCAAAATGGCCGAGTTAAAGGTGATGTTCATTATAACATATTAAAAATACTTAATCTGAACTTTCCATCCAAGGACTACTGATTTGGGGGCATTATTAACTTATCCAGTGTAGCTGAGATCCATTTTTTTTTTTTTTTTAAAGATGGTATCCACCTACCATCCAGGCCTTCCGGCCTAACTACGTTATGAGTGACTGAGGAGTTTAATCAAGGCCATGAGCAAAAATGTAGCATCCCAAACCCAAGTACCTATTCCGCACCATGCCTACAGCAACACCATTAACAGAACAGTAAAAACCCAAGGAAAGCAGCAACAAAATCCTAGCTTAACTAGCACGCAAACAAAAGAGAGAGAAATCACGTGGTGCTCCCTCCCACGCCCGGCGCGCCGGTGATGTCACCAATCCGCGACAGGGCCATTGATTTCAGACTGAAGATAGAGAGGGCTACGTGGTGGGGGAGGGCGGGGGGAGGGTCCGGGCGGCAGTGACTGTCTCTGGTGTCGAGTTGTGTCCCGGAGAATTACAGGACCCGGTAAGAGGTTTTTCCCTTCCCCGCCATCACTTTCTGTGGCCTGAACGCCCGGCTCCCGCCGCCGCTCCAGTGTCGAGCGCTACTGGAAGGGGGAGCGCAGGGGCGCCTGGGTGGGCTGAGGGTGGCCGCAGGGCCAGGTGGGGAGGCGGGGGTCGCGGGCAGCGGCGGGGCTCGGCAGCCTGGCGGGGAGGTGAGCGCCGGGGGCCAAGTGCTTGTGTGCGTGCTCCCGGGTGTGGGCGGCAGAGACTGCGCACGGATGCTCTGGCGATCGTGCCAGCCAGAACCGAACAGCTGGGTACCAAAGGCCCTTGTTTCCTTCTCGGCAACTCCCTCGCCCGAGGGAGAGTGACAGCAGAGAGAGGCGCCTGGGACTCGTTCCGGTCCGCTCCTTTCTGCGTCTTCAGCTCTGACTGCATAGGCCCGCGCCTCATCCCTGGGATAACATCCGCCGCCCTTGGCGTGCCTTCCACAGGGAAGGCGTAGGCGTCCGCCGTGTAGAGCCCACTGCGGGGTCACGGACACTGCGCTCCGCCTCGCTCTGGCCTTGGTGCAGGAAGCCTAGTTGCGTCACCTCCCCTTCCTTCATCTGGCTTGATTCTTGGGCCCCGCTAGAGGGTAAGCCTGCCTCAGGTGTGACGTGTTGATGTCAGAGTTTGGGAAACTTGCCTTTCAAAAAGGCCTTAGTACCTGTCACTGGATACTCAACGCAGTGTCGGGGTGTCCCAGCCTGCGGTAAGGGAGGGAACAGAGTCTAAGCTGCTAAGGGGGGAGGATGTGCACACAGAGGCCTGCACAGTGGCTGTTGTTGAGAAGGAAGCCGGATCTCTAGAAGAGGTCCCTGGGAGCGAGAAGGCAGGAGCAACAAATTGTCCAGCAAATGTGAGTGATGATGCCAGTTTGTTTCTTTACTAAAGAAAGCCTGTTCCCATCGTGTCAGAGATCCTGAAATATCTTTTCCATTATTTCATTATTTCACAGTTGGGTGTGCTTGCTGTATTGTGAGAGGCAGGGAATAGAGTGGAAAGGGGGCATGAACTTTGGGAGTCAGGTCTGCTTTGCCAGCTGTATGGCAGTGACTGAGTTATTTAACCTTTCTACTCCTACTTGATCTTATCTACGAAATGAGGATAATTATATCTACCTTGCAGGGTTGTTGTCAGAATTTGAAGTCTCTAGCTATTATTAGTAAGTTCCCAGCACCCATGACTTGAACTTGCTCCCTTGCTGAAGGTTTCCCATTGGTACAGCTGCTTGAAAAGCAGGGGAACTTTTTGCTATTCTGGATATTTGCTATTCTGCCAAATAGGATAAAGCAGAGTTGGGATTGGGGTGGGGAGACTAGAAACCCACCATCTCTCTACAGTAGACGATCAAATTTTAGAACTGGAAAAAGATTAAGCCTCACTTTATTCTCTTAATTATGCTTAGTTGCTTCATTCGTGTCTGACTCTTTGCAGCCCCATAGAATGCAGCCCAACAGGCTCCTCTGTCTCAGGCAAGAGGAGGATTTCCCATGCAAGACTACTGGATTGGGTTGCCATTTCCTTCTCCATCTCTTACTTATAACTTCTCTTTATTGAGCAAGTGTTATGTGTGTGACCCTGTACCAGGCTCTTTACAGACACTAATGGATTTACTCCCTCCAGCAACCCAGTGCTATAATAAGTATTATTCCCATTTTACAGGTGCAGAAGATGAGCTTAGCCAAGTTTCTCACACTGGTTAATGGCAGATCTGGAACTTGAACCCAGGCCCTCAGGCTGTGTGGGGTTGGGGCTTGTTATTTCTCAGCATCACCAACTCAGTGGACATGAATTTGAGCAAACTCCCAGAGATAGTGAAAGACTGACGTGCTGCAGTCCATGGGGTCAAAAAGAGTTGGACACGACTTGGCAACTGAACATTTCTCAATGACCTGAGTCCAGGCAATGTGAGCCTAGTGTAGGGGGGGAAGGGAGACATAAGCAGGGTTTAGAGGGCCAGTGTTTGCTCTAAGAATAACATCTCATTGTCCAGTGATAAATTATCTTGTATTTTACATCTTGCCCAGCATTGTCCAGATGTGAACCAAGATTTGGCCTTTTCACCCAGAGAAAAAGGAAAGGCTCATGGGCACACACTGTTGGGATCATAGACACACAATAGATACTTGGAAAGAAGAAAACATCTTGAGATATTGTTACTTCAGCCAGGAGTAACAATGCTTAAGACAGTTTCCTTTAAGCTAGCTATTTTTATACTATAACAGGATGTAATGTGAGCTTCCTTCTGATTTGTGGATTTAAAGATTTGACGCTGTGATTCAGACCACAACTGGTATTATCTGTGACCAACTGATTTGAGTTTTCAAATATGTGAACCACAGGATCTGAGCTTTTGGGCTTCTGTAGTGATCTCTTGAGATACAGCAGTTTATTTTGCTATAACATCTGTTAGACTTGGACCGTAGTGAATACAGCTGCTTGAGTTAAGTTTCCTGGAGAACACTGGATGATCATTTGGTGTCAGGGATAAAGAGTTCACAATGTTAAGTTTGTCACAAAATTAAGTATTTGAGAAGGATCTGTGATGGATGCGCATTAATGTGGGAATAGTAGATGGGTTTTAAACATGATATTCTTGGTGTTTTTGATCAGCTGTTCTGTGTTGTTTCTCAGTTTGAAGATGACTTTCGGCTGTATAGTGAGTTATTAGAAACTTGGAAGATTTACATAACCCACCCATGTAGATTGTGACAAATAAACTCTCAGTTCCTCCACCAAGGAGCTCTCATTGCTGCTTCTGTACCCTCCCAGATGTCCTGAAGTTACCTATTTCATCACGTTTATCAGATTTAATGCGAGAGTTGCTTTAACATAATTTATCCTTCCTTTCCCTTTGTACCCCACCACCACCACACATAGAGTGAAGTTCTTTCCCCAGAACAGTATATACTAATCTAATTGCAAATAGCAGAAACCTAATGTAAACTAACGTAAGCAAAAAAGGATTGATTATTTAACTAGGAGGTCCAAAGGTGAACTTCAGGCATGGCTGGATCATGAGACTGAAATGATGCCGTGAAGACTCTCTTCACGCTGCCTTTCTCAGCTTCTTCTTGTTTATCGCCCTCATTCTTTTCTGCTGTCTTCTCTATTCATATTGAAACAGGTGACTTCTGGCAGCTCCAAGCGTATGACCTTATAGCTCATTTCTAGCATTGTAAGCTAGCCATGTAGACAAGGAGCAACGGATGCCATGATTAGGCAAGTCTGTGTCACAGGCCCACTTTTGAAGGGCAGGGGTAAAACTTCTTCCATAACGACATGGGATGGGGAAGTGCAGAAGTACTAGGCAGGTGAAAACACCAAATGATTGCTTCAAGTGTGTGTGCATGCATAGGCATTTGTGCTGACACGTGTCCTCATATCCCACTTCTCTGAGGCATTTCCAGAGTCTTCCACTAGAATGAAGCCACCTGGTTTTGTTTGTCCATCACACATTGTTATTTTGTTATGGCATCGATCATGTTCTCTTTATCCTTACCTTGCCTTTGCATCTGCTGTTTGGGTTGTGCGTGTGTGCGTGCACACACTCACACACACTGTTTTGGCTGATTGACTTCCTTGGGTTCAGCCCATGCTTCTCTTCCCGGAAGGCCTTCTTTGACCTCCATCAATTAGGAAGTCACATAAACCCCTGAGCACAACCCCATTGTGGATTTGATCTCTGTTTGATAACTGTTTATTTTCAGGTCAGTTCTCTGCTAGACTGAGAGCCCCTTGAAGACAGATGTGCTCTGTATTTCTTACTTAGCTAAGAAATTGGCTGCATTATTTTTCTTCTTAGGACTTAGAACTAATTGACATTGTATATTTGTTTGTTGCCTGTCTTCTCACTAAAACATCAGTTTCATGAAAGTAATGAGGAAAGAAATTTTTGTCTTGTTTACCGCTATATCTCTAGGGTCTAGGATGGTGCCTGGCACATGGTTTGTGCTTAATAAGTGTTTATTAGATGAATAACTGAAAATCTACTCACAGGGAGAAAATGTGTTGATTAGGATTAATCAACATTAATCTACATGATAGATACAGTTGTCACTGTAAATGTCTGTAAACACAAGTATTCAGGTCCATCCCAGCAAGTCAGAACCTCTCTCCGCACTTGCATCTGAGCCTGCAGGGGTGAAGGGTCAGGCCCCAAGGAACAGTCGCCTGGAAATTCCACCCTGTGAGATATTTCATCCCCCTGAAGCCCTCCTGAACTATGATGTTGTTCAGTTGCTAAGACCTGTCTGACTCTTTGAGACAGCATGCCAGACTTCCCTGTCCTTCATTGTCTCCTGGAATTCGCTCAAACTCATGTCCATTGAGTCAGTGATGCCATGCAGCCATCTCATCCTCTATCGTCCCCTTCTCCTCCTGTCCTCAATCCTTCCCAGCATCAGTGTCTTTTCCAATCAGTTGGCCCTTCACACCAGGTGGCCAAAGTATTAGAGCCTCAGCTTCAGCATCCGTCCTTCCAATGAATATTCAGGGTTGATTTCCTTTAGGATTGACAGGTTTGATGTCCTTGCAGTCCAAGGGACTTTAAAAGAGTCTTTTCATAGTCTAAACTATGATAGGTAGGATATTAAGGCTTTTTTCCCATAGTTTGAGTCTTTTTTTTTTTTCCCTCTTAGAGTATTTATCTTTGAAACATTTCCTTAAGCACTTACAATGAGCCAGGGAAGGTTTTAAGTCCCTTAACAATTCATTCTTTGACTGGAGTTTGGGGATCAAGGGTTGTGAACTTTAAACCTTTTTTTTTTTTTTTTAAATACCCAAACATTCAAAAGAGGCTTAAAAAAAAATCCAAACTAGAAAATTATAAAAGAAATGAGACCCCTCTCCATCCAGCTTATCTCACCCTCCAGGGGTAGAACTACTAATAGCTTGGTTTGTATCTCCTCCCGTCCTTTTCTTGGACTTTTAAGTAAAATATACTCCATCTTCTTGTCATTGTTTGGCTTTTCACCCAGATGTTCTGCATGCTCATCTGCACCTTGCCTTCTACATAGCCATCTTCAAGGTGCTTCTGCTGTGCCCAGCGCTGCTCCCCAGGGACAGCACCCTGCCTTGGGGTGAGTGGCAGAGCCAGAGTGGGGGGACTTGCAGCATAGACTGCAGCCTGTCCTTCAGCACAGTGGCTGCTCAGGTGTTGGTCTTTGGCCCTCTCCCAGGGAGGGCCCAAACCCCCATCCATCTTCCTGGTGCCTTATCTTCAGGGAACCCTACTCACGCCACATGCACCCCCCAACAGAAAAAATGGAGCAGTCTTACCCTTCTGTTTCTTCTTCTAACACACAAAAAAAGTAGTTCTCTTACAATTAGAGGCTGGAGGTGAGAGGGCTGTTGTTTAACCCCACTCTCACCGCCAAATATCCGGGCCCCCCTTCTACCTAGCTGCAGTACCTTCTTGTCCTCATTTGCTTCCTTAAGAGTGAGTAAGACTATGGCTGAATCTTGTTGATGTACCATGCAGAAACCAATGCAACATTGTAAAGGAAAAATATATGATACTTACTCACTAATAAAACAGTTGCTGCTGCTGCTGCTAAATCGCTTCAGTCGTATCCGACTGTGCTACCGCAGACTGCAGCCCACCAGGCTCCCCCATCCCTGGGATTCTCCAGGCAAGAACACTGGAGTGGGTTGCCATTTCCCTCTCCAGTGCATGAAAGTGAAAAGTGAAAGTGAAGTCGCTCAGTCATGTCCAACCCTTAGCTACCCCATGGACTGCAGCCTACCAGGCTCCTCCATCCATGGGATTTCCAGCAAGAGTACTGGAGTGGGTTGCCATTTCCTTCTCCAAATAAAACAGTTATCCTCCAATTAAAAATAAATAATTTTTTTTAAGTGAGTACAAGTTTACACTGCAATCCGAGTTTACACTGCAATGCCTGACCATTCCCTATGCCTCCGTCTTGCCCTGCCCTCTCCAGGACTGGGTATTTTAACTGAAAGAGGAAAATCTTGGCTAACTTGAAAAACAGTGTCTCATTTTAATTTGCACTTTTGGTTCTGATTTAGTTTGAACTGTTTTTTGTTAACCATTTTTATTTCCGTTCTAAAAATTCTGTTAATTTGTGATTTTGTCTATTTGCTTGTTGTCTCTAAATGATTTTGTTTATAAATTATACAAATTATCTAACAAATGAGTATGTACTGATTATAAAAACAAAAAACTCTTCTGTGCTGTAAATACCCTTCCAGTTGGTTGTTTGCCATCTAATTTTGGCTTTATTATTAAATGTACAAAACCTGTTTTTCATTCTCCTGTAGACAAATTTTGTCCTTTTTGATTTCTTCCTTTGCTTGTAAGCTTAAAAATATTTTTTCTTCATTCTGAGTCCTAAAGGTTTGCTTTTTGGCATATGGCTAAAAAGTTAATATTTGGTTTTATTTCAGATTTTAACAAGATATTTGAAGAAAATATTGTGCAGTGTTTTAAATAAAAGCAGTTTTAATTAAATAAAGGTCTCTGTTTTGTTTTAAAGATACATTAGTGTGTATGTATCATATATTTTTCCTTTTTTAAATTTAGTAGAATATCAAAGCTTACTCCACAAAACTGACTTCAAATATATGTATAATTGTCATCATTTTAATATTGTTAAGCATTTTTATAAATTGCTGCATGAGACGTTTATCCGTTGCTATTGATCTGATTTCAAGAAGCACTCTTGTTCGCAGCTTCTCATTGTAGTCAAAATGATAAATTTAGCCTCTTCCAATTCCCTCGTCTCAAAACTTCCCTAAATATCTCTTTGAGATATAATCATATACAATAAACATTTTATGAATATGATATGGTATTCACCATTCAATAAATTTTGACAAATACAGATACCCATTTAATTACCTCCAAATTAAGAAGATAAAGGGTTTCCATGACTGCAGCCAGTTCCCTCATGCACCTTTCTAGTTACCGCTATCCCCAGAGGCTACTACTATTCTGATATCTATCATCATAGATCAGTTTTGCCTCTAAACTGTCATGTAGATTGAACTATTCAGTATGTACTTTGTGCGTGGCTTCTTGTAGTGAGGTTCAATCACGTTGCATGTGTCACTCTCTACTTCATGCTTGCACATTAGTTTAATTCATTCATCAGTTTGTGGACTCTGCGGTTGTTTCCAGTTTGTGGCTATCAAGGGTAAAGTTCTATGAACATTATTTTTCTTCTTTTTTTATTGTGGTGAAAAAAACACATAAAATTTACCAGATTAACCATTTTCAAGTGTACAGTTCAATGGTATATGTCTATTCACATGGCGAAACCGATCTCCAGAACTTTTTCATTTTCTTTTTTTTTAATATATATATTAATTAATGTATTTTTTGGCCTTGTGGCTTGCAGGATCTTAGTTCCCTGACCAGGGATTGATTCTATGCTCCCTACAATGGAACCACAGTCTTAACCACTGGACTGCCAGGGAAGTCCCAGAACTTTTTCATTTTCAAATTTAAAACTCTGCCTCCATTAAACAACTCTCCCTGTTCCCTTCTCCCTATCCCTGGTTCTATAAACATTCTTGTGTAAGTCTTTTTGTGACCATCTCTTTTCATTTGCCGTAAGTACCCAGAAGTATAGTGGCTGAGACATAGGGTATTTGCATTATTTAGCCTTAGAAGAAACTGCTAAACAGTTTTTCAAAGTGGTTGTACTGTTTCATGTTCCTTCCCACCAACAGTGTATGAGAGTTCTAGTTTCTCCATATCCTCACCATTAGATATTATGAAGGATTTTTAAAATTTTTATTTAACACAGAAGCCTGGTCTGCTGCAGTTCTTGGGGTCACAAAGAGTCACACGATTTATCGACTGAGCAACAACAGAGAAATATCTATGATGTTGTATTTTGTGATTTTATCTCATCATATCTTAATCATTTATTTACATGGCTATTCCCGTTTAGACTGAGATTCTTCAGGGCAAGGTTCACACAGTAGATAGTTATCTTTCTCTTACAAACTTTTTCTCTCTTACTTTGGGTGTGATAGATGCTTTATTACAAAAAACTTGAAAATTGAAGAAGCTATTAAAATGAATAAAATCTCTGGTAATCCTACCTCTCAGATGTCATCGTGAACATTCTGGTGTCACGTGAAGGTTCACGTGATGCTGTATTGGTCAGCCCACAGATAGGGCAGTTCCAGGGTAGGTTGGTACAGCAACTCAGCGTTGTCCCAGCCCTCTACTCTGCCATCCTCAGGGCATCATTTATTCACAGCAAGGAATTTTTGTCACAGAAAGCCCCTGACAGACTTCCTTTGTGTTTTGCTGGCCAGAGTTGTATCACATGTATCACTGGCAAGAGGGGTGGAACTGCCAAAACCGGGTTAGATTAGACTAATCACAGTCCTTTCTCTGGCTCCGGGGAGGGAGCCTGGCCTTCTCAGAGGACTGTGGACAGAACCAGGGATCTGTCAGAAAGGAGGGCAGAGTTCCAGGGTAGGCACTCAGCACTGTCTGTCACTTAGTCATGTTGTTTTTCAAAAACCTAACTGTTCTCTATTTAAATTTTATGTCTTTCCTCTTATAATGAACTAAACATCTTCCATGGCCTTCAGTTCAGTTCAGTCGCTCAGTCATGTCTGACTCTTTGTGACCCCATGAATTGCAGCGCGCCAGGCCTCCCTGTCCATCACCAACTCCTGAAGTTTACTCAAACTCACGTCCATCGAGTTGGTGATGCCATTAACTCTTCATATATATGACTTTTATATATTGTATAATTTATGACTGTACCAAAATCTACTTGACCGCATCTCTAGTTTTGGACATTAAAGTTGTTTTCAGTTTTTTGCTATTGTATGCAATTCTATAGCCAGCCTAAATTTCTGTACCAGATTTTGAATTATCTTCCTCAAGGTAGGTTTTTATGATTGTATTGTTAGTTGTACTTATTAATAATTATTTTGCAGTATGATTACAAGATTAATAATGATTGTTGATTATTACATGATGTTATTAATACATTTAAGACTTCTGACACATATTGTCCAATTGCTTTGTTAAAAAAAAAAGGGCATCTTAATCTTACCACCATCTAGTAGGATACCTGTTTCTCCTCCTTTCCTTATTTTTTACTTTTCTCCTTTCTTTTTCTTTCATTCAGTCATTAATGTGTATTCTTTTGGCAGATATTTGTTGACTATCTTTGACAGTCAAAGCACTGTGCTGGGTCATGAGGGTACAAGACTAGTACTATGAAGGACAGACAGACAAAGATCATGCAATTGTGTAACTATAGCTACTGATAAGTATTATGAAGGAAACTTCGTAGGGTTATAGATACTATAAAGTTTATACGCCTTCTGGCATAGGGACAGGACTGGAGGAGAAAAGAGTCTACAACTCTGCTTTTCCAAGGCTGCAAGAGTGCTCTGTGGCTATTGGGCAAACAGGATGGAAGGTGCTTTTTGTGACATGAAAGAATAGGCTTGGCCGGAGAGTGGGAATCACTGACCTTGTTATAGACTTGGGCCTTTATGCCAAGAGGAACAGGTAGCCAAGAAAGGGTTAAAGAAGGGAGGTCACGGTGACCTAACCATCTTTGAGAACATTTTGGAGGGGGCCAGAGTGGATTCCCAGAATCTTAAGATTAGATTGTGCAGGTAGCCATGGAGTCACCCCAGCTGGCACTGGTTTTTGTTTTTTTTTTTTAATTGCTGATTTTATGAATGAATGAAAATGTAAGTTGTAGTATAAATGTGATTGAATATTTCCCCACGCATTTGCACTTCCTTTTTTGTGAATTTGCGTTTTGTCGACTGCAGCATTAGTGGGAACAGCATAGTGTAATGGCCGAGAACACCCGCCCCAGAGCCAAAGTGCCTGAGGGGGAATCCTGGCCCTGCCAGGACTGACTTAGTTATCTTCAGCTACTTTGGTCCCCCTCAGCTTCCCCTGCTATACCTTGGGGACAGTAACAGTGTACCTCTCTCATAAGGTAGCTGTGAAAGTTAAAAATAAACTACAGTGCTGGCACATATGAGCACTCCGTATACACATGCTATCTTATTTCAGGTATATGGGCTTTATATATACATATGTACGTATTAACTCTGTCTTGTGTATAATGTGTTGTAACTGTGATTCCCTATTCACTTCCATTTTTTAATTAATATTACTTTTTAAAAACTTTTTACTGTGAACATTTTCAAACATCATGTCACTCTTTTGAAGTACAAAAATTTATCTGCAGTAAACAGATGTCAGTCTTCTCCTTTCTGATATCTTCCATTCCTGTGAAACAGGTCAAGTCATACACAAAGATTTTGTTTTTCAGTGTTTTTATTCAAAATGCTTTACAAATAATCCTTTAATCCATTTATAATTTATTTTGGTTTATTAATATCAGGCAAGGCTCTAAATCTACTCTTTACCTCCTCTGCACATTCATAGGGGATTTGATTTAAGTTGTACCTGGCTGGCCTAGTGGTTTTCCCTGCTTTTTTTAGTTTAAGCCTGAATTTGGCTGTGAGAAGCTGATGATCTGAATAGGTTCAAGGGATTAGAACTTGTAAACAGTGTGCCTGAAGAACTATGGACAGGGGAGTCCATAATATTGTACAGGAGGCAGTGAACGAAATCATCCCGAAGAAAAAGAAAAGCAAGAAGGCAAAGTGGTTATCTGAGGAGACCTTACAAATAGCTAAAGAAAGAAGAGAAATGAAAAGCAAGGGAGAAAGGGAAAGATATATCCCAAAAAACACAGATTTCCAAAGAACAGCACAGAGAGACAAGGCCTTCATCAATGATCAGTGTATAAAACTAGAAGAAAACAACGGAAGGGGAAAGACTAGAGATCTCTTCAGGAAAATAGGAGATATCAAGGGAACATTTTGCCCAAAGATGGGCACAATAAAGGACCATAAATGGTAGAGACTTAGTAGAAGGTGAAGAGATTAAGAAGAGATAGAAAGAATACACGGAAGAACTGTATAAAAAAGATCCAGATGAACCATATGACTACAATGGTGTGGTCAGCCACCCAGAGCCAGACATTCTGGAAAGTGAAGTCAAGTGGGCCTTAGGAAGCACTGCTGTTAATAAAGCTAGTGGATGTGATGAAATTCCATGCCCTCAACGTGTTACATTCAATATGTCAGCAAATCTGGAAGACCCAGCAGTGGCCACAGGACTGGAAAGGTCAATCCTCTTCCCAGTTCCCAAGAAGGTAGTACTAAAGAATGTGGTCACCACTGGACAGTTGCACTCATCTCCCATGCTAGTAAGATCATGCTTAAAATCTTAGATGCTAGGCTTCAGCATTATGCTAACCAAGAACTTCCAGATGCCCAAGCTGGATTTAGAAAAGGAAGAGGAACCAGAGATCAAATTGCCAACATTTGCTGGATCATAGAGAAAGTTAGGAAATTCCAACAAAACATCTATCTCTGTTTCATCCACTACACCAAAGCCTTTGACTGTGTGGATCATAATAAACTATGGAAAGCTCTTAAAGAGATGGGAATACCAGACCATCTTACCTGTCTCCTGAGAAATCTGTATGCAGGTCAAGAAGCAACAGTTAGAACCCTGTATGAAACAAGTGATTGGTTCAAGATTGAGAGTACTACAGGGCTGCCTGCTGTCACCCTGTTTGTTTAATCTATACACTGAGCACATCTTGAGAAACGCTGGATGCGTTATCTGGATGGAATCAAGATCAGATATGCGGATGATACCACTCTAATGGCAGAAAGTGAAGAGGAACTAAAGAGCCTCTTGATGAGGGAGAAGGAAGAGAGTGAAAGAGCTGGTTTAAGACTAAATATTAAAAAACTAAGATCATGGCATCTGGCCCCATTACTTCATGACAAATAGAAGGGGGAAAGGTGGAAGCAGTGGCAGATTTCCCCTTCTTGGGCTCTAAAATCACTGTGGATGGTGACTGCAGCCATGAAATTAAAAGACTCTTGCTCCTTGGCAGGAAAGCTATGACAAACCTAGACAGTGTGTTGAAAAGCAAAGACATTACTCTGCCGACAAAGGTCCGTATAGTCAAAGCTATGGTCTTCCCAGTGCTCATGTATAGTTGTGAGAGCTGGAACGTAAAGAAGGTGGAGCACTGAAGAATTAATGCCTTTGAACTGTGGTGCTGGAGAAGACTCTTGAGAGTCCCTTGGACTGCAAAGAAATCAAACCAGTCAATCTTAAGGAAAATCAATCCTGAATACTCATGGAAAGGACTGATGCTGAAACTGAAACTCTAGTATTTTGGTCATCTAATGCAAACAACTGACTCATTGGAGAAGTCCCTAATGCTGGGAAAGATTGAGGGTAGAAGGAGAAGAGGGCATCAGAGGATAAGATGGCTGGATGGCATCACTGATGCAATGGACATGAACTTGGGCAAACGTTGGTTGGGAAATGGTAAGGGACAGAGAGGACTGGCATGCTGCAGTCCTTGGGGTCACAAAGCATTGGGCATGACTGGGCGACTGAACAATAACAAAGGCTTTAAGTAGATTTTTTTTTCAAGATTAAAAAATTTTTATTTTGTATTGGTGTATAGCTGATTAACAATGTTGTGATGGGTTTCAGGTGAACAGTGAAGGGAATCAGCCATACATATACATGTATCCATTGTGGCCCAGATAGTAAAGAATCTGCCTGCAATGCAGGAGACCTGGGTTAGATCCCTGGGTTGGGAAGATCCCCTGGAGAAGGAAATGGCAACCCACTCCAGTATTCTTACCTGGAGAATCCCATGGACAGAGGAGCCTGGTGGGCTACAGTCCATGGGGGTCACAAAGAGTCAGACACGACTGAGCAGCTAGGCACAGTACATTCTCCCCCAAATCCACTTCCAGTCCAGTCTGGCACATAACATTGAGTAGAGTTCCATGTGCAGTCCTTGTTGGTTATCCATTTTGAATATAGCAGTGTGTACATGACCTTCCCAAACTCCCTAACTATCCCTTTGCCCTGGCAACCATAATTCATTTTCTAAGTCTGTGAGTCTCTTTTTGTTTTGTAAGTAAGTTCATTTATATCATTTCTTTTTAGATTCCACATATAAGGGATGTCATATGATAGTTCTTCTTCTATATCTGACTTACTTAACTCAGTATGACAATCTCTAGGTCTGTCCATTTTGCTCACGTGGCATTACTTCATTCTTTTTAATGACTGAGTGATATTCCATTGTCTATATGTACCACATCTTCTTTATCCGTTCCTCTGTTGATAGACGTTTAGGTTGCTTCCATGTCTTGGCTCCTGTAAACAGTGCTTCAGTGAACATTGGGGTATATATCAATGGCAACCCCACTTCAGTGTTCTTGCCTGGAAAATGTCATGGACAGAAGAGCCTAGTGGGCTACAGTCCATGTGGTCACCAAAGTCAGACACAACTTAGCAACTAAACCACCACCACCATCCCTTTGGGTCATGTTTTTCTCCAGATATATGCCCAAGAGTGGGATTACAGGGTCATATGGTAGCTCTATTTTTAGTTTTTTAAGGAACCTCCAAACTGTTCTCCATAGTGGCTGTACCAAATTACATTCCCACCAGCAGGATAGGAGGATTAAATAGATCTTTTTTTTGTCCTCGAAAGCCTGTCAATTAGCCAAGCTCCATATATAGACTAGTTGATCTTCCCCTTGCTGCTTTTGGCGGATCTGTACACACACTGGGGTCTATTAGGAAATGTGGTTCTGCTCTGTAGCTCCATTCTGGTATTATACTAGCACTACTTTGATTTAATCAGTATGACTGTCCTCTTTTTAAAAAGTATTTTGGCTATCCTTACTTGTTTTTTCTTGCACTTGGACTTTAATCATTTTGTCAGGCAACCACACCTTACTGCCCCTAACCTCATTAGAATTTGCAGTAAACTGCTGCTTAATTCGGCACTAATTGGCAGTCATAAACTGTTCAGCCATCACATTTGTAACTGATGTATCCTTCTATTTAAGACAGTTATTCCTCAACAGAGTTTTGTACTTTTCCACACATTTTCATACATTAGGCTCTTCACATTTTTTAGAATTATTCCCATATTTCCCTTCTTAATTTTAATTAAAAAATGTTTTGTCTATTTATTTGGCTGCCTCGGGTCTTAGTTGTGGCATGCAGGATCTTCCTCGCATCATGTGGGGGCTTTCATTGCAGCAGACAGACTTTAATTTTGGCGCACGTGTTCAGCAGTTGTGACATGCGGGCTCAGTAGTTGCAGCACGTGGACTTAGTTGCTCCAAAGCATGTGGAATCTTAGTTCCCTGACCAGGGATTGAACCCACATCCCCTGCATTGCAGGGCGGATTTCTTAACCACTGGACCACCAGGGAAGTCTCTGTTTACCTTTTTTAAAATGTTTCATTGGCTGTTAAGAATATAGTGCTTTTCATATAAGGAAGTATTGTGTTTTGTATATTTCTCTTACATCCAGCCATATTCCTTAACTGATGGTGGTCCAAAGAGTTTCAATCTTCTTGTATCAACTAGGGTTATGATATTATATCTGCAAATGTTTTTCTTTCCTTTTTGGTTAATTTATCTCTTCTGTTTTGTGTTACAGAATATGCTAGGATTTTCAGAATAATGTTAAATACCATATTTCTTTGATTTTAAGACCATTGAGCATAAGAACATGCTATCAATTTAATAATAGTTTTAGGGACTACTAGTCAAAATATCCCAATATATAATTTAATATCCATGCATATAATTCATGGGCTTCCCAGGTGGCTCAGTGGTAAAGAATCTACCTGGCAATGCAGGAGGCATGGGTTTGATCCCTCAGTTGGGAAGGTCCCCTGGAGAAGGAAAAGGCAACCCACTCCAGAATTCTTGCCTGGGAAATCCCATGGACAGAGGAGACTGGCAGGCTACAGTCCAAGGGGTCACGAAAGAATCAGACATGACTTAGCAACTGAACAACAACAATATGTAATTCACATCCCAATGTCAGAAATGCTTGGAGTACATCTCAGAATGGAGGAAGTAAGATTATGGTGGTAATGGTGGCCCTCTTTATTTCTTGTTTTATTGGGAATTCCTAATTATTCCATTTTAGATATGATATTGGCTGTTGGTTTATGATCAGTAGTCTTTGTTATATTATAGAAATAACCTCTCCTTCAAATAAAACAAAAGAAACTGTAATTCTGCTGGACAGAAATGAGAAGGCTGTACTGTTTAACTAAAAAGTGGAGATCGTGACTGTGCCTGTGTTTGTCTATGCCAGCTGGTCTCTGTCCACCTTTTCCTTGAGAGCCCCCAAAAATGCAGAAATCTTGGCTGCATGGCAAATCTGTGCTAGTCCTTCACCCAGAGCTCCCTGATTTGCACAGCCTATAGAGGAGGGCGTCTTAGTTTCCTGCAGCTATGATAACGGTGGCTTACAACCATAGACATTTATTCTCTCACAGTTCTGGAGCCTAGAAATCTGAAGTCAGTAGTGTTACTGGGTTGAAATGGAAGTGTTACAGGGCAGTGCTGTCTCCAGATGCTCTCGGGGGGAATCAGTCCTTGCCTTCTACAGCTTCTGGTGGCTGGCTGCATTGCTTGGCTTGTGGACACATCACTCCCATCTTCAAGGCCTGCATCTTCAAATCTCTCTCTGCCATGTCTTCACACACCTTCTCCACTGTGTGCATAGATGGAGTTTTTTTTTTTTTTTTCCTGAACTTGTCAATGCTGAAGGAAATGCTTTTAAAGACATATGTTAGGAATTTTTGTTGTTCTCTCGCTAAGTTGTGTCCGACTCTTTGCAACCTCATGGACTTCAGCACGCCAGGCTTCCTTGTCCTTCACTGTCTCCCTGAGTTTGCTCAAACTCATGCCCGTTGAGTCAGTGATGTCATCCAACCATCCCATCCTCTGTTACCCCCCTCTTCTCTTGCCCTCAATCTAGCAAAGCTTTATTCATTCCCTTTGGGAAGAAAATTGTGGTCAGCTGGAAATGGCTCTAGGTCAATTCCCAGAAAATCAATCCACTGAAATTCAGTTCCACAAAAGCCCCTCAACCTTGCCTCCTCCTACTGACCCCCAGTCTCCTCCTCAGTCCCAGCTCTTCATCTACAGGGAGTGGGCAAGCTACATTTCCTCTAATACTGTTGTGAAGGCAGAATAAAACCTGGTCAATTAAGGCTAGCTGCTTAAAGAAAAAAGAAAGAAAGCAAAGGCTTTCTGCCCACTTCCCCAGGAAACACTGCAAAATTCGGGGGGCAGGGGGACAGGGACTGCCCTCAGGCCTGCCTCGAACAGTACTGCACTTGTCCCCTCTGCTTCCTACAAGCCATGGAGATGAGGACATTGCCCTTGCTGGAAGCTGGGATGAGCCCAGCCACTCATAGGCTAGGTCCTAGGGGAGAGAAAGGAGGGAAGGCAGGAGTGAGAGGGAAGGTCCCCCCTTTGGACTTTGACTCAGTTCAGTTCAGTCGCTCAATTGTGTCCAACTCTTTGAAGACCCCATGGACTGCATGGACCCCATGCTTCCCTGTCCATCACCACCTCCCAGAGCTTGCTCAGACTCGTGTGCATCAAGTCAGTGATGCCATCCAACCATCTCATCCTCTGATGTCCCCTTTTCCTCCCACCTTCAATCTTTCCCAGCATCAGGGTCTTTTCAAATGAGTCAGTTCTTCTCATCAGGGAGCCAAAGGATTGGAGTTTCAGTTTTAGCATCAGTCCTTCCAATGAATATTCAGGACTGATTTCCTTTAGGATGGACTGGTTGGATCTCCTTGCAGTCCAAGGGACTCTCAAGAGTCTTCTCCAACACCACGTTTCAAAAGCATCAATTCTTCAGCGCTCAGCTTTCTTTATAGTCCAACTCTCACATCCATACATGAGTACTGGAAAAACCATAGCTTTGACTAGACAGACCTTTGTTGGCAAAGTAATGTCTCTGCTTTTTAATATGCAGTCTAGGTTGGACATAGCTTTTCTTCCAAGGATCAAGTGTCTTTTAATTTCATGGCTGCAGTCACCATCTGCAGTGATTTAGGAGCCCCCCAAAATAAAATCTGTCACTGTTTCCATTGTTTCCCCATCTATTTGTCATGAAGTGATGCATCCGGATGCCATGATCTTGGTTTTCTGAATGTTGAGTTTTAAGCCAACTTTTTCCCTCTCCTCTTTCGCTTTCATCAAGAGGCTCAGTTCTTCGCTTTCTGCTGTAAGGGTGGTGTCATCTGCATATCTGAGGTTATTGATATTTCTTCTGGCAATCTTGATTTCAGCTGGTGCTTCATCCAGCCCAGCGTTTCTCATGATGTACTCTGCATATAAGTTAAATAAGCAGGGTGACAATGTATAGCCTTGACATACCCCTTTCCTGATTTGGAACCAGTCTGTTGTTCCGTGTCCAGTTCTAACTAGACTAACAGTCTAACTTTGACTCAGCTGAACCCAAATGTGGACCAGTTGCTGAGCCTCTCTGGCTAGAGCCAGACTAGCTCTGTCGGGTCCTTCTTGCCAGACCAACCTAGCATAGAAGATGTGGTTTCAGAATATCAGGACTTAGTGCATAAAACCACAAGCCGTGTAGTCATCTTGTGCGTGTGAAGTGTTTACGAGACTAAAGATACATTCACACTTTAAACTTACATGTAAAATACTCAGCACAGGCATGTAAGCCATTACTATTCATATTATTTTGGCATTATTACTAGTATTTCTTTAAAATATAGTACTTACCAAAATGCGTATAGATATTTGATAAATACTATTTTTCTTCCTTCGTTTACTGGGTAACTTTGAGCAGGTAGAGGCCACTTCTGGAGACCTGTGTTTTTTCTGGGGGTACCTGCGGCGTCTCTTGCTTTCTTGTAACTTCAAAAGCTAGTCTAGTCAATACCCTTAATAGAATATACATCAGCGTAAAGACAGCTGTGGAGCACTGCTCAACCAGTTGGGCAACTTTGCTATTCTGCCCACAGGAAGCCTCATAGGTTATCGAAGCAAGTCAGGTTATTATAGGAAGACCCTGGGAATTGTGAAAGTTATGTTGATGTGGCAGTAGCTGTCTAGTAGAATAAAAAACCCAGTGATTAAATATTGAAACAATGAAAAAAGAAGGCAATAAATGTATGCCTAGCAACTCTGTGAATTGCTTGCTACGTATTTCCTAGGAGTTAAGATAAGAACACGAGTTTATTTAGGTGCAGATCCTCTTCTAAAATAGTGCGCTAGTATTTAAAATAACTCAGTAATTCATTACTTTTTTGATAATGTGCTGCAAGTTCAGTCGCACACGTTCACAGGCAGTCCATTTTCGTTGCGGTATCTGCTGTAGGAGCGAATACTGAAGGAGTTTGCAGACGTCTGCTTTACAGCAGGGAGAGAGATGATCCAACTGGATACAGCCCATATGTGCAGAGAAGTCTGGTTACGGGAAATTACAGACCAGAAAGACTGTCGTTGTAAACATGCATCCCTGCCCGCAGGAACGGGCTTCCCAGGTGGCTCTGGTGGTAAAGAACCCACCTGCCAGCCAGCGCAGGAGACGCAAAAGACACGGGTTTGATCCCCGAGTCGGTAGTATCCCCTGGAGGAGGGCATGGTAACCCACTCCAGTATTCTTGCCTGAAGAATCCCGTGGACAGAGGAGCCTGACGGGCTATGGTCCATAGGGTCGCGAAGAGTCAGACATTACTGAAGTGACTGAGCGTGCACGCACACGGGTAGTCAGGTTAAACAGAAAATCCACAACAAGCCTAGTTAATCATTACAAAGCGAGGTTAACAGTTATATATATGTAGTTCAAAAACAAGAGTAGCAGGGTCTGGAAACAAAAACCAACCTAGTAGTCCAGATGATAACACGTCCTTCCCCGTAACTGGGCAAGTCCAGGTCCCAGAGGCGCACATGGAGCCAGAACTTGTCAGTGTTATGTGGGAGCCAGATTTCTGAGGACACTGAATGGGGGGCTTTTGGAGTATTACCTAATTTTAGACAGTAACTCTTATCACTTAGGCAGTTGTTAGCAAGTAACCTTAGGTAGTATGTTCACAGGAGGTCCTGCATTTGGGGCTACTGCCAGGCAGCAGATAGTCGCAAGCTCCTGGGGAGGTATGCACCTGTGTTAGGAGAGCTGCATATGTGTGTCCATGGAGGCTAGGTACACAGGGGAAACAGCAAGGGTGAGCACTGGTGAATTAACAGTGGAGATTTAGGGGTAGCTTTGACCATGTGTGGGCTTCACCGGTGGCTCAGATGGTAAAGAATCTGCCTGCAATGCAGGAGACCTGGGTTTGATCCCTGGGTCAGGAAGATCCCCTGGAGAAGGGAATGTCAATCCACTCTAGCATTCTTGCCTGGAGAATTCCATGGACAGAGGAGCCTGGCAGGCTACAGTCCATGGGGTCGCAAAGAGACACGACTGAGCGACTAATACTTTCACACTTGACCATGTTTGCTCATCTCTAATTTTCTGGCAATCAACACTGCGATTAAAGTGTTATTAATTAATACTTTAGGTTAATTTTTAAAAGAACTTCATCCAACTCACCAGGCCCCTACAATAGAACAGTATAAAGACTGATGTCACCACCTCACAATCCTGTGGGAGCTGAAACAATCACTGAGGGCAAGGAGATGAAACATTTATGAATAAGACTATTTGCAGTTACTTGAGCTGCTGAGATTAAGTGACAAGTGCAGTTGTTCTTTCAAGGCATACACTGACTGTCTGTTCAGGAAACAAATTTCGCCTTCCTGCTTCCCCCAGGCATCCTGGGTTTGATTCAAAGCCACGGAGGCAACAGTGATGCAGCTTCCCTGCACAGTAGCTGTGATGAGTGCTTTTCTGGATCATTCTTGTGGAAGGGTGAGAGGCCTTGGGATTGTTTAGCTTGAAGGCAAGAGAGCAGAGGTGAGACGTAACTCATTTTACTTAAATGAAAAAGAGGAGACACTGGAGTTGCTGCAGGAAGAGTTTACTGTTTTTAACCTTTTAACATTGTGAAGTACAACACATACCTACAGAAAGGTGCATAAATCATCAGTGTTTGCCTTAATGAATTATTGGAAAGCCATGTATGTAGCCACCACCCAAGTCAAGAACTAGAATATCAGCAGCACCCAAAACATTCCTTTCCAGTCAAAACCTCTCCTTCCTGCCCTAGAGATAACCACCATCCTGTCTTTGATGCAGGGTATACTATAGTTGTTTTGCCTGGCTTGAGACTTATAAGTGGAACCATGTCACTTATGTATATGGCTTCTTTCACTGATTATCATGTTTAATGATTAACCACCTTGTTGCATGTGGTTATAGTTCTTTCATTTTTGTTGCTGTATAATATTCTCTCATAGGCAGATGTCACCATTTATCCATTTTCCTTTTGAAGAACATTTGGGTGGTTTCCAGTTGGGAGCTATAATGAATAATGCAACTACCAACTTCTTATATGTGTGTCCTGGTCTAGGAGTGAAATTGCTGAATTGCGGGGTGTGTAGATTCACACCTTTCCCAGGTTTCCTGTAATAACTAGGAGCTCTTCTGCACCCTTGCTCTCACGTGCTCTCATCAGCTGGTTAATGTGCTTATTTGATAATGGGCAGTAACTCACTGAGGCTTTGCTTTGCATTTCCTTAATGTGATAAGATAGAGCACTGTCTCTTCTGTGTACTGATATTTTTAATTTCCTCTTGTGACATTCCTGTGCCACTGTTTTGCCCATTGTTTTTTCTGCAGAGCAGTCTGTTATTCAGTCAGCTAACTAGCTCCCTGAAGGGAATGTGGGGAGTTCCCTGCCCCGGGAGAAGACTTTACAGCTCTAAAGGCAGATATATAAACAAGTAGTTCATAACATTGTGATGATCATGTGAAACATCAGTCTCCCCCACCAGGCTGACTGTTAGCTGAAGGGGCAGGACTCTTATTTGTCTCATGTCCTTAGTGTTTAACACAGTGTCTGGCATATGTTAGGTGTTTAGAGAAGTCTCTGTTAAATGAATGAAGAATGAGGCATTTTCAGAGGATGGTGAAAGTGCTCTAGTAGGGGTAAGTGTTGAGTAAGAGAGAAGCACCAAATAAGGAACCACAAATTGCACCCCTCCCCCACCGAAAGTGGGGCAAAGCTTCCCTTGGAGATAATATTTGAAGCAGATCTTGAAAGACTTCCACCAGAAGCTGTGGAGGAAGTATATTCAAGACTGGACTAGAATGCAGAAAGGCACTGAGAAGGAAGGAGCACACTACACTAGAAATGGGAAGTTGCCGGGGGAGAGGGGCGCTCACACCAGCTGGGTGAATGGAGTGAGAGGAGGTGTGAAAGGGCATCAGCTGGAGACAGTGCTGTGAAGGGACTGCCTTTAAATCTCATAAGCAGTTGTCCACTGGAAAAAAATGCACAACCTAAAAATTGAGCGCTGTGTTTTATTCAGCGGACAAAACTGAGGACTTAAGCCCAGGACACGGCCTCTCAGATAACTCTGAGAGACTGCTCCAGAGATAAGGGAGGTCCCAGGATATATAGGAGTTATTTCCACAAAGACCAGGTAGTCAGAACATCAAGAAATTATTGTTAATTAAAGAAAACTGGATATATCCTGTGTTTTCTCATCCTGAGTTTCCTCCAGGGGCACCATGACATGGAGGAGAGGGCTGCAGAGTTGGATGATTGGATGGTGGGCATTGTTTTTAGCCTGAGTTCCCTCAGGGCTCACTATTGGGATAGCTGTAATGTGATAACTTGATAGCTGCAGCGTCCTTTGCTTAACTGATATAGCAGGCAATATTTTTCATTCACACAGTGGGGATATAATTGAAATGAAATATAGAAAAAGAAATTTCTCACAGGTGAGCGGGGAAGAGAGCTGTTGAGCATTATAATTGATCTTTTCCCAGACATCTTGGACAAAATAGAGCAGGTATATAAGCCTGATCATGAAATCAATTGACAACAAAAAATTATCTTTTTGAAAGCCGTCATGTAACATGATTGAGTGTAGAGTGATAATTGAAGAGTGACTTTCTGCAGTCAGACCTGGATTTAGCAGCAGCACGGCCCCAGTGGAGCCTCCATTTCCACATCTGTAATTTGGAAATAATGCCCACCTTGCAGAGCTGTTGTGAAGATTAAGGAGATAAGGTGGGACTTCCCTGGCTGTCCAGTGGTTAAGACTCCCACTTCCACTGCAGGGGCTCGCCAATAAAAAAAGGAGATGAGGCATGTAAAGGACTTCACCCTTGCCTGGATGGATGCTGAAAGGTGGGATGGTTTTATGATATAGATCCTTAAGTCAGTTGCTGATATTATTATCTTGCTACTCCATGCTGGTTGTTATGTAGTCATGTTGATGCAGCCAAGATCTTGGCTTTGTCTGCTCACTAAAGCCAAATAAAAAATACAGAGTTTGGGGGAAGTAGAAAGGTGGCTTTAATCCTCAGCCAGTGGAAGGGAGAGCACAGTAGGCTTGTTCTTCAGGAACCGTGCCCCCCTTCCAGGAGGAATCTGGATTCCGTGGATGAGGCTCACAGTTAGGGGTCAGTGATGAGGAGCAAAGGTGGTAAGGGTCTTGTGTTCTTCCTCTTGCACTGTCCTTGGCTGCTGTCTGGTAGCCCAGTTGTTGGGTCCATAGTCTTTCTTGACTTGTACTGTGGCCTCCTTTCTATAATGTAAAAAAAAAAAAAAGTGAAGAACTACAAGGAGTGGTCTGCAAAGAGAGTGCTAGAAAGGTGAGCACCAAACACAGGATGTGATTAGCATAGCGTTGAAGGATAACAGATGCAGAAGGTAGCCCCTGCAAGGTCTGAGGTACAGGATTTAGTTTACAGATCAGGTTAGTCTTGGTTATTGACTACAGATCAGAAACAGTTAAAAAAAAAAAAAAGCACTCGGGGCAAGGGAAAAAAGACCTTTTCTGTTTTTTTTAAGTGCAACATCGGTTAATATGCTCGAGTATGGGTAAATAGTTCACAGTGAGGACAGTTAGTCACTTGAAGAGCTTTGGGCCCCCCTTCCACTTTAGAGACACGCGGTCACCTTAGAGAGGATCTGGGAGTAAGAAAACGGAGCCCTAGACTCTCCTCCAGCGCTAGGCTTCGCAGGGTGGCTTTGTTCTCAGTTCGCTTTATCCCGTGAGGGATTGACGAGCTCAGTATTTTATAGCTGTTTTCCTAAAGAAAGCGTATCTCGCCCAGTTCTCACGCAAGGAAAGGATTAAACTTGTACTCGGAACGAAACCAGACTTTCTTGGGCTCCTTTGCACAAGCCCCGCCCCTCGGCCAAACTTTCCAAAGAGGGAGGTCCGTTTGAAGAAACGAAAGTGAAATTGAACCGGAGCCATTTCCCAGCCCTGCTCCCGGCTTGAAGCTCCCGGCTCCCTGCTCCCGGGGCTTGAGTCGACTCCAGAGGCGCCCCCTGCGTCTGGGAGGCCCGCGGCCTGCCCTGGGAGAGGTCCAGCTGCGGAGGGTCGCGCTGCTGGCTGCGGGCAGGCACCGGAACATGCCTGGGGCGCGCCATGGACCCAAGACAGGTAAGCCCCTGGGGTTAGGGCCCAGAGCCGGCCGCCCGCAACCTGCTGGCCTGGGCTCATCTTATCCTCCACCCCGCCCCACCCCCTCCCGTGCCCCACGTCGCTGTTTTCCTGCTTAACATATGCGTATTGTGTGAGAGAGTGTGTTTTCTTGCCAAGCGAAATTGCTGTTCCAGGAACTCAGAAATTTGTGTCATGCTTATTAACTCTGTGTTGAGTAAGATGTGGAAGAGGATTTGTGAGGGAAATGCACCCCCTCCCCCAGAGGACCAAGGCCTGAGCCCAGGTCAAGACAGCCCCCCTCTGCTTTTCTGCTAGGACCCCATGGCGGCTCAGTCCCGCCTTTAGCCACCTCCCGCCCCCCGCCCCCCGCGCCCCCACCTTGGACAGCCTGATTAACGTTGAGCGTCTCCTCCTTAACTTGTAGGAAAAAGTTCATAGTGGCTTGATTCATTATCTCTAAAACCTGGAAAACCCTAGTGTCCTTCAACAGGTGATTAAACAAACTGGGGTACATCCATATAGTGGAAAACTGCTCAGCCACAAAGGGCAGGAAATACTGCTGTATGCAACAGCATGGACAAATCAGATTCGTGATGCTGAGCAAAAGAAGCTGGACTTAAAACACTGCATATGAGTCCATTTAGATGACATTCTGGAAGAAAAACCTACAGGGACAGAAGATAGATCAGTTGTTCACAGGAGCTGTGTGTGGAGAAAGAAGCTGTTTACAAAGTGCATAAAAAACGTTTTTGGGAAAGGGAAATGTTCTGTATCTAGATCTCAGTGGTAGGTAGAGGGGTGTGTCTGCTTTGACTCTGTATGGTCAAAACTCAGAATTATACACCAAAAAGGGTCCATTTTACTGTATATAAATATACCTTAATTTTAAATACGTGTAAAGTATATGTACATGCATGTGTATGTGTGTGTGCATACATATATGTATACGTGTATGTATGTTTTTCCCTTCTTTAAAAGAATTAGGGACACTTGACTTGCGGGAAAAGCATTTTTTTTTTGCAAACCAATACATTACCCTGTGGAGCCCATGTGGTAAAGGTGGGGGCTTCTCTCTTAACCTTAAATATGTGAGAACAGGTTAAAGGGAGGCTTCGCAGGGCATAGTGACTTGTCACAGAGTTTGTGTAGTGCATGGGCATGAGGTTGGGTGAGGGGGGTGTTAAAGGAGTTAAGAATGATCGCCGTCAGGCTTGGTTTCCTCCTTTCTTCCTGCTCTCAGTCCCACTCTGTGACTCTCCACAGGGCCGTTCCCAAGTGACAGTTTGGCTTTTAGGAGATTTTAGGGGGTATAAAGGAAAAACTAATAATCTCTAATTTTTCTCTAAAATAACTGTTGTTAACAAATTTGTGTATCCCTTCCCTTGTCTCTTTTCTCTGTGTTCTTTCTATTGTGCATACACATTCATGGTTTTTACCCCTTTTGTTTATGAAAAAAAGGGATTATAGCATACATATTTGTCTGCAGCTTGCTTTCTTTGTTAATTTAACATTATATCATTCCTAAGTAGATGACACCTCTTTTAAAAAACTGTGAGTATGGTTCCATAGCCTGAATGTGTCATGATTTGTTCTACTCTTCTTTAAATAGACATTCAAATATTTTACAAGTTTTGGCCAAGAAGCAGCAGTTTAGATCTAGAAAGCATTGAGCTAGAAACTGACTTCAGCCACTTTGAAACGAAGTTCTTTGACCAAGGTCACTCAAAGAGCTAATCAGAAATCCCCTGAAGTCCCCATGATTGAGGCCTGTGAGCCGAGCACTCACTGTGCTCACAAATACCTCAGCCCTGGAGAGGGAGGGGGGTTGTGTGCAGCAAGAGGAGCAAGAAAAGCAATGATGAGGTGAAGAGGTTGCATATCTAGCGATGGCTTGTTCATGCAGATGTTGGTTCAGGAGCAGCTTTGTGCCAGGTACTATAACTGAAGTGTATGTAGTCCTTGTCCCCCAGAGGCTTCCTCTCAAGTTGACTACAGCCTCCCCCACATATTACATGGAGACTATTGAGAGTAGAGACATTAGTATAAGTTCTAGGGCACCCAATATTATTAATCACCTTTGAGATACACTACAATCTGTATGTGACTGTATGTGCCATTAAGAAAATAATCAGTAGCCAAAAAAAAAAAAAATCAGTAGCTAAGATAAAAGGTAAAGTCCATGGTGTAAGAGGTGCGGGGTGGGAGGAGTTCAAGGAGAGGAAACCCTCACAGGCTGGGGTGTGCAGGAGTCAGAAGTCTCCTGGAGAAGGTGGCATCTAGAGAGATGTGTGGGGAAAGGACCCAAGTTGTAACAGGTGAAAGGAGGGGGAGAAGCAGGGATGTTGCACGGGCATGTAGAGAGAGAGGGGGGAAGATGAGAGGCACAGTGGCAGCCCATGTGAGAGATAGTGAGGGGCTAGAACTGGGAAAAGACACATAAGAGAAAAGATAGAGGTGGTAGACCAGATAGGACTTTGCAACTACCTGATGAGATGTGGGGGGCAAGGGACTAAGGTAGGCAGGCAGCAGGGATGACTCAGGTTTCCAGCCTTAATACCTAAGAGGAGAGTGCTGCCATTAACAGTTAATAAGAACAACAGGAGAAGGGGCTGGGAGAGGGGAAAGAATTAATTTGGTTGCGAATGTGTGTCATTTGAGGTAGTGGTCAAGAATCTAAGTGAACAAATCATCTGAGCATTTGAAAATTCAAGTCTTAAGCTTCAGCACAGGTGGCAGCTGGAGATAACAGATTTGAACACTTTTTCTTAAAAGACTGGTTAAGGTTACGGGAGTGGGTGAAGTCAACCTGGGGAAGGAAGAAGAGAGTTGTAGACAAAACCTTGGGGACTGATTGTATCTAAGGGGTGAAAGAAAGGATAGGGACAGACAGAAGGAAAAAGAACGATGAGAGATCTTTGGTGCTGTGTCACCAAGCTGTGGGAGGATTTTTTAAAAAGAGAGCTCAATCCGCATTGAGTGGGTGTATATTTGTTGTACTGAACTGACCACCAAACAGCCCTGCAAACAAATTAAAGAGGAGTAGTTTATGTGGTCTTATTAGCATGAGGTCCATACCATTTCTGTCCTTTATCGAGCCCATCTTTGAATGAAATGTTCCCTTGGTATCTAATTTTCTTGAAGAGATCTCTAGTCTTACCCATTCTGTTGTTTTCCTCTATTTCTTTGCATTGATCGCTGAGGAAGGCTTTTTTATCTCTCCTTGCTATTCTTTGGAACTCTGCATTCATATGGGAATATCTTTCCTTTTCTCCTTTGCTTTTCCCTTCTCTTCTTTTCACAGCTATTTGTAAGGCCTCCTCAGACAGCCATTTTGCTTTGTTGCATTTCTTTTCCATGGGGATGGTCTTAATCCCTGTCTCCTGTACAGTGTCACGAACCTCCGTCCATAGTTCATCAGGCTCTCTGTCTATCAAATCTAGTCCCCTAAATCTATTTCTCACTTCCACTGTATAATCATAAGGGATTTGATTTAGGTCATGCCTGAATGGTCTAGTGGTTTTCAATTTAAGTCTGAATTTGGCAATAAGGAGTTCATGATCTGAGCCACAGTCAGCTCCCAGTCTTGTTTTTGCTGACTGTATAGAGCTTCTCCATCTATGGCTGCAAAGAATATTATCAGTCTGATTTCAGTGTTGACCATCTGGTGATGTCCATGTGTAGAGTCTTCTCTTATGGTGTTGGAAGAGGGTGTTTCCTATGACCATTGCGTTCTCTTGCAAAACTCTATTAGCCTTTGCCCTGCTTCATTCTGTGTTCCAAGGCCAAATTTGCCTGTTACTCCAGGTGTTTCCTGACTTCCTACTTCTGCATTCCAGTCCCCTACAATGAAAAGGAGATATCTCTTTTGGGTGTAAGTTCTAAAAGGTCTTGTAGGTCTTCATAGAACCATTCAACTTCAGCTTCTTCAGCATTACTGGTTGGGGCATAGGCTTGGATTACAGTGATATTGAATGGTTTGCCTTGGAAACGAACAGAGATCATTCTGTCATTTTTGGGATTGCATCCAAGTACTGCATTTCAGACTGTTTTGTTGACCATGATGGCTACTCCATTTCTTCTAAGGGATTCCTGCCCACAGTAGTAGGCAAATTTGGAAAACTCAGCAGTGGCCACAGGACTGGAAAAGGCCAGTTTTCATCCCAGTCCCAAAGAAAGGCAATGCCAAAGAATGCTCGGACTACCACACAATTGGACTCATCTCACACGCTAGTAAAGTAATGCTCAAAATTCTCCAAGTCAAGCTTCAGCAATACATGAACCATGAACTTCCAGATGTTCAAGCTGGTTTTAGAAAAGGCATAGGAACCAGAGATCAAATTGCCAACATCCACTACATCATCAAAAAAGCAAGACAGTTCCAGAAAAACATCTATTTCTGCTTTATTGACTATGCCAAAACCTTTGACTGTGTGGATCACAATAAACTGTGAAAAATTCTTCAAGAGATGGGAATACCAGACCACCTGACCTGCCTCTTGAGAAACCTGTATGCAGGTCAGGAAGCAACAGTTAGAACTGGACATGGACCAACAGACTGGTTCCAAATAGGAAAAGGAGTACATCAAGGCTGTATATTGTCACCCTGCTTATTTAACTTATATGCAGAGTACATCATGAGAAACGCCAGGCTGGAAGAAGCACAAGCTGGAATCAAGATTGCCAGGAGAAATATCAATAACCTCAGATATGCAGATGACACCACCCTTATGGCAGAAAGTGAAGAGGAACTAAAAAGCCTCTTGATGAAAGTGAAGGAGGAGAGTGAAAAAGTTGGCTTAAAGCTCAACATTCAGAAAACTAAGATCATGGCATCTTGTCCCATCACTTCATGGGAAATAGATGGGGAAACAGTGGAAACAGTGTCAGACTTTATTTTTGGGGGCTCCAGAATCATTGCAGATGGTGATTGCAGCCATGAAATTAAAAGACTCTTACTCCTTGGAAGGAAAGTTATGACCAACCTGGATAGCATATTTAAAAGCAGAGACATTACTTTGCCAACAAATGTCCGTCTAGTCAAGGCTATGATTTTTCCGGTAGTCATGTATGGATGTGAGAGTTGGACTGTGAAGAAAGCTGAGTGCCGAAGAATTGATGCTTTTGAACTGTGGCGTTGGAGAAGACTCTTGAGAGTCCCTTGGACTGCAAGAAGATCCAACCAGTCCATCCTGAAGGAGATCAATCCTGGGTGTTCATTGGAAGGACTGATGTTGAAGCTGAAACTCCAATACTCTGGCCACCTGATGCGAAGAGCTGACTCATTGGAAAAGACCCTAATGCTGGGAGGGATTGGGGGCAGGAGGAGAAGGGGATGACAGAGGATGAGATGGCTGGTTGGCATCACCAACTCAATGGACATGGGTTTGGGTGGACTCCGGGAGTTGGTGATGGACAGGGAGGCCTGGTGTGCTTCGATTCATGGGGTCGCAAAGAGTCAGACACGGCTGAGCGACTGAACTGAATTGATTAGCATGAGGCAGTATCCTTCTCCAGCACCATTTGGAAGTTTTGGAACAGAAAAAGGGGAGAGCAGGCCTTGGGTGGAGAAGGGAACTGACCCTGAGGTGCAGGCTGAAAGAGGAGGTGTTTGGCTGACCCGCAGCTACAGGGGGCAGGAGTGGACGTCACCTGAGCAGCAGGTCCCAGAGGGGGAGGGAGTGGATATTGTAGAAACACAGGGAAGTTGCCGTTGGAGAAGAGCAGGAGTCAGCAAACTGCAACCCACAGCCAGCTGCGGCCCTCCCCTGGTTTTATAGAGGAAGTGCTATAGATGACCGTCCTACCGGCCCTTTACAGAAAACGTTTGCTGACCCTGGAAAAGAGTTTCAGGGTTGGAGGTTCAGTGGTCAAGTAACAGTGAGATTGAATTAGGAGCTGGACATGCCACTTGTGTGGCTGAGAAGCGGAGGTGGCCGCCGCTGGAGAGGCGCTGGGGAGCTGTGCAGCCCGCGTACTGTGAGCATGACCAGTGAGAGCGCTGAGCTCCCCTCACCGCGCCGGGGGCAGGGTGGGGGAATAGAAAGCTGAAGTTACTGAAGAGGGGATGCAGCTGCCTGCGGGTCCCTGTGGCCTTCCGGAAGATCCGACAAGGAGGATGTGAGCATGAGGAAACAGAACGTTTCCTAGATGTGCAGCCCTGGGGACAGGCAGCAAGGTGTTTACTGACACCCCAGCCCTGGATCCCATAAGCCCCTCCAGTGAGTAGTCCTGGTCTGTGTGTGGGGACAGAGTCATAGTGCTCTCTGTTCTGGTAAACGCGTGGCATTCTGAGAGAAGATGGCGTAGCTGGTGGCCTACAGAACTGGCTTCTGAAGATGTGCCATGGAAGCAGCTATTGGGAAGTAGCTAAGGGGGTGTGGAATAGACACCACCAGCCCCACACATCCAGGTGGGCCTCGTGGTTTGAGTAGAAGTGCCCGGTGTCCCTTCTGAGCCTGGGCACCATACTGAAGGGTGAGAACAGTGTACCTGTTTTCTAAGAAAACTGTCCAGTTCCCCTAAAGTCAAATTCTGGTTCTCCCAGGATGGCAGTGCAATTAGACGACTCTGTGAGGTCCTGCCCCGTGTCCCCAGGTGAGGAGACTTCTCTGCTACAGCCTTGGAGGATGGGGTTCCAGTTCACCCAGTCCACTTGCTTGTTTCTTCATAGTCACCCAGATGATAGATTTCAGAGAAGGGGGCTGGGCAGTGGGCCATTTCATGGTCTCCTAACTCCCTTGGCACTTTTAGGTTATTCTGTGTGTGTTTGTTTCTAAAGTAAAACATTTATTTGTTTTCTGAATTGTAAAAGGATTTTTTTTTTTTTTTGGATGAGTGGAAACATACATTCTCAACTCTCTAAACTCCTGAGGGGAAGACAGTGCGCTCGGTTGCTGGAGAGGCTGTGCTGAGGCGTCAGCACCCCACATGCTCCCGGGGGCTCTGTGCGTCCACTGTCTGCTCCCCCATCTCTTCCCTCTGTTGGGTCCACAGATAGTACCTGTGAGTGGGCAGGCCGCCCTCGCTGGGTCACAAGCCCACATCTCACTCGGCTTCTCAGCTTATTAAGAAACAGATACAGCACCCCCCCCCCCACCCCACCCCAAGCAGGCAGAAGGGACAGACTCCCCGCCGCAGCCCTAATTCTCTCTCCATCTTCTCGTTCTGCAGGGGTATTCCCTCAACAGATACCAAGCCCGCCCAGCCCAGGGCTGTGAGCACAGCAGGCACAGGCACCAGCAGCCGGAGTGGGGACCTTTTCGTGACAGTTTCCAGCTCCAGCAAATAGAGTTTCTCAAGGGGCAGCTCCCAGAAGTGCCCCTGTTTGGAAGGCAGCCACCGTCATTGCCACCGTTCCCCCTTGGACTCCGGCCGAGGTTTCCAGGACCACCTGCCAGAGGCAGGCCCTTCCAGATCCGAGGTGTCCCCAGGGGCGTGCCTCTCAGAAGTCAGGTACTCCCAAGACAGTTCCAGCATCCTTCCCCACGTGCCCACTTTCGGCCATGGAGAGGTGTTGATAGGCTCTCCTCACATTTCCAGGGACTGACCATCAGCCAGGATCAGGAACGAAGGACCCTAGAGCTCTTGGATGAGCTTGGGGACGGGAAGGCCACCACAGCACGTGATCTGGCCCGGAAGCTGCAGGCCCCAAAGAAGGACATCAACCGAGTCCTGTACTCTCTGGCAGAGCAGGGTAAGCTGCACCAAGAGGCAGGATCTCCCCCTTTGTGGAGAGCCACAGTCCCGGGTCAGGCTCAGAACCAGCCCAGCCAAGTAACAAGAGCAGACAGTCCAACCCCGGGAGCTCCCAGCCCAGACTCCAGTGTGGAAGCCGAAGACCGAAGCTCCCCGTTTGGCTTGGAAGAGCCTCCTGAGCCTCTCGACATGGCTGAGATCAAGGAAAAGATCTGTGACTACCTGTTCAACGTGTCCAACTCCTCTGCCCTGAACTTGGCCAAGAACATCGGCTTCACTAAGGCCCGGGATGTGAACGCTGTGTTGATTGACCTGGAAAGGCAGGGGGATGTCTGCAGACAGGGCACCACCCCTCCCATATGGCATTTGACCGACAAGAAGCGAGAGAGGATACAGATCAAGAGAAACAAGGACAGTGTTCCCGAGACCACTCAAGCTGCTGCTGTCCTGGAGACCAGGAAAACCGCAGAGGCCCCCACCTGCAACTTACCGGCCTCAGACGCCTCCGACAGCACGGCCACCCCAGCAAAGGTGGAAAATGGGCAGGAACCCACCGTCAAGTTAAAAATCAAGCAAGAGGCCACAGAAGAGCCAGTAAAACTGAAACCACCTGTTCATGACAACGGCCCCTCCAAAACAGGGTATGTTGACTTTGAAAACGGCCAGTGGGCCACAGATGACATCCCCGATGACTTGAATAGTATCCACGCCGCACCAGGTGAGTTCCGCGCCATCATGGAGATGCCCTCCTTCTACAGTCATGGCTTGCCACGGTGCTCGCCCTACAGGAAACTGACAGAGTGCCAGCTGAAGAATCCCATCAGCGGCCTGTTAGAGTATGCCCAGTTCGCCAGTCAGACCTGTGAGTTCAACATGATAGAGCAGAGCGGACCGCCCCATGAGCCTCGGTAAGAGACCACCCAGGAACTGTGCCTCAGGCTGGGGTCAGGCGCTCTTGCTCCTGACACAGTCTCGGCCGACTCGTGAGCGGTGCCGGCTGATGGCCCCTGTCTTTTCCCTCTTCCTTTCTACCTGTGGGCTGCGTCATCCTTGTCTGGCCCTTCCTCTATCTCTTGAGCAGGGAGCATAGACCTCAGCGCAGCCAGAGTCTTGGCTGAGCAAGGGGGAGGTTGGCACTCTTGGCTAAAATGAAGCTTCTTTGGAGATGATTAGCTTCCATGCAGCAGTGCCATGCCTGCCTCCTAAGGCCAGAGGTAATGAAGGCTTGATGCCCCTCCCACCCCCTTCTGTGTGCCATCCTCCTCCACCCCGGCCCCCCCGCCCCACCAGCTGAGCTCCCCATGGGAGAGGCACGAACATCTGGCTGCACACCAGAGTAAGGGTGGGTTGTGCTGCTAAGTAGCAGTGGGTTCAAACCACCCCACCCCTCCCGCCTCCCGCTCAGCTCCCGTAGGGAAGGGATGCACGTGTAGGGTGTGCACGGCTGCCTGCCTGTTGAAGGTGGTGGTTCTAATTTTACAAGCTGCCTCCGCACAGATGGGTGGGCTAGCACTTGCTGCTGCTTCTAAGCTGTGAAATCAGAAATTACCTCACTCAGACAGCTGGCCTGGCCCAGCACCGTAGGCGCTTCCAAACCAGCAGACAGATAGAGGAAGACAGGTGGGCCCAGGAGGAGCTGCTGCAGGGCCTAGCAGAGATCAAAGACCACTAAAGCCGAGTGGCCGCCCGCCACAACTAGAGAGCACGCCGGCAGAGAGCCCCGCTAACCTTTACGTTAGCTGTAGGCTGCTGTCTGATGAGAGTAATGATTCCCAGTGGCAACCCTGCCTCCTTATCTGACCGTCTTAATGGCACTGAGATGACATTGCAGGGGAGCTGTGAGGAAGAGAGGGTGCATCCAAAAGCTGGAAGGTCAGGACGAGTGTGCTTCTGTCTGGGGTGGAGGTAGGATGGCCATCCTTTCTTCTCCCTTCGTCCCTCTCCCGAGTTGGGGCACAGCAGTGGGTTTTGTGGTTAACCTTTCTTTGGACTCCAGCTGTAAGAAACATTGATGCCATGTTCAAATATTTCAGAAGACCCAGGAAATAAGAAATTTGACCTACTTTTCTAAATGAAATCCCAGATTGAGCAAAGAGCTGAACCAATTTGAAAGCTTGAACAAAAGCAGACTAAGCTAAGTCCAGGGGCCTAGAACAAATGCTTTTTGGTTCTCTGCATAACAAGGAGATATGCCTTTCATCTCAGGCGGCAGACAAATAGAGCTGTAGGATGACTCAAAAGAAACCATGAGAGCGGTGTATCTCTGAGGGTAGGACGAAAACAGGTCCCCCAGAGTGGCAGGCATCTGATCCCCATAGGTGTCTGGAGAGTGTGAGACTGCGCTGGGAGAAGCCTTGGCTTTCTTTAGGAACTGCCCTTGAGGTGGCTGAGTCTACCACCATTGCTTTAGGGTAAAGGCTCTTTGGTTGCTAACAAGACTATAATGGTGACTTTAGCTCATCATTTTTTGTACAGATTTGATCTTAATTCATTGCTAAAGGATAGTGGGTTTCCCTTGAGCTAATTTCTTATCACCTGTGGCTATGTTTGCTCTAATGAGCTTGGAGAGAGAGAGTCACTGGCTGCTTTGTTTCCAAAAAAGTAGGAGCGGGCTGTGCTTGCCGAGGGACGGGAGTCCCTTGGGTGCCCTCCGTCTCCTTCACAAGTCAGCAGGCCCCTTAGCGTAGCAGGACATTCCAGGGTGAAGATCTCTTTGGAGAGGGCAGAAGGGATGGCCTAGACTCGTGTTCACACATCTAATCACTTTCCATCAAGATTTAAATTCCAAGTTGTCATCAGTGGCCGAGAGTTTCCCCCAGCTGAAGCTGGCAGCAAGAAAGTGGCCAAGCAGGATGCAGCCATGAAAGCCATGACAATTCTGCTTGAGGAAGCTAAAGCCAAGGACAGTGGAAGATCAGAAGACTCATACCACTACTCCTCAGAGAAAGAATCAGAGAAGGTAGGTGTCCTGTCCTCTGGGAGGACATCCATTCACTGTCCACATCTGTGAAGTACTAGACCATCATCTGACCCTCTTGAAACAACCTCGGCCTGCCCAACCCATTCTCTGTCTCAGAGTCAGCTTCCCGCTGTCCCCTCTCCCCTGCCTCACCAACCCACCTTTCCTCTTTTCATATTCAGCTCTCCTTTTGGTGCCCCTCCCAACCTAACTGGAATTGCAGAATTTCAGAGTTGAAAGAGGCGTTAAAATTTATTGAATCCAATCTCTTCTCTTGGCGGATACAAAATGAAACCAAGAACATTTAAGTAACTGATCTGCAAGGCCTAGAAAATCCCCACAACCCTCTTCCTTTAGAAAGCCAGCCCCAAACATGCAGTTGACCAAAAGAAGTTCTCCCATCCCCATTCCCTCTGCTGTGACAGAACAACCAATGTTTTCTCAGTCTGTTTTTGTTCTTGTTTTGTTTTTGTTTTGTTTTTTTTTGTCTCATTTTCTCCACAGACTGCAGAGTCCCAGACTACCACCGCTTCAGCAACATCCTTCCTTTCTGGGAAGAACCCCGTCACTACATTGCTTGAGTGTGTGCACAAGTTGGGGAGCTCCTGTGAATTCCGTCTCCTATCCAGAGAAGGCCCTGCCCATGACCCCAAGTACATCTCTTGTATCATGTATCTCTGCTGAGGTTTTCTCAAAAGAGAGAGAGATACATTTTCTTCCTTGCCTCCTCGAGGTGGCAGATTATTTCCCTGAGCAGTCACTCCTGTTTTCAGTATGGAAAATGGGGGGCCTTGAGAGCATGGTTGCTGCTTGTGGAGCAGAGAATCTGGGATTAGGAGTTCACAGGGCAAACCAGGGGCCGAGCACGAGGGAGATACGTGGCTTGAAGGTTACTGGTGGTGGGACTAAGAGGTGCAAGACCCAGGTCTCCCTGAGAAGCTCTCTGCTCTGAGGCTCTGCAGACTTACATGTTCAAGAGAAGGGTTCCTGGAGGAGATGAAATTAGGTTGATGCTTTAAAATGTTGAATTAGGGGTCAGTTGGGCTGCGAGAGACTGGGGGCAGTAGGAGGGTGAAAGGCACCGGCTCTTCAAGGCAGAAGTGACTGCGTGAGCCAAGGCACAGAGGCGGTGTGTGCAAGGAGATGACAAGTCGTAAAGGGCGACAACCTGACAAAGGCTAGGTACAGCTCTTCTATCAAAACCAGTTTAATCCTCTCCTTTCATCTCCTGGCAGGTTCCAATACTGTGTTGCAATGGGAACCCATACCTTCCCCACTGCCAGCGCCCCAAGCAAGAAGGCAGCGAAGCACATGGCTGCAGAGGAGGCCATGAAGGCCCTGCAAGGGGAGGCGACCAGCTCGGCGTCTTCTGACGACCAGGTGGGGCCATTTTCTACTCACAAGATGCAGGCCGTTTTTAGCAACTGAGTGGCGTAGGATGGCCCATAGGCCCCTCAGAGTTTCCATGAAGTGTTTACAGTTCCTCTTTGGCTGATTCTCCTTCAGCCCGGAAGTACGAACACGGAATCATTTGATACCTTGGAATCAGTGATGCCCAACAAGGTCAGGAGGATCAGTGAGCTCGTCAGATACCTGAACACCAACCCGGTGGGAGGCCTATTGGAGTACGCCCGCTCCCACGGCTTTGCTGCTGAGTTCAAGTTGGTTGACCAGTCCGGACCTCCTCACGAGCCCAAGTGAGTGTTCCAGTCCTGGCTACAGCCTTGTGTCACAGGGTGAGACAGCCTATAATCCAGGAAAAGGAAGGATGTGTATTAGCTGTGAATGACAGGAGGGGCATGTTGAGAGAGCCCTGTCCCCAGGGCCTCTGAGAAGACACTAGATTAGCCATCTTGAGAAGATACCTACTCTTCCAGTGAGTGTGAGCCTTTTAAATTTTTTTAAACAAGTTTTAATTTTTAAAGGAATATATACACCCTTAGAAAATCATTCAGGCTAATTGAAAAGATGTGCAGTGAAAAGGTCTCATTTCTGTTTTAGACTTCTAGTTTCCTTCCCTAGACTCATATACTATTACCAGTTTCTTGAGTCCATGCACATATTAGCCTGTTTTTCTTTCTCTGTTTTTTAGAGTAAGTATATATCATCTTCTGTTCTACTTAACCATGTGCCTCAGAGGTCATTACAAATAAGTGTGTATAGACCTACCACATAAATGCTCCATTGAATAGATATTTACAGTTTTTAAATTGCTTTACTAAATAAGAGATATAAAAGGCCCTCTTAAAACAGACACTCAACTACCTACCTCATAGTTTAAGAAGGAAAATGTTATTACTGTTTGAAGCCCCACCTTGCATAATTTATCTAACCAACTTCCCATGATACTCAGGTTGGTTTTGGTCTCACTCTTAAAAGCACTCTTGCAGTGAACATCCTGCTCTGCATGTCTTTGTCTGCATGTACAAACTTGTCTCTGGTATAAATGTTCAGGAGTGGAAGTTCTGAGCCATGAGTCTTATACATTGTTTTTTAAGTTTTTTAAATAGGTAACAGATTATGCAAAATAAAAAAATATTATTCAAAAATAAAAATATAAAAAGCTCATTCTCACTTTCACCCAGCTCTTACCTACATACATACACACACATACACACCCCAACGTGTAATAACTTTACAGTATTACATATCCTTCCAGAGTGTCCATATAAATGCAAGCAGCTATATTCCCTTTCATTACACAGAAATACATATATGCATTAATTTCTAGCTTACTTTTTACACATAAAATTATTATCTTAGAAAATTTTTCATATCAGTTTGTGTTCTTTGTATATAGCTGCAAAGTATAGTGTTTCAGTGTACGGATTTATCATGATTTATTTAACCAGCCCCAGTTAATGAATACTTGGATTGTTTCCAAACTTGGTTTTATAACAAGGCTACAATGAATAACATATGTGCATTTAAAGTTTTGGTAAATTTTGCCAAATTTTCCTCCAGTGAAATTATACCAGTCTATGCTTCCACCAACAACATATAAAGAATGTCTCTTCCTCTACCTCATAAGCATTCTAAAAGGCGAAAAATGGTATCTCCGTGCAGTGCAAAGCCTAGTCCACACCAGGATATTCATTATTACTATTTACTACATTAATAGGTCAAAGGAGAAACACCACATTGTCATCTCCTGAGGTTCCAAAGAGACATATAGTAAAATTCAGCATCCACTCAGATTAAGAAAGCAAGTTGTTAAGAAAGCAGAAATTATTGAATACCTCCTTTGCATGGTAAAAAACATGTCTGAAGTCAAAAACCAGCAGCTTAATGTTAAACCCAGAACTGTTCCCATTAAAGTCAGGAAGAAGGTGTGGCTGCCACTGTCATCACTATTTAATATCATTCTGGAATTCCTAGCTAATGCAGGCAGTTTAGAAAAAGAAGCAAGTGTAAAGAGAGGAAAGGGGAGGTAAAGTTACCACTATCTGTAGATGATTTGATAGTATGTCTGGAATATTCGTGAGAAAACTGAAGAAATAGAGAGATGAAGCAGAATTTAGGAGAGCAGGGGACTATAAAATGATGTGTAAGAGTCAAGAACTTTTCTTGTATTTAGTAATAAGCAGTTAGAAAATGTAGTAGAAAATATCCTATTTGCAACTTTAGCTAAAAAGATAAGTGACTCAGGTACATTCCTAATAGGGAATATGTGAGTTCCACATTAGATAAAATGCCAAAAACCTGGGGACCATCTCCCCTATCCAGTTCACCTCCTTTAGCCAAACTATCCTTGAAGAAAAGAAAAAAGGAGGTGTTAGTTGCTCAGTTGTGTCTGACTCTTTGCAGCCCCATGGACCGTAGCCTGCCATGCTCCTCTGTCCACAGAATTCTCCAGGCAAGAACCCTGGAGTGGGTAGCCATTCCCTTCTCCAGGGGATTTTCCCAACCCAGTGATCGAACCCAGGTCTCCCACATTGCAGGCAGATTCTTTCATTTCTGAGCCACCAGGGAAGCTCTGTTTATTGTACCTACAATTTCTACCTCAAATCCCTTCCTCCTCTTTCTGCCTCCAGTGTCAACACTCTCTCAGCTAAGCCATTGTCTTTTCTCACCTAAACCACGAAACAGTCTCCTGGTCTCTCTGCGTTTATTTATTCATTCAACAGATATCTATACAGGACATTGTTATTTGTTAAAACGGGAGTCAGATATCAATAATCATATAAAGAAATGTAAGATCTTGTATTTGATAGATTATGAAGAGCTCACATTGCATGATGTGATGAGAATCTACGTGGCGTGGCTTGACTCTACAGGGAGAGGCTTCCCTGAGAAGTGATGCATAAGCAGAGACCTTAGTACCCCCAGGTCTGCAGAGCTAGTACAGGGCTGCAGGAAGGCCAGTGTGGGTGGAGCAGACAGCACAGGGGGGGCCTGCAGCCAGATGAGACTGAAGGGGCAGCCTTGTGAGCCGTGTCATCCTGCTGCCTCAAAGCAGTAGGGGGCCATGGAAGGGTTTTAAGTAAGGGAGATTCACTTGCCGCCCGCCCCCACCCCGACTTTTGCCCTCTCCATGGCATTTTTCCTACTATATTTTTATACTGCCTTTTCTTTCCTACTCTAAGAAAACCAGTTCAAGCCTTTGTCTTCAAATTTCCAACCCCTTTCTCTCTCTAAACTGATGATCTTACTTAATTGAGAAATTGTTTTGTTCAGTCATTCAGTCTTGTCTGACTCTTTGTGAGCCTGTGGACTGCAGCACACCAGGCTTCCCTGTCCTTGACCATCTCCAGAGCTTGCTTAAGCTCATGTCCATTGAGTTGGTGATGCCATTCAAGCATCTCATCCTCTGTTGTCCCCTTCTCCTCCTGCCTTCAGTCTTTGCCAGCATCAGGGTCTTTCCCAATGAGTCAGGTCTTTGCATCAGGTGGCCAAAGTATTTTAGCTTCAGCTTCAGCATCAGTCCTTCCAGTGAATATTCAGGATTAATTTCCTTTAGGATTGACTGGTTTGATCTCCTTACCGTCCAAGAGACTCTCAAGAGTCTTCTCCAACACCATAGTTTGAAAGCATCAATTATTTGGCAGTCAGCCTTGTTTATGATCCAGCTGCCACATCCATATATGACTACTGAAAAAACCACAGCTTTGACTAGATGGACCTTTGTCGGCAAAGTAGTGTCTCTGCCTTTTAATATGCTGTCTTCCAGGGAGACGTAACTTCTTCCAAGGAGCAAGTGTCTTTTAATTTCATGGCTGCAGTCATTGTCTGCAGTGATTTTAGAGCCCAAGAATATAAAGTCTGTCACTGTTTCCCCATCTGTTTGCCATGAAGTGATGGGACTGGATGCCATGATCTTAGTTTTTTGAATGTTAAGTTTTAAGCCAGATTTTTCACTCTTCCTCTTTCACCTTCATCAAGAAGCTCTTTAGTTCCTCTTCTCTTTCTGCCATAACGGTGCTGTAATCTGCATATCTGAGGTTGTTGATATATCTCCCAGCAATCTTTATTCAAGCTTGTGTTTCATCCAGCCCGGAATTTTGCGTGATATACTCTGCATATAAGTTAAAGCAGAGTGACAGTATACAGCCTTGACATACTAACTCCTATCACAGTTTTGAACCAGTCCATTGTTCCATGTCTGGGTCTAATCGTTGTTTCTTGACCTGTAAGACCTGTATGCAGGTAGGTAAGTATGGTGGTCTAGTATTCCCATCTCTTTAAGAATTTTCCACAGATTGTTGTGAACCACACAAAGGCTTTAGCATAGTCAGTGAAGCAGAAGTAGATGTTTTTCTGAAATTTCTTGCTTTTTCTATGATCCAGCGGATGTTGGCAATTTGATCTCTGGTTCTTCTGCCTTTTCTAAATCCAGCTTGAACATCTGCAGTTTCTCAGTTCACATACTGTTGAAGCCTAGCTTGGAGGATTTTGTGCATTACTTTGCTAACATGTGAAATGAGTGCAATTATGTGGTAGTTTGAACATTCTTTGGGATTGGAATGAAAACTGACCTTTTCCAGTCCTGTGGCCACTGCTAAGTTTGCTGGCTTATGGAGTACAGCACTTTAACAGCATCGTCTTTTAGGATTTGAAATAGCTCAGCTGAAATTCCATCACCTCCACTAGCTTTGTTTGTAGTGTTGCTTCCTAAGGCCCACTTGACTTTGCACTCCAAGAATGGCTGGCTCTAGGTGAGCGATCATACCATTGTGGTTATCTGGGTCATTAAGATCTTTTTTGTATAGTTCTTCTGTGTATCCTTGCTGCCTCCTCTTAATATCTTCTGCTTCCGTTAGGTCCATACCATTTCTATCTTTTATTGTGCCCATCTTTGCATGAAATGTTCCCTTGGTATCTCTAATTTTCTTGAAGAGATCTGTAGTCTTTCCCATTCTATTGTTTTCCTCTATTTCTTTGCATTGTTCACTTGGGAAGGCTTTCTTATTCTGCTTGCTATTCTCTGGAACTCTGCATTCAAATGGGTATATTTTCCTTTCCTCCTTTGCCTTTTGCTTCCCTTCTTTCTTCAGCTATTTGTAAGGCCTCCTCAGACACCATTTTGCCTTTTTGCATTTCTTTTACTTGGGGGTGGTTTTGATCCCTGTCTCCTGTACATTGCTACAAAGCTCTGTCCATGGTTCTTCAGGCACTCTGTCAGATCTAATCCCTTGAATCTATCTGTCACTCCCATTGTATAATTGTAAGGGATTTGATTTAGATCATACTTGAATGGCCTAGTGGTTTTCCCTACTTTTTTCAATTTAAGTCTGAATTTGGCAATAAGGAGTTCATGCTGTGAGCCACAGTCAGCTCCCGGTCTTGTTTTTGCTGACTATATAGAGCTTCTCCATCTTCAGCTGCAAAGATTATAATCAAGATGATTTTAGTATTGACCATCTGGTGATGTCCATGTGTAGAGTTGTCACTTGTGTTGTTGGAAGAGAGCGTTTGCTGTGACTGGTGCGTTCTCTTGGCAAAACTCTGTTAGCCTTTGCCCTGCTTCATTTTGTACTCCAGGGCCAAACTTGCCTGTTACTCCAGGTATCTCTTGACTTCCTACTTCTGCATTCCAGTCCCCTATGATGAAAGGAACATCTTATTTTGGTGTTAGTTCTAGAAGATCTTGTAGGTCTTCATAGACCGTTCAACCTCAGCTTCTTTGGCATTAGTGTTGGGGCATAGACTTGGATTACTGTGATATGGTTTGCCTTGGAAACGAATAGAGATCATTCTGTCGTTTTTGAGATTGCACCCAAGTAGTGCATTTTGGACTCTTTTGTTGACTATGAGGGCTACTCCATTTCTTCTAAGTGATTCTTGCCCACAGTAGTAGATATTAGCAGTAACAACCCTTACTTTCCCATCGCCAGATCCACCTTCCTCCGTGCGTCTGCACATGACGTCTGCACTGGGTGCAGGAAGTGTCCTCCTTCCACCCCGTGCCCTGGGTCCCCTCCACCCCGTCCTGTCCTTCCATTCTCTGACGCTCTTATGATCAACTGCTCCAGGGCTCTGTTGGATCATTCCCAGTAGCCTGCACACATGCCTGTGCCCATCTGCTGAAACCCTCCGCTTGACCCCACATCTCCCTCCAAATACCACCTCATCTCTCTGCTCCCCCCACAGCCAGACCTCTCAGTATAATTGTTTATGCTCGGTGTCTTCATTGGTTGCATGTCCTTTACTCATTCCAGTTAGGCTTTTGTCCCCAGCATCCCACTGAAAGGCTGACCACTAGCCATATGTGGTCACTGAGCACTTGAAATGTGGCTGTGTGACTGAGGAACTGAATTATCAGTTGTATTGAATTTTAATTAAAATTAGCAGCCTCATGTGGCCAGTGGCTATCATATTGGACAGTGAAGCTCTAGTGGATCCTAATTGCACAACTGAGAAACTTTGTTCTATATATTATTGTTGTTCAGTCACTAAGTCGCATCTGACTCTGCAACCCCATGGACTGCAGCCTGCCAGGCTTCTCTGTCCTCCACTATCTCCCAGAGTTTGCTCACTTTCATGTCCATTGAATCGATGATGCTATCTAACCATCTCATCTTCTGCCTCCCCCTTCTCCTTTTGCCTTCAATCTTGTTTTTTGTGTACATATATAGGTATGTGTATATGTTTGTATGGATATCTCTTTGTGCCTAAGAGTTCATATTCTTTTCAAATACACAGAAATTCTCCTGGATCCCTCAGATCAAGATTCTACACAGTTTGGTCCCATTCCCTCTCTTCAACATCTCTTCATGCCTCTGTGCTTTTCCTTCATAAACTTTAGCCCACTGACTTGCACAGTCGGCATCATCAAAGAAAGGAGCAAAGGCATTCAGATGCTTATGACAAGCAAGGAATAGTGAGACACTCAGTGTGGTTGACCAGAAAGATGGATTCCTTTCACTGCCTTGAGCTGACTGATAAATCCTGATACTGAAACTTTTGTTCTATGCAGTTAGATTATCCAAAAAACTGGGTTTCTCTAAAGCAAGTTAGGATCTGGTTAAAAGCTGGGATTCTTGAAACCTTGTCTGGTAGCTACCCAAACTGTTTGGCTCCATCACTTCCTTCCCTCTGTGTTTGTGGAGATGCCTAGCCAGGAAGCAGGGGGAACCACAGGCCACTCCCCTCCCTCCCTAGCGGCACCACCTGCCTCCCTGCTGTGTCTCTGCCCAAGGTACACTCCCCTCCCCTTAGTTGTCGCAAGGCCTCCAGGAATCTAAAGTGAAAGTGTAGTCGCTCAGTTGTGTCCGACTCTGTGATCCCATGGACTGTAGCCCACCAGGTTCCTCTGTCCATGGGATTCTCCAGGCAAGAATACTGGAATGGATTGCCATTTCCTTCTCCAGGGGATCTTCCAGACCCAAGGATTGAACTCGGATCTCCCGCATTGTGGGCAGACTGTCTACTGTCTGAGCCACCAGGAAATCCCCTAGAAATCTAAAAGTAACTCCTAATAAAGGTGTGGTTCCCTGATCTAAGGCCAACCTTGCTCTCAGATCTCTCCAGGTTAAGTCCTCTTGAGCTAATCAGGAAATGAATGAGGAAATGGAATTAGGTACTTAAAAAATCAGAGCATTAGAAACAGTGATTCAAGCAGGAAGAAAGTTATTCCCGTCTCATTTTTGCTTAAGTTAAAAAGGAAGTCCACATGTGGTGTTAGTATTTCTTTAAAGCCTCTCTAATACTTACTAAATTTCCTTTATGATAAAGACAGGCTTAGAGCCTTTACAATCCATAGTGTCTCGTCAGAATTTAATAACTTGATTTTATCCTGTTCAGTTTATTTATAGCCACCTTCCGTGTATGGCAAGTGATCCTGATTTTTCATTTACAGTAGTGATACAAAGTGTCCTTTTAAAATGTCTTTACATTTAAAAAGAGTCAATTTAGAGAAAAATATTAAGTAAGTAATACTCAGGTGATACCTGGATATAGCGGAAACCACACTATGATTCAGGAATATTCAAAGTCTAGGAAGTGGTGCCTTAGGAACAGAGCTGTCGGGAGTGATGAGGCCACATGTCGGCCAGCCTGGCCTCCCCCTGAGCAAAACCAGCCCTTTTCTGGGGCAGCTGTCGGGGCCAGGTACATGTCTTTATTCCCTGCTTCTCATCCCCAAGGTTCGTTTACCAAGCGAAAGTTGGGGGTCGCTGGTTCCCAGCCGTCTGCGCGCACAGCAAGAAGCAAGGCAAGCAGGAAGCTGCAGATGCGGCCCTCCGCGTTTTGATTGGGGAGGACGAGAAGGCAGAGCGCATGGGTTTCACAGAGGTAACCCCAGTGACAGGGGCCAGTCTCAGAAGAACTATGCTCCTCCTCTCAAGGTCCCCAGAAGCAAAGCGAAAGACAGTTAAGCCGTCTACTTTTGGTGCTCTCTTTTTTTGGGGGTCCTGCTAACTCCTATCTGGGTGGAGTCAGCTCTTAAGTTGCTGTCTTGTGGACTGTCCCTCGGCTTTAATATTAGCCTCCATAGCGCTGGGATGCTAGTGCCAGAGGGGGAAAAGATGACCCACGAGTCGAGTGGTACTCGACCTCCCCGCCCAGCCTGAAGCATGGTGGACGCAGGCGAGGCTCTGTGGCCCTGACACGGGCTCCTGTCCCCACAGCTTCCTCTCACGGGCAGCACCTTCCACGACCAGATAGCCATGCTGAGCCACCGGTGCTTCAATGCCCTCACCAACAGTTTCCAGCCCTCCTTACTCGGCCGCAAGATCCTGGCTGCCATCATCATGAAGAAAGACTCTGACGACCTAGGTGTTGTGGTCAGCCTGGGGACAGGTAAGTGGGCTCTGAAATGTGTCCCCCCCCAGCTCTCCATGCCCTGTGGTGACTGCACGCACCTCCTTATTCTCCTCTGTGGGTGAATTTAAGGCAGAAAGAAGACTCATGTTATATTTTAGCTACAGTTTATTCAGAGCAAGGAATGAATTCTCATATCCTAGGAAAAAGAATACAGGAGTCAGGATTGATAAATTGAGGCTATTTGTACCTTTAGGCTTTAAGAACCAACAGCCTGTATCCTAGTCATCATTGTTTACCTTTGGAAATTTCACATTTGCTTTAAATGCCTTTCCAGGGAATCGCTGTGTGAAAGGAGATTCTCTGAGCCTGAAGGGAGAAACTGTCAATGACTGTCATGCAGAGATCATCTCCCGGAGAGGCTTCATCAGGTGAGCAAGGTCACAGGGTGTCGGGGCTCAGACACCTCACAGGCAGGTCCTCAGGCCTGCAGTGTCAGCCTTTGAACTTCTTTCTGAATCAGTCCCTCTGTGACATGGCTACATCCCTCTCCTCGGCCTGCTGTTGAAGAGTGCTGTCTTTTCCCGCTAACTCCACTTCAAGCCCCTTTTAGAAAACACATGATGACCTCGTGATCTTCAGTGCTGTGGGGATGAGGAGGCCTTCCGTCTCCCATTTGAGGACCTACAAACAAACCCACTGTCCTGCCAGCTTTCCTCTCCTGTTCATCTTTAATTTGTGAAGGGAAAGAAGCCACAGCCTCTTGTAGTTCCTCAATCAATTTGTTCTGCCCTAAAATTGCTGTCGCTGCCTGAGCCAGAAGCTCTTGGCAGAATTGTAACTGACCTGAAAGGTTAACTTAACTGTAAGAAATGCTGAGGTCTCCCATGGAGAGTTTCCACCACCTCTTTCAACCTGAGAAACCGTGAAAGGTCTGCACCGTTAAGGCTTTTCCTTACTTGGGATCACATTATAGAAGCAACCACTTCTCAGAATCAAAGCAGTCTTCTTAACCAGACTTTCTTCTTATAGGTTTCTCTACAGCGAGTTAATGAAATACAACCCCCAGACGGCGAAGGATAGTATATTTGAACCTGCTAAAGGAGGAGAAAAGCTTCAAATAAAAAAGAGCGTGTCGTTCCATCTCTATATCAGGTCTGTACAATCTCTGTTGTCACCGGAGCCGGCCCGCCGGCTTTCCAGGACTGGGTGTCTGAATGGTCTCCTCGTCCATAATTCAGAGCTTGTTCAGTGGGCCATGCTCAACTCTTGTTTGAGGTCCACACCCCAGTGTGGAATGACTCACACTTCTACCCACTCCAGTAGCCCGTGATAGGCTTCAGAAAAAAAAAAAAAAAAACCTTGTTTCTGCCACATGGAGCTGTTCTTGAGCCCCAGGCAACTGAAGAGATCCACGCACACAGGTGGGTGTTGACAGACGCCCCTGTCTTGCAGCACGGCCCCGTGTGGGGATGGGGCCCTCTTTGACAAGTCCTGCAGCGACCGAGCTGTGGAGAGCACAGACTCCCGCCACTACCCTGTCTTCGAGAATCCCAAACAAGGCAAGCTCCGCACCAAGGTAGAGAACGGTGAGTAACACGTCCTCCATCTCCCACAGAAAGGCTCTGCAAAGCCCCAGGCCCATCACAGGGCCAGGGCACAGCTGCAGGGTTTCTGCCGTCAGTGGGTGGGATACCAGGGTCTTGTCTCCAGGGAGAGGGAAGATGTAGGTCGGGGAAGGTCTATGGGAAGATCGGGATTGCATTTTGAATTAGTCTGCTGGGGGGATCTCCCGTCAAATAGGAGGCAGAGGTACCCATCTAGAGCTCAGAGGAGAGAGGTGGCTGTAAATAAAAGTTTGGGAGTTATCCTCCTACAGTTGATCTTTATGGCCATGGAAATGGATGGGATCACCTCAGGGAAGGTTGGAGAAAACGATGCAGAACAAGCCTGAGGCGTTAACAGGAGGACTCTGCACGCCCGCTTCCCCTCCTGCCTAGTTGGCTGCTGATTCTGCCCCTTGTCTGCCAGCTCCTCCTCCTCTACTGTCCTCCCATGTCTCCTCACCGTCCCCTCACGTCCACTCCATTCCCTTCAGGCCATCCTTCTGCAGTCATCAGAGTGACCCTCAAACAGAGGTCATGTCGCTTCCCTGCTAAAAACCCTGAAGTCTAAACACAGAGCTCCTATATGACCCAGCAGTTCACTCCTAGAAACATCCCCAAGAGAAATGAAAATAAACCCACCCAAAAACTGACACAGACCAGCTGCCCCTTCTGTCGGCGTTGCCACTCGGGGCTGAGGAGGCTCCCGGCTGCCGCATCATCACCGCATTTGCTGCGCTGGCCCTGCGCTTTACAGCCCCGCAGAGTCTCCTTTTTTTCCTCTCATTTTTCCCCCGCAGTCTCCCGTTATGGAGGCCCAGGGAGAAAAAATGAATACAGAATGTTTATAGCAGCAATGTTCATAGTAGCCCAAAAGTAGAGACATCCCCAGTGTCCATCAACTGATGAATGGATAAACAAAATGAAGTATATCCATAAAATGGGATATCATTTGATACATGCCACAACACGAAGGAACCTAGGAAACAGTGTTAAGAAGGGAAAGAAGCCAGTCACAAAAAAGATTTTGTGTTACGTGACTCCCATGCTTTCGTTTACTTGAAACATCTAGAATAGGAAAATCCATAAAGAAGGAAAGTAAATTAGGGGCTGGCTGGGCCAGCGGTGGAAGGGGCTGGAGGGAAATGGGGCGTGACAGCTAATGGATAGGAGGCTTCCTTGGAGGGTGATGAAACGTTCTCACATTGATTGTGGTGATGGCTGCACAAGTCTGTGAATACACTAAAAATTTTTATGTACTCTAAACGGGTGATTGTATCTCATTAGAGTTCACTGGAAACGAAAAGCCCGCCACCCTGCTGTGGTTTCCCACCACACGAAAGCAAACCCCGCCGCTGCAGCCGTGCTGGTTCTTCGTCAGGTCCCTCAACAGCTAAACCCTCTGCTGCCCCAGGGCCTTTGCTTTAGCTGAACTGTGTGTCTGAAACACTCTTTCTCAGCCGTTTCTTCTCTTCCTTTGTGTCTCAGCCCCCCGACAATCCTGTCCCAGAGATTCCCTGACCTGTCCATTATAGCTCCCTCAAACCATCTACAATCATTACGTGTGCATTGGCTTACTTGTTTAGTGTCTGTTCCCTTTCTGCTCCCTCACCCCCATCAACCTCGGAACACAAGGATCTGATTTGGTTTTGCTCACCATTGCTTCCCGGCACCCAGCCTAGTACCCAGCACCAAGTAGCTGCTGTGAAATATTCAAAGAACAAATGAGTGAGAAGCCTCTGGCCCGAGTCTAAGGAGCAGAAAATGCCACGCCAGGCAGGGGCCTGGTCCAGCGGCCCTTGCAGGTCTAACCCAAGCCTCTCATCCAGGGGAAGGCACGATCCCAGTGGAGTCCAGTGACATTGTGCCCACGTGGGACGGCATTCGTCTGGGGGAGAGACTCCGCACTATGTCCTGCAGCGACAAGATCCTGCGCTGGAATGTGCTGGGCCTGCAGGGGGCGCTGCTGACCCACTTCCTGCAGCCTGTGTATCTCAAATCCGTCACTCTGGGTAAGGACCTGCCTTGGGAGCTGGAACCGGACTGTCATCCTGGTTCCCAGGTCCCAGCAAACTGCACACTCCGTTGCCAGGTGTTAACATGATGTCTCCCCTTTTCAAAGTGTGCTCGATTCGGTGGTTTAGTAATTGATTCTGAGTGTCCCGTCTGCTGTGATGGGAAAATTGGTTTAGGCAGCAGTCTCAGTAACGACATGCCAGCCAAGTCTTTCAAGGTGAGTTAGAGAAACACAGCAGCTTAAAACTGCAGCGTCTCAGTGCCCTTCCCCTCTCAGCGCTTGGCCTTACCTGGAACCTTATGTATTGCGCCTAACTGATGATCCTTGTGTGTCCTGGGCAGCCGCAGTCAGCAGGCGCTCCCTGCCTAGGGAGCTGATGCTCTGTCTGTGCCCTCAAGCTCCCCACATGACTCTTGCTTCATGGCACTGGGATGATCAGGTGTGTGCGTTTCTTCTTGTGCCCAGGTTACCTCTTCAGCCAGGGGCACCTGACCCGTGCCATTTGCTGCCGTGTGACAAGAGACGGAAGTGCGTTTGAGGACGGACTCCGACATCCCTTTATTGTCAACCACCCCAAGGTGCAATAACCCAATCATTTTCCCCTTGACGTTTTCTTCTTTTCAAGTAATCCTGTTAGCAGAGCAGAAATGTACAGTGTGGGCAAGGGGAGCCTTAGTTGGTTTCCCTCTAACTTAGCCTTCCCTCCTTTGGAATGCTAAGGGCTTTCCTTCTTTGGGGGCTTCCCCAGTGGCTAAGACCGGAAAGAATCTGCCTGTAAAGCAGGAGACCTGGGCTTGGTCCCTGGGTTGGAAAGATCCCCTGGAGGAGGAAATGCAACCCACTCCAGTATTCTTGCCTGGAGAATTCCATGGACAGAGGAGCCTGGCAGGCTGCAATTCATGGGGTCACAAAGAGTTGGATATGACTGAGCGATTAACACTTTCACTTTTTTCCTTCCTTTAATTTGGAATCCATTTGAATTGAGGTGGGGTTAGTATATCTGAGTCTTAGCCAAACAGAATGATAAACAAGGGGGAAAGATCGTGACCCCATCTTCCCTCTTTCCTGTGAGTCTTGAGTCCCTGCTTCAGAAGCTTTTCCCTGAAAGTTTCCATCTTCCTCCCCCTTGCTCCTGGAATTCCTAGGTTGGCCGAGTCAGCGTATACGATTCCAAAAGGCAGTCTGGGAAGACCAAGGAGACAAGTGTTAACTGGTGTTTGGCTGATGGCTATGACCTAGAAATCCTGGATGGGACCAGAGGCACCGTGGATGGGTAAGGAGCTGGGGGAGCACGGCCACCCAGCCAGCTAGCCAGACTGCCAAGGGGCGTCACACTGTCAAACACCAGAGCTTAAAAGTTGCCACCTCCCCACCCCCAGTGCCTCCACTTGTTCCATCCCAGGTGAATAATGAGTCCTTTCGTTTCCCCAGGCCACGGAACGAATTGTCCCGGGTCTCCAAAAAGAACATTTTCCTTCTATTCAAGAAGCTCTGCTCCTTCCGATACCGCAGAGATCTACTTAGACTCTCCTATGGTGAGGCCAAGAAAGCTGCCCGTGACTACGAGATAGCCAAGAACTACTTCAAAAAATGTCTGAAGGACATGGGCTACGGGAACTGGATAAGCAAGCCCCAGGAGGAGAAGAATTTTTACCTCTGCCCAGTGTAGCGTGACCCAGTGACTGACAGGTCGGGTGTTTCACACTGGGTGCGAGAAAGAGGTCGTAGCATTCCTCATCACATGGGTCAACAGGTTTTGGGTTTTATTTTCCTTTTTTTAAAAAGAATGGACCCACGGTTGGTGACACTGAGAACTTTGGGTTCCTGATATTCTACTTTTCTTTGGGAATATCAGGCCAGGTCTCGCCATCCCCCTTCTTTTTTCTCCAGCAGAGAGACAGAGACCGCAGGGCAGAGAGAAGGGGTTTGGTCCTTCTTTCCGCCCATTTCCTCTTCCGGTCTATTTCCGTTTTTTTGTTTTTTGTTTTTTGTTTTCTGTTTCCTTTCCCTTTGTGTTTGCTACACTGACCTCTTGTGGTCTCAATTAGGTTCCAGTCAACCATGTGAATCATACCAGGGACAGGATTTTTCATTTGTGAATTCTGAGGCCCCTCTGCTTCCCATCTTCCCCTTCTGAGATTCCTTCCTCGTGATTGTTAGTTTTTCCTTTTCCTCCAAGAGGGTAAAGCAGTGAACTTAAAGAATCTGGTGAAACATTTCTAAGGCCCGGAGTTGAACACTGCAGTCAGCTTGTTACCAGTGCTAAGCGTGATGAGAACCTGCAGATGATGCTCCATGATCTTGCACTTTAGCCGGCTTGGGAGGGGCCCAGCAGCAGGGAAGGCTGCTGCCCGGGAGGTGTGTCCCTTCCCCAGGCGGCAGGAAGGGCTGGGACCAGCCAGATGGGGCTAATGGAATTGCCTGAGCACTAGAAGGAGGCCTGCCCTCCAGGGGTAACAGACCACTTCCCCGGTAGGCAGACATACCTTGGAATGTTGCCAAGCTCCCAGCTGCCCCTCCTAAAGCATTCCTAGGAATTTGTCCTGCTGACAGGGGCAGTAACGCTGTAGACCCCGACCAATTGGTAGGAAGAAAGCCAGGGTAAATCCTAGAAGGTAAATCGTCTCTGCTCAGATAATCATGACTTAGCAGGAATAAGGCAAAAAATCATGTTGGGTCAGACCACTGCTCCCCCCAGCGTATTTCTCGTGATGGTGACACCAAGGGAAGGTGACTAATTCATGGTAAATGGGGAGTTTTAAAAAGAATGCCATAAATGTTGATCCTCAACAGCTACAGATAACCTGTAATTGCACAGATTTGAAGTTCAGATGTCATTTTCTGTTGATTAATCGAGTGCTTTTGTTTTGCCTAATAGCTTCAGAAGGTTGTCTGCGGGCCGGTCACAGACCCAAGGTCTCCTGCCTGCTAGGGAATCTTTCTAGGGTTGACCTTGAGCAGTAACTCCAAGTGAAAGGGCAGGTTGTCCTAAAACTCTGTGAGGTGGGACTCTCGGTCTACACCTCAAGCTAACATGGACTCTTGTGGTCAGAGCCTTCGTCTCTCTGTGGAGTCTGGCTCTGGGCCTAAGCCAGCTAGATGTGCTCAAGAAAAGTACAGAGGCTCTGCCATCTCCAGACCTGAGCCTGCCTCTTTCCCTCTGGACAGTTCCTCTGTCATCTGTGAACATGCCAAACCAGTGCCCTCAGATGATTTTCCATTGTCCCCCACACCCTGCAAACTACTGACTAGTTAACCCTGTCTGTCCTAGCTTGTCAACAGTGGATACACCCAGGTCCGCACATTTATTGTTGTGGCTTCTGTGCCCGCTGTACTTTGACCAAAGTGAGAAAATGTTAAGTCTTTCAAATACACTAAGGATGTTTCTGCGGAACACCAAAGTGTCCCATGGAACTAGAAGGGAAGCAGTGTCTGTCTTCTGAGGTGGCAGGGGCCTACCCCCCCAGTCCTGTGAATCTTCCAACGGCACACGAGATCAGTCCCGCCCCAGGAGGCAGCTCAGCTCCCTGGTTCTTTGGGCTGGAGAGCATCACCTACTCACTCCTTGGCATGTCCAGCCCCTCTGGGCATTAGGACCTCCACAGAGCTCAGTCTCAGCCACCTCTTCTCAGCTGGGAGCCCGGGTACTCTCAACCGGTCAGAGCCACCGCTTGCCCCAAGATCTTGTCTAGCGAACTTACAGTATTCAGTTTCTGCTGTAGGACGAGAGCAAGGCTTCCCTGTACCCGTGCGTCCTCTGGAAACAAGCCTGTATTGGGCCCTGCACGGCCGCACCCACCCACCCCCCCAGAAGAGGCAAAACTCCCACCTACCTAAAGTGTCTGCTTCCCTTTTTTGTCCAATCTTTGTTTTTATAAGCAAGGCTTTTTTTTTTTTTTTTATGATCTTTGTAGTTGATTTGTCTGAACTGTGGCTATTGTGCATTCTTTGAATAATCACTTGTAAAAAAATTTGTCGCTGCTTCAAGCTATTTCCTTTACTCACGTTGAAGGGATTTTGCTGGCTTTTGGGGTCTCGGTAGTGACTCCCAAGAGCAGAGTGGAGAAGAGCCCAAGCGTAGACTTGGGGGCCACGATGGGTGCAGTCAGTTTTATGATTCTGCTTTTATGTGTCCTTTGGTATAAGTGACTAACAATATACATTCCTCATAAATAAATAAAAAAAAAAGAATCTGAATTTTTAGAAAGCCTCGAGTCTTGGTTTCCTGGGGGACAAGAAAGTGGGGAACGGTGGGCGCTGTGGTCCTGGGATTTCCGGCAATAGCACTAGCTGGGAGGGACTCAGAACCTGGGGCACGGGCCCCCCTTAGCCAGCAGAGAGGAGCCATCACAGAGGTGAGCTTTTGTCTGGTGCGGTGGGTGCCTCAGACAGCCTTTACTTAGTTCCCCAGTTCCACACCCCCACCTGCCCCAGCAGAGTCCTCCATCAAGTATCTTGTCCCCAAACACGCTGCACGAGATTTCAAGGCCCAGAGTAGGAAAGTGTCCCTTGAGACAGCATCACAGACCACAGACCAACTCCAGCTCTCCTCCAGGGGTTTCTACAGCCTTCCACCCCCAACTGTTTGCCTGCGGGGAGGTGCAGGTTGCAGCCTGGACAGACCTGACTTGGCTACTGTCTTGGGAGACAGGCCATTTGCTTTGTACTTTATAGATGGCAACTAGAATATTTCTCTGTCTTGATTTCAAAGAGGAAACGCCATTTCCCACGTTGCTGTTGGGTCAGGATATCTACAAGTCTCCTCTTTGACCTTGTAAAACAATGATACCAGAGGATAGGAAATACCTGACTGAGGCCTCCTAAGTCACAGTGAAACCTCCCTCTTCGACTAATACAGATGGAACAACAGGCCAGGAGGGCCAGCGACATGTTTTGGGGCACATTAAACTAGGGCCAGAACTCTGCACGGGTATCACTCACAATCTGTTGAAACAGTCGGACGAGCTGAACAGATTCTACAGACAGTGAAGGACAGTGTCTCTGCCTACTGTGAGGCCTGGAGCCTCGACACCTGTCCTTTCTGTTCTCAGGCATCTGGTCCCACCTGGAGGGAGATGTTTCCAGGCCTTTTAGAACACGAACCATTTTCTTCATACCTAAGGTGAGTGCAGGATATAGGACTGTCCCCCCAGCTCCCAGCTCCAGGTAGGCTGGAAGGCAAGGCTGCCCCCTGGGAACATAAGGGATTTCCTGCGGCATTTTGGTTGTTACTCAGCCGGCATTTCATCTCGGGCCCACCATTTAATACAGCTTCCAGGATGCGGGCCCGGGTCAAACCCATGTTCCAGGAGCAGATGTGCCTTCCACACAGCCATATCTATCGCCAGGAGACCGGGCCTCACCTCTGCCCTGTCCTCCAGGGCCCCCTTTTTACAAAGGGCCTCCCCAGGAGCTATTTCTGGGCTCTGTCTACTCCAAGCCAAGCCTTATCTTTTCCATCTGATGAATGGACTTGTCAGGCCACCCATCACTATCACTGGTTACCACTGACCTTTTCTCTAGATTTTTTAATGTCTTTAACCTTTCATGGATCCAATTTCCCCAGTATTCTCCCTTTTCCCCATATTCACCAACCCTGGCCCATGAGGATCTCCCCACCCCCACTCTCAAGGATTACAGAGAGATAAGACATCTTTGGAAACAACTTTCTTTATGAGAATCGTGAGTTCCTATTGAGTCTGGCCTGGAGTGGGCTAGACCAGTGCAAATATTCCAGGAGCAGATGGGGTGGCCAAGGCCAGTGTGGGGGAAGACGGACACAGCAGGTGGGTGAGGTGTCCTAATGATTCCTAGACCAACAGTCCCGTAGGAACCACGTGACTCAAACTGGCCTCTGAGACTTGGGATGAATACTGAAAGGTGGCTGTTTGTTCTCTGTCTAGTCGTGAGTGGCTGACTGGCCAGCATGAGTTGGCTTGTGAGGGATGCTGTGACGCCAGCCCAACTCTACCTATAAGCAGAAGGTGACAACTGGAACTGAGTCGGGAGGGGATTCAGAGAAGACCCTGATGCCCTTCACTTCCCTCCCAAGGAAGCTCTTCTTCCAGCCTCAGAGGCCATAGAGCATAGCCTCTGGGGTCAGTGTGGGATTTCAGGCCAGCACTACTTACCAGCTATTTCTTGGTCTCTTGGGCCTCATTTTTCTTCTGTCAACAGGGGCAGGATTGTTGTGAGGAGTAAAAACAAGGCATCTGAAGCAGCTGGCCCGGAGCAGGCCACTGGTGCCCTGCAGCTCCCACTGGGGGTGGGAGGAGACGCAGGACAGGAGACGAAGCTGCACGCCCTCCCTCTTTCCCTAGGGGGAAACGACCCGCCCTTCCTGCGCAGCCAACCTTCCACCACAGAAATGCCAGCTGGGCGCTGCCCGTGTCTTATTTGCTTTTAAACCTGTAATAACTCGGGACCAGCTGTTCCAGTATTAGACTCCTCACTGCCAGAAAACTGCCTTCCTCCTGCTGCAGTGCCAGTCATCACAAGCAGACAGTTTTTCATGCCTTCTTTTCAGATGAAAGATGGTTCTCAGATGGCCTGTGGCCTTCCTGTCTCTGATGGAGACAATCTCAACTGTTTGCTCGCTGCCGTCTCCCAAGTCCAGCTTGCTTGGGTTTCCATCCAGCATCTCTCCCTCTCTCTTCATATGCGGGACCACCCACCCCCACCCCGCCTGTCCTGACCTGGTGCTGAGCTGGGTACCCAGTTCTCTCCAGAGATGCCCACCATGCCCCCCTTCCCCCCCCCACCCCCCATGGAAGGGGCCAAGAGGCATCCCCAACACCACCAAGAGGAGAGAGGACCCATGAGTGGAAGAGACTGGTTCTCCGAAGCTTCTCAATACCCTGAGGGTTCAGAGCCTGTACTGACACATGGTAACACCTTGCCTGAGCCCTCTTCCCTACACCTCCGTCCTCCCAACGGGCAGTCCGCAAGGGCCTGCACCCAGAGATGGAGGGAATGCTACGGCCCCAGGGAACCTGCCTGGTTAACCCTTTCTTCTATACATTGATCCTTCACACCCTTGCTGCAGTCCTCAGTCAGCTGTCACCCTCAAGTCACAGATGAGGATGAACAAGTTCAGAGTTCAGAGCCTGTACAAGGTCAGGCAGCAGACAACCTCCGGGCCTGCATTTCCCTGTGTGTCGGTGGGGTTCATGGAGAGGAGTTGGACAAGCCACTCTCTAGCAGCCCTTCTGGCACTGTCGAGTAATTTCCTTGGACAAAAGCCACTTGCAGCAAGTACTGGAAGCAAGTCCAGCCAGGACAGCAGCTGATGGGGCCTCCCCAGCAGCCCTGCCCTGGCAAGGAGCCTGGGAGAGCTGGGCAGAAAGGCCTCAGGTCAGCACCTTCCCCTTCAGAGGGAGAGTTCCTTTTCAATAGCTGTTTCAGATTCTAGGATGTTTCCTCAGGGCTGTGAGTTTAAGGTGGGTCCAGGGATAACACAGGCAACCGTCCATCTGCTGTTTCGAGAAGAAGGGAGTCTCCGTAGTGCCGAGACACTCACCCCCCAAAAGAGATGTCTGCATGCCCATTCTGGCAGGTGGGGAGATGCACACCTCATGCAGCTGCTGGTTTAATATCTGGATGGAGTTCCTCCACAGCCAGCACGGGACCAGATCTCCTGGGAGCCTGAGCACACACCTGTGTCGGGAGGCCAGAGCCTGAGCTCAGCCCAGGAATGGGACAAATCTTTGCTGGAGGGGCTCCAGAAGACTGTTAGGCTCACCCCAGCACCCCCTGTGTGGTATCTCTCCAGCCCCAGCTCCCCCAGACCCAGGCCCTGTTTCAGGGGGCTATTTCCTCCAGTGTAAGGGTAGGTCTGGGAGGAAGACTGACATGACAGGTGGCTGAGCCCATGCCCACCAGCTCTGCCTGCCTCTCAGATGACCCCCCAAACATCTACTCTACACCAGGTGCAGTGCTGGGCTTTTTCACAGACGTCATGCCTTCCTCAAAGCAACCCCATGAAGAGGGGTTACTAGCCCCAATTTATAGATGAGCAAACTGAGGCCTAGCCAGACTTGCTCAGGATGGCTGAGAGTAAGTGGCAGGGCACCCAGAGTCTGCACTTACACTGCGTGTCCCCACTTCAGTGCCTGCAGAAGCAGGCGTCCAGCTGGACTCCAGAGAAGAGCATGGTGTGTCAGGCAGGTGCCTTAGATGCCCTTGGCAGACAGACCCCTCTGTGACCTGCTGGCTGAGCACTGAGCCCATGTTGGGACCACAAATCAGAGCCGGTCATGTGATGGGGGCTGGGCCTGATGATCCCTTAAGAGGTCTGTTTCCCTGGTCATAGGCCGGGGGAGCCCCTGAGAGAAGCGTCAGGATACAGCCTCCAGGGCATGCTCTCTGCAGTCCGCTGTGCAGACTTGTCCTTCCCAAGTTCTGCAGCAGCCTAGCTCAGGTTTGGTTGGGAGGAGGAAGGGGAGGAGCCAGAGCAGGAAGGATGGAGCCAGGAATAGAAGGACAGGAGCAGGAGCCGTGCTGATGTGGCAGAGCTCTGGCCATTCACACCCTGCTTGGCTGGCCTCCACAGCCAGCCCTCTCCTGCCCAGCCTGCTCTGCTGCGGGCAAAAGGGCTGGGTCTGCTGAAAGCTAACATCCTTAGTTTACTTACTCCAGCAAGCAGTCCGTTCAAACTGCAGGCGAGGTAGGGGGTGGGGAGGAGGGAGAGGAACAGCCTGTGAAGCTGAACTCATACAGTTTGAGAATTTAGCCTTTACGCTCCAAGTAGGTCACCCAAAGATTGGAAACTCAGAGGCGCCCCTAATACCAAACCTTGCTCCCACGCCCTGGCCTGAATAAGAAAGGAAGTCTAGGGAGAATCCTTCACTGGGAGAAGGGGACCTGGGGCTGAGCACTGGGCTGCATAGAAATGAGGGGCTGTGGGGCAGGAACTCTCCCCCAGGACTCCTACCTCAGCACCAGGCTAACATCTGAGCAGGAGCCCCGGGCCACTGTGAGGCCCACCCAGTCAGCTGCTGTCCAGTTAAGCGAGGACAGACCTCAGGCCACACCCAGACCCCTCTCCCCCTCGCGTCTCCCTTCTGAGCTGCATGGTCTCAGGCCAGCCCAGCACAGTGTCAGAGCCCCTGTCCCACCCCCGCTCCTGCACAGCCCTTTTCCATGACTTGGAGGCAGCCGATGACTTTACTCCATCCTCCACTTCTCAGCCTTCGTCCTCCAGCAGCAACACTATTGCCTGAGTTGGTCCAAGAGGAGGAGAGCCGCCAGGACACCACGCAGTTGGTCCAGCCTCCAGGTTAGTGCTGGCTGGGTGTGGGGGGAGGGGAGGCGAGGGGCTCCAGCTGAAGCGAAATGATGGGTCTGTGGGGGCAGCACCTCTCTTTCTGGTAGTTCACTCATCTCCACCCAAAACTATTGTCCAACAGAGGGGCTGAAGGAGCATGGAGCTGGGGAGGGCCTCACTTGGAGCTGGGAGCTGAGTGGTCTGCGTGGAGGAAGGTGGCAGTGGTGTAGTTCTGGAAGAGAGGCTGCAGGAACATGCCGATCGTGCCAAAGACACAGACGAAGACAAAGATCCAAAGGAACAGGCGGTCGATCACCATGGCAACATACTTCCAGTCCTCACTCACCTGGAGAGAGGAAGGGTAGGAGACCTAGGTATCAATCACATAATACAGGAGGGGACTGGATCGGGTATAAGCAACTTCCATCACACATCACTCCTCTCCCTCCTTGACCCCAGAGTGACCGTTCCAAAGTTCGGCTCTGGTCTTGCCTGCTTAAAAGCCTCCAGTGACCCCATTGCCTTCAGCAGCCACCCAAACTCCCAAGTCTAGAATCAAGAGCACCCATGACAAATATGAGCCAACATTTATCTTCTTCCAAGTCCGACTCAGACTTACCAAACTCCAGTCTGTCCTCTCAGGTCTCTGGGCCTTTGTGTTTCCTCCCAGTCTAGAATTCCAGTCCTCCCTATCTCTACTTGTGAACTCCTACACATCTTTCAAAGCCTAAATCAAAATGTCACCTCTTCTATGAAGCCTTCTCTGATCCCCCTGATCAGAATGAACCTGTTTCCTCTGGGGCTCCCTCAGCATTACGTATGCATCTCTGTGCTGTGCTGTGCTGTGCTTAGACACTCAGTCGTGTCCAACTCTTTGCAACCCCATGGACGGTAGCCCGCCAGGCTCCTCTGTCCATGGGGATTCTCCAGGCAAGAATACTGGAGTGGGTTGCCACACCCTCCTCCAGAGGATCTTCCCAACCCATGGATTGAACCCAGGTCTCCAGCATTACAGGGGAGATTCTTTACCGTCTGGCCACCAGGGAGGCCCAGTATTTTTACTCCACTGTATTGTCAGTTCAATTCATATGCCTGTCCTCTCCTCCCTCCCCGACCCCCACCCCAACTTAAGCTATGAGCTTGTAAACTACAGGGACCTGATCTGACTCATTTTTGTAATCCCAGCATCTCAAACACAGAGTTCCTGTAAATGCGTGTTGAACTAGTGAATGAAGGGCTGCCCTGCAGGCCTCTCTCCTTATCTAACTGCCTGGGGAACCCCTTCCAACAGCCGCAGAATGGGAGGACTGAGTCTCAGATGCAAACAAACCCATCCAGAAGAGAATAACCACTGTGTTTGGGAGCCAGTCACAGGGTCTGCATGAGAGCTGGCCTGCACTCGGGGCCGTTCCGCTCCCGTCTGAGTCTGGCCCTTTGCACACGTGTTCATCTGTAACCCTGGGCCTCCTGTGTCCCTGGCACCATTCTGGGCACTGGGGATGTGAGAGAGCAAGACAGACACATCCTGCAATTCAGTCTACTGAGGGAGACGGACACAAAATGAGTAAAAATAAAAATAATTACACCCTTTTGGGTGCTTACATGGAAGCAAAGGACAGAGCAATGGAGGTGGAGATATCATTCAGGGTGTGATTTGGGGAGGCCTCTTTGAGGGAGTGACACCTTAAGCGAAGATCTGATAAGTGGCAAGGAGCCAGCTGTATCAGGAATAAACTGAAGAAAGAAACAGACAAACCCAAACTGTGGTGGTGGTGGTTTAGTTTCAAGGTCGTGTCCAACTTGCAAACTGAGGGAACTTCAACTGGCCTGGGCCCTTCAAAAATGCCTATGCCCTGAAAGGCAAAGCCTAGGAACCGTTCCAGAGTGAAGCAAACTAAAGAGACAGGACAACCAAGTGCAATTCAAGATCCTGGACTGAGGTGGAGGAGAGGCTACAAAGGATATTACTGAGACAATTGAAAAAATTTTTAGTATGGACTTTATATCAGATAAAGGTATTGATGCTAATTTCCTGAATTTGATCACTGAGCTTGAGTTATAGAAGACAATATCTCTGTGCTTGGGAGAGAAAAGCTGGAGTATTTGGGATAAAGGGTCACTTACTCTCAACAGTAGGGCAAAAATTAATAATAGCAATAATTTTTAAAAGGGAAAAAAAAGGGCATTCCCAGCAGATGGATCAATATGTGCAAAGGTCTTGAGGCAGGAAAGCGCTTAGCTTGCTTAGAACAAGCGTCAGATAAGCCAGTGACCTGAGCTGTGGAGAGATGACACATAGTGAGCAGGAAACATTGTCTGTTTGGATGAAGAAGCACAAGAACTGAATCAGGGAGACCATTAGAAGTCCCTGCCCTAGGCCAGGCAAGAGCTGATGGAGGCCTACGGCCAGGGAGGGAGCATGGAGATGGTGAATAAAGGATGAAGCTGAGAATTATTTTGGAGGTTGAGCTCACAAGACAGGACTTCTGATGATCTGGATGGTGGGGGAGATAAGAAAGAGAGGCATCGAGGATCACTCCACGCTTCTGGTCTAAACCATTGGGTGGATGGTGATGTCATTTACTAAAAGATGGGGAGATGAGAGGAGGAGCAAGTTGGTGGTGGGGATGTAAATCAAGCACTCAGTTTTGGACATGTTAAGTCTGAGATGCCTGTGAAACATCCAAGTAGGTCATTGCATCCTCATCACCTAGCTCAGTAAATGCACATTACGTGAGTTTGCTGCAGTGGGGAAGGCAGAGGCAGAGACACAGCCAGCTGAGCCCCTGCACCTCCAGCATTCCCCGCTTGGCCCCAGCCACCTCTGAGCCTCCAGCCCCATCCTCTCTTGCCTCGGTCCCTCTCATCTTCCATCAGGACCATAACCTGCTCCCTGGCTCAAGCCCCAGCTCCTGCCCTCCCAAAGGACACTAGGCTCTGGAGCATCCCACCCCCCACAAACGATAATGCAGGAGCCTGCCCTTCCTTACTCCCCAGGCCAGAATGACTGCATCCCAGTAGAAACATGGCCAGTTATCCTGGCAACAGCTGAGCCGCAGCCTGGAACCAGCCAGGTGATTAAAGACTGCTGGATGGGGCCAGCCACAACCCCAAATGCAGGGAAGTCAACCCCTCATATTCCCCCCTCCTCATTCCTTGGTTCAGTGTCCAAGGAGTCCCCTTCAGGGAGAGCCACTGCAGAAAAAGCCGGGTGTGCAGAAAGCTCTGGGCACGTCTTGGAAGCCCTGGCCTTCACCTGCCTCCACCTCCATAAATATTTCACAAGGCCACTCCCTGAGGACTCAGAAGAGAAGGGAAAGGATATTGATTTGGGGCTCTGTCCTCTTCCCAGTGGCCGGTGGAGCCACCTAACCACCCCCACCCCTCCCATACACACTTTCTACTGCCCTCAATTTTGCCCCCAAAGCAGGGCACCCAAAGGATTCATCCTCATTTCTGCAAAGAGCTGCAGGTTAACAACATGGTCTTGGGAATACAAGCGGCAGAGAGGGTCTCCGGGGACACAGCCACAGGCCAGCTGCAAACCCACAAGGGCCTCCTCCCCTTTCTGGCCACCTTTCCAAAACGAGCGACACTAAGGATTCCCCAGCCGAGGCATTTCTCTCCGGATGACAGTACTCGGGAAGCCGCAAGGTCATCCTGTACCAACCGCAGCTTAGGCGGCACCACCTCCCAGAAGCCAAAGGAGAAGAGGCTGTGCCAGCGCCCAGGCCCACAGCCCCAGGCCAGACTCGCACTGCCGGCAACCTGCACTCCGATTAGCTTTGTCTGCGGAGCTTCCGAGAGGCCCTGCAGCCCCGCATCCCATGCCCGAGTCCCTGCGCTGCACTCACGCTCTGGTCGTCGTCCTCACTCCGCATGTGATCTGCGATGAAGCGCACGCCGTCCACCGCCTCCCGGAGGCCGCAGCCACACGGTCCCCCGGAGCGCCCGGGGCCTGCTGCCGGCGCCGGCTCCGAGCCAAAGGCCCCAGCCAAGCCCTGCACCGACGCGCGGTTGACGAAGCACGTGCAGGAGTCGGCCCCCTGGGCCTCGCGGAAGAAGGCGCCGGCTCCCTCTCGCTCGCGCTGTCGCCGCCGCAGACGCAGGCGTTGGCGGGCGCAGCGGTGGCGCGGCTGCTGCATGAACAGCAGCGTGGGCAGCTTCTCCAGGAAGACGACCTTGACCCAGGGCGCCATGGTGTGCGTGGTGGGTGAACGGTGGTGCACGTTGAGCACGCACACGCTGGTGACGATGGAGAAGGTGACGAGCACCATGGTGAACATGAGGTACTTGCCGACTAGCGGCACGTCGAGGGAGGTGGGCGGCACGATCTTAGAGATGAGCAGCAGGAAGACGGTGAGCGCCAGCAGCACGGAGATGCACAGCGTCATCTTCTCACCGCAGTCAGACGGCAGATAGAAGACGAGGATGGCTAGAGAGGTGATGAGGACGCAGGGGATGATGAGATTGATGGTGTAGAAGAGTGGCTTGCGACGGATGATGAAGTCGTATGTGATGTCCACGTAAGTGGAGTCATCCGGGTTCTCGTTGCGCCGGCCGGGCAGCGCCACTATGTCCCACTCGCCGCTGGGTGTGAAGTCGTCCAGGTTGGCCACGTCACTCTTGAGCACCAGGTCGATCTCAGTGCGGTCGTAGGTCCACGAGCGGAACTTCATGGTGCAGTTCTGCTGGTCAAATGGGAAGTGCTTTACCTCGATCTTGCATGCGCTCTTGTAGATGGCAGGTGGCAGCCAGAAGATGCTGCCATCGTAGGAGACCAGGGCGTTGGAATAGAAGGACACCTCGTACATGCCGTCGGCACTGCCAAGGGACAGCACAGTCAGCCCTGATTTAAGCATGCCTCCACCCCATCCATTCACCCAGCCCTGAGTGGGAAGAGAGGAAAGCCGAAGGGAGGTATGGGAAGAGGCAGATAGAAAGGAGCAGGAATTATTAAGCAAGAAGGGGATGTGGGTGGGCTGGTGGGGAGAAGAGGTGTCCTGGTCAGAAGGCCTGAGGGGACCCTCTGTTATTTGTCATGTACTGTATAAGCCAGTTGGTCCACAAGAAGGTGGAGACGTTGGGGGAGCCAGGGAGGTCAGAGTGAGGAGCCCAGTGCAACGGAGAGGGACAGGGGCAGGTGGGAGCAGGAGATGGTCCCTAGAGTCTAGGGACTAGTGGCTTTGGGCCTTGGAGGTAAGAGGGCTTATTGTAGGAGAGCAGATGGAACCTGGGGGAGAAACTGGGACCTCCAAGTTCTTCGATTCTTATCATTCCTCCAGGAAAGTCTATTTTTTAATCAGTTTGCACACTGGGGGCTGTCAATCCTTGTTGTATCACACCACAGCTCCAAACACTGGTAGTCCTAATTGACTGGGAGGGAGCTGGCCATGACCCAAGTTACCTTGGCAGTCCACACTATACCTCACGGGTTTGGGTTTGTCTGTCTGAGTAGTGACTTGTCTGTGCCAATGAAAAGCCCCTTCTCTCCCCCAGCATGAGCTAATTTACTTTCTTCAAGACCTGAGCACTCTCAAGTTCTCCTCCAGCCTTCCCATCCCTCCAGGGTCACCTACTTGTTGTATAGGACCACATCTGGTAGCCAGATGTGTTTGGAAGGGAGCCGAACTTTCTTCATGTTGTCAAATTCCTCAGGCTTCCAGGTGAGGCGATAATCCTCCCACTCCTGGGAAAGGGAAAGAGGGAGGCAGCACCGACCTATGCCCTGGGAGGGGCTCAAGGTCAAGGACAGGGACAAGAGGAGGCCTATTTGGCTTGAGGAAGTTTTTAAAAGTCATTGCCTCGCCACCGTGACTTCTCGGCCCAGCAAAAGTGGCTTTTCATTTAATTTGCATAGCCAAGCCAAGATATTAGAATCTACATTTTGTGAATGAGAAAATGAATCTTGCAGTGTTTACCATATTCAAAGTTAACAGAGCTGGTGAGTGGAAGAACCAAGACTCATATCCAGTTATTTAAGATCCCAAGGTCTATACCTTTCTGCCGCTCTTGAGGAGATTCAAAGAGGGAAAAGCACATGCAAAAAAAAAAAAAAATGGAGGAAAGAGAAGCCCAGAGGTGTGGGCAGGAAGAGCTCTAACCTGAGTCAGCCAGACATTGGTGGTCATGATCTGCTCCCGCTCATGCTGCAGGGAAGAGAAGCTGCTGAGAAGTGCCCCCCACCACCGATCCTCAAGTCTGTGGGCCCCCTGCACCACCCAGGCTCCTTCCCCCACCTGCCCAAGCCTTGGGGACTCCAGAAGAATTAGTGCAAACATACTCTGGCTATGCCAGTTTCAGTAGCTGGGCAGAGAGTTTGGGACCCCCACTCACCACACTGATGAGCTGGGCCAGTGATACCATGAGCTGTACTGTCACCAGCTCAGAGCCATTGGTAGCTGGGCGGATAAGTTTGTTGTAGCGGGAAGGATCCAGGAGATGCTCTACCAGCCGCTCTTCTGTGTCTGTACCCCAGACTCCTGGGCAGGGGAGTGGGGTGGGGGGCAAGAAGTAAGTACACAGCAAGGAGGGCCCACCCAGGATCCCACTCTCCCTAGGCCAAGTGGGACAACCTAGGCCCAAATAGGAAGCTGTAGTTTCCCACAGCCCATCCCTAAGAAGATAGCAAAATTCTTAGGTTGCCCCCATGGAAGCCCCTCATAGAGAAGTCCCTCTCTGAGATCACTGACCAAGAAGCCCAGACAGTCTCCCCACAGCCTCCCACTAAAAACCTATTCTTCAAGGATCAGTGGAGACCCTGCTCTTCCTGCAAGATCTCAGAGGATCATTTCAAAATATTTGAAGTTTCTGTTTCCATGGTTTCTTCTAGAAGATATCTACAATTCAAGGAAGGTTTTAGAGGGTAGTGAAAGGAGAACAGTCATATATGTCCCACCATACAGCCTTTCTTCTCAGTTAGCACCCATCTCTGTGTACCAGTAATGTTATGCGCCTCTACATGTGACTGGCTGTGACCCCCTCCCCGAAAAGGTATTGGGTTGGAGTAGAATAACTGGGCTACCTGAGCTGTGTGGACAGGGCATATATTTCACCTCATGTTTCACACATACAGGAGCTCACCTCTCATGAGATTGCAGGCAGATATGGAAAGCTCCTTTGGTTGTATATTCCTTTTGTACCTGTCCCACCACACACTATCTCCTGCAACCCTGCACGAACGCACCCCCACGTCCTCAGAGACCCCTCCCTGGCCCTTAGCCTGGCAGAGCTTCTTCCCTTCTTGTCTCCTGTCCACCCTCCAAGAGAGTTGAGAAGTTGCTTGCTTCCATTTCCTGCCTTGCCCCCATGGAGTAAGCAAAATCGGGAGCCCAACATGAGGGACAGGAAATGATGGAGAACCAAGTGAGGGTGCCGAACCAGGTAGATTGTCTTGAGCTACTGGTTTACTCGAAGTTAAATAGCAATTCAGCTGCAGTCAGAGTCTCCCCTTCCTGCCACCCCAGAAATCCTGGGGAGATCCCCTCCTTCCTTCCTCTCTGTACCCACACCCTCCCCGCCACCACTGCCCAGGTTGCCCTCTCTTCTCCGCATCACTTCGAGCAAGTCCTTCTCCCAGTTCAGCCTCCCAGGTACTTCCAGCTGTCCTGGGGGTCTCTCCCCTAACTCCCAGGAGACTTCCCGCCTTAGGGATCCCTCCCTTACAAAGTCGAGCCTGAGTGAGACAGAGCGTGGCGACTTGTCCTTACCTGAGCACAGTCCGAGGAGGCCAAAGCTGAGGAGCAGCGCCATGGGACCTGAGAGCCAGGCCATGCCTCTGGCATAGCTCGCCGGCTCGCCTAAACGTGCCAGAGCGCGCCGCAGGGTGGAAGGCCGCGGGCGGGGCGCTGTCCGTGGTGCTGAAGCCGATCCCGCGCCGCCCGCGCCAGGCGGGAGCGGAGCCCCGGGTGTGCGCACAGCCTTTGGTGCTGCCGTGATAATCTCCACGGCGGTTCCCCGGGCTCCAAGAGCGAGAAGGAACCCGCTTCTCGCTTATCCCGGTCTGAGCAGGCGGAGGCTTTTCCGGCTGCTCTTCCAGGGAATACAATTGGGACGGTGAGGGGGAGGAGTCTCCGCCCCGGAGGCGGAAGCGCCAGAGCTCAGAATAAAAGGGGTCCCTGGGTGGGGTATTCTCCTGCTGGTCCTGCTTAGTTAGAGTGTGCGTGAGGAGGAAGAAGGGGGGCTCACCAGACGGTGGAGGAGTTCTGAAACCCCAAAGTTGAGGCAGGACCTGGAAGGGTCTGAAAAGGCTCAGGAAGAAAGCGCAAGTAAGACAAACAGGTCAGGATCGGGTAAGCACCGAGACCAAGGGCCAGAATGAGGGGAGTGGGAGTCAAAAAGTTTCTGGGTCCCACCTTCCTTTTTTTCTCTTACCAAACCCAAATGCTCCTGCTTCCCGGGAAGGCTGAGGATGCAGCCAAGACGATGCACTTAGGCCCTTAGAGAATGAGATGGAGGACTGTAGGTTTGCTATTTTAAGAAAGCAAACAATTTGGAGTCTAGAAACAGGATCCCCTCATCTGTTCCCTTCCATACCTCCACAGAAGGCATCCAGGGGATCTAAGGTGGGGACATGTGGACATCTGAAAAGAAGGTGACCTTCAAGAGTGGAAGGGTAAGTGGCCCTTATCAATTAGCCTTTCTCACCCACATTCTGTTCCTCTCCAGTCTTTGACTTCTGTGTGACAAGGGGGAATCAGAGGATAATTTCATAGAAACCAGCCCAAGAATGAAGCTAACACAAAGGAAAGCAAAGATGAGACAGAGAGGTGTCAAAACTCAATGACATCTTTGATCTTAAAAGCCCCGAACTTTTAACTTCTGAGCCAATAAAGGCTTTCCTTTTTTCTTAGGTGGATTTTTTTCAGTTTCAACCAAAAGATTCCTGACTAAAGCAGCCTTATCATACATCAAGGCACTGTCTTGTTCCAGCTCTGCCGACTCCTTCAACCTCCTCTGGGCCAGTACCTGCAGCCCCACACTCCTCATGGTAATGTCTTTATTTATTTATTTTTGAAATAAACCATTTCTTTTTCTTTCTTTATTTTTAAATTTATTTGGCTGCACTGGGTCTCCATTGCTGCATATGGGATCTTAGCTATGACATGAGGGATCTAGTTCCCTGACCAGGGATGGAACCCAGGCCCCCTGCATTGGGAGCACTAAATCTTAACTACTGGACCCATCCTCCATGCTTCAGGGCCTTTTAAACATTCAGTTCTGTTGATTCTGTTTTCACCCATTTCCTGTCAACCACTGTCTACTTTGAACATCTGGCAGAAACATCAGTTCCTTAAGGAAGCTATGACCAAAGATTAGGTCAGGTGCCCTGAGACATGTTTCCAGAGGATGATAAATGAGTAAATAAATCAATATAAAGTGGTAGCTATCTCTCCTCCTAGATTTTGAACCAGCACAGTGCCTGGCATATTGTGAGGGTTCAACAAATAAGCCAAAGGGCTGGTACAGGACTGAAATCTTTTAACATGTAGAGAAAAATTCCTCTCTAAAAGCTCAGCCAAAAGCAATTTATATACACGTACTTAGTTCCTGGAATTGAGAAGGAAAAGCAAAACAAGTATCAGCAAAGGGCTAGAGAGGATGTGGGATGACTACAGTCTCCATAGGGTACGTGGAAAGAAAGTGAGAGTGTTAGTCGCTCAGTTGTGTCCGACTGTCTGCGACCCCATGGTCTGTCCATGGAATTCTCCAGGTAAGAATACTGGAGTGGGTTGTCATTCCCTTCTCCAGGGGATCTTCCCAACTTGGGGATAGAATTCAGGTCTCTTCCATTGCAGGCAGATTCTTTACCATCTGAGCTACCAGGGAAGCCCAAAGCATGTGGAAGTGGCCATAAATCTGCACCACAAGCTCCAGGGCATGTACATGTGCAAACATGTTATCATCTCTTAAGAATTCAAGAAATCTTAGAACCAAGGAAAGAAGTGGAGAATAAAAGCCTTACGAAAAAGGGAAGGAATGTGTGTAGTCAGTCCACTTGGAAAAAGGGTCAAGGGTGGGAAGAAGACTTCCCTCCCTGCCCCCTCTGCCTTCAACAATTCAGATCAATTGTTGGGTATCTACTGTTTAGTTATCAAAGATGCGGTGATCAAAAAGACTTAGTCCCAGCTACTAAGGAGATCACAGTTTGGTGGCAAAGACTTGTGACACCATGTGGTGGTTGATCTAGAAGAGTGTAAACAGGTGCTTTGGAAGTATGGATGAGAGAGAGGTTCATTAGTGCCTGAGAGCCTGGAAGGGGTAGAGATGAAAATTGAGATTTGAAAGATGAGAAAGCCAATAAGACAAAAGTGGCTAAAAGGCATTTCAAACTCCTAAAAGAGAGACACGGAGCTTTACATGTAGATATTGCTCAGTACTTTCTTCTTTCAGTGAATGCTGGGTGATAGAAGAAGGCTGCAAAAGTCTTCTTTTATGAAAGTCTCTCTCTGGAGTGGTTGCTTATCTCTGTATTGACAGACTGGAAAGTCATTTGCTTCCTTGAGGCCCTTGGTCACTCCCTGATGCTCCTTTCTGGTCAGTTCGGGCAGCCTGTTCGCCTTGGCCTCTACCATTTCTTTTAAAATTTCTCAGCTTTTGTTCCGAGTCCTCTGAGCACAACCACCCAGTGGTGGAGGACAGCTGGAACACCCTTCCTGCCTCCTTCATGTCTCCACACACACCCCTCCCATATCTACCAGGAAGAGAGGACAGGCCCAGAACCACACAAGGGGATGGATACATGTAGGAGTATCAGTCCTCAGGCAAAACAGTGAACAGGCAAGGTTTTGGTGGGACACACCCAAGGCCTCTGATGGTGAGGAACATTTTTTTTGAAAGGCATTACAATGTTCAGTTCAGTCAGTTCAGTCACTCATCATGTCTGACTCTTTGTGACCCCATGTACTGCAGCATGCCAGGCTTACTTGTCCATCACCAACTCCCAGAGCTTACTCAAACTCATGCCCATTGAGTCACTGATGCCATCCAACCATCTCATCCTCTGTCGTCCCCTTCTCCTCCCACCTTCAATCTTTCCCAGCATCAGTGTCTTTTCCAATGAGTTAGTTCTTTGCAACAGGTGGCCAAAGTATTGGACTTTCAACTTCAGCATCAGTCCTTCCAGTGAATATTCAGGACTGATTTCCTTTAGGATTGACTGGTTTGATCTCCTTGCAGTCCAAGGGACTCTCAAGAGTCTTCTCCAATACCACAGTTCAAAAGCATCAATTTTTCAGCACTCAGCTTTCTTTATAGTCCAACTCTCATATCCATACATGACTACTGGAAAAACCATAGCTTTGACTAGACGGACCTTTGTTGGCAAAGTAATATCTCTGCTTTTTAATATGCTGTCTAGATTGGTCATAGCTTTTCTTCCAAGGAGCAAGCATCTTAATTTCATGGCTGCAGTCACCATCTGCAGTGATTTTGGAGCCCAAGAAAATAAAGTCTGTCACTGCTTCCATTGTTTCCCCATCTATTTGCCATGAAGTGATGGGACCAGATGCCATGATCTTAGTTTTAAGATTTTTAAGATGGTTGAGTTTTAAGCCAACTTTTTCACTCTCCTCTTTCACTTTCATCAAGAGGCTCTTTAGTTCCTCTTCACTTTCTGCCATAAGGGTGGTGTCATCTGCATATGTGAGGTTATTGATATTTCTCCTGGCAATCTTGATTCCAGCTTGTGCTTCATCCAGCCTGGCATTTTGCATGATGTACTCTGCATATAAGTTAAATAAGCAGGGTGACAATATATAGCCTTGATGTACTCCTTTCCCGATTTGGAACCAGTCTGTTATTCCATGTACAGTTCTGTTGTTTCTTGACCTGCATACAGATTTCTCAGGAGGCAGGTCAGGTGGTCTGGTAATCCCATCTCTTGAAGAATATTCCACAGTTTGTTGTGATCCACACTGTCAAAGGCTTTGGCGTAGTCAATAAAGCCGAAGTACATGTTTTTCTGGAACTCTCGCTTTTTCGATGACCCAACGGATGTTGGCAATAACATTACAATGTTATTTCTCTATTTAAGATACTTTAAGTTTAAAACTTTATTACCAGAGTAATGCAAATCTATGAAGACCAATTGGAAAACACAAATTAGCAAAATACAAACTAGATTCATAATATTACCTCTTAGAAAAAAAAAACAATGTTTGCATTTCATATATATATATATCTGTATGTGTGTGTATATATATATACACATATATATATACACCCAATTATCTATATGTACTTAGATACAACTGTCTTCCCAGGTAGCACTAGTGGTAAAGAACCTGCCTACCAATGCAAGAGATGTAACAGATTTGGTTTCAATACCTGGGTCTGGAAGATCCCCTGAAGCAGGAAACAGCAACCCACAGCAGTATTCTTGCCTGAAGAATCCCATGGACAGAGGAGCCTCGTGGGCTACAGTCCATAGGGTCACAAAGAGCTGGACACGACTGGAGCAACTTAACTTGTTCACTTAGATATACATGCAAAAAACATATCAATTATAAGTGTACAACTAGATAAAATTTCACAACATGAACACAGCCTTGTAACTCCCACCCAGATTTTTAAAAAGAGAGAATGTTAGCAATATCCAGAAGCCCCCCACTATATTCCCTGCCAGGCTTTATTCCATCTTCTTCAAAAACAGGGGGAAGGAGGAATAGAGAGTGACTCCCTAACATGTACTGCTTGAAGTTCAGGAACTAGAGAGAGGTAATGGTTACCCAACTTTGTGAATGTAGTACATGTCACTGAACTGTACACTTTAAAATGGTTAAAATGGTAAATTTTATGTTATGGGTAATTTCTAACAATTTTTTTTAATGACCAAAAAAGTAAATGCTATTCTGACATAACAACATATATTAACTTTGCCTCTGAATTTTATATATATAGAATCATAATCTTTTGTAATTTTTTTCAATAGTGAGAATCACTGTTGAATCACTATTTCAATATTGAGAATCACTATTTCAATAGTGAGAATAGTGAGCATTGTTGAATGCAGTTGTAGTTCATCATCTTCATTGCTATAGAATATTCCATTGTATAAATGCACCACTGTTTATCCATTTCACCACTGATAGATATTTGGGTTGTTTTCTATTTCAGACTATTACAAATAACACCACTTTGAACATTCTTGTTCATGTTTTTAGTATACAAATATATGTGTTTCCATTTACTTATTAAAAAGGAGCACACTGTAAAATAGCTTTGTGACCTTCTTTTTTTAATTTAATTTCTTTATTTTGGGCTGCACCAGGAAGCTTGTGGGATCTTAGTTCCTTGGCCAGGGATTGAACCCCAGGCCCACGGCAGTGAACGCACTGAGTCCTAACCACTAGACTATCAAGGAATTCCCACAGCCTTCACTTTTCATGTACTATTTCTGAAAGCTCTCTCCATGTCAGTATTTGATAACTATTTTAAAATAGTCTTATGTCAATCTATTTGATCAAATATTTGATAACTATTTTTCATAGCTGCATAGTATCCCATTATGGGTAAATGTTTGCACACACCTTTAATAGTTTCCAAGTGAAAATGCTGAGTCAAAGGTTTTTTAAATTTTCTTATTATTTAATCATTTATTGCTGAAATGAGCTCCAGAAGGACTGATAATATTAGAGTGACCCTGGGGCTCCAGGCTAAAGCACCTATGATCAACACCTCTACAATCTTGCCTGTGCTGACCCCTTCCTTTTCTTCTTCCCCGCCTCTCAGTCATTCCTCCTTTGTCTTAGGCCTTTCTGCCCAACCTCCTATTTTAGGACCAGTTCTTTAAAAACATCCCCCACCCCCATTTCCATCTAAGTAACTTCTCTTAGTACTTTCACACACTTTCTTGGGAGTTAATCCTGACTATTAGCTCCCTTCAAGACCTTTACCCTCCTTCATCCCTCTTATTGCATTTTTCACATTGTATTACAGTTGATTATACCTGGTTCCACTTCATCCATTACTATGTGTTCCAAAGAGTAACTGGAAAAGGAGGACGTCAAGGCTGTATATTGTCACCTGCTTATTTAACTTATACGCAGAGTACATCATACAAAATGCCAGGCTGGATGAAGCACAAGCTGGAATCAAAATTGCCGGGAGAAATATCAATAACTTCACATAGGCAGATGACACTACCCTTATGGCAGAAAGCGATGAGGAACTAAAGAGCCTCTTGATGAAAGTGAAAGAGGAGAGTGAAAAAGCTGTCTTAAAACTCAACTTTCAAAAAACTAAGATCATGGCATCCGGTCCCATCACTTCATGGCAAATAGATGGGGAAACAATGGAAATAGTGACAGACTTTATGATCTTGGGCTCCAAAATCACTGCAGATGGTGGCTGCAGCCATGAAATTAAAAGACACTTGCTCCTTGGAAGGAAAGCTATGACCAACCTAGACAGCATATTAAAAAGCAGAGACATTACTTTGCTGACAAAGGTCCATCTAGTCAAAGCTATGGTTTTTCCAGTAGTCTTGTGTGGATGTGGGAGTTGAACCATTAAGAAAGCTGAGCGCCAAAGAATTGATGCTTTTAAACTGTGGTACCGGAGAAGACTTTTGAGAGTCCCTTGGACTGCAAGGAGATCAAACCAGTCAATCCTAAAGGAAATCAGTCCTGAATATTCATTGGAAGGACTGATACTGAAGCTCCAATATTTTGGCCACCTGATGTGAAAAACTGACTCATTTGAGAAGACCCTGATGCTGGGGAAGATTGAAGGCGGGAGGAGAAGGGGACGACAGAGCATGAGATGGTTGGATGGCATCAACGACTCGACAAACATGAGTTTGAGCAAACTCTGGGAGAGGGTGACGGACAAGGAAGCCTGGCGTGTTGCAGTCCATGGGGTCGCAAAGAGTCAGACACAAGTGAGTGACTGAACTGCACTGGAGCAGGAGCAAGAAACACAACAAAAATGATAAAATGCGTCGCAGCTGTCATGTGAGGAGCCAGGAATCAAGGCAGGCTCTCCCCACAGGGAACTAGCTTCTTTGTCTCTGCATCCCCTGTGTTTAATACAGTTCCTGGCAAAGAGCAAGTCCTCAGGACGTGTTTGTTGAGTTGGTGACAAAATGCTACGCTTCTGGGAGCAAGTCAAAGGAGAAAACTGTTCACTCTGCCCCAAACAAGTGCATCTGTTCACTCTGAAAACACATGACCTTCTGCAGAAAAAAAAAATCTTCACAATTCATTTTCCATAGAGCAGCCAGAGTGATCTTTTTTTTAAGGCTGTGTGTGTGTGCGTGTGTGTGTGCGCACACGCGCGCCATGCTGCATGTCTAGTTCCCCTACAAGGCATCAAAATCAAACCTGGGCCCAAGGCAGTGAAAGCACCAAATCCTAACCACTCGACCACCATGGAATTCCCCAAAGTGATCTTTTAATATTTTAAATCAGATCATGCTACTCCCTGCTTAAAATCTTTCGTTTCCCACTGCACTTTGAATAAAACTCAGCAAATTACTGTGGTCTCTATTCTTCACTGGCCTCATCTCCTGCTCCCTCCTTCTTGTCTTTCACGAGACTCAAGGTATGCTGATCCTCTATTTAAAAAAAAAAAAATGAGCTCTTACTGTGTGCACTGGACTGAGCACTTTTCATGTTTTCTCACTTAATCCTCCCAACAATCTTATAAGATAAGTACTAGTATGGTTTCCATATTACAGATGCTGAAAGAGAAGCATGGCAGGCTAAGTAACTTGCTGAAGGTCACACCTTTAGCAACTGACAGAGCTGGGGTTTGAAGCCCATGATCTCAGCCAGTATATAATGAGCTTCCTGCTTCCAGATCACACCACGTTCGTTCTCAGGGTCTTGGAGGTTGGCTGTCTCTCCTGGAATGCTCTTTGTCAGGCCCTCCCAGGCCATCCTTCTCTTCATTAGAGATCAGCTCAAACCCCACCTCCTTAGGGAGACCTTCGCTGACTACTGGACTTAAAATAATCCCCAGTCATTCGCTCCCACATGACCCTACCAGTCTGATAGTCCTCTGGTTATTTTATTCATGTTTATTGTGTAACTCCTTGCACTTAGAATGTTAGTACCATGAGAACTGGGATACTGTTTGTCTACTGCTATATATTTGTGGTCTTCCCAGGTGGCACTAGTAGTAAAGAATCCACCTGCCAATGCAAGTGAATTAAATAAAGAGATTTATTATGCAAGAAATAAATCGAACAAGGGTTCAATCCCTGGTCAGGAAGATCTCCTGGAGAAGGGCATGGCAACCCACTCCAGTATTCTTGCCTGGAGAATCCTCATGGACAGAGGAGCCTGACAGGCTACAGTCCATAGGGTCACAGAGTCAGACATGACTGAAGTGAGCAAGCAAGGAATGTACTATGTGCCCAGCACTGTAAGATGTGTTCATCATCTTACATTGCCCATTTCATCTACACTGACACAATGATCCACAGTGCAAGACAGAATGTCATACTGTTTTACAGATAAGGAAACTGCATTTCACAAAAATTAAATGACTTGCCCAGGGTCACATAGGTACCAAAGCAGAGAAGTTCAAATCTAAACCCAGTTCTGTCTGACTCCCCAGTCTGTGCTCTGCCCACTCAGCTGTGCTTCCCCACTTTATGGCCTAATTCAAAGGACAGCTGTAGCTGATTCTCCAATTAACACCCATGGCTCTGCCTCTTTCCCACACTCAGAACCCACACTCCACTGGATGTCCAGAAGATTGTCCACATCCCCCTCCCTCTACACACTCGATGTGTTTGTAACCCAACTCTCCACCTCTCCCACAAAACTTAGCTGTCCTTTGAGAAGCCTTACTGTTAGTGCTACTACTATTAGTTACCCAGGCATCTAGAGCTTCTCAAAATTCTAGTGACATTTTTATCTTCCTCCATCCTAAAGCCCAAGATTTAACCCCTGTCTAGCTTACCTACACCACTGTCTCTTCCTCACCCTAATCACAAGCCTTCTTTCTGTTTCTCCAAATTGCCATGGTTCTACCTCAGTATCTCTACACATGCTGTCTCTTCTGCTCAGACAGTGTCCAGTCCTTCCTCCTTCTTTAGTTAATTCTATTATCCTTCAGATTTTAATATGTCACTTGTTCAGGAAAGCCTTCCCAGATCTCTAGTCTTACTCTTTGAGGCACTTACCACAGTTGCAATTAAGTGGTTGAATGTGTAACAAACAATTTATGAATTTATCTGACTTTCTCCCAGGCTGAATGCACGGGAAAGGTGAAGACTGAGTCTGTCTCACTCAATGCTGCATCCTCAGTGCATCACATGTCATAGGTGATTAGGACGTATTTGTTCTTCTCTATGTGAGTTTGCTTTATCAACTCTCCCTTTATCATGTCTGTGTCCACCAACAGAACGTAAGTTCCAAGGGCAGGGATTTTTGTTGTTGTTGTTGTTGTTTTACTCACTCCTGTTCCCCAGCACCCAAGTGTTCATTAAATGAACATATCTATAACTTCCTTTCCACTTCTAATGCCCTTGCCCTACACCTATCAGCAGACACCAGACATCACTCCCCACTAGGCTTTTAGATGCCAGAGCACTCTCCTGGCCAGAGAGCTGAAATGCTGAAGACACCAGCAGAGGAAGTGACAGATCTCATCCCAGTGACTATGACTTGAGTTTCCTCCCTGGGGACTTGGGAGTCTGCAAAACCATGAGACTGTCTCATCATATTGTTTTCCTCTAATTAAAACTGTTCATAAAATATGGTTCATCAGTACCATCTTTCTAGGTTCCATATATATGCATTATACATGCACTGATATACCATATTTGTTTTTCTCTGACTTACTTCACTCAGTATGGCAGAAATAAAACCAATATTATAAAGGAAGTCAGGATCTTCCAAATAGCAGCATTTGTGATTTCCTTGGGTAAGGGTTGGTGTCAGCAACACGCGAAAACTTCTTGAGAAAGCATCAGAGGAAGAGAGGGGTGAGGCATGGACTTTGGAGACATGCTCAGGAACTCCGCTTACTAGCTGTAAATCCTTGGGTAATCCCTCCTTTTCCTGATTGTAAGACAGGGATAAAAATGCTTCCCTTATGTTGTTGGGAAGGGAAGGGTAGTGTTTAGAAAGATTTGCAGAATACCCTGACTTAGGAAGTGTTCAATAAACGGGACTTTAAAAAAAAATTGATTTTAGTTGATTTACAATACTGTGTTAGCTTCAGATGTACAACAAAGTGACTCCGTTACACTCATCTTTTGGTGTCATATCTTTCTGACCTTTTATACAGTTCATGAGGTTCTCACCGCAAGTATACTCAGGTGGTTTGCCACTCCCTGAGGAATTGGTTTGAGGGCAAAAGAGAGGGTGTCAGAGAATAAGATGGCTGGATGCCATGACCCATGCAATGGACATGAACTCGGGCAAACTCCAGGAGATGGTGAGGGACAGGGAGGGCTGGCTTGCTGCAGCCCATGGGTCACTACGAGTCAGATACACCTGGGCGACTGAACAACATGTATATATTGGGCTGGCCAAAAAGTTCGTTCAGGTTTCTCCATACAATGTTACAGAAAAACTCCAGCGAACATTTTGGCCAACCCAATTTTTTTCCCCCATCATTTTCTATTACAGGTTAACACGAGATACTGAATATACTTCAATTAACAGGAATTCTTAGCACAGCCTTTTATGCTCCCAATTTGCACATTCATAAAAGTGACATGTAGCTAACTGTCCAATCTCCCAAGAGGAGATAAATCATCTTTGAATACCCGGGACCCAATTTAGCCAACGAAGGCCTTTACCAACCTCCACTGACAACATAAATGAGTAGCCCAGAACAAAGCATCAAGGTGCACAGTCAAGTTCCCACAAAGGCTAACTCATTTTAGTCCAAGTGGAAGGAGAAGGTAGCAATCTGGCCAGCTGCTCAAGCGCCGAGTTGGCTCGGTAGAACCCATCAGGCCCTACCTGGGCTAACACCTGCCCTTGGAAGAGGAACGCCAACTACGGGTCTCTGGAACCTCAGCCAGCTTTGTCCTTTGTGATAGTGCCACCTAGCGAGGCCCTGGAAGCACTGCCGCCTACACCGGCTATGCCAGGACCACTGCGACAAGCCCGATAGACTTTGGACTGGGATTGTGGTCTCCTTTCATTTTATTGCCGGGTTAAAGGTTTAGACTAGTGACGTCCTCCTTCCATGACCCTGCAGAGGAAGCTTGTGTTGTCCGTCCCCGACCCACGTTCAGACCCAAAGGGACTGATAAGCGCGAAGAGTCAGCTATCGACTACCCGTCGTGCAGCACTGACCAGCGATCACTCTGCGATCTCCTAGCATCCACCCCTCGGGAGCAGGCAAAGCAAGCATTAGCATCCTCATCAAAATCACTGCACAGATGAGAAAACTCAGGGAAGGTGGCTAACCCAAGGTCACAAAACAGCCGGGATGACAACCCAAGCCTCCTGTAACCGGTTCCCTGGCTCCTTCCCCAATCACACGCCCCTCCACATTTCAGGGTAGCCCCAAGGGAACAGAGCCTCGGGGACCGTGCGCCAAGGACAGGCGGGTGGGTGCAGGATAGAGATGATACAGAGGCGACCGCAGCCCTCCCTCTTTCTTCTCTGCTCACTGAGAACCCTGCATGTTCACCACGGCTCCAGGTGGGGGAAGAAGGGCCCAGAGCAGGAAACACGGTCCCGCGCAGGTAGCCCCTGGGAGCACGCGGCGCCGGGTCACGTGAGAGGGGCTCGCCGGCGAGGGCTCTAGCACGCACGCACGCCGTACGTAAACACGCACTTAGACGCTGAAGGCGGCGAGCCCGAAGCCCTGGGTCACATGTGGAGGGTGGTTGTACAGAACAAGGGGGCGGGAAGGAGAGAGGTGTCACGTGAAGGAGGTCGGAGCAGTGAGGTCACGTGACGGGGACGGAGGCGGGGCCGCAGAAGAGGAGGAGGAGGAGGGGCGCGCGGCTTCCGGCGGTGGGGGGGGCCGGCGAGCGGAGGGGGGGGCCCTGTCCCGGAGGTGGCGGCGGCGCCATCTTGGCGAAGGGGGGATCAGGAAGTGCGGACCGCGGCGGCGGCGGCGGCGGCGGCGGAGCCCGGAGCGGAGGCCGGAGGCTCCCGGCCCGCCGGCCCCGGAGCGGAGCGGAGCGGAGGATGCAGCAGCCGCAGCCGCAGGGGCAGCAGCAGCCGGGGCCGGGGCAGCAGCTGGGGGGCCAGGGGGCGGCGCCGGGGGCCGGGGGCGGCCCGGGGGGGGGGGCCCGGGGCCGGGGCCCTGCCTGAGGCGGGAGCTGAAGCTGCTCGAGTCCATCTTCCACCGCGGCCACGAGCGCTTCCGCATTGCCAGCGCCTGCCTGGACGAGCTGAGCTGCGAGTTCCTGCTGGCTGGGGCCGGAGGGGCCGGGGCGGGGGCCGCGCCCGGACCGCATCTCCCCTCACGGGGGTCGGTGCCTGGGGATCCCGTCCGCATCCACTGCAACATCACGGTGAGGACCCCCTCGCGTGCGTGTCTCTGGGGTCCTCTTGTCTGGGACTCGGAATCACCCCACACAGCTTTTTGGTCTCGAAAGACCTGGGAGGCCGAATCCCCTCTCGGGGTTCGGCTCTTTTTCTTCAGGTTGCACTTGTTTCTGACGCTTGAGATTCTGCCATGCACCCAGAATCTCTACCCTTCATAGTCAGGGACACCCTGACATATGGCGCCTCGACTACCCCTTTCTATTACCCACCCACATCGCAAGGTTCATCATTTTGGCTCATTTTGGTTACTTCACGACTTTTCTTGACACCTGGGAATGGCCCTCTTCCCCGCGGCCCCCTCACCCCCAAGGTTCCAAGCCTCTTCATTGACTTCAGCTGGAAGGACCTGGCTTGGAATTCTGTAGATTTCAGTGATTCCCCCCTTCTCAGCAGTACCTTTCATTTAGGACGTTGCCACCTGTGAGATCCCTGCCCAGGTGTGTCATTCAGCCCCTCTTCCTCTCTGAATTTTACCAGTGATAGTTTGCGATTCACCGACTCCTTTGCTTCCTCTCCTTTGGATTGCCTTTTATTCTGGTGTAACCTCTAACTCTCCTCCTTTTGCCCCAGCTGGTAGCTGCCACTCCCATCCTGTTCCCTATGGATATCTCCAGTTGCCCTGGGTTGTTACCTTTCCTGATAATGATGGTGATGTGCAAGGGCAATCTCATTTGTTCTGAGTGGTAACAGTTCCTTTTCTCCTAGTGAGCATCTTTCCATCCTAGGTGTGCGGGGCTGGGAAGCACCTTACAGGTCTTCTACCTAGGCTGTCCTCAAACATTCTGTGAATAGGGTTGGCCTCTGGTAATCTGGGAATACCTGATACTGTGTGGTATGGCACTTAAAATAATTGATTCACCTAGTGTGGTAGTGTTGACCCTGCTGGGAGCACTGGGTAGCGAGCCAGGGGACAGTACTTTATCCAGGCAGGCACACTGCAAGTGGGAGTAGTCTGGAGAAAGAAAGACTTGTGAATAGTGTGGCACTTGGGGGCCTGAATTCAATTCACATGGTTCTTGTTTACTATCCCTTTCTTGTATCAAACCAGGTCAAGGTTTGGTGAGGCAAGTCTCAGCTTGGGTTGGATGGTGCCCCACCAAACCTCACGTGTTCCATTTTCCTCTCTCACTTTTTTTCATACTAAAAAGTCAAGATTGAAGGACTAGGTGTGGCTTTGTGAGCTGACGACTTGAGCATCTTTGATAATTTGTTTTCCTCCAGGATTGAGGATTAGAGCAGTGGCAGAGTTTAAGACCTTTTTAGGAGGTTCCCTTGACGTATGTGGAAACTTCTGGGATTGATTCCTTACCTGAATTATGCTTTCAATTCCTTAAGGGTAGGTTTGCCCCCTTCTACTTGCCTTCCCAGTTGCCAGAGGCCATCTACTGTCTTTGTCCCTGGAAAGAGGTTAGTTTAGAAGATTCTGAGACTCCCTGTGACCACTATAAAGAAGACTTGGTGTGAACTGGCCCCCTTGATTTGGGCAGAGAGGGGAGTCTGGTCAGGCTGCATTTGGCACCACGGTTCAAGAATGCTGGGAATGTTAGCAGCGTAGGCTTCTTTCTCCCAGCCTGCCATGTGGAGCCCTACAGCCTACGCCTGGACTGAGAGGGTGGCAGGTTCCCAAAGGAGAGGTGGGGAGAAGTGGCCTTTGAGGGGTTCTGTTAGGAGTGGAGTGGGAAGATTCTTCCTGCCACCCTTTTACTTTCGGGTTTTAGAGACATAATCTAGTTTTTTAATTTCTCCGTCCCTAGCTAAAATGAAAGTAATCTGTGGTCTCTGGTTTTTTTCTGCCAGTGTGATTGTGATGAGGCCATCCTTTCCTCCACTGATTGAGGAGGGTCGGAGGCCTGGGTGTTGGGTGTGGGAGAACTTAAGGTCTGGAGCTTGTTGAGGCAACACAGGAGGTAGGAAGCCATACTCACTGTCAGCACAGTTCGGCTGTGCGGCTTCTCTGATGTTTACTCTTGAAAGAAAAGGACCAGGCTTCTTGGAAAGGGTCATCACAGGGACTTTTTTCTCCTGGTCTGGGATTTGTTGGGAACCTGCCTGCTGAGCTGGGCTTGTATATGTGTGTTGGGGGAAGGGGGCGGATGGTGGAGAGCAAAGGGACTAGAAGTCTTGGGGCATGGAAGGCAGGCAAAACCTAGCTTTCCCCAGGGTCTCCTGTCCTGACTGCTCTCCCTGCTCTTCCCCCCTTAGGAGTCATACCCTGCGGTGCCCCCCATCTGGTCAGTGGAGTCCGATGACCCTAACTTGGCTGCTGTCTTGGAGAGACTGGTGGACATAAAGAAAGGGAATACTCTGGTGAGGGGGCCAAGGTGTTGAGGAGGGAGTGCATTTTCCTCCTGTGAGACCCATGCCATGAAAACATCCTGTGAAACATGTGTCTGGAAAGTGGGTGGTGCGGTAGCCTGAACACTTGAGGCAGACGTCCTAGGGGAGTTGCTTCCTGAAGCCACAGGGAGAGCCCTGCACCTGACCCAGGATTCGTCCCGTAAGCTCTTCCCCACAGCCCTGTGGTCTGTGAGTTCTAGAGAACTTGGTACCAATTCGGGGGCTGAGATAAGAGCTCACCCGTGTACCTCTCAGTATTGGGGTGGGGAAGGAGTGTTTGATGTCACTGTGATCCCCTACCCCAGCTATTGCAGCATCTGAAGAGGATCATCTCCGACCTGTGTAAACTCTATAACCTCCCTCAGCATCCAGATGTGGAGATGCTGGATCAGCCCTTGCCAGCCGAGCAGGTGAGCACCTGAGGGGCTTTGAACCCTGTTAGGCAGAGTTACCCCCACAAACAGCACTCAGGAAATACATGTTAATTGAGGTGAACCTGCAGAAGTTTCTCTCCAGTGCTACTCCAGACATGTACACATATCATGACTCGGCCTACACATAATCATGACTCTGCCTCTTCTCCAGATGTTCGGAATCTAGCTAAATGGGGCACCAGTAACTTCACCCCTCTGATCAAACTCTGTCCTGCGCAAGGTCATCCCTCGGGGGGGGGGGGGGGTTTACCCTTAGCAGTAGGTGACCACTGGGGACTGAGGCCCCGTGTTAAGATCCGAGAATGCAATTCAGTCTAGAGATGATTGAGTACAGGGGTTCTTGGGGAGATTAAATGGGGATTTGTGAGTGAGGTGGCAGAAACAGCCATGTGCTTCTCTCATTGGTTGGCGTGTAGTGCACTGGTAGTGAAGGCATCCCTGGACTGTCGATTCCGCGCAGTTCTGACTGGCGGGGAGGCTGGTAGCCTCATGGGCAGGTGCACAGCTTCCAGACCCAGAGGCTCAGGGGAGTAGGTCCGAGGCTACATTCCAGGAAGCCACCAAGGTCTGACCTCCATCTTTTCCCTCCCCACTGCAGTGTACACAGGAAGACGTGTCTTCAGAAGATGAAGATGAAGAGATGCCTGAGGTAGGCTTCTACCCAAGACGGTACTGGTAGGCCTTTCTTTTGGTCAGCAGCTTTGAGAGCCTGCTATGTACAGAGCTCCAGTCTAGACCTGGGGAGAGAGAAATACCAAATGAATAAAGACAGATGTACTGACCTGGGAGGTTCAGTACAGTGCCCCCCTGGGAGGGGGGCAGCAGTGTAGTAGAGACAGGGCACCCACGTCCAACTGCCGAAGATAGATAAGTGCAAATCTGTTTACACTAAATAGTCACTGTGTTAACCTCAGATGGCTTTGTAGTCAGACCTGAGCTTGCATCCTCTATCTTCCAGCTGTCTTGATTGGGGGATTTTACCTATTCTACTAAAGTACAACTTCTGCAGTTTTCTTATTTATAAAATGGGATGTTAATATCTACTACATAGGGTTGTCTTTAAATAAGGCACTGCATGTGAAAGCCTCCATTCAGTACATAAGTGCTAAATGATTGGTGATACTCTCTAAAAACAACTTGGTTAAGAACTTGAACTTCAGAGCCAGGCCAAATTTGATGTGCATCTTAGTTCTATTAAGAGTTGTATGACTTTGTGGGCATGATAACCTCACCTGGACCTCAGTGTTCTCTTTTGTAGTATGGGGGTAATGATAAAATAATGTCATGGTGGTTATAAGAACTAAATGAGCTAGTGTGTCTAGCATCTCAGCAACTAATATAATAATTAGGAAATTAGTATCACCATATCCTGCCAGAGAGAGGAGAACACGATTACTTTGTTTCTCTGCATCCTAGGTTCTGCAACTTCTGTAACTTTGTCAGGGTCTTAAACTGCACAAAGGGCGCAGGATACATGAAGCATTCTCCTGTCAGACTGCAGACAGCTCTCCAAAGTCTGGCTGATACGGGCTCCTCCCCACGTGCAGTGAACTAGTTCCTCACTTCGAGCAGGGTGAATAGGGGCTGGTTCTGTTCTTGACCTCTGCCCTCTGCATTCTGGACCCCCTTCCTTATTTCCATTTTGGCAGTGGGTGCCTCTGCCTATCTCCTCAGTCCCTGCACTTGGGAAGGCAGGACGTTTCTCCCTTAGACCTGGAGTCCTGGGAACTCCTGGGCACAGAAGTCACCTGATGAAACATGAGCTTTGAGTCACAGTGTCAGGCCAGAGTCATTCTAGGAATTAAGGAAGAGTTTGTGCTGCCAAAGGAGAGCTGTAGGGATGGTTGGGCCAGGGTAGGTCTGGGGAACAAGAAAGCCGCGTCTCTGCTTGCTTTCCCTAGACCTTTCGTAGCCCTGCAGCTTGAGAACTGAACAGGAGAGATTTGCCTCGTCTTTTAGATTGTGAAGGGAGTGGGGCTGGGAGCTTTCCAGCAGTGGAAAGGGTATTGTACTCACTCGACTGCCAGATAGACTGCAGCTGTCTGTCTTGCTCCACCTGCAGCTCTAAGTCATATGGGACTGGAGAAGGGAAAGGCCCTTCTCCACAATGCGTGTTGCTTGCTTGCTTTTATCCCACTCCTACCCCACACATCCCCCTAGGACACAGAAGACCTAGATCACTATGAAATGAAAGAAGAAGAGCCAGCTGAGGGCAAGAAATCTGAAGATGATGGCATCGGAAAAGAAAACTTGGCCATACTAGAGAAAATTAAAAAGAACCAGAGGCAAGATTACTTAAATGTACGTGCCCTCTAGGAGAAGCTGGGCGGAGGGGTTGGCTGGTGCCGGCTGGGAGGTGGTAGGCCATCAGGTGTCAGGGTGGAAACAGTAGCCTCTTTGGCTTGGGTTATCAGTGAGCCTCATCCTTGCCCAACGCCGGGGAATACTGCCGGCCTGCCCCTCAAGCCTAGCACACAACTGTGAGATGTTCTGTCCTCTGTGTCTCCTTTGTAGGGTGCGGTATCTGGCTCGGTGCAGGCTACTGACCGGCTGATGAAGGAGCTCAGGGATATATACCGATCACAGAGTTTCAAAGGTGGTGAGTTTGCCTCACAGACGGCTCTGAACACGGGCTTTTCAGAAAGGACATGGTGGCAGCAGCAGATACAGGGGTGCTGACCAAGTTTTTAGGCCAAGGATGGAACACCCCTCATAGTGGCTTAAATTGGATGCATGTCTATGTGGGATGAACCTGGAGCCTTTGACCTTTTTTTCTTCTCAGCCTGGGCTAGGGATCTGCATTGGGTCCCACTTACACTGGGACCATCATCTGATAACATCCTTCTCCCCTCCTTCAGGAAACTATGCAGTCGAACTCGTGAATGACAGTCTGTATGATTGGAATGTCAAACTCCTCAAGTAAGTGGGGACTGTGAGATTGGAAAGGAACTTGAGTAGTGAGTGAAGTCTCCGTGGTGGGAGTCTCCAGGGCCAGTCATCCCGGGAGCAGGTGTGGGCAGTGGCTTGGCTCTTTTCTGCTTGCCCCAGGGGCAGTGGGATCCTCAAGGCTTCTGAGTTAGACCCAGAGCTGAGCCTAAACTGGTTGCTTCCTAGAGTTGACCAGGACAGCGCTTTGCACAACGATCTCCAGATCCTCAAAGAGAAAGAAGGAGCCGACTTCATCCTACTTAACTTTTCTTTTAAAGTAAGTCCTTCCTTTCCAGTCCCTCCCGGGCGTAGGCATCCTTTCCACCTTCCAGTACTGCAGAGGGCCCTGACCTTCCCTCCCTGATGGCTGCCTCCATCTCTCCCTCAGGATAACTTTCCCTTTGACCCGCCGTTTGTCAGGGTTGTGTCTCCAGTCCTCTCTGGAGGGTGAGTGGCCCAGTAAGGGCAGAGGGTGAGGAAGGGTTGGGGAGCTTTTGCCAGGCACAGCTAACCAACCTTTCTTCTGCAGGTATGTTCTGGGTGGAGGTGCCATCTGCATGGAACTTCTCACTAAGCAGGTGAGCCTGTCTCTCGTTCTTTGCCTGGCTGGCCTGGGCAGGGCTAGGCTGACCTTTACCCCTCACCCTCCCACCAAGGGTTGGGTGATGGGCATAAATGGCCCTTTCATTCTGCATGGCAGGGCCTGCACCCACTGACCTGGGCAAATGGGTGATGGCTGTTCTGGGAGTGAAGGGCAGGGGCCCTTCCATGGCTGCAGCTGCTCTCTGGAGAACAAGCATCGGGTTTCTCTGGAAAGTCTGCTGACTCGTTTACTCTGCCCACATTGTTACTTAGGGCTGGAGCAGTGCCTACTCAATAGAGTCAGTGATCATGCAGATCAGCGCCACTCTGGTGAAGGGAAAAGCACGAGTGCAGTTTGGAGCCAACAAAGTAAGGAGCCCAGCCCCCGACCTGGTGGGGCTGTGGGAGCCGCACAGTCAGGGCCGCTAGGAGGCCGCAGCGTCAGCCCGTGGGCCTGGTGTACCTGCGTGGAGCAGAGCAGGGCCTTGGCCTCAGGGCGGCCTGAGCCTCTGGGGAGGGTGCCGGTCTGGAGGGGGAAAGCTAGGGGGTTGCACCCCGTGGGTCCCCCGGGCGGCCGGTTGGTCTGTTGGGAGCACAGCGCGGGGAGCTGGTCTCTGGGCGGCAGCAGGGCCACAGCGGGCTGTCCGGCGGCCTGATTGGTGGCTTCCTCCCCCCAGTCTCAGTACAGCCTGACAAGAGCGCAGCAGTCCTACAAGTCCTTGGTGCAGATCCACGAAAAGAACGGTGAGGCTGCGGCCACGGCTTGAGATGCGGACCTTTGCCAAGCCCGAGGTTTCCGTCCGCCCAAACAGCAAGAACCCCTTTCAGTTTCTGAGCCTTTTCCACCTCTTAGCACGGCACCTGCCCCTCTTCTCCAAGGAATTCAGTGAGCTGGAGGGTGACGAGTGCCACCTCCTCCAGTAAAAGCAGTGGCGGGCAGGGCAGGGGTAGACTGGGCGCCGCCCCACCTGCCCGCCGCCCCGGGGGCAGGCTCACCTCTCTGGTGTCGTCATTCTCCCTTTGCTCAGTCTCCAAGTAGGTGGTTCCTCACCTGCCCATAGACCTTCTCTCCCTGCACCAGGAGGCCCTTTCCAGGATCTTTTCACCTTGGACCCTGGAGGTGTCTTCAGTGATTCGGGCTAGGAGGGTGGGCAAAACAGCCTCCACCTCACCGTTTTCTTCCATTTCTTTGCAGGCTGGTACACACCCCCAAAGGAAGATGGCTAACCCAGGAGTGCCATTCCCTTCCTCCTCCCCCAGGCACCACTGGACCAATTACCTTTGAATGCTGTATTTGGATCTCACGCTGCCTCTGTGGTTCCCTCCCTCATTTTTCCTGGACGTGATAGCTCTGCCTATTGCAGGACAATGATGGCTATTCTAAACGCTAAGGAAAAAAAAACAAAAAACACACACAGAACTGTTTCAAGTACTCAAGACTGACTTACAGACCAACCAACCACCTGGCTGGAACCCTTGCTAGCAGGCATTCTTATAAAAGAAACTTTCGAGCCTCCTTATATTGCTGGAAACTCAGCTGTGCTCCAGACTAGAGCCTCCTTACCTATGCTATGGATTTTTAATTTATTTTCTCTTATTTCATGTACACTGCTTTTTTTGGTTACAGTGTATGATGGATGTGTATGAAAAAAAAATGTATCTTTGGGAAAACAATTACAGTTTGTTAATTTGAAGACGCTGGTCTTGACTCATCTTTATTTTTTATTTCCGTACCTTACCCTTCCCCCATCCCCTGAATTCCTTGAGCAGTGGGGGGAGGGGTACCAGGTTCACTGTGGCTTTGGTAGCCATGAGGGGCTGCACTTCGCTGCTAACGCCAGAGAATGGTGGAGCTGAAGCACATACCTGCTTCAGCTTGAGGGGCTCTGGAGTGACCAGACTTGTACCCCCTGGGAAGGCAGAGCTCAGCCTGCTGAACCACAAAGCAGGCTGAAATGATGACCCTTATTCTTTAAAGATTTCTAGTCACAGATGTTTTCAAATTTCTTAGAAAAATAACAAGGAGGCCTAAGAGGCTGCTTCACAGAACTACTTTTAAATGAACTGAATAGGGGTGGGGCCACAGTCTCAAGCATGTATATGGTCCTTCTGATCTCAGCAACAGGCTACGGAGCTACCATTCGTGTTCACTGGTCCCCGCTCCCAGGAACTGGCACTGAAGGGCTATGGTTGGAAGCTCCGTTGCTGCTCCTCCTGTCTCTTCCTTCATTCTTAACAGAGAAACCAGGCAGAGCTCCAAAGTAAGTTGTTTGGTTTGAAGACTGAATTCTTTTAAGGCACTTTCATAACGTGGGTCCTACTGGAAAGGATTAGCTTTAAGGGGTTTGGTCTGTCTACCTGTGTGCCCCACTCAGGCTCAGAACCGCTGTGGAGGCACGTCCATGGGCGGACCTGTCGGTGCTGGGTCTGTCCCTGCTGTGTAAGGACAGGTGTGCTTGCCTGCCCCTTCTGGTCCGTGAGCTTGCTCGGGGCCAGAGACAGCCTCCTGGGACCTGTCGGACGGACGGTGACAAACACCAGAGGCCAAGGATGGCCAAGTGAGGACGTGTCTTAGCTCAGACTTAGCACAGCCATCTGAAACCTCTAGGATGCCAGAGTTCTGTATGCTTTGACACAGCTATTTTAACTTCGGCCACCCCCCGGCCCCCACCCCCAACTAAGGGATTTTCATGTCTTGCTGATTCAAGTGGACACAGAGTTCACCGGAACCACTCAACGCTGCTCTAACCCTACTACACCGACCTGGTACAGGGAGCTCATTTATGCTGAGGTGGAGATAAAGAGGGCAGGCACCCACAGGGAAACTCATTTCATGGAGCTGAAATCTAGTTCTCAAAGCCTCTGCCTTTTTTCTGAACTTACCACCAGCCCTGGCTGGAACGTACTATAGGTTGTGTTTTTAGTAATGTGTGCTGTGAGCTGTCCTCTGTACAATGTATTTTGTAATGTATTTTTCTCATCTACCAAAGGATGGAACAAATAAAATTATTTAAATAGTTTGGCTCTAATCAAATTATTATTTAAAGAAAGAATGGGGGGTCACATTCACCTGATGTAAAGGGAAGCACCAGCTCTTGTGCGCGATAGTTATATAAACAGCAACTCTCCAAGAAAATCTTCCACTTTTCTGGTCAAACCTAGCAGTCCTTTCTATGACATTACGTTAGGCTCCTAATGAAGTTACATGGTTAAGGGGAAAAAAAACGGCCACATCATCCGGAACCAGTGTTTTGCCAAGAAGGCGAAGAGAAAGGAAACAAACCTTATCTTACCAAGTGTACATCTGTGTCCCACACAAGGTTTGAACAGCCAGCAGCTGTTTGAACACGGCAGCTCCCAGCCTGTGGCTTCAGTTTTAGTGGGCAGGGTTGGGGAGGGGTGGCTAGATAAGAATCAATCACCCCAAATGTGAAGCATGCCAACATTTATTCACCAAGCCAACAGATCAATGTTTAGATGCTCCCTACCTGATTCTACAATGGAATGCCAGGAAAATTAAGCAGTGGGCCCCTCCATTCTCCAGACTCTGTCAGGGCAACTTATATCATGTTCTGGGGTTACAAAAAAAAAAAGACAGGAAAGAATACACTGGCTACATCAGACTTTCAACCTCATGGAAGCTTCCCTGTTTGGTTCAAATGTTCACGGTGAAGACACACGACACATTGAGAAGTGAGCTGGGGGAATCCAAGCAGTCCTGGGCACCGCTGTGGCCTCTGTCACCCCCAAGGCCTCAAGAGTAAAAGGGCAGAGTGGGCAGAATCTAGACAGGAGAGGGAACATGCTGATCGTAGCCACGTCACTTAAACTCTTCAAACTTCAGGATGTGTGACTGGAAGAGAAAGAGAAAATCTGAGTGGGAAGAAAGGACCGCCCCCTAGGCAGTCCACCCAACCCCTGGACAGCTTTGATTTGCTTCTTCTACAGGAATGACAGGTAAATATGCAGCATCCAGGCTGAAGCCAGGGGATGGCTGCAGCTGAGACCCTGGGGTGGGAGGGAAGGAACAGCAGACACAGGGAAGTTACCTCCAAGTTCAAAGCACCGGTGATTTTCCCTTTGAGGATGCAATGGATAACCTGATTTGAACTCAAAATACCTGCAAAACAAAATACAAGAACAAAACCTTGGTATTTCTTGGTCCGGCAGGAGGAGCAAGGGAGGGAAGTGAGAGGCTGGGGCTGCAGGAAAGGGTTCTGGCTGCAGACCAACTCATGTGGACAAGTCTCTGCTAGTCAGAGCTCACTCCCAGCTGCCAGGATAACGTGAGATAATCAGCACTGAAGAGGGAGGAGAGGGGGAAGGCAAAGTGAGAGCACATAAAAGGAAGCATTATACTTGTTAAAATGATTACGGGTATCTGAGATTGTACATTTCCTAATGGAAATCCTGGAGACAGAAAACGGTTCACTCAACTCTCTGAGTTTTGGCTGGAGAGATGGAAGTTAAAAGATAGAGAGCCTTTATACCATGACGAGTGAGCATTCCTACCTGCTGGGACAACGCAGGCCAGGGCGCTGGTCAGACACTCACCTTTATCTGGTCTTTCCTTACTCAGCTCCTGCCATTACCCCCGGCCCCCATACTCTGGGGCTGTTTGTATGCATGCAACTGGCTCATATCAAGGGGTAGACCTCAGTTCTACCCCTACCTAGGCCGCTTTCTTACTATGACACATGAAGAAGTCCCTTTCATTTTTCTGAGCCTTACTTTCCCCATCCGTAACATCGTTCACCTGCGCACCCGGCCTCAGGACCATAGTCCACGTGACAGCTGAGCCACCCCCCACCTGGGCTGCACACTCTGGCCCCTGACAGGCTTGGAGCTGCTCTGAGAGGGCAGGGGGCTCCTTACTCTGGGCTACCCTCCAGCACCCGAGCAGTCAGCTTCGGCCTTCCAGAAGCTGCCCAGCCCTGTCTGCCTGTTAGTCCCCAGGCTGAGCCTCTTCATGCAATGACCCAAGGCGACCTCTGGGTGGTGCCCCCTCACCGCTGGGTACAAGCCCATAAGCCCAGCAGGGAGGCTTGGCTCTGCGCTTTGTGGAGGTGCTTTTCCATCTTGGTGTGTGTGTGTTTCGTCACATCCACGTCTCCTCAGCCCCTTAAAGCATTCTTTCACCCTTTCACATCTCACTTAAACCCCAGTCTCGAGAACAGCCAGAGCAAAGAAGTGGCCTCTCCATTTCAAGGTTGCAGAACCGAGGCCCCACAAGTGTCCAGATCTAAAGTAACAACCCCCTCACATCATATACGGAAATAAACTCGAGATGGTTTAAAGACTTAAGCGTAGACATGACGCCGTAAAACTCCTAGAAGAGAACACAAAATGTGCTCTGGCAAAATCGTAGCAATATTTTCTTAGATCAGTCTCGCAAGGCAAGAGAAATAAAAGCAAAAATAAACCAATGGAACCTAATCAAAGTTAAAAGCTTTTCCACAGCAAAAGAAACCATAAAACAAAAAGATAACGGACAGACTTGGAGAAAATATTGGCAAATGATGCAACCAACAAGGGGTTAATTTCAGAAATATACAAACAGTTCATACAGTTCAACATCAAAAAAACAAACAACCCAATAAAAAAATGGGCATTAGGGGCTTCCCTGGTGGCTCAGTGGTAAAGAATCCGCCTGCCAATGCAGGAGACACAGTTTCCATCCCTGGTCCAGGAAGATCCCACCTGCTGCAGAGCAACTAAGCTCATGCACAACTACTGAGCCAGTGCTCTAGAGCCCGGGAACTGCAACTGCTGAAAACCATGCGCCCTAGAGCCTGTGCTCCCCAAGAGAAGCCACCGCAATGGAAGCATGCGCACCGCAAATAGCACAGCCCCCACTTACCGCAACCAGAGAAAAGCTTGTACGGCAACAAAGACTCAGCACAGCCAGAATAACTGAATAAATACAACTATTTTAAAAATGGGCATTAGACCTGAACAGACATTTCTCCAAAGAAGACACAGAGGTGGCCAACAGGCACATGAAAAGATGCTCAACATAGCTAATTATTAGAGAAATGCAAATCAAAACCACAGTGAGCTATCACCTCACACCAGTCGGAATGGCCATCTCCACCACGTTCACAAATAAATGGTGGAGAGGGTGCGGAGAAAAAGTAACCCTCCTGCACTGTTGGTAGGAGTATAAATTGGTGCAGCCACTATGGAAAATAGTATTTGTTGTTGTTGTTTAGTTGTTAGATTCTGTCTGATGCTTTTGCAACTCCTTGGATTGTAGCCTGCCAGACTCCTCTGTCCATGGGATTTTCCCAGGCAAGAACACTGGAGTGAAAAAAAAAAAAAGAACACTGGAGTAGGTTGCCATTTCCTTCTCCAGGGGGTCTTCCCCACCCAGGGATCGAACTCGCGTCTGCTGCCTTGGCAGGCGGGTGCTTCACCACAGAGTCACCTGGAAAGCACTGGAGGACAGTATGGCGGTTCCTTAAAAACTAAAAACAGAGTTACCATATGATCCAGCAATCCTACTCCTGGGCACATACTCAGAAAAAACAAAAACTCCCACTTCAAAACAATACATGTGCCCCAGAGACTGCCCTGGGGGTTCAGGGGCTAGGACATCACACTCCCAATGCCAGGGGCCCAGGTTTGATCCTTGGTCAGGGAACTAGATCCTGCATGCTGCTACTAAGAATTCACTGCTGCAACTGAAAAGATCCTGCAAGCCACAACGGAGACCCGGCACAGCCAAATAAAAGAGACACGCACCCTAATGTTCACAGCGGTAGTATTTATAATAGCCGAGACATGAAAGCAACCTAAATGTCCATCAACAGATGAACGGACAAAGAAACCACAAAAAAAGAATGAAATAATGCCATTTGCAGCAACATGGATGGATCTAGAGATTATCATATTAAGTGAAGTCAGACAGAGAAAGCCAAATATTATGTGATATCATTTAAAAGTGGAGTCTAAAAAATAATACAAATGAACTTATTTACAAAACAGATTTAGAAACACAGAAAACAAAATTATGGTTACCGATGGGGTGGGGAAAGGATGAATTAGGAGTATGGAATTAACAGATGCATACCATTATATGTAAAATAGGTAAACAACAAGGATTTAAAATATAGCACAAGGAATTATGGGGGTTCCTAGATGGCTCAGTGGGTAAAGAACCTGTCTGCAATGCGGCAGACACAGGCAGGTACGGATTTCATCCTGGGGTCAGGGAGATCCCTTGGAGGAGGGCATGGCAACCCACTCTGGTATTCTTGCCTGGAGAATCTCATGGACAGAGAAGCCTGGCAGGCTACAGTCCACAGGGTCTCAAAAAGTCAGACACTACTGAAATGACTGAGCATGCACGCACAGGGAACTACAGTGAACATCCCGTAATAACCTCTCATGGAAAAGAAACTTAAAGATAGACATAAATATGCACACACACACATAAAACTGAATACACAGAAGAACTATACAAAAAAGGTCTTGATTGCAGATAACCACAATGGTGTGGTCACTCACCTAGAGCCAGACATCCTGGAATGTGAAGTCAAGTGGGCTTCAGGAAGCCTTACTGCCAATTAAGTTAGTAGAAGTGATGGAATTCCAGCTGAGATATTTAAAATACAAAAATATGATGGTATTAAAGTGCTGCTGCAGTCAACATATCAGCAAATTTGGAAAACCCAGCAGTGGCCACAAGACTGGAAGAAGTCAGTTTTCATCCCAATTCCAAAGGGATGTTCAAGAATGTTCAAACTACTGGACAACTGCGTTCACTTCCCATGCTAGTAAAGTTATGTTCAAAATCCTTCAGAGGCTTCAGCAGTACTTGAATCGAGAAATTCCAGACATACAAGCTTGGTTTAGAAAAAGCAGAGGAACCAGAGAACAAACTGCCAACATTGGTTGGATCAGATAAAGCAAGGGAATTTCGGAAAAACATCTACTTCAGTTTCATTGACTACACAAAAGCCTTTGACTGTGCGAATCATAACAAATTTCAAAATTCTTGAAGAGACGGGAATCCCAGACCATCTTACCTGTCTCATGAGAAACCTGTATGCAGGTCAAGAAGCAACAGTTAGAACTGGACATGGAACAACTGACTGTTTCAAAACAGGAAAAGGAGCACGTCAAGGCTGTACACTGTCACCCTGCTTATTTAACTTATATGCAGAGTACATCGTGAGAAACGCTGGGCTGGATGAGTTACAAGCTGGAATCAGATTGCTGGGAGAAATATCAACCACCTCAGGTTTGCAGATGACACCACTCTAATGATAGAAAGCAAAGAGGAACTAAAGAGCCTCTTGATAAGGGTGAGAGAGGAGAGTGAAAACACTGGCTTAAAACTCAACATTAAAAAAACTAAGATCACAGCATCTGGTCCCATCACTTCATGGCAAATAGAAGCAAAAGAAGTGGAAGTAGTGACAGATTTTCTCGTCGTCTTGGGCTCCAAAATCGCTGCAGATGGTGACTGCAGCCATGAAATTAAAGTCTTTTGCTTCTTGGAAGGAAGGTTAGATAACATACTAAAGGACAAACCTAGATAGCATATTAAAAAGCAAAGGCATCACTTTGCCAACAAAGATCTGTAGAGTCAAAGCTATGGTCTTTCCACTATGGATGTGAGAGTTGGGCCATAAAGAAAGGTGAATGCCGAAGAATTGATGCTTTTGAACTGTAGTCTAGAGAAGACTCTTGAGAGTGCCCTGGACAGCAAGGAGATCAAACTAGTCAATCCTAAGCGAAATCAACCCTCAATACTCATTGGAAGGACTGATGCTGAAGCTGGAAGCTCCAATACTTTGTCCACCTGAGTTGGTCAACAGGCGACTCATTAGAAAAGACTGATGCTGCGAAAGACTGAAGGCAAAAGGAGAAGAGGGTGACAGAGAATGAGACGGTCAGATGGCATCACTGACTCAATGGGCATGAACTTGGGTGAACTCTGGGAGATGGTGTGGGACAGGGCGACCTGGCACGCCGCAGCCCATGGGATCACAAACAGTCAAACGTGACAGAGACTGAACAACAACAGCAAATAACTAAATCACTCTGCGGTAGACCTGAAACTACACAATACTGTAAACCAACTACACTTCAATTAAAAAAATAAAGTAATAAACATCACATCAGGGAACAACCTTGAGTCCACTGCTCTAACCCCTATCATTGGTCTTCAAATACCACTTTTCTTCTACAAAGAATCCTTCTCTGAAGAAATCTCAAGCGAAACTCAATGTACATGAAATAGATAGAAGCTGAGTAGTTCCGGCAGAATCAAGAGTGGGAGGCCTGCCTTCCCCTCACTCCACCCAGAGAACTCAGCCTTCAGGCAGCATCTGAGGTCCCCTTCCAGATCTTGTTGTTCGGAGAGACCAGGTATGAAAACCAAATCCTCAAGAAAGCTCAGCAAGGGGCAGATGCTGAAAATGAGGGTGAGACCAAAAGAATAGAGACCGAAGGGAAGGCATCCTCAGGGCCTTGGCTGCCCCTACGCAGAAGACATTCCCGCACAGGTGCCCAGAGGAACGCACAGCATCTGCCGTCCCCTGGGTCCCCTGCAGGAGGGTGGAGGGCGCCTTACCTTTCTCCAGCATGAACGGCTGAGTCAGGGGGGGGATGGTCCAGAAGTCATCACTGTCCAGGGTGCGCAGGGACTGTACCGGGATGGTGGCCGATCGGCCAAAATCCACGAACATGACCACCACCCAGGAGTCCACGCGGTCCAACACCCAGCACCTGGCCGGAGGGAGGGAGAAGAGGTTTGCCCCACCTGGAGCCGCACAGAGCAGTCTTCATGGAGAGGGCTGGGAGGTCTGGGAGGGAAGAGAGCGTCCTATGCTGCTCCCTGCCTTGGGTGGAGAGGTGATCACAAGGAATGACCTTGAGAGAAGCAGCAGCAGCAGCAAAGACACGGGAGTCCGGAGGATGGAGAAGCGACCCTCCACAGCCCTGCCCGGCACGTACCTGTTCCAGGCCGGCCCGTAACTGCCCAGGTGGTACTCGGCCAGACCGCGGGTCCCGCGCCGCACCGCCGAGTCATGCAGGTAGGGCTGCTGCTCCTCCGCCTCGGCCAGGGCGCTGAACAGGGCCAGCATGTTTCGGTGCAGTGTCTGTGGACAGTACAAACGCCACGGGCCTCGCTGCCTGCCTGCATCACACATCTGCCTTGGCAGGTATCACCTGTCACGTCAGCACCACTGATCCACCCACCCCAAGGGAACCCAAGGTATGAGGTGGGAGAGGGAGTGAGAATGCCAGGCATCATAGTGCGGCCCCTCTGGATGTCCACCATGCTCACCCCAGTGGGGCCGCACGAGGAGGGATCCAAGCCCCAGAGGACCACCAATAAGCCCGTACCTCGGTGATGTGCATGGCCCAGAAGAAGGGGGTCTGAGGGACAGTACTGGTCACCAACAGCCCCACCTCCCCGCTGATGCTGGGGATGGTGGCCAGCCAGCCCAGGTCTCGGAAACATTCCCTTAGGAGCAGCACCAAGAAGGACCCTCTGTGAAGAGCAGAGAACAGAGGGAAGGGGGTGAACGCAGAGCAGTCTGACCAACGCCCGTCCTGGGGATCCTGGGCAGGAGAGTCACCTTGACAAGAGGGCTGTGGCCCTCCCCCGGGTGGGGACAAGACAAGTGCCTCGGGCACGCTGATCTCCGGGCATCCAGGGTGGGGAGAGTCCCAGGCCATCACCATACAGAAAAGGAGATGGACTTTGTAAGTCACGGTGGGTCACGGCCTTAGTGCTTGGGTCTGATGCAGGAGTTCTGAAAACTTGATTCCCCACCACCATACCATCCCTGCCCCCACCCTCTAGGGACCAAGCAGATGTTTGCAACTGCCATTTGCTGGTGGCCTCTACACCTCCGCTCACCTCATTTCCATGGGAACTGCAAAGAAGCTTGTCTTGGGTTTCTCTGTCTCACAGGGCTCACCAGAAGCTTTAGGAGTGAGCTGTGGACAAGCTGAAGGCAGAAAGTGGAGTCCTGGAGGCACCAGGGCTGTCTCAGAGGGCTGCCCCCCACCTCCCCCTCAAGAAACCCCAGAGGTAGGATGAGATGGGCGGTGCAGCTACATCCTTCCCAGTCTCAGCCTCTAGACCCTCAGGTGGGTGGGGAGGGTGTGCTGGATGATCTTCTTTCGCCAACGAAGCATTCCAGGGACCTCCCTGGTGGTCCAGTGGCTGGGATTTCACCCGCCACTGCAGGGAGTGCGTTTTCAGTCCCTGGTCGGGAAGCCAGAATCCCACATGCCTCGTGGCCAAGGGACCAAACCACAGAACAGAGGCAATGTTGTAACAAATTCAACAAAGACCTTAAAAATGGTCCACATCAAAAAAAAATCTTAAAAAAAAAAAAGGCATCCTAGAGGAATAAAAATATTTTCTACACTGAGGGGTCAATGCGGGACAAAGCTGGAAGGAGGCTGGGAGAGGTAAATCGGGAGCTGCAAAGACACATCCTGGAAACAGATGGCAGCTGGGGAATCTCACCAGTGGTTCCAGCAAATCCTTGAGCAGAGGCCTTCTCTGAAATCTAGGGAGAAAGAGAAAAGGCATCACTGAGGCATGGCGGTGTTCATCTCACTGTTTACATACTGGGTCTCTCCAAGTAGATTCGGATGAGAGCAGCAACAGCCCCTGGACTGACACAGGCTTCAGCTGACTTTGGGGAATCCCCGACCCCGCTTTCTCCATTCTCTAAGGGGATCCTGAGCCAGGTAAAGACAGGAGGTTCAGGAGCAGGGAGTGGGGAGGGAGGGCATGCTGCCAGGAACGCTCATCAGAACCTGCAGGCACGAAGCCCAGCACTGCTTAGCCCCGAGGCCCCTGTGGGCACTTCTCCGAGAAAGAGGAGGAGAAAGAGGTAGGGATGGGTACTCTGGTGCAGGTCTGGGTGGAGACAGGCTACAGACCTGCAGCCCCCAGCCACACTGGCTTCCCTCTGTCAACTGCCCTGATCTGGAAATCCCCCGCCCTGGTTACACCCACAGATCTGCCTGCCCGGCTATGTTCCTGCTTCCCCCACGCCCCCTGCCGCCCGAAAACACACACGGCCACTGTTCTCCAGCGGACACACCACAATCCTTCCAGAAGCCCCTAGTGAGTTTCCTTCATTCCCTCCAATGGATGACACCTCACCCCCTCCTGTCTTCAAACCCTCCACACCTCCCACCCAACACCCACCCTGTGAACTTGCCTCTTCGTCAGGAGAAAACTGGAAGCAACTGGATACGGGGGCCCCCCTCATCCTCTCACCACCCAAACCACCCCCCACCCCGCTCTCTCTGCCCCTGTTACGTGGCCACCAAGCACCTTCCCAAAGTCTCCACGTGGGCTCGCCAAGGCCACCATGATCTACCCTCCTTCCACTGACCTCTGCCCACTCGCTCTTGAGGCATTTGTAGGCAGTCCCTTTGTCTAGCATGTTATTTTCCTGGTCTTACCACGGTTGACTGACATTTCATTCAGATCTCAGCCATCACTTCCTCACATAGAGGACTCCCTAAGAACCATTTCAGTGAACCCTCTCTTCTCCATCATATCTCCTCATTTTAGTCCTATGTTTGCTTGTTACTACTGAGACAGGCTGGAACCTGGGACCCTTTGCTGCAGTGCTCACACCTGGACAAATGTCTCCTCCAATAAAATACAAGGAAACTCTTAAGGGACTAAAAATAACTGCATGCATGTGCAGTCAGGGAGAATCATGGACAAGATACGAAAAAGATGGGAAACCCAAAACCCAATGCCACTTCTGAAGACTGGGAGCAAAAGCAGGGTGCTGTACCTGCCCAATGCACAAAGGCATGGGCTAACCACCTAAGCCACCTCTCTGGCCTGAGCCCTGGACATGCCCCTGCTCACCAACATAAGGACCCAGCTCATCCCCCCTGAGGAACTAGCAAGAGAGCCTGGTGCAGAAGGGGACCCAGTAAAGCCTTGCCTGAATTTCTTGTCTGGCCTCTAATCAATTTCTATTGGTCAAGGAGGCCAAGAACCCTGGTTGGTAACACTATCTGACATTTTCTTTTTTCCTCTTTTTTTTTGGGGGGGGGGGCATTTTCTTATTTATTCACTTTTTTACTGGTTTACTGTATGTGTATTTCCACTGGAATTTAAGCCTGATGTGAACCACATCTCTCTTCTGACAGCTACCTTCATGGCCAAGGAAACCTCAGGGCCCAGAACAGTGTCTGAGACATGTTAAGCTCTTAGTAAATATATATGAGAGAAAGAGACCGAAGGAAAGAGAGAGACAGAGGAGGAGGGAGGGCGGAGAAATGAACTGGGGCAAATTCTTAATATAAACCTTGGTTTCCTCTTCAATACCATGAATCATACCTGATGTGAGGATCTACCTTGGACAGCATCTGTTCAGGACATGAAACAAAACAGATGCTTGATAAATGGAAGAGAGGTTAAGGGACTTCCCTGATGGTCCAGAGCTTAAGAGTCCAGCTGCCAATGCAGGGGACACAGGTTCAACCCCTAGTCCCGGAAGATCCCACAGGCAGCAGGGCAACTGAGCCCATGCGTCACAACTACTGAAGCCCGCACACCCTAGAGCCTGTGCTCCGCAACAAGAGAAGCCACCGCAATGAGAGGCCCACAGACCACAACTAGAGCGCAGACCCTGCTCACCACAACTGAAAAAAGCCCAAGTACAGCAACGAAGACCCAATGCAGCCAATAAATGAATAACATTTTCAAACAGTAGGTTACAAGTGCAGGTTCTGGAGTTAGACTGGGCTCCAATCTTGGATCGAGAACTTGAAGGATCGAGCTCCTTAACTGTGGCCTGGTTCCTTGGCGTCTCGTCTGCAGGACAGCAGAGTAGCCGCACCTGTTGCTGGGTTTAAACAGGTTCATATAGCACAGCGATCGTTACAGAGCCTGCAGAGGGAGCCCTCCGCGAAGGCAAACTAGCACAGTCAACCAAGGGGGCCCAGACAAAGTCTGCACATGAAATCATTCTGCCCCTGCTGTTAACCTACGACACAGCAAAGCAAAGTGACAGGGTTAAAAACTCTCCTCTAGCCAAGCACAGAAGCTGCCTTTTTATCTGAACAGGGCTTCCCAGGTGGCGCTGTCCCTCAGTCATGTTCGACTCTTTGCGAGCCCGTGAACGGCAGCCCACCAGGCTCCTCTGTCCATGGGACTCTCCAGGCAAGAATACTGGAGTGGGTTGCCATTTCCTTCTCCATTTCCTTCTTTCCCCCCCGCCACCAGGTGGCGCTAGTGGTAAAGAACTTCTTGGCAATGCAGGAGATAGATGTTTAAGAGATGAAGGTTCAATACCCGGGTCAGGGAGATCCTCTGGAGAAGGAAATGGCAACCCACTCTAGCAATCTTGTCTGGGAAATCCTCATGAACAGAGGAGCCTGCTGGGTTACGGTCCATAGGGTCACAGAGTCGGATACAACTGAAGTGACTTAGCACTTAGCAAGGCAATTCCATATACCAATCTCAAGAACCGATTATCAGCAGGGGTTTCAAGCTAGAAATTACTATTAGTACAGAAACATCGGAAACCATTCTGGGTCTAATTATTATTCCCTAATGATTTGAGAGATATAAGTATAATAAGCCTATTTGGTCAGTTTGTGAAATTCAGTTTCAGAGGAAAATCTATACAATTATCATCCAACCACCACAGCAGACATGTCACTCAAAAACAAACTTCAAATTTCAGGATGTGCATAACACAGAAGTGGCCACCTAGAAGCTGTAGCAATCGAGGCAGCATCTCAGGAGCTGCCAAACCAGCCGAGTTTAATTAAGTTCTATTGTCGCCACGAGCACAGTAACTCTACGCGCCGATCAGTCAACAGCTATTAACGGTCTGCTTTGTTCTGGGACACTGCTACCAGCCGGTCAAGCAGTCCAAGAGGTGGCCTGCTTCAGAATCCTGCAGGTAAGTCTCAGCAGTGGAAGAGAAGTCACGGGGCACACAAAGGTCAGTGGCCAGAAGGCTTTTGGGGGCTGGGAGCACCGACCTCATGTGACACTCGGAATAGTGGTGGCCCCCCCGGGATTGCTCACTGCCACACCCCTGGCCTGCTGCGGTCACCCTGGACCATCACTTTTAAGGCCCTGTCTCTACCTGGGGAACCACACCTGGAGCTACCTGAAGGGCATATCCTAGTGGACATTTAAAACTTAGAGCTTTAACCATCAACTGCTTTCCTGTCACCCAGTACCACCTTGCACTTCTTGCATTTCGATGTGCTGGGCACAGAGCAACAAAGACTACAGACACAGGCCTTGATCTTGGGGAGCTACACTGAGTCACTCCGCACATATTTATACAATGCATTCGTTCTGGACCCAGCCATCACAAAGCTCACACTCTGGTGGGGGCAGGAGACAAGAAGTATAAGGTCGATGACCCTAAGGGCAAAGAAGCTTCACAAGGCAAGGAGATGGGACAAGAGGGCGAGCGTGGGGGCGGGAGCGACCGCTGAGCAGAGGCCTGCAGGAACTGAGAAGGCAAACCCGCAGGCATCTGGGAGGTGAGCCTTCCTGCCAAGAACACCCGCGGTCCTAGGCAGGGATGTGCTTGCCCTGCGACACTGGGGCCGGGGTAACAGGCATTTGCATCTCTTACCTGTACCACCCAAGACAGGTCATCTGCTTCCAGGCCCTTGGAGTCTATTCCACAGGGTCCCTTTAAAACCTAAATCTAAGAGAACAGATGAACTAACGGTGGCACATCCATACAACAGAATACAACTTAGCAATAAAAGAAAGAATTGCTGATGGTGTGACCACATGGATGATTCTCAATAACATTCTGCTGAGTGGAAGAAGCCAGACACAAAGAAGCGCACATGGCACGAGTCCATCGACACCAAACTCTAGAAAAGGATAAATCTCATCTAAACTGATGGAAAGCAGCTCAGTCATTGCCTGGGGCCACGAAGCTGGGGAAGGGCACAAGAGAATCTTTGGGGCAACTGAAATGGTCTATGTTTGCCTGGGACGGTGGTTACAGATGCATACACTTCTCAAAATTCATCAAACTGTACACCTAAAAGGGATGCATTTTATGTAATAATTCGATGATACTTCAATAGGTGATTTTTTAGTATAAATTGGTTAAATCTGGTTAGGTCATTCTGTGCTCAAACCCTCCAGTGTTCTCATTATTATGTGACTATGTAAATGCCAACTGCTGCTGAATCAAGTTATGTACCATGAAAATTTAAAAATTTTAATATTAAAAATGTATTATGATTATTTTTATCCTTATACAACCTTCTCCAGGAATTAATTGCTCCTTTTTTCCCATTTACTTGTATTTCCTTAAATTTCTGGCTAAATCAATAAAACAAAGAGCTGGATCCTTTAAAAGGATCGACAAAATTAATGAACATCCAGTAAGACTGAAAAGAAAAGGAAGTCACAAATTGCCAAAATCAGGAACAAAATGGGATATCAATATACACCTCACAGATATCAAAAGGATAACAAGGGAACATAAAGGACAACGCTACACATAAATACAAACATGAAGTTTGACAACTTAATACAAAACATACCACTTTCTCAAAAACTATAAACTATCAAAACTCACCCAGGCTAAAATAGACGACTTGAAGAGCCCCATTACTATTAAAGAAATTGAACTCTTAATTTAAAAAAAAAAATCTCGGGAATTCCCTGGCAGTCCGGTGGTTAGAACTTGGCACTTTCAGTGCCAGGGGCACAGGTTCAGTCCTTGGTTGGGGAACTAAGATCCCACAGCTAAAAAGGAAAAATAAAAGAAAAAGGAAACCTCTAAGCTCAGATGGTTTTACTAGAGAATTCTACCAAACATTTAAAGAACAATTAATGTAGTTCTCTACAGTCTTTTCCTAAGGGAGGGAACACCTCCTGATTCATTTTATAGAATGAATTTATACTAGTATTCAGTTCAGTTCAGTTGCTGTCATGTCCTACTCTTTGCAACCCCATGGACTGCAGCATGCCAGACTAGTACTACCATGATATTAAAACCAAAGATAGTATCATACACACAAAAAAACCCCACAAAAGAACAATATCCTTCATGAAAAATAGATGCAAAAACCAGTAACAAAATATGATCAAATAGAATTTAGCAATATGTAAAAATAATTATACACCATGACCAAGTGAGTTTTAGTGCAGAAATGAAAGGCTGGTTCAGTATCTGAAAAATCAGTCAAGGTAATCCATATTAACCAGACTAAACCAGAAAAATCACACAATCATATCACTCAATACAGAAAAAATCATTCAACAAAATTCAACATCTGTTAAATGCTGAAAATGTTGAAAATTCAACAGCTGGTATAGGTTTAATTATTTCTGCCCCCTCAAAAAATATAGGTGGAACTCCAAACCCCTAGTACTCAGATTGTGACCTTATTTGGAAACAGGATCTTTATAGAGGTGAGAGAGGTAAAACAAAGTCACTAGGGTGGGTCCTAATCCAACACCAGTGTGTCCTTATGGAAAGAGGAAATCTGAACATGGAGCCCGACACAGAGGGAAGACAATATGAAGTCACACAAGGAGAATGTCATGTGAAAACAGAAGACTGGAATGACACACCTACAAGCCAAAGAACACCAAGGATTATCAGCAAATCACCAGGAGCTAGGAAGAGGCAAGGAATAACTTCCCCACAGGTTTCAGAGGGACCTTTGCCCTGCTGACACCCTAATTTTGGTCCTCTAGCCTCCAGAACTATGAGATGATCAGTTTCTGTTGTTCTAAGCCACCCAGTTTCTGGTACTTTGTGACAGCAATCATAAGAAATATAACAATGACTCATGATTTAAAAAAAGAAAACTCAGAAAAACAGGAATAGAGGACAGTTTCCTCAACTTAATAAAGAATATCCATCCAAAAACCTATGATAATATCATACTTCATTGTGAAAGACTGAATCTTTTTACCCTAAAAGAATAAGGCAAGGATATCCACACTCACTACTCTACTTCAGCAGAGTGCTGGGAATCTAGCCAGTAATAAGAAAAAGAACCAAAAGACATACAGATCAGAAAGGATAAAGAATAAAACTGGCCTTATTTGCAAATGACATTATTGTCTACACAGAAAATCCCAAGAAATCTACAACGAAAAAAAACCCCAAATTCCTATCACTAATAAATTCACCAAAGTAACAGGATATAAGATAATATAAAAAAATTGTATTTCTATATACTACCAATGAGCAAGGAGACAGAAACCAGTGTCATTTATAATCACTCAAAAATTAAATACTTGTGTCAACCTAATAAAATATATTAGAACTTGTATGCTGTAAACTATACAATCTGATTAAAGAAATCTTTAAAAAAGGTCTGAATCAATGGAAATACATACTGTGTATTTATGTTCATGGACTGGAAGACCCAACATATAATAAAGATATCAATTCTCCTTAAACTATCAAAACTCCAGTCAAGAGGGGTGGAGCAAAGGGAACTCTCCTACACTGCTGATGGGAACATAAATTGGTACAGCCACTATGGAGGTGGCTTAAAAAACTAAACACAGAGCTACCATATGACCCTGCAGTCCCACTCCTGGGCATATATCCAGAGAAAAACATGATACAAAAGAATACATGCGCCCCAAGGTTCACTGCAGCACTGTTTACAAGAGCCAAGACATGGGAGCAACTTAAATGTCCATCAACAGATGGATGAATAAAGATGCAATACATATATACAATGGAATATTAGCCATTAAAAAGAATAAAAATGCCTTTTGCAGCAACATGTCATGCTGAGTAGACAGAGAAGCATAAATATCATCTGACATCCTTTATATGTGCAATCTAAAAAGAAATGATACAAATGAACTTACAGAACAGCAGGACAGTCACAGATTTAGAGAACAAACGGGTGGTTGCTGGGAGGGAAGGGATAGTTAGAGAGTTTGCGATGGACATGTATTCACTGCTATATTTCAGATGGATAACTAACAAGGACCTACTGTATAGCACATGGAACTCTGCTCAATGTTATATAGCAGCCTGGACTGGAGGTGAGTTTGGGGGGAGAATGAATAAATTTATGTGTATGGCTGGGTCCCTTTCTTGTTCACCTGAAACTATCACAACATTGTTAACTGGCTGTACCCCAGTACAAAATTAAAAGCTTTAAAAAAAAAAAAAAACTCCAGTCAAAATTATTGTGGGTATAGATTATTCTAAAATCTATATACAAAGGCAAAAGAACTAGAACAGCTAAAACAATATTGAAAAACAGTAAGTAGAAGGAATCTCCTAATTTCAATACTTCTTATAGCTATAGTAACTGAGACTATATGAGATGTTAGACATGTAGGCCAATGGAACAAAACTGAGGACCCAGAAATCCGTTGCTGTTCAGCGGCAAGTCCTCTCAGACTCTGTGACCCCCCGGACTGCAGCACACCAGGCTCCTCTGCCCTTCACCATCTTCCAGGGTTTGCTCAAGTTCATGTCCATTGAGTCGGTGGTGCCATCTAACAGTCTTCATCCTTTGCTGCCCTCTTCTCCTTTTGCCTTCAATCTTTCCCAGCACGGGGTCTTTTCCAATGAGTTAGCTATTTGCATCAGGTGACCAAAATATGGAAGCCTCAGCTTCAGCATCAATCCTTCCAATGGGTATTCAGGGTTGATCTCCTTCAGGATGGACTGGTTGGATCTTCTTGCAGTCCAAGGGACTCTCAAGAGTCTTCTCCAACACCACAGTTCAAAAGCATCAATTCTCTGAAGTTTAGGCTTTTTTATGGTCCAACTCTCACATCCATACATGACCACTAGAAAAACCACAGCTTTGACTATACAGACCTTTGTCAGCAAAGTGATGTCTCTGCTTTTTAATACACTGTCTAGATCTGTTGTAGCTTTCCTTTCAAGGAGCAAGTGTCTTTTATTTTCATGGCAGCAGTCACCATCCAGTGATTTTGGAGTCCAAGAAAATAAAATCTGTTACTATTTCCACCTTTTCCCCTTTTATTTGCCATGAAATAATGGGACCAGATACCATGATCTTAGTTTTATGAATGTTGAGCTTTAAACCAGATTTTTCACTCTCCTCTTTCACCCTCATCAGAGGCTCTTTAGTTCCTCTTTGTTTTCTGCCATTAGAGTGGTATCATCTCCATATCTGAGGCTGTCGATATTTCTTCCAGCAATCTTGATTCCAGCTTGCAATTCACCCACCCCAGCATTTCGCATGATGTACTTTGCATATAAGTTAAATAAACAGGGTGAGAATATATAGCCTTGTTGTACTCCTTTTCCAATTTTGAACCAGTCAGTTGTTCCATGTCCAATTCTGCTGCTTCTTGACTCACATAAACATTTCTCAGGAGGCAGGTCAGGTGGTCTGGTATTCCCATCTCTTTTAAGAATTTTCCACAAATTGTTGTGATCCACATAATCAAAGGCTTTAGCGTAGTCAATGAAGTAACTGTTTTTCTGGAATTCCCTTGCTTTTTCTATGATCCAACAGATGTTGGCAATTTGATCTCTGATTCCTCTACCTTTTCTAAATCCAGCTTGTACATCTGGAAGTTCTCAGTTCACATACTGCTAAAGCCTAGCTTGAAGGATTTAGAGCATAAACGTACTAGTATGTGAAATGAGTGCAATTGTGCAGTAGTTTGAACATTCTTTGGCACTGCCCTTCTTTGGGAATAGAATGACAGCTGACTTTCCAGTCCTGTGGCCACTACTGAGTTTTCCAAATTTTCTGTCATACTGAGTGCAGCACTTTAACAGCATCATCTTTTAGGATTTTAAATAGCTCAGCTGAAATTCCATCATCTACACTAGTTTTATTCATAATAATGCTCCCTAAGGCCCACTTGACTGGACACTCCAGGATGTCTGCCTCTAGTTGAGTGATCACACCATCGTGGTTATTCAGGTCATTAAGACCTTTTTTGTTTAGTTCTTCTGTGTATTCTTGCCACCTCTTCTTAATCTCATCTGCTTCTGTTAGGTCCTTACCGTTTCCGTCCTTTATCATGCCCATTCTTGCATGAAATGTTCCCTTCCCATCTTCAATTTTCTTGAAGAGATCTCTAGTCTTTCTCATCCTATTGTCTTCCTCTATTTCTTTGCATTGTTCATTGATGAAGACTTTCTTATCTTTCCTTGCTATTCCCTGGAACTCTGCATTCAGTTGGGTATATCTTTCCCTTTCTCCCTTGCCTTTTGCTTCTTTTCTCAGCTATTTGTAAAGCCTCCTCAACCACTTTTCTTCTTGCATTATTTTTCTTTGGGATGGTTTTGGTCACTGTCTCCTGTACAATGTTATGAACCTCTGCCCATAGTTCTTCAGGTACTCTATCAGATCTAATTCCTTGAAACTATTTCTCATGTCCACTGTATAATCATAAGGAATTTGACTTAGATCATACCTGAATGATCTAGTGGTTTTCCCTACTTTCTTCAATTTAAGCCTGAATTTTGTAACACAGAGCTCATGATCTGAAACACAGTCAGCTCCTGGTCTTGTTTTTGCTGACTGTATAGAGCTTCTCCATCTTCAGCTGCAAAGAATATAATCAGTTTGATTTCACTACTGACCATCTGGTAACATCCATGTGTAGAGCTGTCTCTTGTGTTATGGGAAAAGGGTGTTTGCTATGACCAGCATGTTCTCTTGACACAACTGTTAGCCTTTGTCCCGGTTCATTTTGTACTCCAAGAACAAACTTGCCTATTACTCTGGGTATCTTTTGACTTTCTACTTTTGCATTCCAATCCCCTATGATGAAAAGGACATCTTTATTGGTGTTAATTCTAGAAGGTGTTGTAGGTCTTCATAGAACCATTCAGCTTCTTCAGCATTAGTGCTGAAGCACAGATTTGGATTACCATGACACGGAATGGTTTGCCTTGGAAATAAACTGAGATCATTTAGTTTACTGATTCCTAGGAAGAACTGATGCTGAAGCTGAAACTCCAATACTTTGGCCACCTCATGCGAAGAGTTGACTCATTGGAAAAGACCCTGATGCTGGGAGGGATTGGGGGCAGGAGGAGAAGGGGACGACAGAGGATGAGATGGCTGGATGGCATCACCGACTCGATGGGCATGAGTTTGACTCACGGGGTCGCAAAGAGTCCGACACGACTGAGCAACTGAACTGAAGTTATCGATGTTCACTCTTGCCAGCTCCTGCTTGACCACATCCAACTTACCTTGATACGTGGACCTAATGTTAATTCCAGGTTCCTATGCAATGTTGTTCTTCACAGCACTGGACTTTACCTTCACCGCCAGACACATTCACATTGAGTGTTATTTCCATTTTGGCTCAGCGGCTTCACTCTTTCTGGAGCTACTAGTAACTGCCCTCCGCTCTTCCCTAGGTTCATACTGGACACCTTCTGACCTGGGGCGTTCACCTTCCAGTGTCGTATCTTTTTGCCTTTTCACACTGTTCATGGGGTTCTTGAGGCAAGAAGCCTGGGGTGCTCTGCCATCCCTCCTCCATTTGACCGCAATTTGTCAGGACTCCACTATGACCCGTCCGTCTTGGGTGGCCCCACACGGCATGGCTCATAGCTTCACTGAGTTACATAAGTCCCTTTGCCACGACAAGGCTGCGATCCATGAAGGAGGCTGAAGAAATAAATGGGTCCACACAAATATGCCCAATTTTGATAAAACTGCAAAAGCAATTTATGGAGGAAATGGTGCTGGAAAAACTGAACATAGGAAAAAAAAAATAAAACTCAACCTAAGTTTCAAAGCATATACAAAAATTAACTCAAAATTAAAAGAGACTTTACAATGTAAAGCCATATAACTTTTAAAAAAAAAGTTAAAATCTCTGTACCATTTTACATTCCCATCATATGAAGGGTTCTCTGCATCCCCTCCAGGATGTCACTTTTTAATTTTAGCCTGATAGATATATAGTGATATCTTATTATGGTTTTAATTTGCATTTTCCTAATGTCAAATAGTCAATCCTCATCCCAGTTCCCAAGAAGGGCAGTACTAAAGAATGTTCAAACCACTGGACAATTGCACTCATCTCCCATGCTAGTAAGGTCATGCTCAAAATCTTACATGCTAGGCCTCAGCATTAGGTGAACCAAGATCTTCCAGACGTCTAAGCTTGAGAAAAGGCAGAGGAACCAGAGACCAAATTGCCAACATTTGCTGGATCACAGTGAAACCAAAGGGAATTCCAGAAAAACATCTATCTCTGTTTTATCGACTACACTAAAGCCTTCGACTGTCTGGACTGTAACAAACTATGGAAAACTCTTAAAGAGATGGGAATGCCAGACCATCTTACCTGTCTCCTGAGAAACCTGTATGCAGATCAAGAGGCAACAGCTAGAACTCAGTATGGAACAACTGACTGGTTCAGGATTGAGAAAGGAGTACAGCAAGGCTGTTTGTTGTCACCCTGTTTATTTAACTTATACACTGAGCACATCATGAGAAATGCCGGGATAGATGAGTTATAAGCTAGAATCAAGATTGGTGGGAAAAACATCAATAAACTCAGATATGTGGATGATACTACTCTAATGGCAGAAATCGGAGAGGAAATAAAGAGCCTCTTGATGAAGGTGAAGGAAAAGAATGAAAAAGCCAACTTAAAACTAAATATTAAAAAAACCAAGATCATGGCATCTGGCCGCATTACTTCATGGCAAATAGAAGGAGAAAAGGTGGAAGTAGTGACCGAGTTCCTCTTTTGGGCTCTAAAATCACTGTGGATGGTGACTGCAGCCATGAAATCAGAAGAGGACTGCTCTTTGGCAGGAAAGCTATGACAAACCTAGATGGTGTGTTAAAAAGCAAAGACATCACTTTGCCTACAAAGGTCCTTATAGTCAAGGCTGTGGTCTTTCCAGTGGTCATATACAGTTGTGAGAGCTGGACCGTGAAGAAGGCAGAGCACTGAAGAATTGATGCCTTCAAACTGTGGTGCTAAAGAAGACTCTTTGAGAATCCCTCTGACAGCAAAGAGGTCAAACCAGTCAATGTTACAGGAAATCAACCATGAATACTCATTAGGACTAATGTTAAAGCTGAAGCTCCAATATTTTGGTCACCTGATGCAAACAGCCAACTCATTGGAAGAAACACTGATACCGGGAAAAGATTGAGGACAGAGGAGAAGAGGGCAACAGAGGACCAGATGTTTGGACGGCATGACTGACTCAATGGACATAAGTTTGAGCAAACTCTGGGAGATGGTGAAGGACAAGGAGGTCTCGTGTGCTGCAGTCCATGGAGTCGCGAAGAGTTGGACATGACTGGGAGACTGAACAACAACAATACTAACAATGTTGAACATCTTTTCATGTGCTTGGGCTAGGGCTGGCCAAAAAGTTCTTAGATCTGACAACAAAAGCATCATTCATAAAAGGAAAACTAGATAAACTGGACTTCACTGAAATTTAAAACCTCTGTTCTACCAAAAAATTCTGTTAAGAAGATGGGAAAAAATGAGCTACAGAGTAGGAGAAAACATTTGCAAATCACGTATCCAACAAAGGACTAGCCTCTTGAGAAATCTGTATGCAGGTCAGGAAGCAACAGTTAGAGCTGGACACAGAACAACAGACTGGTTCCAAATAGGAAAAGGAGTACGTCAAGGCTGTATGTTGTCACCCTGCTTATTTAACTTATATGCAGAGTACATCATGAGAAACACTGGGCTGGAGGAAGCACAGCTGGAATCAAGATTGCCAGGAGAAATGTCAATAACCTCAGATATGCAGATGACACCACCCTTATGACAGAAAGTGAAGAGGAACTAAAAAACCTCTTGATGAAAGTGAAAGAGGAGAGTGAAAAAGTTGGCTTAAAGCTCAACATTCAGAAAACTAAGATCATGGCATCTGGTCCCATCACCTCATGAGAAATAGATGGGGAGACAGTGGAAACAGTGTCAGACTTTATTTTTGGGGGCTCCAAAATCACTGCGGATGGTGACTGCAGCCATGAAATTAAAAGACGCTTACTCCTTGGAAGGAAAGTTATGACCAACCTAGACAGCATATTAAAAAGCAGAGACATTACTTTGCCAACAAAGGTCCGTCTGGTCAAGGCTATGGTTTTTCCAGTGGTCATGTATGGATGTGAGAGTTGGACTGTGAAGAAAGCTGAGCACCGAAAAATTGATGCTTTTGAACTGTGGTGTTGGAGAAGACTCTTGAGAGTCCCTTGGACTGCAAGGAGATCCAACCAGTCCATCCTAAAGGAGATCAGTCCTGGGTGTTCTTTGGAAGGACTGATGCTGAAGCTGAAACTCCAGTACTTTGGCTACCTCACGCGAAGAGGTGACTCATTGGAAAAGACCCTGATGCTGGGAGGGATTGGGGGCAGGAGGAGAAGGGGACGACAGAGGATGAGATGGCTGGATGGCATCACTGACTCGATGGGCATGAGTTTGAGTAAACTCCGTGAGTTGGTGATGGGCAGAGGCCTGGCGTGCTGCGATTCATGGGGTCGCAAAGAGTCGGACACGACTGAGAGACTGAACTGACTGACCTGAGTATCTAGAATACACAAAGAACTCTCAAACTTCAATGGCAAAACACCCAAACAATCCAATTAGAAAATGGGCAATAAAAAGAAAGATATTTCAACAAAGATGATATACAAATAGTAAATAAGCACATGAAAAGGTCTTCAATAGCATTAGCATTAGGGAAATGCAAATTAAAACTGTAATAAGATATCACAAATATACCTACCAGAGTGGCTAAAATTAAAAAATGACATCCTGGAGGGGTGTCTGAGACCCCTTCATACATTCATAGTGGAAATGTAAAACGGTACAGTCATTGAAAACAGTTAGGCTATTTCTTAAGAAAGGAAGCATGTAATGACCATACTATTCAGCAATTTTAATTTGGGGGCATTTATCCCAGTGAAACACACAAACTTTATACATGAAGATTTATAGCAAATTTCATTTGTAACAGTCAAAAACTAGCAACAATGCAGATATCTTTCAATGGGTAAATGGTTAAGCAAACTGTGTACATCCACACCATAGAATACTACTCAGCAGGAATAAACTATTAGTATACGCAACAGCCCCTGAATGATCTCCAAAAATTATGTTGACAGAAAAAAGCCAACCCCAAAAGGTTACATACGTTATTTTTCCATTCACATAACATTCTTGAAACTGAAGAAATACAGAACAGACTAGTTGTTCCAGGGGCAGAGGTGGAGATGGGGATGGGAGGGAGGTGGGTGTGGCTGTAACAAGGCAACAGGAAGGATACTTGTGGTAGTGATGGAAATGTTCTGTATCTTGACTGTATCAGTGTCAATATCCTGGCTGTGAAATTGTTTTGTAAGATGTTACCATTGTGGAGAACCATGGAAAGGGTACAGGGGATCTATGTACTGTTTCTTACAACTAACTCCATGTGAATCTATGATTACCTCAAAAAGAAAAGTTTAATTGAAAGAAAAACAAATTCTTATCTCACCAGCAGCATAAAAGCAGACAGAGGGACACTGGCCAAAGTCTGCTGACCCCTTTCCTGGTTAGTTATATTATTGCAAATATCTTCTTCCAGTTTTTTGGATTGAATTTATCTTCCTTTGTATTATCTTTCAGTGAAAGTAAGTTCATAATTTTAATTTATCACTCCTCTTTCTCTCTGTATGCCTTAACAAGCCTTATTCTACTCTGAGGCTATAAGGAGATTGTTCTATACTTTTTCCTAAAAGTTTTAAAGCTTTGTTTTTCACATGTAAGTATGGTTCATCCAGAGTTTAATTTTGTGTATGAGGTAAGGTATGGATATAATTTCATATTTTTCCACATAAAAAAGCAATTGTCCAGATTCAATAACTAAAGTGCCTGTCCTTTCACCAGAGATGTACAACTCTACAAGAATAGTCATAGTTTATCCATTTGCAAGAACCTCTTTTGGGGGACTCTCTATTGTATTTTATTGGTCTTAAATATTCATAGGCTTTTGGACTTCCACATAAATTTTACTTATTATTTTTCCACATCAATTTTAGAATTAGCCTGTTCCATTCCTGGGAAAACCTGTGGGAATTTTTATTGAAATTATGCAGAATCAACAGATTAATTTGGGGAGAATGACTCTTAAATAACTCTTTTTCTGTCTTTCTATCCACAAACATGAAACTTTCACCATTTTAGACTTCCTTAAAGACTTTCAATAAAACTTATTTCCCCCATAGGCCATGCTCACCTTTCACTGGGTTCATTTCTATGTACCTTAATTTTTTTAATTGCTCTTATGAATGTTACATTTAAAAAATTATCTTCTGTTGTTTATTCATGGAAATATAAATAAAACTGATTTATATATATATCTGATATATATCCAACTACCTTATTAAATGTTATTTCTAATAATTTATGTATTATTTAAGTTTTGCTATGTAAAGAAACATCATCTGTAAATTATGAGCTTTGTTTCTCCTATCCCAGTATTTATGCCTTTAACTTATTTTCCTTACCTTACTAGATAAAAGTATATCCTTGTCTTATTCCTGTTTTTAATGAGAATGCTTATAATGTTTTTCTATTGAAATATTATTTTCTGTAAAGTTTTAGAAGATAGCCTTTATGAGGTTAAGAATAACTTTTCACTTCGAGCTGCTAAAAATCTTTATTTTTAAATCATAAATTAGTGCTGAATTTTATCAAATGCTTTGCTGTGTCTAAAGTGATCATATGGTTTTCATTCTTTAATCTGTTAATGTAGTGAAAGAGTTATTGTTTTTCTTTATTTTTCATTTTTTTCTGGCCTTACCATAAGGCTTGATTGTGGGATCTCAATTCCCTGACCTGGGTCTGAACCCAGGCCATGGCAGTCAAAACCCAGAATCCTAACCACTAGGCAACCACGGAACTCCAGAGTTATCATTTTTCTAATGTTAAATTTCTGTATTTTTGGAAAAAATTCAACTGCCACTACAATTTTCATCAGCCAATATTGACTTCACTTTGCCAATATTTTGTTTAGAAACATTGCGTGTGTATTCATGTGAGAGAAGCCAGCCTGCAATTTATCTCTCTCATAATCTCCTGTCTGATTTGTTATCAGGGTTATACTGGCCTCAAAAAATGAACTAGCAAGTATCTCTTTTATTCCTTAGAAGAATTTATATAATATTGGAATTTTCCGTTCCTTGAAAATTCAGTAAATTTGCTTATAAAACAATCATAGCAAAAAAAAAACAAAAAAACAATCATAGCTTGGTGTTTTCTTTTACAAGACGATTCTAAACATTGATTCAACTGCTTTACAGATATAGGACTGGCAGGTTCTTATATTAGTTTTGAAAATGATATACTTTAAAAAACGTGTCCATTTCTTCTAAGTTTTCAAATTTATTAGCTTATATTTTAATATCCACTACATCTATAGTTATGATCTCTTTTTTAATACTAATGTTTATTTGTTCCCTTTTCTCCTTTTTTCTAATTAATCATTCCAAAAGTTTTTTTCATTAATCTCTTTAAAGAATCCAATTTTGACTTTATTGATCCCTTCTATTGAAGCTTTGTTTTTTATGCTTCTTGTTTCCCCTCCAGTTTTACAGAGCTATAACTGACATATAGCTACAGCTTTGTTTAAAAAAAAAAAATTAAAAACTTTTTTATAAAAGGGAAACAAGAAGTGCTATTTTTATTTATTTATTTATGGCGGCACTGTGCCTTAGTTGCTACACAGGTTTTCTTTCTGGGTGGGGCTAGTGGAGGCTACTCTTCCTTGCTGTGCGTGGGCTTCTCATTGCGGTGGCTTCTCTCGTTGCATAGACAGCACAGGCTCTAGATGCACTGGCTTCAGCAGTTGCGGCTCGCGGGCTCTAGAATGTGGGCTCGGTTGTGGCCCACGAGCTTAGCTGCCCTGTGGCACGTGGGATCTTCCTGCAGCAGGGATAGAACCCATGTCCCCTGCATTGGCAGGCAGATTCTTAACCACTGGACCACCAGGGAAGTCCACAAAATTTTAAATTTTAAAAAACTTTTGTTTTAAAATTTTTGCTGGGACTTCCCTGGTGGTCCAGTGGTTAAGACTCTGTACTCCCAATGCAAGAGGCCAGGGTTTGATACCTGGTCAGGGAACTAGATGGCACATGCCACAATTAAAGATCCTGCATGCCTCCACTAAGACCCGGTACATCCAAATAAACAGATTTTTTTTTTTTAATTTTGTCTGTTCCTTATTTGGATTTATTTTTACTTTTACCTACTTCAATCAACTGTAAGCTCATTTATTTTCACCATGTCTCCTTTGCTCGTTTAAGCATTCAATATTACATACTTCCCCATAAATATTGCTTTTGCTGCATTCAACTTTTTTATTTTTTTGGTGGTACTGGGTCTTCGTTGCTGCGCACAGGCTTTCTCTAGCTGCAGCGAGCAGGAGCTACTCTTTGCTGTGGTGAGCAGGCTTCTCATTGTGGGGGCTTCTCTTGTTATGGATTACAGGCTCTAGGTGCATGGGCTCAATAGTTGTAGCATGTGGGCTCTAGAGCACATATATCCCACAGCTTTTGATGAGAAAAAATTTTCCTTATTGTTCAGTTCTAAGTACTTTTTCAAAAAAAATTTTTGGCCAAGCTGTGTGGCATGCAGGATCTTAGTTCCCCGACAAGGCATTGAACTTATGCCCGCCCATAGTGGAAGCCTGAAGTCTTAACCACTGGACCACCAGGGAAGTCTTCTTAAGTATTTTTAAATTTCTCTTATAATTTTTTCTTTCACCCACACGTTATTTACTTAGGAATATGTCTTTAAATTCCCAAAAGCATGGAGATTAGTGTTCATCTTTTGGTTACTTATCTCTAATGCAAAAGTACCAGAAATGGTCCTGAGAAATGATATTCATCCCAAAAGGAAGGTGAGCTTCTAAACACTCTTTTCTAATACCTGGTTCTGGATGATAGTACTTACCCGTCCCAAACAAAACTGGACAAAATACACAAATTAACTGTTTCTGATACACAGTAATGATAGTGAATAGCAGAGGGCAATTTGCCTGAGAAGAGGAAAACACAGGCCAGGAGCCCACATTGACTCTGGCCCCTTGCCAGGGGGGCATTTTCCCAATTCAAAGCCAAGGCAAGCAGAGCCTGGGCAGTCCGTGGCAGTCACCCTGAGCAGAAGAAACACACAGAAGCGGTTTGGTGCTGGGAATTTATGAGATGGGGAATCGCTGAGAAAAGAGTACAGAAAAGCCCCAGAAATCTAGGGGCTAACCCCAGGTCCTTGGCTGAATCCTAAGCTGCCCATATGCAGGGTAGGTCCTGGGAGGCCTTAGAGAGAAGAGCTGTTGTAGAAGGCAGAGAGTGAGCTAAGAGAGGAATACAGGTATCAGTACAACGCCGGGAAGATAACGGAGTTCCAGACCAGCCAGAGTGGAGCATGGTAAGTACCCTGACACCCTCAGCCTACAAAGTCAGACCTTAGGAAAAGGATTTTGCCTAAGAACAAAGGCTCAAACTGAAGTATACCAGTCCCCAAAAAAGAAAACCAACTTTAATAAGATCAAAAGCTAGTGACTTCATTTCTGCTAGGAAAAAAATCAACGCTATTTAGAGAACATAATATAAAGTCTCTGAAATACAACATCCACAGTATCCAACATACAGTAAAAAAAAAAAAAAAAATTACTGTAAGAAGCCTTGACTCTTAAGCAAGGAGGTAAATGTGAACAAAAGCAGAGCCACAAATGACCCAGATGTTGGAATTAGCAGAAAATGTTTTTACTACAGTAAGTATATTAAAGAACCTGGAAGAAAACATAAACAAAATGGGTGAAAAGATGAAAGAGTTCAGAACTTCCCTGGTGATCCAGTGGCTGAGACTCTGTGTGTCCACTTCAGGGGCACTGGTTTGATCCCTGGTTGGAGAACGAAGGGGGTTTCCCAGGTGGCACTAGTGGTAAAGAACCCGCCTGCCAATGCAGGAGATGTACGAGACGTGGGTTCAATCCCTGGGTCGGGAAGATCCCCTGGAGGAGGGCATGGCAACCCACTCCAGTATTCTTGCCTGGAGAATCCCATGGACAGAGGAGCCTGCGAGGCTACAGTCCATGGGGTCGCAAAGAGTCGGACACGACTGAAACGACTCAGCACTCAAGCATGCACGTGTGGAGCCAAGACGCCGCGTGCCTCAAGGCCCAGCCAAAAAAAAAAAAAAAGGAAAAGTTCAGCTGAGGAATAGGGGGTAAGAGCTAAATGGAAGTTGAAAACTACACTATCTAAAATGAAAAATGCATTAGATGGGCTTAATAGCAGACTGGACATAACAACGGAATAGGTTAGAGATTTCCGAGACATGTCAGTCTGAAGAAGTGGGAAAGCTGTGACCACACCTATAACTGAGAGCAGTGAGCAAGGTGGTGTGAATATTTTCAGCAGTTCAGAGAGGTTGAGGGCTGAGTTCAACTAGGAAAGGAGTTGTGCAAGATATGATTTAGTGAGCTAAGGGAATTAAGGTAATTTGAATGAAGGCAGTTATGACTCTGGAATCTACGCTAAGAAGGGAAGTGAGGGAGTAGAGTGTTGAATAGTGAAGAAGTGGTAGGCGCAGTGCTTTGAGTCCCAGTGCGTCTGATTGTTAGACTGGGGGTTTCAGAGCCTTGCTACCCAAAAAGTGGTCCCAGGACCAGGGGTGCCAGCGCCTCAATTCTCAGGCCCCGCCCCATATGCACGCAATCAGCATCTCTGCAGGTAGCGCTCAGCAAGCTGTTTAACAAGCTCAGCGGTGACTCTGATGCTGCTAAAGCTGGAGAACTGCTCTTCTAGAGGAGGAGAGCTGCAGAGAGTGGTGAGGGGCAGAGTGGGATGCTCCAAATGGGTATTGTGGAGATGTTCAATTATGAGCCATGACAAGGTCTGAGATATAACACAGGGAATGGGAAACTGTGACGGAGTGAAAGGAAAGATCATTGAAGATAAATGGTCTAGGAAATGAGGGGCTAGACTCTTAGACAGATCATCCACAGGATACAATCTGAGTGCCAGCAAGAGAGAAAAATGGTGAGTCAGACACTAAAGTTATCAATGGACAGCGGAGCACGACGGTGAGAACACCAGATGTCTGCAACCAAGAAGGTCAGTAGGTAGTGTAATCTGACAGCCTGCCCTTCCAAGAGAGAGGGTTTAAAGAGAAAGGAAGAAAAACAGTTTGGAACTAGCAAAGGGAGCCACCTCTGGCACTCTTACTGTGGAGATTCTAAGCCACCTCTCAACTCCCATCTCCAACTTCTTCAGCCTTGGCTGACCTTGTTAATTGCCTGCCAAAAGGCATTCTCTCTTCCCTTGCTGACAGATTCCCAAGTTTAGCAACAGTGTGCCTATTTTAAAAGCTACATTTTCCAGCCTCCTTTTCACTGAAGGTCACCAGTTGCAGTTCTCCCTAACAAAATGTAAGCAAAATTGTGGTAGGGCTCCTGAGAATGTGCCTTTTATGAGAACACAGGCTCTGGACCCTCTGCTTCTCCCCTTCTTCCCACCTGGAACCCTGGTTAGCATCATGGAGTTCCCATACCATCCTTGGACCCCCTACCTCCTGAAGTCTTCTACAGCAAAGAGAGAGAAATAGCTCTGCTTCTGGTTAACCTTCACCTACATAGAGCCTGCTTCATTGGAGGGAAGCTCAAAAAAAAACCATTGGAGGGAAGCTCCTGGAGGTTAGTCATGGGCCTTCTCTTCTCTGTCCACAAAGGAAGCCCCCACCAGCCACTGCCCCCACCAGCCACTGCCCCACCAGCCACTGCCCCACCATTAACTCTCACCTTCCCAACCCTCATACTAGTCTTCCCGCCAGGAAGGATCAGGTTTTACTCACTTTTGTCTTCCTTACCTTCCACACCAGCATCCAGATTAGGCTATGCAAACAACAGATACAATTGTTTGCTGCGTTAAACAAGTAAAAACCTCAATTTCAATAACCCAGGTGGAAAAAGCCCTGACTGAATTGCCCAATAACCCTTTTTGTCCTTGCCAAGAATACAGCCTTCCTTTCATTTCAAAGTTCCAGGTTTTCTATACCAACCTTGCTCCTGACTGTTAAAGTCATAAAGTTCTGTAATTTCATCCCAGCCCCTGTTTTGCCCACTGTAAGATGGGACAGAAAGAGAGGACAGAAAGCAGAGTCGTCTAAGCTCTGAAAAGTGACCACAGATGGGCTTCCCTGGTGGCTTAGTGGTAAAGAATCAGCCTGTCAACGCAGGAGGCACAGGTTTGATTCCTGGTCTGGGAAGAGCCCATGTGCCAAGGAGCAACAAAGCCCATGTGCGACAACTACTGAGCTTGTGCTCTAGAGCTTGAAACGACTGAGCCCGCATGTGCCCTAGAGCCCACCACACAACAAGAGAAGCCACTGCAATGCCAAGCCCGTGCATTGCAACTAGAGACGAGCCCCCGCTTGCCGCAACGACAGAAAAGCCCCATGTAGCAACAAAGACCCAGCACAGCCAAAACTAAACAAATAAAAATTTAAAAAAAAAAAAAAAAGTGACCACAGAACCCTGAGAGTGGAGAGGCCAGGCACCTACCAGCAGCTCCTGGGGCCGCTTGGTCACATCAGGGGTCCTCTTGGGAGACCTGTTGCTGGAATTCACGTATAGTTTTCGCTTGTGGAAGAGCTTCCCATTCAGTGCCTGGATGGCAAGTGCCACTTTCTGCATGGAGCCCAGATCTACGAATGCGAAGCTGCAAAGGAAGGAGACGGCAGTTCTGAGCCCAGCTGAAACAGAGCCGCAGGAGGGTCCCGAGCCGAGGAATGGTCTCCTCTCCCCTCTGCGGGGACAGGAGAGAGGCTGGGCCACTCCTAACACACACGGAGGCCACCATGACACCCAGGTTTGGGCTGGGCAGTGGGGGAGCTGGCCCTGGGGTTCCTGGGGGCCGGGAGACATGCGCTGACCCTTTCACCACATGCCATAGGGCATGGCTCTGGGTTTCCTTCATACTGCTCCCCACGGAGGTTCAAAGTCCTTTTACTGCCTTGAACATAAGAAAGGAAAAATATCCAGATTTCAGTGGCAACCAAGGCTGAGGGAGGTTCACTAACTTGCTTCGAGTCAGAAAACAGGGAAAGGACAAGACCAAAAGTAAACCCAGGGCTCTGGACTTCTAACCCAAGGTTGTATGGATAAGGCAGTATTAGCTGCCGAGGCGAGGGCTGAATGTGGAAAGGGGGTTTCCCACATGTCCCTCTGCCGAGTCACAATGGGCGGGGCTCTGGGAGCTGTTGAGCTGGTCTGAGGATCAGTGCATCAGCAAAACGGACAAAGAGGAAAGGAGTTGCTTCCCAAAGAAAACAAAGGAAGAACGGTCATTACCATTTGCAGCCATTCTGGACTCTGTGGACATGGAGAGGGCTGAAGTCCTTTAGAAGGCACCGAATCTCCTCCTACAATGGCAGGGTTTAAAAGAGAGAGAGAGAGACCCGAAAACTGGCAACTGGTTCTCAAGGTTGCAGATCCCCAGCCCGTTAGGCTGTAATCAGCTGAACAAATACTTAATGAGAACCAATGACGTGCTGAGTGTGCCAGGCTTTGTGCTCAGTGAAGCAAATACAGAGACAAGCAGGATGTAAGCGCTGCCTTCAACTGCAGTTCAACAGACGTGGGGCACTAACAAGACAATCAAGTAAACAGGTCGTTTTACCAGAGGGTGTGAAATTCCATGAGGAAGTACAGATGCCTCTGGGAAAACACAGTCTGGGTATCTAACCCAAATTTGGAGAGAAAAGAAGTGGTCAGGGTGGGCTCCCAGGTGGAAGTGACTTTTAATTTATTAGGAAGGCATTTTTAATTGAGTCTGCTGACTCAGTCCTGTATTCATGGCAACTTCCCTTCATTTCTTTCCTGAAATGTCCGACAGTAAACATGAGCTACCCACAAGTCTTATGCCAAGTGTTACAGGAGATGTGAATTTGAACTTGACATAAGTTGTGCACTCAAGGAGCTTAGAGTTCATAAATGCATGATCTCTGTTTAAACAACAGGGCAGAGTGGCGTCTAAGAGTAAAAGTAAAGTCCAGAGGGGGCAGTGAACAGAGGGAGGACGCTCATCTCTGGTCAGCTGCTGATGGAGCTGTCTGCCATGCCTGCTCTGTAAGGCTCCCCACCCCTACCAACCACCCCAACTTTCCTCACGGCAGCCAGGCCTCTACCGCCTGGGGATACGATCACCTCCCCTGGACATCTCTCCGTCTAATTCTCAACTGTCCCTCCTGTCTGCCCTCTGGCTCCCTCTCCCCCGGATCCTAGTCCCACTCCCACCCCTGGGCTCCAACCATGACTGCCCTCCCTTTTTTGAGATAACATCTACCCAACCCTGATGCCCTTTTGAGCGACACCCTATTTTTTCTCTTTTTCTGCCAAATGTGTAGAAAGAGCTGCGTCCGCCTATTGCCTCCGTTTCCTCCCCGCCCACTCCCTCCTGGCTGCAGCTTGGCCGCTGTTCCTGCTCTGCTGAAAACGCATTCCTGCAGGTCACGGATGTGCTGCCCAGGGCCGTAGCTTCCCCTCAGGCCTCCCTGTCGACTCCTACCTGCACCTACCCTTCCTCCTTCCCCAGCTTCCCCACTGGCCGTTCCCACTACAAATCCCACACCTGTGATGAAAACCAACGTTCCCTGAGAAAATTCTACTTTGGGAAAATGTATATTTATACCATCTTCTGTTATTACCAATCTAAAGTCACTTTGTTGGCAAGGGAAGAGAAATGCATAATGTATAGCTCGTTTTTCCGAGTCTTCATATTTATATTACATTTAAATTCAAATTTTCTAATTTGCTTTTACTTTTAAATATTTAATGTTTATTACACATGAATCTACAGGATGCTGAGCAACAAGCAATTTGTGAGAACAAGCAGTATGTGCTTAGGATTTTCAGTTTATAAAGCACTATCATATGCCTTATTCCATTTGATCTTTAAAACTACCCTAGGAAGTGTGTATTATTATTGTCCTCGTTCTCAAATGCATAAAATAAAGACCATCGAGATTAAGTGACTGGCTTAAGATTACACAGCTAAAAAACAAAAAAAAAGATTACACAGCTAATTTAGAGTCAAGATTTGAACTCAAGGCTTCTAACCTCAAATACTGCATTCTTTTCATGATATCATGCAAAACGATACCTTTCTTCTGGCCAGATTTTCCTGTTATTAAAAGAGAGAATTCCCTTGTGGTCCAGTGGTTAGGACTCTTGTGCTTTCACTGCCGAAAGCATGGATTCAATCCCTGGTCAGAGAACTAATATCCCAAAAGCCGTGTGGTACAGCCAAAAATAAATCAATGAAAAAATGATGAAATAAAATAAGAGAAAACTCCCATATTTTTGTACCTTCAATAGCAGGTGTCAGGAAACCACAGCCTTGGGCCAAATCCAACCCACCACCCTTTCTCTAAATCTAATTGGAGTGCAGCCACGCACATTCATTTATGTGTTCTCCATGGCCGCTTTCATGCCCCAGTGGCAGGGAATCTGCAACAGAGGCATATGGCCTGCAAAGCATAAAACCTTACTATCTGACCCTTTGGGGCTTTCCAGATGGTGCTAGTGGTAAAGAATCTGCCTGCCAATGCAGGAGATGTAAGAGAGGCAGGTTTGATCCCTGGGTTGGGAAGATCCCCTAGAGAAGGGCACGGCAACCCACTCCAGTATTCTTGCCCGGAGAATCCCATGGACAGAGGAGCCTAGTGGGCTATCCCATGGGGTCACACAGAATCAAACATGACTGAAGCGATTTAGCATGCACGCATCTGACCCTTTACGGAAAACTTGGCAAACCCTTCTCCTATAGCAATGATCCTCAATTCTGACTGCATATAAGATTCAGCTGGAAAGTCACATTTTTTTTAAAAGAACTACCTACCAGAGTGATGCCTGGCCCACCCCAGATGAACAAAATCAGAATCTCCAAGGTTGAGATTAAAGCAGTATTTTTATCAATATTTTTTAAAAGATGATGGCAATATGCAGCCAAGGTCAAAAACTACTGTTCCCTGGTATCAAACTGATTCAGGAAGCACTGATTTTCAGAAAATGTGCTTGAGAGAAAGAAGAGAGAAGAACCACCACCACTACCACACACATACACATACAAAAGAAACCTGCTGACATCTGTTCATCCGTGGTTCATCAATCAGTGCTATCAGTGAGGTCATCCTAGCAGCAGATGTTGTTCTTATTGATAGTTAGCATTAGGAACTACGAAAATCTAAAGGCATAACCTATGACATTATTTTTCTGCCCCTTAATAGTTCAGTTTGTTTATTTAAAAAATTTTTTTTACTATAGATTTGACAGGAAGCTTAGTACATTAAGCTAAAATTGCCTCATATCCCTTAGGGTATCTTTAAATAATGAAAATTAGTTATTAGGATATTTTAATTATAAAAGCATTAAATGTTTATTATAGAAAAGTTTAAAAATACAGATAAGCAAAATAGAGATATCACCCATAATCTTACCACCAAAACATGAGCACTATACATAGATTAAGGGATCATAAAGTATCCTCCGCTTCATAACCTATTTTGCTTATTAATATACTCCTTTCAATCAATCATTACAAAAAACATCTACTGCAGCCTGCCAATAATTATGGCACGAGCATTTATGGACCACTGACTTCATGCCAGACAGGCAGGAGGTTATGGCAGTTACCTGCATGCTAAATGATTCCACATCCACCGGACAGCGGTAATTCAGCAGCTGGACACCACCACGCTGGTGTTGGTAAGGATAAAGGAATTCTGCTGCTGACGTGGCTGGCGGGAGTGGAGGCCTCTCTCCCCTCCTGGTCAAGCCGTGTGCACCGTGTGGCTCTGGCCCCACGCCCAGGTGAGGTCCTAGAGACAGGCATGTAGACATGCGTACAAGCCAGTGCACTGAAGCTGTTTAAAGCGGCAAAAGGACTTCCCTGGTGGCATGGTGGATAGGCATCTGCCTGCCAATGCCAGGGACATGGGTTCGATCCCTGGTTGGGGGAGACCCTGTATGCCATGGAGCAAGCCCATCTGCCACAGCTACTGAGCCCCTGCTCTGGAGACCAGGAGCTGCAACTACTGAAGCCTGAGCACCGAGAGCCTATGCTCAAGAACAGGAGACGCCATCACCATGAGAAGTCTGCACAATGAAACTAGAGTAGCCCCCGCTCGATGCAACTAGAGAAGGCCCATGCAAAGCAACAAAGACCCAGCACAGTCGAAAATAAAGAAAGAAAAGAAAGTGGCAAAAACTGGGAAACACTTAATTTGAGCCATGTGATTTGACATTTCTGCAGATGAAAACTGGTCAAGTACCAGCAGTTTCCTATGATACAAGCTAAGCATCTGAATGTTTATTGGCATTGCATGTATGTGCCAACACAGATACATTTTTTAAAAATGCATGAAATGATAAAAGTCATCGAGAAGAGAAAACACAGAGGAGAGAAAGGACAACAGCGGTATCCCCGTCACCTGAGCTCCCTTCCTCCCAGGACACACCCTGGACCCCACTATTACCAGACTGCCTACCTCCAAAGGGCAACTTCGAGTCCCTGCTCTCTAACCACCCTTCCCTCTCACACCTCTAGTTCCCCAGTTCTATTCTCTGGGGCTGTGATCCTTCAAACTGTGCCACTTTCCCGCCATCCCGCAAACTGCCGACCCTATCCTGACTCTCTGGCCACCCGTTCCGCCCCGCCCCATCGGCCCCCGCCTTCCTCTTTCCACTGTGGTTGATCACTGACTGCAGTCATTTCCTTGTTCAGTGCTTCTGGCAATCCTACTACGTATTCCTAATCATCAACCACCAGCCTCCCAAACAAAACTACCACAGTCTACTTCTCCACTCAGACTTTCCTTGCCCTCTTTCTACTCAGCAGATAACCCCGATTCTTTGCTGAGAAGAGACAAGCAATCAAAACGAACACCCACCCCCTGCCACCACATCAGTTAGCCGCCCCATACCCGTGTGCACCCCTCTACAGAGAAGACCTGTCCTTGCTCCAGACAACCCCTCTTAACCTTCTCAAGGCCTTGCATACTAAACGATCTCCTCTTTTTCCTGCATTAACTACCCTCCCCACTGGATGAGTATACAAATGAGCTCTAATATTTGCTATCTAAATACTTAAAGACACGTAACAACTTTGACCTTACAAGCCCCTCCTGCTCCCACCCCGCTTCCTATCCTTCTTTATTACAAAAATCCTTGAAAAACTTGTCTGTACTCACTGTCCACTTCCTCTAACTCATCCAACAAATGATTATTAAGTGCCTACTCTGTGCTAGAAAATGTCTTTTGTGCCATGAACAGGGTACCCAAAGTCTCTCCCCTCCTGGGGCTGACCTTTTTTTTTTTTAATTTTAAATTTATTTACTTTTTTAACTGAAGGATAATTGCTTTACAGAATTGTGTTGGTTTCTGCCAAACCTCAACATGAATCAGCCACCGGTAAACATATGCCCCCTCCTTCAGAACCTCCCTCCCCATCCCACCCCTCTGGGTTGTAACAGAGCCCTGGTTTGAGCTCCCTGGGTCATGCAGCAAATTCCCACTGGCTGTCTATTTTACTTATGCTCATGTACATGTTCATGTTTCTCTCTCCATACCTCCCACCCTCTCCTTCCTCTCTCCTCTGCCTCCCTGGGTCCATAAGTCTGTTCTGTGTCTCCACAGCTGCCCTGAAAATGATTTCATCAGTACCATCTTTCTAGATTCCATATATACGTGCAAGTATATAATATTTGCTTTTCTCTTTCTGACTTACATCACTCTGTATAATAGGCTCTTAGTTTCCACCTATTACTTATTTGTTACTTTGGGTGCACCAGGTCTTAGTTGCAGCACACAGATCTCCGATTTTCCTTGCAGCATGAGAAGTCTTATTTGGAACATGTGGGATTAGTTCGCTGACCAGAGAATGAGCCCAGGCCCCCTGCACTGGGAGTGTGGAGTCTTAGCCACTGGACCACCAGGGAAGTCCCTCCTGGGACTGATGTTACTTAGGAAAGACAGATAATCAATTAAAATCAATGAGAAATGTGCATGGTGAGTTCAATGGTGATTATATTAAGCAGACATATTAAGTCAGAGAGGTGACTTATCAAACTACAAACAACTAATACGCAAATGTCATCAACTGTCTCAAAAATATCTTTTAACTGTTGTTTTGTCGCAGTCAGGGTCAGAACAAGGTCTACTTATCCTGTTTGGTCATCATTTCTCTTAGGTCTCTTCTAAACGTCTTTATATCAGATCTCCCTGCTTTAATTTTTCCATGACTTTGACTTGTAACATATACCAGGTCAGCTATTCTGTAGACAAGAGTACTGCTTCCTTATTGTAAGCATTTAACTTGATCTTCTATCCCCACCCCTGTTTCCTTTAGACTAGAAGTTAGCCATGGAGCTTTCACATATAGGTTATTATTTACATTTTTGGCTAGAATACTTTATAGATGGTGTGAGATCTTCAATAATATGACATCACTTTAGGAGACTTGTACGTGGCTGTCTCACTTTCAGTTCAGTTCAGTTCAGTCGCTCAGTCATATCCGACTCTTTGCGACCCCATGAACCACAGCACGCCAGGCCTCCCTGTCCATCACAAACTCCCAGAGTTTACTCAAACTCATGCCCATCGAGTCGGTGATGCCATCCAGCCATCTCATCCTCTGTCGTCCCCTTCTCCTCCTGCCCCCAGTCCCTCCCAGCATCAGGGTCTTTTCCAATGAATCAACTCTTCACATGAGGTAGCCAAAGTACTGGAGTTTCAGCTTCAGCATCAGTCCTTCCAATGAACACCCAGGACTGATCTCCTTTAGAATGGACTGGTTGGATCTCCTTGCAGTCCAAGGGACTCTCAAGAGTCTTCTCCAACACCGCAGTTCAAAAGCATCAATTTTTCAGCGCTCAGCTTTCCTCACAGTCCAACTCTCACATCCATACATGACCACTGGAAAAACCATAGCCTTGACCAGACGGCCCTTTGTTGGCAAAGTAATGTCTCTGCTTTTTAATATGCCATCTAGGTTGGTCATAACTTTCCTTCCAAGGAGTAAGTGTCTTTTATTCATGGCTGCAATCACCATCTGCAGTGATTTTGGAGCCCAAAAAAATAAAAGTCAGCCACTGTTTCCACTGTTTCCCCATCTATTTCTCATGAAGTGATGGGACCAGATGCCATGATCTTAGTTTTCTGAATGTTGAGCTTTAAACCAACTTTTTCACTCTCCTCTTTCACTTTCATCACGAGACTTTTTAGTTCCTTTTCACTTTCTGCCATAAGGGTGGTGACATCTGCATATCTGAGGTTATTGATATTTCTCCCGGCAATCTTGATTCCAGCTTGTGCTTCTTCCAGCCCAGCGTTTCTCATGATGTACTCTGCATATCTCACTTTAGGCGACGCTAAATTAATCAACAAACTCAGACAGGGACTTCCCTGGCGATCCAATGGTTAAGACTCCACAATGGTTAAGACAGCCTGATCCTTTCATTATAAAACTGCCCATCAATATTTTATCTAATGAATTTACTATGCTCTGATAACCACTGTCTGAAACAGGTATTAAGATTTGCAAAATGATGATTTTCAACCATTTCCTCTGCATTTATGAGCTAGAGTTCCTCTGTAAAGAACTTTCTCTCATTCACTAGTGTTATTCATTTGCCCTGAAATGGCACTGGTGTTGGAAAAGCAAGATAAACAATTAACCTTTTCCTTTAATTAACAGATTTTATATTACTGAACTATTTCTTGCTATCTTCAATGTGTCCAATATTTCTTTAGGTATCACTACAAATTATTGCTTTTTATCACTAGTAAGTTTTAATCAAAGGTAGTCAGTATTTTTGAAACATAAATTGTCCCATTTTTGGCCCACGGGATCCTCTTTTTGCTTGTTCTTATGTCTTTTTATTTGGAAACGTTTAAACATGTGTAGAAAACAGTATAACAAATTCCTATATACCTATCAGCCTTAATTCTCAATTCAAAAAAAAGGGAGCAAATAAGGGCACCTGTTCCTTGTTTTTGCTCCTTCATGCTGCAGTAAAGCCTTGTCTGGAAAAAAAATTAACTCAGGGACACTCTGATTTCATCTATACCTCTTCCTGCCATTAGGCTATTCTGAAACAAATCTCATCACCTCATCACTACATCTGTAAACATTCCAGCACATAGCTCCAAGGAAAAAGTACCTCACCTCTAATTACAACTTCTCCCTTCCCTTCAATCAAACCTAATAGCCTTTCAGAGGTTTCTAGCTTTCCGGCACATAACAGCTCCAAACCTGGAATCTAAGAAGGTATAGTTCCTTTCAGTGGGGAATGGTATTTAAAGTGAGCAATCTAGGATCTTATTGCCACTGGGTTAAGAGCAGCAAGGTATTTCAACCAGCAGAATTAGGAGATACGCATCTTTGAAAGGGAAAATAATCACTGTAATCATGGATTCTAATTCTTATAGAGCTACAGATGGTTTTTATTTATCTTATGCTGAAAATCTTTATTCCTAACAATACTAGTTATTATATCCTACTTTAAAATATATAACAGGTTCAAATAATACCAGGGTTACTACAGACAACAAACTTATTGAGCAAAGTCTAAGACTTCTTTGCAGTTCTTTTTATGCTTATAATGTATCCTACTGAGGATACACAGTCAAAATATCACATTCTAAGGTCAATTTGAATAATTCTGTTCTCTGACACCAAACTAATTATATCACTAGTTTCTTTTCAGTTTTTAGGGAGTGCTTTTTTAATAGATCATTTTGACTCTCTTAATTATGAAAACATCCATGTACTTTAAAGTCAAAACAATACCACAAGGTAAATTCAGAAACTGTCCCTCCAAAAAGAGAGGACACATGGAAACACAGAGCTGATGCGCCTGGCTGCATGGCAGAAACAACCCTGTAAAGCAACCGCACTCCAGTAAAAATTAATTTTACATTTTTAAATAAATAAATAAAATAAATTGTGCCTCCATCTCCCTTCTATCATTTTTCCTTCCCTCCCCCAGAGGTCACCATCTTTATTCCCTTTTTATCTTTCCACTGTTTATTTTGGCAAATTTAAAGAGAGATTCCATTCTCTTCCTCCCTTCTGATGCAAAAGACTGTTTGATTCTAGGTGTATTTTTATACCCGCTGACAGATTGAATGTGAAGTGTGAAAAAACATGTGAGATATGAAACAAGAATATTTCCCAGGTTTTGGGCCATTTACTGAGATGAGGAAGACCGTGGGAGGAGCAGGCTGGACACATCAAGTTTGAAATGCCTATTAGTTGCCCAAGTAGAGATAAGGACTCGGGCAACTGAATAGACAAGTTCAGAGTTCATGGGCAAGGTACAAGCTGGGAATACAGATAACTGGTCAGGATTTTCTACTACCACAATCATATCACCTGCACCAGTGATACTTATCTCCGCCTTTCCCATTCTTGTGTCTTTCTTTTTCCTTGCCTGCTGCACTGACCGAGACCACCAGTACAATGTTGACAGAAATAGCAATAGCCGGTATTCATATCTTGTTCCTGATCTCAAAGGGAAAGCTATCAAAGTTGTGTCCCTAAGTATTGCATTTGCTATACACTGTTAAGTCCTTAATCCATCTAGAATCCATTCAGTTTATGTTCTAATGTAAAGGTCCAATTTCATTTTTCTTGTATGGATAAATAAACATCTCAGAACCAGTTTACTGAATAGTCCCTTCTTTCCCAACTCATCTGCAATGCCACCTGATTATACACACCAAGTTTTCATATACGTGTAGGTCTATTTCTGGACTTTTGATGTTTCATACATTGACAATTAGCAATGCATCCACATCAAGGTCATCATGATTATAGTGGAAAATTTACTCTGTCTCCCTTATTCTTCCTCTTCAAAAAAGGTACATTTATTCATGGGACATGTTCTGTTTCATGTAAATTTTAGAATCAGTTTGTCAAGCTCTTTGAAAATCCTTTGGGTATTTTGATCACAATGGTATTGAATCTATATATCAATCTAAGGATCATAAAATTGATTCTTATCCATCTCTTTGTTGAGGTCTTCCTTAATGTCTTTCAGTAAAGCCTAATTTTCTGTTTCTATGTCTTGCACAACTTTTATTAATTTCTAGCACTTTGTAACTTTTCCTCTGTATAGAAATACAATTGACTTTTGTATATTTATCTTATATTCAACCACCTTAACTATCAATAATTCTAGCATATCCAAGAGTCTTCTGAGCTTCAACTTCGACAATCATCTGCAAATAATGACTTAGTTTTTTCCTTTCCAATTCTTACACCTCTCACTTTTTTTTTTTTTTCACCTCTCACTTTTTTATTTTCTCACTCGCTCTAGCTAAGGGATTGCATAAAATGTTAAACAGAAATGATAAGAGGCACTAGTGTCTTGTTCTTGATTTTAAAATACCTGTTTCCCAAGTGACAATGTTTTCTGTGTATTTTCTGTGGATACTCTTTATCAGATTTTGGAAGTTTCCTTCCACACACAGTTCAAATGTTTTTCTGTAAATTGGGCTTTTAACTTTATTAAAAGTTAAATTTTAGCTTGAAGGTTCCCAGACCATGTAAGTAATATGAATTTAAGCCACAATTCACATGAAATCAGGCCTACTGTTATATGTTCTTAGGGAGACTGTTTACCCTACCAGCCTCAGATCCTGGCCAAGTCAGATTAACTTTCTCAACACCACCCTGGGCCAATAAGCAAAGTTTTGTGGTTCACACTTTCACTGAGGGGCCAGCCCTTCAACCATCCTGCTTTTGCAGGGATGTCGATTACCACGCCCCTCCTCACATAGGCCCCGAGTGTCGTCTCCTACCCTGACATGGCTGCTATAATCCAATCCAATCTTTAGGTTTTGAGGTACGCACAGACCCTAGGGAATTGACTGGATTCTCCTAGTTTTCAAGTTATTGCTTATCTGGGGCCCTCTTAATTTTCCTTACTTTCTTAGGAGTCAGCTACGTATTTTAAGGTGGCATTTCTCAAGAGGCACATGAAAAGATGTTCAACATCTCTAATTATTGGGGCTTTCCTGGTGGCTCAGATGGTAAAAAAAAAATCCACCTTCAATGCAGGAGATCCAGGTTTGAGATCCCTGGGTTGGGAAGATCCCCTGGAGAAGGGAGTGGCTACCCACTCCAATATTCTTGCTTGGAGAATTCCATGGACAGAGGAGCCTGGTGGGGCTACAGTCCATGGGGTCACAAAGAGTCCGACAAGATATCACTTCACACCAGACAGAAAGTCTATCATCAAAAAATCCACAAACAATAATGTGGGTATGGAGAGAAGGGAACCCTTCTACCCTGTTGGTTGGAATGTAAATTGATACAGCCACTATAGAGAAGTTAAGAATAGAGCTACTGTGTGACCCTGCAATCCCACTCCTGGGCATATATCTGAAGAAAAACATGATCTGAAAGGATACCTGCACCCCAATATTCACTGCAGCTCTGTAAGCCAGACAGAGAAATATCCTAAGACATCCCTTATATGTGTAATCTAAAAAGAAATGATACAAATGAACTTAAAAGAGAGACCCACAGACTTAGACAACAAACTTATGGTTGCCAGGGTTGGGGAGGGGATGGGGACGATGGGGGAAAAGGGATAATTAGGGGCTTGGGATGGATACGTACACACTGCCATATTTAAAACAGATACCCAACAAGGACCTCCTGTACAGCACACGGAACTCTGCTCAGTGCTATGTGGCAGTGGGACGGGTGGGGAGTTTGGGGGACAATGGTACATGTATTGTATGGCCGAGCCCCTTCGCTGTTCGCCTGAAGCTTATCACAACATCGTTTGTTCATCAGCCTTGCTGCTGCTGCTTAGTCCCTTCAGTCGTGTCCAACTCTGTGCCATCCTAAGGACTGCACACTGCCAGGTTCCTCTGTCCATGGATTCTCTAGGCACGAGTACCAGAGTGGACTGCCATGCCCTCCTCCAAGGGATCTTCCTGACCCAGGGACGGAAACCAGGTCTGCGGCATTGCAGACAGATTCTTTACCGCTGAGCCACCAGGGAAGCCCCTCATCAGCTGTATACACGAATACAAAATAAAGTTTAAAGTGGCATTTCTTATATTTTAGCTTCTGTTTCCAAGTATTTTCTTGGACGAGGGCTTTGAGGTTATCCAATCTATCATAATTAAGGAAACAGAGGCATCTGAAGATTTTAAATCCAATTGGCATCATGAAGGTTACTCATATACTCAACAAGACCAGTTTCAGAAAACTGGTGAGGGGAGAATGCAAACCACTGGGTTCAAGAGTTAAGTGTGAGATCAATTTCAAAACTTACCACAAAGCTACAATACGCAAGTGCAGTACTGGCATAAGGATAGACATACAGATCAATGGACTAGAAAGAGACTCCAGAAATAAACTGCTACATTTATGGTCAATGGATTTGCAACAAGAGTGCCAAAATAATTCAGTGGGGAAAAATTTATTTTTAGCAAATAATGCTGGGGCAACTGGATATACACATGCAAAAGAATGAAACTGACCTTGACCTCAAACCACAGGCAAGAATAAATTTAAAAAGGATTACAAACCTAAATATAAGAGCAAAAACTACAAAACTCCTGGAAGAATGAATACATGTAAATCTTTGTGACCTTGGATTAGGCAATAGATTCTTAGATATGGCACCTGAAGCAACCAAAGAAAAAAATGGAAAATTGGAATGCATCAAAATTGAACATTTGTGTTTCAAAGGATACTACAGACAAAATAAAACACAACTGATGGGAGAAAATATTTACAAATCATGTATCTGGTAAGAGACCTGTATCCAGAATATATAAAGAACTCTTACAACTCAATAATAAAAAAGATGAACTGATTTTAAACTGGGTAAAGGATCTAAAAAATATTTCTCCAAAGAAGATATACACAAAGAGACAATAAACACATGAAAAGATGCTCATTAATTACTATGAAAACACAAATCAAAAACACAATGAGATACCACTTCACATCTACTAGATGGCAAAAATCAAAAAGACAGACTGTAACAGTTTTGGGCCAGGAAGTGGAGAAATTGGAATCCCCACACATTGTTGGTATGAATGTGAAATGGTACCGCTGTTTTGGAAAACAGTTTGGCACAGAGTTATCATGTGACCCCAGTAATTTCACTCCTAGGTATATACCCAAGACAACCGGAACATACATTTACACAGAAACTTGCACACCCATGTTCAGGTTAAGATTTTTCATAAAAGCCAAAAAGTGGAAACAGGTCAAATGTCCAGTGATAAATGGATAAACAAACGGTGACATATATCCATATAAATACTGTAGTCATAAAAAGGAATGAAGTACTGAGACATGCTATAAAATGTACGAACCCTGAAAACATTATGCTAAGTGAAAGACATTGTATGACTTTATTTACATAAAATATCTAGAATAGGCAAATCCATAGAGACAGAAAGCAGATTAGTGGCTGCCAGGGGCTGGAGGAAGAGAGGAGGAGGAAGGGCTGCAAATGATTATGAGATTTACTTGCGAGGTGATGAAAATATTCTGGAATTACTGGTGATGGCTGTGTAACCTTGTGAATATATTAAAAACCACTGAATTTTATGCTGTAAAATAGTGAATTTTTTGGTATGTGATTTATCTCTCAATAAAAAATGTTAATAACGTAAAATGCTAGCTACTATTATTGTTGTGAGTAATAATTCATCTGTCATCTCTGATCCACGACTTTCATCTTCTACCAACAACCATGAAACTGCCGCAGGCTAGTCTGTTGGTGTGCAAGAAGGTAAAAGTCTCAGACACTCACTTCACAGTTCTCGACAAGGCAGGCATTAATGTTAAAATCAGACATTTCTTTTTAAAATCCTCCTTCTTTAGCTCAAGTGTTTCCTCTCCTAGGAGGCTAGTCTCTGTTTGTACGCTGGAAGAAACCACTGTGGGGAAGGCTGTTGCTTTCTAGTGGAGTGAGCAAGGACCAAAGGTGCCCTATACCACAGCGTGGTCAGCAGGGCCAAGCAAGCCCCCAGGGCCTGGCCGTGAGACAGGATCCACTGCAGGGAGGAGGAAGAGCCGCTCAGCGCCTCGCCTGCCCCAGACCACCGCGCCAACTACTGCAGGGCTCCCGCCTTCATCTCACCGTCAAGTAACGGGTTATACCAGCCTGCCAAGGGGGAGGCGAATCAGTCCCAATCCCCCCTTCTCTCAGATGCCAAGCATCCTCCAACACATCCACTTTGACTCAACAAGATTTAACTCACTGGGTCAAAACGAATTCACTCTCTCTGCTCCAATACCATTTTCCTCTCTCTTTGTCAGATAAAAATCTAATAGGTCCACCTCTTTTTATGGTGAGTTATTGACACATCTTATCAATTATGTGGTTTGGTACTTGCAGGCAGTGGACATGGACTCAACTCCTGGCTGACCACTCCCAGAGTCCGTATACTTGGCTAAGGAGGACCTCGTAGAACCTCATTTGCCTCATCTTCAAGATGGGGATACCACCCATCATGCAGAGCTATTATGAGAATTTAATAAAACCACACTAATGAAGGATTTAGCCTAGTTCCTGGAGCATATCTGAGGATTAAAATATTGTAACAGTGTAAAAGGAATAAAGTACGACTTGGGCAGAGAAGACTGAGTTTAGCTAATTGGCAAGCGGGCATGAGACCAGGACATTTTTGAAAGATGTGTGACATGCAGCAGGGACTCCACAAAAGTCAGTTTCTCTCATGCTTCATCTAAGACTGAGTTTGAGCATGCTTTATTTTTCAGCATGCTGAGAGTGCCTCGGGCACATTATTTTGCATAATGTGAAAAATTTTAAATGCTCCAAAAAAAAAAAAAGCCAGGGGATACCTCAAATCAGGAGATTACACCTTCATTCTCTTTTCATCAGTAGTTCAAATGTACTTATTACAAATTTTAAATATTTATGTTGTTCTATAATTATTTCAGGTGTGGTGGTCTGGTCTCCCCAAATAGACAGGAAGATTCCTGGGGTCAAATACGGCTGTTTATATTCTACTCTCTGAACACACAGCTACTGACTGAACTGGTTCATTTCAAAGTGAAATGAGTATAGTTTTTTGACTGATACCCCACAGCTCCCTATGATCAAAGAATTAGCAACTGAACCCTCATAAGGCCCCCTTCCCAAAGGGAAGCGGCCTTACTGCAGCCCTCCATTCCAAGCGATGAGGAGGGTGGCCACCCACCCAGGTCTACACGGATGGCTGGGTACAGGATGCTTCACGCTAAAACTGGGAAAGCCCAAGGCGAACTGTGAGCTGACTGTGGTCAGCCTAGTCACCAACTAGTGACTGCCTGCATATTCGTAGCTCTAAAATACCCTTTAAAACTGGTAAAATTCTTACTGGCAGGTTTAGGTCATATGGAGGAAGCCAAAGAAGATGAGAGGCAACCATGCACAGAGTGAGGCATACCTCAGAGATATCCAGTGGGAGATTGCCAACGTACACTTCTGTCTCTCTTTTCTTGAATTCTAAAATAGCAAAAAAGAGAAAAAAGGCAGGTGTAAGGTTAAGGTTGGAGGAGTTAGAGGAGTTAGAACATGAGATAAATGATGCATCTTTCTCAATGTTAAAACATACACACACATTCCCCTTCGAACATTACTCCTCCACCAACAAAAAATAGTTAAATAGCATTCAACGGGTCAGCAAACACTTTCCAGTATTATGGGAGTGGTTCCGAGTTAAGCACTGGCCTTGGACATCACTGAATTCAAGGCAGGAGTGCAATCTCTGGGGCGGAAGAGGCAGGGAGGACACCAAGTCATTAGCACACCAGGAATCCAGTGCTTTCAATGGGGTATTAGTGAAGTTTCAAAGTTAACAGTCAGCTGAAGGAGGTGAGGAAGGGGATTAACGTAGGAGAGAGGTGGAAGAGAATCCAGGCAGAGGGCATAGCACATGCAAAGCCATGGACATAGGAAAAGGCCTGGCTTGTTTGGGAGTTTGCATGGGGTGGGGAATAGCTAGACCAAACGCTGCATGTGGGTGAGCAGAAAAAGCCGGGGCAAGAAAGGCAGGCCAGGCCAACTGCTGAAATCACTGACTGCTGCCCACAGCTCTCAGGGGAACCCGCTGGCTGTGAGAGGAGGGGAAGGGTTTAATCAGAGAGCTGGTATCAACACATCTATGTTTTAGAGCAGTGCCACTTTGGAGATGGTGGAGAGTGAAATGGAAAGAGGCAAGGATTAGAGTATGGGGTGAGAAGCAGCCGACGCAACAGTGACTGTGGGTGGCAGGGAGACACATCCACCATGTGAAAAGAAATGTGGGGCTGACTAGAGCAAAGGCAGATAGGGTGGATGCCAGGTTTCACGCCTGAACAGAAATTGAGTAGATTAACTGGGATCCAGGTTACGGTCTGAGGGTCCCAGCACCAAACACCACCCCCCAGGCTAACTCACTTGGAGATTTCTGCTCCTCCAACACGCCATTCTCCCCAAATACTTTTGCAGAGGGTCGGAAGTCACTGCTGCTCCAGGACCTGTCAAATGCAGGACTTAGCATTGCACCTCCCAAGGCCAAATTCCAGTGAAAGGAGTTTGGGCATAACAAGCAGGGCCTTGCATAAGCCTCCATACTCTCTTCCTGACAGAGGGTTTCCCGTCCTCCTTCCAGAATCGGGTTCCAAGCCAGGAAGCCCTCCACTGGACTTTTTTAAACCTTAATAGTTAAAGCAGATTCCCCAGTGGCTCAGCAGTAAAGAATCCACCTGCAACGCAGGAGACACAGGAGATGCAGGTTCGAGCCCTGAGTCGGGAACATCTCCTGGTAAAGGAAATGGCAACCCACTCCAGTATTCTTGCCTGAAAAATCCCCATGGACAGAGGAGCCTGGCTGGCTACAGTCCGTGAGGTTGCGAAGAGTTGGACAGGACTGAAGTGACTGAGCATAAGCATGATGGTCAAAATCAACAGGCAAGAAATGCTGAGGTTGACTCCTAAACTCTGGGCAGGACAAGGCAGGTGGAGGAGGAAGAGAAGGCTGCGGGGTGGAAGGAGGCCTGTTTATCAGCAAAAGGAAGCAACTTACATGCTGCAGTTTCTTTCCAACCGGATCTCCTGCAAAGCCAACCAGCCACAGTTTTAGAGGAATGCCAGATCAGTCACCACCACATTGCCGAATAGGTACTGTGGCAGGCAGAATAATGTTCCCACCCCCAGCAAAGTGGTCCACATCCTAATCCCCAGGACCTGTTAAGGGTTCTGGTCACCAATTCTAATGTAAGTGGAGCAGTTTTCCCACACCATCAAGTGATGCTCCGGACACCAGCTGGGTGGCCTAAAATTCAACTCGATTCTGACACTATCTACCCAGAGATAGCATCAATTTCACAGATTAAGGTATCAGTACCACAGGACTGCCAACCTCCCTCCCCACTCCTTCAGATGTCAGTCACCTGCAAACCCAGGTGGTCAGCTGTGCTTCTGACTGACCAGTTATAGACCAGAGGTTCCCACAACCTCTTCTTGGGTTCCACCAATTTGCTAGAGTGGCTTACATCTCAGAGAATCATCTTCCTTACTAGATTACCATTTACTTTAAAAGGATATAACTCAGGAGTAGCAGATGGAAGAGATACACAGGGCAAGGTATAGGGAAAGAGCAGAGAGTTTCCATGCTCTCCAGGTGCACCACTGTCCCCAAATCACTACAGCAGCAGTCCCTAACCTTTTTGGCACCAGAGACCAGTTTCACGGAAGACAATTTTTCCATGGATGGGAGGGTAGGGGTGGTTTCAGGATGATTCAAGCACACTACACTTATTGTGCACTTAATTTCTATTATTACATCAGCTCCACCTCCGATCATCAGGCATTAGATCCTGGAGGTTGGGGATCCCTGTTCTACTGTGTTCACCAACCCAGAAGCTCTCAGAGTCCATACTTTGGGGTTTTTATGAAGGCCTCTTGGCAGAGGCATGACTGATTAGCCCTTCTTCTATCCCCAGAGGTGGGGGGCGGTGGGAGAGATGAGTGTAAATTCTGACCCTCTAACCAGTCAGCCCCCATCCTTGGGTTACCTGGTGCTTGCTAAGGTCACCTCAACATGACAAAAGACACCTTCCCATCTTGCCTCATTTAGGAGATTCCAAGGATTTTAGAAGCTCAGTGACAGAAACCAGATGAAGATCAAATATATATTTATTATGAATCACAATATCACACCTATGAATATGGTTAATTACATGGCAAGGGGGAAATAAAGCTGCAGATGGAATTGAAGTCGCTAATCGGCCGACCTCAAAATACAGGGATTATCTGTAAGGGCCTAATGTAATCACGGGAATCCTTAAAAGTGGAATAGGGAGGCAGAGAAGAGAGTCAGATAAACAGACATGACAAGAAAAGCAAGACTAAAGCAATGCAATATGAGAACCAAATTACTGTTGCTGGCTATGAAGACAGAGGAAGAGGGCCATGAACCACAGAAAACAGGTGGCCTCTAGAAGCTGAGAAAGGCAAGAAAACAGATTCTCCTCGGAGGCTTCCAGAAAGAATACAGCCCTCTTGACACCTTGATTTTAGCCCAGTGACACATGTGTCAGGCTTCTGATGAACAGAATTGTAGGTTGTGTTGTTTAACCCACTAAACAAGTGGTAATTTGTTATGACAGCAAATAGAAAATACAGGTACTAGGAGCAACTTTAAAACCACAGCTGCCTTTGCACAGTGGCCACCTGTGGAGTTAAAACAGATGCAGCTGAGTGCAGCCCAGCGACCTTGGGCATGTCTTACCTGTCAAATGGGAATCACAACACCTATGCCAGCACATGGAAAGATGCTCCACCTCACTAATTACTAGAGAAATGCAAATCAAAACTACAATGAGGTACCATCTCACACCAGTCAGAATGGCCATCATCAAAAAGTCTACAAATAACCGGGACTTCCCTGGTGGTCCAGTGGTTAAGAATCCACCTGCCAATGCAGGAGACACAGGTTTGATCCCTGGTCCAGGAAGATCCCACATGCCATGGGGCAACTAAGCCTATGAGCCACGACAACAGAAGCCACTGCAATGCAAAGCCCACGCACCACAACTGGAGACGAGCTCCCATTCACTGCAACTAGAAAAAGTCCACTATGCCCAGCAATGAAGACCCAATGCAGTCAAAAATAAAAATAAATAAAATTTTAAAAGTCTACAAATAACAAATTCTGGAGAAGGTGTGGTGAAAAGGAAACCCTCCTACACTGGTGCGAATGTAAGTTGGTATAGACACTGTGGAAAACAATACGAAGGTGCATCAGAAAACTAAAAATATAATTACCATATGATCCAGAAATGCTACTTCAGGGCATCTATCTAGACAAAACTCTAATTCAAAAAGACACAGGTACCCTTATGTTCATAGCAGCACTATTCACAATAGCCAAGACATGGAAACATCCTAAATGTCCACAGACAGATGAACAGATAAAAAAGATGTGGTACATATATATATACACTGGAGTACTGCTCAGCCACTAAAAAGAAGGAAATAATGCCATTTGCAACAACATGGATACAACTGGAGAGTATCACAGTAAGTGAAGGAAGCAGAAGGAGAACGACAAGTACCATAGGGTATCACTAATACGCAGAATCTAAAATATGACACAAACGAACCTATCTGTGGAACAGAACCAGAATCATGGACAGAGGGAGGTCGGGGTTAGCAAATGTAAGCTTTTATACACAGAATGGATGATCCACAAGGTTGAACTGTAGAGCACAGGGAACTACACTCAATAAACAAACTATAATGGAAAAGAATATTTCAAACAAAAATGTACATGTGTATAACTGAACCACTTCGCTGTACAGCTGTAATTAACACAACATTGTAAATCAGCTGTAAAATAAACAAATGCCAATGCCATAGATCACAAGGGTGAAGGGAGATAAAGCACTTGCCACGAATTAAGAGCTCAATAAATGGCAACCACTGTGCTTATTTTTATAGGTTTCACTGGCACTTTTCTATGATGCTTCAGAGTAATACTGTCCCATTTTACTGATGGGAAGGTCAAAGCAAAAGGGCATCAGATGATTTGATTAAGGTTATAAGATACTGGGGTAATTCAGGTCTGTGACCTCAAAGCCTTGGTTTTTTCAAAATCATTCTGAAGGAATGTTTTTCTTTACTTCAGGAGAAACAAAAATGAAAACGTTAAATTTTAAAAGAACGTAGTAACTCTGCTTTGAATTGTTTCCAGCTGTAGAAAGAAACTGCTCTAGTAGCAACTAAATTTAAATTGAGCTAACAGTGATTAAGATAATTCAAAGGCTGAAGTATTGATGAATAAAAACAGAAAGGTTTGTGGGCAGAATCAGGCTACAGGTGTTACTCCCAAATTCCTGGTAATCCCTGGAAGTCTATGGGCTTTAGAACTGAGCAGGCAACAACACTTCCAAGCAAGGGCCCAGCATAAATCTTTCAAGGATGCTTTTAAGGACCTGCCAGGTGCTATGCTAACTAAACGGCTAATGCACAGTCTCATTTAATCCTCATGGAAATTCTCAGAACTTGTCATTATCAGCCCATTGTACAAACGAAGTCCTGGAGGCTCGGAGGCCGTAACCAGGTAGTCTGAGAGTCCATTCAGTCTCCACGGTTTGTAGTGGATTTAGAACATACTGCATTAGCCTCAACAGCGCTTTCAGTTTTTTAAGCTAAAAAGTTTTCAAACTACTTCGGAAGGGAGGAAGATGGCAGAGGCGTCTTTTCACGTAAAGTGCCCCGCAGTACTGCACAAAGTGCTCTCCCCATCTGCACGAATTCAGTCTCTGCGGTCCACTCCCAGCCGCCAACCGCACTATTAGCTCTTCCCCCAGGCCAGAGCAAGCGACAACGTCCGAGGGGGAAGATTCGCCCCCCCACCCTGGAGTGAAAATGAGGGGTGCAGTTTCCACAAGTGCCTCCCGACGCCCGCTACTCCCCGTCCGGCAGCCCGGGGCCGGGAACCAACAAACCCTACCTCTCCCGGGCCAGGTGCGTCCCGCCAGCAGCCCAGACGCCCAGCCTTCGCGCCTCCTCTCTAGAAGCTCCGCCTCCTCCGACGCCAGCGGGGCGCGGGGCGGGGCCACTCCTCCGCAGCCAATCCCCCACCGCGGCTGCAGCCCGATGGGGCGGGAACAGCTGGGTGCTCTCGGCGCCGAGCCAGCCGTTCTACCGGGGACCGTAGCTGCACCGGCTCCTGGGCCAGTGCCCGCGGTCTCTTCCCCTGCTTTTAGTAGGCACTCTCCCACACACATCCCCAAAATATGCTTGCAGAGAGAGTGGAGCGAGTGACCGCGACGCACCTCTAGCTCTTTTGGAAGTGGAAGAGCTCCCATCCTGGGTTGGAGAGGTGCACGTGGCGCACTCGGGCTGAGATTGAAGACAGCGCCTGGTCGAGACCCGCTCGGTAGTGATGGGGAGCTGCTTGTGCAAAAAGTGGGAGGCCCTAACCACGCGGGCACAACCAGTAAAGCTGCTGCTACCTTCCCCTGAACATGCACCCCCAGACCCGCCTCTACAGAGGCGCTGACCCCGGCGCCCCCGGATCTGGGCGGGAGGTGGCGCGCAGGGAGGCGCCAGCCTCGGAGGGGAGGGGCGCGCGGAGGGGGCGGTCGGCCCGCTGGCTGCCCACCGTCCGTCGCGGTGCTGGGGACACTCCCGCCGCCTCCGCTCCGTCCCCCCTGGTCCCCGGGAGTGTGGGCAGGGCTGTCCCGGGGCTTCCGTGGGCCCGGCCTCTCCCACTTCTGGAGGAAAAAGCAGGGGAAGCCCCCGGCGCCCGCCGCCTCCGGAGAGCCGCGGAACCCCCGGCCGTGCAGGCGCTGAAGACGACCTCGGGCGGGGCCCCGGTGCGTCGTGCCTGTCGCCGTCCGTGTCCGGAGCGGCGGCCCGCGTCCGCCCGCTCGGCGCCCTGAGCCCCCTGCCCCGGGCCGTAGGGGCCCCACCCTGCGGGGCGTGGGCGACGGCCGGCCGGGGACCAGCAGAGCAGCCGTCGCGGGGCCTTGCCGCGGCCTCCAGCAACCCAGCCCCGGGGAATGCAGTGGCCCCCGGTCCCTGGCGCCTCTCCGTGTCTAAGCTGGGCCTCCTCGCTCGCCTGCTCCGCGGCCACGACGCTCCTGAGCCGCGCCGGCCGGGCCCCCCTCATGGCGGCCAAGTGGTTCAAGGAGTTCCCCCTGAACCTGAAGACCGTGTCGGAGCGGGCCAAGCCCGGCGGCGGGGGAGGCGGCAAACTGCGCAAGAACTCGGAGGCGGGCGGCTCCGGGCCCGCCCCGGGCAAGGGCCGCAAGAACTCGGCGGCCGAGTTGGGCAGCGGCCGGGCCGGGGTCGGACCCCCCAAGGACAGCCGGCTGTCCCGGGATAGCCTGCAGGGCCTGATTCAGGCCGCCGCAGGCAAAGGCCGCAAAAACTCCCGGACCACCGAGGAGGAGCCCCACCGGGGCGCGGCCAAGAGCTCAGGCTGCAGCACCTACATCAACAGGCTCATCAAAGTGGACACTCAGGAGAAGAACGGGAAGAGCATCTACCCCAGCAGCACCAGCAGCAGCAGTAGCAGCAGCAGCTGTTCCTCCGCGTCCTCTTCCCCTTCATCTCTGGGCCCCGAACTGGACAAGGGCAAGATTATTAAGCAGCAAGACACGGTAAGAATACAGTCTCCCTTGGACCACCTCTGCCCTGCTGAAGCCTAACAGTGGGGAGCATCGTGAACCCGCTGAACTCTAGGGTTTTTTATACCTCAGAGAGGATGAGGATGTATTTTCCCCTTCTGCCATTGATGACCGCTAAGTGACCATTTAAAATCATTTGTTTAATCTTGAAAAATTCTTATTCTAGCCTTGGGGAACTTGACAGAAATGTACTTTCCGTTTAATTTTGTTATCAGTGTAGAAGAATAATTGAATGAGACATTCGGGTGCTTTGTTGAATTTGACTCCCTTGTAGATGTTGTATATTTTAATTTAGAAATCCAGGGGAATTGCAAAGCTAGACTTGTGTATAACTTTTATTCTTCTTATGCATAAGGAATGGTCCCCTTTAAACTGGTTAAGTATGAATTTTAAACCTCCAGGGAATGGATTGGCCACTACCCACCCTCTCTGCTGGAAACTCCATCATTCCTTGCACTTTTACTCAATATAGTTTCTCCACGCTTCACTAGCACCCCAAGTTTACAGCCCTTTCATCCATCCCATTGGAGAAGGAAATGGCAACCCACTCCAGTATTCTTGCCTAGAGAATCCCGTGGACACAGGAGCCTGGTGGGCTGCTGTCCGTAGGGTCGCACAGAGTCAGACACGACTGAAGCGACTTTGCATGCATGCATGCGTGCATTGGAGAAGGAAATGGCAACCCACTCCAGTATTCTTGCCTGGAGAATCCCAGGGACAGAGGAGCCTGGTGGGCTGCCGTCTGTGGGGTTGCACAGAGTCGGACACAACTGAAGTGACTTAGCAGCAGCATCATTCATCCCATGAACATTTGCTGTGCAGAGCCATGTAGGATAGGGGGCAAGGAGCTCTAAGGGCTGGGACTGTGGAGGATACAGAACAGGACAAGGAAATGCCCTGAAGGAAATTACAGATCAGGAGAGAAGGTGTTTCCTGCTTCTTACATGCCGGAGGTTTTCTGGGTACTGTCCAATGTGAGATAGTTAAGAAGTGTGAAGAGACCACTTCATTCATACAGAGATGAGTTGGGGTTTTGTTAGTTTTTAAAAAGAGAAGAGAGAAAGCTCACACCCAGCTTTCAGACTCTAGCTCAGGTGATCACTTCCCTGTCATGTGAACTTTCTCTTGTCCAGACTTCAAACATGCTGCCCACCTGGGTGGGGTCAGGAGCAGGTAGCACATACTATGTGTGTCTGCACTGGCCCTTCTGCTCATTCCTCCATTTATTCTGTCCAGGTATTTACAGCATGCCTACCCGAGTGCCAGACACTAGTGGGAGAGTTTGGGAAAATGGCCAGCTCACCCAGACATTAGTCAGTGGTCTCTGGGTGTGTTTACCTAGATCATAAGCACCTGGCAGCCGAGTGCTGAGTACCATGCTTCTTGCTCCTCGTTGTGCCTTGGGGATGCAGTATACCTGAACAGGCAAGCAGCATGGGGTGATAGAGTGGTAACCACAGTCCTCTGCAGTGACTGCCCAGTTATTTTCACGGTCATTGCTTCTCGATGTCTGAAGTTTCTTAGGCCATCTCCTCCCAGGAAGAGAACTCTCATCCAGGCTGTGCCCTCCTCCTCACTTCTCCCCATTTATCTGGATTTCTTTCCCAGTCCCAGTGGCACATCTCTGTGAATTCTTGGGAGAATATAATCAGAGATTGTATGAAGGGCTGGGCTTCTTCCCTTAATTTTCATTCACCTTTGGTTTTTATTCCTCTCTTTCTCTTTAACTGGAATACATGCTTTATTTATACTATCCTAGCTGTTTATTTGTGGAGCCACATTGATAATAGGGGAAGTGCTGTGCTTTTTAAAAATGAATGTTTCTTGGGACTTCCCTGGTGGTCCAGCAGTTAAGACTCTGAGCTTGCACTGCAGGAGGCAGGGGTTCTTACCCTGGTCATGGAACTAAGATCTTGGGTGCCTTGCAGTTCAGCCCCCCTCCCCAAAAAAAGAATATATCTTTTCTCCATAAAATTTCCATAAAACTCTTCCTTCCTGAGAAGTACCTGTCAGACGCAGGCTCCCTAAGTCCCCACATTGTCACTCAGCTGCTGCAGTACAGAACTGTTGCACTCACACCACCTTCCCAGGCACCTTCCTGTTTTTGGAAGGATGGATGCTTTCTGTCACAAATACGGATGAAAACTTCCCTGGTGGCACAGTGGATAAGAATCCGCCTGCCAGTGCAGGGGACACAGGTTCGACCCCTGGGCTGGGAAGATTCCATATGCGTCAGAGCAGCTAAACTCGCGCTCTACAACTTCTGAGCCCACACTCTAGAGCCTGCGAGCAACTTACTGAGCCCGAATGTCGCAACTACTGAAGCCTGTGTGCCCGGAGCACGTGTGCTCCACAACAGGAGAAGCAATGAGAAGCACTTGCACCACAGTGAAGAGTAGCCCCCTTACCACAACTGGAGAAAGTCCATGCACAGCAATGAAGACCTAGTGCAACCAAAAAATTAAAGAAATTAAAAAAACTATCTGATTATTGTCTATGAGAATCAGTGTGTCTAGAAATCATTGAACCTAGAACCCCCACAGTACTGTTTAGCTCTGACCTGTTTCTTAGTCTTCTTATTATGAAGCTATTTCTTTAGAGCTGTCCTCCTTGAGGACAAGAAGAAGGTCTTGGTCTTATTCTATTCCCTCTCAGTACCTGGCCAGTGCCAGTGGACGTGCAGTATCAGTGAGTGATGAGCTGACTTACCATGGCGATGTTGCTCAAATAGTTGGCATTTTAAAAAAAACGAAAATCATAGAAGAGGTAGTAGACCAGTTCATTTACTCTAAAGGCATAGATATCCTCCACCCTCTGCCATCCACCGTGCCACACTTTAACCAGTAAATGCCTTTTTGCTTGGGGAGAGAGAGGGAGGTGAACAGAGCCTTGGGGATAAGCAGGAGACCTTGAATGGATTGTTGCCAATCAATTATACTACCAAAATAAACCAGATGTTTGTCCAGCTGGGTGGATAATAATGTGATCAAGTGCAAAAGCTCTTCAGAACTGGTTGGAAATTTTGAACTCTTTTGGGGTCTGCAGGTTTTTAGTAACCTTTTCTGATATCACTGTCCTGGTATGTGATAATCGTTAGCAAATTCCCTGTCTGGTTTTCTTACAGGTCATCATTTTAGAAGACTATGCTGACCCTTATGATGCTAAACGGACAAAAGGTCAAAGGGATGCAGAGAGAGTAGGGGAGAACGACGGTTATATGGAACCCTATGATGCCCAGCAAATGATAACAGGTTTGTAACCAGGAGCTGCTTTATACTGAAATCTCGCACCCAACTTGGAATGTAGTAAAAAAATAAATAAGTAAGAACCAGTGTGTATTTGGGGAAGAGAGGTGAAGAAACTTTATCAGATCCTCCTGCAGGGAAGAAACAAATTAGACCCAAAACTAAAGTCAAAATATCTAGCTAACATCCTTAATGGTATTGTATCCTTCAGTTTTAGAATTTGTGGGGGTCTTTAAAGTTTTTCTAATTCTATGCAAAGTGACACTTGTGAATTTGCAGATCTTCTCAGGATGTCATCTCCAGTTTTCAGATAATTTAAATACACCTCTTGGCCACTGTCAAAACTTTGACATCCATAACGGGAGTCATAAATCTGTACCAAGGGGGAGTAATTCCGACTTGTAAGTTGAACAAACACTCTTGTTATTTTTTTTGGTGTCACTCTTTTCCTTTTATTCATAATTCTCTTAAGTTGCTGTAAACAATACTTAAACTAATTATTTAGATGTATTTGTGAAATTTTAGAGTAAGTTTTCTTTACTCCATAATGAAAAACTGCCGTTTCTAAGGGCTGACTCGAGGGAACCTTGTTCACATGTCCTGGGTTTCATGCCTGGGAGAGGAATAATTGGTCACACATTAAAGATCTTGTCTCTTCTGTTTAAAAACAGGTTGAAAGGCTGTCACGTGGGCTCCATAAGCATAGTCTCAGAAAAGTTGAGCAGGAGGGTAACCATAGCGCCCTGGAAGGGTCAAGACAGGCTTCAGAGTGAGCCTGGGCTGCAGCAGGAAAGCACTCCTCTCTTTCCTGCTCTCTGCTCACAGAGATAAGGCATCGCATCTGGGGAGGGTGTACCCTGGCCAGGCTGTGACCCTGAAGGTCACTGGACTGTGACCTCTGCTGAAATCTGTGAATGAAAGGAAGTGAAAACGAACTTAGAATTCTAAAAAATATCAGAGACTTGAAAGGAATAGGGGGAAAGATTTTCTTTTACATAAAACTGAGGGAAAAGCTTTTCTGAAAAAAACAAAAAGAATTAATGTTTTGCTTTAGTTCACTTTTCTTTGTCCTTTGGTTTTTTTATTCCTCTTTTTCTTTAATTGGGATAAGGTGTTTGTTTATATTATCTGAGGTTTTGAAGGGTTTTTGTTTTGTTTTCTTACGGATCCACACTGATCGTAGGGAAAGTACTTTGCTTTTTAAAAATGAATAATTTCCCCTATATAATCCTCACAGAATCCTGAAAACTAGGGGACACTAATACTACCCCTTGGTACAGGGTAGAAAATAAGACTAAAGAGATTCTGACTCTCATATAAGATGTTCGTAAGGCTCTTTAAGAGACAGAATATAAATTAGAACCCAGATCTTCCCACTCCAGACTGAATGGTATGCTTTCTACACCAAGGTGCCTGCCTCAGGACACATTCGAAATGTATATGCAAAAGCACTTTAAACTTTACACGTAAGTAGCAACCCACTCCAGTATTCTTGCCTGGGAGATCCCGTGGACAGAGGAGCCTGGTAGGCTACACAGTCCATGGGGTCACCAAGAGCCCCCACGACTTAGCAACTAAACAGCAAGAACAGCAAGAAGGCATCTTTCCACTCATTCTCACAAGGAAAGTTGTATTTAGAAGTCAAAAGTTTGTATGTATGTAACTTGTTGCTTTTCCAAAATAAATAAATAAAATTTTAAAATTAAAAAAATAAAAGTCAGTGTCCAATATGAAATAAATGTAATAATAGTAGTAGCTAGCATTTAATATTGGAGCACAGATTAAGTCCCAGGCTTTGTTTTAAACAGTTTACAGGAATAAATGTATTTAGGAATGCAATACTAATACATTCAATTAGAGAATAAATTCAAATTTATTAAAAATTTTAATTACTAACTCTTAAGAATTATAATTTTTTTCCCTTTGCTCTTTTAAAAAAATTTATATTGGTGAATTTTAAAAGATACTTCATTTAAAATAAATATCACAAAACACCTACTCAATTAATGTAGAGGATATACCTCTTATTCTACACATAGGTTACACAGTTGGACAGAATAACAGGAAGTGAGTTTACCGGAAGCTGGAAATAAAAGATTTGCTACTGGGTGGGTTTTATTTTCTTTTTTTTTCTCCTTTTACCTTTTTTGTTCAGTTTGCTCCCTGTAAGGCTTGTCAAAGTCCAAGTTCAGAAATGTCTCATATTTCTTGAGAAATCTTAGGGGAATAAACAAAATTGTTTATTTCAGAATTTCCGCATAATATATATTTATATATTTCTGATAAATATAATTTAATTGTGGAGCTCCCAATTTCTGTACTGCCTTTTTAATACCTGTGAAGTGGGAGTAACATGCCTGATTTCAACATTGTCTTGGATATATAGAATAGTGTTCATGATGGTATTTTGTAACAGCCAACAAAAATTTCCTAGGCATTTCTTTGCCATAATCCAGGCCCTACGCTGGGCTCTGGGCATCCAAGGAACAAGATGCACAGGTCCCGGGTCCTTACGAACCTTACAGCCCAAGGGGCAAACAGACCTAACAGCAGAAAAGACATCACTGAGAAACGTGCTAACTGCCATGAAGAAAAGGATGAAAATCATGATCTGCCTCAGGAAACAGAGGAAGGAATAGAAATTAAGGGGCATTTATCACTTTCCTATGGCCAACTAACTGTGGGACCCAGACTCCCCAGATTTCTCTCTGCCCAAAACTTTGCTCTTAACTTTTAAAAGCTAAAGATTTATAAATTTCTGAGTAAATTCTCACTTAGATTTATCTGAAGGATTGTTTCATGAAAAGATAGGACAATGAATATGAGGTGATATTAGTTTAAACCTGTTGTTCTTCTGCTAAATTTGCAGGAACATTTTAGCTAAATAATTAGCAGAAACGTTCTACTTAATTTAGCATGATGAGTTTTTTCCACCAAATTAGAACATTAGCATTGGGAGAGTTTTTCGAAGTTTCCTAAGATGAGCCATCATTCAGCATGCCAGTTCCTTCTATAACTGATTATCACACAAGTTGAGTGTCTCCTAGGTGCCAAGTTGCCAGATTACCTTACTAAAATCCTACTTTCCTGTGTGGTAGGCGTTAGAAGTGTCTGATTTACAGAGGAGGAAGCTAAGTTTCAGAAAGATTCAGTAATTTGTCCCTGTTATACAGTTGGAGAGCGGGGGTACCAGGTCACCCAGCACCCTTTGGTTTTAGTTACAGAGCTCCAGCCACAGAGTATCTTTAAATTCTGGTTTTTGCCTCCAAATGGTATTATTGGTTGGTATAGATAGTCAAATCTAAAGGAGAACCTCCATTTAAAAAACTGTCCATTATGGAAAAAACAGAAGGCTTTTTTGATTTACTTATTTTGTCTGTATTTTGTTTGTTAAACTTAAGTTTCAGGACTTCTGATTTATATCTGCTTTTGTTCATATATTTAGATTTGTTTGATAGGAAAATGTTAATTTTAAATCAAAAGCTTGAGCACTGATAAAAGATCCCTATTTCTGATTCTAAGGGGAACATGGAGCCTTATAGGGCTCTAAGCCTGATGTTTTGAATACATGTTTTGAATGAACTAAGGGAAAAGATATGTTACAAAAATTGTAACTAATCTACATTAAATCTTTGAGGCATAAAGTAAGATATGACAGAGAAATCAGGCTCTGGAGGCAGTGGGCTGCCCCGCTGACTACTGCACAGCCTCAGTTTATTCATTTGTGAAAATGGGCTAACATCTCTTGCTGCATTATGCTGAGGCTTCACTGAAATGCAGGTGCAACATGCCTAGTACATGCATCCATGGAAGATATCACAATTATTTAGACACTTTGGAGAGAGAATTCCATTTTCAAAGAGAATTCTTAACAAGTATGTTATTGTTGTTTAGCCTCTAAGTTGTGTCTGACTCTTTTGTGACCCCATGGATGGTAGCCCGCCCGGCTCCTCTGTCCATAGGATTTCCCAGGCAAGAATACTGGAATGGGTTGTCATTTCCTCCTTCAGGGGATCTTCCTGACCCAGGGATGGAACCCCGGTCTCCTGCATTACAAGCAGATTTTTTACTACTGGGCCACTAGGGAAACCCCTGAACAAGTATAGGGGACTATTAATTGCTAACTAGATAATTTAACAAACAAAAAAAAGTCTTGGTCTTCTGATGTTTTTAAATATAAATGGCATAATTATGCATAGCTACAGTTGGAAACTGAGAAGGGAAAAATTTTGGGCCCATATTATGTTTCTCGGCAACCAGTTGCAGATTTGAACTGGTGCAGGTCAGCCCTTGGTGAAATGGGTGTTTATCTGTAGCCCGTTGGCTGCATTCTGTTGTCTGCCGTGGTAAATGGCCTCTATCGGCAGAGCCAGGGTGTAGCTTCCTCTGGCCATTTCCTCCTTCTCAGGCCCGTTTCCTCTCGGAGCCAGCTCTGCACGTCAGGGGCTATTCTCCCGCAGGAAGGGTCGGCGTGCAGCCCTGCGATTGTTTGTTTCTATGGCGCCTCAGGTTGGGGGCAGCCAGGTGCTGGAATGGACTCGAAGGTGACTCCCCTTGAAGGGGCAGAGAGGCCTTGTGCGTAAGCCCTTTTTTTCCCTCTGATTAAACATTGTTTTAAAAGATGATCGTACTCCTCATATTTCACCCCAACCCCAGATCATCCTGGGATGGAACATTCTCAACTGTATGCCTTCCAGTGTTTTTCCCAGAGCTCTAAGTGTGCACTAACTAAGATAGAAGGAATACAGAGCCCTCATCGTAAAAGTAAAACCCAAATACATGTGAAATAAGAACTCAGGATTTTAATCAGGGTACATCATTTTAACACAAACTCATTGAAATTTACTGTGAACAGGGCTCCTTCTATCTTAAGGTTGGACTCAACTCTTTCTCCATTTAGTTCAACCCGGACAGAATTGAGGTGAGGACTTTGGGAAAGGTTTCCCCAGCCTGTGCCAGTCTAAACAGAGAATAAACTTAGGTTTTGATCAGAAACTTTAAAATTCTAAATTCGTCCTTTAAACGCCTTTGTGTTTTCTCTTTCCTCTTTCCTAGTTCTGTAGAGAAGTTCTTTTTCAAAAATTCCAGGCTTATCTTAATTGAACCAAGAGCAGAGTGTGTTTTTTTGTTTCTTGTTTTCCATAACGCCATCTAGAATAAGCAGTGAAGAAAAAAAGCTGTCGATTGAAAGTCAAGAGGCTTGGACCGGAGATGTTGGAGACCTCAAACAACCTGAGGCACCTTCCTGGCCTGAGGGTGGGGAATGGTCCTTAGCTCTCATATTCGGATGTGGAGGTTTTCATGCTAGGAGAACCCTTCTCCTTGGGCTGGGGCTAGCAATGATGAGATTAGTCCTGGAGAGCAGGAGGAGCTGAGGTGGCATGGGAGTGGGGAGTGCATCTCAGGCTTCTCTTCTTACTAGAATCACCTGGGGAAGCTTTTACAACTTCGACTGCCAGATTGTTGTTGTTCAGTTACTAAGTCATGTCTGACTCTTTGCAACCCCATGGACTGTAGCCCACCAAGCTCCTCTCCATGGGATTTCCTAGGCAAGAACACTGGAGTGGGTTATCACTTTCTTCTCCAGGGGATCTTCCCAACCCAGGGATGGAAGCCGTGTCTCCTGCTTGGCAGGAAGATTCTTTACCACCAAGCCACCAGGGAAGCCCCCCTAGCTCAGTTAATCAGGACCTGTGTTGATGGGACCCAGGCATGAGTCTTCATTAAAGCTCCCCCAGGTGATTCTATGCACCAGACCTGCAGTTTTATAGGATCCAGCTGCAGTAGGGGGCCCCTATCCAGCAGAATTATAACCTCTCCTACAAGTAAATTTTGCCCCTTTGAATTAATGTCCTGATTTTAATAACTTTTCCCTGCAGTGTTTCATTTACCATCCTTTCCTTGTTATAGAAGTCTGATGGAGTCAGTGGTTCTTCTCCGTCACCATGCCCATTTTCAGTTACTCGTAGAAAGTTTCACTTTCCTTTGTTTTTGTGGCATTGTAAGTCTCCTGATCCTCTTCTTCCTTACCTGACCATTCCTTCTCAGTCTTTTTTTGGTGACGCTTCTTTTATCCAGCCTTAACTGAAGTCCCAGATTTTGCTTTTGATCCTCTTTCCTTTCTCATCGGCCTCCTTTTCTCTGGTGATTGCTTTCATTCTTACAATACCAGCAATGATCCTTGTGTGAGTAACTCCTTGACATGTACCTCTGACCTTCATCTCTCTGCTGAGCTCCAGATGTATGTTGTCACCTGCCCGGAGAAGTTCTAGAACTCCTCCCCCTCCCTCCCTCCTCCCATCCATCATCCAACCATTATTTAGCACAGCTGTTTCCTACAAAGTTAAACAAGACATGGGGGTCCCTGGCCTGGCAGTCTCCACCAAATTGGAAGTGCAGACACATTGACAAATAAATCCACACACTTTGAGAGAAGTACAAGGTGAGAGTGAATTGGTGAAGTGGTACTACCGGGGGGAGTTGGGGCATTGGAGAAGGACGGTCAGAGAGAGGAGATGCTAGGCCAGACTCCAAAGGATTGGAAGATCACCAGCACACCGTGGGCATAAGACATTGCAGTGTGCAGGGAACTTCAGAAGTTCTGTTTGGTGGGAACAAAGAATTGGATTTCAGTGGGGACAGGGACAGGGTGCTGTTGAGAGGTGAAATCAGAGAGGGAAGTAGGCAGTAACATGACTACAGAAGGTGTCCCGTGCCATGCTGAGCAGTTAGCACTTTGTAAGTGGACAGTTGAGAGCTTATGGGATGACAGGTGATGAGATGTTTGCATTAAAAAGGTCCTCTTCACTGTGACAGGGTAGGCAGACTAAAGGCTTCGTCGTGGGCATTTAAAGGAAACCACAGCACAATGCTTGAGTTGGCCTATCGTAGCACTGGTGGTAAAGAGTCCGCCTGCCAATCCAGGAGACATAACGTGGATTTGATCCCTGGGTTGGGAAGATCCCCTGGAGGAGGAAATGGCAACCCACTCCAGCTTCTTGCCTGGAAAATTCCATGGACAGAGGAGCCTGGCAGGCTTCAGTACACGGGGCTGCAAATTGATTCGGACACGACTGAGCAACTAAACAACACATGATGCCTCTGGGCCCTGAGCTACTCAGTCCTCAGACTCTGCTGCTGCTTTCCCACTGTGGCTCACTGGCTGGTTAGCCGGTGGTTAGATGATTTGCATCAGATATTTTGCATTGATTTCTAGGCTTCCATTCAGAGCATACCTTTATTCTATCTTGTGCACTGTGTTGGAGTTCTCTTCCAGCAAAATATATATATATATATAGTGTTATATATAGTTATATAGTTGTTAATTATATATAATTATAACAATTATATAATAATTGTTACTGCCTGTTTAAAAACTTGTAATGGTTCACTACTGTATATAGAACAATCGAAACTTTTTAATTCTGGCTTTTAAAACTTCTCCACTTTGGTGCCTGTCCTGCCTTTTCCAGCTTCTTCTCCCATACCACCTCTCCTCTCCTGGTCGTCTGTCCTTTGAACTTCTCTCTCGATTCCCTGTGATGGGAACAAGCCCTTTCTCATTCCCACCTCCATATCTTCACTCAGGCAGCTTCCTCCACTGGAAAAGACCTCTTCTATCAAAGTCAATGCATCTTCCATTTCTCTTCCAATCCACTTGGAGTCAATCCAAGCGTAGTGGCTAAGAGTATGGCTTCTAGAGCCCAACTTCCTGCTTTTGAATCCAGGCTTTGCACTTGGTGTCTTGAGCAATTTCCTTAAACTCTTTGTGCTTCAGTTTTGTCCTGTTATATGGGGAACTAATAGTGTCCACCTCATAGGGCAGTTGTGAAAATTACAATGCACTTAGAAAAAAATCTGTAATGCATGGTACACTATTGCTAAATGTTAGCTCTTGAGATATTATTTTTGTGGTTTTCCCCCCTAACTACTCTTTTACGTATTCCAGGAGATAGTGAAGGACAGGGAAGCCTGGCATGCTGCAGTCCATGGGGTCTCAAAGAGAGTCAGACGTGACTTAGTGACTGGACAGCATTCTGTCGTTGTTAGCCTGTTAAGTATTATTTGTAAATGCATCACTAGGTCGAAACCACCTTGAAGTCAAGAACTCTGCCTAATGAACCTAAATATCTTCCCCCGATGTATGTGGCCCAGTGCTTGTATATAGTAGGCGCTCAACTTTTATTAAAATACTTTGCTCTCAGCTTCCTAACAAGACATAAAGCCTTTGAAGATGACCCATACTCAAGGGGAGACAGGGGGACCAGGAACTATGGAGCAGGTCCCCTGAGGCCTTTCTCTTCTCTCCAACCACACGGCCCCAGAGGCAGGCCTGCCTTCGGTTGTGATTCCCCTAATCCTTGGGCTTGATCCCGTATCTGGCTCTGGACTGGCGGGAAGTTGTAGGGCCCTTCCCCCGCAGCGGGGCCGTCATCAGCCCCGGTAAGCAACAATCCAGGTGTTCTCGGACACTTCCAACCAGACAGACCGGTCTGGTCGGAAGAGAAGCGGTGATTCGGTTCATCACCGGGCTTCCACGGTACATTTTCTTCAACAGTATTCTGTGCGGTGTGTGTTTTTCAGAAATCAGACGACGAGGTTCCAAAGACCCCCTGGTGAAGGCGCTTCAGCTGCTCGACAGCCCCTGCGAGCCTGGAGAGAACGGCCCGAAGCCCGAGGCGCTGGCGAAGCGCCGAAGCTCCAAGGAGCTGCTCGGGAAGCCGCCGCAGCTGTACGACACGCCCTACGAGCCGGCGGCCGAAGCGGGCCCGTTCGCCGCCGAGGGGCCGGAGCGGAAGGCGAGGTTGCCCCCGGACGGCCACGGACGGCTGCCGCAGGACGACGAGAGGCCCGCGGCCGAGTACGAGCAGCCCTGGGAGTGGAAGAAGGAGCAGATCGTGCGGGCGCTGTCGGGTGAGGGCTGGGTCCCTGTCCCGCTCCTGCCTGCTTTCAGCTTCGCTGCTGGAAAACCCTCGCCCGCCCGTTCAGCCGAGGCGCTTTTCTTTATGTTCCTCAACTGCAAGTTTCTTTTTCCAAGAAATTTGATGACATGAGGATATAAAAATTTGGCTATGGTTGAAAGAAAAGGACTGAAGAAGACCCCTTAATGTTGCATGGGGTCCTCTATCCTTCTGGGCATCTTAATTTCCCTTTATCCTTGCAGTATGCAACTGTTTGAGAAATGCCTTAAATCACTATTGGAAAAACCTTATCTAATCACCACTAAAAGCTCACACATTGAGAGCAGCTCCTTCTAACTCTTGGTGCTATTCCTCCAAACTGTTCAAATTTCTGTTTATAATAAGATGGCACTAGTGGATCAAATGGATTATAGGAGAGGTGGTTGGAAAGCAGGAGGAAGCTAGCTTTTTTTTCCCCGTCGAAAATCCTCCGAAAGGAATCCGTTCTTCAGCTGTGAACCTTTTTAATAACTTAAGAGGAAGTTGATGAGTAGATTGTCAATAGATATTAAAGGTCAGTCTCCCTCCTGCTTCTCCCAAGACATAGTTTTTCTACTTATCTGGCCACCTAATTTCTTTTGCCTTTGATTTTAAAAGTTAAGAATATCTTTTGTCTGTAACAGGAAAGCTGTGCTTTTGATTACAACTGTCATCAATGTAAAGGGTGAATAGAAAAGGTAATTTGTTTGATAGCAAACATTTGAGTCCGGATGGGCTTTCCCCAGGGCTCACCTGTTAAAGAACCCGCCTGTCAGTACAGGAGACTCAAGAGACAAGGTTTCAATCCCTGAACTAGGGAAGATCCCCTAGAGAAGGAAATGGCAACCCACTGCAGTATTCTTGCCTGGGAAACCCCATGGACAGAGGAGCCTGGCGGACTGCAGTTCGTGGGGTCGCAAAGAGTTAGACCGGACTGAGCGTGGGAGCGCTCACACATATTCGAATCAGGTTTTCTTTTTGTGTGCTTTAATTTTTTAAATAATTTTATTCAAGTATAGTTGATTTAGTGTTGTGTTAATTTCTGCTGCACGGCAAAGTGACTCAGTTATATATATTCTTTTTCGTATTCTTTCCCATAATGGTTTATCACAGGCTATTGAATATAGTTCCCTGTGCTGTTTATTAGAACCTTGCTGTTTACCATCCTCTACATACTAGTTTGAACATGCTAATCCCAGGCTCCCAGTCCTTCCCTTCCCCACCTTCAGGTCAGTTTTTGCTTTATTTTAGAATTATTTTCCACAAATCCCTACTGGTTACCAACTCCTGTGCTAGATGCTGCTCATTTTCTCTCTTTATCTTCTATCCAACCTAGATGTCATAGCATTGTTAAGACACTGTTAGTAGTTTCTATTTCTCAGTTGATTTTTCTCTTTATTATCTCCTAGTGAAAACTTCATTTGGTTTCATAGAATGCTATACACTCTTGGAAGGAGTCATTACCCGAAACTCTGTTCAGTCTTTTTATTCTAAATATACCAAAAGGACGAGTTTTTTTTAAAGTATGTTCTGAAATATACTTAAGTGGTTTCTCCTCATGTTCTAAAACCATTCTCTATTAATGAACATCTTGCAGTAAAAGTGGCTGTGTGTGGATGCTAGCAGTATGATCTGATATCAAAGAGAGCAGGAGCTCAGCTACCCCAGGGCCTTTGTAGTACATTTTAGCTCAGACTAAAGAAGGAGGAAAGCTGCTTTCCTAAGATGAGGCAGACAGCTTCTTTTCTTTGCGGTGTACATGGGTCATCTCAGTGGCCTCTGATGTTAAATGGAGTCTTCCTTCCAGTTCAGTTTGAAGGCTCTGAGCGACCTTCTGTCAAGGAGGAGCCACTGAGGCAGCACCACCGACAGAAGAGCTGGACCCAGAAGATCCTGAAGCCAGCCCTGGCCGACCACAGTGAGGGGGAGAGAGTGGACCCAGCCCTGCCGCTGGAGAAGCAGCCGTGAGTCTCCTCCCCAGACACACGTTGACACAGGGTGGCTGGGAGCTTGTTGAGAGCCTTGGTGGGGCACACTAGCTCATTTTAAGTCTTTCTAGTGTTGGCTTGTCTGGGTGGGGCTTATTTGTGAAAACCCATTTTCCAAGCCTTTGTGCAGAGGGGAAGATGAGTCCCGAGAACCCGATCTCAAATTCCATTCCGCTGTACAGAGTGAAAACTTTATAAGTGACTCTAGCCCTGTTAACTCCCTCTGGGGGTGACGGATAGGTTTTGTGATCCAGGATTACCCAGATCTCATTTTGTCTATTTTGAATGGGAAACCGGATCTAGTCCAGGCTGTTGAGCTTTCATCAGAAGTTCATTTCCAAAATTGCTTTATTTCCATGAGGCCCTGTCTAGATTGGGATCTTGATGCTCATGGTTTCTCCGCCTGCCCCATTTTTCAGTTGGTATCATGGTGCCATCACCCGTGCTGAGGCAGAGAGTCGACTACAGTCCTGCAAAGAAGCTGGGTACCTGGTTCGAAACAGCGAGTCAGGAACCAGTAGGTACTCCATTGCACTAAAGTGAGTATTAAGCACCCTGGGTTCTCCCTGTCTGGATGAAAGAGTGGGGTGCAGACTTTCCTATCATGGGAAAATGACCAGGCAAAAAAGATACATTGGGTTGGCCAAAAAGTTCGTTTGGGTTTTTCTGTAAGATCTTACACTTTTTGGTCAACCCAATAATTTATATGGTCCACAGGGATACATGTTGACAGAAAATAAGATGTGTTTGCTTGGACAACAGAATATGACCTACTTTGTTAAGAATGCAAAATTGGGGGAATTCCCTGGCTGCTCAGTGGTTGGGACTCAGCGCTTTCACTGCCATGGCCCCAGGTTCAATCCCTGGTCAAGAAACTAAGTTCCTGCAAGCCATGTGGTGCAGCCAAAAAAAAGAAAGAATTCAAAATTGGTGTTGGGTAAATGTCCCAATATCCCTTATGATAAAGAGGAATAAATATCCCCATTTCATTTCATTGTACGTTGATTAGTTTCTGCCTTATGTGATCTAAAGTAGGTCCTCTCAGAAAAATAATTTCTGATAAAAATAATTTCTAACAGGATAGTTCGGTCATTCTTTTACTCTCTAGAGGTGTTTGGGACTTTAAGTAAATCAGAGATTCCTTGCTTGTCAAAATGCCAACTGCAATTTTGGTACCAGTTTCTTCTGTTGAAGAAGGAAACACTGCCTTGCAATGACTCCCCTGTCCAATTGTACACAGAACATTCATTTTTGCCTGGTAGGCTTATTCCAATAAGCCTGGTGTCATGGAAATTCTCGTTGCTCTGCGAGTTCAGTGGTGCTATATTGGAGGATCATTGTCAAGAGCCCTAACAGCATTTCCTTCCTGAGGAAGCTGAGCCCTTGCAGCTGAAACAATCAGACTGGAGGGGAAAAGAGGTTGAGGGGGGAGCAATAGTGGCTCAGAAAATGGGATAGGCTACCAGATACACAATACCAGGAATAGCTTTGCTGTGTTCCTGAAGCGGGTGCTTGTGGATTAGATCTTTGAGCCTTCAGTGCCAGCTGTCATCATATACAACCAGAAACAGTGTTTCCAGATTGGGGGGTGGGGGTGGAGGAAGAAACAAGTTTTATTATTATTATTCTTAATGTTTCCTTTGGAGAGGAAAGAAAGAGGAAACCTTTCACATGTCTTTTTAGCCTTGACAAAGAGGTGAGTTTAAACCTCACCTTAGTGGTCTCATTCTTGGGCTTAAGCACTAGTTTGGCAATTTGGGGGCAAGGAGGGACTGGACAATTTTTTTTTTCCTTTTGGTCCAGTGCCTGATGACTTGGGTATGTTAAGGCTAAATGACCCAGGGGTGACACACATTTCGCTGAGGGTCGTGAAGCTTCTGTGTGCTCTGCTAGAGTGCTGAAAGCTCTTCTGTTTGTCTATAACAATTCCAGGAGTGCCTGGGAACCGGTTGACCTATGAATCTAGCTGAGATTGTTTTCAGTCGGGAGGGATCCCTCTGCTCACTCATTCATGTCTTCTCCTCAATTTCGGTTTTGTTCCAGGACTAGTCAAGGATGCGTCCACATCATAGTGGCTCAGACCAAAGACAGCAAGTACACCCTGGATCAGACGAGCGCGGTCTTTGACAGCATCCCGGAAGTGGTACACTACTACTCCAGTGAGAAACTGCCTTTTAAGGGGGCAGAGCACATGACCTTGCTCCACCCTGTACACAACAAGCTGCACCAAGGCTCAGCCTCCAGAAGCCCCAGCGGGGCCTCTCACGCCTAGGAGGGCATCAGCGCCCGACCGGACTCTCAGGGGATAAGGCTGGACTGCACCATGTTTGGGAGGAAGCAGGACTCTTCGCTTAGAAGTCAAGAAGTCTTTGCCTTGAATCCATCCCATGACACTTGGTTACTGACCTGGGCCCTTTCTCCTTGCTAAGCAGGTCTACCGCGAGAAACCATAATTTACCAGTTGCCTCCACTCCCTGGAGTAGGGCTGTCTATTTGGGGCGTGACCCTCAGGAAAGGTAAGTCAGGAGTCCAGAAATACTAAGGTTCTCCAAAAATGCACTAGTTATTCCCTGGAATACCTAATCTCTAAATAAAGCAACAAACTTGGCATTTATATAAAACAACAAAAAATGATCAGACAGACCCAAAGAGCATGTAATATAAGACCGATTCTTGGGGAAAAGCATGAACAGTGGAAGATGAGTAATAGTGGACACTTTGGGAAAAAACTACCTTTCTCTTTTGAGGGTCGTAGTTTCAACTCCAGAGTCCATAAAAATTCACAGTTTTAGAGTCTGGTCAAAGGATTATTTTGTCGGCCAGCCTTCTAAGAAAAGTTTGTGTTTTCTCAATTTCTGTAGACTTCTTTGGCAAATCAGTTATATAAGCATAAATAAGAAGGAAGATGCCCGTGATTTAAGAATCACCAATATAATTAAGCATTGGCAGTATTGCCATAATTCTGAATTATAGAATTAAATTGCAGAATAAGATGCGCAACAAAGATTTCATTTCTGAATTTTAACAAATCTGAAAATTTACAAAGCCCAACAATTGTTTTCTTATTGAATAATAGAACCTCTGGTCTCCTTTGTTTCATCTTGGTCCATTTTAGTAGTTATTGGAACAAGTCAATTTTTCATTTTTAGCCCTAAAATTAGATGTACTTTGCATTTTAGAGTAACTATATATATATATATATAGGGTCCCCTTATATATGTGTATATATATAGGATATGATTGTGGGAACTGGGTCTCTAAAACCTGCAGTTTCTCTCATGCTGTACAAAGCAAACTGGTTTGCACTATATTAAAATATTTTAAGAGACTGATGTTTTCTCTAACCTCTACTGCTTAAAGATATTAAAATAATATTCATAGTATCATTATCTTTATGATTTATTATGAACTTATATCACCAATGTACTTACTGTGAAAAAAAAAAATGTGGAAATGGCATACTGTGAGAAGGCTACAGTGAGTGACTCTGTAATGAAAACTGAGCAGATGCTTCTGTATTCTGGGGTTTGTAATTTGGTTCTTGAAACTGGTCCAGATACAAATGTGCTGACTGTCATCAATGAAAAGTTAACTTTGTAACTAATGTTAAATACACAAAAAAAAGTTGATCGAGTTAACTTTTAGGAAAACATATCCTTCTGGTTATTAGTTATCATTTTCCTATTAGGATTTAGAGATTAGTAAATATTCACATCTTTATTCAGTTAAGAATGTACCCAGAATTGTGTGATCTTTGTTTTTAAAAATTTGAAAAGAACTTTTCCTCACTGGATCTCAATGATTTTATTAGTCAAGGATATTCTGTTTTTTAAGTACTGATAGAATTTTTTTTAATGTACTGGTGTATGTACTTTAGTACAAGATTTTTTTTTTTTTAATTTTTAGCATCCATAGTTCCAATTCCATTCAGCACATATTTATTTTCTTCCATATACAAATAATTCATTCTAGTAAATTTATTTTCAGCTCAACATTCTAGAGATTAAATCTTGGTTTTTTTTACTTATCCTATAAAGGAAGTTCAGCAGTTATCCCAGTTTTAATAAATGCTGAAAACTTGGTAAAATTTTTCTCTGTGCACTAAATGATTTCTGGCCCATACCCAGCAACTGTGATGAATGTAACAATGAAGTAACATTTGAAAGCAGACCTGACATATTATTTATTGAGCTTCTATCCTAGGCTCAGTATTGTGCTTCCTTTATGCTGTTTTTCTGTGACAGTCCTGCTCTTTTCTTTATATAATTAAAAGTAGAGATGTGGCGTTTATATATAGTCCAGCTCCTTCGCAATTGTGCAGGAGGTTATAGTAAGGAGAAACATAGTAAATTAGTGGGAGGGGGGGAAATAAGCTACACTTTTTTTCTGAAGTTGTGACACAAGCTGACAAAAGCAGGGAGTTCCCAGCTGGGTGGTGGCACGCAGTACCATACCTTCTGAAAACAATTGGGCCCAGCAGGGTGTCCCTAAATGCTTCCTTGGCAAGCCCCGGGCGCTGATCTGAAGCTTTGTGACCTGTCTCTGAGCTCTGAATGCTTGTGCTTTTTGTCACTTTGTCCTGATACAAGTGTTTTCCTGTGGTCTTCATTCTCTTGAGTTCATTCAGTCTCCTGAAATATTTTCTGATTCTTTCCTGGGAGAATAATGTGTTCTCACAAACTTGTACTCGTTTGCCTTGAATTTTCGCCTCCTTGGAGCTTTTTACGACTCCCTTTCCTCTTTATCACACTTTGTTTTTTAAAAAATGCTTTGCTGATGAGTTACAAGATGAGTATATTTCATTGTCTCGTTTCAGGCCTCTAAGGACAGAGAGTGAAGGGACATTTCTATTTACTTTGCTGCCACACTTTTGTTTTGTTTTGTTTTTAATCAAGATGAATTTCAACTACTGGAGTTGGTATATTTAAATAAATAGGAATAAAAGAGAAATGTTGATACATGTACCAAAAGGTAAATACAGATATGCCTACTCTGTTCTGGGGATGGAAGTGTCCTTTTTAGTTATCCAAAGTATTTTCTTAAGTATATATCAAAAGCGCCTTTATTCTTTGCGACTTAAAGTCTCCCTGTTTGCTGAATAGTTAACTCGTTTATTGACCTCTGCCACAGGGTCGGGGAGAGTGGACAGATAATTTATAGGGCCAGCCAGATGTTTTTGAGATAGGTGGGAAAATAGTCCATACTTTTTAATTGGGTCATTTTAACTATGTAATTACTCTATTAATGGCCACTGTTAGTAAATCTTAATACTTAATTCAGAAGAACAGCTGAGCATTTGAGACATTCTTCAGTTGCTTTTTAAATGAGAGTATTTTTTCTAGTCTATTAAAATGTCCTTTTTCAGTCAAAGGTTAATGGCTCATTTTTCTTTCAGTCTAGGGGGTATATTTCATTTCCCTTCTCTCCTGATCCTTTTAATACAATATTTAGCAGAATTTACTTGATACCTTTCTCAGAGATGGATGTCTTTTATTCATTAGTTGTCTCTTATTTCCCATAACCAGCACTATCTTGACCTTGTGATCTGTTTAGAATCACTCTTCTTTATTGTCTGCTCCAATTTTTGTACCCGGTTAACTTGGAGAATCTTGGCCTGCGGTGAACCTTAATTTTTCCTACCTTAATTTCTGACCCTATAGGAAGGAAATGATGGTGTGTTACTGCCATCTAATGGAGAGAGCGAAAACTGCAGTGGGAAAACAAAGCACATTTAGAGCAGGGTTTTCTGAAGGATTTCTGATACAGTCCTTAGCAGGAAAATGATGACACAGCAGTTGCCATCTTGAAATCTGCCCTTTCCACTGGAAAGGTGATTTGCAACCTAATACAGCCATCGTCAGGAGGCCCCTGGACTATGGCTGGATCATGTCGTTTAGAATCTGAAATTGTTTCTTAATAAATACGCTGGCGAAAGATCATGGAGACAGGCATCTCATTTTTGTCACGTTCTTAACCATTCAGTTACTTTTTCTGGGGCCTTAACATTTTAAGCATCAACTAATACATAATGTTAAGTTTTGAGAACATTTGAAGATTGTATGTAATACAGGTGCCTATCTATAGTACTTCAGTAATTTATAGTATATCAGAAGGATTTTATTAAAATTTCTGGATGTATTGCAGTAGCCAACATAAGCTGCATGCCCTCCTGAAGATGGCTTACTCTGAAATGTAACTTTAAATAAACATTATTCCAAGAAAGTCTGTTTCTGCTTGAGTCAATTAGTTTTGAGAATCACCTCCCTTCATTAAAAAAAAAAACAAAAAACACTTTTCTGCCATAGCAGGGAGGGTCAGAAGTTTCATTTGCAATCATTATTGATGAAATGGGTAAACAAACCACAGGTAAACATAACTAGCAGATGTGACCTTAAATCCCCGCCCCTCCTTCAGCTTGAGAGCTATGTTTTCCTTCCCAAATAAAACAGTAACACTTGTTTTTGAAGCTTTCCTCTTCCATTTCCTCAGTCTTCTTCTTCCTGAGTAGGCAGTTGTTACATTTGTCCTTGTCCCTGACGAGGTATCTGAGTTGTGGCTTTACTTTTGTTTTTTATCTTTGTTGTTCACACTCATGCCCCCAGCCCATCTGTGGGACGTGAGGCTATAGTCTGTTGTGAATCTGTTTTTCACCCTCTTCCAGGTGATTTCCACACCCAGCCATGGCTGAGAGCTGCCATTGGAAGCAACTCTTTAGAAACACAAATTCATTTGAGATTCTAGAAGAAGGGTATCAAAGTCTGCATTTCCATTGAACATTTCTATAAATTGCCACCAGGTGGTATAAGTGCTCATTGTTTTTTCCCATCTGTGTTAACAGAAAAGGAAGTTTGCATTGAGAAATATTCACCTCCCCCACATCACCAGAGCAATTGAGTACTTGTTTTCAGAAATCAAGTTGAACACATTGTTTCCAACAGCCCAGGGTTTGGTCTGTTGAGCTTGGATACTGACCCTGTGAAAGGCCAAGGTGTAAGTAATGAGAATAAACTCCTGCTGTACACCACGTGTGCTCCTGAGCAAATGCTTACCATGCTGTTTTATTCTGCTCCAGTCCTCCACAAGGCAGTGGACCAGGTCATAGCCTCGTTTTTTAGATAAACACTGGATCAGTCACGTAGTAAGTGATAGCCTGTACTATCACTTAATATCACGAAGAATTGATGCTTTTGAACAGCGGTGTTGGAGAAGACTCTTGAGAGTCCCTTGGACTGCAAGGAGATCCAACCAGTCCATCCTAAAGGAAATCAGTTCTGGGTGTTCATTGGAAGGACTGATGTTGAAGCTAAAACTCCAATACTTTGGCCACCTGATGCGAAGAGCTGACTCATTTGAAAAGACCCTGATGCTGGGAAAGGTTGAAGGCAGGAAGAGAAGGGGACGAAGGAAGGAAGAAGATGAGATGGTTGGATGGCATGACTGACTCAATGAAAATGAGTTTGGGTAAACTCTGGGAGTTGGTGATGGACAGGGAGGCTTGGCGTGCTACGGTTCACGGGGTCACAAAGAGTTGGACATGACTAAGCAACTGAACTGAACTGATACTGCAGTCCAGGTCTAATTCTGGAGTGGCTCTTTTTTTTTTTTTTTTCCAGAGTGGCTCTTAATTGCTCGACCTAGACAGACATGTTACTGTGCTTCACAAATACTGCGATCTTTACAAGCCAAAGGCTTATGGCAGTCTTGGTGCTATTTTTCCGACAGCATCCTCTCCATTCCTGTCTCTGTGTCACATGTTGGTGGTTTTCAGTACTCCAAAGCTGTTCATTCTATTTGTTGTGATGACAAGTAATGTTGGACATTACAATTGTGATTGTTTGCCGGTGCCATGAACCATGCCTATATAAGACAGTGAACCTAATAAATGTTGGACTTTCCTGGTGAGAAGTGGTTAAGAATCTGCCTGCCAAAGCAGGGGACACGGGTTTGACCAGGAAAATTCCACATGCCATAGGTCAACTAAGCCCATGAACCACAATTACTGAAGCCTGAGCGCCTGGAGCCCGTGCTCCGCAAGAAGAGAAACCACCGCAGTGGGAAGCCTGCGCACCACAACTGGAGAGAAGCCCCCACTCGCCGAAACAAGCTAGAGCCTTCATGCAGCAACCAAGATCCAGTGCAGCCAACGATTATTTTTTTATATTTTTAAAAATAAATATGGTGTATTCTGGGCCTTCCCTGGTGGCTGAGATGGCAAAGAATCTGCCTGCAGTGTGGGAGACCTGTGTTCAATCCCTGGGTTGGGAAGATCCCCTGGAGAAGGGAATGGCTACCCACTCCAGTATTCTTGTCTGGAGGATTCCATGGACAGAGGAGCTTAGCATGCTATAGTCCATAGGGTCCCAAAGAGTCAGACATGACTGAACAACTAACACTTTGACTTCATTGTGTGTTCTGACTGCTCCACTGGCTAGCCATTCCCCCCATCACCCGCTCAGACCTCACATTTCCCCTAAATACAGCGATGTTGAAATTAGGCCTAATAGTAACCTTACAGTGAACTCTTAAGAGTTGAAGTGAAAGGAAGAGTCTCTCACTTTAAGTCAAGAGCTAGAAATGATTAAGCTTAGTGAGGAAGGCACATCTAAAGCTGAGATAGGCCAAAAGCTAGGCCTCTTGCACCAGTTAGCCAAGCTGTGAATGCAAAGGAAAAGTTCTTGAAAGAAAGTGTTACTCCAGTGAACAAACAAATGATAAAATTAAACAGGCCTATTGTTGATACAGAGAAAGCTTGAGTGGTCTGGATAAAAGACCACACCAGCCACCACATCCTCTTAAGTGAAAGCCTCATCCAGAGCTGTCTTCAGTTCTGTGAAGGCTGAGAGAAGTGATGAAGCTGCAGAAAGCAGAAGGAAAATTTGAAACTAGCAGATTGGCTTATGGGGTTTAAGAAGAGAAGCTATCTCTAGCACATCAAAGTACAAGATGAAGCCGTGCGTGCTGATGTAGAAGCTACAGAAAGTTATCCAGAAGATCTAGCTAAGATCTAATGAAGGTGGCTACACTATAAACAACAAATTTTCAGTGTAGATAAAACAGCCTTCCTTTGGAAGAAAATGCCATCTAGAACTTTCATAGCTAGAGGGGAGAAGTCAATGCCTGGATTAAGATCTTTGAAGGACAGGCTGACTCTTGTTGGGGGTTAATGCAGCTGGTAACTTGAAGCTGATGCTCATTTACCATTCCAAAAACCCTAAGGGCCTTAAGAATTATGCTAAATCCACTCTGCCCCTCTATAAATGGAACAACAAAGCCTGGATGACAGTCATCTGTTTACAACATTGTTTAGTGAATATTTTAAACCCACGGTTGAGATCTGCCCAGGAAAAAAAGATACCTTTCAAAATATTACTGCTCGTTGACAATGCACCTGGTCACCCAAGAGCTCTGGTCAAGATGTGCAGTGAGATTAGTGTTGTTTTTCCACAGGAGAGCACAACACCCATTCTGCAGCCCATGGTTCAAGGAGTGATTTCAACTTTCAAGTCTTTGTCTTTAAGAAATACATTTCATAAGACTCTAGCTGTCATAGATAGTGATTCCTCTGATGGATCTGGGCAAAGGAAATTGGAAACCTTTTAAAAAGGATTCACCAGTCTTGTTGCCAGTAAGAACATTCGTGGTTTGAGGGAAGAGGTCAAAATATCAACATAAACAAGAGTTTGGAAGAAGTGAATTCAGACCCTCATGGATGACTTTGAAGGGCTCAAGACTTAGGGGAGGAAGTAACTGCAGATGTGGTAGAAATAGCAAGAGAACTAGAGTTAGAATTGGGGTCTGAATGTATGACTGAATTGCTACAATCTTATGATAAAACTTTGATAACACTTTTTTTTTTTTAAACTTTGATGGATGAGGAGATGCTTCTTATGAATGAGCAGAGAAGTTAGTTTCTTCAGGTGTAGATGTTTTTTCTACTCCTGGCAAGGAAGCTGCGATGATTGTTGAAATGACAGTAAAGGATTTATAATATTACATAAACTTAGTTGATAAGCCAATAGCAGGATTTGAAAGGACTGACTCCAATTTTGAAAGAAAGGTCTACTGTGGGTAAAAAGCTATCAAACAACACTGCATGCTACAGAGAAATCTTTCATGAAAGGATGAGTCAATCAATGTGGCAAACTTCATTGTTGTCTCATTTTAGGAAATTGCCACTGACCACTCCAACCTTCAGCAACCACCACCCTAATCAGGTAGCACCATCAACAAGCCGAGACCCTCCACTAGCAAAGACTGTACAACTCACTGAAGGCTCAGATAATGGTTAGCATTTTTCAGCAATAAAGTGTTTTTTAATTAATGTATGTACATTTTAGACATAATGCTATTGCACACTTAAAAGACTACAGTATAGTATAAACATAAGTTTTATATGCGCTGGTCAACCAAAAATACACATGACTTGCTTTTCTGTGATATTTGCTTTATTGCAATGGTCTAGATCCAAACCTGCAATATTCCCAATGTATGCATGTACTTCCCTTCCCTTTCAGAGAGTATACCTGGAATTCCTCACCTGTGACTAATGAGGCAAAGAGTAACAAAGTAGCCAACTGGCATTACTTAGCAAGTAAAAAATAAAGTTTAAAAAAAAAAAAAGGTCACAAAAGCCAAAAAGAGGAAGCAACACAAATGTCCATGGGTGGATGAGTGGATAAACAAAATGCAGTGTATATATGTACAATGAAATATTACTGAGCCTGAAAAAGGAAGGAAATTTCAACACATGCTACAATATGAATGAACCTAGAAGACATGCTAAGCTAGACACAAGAAGACAAATACAGAGTAACTCCAATTATATGAGGTACCTAGCACTGAAGAATTGATGCTTTTGAACTGTGGTGTTGGAGAAGACTCTTGAGAGTCCCTTGGACTGCAAGGAGATCCAACCAGTCCATTCTAAAGGAGATCAGTCCTGGGTGTTCATTGGAAGAACTGATATTGAAGCTGAAACTCTAATACTTTGCCACCTGATGCGAAGAGCTGACTCATTTGAAAAGACCCTGATGCTGGGAAAGATTGAAGGCAGGAAGAGAAGGGGACGACAGAGGATGAGATGGTTGGATGGCATCACCAACTCAATGGACATGAGTTTGAGTAAACTCTGGGAGTTGGTGCTGGACAGGGAGGCCTGGTGTGCCGCAGTCCATGGGGTCACAAAGAGTTGGACACGACTAAGCGACTGAACTAAACTGAACTGAAAGTAGTCAAATTCATGGAGACAAAAAATAGAATGGTGATTGCCAAGGCCTGGGGGGGAGGGGAGATGTGGAAGCTGTTGTTTAATGGTATAAATTCTCAGTTTTGCAAGATTCTAGAGGTTGTTTACACAACAATATGAATGTACTTAACACAAATTTTATGTCTTTTGCACGCATGCTAAGTTGCCTCGGTCGTGTCTGACTCTTTTCATCCTCATGGACTCTAGCCCACCCAGCTTCTCTGTCCATGGGATTCTCTAAGCAAGAATACTGGAGTGGGTTGCCATACCCTCCTCTTTATGTCTTTTACCTCAGTTTAAAAAAAATTCCAGTCTCTATTATCTTACAGTGAAAATGCTCCTAGCAGACTGGACATCCAGGTTGTCACAGGTGATCAGTGAGTTCTCTCCCCACAGATGAGCCACACGGACACAGGTGGGAGAAGTGGGGATTAGGTCCACCTCCTGGACCACCCTGTGGTGGGTCCTGGGCTTGGGCATTCTGTGCCTGCTTGAGAGAGGCTCCACCTATGGATCTGGTAGCCTGAAGTCCTCCAGGACAATTTAAGCCCTGATAATGAACATGTAATTATAAATTAAGGAGACTCACTCTGAGCCATGGGGATCATCATTCCCAGAATCCACAAGTAGCACCAGGATGACTTCCCCTGTGTCGTGAATCATTCGTTGTGGGTCTCTGTTTCCATCTCAATTCAAACTTAAAACACTTCCTACATGACATCTTTTTCAATGATTCCTATTGGCTTCTTTAAGCCATTCTGAGTTTATTTTTGTGTATGGTGTGAAGGTGTGTTCTGACTTCATTGATTTACATTGTTCCTACTGCTTTCTGATTTGTGTGTATAAATAAACAAGATTACCAGTTTGGATGAACTAAGGGAAAGAGATATTACCTGTGCACATAAAAGCCAATGGGGGGAGTAGAGGGGTAAATTAAGAGTTTAGGATGTTAATATCTATCTTATATATAATAGTCATACACATTGCTATATATAAAAGAGATAAACAATAAGGACCTACTATATAGCACAGGGCATTATATTCAATATCTTATAATAACCTCTAATGGAAAAGAAAAAATATATGTATATATAAAACTGAGTCACTTTGCTGAATACCTGAAACTAACACAACATTGTAAATCAACTATACTTCAATAAAACAAAAAACCGAAGCCAAGTAGTCAGTCAAAGTATCAACCAGTATACTGTGAACAAGTGAGAATTGTGGTTTACATTAAAAGATAGTTAAGGAAGATGTGTTTGTATTCATTTTTTATTTATTTATTTATTTTTTTTTTTGGGTCGCTCTGGGTCTTTGTTGTTGCATGCACTAGGGTTTTCTCTAACTGCAGTGAGGTGGGGCTTCTCTTACTGCTGAGCACAGGCTCTAGGCATACCAGCTTCAGTAGTTGTGGAGCGTGGGGGCCTCATTAGTTTTGGCTTGCTAGCTCTGGAGTGGGGGCTCAGTAGTTGTGGCACACAGGCTTAGTTGCTCTGAGGCATGTGGAATCTTCCCAGACCAGGGATCGAACCCATGTCCCCTCCATTGGCAGGTGGACTCTTATCCACTGCATCAGCAGGGAAGTCCCTATTTGCATTATTTTAAATGGTATGTCTGCAAGTGAAGCATTACCCCTAAAGTCCTTGCACATTTAAAATGGAGAATGTCAACGCTTTTAAAAGATTCATATAATGAACCATTCTGTACCTTTACTCAACTTTAACAGTTACTGTCTCATAGTCAGTTTTACTTTATCTATGATCCCCATCTACTTCTTGCACTTTTTAATTAACAATTTTTTATAGGCAGTCCAACCTGGTTTCACTATTCCAAAATACAGGGATCATAATGGTTTAGTGAAAAGCTTTCTAACTGTAAAAACATACAGGTTCAAGACAAAAAATTTTAATATGCGTAAAAGAAAAAGAAGGAGCAAATCTGGTCTTCAGCAGCTTCCTAATGCTCTTAGAATGTCGAAAAATTTCTCTCCATATTGCATGTCCAAGGCAGGTCTCACCCCAGGCCCTGCACTGTCAGCCTCCCTAGGCCACCCCTTCCACCTGGAACCCTCCTCTGTTTTCACTTTCCCTGTCCCTTCCTTCCCTGACTCCCTAGACCAGGTTAGTCACTTGGCTCCTGGAGACAGCAAGAGCATTTGTTCCCTGATTTCCTGGCTCAGTGAGTGAACTGACAGCATCTTTGGGGAGGGATTGGTTCCTCTTACATCCTGACATGGTGATGGAGTAAACATCCCCTGAAGGACTCAGCCCAGAGATCCCAAAGATCATTCACCCTTTCTCAGTGGACATAGTAAAGTTCCCATGCCATAAATAAAGCACAGTTTGGGGATTTCAAGGAAGTTCATTCAAGTATTGGTGGCACAGCAGTAAAGAATCTGCCAGCCAATGCAGGAGATGCAAGAGAAGAGGGTTTGATCCCTGGATCCGGAAGATCCCTGGAGAAGCAAATGGCAACCCATTCTAGTATTCTTGCCTGGGAAATCCCATGGAGAGAGGAGCCTGGTGGGCTAGAGTCCAAGGGATCTTAAAGAGTTAGTCATGACTTAGTGACTAAACAACAAACAACATTAAAATATACACCAAGGAAGCAACAGAACACCAGATCAATCACTCAGAGTTCAGAGGAATAGATACAGGACTGATACAGTAAGAGGGGAAGTGGTTTGGTTTCTGATGAAGGATCACTAACCGTAAGGAGCTATTTGCTGCCCCCGCCTCTGCGGCCCACCTTCTCTGTGGATCCTATTTTTCAAGCATCGCTGAGGTCTGGTGGCCTCAGGGACACACCTTCATAGCTCAGACTCCCAGGGTCTCGGCTTCCGCACTGATATGTGTGATAAACCAAATGAAGACTCCAGGTCCATCTCCCCGTGAGGGTGAGTGGGCCAGGCCCCCACCTAGCACGGGGGCAGAGCACCTAGCCTGGGACAGAGGGTGGAAAGGTAGGCCCATCCTGGTTGTCACCAGGGGCTGAAGGGCCACACAGCAAGGGAAAGAGCACTGGCTTGGGGTCAAGCAGACCCATGTTTAGGATCTAGTTCAGCCTCTTACCCAGCTCAGGAGTCTTAGACCACTATGTTCACCGATATGAGCCTCTGTGGTTGCATCTGTAAACAGGTGAAAACATTAACCTCTCATTAGGATGAGAAAGAATATCCTATTTGTGAATCACATGGGGAGGGTCCATAAATGGCTGTCGTTATTATTAGCTAATCTTAATATGCCACCTCAACCAAAAAGGGACGGTGACCTTCTGGATAACCAGCAGGACCAGTGGTGTAGCTCTTTGCTGTCCACAGGGTTTGTTGCCTGCTTAGGCCCCCAGTAACGTGAGGCCATAGAACCTCACCTCCCACGCTGCAGTCTCCCTCACAGAGACCCTCGGAGCCGGCATGGCAGGAGAAACTGAGCACCTTACACTCACGTAAACACATACCCACTTTTGTGATCTGGAGGGTCCGGGGTTGAAGCCTGGGCTTCTTGTAATTCCTGGACCCATTCACAGACAGGATCGACTGAAATCTGAGGCCCCAGGGCACCTGCCTCCTCATAGAAACAATCAGGGTCCACAGCCACTCTCGGGGTCCATCACCACCTTCTTCAGGCTGATCTGGAATCCCTGCTGGTTGTGGAGACTCCAGGGTACACCTTGTGGACCTGTGCCCTGCAGGGCAATGAACATGCTGTCCACACGGGCAGGTGCTGCTGACACAGTCCTCCTCTACCTGTCCCCCCTCCCTTCCTCAGTCACTGGGGACAGACCCCAGAATGCCCCAGTTACACTGAGTGGGGCATTTCATCATTTCAGAACCCTCACTGTTCAGCACATGCATTTAAAAACCAAAATAGGGGACTCCCCTCTTACCCCTGTGGTTAAGACTGTGTGTGGCTGCCAAAGTAGGGTTCAATCCCTGTCGGGGCCCTAAGATCTTACATGTCGCACAGCATGGCCCCCAAAATTAATTAAATAAAAAACAAAATAGAATTCAACTGTCCTCCCGATAAATTTCATTCTTTAAAAAAATCATAATGAAATATTAAAATGGACTTGTGGTTGCCAAAGGGGAAGGTTGTGGGGGAAGGAAGGGTTGGGAGTTTGGAATAAGCATCTTAGTTCCCCAACCTGGGTCCTCCACAGTGGAATCAGAGTCCTAACCACGGGACCACCAGGGAATTCCCAGAAGCAAACTATTATTAATATATATACAGAATGGATAAACAACAAAGTCCGACTGTACAGCACAGGGAACTATATTCAATATTCTGTAATAAACCATAATGGAAAAGAAAATGAAAAAGAACGTGTATATATATAACTGAACCGCTTTGCTGTACAGTAAAAATTAATACATCATCGCAAATCAACTATACTTCAAAAAACCAAATTTTTCAAAAAAAACATAAAATGCAGCTTCTCATCACACGATAAGCTATTTTCTTTGCGGACATTCGGTAGCCTTACTAAGCATTTTGAAGTTACCTGAGAAAAAGAAACAGCCTAATTGAATATTGCATATTCCCATAGGGCAAGTGTTTCGGGATCTTACTGAAAAATCTCATTGTATTCATGTTTTGGATAGTCACTGAAAATTGCTGGTGTGAAATAAGATGTGGCTAGGGTTGTTCTAAGGTTGTTCTAAGTAACACACATCAGCAAGAAGACCAGAAGTTTTGCAGAGACCAGGGGGTGGTCAGTATCTGAAGGATCGTGTAGCGCTGGCTCCCCTGCTCAGGACTGCTTTCATGATGGCCAGTCAGTCAGCCCACCCAGCCAGTGCACCTGGCCACCACTCTGCCCGAGAGGCTGCCAGGCCCAGCCCAGCCCTCGGACACTGCTCGGACCAGTTTAAGGCCTTTCAACAGCACACTTCTGCTATGCAGGAAGGAACCATGTTTCCTGCCTCTGGCCTGCGCGTCTCACAGACATGGGGGAAGGTTTGGTGTCCTTCTGCATCAAAAAATAAGGAACGCGCTTTCCTTAATGGTCGTTCCAGTAACTGAATGTTCCTTGCCATCCTCTACAGGATCCCCCATCTGCTCTCTCATTTCTCTCTTCCAGAAAGAGCATCGTAGCCTTACCATCCTAACAGTGATGCGGTGAAGGGTGGGGGGGCCACCCTCTTCCATTTCCTGCTCCTTACACTCACTCCCACACCCTCTATGGGGCCCAAACAGCCAAGCCACTATGGGACATCTGTTTCCCGTGTCACTTTCTGCAAGACAGGGACCAACCTGTCCAAGAAACTGTGGCATCCTCAAGGAGCCGATGGGCCCCATAGGTGTGGTCGGTCGTGAGGCTTTCTTCTGATTCCCTGGGGGTGGGGGTGGGGGGGACCGCACAGCGGGGCCTGGCACTTCAGCTTTAGGTCTGAGTTACACAATTTCCAGGTTTCCATGCAGTTTCCTCCTCCCCAGCCCTGAACTGTTTACACAGCAACTCTTATCCACAGAGCATCCACATGAAGGCCTTCCTCTGTTTGGAAGATGTGGGATGGCAGTGTCCCAAGGTTTCCTATGGAGGATCCTTTTCAATAGGGGACAGATGCAGCCTGATGATGGAGAGGTTCAGGGTTGACTTGTGATTCCGTTAACAACCCCTGTTCAATAAACAGTCTTCTGATGAATAATGGCCCTCCCTTTTCCTTCCCCCCAGGTCCATCACCTGATAATGATGTAAAAAAGGCCGAAGCACCTACGCCCTTTCCAGAAACCCCAGGGCTCATTTGGGGAAATAACTTTCAAAATGAAAGTCTTTGAGAAATTGCAACTTATTTCTTAAACTCACCTGATTTTTTTCCAGAGGTAATTTAATCCTGCATTAAGGAAAAGCTCACCCCCAAATGGTTCTCCTTGACTTTAAATCCAAGTTTTCTCACCCCTTTCCCCGAGTAACCATGCAAGTCTTTCCTTGAAAGGACCCAGGCGTCAAAGCATCATTATCTCCCAGGCATATTTTTTAGAACTTATTTATTTCAAACATTTACAATTTTCATTTTAAATGCAAAATAGCTGGTAAAAAGAAAAAACACTGAAAAAAATTATACTGACCCTTTGCCCCATATACAGACATCACCAGCCTTTGGTATTTGATTTCAGATAATTAGGTAAAAAAAAAAAACAAACTTAAAACTATTATTTCTCTCCAGAAAAAAATAAAGTTGAGGTATTCTATTTAACAGATGTGTGCTCTCCATCCAAATACGGTTTCTCTATTAATTAACAGCCTTGCTACATGCTGTTCCAATCCTTTGCTTCTGAAGTAGATCTGCATTTGAGCATATGTTCATACATCTGACAATGTTCCTTAATCATCATTAAGGTTGCCATAGAAACTTGCTAGCGCTGGAGCCAGGCTACACGGAGGACGTGATGCTAGAAGGACCTTTAGGGGATGCTTGGGAGTGTCTGGCACAGAAGTGGAGCCAGCTTGGCAAAAGCCCCACTGCCAACTGCTGCATGGGAGACTGGGATCCAGGCTCATGCTCCCAGGGACCACCAGTTGCCACTGCTTCTCCAAATTAAGAAATTTCTTACCAACTCAATCTGGAGCTGGGTGTCAGACTCCTCCCCAACTGGGGCAATCTTAAGTGTCTTTGATGAAGCGATATAGCCCAGGACCAAAGCAGCCAGGCAAGACATTCCTGAACATTCTACAGAAAACCCACAAACCATGACCACCCCAGTCTGCCCCACTGAGCTCTGCTGAGCCGAGCTCTGATCCCCACCAGGTGGGCTCCCAATCCGTTCCAGGAGCAGATTCCACCCCTTGTGATAGTGTTTCCTTTCCTTGGGGACAGCAGACAAATGACAGAGACTGGGGTGAGCCCAGAGCCTGGCAAACAAACTGCCAAGGGCAAGGCTCCATCAGGGCAAAGAGCTTTCAGAGTTACCAAAGGCTTTGCACAAAGTCAATGCTACTTCCTTGACACTTACAAACAAAATTTTTTTTTCATTAATGCTACAAGAATTAATGACCACTTTAACTGAAACCCTGAACTAGCATATTTTCAACGTTTCCTACCCAGCAGGATAAGCTGTCCATCTGTAATAAAAATTGTTGCTGGGCTAACATTTCCTTCTGGCTGTGTAGCAGATTGCTACAGGTATTAGGAGAATAGCATCACACGTGTGCTGCAGAAACACAGGTAAGAATGACCTGTGAATTGAAACACACATTCACTGACCATAGATTCAAAGACAGAGAGAGCTTAGGGTGTATACCTATGTACACCAAGCAAGAGAAGACAAACATTTTTCCTTCATCTATACTAGCTTATAAAAAAATAAAGGGAAAAAAAAAAACCTCTTACATTAAAAAAAAAAAAGGCAGTTCCGTTCAAATAATAATGAAAGCAATAACAATTTGGAGATCAAAGCTGCCTAGCTCTCAGCAGTCATGAGCTATCTGGATTTCACATCTTCCACCAGCACCGCTGCCTGGCTCTGCTAATATTACACGTGGGTAAAACTTTGTCAAGAGTTAACTGTGGGCAGAGAATCATCCTATCTCATGCAGATTCTCATTTTCTATATTTCCCTTTAACAGCATTTTTGCTGGTCTCGGTCAAGAAAACTTGAGAGAAAAACAAAACAAAACCACCTGCCTCACTTCTGTCAACTTCAGATTAGTTGCCAAAGGCAGCAACAGAGTCTGAAATTTACAGCCAAAGCCAGCAATGAAAGTCACCATGTAGCCCAACGTCATCACAGTTTGAGCCTGGCAAACAGTAAACAAAACATGATCATTTCTGTCCTTTTTCCACCTGTCTGGTGCTGGTGGCTGTTCTTCTAAAACGGGAGACTGCTACAAAAGTGTTGTGGTCTGGTAAATTTTTAGTGGTGGGTTACACAACTGATTTTAATCACAGCTTCTTTCTGGGACTTCCCAGGATACTTGAGGGTGCCTGTCTGGGTAACCACTAACTTCACTGAATTTTCAAAGCCTAGACAGAAAAGTGCACTGCAGTGGTTGGTGCAGTGTTATGGCTAGACGTTCAGTCGGTGCTTCAATACTAGCTGAACTGAATCACATTCAGGGAACTAACTAAAGAGGAAGGCATCAAGGTTAGGTTTTTTTTTTTTTTTTTTTTTTTTTTTTATGAACCTTGTCTGATACCGGAGGATTCGTGGCTTTCAGTGGTGGGGATTTTCAGCTGACCTGCTGAGTAATCGTGGGAGGCTGGCTTCCCAGCACTGTGACCTGGGAGCTGGACACCATTTCCTTCTCGACCGCCTGGGGGAGTAGTAACAAGCTGCCTTTTCCGCTAAATTAGAAAAGGGGCAGAGTTGTTTTTTCTCCTTTTTTTTTTTCACTTTTTAAGGCAAAAACAAAATTTAGAATGAAAACAGAATCTCTTCTCTTATAGGGGAAAACCTTTTCTCCTCCTTTGTCACTTGATTGAGTTTTGCGCTAAACAAAGTCATTGTGCCTTTCCCCCGTCATTTATCTACTGACTCTCGACTAATACTGAATGCTCTACCTTCTGAAGATAAAAGAGTCAGCAGTTTTTAAAAAACCAAATTAAAACCCATTCTTGCCAGGTTCTTTTGTCTTTTTGCATAAATATTATCTTCCCTGGTTACTCCGGCTCAGTTGAATACAAAATAAACAAAGCTAGAGCAAGGCAAAGTTGATTTCACAACTGGCAGAAGCCTCCCTGATGCCAGTTCTCCTTCTGGGGAGCCGGGAAGTGGGGGGGACGGTGTGCAGAGGCCTCTGTCCCCCTCAGCAATGCTACTACAGATAAGCTTGGAGACCCTGCCCCACTCCCCTCCTTCCTCTCGGCTTCTCTCCTGAAGTCCTGGGATCCAAAAAGGGAGATCGAGCCAGTGCACTTGCTTCTGGATTCAGCAAGTGCCTAGGACGAACATTCACATTCAGAAAATGCTGATGAGGAACTAATTATAATTCCACTTCAAACCATCAGGCCCTGAGATACTATCTGCCCCCACCTCAGCTTCGGGGAAAGAAAAGCAGAAGAGAGCTTCCCCCATACTCAGGCTTAGAAAAAACGGAATTTCGAAGGCACTTGGGTTTCAGGAGTTTGAGCTAGAAGAGAAAACCACGCAGTGGGTCAAGACATAAGCGACTCGGGGGGTCTTTGGCTGGAAATCCATCCCACCCATCTGAGGCTGCAGCTCCTGGTGGCGGGCGGGGGTGCGCGGGTGGCCAGCGGCTCGTCCACACCAAGCCCGGGGGGCAGTCCCAAGCCTCCCCAATCACCCAGCTCTGCCCACCTGAGTGGCCAGTAGAGTCTCGACACCCGTCTCTTCATGGGGGCCTGAGTTCACTCTCACCGTGTAATCAGCGCATTGGGGTCAGGGTGATTCAAAACTCAACCAACACAGCAAATCTTTTTCACCCAGCGTAGAATTTTCTGTGAGGCACTTCTGAAAAGGTGAAGCCAGAGGCCCCAAGTACCTGAGATAAGCTGGCATGGCAGTGAGGAGCGATTTGTGCTAAGCCAGTCTGTTTCAGCATCCACACAGTCTAGGGGCCTGACACCCCAGGCTGCTAGGCCTACCCATTATCTGGGGAAGAAGTAGTCTCTGTTGCTGACGTCATAAGGGCTCCCAGGGCCCTTAGCATCCGGCCGGCTGTTCCTCGATGTGTTGTCAGATTCAAGGCTGCTGGGGGACACCGGTGGGGAGATGAGAGGGACAAGCACTGGGGTGGGCTTGGGCCTCTCAGGGACCAGCTGGCCCAAAGAATACGGCGGGTGTGCACTCGTCTTGCCTTCTTTCAGAGCCTGCAGTTTCCCCGTCTTCTTGAACCTTCACACAGACACACAAAGACAAACCACGCAAATGCTGAGTTCCTGCTGTGATAAACCCAAGAGAAAAACACCAGCAGCTGGCTGCCCTGGTGGGCTGGTACTCTTGGGTCTCAGCTCCAAGGACTGATAACTATTTATTCATTGGCTGCTTTCTATCACCAGGAACTACATAATCCTCTGAAGAGCTATCAAAAATACCCCAAGGGAATAGGTTTGCATGGTGGATCCAATTTACCAATGGGGAAACTGAGGTTCTGAGTGCCTCTTTATAGCACCTGAGAACCTAATTTGTTCTTTGTTCTGCCCCACTCAGATGGTAAAGAACCCATCTACAATGCAGGAGACCTGGATTCGATTCCTGGGTAGGTAAGACTCCCCTGAAGAAGGGCATGGCAACCCACTCCAGTATTCTTGCCTGGAGAATCCCATGGACAGAGGAGCCTGGCAGACTACAGCCCATGGGGTCGCAAAGAGTTAGACATGGACATGACTGAAAGACTAACACAACCATAGAGGCAGCCCAGCGGGACACCTTCTCAGTCCCAAATCCACTCACTTAAAAAAAAGAGAGACAGTATTCTTTCAGTAGGGAAGGAAAAGGACTGTCCTGCTCCCTCAACAGCCCTCCTTTGCTTCTGGCTTCCAATATGCTTGCAGTCCCCAGTTTTCCCTACACCTCTGGGTCCCCTCCCACCACACTGGCACATTCACACAGACTCGGCCATGGGCACCACTTGGGCACGAGTGACTCATTTGACAGGAAAGTCGGTGTTAAACAGGAAGGAGATAGACATCTCTCTGATCACAGCTCCGCTCACCCTGCTCCACTCTGGGCCCAAAGCCAGAGCTCAGTGACTGAGAAGAGTCACTTGACAGCCCAAAGGAAGATGAGATGGAGATAGCAGTCTTCAAAGGTACAGTCAGGTCTCCTCCCTGAGGGGCCCTCAGGCAAGCGGGGCAGCCCATCTTCCCCCCGCTTCCCACTTTGTCATGGGCTAACTTGCTGCCCACTGACCCCAAAGTGGGAGCAAGGTGGTCTCTCTCAATTCTACCAGACGTCAGCTACTTCAGGAAGGGCTGGGAGGGGAGAGGGGAAACCAACATCAAAAACAAGGTTTGGGGATTTTCCTTAGGTTTCTTTTTATATCGACAGGCTATTCCTGTCCTTGTTATGATAAATAATTGATAGTTGGCTCCAAATATGCCATTGGCTCTTAGCCTGTTATCCAAATGGAATAAACAATCTGCAGAATGTGACTTAGGCTTCGCCATTCAGGCACTGCACAGGAGGAGAACACAGCAGGGGCGCTTACTGGAGCTACGCTGGGTTCTTGGGTGGAATCCTCCTCTGGCATGACAGAACTGAAGACAGAGTCATTACACTCTGGATTTCAAAATATTCAGACCCTCTGATCCAAGAATTCCACTTCTGGGAATATACCCTCAGGAAAGCACATAGCTATGGAAAAAGCTTTATGCAACAAAGATGTTCAACACAGTCTTGTTTATAAAAGCAAAACAACAGTCCAAATGCCCAATAACAGGAGGCTGGTTAAGTGATCTTGGGTATATACATCTAATGGAGAAGTGATGAAAGTGAGGTTTACCAAAACTTTTAATAATAAGAAGTGCTTATGTTATATAACTAACGCTACATTTAAAAGGCAGGATTCAGAGTTATGGATACAGAATAATCATGGCTCTGAAAAACAAACCCTGGTGGTCCAGGGGTTAAGACTCCCTGCTTCTTATGCAGGGGGTACAGGTTCAACCCCTGATTGGGGAACCATCCTGCCACACAGCCAAAAGAAACAAACAAACAAGAAACTATGCAGAGGAAAAAGACTTGGAGAAAATTCATCTAAACATAAAGTGCTTTTGATCTGGGTGTCAGCTGCATGGGTGTCTTTGTGGAAAGGCATGGCGCTGTACACTTATGACATCTGCACTTTCCTGTATGTTTGTCAGACTTCTACATTTTAAAAATTAACAGTAGCAAAAAAATAAATAAAAATAAAAATTAACAGTAGCTGTCTTTGCTTAAGGCGTGATTTTTCTCCCTTCTTGCTTTGTTGTTGTTCAGTCCCCAGGTCGTGTCCGACTCTTCGCAACCTCATGGACTGCAGCACACCAGGCTTCCCTGTCCCTCACCATCTCCTGGAATTTTCTCTAGTTCCTGTCCATTGAATCAGGGATGCCATCCAACCATCTCATCCTCTGTCACCCTCTTCTCCTGCCCTCAATCTTTCCCAGCATCAGGGTCTTTTTGAATGAGTCAGCTCTTTGCATCAGGTGGCCAAAGTATTGGATCTTCAGCTTCAGCATCAGTCCTTCTTTGCTGTTTGTCAGTATTCAGCAAACTCCGGATATTTAGGAAATAATTGTGTTCACAATTTTTTTAAAGTTTCTATTGATGTTACTTAACCCATATGGAAAGCAGCCTCTGTCCTCAGATTTTTTCAAAACAACTGGATGGGTAACTGAGAAAGGTGAGCTTTTCTTCTTTTGAAATATTTTGGGGAGTGAATGAGACTTTTTCAGCAAATCACTAAGGGGACTTTGAAACCTCTAGGCCTGTGGTCCATCCAAACCTGGCACTGTCCTGCCCTCGGCAGGGCTCTGAGCACAGCCTGGAGGCTGGAGAGGGTGCGGGGCAGGTAGAAGGAACCAAAAGATGAGCTGCCAGACTTCACCTGCACCTTACCTCCACCTTTTACCTATTTTACATATTTGGACTTCATAACATTTAGTTTGGGGCTTCCCCGGTGACTCAGTGAGTAAAGAACCCTCCTGCCAATGCAGGACACACAAGAGATGTGGGTTTGACCCCTGGATTGGGAAGATCCCCTGGAGGAGGGCATGGCAACCCACTCCAGTATTCTTGCCTGGAGAATTTCATGGACAGAGGAACCTGGTGGGCTACAGTCCATGGCGTCACAAAGAGTCGAACACGACTGAACACGTACATGTGCAATATTTTGTTTTAAGAAAAGGTTCTGCAACTAAGAGAAATTTTTTTTAAAAAACTTAAAAAACACTTATAATTAACCACGGAGATGAGAGAGTGTGATTTTAAAATATTGAAATGAGACACTACATTCAATACAAAATGATTTAAATCATAAGCATATGCATAGGAAGTCCTCAACTAATAGTGTTAGCCATTCTAAATAAATGTGCAGAAAAGTAACTCTCTGCTATGAAAAGCCTATTTTCCCAGTGCCTGATGGCATAAAATAGATATAAATGGGGGCACCCTGGGGCACAGGGAGTACAGTGGGGAGAATGGCCCTCTGAAGTTACAACATCCATTTAAAAAGATAGTATATTGGTGGAAAAATACTTAGGAAGATACTGTGCTTTGCTTGAGACACAAAATAAGTGTACTAAAAATAAAAAGATGGTGACCGGTTGTTGGGCTTTACTGCCTCCATCTGCCTCTCATTCTATCCACTGTAATAATCTGGTCACCCCAACGGTCATGGTGGCCCAACCATTTTGCCACCCCAGGCTCCCACAGCATCTCTTGATACTCATTTTTTTTTTTTTAGCCGCACTGGGTCTTCGTTGTTGTGCATGGGCTTTTCTCTAGTTGCAGGGAGCAGGGGCTACTCTTCATTGCAGTACACAGGCTTCTTACTGCGTGCTTCTCTTGTTGCAGAGAATCTAGGGTTCGTAGGCTTCAGGAGTTGTGGCACCTGGGCTCAATAGTTGCGGTTCCCGGGCTCTAGAGCACGGGCTCAACAGTCGTGGTACACAGGCTTAGCTGCTCTGTGGCATATAGGATCTTCCCGGACCAGGGATCGAACCCATATCTCCTGCATTGGCAGGGGGATTCTTTACCACTGAGCCACCAAGGAAACCCCTACTGATACTCTTCTCTTGATATGGGAGACTTTTGGAAATAGTGTGATTTTTCATTGTTTGAAATTAACTGGCCTCTTTCCAAATAAATTAGCCTTATACGGGAGGATGGAAACTCATCAGGCTAGGAAATAAACAACTGCTATGTTCTCTGCACAGAGCACTGTGCCTTCAGGGACTCTGGTTGTGTAGCAACCAGCCAGTGTACAAGCACCATGAGCATATTAGCAAATTAGGCCTGTGATGAGCACTGTGGCCGACTCCCAGCCTAACACTCCTCTCCTCGTAGTTAACAGCACAGCAAGATAGCACCGCTTGTTGGGGGGCCACCGGCCAACAGTGGACTTATAGGACTGGGCCCACCTCTTAGCTGACCTCAGGCTGGCACAGTGGGCAGGCACTCTCGGGACACCAGTCCTTGTCCTGTCTCTGCTATTAACAAAGTATGTGTTCCTGGGCAAGTCAGCTTACCTCTCCTTGCTGTTGTTCAGGAGTTTGACTAAATGACCCCTAAGGCCCTATCCAAGAAGCATAAGCTGTGGGTTTGAACCTTAGCCTCACCCTTATTAGCTGCAATCACTCTACTTTCTTTCAGCTTTAATTTCCTCATCTGTCAAGTGGAAATCATAATCATGATATTTACAGGACCTGCAGTGAGTTATGAGAAAGACCTTTTGAAGCCCTAATGATATAGAAATAAAAAGAGAACACAGAAGTATGTGTCTGAGGTAAGGCAAGGAATCCCTTAGAACAGGGGTCTCTGACCTCTGTGATCTAATGCCTGATGATCTGAGGTCAAGCTGATGTAATAGTAATAGAAATAGAGTGCACATAAATGTAATGCACTTGAGTCATCCTGAAACCACCCCCCACCCTCTGGTCCATGACTGTCTTCCACAAAACTGGTCCAAAAAGGTGGGGGACCACTGCTCTATAGGGTCTCTGGTGGATTATGAGAAAGTCCATCTGAAACCCAGATGATATAGATACAGAAAGAAGAGGGGTCTGAGGTGAGGCAAAGAATCCCTTAGAAGGGAGTAGGAAGACCTCTGAAAGCTGGCAGGGCCCCTCTCTGGCCCAAAGACAGTGAGTTCTCGGCTCCTCTAGGGAGTTACTCTTTAAGAACCTTATCTTCTGCACACCCTTGGAACAGCTTACTTGCTATTTCATTGAAAAATCAAAGCAAAAACAACCCCGAACACAGTTTGAGTTGTTATCTTCCTCATCTTCCAACCCAGACCACCTTGGTGGCTGAGCTATTCCGGGGTCACTGTGAGACTCCAATGAGCTAGCACGTGGAAAGCTGTCTGCCAAAGTCTTACCCCTCCTTCCCAAACACCTGAAAGACCACCTCTCACAATCACCGGGTAGAATCCTTGCAAGTTACAAACAAGGAAAAAGACAGGAAAAATAGAAAAAAGTAGGATGGAATTTCTCCTCTCCTTATATTATCATTGGAATTAACCACCATCCAAAGCCAGATCCCAGCCTCATCTCCTTTAGGGCGTCAGCATATGCAAAATTGCTAGTTCCTGCAGTAAAATCGTGAACACTGGAAGTTTTCTTTGTTGCCCATTCACTGGGAGCAGTGTCAGGTGACTTCTCTGCAAGCTTGTGAATGAATGGCAACACCAATGACTGCGTGGAAAGAGACTGGGATGATTTGGCATGGCACTACAGTGATCAGAGCACCAACCAAGCCCTCACCATGACTGGAGAAGGGCACTAGGATAGGACATTTAAAGGTGACCGGCTAGGTCTGCTTATTTTCAAATATAGAATATCCCCAAGGAGGTAGTCTAGCCAGGCACTTCGGAGTTACCCGTGCACTTCTGTTGTGGTGCTTCTCAAGTGGTACTTTACTCATTTCAGTCTGTGGCTCTTAGGAGAGGAAGGGTATGTTCATATTGCAATCCCAGAGCCTAAGGTGTTTCTTCAGTGTCTAACACACACTTTCACAGCCAGGCTTTCCTGCCTCTTCTTCTCCCTCTCAGGCCACTCCTTCTCAGTCCCTTTCTCAGCTCCTCCTCTTCACAATATTCCGGTTGTACTCCACAGATGACATTCTTGGCCCCATCTTCTCCCATGGCCCCAACTACCATCTGCCTGGTGGCAGTGATCTGAATGGCCTCCCAAACTTGCCCACTTGGGGTTTCCCCAGTGGTACCAACATATAAGCATTGTTTTTCTACTTGGTTGTCCTGCTGAAGCCAGAAACTTGAGGGTCAGACTTGATTCCTTCCTCTCCTTCATCCTTCCCATCTAAGCTGTCATCAGATCTTGTCCATTCTACCTCTAAAATATATCTGGAATCAACCCATGGCCACCATCCTAGCGCTGGTAAAGCTAGATGTGAAACCTGATAACGCTGCAGGGCCATCCCGGGGTCCTTCTTACCTCAGGATGATGCCAATGCAGAGGAGGGTCCCGAAGGCCAGGCTTCCTCCAGCCACCAGGAACGTGGGCAGTGGTACCAAAGTAGAATCTTGCACTAGAAAAAAAAAAAAAGTAAGGGAGAGAAAGAAGAGGAGCAGAGGAAAGAAGGGGAAAAAAAAAAAAAAACCACTCAGCAGGTGCTGTCAAAACCTCAAAAGAACCTCACCCGTGGAGGAGGAAACAGCTCTGCCTGACAAATTTGCCAGTGTTCTGGCCAAAGCCAACTCTAGAAGGTCTCCCCCAGCACAGTCTGACAGACCCCAGGATGCCACCACGTAGCAAGAGACACACCTCCAGCTCAGAGCTTCTGAGCCTGCGGCCAGCCACAGACTCCCACTCACTTTCAGAGCGGCTTTTCTAGTGGCACTCAGCCGGCCCCACAAGGCACAGGGGCATGCAAGAAGCGGAGCCTCAGGGGACCTCACTGACAGCAGCTCCTGGAGGCTCAGATGCTTTAAATCAAGTGTTTGGGTGCAGCTGTCCCCACTGGATCATCACTTCTCACCTGTCTCCCCAGTTGGTACGCAAGCCCCAGCCACCTGAATTTCAGTCCATCTTTCTCACGCATGTTCCCTCTCCTGTACACGTGTTCTCTTCTCCCCCAGAATGTGTGTCCACCCTTGCTGCACCCCTTTCCCTTTGCTGGCCAGTCCCCCTACTTGGCCTTTGAATCTCACATGAGATGATGGCACTCGCTTTGAGAAGTGATCCTGCTCCACGCTGGCCCGCCTTGCTTACTCCCCCAGCTCCACTTCTAGCCTAAACTCCCTGAAAGCAGGGACCATGTGTGTCTTTTTCACTTTTAACATTCCAACTCCTCAAGTGGTGCCTTGCACAAAGCAGGCCCACCAAAATATTTCATTGAATGAATGCAAAACAAACTAGGTTCACAAACAACCATGTCCTTCCAGAGAAAGCTCCTTCCCATGGCTGCCCGAGACAGTGCCCGGACTAGACAGAGAGTAATCTGAACAAAATCAGCATTCCCTTCCACTGAAAATGCAGATACTTGCAGTCTCATGGACCTGAGAGTCAGGCTCCTCCACCCTAAATGGTACCCACTGCTGATAAAGATGTGATGCCAGTCATCACTCCGGGTGTCTAGTAGACGCAGGCTTTGCCTTGAGCCCAAACTGTAGTGGGCACTGACCAGGACAGGCATCTCCCAGTGTGTCCTAGGTCTCTTGGCAGAGACAGCCATTTCGCGTATGCTTGGCTTACTCTTTCACTAATACTTCATCATCTTTTGTATTTGTTCCTTCCTTCATTCAACAAATATTTATTGAGTGTCTGTCATGTGCCAGGCTTTGTGCTAAGCCTCAGGGATACAGATAATTGGATGACAGAAAGACTCCTGGCTTCCTGGATCTTCTTACATTCTAATCAAGGGAGATAGATGAACAAATACATACCTAATAAGATGTCAGCACTGACAAAGGCGATGATGGAAAGCAAAGCATAGGAAGCAGGGCGTGCCAGTAGCGGGTTCCGTCAAATTGGGTGATCGGGAAAGGCCTCCCCGGGCGGGGGGCATTTGAGCAGAGGCCTGGGTGTATGAAAGGGCTGTCCCAGGGGAGGTCAGGAGATGAGCATCCAGGCAGAGCAAGCAGTGGGTGCCAAGGCCATGAGGTGAGCACGTGTGGACATGAGGAAGGCAGGGCAGATGAGAGAGGGAAAGGAGGAGGTCAGACCGAAAGATCAGGGCCTGACTTCATGGAGACTAGGGCCTTTGTTAGGTCCTCAGCTTTTACTCTGGGAGACAAGATGGTGTTGAGCCAAGAAGAGCTTAAATTTGTGTTTTAAGAGTCATTCTGGCTTTTGGCTGGAAAAGAGTCAGTTGGGGCTTAAGACAAAAGCCAGGAGGGACATCCAGTGGGTTAGTGGCTGACTCCACGCTCCCAGTACAGGGAGTCCAAGTTCAAGCCCTGGTCAGGGAACGAAATTCCACATGCCACAACTAAAAAGAACCCAGGTGCCACAGCTAAGACCTAGCATAGCCAGATAAATAAATAAATAAATAAATAAAAATAAATATTAAAACAGAAGGCTAAAAGCCAAGAGACCAGCAGGCAGACCCTAAAGTCCTACTGGAGAAAAGATAGCAATGGCTGGGCCAGGTGTTGGCAGTGGAGGGGGTGAGAAGTGGTCAGCTCCTGGACAAACTTCAGGATACAACTGACAGGACCTGCTGAAGGACTGGACATGGGATGAGGCTTAGAAGAGGAAGCCTGTCTTACCTCCCAGCCCCAGCAACCCAGAGGATGTGTTGTCTTTACTGAAATGAGGAAGAAGGATGAGAACAGATTTGGGTTGAAGAGGCGGGGAGGCATCAAGCATTCTCTTTTAGACACATTAAGTCTGAGAGTTTTAGTAGGTATCAGGTGGCCACGTCACCTAGGTAGTTGGATACACCAGTCTGGCTGAATCTTCGTGGGAAGGTCAGAGACAGGGCTATACATTTGGGAGTCATCAGCCCACAGACGGTCTTTAAAGACACAGGGCTGGATTAGACAGATCATCGGTGAGCGTGGGTAGAGAAGACTCAAGGGTTCTTCCTCCACAGTATCCCCCGGACTGCTTGCTGCCCCAACCTCCTGCTGTCCCACCCACATCATTCAAGGGTCATTCAAATGGCACCTCCTCTGTGAACTTTCTGTGATTCCCTCAGGACTCTACATCCCACTTTGCTTTACCTCTGGCTCCCTTTGGGCCACATTCCACTCTCCGCTAGTTACTGGTTCACTCTTTGCCAGAGCCTGCCCGCTGGATGGGAGACTCTGGGAGAGCAGGAATGGGTTCGACTCCAAGCTCCCAGCTGTGCAAGCAGAGCTTAGCCCCAGGTGTCTGGCAGGTCCCCCTAAGTGCACTACACTAGGTAGGGCTTTGCAATAGAATGACAGGGCATGGGCAGCCAGGTGCGGCAGGAATCTGCCCAGTTAAAGGTATGGAGGCCAAGGACTCCCTCAGAAAGCCCAAGAGCTATCAGGTGAATGTGTTCAGCTACTGAGCCTCCAGAGCCTGGACTCCATGAGTCCCATCCATATATTAATAGTAAAGCAAACACAGGACCTGGGATCTTTTCCTTTTCTTTTTTTTTTTGGCTATGCTAGGTCTTGGTTGCTGTGTGAGCTTTTCTCCAGTTGTGGCAAGTGGGGGCTACTCTCTAGTACGGTGCTCAGGCTTCTCGTGGCAGTAGCTTCTCTGGCTGTGGAGCGCGGGCTCCAGGGCACTTGGGCTTCAGTACTTGCAGCTCCCAGACACTCGAGCAGAGACTCAACAGTTGCGGTGTACAGGTTTAGTTGCTCTGCAGCACGTGATCCTCTAGGATCAGGGATCAAACTCGTGTCTCCCCAGTGGATCATGCATTGGCAGGGGGGCTCTTTACCACTGAGCCACCAGGGAAGCCCTGGTTGGGATCTTTCTTGATGCAAATATTACTAAGTTTCCCTAGTCTTGCAGGTGTAGGGAATCAGAAGCATTGGAATGAAGGGCTTCCCAAAGATTTATTTCATTCCTCAAAGTGTACTTCATTACAGATTCTAGTAATTTTGTTTGTAGCACATTCATTTGTATTCTGGGCCAAAAGTGACATAGTTTACTGATCTATCTTACTCTTCTTATGGTCCCTTCACTATATCTTAGCTAATGATATCAAACTTGGAAGTATAAAGTAATAAAAGACTATTTCTGCCATCGATCCTTTTCATTAAGCAGACCAGCCCTCTGCCAACACTTCCAAAAAGAAAGGACTTTCTGCAGAGACAAGTTCTTTTGTGCCCCATAAGCAACAGAAACACAAAAATATCCAGTCCTTACCTGGGATGCTGGTTGTTTTTGCAGAATCTTTGGAGAAAATACTTGCATTATCTTCAGTAGTAGTAGGTGCCTAAAAGAAACATTCCTCACTGTGAGCCTCTTTCTGCAGATTCCACCATCATTCAGGACCCAGCTCGGGCACTATCTCCTCCTTCCCTTCCTGCCTGATCCACCCATGGCATTCGTTTCTCTAGCTCATGGATCTCTCCTCGTCTGACCTGTCACTCTCAACTTACTTGTATCTATAGCTTGCCTACTCGGGGTGGGGATTTCTTCCCACATGGCTCTCCACCAGGAGCTTAAGGGCACACCCCTTCCACAGAGGAGATACTCAATAAATAACCTGAAACAGCAGATGTATTATGGGTCTGGTGCCAGGGCATGGGTACTACCACTTACTGGGAAAAGCTCAAGCTAGAATCTTGGATCCACCTCTTACTAGTTACGGAATGCAGGGAAAATTTCTTAATCCACGTGGGCATCAGTTTTCCTCCCTTGTAGGCATGACCATGGGCTTCCCAGGTGGTGCCAGTGATAAAGAACCCGCCTGCCAATGCAGGATACATAAGAGATGTGGGTTCAATCCCTGGATTGGGAAGATCCCCTGGAGGAGGGCATGGCAACCCACTCCAGTATTCTTGCCTGGAAAATCCCATGGACAGAGCAGCCCAGTGGGCTATATAGTCCTTGGGGTCGCAAAGAGTCAGACATGACTGATCAGCACAGGCATGATCATTCGGGCACCCAAATCTTGGTGATGATAAGGATCAAATGAGGAAGGAGATGCCAGGCTTAGAGCCTAGTGAGGCATGGCAAGTTCTCAGCATCAGTTCCCTCCACCCTCCAGCCCCATGAGTGTGGGCTTCACCCTGGAACTCTTTCCGCTGGTGCCTGGACAGTCCTACATCCAATATGGCCAAAATGCAAGACCCTGGCTCCTTCCCCATGCTGCCCAGCTCCAGGGGTGGCTGAGCCTCCCCGCTAAGCATTGAGGGAATTAAGGACCAGGAGAGGAGATGTAGTTGAATGGGAAATTGGATTACACAAGGATTTGTTAAGCAGCTTCAGAGGTAATCCTCTTTTCAGAAAATTATGACACCAGGAATCCATAGGGGAAGAGCACAGATACACAAGCTAAGCTACTGGTGATGCCCAGAGGTACAGAGATGAAACAGCAGTCACCAGACACACAGAATTCAGAGAGCCGGGCCAGAACCGATCCACACTTCACGCGGCCCACGTCACTGGGACGAGAGAACCGCGCTTCCCCTGCTTTACATAGGTGTGCGTTACAGAGCCCCTGCATTCAGACTAGTTGCTCACAGCCACGTTTCTGGTAAGTGGTAGAGGTGCAACTGGGGTCAACTTCTGCCTGACACCAGCCCACAGCCCTTAACTCTAGGTGCTGTTGCCATGACCCTTTTCTAAGAACGTGAGCTCACCTGCGTGGAGGTGGGCAGCTCGGTCGTAGCAGAACTCCTGGACTCTGTGGATAGAAAAGTCATTATTAATGATTCATGAACCCTGAAGTCCTGACTGATGGAATAAAATTAATCACAATGAATCTTATGCTGAAAACAAGCAACTATCCACCCCTAAAGGACTAGCCATATCAATTCTGATATAATGATACATTGCAATAGTCTTTAAAAATATTTCAGAAAATATAATGTTAAATGAAAAATGTAAGACAAGACAAAGCCCATATAGTGTGATCCAAAGTTTTGCATGCGGTGTCCTAAGTTGCTTCAGTCATGTCCAATTCTTTGCGACCTCATGGACTGTAGCCTGCCAGGCTCCTCTGACCATGGGATTATCCAGGCAAGAATACTGGAGTGAGTTGCCATTTCCTTCTCCACAGGGATCTTCCTGACCCAGGGATCGAACCCAAGTCTCCTGCGACTCCTGCATTACAGGCAGACTCTTCACCACAGAGGCACCTGGGAAGCCCATGTTATATGATATACCGTAATATATATTCTGAATACTCATTGGAAGGACTAAGGATGAAGCTGAAGCTCCAAAAATTTGGACACCTGATGCAAACAGCCAACTCATTGGAAAAAAAAGACTGTGATGCTGGGAAAGACTGAGGGCAGAAGGAGAAGAGGGTGACAGAGAATGAGATGGTTGAATGGCATCACCAATTCAATGGACATGATCTTGGGCAAACTCCGAGAGATAGTGAGGGACAGCAAAGTCTGTCATGCTGCAGTCCATGGGGTCGCAAAGAGTCAGACTTGACTTGGCAACAAAACAACAACAACAAATATATATTCATACACAGAAAGAAAAAAAAAGGAAGGATATACAGTGCCAGATATAAGCACCATTAACATTTTAATCTCCTTTATGCTCCTTTTTGCAATAAAAATATGTATCTAAACAACAGATTCTCTAGGACTTTGCTGGTGGTCCAGTAGCTAAAACTCCACACTCCCAATGCAGGGGGCTCAGGTTCGATCCCTGGTCAGGGAGCTGGATCTCCTATGCTGCAACTTAAGATCCCACATGCTGCAACTAAGACCTGGCTCAGCCAAATAAATAAATACATTTTTTTTTAAATTATGTAACAACAGACTCTCACTGCCTGGCTGGATTTAATATACTGTGCCCGAGAAGGGAGGTGGACTGGGCACCCTCCCGGGCCCCTCCCCTTCCATGGGAACCACGTTACTGCAGAAACCCCCAAGGCTGCAGAAGGGCAAGTATCAAAGCGAGAACGCTGACACGAGGCCTGACTCAGCCGCAAACGTGGGCCCGAGGGACCAGGCACTGAATGCTCTGGAGTTTAAAATATTTTCTTTTCAGTTCATCATTTTTCCATCAAGAAATTAAAAATACCACAGAACCAGTTTATACAAAGATGTCGAGCCTCCCTGAGTCAGGAGTAGAAAGACTAGCAAGGGGCTGGAGGAGAGGGTGACCCTTCTTCTGCTCAGGACAGAAATTTCCAGAAGGGGCGTGCCTTCCCCAGGAGGGGAAAAACACCCCACACCAGCAGCACTGGAAGGGACACAGGAACATGTTCACCCTCCGCGTTGTACTCAGAGCCCAGAGAGGGAAAGCAGCTTCTCCAAGGTCACAAAGCAACTTAGCCCCAGACCAGCCTTGGATAAATGGGAGGGACACAGTCTCTTATTCTTCTGTGTTCTTCCCAGCCCAACCAAACAGGGAACAATTAGACTCATAGCAGGGGATGACTGAAGGATTAAAGGAGGGTATGGGGATGCTAGAATGAAAGCTAAAACCAGGAGACAGGGACAACTCTACATAGGAAATATGGTTGACCGTGGATGGTCATTCAGTCCAGTGGTTCTTAAACCCAGACATGTTCAGATTCCTCAGTTGTCTTTTAGGTCCAAACCTTGACCTATAGCCTCAGAATCACCATGGTGAGTTTCAGCCATCAGGGCCTTTAAAAGATCCCTCAAACCCAGAAAGATATTTCAGGAAGAAAGGGAGACCAGTATACTTTTGACCCTCAGCTCTGATCCCCAACATGATATGAGGTCCAGAAAAGGATGTGTAACCTTTGGTGGCTCAGATTTCCAGAGATAAAGTAGGAATTTTCTCTCAAATAGCCCAGGAATGTCACCAGACTGAACAAAATTTTTCCAACACATAGTTAAGATTGTCTTATATAACAAGACTTTTTAGAAACCTCCCTAGATGACAATAGTGTCAGTCTCCCAGTTGTGTCTGACTCTATGTGGCCCTATGGACTGTAACCTGCCAGCCTCCTCTCTTCATGGGATTCTCAGGTAAGACTGCTGGAATGGGTTGCCATTTCCTACTTCAAGATAGATGACAACGGGTATCAGACCATTTGTCCCCCGAGATGGAAGGTGTATTGCTATTACTAATAAACATTTCCATTTTACAGAAGAAACTAGGGCTCAGGGGAAAATAAGTTTAATAATAATATTACCAACTGCATACTAATAAAATATCACTAGTACTTCTACCATTGGCCTTGGTGGACGCTCACTCTACTCCAGTTCCAAGTGGTTCTTTGCCTACGTGATGTTCATAGTATCTTACAAGGCAGGTACTATTATCACAGGTTTACAGACACAGGCTCAGGAAGGCTATAAAACGTTAGCAACATCAGAGAACACATTTTTTCCGTTTAGACAAGAGTATTTTATATTTCCTAGTGTTTCACTGCAGCGAGCATGTGGAATGAAAGAGGGGAAGGAACTGGCATTCCCTGGCTTCCATATGCCCCTGTGTGCCAGGAAGTAACTGGCATAAGGACAGCGGTGGTGGTAATGAGACCATAATGTCAAATGCTTGACATTTACTGAGGGTTTACTATGTGCCAGGCACCATCTTACCTATAATACTTTACACAAACTAATTTAATTCTCACAACAGTACTCTGAGTATTCTGAGATCGGTATTAGTACCACTCTCACTTTACAGATGGGGAAAATGAGGCACAGGGAGGTTAGAAAGCTTGCCTGAAGTTTTGTAAGAAATAAGTGTTAAAGCTTTCTGACTCCAAGAATAAACTTTTTTCCACTTTATTTAAAAAAAATCATCTCTAGATTGCACATTTCTCAAATTCAAGGACTGTATCTTACTCATCTTTGTAAACTCACTACTTAACACGAGCCTGCATCTTGCTGAAAAACTGTGTAATTAGTAAAATTTCAATTATGGAAAATCACCTGGGAAAAAAAAGACTGATACATTAATATCCAACAGTGAGTGTGTCCCCATATTAATATTTCCAGACTGGACGATGTACTTTTATATTCATAACAAAGTGAGTGAATGAATGACCATATCCAGTAAGTGAGAATGAGAGAAACTACCTGTGAGTTTTTTCCACATGAGTTTTTAAAACAAAAGACTTATTTCTGTTAATTTGAAAATGGGTTTGGGTTTGCTTACTTGGGTTTTGGAATAGAGAAATGCGATATGAAAGATGGCAGAGGCCCTCATACCAGATTTGCAGCTTTGGTCAAGGCACACAACTTCTTTTAGACCTTGTTTCTTTGTTTCTAAGGAAGGGGGTGGCTTCCTTCTACACAGGTCACCTCAGATCACAGGCTAAAGGACCTAGCACGCGCCCAGCACACAAAAACATCTGTTTAAAAGCTGACTCTAAATTCAGAACACAGAACATAAAACATTTTCTAACACAATACTTTTAAATTGTATATCATGACCAGTTAAAATACGGGCTACTAGGCTCCAGGCTCGGACTACAGAGAGGGAACACAGGAGGGGGCCGGGATAAGAAGAGGCCAAAGAAAGAAAAAGGAAGATGAAGGAACGAGGGGAGAGGGACGAACCACAAAGCCATTCATTCACAGAAGGGGGTAGGGTGGAGACACAGGGACCCACAAGCTGAGCGGCGCGCCAGGCAGCGCCTCCACTCTGAACTACACACCTTCCCTCACAACATATAAACCACCAACCAGAAAGCTCATCACAGTTCCTCCACTTGTGCGGGACTTCCCCGGTGGCTCAGACGGTAAAGTGTCTGCCTACAATGTGGGATATCTGGGTTCAATCCCTGGGTCGGGAAGATCTCCTGGAGAAGGAAATGGCAATCCACTCCAGTATTCTTGCCTGGAAAATCCCATGCACGGAGGAGCCTGGTAGGCTACAGTCCATGAGGTCGAAAAGAGTCGGACATGACTGAGCAACTTCACTTTCACTTTTTTCCATTTGTGCAGAAAAACAAATAAGCCAAAAACCTCACACTGAGGAGCTGACAATCTCCTGAGGAGAAATAAATCACCTCTACCCGGGCCCCAGCACCACCCAGGACAGTCTGTGGAGAAGTCTACTAGTCTGAGGCCAAATGAGAAAAAGCAAAGTGGATAGCTACATAGCTTAAGTGTCTTCCTTCTGAGATTAAGCCCTTGTTTCTTTTTTTTTTGGCTAAGCCCTTGTTTGATCCTCTTATGAAATGAGTGACGGTCAATGGCAATAGCTACTTTTTACTTGGGCTTCCCTGATGCTTAGATGGTAAAGAATCTGCCTGCAATGCAGGAGACCTGGGTTGGATCCCTGGGTCGGGAAGAGTCCCCTGGAGAAGGGAACGGCAACCCACTCCAGTATTCTTGCCTGGAGAATTCCATGGACAGAGGAGCCTGGCAGTCGAACATGACTGAGCGAATAAGCACAGCAGAGCACTTTTTACTTAACCATTTAATTTTAGGTCCTTACTTAGCAAATTGAAAAGCTGGTGACCTTCTTGGGTACCCAAAATTCTCTTTGAAATTTTATAGAAATCCCAGGTAACTTTCAGCTATGCACAGAAATGGAGCAGGTAGGGAGGGTGTGGAAGGAAGTGATGCAGTGGTGGGCCTGGAAAGAAGGTGGATGAAGAGGCAGACATGAGTGCCACAGTGCTGGTCCCACCGGAGGGGAAGAGGCGAGTGAGGGCCAGGCACGAGGGGTGGTAGGCAGGCAGCCGGAGAAGGCCCTCTGCTCCAAGCTCAGGAGTTTGAGCTTCACCTGGAAGTTAAGGGGAGTCATGGCTGTAGACCAGGGAGTAACATTCAGGCTTGTGATCTAGAAACATGCCCATAGCAGTGGCGTGGAGGACACCTGGTGCTCTCTCACCAGAGACAGAATTCAGTTTCAGGGATCCTTGTAGGAACTCTGTTGAGGGACATCCCTGGGTCCAGTGGCTAAGACTCTGCACTCCCAACGCAAGGGGCCCACATGCTGCAACTAAGACCCAGGCACAGCTAAATAAATAACAAAAAGAATCCTGCCAACATGGGATAAAAACCTGAGCCAAGGGAGAGGGTGGTCTGGCCTGCTATCCTGGGCATGTCCTGGCTCAGAGAGCGGGCTAGATGGTAGCATCCATCGCCAGACAAAGAACACAGGGAGGCTTGTGGTCCAAGCTCTGGGCAGAGTAGAGACAAGAATCCAGAGCTCAAGGGACAGATGTAGCCTGAAACACAGGTGAATTGCTAGCATCTGGTATATACTTACAGGTGCCAGGCTGGGTGTGAACTGCTGTCCAGCGAGTTAGTCCTCTCAACCCAGTGAGGCAGGGGTTTGGTTTGGAAGTTTTGAAGCAGGCATATCATTCCCATCTGAAAACTAAGCAAACCTGGGCACTTCCCTAAGGCCCTACCGGGAAGGGGGCAGTGCCAGCAACCAGAGCCCAGTCCGCCCAGCGACGACCACTGCACCCAGTGAACACGACAAGGCCGCACTGTGGAAGGGGCACGTGGAGTCGCCGTGGAAAACGGCACAACAGCAGAGTCAGGGGATGCCCAGGGAGGGGTGAAGGGGCACGATCTCTTCAGAAACGTGTCCCCAAGTACTCTTTAACCTACACAACTTCCCCTCGGGGCGTGCCGAGAGGAGGAACGCAGTGAAGTCCCCCAGAATGGGATGACTGGAGGGTTTGAGGTGATCATATGTGGCTGAAGGGATCAGGCCAGGGAGGCCCATGTGCAGCCCAGCCTCTGGGTCCCCCAAAGGCCATGTGGACGCAAACCTCTAGCACCTCCTCAGCAGTGTGACTCCCAAGAATGGGTCCACGCTGCTCACTACCTGTCGCAGGTGGTTCTTAATATTTTCCAGGTGTCGGTGAGCAGGGTGTGAGAGAGAGTTAAAGGGATTCATGAAAGCAAGAAACGACCCTCTTATGCCTAATGGGCTCTTCCCTAGCATTTTGCCCCAGCTTGCTGTGCAAAGGGTCCACGGGCTTGCTGGATGCCAGCCCTTCCAGTGCTGTCGGAGAGGACAAATGTGAGGAACTCCCGGCCTGCAAAGAGCAGCTGACCATATCAATGTGTAACCTCTCCTTCCTGGCCGGACATCAGAGTGACATCAGCCCTGACAGGCAGGGACTCCGTGATCACTGTGGCAGGTGCTGTTGGCCGTCACCTGGCCTTCCTGGCCAGAGCAGGGACCCCAGAACTGTGTGACTCACTGCCCTGCGCTCAGGCTGGGACCCTCGCTGCCTCTGCAAGACTGTGTGCAGCCAGGTCTCGGCCTCAAGGGGGCAGCACTCGCTGAAGCCCCGGCTCTTTAGTCCCCTCCCCACACCTTTCCCCCTCACCCCCTCTCTTTTCAGGCCTTCCCCCCCGCCCCGGCCCCCTCGGACCTCCCACCCACACACCTGTGCTCCAGCCAGGCCAAACAGCCCTGCGTTTGCGCACAGTCCATGTCCTTGCACGTGCTGTTCCCGCTGCCTATAATCCCCATTCTCTACTTGGGAAACCCCTACAACACCCTGCAAGACATAACGCAAATGTCACCTCCTCCATGAAGCTCTTCTTGCTCTTTCTAAACTGCCCGGAGTGTGGTCTGCGCCACAGCCTTATCAATTACAGTGGGATGCCACGCCAGCCCCTCCCCCAGCCCACCCCCGCACATTCTATCACTGGGAAAGCCTTCTCAAATACCCATTTCACATTCCCCTCTACATTCCGATTCAATGAGTCCAGGACTGTATCCAGGGCGGCAGTTCTAGGATGTCCACAGCCCCGCTCTTTTTATCCCAAGGGCCCTGGGCTCAACAGTTGTGGCCCACAGGCTTAATCGCTCCACAGCACGTGGGATCCTCCAGGGCCAAGAACCAATCAACACTGCACTCAAATTACTAATCCTCCTACACTTGCAGTGCTAGTTATTATCTCTAAGAAATGTTTTATTCTCTAAATTCATAAAAACTCTCCAAAGGGGACAAGACAGGTCACGTCATCTCCATTTTACAGAAGACTGAGGCTCTGAGAGGTAAACTAACGTTACCAAGGTCATACAACCCGATTTCCTGGTCCAATGTACTTCTCTTGGCCTCTGTGTCAGGACCTCCACACCTAGTCAGGGGCATCCTACCTGTCTGGGCTTTAGGGATGGAGGCAGGTCTTTGGGGCTAGAAAGCCCATCAATGTAGTATCTAGTGTACTAATACGTCCCAAACAGTCAAATAACTCTAAAACATATGTAACCTCAGTAAAACATACATAACCTCCCTCTCATTTTCCAGAAGCGCTCCCCAATTTCCAACCTAAATCTCTCTTGCCTAGGAATAATCCAGGTTCCTCTTGCTCTGCCCTCAGTGGAAACGGGAGCAGCTGGTTTCTCCCTTGGCTATATTCACCACTGGGGTTTTGAAGACCCTCCCGTCAAAACCCACACAGATACAGAATAGGAGCTCAAACCTTTCAGCTGCTTATGTGAGAAGTGGTCAAAAGAGTTCTGTCTGAGCTTACGTGATCACTGTAGCAAGTCACGGAAACCTGAGGTTGAACAGTCAAAGACATGTGCCTACCACACCGTCCTCCACTGGCCGGAGAATACAACAATTCAAAGAGGAACAACCACAGATGAGACCAGCTTTGAGGGAAGGTCACCAGACAGGTAAGGAATCCACAAGCCATCCCATTTTAACAGCCTGGGAACAGAAGCACAAGCAGATGCGAGTCCCCTGGAAATTCCAGAAGCATTCAGAGACAGCAGACTAGCAGACTTATCAGGGATTACCCTGGAGACCAAGGCCCAGTGAGACCAGAGTTGGGTTCACATGAGAAAGAATTTTCTACTTGAATAGATAGTTCTCCCAAAAAGATATACAAATAGCCAGTAAACACATGAAAAGATCCTCAACACCACTACTTATTATGGAAATGCAAATCTAAACCACAATACCATTGTGGACACAGTGGGGGAAGGAGAGTGTGGGACAGACAGACAGCAGCATTGACGTATATAGACTACCATTGTAAAATAGATAGCCAGCGGGAAGCGGCTGTGGAGGAAAGGAACTCAGCTCAGTGCTCTGTGATGATCTAAAGGGATGAGAGCGGGTGGGGGCGGGAAGGAGCCTCAGGAGGGGGGGAATATGTGCGTACTTAGAGCTGATTCACTAGCACAACTTTGTAAGGCAATTATCCTCCAATTAAAAAATAACCCCACAATACCACACCCATACGGACAGGTATTAAGAAAGAAAGAAGTAAAGAAACAGAAGGGAAGAAGAAAGGAAGGAAATACTAAGCGTTGACAAGGATATGAAAAAAATAAAACCCTGCACATTGCTGATAGGAATGTAGGAATGTACAAAGGTGCAGTCCTTCAAAAAATTACAAACAGAATTACCATATGGTGTAGCAACTATGCACCTGGGTATATATTCCAAAGAACCGAAAGCAGAGATCAAAACATATTTGTACAGCCATGTTCATAGCAGCATTATTCACGACAGTCAAAAAGTGGAAGCAAGCCATGTCCATCTACGGATGAATGGATAAACAAATTATGGTATATACATACAATGGAATATTATTCAGCCTTAAAAGGGAAGGAAATTCTGACACAGGTTACAACAAGGATGAATCTTGAGAAAGTTATTCTAAGTAATACAAACTAGTCACAAAAAGACAAATACAGTATGATTCCACTTACATGAAGTACTTAGTGCAGTCACACTCATACAGACAGAAAGTAAAGCAGTGGTTGCCAGGCATTGGCGGTAGGGAGAAATGGGAAGTTACTATTTAACAAGTATAGGGTTTCAGTTCTGCAAGATGGAGAGCTTCTGGAGCTGGATGTTGGTCAGGGTGGCACAATAATGTGAGGTGTTTAATGCCACTGAACCACATGTTTTAAAATGGTAAGTTGTAAGTTATTTGTGTTTTACCACAACTTTTAAAAAAAAGAAAGAACTTTCTAACAAAACAAGATTTTCTAAAGCTATCTGTGACCATCCAAATTAAGTGCTTGGGATAAAAGGTAAATAGGTGCAGCCTGTATCCAGAACATTTCCACCACACAATGTTACAAATGATTCACTCCCCTCGCAAAGGCTCCTAAGGCCATATTAATGTTTGGTATTCAGCATATTTTGGCTCAAAGTATATACAAACCGAAGACAACTATGGACAGGTCAACACAATCTAGCCTGAAGGATGTTCTGATTTATTTAAATGACCTTTCTAAGTAGGATAGAGTAGTTAGGCTTCCCTTCTTGTCCAGGTCTCATCAGGAAATAAACTTTTGAGGATAGGGTCCAATAGAAAGCTGCTTCCTGCTCTTGATGGACAGAAGAGGGGACAGCAGTACCTGACTCTGCTTGAGCCTGCACTTGACATTGCCTGCATCCAACTAAGAAGACACCCTAAGCCCCAAGCCCACTCCTCTGGCTCTCCCAGGACAGGAAGAACAAGGACTACATACTGCAAAGCCAGGGCAGAGGAAAGGCCATCTCATCACATCATCCATTCTGGGGAAAGAAGGCCAGCCTATGTATAGGTCTCCTGGAAGCCAGCGACAGAAAAAAGTGGCAGAAGACAGAAGAAAGGGCTGGGTCTGGACAACTTATATCATTTCTGTCCTCTCTTTTTTATCCATACATACTCAATAAAAGTTTTCTTTTCTTCTTTGCTGTGTCATGTGACAAGTGGGATCTTAGTTCCCTGACCAGGGATCAAATCCGAGTCTCCTGTACTCAAAAGTGTGGTGTCTTAACCACTGGACCGCCAGGGAAGTCCCTATTATTTTTTAACTGCCTAGTATTTAAGAACAACTAATTTGGTCCAGTTATACTGCAGGGCTAAAGAGATCTGACACAGAAGCAAACCTGGAAACTATTCTATAATAAGAACACTGGGAACAGTGGAATGGGCTGCTAATGAGCTCTCCATCTCTGAAAGCATTTAAGCGGAGGCTGGGCTCCCACTCTTTGGTTTGTAATCAGGGAGATTCCTGCACTGGATGTAGGTCTATTAAATCCTAATATTTCATAGGAAGGAGTGAAAAGATAATGTCTCATATTATTTTCTTGGGGGAAAAAAACACAGCCATGTTAGTTTGTTGTTCAGAGAGGAGGGGATAGAAGAACTAAAAACAGCTTCCTCTAGCGAGCAGGGCTGAAAATGGGAAGGGGTAGGACAAGAGACACTGGTTATTATTATAAGCCCTTTTCTGCTTCTTTGCCATGAGCATGTATTAATTTGATAAAAGTTTTAAAAGTTAAAAAAATAATTCCCATGGGTTAAAAAAAAAACATTAGTCATGCAGTTGCTAAACAATACATTTTCCAAAAATATTTAATTACATGGGAATACTCATGAAATTTGATATATAAATACATAAACACATATAAATATACCTAGAAAAGGAAAGAAGTATAGTAAAATGTTCTCATTGGTTTTCTCTAGGTGATCAGAATACCGGAGTAATTATTCTTTGTATTTTCCTGGAATTTTTCACTAATCACAGTAATTACTCACAAATGATCATTATTACCTTTAACAATTTTTTTCAAGTAAAAAGCATTAGTAACTGTGGTAAATTGAATATAGCTACAAGTTCTTCGCCGTTCTTCCCATCAAGTTGTGGAGTGGATCTCCCCTCTTGAGTCTAGGCTGGTCTGCTGAAAGATGACAGACCTCAGGGAGACGCAAGGGCCCCCTCCACCAGCCAGCGTCGACCATCAGACGTGGTAAACTGAGGCCATCTGGGACAGTGCAGGCCTGATGCAGCTACTTTCTCATTCAGGCCAGACTGGCACAAGAGCTGCCCAGCTGACCATTTTTCAAAATCTTGAGCAGATAAATGGTGTTGTTGTTTAGCTGCTAAGTCATGTCCAAATCTTTTGCAACCCCATGGCCTGTCCTCTCTCCATGGGATTATCCAGGCAAGAGCACTGGAGTGGATTGCCATTTCCTTCTCCAGGGGATCTTCTCAACCTAGGGATCAAACCTGCATCTCCTGCATTGTAGGCGGATTCTTTACCACTGTGCCATGAGGGAAGTTGGACTTGTTACATCCATCCTAAGTTTCTTCAGTCATGTCTAACTTATTTGCAACCCTATGGACTGTAGCCCACCAGGCTCTTCTGTCCATGGGATTCTCTAGGCAAGAATACGGGAGTGGGTGCCATGCCCTCTTCCAGGGAATCTTTCTAACCCAGGGATCGAACTTGTGTCTCTTACATCTCCTGCACTGGCAGGCAGATTCTTTACCACTAGCACCACTTGGGAAGACTTTTTACACAGCAACAGACAATTGATATAATAACAAAGCTGACACGCTCAGTTATCACATACCTGTCCAAGGGATGCCGGTGACCTCGGGGCTCCACTCGCTCCACAAGCCATTGCTAAATTCCTCCTGGGCCCGAAGCTGCACCACATGCCTCATGCCACTCCAGGCATCACGGATGATGCAGTGATACTGGAGATCCTTGATCTGTGGGTGAGAGGCACAATGGCCTCTGGGGTGGAACCTAAGCGGCACCTGTTAGCTCCACAGGGGCCTTGGAGTTCTCAGACACCCACAGTCCTTCAGGTGCTCCCTCTTTCAGGCCCAGTGGGCAACTCAGCTGGGCAGGAGGCTCACAACAGGTGAAGTTGCCCTCGGGGCCAGCAGGAGCAGAAGCTAGGTCACTGCCCCTGCCCCCAGGCACCACGAACCTGCCAGCACACCCTTGACTTGCAGGCAGCCCATTTCTCCCCCCAGGTCACACTCTCGCCCTCAGAAATTGGCCCATAAAGAGGAAATTGGCCTGGCATTATTATTCCCACTTTATAAGTGAGGCAGCCAAGGCTCAGAAAGGTTCCAGGATTTTGGAAAGGCCATGCAGGTAGTGAGCAGCTGACCAGGACCCAAAACTCACTTTTTTCTTTCTAGTACCCATTCTACCACCCCTGAGTATCTAAGGATTCTTCACTGTCCAAGAGGAAAAGAAAAATTTACCATCAGTGTTGTGAATGTCTTCGACTGTTCGGTCCGGTATCGGAGCTCGAAGTGTAGCCTATAGAAATATGAGTTCCAGGAGGGGGGGTCTTGCCAGGTGACACTGAGCCAGCGGGGGCTTCCGTCCACGGGGCGGACCGTGATGTTGACGGGTGGGTCGGGCTGCACTGTGGGAAAAGGGAGCGCGGCTCCTGTGCGGCGGCAAGCGCGGTGCAAACGAGGGACCCGGGAAGACGGCAGACCCCCAGCAGGCAGGACCCCACCTCCAACCCCCGACCACGTCCCCCCACATCCCTGCCACAGTCAGACCCCGGGCAAGTACAGCACGAGAGGCTTTACCAGCTCCCCAAACCCTTCACCAGGCCACTCCAGAAAGTGCATGAGGAACATTAAATTTAAAAAAAAAGAAACAGCTGACGGGCAGAGGGAGGCCTAAAGGGCTCACTTACAGAGTTCGTAACCCTCAAATGTTAGGGGGCTGCTGGACTTGTTCCCGGCGCTGTTGGCGACACACAGGGACACTACGTATAAAGAGCTGTCTCCCTCAGGGACAGCCAGCTGGCAGGAGAAGCGCTGGGCCTCGGGGGAATACTGGCACGGCTCCTGGAAGTCTCGCACCGGACTGTGGAGACAAAGCGAGGGCGGCTCGCTGTCAGCCGCGGCACTTACCCGGGACCGGGCCGAGGAGGGGGCCGTGGTGAGACGCCGAGGCTCTGGGGTCTCAGCCCCGGGGGTGGCAATCTCCGCTCCACACACCAAGTAGCCCTTGGGGTCTTGAGTAAATTCTCCAACCTCTCCAAGCCTCTGTTTTCTCCCTCGAAAACGGTAATGTTAACAGTACCCGCCTCACAGGGCCTTTTAGGATTAGCTGAAAAATGAGTGTAAGGCATCTAGCTTAGCCCCTGGCACCGCCGCCAAAGGGGCTGAACTAGAGGGCGAACTCAATCGCCGTGGCATCACGGAGGCCGTGCATTCAGGCTCTCTGCCAGGCCCTGTGCTCGGGCCACTGCGGGGGATGCAGAAAGGAACCAAGAGGCCCCACCCCGGCCCCAAGACACTAACAAAAAAGACCTGCCCTCAGAGGACTAGGACAGCCAGTGGAATGCCATTCCAGAAGCTCGAAGTGCTGGAGGGGTTTGCAAGATGATGGGAGTGTTTCTGGCAGATGAGCCCAGAAAGGATTTCTGGGTGATAGAGATATCGGAGTTGAGTCAGACACTGTCCCACCTAGTCTGGAAGCCTGAGACTTCACCCACGTATGACATGTATGGGCCTGTGAGGCCAGGGCAGCAAACCACCTCACTGCCACAGGACAAATCACCGTCAACCTCTGATTTGAGTCTGAACCCTAGGCCCAGGACAAACTCTTCTCTTCTTAGAAGCCTGCCCCCACCTTCCCGGTCTGAGTTAGGGCCTCCCTCCCCTCCCTCCACCATCACCCAGGCATCCATCCCACGGGACTGTGGTGTGTCTCCTACAATCTGTGGGGCCTAAGAGCAATGTGTGTTAATCGCTCAGTCATGTCTGACTCTGCGACCCCATGGACTGTAGCCCTCCAGACTCCTCTGTTCATGGAATTCGCCAAGCAAGAATACTGCAGAGGGTTGCCACTCCCTTCTCCAGGGCATCTTCCCAACCCAGGGATCGAACCTGGATCTCCTGCACTGCAGGCAGATTCTTTATTGTCTGAGCCACCAGGGAAGCCCTAAGAGCAAGGGCCAGTCTTTTTTTTTTTTCTTTTTGGCTCACGCAGCACAGCATGTGGGATCTCAGTTCCCCAACCAGGGATCTAACCTGCACCCCCTGCATTGGAACCGTGGATTCTTAACCACTGCCCGGGAAGTCCAGGGGCCCAGTCTTTTTGCCTCCTGTCTCTCCTTCAGCCTAGTAGAGCACCCAACCCACGGCAGATGCTGAACTTGACACACACTTACGGAGAGAGTGAGCAAGCACGTGCAGTGGGGCGGGGGTGTGACCGCAGGCACACACACGAGGAGAAAGAGCAGAACACACAAAACCTCTTTGTGTTTCACCCTCACAGTCCCGGGATGGGCCTGAGTGGGTTCTGGGGGGACCTGAGGCTCTTGCAAGGGCTCCCCATTCCCCCTTCCTCACTCCAATGTAGACAGCCCAGGAGAGGCGGGTAGATGTGCCTGAGGCTGCTGTCAGGAGGAGGCTGTGAACCAAAGCGCCCTGTCCTCTTGCACTCTGCCAACACACCACAAGTCTTCTAGTCCAAGTGTCAATTGAATAAGCTTTCCCTGGGCTGGTCTGGGCCGGCCACTGTACGGAACGTCTCATCTAAGCAGAAATGCCTTCCAGGTCCCAGACAATTTATATCCTAACTCAGCTTCAGGTTGTGGAGATTCCTGACCCTCCCCGACTTGGAGCGTGAGCCATCAGTCCTAAGGGCAGCTGCGTCGTGTGCAGACGGGCAATCTATACACATCTGTGCAGAGACCAAAACACAAATGTCACCACCAGGTGACTCTCTGGAGACGGGCACAAGTGCAGACCAAAACACCCTGATGACATCACTGCTCGAATTTTTCGGTACTCTGATGATTGCCAGCTCAAACCCAGTGATAAACATCTAGACAAAGAGGACCTTTGGACTTCCCAGGTGTCACAGTGGCAAAGAATCTGCCTGCCAATGCTGGAGATTCAGGAGATGTGGGTTCGATCCCTGGGTGAGGAAGATCTCTTGGAGGAGGGCATGGCAACCCACTCCAGTATTCTTGCCTGGAGAATCCCATGGACAGAGGAGCCTGGTGGGCTACCATCCAAAGGGTCGCACAGAGTCAGACACAGTGGAGTGAGCACTCAATGGGACCTTGGCTCTGGGATAGAAACAGAGAAAACTGCAGAGGTGTGATCGTCCACCTGCTCGACATCCATGCCTGAACTCATTCCACTTCATGCTGTTAGAGCTGAGTAATATTCCACTGTAAATGTGTACCACGATTTCTGTATCCATTCATCTGTCAATGTGCTGTTAGGTAAAGTGTCCAAAGTGGCAGTTAAAAAGCAGCAGTTAAAAGGCAGACAAAGAAATTTAAAAGCCCATGAAAAACAGAATGAAGGGAAAACCTACAACCAGGAGCTTCAGCAGGAAAAAACATGCCCAACATGCCCCCTTCTCTAGTTGATCTCGGATACAAGCCCTGTTTGACATGGGCAAAACAAATCAGACACGGAGGACGGCTTTGGGGAGGGAACAAGGACATAAAAGAAAAACTTAAAATAGGGTGGCACCACTCCTATGGGGTCCGTCCACTCTCACATCTTGGGAGTGCATTTTGTCATGCCCCTTGTTTAATAAGTCCAGCCTGAGTGAGCTTTCTAGTCTGTCATTTTAACTCTTTTACTACGACAAGACAAAGGACTGAGCAAGGAACCGCATCTGACAGAGCCATCTTCTGGTGCCACAGGGACCACGAACCAAGTGTGACTTCCTGCCCCACTGCCCCCAGCTCCCTCTCCCCATCTATCACCACTTCCTCTCACCCACCATTATGATGGAAAAACCTGATAAGCTCACCATCAGGACTGATGAGGAGTTGTCCTTCCCCACCCAAGGACATCTGTGTCTTCTTAAGAGCAACACCCAAAACCTTTGTACTTTGAATGAAATGAGATAGACTGGGGTTTGATTCCTGGCAGCGCTACTTACTAGCTGGATGACCTTAAGCAAACTAATCAGCCTCTGTGGTCCACAGTCCCTCCATCTGTTCAGGAGGAAAATATCTCCCACCCCTCCACCCTGGCTATTGTGTGGACAGGACAAATAGTGCAGCGCCGTGACCAACACAGGATGTGCGTTCCTGGTGACGTCTCCCTCATTCCCTTCTCCTCAGTTTAAAGTCCTTGTTGTTCAATCACTCAGTCGTGTCCGACTCTTTGGGACCCCATGGACTGCAGCACACCAGGGTTCCCTGTCCTTTACATCTCCTGGAGCTTGCTGAAACTCACGTCCATTGAGTCGGTGATGCCGTCCAACCATCTCATCCTCTGTCGTCCCCTTCTCCTCCTGCCTTCAATCTTTCCCAGCATCAGGGTCTTTTCCATTGAGTCAGCTCTTCCCATCAGGCGGCCAAAGTATTACTTTCCAGTAACACTTGGGAATCACTGGTCAGCCAGTCCCACCGGGCTCCTCTGAGAGCTCCCCCCCTCGCCATCACTCCTGGAGCTTCAGGAAGGATGGAGGAGACAGACACACTGCCCAGCCAAGATACTTACATCTTTCTCACCAGTAACACAGCCTTGGTGGTCAGGGATGGAGGGCTCCGAGGACTCCACTCACAATTCACCTTACTGAGGGGGCTCTTCTGGACGCAGGAGAGCTGGGGCTTCTCTGGGGGAACTGGAAGGAAAGAACAGAGGCTGAGAAGGTAGCACATTTCACCTCCTTCCTGGGCTCACCTCCCTTCTGAGGGGGCTCTCAGCTCAGCCCTGCCACCCCACCCTGCCCTGGTGCCAGCCTTCACTACAGCCAACAGCCAGGCACAGATCTTACTGGGCTGGGAAATGAAAGGACACCAAAGTCCTCATGTCGGGCTAGGAGGTGGGCAAGTGAGGGGAGGCACCTGGGAGGCTAACTTGCCGAAAGGGGAGCACGACTTACAGGAAAAAAAAAATGGGGCTTTGGAGTTACACTGGTTGTGTGGGCAAGTCCCAGTCTCCCTTCAGTTTTCTAATACAAAGTTAAATGACTGAAGAATGATCATAATAATACTGTTTTCTCTCACTGGGACATTGGGAGGATGATGCAAGACACCAAGAAATAAAGTCCCTCAGCACAGGGCCTGGCACATTGGGCATCTGACTCTAGGGTGTCTTATGAGATATGAGGGAGCTAGGAACCTGCTAATTCTCACAATAAGAATAGTTCGTTTGAGAGCTTACTATGTGCCAGAGTTTTTAACACCATATGTGTGCACACACACGCACTCATTTAATCTTTACAATAAACCTGAACTAGGTTAATAAAATGAACCTTATTTTACCAACAAGGGAACTGAGGAGCAGAGAAGTTAAGCTGTGAAGGAGGAGGATTCAAACCCAGGCCCCTTGTCCCGGGACCCTCAACCCCTAAGCACCCAGCAAGACTGGAGAGACGGCATCTCCTTCAGCCAGCCACCCCCACCCAGCTGGAAGCTCGGCCAGCCTCACTGGCAGGCGTCACTGGGCCTTTCCCCGAAATGCTTGGGCCAAGGAAATGACAGGAATTTAAAGGGTCAAGTGGGGCATTTCTCCCTGGAACACGCGAAGCCATGCTGGGAGCTGTGAGGACGCCACTCACCATCCACCACCAAGCGCACGCTCCCGGCTGGGTGGCCTTCCCGGTAGCATGAATAGTTTCCGGAGTCGCTGAGCTGCACGGACTGCAGAAGCAGCTGCCTTCCCACGCCAGCCGGTCTGCCGTGGTGCAAGCCTGTCATCTGATTCCTGAGCACCCAGTGAACTGTGCCATTGTCCTCTGGTCCCCCACCTGGGCAGGTCAGGGTGACACTGGCCCCTGGCACGCTGGTCAGCACGTCGCTCGCCACCTCTGCCAGGGGAGAAGACACTGGGTAAGACCGCAGCAACCCGAGCAAGGGACCTCATTTCCAATTTGGGAAGCCACAGAAGGTTCTGGTGCTAAACATCTGGCCCAGGCCACCATCACCCCCTTCCTGGGTTATAGGAACGGCCTCCCAGCCCCCACCTGGGCCATCTCCACCCAGCTGCTCCACTGAGCCTCCCAAAGAGGCTATCTGGTCACCCCGCTCCTTTGATTGGCAGCCCCTGCAAGGGCCTGCCATCGTCCATAGCAGGAAGTCCAAGTTTAGAGGCCAGCCCACAGGGCTTTCCACCACCTGCCCCCTGCTGACCTCTGAACCCTCACCTAGCCCACTCAGCCTTAGCAGGGATGGAGCCCCTCACCCACAGGCGCCCGGGCTCTGCTCACACTCACCGCCCTTCCACCCCGACCCCCATGCTACCTCCTCCTGTTGCCCATCTCAGCCTATATGTCGCTTCCCCACAGGCCTTCCCTCAGCTGCTTTAGGCCCCCATTCTACCTCCCTCACCACATGACCTCTCACATGCTGCCTTTTAATTACCAATTTCATATCCATCTTCACTTCAGTACTCCAAGTGCCACAAGAGTAGGTACTCTGTTTCGTTCTCTGCTATATTTTGGTGCCTAGATTGTTGCCTGGAACCCAGCAGTGGCCCACTGAGCACTTGATGCATGTGTAAATGAACGTAAGGATGAAGGCCAGGAGCCCAGTGGGATGCATGAGTACATATGAAGTCTCAGAATCCCGGGGTCTCCATGCTAAGTGGCCCATTTTACAGACAGTAACCAAGGCACCAAGGAATCAGGAGACTACTCCAAGATCACCAGTAACTTATCGACACAGCCGAGATGCAAACCAGGTCTTCCAGCTCTGTTCAGTGCTCCCTCCACTTCCACCTATCTATCAGACCATTTAAGGCCATGCTATTTTTATTCTAGGGACAACATTGGAAAGTAAAAGAAAAGAAATGCACTCCCTTGAAAAATATCATTAATGCTATTCAAGGCAAGGATATTAAAGATTAAAGGAACAAACAAACTTTTTTTTTTAAGTATAGGTTAAGGGGTTTCTCTGTGGCTCAGACAGTAAAGAATCCACTTGCAATGCAGGAGACCCTGGTTCGATCCCTGGGTTGGGAAGATCCCCTGGCAACCCAAGGGCATGGCAACTCACTCCAGTATTCTTGCCTGAGGAATCCCATGGACAGAGGAGCCTGGAGGGTTACAGTCCGTGGGATCACAAAGAGTCAGACACAACTGAGCGACTAACACTTTCATAGGTTAAACAGATTCACAGCATCTAAGATTTAAATTAGTCTAACCAGCTAAGGAAACTGAAGCCAGGGAAAACAGCAAGTTTTCATGTTAAGCACACTTGGTCCTCCTAACCAAATGTGTGGTCATTTATTAGCAAACAGAAGCAAATTCTGGTCAAAGATTGCAAAAAGGCCCAGCAACAGTGTTCCCCCCAACCTGCAAAGCTTTCTTGCTTAGGAGGCACTCTTAATCTCACTCTTGGCCAATGTCCTTCCTCCCGCCAAGGCAGCTGTCAGAGAGGAGGGACTAAGGATAACTGACTTCCAAGAAGACGACACTCCCAAAGCCAGCTGGGCTGGCTGTCTAGACAGACCCCGGCCAGAGTCCAGGAGCCAGGGACATGGCCACAAAAGGGACAGTGACTGGGGATTTCCCTGGTGGTCTAGTGGCTAAGACTGCACACCCAATGGAGGGAAGCCGAGTTTAATCCCTGGTCAAGGAACTAGATCCTGCAAGAATTTGCAAGCCACAAGTGAAGATCCTGTGTGCCACAACTAATACCTGGCACAGTCAAATAAATAAATAAATGTGGGGGGGGGGAAGGTGGAGGGGACAGCAATAGCTTCTCTCCGCCTATACAGACTCCCTTCAAGCTTCCTTCTCACCTGATCACTTGGAGCCTGAGATCCCGACCGTGGCACCCTCTGCCCCAAGACCCGCAGATAAGGGACACATACAAGGACAGGATAGCAGCCTATCACCTAAGGTTTCTTTCTCTTCACTACCAGAGCCTTGGACTTTGGGTGAGAAAAATGGTTGCATCTCAGCATGCAGCCGAGCAAGTGTGGGCACGTTCCTTACACCCTCTGCCTCACCTTCCCCCACTACGGGCCAAATGACCTACATCCAACGAACATTTGAAGAGGCCCGCAGAGCCAGGCACCAGTGAAGAGGATGTAGTTAGGCAGTAGAGAGACCCTGCCCTCAAGGATAAGACATGTAAGATGAATTCACTCCTGGAGAACTGGAACAGAGAATCCAGGGCTCCCGTGAACATCACAGTCCCTAGAAGACCAAGTCCAGTGACTGAGGTTACCTCCATGCCCACAGGGCTTAAAAAAGGTATAAGAAGCCATAAGTACACCTTTCACACATAATCTTTATTTTTTTTTTTCACACATAATCTTTAGTAGTATATTTTCAGCATTTCAAATATCATTTTTAAATGTGGTCTATGATACTGAACACATGCAAATTTATATGTGTAATGTACAAGAAAATTACGAAGCATGAAACACCCCTGAGCTCCTGCCAACCAAACCACTAGCATTATTGGCTCTGAAGTTCCTTCCGTGCTTCTGAATTCCCCAGTCTCCCTGCTCATCCAGTGTTACATTTGAGGCATATCATTCTCTCACTTTTACTTTTTAAAATTTATTTTTATATATTTTTGGCTACACCGGGTCTTTGTTGCTTTGTGCGGGCTTTCCTAGCTACAGTGAGCGGGGACTACTCTTCATTTCGGTGCACTGGCTTCTCATCGCAGTGGCTTCTCTTTTTTTTTTTTTTTTGCAGTGGCTTCTCTTGTTGCAAAGCACAGGCTCTAGAGGGGTGGCACGCGGGCTTAGTTGCTCCTCAGCAGGTGGAATCTTCCCAGACCAACGATCAAACCTCCATCCCCTGCATTGGCAGGTGGATTCTTATCCACTTCCCACCATCAGGGAAGTCCACTCCCTCTCTTTAAAAAATAGGTTCAGATTCGCTATTCGTGGATCCCTAAATTGTTCTCAACTTTGTGTGATATTTGAAATTTATATAGACTGTAGATAGTCTTCTGTGACATGCTTCTGTCCTTCATTATGTTTCTATGATTCGTGCAACTACAGTTATTTGTTTTCACTGCTGTGTAATAGTCCATTGGCCAACGATATCATTCTCCTGCTGAGGGAGGTTTTAGGTCATTTCCAGTGTTCTGCTATACTAAAGAGTGTGCTATCAAATTTCTCCAATGTGGCTCTTGGCGCATTTGCCCAAGAATTTCCCTGAGTAAAACTGCTGGTCCCAGTGTGTGTGTGTATGTCACACATGTCCTTTTCCTTCACAAGTGACACACAGTCCAAACCATTTGAATCTGGCGTGCACCTGATGGAGGTTATGGCCGGCCACGTCCAGTCCACATACTGAATTCCATCTGTGCCTGAATGAGGTTTAAAAGACCCATCAACACTTTGAACCACTATATCAATACTTTCACTTCTCCATTTTCTACTTGATAAAGCAGCTAAAGAACATAACTGAACATGGATGTCAAGTTCATGAAAAAATTACCAACGCTGTAGGAACAACGATGGAAACACTGTCAGGAATTCCCCGGTGGTTCAGTGGTTAGGACTTCGCACTTCCACTGCACGGGGCACCAGGGATTGAGCCAAGCTTCTCGGTGCAGCCAAAAACAAACAAACAAAAAAAAGATGGAGACACTGTCAAAGTAGAACAGTCTTCTGGTGGGTGGCCCCGCTGGGCAGTGCTTACAGCATCCCTCCATCAGTTGATGAGCGGAAATTGAAATTCACATGGAACCAACACACAATAGACTTTCAAAAGTGCTTGGAAGTCCAAGCAAGGGTCAAGGACCATGGCAGGATGAGCTTGCCTTGGTGCTTTCCACACAGCACTGTCTTTAACTATATATAGGTCTCCATCCCCAATCATGAATACGAGACTGTGAACTCTAGGTAACACTCATCAGAGAACTCAGTACATGCTTAATAAATGTTCAATATAGGGCACCAAAGAGGTCCCCACAGGGTCAGATTCTGCACAGTGAAAACTTCTAAGAGCCCCTGTCACAGAGGACATAGTGGTCTATGTGGTATTCCTCACGTTGTGCAGTGGGCAGGCCCTATACTACAGACCAGAAGACCCAGCTTGTCACAACCAGGAGATGCTGAGGAAGAAAACTAGGAGCCTAGAACCAGAAGGGACTCTCTTTTCTGCTTCTGCCTTTGTCAGTTCCAAGAAATACGTTTCTCTGGTCACTTCCCTTACCCCCAGTTCAGATGGGAGCTCTTAACACCAGCTTGAACAATAGCAGGGGCTGTTCTGTTCCTGAATTCACGAACAATGGCCAGAGTATCTGGGCAGCTCAGAGAAATCGCAAATAAAAAGACTTTTTTTTCTCTTCTGCTAAAGCAGAGCTTGAGGAGCGACATAATGGTCACTTCCTCTGCCAAGGAACTTGAGTAATGGTTTTCTGAATCTTTAAAACTGAGTCACTATTCTTTTTTAATGGGGAATGATTAATTATAAACACCCATTGGCAAGCATTGCCTGTCCCTGCCCTTCTTCAAAAAAATATATTTCTTCTCGAACCTGTGAACAACACTGTGTTCACTATGCTTTTGAAAGCATTCTGTGCGCGATCGTCACAATCAAATACTCAGAGAGCAAAGACCACAAGAAAATATACTTGCTACTGTCAGAGTGGGCAGGGCCGCCCCTCTCCACCCTCCCACCCCTCTGTCTCCTGACCCAAATCTGAGTCAGTGCCTCTGACTCTTGCAGGGATGCGTGGGAGCCCCTGGGCATCTCTCTCTCTCTCTCTCTCTCTCTCTCTCTTTTTGGCCACACTTCAAGGCTTGTAGGATCTCAGTTCCTCAACCAGGGATTGAACCTGGGCCAAGGCAGTCCCCGGAATCCTAACCACTAGGCCACCAGGAAACCCCCTCCTGAGCATCTCTTTGAAAAGGAAGAGGTGATATTCACAGAATGCCCTCCTGGTAATTTCACTCACCTCCCCAAAGGATGGGACGAGAGGCAATTTCTTCCTCTTTCTTTCATCTTTCTGCATTTTTTTCAATTTTCTGTAAGTTGTTTGTATTACTCTTATATGAACATATATGTATATATTTAAAACGAAGAAGCTACATAGCCTGGATCTGTCCAACATATTATACCTAAGGAGGGTGGAGGTGGAGCAGAGTGCAGGGAACAGGGGTGGGGTGAGAATGGATTTTTCAGGACAAGCAGCTTCTGAGAGCGCGATCCAGGCCAGAGAGCGTACACACCCCACCCTTGCGGCTCTGTGCTTTGTCACTTCTGCCGCACGCTACATGCTTAGCCCTCAGCTGTGCTGGCCTCATCCCCTAGTGGATACAAGGTCACCATCCCTCCCCACGTGCCCTGTTTGTCTGCTCCCTGGAGTCTGAGGGGAAAGAGCCAGAGGAAGAGACACAGCGCGAACAGTGAGGAGGGAGGCCCAGGTGAGGTGGAGCTCCCAAGAGCATCCCTTCCTGCTCCCCAGAGACGTGTCCCAGACATCCTCACGCTCTCACTCTGGGCAGTGAGGACAGGGTTGGGAGAGTAGGGAGGGAGGGGTTGGCCCTGCACACTCTGACATTCAGCATAGCACGCAATTTAACATCTGCCCTTGAGCAACTGCTCAGACATCTGAGCCAGGGTTGCAAGCCGATGCCTGTCCCCTCCTTAAGAATTCAAGAATTTTTTTTTTTTTCTGTGCCCCATCAAGTGAAAGGCCAGAAATTCTAATCCCAGAGAGAGAAATGACAGTTAGTGAACACTTACTATGCATTGACATTCTTCTCCACAAAACCCCATGGAGAACTCAAAACTGCCTATAACGCAGGCCACCCTAAGATATTGAGGGAGCCAAGGTGGCGGGGGTGGGTAAAACATTCTTAAAGGGAGGGACCAAAGGAAGAGAGATTTGAGACACAAGTGGGAGTTTGATAAATGGAGCTAATGGGAATTTATCGTTGTTATTCAGTCACTAAGTCACATCTGACTCTTTGCCACACCATGGACTGCAGCATGCCAGGCTCCTCTGTCCTCCACTAGCTCCTAGAGTTTACTCAAATTCATGTCCATTGGTCAGTGATGCTGTCTAACCATCTCATCCTCTGTCACCCCCTTCTCCTGTCCTCAATCTTTCCCAGCATCAGGGTCTTTGTCTAATGAGTTGACTCCAAAGTACTGGAGCTTCAGCATCAGTCCTTCCAAGGAATATTCAGCGTTGATTTCCTTTAGGATTGACTGGCTACAGGGAATGACATTCTATACAGAGGGAACAGCATAAAAAGGTGTTGAGAAGTAAGAACTTAGGGAGAGCAGGTATCTGATGTCCTCCAAGGGGATCAGAGCTGACTCTGCAGACAGAGCTATGTGCAGGCTCAGTGCCCACCAGCTCCAACCCCAGCCTCCAGGACTGAAGCCAACAGCGCCGCCTGGCACAGGGGAAGCAGCCCTATGTTATCAGATGACCAAGTGCTATTTCTGGTCTTGCCACCTGGACTTTCAATGAGCCTGGGGCCTGTCACAGCCCCTGGTGGGGCCCTACTCACCTTCTCTGTGAGACAAGGATTCAGACCACAATCCGGAGCTCCTCGCTGTCCCACCCTCCCTGTTCCGGCCATCTAGCATCTTATCACTCTGAATCTCTGGCTCACAAAGGGCAGGAAGCATGTCTGTGTCTGTTCATCTCAGACAATAGCCCAGCTTGAAAATACAATTAATCTGTGGATTTATGACTCTAATTGTCGATGACATTTGGAGAAGGATGATGGCCAGAGCATCCCAATGCTGTCAGACAAATGTACCTCCCTTATCCCTCAAGAGCCCTGGGGAGGAAAATTCCCTCAACCTCCTTCACCTCTCATTCCCTAAGGGGAAGAGAGTTTAGGTCCTAGTAACCTCTGACAACCTAACCCACACCTCCCCTGGCCCAGTGCTCATGCAATCCCACTCCCTGGGGTCCCCCACCATGGCCGACACCTCTCAAGCCTGGGAACTTCGCAGTACAGCCCTGGGAAGTGGGGCTCTTCCCTATCCAGGACCTGAGGTTGGATGCCAGAAACCCAGACAGCTTTGTTGTTTTTCTACTTCTACCCTTCTTCAAGTAAACTTGCAAATGTCAATAACCAGAGAAAAACACGCACACGGAGACACATATTTCTCAACTCCTTTGCAGCTTGTTGTTGCTCCTGCCAGCAAAAACAAGTTCAGCTTCCTGGCCCCGTTTATGTAAGCTGTGGAGCTGGCTGCCAGTGCCACCGCCACTGACACGACTTAGCTCACGCCTGCTAATCCCACCGCCCCGGTTTCTGAGCAGGGACAGTCCTCCCAGCTGTCGGCCGGCCGGCTGGCAGCATAGGACGGCCTCCAGCCTCTGGGGCTGCAGGGACACGGGATCTCAGAAGGGGTCACAGGAACCATGGGGACCCCATTAGCAGGAAAGACCCTGATCTGGAAGGAGCTGCCTGCTGAGAAGTCTCCAGAAGGAAAAAAAACATGAGCCCCTTATGTCCAAAGAGAAACAGAAGCAGGATCTGGTCCCACGGGGCCTAGGACAGGTCCCCGATGTGCCCTATCCCCATCCTTGCATCCCCCCCCCAGCTAAGGACTGAAACCCATGTCCTGACTTCCCGAGTAATAATAACTGTAACACTCAGCACCACCTACAGCGCTTAGCACGTGCCAAGCTGCCAGGCGCTTTACCTAAGAGCCCTACCCTCCTAACATACCTTGCTGAGCAGGAGGCTCGTCCCCACTTCCATGGAAGTTCAGAGACGTAGAGGAACTGACCCGAATTCACACAACTAGTGAGGGAGGGAGTCTGCAATTGGTTCCAGGTGGGTCTGACCACAGCCTCCCCACCCCCGACTCCCTGGGGGTCCAGGTGCCTCCCTGTGCTCCAGCCCCGCCACCCTTCTCTGGGCTGCCCACCACCCTGCATCTCCCCCTCTCCCAATTTCCTCTCCTCCTCTCTGCCTTCCTCAGGTGTTTCTGCCCATCACAGAGGTTCCAGGAAGACAGCCCTGGGGTTGAGCGGTCTTGGGGGGGCGGTTGGGAGGGGAGTGAGCCTGCCCCCAAACAGCCCTGCCACATTAGTAGCCCCTCGGGGTCTCTCACTGGAAGCCAGGGCCCAAGCAGCAGCACACCTGTGACAACGGATAGTTTAAAAGTGTCCCCCCAGACCCCTAATCTCATGCTATTACCAGATCCACCACTCACTTTCTAAAACTCCCCAGAATGCCCTCCCCTGCCATGTAGGGCCATGTGGTCCCAGCCCCCTTTCCCACAGACACCTCCTCAGATTGCTGACTCCTGCCTTCCTCCCTCCTCTAATGTGTTTGTACTTCTGTACCTGCTTGTATTTGTCTTGTATTTGGCAGAGTCAGTATTTACCTTGGCGCGGTCCTGCCTTCTCTCCGCACCAGGGACCCTATACCTACTGATTGGAGAGAGGGCCTGGGAGGCTCCTCTGGACCATAAGAAGGTAACCATGGCTGCTGACTCAGAGACCAGTGCACGTGACCAGCTCCTCAGGAGAAAAACATTTAATTCTCCCCTGGCAGCATCACAAATAACCAGCTGGCCCCAGGCCCAGGAGGTCTGACCTGGGTCACTTCTCAGAGATTATAAGCTAATTAGAGGAAAAGATATCAAAGGAGGGCAAACAATCTAACTTCCCTCCCCCACCAAACCCCAAGAAGCAGATTGAAAAAAGAGTAAAGGCAAGACTCAGTAAGCCATGAAGAAGGGCAAGTGGCTGCAGGTGGACTTGGGTCCAGAAAGGGGCTGGGCTGGGGCTACGGCCACGGAGGGGCTGCTGAGGAGAGGGTCACTCTTCTAGGGCTGTAAAGACCATTAAAGATGATTTAGTCAACCTGACCATTTTTATAGATGAGGCCAACCAGGGCCCAGAAGTCACACAGCCAGTGTGTTGTGTAGCCAGAGCTGGAAGCCTGGGTCATTATTGCCCCGCATCCTTCCCGGGAGTAAGCACCAAGGGTCCTGTCATCTTGCCTCTGAACTTGGCCTGGGAGTCTAACCAGGAGCCTGGCCCCCTTCGGGGTCTTTTATTATGTGTTTGTTGAAGCAGAGGGTGGGTGGGGTGCAGCACACACCTGATACCTATTCCCCCACCTCCATTCCCAAGCCACACCCACCACCAACACCCCCCACTTGCCCCAGCTTCCACTCCTCCGCCCGTTAGATATGAGGAAGCAAAGCTAAAGATTTGAGAAGCCACCAAGTGGAGGTGTGGTAGAGAGTGACTAGAAGGGAAGGGACACAGGAGGGCCTGCTGGGGCGGGTCATACCACCGGCTGGTGATTACGTGGTTATGCTCAATTTGTGACAATTCACTGGGCTGTTAAACTTATGCTGAGTACACTTTTCTGCATGCATGCTCTGCACGCATGCTATACTGCGGTCCTCATTTTATAAAGCCCCAAAGACCTCCTGCCATTCTTCTCCTCACCCCCACTGCCATGAGCAGACACACACACAAGCATACTCTGGTCTAGCTTCATGTCACCATGAAGGAAGCAGCTCAGAATAGAAGAACAGGCACGTCTACCCTTAGTGAAACTGTGAAACCCATATTTCCAGCTTTTCTGCCCCCAACCTATTCCTCTCATAAATAAACCTCACCAGGCCTACCATGTTTTGAGCTAGGGAGACTCAGCTTTGTAAATATGTCAATGCTCCCTAAGTTATCTCTGAATTTTACTTGATCCTAATAAAAACACCAACAGGACTTTTTTTTTCTTGGAACTAGGGAAGCTGATTCTAAAGTTCAAACTGAAAAGTAAACAAGCAAAGATAGCCTGGACAATTTTGAAAAACCAGAGAACTAAGAGCAGGATTAGCCCTACAAAACTCTAAAGCATATTATAAAACTACAGTGATGAAAACAGTGTGGTACTGGCACAGGAGCAGATGGACGAAACTACAGAGGAGACTAAAGGTTCAGAAATAATAGTAAGCACAAAGAGCTTAGTCTGCACTACTGAACTGTACCCTCAAAATGGCTAAGATGATAAATGTTATGCAATGTGTATCTTACCACAATTATTTTAAAATAGCTTAATTTGAGTGTTGGCTATATACAGGTGCTATTCTAAGTATGCACATGGATGACCTAACTTGATCTTCTCAACAGCCTATCTTACAGGAGGCTGGTTACATAACTAATTAGGAGTCAGCCTAGACACAAACCCAGGCGATTAGGCCTCAGAATTTTTTAACTACTCAGTCTCCATCAGGTGGTATAAACACAAGAATATACAGTAATTTGGTAGATTTTAAAGGTGACTTTTTAAAATCAATGAGGGAAATATGGATTATTCAACAAACTACAAAAAAGGACATCAGGTAACAACCAGGAGTCAAAAAGTTAGAGCCATACCTCCCTACATGATAAATTTAAATGGATCAAACATTTAAATATTAAAAATTATTAAAAGTACCAGAAAAAAATAATCTTTTTTTTACACACACCCCCAAAAGAATCTTTTAAAACAGTTTTGGCATAGGGAAGATCTTATTAAGCATGATACAACATTTAAAAGTCATAAAATAAATTGATAAACTCAACTACAATTTTTTAAAAATACGCATGGCAAAAACTAACCCCCACCAAAAAGTCAAAAGACAAATGACAAACCAGAGAAAAGTCTTCAAAACTCATATCATAGAGGTCTAAATTCTTTACTATATTAAGAGCTCCTGGAAACAAGAAAAAGACCAACAACCCAATTCTTTTTTTTAATGAGCAATGAATATGAACAGGAAGCTCATAGAAACAGGCTATGCAAATATCTCTTAAATAAGCAAAAACCTGTATAATAGCACTCAGATAAGGTAAATGAAAATTAATTCCACATAGACACCATCTCAGGTTGATTACACGTTTTCATCAGAGGTGTGGAGACAGGCATTCTCTCATTGCTACTGGGAGTATGAATTGGTGAAGTTTTCACTCTCACTCAAAAGCACAAACACACATGGCCTTTGACCCACAGATTCACTCTGAGGAATTTATGCTGCCCATACTTTTGCACTTAGGCAACAGGATGGATATGCAAACTTACTCCCCGAAGCACTATCTGTAATGGCTAAGCCAGGAACCAAGCCCAAAGATGAAGTCCATCAAAAGGAAAATGGGTAAAGAAATTCGGTGTGTCCATATAATGAAATACAAAAAAAAAAAAAAATTAAAGAGGAAGTTCTTTAGGGACTTCCCTGGTAGTCCAATGGCTAAGACTCCGTGCTCCCAACACAGGGGGCCTGGGTTTGATCCCTGGTGAGGTAACTACATCCCATACGCAGCAGATCCTCCATTCTGCAACTAGAGATTCCTCATGCCACAAGGAAGATCGAAGATCCTGTGTGCCATAACTAAAGATCTGGTGCAGCCAAATAAATAAATAAAAATAAATTTTAAAAAACATTAAAAAAATAAAAATAAAAAAACATTAAAATAAAGAGGAAGTTCTTTATTTATAAAAATAAATGAACTTTTTCCTAGTCCATTGGGTAAAGCAGTTAAGAGGATTTAGACACACCCAAGTTCCAACCCTTGGACAGTCACTTACTACTTGTGTGACTTTGGGCTAGTTTCTCAATCTCCTTAGGCCTCACTTTTCCCATCCCTAAAATGGAAATAATAATAATGTGTGTGTATGTGTGTGTATCTGTTGGTCAATTAGTTGCACCTGATTCTTTGCGACCCCACGGACTGTAGCCTGCCAGGCTCCTCTGTCCATCAAGTTCTCCAGGCAAGAATACTGGAGAGGGTAGCCATTCCCTTCTCCAGGGGATCTTCCCTACCCAGAGACCCAACCTGGGTCTCCTACATTGCAGGCAGATTCCTTATTGTCTGAGCCACTAGGGAAGCCCAATAATAACTATTTCTAAAGGTTGTTGTGAGAGTTGTATTAGATAACTAATGTTAAAAACTTAGCACTATTCTCAGAACATACCTAATCTCTCAAAAAACATGAGCAATTATAGTTATTATTCTCACTGCAATAGTGGGTCTTTCCCCTTTTCTATGAGAAAGTCTTCATACTATAGCCTCTCCCTTCTTGCATCAAAATAGGCTCTTCAGATCAGAAACAGCAATTAAGCACCTGATTTTGTTTGTTTCAGCCTCAAGAAGTGTTCCTCTGTCTGTCTGAGCTTGGAGTGACTTGGCTCAAGGTTGGCTGATTAGGTGAGGGGGCACTCTAGAGACAGGCCAGAACTGTCTGCCCCCTGAGATGTTTTCTCTCTGCTCTCCCAGCTGCCTTGCTTAGAGATACAGAAAGCTCATTTACAGGGACATGTGGTTATAAAACATTTCCCTGACCCAAAGTGATATGAATGTATACCGGGGAGGAGGGGGTTACAGTGCAACGGCTTAAACGTACACAGGGCCTTAAGCGTTCTTCTTAAAAGTACTGAAGAAGGACACTTCCTGGGGCAAAATCAGAGCTGTCTCTGCCACATAAGTCTCTGAGAATACTGAGAAGAGAAGTGGTGACCTTGATGTCTCCGAGCTTTGGGAAGGGTGGGAGTTGTGGGCGACACATGTGATACAGTGGAAAGAGCAAGGTTCAGAGCAAGGTCTGTCATTTCCTTGCTGTGCCATCTTGAGTGAGTTTCTTAACCTCTCTGAGCCTTGGTTTCCTTTCGCCTACTCAAGGACACTACTTCAGCAATTCTCTGTCAATTTTTGGTCTCTACTAGATTATTTTCATCAGCATACAAACAGGCTAAGATTTCAGTCATTTTTTTTTTCAGTCATCTTTTTAAAAATTCTTTTCATGACCCCACGTCTCCAGCCAACGAACACTCCATTTCTTTACTCCTCTTTACAGCTAAAATCCTCAGAAGAGTGGCCTCCACTTGCTGGCTCCTGTTTCTCTCCTCCTGTTCTCTTTCTAGTCCACTCCTGTCAGCCTTAGGCCTCCACCATTTTGCCAAAACTCCTCATATCAAATCAAGGTCACCAATGGCCTGAGTGTAGCTAAGTCCACTGGTCAGGCTGTCTTCTTGCTCTCTTAGTGTTTGACACCACTAAACCATTCCCATCTCTTGAGGCACTGTCCTCACTGTTTTCAGGACAACTCTCCTGGTTTACCAGGTCGGACTGCCCCAGGGCTCAACCCAGGACCTCTTCACTTCCCCATCTACATTCTCACCCTCTGTGATCTCAGCCATGCTCAAGACTTGACATAACCTCTGTCATCAGCCAACTCCCAAATTCATACCTCAAACTCAGTCTGCATCCCCATACTCTGGACTCCTATACCCAGCTCCTCAGCATTTTCTCTCCATTGTCTAAAAGACAGTTCAGTTTCGACATGTCTAAAACCAACTCCTGATCTCCTCCCCCGACCCCCGCCACAAAACCTGCGGCCTGACAGCCCACCCTCTCTATGCCAGGCACCAAGACCCCTCTCACACACAGCTGCTGTGAAGAGTGAGTGAGATCATAGATGCAAAGAGCTTAGCACAGTTCTGTGTACAATCGGCATTCAGGATGGTGACAGTTGTTGTAACCACAGGGTAGACAGGGACGACTGGAGGATGCCAGGAAGCTGGGAGGTGGAGGGAAACGGAACAAAGGCATTAGGAGATAGCCTGGCTGGAAGTCAGGCCAAACTCAGGACCGTGCCAGAAAAGTCCCCGACTCTACCAGAGATTTTGGACCTTTTTGGCTCTCAAGTGCAGAAGAGCATAAAGCACACAGATGACCCCAAAGACACTCCCCAGGGCTTCACCAAACAGTCTGAGAGTTAAAAGTCTCTTTTTTGCTATCTCACAACTCTGGTCCTCAAAGGCTCTCTTCCAAAGACTTAACACCTCAGTGACAACTAAGGACAGGACATCTAGAACCTCCCCGTCCACCTGGAGTCTAAAGAGCTGATGACCGAGGCTTGGTCTCCCCAGAGACAAACCCAAACTTCACCAGGGCAGGAGGGATCCAAGTGTCCCGACAGAGCCCTCTGCTCCAGAACTCGACAGGCCCTCAGGTAGGACCAGATTGTTAAAGAGGAGGCAGGAATTTGCTTGCACAAGATGGACGTATAAGGAATCCCTCAATATTTTTAGATTTCCTCAGACTTTCATTCCAACATCATCTTCTTGGTGAGAACTTCCCCAGCTTCCCCTCAAAAAGATCAGTTCCACATCCTTCTTGATTTGTACACATTGTTCGTATCTCCCTCTCCTGTTTTGTTTTTCCTCGGGGGGTGTGTGCGTGTGTGTGTGTGTGTGTGTGTGTGCGCGCGCGCGCGCGCGCACGCACGCGCTTAGTTGCTCAGTCGTGTCTGACTCTTTGCAACCCGTGGGCTGTGTGTAGCCCACCAGGCTCCTCTGTCCATGGGATTCTCCAGGCAAGAATACTGGAGTGGGTTGCCATGCCTTCCTCCAGGGGATCTTTCTGACCAAGGAATCAAACCCGTGTCTCTTGCATTGCAGGCACATTCTTTACTATCTGAGCCACCAGGGAAGCCCTTTCCTCCTTAGCACTAGTCATTATCATACTATATATTTAATTTACATCCCTAATAGAAAGAAGCCCCAATGAGCCTGGGAATTTTGTCTGTTTGGCTCACTGCTGTATCCATAGCTCTTAGAATAGTGCCTGGAACACAAGAGGAGCTCAAAATATTTCTTTCAGAAGAATACATTATTGGCTACATGTATTTAAGCATTCGCTCTGTGTCAGAGATCTCACTATGTGCTCTGAGTAGTACCTTACTTAGCACATTTCATCTTCATAACCACCCTGTGAGGTAGTATATTATTTCTATTTTCCAAACAAGGACGGCAAGTCTCTGAGACGGTAAAAATCCCCTGCTGAAGCTCACATTATTCTCCATGGCAGGGCTGGGCAGAGATCAGTCTGGCTCCAAAACCTTAACCATTAACTGTGCAAGATGAGCTGTGTTCAGGTGGAAAGAAGGTCTAGAGAGCAATAAAAAGCAACAGAAAATCTCTGGAAGAAACTGTTCAGCACTCAAGACCAAGCGCTGTCCAGTAGAACTTTCTGCGATGATCAAAATGCTCTATACCTTTCCTGTCCAATATGGTAGCCAAGTGTGACTAGTGCAAGAAAAGAACTACATTTTAAATTTGATTTCATTTTAATTAATTCAAATTCAAGCAGCCCCACTTAGTAAGTGGCTAACATATTACAGAGAACAGATCTAGATCTTTCAGCCTCACCTGGAAAAGCCCAGATTCAGCGATAGGAATGCTCTGGCTCACTGGGTGGGCTGGTGGCAGGCAAGGCTGGTGGGACAGGAGAACCAGAGGGGAAGTGAAGGAAAGTGACCGACTGGACCAGCTTTGTGTAATCCTTCCAAACACCCTGGAAGGGGAGGATCTGTTAACCCAGTCCACAGGCCAAGACGCAGAGGGTCAGAGATGTGATATGCAGTGAGGCTCCACAGGCCTGCTGCCTCAAGATCTTGGTCCATCCCTCTCCCCCAACAACTTGGTCCTTGAGTAGCAGGTACCAAGCAGGACAGGACAGAGGGTTTCCTCAGTCCCTCCTAGGGATTCACCCTTGACCATTTTTAAGCTCCTTTTAGGGCAGACTTTAGGTGGTGACTATATAGTCCATCGGGTTGCAAAGGGTCAGACATGACTGAGCGACTTTCACTTCACTTCACTTCACTTCACTTCACTTCACTAAGTGGCTGATTCCAGGGCTTCACAGGATTCATACTGTTTGCGGCAGTGAATAAACAAGTGAAAACAAGTGAAAGTGTTCGTTGCTCAGTTGTGTCTGACTTTTTGAGATCCCATGGGCTGTAGTCTGCCAGACTCCTCTGTCCATGGGACTCTCCAGGCAAGAATACAGGATTGGAGAGCCATTCCCTTCTCCAGGGGATCTTCCTGACCCAGGAATCAAACTTGGATCTCCTGCATTGCAGGCAGATTCTTTACCATCTGAGCCAGAATCAACAAGAGGCGGGCTTCCCTGGTGGCTCTGTCGATAAAGAATCTGCCTGCAATGTGGGAGACACAGGTTTGATTCCTGGGTTGGAAAGATCCCCTGGAGGAGGGCATGGCAACCCACTCCAGTATTCTTGTCTGGAGAATCCCCGTGGACCAGAGGAGCCTGGCAGGCTGCAGTCCACGGTGTCGCAAAGAGCCAGGCACAACTGAGCGACTAAGTACACACAGCACAAGAGGCAGAGCTAAAGCAGGAGGGATTTCTGGCAACTAGAAACTAGAAGTGGGGAAGGCCTTCCTTCAGTTCTTCATCATACCGTTTAGCCAGTCATCCTCAAATTTGTGAATCACAAGTGGTATTTGTTGAAAAGAACATTTCCTGAGCCTTACTTCCAGATATTTATCTTCAGTAAATCTGGGGCAGAGGCCAAGGATCAGCATTCTTGTCAGGTACCCACCCCCCACTCCCGGGGCACCCAGGCAGGTACACACGTACACACACACACACACACACACACACACACACACACACACACACACACCAATTTTTATTCAAATAGACCCAGAATGATCCTTTAGAGAAATATTGATTTAGGGTGAGACTAAGAACTAAAAAGCCTCTTGATGAAAGTGAAAAAAGAGAGTGAAAAAGTTGGCTTAAAACTCAACATTCAGAAAACTAAGATCATGGCATCCGGTCCCATCACTTCATGGCAAATAGATGGGGAAACAATGGAAACAGTGACAGACTTTATTTTAGGGGGCTCCAAAATCACTGCAGATGGTGACTGCAGCCATGAAATTAAAAGACACTTGCTGCTTGGAAGAAAAGCTATGACTAACCTAGATAGCATATTAAAAAGCAGAGACATTACTTTGCCAACAAAGGTCTGTCTCGTCAAAGCTATGGTTTTTCCAGTCGTTGTGTATGGATATGAAGTTGGACTAGAAAGAAAGCTGAGCACTGAAGAACTGATGCTTTTGAACTGTGGTGTTGGAGGAGACTCTTGAGAGTCCCTTGAACTGCAAGGAGATCCAACCAGTCCATCCTAAAGGAGATCAGTCCTGACTATTCATTGAAAGGACTGATGCTGAAGCTGAAACTCCAATACTTTGGCCACCTGATGCGAAGAACTGACTCACTGGAAAAGACCCCGATGCTGGGAAAGATAGAAGGCAGGAGGAGAAGGGTTGCATGGCATCACCAACTCGATGGACATGAGTGTGAGTAAGCTCCGGGAGTTGGTGATGGACAGGGAAGCCTGGCATGCTGCAGTCCAAGGGGTCACAAAGAGTCGTACCCGACTGAGTGATTGAACTGAACTGACTGAAGAATGCAGGTAAGCACTGGAACTGAAAGAGGTGGCCCTGAAGGGAAGTTTAGAGGTTGAGATAGGACTGTGAGATTTAAAGGTGTAGGTGTTTGTTTTGGGCACCGTCTTGTAATAGAGAAGGCGAGAGGAACCTCAGTCACAGATGTCCAGGCCTTCCACACCTGACACCCATGTCCCAGCTAGTCCAGGCCCCGAGACAGCAGTTCACTTGCGCAGCCCTGCCAGCTCTCGGATGTGTGGGCAGCGGCTGATCCCAAGGAAAACACGCCTCCTGGCTATAAGGGCCCACAGCCAGGAGAGCCAGCGGATTTCCCCTCTAAACCAACTCCAGCCTCTGCTACTCAGCTCAGCCCCTCACTTCTCCAAAGCGAGATATCTCACAGTCATTTGCTCCATGTTTCCTGTACAATGTCTTTATTTTTGCTCTCAAGTTTGTGGGTTGAGTTCTGTGTGGGTGTGGGAGGGGAGCTGGGTATTTTCTGCTTCTCTGCATGTTCCTCCTGAACTGGGAGGGCTTTCACTTCCTCCCCACACTCTCAGTTCTGCCTTTGACGAGGCTGTCCAGCCTTGAGACCACTTCGCCCGACCCACCTGAGCACAAGGAAAACGGAGAACTGACTGCAATCGCCTGCCCTTGCAGTGCTTCATAGCCACTTAGGAGAAAAAGGAAGCAGCAGCTACAGCAGTAACCTCCCTGGGGCAGGTGCCCCGGGGTGTGGTGTGAGTAGCAACCGAGGCAGGCAGGGAAGGCTTGCTCCCTCCTGGGTGCCCCAGGCCTCAACCTTGCCTTGGCTCTCTCTGAGAGAACAGTGGGCAAACCCAGGCCTCCCCTTCCCTTGGCCTCTTCTGGCCAGCACTTGGTCAGCCAGGGGTGATGCCCAGGTTGTCCTCCAGACACCCCCAGCTCTGCTTGCCGGGCTAGTTCTCCATTTGGAAGTCTTGGGGATCTACCACATCGGAGCACAGCGCAGTGGAGGGGTGGGCCTCCACCAAGCCGGCCTGACAACTTCCCATCCCAACCTCTCTAAATGCTGGCCTCCTCTCTGGAACAAAGTATTGTTCAGATCCAGCAGAGAACGTGTGTAAAGCACAGGAGTCCTCCTTCCACAGCCGCTGTTATCAGCTGGGGTTATAAACATGTGCTGAGAAAAGGAATCCCTTTTCTTTCCTCCTTGAAGCACAAAGATCACAGCCATTCAGAAGGCGAAGGCAGCTGCAGCACACCAGCCCCTGGTTCTCTCCAGCAGGGAGGGGTGATTGAAGGTGTTCACCCAGGGCAGGGGCGCAGTGCAATCTAGCAGTGAAAGCGAGTCACCGGCCCCCAGTCATCTGTTCCCAGAAGCCTGCCGGCTGCCCCCTTGGTTTTCCACTGTGGCCTCAAAGAAGCCTTCAGACCCTAAAATAAACCTCTGGAGAAACAGTTGCCCGGGTCCTCCAGAAGAGAGCCTTAGACAGGCTGCAGGGCATGCCGCCAGAGCCCAGAGCGAGGGCTCAGCCAGCGGCACATTACAGTCCACAGGAGCAACAAGTGCCCGGTGCCCTCTGCCTCACCCCTCCTTCTCTCGTCTGAAAGTGGAGTCCAGCGTATGCCAATCTCAAGACGTCTCAATCCCCTGGCCAAACCCCCTTACTTGGCTTAAATTCCCAGATCTGAGGCACACGGCTTGCCAGAGCCGGTGTCTGCCTAAGCGAGTGCGGGCAGCGAACAGCCGGAAGGTCCGTGATTCAGCGCCCGTGATGTCACTCCCTTCACAGTCAGGGCACTGTCATCCACACATCAACCCGGGGTCCGAGGGGACAGCCAGGCGGGATGCCTTCCCCAAAAGCTGAGGGGCAAAGGTGGCGCTGGTATAAAGGACGCACGGGGCAGGAATTCCACTCCGCTAGGGGATCTCCTTTTAAAGTAACCCAGGACGCGGTTGTGTAAGGACTCCTGGGGGGCACTGGGAAGGAGACCCGAGGATCAGGTTTCTGAGAATACACCACGTCCTGTACGCGGATCGCAGAGAGCTTCCCGGAGGCAGAGAAGTCACGGGGAGAGCGCGCCGGGCCGAAGCGGCAGGAAGCAGCAAGGGGGCGCGCGAGCAAGCGCCCCCGGGGGGACAGCTGGGGGAGCCCGGGGCCGCACCTTGTGCCGCGGGGACCCCAGCGAGACCGGGACGGGGGGAGCCGTCACCGCCCCCTGCCTCCCTCCGCCGCGCAGCCTCTACCGCAGCCACCTCGGTTCCCCCAGCCGCCAGCTGCCCCAGCCCTCCGGCTGCGCCCGAAGCCCTTACCCAGCGCGGGGCAGCCCTCCAAGGCCAGCGCCGTCCCGGACGCGGCGAGTAGGGCGGTCAGCAGCGCGCAGCGGACGGCCAGCATGCTTCCTCCTCGGCTAATGCCCCATGTTCCCAGAGAGGCAGGCGGGCGGGCCGGGAGCCGACGGCTGGGGCGGGGCGGCGGGCGGGCTCACGCCCGGAGGGCAGCCCCCATCCCCGGGGGGCCCGCGCTCCGCCTGCACTGCGAGTCCCCGAGCCCCGCGCCGCTCTCGGCTCGGCTCCCTCTGGCCGAGCTCAGGGTCAGTGCGACTTCCCACTTGCACATGACTCAGAGCCGCGGACGGCTCCGGCAACGCAGGAAAACATTTGAGGAACTCGCCCTGGAGCTGTCTCTCGGCTGTCCCAGGGTGCTGTTACGAAAGTCGAGGAGGATGGCGCAACAGCCCCGCGCACCGGCCGAGCGGAGGGGGTGGCTTCCTGCCGCCGCGCCGCACCTGAACCTCCAGGGCAGGGGCTCCGAACCCCGCGGGGGCGAGCTCGGCCGGGGACCCTCCCTCTACTTCTGTTGATCAGAGCAGGGGAATTAGACACCACTGGCTCGGTTTTGATTTTTGGTTTCGTGACCAGGATTACTCTGTGAAAGGAGCACCTGGAGAGCCCTGGAGGAGGCGATGGGCCTCTTCCAGTAAAGCAGGGCTTGGCAGCCCTTTCTGCCCCTCAGAACCACCTGGGAGCCCTTAAAACCATCCATGTCTGGTTCCCACCCCCAGAGATTCTGATTTAATGGATCTGGGCTGAGGCATCGGGAGACTCACTACAGTAAAGGTACATTCTTTCCCAGTGCCTGTCTGGCCCCCGCAGTACCGGCAAGGAAAAGGTTTGGGCTTTGGAAGGGGATTGAGACCTGGGTTGCCATCCAGACCTCCACCTACTGTGACTACAGTTCCCTTGAATTGTCTTCATCTGTCAGATATAAGAAAGTCTGTATTGTCAGGATCGTTATGAAGACACTGTGGTTGTGAAGATCTATACACCTGACACGGGGTCCAGGCCGTGTCAAAACGCGGGTGTCCGCCTTCCCGATTTTACTGACAGAAACTGGTACTCGGCTTTTCAGAAGCAACCACAAACACCTCTTGAAAGAGCCCACCAAGGTTCCCCAAGGAGCCTGAAGCTGACAGGGTGTCTTCACATACGAGTTTGGAGGGAACGAAAAGTGCTGAAATAAGGTCTAGGCTGAGGAGTTTCTGGCTGGGAAACTGCTAATTAGAATGTGCTTTTCCATTTGGGCTTTCAGTTCAGTCGCTCAGTCGTATCCGACTCTTTGCCACCCCATGAATCGCAGCATGCCAGGCCTCCCAACCAGGATCCAGGTTCCTGGGATAACATAATGGGTGTGGCCGGATGGAAGCCCCCTGGAAGGGACCTGGACTGAAGAAACACAGCTTCTGAAATGCAGCCCTCAGACCCAGGGGCCTCTATTTCTCTTTGGAAACCGCCCATCAGCAGTGCCTGGAAGGACCAGACACTTGCCCTGACCCACCCCCTGACCTGATAGAGGCTAGTTGGGAGGGCTTGCTTTGGCCACACCCACAAACAGAGGGGGGGAAAAGGCATGTTGGAAGCTATTTTCTTTTTTTACCACAAGCTCTCTCTCCTGATATTTACTTATTAAAAAAAAAAAAAAACTTATCTTTTAAAATTTATTTGATTGTGTCAAGTCTTGGTTACAGCATGGGGATCCCCATTGCATTGAGAACGCAGAGTCTTAGCCACTGGACCACCAGGGAAGTCCCTCTCCTGATATTTAAAATAAGGTTGCAGGGAGCAGTTCCCAGTATGGTTGCTCCCTTCCCCCCTCTTTGTGGCAGACCTGAAAAAAATATCAAAGGGGACTGAAACCAGAAGGCTTCAGAAAGCCCTCTGTGTTAAAGCCCAAGAATGGGTGTGTCAGACCCCACCTAGATTCTGCATCAAAGTGGGCCACCCTGTCTAATTCACCAGCTGGAGCCTGTGTTCTGAAGTCAGATGAAGTTCCCATCTCAGTTCTGCCATTTGCTGACTCTGTGACTAAGGGCAAGCTACTTAACCTCTCAGAGCCTCTGTTTCCTGATTTGTATGATGAGAGCAACAATATGCAAAATATTGGTATTGTGGTTCATATTAAAAGACTGGGCCTATCTTTATCTTCTCAGCCTCATTTTCTGCATCTCCAAGCTTGAGTATAAATCTGTCTCTACAGTGTTATATATGCCTTCTCACCTCCACACCCTTGTTCAAGCTATTTCTGCCAGAAATTCCCCTGGAGAACTGAAATATCGCCTGCCATATCAGTAAACACAGGATGGGGAACTCAGGATGGAAACAAATGCGTTACCCACTGCCAAGTCCATACAACAGTCAGCTAGATGCAGCCACCCCCCAACTGGTACACCCTGAGCAGACCCAGGATGAGAAAGCACGGGACACCGGCCCCCAGGTAGTTGAGGCGTATATCAAAGGAATGATTGCAGTGAGACTAGGCTCTTACATTTTCCCTTAACTTGAGGTATCTGGTTTTCTTTTAACAGTAATCTTTTGATGTTCTGACTACCCAGTGTTTTGTTGCAAAAACGCCTGTATATCCTGGTTTCCTTCTTGCTTCTTTGGAGCAGTCTCTCAGATTTATGTGAGATGCTGTCTTGAAGTCCTAAGAATGTCCACCGAATAAAATACAACTCTCAACTTTTAAGTTGTGCTTTTTTTTTTTTTTTTCGGTCAACACCCTCCTTTGTCCTACACCCTACTCACCCTTCAGATGTAACTACTGAGCCCTCCTTCAGCTACTGCACCCTGCGTGCCTAGAGTCTTTGTTCTCCAACACGAGAAGCCATCCACGGCAGTAAAGTGTAGCCCCTACTCGCCCCAAGTACAACAACGAAGACCCAGCACAGCCCCCCAAAAAATTAAATTTAAAAAATAAAAAGACTTAGCTGGGATGTCTTCTCCAGGAATGTGACTTCTTCCCTGGAATCCTATCATCCACAAGGTCGGATTAGGTGGTTTGTCTCTGTGCTGTCTCAGAACCGTGCTGGGCTTCCCTGGTGGCTCAGTGGTAAAGAATCCACCTGCAGGAGACTATCCCTGATCCAGGAAGATCCCACATGCTGCCGAGCAACAAAGCCGATGCGCCACAATAATTGAGCCTGTGCTCTAGAGCCTGAGAACTGCAACTACCGAGCATCTGTACCACAACTACTGAAGCCCGTGTGCCCTAGAGCTTGTGCTCCTCAACAAGAGAAGCCACCCCAGTGAGAAGCCCACACACCAAAACTAGAGAAAAGCTCACACAGCAGTGAAGGCCCAGCACAGCCATAAATAAATGAAATTAATTAAAAAAAAACGACAACAACAACAAAATAACTCCATGCTGACTTTGTCCACCACCCCATCTTTCCTGCCACACCTAAAACTCATCTCTATCCACACTGCTGAGCAGGGCATGGCATATGGAGGCCCTTTGTTGGGGAGATATGGCCTCCCTTGAAACACAGCTGAGCAAGCTCTCTGACCTCCATCAAGCCCCACCTGAACTCACTGTGGTGCTGGAGAAGACTCTTGAGAGTCCCTTGGACTGCAAGGAGATCCAACCAGTCCATCCAAAAGGAAATCAGTCCTGAGTATTCATTGGAAGGACTGATGCAGAAGCTGAAACTCTGATACTTTGGCCACCTGATGCGAAGAGCTGACTCATTTGAAAAGACCCTGATGCTGGGAAAGATTGAGGGCAGGAAGAGAAGGGGACAACAGAGGATGAGATGGTTGGATGGCGTCACCGACTCAATGGACATGGGTTTGGGTGGACTCCGGGAGTTGGTGATGGACAGGGAGGCCTGGTGTGCTGTGGTTCATGGGGTAGGAAAGAGTTGGACATGACTGAGTGACTGAACTGAACTGAACTCTCTGCACTAAATATAGGTTCAAAAATCATGGGCCAACATTCCAGGCTTTATGATGAAAATTACTGATAAGAAAGAGAAGGGAATATACGTGCTCGGTTCCGCCTGACTTGCCTTCTCCCAGGCCTGATTCCTGATAACCAGCACCCATGGGAGTCACCTGGTCTCAGGCCCAACTTCTTACCCCCAGGAAGAGGCAAAGACTCAGGCCTGCAAGGGACACAGACTTGGCAAGAGCTCCAAGGTGAATTGTGGAGTGGGGATGGGGATAGCAAGGCACTGGAAATCAGAAATGAGGACCAGATAGGGCTGAAGGCCTGTGAGGCCCGGGGTTGTTAGACACACTGCAGGCATCGTGCAGTAGAAGCACCGTGAGGACTTGAACCCGGGCTCCTCTCTTGGGGAACCTCGCTGCTTACAAAGTTCTTTCACAACGTGATCTCTTTTGAATTTCTTAACCCTGAGAACTAGGTGATATACATCATTCCCCAAATTCAGAAGAGTACCCTGAGGCTCAGAGAAGTGAGGTGACTTGTTCAGGACTGCGCGGCTGGTACCAGGCAGCTCTGAAGTCTGGCTCTTGACCCAGAACTCTCCCTGAAGGGAGGGCGCGGGAGGCACAGGACCAAGGGCGCTGCAGGACATCCGTGGACCCCATCACAGTAGGCACTCCATGGTGGGTAGATTAGGAGGGAAGAGTAGGCGGACGGTCCCTGGCGTACGCCCTCTGCCTTGGGCCTCCCAGACCCCCACCCCCTACCCAGTGTGAGTCCCTGCAGTTGCCCTGGTTCCCCTAGAGAGGGAAGCTCTGGACTGGCACAGTTTTTTGTATACCCTGGTGGGTCAAACAGTAAAGAATCTGCCTCCAGGGCAGGAAACCCAGTTTTCATCCCTGGGTGGGGAAAATCCTCTGGAGGAGGAAATGGCAACCCACTCCAGTATTCTTGCCTGGAGAATTCCATAGACAGAGGAGCCTGGCGGGCTACAGTCCGTGGAGTTTCAAAGAGTTGGACGTAGCTGAGTGTCTAACACTAGGGTTCCATAGTTGATTTCCAATGTTGTGTTAGTTTCAGATGTACAGCAAAGTGATTCAGTTACACATATATAATATTTTTTTTTCAGATTCTATCTCCTTATACAAAATATTGTGTATAGTTCCCTGTGCTGTACAGTAGATCCTTGTGGATTTTATCAGACTGTTTCTCAAGAAGCAAGTCCTCTCTCACCTTTGACCAAAGAGATTAGGCCTCTTATACTTTGCCACAGGCAGAGGTCTGTTGGAGGCCCCATAGGATAAATACACAGATTATTTTGAATCCAAAAGGTACTTATTCATCATCTGTTCCTCCTCCCTCAAATGTTCTGAGGTAAAATGGTTAGCCAAACCTGACACAGGCAGTGATCCCTGGTCAGGACCCCAGATATCTCAAGTCTTGAAACACTCTTTTTTAATTAATTTATTTTTTCAGTTCAGTTCAGTTCAGTCGCTCAGTCATGTCCAACTCTTTGTGACCCCATGAATCACAGCACGCCAGGCCTCACTGTCCATCACCAACTCCAGAGTTCACTCAAACTCATGTCCATCGAGTTGGTGATGCCATCCAGCCATCTCATCCTCTGTCGTCCCCTTCTCCTCCTGCCCCCAATCCCTTCCAACATCAGGGTCTTCTCCAATGAGTCAACTCTTCGCATGAGGTGGCCAAAGTATTGGAGTTTCAGATTCAGCATCAGTCCTTCCAATGAATACCCAGGACTGATCTCCTTTAGGATGGACTGGTTGGATCTCCTTGCAGTCCAAGGGACTCTCAAGAGTCTTCTCCAACACCACAGTTCAAAAGCATCAATTTTTATTGAAGGATAATTGCTTTACAGAATTTTGTTTTTTTCTGTCAAACCTGATTCATACCTATGAATCAGCCATAGGTATACATATATCAAGAAATGTTTTTTCTTTTTTTTCTTTTTCTTTTTAAAATTCTCATCCTGCCCCCATCCCATCAGGCTTGGGCTGATGTGTTAGGGTATTCTCAACCGAGAGAGTTAAAAACAATATCCTCTGTTCTCTATTCACCTTTAGGGGCAATGATGATCCTAAGAAGGGCAATGGTTGGGCTGACCTGCAGACCCCTCCCCTGGCCTCTGGCCCTGACTTAACCAAAAATTACCAGAAAGTGCTCATTACTCCCTGAAACTTTCCACTCCCTTTCTTCTCAGCTGGGAGGTGGACGGCAGGTGGCCAGCTGAGGTTTAACATGGGGACCTCTCCCCATGTTAGCAGAACACTAAGCAAAACTCAGTGTCTTAGACCAGCAGCAACCCCCACCCCAGGATCAAGCCCCAGCCAGGGCCCAGCACCCTCTTCCTGCCTGGGTAGTCATCTCTGCTTTCAGAGCAGAGGAATGCGAATCTCCAGCTCCGACAAAACAGTCCAGCTCTCTCTAGTCACTACCACCATTTTTCATCACATCACCAGCTGAGTTTATCTTTTTTTTTTTTTTTTTGAGTTTATCTTTAGAAAAGGAATTTTGTTTATTACTTTTGGCCATGCCACACAGCTTGTGGGGTCTTAGTTCTCCAACAAGGGATTGAACCCAGGACCTCAGCAGTGAATGTGCAGAGTCCTAACCATCGGACCTTCCCAGGAATTTTTTTTTTTTTTTTTGACAGTGCTGGGTCTTCATTGCTGCCAGGGCTTTTTTCTAGTTGCAGTGAGCTGGGACTACTCTCCAGTTACAGTGTGCAGGCTTCTCACTGTAGTGGCCTCTCTTATTGCAGAACACAGGCTCTAGGGCATGTGGGTCTCAGTAATTGTGGCTCCCAGGCCCCAGAGCAAGCTCAATAGCTGTGGACGGCATGTGTGATCTTCCCAGATCAGGGACAAACCCATGTCTCCTGCATTGGCAGATGAATTCTTTTCTACTGAGCCACCAGGGAAGCCCCCGTGGATTATTTTAAATTAAAGAATAGTAGATTTATAGTATTATGTTACAATAAGTCCCCTATATACGAACCTTCAAGTTTTGAACTTTCAAAGATTCGAACGTGCGTTCCCATGTCCAGTCACGTAAGTTAGTTCTTGTGTCTTGCATACGTTATCACAAAAGTGCTTTTGTGTACTTTACTGTGCAATACTGTATAGAGTGCTACAGTATTTTTATTTCAAGCCCAGGGGCTCCAGAAGCAAAAGGGGTAGACAGAAATGAATCCAGCGCGGAACCAGCACCCGTGCCATCACTATCACACGTGAGCGACATTGCAGCTTGCCCGCCATCTCCTATTGTTGACGACCCTTCAGCTCTACCATCTCCCACCTCCTCTCTCTCCTCCAGTCAGTAACTCCTTTTGCCTGTTCCCTCGATGCCACCCCCTGTATGCTAGCCGTTGTACTGTATGTACTACTGTACTTTTCAAGGTACTGTACCGTAGGATTAAAAATGTTTCTTTTTTGGTGTTTGTTTTTTAATGTATTACTTGTGTAAAAGGCTTCCCTGGTGGCTCAGATGGTAAAGAATCTGCTGCAATGCAGGGGACCCGAGTTCAACCCCTGGGTTGGAAGATCCCCTGGAGAAGGGAATGGCAACCCACTCCAGTATTCTTACCTGGAGAATCCCATGGTCAGAGAAGCCTGGCGGGCTACAGTCCATGGGTTGCAAAGAGTTGAACACGACTGAGTAACTAACACACATGTGTGTGAAAAGTATTAGAAATATATTACAGTATGTACTATACAGTTAATTGTGTCAGTTGGGGACCTAGGTTAACTTTCTTGGACCTATGAAAGTGCCCTCAGAACAGAATTCATTAGTATGTAGGAGATTTACTATAGTTTCGGATGTACAGCACCGTGATTGAGTATTTTTATATATTATATTCCATTTAAACTTATTATAAAATATTGGCTGTATTCCCTGTGTTGTGCAATATATCCTTGTAGCTTATTCATTCTATACATAGTAGTTTGTACCTCTTTGCCTCCTACCTCTGTCTCTCCCCTTCCCCCACCCCTCTGTCCACGGGTAACCACTAGTGTGTTCTCTGTATCTGTGAGTCTGTTTCTGCTTCATTACATTCATTTGTTTACTTTTTAGATTCCACCATAAGTGATAATATACAGCATCTGTCTTTCTCTGTCTGACTTATTTCACTTAGCATAGTTCCCTCTAGGTCCATCCATGCTGTTGCAAATGGCAAAATTTCATTCATTTTTATGGCTGAGTATATTCTACCGTATCCATTTTGTGTGTGTCTATGTGAGTGTATATCTCACATCTTTGAGGAGGGATTCTTTTAACATCGTTCTCAGAAAGGGGTTATAAAATCTCCCTTTTTTTTTCAATGTTTATGGAATGCTATAATTTTGTAACTGCTAAAAACCAGGTGCTCATGCTCAGTCGCTAAGTCATACCTGACTCTTTGCGACCCCATGGACGGTAGCAAGCCAGGCTCTTCTGTTCACAGAATTTCCCAAACAAGAGTACTGGTGTGGGTTGCCATCTCCTTCTCCAGGGGATCTTTCCAACCCAGGGATCAAACCTACATCTTCTGCATTGGCAGGCAGATTCTTTACCACTGAGCCAAGAAGCAGCACAATTAAAATTAAAATATGATCTAGTAATGCCATTTCTGGGCATATATACAAAAGAATTGAAAGCAGGGACTCAGATATTTGTATACCCATGTTCACGGCAGCATCATTCATAATAGCCAAAAGGTGGAAACAACTCAAGTGTACAAGTGTCCATCTCTGTGGGGATGGATAAGCAAAATGTGGTATCTCTATAAATGAAATATTCAGTCTTAAGAAGAGTGATTCTGACACATGCTACTATATGAACGAACCTTGAAGACATTGTGTCAAGTGAAATAAACCAGATACAAAAGGACAAAAACTGTATGACTCCACCTACATGAGGAACCCAGAGTACTCAAACTCATAGAGACAGAAAGTGGAATGGCAGTTGCCAGGGGCTTAAGAGAAACTGAAATGGACATTATTGTTTAATATGTATGGAGTTTCAGTTTTTCAAGATGAAGAGTTGTGGAGAGGGATGGTAGTGATGGTTGCATATAATGTGAATGTACTTAATGCCACTGAACTGCAGATTTAATGATGGTTAAAATGGTAAATTTTATATCATGTAAATTTTACTGTATTTTTTAAAAAGCATCACAATGATAAAATTAAACAAACTAGGGGCTTGAAAATTCAGGTATATTAAATAGATTCATTACTGAGTACATGAGAAAGGGGGATGACCCCTGTTATTAAAGGATTTAGCTTGAAACTCTTTTAGAGTGTGGATTTTTTAAAATGCAATATAACACTCAGGAAACTGAGGCTCTGTGACAACCTAGAAGGGTAGGACAAGGTGGAAGAGAGGCTTGGGAGAGAGGGGACATATGTCTACCTATGACTGATCCATGTTGATGTCCGGCAGAAACCAACACAATATTGTAATTGTCCTTCAACTAAAGATAAATAAATTTTAAAAATTCTCTGGTAAAGAAAAAATACAATATACAATATAATTCTATGTACATAGACTCTGGAACAGACTGCCTGGGTTCAACTTCCAGTTCTGTCACTTATTAGCTATGAGTCCTTAGGTATATTACTTAACATCACTGTGTTTCAAAATCTCTGTCTATAAAATAGAAATAAAAACCCTCATAGGACTTTTTCTTTACCTTTTTTAATATTAATTTTTTTTATTTTTGACTGCGCTGGGTCTTCATTGCTGCATGCGGGCTGTCTCTGGTTTGCCGAGAGCAGAGGCTAACTCTTGCTGTCAATGCGTGGGCTTCTCATTGTGGTGGCTTCTCTTGTGGAGCACAGGCTCAGGTGCTCTGGCTTCAGTAGTTGCGGCCATGGGCTTAGTTGCTCCCTGGCATGTGGGATCTTCCCCTACCTGGGACTGAACACACGTGCCCTGCATTGGCAGGCAGCTTCTCGACCACTGGACCACCAGGAAAGTCCACCCTCATAGGATTTTTATGAGAGTTGTTAATAACACATGTGAAATGTTTATAACAATGCCCCACACACGGTAGGTCCTATATGAGTGTTTGTTGAAAAAACGAAAATTTTCTTCAAACACATTTTTTTCTAGACAAAAAGTAAATTTTCCTCACATTTTTTTCTAGACTGAAGAGTCTATCTGAATGTGTTCTTAAAATTATATCTCATTGCATGACCCATAAAATGAACAGGTTGCATTTGGTTATTCGACATTCTCTGAGGCCCCTTCTAGCTTCTTGGGTTAAACAGTGTTCTGGATTAGAGAACAATTAACCAGCAGACTTCACAGTTGCAGCTTGGTTTGCTTCTGCCGTCAGGAGTCTCTCAGGCCTGGGGCCTCTGTTTGCCGGGTCATCTTTCCTGGAAGATAGTTAAACTTGGATTTCACAGGTACGTGTGAGCTGTTTGTTCTTGTACTTCCCAGCAGAGGCTGTGTTACGCTCTGGATTTGCACAGAATAAGGGTTGAGTAATAATTACCCTTCACACCGCTGATCGTTTTCTCCATTTGCGTCCATTAGCTGGCTCTTTAGCAATCATTCGTCTATGCGTAGCTATACACATACGTGCAGACACACATGTGTAACCAGAATCTTGAGCCAAATTGCCCAGATTCAACTCTAGTTCTGCCACGGACTAGCTGAGGACCTCGGACAATTTCTAAACCCCATTTCTCCAACCTCATTTTTCCTTATCTGTAAAAAGGAAGACTTTCTACTGCGCAGGGTTATTGTGAGGATTAACTGAGAAAACTTTCTGAGGTTACTTACCTCAGTCCTGATACCCAGTAAGTGCATGCTCAGGGGCTGTTAGTCTGATAATGATAACAAGCAGCCTGTGTGACACTTTGCCCATCCCATGGAGATGAGTGTCATTTAGGAAAGAAGGACGTCATATCTTTTCTTCTTTACCAACTGAAACTTTCCTCCAAGGAAAAAAACATTATTTATACTGGCCATTTTCATGAGTCTCTTTGCTACATATATTATACACTTTTCTGGATCATGCTGAATATAATTTTATTAAATTTCAAACAACATAACCACTCTCTTAGGTGGCACAGTAGTAAAGAATCCGCCTGCCAATGCAGGAGACACAAGAGAATTGGGTTTGACCCCTGGGTTGGGAAGATCCCCTGGAGGAGGAAATGGCAACCTATTCCAGTATTCTTGCCTGGAAAATTCCATAGACAGAGGAGCCTGGAGGGCTACAGTTCGTGGGTTTGCAGAATCAAATGTGACTGAGCACACACATATTAATTATATATGACGCTGAAAAGAATCATACAATTGACATCCGTGTACTGCCATCCGGATTAAGAAATGCAAAACAATATTGTAGGGTTACTATGTTCCACCTTTGAGCTGCCTTAGACAAAATTACCATTCCTTCCTTCTTAACTCACTCTTTTTGGCCTCCACACTGTCACGCCTTCCTCCTACCTTCCTGTCCACTCCTTCTCAGTCTCTTTTGTAAGTTCTTCCTTCTCAATATGATATTTCAATGTTGAAATTGCTCCCTAGGCTACATTTTTCTCCCAAACATTCTCTCCCTATCAGCGCATACAACTGCTTACCTGACATCTCAACTTTGAGGTCTCATGTGCAGCTCAAATTCAATGTGTTCAAAACTGAACCATCTTCTTCCTCTCACTACTTCATCTCCCTCTTATGTTCTCTACCTCAGGGACTTTCCCCGCCCATCTTAACTCCTCCTTCTCTCCTCTGCCATCCAGTTCGTTACACCACTGCAGTCCAGATGTCAAATCCATCTGCCTCTCTCTACATTCGTCACACTAGTCCACATCTATCATATCTCTCTTTTTTGCTTGGAACACTTATTGCCTTCTCATAGGCACCATGTCTATTTAGTCATCACTGAATCCTCAGTGCATAAAACAAGTTCCTGGTACAGAGTAGACACTCAATAAACATTTATTACATGAATAAACAAATGAATGTTCATGACCTTATTTGAGGAGTCTTTATTTTAATCAAAGTGGAAGAGGGAATGAAGGCCATATACGAAGAACCCACAGCTAATATCATATTCAATATTGAAAGAATGAAAGGTATTCCCTAAAATCAAGAACAAAATGAGGGTGCTCACTTTTGCCACTTCTGCTCAGCTTAGTACTATAATAAGTGCTAGTCAGAACAATTAGGTAAAGAAACGAAATTAAAGACATCCAAATTGGAAAGGAGTAAGTAAACTTACCTCTGCTCATCTCTGATCACAGAGATGTATGTCCTTATTCGTTAAGAAAATTCTAAAGATTTCCCTCTGTCACATACACACACACACACACACACTTATTAGAGCTAATAAATATATTCAGCAAAGTTGCAAAATTCAAACTTTATACACACAAATCAGTTGCATTTCTATATACCAGCAATGAACAATCAGAAAAGGAAATTTTTAGAAAAACAAGTTTATTTACAATAGCAAGAACAAAAGTAAAGTATTTTACCGAGAAGGCAAAAGGCTTGTATACTGAAAACTACAAAGCATTGCTGAAAGAAATTGAGACCTAAATAAGTGGAAACACAGCCTGTGTTCATGGATTTGAAGATTTAATACTGTTAAGATGACAATACTACCCAAAGTGATCTACAGTTTTGATGCAATTCTTATCAAAATTCCAGTGTCACTTTTTGAAGCCATAGAAAAAAACCCATCCTAAAATATATATGAAATCTCAAATGATCTGAATACTCAAAACAGTCTTGAGAAAAATAAAATAACATTGAAAAACTTACACTTTTTTATTTCAAAACTTACTACAAAGCTACAGCAATCAAAACAGTGTGGTACTGGCAGAAGGTCAGACATACAGATCAATGAGAGAGAGTAGAGAGCCCCCAGATAAATCTTTATATCCATGGTCAACTTATTTTCTTCAGGGTTATTGAAGAATATATAATTGATATGGCCAGCTGATTTTCTGACAAGGGTGCCAAGACCATTCAACAGGGAAAGGACTGTCTTTTCAACACGTGGTACTGGGAATACTGGATATCCACATGTAAAAGAAAGAAGTCAGGAGAATTCCACAGTGGTCCAGTGGTTAGGACTCAGCACATTCACTGCCATGGCCCAGATTCAACCCCTAGTGGGGAAGATCCCTCAAGCTTCACAGTGAGGGGGAAAAAAAGGCTCTTACCTAACACCATATACAAAATTAATTCAAAATGAAGAAAATGTACAAAAAGGACTTCTCTGGTGGTTCAGCAGTTAAGATTCCACACTCCCAGTGCAGGGATCACAGATCCAGTCCCTGGTCAGGGGAGGTTCCACGTGCTGTGGGGAAACTAAGCCCCTGGGCCACAACTCTGAGCCCACGTGCTGCAACTGCCGAAGCCCGTGCACCCTAGAGCCCATGCTCTGAGACAGAAGAACCCAAGCGCCACAGCTAGACAAAGCAACGAAGACCCCAGGCAGCCAAAATAAATAAGACGAAGTCAAGAGGAGTTCCCTGGTGGCCCAGTGGCTGGGACTCGGCACTTTCACTGCATGGCCTGGGTTCAGTCCCTGGTGTGGGAACTAAGATCCTGCAAGCCTCGAGGTGGGGACAAAAAGAAAAGACGAAGAAGAGAGAAGGACTCTTACCTAACACTACATACAAAAACTTAACTGAAAATTAAGAAAACATACGGAAAGGACTTCCCTGGAGGTCCAGTGGTTAAGAGTCGGAACTCTCAGTGCAGAAGTCATGGGTTCAACCCCTGGTCAGGATACTAAGACCCCACGTGCCTCACAGTGTGGCCAAAAAAAATACAGAAAAATCTTCATGAGATTGGCTTTGGATATGACATTAAAAAAATAAGCAAACAAAAGGAAAAAATAGGTAAATTGGACTTCATCAAAATTAAAAACCTTTGTATATCAAAGGGTGCTATCAAAAGAATGAAAAGAGAGCCCACAGAATGGGAGAAAGTATTTGCATATCATATATTTTATAAGGGGTTAATATTCAGAATAGATAAAGAAACTCTTACAACTCAACAACAAAAAGAAACAATCCAATTCAAAAATGGGCAAAGGGCTTATATATACATTTCTCCAACAAGCACAAGGAAAGATAGTCAACACCATTGATCATAAGGGAAATGGAAATCAAAAGCACAGTGAGATACAACATCACACCCATTAAAACGGCTACTGTCAAAAAATAGGAAATAACAAGTACTGGTGAGGATGTGGAGAAACTAACGTTGAGCATTACTAGTGGAAACAGAAAATGATTCAGCCTTTGTGGAAAAGTTTGACAGGTCCTCAAAAACTAAACAAAGAATTACTATATGATCTAGCAATTTCACTCTTATTATATATCAAGAAGGACGGAAATCAGGAGCTAGAACAGATATATATACACTCATGTTCATAGATGAGTGTTTTACAACAGTCAAAAGGTGGAAACAACCCAAGTGTTCACAATTGATAAATGGATAAACAAAATGTTACAACATAAATGAACTGGACCACATTATGTTAAGTGAAAAAAGCCAGACACAAAAGGATAAACATTACAATTCCACTTACGTGAAGTACCTAAAATAGGCAAATTCATAGAGGCAGAAAATAGAATAGAGGTTACCAGGGTCTAGGGGGAGGGCGGAGTGAAGAATTGCTATTTAATGGATGCAGAGTTTCCGTTTGGGAGGATGAAAAAGTTCTAGAAATAGATAGTGGTAACATTTACACAATACTGTCAATATACTTAATGCTGCTGAATTGTGAACTTAAAAGATAGTTAAAATGGTCAATTTTATGTTAGGTATCTTTTTGCCTTTCCCTGCTGTTCATGGGGTTCTCAAGGCAAGGATACTGAAGTGGTTTGCCATTCCCTTCTCCCGGGGGAGCACGTTTTATCAGAACTCTCCACCATGACCCATCCGTCTTGGGTGGCCCTACACAGCATGAGTTAGGCAAGGCTATGGTCCATGTGATCCGTTTGACTAGTTTTCCGTGATTGTAGTTTTCATTCTATCTGCTCTCTGATGGATAAGGATAAGAGGCTTATGGAAGCTTCCTGTTGGGAGAGACTGACTGTGGGGGAAACCGGGTCTTGTGCTGATAGGTAGGGCCATGCTCAGTAAATCTTTAATCCAATTTTCTGTTGATGGGTGGGGCTGTGTTCCCTCCCTCCCAAAGAGTCATGCTTTTGAACTGTGGTGTTGGAGAAGACTCTTGAGAGTCCCTCGGACCGCAAGGAAATCAAACCAGTCCATCCTAAAGGAAATCAGTCCTGAATATTCATTGGAAGGAGTGATGCTGAAGCTCCAATACTTCAGCCACCTGATGTAAAGAACTGACTCTAAGGAAAAGACCCTGATGCTGGGAAAGATTGAAGGCAGGAGGAGAAGGGGAGGACAGAGGTTCAGAAGATTGGTTGGCATCACCGACTCAATGGACATGAGTTTGAGCAAGCTCCGGGATTGGTGATGGACAGGGAAGCCTGGTGTGCTGCAGTCCATGGGGTTGCAAAGAGTCAGACACGACTGAGTGACTGAATTGATGTTATGTATATTGTACTACAACAATAAAATATGTGGAAGGGGAAAAGACCAACTTAAAATGACTATATTTCCAGGAGGAATATCATATTATCCATAAAATAGATGTCTGCTTTTCATAAGTCAAGGTATGGTCAACAAAGCAAAAACCACTCCACGTGTTTTTAAATTGAGGGAATGAAATATAAGGATACTTACAAAGGTGTTGCAAGTGCTGGAAAAGAAAAGGGGGAAGTGAGACTTGGACAAAACTACCACACCATCGGTCTTCCCTGGTGGCTCAGATGGTAAAGAACCTACCTGCAGTGCAGTAAACCTGGATTCGATCCCTGGGTCAGGAAGATCCCTGGCAACCCACTCCAGTATTCTTCCTTGGAGAATTCCATGGACAGAGAAGCCTGGTGGGCTGCAATCCATGGGGTTGCAGAGAGTCAGACACAACTGAGTCACACACACACACACACACACACACACACACACACATCAGCTCTCTTGGAGCTCCAGCTTGTTTCAGCTCACTGTGCAGATCTTAGGACTTGTCAGCCTTCACATCACATGAGCCAACTGCATATAATAAATCACTTTATTACAAGAGATTCTTATGGGATATAAAGAGAGATGATACACACACACACCAGATATATACATCTGTCCATATGTAGATACCAATATAAGTCACAGACCCTAACGGCTCCATTTCTCTGGCTAATACAGGCAGAAATGGAGTTGAGAAAAAAGTGCACATCATTAAGGGTTTGGGAGTTCCTATTCAGTATGAGGGTTATCAGTTTCATAGCGGAGTTGACATTGAGATGGACCTTAAAGACAGAGATGAGAAATGGGAAAGTGAGGGAGAAGATAGAGAATATTTCAAGCAGAAGCAACAGTACAAGCATAAAGACATAAAGACAGGAAAATTCTGGCTGTGTTTGAAAAATAATACATACAACATGGCACTTTATAGTTCATTGCTTGCTGCCACACACTCTACTGAGTCTATACCACACAGGAGCCAATTCAAAATCGGTACCCTGATAAACTTGCCAAAGGGCCCACACAGCTAGATCCAAGTTGTTAGCTCCCTTCCCCAAACTCACAGCCTCTGGAGCAGAATACAGTCTCCTCAGAACACTTCACATTCTGGCACAGGATGCCTTTTCTCCCTCTTTCCCATAAGCTCTCTCTGGATATACTGTGTTTCAGCCAAAGAAGGCTTGAGGAGTCAGGAACCAGAAAGTCACCTGCGTGTAGATGACTTGGCCAACTTGAGAATGCCAGATCCTAAACTGCCAGCAGGGAAAGTCAGTTTATCCCACAAAATCCTCAAAAAGCTCATCAGTTGTCAGTTCCAAAGACCTCTGAAACAAGTGTGTGTGTGTCTGTTTGTGTGTGTGTGAGAGAGAGAGAGAAAATAGGGAAGGGGTGTATGCTCGGTCATGTCCAACTCTTTGAGACCCCATAGACTATAGCCTGCCAAACTCCTCTGCCCATAGGATTTTCCCAGCAAGAATACTGGAGGGGTTTGCCTTTTCCTCCTCCAGGGGATCTTCCCAACTCAGGGATCGAACCTACGTCTCTAACATCTCCCGCATTGGCAGGCAGATTCTTTACCACTGAGCCACCTGGGAAGACCAAGGGGGGGTGCGTTGAAAGCTGTTCAAGAGGCAGCTCTCGCAATCTCCCCCTTCTACCTTCTATTATGGGGTAACTGCTCTCCTTTCACTCCACAAAATTCTGCAGGTTTATTCTCTTAGTTAAAGCAGGGCCTCTGAACTGGAGGACAGGAGGCATGTTTGAGAGCACAGGCGTGGTTTCTAGGACTGACTGTGTGTATGCTGAATGCTACACAGAGGTCTGCTGCCCTCCGCTCCTTCCACCAGCCAGATCACTAAGGGCCAGGCCAGCATGCCCCCTGGAAGTGGACTGCTAGATTCTTCTCCGGGAAATCTGATGAGCCTGAGAAGAAAAGCCAGAGATTCAAATATTTGGGAATTTTCCCAGTAAACAGCCCACTCAGCTACCCGCCACACAGCTTCCTTCCAGTCAGCATTTTGGTTCCTGTGTCAAATATTTCCCATCAGTTCCTCCACACCCCTCCTCTGCCCTGCCCTCTGCTTGGGGAAGCTCCCAGGTATGGATGACGAGCAGCCTCCCATACCCTCCAGCTTCTGGTTGGCTGGGTCAATGTGGAAGCCTAGAAGGAAACAGGAGGGGCAGATGGGGGTGAGGTTGCCTCAGGCTCCCTGTGTCTCTCCACCAGACCCAGCTACTCCACTCTGCCTTCGTAAACAGCCATTTTGGACATAAACTCTCCTGTAATTATCCTAATTTGTGTGTACCTGTGTTTATTATTGGGATCTGACCAGTCAAGGGTTACCAGACAACTGGGTAAAAAGCCTTCAACACACAAGATAACAAGCAAGCAAACAACAGAAGAGAGAAAAAAGAAAAGAAAAGCAATTGTAGAAACAATCTATGCAGGAAAGAGACTTCTAAAAAGAAAAGTTTCACTAATATTCTCAGAGAGATGGTTAAAGATATTGTGTTCATGAAACAAAAATGAAACCTTATTCAAAAAGAGGAGGGACATTCAAGGATGAAAAAAGAGGTCTTTGAAAATTAAAAACATGACAGAAGAAATTAAAAACTCAGTAGTAATAGTTGAAAGACAAAGAAATGTTTCAGAAATTAGAGCCAACAAACCCCAAAGGAACAGCGTATAAAAGGACAAGATAAGAAAATGAAACCATCCAAGAAGTTCACTGTTTGAATAGTAAGAGAGAAAAAGAGAAAATAGAGGAAAAAAAAAAAAACAGTTTAAATTATTCAAGATTTCTCAGAACTAAAAGACATGAGTTTCTGGACTGAAAGAGCCAGGTGAGTGCCTGAAACAAGGAACGAAACTAGACCCACACAGAGGAAGCACTGAAGACAAAGAAAGACTTACAGACTTTTAGCAAGAGAGGAAAAAATAATCACCACAAAGAATCCATGTGCCAGTTACCAATGTATTGCTTCTTGGCTCCAAATCCACTTTTTAAGACCTACATAGGGCTTCCCTGGTTGCTCAGAGGATCAAGTGTCTGCCTGCAATGCAGGAGACCCGGGTTCGATCCCTGGGTTGGGAAGATCCCCTGGAGAAGGAAATGGCAAGCCACTCCAGTGTTCTTGCCTGGAGAATCCCATGGACAGAGGTGGTCTACAGTCCATGGGGTTGCAAAGAGTTGGACACGACTGACTGACTTCACTTTCAGTAAGGATGGCTGGGATTCATTTAAGCATCTCTTCTTGACAGCAAGCACGTTGGAGGGACATTGGAAGAGGAAAGGACTTTTCTTGCTGGTTTCAGCAGCTGCACCATTGTTCAGAGGTAGGGGGAAGGACATCCTGAGGTGCTCTGCCCCAGCCATGCTACAAGCCTCCACACCTGGCCTCTGCGCCATGCAGGCTACTACACCAGAGGGCAGGCTACCCCGCCCTCTGCCAGCTGTGGCTCGCCTGTGCCCCGAAGGGTTGCTTTCTGCCTGCCCAGCACAGCCAAATAAATATATTAAAAATAAACACATATATAAAAATAAACTTATGAGCATTTGGAGTGCCTCACAGAAATGTGGCCAATAACAGAACAGGCCTGTGGGATTTGCAGGAGGGAGACGGCAGCAGCAGAGACTCTGAGGAAGCCCAGGTCGACCCCGATCCCCGCGCAGAAAGGCCTGCGGTTCTGCTGCTGCAGACAAGCCGCTGAGGAACTGCCCGTTGTTTCCTCCTCGCCTTCAGAATCAGGCTGTCGCCTCTAGATGGGCTCAGCTGTGGTTTGTGACCTGCCAGGCTCAGGGGACTTTCCGAGGCCTTTCTTTCCTCTCCCCACCCTCCAGCCCTCTGCCCTCTGGGTCCCCAAGTGAAACAATCAAGATGCACTCTTTTGCCTCCAGACACCACACCCCATCCCTTTCCTGGAGCTCCACCCTGCCCAAGGTGATAGAGAGGAGGGGATTAGAGAGGAAGAACACAAGAAATGAATACAGTGGAAGTTAGTCCTATTGCTGTCCTTGAACCATAGGAAAGGGCAGGGTGAGAAGGACCCAAAAGCAACTAGGTTGGGGTGTGGCAGGCTCTCCTCCACTTTATGCCCCTCAGAGGCTCTGGCTTATTCCCAGGAGCAGGCTGAAATGCCTTGGCAAAGCAAATGGTGCTCCAGAAAACACCCCTGCTTTTATCTCTTTCCTCATCTCTGGCTACTTTCTCCTTGCAGTCTGGGTTACAGCCACAATAAACAGTGTTGTTGCGTTCAAGAACATTGGTTTGGCATGAGTAAGTGAGGCTCCTGCCCTGGGCCCCACACATAGAACACCCCACCTTACACACACACACTCACTCCCAGGGCGCACCAATTCCCCGGCTCAGCGTGAGGATAGACATGAGGGATGGCACAGGAGACATCTCCTTCCTCTTGCTCTGGATGGTGCTGAGAGAGATGTGAGGCCTAGGAAAAGCCAGAGTCAGAGCCATTCTTGGAGCATTGCCCCCTGGCACCTCCATCACCCAGAGAACAGGAGGACAAGAGGAGCTGAAGTCCATTCACCACCACTTGGACTTTTCTGATACTCCAACTCAGGTTCGGCAAACCCTAGCCTTTGGGCCACATCAGGCCCCTGACCTATTTTCATATAGCATGTGATAGATGAATCTCGTGACTATAAAAGGCCGGATACAAAATATCATAGACTACCTGATTCAATTTATATAACATGTAAAACTGACAAAATTGATCAATGGTGTTGGAGGTCAGGATAGAGGTTACCTTTGGGGAAGTGGGAGCAAGCGTCTGGACCAGGGCACAAAGGAGGTTTCAGATGTGATTACATGGATAGCTCGCTCATTATATTTGTTTCAGAAGCTTATTAAAATGGTATTTTTCTTTTTTAAAATACTTTTTAGGACTTCCCTGGTGGCACAATGGATAAGAATCCACCTGCCAATGCAGAGAACATGGGTTCAACCCCTGGTCTGAGAAGATTCTACGTGTGGTGGAGCAACTAAACCTGTGCTCCACAACTACTGAGGCTGTGTGCCCAATATTAAACCCCAGGCACCCAGAGCCTGTGCTCTGCAACAAGACAAGAACTGCGGGGAAGAGTAGCCTGGTCACTGCCACTAGAGAAAGCCCGTCACAGCAACCAAAAATAATACTATAACTATAAAAAATTTTAAAAAATACTTTCAAAATGGAAACATATTATACATGGCCATGAGGTATACACTAAGCATATACCTTAAGTGTATAGTTCAAGGAGTTTTTGCATATGTATACATTCATGGCAGCTTTCCAGGTCACACTAGTGGTAAAGAACCCAACTGCCAATGCAGAAGACTTAAGAGATGCAGGTTCCATCCCTGGGTCAGGAAGATCCCCTGGAGGAGAAAATGACAACCCACCCCAGTATTCTTGCCTGGGAAATCCAATGGACAGAGGAGTCTGGCGGGCTACAGTCCATGGGGTTGCAAAGAGTCTGATTGAGCAAATGACACTCTCACTTTCTTTCATATATTCGTAATAGCTCCACCCAGAGCAAGATATAGAATACTCCTAGCATCCCAGAATGTTTTTCTCCATCCCCAGCACCACAAAGTAACCACCATTGTGAGACTGACTATTTTTGGTTCTGCTTCTTTTTTTTCCCCTGTAGTAGAAGTATGGATTCTTAACCACTGGACCACCAGGGCAGTCCCAGTTCTGCTTCTTCTTGATTTGGGCATAAATGAAGTCATACATATTGTTATCCTTTGTGTCTGGCTTAGTTTGTTCAACAAAATGTCTCTGAGATTAGTTCATGTTGTTGTGTGCACCCAATAGTTCATTCTTTCTGTTGCATGAGGTATCTCGTTGTCTGGATGTGAAATTTGTTTACCCATTCTGTTAATAGACACTTAGACTGTTTTGACTTTTCAGCTATTATGAATACAGTTGCTTTGGACATTCTTGTACATATCTTTTGATAAATATATGCACATTTTCCTCTCTCCAAGAAGTGAATTTTCTAGTCACAGAGCAGGCATACTTTAGTGGGGCTTCCCTGCTGGCTCAGCAGAAAAGATTCCACCTGCAATGCAGGAGCCTCAGATTCCCTGGGTGGGGAAGATTCAGTCCCTGAGTGGGAAAGATGCCCTGGAGAAAGAAATGGCAACCCACTTCGGTATTCTTACTTGGGAACTCCCATGGACAGAGGAGACTGGCAGGCTACATACAGTCCATGGGATTGCAAGGCGTCAGACACAACTTAGCCACTAAACAACAACAAATACTTAAGCAGTTAAGTATTAAGTTAGTAAGTTTTATGTACTAAATCTCTCTCTACTTCAAAGTCATAAAAATAGCCACTTTGTTCTCTTCTAGATGCTTTATTGCCTTACCTTTTATACTTTGGCCTATGATTCATTTTGGCAAGACATCCTGGAATGCGAAGTTAAGTGGGCCTTAGGAAGCAATACTATGAACAAAGCTAGTGGAGGTGGTGGAATTCCAGTTGAGCTACTTCAAAACCTAAATGATGATGCTGTAAAAGTGCTGCACTCAATATGCCAGCAAATTTGGAAAATTCAGCAGTGGCCACAGGACTGAAAAGGTCAGTTTTCATTCCAACCCCAAAGAAAGGCAATGCCAAAGAATGCTCAAACTACTGCACAATTATACTCATATCCCACGCTAGTAAAGTAATGCTCAAAATTCTCCAAGCCAGGCTTCAATAGTACGTGAACCATGAACTTCCAGATATTCAAGCTGGATTTAGAAAAGGCAGAGGAACCAGAGACCAAATTGCCAACATCCATTGGATGATCGAAAAAGCAAGAGTTCCAGAAAAACATCTGTTTCTGCTTTATTGACTATGCCAAAGCCTTTGACTGTGTGGATCACAACAAACTGTGGAAAATTCTTCAAGAGATGGGAATACCAGACCACCTGACCTGCCTCTTGAGAAATCTGTATGCAGGTGAGGAAGCAACAGTTAGACCTGGACATGGAACAACAGACTGGTTCCAAATAGGAAAAGGAGTACATCAAAGCTGTATATTGTCACCCTGCTTATTTAACTTATATTCAGAGTACATCGTGAGAAATGCTGGGCTGAAGGAAGCACAAGCTGGAGTCAAGATTGCCGGGAGAAATATCAATAACCTCAGATATGCAGATGACACCACCCTTATGGCAGAAAGTGAAGAAGAACTAAAGAGCCTCTTGAACAAAGTGAAAGAAGAGAGTGAAAAAGTTGGCTTAAAACTCAACATTCATAAAACTAAGATCATGGCATCTGGTCCCATCACTTCATGGCAAATAGATGGGGGAACAGTGGATACAAAGACAGACTTTATTTTGGGGGGCTCCAAAATCACTGCAGATGGTGACTGCCGCCATGAAATTAAAAGACACTTGCTCCTTGGAAGAAAAGTTATGACCAACCTAGACAGCATATTTAAAAGCAGAGACATTACTTTGCCAACAAAGGCCCGTCTAGTCAAAGCTATGGTTTTTCCAGTAGTCATGTATGGATGTGAGAGTTGGACTATAAAGAAAGCTGAGCGCTGACGAATTGATGCTTTTGAACTGTGGTGTTGGAGAAGACTCGTGAGAGTCCCTTGGACTGCAAGGAGATCCAACCAGTCCATCCTAAAGGAGATCAGTCCTGGGTGTTCATTGGAAAGACTGATGCTGAAGCTGAAACTCCAATACTTTAGCCACCTGATGCAAAGAACTGACTCATTTGAGAATACCCTGATGCTGGGAAAGATTGAAGGCAGGAGAAGGGGATGACAGAAGACGAGATGGCTGGATGGCATCACTGACTCAATGGACATGAATTTCAGTAAACTCTGGGAGTTGGCGATGGACAGGGAGGCCTGGCGTGCTGCAGTCCATAGGGTCATGAAGAGTTGGACACGACTGAGTGACTGAACTGACTGACTGATGATTCATTTTTAATTAATTTTTAACACCACTGAATTGTTCTTAATTTGAAATTTTTTTGCTTCTTAATTTGAATTGTACATTTTTAAGTGGCTACAATGCTCAGTTTTATATTAATCTATTTTACCATAATTTTTAAAGTTACTGAGGACATGATAAGAGCTTTTCTTTATGTGAATTATATCTAACAATATATATCTTATTAGAAAATAAAATTAAGGACTTCCCTAGTGGTCCAGTGGTTAAGAATCTGCCTGCAGTGGAGGGGGGCACAGGTTCGATTCCTGGTTGGAAAAGATTCCACATGCCACAGGGCTACAGAGCCCGTGAGCCACAACTACTGAAGCCCACGTACTCTAGAGCCCACGCTCCGAAACAAAAGAAGCCACCACAGTGAGAAGCCCATGCACTGCCCCTAGAGAAAGCCCACGCAACAAAGACCCCGTGAAACAAAAATAAACAAGTAATTTTTAGTTAAAGAAAAAAGGAAATCGTTAAAAAGAAACTAAAAAAAAAAGAAAATCAGAATTTAAAACTAAGAACCCGCATGTCAATGCAGAAGACTTAAGAGATGCGGGTTCAATCCCTGGGTCAAGAAGATGCCCTGAAGGAGGGAATGGCAACCCACTCCAGTATTCTTGCCAGGAGAATCCCATGGACAGAGGAGCCTGGCAAACTACAGTCCATAGGGTCACAGAGTCAGACATGACTGAAGCAACTCAGCATGGTACATACTTTAATTCATTCTAAAATAATAATAAATTAGATCATTCCAAATGATATGTTTTATTTGGGGGTTATGTTTGTTCATTTGTTTAAAAAAAAAAACACCACAGAAATATGAGTGGCCTTGTTTGGAAATTCCCTGCCAGTCCAGTGGTTAAGACAGGGCCCTTTCACTGCCACGGCCTGGCTTCAGTCTCTGCTAGGGAAGTAAGATCCTGCAAGCCAGAGAGATGTGGCCAAAAAAAAAAAGTTTGCACACCCACTGGATGGCTGCTACCCACCCCCTAAAAAAAACGGAACCTCAGAAAATAAGTTTTCTTGCAAATATAGAGAATTGGAGCCCTTGTGTGCTGTGGGCAAGAATGTAAAATGGTGCAGCCACTATGGGAAACAGTATAAATGTCTCTGAAAAATTAAAAATATAACTACCATATGATCCAGCAATCCCGCCGCTAAGCGTATATCCAAAAAAACTGGAAGCAGGATATTGGAGAAGTATTTGCACACCCATGTTCATTGTAGCACTGTTGATAATAGACAAGAAGTGGAAACAACCCAAATGTTCATGGATGGATGACTGGATAAACCAAGTATGTATACATACAGTAGAATATTATTTGGCTTTTAAATAGAAGGAAATCCTGACACAAGCCACAGCATGAATAAACCTTGAGGATGTTATGCTAAGTGAAGTGTCAGTCATGAGAAAAACAAATATCGTATAATTCTGTTTACCTGAGGTATCTAAGGAAGTGAATTCATAGAATCAGAAAGTAGAATGGTGGTTTGCCAGGGGCCAGAAGCAGAGGGAAATGGGACATTGTGATTTAAGAGGTCGGAGATACTGTGGATTCAGTTCCAGACGGCAATACAGTGAACATCGCAATAAAGCCAGTCACACACATTTTTTTGGTTTCCCAGAGCACAGAAAAAGTTATGTGTTTACATTATACTGTAGTCTATTAAGTGTGAAGTTAACATGATATCTAAAAAAATGTACATATCTTAGTCTGAAAATATTTTATTGCTAAAAAAAATGTTAATCACTATCTGATAGCTGAGAGTTCCCACAAGCCTTCAATTAACAAAACAGTGTAATATCTGTAAATTAAATAAAGCAAAGCACAATAAAACAAAGTATGCCTGTGAAAAAGAAAGTTTGGCATTTGCAGATATGCAATTGGAAAATGGAGGATTGTTTCATAGCCTTTTCAGATAATTGTGGATATTCTGTTTTATATAAAATTCAACAAATGATAGCTTCTTAAAGGCTAGTTGCAATGTGGAATATGAAATCATATTATTCATAAAATTTTCATATTCTTTTTGTATATTAAAATACATTGGTCTATCTTGCACTTTAAAATGAACTTTTAAAAATTTGCTTAATGTTCACTTTTTTTTTTAATCTTACACTTTTTTTTTCTGGCTGCACCCAGCACAGCATGTGGGATATTACTTCCCCAACCAGGGATTGAACCCTTGCCCCCTGCAGTGGAAGCACGGATTCTTAACCACTGGACCACGAGGGAAGTCCCCGCTGCACTTTATTTTTTTAATAATTTTTATTTATGTATTTATTTTTGGCTCTGCTGGGTCCTCACTGCTGTGTGGGCTTTTTCCCTAGCTGTGGGCAGCGGGGTCTACTCTCTAGTTGTAGCACATGGGTTTCTGGTTGCCGTGCTTCTCTTGTTGCAGAGCACAGGCCCTAGGTGCACAGGCTTCCGTGGTCGTGACTCTTGGGCTTAGTTGCTCTGCAGCATGTGGGATCTTCCTGGACCAGGGATCGAACCCATGTCTCCTGCACCAGCAGACAGATTATTTACCACTGAGCCACCAGGGTAGCTCCCCTCTTGCACGTTAAAAGGGCTTTTAATCATGCAAGTTTTTATAACACTGTGCATTCGTCATGGTGTATGCTACTCTTAGTATGCTATTAAATTCAGTCTACCAGTACTTTGTTGTGAATTTTTGCATCTATATTCATCAGGAATTTTGGCCCATAGTTTTCTTTTCTTGTCTTTTCCTTATCTGGCTTTGACATGAGAATAATGCTGGCCTCAACTAATGAATTTGGAAGTGTTTCCTCATCTTCAATTTTTTTGAAGTTTGAGAAGGACTGGCAATATTACTTCTTCAAATGTTTGATAGAATTCACCAGTGAAACCATCTGACCATTTATTGTTGGGAGGTTTTTCATTACTGATTCAATCTCCTTATTTGTGATTAGTCTATTCAAACTTCCAATTTTTTTATGATTCAGTTTTGATAGTTTGTGTATTTCTGGGAATTTATCCATTGCCTCTAGGTTGTCCAATTTGCTGATTTATATTTGTTCAGGGTAGTCTCTTATGATCTTTCGTATTTCTGCAGTACCAGTTGTAATGCTTCTTCTTTCACTTATAATTTGATCTATTTCAGCCCTCTCTCTCTCTTTTTTTATGTGCTAACCTGACGTCAGTTTGAATTCTCTACTTCTTACCTTATAATTCTAACAACCAGCCCATTTATTTAATTCAAAGCTGAGCAGTTTCCCTTTCAGTTTTTACCTTCAGCAAATGTCTAAAATTTTCTTAAAGGGACAGCACATTTAAAGCATAATTTCTTCCTTCTCTAGGGATTCTTGAGCTCCATTACTTTTGTGTGTTTTTGTTTGCTTGTTTGCTTGCTTTGGTCACACCACGTGGTTTGGTCTTGTGGGGTTAGTTCCCTGACCAAGAATGGAACTGGGGCCCCTGCAGCAAAGTTCAGAAGGATTAACCACAGGTTTGCCATCACGTTTAGATTTATAGAAGTACAATACTTACTAATTTCTATACAGTAGTCAACACAGAAGCTTCTTTTAATTTGAGAAACATACTTTGCTCATGTGCCAGGACTCCAGGCAGGAGTGGCTGTTTGTTCCGAAGGAAAATAGCCCTTGGATCTGCAATCCCATCTCCATCCCCTTTTTCTTCCCAGTGGGCATGCCTACCAATGAAGAATCTTGATCTGCCCTGGATGAGGTTATTTTTATCTCTTACTCTGCAATGCGTGCAGCAGTTCCTCTCCCTAGGTGACCTAGGTGGTGACAATGCAGACTCTGTGGGCGGGGGCCAGGCTGAATCTGCAGAAACCTTCTTTTCAGCATTCCCCTTAATGCTTCCAGAGGCCCTGCCGAGCCTCGGTCATTGCTCTGGTCCATCAATGGGAAAATCCCAGTCATTCATGATTGTGGCCATTCCACCTCACATCTCATCCCACCAGCCTTTGTTGCCCTCCTCTCTTCTCTCTAAGTTCTTCTTATGTCACTGTGTGATGATTTCAAGTAAAAATCTTCTTATAGAAGACAGTAATGCTAGGAAGAAAGAATAAAGAAAACCTGTCCACAGTGATTAGAGCCCATATTCACACAACCAAAGAGTCAGAAAAGATGGATACAAAAAGAAAGAGAAAGAAATGACAGATTGATGGATACAGAATGAGTAATCAGCTGTGGCTGGCAGGTGACACCATAGCAAATCCAGCTAAGACAAGGTAAAAAAAGAAAAAGGTAAGCAATCCCTTCAGACCTTCATAGTCTTTGTTATATGGATAGCTGTTTAATAGTCAGGCTCTTCTCTTATAGAACCGATTTTCTTATTTACGAATATATAATCAGTCTTTGAGTCTCTTGTCTATCGTTGGCCACTGGCCAAGTAGAAGTCTATTGTCATGATACAGCATAAGCAGTTTTGGATTTCTGGATAAATTATGCTAAAATTCCACACAGTTCAAGAGTCTATGTCTCCAAAGCAGGTATTATCCTTATATCACTCTTAGACTCAGGATAGAAGGGTTACTGTTCTGGACTCATCTAGAACATCCATCTCACCACCAGCAGCTGGGCCCTCCTCCAGCCGCCCCACCCAAGGTAGTGGCTTATCTGGAGCCCACGCTGACTCCTAGGCTGGAGGAGGGCTCAGGGTGGTGGTGGTGAGGTGGGTGTTCTAAATGAGCTCAGAATAGTAGCCTTTCTTGCCTGTCTCTAAGAGTAGTATAAAGGTAAAACCTACTTTGGGGATATAGATCGTTGAACTGTGTGGGTTTCTAGCATAATTTATCCAGAAGTCCAAATTATGCTGTATCATGGCACTAGACTTCTACTTCTACAAGTATAGAAATTGAAAGCAAGCATTTCAAAACTTTTACCACAGTTTGACTTTGCTACAACTTCCTAGCTCCTGATGGTCCTCCATTTTCCCCTAGTGCTAGTATAATACATTGTATTGCTAGCATCAATGCTAGTAAAAATACATTGTATTTTTTACAAAAGCATCAGTTCATCCCGGATTGGAAACTTAAAAAAAAACTAGCCATTCACCAGAAACACTGTTTTAGACTCTGGCATTTTCTGCCCAAATAGCCCTGAGGTCATTTCCTCCAAGGCCTCTGCAGTCCTCTGTCTGGGGTGTCTTCAGGGCGGGCAGACCCTTCTACAAGTGTGCACACCTGGCCTCAACAGGTGGCCAGGAACCACTGTTCATAGGGATACAGATGGAGCTTGGGCTGGTGAGCTGGGGTATCCCCTGTGTGTGTGCAAGGCCCCTCACACTGCAGAACGGAGGGAGGCGAGAGGAATGGGAAGGAAAGGGGGCAGGCTGAGGGCTGGGGAGCCATGCGTGACAAGCTGTAAATTCAAACTTGGCCTTCCAAGTTGTTATGAAGCTATATCTGTCAAGGTAGAAGGATAGAACACACTTTAACAGTCTGCTAGCCTGAGCTCTTGAGGCCTCAGCGGACAAGTGGGTATGTGAGCCTCCATTCGTTACTTGTCCTGACGCCCATAAACGGACCCTGCAGGCCTGCCTTAGGCATCCCTGGATGGACAGCTAAGGAGTTCATTAAGCTGTGTGCACTCTGTCAAGACGGGGTTTCCCGGATGGCTCAGCGGTGAAGAATCCGCCTGCCAATGCAGGAGACACAAGAGAGGCTGGTTCCATCCTTGGGTCGGGAAGACCCCCTGGAGAAGGAAATGGCAAACCAGTCCAGTATTCTTGCCCGGGAAATCCCATGAACAGAGGAGTCTGGCGGGCTACAGTCCATGGGGTTGCAAAGAGTCAGACACAAGCAACTTAAGAGTCAGACTGAAACAACTTAAGACACAAGCACTGAAGACGATAGACAAGAAACCAGGCTCTTGCATAGCTCTGAGACAGAGAGGAGCTAGGATATACAGGAGTTTTTGCTAGAAAAACAAACAAACAGTGGTCAAACATCAAAAGATTATTGCTAATCACAAAAAACAGACATCTCGAGTTAATGATATTAGTGCTTCTCTATGTATGGGAAGATGCAAGAGTCTGGGGTCACTGAAATTATTTCTTTGATATTTCTTAACTATCTAGGGCTAGTTTCCTGTTGTTGTTGTTGTTTTTCCATCCTGAATTCCCCTTAGGGTACAGCACTGGGCCTTTACTGCAGGAGCTGATGGCTTGATCATGGGCAGCATTCCTTGTTCACTGAAACAGCAGGCAAAAAAAAAAATTTTTTTTTCTTTTGTCAACAAGAGTAATCACAGTTCAAGCATTAAAAACTGGAGTCCGAAGGCCATAGAGGATCTGGTCTCAGATATGTCTCTGCACCACTGAGAATCTGAACTTTGAACTGTACCAGACCCAAGGACACCACCAGGACACGCAGACCACTTGCCAGCTACAAACTTATGGTCTCAAGGTCTCCCCTTGTAACTACACAACCATTCAGATCCCAGTCGTCCTTACTTAACCAGCACCCTTGTGTCTTGCCAGCTTCTATTAATTCTTCAGAACTCATGTAGCTAACTGTAACCTTGTAGTTACTGCCTTTACAAACCTCTCCCACTTTGTAGTCCAGCAGGACACAATTCAAGTGCTTCTTGAATCTGTGTCTCCCGGGCTGCAGTCCTAACAAGCCCCAAACAAACACTTTTTGATTTTTTTTTTTTTTTTTTTGGCTGCATTGGGTCTTCATTGCTGTGTATGGGCTTTCTCTAGTTGCAGATGAGGGCTAATCTCTAATTTCGGTATGCGGGCTTCTCCTTGTGGTGGCTTCTTTTGTTGAGGCCCAGGGACTTGGTTGCCCTGAAGCATGTGGGATCTTCCCAGACTAGGGGTCGAACCCATGTCTGCTGCATTGGCAAGTGGACCACCAGGGAAGTCCCAAGTTTTTATTTCAGTCAGGCGTCTGTTTCTAACATTTGCGTTAACACTCCCACAGATCAGACTTGCTGCATTTCTGGGAGTGTCCCTTCCTCTCCAGTAGAGACCCAACCCCTGGGCCTGAACTCTTAGGTTTTGTCTTCAGGCCTGAGGCTTGCCAGGCATTATAGAAACCACTTTCTCTGCACAGTCCACCGCTGGCCTTCCTCCTGCCCTACAGGTGGGGAGCCCCGGGCCACCATGAGAAACAGAAGAATGAACATCCCCCAGTGGCTCTCCCCAGCTGGGAGCAAGTGCCTGACCTGGAGCTGTGGCACAGCCGTCCTGCACCCAGGCGTTCAGTGCAGAAGCTTGCCCCAAGCTGGAGGGTGACCGGGAAGAGAGGCACCTGGGCTTGCTCCATGGGATGAGCAGTGCCGAGACAGTGACTTGTGGAGGGAGTGGGGCGGGACACAGTCTTTTCCTTCCATCTGTACCTCTTCCTCACCTCCTGCAGGCCCTGAGTAAACCTGGGCACCCTCTCCACCTCTTCCTGGTACTTGAACCCACACAAGTCCCTGCTGGGCACTGGGGGACAGAGAGCTGACCTTTCCCAGGATGGCTGAGACCTCCAGTTTCTGCAGTCATGGGCAGATGGAAAATTTCTGCAGAATCTTCCACCCAGACAGACCTCAAGCTCTCGTGCTCTTGTCCAGAAAGTCTCATTTCTTAAGGGGAAACACCTCGTAACTTTTTTTTTTTTTTTTAATAGATTCTAGGCCTGAGGAAATGTTTGGGAAAGACCTCCCTGTTTCAGCTCAGCCAGATGAAGGCTACACCCTCCCTGCCTGGCTCGGCAGCTGCCTCTGCAACGCAGCTCCCAGCAACTCGCTGAGAACTGGATAGCTTCCAGAAGGATCCGGGGAGTCAGACAGGAGGTCAGTGTCTCTTACCAGGGTCAGGACACAGTCTTTCAAGATAGGAGGATGGAGCCCCTGAGGAGAGTCTGCACTAAGAACAGACCACATTTTCTTTCATAGGACACAGAGCCACCCTCACCTCCCCCACCCCTAAGCTTAGGAGGTAGTGCTCCAAACCCAAACTCTCCCCCACACAATGTAAAAGCTTGGGTGGGTTCAGGCTTCCCGACTTTGTTCTGAGAAATGAGATAAGAGGGAGAATTCAGCTCCTCCCTTCAGCTCCAGAGCTCCAGCTGCTGGTGCAGGGAATCTCCTAATAGCTGATCCTTCCTCAGTGGAGACCACAGTCCAAAGTCCTGGGTCTTCATCAGTGACTCCCTCCTCTGTGCTCAAAGGGGTGGTGATCATGGGACACTGCAGCCACTTGCCTGTCTGACCTGAGCGCTCTGGTCTCTTCCCATTATCTCCTGAAGCACCAAGGAATGTAGCAATAGCCAGCCTTTCTAGCAGAGACTTGTCTGTATTTTGAATCTCAATCTATATGGCTCCTCGAGGGCAGAAATCTGGCTGGTTACAATCAGAGGGAAATAGTGGTTCAGGACATTGCAGTTTAATTCATTTCATGCTGAACATCAAGGAAGATGAGATATACCACATGGAACGCGGTGGCACCAGAGCAGACATGTAGGGTTTTCTCCAGGACTTGTGAGTCTGACTTTGGTAACTGGGGAAATAGTGTGTCATTCACTGAAATGGAGGATGCAGAAGGAGGAGCAGGTACTGTGGGGAGGAATGTTCATTTGGAGGCTGGTGGAATGTGAGGTGCGGTAGATCATCCAAGTAGAAAGGTCCAATGTATAGTTAAATACAGGGTCACTCTCAGGGCTGAGGAGGGAGAAGTCAGATCTGGAGGTGACTGATGGTGATGCTCCCAAATCTGTAAACCATGAACTTTGGCTGTGGCTATTCAAGGACCTTGCACAGACCAGAAGAGCTCGGAGACAGGATGGCGCCCTGGGAAAGAAGAACAGGGGAAGGAGCTCCAGGAAAAGAGACTGAGAAGGAGAAGCCAGGGAAGCAGAAGTGAAACCAAGAACTGTTTTTTTTTTTTTAGCCAATGGAGTGCAGAGTTTCAAAGAAAGAAGTCAGCAAAGTCAAATACTAAGGATTGCCAGTAAGATCAAACCTAGGACTGTCCTTTGGACTTGGCCACATGAAGGTCAAAGGCGATTTTGGGGATAGCATTTCAGGGGTGGGTCAAGGAGGAGCTAGATGGCGGGGAGTACAGAAAGGGAACGAGGACAAGGACACAGATCACTACGTAGTTCACAGGACTGTTGATGGGGGAGGGGTGGGAAAAGCTGAGCATCCTTATTTGGGAAAGGGAAGAACCATGGTGAGGGAGGGGAAGGTAAAATAAAGAGGACAATGGATGGGGGATGGTGGAAGAAGAGAGGAGGCGGGCTGAGTGCCCCGCCTCTGTGGAGACTTGTAGGTGATGGAGAAAGCTGAAGAAGTTATTTTCCTCTGTGAAGTAGGAGGTAGAGACATCTGCATAGGGTAGAGTGGGAGGTGGTGGGAAGGAGTTGAGGAAAAAGGTGAAAGTTAGGAATGTCATTGAAAGGAAGTGGAACGAAAGTGAGCAGAGATTCACAGCATTGCCTCAAAGTGTGACAAAGACCGTGAATTCCCAGCTCCTCTATGCAAAATGGGGGCTTCCCTGGTGGCCCAGACAGTAAAGAATATGCCTCAAATGTGGGAGACCTGGGTTCAATCCCTGGGTCTGGAAGATCCCCTGGAGAAGGGCATGGCAACCCACTCCAGTATTCTTGCCTGGAGAATCCCATGGACAGAGAAGCCTGGTGGGCTACGGTCCACGGGATCACAAAGAGTCAGACATGACTAAGCAACACACACACATACACACACACTATGCAACATGGTCTTGAGGCTTTCTCTTCATGGACAGTTTACCACATGGCAGGGCAGGCTTCCCCAGCATCAGAGTATTGCTGGGCAGAGCGATTTAATAGCAGACCACAGGCTCTGGGCTGGGATGAGAAGTGAGGGCCCACACAAAGGAGCTGCGTGAGCAGGAGAGGTGGAAGAGTTTGTGATGTGCACTGGGAGTGGAGGGTGAAAGTGGAGGAGCTGAAGGATACAGGCAGTCAGATGCCGGATTGTGGCCTTGCAGAGGTGACCCTCCCAATGACAGTGGGGCTGTTATAGCCATGCTTTCCGGGAAACAAACTCACTCAGAAGGACAATGGAGATAGTGGAGTGCAGTTTATTACACCGGTGGGCCCAAGGCAGAGTCTCCTCTTAGCCAAGGGCCCCGACCAGCATTTGTGAAAATCTTTTATACCCCATGTGTACAGTGTCCAAACCCACCACCCCAATCCCTTGATGCTTACAAAGGAAGGGTAAATACAATCACAATAACCCCATCATTCACGTGTTATGTGTTCAAACAGTTAATAATCAATAAGCCCACGGTTACATTCCAACCAGTTAATAACCGATAAGCCTGTGCTTACATTCTGATAGATAGTGTCCGGAGGCAGGGGTGATTAGTGTCTGTTTTCTCTTAGGTGATGAGTAACCTGGATGTAATCTTCAAGGTTCCCCTGTCCGGAGGGGGTCTTATCCTTCCATTGTCGTTCCCACAGGCACTAAGCAGAGAGTTCAGAGTCCACTGGAGAGGTGGCCGATCAGCACAGACAGGCCTGAGATGGAGTCCAGACCCTATGAATTCCTTCTTCAGGGCACCCACGGGAGTGTGCTGGTTTGTGGGGAGGAGGTGAACACCCTCAGAAGTGAGGAGGCCATGGGAGGACAAAGCTCGGGCATCAGACTTCTCAGACACTGGGCCGATGGTGGGAGAAGGGAGAAGATAGTAGGCCAGGCACTCAAGTCCTCCGTGAGTGCAGGGAAGAAAAACAGGAAATCCAGGAGAAGAGATGGATTATCTGAGTGGATGGGAGAAAAGATGTCTGGAAGCAGACCCGGCCTCTCAGATACACATAATGGCATCTTGGGAGAGGGGAGACCTCATTTGCTGGGGAGAACATTCTTGAATAGCACTTTGAAACCTCTCTTAAAGATCAGCAGTGGAGGTGGGGGTGGAGACACTGAGGATTGGTCACAGCGGGAGGGGGCATCAGCCCTTTGGTCGGGGTGAAAGGTGGCAGAACAGGGAAATTGGGATCCTAGCCAGCCTCAAGGGATTAAGGCTGGTTTCTGTGTCCTGGGGGTTGGGGATCGAGGCCAGATGCCACTTGCTGTCTGAGGCTCCGGGGTCCAGAAAGACCCTGGTGAGAGGCTGACTGGTATCTAGACAGGCTCTTCCTGTGTGGAGGCAGGTACACAGACCCTAGGGGGTCGTGTGCTATTTCCCCCTGGACTATTCCTCCTTAAGAAGAAAACTGATTTTATCTCCGCGTCTTTCCTCCAAGCTTAAGCACCTACTTGTAAAACTGTTTTTTCAGCCAGCCATGCCTCATGGTTTGGTCTTACTTCCCCATCAGGGATGGAACCCAGGCTGCCTACAGTGTAAGTGCTGGGTCCTAACCACTGGACTGCCAGGGAATTCCTAGAAATCTTTTTGAGAAGGAAGAAGGGGAGGAAGAGGATTGTCACAACAGAGAAGACTGGTTAGGTCAGAAGAGGAAAGGTGTGTTGATGGGCATCAGAGTCCAGCACTGGCCTGGAGCTCCCTGGGTCCCTCACCCATCTCCCTCCCTGGAGGAAAGCTCACCTTATCCGCTAACCTTCAATTCCTGCAGTCTTCATCTCTAATTCTTAGGCTCATTAATATTTACTTCTGTGAAAAGCCAGGAAGATGGAGGCTATGAAGCCTGTGCCAACAGGAGAGGCATGGGGTGGGAATAAAAAAAAATTTTTTTACTCAGTACTACACCCGCCTTTCTGGTGTGCGCTAGGAATGAGAGTTTGGCTTCTGTTTGGAAAAGCAAACAGTCAAGGTCCTAAGTACCCAGCCATCAGCTGAACACAAAGTCCCTGTGACCTGCCTCAGTCCCGCCCATTGCCCCCACTTCCAGCTGAAACTCAGATCCCTAGAGGTGTGCAAATGGAGGTGGGGCTCTACCCTGCCAGTCAGATTCAGTTTTCTTCACTTCGGTCCTCATCTACCCAGCCAATTCCGTAAGAAAAGAGTTTTCTGTCTTTACTTTTACCACCAATCTTGGTAAAGCATCAGAAAAGAGACAACTCACACGCTTTTCAGAAATCACAATTTTATAAAAAGGCATTTTTCTCTTATATCCATAAAATGATATAATTTTTGCAAGTATAGAAATGTGTCATAAATTATACAGAATGTTCCTTAATTACAGCTCAATGCAACTTGGTACTTTCCTCCCTCCCTAAAAAATGAGAGAGAACCAAAAAAATAATATATATAACTGTATATATATATATATATATATTTATATTTATATAATATAGACAAACCAAATATGAAAAAAAATCATTTCCTCTTTGGTATAAAAATCAGACTCTCACCTTGAGAGACACACAAACAGACATGATGTTGAATTTGTAAACCGTATGGCCAAAAGGAATTTCCCTGTCAAGCTTTCCCCACCCCTGTCCCCTGCCCACCCCACCCACCTCACCATAACACCTCCAATTCCCATGGGACTACCACATCCCTCACTCCCAGCTCCACCCCATTCCTGAGTAACCCCTCCACGACCAAAGACAAGGAAAAAGTTCTGCCCAAGGTGATTTGGTGGCAACTAACTTGGGGAAGAGGTTCCTAGGTGTGGACTGTGGAGAGAAAAGGCTGCCGAGCCCAGGCCCTGCGGTCCAGACCAGGCCCAGCACCGAGTCTCCTCTGCCTTCCCCCACCACCTCCTGCGGATGCCGGGCCTGGAGCGGGTGGGACCCCTGTTGCCAGAAGTAGCAGCAGAGGTGGGCTTCCCTTCAGCCTCACCTCCCAGTGCTCAGCTTCCCGTCCCGGGCTGCCTCAGGTGCCGGAAAACACCAACGAGGAGGGAGAAGGGAAGTCAGAATGGACTCTGCCCATGAACTTGGGTCTAAATTTGCAATTACAGAAAATGTTTTCAGGACTACTTATCACACCCAGCTTTAGGTCACTGAGAAGGACAGGGGCCACTCTCCCAGGCTCCAGTCCGGTACCAGCAGGACTTATGGAATCCAGGAGTTAGCTGTGTGGGGCGGGAGGGAGCGGGGGAGGGAGCAGCGCGTCACTCTCAAGGTGAGGAAGGAGACAGGACCAAACAGCCTTGTATATTCTCCCAACACCCTCTGGCTGATGGGCAGTTCCCTCCCGGGTCAGCCTCTCGGTCCCTCAAGGGCACCAGCTGCTGGAGAGCTCCTCCCAAGCTGCTCCCCTTCCAGCCAGGCTGGGGTACACCAGGGGCTGCCGGCCCCCTCTTCCCCCGGAGAGTTAAGACACCAACACAACATAAAAGTCACATAAAGGCCGCCTCCACTTGCCAAATAAAAAAAAAAGACGAAACCAAACTGGACACAAACACAAATCAAGGAGAGACGCACACCCTGTGAGGGGCCCAGGCCCCGCAGGTCTCTGGCTTCCCGGCATGATACATTCTTGTGTAATTCAGGAACGGGGCCCTGGGGCCCCTCTGGGGAGCGGGAGTAAAAAAATACAGAGATTACGGTCTCCCTGTGGGCTCCCAGGCAGGGCAGGGCAGACACAATCTCTCACAGTTTTTCTACTGCTTTTGGGTCCACATCTGAGTCCCCAGCGGGGGCTGGTGACCAATGCCCCAGCCCCACTCTGCGCTTGGGGCCCACCCCCTCTGCCCTCCCAGATGCTCAGAGGGCCCTGGGCTGGGGATGCCCCAGCCGCTCCTAGCAGGACCAGCAGGACGGAGTCTACCAGGACAGGAGGGATGAGGACCTAGGCGAGGAATGAGGACCCGCAGCTCTGAGACAGACGCTGTCCTCTGGGCGGCCAGCCGGCCAGCCCCGCGTGAGCTGACTGACCGCCGGCACGGAGCGTCCGCCTTCTGGCCTTCACCCCTTGAGGGGCTTGTCGGCCCCTCCGCTGGGGCTGCTGGCGCTGTCGCTCTTCTTCCTGCGGAGGCTCTCGATCCAGCTGGAGCTGGAGCGGGTGGTGAAGGTGGAGAGCGCCAGGGAGCTGAGCCGCATGTTCTTGCCAGACATGATGAGCTCCCCGAAGCCCTCCTGGTGGGAGAAGGCGTAGCCAGAGCGCCGGGACCCCGTGCGGCCCACCCGCCTCATGCAGCGGTGCTGGGCCTTCTGCTTCTTCCTCACCAGCTGGGTGTAGCGGACCTGGCAAGAGCGGGGCAGCATGAGGGAAGGAGCCTCTGTCAGCGAGCAAGCATCAGACACTACCTCTGAGAAGGGACCCAGAGCACCGAGGACTGGGCAGGCCCGGGAACCTCCCAGACGGCACAGGCCCCACCACCCACACACTTGACAGAAACTGCAGCAGTGTTTACGCCCGAGGGCCTTGGGACGCACCATCTCCAATCCCCAAAGCAGACAGCCCGGCCTCTCACCGTGTCCGAGAGATCCGGCTTCAGGTTCAGCCTGAGAAACCGAAAGGCGACCACAGGCATGATGCAGACGACCGTGGTGAGCACGATGGTCAGCCACACCGTCGGCTGGGCCAGGGTGTTCTGGGCATTACCTGAGAAAAGGGGGCTTCAGGAGTCACAGAGCAGGCATAAGGGCAGCCCCTTGGGGCTCCCCATTTCCTTTTTTGGCAGCCCCACTTTCCCAGTCTCAAAACTTAGAGAGTCATCTCTGGCCTCTTTCTGCTCCCCAAATGTTTATCTCCAAATTGAATTCCAGCTCCAAACTCTCCCCAGGTGACTTCAGATCTGCTTTTGTTTTTGTGGGGTTTTTCTGGCTGCGCTGCACAGCATACAGGATCTTAGTCCCCCAACCAGGGATGGAATCCATACCCCCTGCAGTGGAAGTTCGGAGTCTTAACCACTGGACCATCAGGGATGTCCCCAGACCTGTTTTTTTAACTGCCTTAACCTGACATCTCTGCTCATCTCAGTTTCACAAAGCTCAAAGTAAACTACTGTTTCCTCTGTTCCCAATTTGCTCCACGTCTTCCCTGGCTTAGGAGACGCTTCCACCCATTATGCTGCTCCAAGTAAAAGCTCTGAAGTCAACCTGGTTCCCACCCCCACCATCTCAGGCCCCCATCCAATCTGTCAGCTCCATTTCCAAAATACCTACGGGATTCCACCCCTTTTACTCTGCTCCAAGCCACCATCATTCTCACATGCTACATTACTGCTACAGTCTCCTAGTTAGTCTCCCCAGGTTTCCACCTCTGTCCTCTTTTTTAAATTTATTTGGCTGTGCCGAATCTTAGTTGGGGCATGTGGCATCTAGTTCCCTCATCAGGGATAGAACCCAAGCCCCCCACATTGGGAGCTCAGAGTCTTAGCCACTAGACCACCAGGGAAGTCTCTGTGCTCTACCTTTTATCATCCACAAAACAGGAAGGGTGAGCCTTTAAAAACATCAATCAGTTTATGACATTTCCCTGCTCAAAACTCTCTAAAACCCAAAGTTCTGGGCTTCCCTGGTGGCTCAGAGGTAAGGAATCTGCCTGCCAATGCAGGAGATATGGGTTTGATCCTTGATCCAGGAAGATCCCACATGCCTCGGAGCAACTAAGCCCATGCGCCCTAACGACTGAGCCTGTGCTCTAGAGATTGGGAGCCTGTGCTCTGCAACAAGAGAAGCCACCACAGTGAGAAGCCGATGCACTGCAACCAGACAGTAGCCCCCACTCACCACAACTAGAGAAAGCCCATGATTAACAATGAAGACCCAGCACAACCAAAAATAAAAATTACAAGTAAAAAAATCCCCTTAGTTCTTAGCCTTGACTTATAAAAGATCTGGACTGATTTTCATCCCTAACCCTCTGCCTCAGCCCTACCTTCCAACCTCATTTCCTCCACTCCTCCAGCCCCTCTGCCACTCATGACCTCTCTGCAATCCCGCAAATAAGGTGTTTGTGTCACTGTTCCTCTTCTTGTACCAGTCCTTCCCAGAGATGACAGGGACTGAGTCAGATACACCTAAATCCCCATGGCATCATCCAGAATACGTGACACATAAGGAGTGTTGAATAAATGCCTACCTTCCCTGTTAGTCCCAGAATGATTGTGATCCTTCACTGACTCAAGGGAAAGCCAGAGGGACTCACCCACAAACCGGAACTGGTTTGGAAACATGTCGAAGAGCCCATTGCTGTGCATGGCAAAGAGGATGGCAAAGTAAACCGCCAGGCTGCCCCAGATGAAAAAGTGGTTGATGGCCGTCCAGTAGCCAGTATCCAGTCCAATCTGCAAAAAGCAGTCGTCACAGGCAGAAGGAGCATCCCCCCAAACCCTGTCCCCCTCCCAGGAACAGAACTGCCGTGCCCAGGGCACCCCAGGGACAGGAGACTCACTCTTTCTGGGAGTGGGGGCAGTTCCCGGACCACCTCCTACCTGCACACTGACCACGATGACCAGCGAAGTGGCCACGGTGACCGCAAAGGACTGGTAGTCAGCTAGCTGGGTGCCGTCATCCCGAGTGGCTTCAGCAAACACCCCATAGGGGATGAAGAACATGAGCACGGACGTGTAGATGCCCTGGGCGATGCAGATGAAGAACTCCCGCTTGTTGAAGAGGAGATTCAGCTGGCCTGGCTCGTACAGCTTAGGGTACTCCATGCTCCGCTGCTCCGGGACGTCCTGTGCGCGGAGGGCCAGCAGCAAGGAGGCTCAGAAGCTGCCCAACTCAGGGGCACAAGGGCAGACTTTGTCCCTGCCTCCTTTTTTAAATTCTTTGGCAGCTAGACTCAACCTCAAGCCCCAAGTCAATCTTTGTTCAGCAACCCAGGGGAGTTAAGGTCAGGAGTGGCTGAGAGGGAGCGCCAGTCAGCCACACGCTGCCCAGCTCACAGAACTGCCTTCCGAGGGGCCACAGGCAGTAGGGACACGTGCCACATGCCCACCACTATCGGCTGACCCCCTCTCAGCAATGCCCCTCTTCCCAACCCACTTGGTCACCCAGCTCCCCCATACCTGATCGAAGACCCCCATAGCCAGGACTGGGAGGGAGGTGTACACGATATTATAAAGGGTGATGAAATACTGGTCATAGACTGTCTGGAAAGAGAACAGGGAGCAAGAAAAGGGTGAACACGCAGTTTCTCTTCACCACAAATCAGGCGGAGGAAGACAGCCAATGTGGTACCGGTGGAGGCCTAAGGCATTTTCTGGAACTTGCTCTCCACTCCTTCAACAGGTCTTTTTTTTTTTAATGCATGCATCAGACAACAGCTAGACCCTAAGGGGACCAAGCAACGAACAGGACAGACACAATCTCCATCCCTAAGGAGCTTAAGGACAGGCATGCCACGGGACTGGGGAACTCGTTACCTGGGCTGAGAAGCCGCAGAAGAAGCCAAACCAGAAGTGGACCATGGTGAAAGCAAAGTTCTTGTAGAAGAAATAGCAGAGGAACTTGCACATTCGCAGGTAAGACCAGCGTCCATGCACCAGCAGAAGGCGCTGCAGGAACTTGAACTGGGAGAAGGAGTAGTCAGAGGCCAGCACCGCCTGGATCCCTTCCTGCCCGCTGATGCCCACGCCAATGTGAGCCGCTGCAGAGACAAGAGACAACAGGAAGATGAAGACGGCCACACACTTCAGATTCCCACAATGTTCTGTCCGCCCCTTCCGTCATCACTCCTCCCTGGGTCTCTCTCCCTGCCCGAGAGCCCAGCCGCCACACCTGCACAGTCCACACTCACTTTTGATCATGCTGACGTCATTGGCTCCATCCCCGATGGCCAGGGTCACAGCCTTCTTGTACTTCTTAACCAGTTCCACCACCTGTGCCTTCTGCAAGGGAGTCACCCGGCAGCAGATGACAGCTTTGCAGGCACAGGCCGTCTCCAGAAACTCCAGCTCCATGTCTGCCTCTAACGCGTGGGCCTGGAAGACAGACCGCACTGAGCAAACTCCATGTGCTCCAGGAGAGACCTGGGATCAACACCTTTAAGATCAAGCCCCAGTGAAGTCCAGGGAACAGGAACAAGGTAAGACATAACAGCCGCTCTCTGAAAAGATCCTGCCCAAGCTAAGGGTGGCAACACTCACCAGGCTGTGCCCGTTGATAACCAGGGCATACTCCCCAGCCACAGCTTCCAGGACAGAGGTGAGCCTGGAAGAAGAAAGTTTCTCCTGGTAGGTGAAGCCATTGCCCACAGCACGGGACGAATCCATCATCTTCTCCCGCGCTTTCCTGTGAAGGGGAAACGAGACCATGGTCGGCCAGGACAGGAGCAGGATTCAAGCCCATTCAGCAAACCTGTGCGTGACCCCTAGGTATGGTGCAGAGCATCTAGGTCTGTTTACCTGAGCTCCTCTCGCACTTCCAGGACCGTGTGGCCAGTGACGATGAACACCTCTGTCATGTCGTCCGTCAGCATCTTGCAGGAATAGCCAATGTTCACGGCCGTCTCTACCGAAAGAAAGTGCAGGCGCTCTGGACGGGCCCCTGACAAAGCCAGTGCACTTGCCAGCCCAGTGTTCTAGGCTTGCCAGGACCCCACGGGGCTGTATCCAGATGCAGTCTCCTCTGCCCTACAGGCTTCTCACCTTGCTTGTCTCCAGTCAGCACCCAGATCTTGATGTTGGCTAGCGTCAGGAGGGCAATGGTCTCTGGAACCCCTTGCTGAAGCTTGTCCTCAATGGCTGTGGCACCCAGAAGCTGAAAATAACCACAAGCGTTCCTAGCACAAGAGTCCAGGCCCAGGCCCTCCTCACCCACCCGTGGCCCACTCTGCAGACCATACCATCATGTCACTCTCAACCTCTTCGTAGACGCTGGCCAGCCGGTCCTCCCGGCTGTCCTGGGCCAGGCTGGCCTGGAGCCGTCTCCCAGCCCACTCCTCGTAGTATTCTTCATCCAGATCCTTGTAGGCCAGGACCAGGGTTCTCAGCCCTTCGCCCGCATACTCCTGAAGGAGGAAGAGTCAAGAGAGTCAGTCCCCAGTCCCCCACCACCACACTGAGAGCAGCAGAACCACAGGGCCTCCCTTCCTCATGCCTACATTCAGATGGTCAGTGGTGGTGTTGAGCAGCTCTTGGGTAGAATGATGGAGTCTGTCCAGCAAGATGGTGTCAGCCCCTTTGCAGTATAGTCTTATCTTCCCCTCTGGATTCCGCACTGTCAGTGGGCCAGGGGGAAAATGTCCCAGGAGAGAATGGGATATTCAGATAGGTAAAGCCCCTGAATTGCAACACACCAAGGTCACCCACTACACCTCACCCATCCCAGGCCTGCATGCTGCCCCCGAATGCCCCCGGCAGCCTGATCCCAGCCTCACCTATGACCGACATCCGTTTGCGGATGTTGTTGAAGTCCAGGATGGCCAGCAGTTGGTAGGTGATGGCGGTGCCCATCTCGTGGACAGTGATGGTTTTGGGAGTACGAGAGCGGAATACAAAACCAAAGTTCCTGGCTGCAGTGACCAAGGCCCCCTCATCTGGTGACTGGGCTTTGTAGTAGAGCTCCCCTGGGTGCAGAGGAGGAACACGTGTGGTGTCAGTGGCCCCACTCTCAACCACCAGCCGCGTGTTCCTGCCCAGGAAACCCCAGGTGGCCAGGCCACAGGCAGAGCATAGCTCAAGCCTGAGAGTCCAAGTCGGGTAGGGGAAGCGCAGGCCAGCACCTTGGCTCACCTTCGCTTTTCTCTTCTGACATGACGGTGTGACAGAGAGAGAGGAGGCGGAAGAACTCATGGGTGTGGGGGTCCCCCATCTTGACAGCCTCCAAGAGAGTGGGGTCCCAAAATAAGAACTTCTTGTCAGCCAGAGGATTAAAGGAGAAGTCGACAGGTTCGGGCCTCTGGAGCAGGTAAGAGGACAATCAGGGAAGGGTGGGTCCCCAGGCTGCTTCCTGGGGAGGGGCGGGGCGGTCCCCACCAGGATCCTGTCCACTGCTAACCTCAAGATTCCCACCTGTGCCACCAAGTCTTCCTTATCACACCCATCTCCTCCGAGCAGCTTCCACACCCTAGCCAGACAACACGTCACCCCTGACTATGCCAACCCTGGCCAGGCACCCTGTGTTTAACTAGCACCGAGAACCAGTATGGAAACTGGACCTTACCTCTCCCAATTCAGCTTTGTGTCCCAGGACGTCGAACACGTCACCTACACATGGCCAGGAGAGAAGGAGGAGCAGTGTCAGAGCCGGGGGAGGAGCCGCCAGCACCGAACCCGCGGGCACCTGGGACCCGCGACCCTTGTGGCTGGAGTGAGCGTCACCCAGATTCAGCAGAGCTGGCTAGGAGGACGGGAGGCACAGGCACCCTGGGTCCTGAGAACGCCAGGACTCAAAGCCATGGCACTCTCGGCTCCCCATCCCCACCTCCGCTCCGGCTCTGCCCACAGGGCAGCTCCAAGGCCACACCCACGCCCCGGGGCTCCAGGCCCCTTGGCTCTTAGGCCCGCACACCAGATAAAGCCTCACACGCAAAAAAAAAAAAAAAGCCTCACACGCGGGCCTCCAGGCCTGGGTTAGTACAGAAAGCAGTTAGGAGAGGGGCTCACTCGGCATAAAAGACCCCACGCACCCTGACCCAAGCCATCCCAACAGCTCAGCCACGAGGCCACGGCAGTGGGGCCACGCTGGGAAGGCCACGGTCACATTCCAGAGACTCACGGGGGCCCTGGGCAGCAACACGGGGAGAGGCTAGCACTCCGCCAGGGCTGACAAGGTCCCACCTGGCCGGGGGCGCCCAGCGGCCAGCGTCCTGGGCGTCTGTTCAAACAGCCAAGGAGCGGCCCCACTGCCTGGAGCTGAGAGACAGCGCCGGCACCAGCAGAGGAGAGGAGGGAGCACCATCAGGGTCTGCCTCCTGATCTGGGCGCAGAGCAGACCCTCTCAAGGCCCCACAGACCCCAGCAGGAAAGAAGTAAAGCCCAGGTGTCGAGACCAGCGTGGGAGCCCCGGCAGCACGGTCCTTCCAGCCCCCGGCCCCGGTGGCGTGGACATACCGTAGCTGCGGCCGTTGATGGAGCACTTGTTGAAGACCATGATGTTCTGGGTGAGGGTGCCCGTCTTGTCGGAGAAGATGTACTCCACCTGGCCCAGCTCCTCGTTCAGGGTGGTGGTGCGGGCCTCGGCAGGCGTCCGCTTCTTCATGCAGAACATCTTCTTGTCCCAGTTGATGAAGTAGCTGTGGCCCAGGCGGATGACCTCCACACTGCACAGGGGACAGGAGGTGAGGCTGCGGGCGGGAAGGGCAGCAGGGCCCACCCCCACGGGCCTTCGCTGCAGGCCCTCCGCCGGGGGAGAGACGAGAAGGAGCGGAGCGGACATCTGGGCCAGGGAGGGTGGCGAGGAGAGCCTGAAGGTGGAGCCTGCCACCCCGGGCCGGCCAAGGGGGTCCCCGACCCCGACCCTCTGAAGCCCTCCAGACAAATAGGTGCAAAGGGCCTGGGCAGGCGGGACAGACGGCACAGGCAGAGGAGGACGGACTGCGGACAAGGCACTTGACCAGTTCTTACCTCTGGGCTAATAATACAGAAACCATGCAGAGAAAAGAAGAGAAAGTGCGAGAGGGAAGAAGGAGAAAAAAAAGAGAGAGAGAGAAATAATGAGGGTGCTACGCGAGCCACAGCATCACAGACGCCCTGCAGGGAGAGGAAACCGAGGCAGCCCCGGAGCCCCCGCCTCCCTGCCCGAGCCCAAGCTGCCTGGCTCTGGGCTGCACAAGCCGACCTGGGGCGCTCAGGGAGCAGGCGGGGCACATTGAGATGCTGACTCCAGAAGGGGATGGGGCCTCAGGAGTCCGAGGAGCAACCCCAATCCACACCAGCGCGGGGCTCTCCTAAGGTCAGTTCACGTCATCCTCTTTACAAGGCAAGGCCTTCGGGATCTGGACTGTCAGCATCTCAGAAACAGCCCCACGTCTGGGTCCTGCCAGCCAAGCAATGGGGCCACATCCGGAACCCTGCTTCCCACCTGACTGGGGCTGCTGTCAGGATCCCCTTACCAGGCCAAAAATGAGCCGGCAGGAAATGCCTTCGTGGCCTGTGCCCCACTCAGCTGATCAAGCGACCCTCCCTGCCCTCCTCCCCAAATACACACACTGTAACCTGAGGAGATCTAGAGACTTTCTCAGGCAGCTACCATGGGCTTCGCGTGAACTTGGATACAAAACCCAGACAGCAAAATCCAAAGATGGAAAAAAAAATTCAGATTGGAAACAAGAAAAGATTTAAATAGCAACAAAGAACCAGAGTCGCGAATAATGATGGACATGCTACCACCTGATATTTATACAGTAATTTATTTTTTTTTAATAGTTTTTTGACCGTGTCACTCAGCATGTGGGATCTTAGTTTTCCCAACTGACCAGAGATCAAACCTGTGCCCCCTGGACTAGAAGCACTGGGTCTTAACCACTGGACCACCAAGGAAGTCCCAGTAAAAATGAAATTACATTTTAATTTTTAAAATGTATTTTCCAATCTATTATCTTATACCAAAATGTTTCTATGAAGAGGATGGAACTTGTCCCATTTTACATGAGAAAACCGAGGCCCTAAGCGACTGTGGATTTGGCTGAGGTCACGTGGCTATTGAGCAGGCAGGACTAAACCCCAAGCCATCTGAGTCTCCTCCTAATACTTCACAGAAACCCCACTGTCCACCCTCAGCACAGAGATTCCTTATCTCCTGCCCACTGTCAGCAGCAGTAGGACTCGGGGGCGAGTGGGAGATTCAAGGAGCCTATCTGGGGAATCTATGTGAACAAGAAAAAGCATAAGGGAAGAGTTCTGAGCATCCCTCTAATGTCCTCAACAATGTCACAGATTGGGAATCCTGGTGCTTCAGTGGTTAGAACTCTGAGCTTTCACCGTTGAGGGCTGGGGTTTGATCCTTGGATGGGGAACTAAGATGCCACAAGCTACACAGCCAAAAAAATAACAATAAAGTATACAATTTGATAAATTTAAAAGAAGTGACAGGTTCTCTTGTCTCAAGCACAAGGCACTAAATACAAAGAGACCTCTCTTCTTGCCATTCTTTCTTCCTCCAGCATTCCCCCTTCCTCTCTTTACTCCCTGTTAACATTCACTTTCCCAAAAATACCCTAGACGTCCTCTTACTCCTATTTATGCTGTATGCCACTGCCAGCCAACATTTCCTAAAGCATTCTTTAGATTTTTTCTTAAAGAATCTTTTAATGGTTTACTGAGTTAATGTCCACTGGCAGAGATTCAAGATCCTTCACAACAGAGAACATGCTTATATTCCCAGCTCTCTGTCTCACAGGCCCCCACTCAGGGTCCATGCTCCTGCCGAACTGTCCCAGGACCAACCATTCCAAGGTCCCTATCTCCGTGCCTGTGTGTCCAGCCCTCTCCTCCAGGCTCACCTTCACCCCTCCCTGCCACCACTCAAAGTCCCGCTCAACAGCCACCTCTTCAGAGATGTCCTCCCTGATTAACTGCATGGGGAGTAATGCTCTTCCAATCTTCATGGCACTCTGTGCCTCTGGGGTATCTCAGTGGGATGCATCGGTGTCTTACACTGTCTGCACCTCTCCTCCTGCACCAGTCTGCTGCTTTTGAAGGCAGAGGCTATGTTATGCATCAACTGTGTCCCCTTGCTTCACATATAAGCATAACACTGAAGGTAGGATGACTGTTGACAGCACCAGTTCCCATTCTGTTTCATAACATATTTAGATTTAGCTCCCTCTACTAGACTGAAGCTCCTGGAGGGAAGGAAATCCACTCCTGATACATCTGTGTGCCACTGCACGGAGCCTGCTTCTTTGCACACTCAGCATGCGATAAGTATGTGCTATACAAATCAACATGACTTTTGTTCTAATACAATCCAAAGTGCCAAGAAACTGCAATGAAGTCTGCTTTGCCCATGAAGATAAACAGATAACATAAAATGTTCACAGCACAGGAAGGAGAGGACCCCAAGTTCCCTCTCGAGGATTTCACCTTCAGAGAAGAGAGCAGTCTGCCAAGGGACCACCATCTCTCCCTGGAGAGATCCCGGGGCAGAGAGACGGCATACCTGACATAGAGCGATATGGGCACCACGGTGTTGAGGATGATGATGTAGGACCAGAAGGAGAGGAAGCCAGAGAAGAAGGCACTGTCCACCGCCTCATCCCAGGGCAGGTAGACCTGGAAGCGTGTCCCCACCTCATGTTCCCAAATGGCATTGCCAATGGCCAGGATCACCCCCATGCAGACCAGGAATCCAAAAATCTGCAGAGGAATGAAAAGTAGAGGCTAAGCTGCAAAACCAAGGAAGCCCTTAGGAAGTCCTCAAAACCAAGTGAATCCCTGAAGGTTACCACCAGTACCCAGAGCCCTCAAAGGGTCAGGTATCTTTAAAATGGTTGCATGCTCTAGTGGGAAGCACCCAGAACTGGTGATCAACCGCACGTGGCATTCTCTCGCAATGCTTTTCTCAACTGCTTTCTGAGAAAGCTGGAAGGGTTTCCACTCAGATATCCTAGAACCCTCAGGAGACCTCAAAGATGGTAAAGGTCGAGGTAAGCTACTTTCAACATACCAAAGAAGCCTACTGGAAATCACCCATTTACCAGAGCTAACCCTCTACAAGCCAACAAAAACACGTTTCTGTAATGTTCATTATCTCATACAGATTGCCAAAAATTAAAAAAAAATTTTTTTTTGGCCATACCATGCGGCATGTGGGACCTTAGTTTCCTGCCCCCTGAAGTGGAACTGTGGAGTCCTGACCACTGGATCACCAGGGATTTCCCAATCAAAAAAAATTTTTAACCGGGGACACAAATTGTGTCTTCATAAATGTAGACTTAATAGTCAAAAAGCCTGCAAAGCTTGAGAAAGAATCATAAGAAAGCTTTCGTGGTTAAAAGAAAAAAAATTGAGACCACTGCTTGATTTCAGACATCTATCTTCAAAGCTGCCTCCACTCCAGATGCTTCGAAGCAAAGCAGAAACCATCCTGATGCCCAAGGACCACCAGGGGGCGATAAGAGTCTTGGCCTGATAGCCTCTCAGACTGGGTTTCTGCAAACCCTTTAAGGCTGGGGAGGAAACTGTCTCACAGGAGGCTGGCCCCAGCCTTCACAAGCTGGCATGTGGGGGGCAGGCAGTAGGCAGTGGGGGCGAAAGAAGGGGAGCAGAGCTCGACAAGGAGCTCAAATTTCTAGCAAAACAAGAGAAGAATTCAGGAACTGCCAACAACTAAAACAGAAACTTTTCCCTTGGGATCCTTTGCTCTTGGAAGTCAGGGGAAAAGACCCTGTTCTCCATCATCTAAATGGAAATTTTTCTTTTAATTCCCGTTCCATCCCCATGAAGGCCGCCTTGTCCCTGGCAAAAGCAAACAGAAAGTCACGTGCTAGACTAAGTCACCATCATAACTGGAATCCAGAGAATGGAAGATTTGTTTTAACTTTAAGTTGTTGGTTCATACATGTTCCAAAGGTTTTTTAAATAACATCTTCCAAATCCAAAAGGAGCCTGAAATAAACACTGCCTTGGAGTGGCTGACCTGCCAGTGGCTTTAAAGCTAAAACCTGAAGACTGACTACTGACCAGGGAGGAGAGATGGGAGGAACGGGACCCGCCCAAGGACAACCAGAAGGGCAGAGGCAGGAACTGTTTGTGGGAAGCCTTACCCAGAGCACCAGGGTGTTCATTAGGCGATCAATACTTGTTCTCTTGAATTTTGTCCTGCCACTGTTCTGCATCAGCTTAGTGTCAGGACCTAGAAAGGCATGGGAAGGGCTGGGAAAGCCAAACAACATCTGCCCTAGGCTTCTGCCCCGGTATTCAGCCTGTAGGACATCGGGGTGGATGAGAGGCATGGCTCCAGGACTCGCTCAAGCCTCTCCCCACGTGCTGAAGGCCACAGAGGCACCGCTCCGCCCTCCCCTCCTGGCCCGGGGGCTCACCTGCAGAGGCGCCTCTCCCGCCCTCCCCTCCTGGCCCGGGGGCTCACCTGCAGAGGCGCCTCTCCCGCCCTCCCCTCCTGGCCCGGGGGCTCACCTGCAGAGGCGCCTCTCCCACCCTCCTCTCCTGGCCCGGGGGCTCACCAGCAGAGGCGCCTCTCCCGCCCTCCCCTCCTGGCCCGGGGGCTCACCTGCAAAGATGACCAGCCCGAAGCACCACTCCGTGTTGCGCAGCACGCAGCCCCGCAGCAGCATGTTCTGGTTGCTCAGGGGGAACTTGTTCTCCTTCCAGTAGAGGGTTCCGCTGAATTTGTCCAGCTTGTTGTTGGGAGGTTCGCAGATCACTTCACCTGAAGGGAAGACAGGAGTGCACCTGCTCGAGGTGTGGTCTGTAGCTTGACCACGAGACAACAGCACAGAAAAACCAGCTGCGGTGACAGTGGGTTAGGATGCGGGCCCACCCGCACACTGCTGGTGGGGGTGTGAACGGATGCAACTTTCTGCGGAAGGAAGGAGGCAGCATGAATTCCTATGAAAAGCACACATACCCTCAGACCCAGTAATCCCACTTTGGGGACTTATTCTACAGAGATAATAGCATAGCTTGCAAGAATTTTATTGAAGCATTATTATTATTTTTTTAATTGAAGCATTATCTGAACAGCAAAAGACTGAAACAACCGAACGGTCAGGGGAGAGCTGAATAAATTACAAAGCATCAATTCTATGGAACATTATATAGTTATGAAAAGGAATGGTATAAATTTTTTTACATAGAGATGTGATAAGATACTTATGATGAATTTAAGAGGTACAGAAACATTGGTTGAAGAGATTTCAGTACAGTATAATCCCACTGATTTATGCTCACATGTCTGTATAAACAGAGAGAAAAGTGTGGATGAATACACACTGAACTGCCAGTTAACCTGATGACCCTGAGGAGGCTAGAGTTGGAGGGCAGAAGAACTTTCTCTTTTATACCCTACCTAGTTTGTCTTGTTAGAAGCAGCATGTATAAGAAATAAGAATGAGCTGAATTTCTCTCAACATATACAGCAAAGAGGCAGCTAGCAGCCATGAGCTCTTGAAATGACCATCAATTCAAAAGTTAAGTGAGGGCCCCCCAGCATTCCTGACCCCCCTCAGCAACCCCCCAACCACCCAAAAAAGTCCAGGGAGCTGCATAATCACAGCAAAAACAAGCCAAAAAGAGAAGGCACAATTTAGATCCCCAAACCCAAGACATCTCCTCTGCCGGAAAGCTGCTTCTCCGACACTACTCACCATCAAACTTGGCAAGCTTACTGATGTCTCCCAATTCCGAGGTGATAGGAATCGCCTGTCGCACTTTCATGTTGGTCTCTCTGGAAGGAGAGTGTCCCTGAGTTCTGATTCCCTTCCTTCCCTGTAGATTCTCCCTGGGGACACCTGACCACGGCGCATCACCACCCCCAGGCATTCCTGGGTAGGTAACACTTCTATGCACCCAAAGCCTTTCTTACCCAGGGATGTTCCAAAAGGTACAGACTCCAGACCTGGGAACCACTTTCAGAAACAAGCCTGCTAGCCCACAGGAGGAAGGAGGACTCGCTGAGCATGCAACTCACCCGTCAAGTTCTGCTGTCTCTATGTAACACAGCCCATGGGGCTCGCTGCTGGAAAGGAGGAGGAGATCCGCCTAGAAAGAAAACCTAATGAGAAGGCCGAAGACCCAAACCTCCACCCCGATGGGACTCTCTGATGACCCCTCCTTCCACTAAGCACTCTTGGTCTGCTTAGCCCCAAGCACATGAACAGCTAGAAAGGAGGCATATTACTACAACACAGAAGCTCCTCACTCAAGAAAGTTTCCTTCCAAGAGTGTTTAAGAGGCAATCGTCAAAAAAAAAAAAAAAGAGGCAATCGTCAACAGGGAACACTCGTTCCTTTCTGTAAAGAAAAAAAAAAAAGGGAGAGCCCTGTAGACCTAAAGGGGCACCTGGTCCCTTACCGCCACAAACTGGTTGTTTTCTAGCTTGATAATATCACCAACACAGACATTCATCCACTGCTCCTGCTGGAGGCTGAGGCAATGAGAAGATAGAGAAAAGGCCGTCAGTAGTTAGAGAAGTTCCCAGGGGACCCTCTTCCTTTCCAAGGCCCTCAGTCTTCAACAAGCACTCACATTCCATTGATCAGCACCTGAGACTGACGGTTATTCACTTGGTTATCACTCTTGTGGCGGAACTGAAAAGAGGAAAGCAAGGTTAAGCCACCTTCTCCTGCTCCAAGGGACTGAGATGATCAGTGGGATGCAGAACATGCTGGGTACCACCATGTATACACCCACTCACAGGTCTACTCCCTCCCTGACTCCCCCAGCCCACTCTCGGCCAAGACATCATAGACCTAGTGGACCAGGTAAAGGATGGTAAGGTCACTGAGGAATTCTGCTAAGTGGAGGAGGGTGAGTTGCAGGGCCGGGGTGGGGTGGGGGGTGGGATGGAGGGTGAGGAAACAGTATAAGAAGGAAAACAACTCACATAGTCATCAGTGGCGTCTTTAACAGCTGTGATGGTGAGGACAAGAACCAAAGGCACAATGGTGGTGAACCAGGACAGGGAAGAGATCTGCGGGATCAACTGAAAAAAGACAGAGAACACACGCCTCTGAGGTCCTGTCCTCGGCTCCCCCAGACTTTTCTCTTCCTTGACTTTAGTTGGCTTTGTGAATTAATTGCAAAGGGTCTAATTTTACCAGAGGTCGCTTACCTGCAGGATGAGAAGGAACAGGAAGTAGGTATTGGCCACTTCCTGGAACTGCTCAAAGAGGTTGACAGGCAGGAAGGTGAGAATATTGTACTTGGAGGTCTTGATGCAGTTACTCTGTGGGAAGGGGAAGAAAAGATCATGAGGTGCCCTCCAATGCCAACCCAGAACCAGATTGAGGCTGCCCCCTCCACCTACGCTTTTCAAACCTCTGTCCCCCAAAACCAGGAGGTATAAGAGAGGGAAAGAGGAGAAGAGAAGAGAGTCTCATGGGGTCAATGGTCTCATGGGATCCTGCTTCACTGACAGGTCAGGGCATGAAAAATTCAGCAGAGCAGCAGATGAAAAGTGCCGAGGAGCCTGCCTTCCCCTCCCCCAAGCACCCTCCCACAGTCAGCCCTCCACCCCCACCCGGGACGGACAGGATGCACCTGTCCCTCCTTCCCGACCCAGGCGGTCCGGGGCCTCTCACCGCATACTGGAATTTCTCATTGTATTCTCGGTCATTGGCCCGTGCCCTCCTTTCTTCTTCTGCAAGAGAATGATGCCGCAGTCAGGAGCAGACTGAGGCCTGGCCCAACACCTTGTCAGGCCCACCCCACTCTGAGGGCCCCTGGTTCCTTCCACGGCACACAGTTTTAAGGAGTTTAGTGGCACACCTGAGGTGTCACTGAATTCTTCCCTCTGGTCCACCTCTCACCACCAGCCTGACCACTGGGCTCTGCAGGTGTGACACTCACAGGACAAGATGACTTTCTCCTTTCCTCACCAACAACCGTCAAGGTCTCCCACTGGGGGCACCCAGCTTCTCGCCCCCATCCCTTTGATTAACGCTGTAGGAATTAACGGTCCTGGGAATCTCCAGGGGAATAGCAGCTGAAGACACTAAGCTTCCTTGCCCCGGGACCCCCGCAGCTTCAGCCCTGGTACTGCCCTCCTCCTAACCCAGTGGGTGGGGTGGGTGGCAAGACGGAGGGTCATGGTGCCCTGGAACTGCTTTGCGGCAGCATCCCAGCCCCACGTGCAGTCCCCCCTACAGACGCCTCTGCTTGTCACATGTCACCAGCAGCGGCTTCTGACTGGCCCACGATGACATCATCTTATTTCAAAGCTCGTCTTCAAGTAGGAGAGGGGGTGGTCAGGGATATGGGTCATGCAGACTGAGGCAGAGATGAAAGAGGGGAGAATGGGACGTAGTGGAAGCACTCGCTCTCTCACCGTAAGCTTTCTTGTGCTGTCTGCACGTATTTCCCCTAAAACAACACATCCGTCACTAACCAAGTGACTAACAAACTACACCTATTCTGAACACCCACAGATCTGGGACTGCAGGCACCAAGCTCGGGTCCCAGAACATAGAGGTGTCCTAGATGGGTTCTCCAGCCCATCTCTGGTGGTCACGACCAGAGGCTGAAAAACAGGGTACCCTTGTTAGGCAGTGAACACCAGGACAAACCTGTCCTGGAGTATAAAGCAGCATTCCAGATGCCTTCCCTTGCTCTCCCCAGCGCCCTGCAGAGTACACTGCAGTAGCAAAACCTCAGACCACAGCATCCTCTGCCTACCCGTCCTCTGCCTCCCTGCCTGGTCACTTTAGTCCCAAAACTTCCCCAAAGGGGACCCGTCAGGCTGAGTCGCCTGCGCAGTCAACAACGAGCATGCAAAGGGAGAGGTAGAGCCAGACCCTTCGGAGCCAGGATCTCTGGGTCTGCAGAGGATATGGGAACGCTGGGGCAGGCCGGAGACAAGCGAACGGGAGGGTGGGGGGGGTGGGGGAAACTAAGGGCTCAGGAGAGTTGCCAGTAGCTGCCTCCCGTTACCTGTCCCCCAGGAGGGCTTCTTTCTGCTCCAGGAGGGGGGCGCCCCGGCCCGGGCCCACTTCTCGGGCATCTCCTTGGGGACCGTCATGATCCCAGTTTGAGCGGGGGAAGGGCGGGCGGTCTGTCGGTCTGTCCTCGGCCTCAGCGGCTCCGATGGGGCGGCCCCCCGGGGAGGCACAGGAGCTGCGGCCGCTCAGAGGGGAGCCCCGGCCGTCGGGCGCGCGCCCCACCTGCAGCCCCGGCCATCCTCGCGGCCGCCCGCACCCGGCGACGCCACGCGCTCAGATGCGCCGCCGCCGCCCCCGATGCCCCCCGCGGACGCAGGCGCGCTCTGAGTGGCCCGGGACTCTGCGCGCACGCCCCAGGCTCCGCCCCCACCCGCTCCCCCGACTGCAGGGGCAGCCGCCTGCCAGCGCGCCGCGTAGGCGAAAGCCAGCACCGAGACCCGCCTCCCTCAGCCCGGCCAATGCGGGTGAGGGGACTGCCAGCGTTGTCCAGGGCAACCGCTTTCATCCCACCGCCTCCCACCCCCACCCTCGCCCGCAGGAAAACAAGAAGGACCGGGATGGTTGGAAAAAGGAGGGGAGGAGATGAAGTGTGAGGACAGAGGGGTGACGGTGGGAACACGCAACCCGGAATCCCCAAAACAGAGAATAGGCGCTCCAGGTGCCCCAAGATAAAAGTCTATGTGTTTGGGGGTGAAGGGCAAGTCCTCAGCAAGCTCCTGGGGGAAAAACCAGCTTAGAGAATCAAGGGGAAGAATGTGGTTTCCTAAGGCTTCCCCCAGGATGGACAGAGGCTACAATCTACCCTCCTTCAGACCCATTACCTGCCGTCAGTCCTCCCTGTGCTCCCTGAACCATAAAAACACCTACCCCAGGCGGGCCCAGGGACCCCCGACCCCCGCCTTCGGTCTGTCTTACCTGGGGGGCGCTTCTTTGCGCACAATGCCATCTCACCCAGCAAGGTCCCAGCAATCCCATGGGAGACCCTGGAGAAGGTGACACAGGCGTGAGGCCAGGAAGCTGAGGGCAACCCTTCATTCCCCTTTGCAGACTCCTCCCCAGTGCCCATCCCGCCCCTCCCCAGCCTTCCCCACGAACTCCACACCAACTCTCTGCTCTCACTGCCCCCACAGGTCCCTGAAAAAGAGGCGACTTCCCCACACCTCCCCGGATGCCTCTGCCTTGGATAACACGGGGGGACTGACACTTAATAAAAAAACCAAGACCTGCAGGGAAAGGAAGGGCACAAAGAGAAGAGGCCAGATATGGACAGGAGGGCACAGTTCTAAAAGTAGCCACCCCGGGACCATGGATGCCCTGAGTGCTCTCCTGGTGGCAATGAGTGGGTGCCTGTGTTTACTGGAAAGCAGAATTTCCACCAAGCGGTGGGGCCGAGGGAACATGAGCCAGGAAACACCTGGCAGAGCATCAGGAAACGGTGGGCAGGCACCACCCTTCTCAAAAAACGTATAATCTTCTCACTCCCCCCTCCCCACTACTAAGGCTTCCATTATCACCTACTCTAGGGGAATTCACTGTAGAGGCATGGCCTTCACTTCCTGCACACAGTCCCCAAACCACTTCCTCTCAGTCTGGGACAGCTGCTCTCCTGGACCAACAAAGGGGTCTTCTCAACCCTGATGGACAGGCATCCCTCTCTCTCTCTTCCATCCCAAGCCTAGTCTAGTCAGTATGGCACTGGGTTGCAAGCTCAGGGAACATCAGATAGATTTCTGCTTCTTTCTATCTCCCCATGTTCTTCCTTTCACCTAAAAAGGTAAAAGGCCTGGCCTGTAAGACACAGTCACAGAGCCTCATCCTAGCCTGACCCAAAGGAAACTGCCAGCCAGGTCCTGGGTCCTCTAGTCACCTCCTCTTTCTTTATCTGGGTGGAGAGCCTTCCTCCCCTTTGGTTTCCCTGTCTCCAGCCTCCTGGGAACACTCCTCCAGCCTGTCAGCCCCAAGAGATACTAATTGTCTGTCTGCCCATCCTCTATAATTACACACTCTGGGCAAGGCCGTCACCCACACCAGTTCTTCCTTCACTAGGCTGGACTCCCTTCCTGAACCCCAATCAGGTAATACTTCTCTGACCCTCCCCAACCCTGGCAACCAAGGGTGCCTGGCTCAGGAAGAAAAACCTCTTCCAAGATGCCAAGCCCTCCTACAGGGCCCCCAGCCAGGGTCTCCACCCAGTCTACAGTATGAGTCATAGGAGGTGGGGCATGAAGAGAGGTTAAAAGAGAGGATGCAAGGGTGGGCATCACAAGTTCCACAGCCAGCCCCGCCCTCATCTAGAAGCACTATCAGCCCCAAGATCTGGGTTTGAGTCCTAAGAAAGAGTTAATGAAGGAGCGGCAAGGCTCTCAGGAGTCAGGAGCCTGGACACCAACCAGGAAAGTTGTTTTACCTCTGAGACCCTGGGGAGACTGAAAGCTGGCTTGGCCCCAGACTTCACCCCCTCTGGGGGGCCATAATAGGAAGGAAAGGGAGGAGGGAGACCTGGGAACAGGGACCCTCTCTCACTTCTCCTTCCCAGTCTCACACAGCCTAGCTTTTCTGAACCCAAGCCCATTAGCCACGTCGCTCTGCCCCGTCACCCTGCCCCAGCCCCCTCTGCAGCCACATTTGGGATAAAAATAGCCAGCTCTGGGAAGAAGGCAGTGCTCCATGGAGGAAAACCGGCTCCTCCTTTAGGCCTGGCCCCTGCTCTCCTCCAGCCCAAACCCAGGAAGCCTGACCCCTTGTTTCAGAGGAAGCTGGCCAGGGATATTTTGGGGCAGGTCAGGGAAACAGAAGGGAAGGGAATCCAGGACCCCCAGCTCACTTGCCACCGACACCTGGCTGCTTTCCGTCGTCAAGGACAGAACCCGCGACTCACTCCCAGCTCCCAACTCCCAGCGCTACCACCTCTCCTTGAACCTCGGTTTCCTCACGCAGAGACCTCCACCTTACAGAGACAAAGCCTACTATTCCCTAACTCCCTTCTGCAGGCGCCCAAACCTTCGGACCCCGAGTACGCTCCTCACCCCCAAAACTCTCTGGGCGGTTCTGAGCTCGTCCTCGGCACTCCCGCGCCCCCGCGATGGTCTCCCGCGCCCCGCCGGCACCCCACCCTCCCGTCCTGCGGACGGCCTCCTGAATCTCCCCCACCCCCAGGCACCCAAGACCATCTTCCCTCTAGTCATCCAGTCCCTCCCCTCCGCCTCACCGCAGCTCCGACTCCCCATTCCCTCCCGGTCCTCCCCGGCCACTCCAACCCCGGGTCCGCAGCCGCATCTCCCCCTGCCCTCCCGGCGCCGCGCTCCTGGGCTGCTGCCCCCGCCTCACCTCAGCGCTCAGCGCTCGGCGCCCGCCCCGGCGGCCCCGTCCTGCCCATGCCGGGGGCTGGGGCGGGGGGCGCTCGGCTCACCTCCCCGCGGGCTCCCGCCCCCCCAGCTGCAGCCCCTCTCCCCCCGGGGCCTCGGCCCGCTACTTTGTGTCAGTTTCGGCCACGGCGGGGCGGAAGTGACGGAGGTGGCGGGAGAGGGCGGGGGGCGGGAGGGGGTTTTGGGGAGGGGTGAGGAAGGGGGAAGGCGGGAGCCGCCATCTTTGTGCGGGGCAGGGGGAGGGTCTTAACCCCGCGGATGCTCCGCACTGCGAGGCCGCGATCCCCGCCCCACCCACTCCCAGATGCATCCATCCCCGGTCCAAAAAAAAAAAAAAAGTCTGGAGGCGAGATAGCTCTGAGATTTTTTAATTTGAAAAAAGGGAAACAGAAGAACGCTGCTTCTCTGCTAAAAGAGACCTCTCTTCGTCGGGGAGGTGTGTGAGAGCTGAGGACGCGCTGAACGATGAGAATTTTCCTCCGCGCCAGCTGGCCTTTACTCCTACTCTTTCCGCTCGGGGCCCTCTGCCCCTTCGCCTTCTCTCCTCGCCCTGGCTCATCTCGTCTCACTGTAGTTCACCCTCTCCTTGAATGACACAGCCCGGAATGCCTAGGTATGGGGTCGTGCCTCAGTTTCTCCACCTTGCTCTCGCAGTCTCCAGCCACTTGACTGGCTGTGTTCTTCTGGAGGCCCTCCCTTTCCCGTACCCCCCACCCCGTCCCACGCCCCCTTGGTGGAGGCGGTTTTCCTACCACCACCCCTAATTACTGTCTGTAGGGTGGCTGAATCTGGGCAAGGCGCCCCAATCAGCTTAAAGGCGGGCGGCGCTGAGGCTACGCGAGCTGGGAGTCAGTCAGTGGGGGCCAGACTTTGGAAGAAGTCCCCTGGATTATGCCCTGCACAGGATGGTCGGCCCCCACCATCCTGCAGATACCCGAAGCCTTCCCAATCCGGTTTCCAGGGTGCGCACCCTCTGGCGGCTTTTTGGAGGAACTACGTTCTTGGAAGTCCAGGGTCCGAAAACCTGGGTGAGCGAAGAGGGGATGAGAAGCCTGAGTCTGGTACCTGAGCTTCCTCGCTCTCCCTGTCCAGGCATCCTCCCCAGTTTAGGAGGAGGAGATGCCTAGATGAATACACGGAGAAGCTGCCCAGGGCCTGGCGTATTAATAAAGAGAAAGAACATCTTATCACCAGGCATGGGGTATCTGGCCCTCTCAAGTGTCCATGAAGGAGGTGACGACTGTCTTGTCAGAGTCACAGCTTACTCTCCTGCAGCTGAGTTGCGGCCGGACTTCCCGAGTCTGAGGCTTCCTGTTGGGCACAGTGTAGATCCTGAGATGGCTGAGTCCTCAGGATTGTGCTGTGCCAAGCGTGGCCCCCACTAGAGGGCCCACCACAGGAACCCACCACCAACAATTGCCAGCACTGCCAGACAAGAACAGAAGGGAGATAACAGGGTGAGTCCCTTTGACTTCCCTCTGAAGAACTGAGGGTATTCGGAAAACTCCCTAAAGCAGTTCCTGGGGTGAGAGACACCAGAAAGAGTGTTGTGGCACCAAAGCATAGCATTTAGAGAGGAGGGGACCCCAGGAGAGCTTGATCTTTAGGGATTGTCTGATACATGCATTTTGTCAAACACAACCTCTAAATCTTACTGTTTCAATGAAAAGAGTAAAAGGGGAGAAAAGGGACAAGACATAAAGGGAGAATTGGGGCTTAGACGAGGCTCAAACTGTCCTGAAATGCCAAGAGAACTCTATTTAAAAGGAGAGGGCTGGAGACCCAGGGTCAGAGCCCTGAGCAGAGGGATGTGAGTGGAAGGACAGCACCAGGGGAGGCCATCTCCTACCTGAAGACTTCAGGGCCCCAGCCAGCTACGTAGGTGAAAAGCCGTGGGCCGAGGTCCTGGGCGGGGTTGATTGGGAGCCCACAGTTGGCACCCATGGATAGCGTGATGGCCAGGATCAGTAACCCCCACTACCACAGCCTCCAGACCTGCAGGCACTCCCTTGTTCTGTGTGTTCAGGATGGCCAGGATCCCCACCATCAGCATCCAGGTTTCTAGAACCTTGGAGTCGGCGGAGGCAGTGGGGCTCCCATCAGCCGCCAGGTTCTCCACCTGCCCTATCTCACCCAAACACTCCAGGCTGCCACCCCATGGCATCTGACTTTGTCCAACTCAGGCAGCTAGGGAAGGTAAGATGCAAAGATAAAGCCAGCCCCACAACCCACCCAGAGCCTAAACAGCAGGCTGAGCTTCCAGGGGGCAAAGGGCAAAGGTGTGGCTTTCCCGGGTCACCCTCTTATGCCTACCTGATCCAGGAAGCCATTGCTCAGAGATAGATAGGGGGCAGGGTAGGTAGCAAAGATGGAAGCCATCTCCTTGGGACCAGCCACTGTCAGATTCCCACCTGTGTAGTTCTGTAGGACATCTGTAGAGTAGGGGACACCCAGATTTCCATCTTTGCTTATTCAAAACTGCTCTAAGGCGTCGTTAACCACACACAGGTGCCCCCAACCTTGTTCTCTGTGACCGTAATAGAGAGCATAGGTGACTCCTGGGGCACAGAAAGCAGACAGCAACTGCATCAAGGAGTAAATGAGAAACTTGGCCCAGGGGAGGTGTCCCAGGAGGCACATGGGCAGGGAGAAGGCTGGATTCAGGTGGGCCCCTTCAAGGATCAAGAAAAGAAAACCAACATCCATTAGGTGTCACTATCAGGCACTGTCACCAGTAACACTGCTATTCCTCCCCACAACTCTTAAGTCAAATGTTACTGTTCTCATCACATACATTAGGAAGTTGAGACTGAAGGAGGTTAAGCGACTTGTTAAGATCATGCAGTGAAGCCAAGTTCAAACCTGGGTCTGTCTGCTCTTTCTGTTACAGTACTTGATGCAACGTGCGTCTGAGGAACAAGCTGGTGAAGTCTTAAGCAAAGATGAACCCCAGAGGGCTTAGGTAGGAGACACAAGATGAGCGCATTTACCCATGATGCCTTGCCATAGAGCTCTGTCTACCTGAGCGGAGGATTAATGTGAAGTGGGAGGGCAAGATATATAGGGAGAAGGGACTGGACTGGGCCAAAGGCATATCTCAGTCCAGGGCACTGGGCAAGCTCAAGGAGATAATGTCTGTGAGTCACCAAGGGATCCGCCTTTTCACTGTTACCAAGCTCAAGTGCATGTCCTACCCTGTCTGATGACCAGACTTCACCCTCCTCACCTGAGACGTTACCACTCATATAGACGGCTAGCATAACACCCAGAGAGCCAGCCAGAAACATGGTGAAGAAGTTTCCTTTGGTTCCTCCACTGGTGACAGCCTGGGCTGAAGACCCCTGTATGAGGAGCTGGTGGAGAAAAGAAAGATGAGGAAGAGGGAACCAAGAATAGGGAGCCTGGGAGACCCATAGGAGAGAGAGACTGGGAAGAGAGGGGAATGGCCAAGATTGATGAACGGACTTGAGGGATCAGCAGGAAAAAACAGAAAAGGGAAAGAGAAAAGATGGGAGAAACAGAGGGAGAGTAAAGGAGGCGAAGGAGGGTAAGAGATGGAAAGTGACAGGAATACAAATGAGAAGGTAGGGGAGGAATAGAGGAACAAGAGCAGGAAATAGAGACTGATGGAGGAACTGTCTTCCTAGTACACCCAGAGGAGGAGGTAAGGACACTAGGAGGAGCCTACCTCCCTTCTTTCCTCCCACTCAATGAGCCTGCCTGCCATGAGCACAAACACAGCCAGAAACTCCGGCAGGCGCTGCCGGGCCAGGAGGCTGCGGATTCGGAGCCGGTCCTTGACTTCAGCCAGGGACTGAATGGAGACCATAGTGGGGACACTCTGTCCTGGTCACCGCTCTCTCCATCTGCATAGACACACTGCTGCTACACAGCTCCTGCCTGTCAGGGGCAAAGATAAGGAAAAGACTTTAAAACCAGTTAGCTCAGTTACTGAGCAGCAGCTGATGTCTGTCTGTGCATGAGTGGAAGCTCGGGAGGACAGAGATAGCGAAAGAATGTCCGTGGGCAGAATGCACACAGCCAGGGTCTGGAGTTTGCCCAGTCTGTCCCCTCCGTCTCAGCCCCAGGCCTTCCAGGAGTAGGGAGCCTCCCCTTATGCTGACAAACTGCGTGGAGTAGCCTGCTTTATGTGCATTAGTTCTCTTGGTCCTCAAACCAGCTGTGGAAAGTAGTAGTAGAATGCTCCCACTCTACTACTGTCCTGAGGATGAGGATACACTTACTGAGAGAGCCTTAGACTTCCCCAGGCCACACGGCTAGTTGATAGCTAAGCCAGGTCTTCTGATTCTCCATCTGATATTCCACAGTGCCTCTCCTGTGGAATGGGAAGTCTTTCCCCCAGCCATTTGGATGCTTGGAAAATTTAACATGCATCCAGGGAGACTGGACTGAAGACCATAGGCTGCAGGAGTAAAACCCTCATCAGGAGCGCTTGTGGTCTCCCCTTGGCTAGAGAATGCTCTGCCTTCTGTCTCTAGCCTTGGCTCCAAATGAGGGCTTCATGCCCCCACTGAGCTTCACGTCCCCTTCTCTGGACGCTTGCCACTCGGATTCTGCTTAACACATAGCCACTTCCTACTTCTTAATATTTCAAGCCTCTAAGATTCATTCAGTGATGAATCAAGCTCTAGCCCCTAGGGAAACATAGTTTCTGCCCTCCTAGAGCTGATGCTCTAGTAGGTGGAAGCAGACAATACATAGACTTTTTTTTTTCCTTTGCACCGTGCCGCATGTGGGATCTTAGTTCCCCGATCAGGGATTGAACCCGTGCCTCCTTAACCACTGGACCTCCAGGAAAGTCCAATATACAGATTTTTCAAAATATATTGTATATCGTTTATGAGATTCTTGAGAGCTGGACTTGAGAGCCAGGGGCAGGGGTGGGGGGTGAGGGGCTCTAGCACAGTCCTAGGCACATCTCTGTGAAATAATACTTCCTTCCTAGGTTTAGTGGATATTATAGTACTCCACCCAGGTCCCCTGTTCAGAGCCAGTGCACCCTTCCCCAGCTTCTGGGAATAACAGCCACTGAGAGCACATGGCTTCTCCCCTCATGGCAGTGATTTCTGTGGCAGGAAAGTGCATCAGCCAAGGTCATGTGCCCTCCTATAGGGCCCAGTGAATGAATGGTTGATGCAGGGATTCAAAGACCAAGCAGAATTTGGTAGTGTTGCACATAGACCTGGATGCCAAGAGTGCTGGATCAAACGAAGTGGAACATAACATGAGATGTGGAAGAATTTATTGATAAGGGAGCACTCTCCTGGGACTTAGGATTTAATCCTGGCAAGATCCCCCTGGAATGTCGGATGAATACTCTTCTCGGAGGCTTGGGGAAAATGATAGCTCATGCTAAGAAAAGTAAAAATGTCTAAACAACTCATTTACGTTGATGACCATTATTGAAAAAAGGGAGAATACTCAGACCTTCTGAGGGTTTTTGGACAAAGGATCTGAATTAACATTGACAGTTGACAACCCAAATTTGTACCATGGCCCCCTGTTAGAGAAGTAGCACGTGGGGCCCAGATAATAAATGGAGTCCTGGGCTAAGGTCTGGTTCAGAGGATATTCACTGAGACCAGGGATCCACCAGGTGGTCACTTCCCTAATACCCTAACATATAATAGCAGTGGACATCCTTTGGCGTTGCAGAACACTCATAGTGGTTTTTGACCTGTAGAGTAAGTGATGAAGGCCAACTAGATGCCTGAGACTACCCAACATCAAGAGAACAAATAAAAACAAAACTGTATCCTAGGGAAAATGGAAGAGGTTAGTGCCACCCTCCGAGACACAAAGAATAGAAAAGAGGTGGCCCCTTTCTTTTTTTTTTTTTTATTTTTTTATTACTTGGAGGCTAATTACTTCACAACATTTCAGTGGGTTTTGTCATACATTGATATGAATCAGCCATAGATTTACACGTATTCCCCATCCCGATCCCCCCTCCCACCTCCCTCTCCACCCGATTCCTCTGGGTCTTCCCAGTGCACCAGGCCCGAGCACTTGTCTCATGCATCCCACCTGGGCTGGTGATCTGTTTCACCATAGATAGTATACATGCTGTTCTTTTGAAATATCCCACCCTCACGTTCTCCTACAGAGTTCAAAAGTCTGTTCTGTATTTCTGTGTCTCTTTTTCTGTTTGGCATATAGGGTTATCGTTACCATCTTTCTAAATTCCATATATATGCGTTAGTATGCTGTAATGTTCTTTATCTTTCTGGCTTACTTCACTCTGTATAAGGGGCTCCAGTTTCATCCATCTCATTAGGACTGGTTCAAATGAATTCTTTTTAACAGCTGAGTAATATTCCATGGTGTATATGTACCACAGCTTCCTTATCCATTCATCTGCTGATGGGCATCTAGGTTGCTTCCATGTCCTGGCTATTATAAACAGTGCTGTGATGAACATTGGGGTGCACGTGTCTCTTTCTGATCTGGTTTCCTCAGTGTGTATGCCCAGAAGTGGGATTGCTGGGTCATATGGCAGGTCTATTTCCAGTTTTTTAAGAAATCTCCACACTGTTTTCCATAGCGGCTGTACTAGTTTGCATTCGAGGTGGCCCCTTTCATACCACCACTTTGGCTCTTAAAAACTGGATAGATCATGACAGATGACAACGGTCTACCATAAACTTACTTAAACAGTAACTCCAATTGCAATTGTTGTGTCCCAAATGGCAACTTTACAGGGCAACTTTAATACCGCCTCTAGTTGGGAGTATGTAGTCATTAATCTGGTGAATATGTTATTTTCCATCCCAGACAGATCAGAAAGGAGGTCCACAAGCAGTTTCATACACACGGGAAGTCTAGCAATATACACTTACAGTCTTACCCCAGGACTGTGTTAACTCTCTGGTCCTCTGTTGTAATAGAATCTGAAGGGAGCTTGACTATTTGGACATTTCGAAAAACATCATATTGGTCCACTATACAATGGACTGTTGAACAACACAGGTTTGAACTCTGTGGGTCCACTTATATATGGATTTTTTTCATTAAATATATATTATAGTACTACATTATTTGCAGTTGGTTAAATCCGTGGACACAGAACCATATATACAGAGGGCTAACTATGAAATTATACTTGGACTTTTTGACTGTGCAGATGGTCAGAACCCCTAACCTCTGCATTCTTCAAGAGTCAACTGTATATATAACATCATGCTAACCAGATCAGAAGAGAACTAAATGAAAGTATATTGGAGGTCCTGGAAAGATACATGATGAGAGGGTGGAAAATATTCCTGTAAAGATCCAGGAAACTGCCATATTGGTGAAATTTTCAGAGGTCCAGTGGTCCGGGACATGCTAGATATCATCTCTGAGGCAAAGGACTGATTGTTGCACCTCATATCCAGTGGTTAAGACTCTTGCTTCCTCTGGAGGGGGCACCGGTTTGATGTCTGGTCAGGGAACAAGATCCCACATGCCTCACTGCTCAACGAAAAAAGGAAAAAAGAGAAAGAAAGAAAGAAAGCATTCATCACAAACGAGACACTAAACAACCAAGAAGGCAGAAAGACTTAGCCACTGTCCATCATCAACCACCCAGTTCTGTATGATGGGTGCACTGGGTAGAGTGACTGGGGGTAGGACAGAGGTTATCCAGGGCCCAGCAGCATGAGCTCCTGCTCGCCGAGGCTCAGCTAGCTACTGCTGCTGCCAACATGCAACTACCGTTAAAAATACCAACACTAATGGGACTTCCTGGTAGTCCAATGGGTAAGACTCCACGCTGCCAGTGCAGGGGGCCTGGGTTCGAGCCCTGGTCAGGGAGCTAGGTCCCCCATGCCCCAGCTAAGAATTTGCATACCACAACTAAAACTTGGTGCAGCCAAATAAATAAATATATATATGTTTTAAAAATATTAGCACTGAGCCCCTAATATGGTGCAGTCTCTTGAGGAGAAGAAGTAGATAATTAGGGAAAAGTTGGGGACCCTAGATTTCCCATCACTTTTGACTGGGATTGACACATATTCCAAGTATAGGCTTGCCTTTCCTGCCCACAGGGTCTTGGTAGGGTCTTATACCACTCTATAAGGACTTATAGAGTGCTTGATCTATTGATATGGAATCCACATTATATAATTTTAGACTGTCGGGAGCCATTATGGGGGGTCCCGCCCGTGACAAGGTCATGAAGAAAATATCGGGCAGGCAAGGCCGTCTGGGACCCGGTCCATGACGAGGTCACGAGGTCACGAGGAAAAAACCTGACAGGCAAGGCCGTCTAGGATAAGGGACCCTCCAGGTTGGCCTCGGCCTCTACCCTACCCTATATCCTCCCCACCTTTTCTGCTGTTGTTCTTATTTGCTCTGCTGCAGATTCTTGTGTTGCCTGCCGAGAGCTCTCCTGCTCCTCTTTCACTAAATAAAGACCAACTTAAAAGCTAATTAATAAATCTCCTGGACGCTGGTACCCTTTGAAGGGGCCAGGGATGAAGGAAATGCTTCCATTCAAACCCTTTAGCTGGCATTCTGGCTTGTTTGATAAATGTGTTCTCTCATTGCACAAAATGCTCATGATTGTTCTAAACATCCTAAGCACAGTACGCTAACAAAAGAAACTATTAAGCATAGGCCCCTTCTCGGGGTGAGAAAAGCTCCACAAATATTATAGCCACGTATACGCCTAATAGAAAATAGTTTAGATAGAGATTAGCTGGTGACTTCTTGCAGGTAATTAACTTTTGGACTAAGAGCCTGTTTTGTGCCATATCTGCTGTTTTTTCAATCCTTTGCATTTCTGTTCTGTGAAAATGTAATCCTATCTAGTTCCCTTGGAGATAACACCTAATAGAAAGAAAATAGATTAACCACAAAAAAGACAGGGTCGGCTACTGAAGTTGCTTAAAGTTGCACCAGGTGCAAACCATAAATTGTCAACAGGCCTGAAAGCCAAAAGATATTATACACAGAGATTAACCATTAAAAAGGCCCTAATAGGCACAGAGCCCTTTGGGGGGTGAGGAAGCCCTATTAAAAAATACAAAAAATATTGTTTTAAAAGTGGTTATTAGATCAACAGTTGATTGATGTTAATGTGCTGAGGTTGTGCAGTGGACACTATCGTTAATATAGTTAAAGATATAGTAAAATAAGAGTTTAGCCCTAGTGTAAAAACAATAAGATAATTGTTAGTTTTAACCAGGAGTGCTAAACAGGGGCTGCCTCACCAGAGCTGCAGAGTCTTTGTGTGCTAAACTTTTTAGATAAATTTAGCTGAGAATTTCTGCAAAAAGACTGACTTTTATGTTAACAGGATTGTATTTCTATTATGTTTCTATGACTTGCTGTACCATGAGACTGCCAATTTTCTGTTTTCTGCTAACCTCAGGGCCAGAAGATAATGTATAAAAAATCTATGGGAAAAGACTCTCGTAAACAAAAAATATACAGAGCACACCTGGTTTTGTGAAGGACAAGCTGATGTAATGTTAAACTAAGTCTGTATGCTTATCTGCCCCTTAGATATGTACCAACTTAGGGTATAAAGGCTACGGTAAAAAATAAAGCAACTGCCAGACTCTGGTGCATATTCCTGGTCTGGTCTCTTTCTCTCTCTCTCTCTCTCTCTCTCTCCCTAGCAGACTTGGCCCTATCAAGGCCGGTCCTACGTGTCTCTCTCTCGCCGACACCGTTCATCCTGAGGGTTCCCTTGGATCCTGCTGGGGCTGGACCCCGGCATTAGACAAAGGGATCCACGTTATAGTAAAGGGGATGTGCCAGTGGGAACATGACCCAAAGATCCACTGATCCTATACTGCCCACCCAGAGGCCATCAGTCTGATAGAGCAGTTTGGTGACCTCTTAAAGACACAGCTTCAAGATGAAACCCCAAGAGGATGAGGTACCATCCTCCAGAAGATAATATATACCCTAAATCAATGGCAACTGTATGATTCTGTATCCCCAGTGGGAAGATTACATGGATCTGGGAATTGATTGCATGGATGTAGGATAGAAATCAAGTAGCCTCCACTTATCCTCACTCACAGTGAAACATGTGGGGAATTTGATTTTGAGGTCCAGAAGTCCTGGAAACCAGAGATGTAATGCTTCCTCCAGGGGTCACAGTAAGAATCCCTTTAGAACTTTGGGGTCTTGGTAGCAAGAGACCAGCAGGCAAGAAAAGAAGTCCTCATACTGGCCAGAGTAATTGACTATGATGGAGGACAGGTGACTGAAGCTACATGAGGGAGCCAGGAAGAAAATGCTGGCATTCAGGTCATCCACTCTTGCTGTTCCCATGCTCAGTTTTAACAGTAAATAGAAAAATATAGCAGCCACAGCCTGGGAAGGGCATGGTGACCAAGGGCACTCTCGGGTGAAGGCCGGGGTCATCCCACTATCCAGCCGCCTAGACCAGCAGAGGCGCTCACCAAAGACAAGGAAAATCTAGAGTTGGTGGTGCAGAAGGGGGGATAATAAGAATCCATTAGAGCTGCAAAACCAATTGCAGTAGTTAAGGCTGTAGAGTTTTCCACTAAACATTCTCTTAAATTTCCTCCAAGAAATAAAACCAATCAGAGTCCTATAGAAACTTTTCCCCCCAACTGGGTAAACTAACCATGAGTATGGATCCAAGCAGTGGTAGTGGTGAACAGTAGTAGACACCATAGTGCTTTACCCAGATCCTCTCTGTAAGATCGTGAGCCTATGTCCCAGCTGCTGGGGAGATCAGTTGCTGATGGCTCTCAGCTGCCTCCCAACTGGAAACTAGCTCAGACACATTGAACTGTGTCATCCTATCCCAGCAGGTTTCCTGAAGTCAATGATGGGCTGATTCAGGGATACAAAGTCCAGGCCCCTTTGCCTCATCAGTTCAGTTCAGTTCAGTTCAGTCGCTCAGTCGTGTCTGACCCTTTGTGACCCCATGGACTGCAGCACGCCAGGCCTCCCTGTCCATTGCCAAGTCCCAGAGTTTACTCAAACTCATGTCCGTTGAGTCAGTGATGCCATCCAACCATCTCATCCTCTGTTGTCCCCTTCTCCTCCTGCCTTCAATCTTTCCCATCATCAAGGTCTTTTCAAATGAGTCAGCTCTTCGCATCAGGTGGCCAAAGGATTGGAGTTTCAGATTCAGTATCAGTCCTTCCAATGAATATTCAGGACTGATTTCCTTTGGGGTGAACTGGTTGGACCTCCTTGCAGTCCAAGGGACTCTCAAGAGTCTTCTCCAACACCACAGTTCAAAAGCATCAATTCTTCAGCACTATCTTTCATTATAGTTCAACTCTCACATCCATACATGACTACTGGAAAAACCATAGCTTTGACTAGATGGACCTTTGTTGGCAAAGTAATGTCTCTGCTTTTAAATATGCTGTCTAGGTTGGTCTCAACATTTCTTCCAAGGAGCAGGTGTCTTTTAATTTCATGGCGGCAGTCACCCTCTGCAGTGATTTTGGAGCCCCCCAAAATAAAGTCTGTCACTGTTTCCACTGTTTCCCCATCTATTTGCCATGAAGTGATGGGACGGGATGCCATGATCTCAGTTTTCTAAATGTTGAGTTTTAAGCCAGCTTTTTCACTCTCCTTTTTTTCACTTTCATCAAGAGGCTCTTTAGTTCTTCTTCGATTTCTGCCATAAGGGTGGTGTCATCTGCCTATCTAAGGTTATTGATATTTCTCCTGGCAATCTTGTGTCCAGTTTGTGCTTCATCCAGTCCACCATTTCTCATGATGTACTCTGCATATAAGTTAAATAAGCAGGGTGCCAATATACAGCCTTGACGTACTCCTTTCCCGATTTGGAACCAGTCTGTTGTTCTATGTTCAGTTCTAACTGTTGCTTCTGGACCTGCATACATATTTCTCAGGAGGCAGATCAGGTGGTCTGGTATTCCCATCTCTTGAAGAATTTTCCACAGTTTGTTGTGATCCACACAGTCAAAGTCTTTGGCATAGTCAATAAAGAAGTAGATGTTTTTCTGGAACTCTCTTGCTTTCTCGATCATCCAATGGATGTTGGCAATTTGATCTCTGGTTCCTCTGCCTTTTCTAAATCCAGCTTGAACATCTGGAAGTTCATGGTTCATGTACTGTTGAAGCCTGGCTTGGAGAATTTCGAGCATTATTTTGCTAGTGTGTGAGATGAATGCAATTATGCGGTGATTTGAGCATTCTTTGGCATTGCCTTTGTTTGGGATTGGAATGAAAACTGACCAGTCCTGTGGCCACTGCTGAATTTTCCAAATTTGCTGGCATATTGAGTGCAGCACTTTCACAGCATCATCTTTTAGGATTTGAAATAGCTCAACTGGAATTCCATCACTTTGTTCATAGTGATGCTTCCTAAGGTCCACTTGACTTCACATTCCAGGATGTCTGGCTCTAGATGAGTGATCACACCATCATGTTTATCTGGGTCATGAAGATCTTTTTTGTTTAGTTCGTCTGTGTATTCTTGCCACCTCTTCTTAATATCTGCTTCTGTTAGGTCCATACCATTTCTGTCCTTTATTGTGCCCATCTTTGGAGGAAACGTTCCCTTGGTATCTCTAATTTTCTTGAAGAGTTCTCTAGTCTTTACGACTCTATTGTTTTCCTCTATTTCTTTGCACTGATCACTGAGGAAGGCTTTCTTATCTCTCCTTGCTATTCTTTGGAACTCTGCATTCAAATGGGTATATCTTTCCTTTGCCTTTTAATTTGGGACAATTCAGAAGAATTATCTCCATTCTAGTTGCTTTTTTAGTCACTCGGTTGTGTCTGACTCTTTGGGATCCTATGGACTGTAGCCTGCCAGGCTCCTCTGTCCATGGGATTCTCCAGGCAAGAGTACTGGAGTGGGTAGCCATTTCCTTCTCCAGGGGATCTTCCCGACCCAGGGATCGAACCCATGTCTCCTGAACTGGCAGGTGGATTCTTTTACCACTGAGCCATCCAGAACTCCCTGTAAAATGCTAGGATCAGTTGAGTATCCTATCAGTTGAGGATCAATTGCAACCACACTGTGTCAGCCCCTCCCTTTGTGGAATCTTTATTTCTTCACTTACCTACAGGTATTTCTCTCAAGAGCACTCCTAAACAAACCTTCTGCATTAAACTCTCCATATCAGGGTCTATTTCTAGGGGGACCCAATCTAAGACATATTGTTCTCCCAGCCCTACACACTGCCTCCTATGAGCCACCTTTGAGGCTGAGGAATACCAAAACTCATCAAAACCTCCCCGCTCTCTCTCTCTTCTATCATTTTAAAGAAAAAAGGTAAGTTTTATTTTTGTAATTTCTCCTCCAACAGTGGGTGATTTCAAGAAGCCTATAGAAAATTGTCTGAAAGGGATGTAGCAGTCCGTTTCTTATGACTTTTTATTTTATTTATTTATTTTTTTCTTATGACTTTTTAAAACTAACTCACCTGGTCTCCCTTCCAAAACAGGGCCCCACATTAAGGAGAAACTGTTGGGACTTCCCTGGTGGTCCAGTGGTTAAGACTCCACACTTCCACTGCAGGGTGCATGGGTTTGAACACTGGTTGGGGAACTGAGATGCCATAAGCTGTGTGGGAAGGCCAAAAACAAGGAAAAGAAGCAAACAAAAAATGAGGAACAGCTGTGCTTGTTAATTTACATGTTAAAAAGTTGCATTAAATTTATTGTATATAAATAAATTTGTATACAAATAAATTGAACTTAATAAGTTGTATTAGATTTATAGGTAATTTGGGGCAGAATTGCTATCTTAATATTGTTTGTGTTCCAAGGACACTTCCCAGGGGGCGCTAGTGATAAAGAACCTGCCTGCCAATGCAGGAGATACAAGAGGCGTGAGTTCAATCCCTGGGTTGGGAAGATCCCTTGAAGGAGGGCATGGCAACACACTCCAGTACTCTTGCCTGGAAAATCCCCATGGACAGGGGAGCCTAGTAGGCTACAGTCCACAGGGTCACACAGAGTCAGACACAACTGAAGCGACATAGCACACACTGAATATGGTATTGCTCTCCTTTTATTTAGATTTTATCTCAGCAATTTTTGTAGTTTTCAGTGGTAAGCTTTTGCACTTATTCTTCCAAAATTATTCTTAAATATTTTACTATTAGTTATGCTATTGTGAATGACTTAATGTCATTTTCAAATTGTTGCCAATATATAATATGAAATACATTTTTTGTGGTATATTGATCTTATATCCTGAAACCTTGTGATACTCATTTATTGTTGTTATTATTCAGTCACCAAGTCATGTCTGATTCTCTGTGACCCCATGGACTGCAGCATACTAGGCTTCCCTGTCCGTCACCATCTCCCAGAGTTTGCCCAAGTTCATGTCCATTGAATCGGTGATGCCATTACTATTAGTAATTTTTCTGTTGTTTATTCCTTAGGATTCTTTTTCTACATTAAAATCATGATATCTTTAAATATAGTTTTACTTTTTCCTTCCCATTCCAAGTCTTTTTTTTTTAACAGTGCATGTGAATTCCATTTTTATAAAATTGCCGATCAAATGAGAGATGAGGGGTTCAATGTGCATCTGTGACCTCTTCCCCAGAGACTGCTGCTTCCTCTTGAGGACTCTCTTAAAGTATCCGGTGTGGCTTCATGGTCTAAACATCTGATCTTCTTGTCGGCAGTGTCAATAGGATCTTAAGGTATGGAGCTCAGAAGTCCAAATTCAGCTTCACTGGTTTAAAGTCAAGACGTCCTCAGACCTATGTTCCTTCTAGAAGCTCTAGGGGAGAATCCATTCCCTTGCCTTTTCCAGCTTCTAGAGGCCACCTACATTCCTTGGCTTGTGCCCTTTCTTCCTTCTGGGCCAGCAGTGTAGCATCTTCTCATTCCAAGTCTTTCATTTCGTTTTCTGGCCCTATTGTCCTATCTGGAACTTCTAGTATGATGTTCCATAGAACTGGTAAAAGCACATAGCCTGGGTTTGTTCCTAATGTTAGTGAGAAAGCATCAGTCTTTTACTATTAAATATCTTTTTACAGCTACCTCTCTTTTAGATTTCTTTCATGTCTAAACATGACTATTATATTGCCATGTTTAATTCATAGTTTAACTGGATATCCAATTTTAGATTGGAAACAATTTTCTTTCAGTATTTTAAGTTTTCTTGTCTTTTAAATCCAGTATTGCTGTTAAAGTTTGAGAATATTGTGATTTCTCATCCTCTGATTTTTTTTCTCTGTCTCAAATTATTTGGATTCTCCTTCAACTCTAGTGTTCTGAAATTTCATATGATGTGCCTTGGAGTGTGTTTATTTTCATCCTTGGTATCCAGCATGTGGTGAGTCCTTTCATGTTAGAAAGTAATATCCTTCCCTTCTGGGATATTTTCTCAAGTTATTGATAAGTTATACCATTCTAGTTTGCTTTTTTCCTCCCATTTTCTATCTCTGTTATTTGGTCTACTATCTTGGAGATTTCCTCAACTTTATCATCAAAATATTTTAATAGTTTTTCATTTCTGTCATTTTTTTTAAACTCCCAAAATTTCCTCTTATTTTGTTTATTCCTCTTTTGTAGCTTCTCGTTCTGGTTTATGGGTATATCATCTCGTATTTCCAATATAGTAAAGTTTTGTGTCCTTGCTAAATTTTTATCTTTCTGCATAGTCTGTGTTTCTTCCAAGTCTTTTGTTTGTGATTCTACATCCTTCATCTTAAAAACTGTCCACAGATGTCTGGTAACCTCTAGCAACATTTGTGTTTACAGTGGTACTCTAAAAAGCTGATTAGAAAAATCAATTGCACTCTTACACACTAGGAGAGTTAGAAAAAAAAGTGGGAGGACATGTTCTGCAAAATACAACTATAGTATTTAAAACTGTGATATGGGCACAAAGGTAGGCAAATAGGTTAATAGAAAAGAGTGGACATTGTAACATTTGTACATATATATGTATATATTTTTCCAAATGTAAAAAAATGAAGTTGGTCCCCTGATTCATACCATATAGAGAGATAAATTCCGAGTGGATTTTATTTTTTTAATATTTATTTATTTTGCTGTGCTGGGTCTTAGCTGTGGCATTTGGGATCCTTAGTTGCAGCATACAAACTCTTAGTTGCAGCATGCGGGATCGAGTTCCCTGACCAAGAATCGCGCCCAGGCCCCCTGCCTTGGGAGCGTGGGGTCTTAGCCACTGGACCACCAGGGAAGTCCTGATTTTATTCTTAGAAAAGATAAAAACTTAAAAAAACTTAAATATTAAAGCAAAAATACAGATCTTTCTCAACTTACCAAAATACAGATCTTTCTCAACAGATCTTATAGGGTCTTGTCCCTATAAACTCATCATAAGTTGAACATGCCTTTAATATATCTAACCTAGTGAAAATCACAGCCTAACCTAGCCTACCTTATACATGCTCAGAACACTTACATTAGCCTCCAGTTGGCCTCAATCATCTAACACAACGCCTATTTTATAATGAACTGTTGAATATCTCATATTATTGGATACCACACTGAAAGTGAAAAACAGCACAATTGTTTACCCTTGTGATGCTATCGCTACCTAGCATCATGAGAGTAGTATACCACATATCACTAGCCTGGAAAAGACCAAAACTCAAAATTTGAAGTACAGTTTCTACTGAACACATGTCACCTTTGCACCACCATGAAATTGAAAAATTGTAAGTCAAATCATCATAATTTGGGGACTGTCTCTTGTGTTTTGAGATATGTGTTTTTGTGATATGTATGCCTTTAGAAAAACCTCTTTAGGAAATTCCCTGGCAGTTCAGTGGTTAGGACTCCATCTTCTCACTACTGGGGGGCCTGGGTTCAATTCCTGGTCAGGGAACTAAGATTCCACAAGCTGTGCCCCCCAAATCTCTTTATTAACAGAGGTAAATTTGTAAGCTCTGCCATTCTAAACGATAATGCTAAAAACTTTAATGAGAAAAATATCCAGTAACTTAAAAAAATTTAAGTATAGTTGACTTATGTTAGTTTCAGATGTACAGAAAAGTAATTCTTTTTGCAGATTATATTCCATTATAGGTTATTATAAGTTAATGGGTATAATTCCCTGTACTATACAGTAAAAATCCTTGTTACTTTATCTGTTTTATACAAAGTAGTTTGTATCTGTTAATCCCTTACTCCTAATTTGTCCTCCTTCCATCCCTCTGCCCTTTGATAACCATAAGTTTGTTTTCTATGTCTGTGAGTCTGTCTCTCTCTTTTATGTACATTCTTTTGTGTTATTTTTTAGATTCCACATATAAGTGATATATAGTATTTGTCGTTCACTTATTTCACTAAACATAATATTCCCTAGGTACATCCACATTGCTGTAAATAGCAGTATTAATATTTTACTTTTTAAAGGCTGAATAATATTCCATTCCATACACACACACACACACACACACACAATTTTTAAACTATCAAATGTCACTTATTAAATTCAAAATGATGTCATCAAAACAAAGATTTGTACAGATTTTTTTACTTCCTTGCAGAAATCACATATTACAAAAAACTTATTGAAGTATAGTTGATTTACAATGTTGTGTTAGTTCTACGTACACAGCAAAATGGTTCAGTTATGTATGCATAATCTTCTTCAGATTCTTTTCCCTTATTTTACAAAATAAAGTATGGTTCCCTGTGCTAAACAGTAGTACTTTGTTATCTACTTTTTATACAGTAGTGTATGTATGTTAATCTCAAACTCCTAATTTATCCCTCCCCCACATCCCCCCTTTGGTAATAATAAGTGTTTTCTATGTCTGTGGGTTTATTTTTGTTTTGTATATAAATTCATTTGGTTTTTTTTTTTTTTTGGATTTCAAACATAAGCAATATCATATGGTATTTGTCTTCTCCTGCCTGGCTTACTTCACCTAGTATGATAATCACTACAACCATCCATGCTGCTGCAAATGACATTATTTCATTCTTTTTTATGCCCAAGTAATATTCCATTGTATATGAGAATCCCATGGACAGAGGATCCTGGAGGACTACAGTCCATAGCGTTACAAAGAGTGGGTCACAACTGAAGTTACCTTCACAACTGAAATGAAGTGTATTTATATATATATAAATACACACACACACACATACACACACACACACTTCTTTAATCCAATTGTCAGTGGACATTTAGTTTGCCTCCATGTCTTAGTTATTGTAAGTGATTCCACTATAAACATTGGGGTGCATGTACCTTTTCTTCTTTTTTTTCTTTCTTTACGACCCCATGGACTGTAGCCCACCAGGCTCCTCCATCCATGGAGTTTTCTAGGCAAGAGTTCTGGAGTGGGTTGCCATTTCCTTCTCCAGCATGTACCTTTTCAAATTATTGTTCTGATTCTTTCCTGATAGATACCCAGGAATGGAATTGCTGAATCAAATGGTAGCTCTATTTTTAGTTTAAGGAATTTCCATGTTGTTTTCCATAGTGGGTTCATCAATTTACATCCCCATCAACAGTGTGAGTTCCCTTTTTCCCACATCCTCTCAGTTCAGTTCAGTCGCTCAGTCGTGTCCAACTCTTTGCTACCCCGTGAACCACAGCACGCCAGGCCTCCTTGTCCATCACCAACTCCCGGAGTCCACACAAACCCATGTCCATTGTGTCAGTGATGCCATCCAACTATCTCATCCTCTGTCATCCCCTTCTCCTCCGGCCATCAATCTTTCCCAGCATCAGGGTCTTTTCAAATGAGTCAGCTCTTTGCATCACGTGGCCAAAGTATTGGAGTTTCAGCTTCAACATCAGTCCTTCCAATGAACACCCAGGACTGATCTCCTTTAGGATGGACTGGTTGGATCTCCTTGCAGTCCAAGGGACTCTCAAGAGTCTTCTCCAACACCATCCTCTCAAACACTTGTTATTTGTAGACTTCTTGATGAGTCATTTGGACAGATGTGAAGTGATACCTCATTGTGATTTTGATTTTCATTTCTATAATAATTAGCTAAAGAGTCTAATAATGTCTGACTCTTTGTGACCCGATGGGCTCTAGTCCGTGGAATTCTCCAAGCCAGAATATTGGAGTTGGTAGCCTATCCCTTCTGTAGCAGATCTTCCCGACTGAGGAATTAAAGTGGGGTCTCCCACATTGCAGGCAGATTCTTTACCAGCTGAGCTACCAGGGAAGCCCCTAATAATTAGCTATGTTAAGCATCTTTTCATGTGTCTGTTAGCCATTCACATGTCCTCTTTGGAAAAATATCTGTTCATGTCTTCTGCCCATTTTTGATTGGATTTTTTTTTTTTTTTTTTGGCGGGAGGATGGGGCACACAGCTTGTGGAATCTTAGTTCCCCGACTAGGGATCAAACCAATGCCCCATGCGTCGGCAGCATGAAGTCTTAACCACTGGACCACCAGGGAAGTCCTGACTGGATTTTTTTACATTGAGTTCTATGAGTTCTTCATATATCTTAGTTACTAACCCCTTGTCAGTCATATCATCTGCAAATATTTTCTTCCCTCCCATAGGTTGTCTTCTTGTTCTGTTGGTTTCTTTTGCTGTGCTAAAGCTTTTAAGTTGAATTAGGCTCCATTTATTTTTTCTTTTTTTCTTTTTTTTTTTGCCTTGGGAGACTAATCCAAGAAAATAGTGCTACAATTTATGTCAGAGAATGCTTTGCCTATGTTCTGTTCTAGAAGTCTCACGGCTTCATGTCTTACATCTTTTTATTTTTCTCTCTGGTGTAATGGGAAGTTCTAATCTACTTGTTTTGTATGCAGCTGTCCAGCTTTTCCAGTACCACTTGTTAAAATGACCAATAATGCTTCGCTAGTTATATTTTCTCTGAATTATCCAAGCATAGTAATTTCACACATAGAGAAGCAGTTTTTCCCCATACACTTACACACATCATTTTTTTAAAACTGATGCATCCGCATGTGGAAATTTCCCTGGAACTATCACTAGTTATCTATTCATAAGGAAAATCATTTTCTAAAGGTACCTGGTCCTTACTTATCAAAATCAGTTTTGTAAGTAAAGCAAAAAATTAAGAGATAATTTTTTGTGGGCCAAGTTAATTTGGGAAGCCCTGGATAGTGTGAGTAAGTGGAATAGCCATGACAAAACCAAGACCAAGGCATTAGCATAAATAAAGGTTTTATTGGTCAGTCTGGGTGACGGACACTCTGACAGACCTTCAGTTCACTGTTCTGCACACCCGAGGACCTGAGGCGGCAGGAAGACAGCTAAGCCCATTAGTACCAAGCAAAGGTAGGAGGCGGAAAGAATCTAAAGGCCTCTGAGGATAATTAACAAGGCTACCGGGACCGGAACCAACGTCCTAGGAACAAATCCAGGATGGATGAAGAATCATCCAAGGATGGAGGTGTTGGTGATTCTGGACCTAAAGGAAAAAGTGATACACACAGGCTAAATCAAAGGGATTGCAAAGAGGCAAAGGAGAGCAGTAATGTGAAAGGGCAGGAGAGTAACGGTTTCCCTTTCCCATGGAATTGAGAGATGGATCCCTTTCATTTATACTCTTCACTTACCACCTCTAGGACTGCCGCCTGCCTCTTGATGGGTTACTGTGGTCTCTTTCCGGCCCTCACTGTCCACCACAGTCCGGCGCTCCTCTATAGTCTACAAGGAGAAGTCCCCCCACCATATCCCTAACATCACTAAAGGTGAGTTCACTGGTTTCTTTACATAGTCCCCCTTTCCAGAACATTCTCTGGTTACAGTTGCCTTTACCCTTCTCTCCCAACTCACCCCATCTGGCTTAGTGATCTTGGTCACAGAGACACTCTTGAAATAGGTTTTGGGTTGGGGCTGCAGAACCGGGCCAAGACCCTCCTGAGAAACCTGGGAATCAAGATCTAGGAGGGCACAGAAAGGAAACAAGAAAGAGTCCAAAGCAAAGAAGGGAACAAATGTGGTGGACAGAAATTTCAGGGAGAGAGACTACAGGGCTGGTAAATGTCCTCTCCCTCCAGACTTACCATTGTCTTCCCTGGCTCTAGAGTGGGGGGTCACAGGCCATGCATCATCAAACTGTAGAAGAAGCCAAAGTAGGTCAAATGACACCTTTCAATCTGAAATTTGAGGGGCCCCAGAGCCCAAACTATTTCCAAGTTCCAAAACCACTTTTTTCAAGAGAAATGATCCCAGCAGGATGGCTTTCTTTACTCACTCCTCCTCCTTCCTACCTGATTCATGTATTTCTCTACCAAAAAGCATTCCTGAACTGACACTTTTCTGTCCTCCTTCAACATTTCTGCTTTCTCCAAGGATCATCTACAGTAATTTTTAACAAAAAGCAGAACTCCCATTTCCTCCCAAAGAAAATTCTACACAAAGTTTAATATAGAAAACAGATAAATACAACCCAAGTCTGTTAGATTCCAGCAAGGTTTCCAGTCTTTGCAGTCTTCTCCACAGATCCCACTTCAGGCCCAGATGTACTCACCCTATGAAAAGGTCTCTGGGGGTCCCAGTCTGGTGCTGGTTTGGGGGATTCAGATCTTGCATCACTCTCCAAGCCCCCACCAAAGATCTTGGGCTGGTGACTATCTGGATACTTAAGCATTGAGTCCCGAAGCGTCTGTCCTTCCTGTCGTCTCTCACCAGGTGTCTCTGACTCAGGACCTGGAAGTTCTGCAGAAAGGTGGCAGGTGGATGCTGGGAGTGGGAAAGGACTTGGGCTCTTTTAAATCTCCTTGAAATCATCAGCTTTCTCACACTTCCCAAACCCCAACTACTCTCTGCAAGTATTTTTTTTTTCACCCACCGACCCAGTAGAAACCACAGGTTCTTCCCCAGGAGCATCCACACACCAGGAGGGCGGGAAGGCAAGGTCCAGGCCCCCATCTCGCTGAAGATGTTATTGAAATCCCGTACTAGGTCATCAAAGCCGAAGTTATCGTGGAAACGCATTCCTCCTCCAGGGCTGAAGCTGAAGCCAAAGCTAAATTCCTCGGGGGGCTGGGTACCCTCAAACCTCGAGTTCCCACGACCCCACGTGACTCCTTCTTCTTCCTCTTCCTCATCATCTTCGTCTTCATCGCGAGTCATTCCTCCAAAAAAGGGATCTCTGTGGCTAGGGGTGGAGGCAGATTAGCCACCAAAACTTCAGTACTACTTAAACCATAACATCAGCTAATGCGCGACAGAGTGGGACAAGAGTTGGGATCTGAGACCCTGAAGCGAGGGTAGAGGACTGGCCATCAGGTTTGTTTTGCTTCATCAAAGTCGTGTCCCGCCCCCGCAGCTTCCTGCGGTTCTTCTTAAGTGTTTCCCAGCCCCTCCCCTCCCCTCCCCTCCCCCAAGGTCTTGCTCACTTGTCCTCTTCCCCGGAGCCCCATTGTCTTCCCCACCCGGTACCCCTGTTGCATCACCCTAGATTGGAGAAAGGCTTAAGCGGCTGTTTCTTAACGACCGCCCTGGTTACTGTCGGGGGTGTGTGTTCAATGTTGACCTTCTTTTCCGCAGGAGTTGTAGGAGTGGAGAAAAGGATGTTTTTCCAAAAATAGGGTGTCAAGGGTCAAGCTCCCCTCAGAGCACTCCCGCCCCTCCGTGTCTGGCCCGAACCCGCTCTCACCTTCGAGGTCCAGAAAAGCCGAAAAAGCCCCGAAAGAGGTCAAAAAGGCTCATTCCCGCAGTGGGACTCGAACCTTCGAAGCCCACAGCTGGCAGCAGCCAGAGCTACGCTGTCGGAAATTGAGCGAACGTCAGACCACGCTGCCGGAAAGCAAGCATGCGATCGCACACTGTCGTAAAACAACCGTAAGCCGGCCGTCGCTGAAGGGCGGGGCGGGCGATCCTATCAAATTCTAAAGGCTTTCAGTTTTGCCCCCACCTGTTTCCTGTGAAGGGGGCGGGCGTACTGAATTTTTATTTTCCAACGAACACTTGCCCTCTAAGCCAATTCTTTTCGCCGACCAACCCACTCCAATAGGGTTTCGAGGGGTTGACGCTTGATGGCACTGGAGACAGCCGCCAGAGGGCACCCCACCCACACAAATGAACCGGACCCAGACCCTCCCTCATTGCAGACTCACCACACCCACGGACTAGTGTTCTGCCTTAACCCACCTCGCTCCCTTCTTTCATCCTGTTATGTTTCTCGCCTGACTTAAGTCTGGTATTAGAGGAATGGACAAAATGTATCAAGCTCCTACTTTAATAATGACATCCCCAGAGTAAAAGACACAGGAATGCATGGATTTAACTTCATCTCTCCAGCTATTTAGTTTGTCAAGATAGGCTCTGCAATCATCAGAATAGACTTTGTAAGAGAGCAAGGGAAACTAGTCGTTTTGGGAAGGAAGAATTTGGAGGTATCAGTATCCCCTATCAATGACTTTCAAAGCTTCTCCCCCTTTCTGTACCCCCACCTCCTTCCCAAACCTGGCCTTGCTCTAGCCTCCTCCTTTTCAAGGGTTTGGATATTAGCTGTGTGAAATGAAAACACTCAAGAAGCAAGACCTACTGCTTCAGTTTTACTAGTCAACAGTGCATGTTTTGCACTCATTTCTTTCCAGTTCATTTGCCTGGACCCATCTAAATTAAACTTTGATTCTCTTAATACAAAGTGATTTCTTTCAGTTCTTGCTTAATCCCTTTCCTTTCCACCATCAGCTATCCCACTCCCTTCACTCCCTAAAATCTGCTACAGATCTGAAGGAAATGAAGTTTTGCAATGATTCTTTCCAGGCACCACTGTGAAATTTTTGAGGGAGGGCGAGGGAATCCCCTCAACGGCAGCACATTAAGGTCAGAGTTCTTAAAGGGCGAAGATTCCGTTTTTATTCCACTGCCTTCGGGGCCTGCTAGAGAAGGCCCAGTTGGTACAGTAATATTTATTCACCAAGCTGGTCATCGACGAGACTGAGGACATCCTAGACGGAGCAAGAATGGGCAGAGGCTGAAGGTAGAGGTTTTCTTTTTATATATACAAGACACATTAATCCATTAAATTTGAGGACACAGTACAAAAAAAAAAACCACTTCAACTAATTCATCTGACAATGCTGTTCATATTCATGACGCCATTTTTTGTTGTTGTTGTTTTGTTTCCTAATAATAAAGGAGGAGACTCAGGGCTGTTGGGCTGATATATATTTGGGGGTCCCCCCTCCCCACCTCACCCACACACCACCAGGGTGAACAGGAGGAGGAGAAGAGAGGGCAGGGCCCACAGCAAAGTTTCATAATCTTGAATGCAAGGGAGGAGGAAGAGAGGAAAGGAAGAAAAAAAAAAAGGAGAAAATACAAATCCTATAATACATACAACAGAGTGGGGATGGTATGGGAATGGGACAGACGTGAAGCTGAGGCATGGGGTGGGCCGCTGGGGGTGGGGGGTAGCGGAACCCCCCACATTCTTTTCTCTCTTTGATGCTGTTTCCATAGTTGCCAGGCTGAGAAGCCCTCTCAGAAGATGGGACCGGGAGAAGAGGATCGGGGCCTCAGTTGGCCCCCCAGCTGTAGCTGTTGTAGGCAGACTTGTTGGTCTGGGGCTTCTGCGGGATGGAGCTGGTCTGGCTACGTTGCCCGCTGCCCGTCTGCAGGGGAATGGGAGGGTGAATGGGGAGGAAAAAGATGTCGAGTTAGTGGGACAAATTTATGACATCTTCAAGTGGAGATTTAGAAACTGTTTTACTCTCCCATTCCCCTGGCTTAGAAACTACTCTGAAGCTTGCTTCTCAACCATCAGAAATTTGGTTTATATGGCAGTTAAAAGCACCTCTGACAAGTAAAAAAGCACCTATAAACTTTAAATAAGGGAAAGATGAAAAGAGGGCAGGATACTTTTGGAGGCAAGATAGTGAATCAGTTCTACTCATTTTCAATTCCACCTCCCCCCACCCCTCAAACCCATCCTCTCCTGTTCCCCGAAGGCTAACTCTCTAGAGAGAATTATGGCCTCTTGGAGATGGGTAATCACAAGGTGATTTCACTTTCACTGATCCCTATAAATGCCTCAATTTGGGTATCTGTAGTTGAGAGCAAGGAAGTCCTTACTCTAGCTTCCCAAGCCACCTATGAGGAAGGGGGAGAGGTCACTTGCACCACCCCAGGGCTCCCCAGCCCTATCACACATCACATCTGTGAGCCTATTTCAGGGAAGATAAGAGAGTCTGAGGCCCCAGGCTCCAGATGCTGCTCCAAGAATCCTTTCCATTCCAGTAACCAAGTGTTTCAAAAGTCAGGGAAGGGTAGAAAGAAAAAGAGCAGTGAGGAGGGGAGGACGAGAGAGGAACGGGAGGCCAGAGAGCTCAGCAAGGTGTGTGTGTTCGTGTATCCCGCCTTGTGACCGTGCAATCTCTTCTCTTCACGTTCCCTGAGACTGTGGAGGTGAAATGGGGACTGAAAAGGAGTGGGTTCAAGCATATCATCATTCAGTTTCATTACCTGCTCCTCCTGCTGGCGCTGGCAACAGAGAATCATCTGCAAATATGGTAGCTGAGGCAGAACCAGGATATATGGAAAATAAAGGGACAAACTTTGACAATAGAACTCCACCATTAGAAGGGAAAGCTACAATGTCAGGGAAGGGGGAAGGCTGGGAGAGGTTAAGAGGGGAGGTGTGAGCCAGGTCTGATGGGATGAGGACAACTGTGCTATGGGAGGAGGTGGAGGAGAAAGGCACCAAAGGAATCAGGGAAAAAAGGTTGCAATCTGGCCCCTCTCTGACATATCCTTTGCTGGCCCCTCGTGTTATGTGCGCTGTGTCTGTATGTGCTGTGTGCCCATGGCTGGCGCTGGGGAGGATTGGGTGAAGTTGGTGGTGAGGAAGGGTAAGAAAAGGAAAGGGGAGGTAGTTTTAGGGATAGGAAGGAAGAGGAAGGGAAAGGAAAGAGGGGGAAGGGCTATTACCTGGCCATCCTGCTGCAGGTGATGGTGAAGGATCTGGGAATGCGGCTGCTGATGGGGAGTCAGGATGTGCATAAAGGGGGCAGGTGGGTAGGCAGCAGCTGTGGCCGGATTGATGGGCCCCCCACTTCCTAGGGCTGAAGGCAAGTTGAAGGAGGCAGCAGGAGTACCGGAATGAAAACCTTGTTTCTCAAAGGACTGCTATCCAGAAGAATAGGAGGAGAGAGAGAAAAAGGATCAGCAAACTATTCCTTGGAATTTCTGAATCTAAGATCCCCCACCCTGATAGAGCAGCATGGTGTCACAGGAATGCTGCACTTGAAGTCAGATATTCAGGTCTCTGCCTCAGTTCTAGTCTTTAATAGCTGTGTGATCCTGAGAAAACTATTCAGTCTGTCAGCCTGTTTTCTCTTACATGAATCAGGGATGCTATTAACCTCTCAGTTGTAAGGACCAAATAAGAGGACAGATGTGTGAAAGCACTTTGTGAAATCTGACATCATTCATGAACACAGGGAAATCTGTTGACTACTATTAGCACTATTAGCACTACCTCTGGAGTTGGGTAAAAATTAGAACTTGTTGGATATTTTTTTTAAAAAATGAATACACACTGAGGTATCTTAAGTGTTAATGGTCTTGGTCATGAAGCACTCCACCACAACTCCTAATACTTTACCTGGAACTTTTAATTATTTATGGTGTGCGTGTGGGAGCAACACAATACTAATCTGTGCATAATTTGGATGCCTCCTTGCTTTAATTACTGGGCTGTGTTGTATCCTTTCCCACTCTGTTATAGACTTAGAAAGAATGGGAAGAACTAGTTTCCTTCCATTCTGTATCTATTCTCTGAGAAACTTATGAAAAGGTTGGGAGTAAGTAAAGGGCCAGGAAAACTTGCACAGTAAACGACATGACATCACAACAATTTACCACACTTCATCTTCCTGTAACATTTTTCTTTTTTCCAAGAGGGCTAAATTTAAACTTTAAGAACTCACTCACTTTCTAGTAGGATGGGTTTCCTGATACCTCTCTTAAGGAGATTGTTCTTGTTCCCTGTATTTCCCCGCCCTTTGGCCACATGGCTTGTGGGATCATAGTTCCCCGACCAGGGATTGAAGCCGAGCCCATGGCAATGAAAGTGCCAAGTCCTAACCACCAGACAGCAAGGGAATTCCCATGTTCAGTGTTCTTCTGTCACTGCAACTCCCCCTCCCTGATATCCACCTCTCTCTCCACTTCTGCCCAGAGCCAGGCACCTACCTGGGTTTTGGAGTACACAGAACCCGAGATATCTGGCACGCCTGTATTACTGGAGGTGACTGACACACCTGGGGGAGGAGGAAACAGACAGGAGGGTTAGCTCAGCTGACTGTCTGGCCCCATCCCTGGGAAATGATGATGCTTTTCTAGCTATAGCACTGCAAGGGAATTTTGGTCTGTTTTTCCAACTTCATGTCAGTCCTGAGGAATAAGAGCTCATGACACAAGAAGGTTCCCTAAGGAGTTCTCTTGCCCTTTCCCGATATATACCGTTTATGTGAGAGTGAGGTGTGTTGTTTTTGGGAGCACCAGGGAATATAGCCAAACTTCACTAGCCTATGACTTTCAAAACACTCTCTGTGCCAAAGCCCAACAGGACTGTATTAAACTTTTCATGTCCATTTCAAATCAATCAGCCCAAACTCCACTCAGTTCTGCCGTCTTGCTGCTGAGTGGGCTCAAAATTCATGCCTCCACAGCATAAGGAAAGTACTAAAGGAGAAGTTCAGTTCAACCCCCAAGAGCACTTTCATTCTCAGAGCCTCAGTTTACTTATGCCAGCTTCCCTATTGTCTTGGTACTACTAGGCTACATACTTACAATTTAAAGAGCAAATTTCCATTTACTCAATTTAAGCCTAAGTGTGGAGAGGAGAGAGGATAGACAGGGTTAGGCTATCTCTTATAGCCTAGGTGGAACACAAAATCCAACTGTCATTCTAGTTTACAATTTCAGCTTTTCCATGAGGTAAAAGCTCCAATCCATACTGCAGCAACTTGTGTGTTTCCTATTTAAAAACTCCCTATACCACCACTATAATTTTATGGAAACCACAACGATACAATTCCCCATTTTAATCTGTACTCCTTAAACTGAAATACACATACTGTACCTCCCAGGGTATGAGGCAGTAAGAATAGGAAAAAAGCCATCAGGTAAAATAACCCAGCATCTTACTAGCGAAACTGTATGCAAATATTGAAGAAAAAGTAACTGAAATTTTACTAGGAATTTAAAGCTTGTTTTCTAAACATCTGTTTAATCTCAGAAAGTGAGATAAAACGAGACTTCAGAAAAACTTCAGTCTGGGTCTTTGGATTTTCCTCTGCTGTTAGGATCATTTTGATGAGTTTTTTAGAACTAAATTGATGGACTCACCCAACACACACACACACACACTCTCTGATGGAGTGACAAATGAGGAATCCTCCATTTACCCACAATTCAATAGCGATCTCCGTTCACACACACACACACTGATGGAGTCACAAATGAGGAATCCTCCATTTACCCACAATTCAATAACAATCTCCATTCAAACTCCAAAATCCAAATCCTCCCTAGACCAAGGCAGCCTTCAAAAGCTAAGCCCACCTTGGACAGCCACTTTAGAATCTTCCCAGTAGAAGTGGCGTTTACCCTGGAAAACCCTCCCATATCGTAAGTCCAGTTTCAGGGAGGAACAAACACAAAATAGGAAAAGAAAAGAATTACAGACACTAATGGCTCGGTGATAAAGAACCTGCCTGCCAATGCAGGAGATGTCGGTTTGATCCCTGGGTCAGGAAGACACCCAGGAAGAGGAAATGGCAACCCACGCCAGTATTCTGGGCACAGAAATCCCACGGACAGAGGAGCCTGACAGGCTACAGTCTGTGGGGTTGCAAGAGTCAGACATGACTTAGCAACTAAACAACAACAGAAACCAAGCATGAGAAAACACTTTCCCATTTTCGAAGCATCAACTCTACATTTTAATGGCGCTGGAGTAAAAGGGGACAACACAGGAACTAACCAGGTAGTTTTTTCCTTTCCTTTTTCAGCTCCCAGGTGCCCATTTGGCACATCACTGGTAACAGGCATAACTTTAGGAACAGAAATTCATTTATGAAAAAAGCTAAGCTAACGAGGAGGTTTGTGTGGAAGTGTTGAGAGTAAGGTGAAATGGACAGGATAAAAATAGAACATCTCTGAGGGAAACCAGAAGAGACAATAACCTTTACAGTGAAGGTTCAAACAGCTTGCCAGCACCCTTGGTCATCCCATACAGAATGGAAGAGATGGCTGTTCTCAAGCCTAGTGGTAGGAATTTAGCTCCAATGTGCCCTTAACTGGTCTCATTCTTTCTAGAGGCTGGACTGGCTCAAAAACAGCTTCTAGTCTAGAAGCCTTGATTGGGCTACTGGTTGAAACAACTGGAGATGCAGAAAAAAACAAAATAGTGTAGTAGCCCTAAATGGACTCAGTGTAAGCATTTGAGACCCTAGAAAATAATAGGCATTCATTTCCCTACCTACTATTCATCAATTAGAAATCTCAGACTACAGAGTTTTTTTGCTTTCCTTCCAACAGTCAACATCCCCTGGTTAATCCACACTCCCAAGCAGTGATGATCACACAAACACAATGTGGATGGCGGGGAGGAGAAACAAGAAATCTCTCCCAGCATGGCAACCCCTGAGAAAGCTGGGCACACTCAAAAGACAAAATTACTTCAGAGGGCTGGGAACAAATACAAAGAAGGTCAAATATCTGGGTTTCCAATTAACCAAGAACGGAGTTCTCAGTATCCAAGTTAACTCTACGAATGAAGGGCATTAGGAGGGGGTGAGAATTTCCGTAAAGGAGATGTCTAGCCAAACCTCTCCCACACATCCTTAGCTACACCCAACAAGTGCGAATTGACTAATAATCCACAATCCCTAAAAAGCCATCAAGGGACTATAAGAATAATGTTCCAGGCTAGAAGAGTTTCCATAGCCCGAGTCATCAACTAGCTGGTCACTCAAGAGTTTATCAGATCTCAGCCAGCCATGTGGCCTCTGGGAACCAGACGTGGGTACTAAACCTGGAAGATACTTTCATAACAACCGTCCTGAACACCATCTCTTTAGCCTTTTACAATGACATGACACTCATTTTTCTGTCCTTTCCTCTCTGCTTATGTCAGAGACAAGGGGAAGATCTAAACTGAAAAGTGAAGAGCTATAAGCAGCATGGAGAATGGGGAATTTTCTACAAATAGCTTTCTTTACCAACCAATCAACAGGCTGAGAACTAAGGCCACTTCCCCTCCCCCACCTTAACAGAGTCACCATACTGAAAAGTTAATGGTTCTTTGACTATGGCCACCCTCCACCCACAGCACAACATTGGCTCCTAGAGTCCAGAAAGACATGCACGGAAAGAACGCCAGAGTTAGCTAAAGAAATACCACAGTTTATTGAGGACTACAAATATTTTGTTACAAGTTGAAACTACATGCCTTCCAGAAATCAAAAGCAACAGCAGGTGTGTGCATTGATGCTTCGGAGGAGGTGCTGCACCGCTTGAATTCGAAATGGGTAAGACAGGGTCAGACACATGGGGCAGAGGGAAATGAGGCAAGGGCAAGTTCAAAAGCCCAGAAGGTATCCACAAACTCATTCCCCCAAGCCACGCAGGCCATGGCCACAGCTCAGCAGGCTCTCCTCAGTGGTCTGGTTTCTGAAACAAGACTTCAGTGCAAATTTATACACACACACAAAACACAGCCCCCAGCCTTGGGCCAAATTAGCTCTCTGCCGTCCAGAAATGCTTGTAAGGGGGTGGATATTTTCTTCCTAAAAGGAATCAAATACATAAAAATAAATGAATTTAGAGGTTGATGAGGAATGGGATGACAAGAGCCCTCTGTGGGATTGGGAACTGGGGGTCCTCAAAGGGTTGTTATAGGTTTCTGAAATCTTAGGGAAAAACTAGGATTTCCACAACCAGGTAATGCCACCTTCTTATATTACCAATCATCTACGTCTTAAAATTCTTGAATCTGGTCCAGCTAAGACCTAACCCTAAACTCCTGTAAGAGGGCCACTCTAAGACAAGAGCTTGTAAGCCTCCCTACCAAGGACTAGAGCTGACCTGCTCAGTGCGAGGGGTCCCGAGCCACAAGGAGTCTGTGTATTTAATCTCAGTGAGTTTAAATACAGGAGGTTTAATCTCAGTGAGTTATCTCAGGATTTCTTTACTTTAAATCTCAACTCACTATAAGTCATACAACACAGTTCAAAGCTCCACCTGATTGACAGTTTCCAGACCTACTGCCCTCTCAGCTCAGTTTCCCAATTACTGAAAAACCTTGGACAATTTTAACCATCTGGAGCCCATACAAGGGTGAAGAACACAGGTGCAGCTCCATCCAAACCATCATGAAACCATAACTGAGCTAAGAATTTTAAAGAACAACCCTCAACTTCAACCCCAAGCAATGGCAACCACCTACTCTCCATACACATCTATTAGGCACTGAGAAAAGTAGAATTGTTTTATTCAAAAACTCTTACTTCCTTACTTTCCAAAAACAGACAGCAGGTGTCAGGTATGGGAGTGAAGGATAGGATAAATATCTTTTAGGTCAGCGTCCATTCAGAGGATCCCCGTATTTCCCTCCCTGCCTTCAGCTGTACAGTGGACTTTGTGAAGAAACCAGCCATACAAATGAAGGAACCCACAGGTCCAACTCTCCCTCTATTGAGCATTTGTGCCCTACTCCTTTCTTTCCACATCTTAGGCCCTCTAGATAGGGAATAAAATGAGAGGCCACATGAGGAAAGTAGTACTATAAAGAGATTTCAACCAAACCTATTACAGCGTCTTAGCTACGAACTCGTTTAACTCTTCTATTCAGTGAATGAATATATCACCTACTGTACTTACCAGTACCTTAAATGTTAACACCTGCCCCCACTGAAAAATCTCAGTAAAATCTTGCTTAGATTTGGGTGGGCCCCTTGCTTCCCACCCAAAGTGTAGGCCAGCCAACATATTCTAATAGCCAATTTGTGCCCCAGGGCATTCTCGTCCTGAGTAATAAATACATGTTCTTCTATTAAGCTCTTCTGTTGGTGCTGCTCAGACAGTAACCCAAGTCAGACAAACATGAACAATCATACCTGGAGCAGCAGCACACCCTTACCAGTCCTATTTTCTCAAGCATCAAATCTTCCTCCCTGAAACTCATTTAATAACATCCCAATGACAGCCAGGGGTCAAGGTTAGCTTACCAGTGTTGTATCCATGAGACCCATAACCACTTGGCTGTTGGAAAGGGGTGGCTGATGCATTCACACTGACATTCACACCATGCTGCTTGGAAGAGGTAGGAGCCACCTGAAGAACAAAAGGCCAGCACTACAGTGAAATGGCGGCAAAGTTACCATTTAACCTACTCCAGAGACTGGGCATTCAAGACGGCTACCCATCCTGAAGCAGGCTGTCCAGTCTGCTTAGCAAAACGGCTCAGGGAGTGAATGACAGTCTGAGGGAAGCAAAGCTATACATTGCCCCTTTAGCTAATTCTAACAACAGGGAGTCCCTCATCCCAATACCACCTATCCAGCCCCAATCCCTCTCCCAGGCCAGAAGTGGAAATTGTTCTCCTTATTTGTTATCAAAAAGTCATCTAGCTTTGAAAGTAGCTAAGCTAGTGTCGAGGATTCTTCACTACAAGTAAAGACCAAGTCCAAGCACTTACAGGGAACACAGCAGGCCCATACTGGAAGGTGCTGGGAAGGCCAGGAACCCCTGTGTAGTATGGCAGGCTGGTGTAACTGTAGCCAGGAGGCAGCGCCGGGTTCAGGAATGTCTGCTGCGTGGTATGGTGAGTCTGCGTCTGGTTCTGTTGGGGTTGGGCCAAGGTTGTGGCTGGGGCCGGGGAGGAGGCATCCCCACGGCCGAACTTTGTGAGGTCACCTGTGAAAGGAGAGGCTCAATGTATCTGCCTCTTTTACTCCCCACATCAATGTAGAATTACCTTTTCTGGTTTCACATGATCCAGGAGAGACTTGGTTAAAGTTCAATTCTTTGAATTTTATTTTTTTGAGGCTCCATTTAGCATTGCTCAGGACACACTCTGCACAGTGCCAGTCAAGGACTAATGAGGCATGGCTGTGCAATACTGTGGCAGAGACAAGCTTCCAGAATAAAGCTCCTATATGGTTTCTCTGCCCACCTATGTTCTTTCATCTCTTCCCCACCCGACCCCCTACTTCCCCTCTCTGCTTTTCCTGCATGGGGAAAACTCCATATAGGACCTGAAAAACAGTGACAGTCAATAAGGACAACAGGTCAGGCCTGTGGCCTGGCAAGGCATTAAGACTGCCATGTAAATAGGGAACAGGAGTAGAGATGAGCAAAGGAAGGTCAGTTCAACCTCTATACTTACTCTAAATCTACTGACCCTAATTCATGACATCCATTTTGTATAATATTTCTGTCAAAGATCTTAAGGTGAAAACTGGATCTACTAATCAGGTTTCTGCCACCAATACCAACACAGCTTCCCTTTATTCAGCCTCATCCCAATCCTACCAGAATAAGGGTTGCTGGCCAGGCTACCATCCCTCCCAGTCAGTGGAGTGGTGGGTGTGGGAAATGGGATGCTGTAGTAATCCTGAAAGACAGAAATAAAAGAGACTCAGTGCCACTCATTATTGGCATGACACATTGTACAAGGTGAGAAGCAAGAGAATGTTGGAGAACTGCAGTTTATCCAGCCATTAATGAGCTGGCAAGAGCTAGCACAAACTCCATATTACTCTTGCATACACTGTCCCCCCTGCCTGGCCATGGAGATAGTCAGGCAAGGTCTACAAGTATGCCCACCAGGAAAACGCTTCAAGTCCATCAGTACCAATAATATTCTAGATAAATTTTAAACCTCTAGATATAATCCTTAATAGTCTACCACTATGAAGATAATACATCTTCCTTCTAGAATTCATCAAAGTGTTTGAGACATAAAGAAAGCTTAAAATATGTTTAATTCAAAGATGCCACAACTTTTTTTTTTAAAGTAACCTTCTATTAGAACCACTCTCTAAGTACATTCTAATAGGTTGAGAAAAAGCCAAGTCTGTGACTTATCAAGTAAACATCTGGAATAATTCAAACATTAAGATCACTTTCTTTCTCTAAGCTCTACATCCATATACTCACCAATGGAAATCTTGTCTGAAGCATCTGCAAGTCATCATAACCATATACCTGTGGCTGAAAGATAAAAACACGTTAACAGTATTAATGGGAACTGGTCATGATGGTAGCAAACCAAGGAGCTAAAAGACAAGATAAATCAACAGAACTTTCATCTTCATTCATGAGAAAAAAAGAGGACATAGATTATTTCCTTCATTTTCTTTAAGAAATGAAATGCGAAGAGATTACATGATTCATGAAAGGCCTTGAAGTTTTCCTTGAGCTACATACTGATTCAACTAGGCTGTCCTCTGGGTAGCAGTGGGGTACATAAGTCACACATGAAAAGTTAACTTTATTTTGCCAGTCTTTTTCTCCATTAGCCTTCAAAATATGGCTTGAAATTCCTCTCTCTCAGAAAGGATTCACATTTTACTCTATTATTTAACCGCTGGATACTAAGGTAGTGTGTTAACTATTTAAAAAGTGCCACTGGGTATTTAATTTGTATGATAATCTAAACTCTCTGAAGGCAAAAACAGGTGTTTTGATTTTTTTTTTTGGGGGGGGGGAGTATTTACAATGCTGTGTGAGTTACAGGTGAGTAGGTTCTCATATATCCACTCTTGTTTTTTTGATCCTTTTTCCATATAGGCCACTGGAGTACAGAGCTGAGTTACCTGTGCTGCACAGCAGGTTCTTATTAGTTACCCGTTTTACACACAGTAGTATGTACATGTCAGTCCCAACCTCCCCATTTATCTCTTCCCCTCCTGTATCCCCTGGTAATCATAAGTTCAAAAAACAGGTATTTAAAAAAAATGTTTCTAAATAAATATCCTTCATCTTAATAAGCACTGAATACATAAAACACAGCAAGACAAAAGGCTACTCCTGTTATTCACCTATTCTCAGAGAACCACAGACTAACTCAGGGAACTCTACTCTCATAGGTCAGAGCCAGCATAGACCCCCAGGATTAGGAATCAATCCAACTAGAGAAAATAATTTTCTAGGAAACTGAGGGATTCACTAACACAACAGACAAGTTCACAGTGACACTCTAGCCTCTGGCTTCTGAGGCCCAGTAATTCTTTCACACAGAGAAAATACACAATAGAGGACCTGGTCTAGGTTGAGCCCTTCCTCTTAAAAAAAATTATTTCCCCCCCAAACTACAAAGATTAAAGACTACACATGACAACCACTCATTAATTATGTATAGTCTTCCACCTGAAGTCACAGCAATAAAGACTAGGCATACCACCTTCCTCTTTTGGAAAAGATCATTCAGTCTCACTTACCGGGTAGGCATGTAACAGCCCTGGAGCCATAATATATGGATTAGGCAACAATGGCGGGACCCCAGGAGGGAGGTTGGGAGGAGCTTTTCCTAAAAGAGAAATTATATTTTTATCCTGTCACACCACTACTTTGCTCCTCCATCCCAAAGGAAGGTAATTGAACTTCTACACAGGGTTACCTGAAGTCGTAGCAACTGAGCTTCGAGTGGAGGCTGTGACGGTAGAGTTGCTGCCTAGGCTGAGGCCCAAGCTACTGCCACTACTGAGACTGGAGGAGACACTGACCACTGGGGGAGGAGCAGAGACGGTGCTGGATGCGGTGGAGAAAGTGCTGGAGGAAGAATGGAGATTCGCCTCACTCTCCACGCTCGTGTGCTTCAAAATGGCAGTGCAGTGGAAAAGAGGAGGAGGAGACAGTGATTAGTGTAACAGGTCAGGAAAGACATTCCCTTCTGTTGATTCTGTCACACCAACTTCCCAATTAAAGAGGCTGAGGCAGGGTACTGGGCATCCTCTGCCAAAATAACTAGAATAAATGATTAAATACTCTCCAGCTACACATTCACCAAGATTTATCTGGTAAAGATGGTTAGCAATGGGTCCACTGCACATTATCACCCTGTTCAAAAAGCAGCAGAGCGAGTAGGGACAAACTCCCTAGAAACCAATACTGACTGCCCAAGGAGACAAAAGATAAGTTAGGTCTGAAAAATACATCATAGCCTCCTCGACTACTATTCTTCACTAGGCTAACACAACAGACAAGTTCAGAGGCTAGAAAAAAGTACAAGTTCTAATGCATTTAAACCTGAAATAGTATACTAGAGGAAAGAGAAAATCCTAAGAAAGCCTCAGCCCTCATTACCTGGTCCCAGGCTTTTGACAAACCAGACATGCTTTCCCTGAAACAGGTCCTTTTGAACTGAGTTTTTTTCCTTACCATCTCAGCTTAATTCCACAAATATAGTTGTCACAAAATCACAACAGTGAAATTAATTCTTTAGCCAAAAGCACTCATCTGGCCTTTACTTTCTTTTTTTTTTTTTTTTTTTGGCCTTTACTTTCATAGGATGCCTAGACTCCTTATTTTCAGGACTCAGGTTTGGCAAATCCCAGAGTGAAAATGGCTGTATCAGTTAGAAAAAAAAATGTTCTTACAGAATTTATCACAGCATACAAAGCCCCACCCAGTTTCAGTGTCTTAAAAAAAAGTCATCAGTGTCTTAAAAAAAAGTCATCTACTCAGGAAAGTAATGCCCGGGGCTTTAAGAGTTAGCCCACAGCTCTGCAGTGTTTCTGGATTCTTCTGCCTCCCTTGGCTTCAAGTGTCCTTTACCCCTTTTCCTGCAACCTTAGATCTGTTGTCATTTTGCCACCTCATGAAGAAATTTTCAAGAGTTGCTTCTTGGGAGAATCTTATGGTTAGATAATTGTTTGAGTATAATAAGACCACATTTCCTTTTCCCACATTCACACTTACCAAAAGAGTGGATGTCGAAGTGCGCCCAGAAGATGTTGATGACGAAAGGGTATTCTGCTGAGTAGATAACGTGCTGTAAGGATAAAGTGGTTGCCATCAGCCACAGTGCTACGGTTACTGCCTGACGTGGAGCTTCAGTCAAGAACTGGGGACTAGGCTGGGGACTTCCCTAGTGGTCCAGTGGTTAAGAACCCACCTGCCAAAGCAGGGGACACAGGTTTGATCCTTGGACTGAGAACTAAGACCCCCTCATGCCTCGGGGCAACTAAAGCTCATGCACTGCAACTACTGAAGCCCGTGCACCCTAAAGCCTGTGCTCCGCAAGGAAAGAAGCTACTGCAATGAGAAGCCCGCACACCACAACTAGACAGTAACCCCCACTCCCTGCAACTAGAGAAAGTCCATGTGCAGCAACAAAGAACCCATGCATTGCAATGAAGACCCAGCGCAGCCACAAAAATTAACAGAGGCCAGACACAGAGAACTAATTTGTGGTTGCTGAAGAGAAAGAGATAGAATTGGAGTTTTGGGTTATCAGATGCAAACTAGTACATACATAAAATGAAGGAACAATAATAATGAAGGAACAAAAAGGTTCTACTGTAGAGCACAGAGAACTATATTCAATATCCTGTGATAAACCATAATGCAAAAAATAGAAAAAAGAATGTATGTATATGTATAACTGAATCACTTTTCTGTACAGCAGAAATTAACACATCATAAATTAACTATAATTCAATTAAATAAAAAAACAACCCAGGCAAAGAAGGCAGAATATGGGACCAAGCAGATCTGAGATCATAAGGTCAACACAATAGCCAGCGAGGGGTAGTGAGCAGTTAAAACAAGAATGGGTTTTGAGAAAGGGAAAAAAGCCTCCTCTGTCTTTACTTCCCATAGCTTGTAGGTCATCCACTTAGATAATGTGGTCTCTGCTAGGCAGAGGGGGTAAGAGAGAACCAAAGAGCTCTGTTATTACTATCCACCAACCCAAACCTCCATCCTCACCCCAAATCACCTGCTGTGTTGTGTGGTGGTAGTATTTGGAATCTCCTCATTGTGGCTCAAGCCACCCAAGGAGGATGAGTGCTGATTGGTTGTCGTCAGTAAGGAAGCTGCAGATACCGTTTCACTGAGAGGGGGGATGCCCGAAGAGGAAGGTGAGTCAGATTTCACTGCAGACCCCGTAGCACCTGGAAATAAAGAAAGGAATTCACATTATCAGAGGAAGTTAAGAGGTGACAACAGTCCTAGGCTGTCCTGAAGGCTAGAGTGTGAGTATGAGTTATTTAGTAATGGACCACTGGCATTTAGGTGCAATCTTTTTTTTTAAATTCCGAGCATTTCACAGTACCAATCTCATTCGTCCAATAAAGGAAACCAAAAGGATTATCACTGTTACAAGACAGAGAACCTGAAACTTAGGAAGGTTTGAGATTAAACATCAAGGTAGAAAAAATCAAGCTAAAAATAAAACCAAAAGTTTTGATCATTGAGGCAGGGGTCTTTTCATGACAATCTACAACATGCAAAAATATTGAAAGGGGAGTAAAAACACTGTAATTTAGAGGAAAAAGCCTGGAGAACCCTCACCTTCAACAGATTGCGTGGTCTGTAACTGCGTGGCCTGCACAGAACTGAAGCCATTCTGGTAAGAAATAGACAAATGAATAGATTAGGTTATTAGTACACTGACTCAAGTTTAATTTTTGCCAACCAATTTCTTTCAGAGAAATTCTGCAAGTTAACAGAAGGATTAACATAATGTACACAACCCAAAGGAAAAACAACAAAAACTTTAAAACAACAAAAGATATACCAACCCTGTGTTACCCAGGGCAATAGGAGGCAATGCCCAAACTGCTGAAGAGATCCCCAACCCCAAACAGATAAAGGAGAGGTTCAAATCCAATGATCCCTCGGGAGGGATGTGGGAATAAGACAGTTCAGCCAAACCACTTATTCTGCTGGCTGCATCTGACAGTCATTCCACATTCTCCACATTTCCTTTGGCATATGCTGTCCCCCTCACCAAGCCTAGACATAGCAAGGTGAGGTCTACTGATATGCCCTCAGCAGTCTAGCAATCAGATCTTCCAAGAAAACAGGTACTGGAGAATGATTCTACTAGAGAGAATTAATCTTTAGTGCAAAGAGAATGCTCTTCTGGCTCTAAGTCTCCAGGATTAGTGCACAGAACTTTTTTTTATTTCACCAACCACAAAAATGAGGTTAAGCTTCATAATCAGCATTTCAGAGATATCTCAGCACCATTTGTCAAGAAGTAAAACACTAATATTTAAGAGACTTTATCTTCTATTCTCCCAACCAATGCCCAGGGGCTAATGAAGCCAATACCTTTGCCTGAGTCAAGTCCTTTTGGGGTGATGAAGAGATGGAGCTGGGGTACCGCCGAGTCTGTGTGGATCTCTGTTCATATAGAGGGCCCTGAGCATTATTTTGGGAGGTATAGGTTGTCGACTGAATTGGGCCACTCTGATAACCGGACTCCTGACTCTGGTTAGATGAAATTGTGGATGAAGATTCACTGTGGGGAATGGAGAAGGAAAATCTCAAGAGAAATGAATAGAACAGATCTACTGATACTAGAAGAGTGGAGTAAGTAACTTACTAGAGTTGATTACAATCAACTTCTAATCAAATTGATTATAATCAAAAAGACAAACTTCAAGAACAAATAAAAGATACTGCGACAATTTTCTCCTGGCAACAGTAGGAATTTCCACATCCTATAAAGCCAGGTATCTAAGCTAAGAATCGAGCTTAAAAACATTTTCAACTCTTAAAGGAAGAGAAAATTTTCTTGTGTCCCTACATTCTGCTGTTATTAGAAAAAGAGGCTAAAAGTCAGTAGAAAGGATACGCTACTCTTGGTCCCTTTCATACAACCGTAACAAGAACCCTAAGCACAGGAAAAACCACCTTTTGCTTATTTTAAGGAATTCTCAGTTCCTGGCTCTCTCAAAAACCCAAGAGCAAAATTCTCTTGAGAAGAACTTTAAAAATACTCACATGCATTAACAACAACTATGATTCAACAGAGCTAGGCTAGGGCAAGGCATCTCTACTTTTAAATTCTAAGGATTGGAGGGGGCGGGGGGACACCTATTACTCTGAAATTCCAGGATTTTCTATTGCCTAAGATAGACTTCCCTGATATCTATCATAGGAAATAGAAAAGGTTCTACAGGAAAGGTTTCTTTTAATTCTGTACTACTAATTTTAATTTTACCTCCTTCCTAGGAGTTCAAAGTTACAACCTTCATAGGCTTTAAATCCACACAAAATGTCTCAAAGTGTCAAAAGCACTGTTGGTTGTGGCAGATGCCAAGGTACTTTAAAGGTGGGGTACACCTTTCCAGGAACTGTGCTTGGACATTCTGTAAGTACCCAAAGGATATATTTCTATCTGTTTAGAATTATGAAAAAACCTAGTAACAAAAGCACTCAACAAACTGCTACAAGTGGCTGCTTTTCCTTCAATCAGAGCCTTGGCTGTCCAGAGTTCTAGGAATCAACAAGAGACTTACAGAAAGTGGTAAAAGTCTAAAAGAAGTCTATGACAGCTGTTTCCTCTACCTGGCCGTGCTGGTATAGAGGCTACTTGGAGCCTGGCTTGAAGAGGCGCTCGTGGTGGGGGTGGACTCATAATCAGAAAGGACAGGCTCTGACCCAAACTGCAACGCCCCAAACTGCAGGTTTAGCCCTGAGATATCTGCTGAACCAGGCATCTCCACAGCCAGAGCAGGAATCTGTAGAGAAGATAAAGAAATGGTTTACTATAACCTTATTGTAAGACTGATAACAAACCCCACATCAGACTTCCAAACTACATCCTTACAATCTCAATTCTCAAATCCTTTGCCCTAAATAATATCTATCTAAAAGTTCAAATACCTTAGAAGTCAAGGAGGCTTTTTTCTTCTGCTGTTTCAGTTTTTGCTGAGCCGGCTGAGGGCTGGAGGATTGGTTGTCTGAAGACCCAGGAGACATTTGTGGAGCCGAGGTGGATTTGCTTGGCAGAGGAGAAGACGGGGGTGGAGGTGCGGCTGTGGAGGTAGCCACAGCAGGTGCCTTCTCCTGAAGGAACACCTCCATCATGGTTGAAGACGGGGTGAAAGCCTGGCGCTTTGTAAAGGGGCTGTGCACTGTTGAATCATTTGGGTTCTTCAAATCTGCATGAGGACATCCAATAGGTATGAGGCCAGAGGTCCTCATTAACCTCAAGAAAATACTATCATTCTGTGACAACCATTGGGTTATATCAAATCAACACTATTACACTGCCTTTGTAAGAAAGCAATCTAGAAATGGCCCATATTCAGAGTATAAGGTCCTAAAACGGCAAAGTTCATAAACTCTTCCAAAGGCAACACACTGTTTTCAAATACTGAAGATAATCTAGGAAAAATCCAAAACATCCTCACGTCAACAGAAGACTGCAAATGTGTACAGGGTTAAATTTGATGAAAGAGATATACAGCCTCAACTTATATATTTATTATTCCCCAGCTATCTGAACTGAGCCTCTCTGACAAGGGGAAATGAGTGTGGGAACTATTCCTGCCAGCCTCTTGGCAGTAATCCTCCAACGCTTAAAGAATTCAGTCACTTTCCATCTTTCTCACCATACTGCACCAGCGATGGGGACTGTGTGGTAGAGCCCATGTCCCATGAGGAGGTGGTGGTGGTTCCAGATTGAGAATGCTGAGCTGCCAACTGAGCCAGGGCCTGAGCAGTCTTGAATTGCTCCAAGAACTGGGAGCCTGTGGTGCTGCTGCCTTTAGCTTCACCGACATCACCAAATCCTTTCCCTAACATGCTCACCTGTAGATCAACACAGAGATTAGAGAAATCCACAGCCAAATAACCTTGTTCAGCCACTCAAAAAGACACTCATCTGGGTTAAGAGTCGGTATAAAGAATGTCACTAAATGGAATAGTCTATTACAGCATAAGGCCTGGACTGAGACTGTCTAGACTTAAATCCTGGTTATAATTGTGGAAAAATGACTTGTAGTCATCTGTACCTCATTTTCCTCATCTGAAAATAATAGTAGTATCTCATAAAGGTGTAGGAGGATTAAACAAACAATAGATAAGCATTTAATATGTGCATGACACATAGAAAGCACTCAAAGAAATTTAAGAGCCATTAAAATTGATACCATTGCCATCACCCTTCCCTCCCTCCTTCTCAGGGACTTCCTTTTCTTCTTTGGCCATGCCAGGTCTCAGTTGCCTAACAAGGCAACTCTAGTTGTGGCATCCCTAGTTGTGGCATATAGGATCTAGTTCCCTGAACCTGGGCCCCCTGCACTGGGAGCGTGGAGTCAGACACTGGGCCACCACGGGAGTCCTCAGAAATTTCTTTAATGACTGGAGGAGGGGTTTCCCCCTTTTTTGAATTTTTAAAACAACTGATAACTGTTTACTAAGCTAACATGAAGATGACATAAAATTTCACTTCAGTCATTAGTGTCTTTGCCCCTTCCACTGAAAAGCTCAAAGAGAACAAAAACAACTAATTGGAGCTTCATGTCAATGCTTCTAGTAACTAGCAGAGAGAAAAGATGCAAAATTAGGGACCATCCCAACTTCTGCACTAGACGATCATGATAATAAAGAAAAACTTACTCTTGATGCTTCTGGGGGATCCCCAATACCAAGTAAAACTACCATCCTACACCAGAAAATTAACCATTCTAAAGAAACTCTAAGGAGATTTAATCTAGTCTTTCTTAGGTTCTTATTTAACCACATCATGATTTTCATCATTAAGCAGCACTTATACAAAATCAATCTGTCCAACTCAAGGTAAGACTTTTTCTTTTGCACTTCAGTCTGCATTTCAAGATTACACAAAGAAAAACCAAAACAGCCAAAACCTAGTTGAAAGTACAGGATTGTAGGAGAAATGATCCCACACAGCAATGATTACCAAATACTCTGCAAGCATGAAACATTAAAGACACAGAAAATTACTTTATATTCACATATCATGATAATAAGGACTCCTATATTACTTATATCTATTAAATTTTAAGGGAAATTAATCCTGTAATTTATCCTGAAAGGAAAAAACTACATTAAATAGCACACTAATTAATACAGATAATAAGAAGGAACAGAATAGTATTTATATTTAGTTTAACATATCACATGACACACATTAAATAGAATGTTAAGGGTAAAGTGGAAATATACTGAAATTTCAATTTTTGATGAGAATTTGGATTTGGGTATAAATCTGAAATTCCAGGCTTTAAAGGTAATTTAAAGTGACACAAAGCACTTAACCCTTTTCAAGTCATCTATCTTAGGGGCTGAAAGCTATTTTCTGATCATCTTTACCCCATTTTCTTTCTTTCTTTTTGGTCCCAACACTTCTCTCCCTTTCCCTTCTCTTCCAGTTTTTCTCACCTGTCGCCATTCATATATGGCAGAATATTAACCACCAAATTACCATTAACACAGGAAATTATTTTAGGATAATGGTTAAAAATTAAAAAACTTCTGGATTAGAGGCTGACTTGGCAATTTTCTAGTTGAAGCAATTACTATTAATATATATCTTACTACTAGATAAATAAAAGTATATGCATACACACTGTCTCTTACCTCTTGACAACCACCAAAAAGTAAACAGACAGCAAAGTAAAAGAAAGAAAAAGCAGTACTTTTAGGATTTACTGACCATAAGAAAGTTGGTCCTTGTATCATCTTTGTTTATTTAGCCTTTCCCGTAATTGATGACCTTGAATTTTTTTAAAATAATTCTGAATCAACAAGCCATTTGTTGTTAAGTGCTCCAGCGGGCTAACAACTAATATCACTACTGCCACCACATTTGTATAACTTTTACCCATAACCTTATCTGTCTTCCTGAAGCCCTGTAAGATAGGCACAGCAAGCACCCTTATCCCCACTTAAGAAAAGGAGAAACAGTTATTATATGGGCAGATTCAGAAGACCCCAAGTTTTTAGAAGCCTAGCTCAGAAATGTCTGATTTAAATAAATACATATGGTAATTGTGCTCTATCAAGAAACAGGGAAGTGCTACCACCTGTCATCAATGTTTAATTACTGTTACTAATTAGTATTAGCGTTAAAATTGTCATTGATTTTCTCTCTTCAAGAATAACAGAAAATAAGGACTTCCCTGGTGGCCCAGTGGCTAAGACCCCACATTTCTAATGTGGGGGGCCGGGAGAGAGGACTGGGTTCAACCTCTGGTCAGGGAACTAGGCCCTGGATGCCACAATTAAAGATCCTACATGCCACAACAAAGATCTAAGATCCCAAGTGCCACAACTAAGACCCAGCACGGCCAAATAAATTAATTTTTTCCCCAAAAAAATTAATTAAAAAAAATATATATATATTGTTCAGCACTGTTAAGTATTCAGTAAATGGTGTCAGAGCTTCCCAGGTGACACAGTGGTAAAGAATCCACCTGCCAATGCAGGCAATATGGGTTTGATCTCTGGGTCAGGAAGATCCCCTGGAGTAGGAAATGGCAACCCACTTCAGTATTCTTATCTAGAAAATTCCCTGGACAGAGGAGCCTGGTGGGGTCCATGGGATTACAAAGAGTCAGACACACTGAGCAACTGACCACAAAAAAAATGTTTATTCATTTTTATAAGACAATTCTGTCTGTCCACAACTAAATCCTCTCCTAGAGCTATCCCCTATTACCCAACTCAACATTTCTATACTCAAGTCTGCTCAGGAAGATAAAAGATGCTTTTTACCTTGCCCCAAATCTTTCAGGTGTCACTGAAAGGACTTATGGTATTTTTAAGTATGTGCTGGGGTTGCAGAAAACTTTAAGATACACCTTGTTTCCTACTTACCATACTGTGATGAGAAAATGTGTTCCCTGAAGCAGGCTGTGATATGGCACTCTGCTTCGAGTTACTGAACACCAGAGGCTGGGCAAGAGAAGGAGCCTGAGAGGGATCCAGATTAGATGAATCATTCTCCATGGAAGATGGTGTCTTTCCCAACAGAACAGCAAGGTCAATTCTAGTGGAGAGAGAAAGTTTGATGAATAATGACAGAACATTCTTGTCTCCAATACCCGACTCAGATTAAGGATAGATCAAAAGGAAGTCACTCCGCAGAAACACAAAGCCCTAAAATGCTGAACTCATCCAAAATAACAGATGTATGAGTCACAATAGTATCCAGATGTATTCCAATGGAGCTGACATCCTTAATGTTAAATTTTTAATTTTAGTGAAATTTAACTTAATGAAATATCAAATGTTAGTTTTAATACAGCAGCTCCATAACTGGCCCCAAATTAACTAACTTTTAGTCATGATTTTCATACTGAATACCTGTCATGACCAATATCTAAGACCACAAACAGAATGCTGGCATCCTCTGGTGGCTTTAGAAGAAGGATTTAGGCAATTTTTTCCCCAGTTTTAAAAAAATTCCAGAAGTCACCTGTGGTATAATAAAAGCATATACTAGCGGCTTGGCAAATTTCTTTAGTAAGAGGGTATATCTTTTATTTTTCATAATTGGTCCCTTTCAACTGCAGTTTAAGATAATAGTTACTCCCCCACACACACAGTTTTGAGAAGGTGGCTGGTCACCAAAAACACCAAGAAAGTGAATGAGAGTTGAAACTTTCAACCCCACTACACTCCACCCACCTCTAGGAAAGGAAGGGGAATTAAGAGATTGAATTCAATCACCAATGACTTAATCAATCATGCCTATGTAATGAAACTTTGATCAAAACCTCTTGAACAGTAGATTTAGTGAGCTTCTGGGCTGATGAACACATATGACCCACAAGGAGGGCAAAACACCCAGAGAGAGCTTAAAAGCTCCATGCTCCACTTCCCACACCCTGGCCTGTGCATCTCTTCCATTTGGCTGTTTCTGAATACTGGTTAAACTAATAAATCAGGAACGTCAAGTAAAACTCTTTCCTGTATCCGATCAATCATCCTAGAAAATTATTGAATCTGAAGAGGGGGCTGTGAAAGCCCCCAAATTTGTAGCCAGCTGAGCACAACTGTGTGAGTAGCCTGGGCACCTCTGCAGAAAGGCTGTCCTAGGGTACTGAGCAGTCAACTTGGGTCTGTGCTAACTCTGGAGAGTTACTGTCAGAACTGAATTAAACTGCTGAACGCTTAGCTGAACACACAACCTGTGTGGGGAAAAAATCACAGATATTTGGTGTCATTAAAAACAACAACAACAATTAACCTCAGTTAATGACATCCTTAACATCCTGTTCTTATCACACTTCTTATTAGGACATTCTGAGTCAGTTCAGTTCAGTCACTCAGTCATGTCCGACTCTTTGCAACCCCGTGGACTGCAGCACACCAGGCTTCCCTGTCCATCACCAACTCCTGGAGCTTGCTCAAACTCATGTCCATCAAGTCGGTGATGCCATCCAACCATCTCATCCTGTCATCCCCTTCTCCTGCCTTCAATCTTTCCGAGCATCAGAGTCTTTTCCAATGAGTCAGTTCTTTGCATCAGGTGGCCAAGGTATTGATTGGAGCTTCAGCTTCAACATCAGTCCTTCCAATGAACATTCAGGGTTGATTTCCTTTAGGATTGAATGGTTTGATCTCCTTGCAGTCCAAAGGACTCTCAAGAGTCTTCTCCAACACCACAGTTCAAAAGCATCAATTCTTCAGCATTCAGCTTTCTTTGTGGTCCAACTCTCACATCCATACATGACTACCAGCAGAACCACGGTTTTGACTAGGCGGACCTTTGCTGGCAAAGTAATGTCTCTGCTTTTTTTTTTTTTCTCATGTCTCTGCTTTTTAATATGCTGTCTAGGTTGGTCCTAACTTTTCTTCCAAGGAGCAGGTGTCTTTTAATTTCATGGCTGCAGTCACCATTCAAAGTGATGTTGGAGCCCAAGAAAATCAAGTCTGTCACTGGTTCCACTGTTTCCTCATCTATTTGCCATGAAGTGATGGGACCAGATGCCATGATTTTAGTTTTTCTGAATGTCGAGTTTTAAGCCAGCTTTCTCTCTCTCCTTTTTCACTTTTGTCAAGAGGTTCTTTAGTTCTTCTTCACTTTCTGCCTTAAGAATGGTGCCAGCTGCATATCTGAGGTTATTGATATTTCTCCCAGCAATCTTGATTCCAGCTTGTGCTCATCCAGCCTGGCATTTTGCATGATGTACTCTGCATTTAAGTTAAATAAGCAGAGTGACAGTATACAGTCTTGATGTACTCCTTTCCCAATTTGGAATCAGTCTGTTGTTCTGTGTCCAGTTCTAACTGTTGCTTCTTGACCTGCATATAGATTTCTCAGGAGTCAAGTAAGGTGGTCTGGTATTCCCATCTATTTAAGAATCTTCCAGTTTTTTGTGATCCACACAGTCAAAGGCTTTCGTGTAGTCAATAAATCAGAAGATGTTTTTCTTGAACTCTCCTGATTTTTCTATAATCCAACGGATGTTGGCAATTTGATCTCTGGTTCCTCTGCCTTCAAGCTGGATTCTGAGTCAGTAACTATCATGAAAGTGAAAGTGAAAGTCACTCAGTCATGTCCGACTCTTTGTGACCCCATGGACTATACAGTCCATGGAATTCTCCAGGTCAGAATACCGGAGTGGGTAGCCTTTCTCTTCTTCAGGGGATCTTACCAACCCAAGGACACAACACAGGTCTCCCACATTGCAGGCAGATTCTTTACCAGCTAAGCCACAAGGGAAGCCCAAGAATACTAGAGTGGGGTAGCCTATCCATTCTCTAGTGGATCTTCCCAACCTAGCAATTGAACCGGGGTCTCCTGCTTTGCAGACGAATTCTTTACCAACTGAGCTATCAGGGAAGCCCTAGAGCTATCATATCCAGGTCCAGAAATAATCCAAGAGTTTTTCAGGGGATAAAATATTCCCTGACAAGTGTTACCTCCCTCTACTGATCCCTACTTATGTTCAAGTCCTAAAAAATTTGTAAGATAGATGCTAGGGGAAAAAATGATCATCATACTCAGTTGGCTAAAGCAAAGACATACTTATAAAGCAAGAGAAGAAGCTACTGAACAGTTCTGCAAATTCCGAAATAAATCAAATCTTTCCACTTTTAGTTTTTCTTAACCCAACTTACTGTAAGTTTATATTATTGTAAGTTTTAATCAATATCCAGGATGCTGACAAGGCTATTGTATATATAATTTTTTCTAATATATGTATTAATAAACGACTATCTGGAAGAGAGTTAACTTTAAAATTATAGTATACAGATTTCCATTCAGTAGATTAACTACTATCAACTCTTACAAAAACCTACCTATAAACTAAATAGGACCATAATGTAATTTAATTCTCATTATTATCAACACCATGGGGGTTCATAAAGGCCCAGTACCACTCCTTCCTTACAGCTCACTTAGCAGATCCCTTTGAGAAAAGATACTGGTAATTCACACCACAGACTTGCCTCTGACCAGCAGTGATTGTCACATTCTCCGCAGGCAGAGGCACTGAAGACACATTAGAGGCAGTGAAGATCTTGGTCTCAGAAAGCTGGAAAACAGAGGCATTAGTCACTCCTAATGTTAGGCTAGATATAGTCCAGAAACCTGGCAGAGGTAAAGGGAATGCAACATAAGAAAAAGGGGGAAATTCCTTGAAGAGAAAACTATTTACCCTAAGGAATCCTGAATGGACTGACTTTCAAGCCCCTTCTATCTATCTTCTATAGATCCTATCAAAAGAGAGAGCAAAACCCATGAACCCAATAAAACCTAGTGGAGTCACATAATATGCACCCTGAACTTACAAGAAGGTGAATATGCTAGATAGAAAAAGAGAGAGAGCCCCTTTATATTTTCCCACTATGCCTCCAAACTCCTACCTTAATCCAAACCATACTTTATCTTCCACTAATCCTCTCAAAGAAAGGAAGATTCCAGCCAAAATGAAGACAGAAATAAAAAGAATTCTTGGCTGTTGAGCAGTAAGGGCCCAAGTTCTGATGTGTTGAAATTTGCAGGAATAATTTTAACGCGTTTTGCCTTAAAACTGACTTTATTCCATCTAGTCTCTCCCCTATAAAACACTAAAATCAGGTAAGCAATTGCAGGGAATAAATATTCCTACTATTCAAAGTTGATTTAATTTTTTTTAGCCATGCTGCCCCGTTTGTGGGAGCTCAGAGTTCCCCAACCAGGAATTGAACCCTAGCCCTCAGCAGTGAAAGTGTGGAGTTCTAACCACTGGACCACCAGGCAATTCCCCAAAGTTTAAAAAAAAAAATTTTTTTAAAAACTTTCTGATTGAAGCCCCCCCTCTAAAGACAGGGAATTCACTCGCCCCAATATATCATTCTCTGAAAGGTGGTTAAGCAGACGAGCCAAATCTTAGGAAGTATTCACAAAGCAGTCTAGCTGAGCTACAATAGAAAAGAATCACACTCTGATGCTGATACATCTAGAATTTTAAAACTCAGCCCCGAAAACCAAAACAGCTTGACACACCGTTTCCTCTTACCATATTCTGTCTTGCTTGAGTAAATACAAATACAGGAAAGTTCATCCATGATCACCATAACTCACAGCGAAGGCCTGACTGTGACCAGCGATCAGCAAAACCCTCTCACTCAGGTACTACTCCAGGGACTGCACAGCTGCTTATGTGCCGCCCATCTATGGGTTTCTGAGTTTAGTCACTGGAGGACAGCCAAACCTACAGTCATCTCAATTAAAATCACTCAAGTTGGGCTCTGAGTACAGTAACAAAATGGGTTTCAGAGTCAACCAAACTTTCACCATGCACCCACCTCTAAACCAATTACAGGACTACACACCAAAGCCTGAATGTGAACCAAATAACTACACTGCTCCAAGGAGCGTGATGTGCTACCAGAAGCTACCTGCCTGACTCCATCTCTGGTGCTCTACCCAACCACCAACGCTTCCTGGGATAAATCCGACAATCAGATATTGGACTTACACAAGTGCACTTGCCCTTTCCATAGTCTGGTTCCAGAGAGTCCTGTTCATGCCCAGTCTCCTTCATATAACATATGTGAAATGTTCTGGCTCAGAACACTATTTTGGATGTAAAAGTTTTGGGTCAGAATCTTAAGGGTGAATTTTGAGGGGTAGAATCATACCCATTTTCTATCCCTAAAACATCACTTAGGGATAGAAGGTACTAGTGAAGAATAACATGGGAATACTTACATCTTCATTCCAATCTTCAGTTCCCCACTCCTCTGTTGCAGTCCTCCATGCACCTGGGAATAAAGAAAAACATGGTGAACTAACTTTTAATGCCAGTACAAAGCATGTGCAGAAAATACTAATGCATTAAATTTTTTGGCAGCCAAAAGTGTAACCAGCATTTAGTAATCAGAAAGGATTCTTGGGCTTCAGAGGGAGGAAGAGACTTTAGAATACCTCAGAACACCAGGGTTCTAATTAGATTAAATTTCACAGCTCCTTTCAGTTTTTGGCACACAGCTGTAATAGGAAAGAGCATGAGACAGCAAGAGACAGAAACAAAATACAAGAGAGAGCAAGACTCCAATAGACCCAGCACTCCAAGCAATCTCTTACAGCCGTTCAGGCCTGACTCAGTGGTCTGTTCAGTGAAATGGCAGCAGACAATTCAAGCTAAAACATGCACACTCTATTGAGTATAAGACAATATTGCCAGCAGTCTGAAGAGACGTGACAGCAGGGGCAGAGGAACACAAATGGTCTCAGTTGAAGGGCAATGAAGAAGGCAAGGCCTGAAATCCAAACAGAGCACTGACACCTATCTGCTATGGGAACTGAATTAAGAAACCCTGCTGGCTGTTATTTTCAGAAGACACAAGGTGAAACTTGAAAAATCAAGTACGTGTGATAATTACTGTACTAATCCTAACTATATAAGGCATGAAATCTGACCTGCTAAGCTCATGGCACAGACAATGGAGTTATACAGTCTCCTCCTGTTGGTAATAACGTAGTGCAGATATAGTTTCGGTAGGAGAGGTCCATAAATAATCAAACTATCTTCCACATTCCCCTTGTGTTGCTTCACATATACACATGTCCTCCCCTCAGAAAAGGAACCTGCCTTTTCTTAAGGAATATGGGTGAGTTTCTTTCTTTTTTTTTTGGGTGAGTTTCTGAGACCTAAAATTCTTCCCTTCAAGCAAAGGACCACACTAAGAAAACTTCTGGTTTTCTTCTCTAGAATAACAGTATATATTTAATAATTCTTACAGCATTCTCTCCAAATGGAGAAAACTTCTTACAAGAATCAAAGAATGAAGGTCTGGCATTCAGATTTCATGGTCACTGAAAATAAACATTCTAATACCTACAAAACCCATTTGAAATCCTTCTAAACATTTAATAATGAAAAATCCTATTTCCTAGAGAAAAATATGTCAGTGCAATGCCTTTCCCAGGACAGTGTTAAAACTGTACCACAGAAATTTCAAGCCACTTAACAATGACAATGTTCTCCAAATCAAATTTAAGTCCAACCTCAATTTAGACAAGCTACAAACAACATTCTTCTCCCCCTCTCTGGTGATACCATTCTTCCTCCCCATTGACATCCATCCCACCGTCGTTAACTGGAATCCAAAATGTGGGTTAACACATACACACAATCCTAGAATTAGAAGTGATCTAAGAAGTTACATACTACTTAGAAGCTATCTCTCATGCAAGAATTTTCTTCCCCTGCACTCTGGTGACTGTATCTGGAATGGAAAGGAAGACTGTAGACAGCTACTTGACACCTTCCTATACCGGACATATGGTTACAGCTAAGGAAAAAGACTACACACTGAGGAAGCATTAAGACGCAGAAAGCGTTCAAATATTCTAACTACAGATTAGGGCTTCCACTCCATCAGCAAAAAGCACAGACAATGTAAATATTAAAGTGTTCATTAAACAATTTTCTAAGTAAGAAAAACAGGCACAGAATAAAAGGAAAAAGCAGAAAAATAAAAAGCAGGAAGACATAAAGATGACATATCCACAGATATTTCAGTTCATAAAAATCTATTAAATATCCGGGGCAGTTAGGCGCCTGGATGTATCATACCAGGAGCAGTCTCAAATTTTCGGGGATAATTTGACCCCTCAACCCCAATGAAATCAAGTCCTGAAACAAAAAAGAAAAGAAAAGAAAAAACAACCAGTGAAATTTTGCTTGTGAATGAGAATGATTGCCCCCAACACACAACTCCCACTGTACCTGTGGATATTTTAAGGGTAGATTTCAGTCTCTTTTTAAAATAAAAAGGGAATTTGAAGTTTGCTACCATGAAAACATAAAAAGAGACCATGCATGAAGAGGTAAAGTCATCAGACTACCACGGCTGACCCAACACTGACGGGATGACAGCAGCACAGAGTCTCCTTCGGCCACACACCAACAGCTCCGATTCTGGCCTCCCAGGTCTGCTCTTCTCCACACGGTGTACACACACACATCTCTTCCTTTCCTCTTCTTCCAACCAACCTAGGACTGCGACTCCATGCCTAATTTTCTTCCACAACTAAAAACAAATCCCTCAACTTCTGTTATTCAGACTGCTACCAATGCTCTAAAAAGCCATCAAGAGATGAATGAAGAGCAGTTCTAATACCTTCAAAGTTAAAATAGAAAAGGACATTTCATAGCCAATAAGGAAGCTCAAAAAGTTACCTAGCTTGACAATAACTTTAGCCTCCACCCCTGAGAAATTTGTATTCAAAATGAGCTTTTAAGACAGCTTGATGGAAAAAAAAAAGACAGCTTGATGAACAAAAAGCACATAATATTCAGGACCTGAGGTAAAGCATACTGTGGGCAGTAGATGACAAGAAGTTTGTGCCAAAGACCTACTTAAAGATGCAAGATTAAGGTAACAGATCTCTGAAAGGGGGGTAAGGCAAATTTAAGTGGATAAGGAGTCAAGAGAGCCTATTTCATGCTCCTCTATTAACCCATCCCCTCTTTATAAGACAAAAAAAGTCTCAGGCTTTTCTTTCCATGTGCTGACCCAGCCAGAAGGAGATAGCTGATCTCCTCAGAAGAAAATACTCTGGAACCCAGAGGCTGCTCTCTTTTAAAGTAATAAAAGTATCTTACTTCCAAATACATCTTGATGTGTCCCACAAGCCTAACATACCTACAAACATCTATGCTACCCAGATATGCACCGAAGTCAGCTAACAAAAAAAAGCAAATCCCATAATACCCTACCACACCCAGAACACTATCCAACAATGAGAGGCTGAAAGTCTCCAGATTTTCTTCTTGCCCAGATACTGATTATTTCCCAAAAATTAAAGGAAAAAGACATTCCTATCTCTGTACACAAAAACAAACTAACAGTGGGCTTTGATTCTGGGCCCTGTTCACCTCTACAAGCAGTGGTTTGATTAATCCTAGATATCTTGTCAAAAGGCAAAGCCAAACAGAAACACTAAGAAATACAACTGGGAGCTGACAGTATAATGGAAAGAGCATGGCCTTAAGAGTCGAAAAATTCTGAGTTCAAATACTAGCAAATTTCATAATCATTCTTGCAATCTAAATCTTGTCATCTGAAAAGTGACAATAAATAATGTTTGTTTTATAAAATAAGTGAGAGATCAGGTGAAACAGCATGTACAATGTGCCTGCAGGCACACAATAAATACAGACTACACAGTAATACAACTGTTATCCCTTTCTCTCCCTGTCTCAGCACTCAGGAGCTATACTTCCACTTTTTTATGTTAGTATAACCTCAAAAAAATTACTTCCTTAGGTTCCTAGAGACAAAAAATGAATAAAACAGTCACTCACTCGTCCCATCATCTGGTTCAAAGTGGCCAGTGTTGTTCCATGTATTGCCACTATTATTGCCGTAGTTATCATCAGTATTGGCCGGCTCTGCATAATCAGCTGGGTTAAAGGTCCTGGGAGAAAAAATAAATAAAAAGCTTAAGAGCCTCTGAGCTCTAAGCAACATCAGTTAAAATTAACTCAAATGGAGGGCAATTAGAAACTTGTCTGTTCACTTTTCCTCATTTTACCAGCTTACCTAAAATTTCATGATATAATCTTAGATATATATCTATCATTCCCCTTGCATTAGGACACTGATAAAATCCACATGAAGATTTTGGAAAAACAGCAGGTATATGTATTCATATGAAGTTATGAGATACAGTAATCCAGGTGGTAAATGCTTATCTCACTAAAATAAGCCCAATGTCTACACACATCTGATGAAATAGTGTAGCAATCTGTCTGATCACATTTGGTTACTTAGCTGCCTATTATCCTCAGGATACCAGAATATTAACCACATCAAGATACTATGGTAACACTTTTGAAAAAAAAATTAAAAACTGTGACATTGGATCAATGAAACTCACCCCATTCCTTGAGCAGAAAATCTTCCTCCGCGCCTACCAGAGCCACCTAAACAGGGAGAGGGATACATTTTAAAAGTTGATATAAAACCACCATGCCAACTGAGACAACTTTGCCAAGTAAGTGGTTGACATTATTAGATGTTCCTTCTCTCACTCCACAGCACAACAGTTAATACAGGAAGACAATCCTTATTATTGACAAGATTGTTTCTTTGGTGACTGAACTGCTGGATCCTTAAGCAAATACAGTAATAACAATAAATACTAGAGGAAATGATGTCTACCTTCATTCCCACTGCCCTCACAGTAATCTCTAGAATTTGCACTACCTCTCAACAATTAAGGTATCCAGCATCCATTTGAATTTTTTTTTTAAATAAAGCAGACCCCTACTAAACTAGCAAGAATAGCATGTCCCCAGCATCCATTCCCCAAACAAACTGATCACCTCTGCCTCGGCCACGACCTCTTCTGCCTCTTTCTGTGCCTCTTCCAGAAGGCCCTCCACTCTTGGTGCCATCTAATCCATTTTCCTGACCTCGAACTGAAATTTAAAAACAAAACACTACAAATGGCCAGAGTTAAGTGAATAGAAAAAATATATATAAACGGCATGCATATATGATGGGGGGGGGGGGGGCAAAAACAAAGAAGAGAAAATGAGCTGGAAGGACAGAACATGATGGTTACTAGGGAAATGGTTCCCAGTCAAAAAATTTTACAAACAGCTAACAAGGTAATTTCATGCTAAACTGGTGGCTGTTGCTAAAAAAACTCTATGTAAGAAATGCCAAGATCTCAGGAACAGATGATCGTAAGAAAAATAAAAAAGATAATGGTTACTAGGTCCAGCCTCACAAGGCCCTGACATCCCTCAAGTCTAGACATTACTAACCCACAGCTGGTTTTGTTAAAGCCCCATGCATACACTCTCGTCCACGGCTGGCACCTCTTCCCCGTCTTGGTGGCCCACCACGTCGCCGACTATAGTCTCTGTCGCGGTCTCGATTTTCTTTGCCTTCCTCGTTTGATTCCGTTTGGCCACCATCCTTCTGTCCTGAGACACCCTTCTTCTTCCCGACCATCTCCCAGGAATGCTAAAGAAGGGAAGAGCATTCATGTCAAATCAATACAGGCTGCTACCAGGAAACCAGAGATAAAGGTTGGGACAACTGTTAACCATTCTCTCTCAGTATCCATATCTAATATACTTCTATAAGTTTACTTCTGTTTAAGTTGAGGGTATAGACAGAACCTCAAAACAAATTCTGCACCTGTCACTGCAAAATTGAAGCCCTTTCCGTGGAGGAGGTGCTTATGAGCAAATGGACTGCAGGAATCATTCCCAAAAGAATCACCGAGATCTCAATCCAATTCAGTCATTCGGTGTCCCCTTAGTCAAAGGGCCCAGTTATTTACTGGTCCTTTCTTTCAAGTGGGTTTCCTAGGCTGAAAACACTAGTTCCCTATGCATTCAGTAATTTCCAATTTTTTATAGCCTTATCCATGTCAAATAAAACTGAAAACTCTAAGTTTCTAAAAGTTAACTTTGAATTCAGAGTGAATGAATAGCATTTGACTCTTGAGTACAGTCTCTAATTAAGTAACCTAGAATTTAGGAGGAAAACAACTACACCTGCTCCCTAACCCACCCTTCCACACACACCAATTTCCTTTATTTAAAAGAAGACCAAATAGCAGTCAGGAAAGCACAGCCCTGGCCCTGAGACATGCTGACTATAGGAAGCATGTCTGGTTTTACTCACTATGTTCTCCTTACACATCTGAAATTGCTATGATACAATTCAACCTTCCTCAAAACAGTTCAGGAATAAGTATTTACAGCAAGGAAAATAAGCTAAACAGCCATGCAAAAACTTATTCCTTAGGAAAATGAATTTTATAAACTTAAAAGTTCTTTTTTTTGTCTTGTTGTGTGGCTTGCAGTTTCTCAGTTCCCTGACCAGGGACTGAACCCAGGTGCTCACCAGTCGAAGAGCAGAGACTTAATTACTGAACTGCCAGAGAATTCCTTATAAATTTCAAGTTTTAAACACACACATATACTGGTTTATAATGTTTGCAGAAAATATGTACAAATAAGTTCAAACATGTACAAGTAAGTTTCAGTTCAAATGCCAAGACTATCATGTTTACCATCCTGGATACCAGGATTCCTAATACCAAATTATAATGGTCCCGTTTGCTCAGTAACAGCTATCAAATAACTTTAAAATATGGAATAGTAACATGAAATTACTATTAATTTTCTCAGGGCTAACAATAATTTGTCATATAAAAACAGCATCCTTTTAGGAAAACATGATGAAGAATTTAGGAAAAGTACTCTGATGTCTACAATTTATTTCCAAATAATCCGAAGTGTTCACCAATGATGAGTGGATAAACAAAATGTGCTATAAACATGCAACAGAATATTACTCAGTCTTCCAAAGAACTGAAATTGACAGAAGTCACAATACAGATAAACCTTAAAAATATTTTGCTAAATGAAACACAAAAGGACAAGTATTTGATTCCACTTTTATGAGATACCAAAAATAGGCAATACCTTATATGAGATACCGAAAACACAAGATGTTACCGGAGCTGGGAATAGGGAATGGAAAGTTAATTGTTTTATGGATACAGTTTCTAACTGGAAAATGAAAAAGTTCTGGAAATGGATAGTGGTAATGGTTGTACAGGGGCATCCCAGGTGGCTCAGTGGTAAAGAATCCACCTGCCAAGCAGGAGACACAGTTTGGCTCCTTGGATCAGGAAGACACCCTGGAGGAGGTCAAGGCAACCCACTCCAGTATTCTTGCCTGGGAAATCCCATGGACAGAGGAGACTGGCAGGTTATGGTCCATGGGGTTGCAAGAGAGTCAGACACAACTTGGTGACTACACAACAAGAATGACTGTACAGCACTGTGAATGTCCTTAGTGACAAAGAACTGTTTACTTAAAATTGTTATATTGGTCAATTTCTTCTAGTGTATTTTACCACAATTTAAACATTTTTAAGTTCAAAACAAGTAAATTTAAAACTATACTAAAGGGTGCCATGGAGCAACTAAGCCCACACACTGCAACTACTGAAGTCTGTGTGCCTAGAGTCTGTGCTCTGCAACGAGAAGCCACTGCAATGAGAAGCCCGCGCACCAAAAGAGTTGTCTGCACTTGCCGCAACTAGCCCTCTAGTACACTTGCCTGGAAAGTCCCATGGGTGGAGGAGCCTGGTAGGCTGCAGTCCATGGGGTCGCTAAGAGTTGGACACGACTGAGCAGCTTCACTTTCACTTTTCACTTTCATGCATTGGAGAAGGAAATGGCAACCCATTCCATTGTTCTTGCCTGGAGAATCCCAGGGACAGGGGAGCCCTGGTGGGCTGCTGTCTATGGGGTCGAAGAGTCGGACACGACTGAAGCAACTTAGCAGCAGCAGCCACAACTAGAGAAAAACCCTCAAGCAGCACTGAAGACCCAGCATGACCAAATAAAAATAAATAACTATACTAAAGGAACTTCCCTGGTGGCCCAGTGGTTAACAATTCACCTTAAAATGCAGGGGACACAGGTTCAATCCCTGGCCAGGAAACTAAGATCTTGCAAGCCACACAACTTGGCCAAAAAAAAAAATTAAGCATCCACCTAGGACCTAGCAGAATCGTGTTGCCTATTCTTCCAACCCACCTGATTCCACATTAAGTTGTCGTATCACTTTATGCTCATAGTAGCTTTAATTCATAAATTATAGTAACCTCATACCTAAACCTGCCATCAGGAACTCTGGAAACGAGACTCAAAACAGTCAGTCCTTAGGAGTTTGTGCTAATCTGTATCAAAATCTGGAAGGTTTCAGAAACCTGTCACCTTTTAGCTTCTCTATGGTTATTTATCAGCTGCTGGCACCAGATTGGTTTTATACATAAAAAGAATTATTTACTATGCTTTGCCCAAAGGCACGGCCAGTTTTCTGATATGATCTCATCCACCCAAATACATGCAACATTCCTGGCAGCTGACTGATTCCCACTGGTTTCACTAGTTGCTAGTTTATGTGGGAAATAAACCTACATTCTCTAGCTTATTTTTTTAATACTGTGGAAGAAGGTCAGACTTCTAGTACTAGGAAGGTGAAACAAAACGTGACTTGTGCAAAAAAAAAACTTTCACATTTTTTCTGCTATGCAGTATGTAGGACCTTATCCCCCAACTAGGGATCAAACCCATGGCCAGTGCATTGGGAGCTTGGAGTCTTAACCCCTGAACTTCCAGGGAAGTCTCAAAAAAAACCAAACTTTTAGAAAACATAGGTAGTCCCACTTCCATCTCCATCCTACTCCCTGAAAAATCCTGCGGCAATTATTCCAGAGTAAACTCAAAATGAACCAAAACTGCTATCTGATTATTCAGGAAGTAATTTTCAAACAAAAGCAATAATGTAAAACCTAATCTGGGGCCACACTTTTGAAGACAAAAATCTACAAATCTAAATTCAATGATTAAAAACAGTTTTCACTATTATTTCCCATTGTCTCAAAAAAAACTGACAAACCTCCAACATTCAGCTAAAGTAACACTGTAACATCAATCAGTTACTCTAAGGATGAAATCTGGTTATCAATCTCAACCAAAAATCCCCTGAGTAAGATCAAGTAAATGAAAATGACTTCAAGTGATACACTGCTCATTTAAAAAACTAGTAATAAAGGTCTCTACTAAACACTGCAGAATATCCCAAAGATTATTTAGTAAGGCACAATCCTATTCTTAAGGGACATAACAATCTAATACAATAGTAAGTAACAAAACACAGCATTCTCATTAAGTGGAAAGGAAAGGAAAGGAAGAGTTGAAATCAACTCTAAATTCCAGGGCAAGAGTTCCTCCCATATCCCTTATCATCTCCAGGAATGATCAACAAGCTGTAGTTTATTTCTCGGGCTTCCCTGGTCATCCAGTGGTTAGGAACCCACATGTCAATGCAGGGGACATGAGTTGGATCCCTGGTCTGGAAAGATCCCAAATGCATCGGAGCAACTAAGCCCTTGAGCCACGACGACTGAGCTCGGACGCTGCAACTACTAAAGCCCGTGTGCCCAGAGCCTGTGCTCTGCAACGGGAAGCCACCAGTGAGAAGCCACCACAGAAAGAAGCCTGCGCACCTCAATGAAGAACAGCCCCTCACCGCAACTAGAGAAAGCCTGAGAACAGTAACAAAGACCCAGTGCAGCCAAAAATTCATGAACAAAATAAATTATTTTTAAAAAAGGATTCTTTCTCTGCTACTTCAACAAAACTAAGTTCACATGATAAAAAGGTATTGTGAAAAAAAAAGTTATTGTGAAATGTAACGCTGATATTGCTGGGAATGTTCTGAAATCAGAATCCAGTAAGGGCTGTGGCTCTCTGTTCAACAGCAATAAAACAAGTGAGCGAGAAATCTTCTATTAGTAACTAAGGCTATTTAGCAGCAACTCAGACTAACCAAGTCTTAAAAGTAGTTGTTAGCCTAGAATCAACAATTATTCCAGGCCAACTAAAAGAAACTGATTTTATCTGTTTCTTCTATTTATTGCACATAAATTTTAAGTGTTTGCAACCTCCAACAAATAATCTCCAAGACAGTTCCTTGCTTTATTTGGAGAATAAGAGAATATGCTTTAAGTTGACCCCTCTTGCTATTTTTGGAATTTACTAGCCTCTCAACCAGGGACCCACTTTCTAGAACACTTTATTAGCACTCTACCGTATCTGGGTTTCCTTCCAGCAGTACATTGATGGCTCTGTTGACATCTCCATTGCAGTCATGCAAAGCAATGACACATTCATCCTGGTTCTTGCCTGTGATATCAATCAACTGAAAGAGAAAGATCAACCATTATGAACAAGCTTGCACTCCCCAAAAAAGGAAAATAGATGAAGGAAAGGGAGAAGACACAGCTGAGTTTGAATCAGGTTTAAAAAAGCAAAACATGCAGAATTTTGACATTCTAGCTTCAAAAGCAAAACATTAACATCTGTGATTAAGGATGGGGCAAAAGTATTTATAAATCAATCAAACAATAAAGTATCTAATAGAGAATCAAATGCGGAAACAAACAGGCTTCAGCATACCATGACTCTCCATATTTCCTAGATACCACAAATGCTAAATGTTGCTGTACAACAGTACTAACAAATTCATTCAATAAAGAGGTTAAAATTAAGATAAAATCTCTTTGAATAAGGTATCTGTCCAAAGGGGCACAGTAAATCAGACAATAAAAGCACTCATGTATTGGCTTAACCTATCATATTTCAGGTCAAAATTCTTTTAATACCTAAAGTGGAAAGTATCCTGGTAGGCATCAATCCTATTAACTGCCCTTTAATCTTCATGTTTTTTCCCACAACTTATGGCGAATCAAAAATACACTCACCTGTTTCACCTTTTCCTCAAAGTCAGCATCATTATGGTCCGAAATCATCTGTGCAAGTCGAATTTGTTCTGCAGTGGCCTAAAAAAGCAAGATCAAGAGACAACAGCTTAGAGAAATGAGAGGGACCAATACAGTCAACTGGGCTTCCCAGGTGGCTAAGTGGCAAAGAATCCACCTGCCAAGCAGGAGACGCAGGTTCGATTCCTGGGTTGGAAAGATGCCCTGGAAAAGGAAATGGCAACCCACTCGAGTATTCTTGCCTGGGAAATCCCATGGACAGAGGAGCCCGGCCAGCTATAGTACATGGGGTTGCAAACGAACCTGACACAACTTAGCAACTGAACAACAACCAATATTCATCATCTCCCACCCCGATTTCCCTCTACCTGTTACACACGACCAAGTAATAAAACATTTCCACCACCTCACTTCACTTGCTCAGTCGTGTTCGACTCTCTGTGACCCCATGGACTATAGAGCCGCCAAGCTCTTTCCACCAGTTAAGATGCTTAAATGAGCAAAACAACAGAGTAAAGCTGTCACTATTTCACACTACCTTCTCTAAAAAAGCACAGAGCTTTTCTCTTATGTTCACAGTTAGAGAGACTCATTTTGGGATCAAATACCACTTTGAAACGTCTGTGCCTTAATTCAATTTCATGTATTTGCAAACTCATGTGAAAACCCTGTTCCTGTTTCTGCAATGATCACTGTCACTCTTATTCCCTGGGGATGAGAATAGCAGAAGGTTTAGTCTGAGGATACACTGAGCATATCCTCCAAGTATCCAATGTATGCTTGTAAAATGTCAGAAATTTTAGCCCCAGCTGAGATAAGTACTAGAACTCTGCTAGAAATTCACCTGAAAAGAGAAGCAAAAGAAAAATGAATAAAAGTTCTAATCTTAACATTCAATTTATCTGACCATAACCAAATGTTAACTGATTCATTCATATTAGGTGCCAACAAATACCAAACTGGTTATTAAAAAAAATCTAAATTCAACTTAAAAAAAACAACAACTCATAAACCTCAGTGCCCAGGAGGTTAATTTACTCTTTAAAACTGAGCAATACTCTAGAGTATCTCATTTGTTAATCTTAAAGGAACATAGTAAAGACGCTAACTCCTCATGGGAAAGGAAAAATCAGATTAGGGCTCAATGAGACAAGAGAGGAAAATAAAAGACAAATGAGGGAAAAGAAGAGCAAAGGAAAGGAAAAGGTGGGAAGACAAAGATTGGCTAAAGAGACGTCAAAATGGAAATTATAGGAAATAAGAAATGTATTGCTGAAACAACCCAGATGAATAAAGGAAACTGCTATCTCAGAAATACAAAGCACAGGACCCATTCTTTCCAAGCCTCATAATGCAGTAAATTAACAATTAAAAAAATTAACAACAAAAAATAAGCACATTGCATCAGTGTGTCATTAACAGTTATTAGGCCCCAAGTGAAAAGAGGAAAGGATAAGAAAGTAAAAATAAAGAACCCAAACTAATAACCCAAAGCACAGAACGATGCTGTACTAGATGGAAACGAGTATCAACCAGCAAGGCTACCCCATGGATCCATATCCCTTGGGTTCTTTACCTGGGGCCGCTGCTTGTGCTGTGTCTGGTTTTGGTTTTGAGGTGGTTCCCAGTTTCCCCGGGCTCGGTTAGTGCCCACCGACGTCATCATTTACAGTATATACAAATAACAGTATTTACAAGGTAGAATACTGAAAGATTTAAAAAAAAAAAAGGAAAAAAAAATTTAGATGTTAAATGCAGGTAAAATGTTTTCAACCTTTTTCATCAACACCTTCACCACTATCATTTCTTCAAAGAAACCAACATGCACCTGTTCTTGAGACATTTATAGTCTGATGAATTCTTTAGGGTACTAATCCATTTTTGCAGAACAATAAATGTATAAAACATGTGTTAAGTGATGGTTTGTTTATTTTAAAGTTATGGGCATAATTTGGTACAGTCCGTTATAAGCAGGCTTTGTTAAGTTTTGCTATCTTGATAGTTAGCAAAACAATGTCAATAATCAAGTTTTCCCAAAAGTGAAAATATCCAAAGTCCCTCTGACAGAAGGAAAGATAATCAGCAAAGCCTGCAAACAAAAGCCTTCCAGGAAGGGGATTAGCCTATATTTCAAATAAAAACAATTTAAAATGCTGTACTCAACCTACCTTTGAAAACAGCTTTACCTGCCTTACAACCTTTTGAACACAAGCTGCATGTGTCCTCCATCATTTGGGAAAGGACAAGCTCAAGTCTAGCCTCTCTCCCTCAAGTTTCTGTCCCTCAGCATGGTGCAGGGGCTCCCACAACTTTCAACAAGGCATGTATTAGCCCCAGTGACTGCTCACAATCTCAGTTCCTTGGATAATAATTCCAACACCCTGATTTTGTGGCTGCTTCTGTTGGTTTCCTAAGTCCGAAGTTCCAAGAAACCGGAATGGCAATTACCCTCCACCACTCACCTTAATATACAGAGAATCCCAAATTTGTCCTAAATCAAAAGCATTTGGCACAAAGTTTTATTTGGAAGAAAGTCCTTCAGGGAAATCTTTTTAAACTTGAGACATTATTGCCAGCAAGATGACTTTGTTGAGTCTTTAAAGAGACAAGGAACACACAGGGCCTTTCCAAAACCAGATCAGTTTTTGTTACAACACTTCTAACAAGCAAAGATTCTACTGAATTTAAGTTGCCTTCATTCATACTTTGTTTTATAATGCAATCTCAGTTGCTATATTTAGTAAACAAAGAAAACATTCATATTGTGGAGTGCTCAAAAGGAGGTTACTCTGCATGTTTTATTCCATTCCAAAGAGAACAAGTTTATACTTTTCTATTATTTATTTTTCACTAATAAAACTTCACATAGGGTAATTCTAGGCTGCCCAGAAGACATTGCCAGATATGAAGGACAGGTTGGTTGGATTTCTAAGGAAATATGAAAGCATTAACTATTGAGAGTGAATTTCACCTGTTTCTTGGGTCACAAAGAAAGCTAACTTCCCTGTGGATAAATCCTTCACCCAATTGGGTCAATGTGTCACATAGGTCTTTAATGTTTGATGCAGTCATTAAGAGTTAACAGTTCTACATTCCCTATCACCAAGAAAGATTTTTAAGGAAACTTCGGGGCTAATTTTTAACCATTACCTCTTCTCCCTACACATGTGCACAAAAAGCCCTGCAAATTTGTCTAGATAGTACAGGATTATTTGATACACAGTAGTCCATTTTCCCAGGCTGCCATTATTGTCAAGTTTCAACACTTAACTTACAAAAAAAATCAAGTGATGTTCAACCAAGTACCTAGATTCAAATAAAACAGAAAAAAAAAAAAAAACCTAGAGAAAAACTAGGCAATAATTAGGCATTATTATAATTGGCTCAAAGATGAAGATTCTAACCATGGGAGTAGCCTCTCCTAGAACTTAAAAAATATAGATTGTGTTCTACTCCACTTGTGTTTTCCATTTGTGAGCATGAGTTATTAAGTAGAATTTCATGACTACCTGTAAGGACAATTTCATATACAGTACCTGTCAGCGTAAATACATTAGTCATTTCAAAACCCACATTAATTACTCAGGAAAGGGGGGGAACCTCCTGATCACTCTATTAACTTCCATTTCTCTCTTACAAGTGCTTTGAAATGTGTGACTAACAAAATTTTACCACCTATGTAGTAGCAACACAGCAACAGGTCAAAAGTGATCTGGGATGATCACTGCAGGGCACAGAATTAGTAGCCTTTTAGTAGTAAAGAGACACATACCCAAAGTTATCACAGTAGAGGTGAGGAATCTTGTTAAGTACTCTTTCATATAGCATAAAAATATTTAATGAAAGTAGGTGAGAAGTATTGGGAGACAAGGGAATAGTGCAGGAACAAATACAGGTTTCAACACAGGAGTGCCCTTGACCATTTTTTGAAAACCAGCTACTTAAAAAAATAGCCAGAGAAATTTTACAGAAAAAAATAAATAACAAGTATTTATTGAGTATCTACTATGTGTCCAGTATTTTAGTAAATACAAAAGCAATATGACTTGGTTGCTGCCCTCAGGGAGCTTACAATCTAATTTGAGAAACAATTCGGAAACTCTGAAGCTGGACGGGGATGGGTTAGGCTTGCTACTTCTAAAAGAGCAATTAATTCCCCTAGATGCTCTGTGGAAATAACCCCTGCAACTCCTTCCCCATCAACTTGAACCTAATTTAAAAAAGAGTACTTCCCAGTTAGAACACATTTTGGCAAGAAGGGGCTTTAAAAATCATAATCAAAACAGTACATTTTAAGGTCTTTCATCATCAGTTTTCATGCCAGCAACACTTTCCGACTTCCCGTTCACAACGGAAATAATCACCGGGAGAGCCTAATCTTTTTAAGGACAATGGTTGCAGGATCTCAAATGCAGTTTTATCAACCCATACACGGCCAAAACGTTTTAGTTCTCCAGGAATTCGGGTTGTCAATGACCCTCATCACATCCCAGCAAGTCACATCAGATATCCATCCCCAAAGCAGAAGATGGGCGGTGGAAGTGAATGGGGAGGAGACAAAAACAAACAAACAAAAAAAACACAACAAAACACGATTTCACCATCTAATAATCAGGGACAGTCAAAGGCAAAAGGAGAACAATAACAACAACAAAAAAGGCCTGTTACTGTGGTGTTTTTCTTTCCACAATATCCTACACCAGAGATGGCTACATCTCAAGAACAGTGGAAAACGAGCAGTCTATTTGTGACATCAGTTTGCAAAGCAATTTGAGGACTGCCCACAAGGTGAAGAGTCTGAAGAAATTTGGGATTCCTGTTCCATTATGAGAAGCGTGATCAAATACCCCACTGCTCTAGTGACGTCCCTTAAGCGTAATATACCCTATGGGGGCCTCCATGCCCAGCTTCCTAGATAACATCATAATTGTTTGGGGTACCCAAAACAGTATGGACAACAGGAAGCTAAAGACAGCAGCAAAAAAATATATTCCAAGAGCTGGGGCGGTGAGAAAGAAAGAAAGGTAATAAGAGGAGCTGACAAAGAGGCTGGAAACGGAGAGGGGACGCAAGCCCACGCGTGGAGGATGGGAGGCTCACCCCGCTCAGCACCACATCGGGAGCTCACAGGGCCAATCGCTTCCTTACCTCCCACCCGGAACAAATTAATCCTCCGCACTCCAAACTGAGGGCCACATGGGGGAGTTTGGGGCAGCTCCACCCCATCGTCCTCCCTCCCCCCACTCCCCGCCACCCCTAAACCAGGCCGGATCCGGATCAGAGGGGGCCCGCAGAGGGTTGGAAAGGGAGGCGGCCTTCTCGTTTTCTCCACAGGAACCGGCCAGGGTAAAGAGAGGGCCCTACCTCAGGCGGGGCCCAGGCCTCGCTCACTCGCGCTCTTTCTCGCTCTCCCCCGTCTCAGGCTCTAGCCGCATGGCCCCCCCCCGCCGCCGACTGCCCCAAGCCCCGCCCCGGCCACGCTCCCAAATCGAGGCCCCGGCTCTGGCGCGGCCCACTAGGCCGCGAACCCAACCATAAACAAAACCTCCAGCGGCCGACTCGAGGGGGGGCGCCAGGGCTCGCACGACTAGGTGGGGGGGTGTACAGTGGGGAACACGGTGCGGGGGGGCCTACCGAGGGAGGGGTATACGGCGGGGGTAAGGGAGAAAGGAGGGAGGGTAAAAGGGGGATCGCGGATTTAAAGGGGCCGCGGACAATACCCGGCCCCGCCGCGCTGCCGCTGCCGCCGCCGCCGCCGCCAACGCCGCTGCGCTCCCAACTTTACCTCAGTCTCCTCCACACTGACACCCCGGGCCGCGCCGCCCCTGTCACGTGATATAAGGTTCCCTCCTCCCCCCTCCCCTTTTCCCTCTCGCGCTCGCTCTCGCGCCTTCTCCCTCCCACTTGCCTTCCTGCGTCCCCCAGCACGTGACGCGAAAAGGGACGCGCACGTAAGCGTGCGCGTGCCGCCTCGCCACGAGACACCTCATTCCGGCTGCGCGCGTGTGCCCCGCCTCCTCCGCGGTGGCCCCGCCTCCGCCACGTGACGAGCAGAGGGCCTCTGCTTCCTCTTACTGGCGTAGTTCCGCGTCTCAGCACTCGCCGGTCCCGGTTGTCTTTGCGTGCCTGAGTCACGTGCTTGGGGGAAGCGGGAAGGCGTCCTTCTTCTTTCCTAGCCCCCCCCATCCGCCATGTTTTCAGGCCCGGTCAGCCTTGGTCTATCCCCGTAAGGAAATGGCCGGGGAGTTTCAGGAAACCCAGGCGCCGTTGCCTCAGCGGAACCCGGGCTGACGAGGCAGGGCAGCAGGTTAAACCGGAGCAGTTCCGCGCGGGGTGGGGAGGCCATGGCGTCCGGCAGTAACTGGCTGTCTGGCGTGAATGTCGTGCTGGTGATGGCCTACGGGAGCCTGGTGAGGAGATTCCCCCACCCCATTCCTGCGGTCGCGTCTGACCCAGTAGAGACCCTCCTCTTGAGCAGTCCCCCGTGTCCTCATTCTCCACCCACTCACCTGCACTTTTTCTGGGCTTTGACTCCTATCCCAGGAGTACCTGGGAGCGTAAGTCACTGCCTCGGACCGCCCCGCCCCCAGCCGAGAACCCTCCCTCTAAACCCTGGGACGCAGACCCCCCACGCATATCCGCCACAGGTTCGCCCGTACCCACCCCATTCGTAGTGGCCTTGCTTTGCCACAACTTATATCCCAAAGCACCCCTGAAAACCTCAATTGACATTTTAATTGAAAGCATGCCTTTTATTTGTTTAATTTTTTAATTTAAGCTTCTCTGCCTTTTGGACAGGTGTTTGTACTGCTATTTATTTTTGTGAAGAGGCAAATCATGCGCTTTGCAATGAAATCCCGAAGGGGACCTCATGTCCCTGTGGGACACAATGCCCCCAAGGTAGGTCTTTAAAACATGAGATAGGCGTGATTCTCCAGATCTATTAGGGCTCAGAATGAGATTTCCTTTGCCTTTAGAAATGACTCAATTCCCGTATTTCTTTGTTCTGTTACCCATGCGCTTGCTTTAGTACACTGAGCGATAAAGGTCAACTTGAGTCCTGGCTTACCTGCTCACTGCTGTGGCACAGCTAGTAACTTATCCAAGGACTTCAATTTCTGTATCTGCAGAATGAAGGACTTGAATTAAAATTCCAAACTTTCTGTGGTAAGATATTTCCGTGTTAAACTTAAGCTACCCAGTGTTTTCTGTTTGAGGATTTTGTTTTGTTTTTGATTTGGGATGGAGTTAGAGTGATTAGAATTAGCCCCACATCAGTGAGGAGGCAAACTTTGCAAAACTTTAGATTTATGAAGTGAAGTCAGTCATGTCCGACTCTTTGCGACCCTATGGACTGTAGCTGGCCAGACTCCTCTGTCCGTGGGATTTTCCAGGCAAGAATACTGGAGTGGGTTGCCATTTCCTTCTCCAGGAGATCTTCCAGACCCAGGAATCGAATCCAGATATCCTGCATTGCAGGCAGACCCTTTACCGTCTGAGCCACCAGGGAATCCATTTAGATTTATGAGGGCAGCACAAATCTAGTTCCATCATTCATGTTACAAACTGAAACCTAAGAAAAGGAATCAACTTACTGAGGACATACAGGAAGTGAATAACCAAGTAGTCTCTGTCTCTACTGTCTCCTGAAGATAACTGCCTTTCTTTCCTCACTTTAAATACTCTACTGAAATTTTATTTATATCCCAGTCCTTCCTGAGTTCCATACTTGTGTATCCAAACGCCTACCTAACATTTCCAGTTAGATGTCTGATAGGCATCTCAAACCTAACATGTCTAAATCAGAACGCTTAATACCCTACTGCCACCCCCATCCTGCTGCTGCTCTCTTCCACTTCTGGGTAAAAGGTGCCCGCTGCCCCTCCCAACCTCCTTTTGTATGGCTCTCCATTGATCACTGGGATCCAGCTACGCTGGTTGAGTTTCTTACCTTTATGTGTGCTGTTACTGGGGTAGAATGATCAACCTCTGGTTTTCATGTAGCTAGTTCATTTACTCTTTAGAGCTTACCTCAAATACTATTTCCTAGAAAGAGGAATGCTTATGACTCATTATAAACTAGGTCTTTTTTTTTCAGATAGCATTTTACTACAAATTGTCTTTTATGTGTATTCATTTAGTGCCCGTCTTTTCCCTAAGCTCTAATAATGTAGGCACTATGCCAGTTTTGTTCACTGCTGTAGAGCCAGGGCCTACATAGAGTAGATAGTTAACAATTCATTGTTGAGTGAAAAGCCGGTTAGTGGGAGGGCTAGAGCTGGTACACAATTATGTCAACTCCTAGACCAGTGTTCTTTGATTAAATAGTGTTGTAACTCTCCTCATTTTTCTTTACTGGTACATTTCATGGAAAGCCTCAAAGTGTGTCCTGAAACCTCAACAGTGCTTCCACGTTCTCTCAGTTCTCCAAATGCCAACTGCCTCCCATAAGAAGGATATAGGGTTAGTTTACACTATATCATGAGTCAGTCATACAAGGTTAGTTTACATTATATCATGAGTCAGTCAAAACTTTTGACTATTTAGAAACACCCCACCACTGCCACCCTCTCCTGGCAACCATAGACTAGATGAGATCAAGATTCCTTTTGCTCTAAAACATTCTGTCTAAATTCTTAGCCGTTGCTGGTGAAAAGTGTAAATCAGTAAAACTGCATTGGAAAATATTGGAGTATTGTCTAGTAAGATTGCAAGTGTACCTAAGCCACAGCCCAGCAATTCCATTTCTACCATAGAGAAATTAATTTTTGCATGTGTACCAGAAGACATGTACAAGAATAAAGCATTGTTTGTAAATTTTTTTAATATGGTATGCTAAATTTCCACTTGAAAACATATTCGTGTTCTGGAACACCATGAGAAATGAAAATAAACTGAAGATAAGAATATGAACACAAATGAATCCCCACAATATTTTTGAATGGAAACAATAAATTACAAATATGAATGAATCTCAAAAACATGCCGAGTGAAAAAAATGCCAGAAAGCCATTCACAAAAGAGTACATACCATATGATTCCATTCCATTTGTAGAGAATTTTAAAACAGATAAAACATCAGTGTTCCCTGGGTCATGGAGGAGGAGTTTAACTGCAGAGGAGGATGAAAAACATTTTGGGATGATGGAAATGTTCTGTATCTTGATTGGAATGGTAGTTGAATGAAAGTACTCATTTGTCAAGATTCATCAAACGACACATGTAAAGTGGATATATTTTATTGCATGTGAATTAAACCTCAATAAAGTTTATTTAAAATTTTAAAAGGTTGCAGAGAAATTCAAAATATTTTTCCATTTGTATGAAGTTCAAAGCCAGGCAAAGCTAAACATCTTCAGGGTAACATGATAAAACAGCAAAGAAAAATAAAACTTGAGAAATTAAGGTTGGAGGTTGCATTTCACCAGGGGTGGACACACAGGGCTTCGAAGTCGTTAGTTGTATCCCAGTTCTTAAAGTGAGTAGTGCATACAGGTGTTCATCTTAATGAATTTTATAATTATTTAAGGTGTACATATATGTGAAATATATTCTATGTATGACATACTTCACAGTAGTTTCTAAACAGTTACAAGAGAATACTTCTTGGGACTCTGGCAGCCCTTTTAAGTTAGATAAATATGAAACTCTTAACAGTGGCTTTATATATATATATGTATATATATATATATTTTTTTTTTTTTGTAATTTGCACTGAGTTTTTGTTGCAGCATGTGGGATCTAGTTCCCTGACTGATCTAGGCCCCCTGTATTGGGAGCTTGGAGTCTTAGCCACTGGACCACCAGGGAAGTCTCTTTTTGACTTACCAGGGAAGTTTCTTTTTGAATTACCTACTTAAAAAATTAAATATGTTCTTAGAAGAAAACCTCTAGAAATCCTGTGGTCCACCAGGTAGAGATAGTTCCCAAACTTCTAAACCACATACAGATCTCCTGATAGGGTTTTACAATAGGTTATGACCTACAGTTGATGTCCATTTTTTCCCAGCTCAGGAAAAAACAGCTAACCAAGACTCTTCTAAATCCAACTGAGGGGACCTCCCTGGCAGTCCAGAGTTAAGACTACACTTCCACTGCAGGGGATGTGGGTTCAGTCCCTGACGGGGAACCTAAAAGCGTTCATGTAGCTCCCTGGTGCGGGAAAAAAAAATGTTTTCAGAAAGTCAGAAATAATAAAACTTGAAGGAATTCTAGCAGATTAAAAGATCTAGCTTAGAGATATGCATCTTGGAGAGGTTCTTAGCAAATCCAGCCCCATTCTTAAATTCTTGAGTCTTAACCTGGTGGTTTCATTAGCCAAATGAGCATTTTCTCTGCTTCTGTTGTCTTAGTTGTTCCCCTGCTTTGCCCCATTTCCAGATTGAGGGGAAGCAAAGTACAGGCTAAATAGCCGTGTATTCTTTTCTCTACATGGACAGGACTTAAAAGAGGAGATTGATATCCGACTGTCCAAGGTTCAGGATATCAAGTATGAACCTCAGCTTCTCGCAGATGATGATGCAAGACTGCTACAGCTGGAAACCCAGGGAAATCAAAGTATGTAGCATGTTCTTGGAGAATACTTCAGTGAGGGGTCTCACAAATTCTGAATTCCTTTTCTCAGTTGTAAACATAGCTGCTGGCAAACTCAACAGCTGTAGTTCCTTGTTACTGGGCATGTGTTAGATTGGGAAGCACTTTAAGCTTGCTGGAGTTTGGAGTATCTTTTGAGGGTTATTCCTGACACCAGTCTCTCTCTCAACAGATTGCTACAACTACCTATACAGGATGAAAGCTCTGGATGCTATCCGTGCCTCTGGTAAGGGCTGCTCAGCAGCTGTTCTGTATCCTGAGAGCTCACCCGGGAAAGAGAGGGAGGAACCCAATTTATGTTAGAATTTGTCCTTTCTACACCTACCCAACTGGTAGGAGTTTGCTAATTTTGAGAGTACTGGGTTACTGTTTTGCCTTAAGGAAATGATGTGGGTGAGTTATTTTTCTCCAGAGAGTGTGGATTTGTTTTGTTCTTTCTATACCTTTAATTTCATGAACTGGTGGTAATTTGGTGGTAATTTGCTTGTTTTTCCACAGGAGACAGGCAGCATCTGCTTTTTCACCAAGCCTACATAGGTGGTTCTTGATATTTTTTTCCCATTTGACCATTGTCAAAAATGCTGTTGAATTTTTTTTCCATTTTTTTCATATGACTATTGTCAGAAATGCTCTATCTCTACCAAAACATAGTTTATATCTTAAACTATGGGTAGGTAGGAGGGTAAATAGGAAAATGACCGTTGTGTACCATTGGTATAATTTAACAGTTGTATTGCTACCACTGTATGACCACTCAGACATAGCTCTAGATCACTAGTCTTCTTAATTCTCTTAAAATTTCCCCCCAACTCACTCATTGTACCTGTTTCTAAGTTTGGAAAATTGATTAGGAAGACTAAACAACTGGGAAAGGGGGTATCATTGTTCTGTTATCTCCACAGAGATCCCATTTCATGCTGAAGGCCGGCATCCCCATTCCTTAATGGGCAAGAATTTCCGCTCCTACCTGCTAGATCTTCGAAACACTAGTACTCCTTTCAAGGGTGTGCGCAAGGCCCTCATTGATACCCTGCTTGATGGCTATGAGACAGCCCGCTATGGGACAGGGGTAAGCCACAGTGGATGGCCACTTTTTCCTTCAGGGAACTAAAGGGATTCCCCAGACTGAGAGATCTCATTCTTCCTTCCTCTTTCTTCAGGTCTTTGGCCTGAGTGAGTACCTGCGCTATCAGGAGGCCCTGAGTGAGCTGGCCACAGTGTGAGTTTGGAGGGGAACACGTCAAAGGAAGCTGGTTAGAGAATACAGTAGTCCTGGGCTGTTCTCACAGATTACTTTCAAAAGCACTGTGAACAAAATCAGGTCCTAGAACTGTTTCTTACTTACATTGGAAAGTAGATGCAAGCTAATAAGAGAAGTTTCTCCTACTTTTTTGTATCTCTTTTCTTGTTTTTGTCCAACTCAGTAAAATGTCAGAATTGGTGTAATCTGTTACACCAGTAAAAGGAATAAAATAGTTTTTCAGCAAACAGAGATGTCTTCCTTTGTATCTTGGTCTGATAAAAGTAAGAATTAATTGTCAGCCACCTTTATTACCACTTAAAGTATTAATAACCCTGACTGAAACAAAAGGTATTACTAAAGAGCTAGCTGTGTTTTATAGAAGAGACTTCATGACTTTTTGCTGAGAACATTTTAAATACCTACTAACAGAGCTTCAATATGTTGTTTATGCATGTATGTAATTATAAGAGTAAAGGGGGAAAGCCAATCTGGAATAGTTACTTACCAGCCATGAAAAGAATACATCTGCTTTCTGCTTTGTTGATTATGACTCTTTCTCAAAAGATGAGGGGTATGTCTGTCCTGTTTTCTCTATATCCTTATAAACTACTTTGTTCTAAAGACAAAAGGTCCTATAAAAACTACTTAGAAAAAAAAAAAAAACTACTTAGAAAACTAATGAAAACACTTGGAAAGGGTGGAAAAGGCCTGTTCAAGTTCAGTTTCTTTGAAAGTAAAATACTGTATGACTCCACTTATGTGAGGTACCTAGAGTAGTCATATTCATAGAGACAGAAAGTAGAATGGTGGTTGGTAGTGGCTGGAGGGAAGGAGGAATAGGGAGTTGTTTAATAGGCAGAGGGTTTGTTTGCCAAGATGAAAAGAATTCTGGACGTTGGTTGCACAACATTGTGAATGTACCTAACACTACTGAACTGTAAACATTTAAAATTGTTAAGATGGTAAATTGTATGTGTATTTTACCGCATTTTAAAAAATTTAGTCTCTTTGATCTCTAGTTTCTAGAAAGTTTCAATGGGTGTATTGAAGAGTATAAGCTCTAAAATCTGACAGACTTAGGTTTTAATCCCAGCTCTCTATCACTTACTAGCTTTGTGACGTCAGGCAACTTACTTGATGGACCCTCAGTTTCCTAATCTGCAAAAGGGGTGATACCACCATAAAGGGATAATGGGATGTGAGTAAATAACACGTTGATAAAAGGACCAGATTTAGTGTCCTAACTTGTGATAACTCAATAGTTAATTTCAATATTATTTTTTGGAGGTCAGGACCCTTTGGACTGGGAGTATATTAGTGGCATGCACACATTAGGTGAATCAGAATTAAAAGTTTTCTTTAAACACAGTGGAATGAAGAAGAGGTTGAGTCAGAGGCAGGAACTCAGTGGGAAAATTGGTTTCTCTGCTATTTCTAAGCTACCACATGGGATTTTAGTAACTAGTTTGTAAGATACGACAGAGACCATTTGTGGCTACAACTGCATGTATAGGATGTAGAAGCCTTGAATTGTTTTCTTCCATTAGTCCTCTATCTGTCCGTGACCAGCCCTCTTTGTGTTCTTCAGGGTCAAAGCACGAAGTGGGAGCTCTCAGCGACAGCACCAGTCAGCAGCCAAAGACCTAACCCAGTCTCCTGAAGTCTCCCCAACAACCATCCAGGTGACATACCTCCCTTCCAGTCAGAAGAGTAAACGTGCCAAGCACTTCCTCGAATTGAAGAGCTTTAAGGACAACTATAACACACTGGAGAGTACTCTGTGATGGAGCTGAAGGCCTCTCACTGTTGATGGAGCCAGACAGACTGCAGTGTGCTTGCCGGGTGGCCCTCACTCAGGTCATCTGGTTCAGCCCAGCTCTGGATCAGCTGAAGCTCTGGTTGTGTTCAGAGCTCTTAAGATTTCATGCCTAGAGGATCATTCTCCCTCTTATGGGAGAATTCTCCCATATTCTGTCTCTCTTACGGCCAGTTTCAGAACATCAGTTAAGACTTTATTTTCCCTTGGTATGACTTTTCTCTGGAGTTGAATTAGATGTTTTTATCAATATTTCTGTCAAAGCTTCCTTAAAAATCCTCACTTGGTTTTTTGATCATGGTTCATCTGTCCCTTTTCCAGACTATAAATTATCCCAAGGGTGACGGGGCTTGGTTTCTTGTCTTCTGTACACAGTTGAATGGGAGCCATTTGGTTTGAGACATCTAAGAGTTGATTGGTGGAAATGGCATACAGAATGGTGGGGAAATTGGTGGAGGCCATGAGTGGTACCTAGAACAACTTACCCTGGTGCTCCACTTAAACCAGAATGTTAATGGGAACATTAACACAACTTCTCTAACATGCAAGAACCTGCCTTCCACTTTCATTGTATACTGTCATGAATAAGTTGAAAAAGGAATGTTTTAACATCTGATATAATCCCATCACTCCTTATTTGTGGGATCGTGTGAAGGAATAGACCAATATCCTGATCTGACTTTATAAACCATTTAATGAATAATTAAAAAATAAACCATATGATTCATTCCTCTGTAGTTGTCTTTTAATAAAACAGGCATGTGAGGACTTCAGTGGTGGTCCAGTGGCTCAGACTTCATGCTCCCAATGCAGTGATTATTGTTTCCACCCCTAGTTGGGGAACTAGAGTTCGATCAAAAGTTCGATCAAAGATCCCACATTCGGCAACTAAGACCCAGTGCAGCCTGGTTTTAAAAAAGATATTTATTTTTATTTATTTGGCTGCACCGGGTCTTAGTTGCCCAATGTGGGATCTTTGATCGAACTCTTGAGTTGTGGTATGCAGACTCTTAGTTGGGTCATGTGGGATCTCAAAAGAAGAAATCCTAAAGTTGCAACTGGGGTCCTTGCTCATAAAATTGCCTGTGTCACTAATAGAAGGCTGGAGAACCAGGATTCCCTTCAGGTCTCTGGGGCAACAGACCAGGTGACCAATCAACGCTCCTAGGCCTAGGCTTATTGTTGGAGGTGTAAATGTTGCTATGACTACTGAATCCTTGGTGACTAAACAGAAATGAGAGCTTGCTCAGTCTCCTAAGACTATATCAAGCAAGTCTGTAGACATGTCCACGGAAAAGATGGGAAAAGTAGAAGAGGTACGCAGAGTTGGAAAAGGCTGCTTTGGATGCGTTTCCCCTGGATGAGGTTTCCAGATGAATTTATCAGAAATTGACAGTTCTTGAGAGAGGCCCTTGATGTGACTGAAGGGTAGTAGCAGGAGTGGGAGACGCACATAGTAGGTATTCAAATATTTGTTGCATACTAACCCCTGCATGAATAGGACTTTTTCCACACCTGCCCTAGGAAGTTGGCTACTCCCTTCTCTCCGAAAAGAAAGGTCTTTGTCTCCCACTGTGTTAGGGCGCTGAAGGTGGGGTACTAGAGATCAAGGCAGATAACAGAACTCCCTTTTCTTGCAGCATTTTCAAAGGGCCCTGGGACTTAAGAAGATGGTGGACAGGTAATCTCTGCTTCTGTCCTTTCCCTTACCCTTCATTTTCACTCTCCTGCCCTCCTCTGATATCCGCTTCATCTTGTTAGGGGCTCCTCAAAAAGGCAAATAGGTGTGAAGTGGGCAAGAAGCAGCCCTTGTTTCCCATTCTCTGAAGGAAAATTGGAGCAAGTTTTTGTTGTTTTTTTTTTTTTTTATCTTTTTAAGGAAAATTGAAATATTTGTTGTCTGGCATCACACTCACCAACCATGTGGTAGGTATGCAGTAGGTGTTTATTGAATGAATGAATAAGAAAACTCAAAAGATTAAGCTGTATATCTCTTATCACCTGGGGAGCTTTTTTAAAAAACAAAGGTCTTAGGACTTCCCCAGTGGTCCAGTAGTTAAGATTCCTCGCTGCCAATGCAGTGGGTGCAGGAGTGGGTGGGGAACTAAGATCCCATGTGCTGCATGATGTGGCAAAAGATTTAAAAAAAACAAAGACCTTAACCCAGAAGAAGATTCTGACTAAAATGGTCTGAAATTAGATAGGATAAGCCTGTTTCTTAAGGTTTCATAGGTTATACCCAGAGGTAGCAAGGATGTGACATAAAAAGAATGGATATAGTTTTCGTGGGAGTCAAGATTGATGCAGCCTTTTTTATAAAATCTATCAAAATTTTAAATTCACAGATCCTTTGAACTGGCAACTCAACTTCTAGGAATTTACCTTACACACATACCTACAAAAGCAGTAGAATGTACACACACGAGTATTCGTGACAGTATTGTTTATACAAGTAAAAAAGTTAGAAATAACATGTAGCTGTGAAATTATGTTATAAAAGTACTTGGCAGCCTTTAAACAGAAGCAAATCTCTTAAGTGCTGATATGAAAAGTCCAAATTGTTATGTAATACTATTTATGTAAATGTATGATTTCATGTTAAAAATAAAAGTTATACTTGCTGATACATGATAGAAAATTTTTTATAAAGATGCACAAGAAACTGCTAACTTTGTTGAGATGAACCGAGGCAGAAGAATCATGCTTCCAGCTTTCATTTCATATACATTCCTGTATGTACTTAATTTTTCAGCCATCTGTAAAAAACACTTGTTTTAAAGAAATGTCAACAAGATTATCTGAACAGAGGATATGTGTGTGTATCACATGTATAATCCTGTTATGTATTAGAAAACCTTAACAAATGATTCCAGAGTGTGTCTAGCCAAGACAGTATCACTGGTATGACGGAAGGAATCAATCCTTAGATTAGATTTGATACCGAGGTCTGCCATTAGGTGACCTTGGGCAACTCACCTGAACTTTTTAAGTTTCCTTGTTTGTATAATGCAAAAATTGATATCTGTGACACATGGTTATTACGGTGATTGAATGATAATAATATACTTAATATATGCTAGGTTCTAAATCAAGGTTTCCCTGGTGGCTCAGATGGTAAAGAATCCGCCTACAATACAGGAGACCCAGGTTGGATCCCTGGGTTGGGAAGATCCCCTGGAGAAGGGAATGGCAACCCATTCCAGTGTTCTTTCCTGGAGAAGTTAAGCCAGTACTAGTCACTGGTTCAAGGAGTTTGCAGTCTTCTTTGACAATGGTACAGAAGTTCTGATGAAGAAGAGCCTCCCTGACAGGGTTTTGTCTCTCCTCCCAACTCTAACCTATTCTACCGCTACCTTTGTGCCTGGGACAGGTGGCGAAGTTCACAGACTCACTGTCTGTGGCAGATAACATTAAGCCAGAGGAGAAACCCATATGCTATCCTCAGGATGCAGGACACCATGGCACAGGAGTTGGCACTGGCCAGCAAGCAGTTGCTGATGGTGAGTTCTAGTGGCCTGGAGTTTCATCCTGCACTATTCCTTTGCCCACTGGGATTCCCAAGCTCCTGGTCTCTGCCGTTCCACCAGAGCAGCAACTCTCTAACCCTGAAACCAAAGCTCCTTTTCACTGACTCTGTATCCAGCTGCAGAGTCCCAGAGCGGTCTCGTCTCTGCTCCTCTCACCTTGGTAAAACTGCACCTTGGTGCCCAGTATCTGCCTCTGGGAACCTCTCTCCCTGGAGTCCCCAGTTGCTGTCACGTCACCATCTTTGTATCCCAGATGCCTAGAAAAGTTTCTGGTTTTTGGTGTGTTCTCAGAAAAGATGTGGGTCTGCACACCCACAGAGAAAAAAATGGGTTGGCTTCCCCTCCAAAGTTCAGTCTTTATGCTCCTGCTTAATTTTAAGCCATAGCTAATTCCAGATCCAAGAGAAAACAGGGGATGGGAAAGCAACCAGGGAGAAAGAATGGGAAAGGCAAGTAAACAGAGGGCCAACATCACACTCTTCTACCCACCCCACCAGGTCCGTCAGGCTGCCCTGCACCAGCTGTTTGAAAAGGAGCATGAGCAGTACCAGCAAGAACTAAATGAGAAGGGCAAAGCTTTTTATGTGGAGAGACTCTGATGGCATTCGAAACACTGTCCTTCCATTCTCACCGCGTCTGCTAACCTAGCCTTCTTGAGCCCCACTACCTCCAACGTTGCTTCCTAAACGCACCTGGATATAGTTATCTGCCCAGGGCTTAAAGCAGTCTTCCCAGGCTCACATCTCCTGTTCTTGTCAACCCCCTGGTGCTATCTGGAAAACAATCTGTGAAACAATAGTAAAAACAACAGTGACGCCTTGTGGTCAGAATGAGGTATGCAGTATTGACGTGAGTGGAGGGGAAGTGGACAGATGAACAACGTGAGCAGAGCATCCTGATTTGATTTTAATAAATAAAGCTAGTTCTTAAAAGTTCAGACTTGGACCGCTGGCTTATTCTCTCAGCCCACTTCAAAGTGCTTGTTCACAGCTGCCAGAATCTTAATACAGCTCACTGCCTCTCTGATCTCTCTTCACAGGTCTTTTCTGTATACTTGGACAACAGCTCTGAATGTGCCTATTCATCCACAGGCACCATGGGGCTTGGTATCAGTGGGACTGGATTTTACGTTTTGACTTTGCCAATTATTGTGAGACCCTGGAAAAGTCTCTTTCCTCTGAATTTCTGTCTGAATGCTCACCTCTTCGAAATGACAGGGTTCCAAACTCAAATGCCTTCAGGGGTTAGGCAGGTAATATAGCAGTTAGGGGGAAAGAAATGGTGGGATTTATGGGGGACTAGAAAGAGCATGTGACATCTTAATCTATTCAAAATTCTGAAAAGTAGTAATTAATCATATGCATCTATAGGCCACAGAGAACCTTACTCATAAAGATCCACTTTACAAATGATATCTCAAGCCAGAGAGACTCCCACTTTGCAGCCAGTAACAGGAGCAGAAACACACCATCACTCTGATAAACTGCCATCATACGTATTTCCCCTCATCCCTCACCTTGCCATCTGCATTCTCATTGGTGATTCATCCTTCCCACACATGATTTCCTGCTCTCAACACTGTGGCTCTGTCCACACTGCAAACTCACACCTTTTCTTTCCCCCGTGCCCCAAGTCTGCCTCTGTCCTTCAATACGCCGTTTTCATCTTAGCTGTCAGAACTTCTCCTTCCTCCTCTCCTTACTCACCACACTGATGAGCACAGAGAGGTAGCAAGGTATAAAGAGAAAAGCACACATTTTGGAATCAGGTTTGGGTTCAAAGTCTGGCTTCACTTCTTAATTGTGTGCTGCTGCTGCTTCAGTCATGTCTGACTCTGTGTGACCCCATAGACGGCAGCCCACCAGGCTCCCCCGTCCCTGGGATTCTCCAGACAAGAACACTGGAGCTGGTTGCCATTTCCTTCTCCAATGCCTGAAAGTGAAAAGTGAAAGTGAAGTCGCTCAGTCATGTCCGACTCGTCACGACCCCATGGACTGCAGCCTACCAGGCTCCTCCGTCCATGAGATTTTCCAGGCAAGAGTACTGGAGTGGGGTGCCATTGCCTTCTCTGGACTTAATTGTATATGTATAGGTTATTTCTCTGAGCCTCAGTTTTCTCTTCTGAAAGTGAATATAATACCCATCTCATAGAAATATTATGAGGATTAAATAAGATAAATGTGTGTAGAGAGCAAGCGCAGCCCTTGGCATGCAGTAGGTATCCTCCCACTTCCCTCTTAGGAGATTTCCTATGACCCAAGCCTTTCACAGGGGGCCTGCAGCCCCCTTATACAGCTCAAATATCATTCTCCATCCCAGCCCTGTCTTTCTCTTTCTGTCCTAAATGTCCATTCATCCTCCAGTCTCCATCAGCCCTGCTTCCCAAGCCCTCTAATCTTTAGTCAATAACTGCTCTTGAGTTGTGACACCAAACAATACAGGGAGCTCCAGGCTGGTGGGGGAGGCAGGCGGTGAACAGTCATGACAGGTATGGTGGGAGTTTTATAGGAGACAAAACCACACACATGTGTCCTGGGTTTGACCCATTAAGCTGAGACTGAGTCTCCCCTTCCTCCTGCCTGTTCCTCCACTCTGTTCCCTATAGGTCTGTCTCACCTCCCTTCTCCTCTTTGTATCTGTCTCCCAGCTGGCCCCTGCCTCATACATGGCAGTATAGCCTGGTGTTAGGAGAGCAGGCTTCCATATGACAGATTTGGGTTTGATTTCTGACTGTCACTTACTGCCTGTGTGTTCTTGAGCAAGTAACTTTAACTTTCTGGGTTACAGGGCTTTATATGTAAAATGGAGATAATGCCTACCTCACTAGATTACTGTGGTGATTAAATAAAGCACTTAGCAGAGATGATAACCCATAGTGATGTTTTCGTGTCCTTTGATAGTTTTTCTATTTTTATTTCAACTCCATTACCTGGTTGCCCCTCACCTCCCGCCACATTCCCTCATCAACCCCTTTTATTTCTTTTCTGTTCATTTGGGCCCACAGAACGCCCCGCCCCTCTGCCATGATCCCTGACCTTGGCCTCTCTCCCCAGGGCTTGTCAGTGCCAGGCTAGCTCCAGTATTGGCAGTCCGGCCCCTACGGAGCCCATCACCTCTGATCCTCTCCGCCTGCTCTGTCTGCCCTCATCACATCAGCTGAGTAATTCACCCCTTCACACCTCCCCAGCCCCTTTTCCCTCTGTGGCCAGTGCCTTACCCAGCTCCTCAGGCTCAAAAGGGCTCAGTCTGGTTTGAAATGGCTACACAGAAGGTACTTCCAGGAGAGCTGGAAAGCTTTCATCAGAGGCCATCTGAGGTTTCTGCCTGGACATGCCACCCTGTCAGTCTCTTCCTGGGAGAGCCACTCCTCTCCTACATCAATATTTCCTGTCTCTGACTCTGTTTCCCGAGTTTGCCAAACACTACAGTCCTTCCAATTCCTGCTAAAACCCCTTTCCCAGCCTCTTGCCCTCCAGCCTGTGGTTCTCCAGGGCAGTCAAGGTTTCCAGAGAAGGGAACTAGAATCTGGGGCAGGTGTGGGTGTTAAGGGTAAAAAAGGAAGGTCAAGAAAGTGAAAAATTACACGCAGACTGAAAGCCATAAGACAACACCACAGGTGTCTACCTTGGGGCTTGTAGGCCCATTTGTTAGTCTTCCCTGGAAGGCAAGAGCTGCACAATACGAATTGACTGGAGCTTGGGACAAGCTATCGATCTAGATCAAGGGCAGTCAAGTTGGCAGATCGTTTGTGTGTGCACGTTGAGCAGGGTGGGGGTGTCCGGACTAATGGGAACAAGGACACATGGAACAGGCCTGGGGGCTGAAGCAGAGCTGCCTCCTCCCACCCCCACACTTCCATCCAAGCCCCCCGCCTCACCAGTGCAGCTATAACTCGGGCTCCTTTCTGCCACAGTAGAGAGAAGCATCTGCCTGCCACAGGACATTCATAGACCTGATTCTCTTCAGCAGAAAAACCTCCCAGAAAAGCAGGCACCTGTGAGGAAAGACCCTTAAAGAAGCCAGCTCAGAAAAAAAAAAAAAAAGAAGCCAGCTCAGGAGCGCGTGTTGTAAAGAGCCCCAGAAGAGGAGAGTCCCAAGGACTGCAGGCTGTTTCCTGGCAGAGGCATTTTCCTCCCTCACCTTGTCCTTCTAAAATCTTGGTTTCAATTCTGCCAGGCAGGAGAGGCTGTCCTTAAGTCTTCTCTGGAGCCTGGGCTGGAGCCTGCTAGTGAGAGAGGTCACGCTTCTCTTCTGGACATCCAAGGGTGACTTTAAGGAGGAGGATGCCTGGAGGACATGGGGAGAAGGTGAGAAGGGACAATATGGTGGGAAAAAGCAACCAAGCCTTCTGGAAGTTTCTCATGGCTACTCATCTCTAGTATTCAAGAGCAGGTGGCTTCCAGGAAAGTGTCCGCTGAAAGGCCCTCAGCAGTCTTCCGGGGGTGCTGGAAAGGTAAAGCAGGATGTGCAAGCCCCCACCCCCACTCCCGGAAAGCCTTGGGGCAGCTGGAGGGGAACTGAGGGGAGCAGGTGACAAGGTTGACAAGGAGCTGCTGACACTGTTGATCCTCTGAGCGCTGAGGCCGTGACACCAGGGGAAGAAACTGTGTTGGAGCTTTTGGAAAGGATAGGTGCCCGGATGCAGAGGGCTGCCAGATATTCTTCCTGGTTTAGGCTAGCGTGATCAAGCAAAGGCCAGGCACTGGTAGCAAAGGAGCCGAGACAGGAATGGCACGAAGAGCCGATGAGTAAGAGCCGGCTGTCTTAGGAGGTGAAGAGCAGGGGTTGGTTGGTGTCCTTTCCCCAGAGAATGGCTCTCAGGGGTTGGTGCCTGACGTGTCTGCTCTGCCCTTTCTTTGCAGTGGGGAGGAAGGCAGAGAGCCACGAAAGCTCTTCTGCCTGCTTCTGTGTGATATGTTTGATATTGAGTTGTTTAATTAGGAACCAACTAAATGTCAAACATATTGTTACAGCAGTAGGCAATTTGGCATCATACTTTCTTACCCCAACTTCTGGGGCTCCAGGGTTCCTGTTTTTTTACTGAACCTATTTTCTCCAGGACCCCTTTGGAAGACTAGTGGCTGCAACCCATGTGGATTTCAATCTTAAACTGGAGGGCTAGTGTGGGAGCAGGAGAGAACTGGAGTCTGGGCATTAAATGTTCCTCTATCTTTCCCTTGTGTGTGCATGCTGAGTCACTTCAGTCATGTCCCACTCTTTGCAACCTCCTTGACTATAGCCTGCCAGGCTCCTCTGTCCATGGGATTCTCCAGGCAAGAATACTGGAGTGGGTTGCCATGCCCTCCTCCAGGGGATCTTCCCAACCCAGGGATCAAACTTGCATCTCCTACTTCCCCTGCACTGGAAAGCGGGTTCTTTACCACTAGTGCCACCTGTGAAGCCTCTTTTCCTTGTACTAGAAGGGAAATGGCTCTGATCTTTTCCTGTCCTTGTGTTTTTCTCCTCCTTATTCAATCTCCCCACCTTATTATCCACAGCTTTCTGTCCCTGGGACTCCTGTTCCCTAAAGCCAATAGTAGGGGTCTTTGGTTTTTCTGTTTTCTTTCAAGAGTCAGCTGATGGTTCTATCTGTGTATTTAGTGATTAGAAACAGGCATTTCAGTCACCCCATTGTTGGAGCCTAGTATTAACACCAGCCATCTATCCTTGACATAATGACTAATGAGCACCATTTATATTTTCCCCTGGTAGTCCAGGTCACCTTGAACAGTGCCCACCTCTCTCTAGCATATTCTCAGATTGTATGGTGCCTGTGTCTGGGATCAACTACCACCTGTCAGTAGCAAGGCTCCAAGTGGAATGAACACAGCCTGGAGCTAAGCCAGGGAGAACAGAGCTGGTAATGATGATTATGATGACGACTGGGGGCAGTTAAGAAGGGAGCAGAGGGTGAGAAGAGTAGAGAGCAACAAGACCTTGGTCTATGTGGGTATAAAAGTTCTACTTAAAGATCACTATGGGAAAATGGAGGACATGATCCTATCTGGTTTACTCTGTCTCCCACTTGTTTTTCCCTGCCCACTGGCCTGAAACTCTGGGATGGCCATCCAAATCCCAACCCTACGCTCTTACTCCATCCCCCTGGTTCTTAAGTTGGGAGGAATAATGTCTCCCTGCCAATTAGAGACTCTCAAAATAACACAGTAATTTGATCTGGGGTTCTGGGGAATTGTCAAGGATCATGGGTGATCTCCCCTCTTCACTGTTGCTCAAGCTCCCTGAATACCAGGAATCAAAAGGTAAAACTCAACCAATGGAATTTGATTAGCATCCAACACAGTCTGGGTGAGAGTAACGGGAAAGCTGAAGGGCAACTAGGAAAACTAGTCACGCTTTGGGTGAAAACTACCATTCTAGAATTGCCAAAGTACCCTTCTATATTTCAGTGTCCTACCCCTCCCCTTTCCTTGCTCTTTAAAATATGCTTGGAGCTGCCCAGAGTGAGTGGAAAGTTTCAGGGTCAGGGAGAACCTTTTCCCTCCCCCTTTCCATTGTCTAAAATCAGCCTCAGCTGTTCCCTAATTTTTCTTTGCTGGTGATGTCAGTCCATCAAAGTGTCTCACCCTGTGTTCCCCTGAGAACAATGATGGGGCGGAGGGAGCTGGAAAGACCATATTAGGAACAAGAGGTGGAGCCATGGGCAGAAATAAAGGCCCAGGTCTGGGGAGCTAGTCACTCAGCCAGCAGCCCCTCCTTTCTTGCCCTAGTCTCCAGTCCTCCAGTATTCACAGGTGAGCTCCCCAACGGCCACTGTTCAGGATGGAGGCCATCAAGAAAAAGATGCAGATGCTGAAGCTGGACAAGGAGAATGCTCTGGATCGGGCAGAGCAAGCGGAAGCCGAGCAGAAGCAGGCAGAAGAAAGAAGTAAGCAGGTAGGCCTTAACCTTGGTCTTTCTTACTGGCTGGTGAACAAAACAGAAATGGAAGAGTTTTGGTGGCAAAGGCAGTGACCACTGGTGCCAGCTCATCCTTTGGGTGGGAGGGATTCTTCCCCAGCCTCACAGCACACGAAGAGGGCATCTAGGGTATTTGCCTCAGACTGCCTGTGTGACCTTGTGAAAGTCAGTGGCCCCTTCTGAGCCACAGTCTGTCTGCTGGATTTAAGTGGGAGTGGATCATGTTTTGGAAGAACTCCTGACTTCTAGAGGAAAAGGTGGGAGCTTGACATGCAGCATCTCTTTTCCCTTAAATGGGGTCACAGACATTGACATCTGAAGATATTTACCATCCCAATGTCTTAATGAAAACTCAGCATGGCCTGGTCATTTTAGGATCAGAGATTACAAGGTCACAGGCCAAAGCTATAGCATAATTCCTGGTGCAGTTGGCTGAAACTGATGAAGAAGAAAGTGTGTTGTCTCTCTGAGGATGGTAATATAGAGGGTGAGCTTAGGGGTCTGTCAGGCTCAAGAGCCTAGGGTCTGAGTCTGCACTGTTGTATATGTGTGTCTTGTGTGTGACTCTTGGGGCTTCCATAGCTGGAAGATGAGCTGGCAGCCATGCAGAAGAAGCTGAAAGGGACAGAGGATGAGCTGGACAAGTATTCTGAAGCTTTGAAGGATGCCCAGGAGAAGCTGGAGCTGGCAGAGAAGAAAGCAGCTGATGTGAGTATAGGGAACCTGGGAGGTGGGTTTAACCTATGCAAATAGATCTTCATGTTAATAACTGAATTCTAAACACACTTGGACATATACATACTTGTGGATTCTCAGAACACAGGCATAGATACCCATAGATACATTTTTGCCACATGCTGGTATACCCTTATTAGCATATACTTTCATTTTTTAAAACATGCAGAAGTCTCATTTTTCTTACCCCCAATCCAGGAATTTAATTATCTTTCCCAGGACCTGGACAGAGGGAGAGGAGTCGAAGTCCAGAATGCTAGCACTTACCCCACCTCCTCCCCCATGCCACATTCTTAGCTTTTGTGTCCAAGGACTGGCACGTAGATATGTGTATTAATAGGGAACCTCTCATCTCTCAACTGCCCAGCAGAGCTAGCTCAGATTTCACAATGGGACAAAGGAGGTCACACTGACCCTGGCCCTATATGGGTTTATTTCTCTTGGCCAACGTGGGCATCTGACCTTATGCCACAGAGATGCCATAGAAAGCATTGCTTATAGGGCAGCTGAGAGAATCTTAGAATGATATATCAGAAATAAGAAGGACCAGGGAGTAAAGCTGTTACCAACAGACCTCACTCTGTGACCTTGACTAAATTATTCAGCTTCTCTAGGGCTGAGTTTTCCCACTTGAAAATGAAATAAATTCTCTTTTCCACTTCACGTTATCTCATAGTCACCCATTTCCCTTTATCGTCAACCTTGAAGTTAACCACAAAGATAAATGAGAGACTACACAGAAAAGATTTGTGAAAGAAAAGTAACATAGGAATCTTAACAGCAACAAAAGAATGTTCTGGTATTGATGGAAATAGAGTCAATTCTCAGCACTGAGTTAGTAAGAAAGTATTTTTAAAATCACATTTGATTTTGGAAAACAGCTAGAAACAGAGTAGGAGGTTCAGAAATGTTTTCGGATCCTCTCATTCACTTTTTTACTATTAGGTTTCTGATCTTCCCTCTGGCTTTCTGCCACTTTCAGTGACCTGGGAAGTGGTGAGGGTTTTTGAATGTATCATGCCAGAGATCAGAGACAGAGAGCATATTATATACATGATACATATTCATAGTTTCCAAAAGTTTCAGTTCAGTTCAGTTACTCAGTCATGTCCGACTCTGCGACCCCATGAATCGCAGCACGCCAGGCCTCCCTGTCCATCACCAAAGTTTAGACCATTATTAACTATTCATTCTCCCTTCTTGGAAAACTGTGAACAACATAGGTTACTCCCAGGACTTTGGGCTAGAGCTTGATGGCCTGCTTTACAAGGATAGATGACTATATCTCTCTGGTTCAAATAAATGGGCATGGGAATAAGTTTTCACAAATGGACACAATGTCAGGTTGATAACAATTTTGTGAGATGTAGCAAAATTGTAACAACTCTCTGGGAAAGTCCTTAGGCTAGTATAGCTAGTATATGGGATTGAGGAGGTATTTCCAGGAACAATGAAAAGAACAAACAAGATTAACCCAAGATTTGGGGAGGGAAAGAATGACAGAGGCTCTAGACAATATACTGATACCATTGGGAAGATAAAGGAATTTGTTGGAGATGAATTCTATTTGTCCTTACACATACACACATAAGCACACGTCAGCCCCCACCTAGACAGGGTCTACTCAGTATATTCATTTGAAAGAAACTTCTCGTAGGCATATAGGAAGCTACCAAAACCATTTAAATATGCAAAGCATGGGTAAAAAACCTCATTCAACTTCTCTCCCTCTTGTTAGCTTTCCCAAAAAGTCATTAAGTCCCGTCAGAGATATATAAGAGAACAAGAAATAGGAGGAGAAGCTTGTAGGCAAGAGGCAAACAGTGTTGTTAGAGAAGACTGTGGTGTTGGAGAAGACTCTTGAGAGTCCCTTGGACTGCAAGGAGATCCAACCAGTCTATCCTAAAGGAAATCAGTCCTGAATATTGATGGACTGATGCTGAAGTTGACGCTCCAATACTTTGGCCACCTGATGTGAAGAACTGACTCACTTGAAAATACCTTGATGCTGGGAAAGATTGGAGGCAGGAGAAGGGGACGACAGAGGATGAGATGGTTGGATGGCAGCATCACTAAGTCAATGGACATGAGTTTGAGTAAGCTTCGGGAGTTGGTGACGGACAGGGAAGCCTGGTGCTGCAGTCCATGGGGTCGCAGAGTCGGACACGAATGAGTGACTGAACTGAACTGAAGATGGAAACTGGAAGAAAGGTTTCTTTTCTCAAAGGTGGGGTCAGCAAACTATCACCTGTGGGGTAAATGATGCTCCAGCCTGGTTTCCTACAAAGTTTTATTGAGCATTTCCATGCCCATTCATTTACATGTTGCCCTACTGACTCTCCCCCTACAAGAGAGTGGCAGCCACACACTATGGTCCACAAAATCAGAAATATTTACTATCTGGCCCTTTACCAAAGTTTCAAGTAGAGAGCAAGGGTCAGAGTCAGCAGCACATAACATATGCATCTTTGAAGGGAGGGTGCTCTTTCTAATGGGAAGGGAGTTCACAGCTCAGCTTCTGCCCTTGAGATTAATAAACAAGTAAAGAGAGCATATTACTTTGATGTAAATATAAAGGGAAGAGAAGGAGGAGGGAGTCAATAACTGCTTATTTACGCTGGGAGTCCTGGTTACCTGAGAAGCCAATTTGGAAAGCATAAGATTTGCTAGGACTCCTTGAACAAAGAAAGGGTAAGGGTGTGGCAAGGTCAGTCTGAACTTCATTTATTTCCTCCCTAAGTTCATCCAAGGTCCTTTTTGTTTTTTAATTGTGAAAAAATACACATAATGTAATATTTGCCATTTTAACCATTTTTAAGTGTACAAGTCACTGGTGCTAAGAACATTCACACTGTGGTGCAACCATGTGGAAGGTTCTTTCGATCTGAGCTGAAATCAGAAGCTGTTGAAGGTAAACAAAAGGAGAATGCAATAATTAGGACACACAAGTTATACTTTTTTTTAAGGACAGGAGGTGAAAGGGATGGGGAGAAGAGGAAGAGGACACCTGTTGATACATTGTACTGTTGGTTACCAGGAAAACAATAGCACTAGGCCCCTTGCTGCCCATCCATCCTGCTTTTAAAGGTCATTAGGAGTCAGTCCACCTGTTTCCCTGGATCAAGAGAAGATTATCTGTTCAAATCTACCAGCCTCAGGAATGCAGTGGTGCTCTCAACACTCATTTGGTTTGTCTAAGATGAAGTCTTCTGCTTCTTCAGTAGGGCAAGGGAGCAGTGCAATAGTGTCCCCTGCTGATCAGCACTGAGATGACAAAGTCTCATTTTTATTTCCATAACCCCTCTCATTGCTGCTAAGTTGCTTCAGTTGTGTCCGACTCTGTGCGACCCCATAGACAGCAGGCCACCAGGCTCCCCCGTCCCTGGGATTCTCCAGGCAAGAATACTGAAGTGGGTTGCTATTTCCTTCTCCAATGCATGAAAGTGAAAAGTGAAAGTGAAGTCGCTCAGTCGTGTTGGACTCTTAGCAACCTGTGGACAGCAGCATACCAGGCTCCTCTGTCCATGGGATTTTCAAGGCAAGAGTACTGGAGTGGGGAGCCATTGCCTTAGATTTCTCCAAAGAGAGCTGGGAAAGTTCTTAGGCCATCAGGGCACAGCTTACTGAAACTTCAAAGCCTGCTTTTTTCTTTCCATTTCCTGAGGGGAGCGAGAGGGGCGGGGTGTAAATCAGCGTATAGGTTACTCTATCAAGCAAATTATTTATTGTCTGAGTTGTTTCTGTTTCCTCTGATTAGTCTAAATGCTCAGTATTTCTAAATGCAGATAGTTGAAGACAGCCTCTGGTGGGAGTGTCTTCAGAACAAGGCATTGAGCGCAGCACCAATGTCTTACTTATCAATCTTCTTGGGGGTCAGGATTCTTAATTTTAAATCCTGGTCGACATCCTAATTCTCTAGAGAAAAAGAGATCTGCAACACAGGAGAGACTTATTATTATTACTTACCGAGAAGGTGGGAGGAATACAAAGAAATAAGAGGGAAGAGAAAAATCCCCCAGGCTCTTCATTACTGTGCTTCTAAAAATCCTGGATGGCAATGTCTGTAGAGGGGGGTTCTAACTGACAAATAGCTCCTGGGGTACCTGGAAGCAGAAGCAGTGTGAAATTGGTGAAAGTTGTAACACAGAGGGAAGGCTGAGATCCATAATACTATACACAGTTTCTCAGATGCTCCTATCAGTGCTGTTGCACAAAGGATCTGGTGACACTAGTCTGTAACAGAGGACTCCTGATAAAATGGAGGCTGAAGACACCTTCCTCACCTACAAAAGGAATTGTAAGTGATGATTAATTACACGGTCCTGAAGCATTCAAGGTTTGGAGAGGCTGGTAAATCACTGATTCTCAAAAGTAACAGGGGAAAAGACCAGTATTCTAAATAGAACACGTTCATAACGTGTCAAACAGAACGAGAATTTTGCCAACCCCCCCATTAATTCCCTTCACTGACTTTCAGGAGATGGGAGAACACCTACCTGAGCTGACTTTGAAAGGAGGCTGGAGAGCAGCACTGTTGAAGAGGAGGCCCAGAAAGTCTAGGCTTTTCTTAGCACCTGGGTTTGGAGCATTTGTGGGGTGGGTGAAATAGAGGCTTGTGGGGTGGTTTAGGTTGTGGAGAGGACACAGGAAGCCAGGAGTGAGGGGTCAACTGCGAGTGCGTAAAGGCCGCGCAAGCCAACCATTGTGGGCGGCCTGCCCAGCTGCTGGACAGGCTTAACCACTACGCGCCTTCTGGTTACCATGGTAGCCCTCCCTCTTCCCAACCCCGCCCTCCTTTGCTGGCCGGAGGGAGAGTCTGGGAAGCGGTCGCCCAGGGGTACGGGGCGAGCCCGCCCCTCGCTTTCGGCCGCGGGCCTCCCTCTAGTGGACTGCCTTCCCGCCTGCCTGGCGGTGGGAGGGCGCGGCGGTCGTAGCGTCACATCCGGGCGGGTGGGTGAGTTCCGGTATTTCAGGGCGGAGCAGGCGGAAGTAGGGGTGAGAAGCGGCTGCAACGCCGAGCGGAGGAGGCAGGAACCCGAAGGCAAGCAGGAGCTGGGTGGGGACCATGGCCGGGATCACCACCATCGAGGCGGTGAAGCGCAAGATCCAGGTTCTGCAGCAGCAGGCCGATGATGCAGAGGAGAGGGCCGAGCGCCTCCAGCGGGAAGTGGAGGGGGAAAGGCGGGCCCGAGAACAGGTACGGCGAGAGCGAGGCGCGGGAGGGAGAGGCAGGAGCCGGAGCAGGTGGGACCCCGAAGTGGGTCTGGATTTGTGCGGTGGAGCACGGTCCTTACGGGGCCAGCATACTCCGAGATGAAGTTGAAGTCCGGAGGATGGGTGGGGCTTAGCTTCACTTGGACCTCAAGTGGGTGAGGGGGACACTGGCTGCTGGAGCAAGCAGACTTGACTTTTGAAGGAATTGAGCCTCACGGGGTCTGAGGCGTGGTTTTCTTCCTCTTTTCTCCCAGCTCATTCATTCAATCCCTTCGAGTCGGGCGCGGTCAGGGGAGGGGCTCAGCGGCCTCTCCCTCCCCCACTTCTCGGTGGGGTGGGGGACTTTGCTCTCGTTTGGGGTTTCCGGCCCAAAGGGTGAGAGTAGGTGGATGCCTCTCTGATCTGGAGGGGAGCAGCGCCGAATTTACAGTGAAAGGGTGGGGGGTGGAGGGTGGGAACAGCCGGAAAGCCCCCGGCCTGGCCTGCTGGCAGCTTTTCCGCTCCCTCCTCCTGCTCAGGAAATGAGGCAGCAGTCGACTGAGGAAGCGGTGCCCTCCCTGGAGGAGGTTGAGGCCACAGCACCGCCTCCCATCCTCCGGTCTGGGGCCCTTTCCTCTTAGGGGGAGCACTGGCAGCTGCTAAACCCACTCTGTCGACGTGAAACTGGAGGGGAGGAGATAGTACCTCACTGCCTCTGTGAGTGCAAATGTAGGAACGAACAAAACCTGCCTAGCTCCCATGACTACCTGGAAGGCGGGAGCTTCTGCCAGATTCAGGCCTTTATTGCTGGAGTGTGAAGAGTGCAAGCTGAACCGTTTAAGAACACTTCTTCCAAGCAGAGCTGATAAGCGAGAGTATGTGGTAGAGAATCTGATGGAGTGCCAGTTTCTGTCAAGGTTTCTGGTTGCCCTAGTCAGTGTGGCTGATGGAGTTTCAAGGGGTCTATTAAGGGATGTTACTACTCTGCTACGTTCCCAAGTACCCACTGTAGTGTCTGGGTTTTTTGTTTTGTTTTGTTTTGTTTTTGCGTTTAATAAATATTTGCTCAACTAAAAGTTGAAACATAATATGCTAATCGATTGAACGGTGATTCTTGAAACTGCTTTCTGTTGAGAAGTGGTGAGCTAGTTTTAGTAAGCCATAGGTTTTGCACGATCTAGGGTGCAGTCTAGTGGGTAGGACTGATTTCCTGAGTCCAGGCTTTGGTTTTGGAGGATCCTGAGACTGGAGGGGAAAGTAACTGTTGCTAAAATTTGAAGACCTAATGAAAGAACTCTTGTGGTTTATTGGTATTCCTTGTTCTCCCCTCCCCTCTTTTGGGCAGTGGCTGAGAATTAATGTTTTGGGGAAATGAGAGAAGCAGCTGCCCTCCAGGTTAATACTTAAAAGATTGTTAGAATAGTCATTTCTTTTTACAACTGGGCATGGAAATGCTGGGAGCTTGGTTTCCTCAGTCACTCATTTCTCAGTGGATTTTCCCTCTGTTCATTATACTCGTAACTTCTTTTTTTTTTCTCGTAACTTCTAATTATCATTCTAGTGAGATGAACTGGCTGGGTGACTCTTTATGACTAGTGACACTTTCTCATCTCCTTTGTTCTGGAGACCAGATCCCCTTAAAGGGGGAGACAGGGTGGCTTTAAGGAACTGGCCTTGTGTTGACCTAGAGCCAGGCTCAGAGTAAGGGCATGCTAGGAATGGTTCTAGGGTAGATGATGTAGTTACCCCCACCCTCAGTAGCCCCCAGGACTTGGTTTCCCCCCTAAGATGTCCTGGACATTCACTGCACTCAGGATTTGGTAATTTTCCTTGCAGGGAAATTTCACTCCTTTTTTTTCCCTAACCTGGGCTGATAGGTGAGAGACAGCAGAGTGAGCAGCTTCAGGTTTTTCTTAAGCTTCTCCCTCACTCAGAGCCTGCAAGATTTGCTTACTGAGCTGAGTGAGATCTAGTGAGGAAGCCCTCACTCAGATGGGGAAGTAGAGTGATGGTTAAATATTTATGAAACCAGTATTTTCTACCCCCCAGCTTGAAAAGTGCCTAATCTTTTGACTTTCTGCTCTAGTGAACTTTGAATTCCTCCTGAGGAAACACCTGTGGGAAGGGAGGGGGGGAGTGCCTGAACTACCTGTTATCCTCCTAGGGCATTCTGGAATGTGGATTTTGTAGGCTCTTCCCGCCTGGAGCTGGAAGCTCTGCCCTCCCTTATGATATTGCATGCCATTAGTGGGATTGTCACACAATTACTTTTCTGGTTGCTTTGTGTTATCATCCAGCCCTCCTTGGGAAGCTGGATGAGTCCAGAGCCCACCGAGTGGTTCTGGAAACCATCTCTCCTGCTCTTGACCTGGAGATGTATCTTTTATAATGTAGTGCCTTGTCAAATCCACTTTCGATTTTGAATCTCCTTTTACTTTTTTGCGAAACTGAAACAGATGGCAACATAATATTTCAGTGCAGTCTTTTCCCTCATCTGTGTGTGTGTGTTGTGGTGGTGGTAAAGATACACAGTGGTAAATGTTTACTATTTTAACCATTTTTAAGTGTACAATTCACCTTATCTGTTTTTAATACTTGTCTCCTAACTTCTGGCATTTCTTGCTCTTTTTTTTCCCCCTGGTCTAAAAAAATTTAGGAATACTATTGAGGGAGTGAGTGGGCTTGGAATAGCAGTTTGATTGTGGCCTTATTCCCAAATTCCTAGTCTGCAGGGAGTGGGTGGTGGTGGTGGTTAGAATGTCTGGCCATTGTGTGGCTCTCTTCTGTTGGTAGGGTCTGGTGGGATAAGCCACTGACTTTATCACCTTTCCTTGGTTTAGGTTGACTTTCCTGTTGATTACCTTTCTTTTTCTTACTTCATACTAAGAGCACATACTCATAGGGGAGAGGCAAATAGCCCTTTGCTCTGAGTGCCTCCGCTTAGTCTCCACCTTTGTTTACTCTGGAACAGATAACTCTGCTCCCTTCCTTCCAACTTGCCTCCCCCTTGATGAAATTTAAAGTCCCCAAGGACACAGTATCTCCCTGGGTAGATACATTTGTGAACACTGTAAACCAGAGCAGTCCTTTACTCACAGGGCTCAAGCCTAACTTTTCCATTACTCTTTTCCTTTGAATTTCATCTCTGGCTTTTGTCTAAAACGAGAAACCCTAGAGTGGCAGAATACCAGATTTAGGCTAATCCCCTTCTGTCCTTGGCCCTGATCTGCCTCTGAACACCAGTCTCCTATCTTTCCTGCCTTAATGGGTTTGGTGCTCTTGGGCAATCTGTTCAGTGTGAAGGATGGTAGCACTTAAACTCATTTCCTAGCTGAAGCTGTTGTCAGCCATCTTCTGAAGTGACTCAGTCGCTGCTTTGTTCTCTCTGGCCTTGAGATCTTTGCTTACTGGGTAGTGGAGAATCCTATTATTACCTGAAGGAAGGACCTCACAGTGTACCTCCAACCTAGGCAGGGGTGAGCGGGCTGAAAGATCAAAACTGTATGCTAAACCTAGGATGATATACAGCATGAAGTTAATGTTTCCCGGGGCCATGTGTCCCATTGTCACCTGCAGAAGTTAGTCCCACTTAATTGACCTGAAAGGGACAGGCATTGTGCATAGGTTCTGGCTGGAAGGAGGAGTCAGGTAGGTGTCTTCCCTTATTCCTTTAAATATTAAACAGATCTTGATTCTGCAAGCTTTTGTTCACTGTAAAGAGAACTGATCCTCTGTAGGAAGAGAAAAAAAGAGAACAGTGACTACCTTGCTCTCCTTCTGCTCCCCACGGGGGTCTCCAAAGCTTTTGCCGTGGGACTCCCACCCTGCATTCTGTTTTTGGTCTGGGCTTGTTCAGTGTACGCATGCTCTGATCAGGGCAGCAAGTCGTGTTTTCTCCTCCTCCCTTTTCAGCCTTGCGAAGAATTCTATTGTAAATGCTGATTTGTGGGAGAAACTGCCCGAGCCAGCTTGTTGTCATGGAAACTCTACACCCCCGCCCCCATAGCCTGTTATCTTTACTTCTTTTGGGTAACTGCTGGTGAGCTGGGTGGGGACTTAGATTTCATGAGCTTCCTTCAAATCTGGGTTCCGTCTTCTTTTTTTTTTTTTAAGTTCTAGGCATCTGAAGGTAGTGGGGTGGGGTAAATGATTGAACTGTCAGTTCTCAGTTCTTCTTTCACAGTTCTTGCCTGATAGCCAGATTCATAACAACCTTGACCGGTTAGCCTTTTTGAACTTGTGAGGTAAAATCTGTGTTGTCCTAGGTTTCCTGAGATAGGACCAGAGAATACTCATCTTTGTGCTATTTTGAATAGAGATGCAAACGGTTTCTTAGTAATTTCAGCTTATGTAGACATGTTGATTTTCTTTTCTTGTAGGGCAGTGGTTATATAGCCCCAGCCCCTGCAGTTCCTTGAATCTCCCATGTTTGTATTTGGAAATTTTTGTGTGCTACATAACCCAGTTCTTAACAGGAGTCTTTTGGGCTATATCCCTTCCCATAGGGGCTGGTGGCCCAGATTATCTCTATAGCTACCCCCGCCCCTGACTGCCAGGAGGAAATCAGGGTAATAGAATTCAGGCACAATCTGGGCTGTAGAAGAGAGATCGTGTTTACCAAGCATTTGGATAAGCATCTGAACTGGGTAGTGTGCAGGGCAGGGTAAATTCTTGTGCAGTTGTGACGGTCAATGTGCTTGCCACCAGCAAAGATGTGGGGAGGGGAAGGGCAATCATAAGAGAGAGGCTTCTTTACCCGCAGAATTCATGCTCATGCGGCTGCCCCCTTCTTTCCTTGCTTCTTATTCCATGGCCCAGGAGGAGGCATGGGATAACTTGGATTCCAACCTGTGCTTTTTACTGTGCGGTGGGAGCCAGGGGGAAGATTGTCATACACTGTAGTGGAGCGTGAGGCTAAGGGAGTGACTTGAGGAACAGAAAGGGTCACAATTCAGAAATTCGGAGGGGTGGTGGAAGGCCTGGAGGGAACATTCTCTTCTGCCCCCAGTTTTTTTGGTAATGCCATCAAAGCAGATAATTTTAGCCCAAAGAAACTCCTTGTAGTCAACTTTTAAAAGGTGGGAGGTGGGGGCCAGTTGAAAGGGTGGAAAGTCGGTATCCCAATATTCCATCCTTTTGTTTTCTGATCTGGAAGGTCCTTCTGGAAAACATTCTCTTGGCTAATCATCCTCTTGTTGGGTGTGTTAGGGTAAGGTTATCAGAGGGTTATCAGAGAGTTAAGCAGCAGATTAACATAATCCAAGATTCCCTCTTTGAGAAACCTTTTTTTATTTTTCCACTTTATGTGACACTTATGGGAAAGCTGCTGCAGAGTAAGACATGTCTCTAAGCCAGAACTCAGGCAGACCCCTTCACTGGCTTACCTTTTCTGACACTAGCGTGTTTAGGAATTTGAACTGAGTCCAGAAAGGGAGTGGTACTAACTGACACTGGGCTGGGCAAGGAACTGGGTTTTGAAACACTTTTCCTGTGGAACATATGGGAATTCATTGATGGGAAAGGAAGGAAAATGCCTGTAATAACACAGAGTGTATAGTCATGTCTGCTTGGTCTTATGTGCATCTGACTTAAGACAAGTTCTACCCTGCTTCCTCATGGTGGTATTCAACCCGTCTTAGTGTCATAGTAAGTTCAGTTTCTTTTCACCATGCCTCTGCTTCCTTTTCCCATTCTTTCACTTAAACACAGGCTGAGGCTGAGGTGGCCTCCTTGAACCGTAGGATCCAGCTGGTTGAAGAGGAGCTGGACCGAGCTCAAGAGCGCCTGGCCACTGCCCTGCAAAAGCTGGAGGAAGCTGAGAAAGCTGCTGATGAGAGCGAGAGGTATGTAGCAGGGCCTGATGAAGTGTGGATTTCAAAAGTTGTTCATAATGGTTCTAATCAAACAGGTTCCTTAAAAACCTATTTTTTTTTTTAAAACAGTGACCTGTCTTTACAGGATCTTCTTTCCTTCTGTCCCTCATATTCTCTACATATGAAAACTGACAGAGTAAGGGTTACCTGGACCCATGACCCTTGTGTAATGGTGTTTCTCTATAAATAAATTCACCTAGTAATAGTATTGCTGTAGTGGCCTCCATTTAGCACCCACTCAAAGCAGTTCTCAAAGTGAGGTTCCAGGCCGGCTGCACCTGGGAATTTGGGAGAAAGTCCCATCAGCAGCCTCTGCCACTCATCAGTGGATCAGAGGTGGAGCCCAGCAATCACTGATTTAATAAGCTCTCTTGTCCCTGACTGCACTGTTAGAATCATGGGAGTGCATGGTAGGGATCTTTGGGGGGTTTAAAAAATACGTCAGAATGCCTGGGTCCCATCCCAAATCAGTTAGAACCCATTGTGAAAGGGGCCTGGTCATTTTTAAAGGGGCCTGGCTATTTTTAAAGCTCTCCAGTAAATTTTTGGGGGAGTACTGCATGGCCTCGCTTGCAGGATCTCAGTTCCCCAACCAGGAATTAAACCCAGGACCCGGCAATGAAAGCCCAGACCTCTAACCACTGGGCAACCAGAGAACTCCCCCCTCCATCAATGATTCTAATGTGTGCCCAGGGTTAGAATCACAGTCCTTGAACCAGCTCATCTTTGTTGAAAATAGCCAATTGGCTTCTTGCCACATGTGACCTAAAATAAGAACAAAAGTGTGTGATGACTTGCACAAACTAAGACTTTTCAGAATTTAAAAAATTCCTTGTTGGGAGTACATTAACACAGTGCAGCCGTGAACATAAATAAGACAGCTATGTGTATACTATTATAGAATAGTGGCCAAATTATAGAAAGTGGGGAAAACAAATTGCAGAGCAGTGTAGTATGGTTCTTTTGGGGCGTGGGGAAAGGTGATGAGATTTTTGGTATATAAAACATTTCTGGAAGGATTATCACATTTGATGAGCAGGACTAGAATTAGGGAGACTTTTTGCATTAGACCTTTAGACTGTTCATTTAAATGTTTGATTTTTTAATAAGGATGTATTTATAAGAAAAGATTTTAAGCAGAATAATTCAACTAAGGTGAGAAGGTGCTATGAAAATTCTTTTTGAGCAACACAAGCAGGGAGGCATGGGCTTTACATGGTGCAGTCCCGGGTCCCTTAGAGTTGAGCTGATGACAGACTCCCCAAGCTGTCGGTGCTGCATTTGTCCATGTTGTTTCTGGCAGAGGTATGAAGGTTATTGAAAACCGAGCCTTAAAAGATGAAGAAAAAATGGAACTCCAGGAAATCCAACTCAAAGAAGCTAAGCACATTGCAGAAGAGGCAGACAGGAAGTATGAAGAGGTATGGCACTCTTAGCTCGCCCCTCTCTCTTCAGTGGTATTGGCCCCTTTGCTTCACTGAACTGTACCCTTGTCTTTTCCCGTAGGTGGCTCGTAAGTTGGTGATTATTGAGGGAGACTTGGAACGCACAGAGGAGCGGGCCGAGCTGGCAGAGTCGTGAGTATCTTGCCCCCCAAATCTTGCTGTACCATTCTGTTCCTTTCCTTTTGGCTTGGGCACTAATGTGAATAAACTAGCATTTCTTCAACCTTGTTAAACAGGACCTAGAGAGTGGGAGTCATTTAGAGTGCTTTTTTTCTTTTAGCCCTAAGAATGGCTTTGGGCTTTCTTAACTGTCTTAACTCACACCATGTGACAAATGAGACTTCCTGATTTTTTGTTGGGAGGGTTTATAAATTGAGGGGAAGATGAAATCTTAAAAAAAAAAAAATGGTGAACTGTTGGCCGGCAGGCCTACTGGGTCCTTCAAACTGGGTTCTGCTTCTCCTTGAGGCGTTGAAGTGGCTGTGCTGACTTAAGATCTGTCTCTGTTCTTACTACTTCTCTAAGCTGCTGGGGAACTTTTGGGCAAAGGCAGACAAGACCTGTTCCCCTGATGGCACCTTCTTGGCCTTGTTTAACAAAGTCCATGCTGATACAGATTTATTTGTGCTTCCCTTGCATTTCCCTCTCCTAGACATGACATATCATGACCATGGTGATGTTTTTCTTTCCATTTTTTTTTTAATTTATTTTTTTCCCATTTTGCTGCTTGTTTCCTTGCTGTGTTCCTTTTTGACCTTTCTCCCTCCCCACCACCTGGCTTGTGCGATCCCTGTGACTATCACTAACAGCCGTTGCCGAGAGATGGATGAGCAAATCAGACTGATGGACCAGAACCTGAAGTGTCTGAGTGCTGCTGAAGAAAAGGTACTAACCATTAAACCCACGGAGAGGTTCTGTGTATGGTGTGATTTTGTTCGGTTTTGTTTTTGTTCTGTTTTGCAGCTGCCTCCCCTCCACTGGTTGGTTTGTTGAGTGCTTTCCCATCTCTTCATGGAATGCTCCATTCCTCTCCACTTACTTGGCATCTCTCATCTCTCCTTTCTAATTACTTCACTGCCTCTCCACAGGGTCTCGCCTTCCCTTGGGTGATGTGGGGGACTCTGGGTTGGGCATCCGTCCCCACTTCCACCCCAGGTAGCTGTTACGATTTGTTCCTGGTAGTGATCTCTCAGGTGTTTTCTTTACCAGTGTCCGAACCCTCTGAGTCCCAGCCCAGGAGGTCCAGCTCCTGATGTGTTCTCTGGTGGTGGGAGGAGGGTTGATGCTTGCTTAGGTTACCTGGGAACTTCTCTTTTCCCCGTATGCCTTCCAACTCTCTCTACATATAGGTTCAATTCATGTCTGTGTGTCTCTCTCCCTTTTTTTATTCTCTTCTTCCCCTTTCCTCTCCTGCGGTATTTAAAATATTCACAGTAAGTGTTCTGAGCTGGAGGAGGAGCTGAAGAATGTCACCAACAACCTCAAGTCTCTTGAGGCTCAGGCGGAGAAGGTAGGGGCTGGTTTGTAAAAGTGACAGGCTTTGGGGCCTGGGCCCAGCCCTGCCCTTGATGAAAAATGGGAGAAACTCATTCCCTATATAATCCAGTGAGAGGTATCCACCTATTCTCTCCAGATTCGGGTTTAATGCCAATTCCCGTGCACTTTGACTGCTGTAGTTAAAGTGACTTCTTGGTCTCACGTCCCCCGGGGCACCTTCTCCTCAGGCTGATACTGCCGTGCTGGCGTTTGGGGGCAACAAGTAGGATCAGATCTGAAACCTAGTGGGCATAAAGAAAGATGGCTTGTCTTCAGCTTCTTGTGGGACTGTTTCAGCCACATGGCCTCCAGGTGTCGTCACATTTACTCATTAACCTGGAGGCAGGAAGAATGCCTTCCTGTGTTGATCAAAGCCTAGGTCCATTTTAAAAATAATGGTCCTGGTGGAGCCTGAGGTTATCATGGCTCCAAGGACACTTGTGGGTTTTAAGGACTGTTCTGAAACAGCCTTGTTCTTTCTCATGGATCATCCAACACATTCAATCCAAGAGGATGTTGAATGTAAATGTCGGGAGCGGGGTGTCATCTGTGTAAGCAATATCTATCCTGAGATGTTTATTCTACTTCTCTTACAGTACTCTCAAAAAGAAGACAAATATGAGGAAGAGATAAAGATTCTTACCGATAAACTCAAGGAGGTGAGCTGGGGGGATTATATATGAGGAGGGGGGCCCCAAGACATTGAGAGGCATATAAGGCATTGTGTTGACTTAGACTAGCTGGCTTTGGTTCTGAAAATTATAGAAGCAGAAGGTGGAAAAGATAGAGGCCTTTCTCGAACTGTCTTATTTATTTATCTCTGATTCTGACTCATTTCATGTTCCCCCAGGCAGAGACACGTGCTGAGTTTGCTGAGAGATCGGTAGCCAAGCTGGAAAAGACAATTGATGATTTGGAAGGTATGGAGCCTGGTGAGGGATTAAAATTAATAGAGAGGAAGACCTTGCCCTTTGATGCTCTTCCCCTCAACACCAGAAGGATTTGGTAGTGACCTGGCGTGCATCCTATGCCCTGTCTGCCACAGCCAGGTGAAATGGGTCAAATCTTGGAGCTGGATTTTTATACTTCATCTTTTCCTTTAATAAGACTTAACCTAATATTCTGGAATTTGTATCCTCCCCTTGGAGGAGATTGGTCATGGCATGTATCCTCATGTCACCCCATGGCTACTTTGGGCAATCTTGCTCACCACTCGAGTTGTGGGGGGAACCTCACCAAGGGAAGCAGTGGTGGAATGGCCACTTCTCAGAGCTGACCAATGCCAGGGGCTTTCTGAATGCTTCCTGCCCCTGGAATTTGGCAGCTGCATCCACCCTAACAAGGAAAAGTTTGTACTTTGCTCTGAGAAGTCTGAAATATGCTGCTTTGGTACACTCTGGGTAGCAGAATATTCTTTGGGAGAGTTTGGGGCAGGCAACCTGTAGAGCAAAGGGGCCAAGAATATTGGTCATGCTTGGTAGGTCTGAATATTAAGTGTCTTGAGTATTAATGTATATTTTCTCCTTTTTCTATTTTTGTTAAATTCAGCAATATCACTACTAGGAATTAGGTTCGCTGGGTGGGAGCGGTATCCTCTTGAGTGCCTTTGGTAATTGGAATTTCTAGTCACGACTATGCCCAGGTTCTCAACCTTTGCTGCAATTGATTAGAGGTATCAGAGGGATCAAGAAGTCTGGTTGGTCTTGGGGACAGTGGATCTGAAAATGGCCAGTCATGGCTACCAGGATAGATATTCTCCTAACGGTGGGATTAGACCCGTGGTCATGCTTTCCCTCATTTCTAACGATTCCCTCTCTTCATCTGCTTCTGATACCTTTTACTGTGTGTCCTCATTCCTCCCCTGTGGTTCCTGTGCCTGTCCAGATGAGCTCTATGCCCAGAAACTGAAGTACAAGGCCATTAGCGAGGAGCTGGACCACGCCCTCAATGACATGACCTCTATGTAACTATCTGACAGCAGAGTGGGGCTGGGACCTTGGCTTGGGGGCGGGTGGGGGTACAGACTGTGCGTAGTGTGCTCTGCTTTTGTCTTCTGGAAACTAGAATCTCCACTCTTATCTTTAAAACATTGGTGCTGGTTACTTGTTGGCAAAAGCTGTGGAGGCATGTAATCCTGGATCAGTGGTAGAACCCTGATCTATGTGTAATTTTTGCACTTTTTATTCACAGTCCTTTCATTATGACACTGGGATTTTCCCGTTTGGTTCTTAAGTTTAGTCTCAGAAGAGTTACTGCTTAAGATAATCATGTTGTCATACAATTAAAGAACTAGGGCCCAGAGAGCCAGTGACTTGGGCCATAGCACCCAGACTTCCCTGGTGTGTATGGTTTGTACCCTGATACTGAAGTTCAGGTGAAACACCCATGATTGGAAATCCCAAATTTACCTAAAAGGCTGAGCCAAGTCCCAGAGCAAGCCAGGTAGTAAAAAGCACCAAAAAGAGTTGTGGGGGCCTTCATCTGTTTGCTGTGGATCCCTGATCCTTGACGCTAATCTGCCTTTTCCCCACTAACCCTGAAAAGAAGCCAAATGACTCAGGCTGCAGTGTCTGGCTATCTTTTACCATTCTTACCGCCACCTCTTCCTTTTTCTCCTCTTCCTTTCTCCCAAATTGCTGTCTAGATTGATGCTTGTCCTTCTCACCTAGAGTCTCCTTACTTTTTCACACAGATAATTATCACCGTTTCTGCTCTGTTCTGGATCTACCCCCTTTCCTCGGGGAACCCAACGCCCCACTCTCGCTCTGGATTCCATTTGGGTCAGCCTGGCTGATCCCCAAGGCATTAAGATGGGCGGGGGGGAGGTGGCCACAAAACAACTTATGTATTCTCTTCCACCCCTCACCCCAAATTAAAATGTTAAGCTGCCGGAAGCCTCATGCCACCCTGCATTTGTGTCATTGACAAAGCTGCTGCTGTCCGTAAAAAGGAGCCTTGGGGGTGTGATGTGGGGCGCAGCTATTGTAGGCTCTCCCTTCTCTGACTTATATAATCAAAGCCACTTTTGTGTGTGTCTATTTTTTCTTGACATTTAAATTCAACTGATCTATCAGAGTGGTGGACTAGGAGAGGAGAGGTTCCTTAGAATAGGAGCTCTAGTTTGACACTCAAGCTGAGTGAAATTATCCAAGTCCTTTACTTCCAGGTTCTTAAGTCATCCTATCTGGAATGTTTGTCTTCTCCTTAGGTTCTTCTTTTAGAGACCACTGAAGTACCTCTCAATATATCCTCTCTACCCTTTTACCAGTGGTTCATACTCAGAATACATGGTGGACCCAAATATGTGATTGCTGAAATTGACTAAGTATATTGCCACAAGTCAGAGAAAGTACATAATAGGTAGAATTTCCAGCAGTTATAAACCTTTCTTACATATTTGAGGCTCATTACTATTTGCCTGCTAGTATATGCTAGTGGAATATAAGTGATAAATGATTGTTACTGGAAAAATGAAAACAGTCATGCATATTTCAAATGTTATACACAGGTACCACGTTTTTTAGTACATGCATAAATATGGTAAATTGCTTCTAGTAGGATTGTTCCTAAGTTCATGTTGTGGAATTAAATATCAACCTTCCGGAAATTCCTTTGCTGATTTACATAGCAGAGATAGTTTAATCTGGGTAGTATAATCATTGATTATACCATCTAAGCACCTAAGTGTAATCCACTTAGTACTTCAGTTTCTCAGCACAGTATATATTTAAAATTTGGCTTTCTTTTAAACAGATACGGCCAGGTATAGAGGTTTTTCTCTAATTTAAAACTTTAGGTCCCATTAAATTCAGTTTTCTTTCTGTCTATACCATTTCTTTTTGCCATACAGCCTTTGTGATTAAGGTACAGGTTGTTACTAGTTTGGGCACAGGGTAGTAAGATGGAGGCATCTTCCTTACTCTCAGGTTGCTCAGAATCTAGTAGGACAGAAAACATGTATAAAACTAAAGATGATGTGTGATGAGTACCCCAAATAATCAAGTACCCTCAGAGGGAGGAAGAGGTTGATTGCAGTGTTGATGATAAGAGAAGTGTCATGATAGGAGGCACATACAAGTTACTTAATAAACATGTTGAAACTTCCCTCTTCATTTTTATTGGATTCCAAAAGATTGGATTTTTGACAGTCTGGTTGAAGGAAAGTGGATCTTGAGCATTTTCATCAAAGAGAAGCAAAAGAACAAAGGCATAGAATTGGGAAGGACACCACAGGTTTAAGCATCCATTTAGATAAAGTAGGGAACAGGTTTGTGCTGTAATCAGGCTGGAGAGTTTTAATTTTGTTTTGTAGGTGATGGGGGTACCACTAGAGATTTTGAACAGGATGTGTTCTTAGTAGAAGAGTTAATTTGGCAACTAAGTTAAGAACATATTGGAAAGGGAGCAGATTATCAAAGTGATCCATTAAGGCAATGTTTCCCGGATTTCATTCATTTGCATATCAGTTTTGACTGCTTTTTCCATATTTACATGCAGCCTACACTATTTTCTTTTAATTTGCTCATTTTAAAATTTCTTAGGCTAAAAAAAAAAATTTCTTACACTACACAATTCTAACTTGAAATCAAAAGTTTTGACATGTGCTAGTGTTTTTTTCTTAATGAACATTAAAATCATGTAGCTAAGTTCACAAAAGTATGCTGTCTGCAATCTTCTCACACATCACTAACAGTGACTGTACCACAGTTTAGGAAATACTGGGATAGGTTATTGCAGTTTCCCAGGGAGAAAAATCTGACCTAGATAGTGGTATTAGGGGATAGTGCTGACCATGGGCATTATGACGGGTGGTCACTAAATGCAAGAAGGAAGCATCAAGGATGACTGGTTCTGAACCTAGGAAAATGGTGGTATTAAAGGTGTAGGGAGGTCATATGATCCTGGTTTGGGAAGGCAAGGGAAAAAGTCTGTAAAACTAGCTGGTATCCAAGATGAAAACAAATCCTAGCACTTGAGGGGGAGAGTTTGATACAAGAGAGATTTAGGAGTCTGTGAGGTTGGCAGGCAGTTTAGGCCATGGAAGTAAATTCGAATCCTAAAGACAATTGCAAATGTAAAACGAAAAACTAAGCAGAGGAAAATCTGTGTAGAGGTGGAAGCCAAATGGCACTGGTTGGAGGGATAGAAGAAATGAGTAGCTTTTTAAAAAATTTAAGTCACTGGGTGATTTCCAGTGACTCTTAACTTTTAACAGATAGAGAAGGATGATAATTGAAAATTATGAAAACATAATTATTGATGCTTTATTAATCTGAGGGTATATTTTGAGCATTAAGGACAAGGAGAGGAGCCATACTTCAAGGAGCAGAAGCAAATTGATGGAAAGGAAAAAAGAGGCATGAAGTATAGTGTAGAACAAAGATGTCTGTCTGAACCTTTGACAGTGATTTCCAGTATTGCAACCACCAGCCACATGGGGCTGTTGAATACTCAGTGTGGCTAGTGTGACCCAGGAACTAAATTCTTATTCTGCTTTTAGTTCTGAATTTAATTAACCACATGTGGCTAGTGGCTGCCATGTTCATTGTATAGTATAGTTCAGGCTGTTTTAGTATGTGGGCAGAAGGAATTGACTTTGGCACGGAGGAAGGCTTCTAACAAAGAAAAGAACTAAGAATGGAGAAAGATTAGAAGAGTGAGGTGTAGAAACCATCTTATGTTACTTGAGCCAAGACTTGCTATAGGAATAGGGTGAAGCATCAGGGTGAAGTGCTTCATCCCTTAACTTTCCTCATCTTAATTTCTAAGGAAAAAACCACAGGCTGATGTGTTGGGATCCATTCTTCCCTTCCTCGTTACCATTGTTGGGACAAGGAATGAAACAAAATGTGACTGGATCCCAAGTTACCTGACAGGTGGAACTGACCTGTTACGTTAGGCAGCCTTGTCTTAGCCACACCCAGATTCTTCCATTCTCATGATACTGGTTGAATATTCCTTAGCCTTAACATGAGGGAGGAGTTTAAAAAAAAAAAAAATCTGTTCTACATCATTCCTTGAATGTGAGTCTTTAACACTGATAGAGTTCCCCTTATTCCAGGCACTCCCATCCTTTTCCTGTTACAGAATGAAATTGACCTGATTCAAACTAGTGAAGCCTAAGAATGTGTAGCATCCGTGGGATTATTCCCTGAAAGGAAAATCAGACCAAATGGGGATCCTCTGACTTGCTTTTTGTTTGTTCGTTTTATTTGCTCTTACAAGGAACCAAGAAATTTAATGAACTAGTATCTGGTTCTGAAATTTTAGTTAATAGAAATAACAGAGTTAGAAACCTTACTTATTACAAAGTTCAAGGTGAGAAAATAATCACATTTATCTTTCTGACCTTATGCAATTCTAAAGGAACTAGAAGTTCCAGGATTTAATCAGGCAATAAAATGCTCCCACTTCTTCTCTGCCTCTTTATTTCTTCCCTAAGTGGAACAAAACTCTCCCTGACCAGACTTTTTAGAGTTAGGATCCTAATAACATCTATCTTTACTAAGATTGTGGGAGTCACACTAAGACTAACTTAGATATAGATGTTATGGAACAGCCAGGTTGCAAATGGTCTCTGGATGTAATATAACACCAAAAAGTGCAAGGAATGAGATTTCAACACAATTTGAACCCCTACTGTTTGTCAGGATTGCCCCAGTGAATAAGACAGGTCCAATCCCAGACCTGATGGACTAGTGTAGACTAGTACAGTGTTTCTCAATGGTGGACTTTAGCCCTTTAGGTCAGGATAATTCTGGGATGTACAGAACAATCCTGTTTATTGCTGTCCCCTGCCCAATATGTCAGACCCTCCAGTTATGGTGACAAAGCCTGCTGTCACACATTTCTCAGTTCCCCTCTAGGGGGAGGGGAGGGAGAGTATTCCTCCTATTGTGACACTGGTTTAGTAGGAAGTGCAGTTTTTAAAATTCTCTTCCAATTCTGCCCCTTAAGAAACTCTTGTTTTTTGGTTATTCCCCCCAGGATCTTTTTATACATGTATGTTTTCTGTTTTGGATAGTGTACACAAAGTGACAAGTATTATTGGGAACACACTAGTCCCCAGCTTCTGGGTAGAACTGGGAAAACTTCAGTCCAGGAGGCAAGGTAACTGAGCAATGCCCACAGTGAGCCCACAGATGGAAGACAGAGAAGTCTTTTTCATATTGAGGTTCTGAGACCATTTTGAAACAGACTGTAAAACATAGGAAAAAACTTGTTTATGAACACCGGAGGCTGACATTAGGAGTAGACTAGGAAGACCTATCCCTCAATTTCCATTACCCTTGTGTTAGTCACATGAGTTTGAACTCACTGTCGCCCCTTTTTTATTTATTAAAAAAATTTTTCTTGTGATGAGAACTTCTAGGATGACTTTTGAAAAACACCTTTCATATATAAAACATATAGAGCAGTACTGACTATATTATATTGTATATTACATCTCTAATACTTATTTATTTTATAACTGGAAGTTTATACCTTTTGACTACCTTCATCCAATACCCCCATACACACACTCTCCCTCTCTGGTAACCACAAATTTGATCTCTTTTTCTGTGAGATTGTTGAAGTGTAATTGACTTATAACACTATGTTTATATTAGTTACTGATGCACAGCATAGTGATTTGATATTTCTATACCTTACAAGACGATCACCACTCTCTACTTCTTTAAGATGTGCTCCAAGTGGAAAATCCAGATAAAACCAGGGGATTTGAGCACTTAATTACTTGTATCAGGAACACTTTTAGTTAAGAAACATCTTAATAGCAGCTTAAATAAATACGGGGTTATTTTTCTCTCATAATAAAAAGTCTTGATTTGAGCAGCTTTGGCTTGATGTAGTTGGGGTTTCTGTGATTCTTATGGCCCTTTTTTTTTAGTTGAAATTTGCAACTCGAGTCATCATATCCATGTTCAAAGCAAGAAAGAAGGCTAGTTTTTCCAGAAGCCCCCAGACACACTACCTCCTACATCACTAGCCAGAACTGGATCACATGATCACCCTAAGCTGCTAGTGAGGCTGGAGAAACAGGATAGTCTTGATTGGCTTGCATTAGCAATCCACCTTCCCTGGGGCTGGCGACTGTGGCCGCTAACAGGTTTGGTGAAGTTGGGTTTTGATTGGATGTGCCACTGTGATAGGTCTTTCTCTCAACACCTACCACAAAAAGCATTAGAAAGTATAGGGTTGAGTGAGTATGGGCTATGTATCCCAGTCTTCTGTTCATAATGCTGTATTGAATGCTTTTACAGAAAAATATTCAACTGTTCACATCGGTTCCTTACAAACGCTCATTTTTGTAAATGTATTTCTTATAAGCCAACTGTATTCCTTCTTTTGCTGTGCTTCACTTGTCTCAGTTTCTTAACCCAGGGAATAAATACTATGAAGGAGATATTTTTCTCCCTCAAAATGTCATCCTTTCACCTTGTTAGCCTGCATTTTTTATTTTATTCCTCTGTTGGTCTTTTCACCAACTGACTGAATCCTCCTTGCATCCATCCAGCCTTACAGATGCATGTTATATATACCAGGTAGTTGACAGTCTCAAGATTTACTCTGGTACTCGACTAACTTTCCCTTTTTCTCTTTCTCCTCCTCTTTTTCCTCTCCTTCTCTTGTTTTTCTCCTCTCCATTGCTGCTGCAGAGCGTCTCTACAGCCAACTTGAGCGAAACCGCCTGCTTTCTAATGAGCTGAAGCTAACGCTGCATGATCTATGTGACTGATGGGCAGGGCTCACTGATGCCCATAAAACCGAGCTTACGGCTCACACCACTGACCTGGACCCCAGCAAAAAGCTGATTGTCTTTTTTAAAGTTATTATTTTGCCCTAAGCAAATTGCTTTTTAATTGAACCAGTTAGAATAGTGTTGTCTTCCTCACTGCACTGTAAAGTGGGAACAGTTAAAATTAATACTGCCTTTCTACTCTTTTCAAGAAATTGTGGGTGATGAAGGGAGGGACCTGAGAGATTATAATGAGGAAATCTGGGAGAGTTTTCTGTTTTCCACCCTTATTTGCTGCTCTTTCACTTGTGCACTGACTGTAGGATATGTTCCCTTGCATGAATGTTTTCTAACAATAAAAGGACTGACTTGACAAGATGTTGTAACTGCTTCATCTGCAGGCCCGGGGATGGGCCCTTCTGACTGGGTAGAAAAAAAGACAAGGGAAAGAAAAGGTTGTGGGATATGAATAGGTCAGTGTTGCCATTCACTTCCTTGAGTTGAAGAGCATTTTCCCCACCTCCCTAGAGCAGAGAGTGGTTTGCTTGCTGGGCAGCTTTGATTTTCCTTGATGTTCAGCTGCTAGTTTTCTTTGTGACGTTTTCCCCATTTTTCTTCTTGCTTCGTTTTCCTGGTATAATGTTTAATTGTAAGTAACTATATCACAGGCTAGTTCCTGAAGAATAACTCTGCGAAAGTCTCAACTGAGGTTTTGCTTACAAGGATATGTTTTGCAGTATTCTTCTTTTTTTTTTTTTTTAATTTGGGTGCATCAAATCTTAGTTGTGGCATGTGGAATCTTCAACCTTAATTGCAGCATGCAGGATTTAGTTCCCTGACCAGGAAGCAAACCTGGGCTCCCTTCCCTGCACTGGGAGCTCAGAGTCTTAGCCACTAGACCACCAGGGAAGTCCCTGTTTTGTTGTATTCATGACTTTGTTTTCTTTCTAGATTCTCTGACTTAGCTATGGGGGTTCTTTAATTTATCCCACTAGTCATTCCTCTCCTCTCTACTTGTTGAGGAAAACCTGTAGTGCACGAGGATCCTCTTGTACTCAAATTTTCAAGTTGAGATTCTGCTGTTTCTACTGGTAGAAACATGCCCATCCTTGTTCTCAATATGTTAGACTCCAGCAGGCTATTTGAAGTAGGTGTTATCCTGTGGGCAAAGACTTAGAAGAGTGGATGGCTGATGCTTAACTTAAGGCCACCTCCTTCAGTGACTGAAAACTGAAAGCCTTGCTTGGGGTGTGGGGAGGAGAGGAAATGACTGATAAGGTCCCCAGCTCCCTCCCCTAAAAGTCCAGCAACACCTGTAACTTCCGTAGGCAAGTCTGAGGCCCTGAAAAACCAAGTGATGCAATAACTCACTTCTGTGGCTGAGAGGGCAGCTGCTTTATTAGTCTGCAGCTTCCCTGCAACAGGAGCAATTCTCAGAATGGGTAGACCTTGAAATTTACTTCTAGTTTTTATAACATCTCTCCTTTACCCCCATTAGATAAACTGAAATGCACCAAAGAGGAGCACCTCTGTACACAAAGGATGCTGGACCAGACTCTGCTTGACCTGAATGAGATGTAGAACACCCCAGTCCCGCCCTGCCGCTGCTCCTCCCTCTCACCCCGACTCCGCTGAGGCCAGCCTGCCCGAAGCTGACCTTTAAACTGAGGGCTGATCTTTAACTGGAAGGCTGCTTTCTCCTTTCGCCACCTCTCCCACCCCCTTACTCCTGTGTCCTTTTCGCCAAACTGTCTCTGCCTCTCCCCAGAGATTCCAGTTGGGCTAGAGGCTGAGCACCTTTGGGAACAACGTTTAAGGGAATGTGAGCACAATGCAAAGTGTCTTTAAAAGCATGTTGTGATGTACACATTTTGTAATTACCTTTTTTGTTGTTGATGTAACAACCATTTGTAAAAAACATTCCAAATAATTCCATAGTTCTGAAGCAGCAGTCTAATCCCTTTCTCACTTTTGGAAGGTAACGTTTCAGCTTAATGCATATTGCCTTCTCCAGAGAGAAAGGGAAAAGGTTTGGGCCTGCCTTACTGAGAGCCTAGCAGCCCAGAGAAAGGCTCCATTTGGGGAAACCTCATTGCTCTGTAAAAAGTACCCGCCAAACCAGAAAGATGATTCCAGGAGGAGTTAGCCAAAAAAAAAAAAAAAAAGTGCTGTTCAGGTTTTCAGCTTTACGGTATCTTTGGACAACTTTTTTTTTTCTTTTTTCATCAGAAGTGACCAAACAATTAAGATGGTGAAACCTCTGAGACCAAATCCTTGTCCCAGCTCTACCCTGTTCCCAACTGCTCACAGAATGGATCACGTGCCCTTTATGTTGAAGTGACCACTTAATTGCTCTCCTGCCTCCTTGAAAGGAAAGAAAATGATGTTTTGCCACTGATTTAGCCATATGAAATTCATCTCATCACCCTTTTCTGGGTCTGAAGCTGCTGTCTCCAAAAGTGCCATCTCATTGTGCTTTGTATCGGTTAGTGCTGGAGAAATCTTGAAAAGCTTATGTACAAAACTTTTTAAATTTTATATTATTTTGGAACTTTGCTTCTTTGGGGTTGAGGCACACTGGTCACCCCTCTGCCTGTGAGAGCTCTCTACAGTCTGTGGGCTAGCAGTGTGCTGATCTTTTGAAGTTTCTTTCCCTACCCAATCCCCCTTTTTTGATGAGGTTTCAGTGAGGTCTGTTAGGTGTGCATCCTGCAGCTTAATTGGCTTAAAATGTTCTCTCCTTTGGTGTGGTCTCTTTGCAGACCAACTGGGAGAAAAAAAAACCAATAGTGTAACTGTTTTGATACTGAAAATTGATAAATGTCTTTTTGAAATAAAGAACCAGTCCCTCCAACCATCAGAAGTACTTGCTTTTATTTCCCATTCCAAATGGGCTTTCTCCACAGGAGCTGTGAAGTTTGGGTAAAGATCAGATCTTTGTGGGTGGCAGCAGTAGGATTTGATGCAGCACACATGCTTTGGAAGTTGTCCAAACTGGGGTCAAAACTCAGCTTTCAGATCCCTAGTTGTGTGTTCTTATGTCAATCATTTAGTTTCATTATCTGTAAAATAAAGATAATATGTATTTTTAGGTAAATGTAAAGATTAGAAATAACATTTATGTGTCAATGTTTAATATTAATGTTACTTAATCTGACACTGGCATCATCAGGGTCAGCTGTACATTTCCTTTACAATCATATTTATTCTTTCTTGTAAATCCCAGATTAATTGGACTCTGCTCACTGAACAATTTCAATAATATGACACTGATTACATACTCCTATATATGTGTGGTTTTAGTAAACTGTCCTGAGACAGCCTTTGAGCTAATACTTTGTTAGATATTTGGAGAAAACAATTTAACAAGAGGTGCTCTCAGGGTATTTGCTTACAGACAGGTTGTGTGAGTGGATAGCTTTCAAAGCTGCCTTTGAGACGCCAGTGCCTGGCATTTCCTGCACTCTGGCCTTGAGGCTGCACGTGAATCTGACTTACTAGTAAAAATGACACAGCTTCCTTGACAAAGTCCAGCTGTTTATACCAGAGACTGGAACATTTTTTTCATTTATATGCACGGGCCAATGCTGACTGGAAATTATTGCCCCCCAAAAAAGTTGGTGGGGGGTTGCCAAACACATAGTAGGCAACAGAAGGAGAAATTTAACTGGAGAGTTTTTTGGTTTTTTTTTTTTTAGATTTTTCTGCTTGTTCTTTACTATTAAAAAGGCCTGCCACCCAATATTTAAGGAGGTAGCCCTTTAAGTGGGTAGCTAGCTGGGTTTCTGCCTTAAAAGTTTCCATAACGGCTTGTTGGAGCCCTGCCTAAAAGCATGCCCATAATTCCAAGCGGTACGGGCCCGCCTGCTGACGTCACGCCTGCGGATTGGCTGATGTTGGAGCTGAGGGCACGGCTATAGTTAAGCGAGCAGACAGGAGTTGATGGGCGCCATGGTTGCTGTTGGGTCACCAAATCCCCGAGGCTTCGGGCTGTTCTGCGTGACTCTACAGCGCCTCCTGTTTCTGCTTCTTTTTTTGCTTGGAACCCTGGCCAACAAACTTAACGTACCACAGGTGTTGCTACCCTTTGGCCGGGAGCCAGGCCGGGTTCCTTTCCTGCTGGAGGCTCAGCGGGGCTGCTACACTTGGTGAGGGGTGGCGGGATCACAAGAGTATGCACACCCACGCCGCCCAGGAAGAATAGGAGGGGTTCATTGAACGGAAGACGCCACCGGAATACTGTGTGGTCACTCATCCTGAAGAGCCTTGCCTGTAGGGATCAGGGGTGGGGTGTCAGCAGGAATGGAGGGCCAGCCCTTCTGATATGGCCTGTCCTCGTTGTGTGGGATGTCTTCAGCTTATGTGTGGGTCCTTTTATGAGCAGTTAACGTGTGAGATTGGCTTTCTCATGGTATGTGTTGGGAGGGGTAGTCACTATGTGAACAGCTGTCAGGGTATATGGAAACCCTATGTTGGCGGCTTCAGACAACCATGGCTACCCACCGCAAAGAACTTTTAGTGTTAACAGCTAGGATGAGGAGTTCCCAAAGTCTGAGGAAATTTATTGAGGGGCTAGAGAGGCTTAGGATGCGCGAGTTCTCCGCAAACTAAAGTGAGGTTTTCAGTGTAAAAACACTTTAACTATTGCATACTTAACTAAGCACTTTGTATGTGTTAACTCATGCCGTTTTTACAGTCTTAGGGATTAAGCGCTATTCCATTTTACAGGTGAGTGAATTGAGGCATGGATAATATGAAGTATAAACTTGTATGAGAAGGTATATTTTAGGTGGAGATAAGATTTGCCTGTCACATATTAATATGAGTCTCCTCCCTCATATGAGAGTATTCTCGAAGTGTACGTTCAAGTTTGGGGTAATCAACTCTGGGGGGAATGACTTTCTGACTGAGGATGGAAAGACACGATTTTCTGGCGTGAGAGAACCCAACCATAGATTGTATGGTTTCCTAAGCGTAAGGGAACCTAGCTGAAGTGGGCTCCAAGGTATCAGAGGGCTTATCCTAATTGGAGATTTCCCTTTACCATCACTGAAGAGAAGCACTAAGTTTTCTCCATAGTGTAAGAAGTTCATCTCCCATTTTATGAGAATGTATAAGGAAATCAGGCTTACACAGTGATCCAGTGTGACTTATCTCCTGACTGAGAATGATGGAAGGCATCAACCTAGCATTGAAAGCCATTCCTTCCATCCATCCAAAAATATTAATGATTTTTTAAACTGTATTTTGAGTTGGACTCACACCTCATAATTTTAGCAAGATTTCCACCTTAGATAGCAACAGTCCAATTTCTAGGAGGAAATTCATTCCTCAGAGTTTGAGAAGCCTGGTCTCTTAATGTTGGAAACACAGCATCAATCCTATTTTTACATACTGAGGGAAGAATGTAACAATCTTACTTTAAATATTGAGGGAGGAATGTAACTTGGCACAAGGGATCACTGGAAAATGTTCTCATCAGTCTCTTCCACTTAAATCTTACATCTTTAAGCAATGTTTCTACTTTAAAGAAAAACATTTAAATACACCTGGTAGTATGTAATGTGGAAAAACTATAGGAACCTATGTTCCACCAAAAGTTAATTTTAACACACATTCGTGTTTCATACTCTTAAGTATTTTATCCTGGCAGGCATTCCACCCATCATGATGCAGTAACTGTTGAACCTTTATATGAAAATGGCACCTTATGTTCGCAAAAAGCTGTGCTCATTGCTGAATCTACCCAACCAATACGCCTCAGCAGTGTTATTCTTGCTCGAGAGATAGGTATGTTGAGACAAAACACGCTACGTAACTGTTCACCTGGAGTAGAAAAATCTGATATCTTTTATAGATGGTTAACACAGACAGTGTTGGCTTCAAATGCCCCTTAAGGTAGAAAAAAGGATTCCTGCAATATAAACCTTAATTGTGGCATCCTAGCCTGTAACTTTTTTTATTTTTGAACATCTAGCCCCTGGCAATGTGCCTGATACAGAGCAGAAACTCTGGTTGTTTGAATCAGTGTAGAAGGGAAGGACCTATTTATCAGAACTAGCTTGGTTGTTAATGTTCTGAGGTTGGTCTTGAGTGAGGCAAAACGCAGAATAAAGATTAGTACTTCTCAGGCTTCCCTGGTGGTCCAGTGGTTAAGAATCTGCCTGCCAGCACAGGAGACACGGGTTCAATTCCTGGTCAGGGCAGATCTCACGTGCCATAGGCAGCTAAGCCCACATGACATAACTACTGAAGTCCGAACACTCTAGACCTCATGCTTTGCGACAAGAGAAGCCACCACAAGGAGAAGCCTGAGAACCACAACTCGAGAGTGGTCCCCACTCACTGCAACTAGATAAAGCCCGTGTGCAGTAACAGAGACCAAGTGAAGCCAATAAATAAATAAATAAAATAAAAAACTAGTACTTCTCAAGTACTAGTGTCATCTATGAATCTGCATCTTCCGCATCACCTGGGAGCTTGTTAGAAGTGTAAATTCTCAGGCCCCACCTTAGATCTGCTGTATCAGAATCTCTGGAATGAGCCAGGGGATCTGTGGTGTTAATTAATTTATGGCTTCAGTGGATCTTGGTTGCTGTGCCAGGGCGTTCTCTAGTTGCAGTGAGTGGGGGCTGCTATTTGTTGTGGTACTCAGGCTTGTCATTGGAGTGGCTTCTCCTTGGGGAGCATGGGTTCTAAGGTGTGCAGGCTTCAGTAATTGCAGCACTCGATCTCAGTAGTAGTTGTAGTGCACAGGCTTAGCTACTCCATGGCATATGGGATCTTCCCGGACCAGGAATAGAACCTGTGTTCCCTGCCTTGGCGGGAAGATTTTTAACCACTGAGTCACCAAGGAAGTCCCAGGGATCTGTGTTTTTAACAAGCTCTCCAGATGATTCTCATATATACCAAAATTTGGGAAGCACATGCTAGTCTGTTTTAGACTAGAGCAGCTTAAGAAATGCTATTTGTGTCCCTGAGTTTCTGGCACTTGGTGTTTTCATATTGATAGGTCAGAAATATCTGTGTTGCTCTTAAATATTTTGATAAGTTATATGTCTATACTGTATTATTAAAGATAAATTTAAGATGTTTGGTATACCATATTTCATATAATTGACATCTATTGTAACTATTTTTAATGTACTACTAAGAACAACATTGTCAACTAAACTGCTTTTCTTCACTTAGAATTTTTACTTTATACCTATTGAAGGGCTCTTTTTGACTTAGATGGTTATTTTTATTTTCTATCACTCTCAAGCCTAATAAAAAGGAAATAAAATTAACTGGTTAAAATATCCCTAAGATAAATTTAACATTTTTGCCTCATCTGAATCACTTTTTGATTGGGAATCATCAATGTCTGTGTTTATCCCCACAACATCTTCCTTTGTACCATTGAGACTGTTAGTGATGTTGCATTTCTTAAAAGAATCAATTAAACCAAAACCACCTACAGGGTATTAGTATTGGACTCATTAGTTGGCTTTACAATTTATAAAGCTGACCTGTTTTGTCTCCAGCTTTGAAAAGGTTTCTAGCACATCTGAGTCACCACCTTTCCCACCCTGTGTCCTTAACTGTTTGGTTCCAAGGGAAAAGAGTACTCCACCATTGTTCACCATGTTTTCTTCCAACTACTAATACCCATTCTGCAAGTTTGATGTTGGCCCTTTTAAAGTTCTCACGAATGCAGTAAATGATAACTATGCTATGACTGCTGGTGGTTGACAGTTCTAAGATGTCATCAGTCATAAGATAAAACCCTAATTTCAGAGATGCTGAAATGTCAAAAAAATGAGTGTCTTGGAGTCAATGAAATATGAGATTTCAAAGATGAGAATCTTTGAGGATCGTATCATGCAGGGCAGCTACAGTGGATAGAGAAGGATACAAAGATGAGAAAAGAAGTGTTGCTTTGGTCACATATGCTATTTTTAATGTAATTACTCTTTTCAAATTTTATTTATTTTTGGTTGCACTGGGTCTTTGTTGCTGTGAATGGGCTTTCTCTAGTTGTGGCGAGAGGGGGCTACTCTTCATTGTGGTGCACAGGCTTCTCATTGCTATAGCTTCTCTTGTTGCAGACCACAGATTCTAGGTGCATGGGCTCGGTGGTTGGGGCTCACAAGGTCTGGAGCATGGGCTCAGTAGTTGTGGCTTGCAGGTTTAGTTGCTTCTCTACATATAGAATATTCTTGAACCAGAGATCGAACCCCTGTCCCCTGCAGCAGGCAGATTCTTATCTGTACCCTCAGGGAAGTCATGTAATTACTCTTAACTACATGAATTCATTCTGATGTTGAAAGAGCACACAGTTGCTTGGAGAAATGTCACATGTGGCTCTCAGCTTAGTTTCATCTGACTTGTGAATATTCCAAAATTATCTTTCAAATCAGCTTTCACAATTTTGCTATTAAAACAATTGTGTACATAGAGGATGGAGATTCCCAATAATGAATGGCAGTCTTAGTGTCCTACAAGATGCATTCTTATCTTAATGGGAACTTGGCCCTCTGACATGGGAAGGGACATTTTGAAAGGGAAGAGCATGCCTTAAGAGAAACTCTTCATTTGTTTGACAAATATTGAATTACCTACTAACTATAAAGTATCTGTAAAGGTTAAAAGATTTAAGCACTCCATTGGTGTTTAGGTGCTTGGGATTTTGTTTATGATATTTTTGGTGATAGTCTAATAGAGAAAATGAGTGGCTATGACAGACATTAGCCGCTAGCTACTAGGGAATTCCCTAGTAGCTCAAACGGTAAAGAATCTGCCTGCAATTTGGGAGACCTGGATTCAATCCCTGGATCGGGAAGATCCCTGAAGAAGGGCATGGCAACCCACTCCAGTATTCTTGCCTGAAGAATTCCATAGAGCCTGGTGGGCTACATGGGGTCGAAAAGAGTTGGACACGACCGAGTGACTTTCACTACTACTCAACTGTAACAGAGATGGATAATGGTGAGAGACGAGGTGGGCATATTCTATTTGGTAAGAATGTTAGATTTATTTTGATTTTTTGTTTTGTTTTGTTCTGACTAGATGTTACATCCCTTTGATAAAATATTTAAAGAATATGGAAGGTTATATGTGAAAGTAGTGAAAGTGTTAGTCATTCAATCATGTCCTATACTTTGTGACCCCATGGAATGTAGCCCGTCAGGCTCTTCTGTCCATGGAATTCTCCAGGCAAGAATACTGAAGTGGGCAGCCATTCCCTTCAAGGGATCTTTCTGACCCAGGGATCAAACAAGGGATCATCTCCTGCATTACTGGCAGGGAAACCCCAAAAGGTTATATAATGAAAAGTAAATCTCTAATCTCATTTCTCCCAGAGACAACCACTTTTCTGTATCATTCCAGATGTAGTCTATGAATATATGAAAATGCCTTATTGTAGTGGGATATCTAGAGTTTCAGTGTTAGGTTCAGGACAGGTAGAGGAGTTTGGAGATGAAGGCATAAATTTTAGGTATAAAAGTTCACGTGAAGGATGAAGAAAGGGTTTAGACAGCTGAATGATTTTGGTGGAGAGAATAGAATGGAATGATCAGTACATTTTGCACTGTGCTCAGCATGTGGTTATTGTTCAAATACTTAAAAATTTTTTAAAATTAATTTATTTATATTTCAGCTGCACTGAATCATTGTTTCTGTGCACAGACTTTCTCTAGTTGCGGCAAGCAGGGGCTACTCTTTGTTGTAGTGAAAGAGTTTCTCATTGTGGTGGCTTCTCTTGTTGCAGAGCAGGGACTTTAGGCACATGGACTTCAGTAGTTGTAGTCCATGGTTTTAGTTGCTTCTTGGCATGTAGAATCTTCCCGGACCAGGGATTGAACCCCTGTCCCCTGCATTGGCCAGCAGATTCTTACCTACTGTACCACCAGGGAAGTCCCAAAATATTTTTTGATAATTTTTAAAAATTTACTTTTTGGTTGCTTTGGGTCTCCATTGCTGCTCACAGGCTTTCTCTAGTTGTAGTGAGCTGGGGCTGCTCTTCGTTGCGGTACATGGGCTTCTCATTGCAGTGGCTTCTCTTGTTGTGGAGCACAGGCTCTAGGTGAGTGGGTTTCAGTAGTTGTGGCATGCAGACTTAGTTTCTCTGAGGCATGTGGGATCTTCCTGGACCAGGGATTGAAACCATGTCCCCTGTGTTGGCAGGCAAGTTCCTATTCACTGTGCCACCAGGGAAGTCCCCAAATAACTTTTATTTCATCCTTATTTCATCTTTATGAAAATAAGTCTACTTTCTGTACTGTTTCAATTTGTGTTTCTGAAGTTAATCATGACTATATTGGGCTTCTCTGGTGGCTCAGATGGTATAGAATCTGCCTGCAATGCAGGGGACCTGGGTTTGATTCCTGGGTCAGGAAGACCCCCCTGAGAAGGGAATGGCAACCCACTCCAGTATTCTTGTTCAATGGACAGAGGAGCCTGGCAGGCTGCAGCCTACAGTGTCGCAAAGAGTTGGGCACAGCTGAGCAACAAACATTGAGTGGAAGTCTAGTTGGGTCTAATATGTGATTCTCAGGCTTTTTAATCTCATGGTCCAGGAAAAAAAATGGAAAGAAATAAAGTGAGAGAAATTTATTGGCAGACAGGAATGGCATATGGTTGCCACCCTCTTACTTTCCTAAATAAACACATTTTTTAAAATGTACTCTTATAATTTCATAAAAGGAAAAGCATTCTAACACTTCAAAAGTAATATTGAACATATATTCCTTTAAAGTGAATATATTTAATTTTATTACTGTTTTAAAATCTCATTTTTTGATGGGTGAATGAAAACATTATTATAGATCAGTGTCTGGGAATCACTGCTCTAGTGTCTCTTCCTGTAAACAGATGCTCTTATATTTTGTTGCTATGCTGTTTTCTTCCATAGGTTGAAACGAACTGTTATGCCTTTCTTTTTCTTAATATTTAGAATAAGCTCCTCAGTATATGAAACATTTAATAGATTCATGACCTGTTGAACTAAATTCTCAGTTTTTGGGTTCGTTGTAGTGACTGACCATGAACTGCGGTGTGATGTTAAGGTTGATGTGATAAACAGCATTGAAATTATATCTCGAACACGGGAACTCTATGTAGATGATTCACCACTGGAACTGATGGTGAGGGCATTGGATGCTGAAGGTAAAGAATGTCAGAGGATTCAACAAAATTACTTAAAATGAACACTTTTGTGTTTAGTATTTGGAAACAGAAATTTGAGAGATAAAAGTAGGTTGGAAATAATATTTATTTTCTCATATGTAGTTCATGTGCAGGAAGAATTAACAATTCTGAGTGTGGTTTGATGTATTAACTACAGACTTTCATTAAAATTTCCTAGTTCAGAATCCAAATTCTGCTACTGAGCTTCTGCTAATGGTCCCAACAATTAAGAACATTTTTGGAGGGAAAAAAAAGAACATTTTGGAATTTATTATTAGCTCTGTTTTGATCAGTCTACTTTCTATAGGCCAAGAGAATTAAATGTAAACCTGTGAAAATTTTATAATTTTGTCTTTCTTAAGACTGATTTTACATTGTTTTTCATATACTACATAATGTAATATGTTAAAAAAATTTTAATTCATTGCTTCTTTCTTTGTAAACTAGTGAAGAGCAATTTTTAAAATATGAGAAATGAGCATATTAGTAATATTCAAATCTAGTTTTTATAAAAATTTTTATTAGAGGGACCAGGATTTAGGGATGCCTGTCAATCCTGAAACAGATTATAAGGTGGCCTTTTTATGTTGAAAGGAACAGGAATAGTGCCATAATTTTGTCAACCAGCAGTTAACCAGCTTGAGTCATTTTCACTTTGAGAAAGCTTATACAGCAACCATACTTACTCTGTGTAGGGGTCTTCCTGGTAGATGTGTTTTAATTCATTAATGATAGCGCATCTATTTGTTAATGAAAGAGGCTTAAAAATAATTTTCTACTTAAATTTCCCTTGCTTATTAAAGATACCTGAATATTTTTGAATATGTGATTCTGTCTTGTCTGCTTTTGCCTTGCTTTACAGGAAATACTTTTAGTAGTTTGGCAGGGATGGTGTTTGAGTGGAGCATTGCCCGGGATAATGAATCAGCAATAGAAGAACTGTCTAGCAAAATCAGGTAACCTTGAAACCAAACCTAAGTATCTGACTTTGAAGGAGACATCTGCCTTTGGGTAACACACTGAACAGCAATCATTTGTCTGGGTTTTGATAATTTTTCTATCTGGAACTATTTGGAACAAATAAATTTATCTCGGGGAAATATGGCATGGCTGTAGGTACTTTCATGATGGTTTAATTTGAGTCACTGCAGAGGAGTTCATGAAATCAGAACTGTACGATTATTTGTCGTATCTTCTGACGCTTTTGTTATTCAAGCTATCAACACTCACTGAAATACAGTGAGTGGATAATAATATGAAAATTTCAGTACCAAGCAATAGCTCTCAGACAATCCAGGTTTTAGTCCTACAACAGTTTTAGCCAGAAGCATATTAAGTACTTTTCTTCTATTTGTCATTGTGGAAATTTTAAACTTTTGACACTATACAGACATTGAAGAGATTATGTTTAAAGTCTCTCAGAGCCTTTTGGAAAAAGAATAATTTACTAGAAACAAAGTTTATCTCTTTAGGATTTTGAGATACTCTGAAGCAGAATATTCTCCCCCTGCATATATAGCTGAGATGGAAAAAGAAGAGAAACAAGGAGATATGATTTTGGTGTCTGGCATTAAAACTGGTGCTGCTATCATAAAAGTTCGAATTTCTGAACCATTCTATAAGGTAAAAATTTAGTGTTATAGACATTAAGTCTTGCCTATGGAATAGTTTCTTATGTTTATAATAGAAACCCTCTAACCTGATTGATTTAGGCCGATTGAAAAAGTTATTTGAAATGAATAAACATTTTTTGAAAACCTGTCTTCCTTAAACATGTTATTACCCAAGTAAAATTATAAATGTTAGTGGCATTTTCTTTTAAAACATATAACTGCATTTTATTCACCAATCCTTTGATGTAGGTCTGAGACTTTTCTTTGTCTACAGATTCAGTGGTTGAAAATATACATACTCATTCTTCCATAAATTAGTTTCTAGTTTCTTTTTCATTTTATTTTATGGGTGAGTAAAACATTACATGTGTGAAGCAATTTGAGTGCAGAATTCTAATATATTTTTCAAGGGTTTTCCCTTAGTCTTTTACATTTCTCACCTACACCTAATTTGATAGCAGTATATCTTAGCTATCCTTTAATTTCTTTTTTTATTTAATTTTTTCTTAATTTAAAAAAATTTAAAAATTTACCCTTAGCTTGCCTTTAAATATTTTTTAAAAATTAATTTTAAAAAATTAATTAATTAATTAATTTGTGTGGTAGTTTGTACATTCTTTGGCATTGCCTCTCTTTGGGATTGGAAGGAAAGCTGACCTTTTCCCGTCCTGTGGCCACTGCTGAGTTTTCCAGATTTGCTGGCATATTGAGTGCAGCACTTTCACAGCATCATCTTTTAGGATTTGAAATAGCTCAGCTGGAATTCCATCACCTCCACTAGCTTTGTTTGTAGTGATGCTTCCTAAGGTCCACTTGACTTCGCATTCTAGAATGTCTGGCTCTAGGTGAGTGATCACACCATCGTGGTTATCTGGGTCATGAAGATCTGTTTTATATAGTTCTTCTGTGTATTCTTGCCACCTCTTCTTAATATCTTCTGCTTCTGTTAAGTCCATACCATTTCTGTCCTTCATTGTGCCCATCTTTGCATGAAATGGTCCCGTGGTATCTCTTATTTTCTTGAAGCTATCTCTAGTCTTTGTATTGTTTTCCTCTATTTCTTTGCATTGTTCACTTAGGAGGGCTTTCTTATCTCTCCTTGCTATTCTTTGGAACTCTGCATCAGATGGGTATATCTTTCCTCTTCTCCTTTGCCTTTTGCTTCTCTTCTTTTCTCAGCTCAGCTATTTGTAAAGCCTCCTCAGACAACCATTTTGCCTTTTTACACTTCTTTTCCTTGGGGATGGTTTTGAATCACCAATGTCACGAACCTCCGTCCATAGTTCTTCAGGCACTCTTATCAGATCTAATCCCTTAAATCTATTTGTCACTTCCACTGTATAATCGTAAGGGATTTGATTTAGGGCATATCTGAATGGCCAGGTGGTTTTCCCTACTTTCTTCAATTTAAGTCTTAATTTGGCAGTAAGGAGTTCATGATCTGAGCCAGTCAGATCATATGTTTTGGCTGCACTGGGGCTTTCTCTAGTTGCGGCAAGTGGGAGCTACTCTATCATTGAGGTGCACAGGCTTCTCATTGTGGTGGCTTCTCTTGTTGCAGAGCACAAGCTCTAGGACATGGGTTCAGTAGTTGTGATGCACAGGCTTAGTTGCTCTGCAGCACATGGGGTCTTCCTCAACCACAGATTGAACCTGTGTCCCCTGCATTGGCAGGCAGACTCTTAACCATTGGACCACCATGGAAGTCCTGACTATAACTTCTTTTCAAAACATTTAAATTTTTTATAAAAAACAACTCTTTTCATATAATGCTTTTTTAAAATTAATTATTATTAAAGTTGGGAAAAACAAATGTCTTTTGGCAAGCATTTAATTGAAGTGGCAGGAACATGTATGTGGACATCCTAGAGAGCAGCTTATTAACCTTGTATTGGGTAAGCCTTCACAAGAATTGATATATTCAACAAGGGATGCAGAGTAACTTAATCTGGAAAGTCAATTCACTGGAGGTTGGTTAAAAGAATTTCAGTGGAATACAGTTAGGTCTTACTTTTTCCCATTTTATCACACTTGCCTTTTTATTTACCTGCCCTTCTCCTTTAGAAAGCTTGTCGTTTTCTATTCTTTGTTTGAGTGACTTAGTTAATAAGTGACTTAGAAAGCTGACACTGTATTAATATTCATGATCACTTTTTTTTTCTTTTTTTCTTCATGATCACTTTTTAAGGCTAACTGAAATTATGATCTGTGCTTAGGAAAGCATTTTTTTAATCTTGGCAAAATATTTTAGAAGAAACTTACAAAAGTAAACTTTAATAAGGAGGACAATCTTGAGGATTTTGCCTGTGGAAACTTTCTGGTTTGTTTGTTTTTTTCCCCTTCTTTTAGAAAGTGGCAGCAGCATCGATACGTCTGCTTGTTTTGGAGAATATATTTCTTATACCATCCCAAGATATTTATCTCTTAGTAGGTGCATATATTAAATACCGAGTTGCAAAAATGGTTCAGGGAAGAATGACAGGTAAGTTGATTTAGCTCTTCCTAAGACTAGCATTTCCCAAATCTTTTCTGCTGACAAGAGAAGCAGCTTCACATTATATATGCAAAATACATCTTTCTGTTCTTTCTGTCTTAGATTTTTGTGATAAAGTACAATTGACCCTCAAACAACACGGGTCTGAACTGTGCAGGTCCATTTATATGGAGATTTTTTAAAAATAAACACTATAGTACTACACAATGTCTGGTTGGCTGAGAGCGTGCATGCAGAACTGGGGTTATAGAGGATTGACTAATATGTGGATTTTCAACTGCATAGGGAGGTCGATGGGGGATGTCAGTGCCTCTAATCCCTGCACTGTTCAAAGATCAAAGATCAACTGTATTCTTTAATTGCTGTACTTGAGCTAATACTGGACTGAGGTAGCCCACATATCTTAAACAGGCTAATGCTACAGTTCAACTACTACGTAGCTTCAGTGCCCATAAGCATCTGAATTGTGTATTAAAACAACAACCAAAAGTTTACTAACTTAGGACAAGTGAAGAAACTTTACCAGAAGGGATTTGAATGGTCTTTGCAAAAAAATTGTTTATTGAGAAACTCTGTTATCTGAAAAATTTAATACCCTGTTGATCCCAAAAGTCCCACTCAGTTTATAAAGTGTACATTTACTCTATTAACATTAGTCCTTTATTTACTTGTCTAGTGGAGATACTTCCTCCTGTTCTCAGTTTACTGAGTTTTAAGAATACAAGCAACAATAAACTCATATAGTGCCCCCCTCAATTTCTATATATGTAGAAATTCATTATAGTTGGGAGGAAATAAAGAGAAATTAAAAGCAGATTTTGCTCTTACTTTGACTTGCTGCTTCTTATAATCCAACAATATACTATTATCTATTGCTTTCATTATGGTTATGTATCTTTCATGTCTTACAGAGGTGAAATTTCCCCTGGAACATTATACACTAGAATTGCAAGACCACAGAGTTTCATGTAATATTTCTCTTTCTGGGAAAGTGGCTTTACTGGATGAGAAAACAGCCATGGTGACTGCTGTCCAGCTGGGCCACACTAACCTTATCTTCGTCCACAAAAGTATCCTTTTGTTCAAGTTTTCATTGCCAATCTGTATTTCCTTGAGCATGCTAGACATGTTCCTTGGTAAAATAACTGGCTAAGCATGATTATAACACTACTACATTTATTTTCTATAGGTTCTATCTTTTAAAAAGTGCTATAAATTATTATTGTCATAATTTCGCACAAAGGGTAGGTACAGAAGAGTAGTTGGAATTTGGAACCTGTTGAATTCAGAAGTTATGTGCAACATAATATAAATTGTAAATAGGCAGGGTTCCTTAGTGGCCCAGTACTGAAGAATCTGCCTGCCAATGTAGAAGACACAGTTTAGTACCTGATCTGGGAAGATCCCACAGGCAGCTGAGCAACTAGGTCTGTGTACCACAGCCATTGAACCTATGCTCTAGAACCTGGAAGCTAAAACTGCTGAAGGTCACACACCCTAGAGCCTGTGCACCGCAGCTAGAGAAAAGCCCATGCAACAGCGAAGACCCAGCACAGCCAAATATAGATAAATAAATAAGGTTATATTAAATAATTATAAATAGGAGACTGGGGAAAACTCTGGAGGAACTTGTGTAAATGTTATTTAATTTGTTCTTGTTTTAACCTGAATAATTGAGGAAAGATGATATTGTCTGCAGTGGCTACTTAATATTTGCTAAATTGAGGCAAGAGTAATTTTTTAATTAATTTATTTTAATTGGAGGATAATTACTTTACAATATTGTGGTGGTTTTTGCCATACATCAACATGAATTACTCCCAGGTGTACATGTGTCTCCCCATCCTGAATCTCCCTCCCACCTCCCTCCACACCCCATCCCTCTGGGTTGTCCCAGAGCACAGACTTTGAGTGCCCTGCTTCATGCATTGAAGTTGCACTGGTCATCTCTTTTACATATGGTAATATACATGTTTCAATGCTATTCTCTCAAATCATCCCACCCTCACCTTCTCCAACAGGGTCCAAAAGTCTGTTCCCTACTTCTGTGTCTAAGAGTAATTTTAAAAAATTCACTAAACCTGCTCTGTAAGGATTGAACAAAGAGAGTTACTTAGAGCTCTAATATAGTCAATGAAAACAAAACAGTATAAAGATTAAAATTCTCAGAAAATTGAAATTTGCAGAGAATTCATAAAATTCTCAGTGTTGATTTTGAAATATTTCCTATTTTTGAATCTTTGAATCTCAAATATTTAAATTAATTTGTTTAATTTATTCAGCAAATACCTATTATATTTCTCCTATATGCTCAACATTGCTGTAAGTGCTGAGGATACAGACTATTTTACTCAGGGTAGTTAGAGAAGTCCTCTCTGATAAGGCTGCATTTGAGCAATGAACCATACAGATATCTGGGTGAAGGCTCACCAGAAAGAGGAAATAGCAATTTCAAAGGTTCTTAGGCAGAAGCATATTTGGCATGTTTACAGAAGAGCAAGGAAGACACTGAGGCTGAGTGCAGAGGATCAGGGGAAAGTAGTAGGAGAGGTAATAGAGTAGGAGAGGGAGTAACTATGTAGGGCTTAGTAGGCTTACTCTGAGTAAGAACCTATCAGTCTTAAAGGATATAGTATTTCTTGTAGAATAGTATTTGTTAGTTAGCTGTTATATTATTTGTCTAAAACATTCGGGAGGGGTTTTGGTTCAGAGTTGTTTGTTCTCTAGTCATTTCAAGGTGCCTAGGACATTTGTGAATAAATACAATAGTAACTACAAAGTAAACTAAGATATTTGATATTTATTGTGTTCCAGCTGTGTGTCAGGCACTTATCTGAATTGCCTTCCCTAGACATATTTATCATGATTTTTTCATATTCTCAGTTCATATTGTTATTTATTCCAAAGTATTAAATATTAAAACATATTTACTTCTTGACATGGAAGGTGACGATTCATAATTTATTCCAGCGCCTGCCTTAGAGTGGCTGGTGGTACTCATAGAGGTGGGTAATATAAAAGAAGGAGCATGTTTAAGGGAAAAGAAAACTAGTTTAGTTTTTCACATGTCAACCTGAAGTACTTGTGGGGTAGACATCCAAGCAGAAATTTTTATTATGCATCTGGAGGAGAAAGATTCAGGATGAAGAAAGGTCTTTCAAAGTTATTAATTTGTAGCCAGGTGACAGTTGAAGCTGTTGTTGTAGAGAAAGTGAACCTCGGGAGAATATACAGGGTGAGAGAAGAGGACCAAAGACAGCTGTGGACTGCCAGCATCTAAGGTTCATTTGGAAGAGGAGGAACTTTAAGGATGCCCAGAAAGAATGTTTAATAGGAAATTAGGAGAGTAGGAAATAGTAGGAAAATCAGGAGAGAAAAATTTCGTGGTAACCAAGTGAGGAGTGTGCAATGAGAATGTTCTTCAGGTGAAATTGGCAAAGATAAAGACTGAAAGTCTCTAGTAACTAGGAAGTCTTGGATCACTTTTCCAATAAAACAGCTTGGCTTTAAAAAGAAGGAGGAAAACAAGGCCAAAGTTTGAAGAAGACAGAATTTTTTTAAGTTAAGAGAAACTTGAATATGTCTATAAGTTAAACAGAGAGATGGCAGAGATACGGATGAAAAGAAAGTCAGTTGATGGAGCTAGATTTCTGAGGAGTAAGATTTTGGAGGAGCAAGATAAAATGAAATTCCAAACAGAGAAGGATTAGATAAAAGGTAGATGTCTTATTCTGATTATGGAGGGATGAACTGGTTTAGAGACCTATTGAGATCTGTTTACTCATCTGTAAAATGAAAGGAGTGATATACTCCTGAATTTCCTTCTGCATGCATGTTCAGTCACTCAGTTGTGTCCAACTCTTTTGTGACCTCATGGACTGTGGCCCACCAGACTCCTCTGTTAATGGAATTTCCCAGGCAAGAATACTGGAGTGGGTTGCCGTTTCCTTCTCCAGGGGATCTTCCCACCCCAGGAATAGAGCCCAGGTCTCCTGCATTGCAGGCAGACTCCTGCACTGCAGTGGATTCTTTACCAACTGAGCTACAAGGGAATTTCCTTTTAGCTCTTCTAGTTTATGAATGTAGTACATACTAAAACCAAACCTAGACTGACGCAGTGTTTAAAAGATTTGCTTTAATTAGTAGTAAAAGCAAATGGCTTTTACTTGTGGCTCAGCTGGTAAAGAATCCTCCTGCAATGTGGGAGACCTGGGTTTGATCCCTTGGTTGGGAAGATACCCTGGAGACTGGAAAGGCTCCCCACTCCAGTATTCTGGCCTGGAGAATTCCATAGACTATACAGTCCATGGGGTTGCCAAGAGTTGGACACGACTGAGCGACTTTGACGTTCCCTAAAAAATAAGTTTAATTAGCATATCAATTGTATGTATATTAATAGTTCTTTTGGAGTACTTGGGTAGCTTTAAGAGTTTGATCCCTGAAATAGATTAAATATTTTGCCTTCATTGTCACTATAGATACTGTAGTGCCTAATTATAGCCTAGTGCATGACTGAATTAACAGCACTCCTAAATTAGTGTACTTAGAAATAACAGGAGTTTTCTGTCCAATCATTTCAGTAATACATTTCTCAGAACAGAAATAATATCTTCTTAGCTTTTGGATGTAGTATATTTCTGAGAAGGAATTACATTACTAATTAGATTGTGTAGGCGTGCTAAGTTGCTTTAGTAGTGTCTGACTGTTTGTGACCCTGTGGACAAGAGCCCACCAGGCTCCTTTATCCATGGGATTCTCTAGGCAAGAATACTGGAGTGGGTTGCCATGCCTTCCTCCAAGTGATCTTCCCAATCCAGAGATTGAACCTGCATCTCTTAGATCTCCTGCATTGGCAGGAGGGTTCTTTACCACCAGCACCACCTTGAGAAGCCTCAGATTGTGTGTAGGCTAACAGAATAAATAATATGTAATGTGATGTATGACATAGAAGTATCTTTGGTGGAAGAGAAAACATTTTGATGTTAAAGAATTGCCACAGATAATAGAAAATCATTAGTGATTTTTAAATTAGTGATTTTTAAAACTGTCTGTGGAGCCCGAGGCAAGTTATTGGGCTGGATGACAAGTCATGACGCTCCCTCTCCATCCACCACTGTCCATTTATTTCTTCAGCCAGAGCAATTCCACTTTGTCCTACTTTCCCTAATGGGCGCCTATGAAACACTTTTACAGGGGAAAAGGATTCTGCAGCTAAATGAATATTAAAAATATGGAGCATGATCTTTTTTCTCTCGTTTCATCTTCCTGATATTTGAAATTCAAGAATACCTGATGACTATGTTTACGGAACCCTCAGATTTTTCTCAGAATGTATGCATTTAAGTTTTGCTTCCCAAGAGATAATGAAATATAGAATTTTTACTGTTGTTTGTGGGCTTATTTATTTATTTTGGTTGCTTATATTTTTCTTTTCACCCAAATCTAGCTCATAAAATTTCCTTAAGCAAAAATTAAGATGTCCATATGCGATCTGTGTCTGGACTCCCAAATTGCACCATATATGTTGTAGAGCCTGGATTTTTAGGTATTTTTAGATAATGATTTTCAGAAAGCCAAATAACTTAAAGTATGCCACTGAAATGAGTGCATTAAAGACTAGAGTGCTTCATTTTGAGACTTAACTAATTTCAAATTCAACCTTACTTTGACATGTTTTCTCGCACTGTTCTAGTTAAATGCTATTTGCAAGGGTAAAGCATCTTGAAATAGACTGAAAAAGTATGAAACTCCATGTAATACAAGGTTGGACTAGGAAAAGAGACTTCATACAAAGAAAGAAGAAACCTATGTCCTTAAGCCACATGAAGCAATGAATCTGACTGAAAGCAGCTGAAATCTTGCCTGACATATCAGAAATGAGCAAAATTGTGGGTTTGGGGTGGGTGGTATTTGTATACAGATGTAAGTGAGAATGCTTCTTTTATACCTGAGATGAACTAAGTTAAACTAGGATCTTTGGAACCCCAAATTATTATACAGTTTTATAGAGGGAACTAAAGGATCTACTTTGGAAACCATCTCCATCTATTAGTGACTTTTGCTCTTTAAATGGCTTTTTAAGTTTGTATTTTTAAAATTCATTATAGAAAAATGGCCTCTTCTGATAGTTTTGTTTATTGATTTGTGTACAGGTTTCACAGTCCAACCTGGAGACCGATGGAGTCTAGAGGTGGGACAGGTCTATGTAATTACAGTAGAAGTATTTGATAAAAGCAGCACAAAGATCTATATTTCAGATGTGAGTCTATCTTTTGAATTTTTCTAGTCCCCTTAAGGATAACTCCTTCAGTGAGCAGTCTTTTTGCTAAGAAGACTTTTTTTTTGCTTCCAGATTTTGCCTTCAGAAAATGCAAGTTACTACTTTATCATTATTGTTATTAAGTAGTTCTATCCTTGAGGAATACTAAACCAGAAGTAAAAGATACAACTTGGTTAGAATTATAGGAAAGAGATGAAGTTGACACCAAGGGTAACACTTTGGAGGGGATCCTCATTCTAAAACTTCATTTCAGAGAAGTTACCAGAGTTTTATAGTGTGATCATTAGATGTAAAATGCTGTGGTCATTCTCCAGCATCCATTCCCCTCCCCACCCCCAACTGTCAATTTCTGGAATGGCACAAATTACACTAAAATTGACATAAGCTTTGATGCTTACTGTTTCTAGTTGCTTGCCATTAATGGATCTTCCAAAAACTAGTACCATTTTAAAATGACATCTTTCCAACTTAGAATTTGATGAGGATGAGCAAAGATTTTTACTTTTACTTCTTTAAGCCCCAGAAAGCATAGTCATGCTTTTTTTTTTTTTTAAATGCTCTGAGTTTAAATTGGCGTTAGGGAAAAAAAAACATCGCTTCAGATTTGTGCTACTTTTGGGCTGATTTTCAGAATCTCAGGATTATGTACCAATTCCTGAGGGAGTACTTTGAAGAGCAGCTAACTACTGTGAATGGATCTTACCATGTTGTAAAAGCTCTGAAAGATGGTGTGGTCATGATAAATGCATCTCTGACTTCCATCATTTACCAGGTAGGAATTAAAAGGGCATTTTTTGAATCCTGATAATACTGACAAGATTTGCCTGATTTGTTGATTTGCTGGCACGTATATAGCATATCTCACCATTATCTTTCACAAAATAAACTAATAAATAGTACACTTAGTAGTTTATACCTCTGCAAATTTTCCATTCCAATCTCTGTTATTGCATATATCTGCATTTGTGGTCATTTTTATATGTGTCGTTTGAGGTTCCTTTAAAAATTATTCCATATGCATGTTTCCTTGTGTCATCAGATCCACATAAGAGTATTTTGTATTCTAAAAATACATAGGGTTAATATGCCAATTGTTTAACCATGCCACCAACTTTGCACTTTTAGCAGCTTTTTACTTTGTAAATGGCATAACTGAGTATCTTCATACAATTTTCATTCCTTTTGGTTAATTTTTGTATGGTATAATACAGAAATGGAGTTAGTGGGTGAAAGGATAAGGAATTTATCTGTTTTTATTGCCTCTAAAAATGTGCAAATATCCGACTTTTAACAGTCCATCAGATTTGTTTCCCTCTCTAAACCTACTTTTTCTCCAGTGATCCTTTCCCCAGCTGTTTGAGACAAAATCCCAAAAGAGTCACCCTGATTCTACCTTCTCCCTCACCTCATTCGTTCAGTACATCATTGAATGCTAAGTCAATTCTTCTAAATATCTCTCAAATCCATCTTACTAGGTGAAGGAGACACTGCTATTTCACCTAGATTGTCACAGTAGCTTCTAAACTGATACTCCTACCTTCAATATTATCTGTGGCTAGAATGATGTTACAAAAACTATAAAAATTATTATGTATTTACTGTTTAAATTCCTTTGGTGGCTTCCCATTGATTTTAAGGTAAAGTTTAAACTTTGCGGTTCATGGGATTCTCATCTCAATGGCTTCTCTTGTTGCAGAGCACCAGATCTAGGTGCACGGGCTTCAGTAGTTGAAGCATGTGGGCTCAGTAGTTGTGGCGCACAGGCTTAGTTGCTCCACAGCAACTAAGTGAAATCTTCCTGATCCAGAGATGAAACCTGAGTCACCTGCATTGACAGGTGGATTCTTAACCACTGGACCACCAGTTTTTGTTGTTCAGTTGCTAAGTCATGTCCAACTCTGTGACCCCATGGACTGCAGCATGCCAGGCTTCCCTGGCCTTCACTGTCTCCTGGAATTTTCTCAGATTCATATCCATTTAGTTGATGATGCTATCTAACCATCTCATCTACCACCGCCCTCTTCTCCTTTTACTTTCAGTCTTTCTCAGCATCAAAGTCTCTTCCGGTGAGTCAGCTCTTCATATCAGATGGCCAAAGTATTGGAACTTCAGCTTCCGCATCAGTCCTTCAATGAATATACAGGGTTGATTTCCTTTAGGATTGACTGATTTGATCTCCTTGCAGTCCAAGGGACTCTCAAGAGTCTTCTGTAGCACCACAATTAGAAAGCATCAATTCTTCAGCACTCAGCATTCTTTATGATCCAGCTATTACATCTGTACATGACTACTGGAAAAACCATAACTTTGACTATAGGAACCTTTGTCAGTAAAGTGATGTCTCTGCTTTTTAATACACTGTTTAGGTTTGTAATGCTTTCCTTTAAAGGAGCAAGTGTCTTTTTTAATTTTGTGGCTACAGTCACCCTCTGCAGTGATTTTGGAGCCCAAGAAAAGGAAATCTGTCACTGCTTCCACTTTTCCCCCTTTGATTTGCCATGAAGTGATGGGACCAGATGCCATGATCTTTTTTTGGATGTTGAGTTTTAAGTCAACTTTTTCACTCTCCTCTTTCACCCTCATCAAGAAGCTTTTTAGTTCCTCTTCACTTTCTGCCATCAGAGTGATATCATCTGAGTATCTGAAGTTATTGATACTTCTCCCAGCAATCTTGATTCCAGCTTGTGATTAATCCAGCCCAGCATTTCATGTGATGTAATCTGTGTATAAGCTAAATAAACAAGATGACAATGTACTTGTTGTATTCCTTTCCCGATTTTGAACCAGTCTGTTGTTCCATGTCCAGTTCTAACTGTTGCTTCTTGACCTGCATACAGGTTTCTCAGGAGACAGGTGAGGTGGTCTGGTATTCCCATCTCTTGAAGAATTTTCCACATAGTGAAGCAGATGTTTTTCTGGAATTGTCTTGCTTTCTCTGTGATTCAGCAAATGTTGGCAATTTGATCTCTGATTCCTCTGCCTTTTCTAAACCCAACTTGTACATCTGGAAGTTCTCAGTTCATGTACTGCTAAAGCCTAGCTTAAAGGATTTTGAGGATAACCTACTAGTATATGAAATGAGTGCAGTTGTTTGATAGTTTGAACAATCTTTGGCACTGCCCTTCTTTGGGATTGGAAGGAAAACTGACCTTTTCCAGTCCTGTGGCCACTGATGAGTTTTCCAAATTTGCTGGCATATTGAGTGCAGCACTCTCACAGCATCATCTTTTAAGATTTGAAATAGCTCAGCTGGAATTCCATCCCCTCCACTATCTTTGCTTGTAATGCTTCCTAAGGCCCACTTCACTCTTTAGGATGTCTGGCCCTAAGTAAGAGATCACACCATTGTGGTTATCCCAGTCATTAAGACCTTTTTTGTATAGTTCTTCTGTGTATTCTTCCCACCTCTTCTTAATCTCTCCTGCCTCTGTTAGGTTCCTACCATTTCTGCCCTTTATTGTGCCCATCCTTGCATGAAATATTCTCTTTGATACCTCCAATTTTCTTGAAGAGACCTCTAGTCTTTCCCATTCTATTGGTTGCATTGTTCATTTAAGGAGGCCTTCTTATCTCTCCTTCCTATTCTCTGGAACTGTCCATTGAGTTGGGTGTATCTTTCTCTTTTTCCTTTGCTTTTTGCTTCTCTTCTTTCCTCAGCTATTTGTAAAGCCTCCTCAGACATTGTCTTCTTGCATTTTTCTTTCTTTGAAATGGTTTTGGTCACTGCCTCCTGTACAAATGTTATGAACATCAGTCCATAGTTCTTCAGGTCAAACTTGTCTGATATTCTAGGTATCTCTTGACTTTCTGCTTTTGCATTCCAGTCCCCTATGATTGAGAGGGCATATTTTTTGTTGTTAGTACTAGAAAGTCTTGTAGTTCTTCAGAGAACCAGTCAACTTCAACTTCTTTAGCATCAGTGGTTGGGGCATAGACTTGGATTACTGTGATGATGAATGGTTTGTCTTGGAAATGAACTAAGATCATTCTATCATTTTTAAGTTTGTGTCCCAGTACTACATTTTGGACTCTTTCATTGACTATGAGGGCTGCTCCATTTCTTCTAAGGGATTCTTGCCCACAGTAGTAGGTATAATGGTCATTTGGTTTAAATTCACTCATTCCCATCCATTTTAGTTCACTGATTCTTAAGATGTTGATGTTCACTCTTGCCATCTCCTACTTGACTACGTCCAATTTACCTTGATTCATGGACTTAACATTCCAGGTTCCTATGCAGTATTGTTCTTCACAGCATCAGATTTACTTTCACCACCAGATACATCCACAACTGAGCATCATTTCTGCTTTGGCCCAGTTACTTCATTCTTTCCAGAGCTGTTAGAAATTGCCCTCAGTTCTTCCCCAGTAGCACATTGGACACCTTCTGACCTGGGGGTAGGGGCTCATTGTCTGGTGTCATATCTTTTGCCTTTTCATGCTGTTCATGGTGTTCTCATGGCAAGAATACTGGAGTGGTTTGCTGTTCCCTCCCAATGGACCACGTTTTGTCAGATGTCTCCACCAAGACCCGCTTGTCTTAGGTGGCCCTACATGGCATAGCTCATGACTTCACTGAGTTATGCAAGCCCCTTTGCCATGACAAGGCTATGATCCATGAAGGGGTGGACCACCAGGGAAGTCCCTTAACTTCTTAACCCAGGTCTCTCTACCAGAAAATTACTAGAGCTAATCAATGAATATAGTAAAGTTGCAGGATATAAAATTAACACACAGAAATCTCTTGCATTCCTATACACTATCAATGAGAAAACAGAAAGAGAAATTAAGGAAACAATACCATTCACCATTGCAACAAAAAGTATAAAATACTTAGGAGTATATCTACCTAAAGAAACAAAAGACCTATACATAGAAAACTATAAAACACTGATGAAAGAAATCAAAGAGGACACAAATAGATGGAGAAATATACCATGTTCATGGATTGGAAGAAACAATATTGTGAAAATGAGTATACTACCCAAAGCAATCTATAGATTCAGTGCAATCCCTATCAAGCTACCAATGGTATTCTTCACAGAACTAGAACAAATAATTTCACAATTTGTATGGAAATACAAAAAACCTCGAATAGCCAAAGCAATCTTGAGAAAGAAGAATGGAACTGGAGAAATCAACCTGCCTGACTTCAGGCTCTACTACAAAGCCACAGTCATCAAAACAGTATGGTACTGACACAAAGACAGAAATATAGATCAATGGAACAGAATAGAAAGCCCAGAGATAAATCCATGTACCTGTGGACACCTTATCTTCGACAAAGGAGGCAAGAATCTACAATGGAAAAAAGACAACCTCTTTAACAAGTGGTGCTGGGAAAACTGGTCAACCACTTGTAAAAGAATGAAACTAGAACACTTTCTAACACCATACACAAAAATAAACTCAAAATGGATTAAAGATCTAAATGTAAGACCAGAAACTATAAAACTCCTAAAGGAGAACATAGGCAAAACACTCTCCGACATAAATCACAGCAAGATCCTCTATGATCCACCTCCCAGAATATTGGACATAAAAGCAAAAATAAACAAATGGGACCTAATTAAACTTAAAAGCTTTTGCACAACAAGGGAAACTATAAGCAAGGTGAAAAGACAGCGTTCAGAATGGGAGAAAATAATAGCAAATAAACGGACAAAGGATTAATCTCAAAAATAAACAAGCAACTCCTGTAGCTCAATTCCAGAAAAATGACCAAATCAAAAAATGGGCCAAAGATCTAAACAGACATTTCTCCAAAGAAGACATACAGATGGCTAACAAACACATGAAAAGATGCTCAACATCACTCATTATCAGAGAAATGCAAATCAAAACCTCAATGAGGTACCATTACACTCCAGTCAGAATGGCTGCTATCCAAAAGTCTACAAGCAATAAATGCTGGAGAGGGTGTGGAGAAAAGGGAACCCTCTTACACTGTTGGTGGGAATGCAAACTAGTACAGCCACATGGAGAACAGTGTGGAGACTCCTTAAAAAACTGGAAATAGAACTGCCATATGACCCAGCAATCCCACTCCTAGGCATACACACCGAGGAAACCAGAACTGAAAGAGACACATGTACCCCAATGTTCATTGCAGCACTGTTTATAATAGCCAGGACATGGCTTAGATGCCATGTCCTAGATGCCCATCAGCAGATGAATGGATAAGAAAGCTGTGGTACATATACACAATGGAATATTATTCAGCCATTAAAAAGAATTAATTTGAATCAGTTCTAATGAGGTGGATGAAACTGGAGCCCATTATACAGAGTGAAGTAAGCTAGAAAGAAAAACACCAATACAGTATACTAACGCATATATATGGAATTTGGAAAGATGGTAACAATAACCCTATATGCAAGACAGAAAAAGAGACACAGATGTATAGAACAGACTTTTGGACTCTATGGGAGAAGGCAAGGGTGGGATGATCTGAGAGAACAGCATCGAAACATGTATATTATCAAGTGTGAAACAGATCGCCAGTCCAGGTTGGATGCATGAGACAAGTGTTTGGGGCTGGTGCACTGGGATGACCCAGAGGGATGGGATGGAGAGGGAGGTGGGGGGTTCAGGATGGGGAACACATGTAAATCCATGGCTGATTCATGTCAATGTATGGCAAAAACCACTAGAATACTGTAAAGTAATTAGCGTCCAACTAATAAAAATAATTGGCGGGGGGGGGGGGGGAACCCCAGGTCTCCCACATTACAGGCAGACTCTTTACCAACTGAGCCATCAGGGAAGCCTTCTTAACATGATTTTATAGAAACCTGTATGACAGAGATCACAATCTGGTGGCCTGCAGACTATCTTGATTTGTAATCTTGTTTTTTATTTAGGTGTGTAAGTTTCCTTTTGATTGGGAAATTTAAAATAAAATCTGGAAGTTTGAAAAAAAACTACTTCCCTGGTGGTTCAGTGGTTAAGAATCCACCTGCCAATGCAAGGGACATGGGTTTGATACCTGGTCTGGGAAGATCCCACATGTTGTGGAGCAACTAAGCCTGTGCTCCACACCTACAGCCCATGAGCTGTAAGTACTGAAGCCTGAGCTCTCTAGAGCCCATGCTCCACAACAAGAGAAGCCATTGCAATGAGAAACCCATGCACTGCAATGAAGAGTAGCTCCTGCCAGGTGCAGCTAGAGAAAGATTGTGCACAGCAATGAAGACCCAGCACAGCCAAAAATAAATAATTTTTTTAAAAGAAAGAAAAAATGCCCTTAAGATCTATCCAAATTGTTGAGGGTATCACTATATCATTTAAAAAATTACTGAATAAAAATAAGTGGTGAATAATATCCCATTGTACAGATGTACTGGATTTTAACTATTCACCTACTAAGGGTGATTTGGGTTTTCTATTATTTGGCAATTATGAATAAAGCTGCTCTAAACATTCTTGTGGGGCTTCCTAGGTGGTTCAGTGGTAAAGAATCTGCCTGCAGTGCAAGAGATGAGGGTTCAACCCCTCTGTTGAGAAGATCCCCTGGAGAAGGAAATGGCATCCCACTACAGTATTCTTGCCTGGAAAATCCCATGGACAGAGGAGCCTGGAGGGCTACAATCCATGGGATCGCAAAAGAGTCAGACACAACTTAGCAACTAAAACAACAACATTGTTGTATAGAGTTTGCTGTGGATATGTTTTTATGTCTCCGGGATAAAATGCTTAAGAGTGGGGACTGTGGTACAGTGGAGAAGAATCTGCCTGACAGTACAGGGAACATTGGTTCAATCCCTGGTCTAGGGAAGATTCCATATGCTGTGGAGCAAATAAGCCCATGCGCCGCAACTACTGAGACCATGCTCTAGAGCTCACAACCTGCAAATCCTGAAGCCCACAAGCCTAAAGCCTGAAAACAAAAGAAACCACTGCAAGAAGTCTGCACATGACAGTTAGAAAGTAGCTCCTGCTCACCCCAACTAGAGAAAGCCCACAGGTAGTAATGAAGATCCAGCACAGCCAAAAAAAATAATAATAATAATAATTAATAAAGAAAAAAATGCTTGAGTACAATTCTTGGGTCATATAGTAGCTACATGTTTAGTTTTATAAGAAATTGACAAACTATTTTTCTAAAATGGCTGTATTGTTTTATTTTATATCCCCACCAATGATCTATGAGATACCATTAATAATTTTTATAATGTTTCTTCTTTTTATTCATAGTCATTTCAAGTTCTCTATTTTAGTTCAGTTCAATTCAGTGGCTCAGTCATGTCCGACTCTGCAACCCCATGGACTCCAGCACACCAGGCTTCCCTGTCTATCAACAACTCCCAGAGCTTACTCAAACTCATGTCCGTTGAGTCGGTGATGCCATCCAACCATCTCATCCTCTGTTGTCCCCTTCTCCTCCCGCCTGCAGTCATTCCCAGCATCAGGGTCTTTTCCAATGAGTCAGTTCTTTGCAACAGGTGGCCAAAGTATTGGAGTTTCAGCTTCAGCATCAGTCCTTCCAATGAATATTCAGGACTGATTTTCTTTAGGATGGACCTCCTTGCTTTCCACGGGACTCTCAAGAGTCTTCTCCCACACCACGGTTAAAAGCATCAATCCTTCAGTGCTCCGCTTTCTGTATAGTCCAACTCTCACATCCATACATGACTACCAGAAAAACCGTAGCTTTGACTAGACGGACCTTTGTTGGCAAAGTAATGTCTCTGCTTCTTAATATGCTGTCTAGGTTGGTCATAACTTTTCTTCCAAGGAGCAAACGTCTTTTAATTTCATGGCCACAGTCACCATCTGCAGTCATTTTGGAGCCCCAAAAATAGTCTCTCACTGTTTCCACTGCTTCCCCATCTATTTCCCATGAAGTGATGGGACCGGATGCCATGATCTTAGTTTTCTGAATGTTGAGTTTTAAGCCAACTTTTCACTCTCCTCTTTCACTTTCATCAAGAGGCTCTTTAGTTCTTCTTTGCTTTCTGCCATAAGGGTGGTGTCATCTGCGTATCTGAGGTTATTGATATTTCTCCCGGCAATCTTGATTCCAGTTTGTGCTTCATCCAGCCCAGCATTTCTCACGATGTATTCTGCATATAAGTTAAATAATCAGGGTGACAAGATACAGCCTTGACATACTCCTTGCCCTATTTGGAACCAGTCTGTTGTTCCATGTCCAGTTCTAACTGTTGCTTCCTGACCTGCATACAGATTTCTCAAGAGGCAGGTCAGGTGGTCTAGTATTCCCATCTCTTTAAGAATTTTCCAGAGTTTGTTGTGGTCACACAGTCAAAGGCTTTGGCATAGTCAATAAAGTAGAAGTAGATGTTTTTCTGGAACTCTCTTGCTTTTTCGATGATCCAACAAATGTTGGCAATTTGATCTCTGGTTCTTCTGCCTTTTCTAAATCCAGCTTGAACGTCTGGAAGTTCATGGTTCTCCAATCCAAGCCTGGCTTGGAGAATTTTGAGCATTACTTAACTAGTGTGTGAGATGAGTGCAATTGTGCAGTAGTTTGAACATTCTTTGGCATTGCCTTTCTTTGGGATTGGAATGAATACTGACCTTTTCCAGTCCTGTGGCCACTGCTGAGTTTTCCAAATTTGCTGGCATATTGAGTGCAGCACTTTCACTGCATCATCTTTTAGGGTTTGAAATAGCTCAACTAGAATTCCATAACTTCCACTAGCTTTGTTTGTAGTGATGCTTCCTAAGTTCCACTTGACTTTGCATTCCAGAATTCTGACTCTAGGTGAGTGATCACACCATCGTGATTATCTCGATCATGAAGATCTTTTTTGTGTAATTCTTTTGTGTATTCTTGCCACCTCTTCTTAATATCTTCTGCTTCTGTTAGGTCCATACCATTTCTGTCCTTTATTGTGCCCATCTTTGCTTGAAATGTTCCCTTGGTATCTCTAATTTTCTTGAAGAGATCTCTCATCTTTCCCATTCTGTTGTTTCCCTCTATTTCTTTGCATTGGTCACCGAGGAAGGCTTTCTTATCTCTCCTTGCTATTCTTTGGAACTCTGCATTCAAATGGGAATATCTTTCCTTTTCTCCTTTGCCTTTCACTTCTTTTCACAGCTGTTTGTAAGGCCTCCTCAAACAACCGTTTTGCCTTTTTGCATTTCTTTTTCTTGGGGGTGGTCTTCATTACTGCCTCCTGTACAATGTCATGAACCTCTGTCCATAGTTCATCAGGCACTCTGTCTATCAGATCTAATCCCTTGAATCTGTTTGTCACTTCCACTGTATAATCGTAAGGGATTTGATTTAGGTCATACCTGAATGGTCTAGTAGTTTTCCCTACTTTCTGCAATTTAAGTCTGAATCTGGCAATAAGGAGTTCATGATCTGAGCCACAGTCAGCTCCTGGTATTGTTTTTGATGACTGTATAGCACTTCTCCATCTTTGGCTGCAAAGAATGTAATCAGTCTTAGTTTTCATGTTGACCATCTGGTGATCAAGTTCTCTAGTTATATAATTTTTTGGCAGGGGAGGGGGGCTGCACCACATGGCTTGTGGGATCTTAGTTCTGTGACTGGGTATCAAACCCATGTCCCCTGCGGTGGAAGCATGGAATCTTAACCGCTGGGCCACCAGGGAAGTCTTAGTACCATATTGTTTTGTTTACTGTAGTTTTGTAGTATAATCTGACAACAGGGAGTGTGATACCTCTGGCTTTGTTCTTTATTCTCAACATTACTTTGGTTATTAGGGGTAGTTTGTGGTTCCATGTAAATTTTAGGATTTTTTATTCTAGTCTTGTGGAAAATATCATAGGTGTTTTGATAGGGATTGTGTTAAAACTATACATTGCTTTTGGTAGTATTGACATTTTAATAATATTAACTGTTCCAATCCATGAACTTGGGATATCTTTCCATTTCTTTGTATCATCTTCAGTTGTTTTCACCAGTGTTACATTATTTTCAGAGTCTAAGTCTTTCACCTCTTTGGAGTTAATTTTATTTTATTCTTTTTGATGCAGTTGTAAATGGGGTTGTTTTTCTTGTTTTCTCTATCTGATAGTTAATTATTAGTGTATAGAAAAGCAACAAATTTCTGTATATAAATCTTGTATCCTGCAACTTGACTAAATGCATTTAATAGGTCTAGTAGTGTTTTGATGGGGGCTTTGGGGTTTTGTCTTGTGCCAGTGCTACTTATCAAAGAGACTCATTTCACTTATTGTATGCTCTTGGCATCCTTGTCAAATCCAGTTGACTATAGATGTCAGCTTATTTCTGTACTCAGTTTTATTCCATTGGTCTGTCTGTCCTTTTGCAGTACCACACTGCTTTGATCACTGTAGCTTTGAATTGTGTTTTGAAATGGGAAATGTGAAGTCTTCTAACTGTTCTTTTTCAAGATTGTTTTGGCCATTCAAGATCTCTTAGAATTCCATATCAGTTTTAGGATGGGCTTTTCCATTTTTTTCCCAAAAGGCCCTTGGGATTTTGATAGCAATTGCGTTGAATTAGAAGATCACTTTGGAGATTGTTGTCATCTTAACAATGTTAGGTCTTCCAATTCATGAACATGGGATGTTTTTCCGTTTATTCAGGCTGTCTTTAATTTATTCAAGCAATATTTTGTAGTTTTCAGTGTACAAGTACTGCACCTCCAAGGTTGAGTTTATTCTGGGTAGTTTATTCTTTTTTGATGCTATTGTAATTGTAATTGTAAAAATCTTTCTAGTTTGTTTATTGCTAATGTATGTAAGTACAACTGATATTTGTGTGTAGATCTGGTATGCTGCAACTTTGCTGAATTATTTTATTGGCTCTAGTAGTTCTTCTGGACTTTATAGGATATTTCATATATAATATCATATCCAAGAGTTGGTGATGGACAGGGAGGCCTGGCATGCTGCAGTCCATAGCGTCACAAGGAATTGGACACGACTGAGTGACTGAACTGAACTGAACCTGTGAATAGTGGTAATTTTGCTCCTCCATTTCCCATTTTGATACCTTTTATTTCATTTTCTTGCCTAATTTCTCTGGCTAGAACTTATAATGCAATATTGAATAGAAGTGGCAATAGTGGGCCTCCTTATCTTGTTTTTGATCTTAAAGCAAAAACTTTCATTCTTTCACCACTGAGTAAGATGTTAGCTGTGGAGTTTTCATATATGGCCCTTATCATATTGAAGAAGTTCTTTTTTACCCCTAATTGTTGAGTGTTTTTTACTGTAAAAGGGCATTGGATTTTTCTCAAATATTTTTAAGCATTTTTTTCTTTCATTCTACTAATATGTATATTACATTAATTGACTTTTATATATTGTACTGCCTTTGAATTCCTAGAAAAATCCCACTTGATCATGGTGTATAATACTATTAATATGCTGCTGGATTTGGTTTGCCAGTATTTCCTTAAGGAGTTTTGTATTTATATTCATAAAGGATATTGGTCTGTAGTTTTCCTTTTTTATGATATCTTTGTCTAACTTTGGTTTCAGGGCAAATGCTGGTCTCTTAGAATGAGTTAGGAAGTGTTTCTTCCTTTTTCTTTTTTCTTCTTCATCTTTTATTTTTAAGTTTGAGAAACATTGGTGTTAATTTTGTTTTAAATGTTTGTGGAAATTAACAATTGAAGCCATCTAGGCCTGGGCTTTTCTTTCTTTTTTAAAAAATTTATTTATTTTAATTGGAGGACAATCACTTCACAACACTGTGGTGGTCCCTGCCACACATCGACACTAATCAGCCACGGGTGTACGTGCATGCCCACCCCCATCCTGGACCCCTACTCCCACCTCCCTCCTTACCCCAACCTCTGGGTTGTCCCAGAACACTGGCTTTGAGCACCCTGCTTCATGCATCGAACTTGCACTAGTCATCTATTTTATGTATAATATATATATGTTTCAATATCTCTCATATCATCCCACCCTCACCTTCTCCCACATAGTCCAATAGTCTGTTCTTTACATCTGTGTCTCTTTTGCTGCCTTGCATATTAGGATCATGGTTACCGTCTTTCTAGATTCCACATATATGCACTGATATATATTGGTGTTTCTCTTTCTGACTTACTTCACTCGTATAGTAGACTACAGTTTCATCCACCTCATTAGAACTGACTCAAATGTGTTCTTTTTTATAGCTGAGTAATATTCCATGTGTATATGTACCACAACTTCCTTATCCATTCATCTGCCCATGGACATCTATGTTGGTTCCACGTCCTGGCTATTGTAAACAGTGCTGCAGTGAACATTGGGGTACATGTGTCTCTTTCAATTCTGGTTTCCTCGGTGTGTATGCCCAGCAGTGGGATTGCTGGGTCATATGGCAGTTCTATTTCCAGGTTTTAAGGAATCTTCACACTGTTCTCTGTAGTGGCTGTACCAGTTTGCATTCCCACCAACAGTGTAAGAGGGTTGCCTTTTCTCCACACCCTCTCCCACACTTATTGTTTGTAGACTTTTTGTAGGCAGGGCCTGGGCTTTTCTTTGCTAGGAAATTTTTGATTATTGATTTAATCTCTTTGCTTGCTATAGCTTTGTTCAGGTTTTCTATTTCTACTGGGTCAGTTTTTCTAATTGATGTGCTTTGAGGAATCTTTCCATTTGATCTAGGTTATCTAATTTGTTTGGTGGACAATTGTTCATAGTATTATCTCACAATCCTTTTTATTTCTGTAAAGTTGGTAATAATGTCCCCACTTTCATTTCTGATTCTAATAATTTGAGTATTCTTTCTTTTTTTCTCTGTGATTCTAGCTAAACTCAATTTTGTTGATCTTTTTGAAGAACCAAATTTTGGTTTTGTTGATTTTGTGTATTTATTTTCCATTCTCTACTTTTAAAATCACTGCTCACTTTATTATTTCCTTCCTTCTGCTAGTTTCAGGTTTACTTTGCTCTTCCTTTTCCAGTTTTTTTTTTAACTATACAGTCAGATTATTGATTTGAAATGTTTTCTTCTTTTTTGGCTGTGTCACACCCAGCTTACAAGATCTTATTTCCTTAACCAGGGATTGAACCCAGGCCATGAGAGTGAAAACACTGAGTACTAACCATTGGACAGCCAGGAATTCCCTCTTCTTTTTTTTTTAATTTAATTTATTTTGTATATTTATTTATTTATTTATTGGCTACACTGGGTCTTTGTTGCTGTGCGTGGACTTTCTCTAGTTGCAGCAAGTGAGCTTTCTAGTTACGGTGCAAGGGCCTCTCACTGTGGTGGCTTCCCTTGTTGCAGAATATGGGCTCTAGGGTGCATGAGCTTCAGTTGTTGTAGCTCATGGGCTCAGCAGTTGTGGCACACAGGTTTAGTTGCCCCATGGTGTGTGGAATCTTCTCAGACCAGGGATTGAACTTGTGTCCCCTGCATTGGCAGGCAGACTCTGCCTGGACCACCAGGGAAGTCCCCTGAAAAACTCAAGGAGACTGCATTTGAAATAGTTTCAATTCTACTCTCTGTGGAGGACATTTGTTTTGTCACTCTGGCTGGCGCCCTCTGCCAAAGGGGAAAGGAACTTTCCCTATTTAACATGGTTCTGCCATGTTCTACTGCCAGTCACAGCACTTTTTCCCTCTCTCTTGTTTTTTAATACAGATGTTTACAGCTGTCTATTTTCCTTTGAGCATTGTTTTCATTGAATCCTATAAGTTTGGGCATATTGGATTTTTGTTTTTCTTCATCTCAAAGTTTCCTAACGTTTCTTATGATTTCTTCTTTGACCCATTGGTTGTTTTATTTAATTTCCACATACTTGTGAATTGTCTGGTTTTCCCTGTGTAAAGTTCTAGTTTTAGTCCATTTTGGGTCGAGAAGATACTTTATATGATTTTAGTCTTTTTAAATTTATTGAGATTTCTTTTGTGATTTAACATATGACCTGTCGTGGAGAATATTCCATGTGCACTTGAGAAAATTGAGCATTTTGTTGTTATGGGGTGGAATATTCTTTATATGTCTGCTTGATCTAGTTGGTTTATAGTGTTGGTCAAGTCCTCTATTTCCATACTGATCTTTAGTTCTGGTTGTTCTATCCATTATTGAATTTGAATTATTAAAATCTGTTAACTGTTGTTATAAAACTCTTTCTTTCTTCATTTCTTCCTTCATTCCGTCTGTCCATTTTTGCTTCATATTTTGGGGTCCTCTGTTGTTAGGTATGTGTATGTTTGTAATTGTTATAACTTGATAAATTAACCTTTTTGTTAATATATAATGACCTTTGTCTCATAACAATTTTTAAAAATCTATTTTGTTTGATGTTAATGTAGACTGCTCCCCCAACCCTCTTTCAGTAATTATTGTTTAAAATAATTTGGTAATTAAAATGGAATGCATTTTTCCATTCTTTCACTTTCAACCTATTTATGTCTCTGAATCTAACATTAGTCTCTTATAGATAGCATATACTTGGATCATGTTTTTCTTTATCCATTCTGTCAATTTCTGCCTTTTAATTGGAGAATTTATTTATGTTTAAAACAGTTACTGATAAGGAAAAGCTCTTGGTTTTGTTTTATTTTTTTTTCCTACAGATGGGCACTATTTTATTCTTTTGTTTTCTATATGACTTTTTTGATAATTTCTTCCATTACTGACTTCTTTTGTGTTTAATTGATTTTTGTAGGTTCATGTTTTTTAGTAAATGTGAGACATTTTCATCATTAATTCTTCACATATCCTTTCTGCACCTTTCTTTCCCTACTTCTGAGACTTATTTTATATATATATTGATTTCCTTAATGATGTTCCACTGGTCTCTAAGCCTTGGTCATTTTTTTTCATTCTTTTTTCTTTTTGCTACTCTAAATAACTTCAATGGCCCTCTCTTTAAATTTGCAGATTCTTTCTTCTGCCAGCTCAAATCTACTGTAAAGGTCTTCTACTGAAGTTTTCATCTCAGTTATTGTACTTGTAATTTCAGAATATCTGTTTGGTTCCTTTTTTATAATTTCTGTCTCTTCACTATATTCTCTATTTGGTGAAACATACTTCTTCTGGAGTGATGTCTATTGTTTCTATTAGCTCTTTGATTTATAATCTTTTTCAGTATCTGTGCTTCTTTAGGGACAGTTTGTGTTAATTTCCTTTCCCCCCCCCCATAAATAGGTCATATTTTCTTGTTTCTTTGAATGCCTTATTTTTTGTTGTTGCTGAAAACAACATTTTATTATAGTAGACCCTTGAGCAAGGTAAGTTCTAATTGCACATTTCCACTTGTATGTGGATTTTTTTTTAATTAATACATACTACAATACTATATAATCTGTGACTGGTTGAATCTGCAAATGTAATACCATGGTATGGAGGGCTAGAGTTAGACACGGATTTCAACAGCACAAAGGATTGGCACTCATAGACCCCACTTTGTTCAAAAGTCAACAATATAATATAGTAATTTTGGAAATCAGATTCTTGTCTTTCTTCAGGGCTGCTGTTATTGCTTGCTGTGGGTTGTAGTTGCTTGTATATTTAGTGAGTTTTCGAAATCATTTTTAAAAGATTGTGTTATTTGTAATTTGTGTTATTTGACTATAAAATCTTGATTCCTTTAGCTTGTAGTCAGTTAGTGGTTTGACAAATAATTGCTTTAATGCTTTAAGTCACCTTTTTCTTAATTCAGCATACGTTTAGTTGCTGTAAACCTTTAAATATTTTCCAAAGTTAATTCTGACTCTCTGTCTTTTTTTGGCATTTCTATGGAGGGACAGGTTCTTGGAGTTTCTTGCTTTGCCACTGTTGCAGACATCTCCTCTCTGCTGATATTTTTCATTAGGATTTATGAACATGAAACTTTTCCCACTTATTTAGAACTTTGAATTTTTCTTTCAGCAATGTCTTATAGTTTTCATCATACAGGTCTTGAAGATATTTTATTACATTTGTACTTATTTTATGTTTTAAGCCATATATATATTTAAATTTTCTCCTTTTAATTCATCATGCTAATATATATAAATACAGTGGGTTTTAAAAAATCATTTAAAAAAATAAAAAAAATCATTTAAAAAATGTATTTATTTTTGGCTCTGCTGGGTCTTTGTTGCTGCGGGGGCTTTTCTGTAGTTGCAGTGAGTGGGGGGCTACTTTTCATTGAATTGTACAGGCTTCTTATTGCAGTGGCTTCTTTTGTTGTGGAGCACAGGATCCAGGGCACTGAGCTTCCGTAGCTGTGGCATATGGGCTCAGTAGTTGCAGTTCCCGGGCTCTAGACCACAGCCTCAACAGTTGTGGCCAACGGGGTTAGTTTGCTACCTGGCATGTGGGATCTTCCTGGATCAGGGATCGAACTGGAGTCTCCTGCATTGATGGGCGAATTCTTTACTGTTGAGCCACCAGGAAGGCCCATAAATACAGTGGTTTTTGTATGTTTCCTTGAATCTTGAAAGCTTGCTGAGTTGACTTATTCTATTACTTCTTGTAGATTCCTTAGCAAGTGCTACATATATAATTAGGTTATATGTGAATAAAGAGTTAACTCTTTTCATTCTAACAAATGTGACTTTTCTTCCTCTTGCCTCATTGCACTGACTAGGACCTCTACTACAGTATTGAATAGGAGTGTAAAGTGGATATATTTGCCTTATTTCTGACTTTAAAGTGAAAAATATTCACCCTTTCACCATTGAGTATGATGTTGACTATAGATTTTGTGTAGATGCTCGTCCTTAGGTTGAACAAGTTCCTTTTTATTCCTAGTTTATTGAGAATTTTCATCATGAATTGGTGCTGCATTTTGTCAATGCTCTTCTACATCTATTGATAAAATGAATATAGTTTTTCTTTTTTAGTCTTTTAAATATGATGAATTAGTTACATTGATTGATTTTCTAGTATTAAACAAATCTTGCATTCTCAGGATAAACTTCACTTGATTATGATTTGTTATCTTCACACATTGCAGGATTTAATTTGCTAAAATTCTGTTAATGACTTTTGTATGTATGTTTTTGAGGGCCTATAACTTTTCTTTTCCTTCTTCGGTTTTAGTTGTAATGTCTTTGTCAGGTTTTGATGTGAGGATAATATTGGCTTTATAAAATAAGCTGGAAAGTATTCTTTTCTATTTTCTGGAAGAGTTCTGTAGAACTAGTGTTACTTCTTCCTCAAATATTTGGTAGAATTCACAGTGAAACTATTTGAGCTTGGAACTTTTTTAAATAGTAAGTCTTTTATTATTATAGTGCTAAAATATACATACATAACATAAATGTTACCATTTTAACCATTTTTAGGCATACAGTTCAGTGACATTAAGTGTATTGATGTTGTGTACCAATACCACCATCTATCTCCAGAACTTTATAATCTTTCTAGACTGATTCTCTCTTTCCCTTAAAAAATACCCACCCCTGTTCCTCCTATCTTCTATTCCCTGGTAACTACATTCTATTTCCTGTCTCTGTTAATTTGATTAATCTACTTATGTCGTATAAATGGCATCATACAAGGAATTCCCTGGCAGTCCACTGGTTATTTCTCCATGCCTTCACTGCTGAGCATGTGGGTTCAATCTCTGGTCAGGGAACTAAGATCCCAAAAGCCTTGTGGCATGGCCAAAAAAAGTGGAATCATACATTTGTCCTTTTTGTTTTTTACTTATTTCACTTAGCATGTCTTTAGGGTTAATCCATGTTGTAGCCTGACATAATTTCATTTCTTTTTAAGGCTGAATAATATTCTATTGAATGGATATACTGCATTTTGTTTGTTATTTATCCATTGATAGACCCTTCGGTTGTTTCCACCTTTTGTCTATTGTAAATAATGCTACTGTGAACATGGATATACAAATAATTTGTCAAATCTTTATTTTCAGTTCTTTTATGTATATACCCAAAATTCAAATTGCTGGATTATATGGCAATTCTATGTTTAACTTTTTGAGGAACTGTCATACTGTTTTCCACAGTGACTGTCATTTTACATTCCAGCAGCAATGCACAAGGATTCTGATTTCTCCACATCCTAAATAACACTTATTATTTTCTATTTTTGATAATTGCCATTCTAATGGGTATGAAGTGCTATCTCACTGTGATTTTGATTTCCATTTCTCTAACAATTGGCGTATGAGAGGTTTTAAAACTATGAATTTAATTTTTAAAATATATACAGCTATTCAGGTTATTTATTTCTTCTTTTATTTATTTTTGGTTGTTCTGGGTTTTCCTGGCTGCACGTGGGCTTTCTCTAGTTGCAGAGAGTGGGGGATACTCTTCCTTGTGGTATGCAGGTTTCTCACTGTGGTGGCTTCTCTTGAGCACAGGCTCTAACTGCACAGGCTTCCGTAGTTGTAGTGCATGGGCTGAGTAGGTGTGACTTGAGGGTATAGAGTGCTGGCTCAGTAGTTATGACACACAGGCTTAGTTGCCACATAGCATGCAGGGTCTTCCCAGAGCAGGGATTGAACTCATGTCCCCTGCATTGGCAGGTGTATTCTCAACCACTGTACCATCAGGGAAGCCCCTATTTATTTCTTCTTGAGTGAAACTTGGTAATTTGTATGTGAAGGAATTTCTGTTTAGTCTAAATTGTTGAATTTATCACATAAAGTTGTTGACAACATTGCCTTATTAATTTGTATCTGTAGTATCTGTAGTCTCTTTCATTCCAGATGTTGGTGTGTATGTGTATGTGTGCACTAAGTTGCTTCAGTTGTATCTAACTCTTCGTGACTCTATGAACTGTAGCCCGCCAGGTTTCTCTGTCTGTGGGATTCTCCAGGCAAGAATATTGGAGTGGGTTGTCATTTCCTTCTCCATGGGATCTTCCCAAGCCAGGGATCGAACCAGTGTCTCATATCTCCTGCATTGACAAGTTCTTTACCACTAGTGCCACCTGGGAAGCCCCCTAGATATTGGTTATTTGTGTTTCTATTGTTTCAATTCTTTACCTATTTTTTCTTTTATTGATTCATGCTTTTTTCTTTGTTATTCTATTTCTTCTCCTTACTTTGGATAAAATTTGCTTTTCTTTTTTAAGTTCCTTATTATTGAAGAATCTTATGGTGGATCACTGGTTTTACATCTCTTTTCTAATATAAGCATGTCTACTACACTGTATTGGTCATTGAAACCGTTCTTAATACAATGAAGAGGGAACTACACAAAGGTGTGAATACCACCGGGTGGGATCCGTGGAGGCCATCTTGGAGTTTGGGTTCTCCAAGTTGATTCTAACTTTTCTATTATTAGATTTAAAGTCATTACTGACCCTGTTTCTTGTGATAAAAGGTGAGCGTTGATAGTCTATGGTGTGCGATAGCAAAACAGCTACTTAGAAGTGTTATCTGTAGACACTACAGTTAAATGCATACAGAAGACAAGCCTTTTGGTAACCAGGAAGTTGCTGCCATAAAACATGTTAGTGAAAGTCTGGGATATAATAGGGTTTGTTGATTGTTGTTTCTAAGTATGCTGGACAATGTTGGGGAAAAAAATGGTTAGATCAGTACTTTGAATTCTCAAGTCAAGATCCACCTAAGGAATCTATTAGGTTGATGAAAAGGTAATTTTGGTTTTACACTGTGAATTTTAAATCATTATAACTAGGCTTAAACACATCTTTATTAAACAAAACAGGAACCATTTTAATCAACATATTTTTGCCAACAACAAATAAGTTAGTTTATTCATAAGTAGCATGAAGTAGCATAAAAAGCAAGTAACATAAAAATCCATGCTTTAGGATTTGATGAACTCTTGGAAAGCATTTTCTGCCTCCTGATGGTTGTGGTCATGTTTTCCATGCAAAAAGTTGTCGAATGGGGAACACATGTACACCCATGGCTGATTCATGTCAATGTATGGCAAAAACCACTACAATATTGTAAAGTAATTAGCCTCCAATTAAAATAAACTAATTAATTTAAAAAAAAGTTGTCAGGAGAAGGCAATGGCACCCCACTCCAGTACTCTTGCCTGGAAAATCCCATGGACAGAGGAGCCTGGTAGGCTGCAGTCCGTGGGGTCGCACAGAGTCGGACACGGCTAAAGCGACTTAGCAGCAGCAGCAGCAGGCATAGACAGAAAACAAGACTGTATCAGGACTAGGGTTATGCCAGGCAGGTTCAACAAAAGAGGAATTAGGGAGCTAAATTATATTCTTCTAGCCAGTTCCTCACAAATAAGGAACATTTCATTTGAATATTTTTTAAATAACTGAACTTAAACTGTCAATAACAGTAAATCATAATAAAGGATCAACATATATAATAGTTTTACATAGTTTTGGCAGTATTTTTTAATTTTTAGTGTTCACATGTAATTTTAAAGCACCTAATTAAAAGCAAAAATATGGTTTGAAATATGGTTAATTATTTCACTTAGTAAAGTAATTCTTCCAATTAGTAATGACAGTCATTACCTGCTTCTTTCATGGAAATTTGGTGTATCATTCCTTTTAGTACATAAATGTTGCCTGATAAAGTTCTAAGTTTGTTGTGCTTAATCCATTCTATAATTATATTACTGTGCCAATAAAAAAAAAATGTTGTCGAAATGCTTGAAGAAGTACTAGTCAGTTGGTGAGAGTCTGGTGAATATGGTGGATAAGGCAAAACTTTGTAGTCCAGTTCATTTGACTTTTGAAGCGTTGGTCGTGTGACATGCAGTCAGGGGTTGTTAATGGAGAAGTATTGGACTCATTCCGTTGACCAATGTCGGCTGCAGGCATTGCAATTTTTGGTGCATCTCATCAATCAGCTGAGCATACTTCTCAGATGTAATGGTTTTGCTGGGATTCAGAAGGCTGTAGTGGATCAGATGGGCAGCAGACCACCAAACAATGACCATGACCTTTTTTGGTGCAAGTTTGGCTTTGGAGCTTCTTCTCAGTTCAACCACTGAGCTGGTCTTTACCAGTTTTATAAAATCCACTTTTCATCACACGTCACAATCTGATCAAGAAATGGTTCATTGTTGTTGTGTAGAACAAGAGAAGACGAATGTAAAATAGATAGCCACGGGGAATTTGCTGTGTGACTCAGGGAACTCAAACCGGGACTCTGTAACAACCTAGAGGAGTGGGGTGGGGAGGGAGGTTCAAGAGGAAGGAGACATAGGTATACCTATGGCTGATTCATGTTGATATGTGGCAGAAACCAACAGAATATTATAGAGCAATTACCCTATAATTAAAAATAAATAAATACATTTATTTAAATACAAATAAATTTAACTGCAAAAAGAAAAAGAAGACAACACTTCAGAACAACGATTTTTTTTATTTTTGGTCAGCTCATGAGGCACCCACTTATCGAAATTTTTTACCTTCCCAATTTGCTTCAAATGCAGAATGATCATAGAATAGTCAACGTTGAGTTCTTGGGCAACTTCTGTAGTTGTAAGAGGATCAGCCTCAATGATGACTCTCAATTTGTTGTTGTCAACTTCAGATGGCTAGCCACTATGCTTCTCATATTCAAGGCTCTCATCTCCTTTGCAAAACTCCTTGAAACACCACTGTACCATACATTTGTTAGCAGTTCCTGGGCCAGATGTGTTGTTGATATTGCAAGTTGTCTCTGCTGCTGTGACCCATTTTGAATGGGAATAAAAAACTTGCTTGAGTTTGCGAACATCATTTCTGTGGTCTAAAATAAATATAAAATAAACAGCAAGTAATAAGTCATTAGCAAAAAAAATAAAGCAAGAAATGCATGTTAAAATGATGTATAACATAACCACATTTATTTAAGAATGTATTCCAATGCTTGTGTGCTAAGCTGCTTCAGTCATGTCTGACTCTTTGTGACCCTATGGCCCATAGCCCACCAGGCTCCTCTGACCATTGGATTCTCCAGGCAAGAATACTGGAGTGGGTTGTCGTGCCCTCTTCCAGGGGATCTTCCCAACCCAAGATCAAATCAGTGTCTCCTGCACTGTAGGCCGATCCCCCTATCCACACATACTGTACTCTTTTTCCTCCTGGTAAACTCTTTACTTGTCTTATTTCACTACTTTCCATCTTTGCAGGAATTCTTTTCTGCAAAGCCAAAGTGTCAGGGCCTTGTCACTGACACCGGTCTAGTGGTTAGCCTATGATGCTCTCACCACTGAGACCTTACCTCAGTCTCCCAGGTACAGAGCCTTGCTTCAAGCCGCTGCAGACCAAGGCCACCTGAGATCATATTTGGTGCCACAACCTGTATGTTGGGAAATCAAGGGAAGGATTTCCTGGATGTTATTCCTAAACTGTGTCCCTGCTAATGCCAACCCAGTGCTGTCTGTGTCAGACAAAATGGTCAGACAAGGGACTTCCCTGGTGGTCCAGTGGTTAAGAATTTGACTTGCAGTGTAGGGGCCACAAGTTCAATCCCTGATCAGAGAATTAAGATCATATATGCCCCAGGGCAACTGAGCCCACACACCGCTTGCTACTACTGAGCCTGCACACCACAACAGAGCATGCTGCGTGACGCAACGAAATCCTGCATGCACAACTAAGACATGATGCCACCAAATATTTTTAAAAATTCTATGACACTTAAAAATTTTATTACCTTTTTTCTTATTTTGTCTAGCTCACTTTGAATTTCACCCTGTATTAGCTGTGTCCCTCTTTATCCCAGTTTATTGTCTTATCTCTGCTTTTATCTCTTATTTCCTATCTGTATTTTCTTATGTGCCAAAGCAGACACTGTTGAAAACTTCTATTTGCTGCAATCAGTATTTTTGAAAAGCATGTCACTCTTAAAAGGGCATAGTGCCTTTTTAAATACTATGTTCTTTTTCCTATATGTTATAAAATGTCTTCCTTGGACCAACCCTTTTTGTACTAACATTACCTTATTCTTGAATTAGAGTTCTAACCAGACCTAGCATATGCTTCCTACTCCTGAAAACTTCTTGTTTCCCTCAGTGATCACCTAAATACTGTCAGAATGATATTCTCAATCTTTCTCTTTTCAGGTCAAGACAACACAATTTATTATTAAACTATTATTATTATTATTATTAAATAATTATCTTACACTTGTGAAGGTAAAAGTCCAAAATCAGTGTCAGTAGGCTAAAATGCAATGATGCTCTTTTAAGTGGAAAGACTTATTTTCAGTTTATGATCGAGCTAGACACCTTAAGGAAATGAAAAGAAAATCAGAGCCATTGGGGTTCCCTGGTGGTCCAGTGGTTAAGAATCTGTCTGCAAATGGAGGGGTCTAGGGTTTGATCCCTGGTCTTGGAAGATCCCACGTGCCATGGGCCAGCTAAGCCTGTGTGCCACAACTATTTAACCTATGCTCTTGAGCTGACATACGGCGACTGCTGGGCCCCTGTGCTGAAATTACTGAAGCTTGTACCTAGAGCCTGTGCTCCACAACAAGAAAAGCCATAACAGTAAGAAGCCCATGTACCACAACCAGATAGTAGCCCCTCTCACCCCAAATAGAGAAAGCCCACATGCAGCAACGAAGACCCAGTGCAGCCAAAAATAAATAATTAATTAAAATTAAGAAAGAAAGAAAATGAGAACCATTACTGAAAATGTGATATAGTTTATAAATACTTCAGAGCCTCTTTGAAAAATAATTTGCCTTTAAGGAGAAAAATGCCAGCGTAGTTGAGTGTGAGGACTCTATTTTACCTGTATGAATACCCCCCAAACCCTGCTCTTGTTTTTAAGCCGGAGGGAATGTCTTACCTCGGCATGTATGACTGTTCTCTTTATTTTCTTTTGAATAGCTTATAATTTTCATTTGCCTTTACAATTTATATATTTAAATGATGAGTGGCCAAGGATCTTTGAAGCTATGACTTCCCTTTCTATGTTAATATAACTCTTCTTTCAAGAAATTTTAACTACTTTCCATGACTGTAATACTTATTTTAGGTCTATCAAAATCTCTTTCATTATTATTGAACTGTAGTAGCTGTGCTTCTCTAGTGAACAAGAACATTTATTTCTTTTATTGATAGAAATTGGTTGAGTAGTCTATTAACATACCACTTTGCTGATGCTTTAGATGTGAATGTGGACCATAATAACAGTCCTTATAAAATCTTGGTTTGCTCCTTTTTTTCTGTTCTTATAGAATAAAAATGTTCAGCCTATAAAATTTCCAATTAAACATCAGCAAGAAGTGAAGATTTATTTTCCTATCAAGCTTACACCTAACTTTCTGGCATTTCCTCATCATCCCATGGGAATGTTGTATCGTTATAAAGTGCAGGTATGATATACTAGAATGAGAATTCACAAATAAGTCAGTTTCTCTGATAGCTTAATTAATTGAAATTTAGTTAATGTTAAGTTTTACTTCCACCTAATCCTAGTGTATAACTCAGTTTTGGGTGACAACCAAATCATGAATACTCTTTTTTTTTTTTTAATTTTTTTATTAGTTGGAGGCTAATTACTTCACAACATTTCAGTGGGTTTTGTCATACATTGATATGAATCAGCCATAGATTTACACGTATTCCCCATCCCGATCCCCCCTCCCACCTCCCTCTCCACCCGATTCCTCTGGGTCTTCCCAGTGCACCAGGCCCGGGCACTTGTCTCATGCATCCCACCTGGGCTGGTGATCTGTTTCACCATAGATAGTATACATGCTGTTCTTTTGAAACATCCCACCCTCACCTTCTCCCACAGAGTTCAAAAGTCTGTTCTGTATTTCTGTGTCTCTTTTTCTGTTTTGCATATAGGGTTATTGTTACCATCTTTCTAAATTCCATATATATGTGTTAGTATGCTGTAATGTTCTTTATCTTTCTGGCTTACTTCACTCTGTGTGATGGGCTCCAGTTTCATCCATCTCATTAGGACTGATTCAAATGAATTCTTTTTGACGGCTGAGTAATATTCCATGGTGTATATGTACCACAGCTTCCTTATCCATTCATCTGCTGATGGGCATCTAGGTTGCTTCCATGTCCTGGCTATTATAAACAGTGCTGTGATGAACATTGGGGTGCACGTGTCTCTTTCAGATCTGGTTTCCTCAGTGTGTATGCCCAGAAGTGGGATTGCTGGGTCATATGGCAGTTCTATTTCCAGTTTTTTAAGGAATCTCCACACTGTTTTCCATAGCGGCTGTACTAGTTTGCATTCCCACCAACAGTGTAAGAGGGTTCCCTTTTCTCCACACCCTCTCCAGCATTTATTGCTTGTAGACTTTTGGATAGCAGCCATCCTGACCGGCGTGTAATGGTACCTCATTGTGGTTTTGCCAAATCATGAATACTCTTGAATAGTTGAATCCTAACAAGACATGGTGTACTTTCTCTCTTCCATATATCCTTTCCTTGCGAGTTTTATAGTTTTGTCAAGCTCTCTTGTGCTCTTTCTTTTTTACATTTTGTGATACTGCCATTACATAATCTCCCTTTAGTATTTCCGTTGCCCACATAATCTCTGGTGTTTCCCTCTCCCATTTAGCTACTTTCGTATGGCATCACAGTTTTCTTAATGTTCCAGAAATAAATTATTGTGTAGTTTTCTTATTTCCTAAACTTTATTTCACCAGATTGTACATCTTCACTTAAATTCCATTTTTCCCCTTATGCTAATTAAATATGAGGTTGTATTTTTTCATAGGTAGAGGGTGGCAGTGGCAACTTTACCTGGACCTCTTCTAATGAAACAGTGGCCATGGTGACCACTAAAGGAGTGGTGACAGCGGGGCGGGTGAGGGGAAACAGCACTGTTTCGGCCCGAGACGTACAGAATCCCTTTCGGTATGGGGAAATCAAGGTAAGCAACTCTCCAAACCGTCTTCATATCTCCTCTGAAACATTGTTGTCTAAATTTAATTATAGTAACACGTTAAAATTTTTTTCTTTTTCATGCTGATTATTTTATTTTTTTCCCATTTATTTTTATTAGTTGGAGGCTAATTACTTTACAATATTGTAGTGGTTTTTGCCATACATTGACATGAATCAGCCATGGATTTACATGTGTTCCCCATCCCAATTCCCCCCCTCCCACCTCCCTCTCCATCCCATCCCTCTGGGTCTTCCCAGTGCACCAGCCCTGAGCACTTGTCTCATGCATCCAACCTGGGCTGGTGATCTGTTTCATCTTTGATAGTGTACTTGTTTCAGTGCTATTCTCACGTTGATTATTTTAAAATGATCCTCAGAATTTCCTTGGTTGTCCACTGGTTAAGACTTTGCACTCCCACTGCAGGCAACACAGGTTTGATCTCTGGTTGAGGAACTAAGATCTTGCATGCCGCTATGGTGCAGACAAAAATAAATAAATAAAATAATGCTCAAATTCAGTCTTATACATATTTCTTAAATATTCCTGGACCTGGGTTGAGTCCTGCTTTACTTAATAACCAATTATTTAATGTCTGCATTTGTTAATTCATCTTTAAAATGGGGATAATTATAGGATCTGCCTCAAAGGGTTAGTGTCAGAATTAAATGAGATGGTGTTTACACCTATGCTGGGAATATATTCACTACTTAATGTTATCTGTTTTGTTATTATTATCATGTATTTATCATGTATGTGAACTTTATAGACACTTAATTTCTAGTCTCATTTTTTTGTTGTCTATCTTGTTTCTATAAGATTGAACTACTTTTTACTATGTTATATAACCATTTTCTATCTTCTCCCACTTTTAATAAACGTTAATTTATGTTGTCTTTCCCTGCAGGACTACTTAGCATGTGTGTTATCATTCAGTGAATATTTATTGAATACTAAGGAGGTACTTAACACCATATTAGGTATCATGGGACATTCAAAGAAATAACATGTCATCCCTACTTTAAAGAATCTGAAGTCTAGCTAGGAAGATATTTTAATGTGAAAAGTTAAATAACATTTTTAGGAAGTGGCAGAGAGTGAAGAGGAACTAAAAAGTCTCTTGATGAAAGTGAAAGAGGAGAGTGAAAAAGTTGGCTTAAAGCTCAACATTCAGAAAACTAAGATCATGGCATCTGGTCCTATCACCTCATGGGAAATAGATGGGGAGACAGTGGAAACAGAGTCAGACTTTATTTTTTGGGGCTCCAAAATGACTGCAGATGGTGACTGCAGCCATGAAATTAAAAGATACTTACTCTTTGGAAGGAAAGTTATAACCAACCTAGATAGCATATTAAAAAGCAGAGACATTACTTTGCCAACAAAGGTCCGTCTGGTCAAGGCTATGGTTTTCCCAGTGGTCATGTATGGATGTGAGAGTTGGACTGTGAAGAAAGCTGAGCACCGAAGAATTGATGCTTTTGAACTGTGGTGTTGGAGAAGACTCTTGAGAGTCCCTTGGACTGCAAGGAGATCCAACCAGTCCATCCTAAAGGAGATCAGTCCTGGGTGTTCACTGGACAGACTGATGCTGAAGCTGAAACTCCAATCCTTTGGCCACCTCATGCGAAGAGTTAACTCATTGGAAAAGACTCTGATGCTGGGAGAGATTGGGGGCAGGAGGAGAAGGGCACGACAGAGGATGAGATGGCTGGATGGCATCACTGACTCGATGGGCATGAGTTTGAGTAAACTCCGGGAGTTGGTGATGGACAGGGAGGTCTGGCGTGCTGTGATTCATGGGGTCGCAAAGAGTTGGACACGACTGAGCAACTGAACTGAACTGAACTGAACTGACTGAAAGCAGTATATGATTTAAAGCTACTTGAATTATAGAGGAAAAGTACTATTAGTTAATAAAAGAAAATCCTGGTGGATATGACTAGTCGAGGCTATCATGAAGAGCTGGGAACTTGAATAAGACTTTGAATGATGGAGCCAACCTAAGGCCTAAGGGTCAGACTCAACTTGCTGCCTTTCTAGTAAATAAAGTTTTATCAGAACACAGTCATTCATTTATGTATTCTCTGTAGCCATTTTCAGGCAACAAGTACAGATTTGAGTAGTTTACAAGACTGTCTGATCCCCAAAGCCAAAAATATTTGCTCTCCGGCCCTTTAGAGAGCATTGCTGACTTCTGCTGTCAACAGTGGGAAGCCAGAGACTTCCCTGGTGGTTCAGTGGCCAAGATTCCACACTCTCAAAGCAAGGGGCCCGGGTTCTATCCCTGTTCAGGGAACTAGATGCTTTACGCTGCAACTAAGGATTCCACATGCTGCAACTAAAGGCACATATAAACAGTGACCAGAAAAAGACTATTCTTTTTCAGAAGAGAAAACAGAAATATTTTAGAAATATTTATTTCTAAATATAATTTTAGAAAACAAAATTATTCTGTTTTCTAAACTCTTGTAATGCTTATCATTTTCTACTAATAGTTTAATTTATTTAAATGTTTAGTCAGTCAGTCAGTTCAGTCGCTCAGTCGTGTCCAACTCTTTGCAACCCCATGAATCACAGCACGTCAGGCCTCCCAGTCCATCACCAACTCCCGGAGTTTATCCAAACTCATGTCCATCGAGTCAGTGATGCCATCCAGCCATCTCATCCTCTGTCGTCCCCTTCTCCTCCTGCCCCCAATCTCTCCCAGCATCGGGGTCTTTTCCAATGAGTCAACTCTTCGCATGAGGTGGCCAAAGGATTGGAGTTTCAGCTTCAGCACCAGTCTGTCCAGTGAACACCCAGGACTGATCTCCTTTAGGATGGACTGGTTGGATCTGCTTGCAGTCCAAGGGACTCTCAAGAGTCTTCTCCAACACCACAGTTCAAAAGCATCAATTTTTCGGCGCTCAGCTTTCTTCACAGTCCAACTCTCACATTCATACACTCCCCTTTAAAAAGTCCATTCAGGCTGCTATAACAAAATACTGTAGGTTGGGTGGCTTGTAAACAACAGAAATTGATTTTTCAATGGTTTTAGAGGCTGGAAAGTCCAGAATCAAGGCACCAATAGATTCAGTGTCTGGTGAGGAAAAGCATTCTGCTTCATAGAAGACTATATTTTTTGCCTTAACCACATATGGCAGAAGGGACTAGGGAGCCCCAGGGGTTCCTTGTTTAAGGGCATTAATTCCATTTGTGGGATCTCCATTCTCAGGACCTAACCACCTCCCAAAGGCCCCATCTCCTAATACCATCACTTTGGGGGTTAGAATTTCTACATATGAGTTTGGAGGGAGACCTTCAATCTATAGCAAAAAGAAAAAGAAAAAGATTTTTTTAAGATATCAAGAAAGAGTGTTCTATATCAGAGGTCAGCAAACTTTTTATATAAACAATGTGTTAGTATTTATAGGCCATATACAGTCTCTATCTCATAGTTGTTTGTCATTGTTGCTTTTTTTTTTTTTTTTTAATTTTTTTATTAGTTGGAGGCTAATTACTTCACAACATTTCAGTGGGTTTTGTCATACATTGATATGAATCAGCCATAGATTTACACTTATTCCCCATCCCGATCCCCCCTCCCACCTCCCTCTTCACCCGACTCCTCTGGGTCTTCCCAGTGCACCAGGCCCGAGCACTTGTCTCATGCATCCCACCTGGGCTGGTGATCTGTTTCACCATAGATAGTATACATGCTGTTCTTTTGAAACATCCCACCCTCATCATTGTTGCTTTTTATTTTACAACGCTTTAAAAGACCATTCTTAGTTTACAAAAGTCAAGAAAATTGTTCAGTGTTCATATTTTACCAGACTCCCACTGAGAGGTATCACATCCTTAGAGAAGTTGATTGATTAAGGAATGAAGTAAGTGACAGGTTCAGCACCTAACACACACACACAAACACCCATATATGCATATAAATGGTACATAGTTTCTGTTTTTATATGCAAAACATATGTGTATATATATGTTATATATATGTATATTTAAATATTTAAGGAATGCTTTTGTCTAAGATTTTCCTAATGTACCTTTCTTGAAAGATTAATTTTTTTCCCTTCAGATACATGTTCTGAGACTGAACAAGATGGAACTGTTACCATTTCATGCTGATGTAGAGATTGGCCAGATTATAGAAATCCCCATTGCAATGTATCATGTAAATAAGGAAACCAAAGAGGCCATCACATTCACAGACTGCTCTCATTTATCCTTGGATTTGAACATGGATAAGCAAGGAGTCTTTACTCTTCTCAAAGAAGGTTAAGAGTAGGCTTTTTTTTTTTTCTTTCTTTGTCTTTGAATTAAAGGACCAATCAACAATTCAGAAACTATGAATTATAGTCTAAATTAACATATTGGGGATTCCATAGAGGTCTAGTGATTTGGACTCTGGGCTTTCACTGCCAAGGGCCTGGTTTCAGTCCCTGGTTGGGGAACTAAGATCCCACAAACCGCAAGGTGCAGCCAAAAAATTTAAAAGTTAAATTCACATATTACCTTTCTTTATAATACTTTTATTTATTCTGTCAACTGCCTTAGGTATTATAATGTGATGTTAGAAACAAAGGCACAGAAATAGAATAAAATGTCCAGAGTTCATTGTGGCCAGACAATATCAGTTTTTAGTCATATCAAGGCCTTCTCTTTCTAGCTTCAAGCTCTTTTCTTCTTTCTTTCTTTAATTATGTACTATACCTCTTTCTAAGAGGAATTTAGTGCCGTTTAATATATATATATATATATATATTAAATTTATTCTAAAAAAGAAAATATCTTTTTAATAAGAAAAGAGTATGAATAAGCTATTCATAAAGATCAGTATCATTTACTGTTATGGAACTTCATACTTGATCCTGATCACCATCGTTTTTTCAGTAATAATGACAGTAGTAGCATCTAACATTTATTTGGCATTTACTATTTGCCAGGCTCTATTATGAATACTTTTCACATATAACTCATTTAATTCTCACAATACATCGTGTCTGACTCTTGCGACCCCACAGACTGTAGCCTGCCAGGCTCCTCTGTCCATGGGATTCCCCAGGCAAGAATCCTGGAGTAGGTTGCCATTTCCTTCTCTAGGGGATCTTCTTGACCCAGAAATCGAAGCTAGGTCTCCTGCATTGCAGGCAGATTCTTCTGACTGAGCTACAAGGGTACAAGGGAAGCCCTATACATCCATAAGGTTGATATTAACTTGGACTTCTCTTTTACCCTTGCTAATTATGCTGTATAATATCTCTCAGCTCACCTCAGTTCTTAGGCTCCCCATTTTTAGGCCTTCATTATCTCTCACTGAGACTGTAACAATCTCCTCCTCTAATTCTTCTTGCCTTTGATAATCATGGCTACAAGATAGATCTTCATGAAACTCAATTTCAATATTAATTTTCCTGCTCAAAAATTTTGAGAAGCTTTTCATTGCCACTGGACAACAGCCAAAATCCTTTTAGTTTAGTATTCAAGGCCCTCTACAATATAACCCAGCCTACTTTTTGGAACTTCATTTGGAACTTTATATGAAGCTTTGGCCTCATATAAAGCTCTAGCTAAACTAACTATACTTAAAATTTCCCATGTTATTTCTTTCATATACGCATTTGTATCTCATTTATATTTCTATCTTTGTTCATTTATTTGTCAGCTTAAGATACCCTCTTCTACATATCTAAGGGGGCTTCCCAGGTGGCTCAGTGGTAAAGAATCCACCTGCCAATGCAGGAGACACAGGAGACGTGAGTTCAGTCCCTGGGTTGGGAAGATCCCCTGGAGGAGGAAATAGCAACCCACTCCAGTATTCTTGCCTGGAGAATCCTATGGAAAGAGAAGCCATGGGGTTGCAGAGAGTCAGACATGACAGAGAGACTGAGCATGCACGCACATATATAAACCTTCCTTGATCTTTCCAGCTAAAAATGATTATTCTGTTTTCTAAATTTTGTAATGCTTATCATTTTCTACTAATAGTTTAGTTTATTTAAATGTTCACTCCCCTTTTAAACTATATGTGCGTTGAGGTCAGGATTCTTGTTCATATTTGTATCCTTACCTTACATAGAATTGTGTCTTACATGATATATATCTGTTAATAGAAAGAACATACTTTTATATATCAACTTAATATAAATAATTGGTGTATAATAGTGTATGAGATTAAGAATTTTTTGATATATTAAAATTCTTATATTTCTATAGACTGATTTCCTTGAAGATTGGTTGCTTATTACCCTACTGAAGTCATTTTTTGATTTGCAGGTATTCAAAGACCAGGACCAACACACTGTTCTAGTGCACAGATAGCAGCCAAATCTCTTGGCCATACTTTGGTAACTGTTAGTGTGACTGATTGTGAAGAGTACTTGGATAGCAGTGCCACATTTGCTGCTTATGAACCCCTAAAGGTGAGCTAGTTCACTCTAAGGACTTGGCATATCTTCTCATGGACCCTACTCTGTTCACTTGGGGACTTCCTAGCTATCTGTGATCTCTATTAAAGATCAGTGATAATTGTGTTCTTCCTTACTTAACACTCTCTTGCTTCTAGATCTACAGCACCCTCATCAAATTTCAGTATCACAAAGGTTATGCTCTTATGTTTCTGCCACAGAAATATTTAAAAGTTGTATCAGCAAATTTTAGATATTCCCCTTTCCTCTTTTTTTACTGAGGTATAAAAAAATTATAGTAAAGTACAGTAATCTTAAGGTACTATTTGAATTTTCACATATGTATGTATCTTTGTAACACCACCCTGCATAAGATATAGAATATTAGTATACTCTATTTTTTGAACTTTGATGTTGGAGAAAACTCTTCAGAGTCCTTGGGTTGCAAGGAGATAAAACCAGTCAATCCTAAAGGAAATCAGTCCTGAATATTCAATGAAAGGACTGATGCTAAAGCTGAAACTCCAATACTTTGGCCACCTGATGCGAAGAACTGACTCATTGGAAAAGACCCTGATGCTGGGAAAGATTGAAGGCAGGAGGAGAAGGGGACGACAGAGGATTAGATGGTTGAATGGCATCACTGACTCGATGGACATGAGTTTGAGTAAGCTCCAGGAGCTGGTGAAAAACAGGGAAGCCAGGTGTACTGCAGTCCATGGAGTCGCAAAGAGTCACACACGACTTAGCAACTGAAGAACTGATTAGTATACTCTCTTTTGAAGAACTCTGAAAGAAAGCCTTCCATACCAGGGAGAGAAATCAATTATCTTTTTACCCTTTATATTTATGAATTCTCAGCACAACAGTCATTATTTTGGACCACAAAGACTGGCCATTAAAATTGGGAGATTATGACAGGTGGCAGTTCAAAATAAAAGTAGATAGAGCCTGGCATTCTTTCTACATATTTGAATCCTTCAGGGACTAAAATTGATGTCTATAAGTTCTTGCTGATACATACTGACAAACCTGACTCAATGCCTTTTGCAATGAGGAGGCATCCATAGAGGAAATGTTAACCTTGGTGAAAGAAGCAAGATAAGTTGTTAATTTGAAAAAGGTAACTTATTCATTAAAATTTGCATTTTTGAGTTGGCCTCTTTGTACATTGTACAGCCTATTTATTTATTTATTTTTGGCTGTACTGGGTCTTTGTTGTTCCATGCAAGCTTTCTCAGGGCTACTGTTTGTTGCGGTATGCAGGCTTCTCATTGTATGGCTTCTCTTGTTGTAGGGCAAAGGCTTTAGGCCCTCGGGATTCAGTGGTTGCTGCACATGAGCTCAGTAGTTGTGGCACATGGCCTTAGTTGCCCCATAGCACGTGGGATCTTCCCGGACCAGGGATTGAACCCGTGTCCTCTGCACTGGCAGGTAGATTCTTAACCACTGGACCACCAGGGAATTCCCCAGTCTGTATTAAACATACAGTCTGAGCATATTTCATTCATCCTCTTAGTGGTTGAATTATCCTTCTTGCCTAATTAAGTGAGAGTGCTTAGCTGCAGCTAGCTCATTGTCATTTCATAAGATTTTGTCTTAGTTTTATCATTATCCTTACTCTAATTTTATATTTACTGAATGTCTCACAAATCAGATCTCCCCTAAATGAAAACTCTCCTTAAAAGAAGTAAGATGATTTTCTATTTCTACCTAGTGCTTTGGTCATATATCTTTTTTTTTAGCTGCTGAAAAATATATGTATGTTTTACTTTTATCAATATTATGTTTTAGTACATGATATAGTTCTCAGTTTGTCCTTAGGTATCAGTCCAATTCAGTTGATCTGATTAGTTTTAGACTATATACATCTAGGAACAAGGAATAACTCCAGTTTTGCTTTCTCAGGGAAACTTTCCATGAAGCCTCTGACTAGTTTAATTTCTTCTATTTGAGGTTTGTTTGGCACTCTCTTCTGTGCCTTTTTGTAACACTTATTATACTCTTTACCTACTTCAGATCTGTCTTTTCCAGACTATTAGCTTCACTGTGAGGCAGGGCTTCATTTTGGCTTTCTGTTGATATTACTCTATCACCAGTAGGCCACCAATGAATACTTATTGAATTGAATTATGTGTATATTTTCAAGAGAATATTGCCATTAGAGGAATTTTAATGTTAACAGTATTCAGTATATATGAATATGTGAATAATCAGTATATATGAATCATATATATATGATTGACTAGTTCAGAGAAGAAGTACTAAAACATGGTTTGCTTACATTTTTTAAATGATTGCTTCAACTATATATTTCATTTTGCAACTTAGTCAGTGTTACAGACACTGTGTGCCATACAAAACTAACCTACACTTTGAGAATACTCCATTCCCCTAAAACCTGTTTCCTCATCTATAAGTAGAATACAATTCCTCTGTATACTGGAGTGAATAATACCTGTCTTGACTACCTGAAGGTGAGAGTTCTTTGAGAAACAGATGAACTGTATAGATATATTACATTCAGATTTTTATGGTGGGAATTCTTTGATACTTTAGTAAAATATCCACTTAAAATTCTTATACAGGGACTTCTCTGGTGGTCCAGTGGGTTGAGAATGCACCTGCCAATGCAGGGAACATGAGTTCAATCCCTAGACTGGGAAGATCCCATATGCTGCCAGGCAATTAAGCCTGTGTGTTGCAACTACTGAAGCCTGTGCACCTAGAGCCCATGCTCCGCAGCAAGAGAAGCCACTGCAATGAGAAGCCTGCACACTGCAGCCCAAAACAATAAATAAATAAAATTCTTATACAATATGACAGATGGTACCTAGACATTGTGATTATTTTACGGTGTATACAAATATCAAATCATTATGTTGCACACCTGAAACAAGTATAATGTTATATGCCAACTATACTTCAAGTTTTAAAAAGAGAAAAAAGAAAAAGAAAATGTTTACGCAGTTGTTTATTCAAATGCCTTTTATGTATACAACATCATACTAAATTCCACTGAGGAAGAGAGATTCTTTTAAAAACTTGGGGTATAAGATAATCTTCTCTTAAGAAGTTCATGTAACTAGAGAGTTAAGAAGAATTATCAGATGTATATTTATGAAGATTTGACACATTTAAATAGCATAAGAGAATAAATAAGTATACAGATGAATGGTAGTGATAACTACTATAAGAGCTTAGAGGATACAGAAGTAGTTGTGGTCTGGAATCATTAGACAAATTAATGGATAGGGTGACACATGAATTTGGTTGAATGATGGGTGGGATCCAAATTAGAACAGAGATTGAGAACCATTCCAAACAAGAGGCATGACACACATGTCTCCTAATTTGGGAATTAAGTCTACTGTCTTTTACATGATAACCAGTTTTTCACTTTAGAAAACTGTTGAATTCTCTAACCAGTTAAGGATTAATTTCTTTAACTGTCGTCAGGCTCTGAACCCTGTGGAAGTGGCGTTGGTGACATGGCACTCTGTAAAGGAGATGATATTTGAAGGGGGCCCTCAGCCGTGGGTCCTGGAGCCCTCACGGTTCTTTCTGGAGCTGAGCGTGGAGAAGACAGAGAAAATTAGAATAACACAAGTCCGACTGCCAGCTAAAAGAAAACAGAATCAGTACATCTATCGGGTCCTGTGCCTGGATTTAGGGGAACAAGTAGGAAAATTATCTTTTTTAACGTTTCTTTTAGCAACAATACGCTAAGTCCTTCTAGCCATCTGTTTTCAGATGCTAATGAATTTAGTTTATGGATTAGATAGGAAAATTCTAATTATTGACTAAGATTTGTTTTTTTAAACCTTCAGTTCAGTTCAGTCCAATCGCTCAGTCATGTCCAACTCTTTGCAACCCCATGAATCTCAGCACGCCAGGCCTCCCTGTCCATCACCAACTCCCGGAGTTTACTCAAACTTACGTCCATCGAGTCGGTGATGCCATCCAGTCATCTTTTAAAGCTTACTATCCTTTAACTGTACCCAAAGGTTTTAGTTTGCTCATTTGAGAATTCTAACAGTTCACTAACCAAATAGTTCAAGATCTTTTTGTAGCAGGGAGTTTATTTCAATCATTTTATCACTATAATTCAACTCCTTGTTGTATAGACTAGAAGATATATAGTTTTTCATCTCCAAAGAATGTGAGGAAGGGAAATTTTAAGTGTCATCTATGTTTATCAATTTTGAAGAACCAGTTGGATCTTTGCTGATATGAGTAATTAATATATTTCACTTTATTGGTTGAATTAGTTTTTATTATTTTTAGAGGTAGTGATGGCTTTAACCATAGCTACACCTTAATTCTACCAAGGCCAATAACAAAGGTTTTCAGATTGACCATGATTGAGAATGTAATGTATGACTATGAAGCATAGCCCAGCTAACCAATCCTCAGGGAATCCATATATGATTTTAACTTAATAAGAACTGTGTTATATTCAAATGAGGTTCATTTTAATATCTCTAGTGAACTCTACTGTATAATATGACTAGCCACTAGTGATTTCAAGCCTAGTTACCCCCTTTTGAAGCTCTCTAACTTTTTGTTTTTACATCCTGTTATTCATTAGTATTTACATCAGAAATGAGTTGAAACACAAGTTAATTTTTACCAACTGGTAACAAAGGTTTGCTGAAGGAAAAGAGTGAAGTAATTGGTCAGTTAGATTTTTTTTAATGTTCCCTTTGTTTCTGTGATATCAAGTGTCTACCTGCAATTACCTCTTGCCCTTGTGTTTTCTTAAGATCCTGACATTTCAAATTGGAAATCATCCAGGTGTCCTGAACCCTAGTCCAGCTGTAGAGGTTGTGCAGGTACGCTTCATATGTGCCCACCCTGCCAGCATGTCTATAACTCCAGTATATAAGGTGCCAGCTGGTGCCCAGCCGTGTCCTCTGCCACAGCACAACAAACAACTGGTAAGTATGGTGTTTTCAACTAACTCGCCCTTTGTCTCCCATGCTTTGAGATAATTGGTTGGAAATACAGCTTTTGTCTTACTGAATTTAAGGAAACTCTTTTGTTATACAATCTCTGATAGTGTCTGAGAAGTGGTTATAGTTGGCTATACTCAGTGACACTTTGAAGGCAATGGCACCCCACTCCTGTACTCTTGCCTGGAATATCCCATGGATGGAAAAGCCTGGTAGGCTGCAGTCCAAGGGGTCGCTAAGAGTCAGAGAGGACTGAGCGACTTCACTTTCACTTTTCACTTTCATGCATTGGAGAAGGAAATGGCAACCCACTCCAGTGTTCTTGCCTGGAGAACCCCAGGGATGAGGGAGCCTGGTGGGCTTCTGTCTATGGGGTCACACAGAGTTGGACACGACTGAAGCGACTTAGCAACAGTGACACTTAGTGACTTTGCTTATTGTACTTAGGTGCATGCTTGCGAACTAAGTCACCTCAGTCTTGTTTGACTCTTTGTGATCCTATGGACTGTAGCCTGCCAGGCACTTCTGTCCATGGGATTCTCCAGGCAAGAATACTGGGGTGGGTTGCCATGCCCTCCTCCAGGGGATCTTCCCAACCCAGAGATGGAACCCCCATCTCTTATGTCTCCTGTATGGGCAGTCAGGTTCTTTACCACTAGCGGCACCTTATGACGACAGACAATTGAGAACTCTAAAGAACTACCAAATTGTTTTGCTAGTATCCTTCCCTACTAAACCTTTTATTAGCATTATCAGTAACATATAGAATTTACCTCTACTCCAAAGTGATATGAAAAATAGTGATAACCAATAACATAGCTAAAAGCTATGGGATTGAGGGATTGAGGAATAAATGAGTTATCTAACCTAGAAACTAGAACATTAGAAAGTGAAAGTGAGTGTTAGTCCCACAGTAATATCTGATTATGTGACCCCATGGACTGTAGCCTACCAGGCATCTCTGTCCATGGAATTCTCCAGGCAAGATTACTAGAGTGGGTTGCCATTTCCTTCTCCAGGGGATCTTTCCGACTCAGGGATTGAACCCAAGTCTCCCGCATTGTGGGCAGATTCTCTACTGTCTGAGCCACCAGGGAAGCCCAAACTATACACTAAATGAGGTTAACTATGATTTCAAGCATAGGAGAAAATAAGTCATTTCTGAGATTTTGCAGAACAGAACAATCCATTGATTATTCCCATTTTACAGTTGAAGAAACTAAGGATCCTAAAAGTTGAGTAATTTCCCCAAGGTCATAAAGCTAGAAAGTAGCATCTTATGTCTAATTTCAAAGCACATTATTAACTTTTTTTGCTACACTGCCTTTTCATTGTAAAAGAACAGGAGATGTTGCAGGTTAGGAACTCATTTTTTTTTTTTCAGAACCAAATTCAACATTAAATACTATTATTTGAACTTTATAAATTATTCACTTTTTTAAAAAGCACTTGGACTTCCCTGATGCTCCAGTAGCTAAGACTCCAAGATCCCAATGCAGGGGATTCTGATCAGTGTGTAATCTATTTACAATTAGCATAGTTACAATAAGGTTGGATTTATAGCTACTGTGTTACCATTTATCTTATGCTTTTTTTGTTTTTCTATTCTTCCATTTCTTCCTTTTTTGTGTTAAGTAGATATTTTGTAGTGTATCATTTTAATCCTCTTATCCTTTCTTTTACTATATTATTTTAAGTTATTTTGTTAGTTATTGCCCTAGGGATTACAATTAACATGTTAATTTTTAACAAACTAGTTTGGAATAATATCAACTTAATTCAATAATGGTTGAAACCTATTATTTCTTTAAAGCCCTATTTCCTTTCCCCTTCTTTGAGCTGAATATCTTTTTACATGTATGCTCATCAGTCATAATTATTGCTTTATGCATTTGTGTTTTAAATAAGATAGAAAAATAATTACAAGCAAAAGTATATTTATACTGTTCTATATATTTACCTATGTAGTTATTGTTACTAAACTCTTATTTCTTCACGGGGATTCAAGTTACTGTCTAGTGACCTTTCATTTTATCCAGAAGGACTCATTTTAGTATTTCTTGTAGGGCAGGTCTACTATCAACAAATTCCCTCTATTTTTGTTAGATCTTGGGCTTCCCTAGTGGCCCAGTAGTAAAGAAACAGCCTACCAATGCAGGAAACACAGGTTTGATCCCTGATCTGGGAAGATCCCACGTGCCATGGAGCAGCTAAGCCCGTGCTCCTCAACTATTAATCCTGTGCTCTAGAACTTAGTAGCCACAACAACTGAAGGTGGGTCCCATGCTCAGCAACAAGAGAAGCCACTGCAATGAGAAGCCCCGGCACCACAACTAGAGAGTATTCCCACTTGCCACAACAAGAGAAAAGCCTGCACAGCAACAAAGACCCAGAACAGCCTAAATAAATAAATAAATACAATTATTTTTTTAAAAAAGAATCCGCCTGCAATGCAGGAGATGTGGGTTTGATCAAGGAGTTGGAAAGATCCCCTGGAGAAGGAGATGGCAAGCCACTCCAGTATTCTTCTCTGGAGAACCCCTTTCAAAGAGGAGCCTGGTGGGCCCCAGTCCCTGGGGTCACAAAGAGTTGGACATGACTAAAGCGTGAGCACACATGCAAGAATGTCTTAATTTCTCCTTCATTTTGAAGGATTATTGTCCTCAATATAGAATTCTTGATTGGCTGATTAGATTCTTTCATCACTGGTTTCTGTGATTTCTGATGAGAAATTAGCTGTTAATCTCATGGAGGATCCCTTATAAATGATAAGTTCCTTCCTCTGTTTAATAATTCTGTCTTTCTCTTTGACCTTGGATGGTCTGATTACAACATGTCTAAATGCAAATTTCTTTGATTTATACTCAAGGTTCTTTGAGATTCTTGGGTGTTTAGAGTAGGTGTTTTACATCAAATTTGGGAAGTCCTTAGCCATTATTTCTTCAAATATTCCTCCTTCCTTTTTTCCCCTCTCTCTTCTTCTAAGACTTCCATTTTGCATATATTCACACTCTTGATGGTTTTCCATGGGTCTCTGATGCTTCCGTTTTCTTCATTCTTTTTTCTTTTCATCAGCCTAGTTAAAAAAAATGTCCTTTTCATTATAGGGGACTGGAATGCAAAAGAAGTCAAGAAATACCTGGAGTAACAGGCAAATTTGGCCTTGGAGCACAGAACGAAGCAGGACAAAGGCTAATAGAGTTTTGCCAAGAGAACACTGGTCATAGCAAACACTCTCTTCCCACAACATAAGAGAACACTACACACATACATCACCAGATGGTCAATACCTAATCCGATTGATTATATTCTTTGCAGCCAAAGATGGAGAAGTTCTATACAGTCAGCAAAAACAAGACCGGGAGCTGATTGTAGCACCATGAACTCCTTATTGCCAAATTCAGACTTAACTTGAAGAAAGTAGGGAAAACCACTAGACCATTCAGGTATGACCTAAATCAACTCCCTTATGATTATACAGTGGAAGTGACAAACAGATTGAAGGGATTAGATCTGATAGAGTACCTGAAGAACTATGGATGGAGGTCCATGAAATTGTACAGGAGGCAGGGATCAAGACCATCCCCAAGAAAAAGAAATGCAAAAAGGCACAATGGTTGTCTGAGGTGGCCTTACAAATAGCTGTGAATAGAAGAAAAGCCAAAAGCAAAGGAGAGAAGGAAAGATATACCTATTTGAATGCAGAGTTCCAAAGAATAGCAAGGAGAGATAAGAAAGCCTTCCTCAGTGATCAATGCAAAGAAATAGAGGAAAACAACAGAATGGGAAAGACTAGAGATCTCTTCAAGAAAATTAGAGATACCAAGGGAACATTTCCTGCAAAGATGGCCACAATAAAGGACAGAAATGGCATAGACCTAACAGAAGCTGAAGATATTAAGAAGAGGTGGCAAGAATACAGAGAAGAACTATACAAAAAATATCTTCATAACCCAGATAATCATGATGGTATGATCATCAACCTAGAGCAAAACATCCTGGAATGTGAAGTCAAGTGGGCTTTAGGAAGCATCACTACGAACAAAGCTAGTGCAGGTGATGGAATTCCAGTTGAGCTATTTCAAATCCTAAAAGATGATGCTGTGAAAGTGCTGCACTCAATATGCCAGCAAATTTGGAAAACTCAGCAGTGGCCACAGGACTAGAAAAGGTCAGTTTTCATTCCAATCCCAAAGAAAGGCAATGCCAAAGAATGCTCAAACTATTGCACAATTGCACTCATCTCACATACTAGTAAAGTAATGCTCAAAATTCTCCAAGCCAGGCTTCAACAGGACGTGAACCATGAACTTCCAGATGTTCAAGCTGGATTTAGAAAAGGCAGAGGAACCAGAGATAAATTGCCAACATTTGTTGGATCATCGAAAAAGCAAGAGAGTTCCAGAAAAACATCTACTTCTGCTTTATTGACTATGCCAAAGCCTTTGACTGTGTGACCACAACAAACTCTGGAAAATTCTTAAAGAGATGGGAATACCAGACCACCTGACCTGCCTCTTGAGAAACCTACATGCAGATCAGGAAACAACAGTTAGAACTGGACATGGAACAACAGACTGGTTCCAGATAGGGAAGGGAGTATGTCAAGGCTGTATATTGTTAGCCTGCTTATTTAACTTATATGAAGAGTACATCGTGAGAAACACTGGGCTGGATGAAACACAAACTGGAATCAAGATTGCCGGGAGAAATATCAGTAACCTCAGATATGCAGAGGATTTCCCTGGTGGCTCAGATGGTAAAGCATCTGCCTACAATGTAGGAGACCAGGGTTTGATCCCTGGTCGGGAAGATCCTCTGGAGGAGGAAATGGCAACCCACTCCAGTACTCTTGCCTGGAAAATCCCATGGACAGAGGAGCCTGGTAGGCTACAGTCCATGGGGTCGCAAAGAGTCAGACATGACTGAGCAACTAAACTTTTTAAACTTTCAGATATGCAGATGATACTACCCTTATGGCAGAAAGCAAAGAAGAACTAAAGAGCCTCTTGATGAAAGTGAGAGAGAAAAGTGAAAAAGTTGGCTTAAAACTCAACATTCAGAAAACTAAGATCATGGCATCTGGTCCCATCACTTCATGGCAAATAGATGGGGAAGCAGTGGAAGCAGTGAGAGACTTTATTTTTTTGGGCTCCAAAATCACTGCAGATGGTGACTGCAGCCATGAAATTAAAAGATGCTTGCTCCTTGGAAGAAAAGTTATGACCAAGCTAGATAGCATATTAAAAAGCCGAGACATTACTTTACCAACAAAAGTCCACCTAGTCAAAACTATGGTTTTTCCAGTAGTCATGTATGGATGTGAGTGTTGGACTACAATGAAAGCTCAGTGCCGAAGAAGTGATGGAGAAGACTCTTGAGAGTTGTTTGGACTGCAAGGAGATCCAACCAGTCCATCCTAAAGGAAGTCAGTCCTGAATATTCATTGGAAGAACTGATGTTGAAGCTGATGCTGAAGCTGAAACTCAAATACTTTGGCCACCTGATGCGAAGAACTGACTCATTGGAAATGACCCTGATGCTGGGAAAGATTGAAGGCAGGAGGAGAAGGGGATGACAGAGGATGAGATGGTTGATGGCATCACCGACTCACTGGACCTGAGTTTGAGTAAACTCCGGGAGTTGGTGATGGACAGGGATGCCTGTTGTGCTGCAGTCCATGGGGTCACAAAGAGTTGGACATGACTGAGCAACTGAACTGAACTGATCTTCAAGTGTTCTGATATTTTCTTCTGCCTATTCTTATCTGCTGTTGAGTTCATCTAGTAAAATTTTCATTTCAATTATTATAATTTTCAAATTAGAATTCCTTTATGGTTCTGTTTTATAATTTTTATCTCTTTACTAATATCTTATATATGATGGTACATCATATTTATGCTTTCCTTTAGTTATTTAAACATGGGCTTCTTTAGTTCTTTGAACAAAACAGTTGATTAAAAGCCTTCATCTAGTAAATCCAATGTCTGGGCATCCTCAGGGACAGTTTCTATTGACTGCTTTTTTCTTTTTTCCTGTGTATGGATTCTACTTTCTTGTTTCTTTGCATTTGTGATAATTTTTAATTGAAAACTCAACATTTAAAATAACATGATGTAGCAACTCTGAAATCCGATTCTTCCACTAATTAGGTTTTGTGATGCTGGTTTTCATTGTTGTTTGCAGTGGCTGTTTGTTTAGTGACTTTCCTGCAGTAGTTCTGTAATGTGTTATTCTCCGTCCTCTTTGTCAGCTTTGTGGACATAAATTTCCTTAAATCTATGTCTATGTGGATATAGATTCCCTTAAATTTTTGTTGGAATTATGTTAAATTCATATATAAACTCAGAACAACTGAAATTTTTATGATGTTGAGTCACCCTGGTCATCCTGTCCAAGAGCATATGAATATCAAAATCAAATTTACATAAAAAATTTTAAACAGGTATAAAAGACATTTGGGGGGCATTTGGGAAAATTGAAATATTGACTGTATAATATATAACATTGAATTAAGGTTAATATTGTTATATATTATAATACATAATACATAACAGTTTTTGCTACTCATTCTTAAGAAATGCATGCCTAGGTAGTTAGGGGTAAAGTGCCATGATACCTACATCATTTGGCAAAAAAAAAAAAGACACACACCCACACAAATACACTCTCACAGGGAGTGTAAAAGTAGAGGGAGAGATAGAGAAAACAAATGGTGCATTGGGGTGAAGTATATATAGGTATTCATTATACCATTCTTTTAACATATCTGTACCTTTGAAAACTGTCAAAAAATGTTGGGAGAAAACATGATCTTCAGGAATATCTTGACACCTCTTGAGCTATTGTTTTTTTCTTTTCTTACTTTTTATTTTCATATAGATTCCTGTATCAAGCCTGAGAGATACAGTCCTAGAACTGGCAGTGTTTGATCAACACAGGAGAAAGTTTGATAATTTCAGTTCACTGATGCTAGAATGGAAATCCTTAAATGAAACCCTAGCTCATTTTGAAAATTATAATTCAGTGGAGATGGTTGCAAAGGATGATGGCAGTGGGCAGACCCGGCTACATGGTATTGTAAACATTTATGAATCTTTTTGTATACCTACTAAATGGTTATACACTAAGTATTTCCTTGTGCATGAGAGTTTATTTATCCTATCTCACCTTTCATCTTCAATCTTTGTATTTTTTAGAAAACATAAAGGTAAATTCCCTTGTTTGCAAAGTTAGGGTCTAGAGTCCAACATTCCTCACAAGAACACAAAACTAAATTAATTTTTAAATGGACTAGTTGCCTATTATTTGCCTAAAACTTTGGAAATAGTATTCAGTTGTTAGCCAGTGCTTATTGAGTGACTTCTACATGTAAGGCCCTCTGCTTGGAGGTTTAATGATAAATGAGACACTCACAGCCTCTGCCCTCATAGACTTACAGTCCAGTTGGGAACACCAGACTTTAAACATTACAACTGTGTTAAATGTTCTGAAGTGAAAGTGTGGGGTGCATTTATAACAGAAGAACCTAACCTAGTTTAGATCAAAGAAGGCTGCCCTGAGAAAGTAACATTTACTCTGGTAAGGCAGAAAGAAGAAATAGAATGAACTAGATAAGTCGAGTGAGACTTACTTAGCGAGAGAGCAAGAGGCACAAGATGAAATTCTAAGAGGGCAAAAAGCCCTCATGGACAGTCACTCATCAAGCCTCTGATGGTATCACATTTGCTGAGGTTCTGTTCTCCAAAGCAAGTCACCTGGCCAAAACCAGAGGCTTGGTGGGCCAGGACTATTCAAGAGCATGGATACCACTGCAAGCCATTAATATAACAATCTGAGTGCATGCTCAGTTGCTTCAGTCAGGTCCGACTCTGCTACCCCATGGACTGTAGCCCTCTAGATGCCTCTGTCTATGGGATTCTCGTGGCAAGAATACTAGAGTGGGTTGCCATGCCTTCCTCTAGGGAATCTTCCCAACCCAGGGATCAAACCCACTTCTCCTGCATTGGAGGCGGATTCTTTACCACTGAGCCACCAGGGAAGCCCAATATAACAATCTACCACAAATTAACCCCAAAAGTGAAGAAGAAAATGGTTAGAAGTAATTTTAGGTTTCTGGTGTGAATATTTGAGAACCATTTTTTAAAAAAGATTTATTTATTTTATTTTTTGGCTGTGGTGGGTCTTCGTTGCTGCACACAGGCTTTCTCTCTAGTTGCAGCCAGCAGGGGCTATTCTTCATTGCAACATGCGAGCTTCTCATTGCAGTGGCTTTTTTGTTGTTGCAAAGCACAGGCTTTAGGCACACGGGCTTCAGTGGTTGCAGTGCATGGACTCAGTAGTTGCAGCTCACGGGCTCCAGAATGCTGGCTCAGTACTTGTGGCACACGGGCTTAGTTGCTCCACAGCATATGGGATCTTCCTGGACCAGGGATCAAACTGATGTCCCTGGCATTGCAGGGTGCATTCTTAACCACTGGACCACCAAGGAAGCCCACCATTCATTTTTTCAACTTTGAATTTTATATTGGAGCATAGTTGATTAACAATGTTGTGTTAGTTTTCAGGTGTACAACAAAGTGATTCAGTTATACATGTACATGTATCTATTCTTTTTCAAATTATTTTCCCATTGAGGTAACCATTCAATTGAGTAAGAAACACCAGAGAGGAACTTCCCTGGCGGTAGTTAAGAATCCACCTGCCAGTACAGGGGACACAAGTTTGATCCCTGATCCTGGAAAATCCAACATGCCACGGGGCAAACAAGCCCGTGTGACGGGACTACTGAATCCACGCCTAGACCCCATGCTCCACAACATGCATCACAACGAAGAGTAGACCCCACTCGCCACAACTAGAGAAAGCCTGCTCACAGCAACAAAGACCCAGCTCGGCCAAAAATAAAAAATAAAAAGAAACATTAGAGAAATAAGATTTAACCTTTTCCTTACCCTCCAGGAGTTTATAAATGAAAGTGAAGTCGTTCAGTAGTGTCCGACTCTTTGCTACATGGACTATAGCCTACCAGGCTTCTCTGTCCATGGGATTTTCCAGGCAAGAGTACTGAAGTGTGTTGCCATTTCCTTCTCCAGGAGATCTTCCAGACCCAGGGATAGAACCCAGGTCTCCCGCATTGCAGGCAGACCCTTTGCCCTCTGAGCCACCAGGGAAGAAGCTCCCTCCACCAGGGAGTTTATACTCAGGACCAATTTAAGGGCTTAACTACAGACTGTAACATAGTACTAATATGTATATGATACTAAACATTAAAAAACCAATAATGTGATACAGTTAATGTAAAAAGTGGTAGGGAAGAAAGAGATGCTTGTTATACCCTGTAATGATGAATCACCAGATACCATCCATTTTATTTTCTAAATGTTTTTTTTTGTTTTATCCCTTCCTCTCTAACTTCATCACTAATATCCTCGTAACCTCTATCGTACATCACCATAGTAGCCTCCTAACTGATCTCGGCGTGTCTCTCCTACCGTCTAATCCATCCTGCATACTACTGTCCAGAATGATCCTTCTAAAGTATAAATGCAAAACTCTGTCTTAAAATTATTTTTAAAATAATTTGTCTACTAATTTATTGAGCTCTTATGACATGCCAGATACTACATTAAATACTTTATATACTTTTTTATTTTTATCTTTTATTTTTTTATTTTTTTTTTTGGCTACACTGGGTCTTAGTTGTGGCGGCTGGGGTTTCTCTAGTTCCGGCACGAGGGGAGCTTCTCTTGTGGAGCATGGGCTCTAGAGTGGCTCCTGGGCCACAACAGGGATAATATGTCAGTCTCCCGTAACTGCAATGAGGATAACAAGAGAGAATGTATATATTAGACTTCCTATATTATCCCTGTTTAGTAAGTTTACTCACTCATTAAACATTTATTGAGTTTTTATTACATTCTAGGCTGAGTTTTAGGCCCTGAGATCATAACAATAAACAGATGAAGCCGCAAGTTCTCTGATGTCATAGCCTATAGTATGCTCTTAATTATTGACTGTACTGTTATCAGTGTTGTCACAGTGTCTTTCTGGGTAAGTTCATGCAGCTTAACATACCAACCCACACCTGCTTCTTTGGCTTCACCTCTTATTACCACCCACATGTTTCTACATTTTTCTCAAACTCAGTGACTTTAGATCCTTAACCATGACAAGCCTTGTGATTCCTCTTTCCTTTGCATAAGTTCCTTCTTTGTGCTCTTATATATTCTGTATTATGTGCTTTGTACATACTTCTATATTGTAGTGTATTGGTTGGTTTACCTCTCAGCCACCCTCCTAAGCTGTGGGTTTCTCTGAAGGTAAGAACAGTGTTGTTTTCATCTCTGTATCCTAATTACTGCCATAGTACCTAACATATAGTAGACCCTTAATAAATCTTTGTTTTGAATGAATAAATGTAAGATCATGAGAAAATGTTCTGCAGATTTATGCATGATCATCATGTGTTGAGCATATAATAAGAATTGACCTCAGTAAAGTGGCAGATTCATGTTAGTTAAATTGAAAAGAATAAAGGAGTAAAGCAAAGTCAGATTATAGATGGCTTCAAACACCAGTTTAAGGAGTTTGAATTGCTCTAATAAGGGCTAGTTAGCCATTTAAAATTTTTGAGTAAGGGACTGACATAACATTTACATACACATAACAGTTTAGAAGCGTAAAAAGTCCCAAAGGACTTTCTCTTTATTTCTCACTTCTATTTTTAAATCAAATAAAAATTTCCCCATACACTACTGTCAGCTTATTTTTGGACTCACAAACCATTAGAACTGGAAAGAATTTTTGATTTTTGCCTATCAATCTCCCGTTTAATAAAAGAACTGAGAAATAAACATTGCCCAAGGTCAGCAAAGTCAGCACAAAACGCCAGTTTTCTGTTTCTTTTATATTTCCCTAATCACTGTGTGTGTGATTTTTTTTTCCTCCCTCCAATAAAATACCACTTGGAAAAAATTATGGTAGAGTTTGGTTTTCTGGGGACCCTTTTGTATTTTACATGTTTCTCACAGGGTATTTTTCTGCATGTCTCCAGGTCATCAGATCCTTAAAGTACGTCAGATAAAAGGGACTGTACTCATTGGAGTTAATTTTGTGGGCTATTCAGAGAAGAAAAGTCCAAAGGTAAGTGGAGACTGTTATATGAAAAATATTAATTAACTGAAATTTAAGGCTCCTTCAGTTCAGTTCAGTTCAGTCACTCAGTCGTGTCTGATTCTTTGCAACCCCGTGAATCGCAGCACACCAGACCTCCCTGTCCATCACCAGCTCCCGGAGTTTATTCAAACTCATGCCCATCGAGTCGGTGATGCCATCTAACCATCTCATCCTCTGTTGTGCCCTTCTCCTCCTGCCCCCAATCCGTCCCAGCATCAGGGTCTTTTCCAATGAGTCAACTCTTCGCATGAGGTGGCCAAAGTACTGGAGTTTCAGCTTTAGCGTCAGTCCTTCCAATGAACACCCAGGACTGATCTCCTTTAGGATGGACTGGTTGGATCTCCTTGCAGTCCAAGGGACTCTCAAGAGTCTTCTCCAACACCACAGTTCAAAAGCATCAGTTTTTTGGTGCTCAGCTTTCTTCACAGTCCAACTCTCACATCCATACATGACCACTGGAAAAACCAAAGCCTTGACCAGACGGACCTTTGTTGGCAAAGTAATGTCTCTGCTTTTTAATATGCTATCTAGGTTGGTCATAACTTTCCTTCCAAGGAGTAAGTGTCTTTTAATTTCATGGCTGCAGTCACCATCTGCAGTCATTTTGGAGCCCCAAAAAATAAAGTCTGACACTTGTTTCCACTGTCTCCCCATCTATTTCCCATGAAGTGATGGGAAGAGATGCCATGATCTTAGTTTTCTGAATGTTGAGCTTTAAGCCAACTTTTTCACTCTCCTCTTTCACTTTCATCAAGAGGTTTTTTAGTTCATCTTCACTTTCTGCCATAAGGGTGGTGTCATCTGCATATCTGAGGTTATTGATATTTCTCCCGGCAATCTTGATTCCAGCTTGTGCTTCTTCCAGCCCAGCGTTTCTCATGATGTACTCTGCATATAAGTTAAATAAGCAGGGTGACAACATACAGCCTTGACGTACTCCTTTTCCTATTTGGAACCAGTCTGTTGTTCCATGTCCAGTTCTAACTGTTGCTTCCTGACCTGCATACAGGTTTCTCAAGAGGCAGGTCAGGTGGTCTGGTATAGTCTGTAAATATAGCTGATGTAAATCTGAGCATCATGCACCTTTATGATTGTGCTATCTTTGGTGCTTGAAAGAGTACTGGACTCTTCACTCCCTGAGACGAGGAATTAACAATTGGTGTTGACCATCATGGCTCTTCCTACATCTCTAGGAACTTTCCAACTTGCCCAGATCTGCGGCTGTGGAGCTGCTCCTGGTAGATGATGTAACAGTATTGCCTGAGAACGCCACCATCTATAACCACCCTGATGTGAAGGTAGGAGCTGTATGGTTCTAGCTAAATGGAATCATGTTGGAGGGGAGAGTTCTAGGTTATTAAAATTAACAGTATAAATATAAAAAACTCACTTATGTGTTAAAAATCACTGATACGTATATAATATATATATAATAATTATCCTTAGCACTAATACTTTAATAATTATGCTTGGTCTTTGGTCTATTGATTTTAAGCTTTTATTTATTTATTTTTTAAATAAAAAGTTTTATTGGAGAAAAATAGAACCACCACATACACAGGGAAAAGAGCACAAAAATTCAACTGATACAGAACTGAAAGTCACAACTACCCAATGTTGTTTGCGATTACTTTTCAATTTCTTAAATGGCTTCCCTCAATTTTCAAATAGTCTGGCCAATTTTTTTCAGCTGAAATTGCATCAAGTTTTCAAAAAATTAAGAGCCTCAGCGAAGGGACCAGCTTTAAAGATAACAAAGGTGACACCAAGTCTCCTAATAGGATCAATTCTACCAAAAAATTCCTGAAGCACATAACTACTGAGTCTGGTAGAACAGTAGATCAGAGACCATCAGGAATTAGTTAGAACACTGACTCAGACGGTCCAGTATGCAGAGAGGGCAAACAAAAAAGCTGCATTTCCCTGTCACATGAGGTCACGTAAGAAAACCAAGGAGGTGCTAAGAAAATACAGGCAATGGCTGCTCAAAATAATTAAGAAGGCATTCTAAATACCACATATTATTAGACAATAGTGTGTAAAGTGATGCAATTAGAAAACAGGCAACTTAAAAAAAAATATGGTCACAGGTCTTTGAGAACTCAAGAAAACAATCAATAGTAGACACAAGAGTTGAAAGTCTTCTCAGCTGAGGGTTGAAAATGAAAGTGAAAGTGAAGTTACTCAGTCGTATCTGACTCTTTGCGACCCTGTGGACTGTAGCCCACCAGGCTCCTCCGTCCATGGGATTCTCCAGGCAAGAATACTGGAGTGGGTTGCCATTTCCTTCTCCAGATTTTAATCTTTTAATGTCATACTCTTTCTTAGGTAAGTAGAAATTACTTTCTTTGAAATATTTATAATCCAAAGGGAATGGAATATTATTTGTCTTGATTTTTCCATAGGAAATATTTAGCCTTGTGGAAGGATCTGGTTATTTTTTAGTCAACAGTAGTGAGCAAGATATTGTCACCATCACTTACCTGGAAGCAGAAAGCTCTGTCCAGGTGAGTTCTAGAAATATCCTCAGATTGACGGTCTCAGGTCAAAGCTCATTCTTAGGAGAATGATTGGAAAAATTTTATTGGGCATTTCAAACTTGTTACAAGGAATAACATTTGTGTCTTTTTCTTTTTTTTTTAACCTATGTAGATTCTTAAACCAAAAAAATGAGTTGTGTTTTTTTTTTGTAACTACCTATAGAAGGAAATGGCAACCCACTCCAGTATTCTTGCCTGGAGAATCGCATTGCCAGAGGAGCCTGGTGGGCTACAGTCCATGGGGTCACAAAGAGTGGGACACGACTGAGCAACTTAGCATAGCATATAATATGGGGAAATTTTTGGTTCTGATTGAATGGAAACAGTGTAGAAGACATCTAACTATAAGATTTCCATTAAAACAAAGTTCAGAAAGAGAAAAACAAGTATCATATATTAATGCATATATATGGGAATTTAGAAAAATGGTTCTGATGAACAGAACCATTCTGTGGACACAGTTGGGGAAGGTGAGGGTGGGACAAATTGAGAAAGTAACACTGACATATATACACAATCATGTGTAAAAAAGATACTTAGTGGGAAGTTACTAAATGACACAGAGTCCAGCCTGGAACTCTGTGATGACCTAGAGGGGTGGCGGGAGGGGAGGGAGACTCAGGAGGGAAGGGATATATATATATGTATAAAATTATGAGCGACAGACATTGTCGTACAGCAGAAACCAACACAAAATTTTGTAAAGTGATTGTCCACCAATTAAAAAATAAATAAAAATTTAAAAAGAAGGTTAATTTTTATAAATTTCAAAGCATAGATCTGTGTGCATAGTTAAATATACTGTTGACTTTATAAGCTGAGTATATGGTGTTTTCAGCCCGACATGGCAACTCAAAATGTTAATCTGACTCCATAGTCAATATGCCAAGGGATTTTCTTTTAGTTGACTTGCATTAATAAAAAGTGTACCTTAAATTAACATATGTATTTATTTCCTTCAAAGAGCTCAAAGGAATTTAACTTACTGTAGTCATAATGTTGCTTTTTAAACGGGGAGATTGAGGCCCTGCGTGCCAGCAAAGGATGTAAAACCATCCTGCCGTGCAGGAGCCGTGCGTAGCACAAGAAGGAAAAACGAAGCATCGATCCACCCTGTGCTCTCTCTCCCTACTCGTGATTGCGGTGTAAATGTCCCTGGTTTTCTTCCTCAATCCTTTCCCTGTTCAGAATTTAAAAGCTGGATATGTTGGATTCTGCTTGAAATCAATCAATTTAAACTCTGCTCTTTATCAGTTAATAAATATTTGTTAAGGGTACATATTTTGCCACAAACTGAAGCATCACTTTAAGGGGACACATTATGCTGAAACTTATGCCATATATGCCTGAACTTAGGCAATATATGCCTGAAACTTATAATGTGACTTCTCAGAGTTTCTATCACAAAATAAGATACTGTATTTTCTACTTTGGATGGAAATAATTGCTCTGATTATGCTTGGAGCATGTTTACTTCTTTATCCAGCTGCAATCTTCTTCCCTCTAGTTAGTTCCACTGCATCCAGGAGTTCTCACCTTGGAAGTCTATGATCTGTGTCTGGCGTTCCTGGGCCCAGCAGTGGCTCACCTAAGGGTGTCAGACATACAAGAGCTGGAGCTTGATCTGATTGACAAGGTGAGAAGTGTTTGCTTTATCTCTTAAGGGAAGCAGGTGTCTTTCTCACTCACTAGCGTCACTTAAGATAGTCTGTGCTCGGCTACTGTGTGTATTTGCCAGGCCCTTTGATAATGTTAATGGAAATACCTGCCCTTAAAGAACACCATTCCAACATTAATCATGATGAAGGTAGAGTGTTAAAGAACGGCTTAAAAGAATACACATAGATTACACTTACTTGCTCAAAGGCTGATCAAGAACATTTAGCATGAACCAAAGGGCTTGCCACCTCTGCGTTAAACTGCCCTAGGTAAATGAGACAGCTTTACTAAATTACCTTTTAATTTCTTTTTTAATTTTTATTTTTAACTACCAGGTTGAAATAGGTAAAACTGTGTTAGTAACTGTGAGGGTTCTTGGCTCTTCCAAACGCCCATTCCGAAATAAATACTTCAGAAACATGGAGCTCAAATTGCAATTGGCTTCTGCCATTGTGACCCTGGCGTGAGTACTATTTCAATACTTCTTTCTCCTTAAGTTTATTTTCATGAGAATATCCCTCCTGGTAGCCTGATTATCTCTCCCTTAGGTTATTTCAGATTTTCTTCTTTCCTTTTTTGTCACAGTATCTTTCAGCTCACATTCTCTTCCCATATTCAACTCTTGACAAAATACCCCTTCCACATCCTCAGATGTCTTATTTTGGGACTAATATGTGTCTCATTAACATTTCTATTTTATGGAACTTCTTGGATGATATACTTTGGGGATGCTTCAGACTTGAGGACCTTCAAAAACTCTATCTAGAAGTAGAGGCACTGGTATTCCCCTCTGCAAAAGAAAAAATACAGAAATTCTGAGGCAATTTAGTATTTGTAGTTTTGCCAGGCTATGTTTATATTGCCCTTATTCCTTTGGAGACTTAGAACAAATATTTGCCCTTCAGGAGCTTCCCGCCATTGCTATGAACTTTGTCTTGACTCTGAAAGTTATTTTCTGGCAGTTCCTTTTAACCTGGGGTAAAATGAGCAGAAGATTGGGAATTCCCTGGGAGTCCAGTGATTAGGATTCTGTACTCTAAGGGCTATGTGCCTGAGTTCATTCCCTGGTTGGGGAGCTAAGATCCCACAAGCATCTTAGAAAGATGTATAACTGGCCAATCTTAAAAACAAATCTTTCTCACCTAGAAATTCATGCGTCTTTTCAGGCTAATGGAGGAACAAGATGAATACTCTGAAAATTACATCCTTCGAGCTATCACTGTTGGGCAAACCACACTTGTAGCTATTGCCAGGGACAAGATGGGGAGAAAATTCACATCAACCCCTCGGCAAATTGAAGTAAGGAAACTATCTCATCCAAAATTCATACTTCATCTTGTTTATAAATTTATAAGTTTTATAAATATCCAGTGGTTAGGACTCCATGCTTTCACTGCCTACATCATAAGTTCAATCCCTGGTTGGGGAACTAAGACCCCACAAGTTGTGAAGTATGGCCAAAAAAAGTAATTGTAAACATAATTTTAATGACCACTTTTATTCCAGTGAGCGGATACACAATAACTTATTTAAGCATTTTCACTTAAGTAATTTATAACTTTTTGCTATTAAAATGAAAATTTGTGTTTATAAAATAAAATACCTGTCTTTGTATACAACTTCATTGTACATAATTTTTTTTTTTCCCTTAGAATAAGCTGCATGATCATTTATTGTGACGTTAACTCTAGTTAACCACTGTTGTCTTTTTGGTTTTCTCCTTCAAGGTGTTTCCTCCATTTAGACTTGTTCCAGAGAAAATGACACTGATTCCAACTAACATGATGCAGGTGATCCTAAAGCCAAAAATGGGTCTTTCTCTTCATCCCACCTCTGCCCCACCCCAATACACATATACACCTCTTCCTGTTGGCCTTCCCTTGTCCCCTGTCAACCAAGTACAATAGGATCTGATAAAGAAGAAAATTAGTATTTTCTTTGTTCTATGATAGTCGTGGTATGAACTACTTCTTGGAATCCCATGGATTATTTATAGCACTTCTATTTCCTCTGCATTTGAGCTGATAGGGCATATGCTGGTTGGAAAGTGGGGGAAGGTGAAGAAGTTGAGTTGCTCAGACCGAATGTTGGAAAAGGAGATGTGACTTCTCCTCAAACTCCAGCATTCATTGGTGTGTTTAAATTTCAGGTGATGTCTGAAGGTGGCCCTCAGCCTCAATCTATCATTCATTTCTCCATCAGTAATCAGACCGTGGCTGTTGTTAATAGGAGGGGCCAAGTTACAGGGAAGGTAGTTGGCAGAGCCGTGGTCCATGGCACCATTCAGACAGTAAATGAAGATACTGGAAAAGTCATTGTGTTTTCCCAGGTATCGGTTCTTTGTTCTGCTTTGCTTCTGCTCTTGCATCTGGGAATCATATTGGGAGGTGGAGGAGGAAGTAGTGATGGGGAGGGTGTCAGTAGCCCATGGGAAATATGTGATCTTTAATGAAAAACTCACTGAGTATTTGACATTGTTATGAGACATAGTCCCTATGCTTAAGAAATTGTTTCAAGAACAACAACAAAAATCCCCCCCCAAAAAAACAAAAACAAAAATCCCATATACATTGCATATTTTTGTTGCCATTGTTGTTGAATGCCCCAAACAACAACAATCAAATGAGTTGTCATAAGCATCTCTGTCTACCCCACAGACACTCCCTCTTAGCCTAAGCTTGCTCTCTACCCTGTTGAGCAGGATGAAGTACAGATTGAGGTTGTACAGCTAAGGGCTGTTAGGATCCTTGCAGCTGCAACTCGACTCATCACAGCTACTGAGGTCAGTATGATGGTTCTGTTCCAGGTTCATTATGTTGATAATACCAGCTGGACAGGAGGTGTAGCACAAAACCACTCTTCCTTTTCAGATGCCAGTCTATGTCATGGGAGTGACCAGTACCCAGACCCCTTTCTCCTTCAGCAGTGCCAACCCTGGGCTCACATTCCACTGGTCCATGAGCAAAAGGGATGTTCTGGATTTAGTGCCCAGGCATTCAGAGGTAAGAACATATCTGTTAATATATTACCTTAGGGATTTATTTTATTTCATCCTTGTTTTTAGATTGACTTCCTTCTAAACTACACAACGTTATTACTTACTCTTTTTCTGATTGTTCTGTGAATGCTATAAACCTGAAAATCATATAAAGAATCCAAATTTGAGTATTCAGATAATACTACACAATATTTAACATACTTTGCCAGAAAGAGCTCTTAAAAAAGCAATGCTTAAGAAAGCATTGCTTCCTTTGATACATTTGCTGTTGTATAATGTTGCATTTGTGAACAAATAACTGTGTTACATGAATAACATATTATGAATATAAAGTATTTATACATAGAGTTTAAATTTAGCATACTTTTGCTGGAAAGAGCTCTTAAGAAAGTAATGCTTAAGAAAGCATTGCTTCCTTTGATACATTTGCTGTTGTATAATGTTGCATTTGTGAACAAATAACTGTGTGTTACATGAATAACATATTATGAATATAAAGTATTTATACATAGAGTTTAAATATGTGATATAATCTTTCAACATACTCAGACATACTTAATTATATTAATAATCATGTTTGTGCTGCATGATGGGCAGTTGACATTAAGACTTAAGAAAGCTGGATGCTGAGCACATTTCTGGGCCCATGTTACTAGGAGCTGGGGAAGAATTGAAATCTTCCCTCGTGTACGTAGGGTGCTGTGGGTGCCATAGGGTTTGTGTGGGCCACCAACTGGCAACTGATTCTGGACTGAGTACCTTATATCAATGGCAAATTTAAGGACAGTTAATTAAACTGTTCTTCCATGGTGGTACCAGCTCCTCCAGATTCAGCACCTGCTGCATTTGAAATGCTCAAAGCCCCTCATGATGGCCACTGAGGAAATCCACAATGCAACGTGAATCTTAAATAGCCTTTATACTTGAATGCATTTAGCACTTACTCTGAAATCTGGAAAAGAAAAAAAATGAGGTGGATACTACAGACAAATTTTACCTACTTCATGACATTATTACCTGATCATCAGTTTAATGGCACCCACCCAAGATGGTCCAGGATCAGTGGCAGCCACCTAGGTCTGGACTTTACCTTTGGAAGAAGAAACCTGGGGCCAAGATACCCAGAAGGTCACAATTCAGTGCCTACAAAAACAAAGAATTAGAGTTAGACCTTAAAAGAAATCAGAGGGGTTATAGAAGCTACAATTAGTAAGTCATTTCTGGAGCCAGTTAAAAAGAAAAGTATGGAAAAACTAAAAATTTTCCAATTTTCTGAAAATATCCTAGATCTATAATCTAAGGAAACTCTAGTGGTTGCGTCTTCTGTCACAGACTGCGCAGAGCCTGGTTATACTTGGAACTGAAAAGGGATAGAACTGTACTTAGTTTGGTAGAGTTCTGCAGAAGGATTTGGCTTTTTTTCCAAATAGGAAAAAAAGGGATAGCAAATAGGAATTGTGTGAAAAGAAGGGATGGCATAAACCTTATTAGCACCTGCTCTACTTTTTCCTTCCTTTAATTTTCTTGTCTAAAGAAGCACTCTTTTCTCTAACAGAAGAAATGATTGAGAGCTACACAAAGATTTTCTTCCCCAGCCTTTGACCTCACATAGACAAACTGGGTGATGAAATGGGCAAATACAGGGGTCTATAATGGGCAGTGCATTTGGCAGTTCCATGGATCTGTTTCTTGCTTCAACAGTGCTTGGACGGAACAGACCCAAGGACACCCCCTTGCCCCTGCCTCCTACCACCTGCCAACCTTTTTTCCAGTCGCAACCACTGGAATCAGTCACTCAGCTGTCTGCGATCACCAGGGACCAGCCAACATCATTTTTTGGGCTTAACTCCTTATTACCAATCAACTATGAACTCCCAGATTTGTCAGAATTATTCCACTGACATGGAGGCTATCATCAACCACCTGGTCAACAAGCATCTGTAGGCCTCCTACACCTACCTCTCTGTGGGCTTCTGTTTCAACTGCAATGATGTGGCTCTGGAGGGCATGGGCCATTTTTTCCACAGTGTGGCTCTGGAGGGCATGGGCCACTTTTTCCACGAATTGGCTGATGAGAAGGGCGAGGGCTACGAGCATCTCTTGAAAATGCAAAACCAGCACAGTGGCTACACCCTCTTTCAAGATGTGCAGTAGCATTTGAAGGTGAGTGGGTAAAACCCAGAATCCTTTGGAAGCCTCTGCACTCATGGAGAAGAACCTGAGCCAGGCTCTTTTGGATCTCCATGACCTGGGTTCTGCCCATGCAGACCCCCATCTCTGTGACTTCTTAGAGCGCTGCATCCTAGATGAAGAGGGAAACTCATCAAGAAATGGTGATCACCTGACCAACCTCCAGAGGCTGGTTGGTCCCCAGATTGAATTGGGTGGGTATCTCTTCTAAAGGCTCACCCTCAAGCATGACTTGGAGCCTCTGGAGCCCTGGAGCCTTTGAGGAGCCCCTCTGGTGTCAGGGCTTTTGCATGACAACAGAAGGCTTTATAACCACTGGGCAGCTTTTCAACTATCCTGGAGCCCTCTCCTAAACTTTGGACCAAATGGAAACATTAAAACTTTTTTGCAGCAAAAAAGGAAGAAAGGTCTCTAATGTTCTACCAGGTAGACTTCTTGCACTGTGGTGTCACCATTTAGAAATTCAGTTGATTTAAACAATTATAAAAACTTATTCTTTAGCATAAAACTTTCTTCCAGACAATTGATCAAAATCTGCACAAGGGAAACGGGAATTTTTATGTAGGGGTGGAGGGAAAGGTGATTTTGGAATTTGGAACTCCTGAGTCAAGTGAGCAAAGGAAGGTCTTGAGGGCTCCAGACAGCAAAAAGGCAGAGGAGACAGGACATGAAATGAATAATAGGAATGAAATTGCCAAAAAGTTAGGCGAGTGCCTACTTCAACATTTGCCTTAGTGTTGGACCTCCCTTCTCTCTCACCAGAAGTCCGTCAAGGTCTAATCCTCATGTAGTCTAGACTAGAATGGAAATGAAGCAAATAGAGAAATTGTCAGCTAGTTTTAACATCGTCCTAAACAGGGGCTTCCCTTTCTTTTCCTCTTCCTCACTTGCTATCACTCTGAACTGCAGGAGTAGATTGCCTAACTTCTTTCTCATCTCAGGCTCTACTGTCTCAACCCATTTAGAAAACCCCTTTTTTCATTTGCATTCTTCTCCTATCAATTAATTGACTTCAAGATGAGAATTCTTGTATAGGAATCTTCCCAGAATTAGTTGAGCACTGAACACAGAAGTGTACTTTAGGGGTGACTGTGTTGCTGGGAATATGAAAAGAAACAAATATGAAAGTAAACCCTGTGGGAATTCCCTGGTGGTCCAGTGATAAGGACTTGGTGCTTTCACTGCAGGGGACTTGGATTCAATCCCCGGTTGTGAACTAAGATCCCACAAGCTGTGTCGTGTGGCCACAAAAGAAAAAAAAGAATGGGCTTCCCTGGTGACACAGTGGATAAGAATCCGCCTGCCAACGCAGGGGACACAGGTTTAATCCCTGGTCCAGGAAAATCCCAGATGCCATGGGGCAACTAAACTGCTGCACCAAAACTACTGAAAACCACGCATCCTAGAGCCCATGATCTTCAGCAAGAGAAACCACCACAGAGAGAAGCCTGCACACCACAACTAGAGACTGGCCCTCACTATCTGCAGCTAGAGAAAACCCACGTGCAGCAGTGAAGACCTAGTACAGCCATAAATAAATAAATAATTTAAAAAAAAATTAAAAATGAAGAATGAAAATAAGCCTGAAACTCTAATTCTTCTGGATAGCTATTTTCAACAAAGAGGGAAGGGCACAGTGTTTATTCATGAATATTTCTTAATCCATCCCTTTACTGTCTAGGTTTTTCTGCAACTCCCAGTAGAGAATAACTTTGCCATGGTTGTCCACACAAAAGCAGCTGGTCGGACCACTATCAAAGTCACTGTCCGCTGTATGAATAGTTCATCTGGACAGTTCGAGGGGAATTTGTTAGAATTGTCTGATGAAGTTCAGATCCTGGTAAGGTCCCAAACCTAAATCTTGTTTTTGTTTATCAAGGAGAAGAAAGTTATATTCTCTAATATTCCATGAAGAGCTTTGTCTGGATAGAGATAGAGAAATTGCTAGAGGGATCTCTAAAATAGGCTTACGGTTTCTAGATCTTTGTTATTTCTGCTTATTGTTTGTCTATGAGTATTGACCTTACAAACTACAACACATGCATTCAACTCCCAACACAAGGAATGGTATACAAACACCACGATAACTAAAGAGGAATTGATTTCTGATTTGTTCTGCCTAACATTGATATTATGATACATTCCACTTAGCTATATCACAGGTAGAATGAAATCCTGTCCTAACATCTGGTAAGGTGTAAGAGTATGAAGTTTCTATAGATGGTCTCAAGCTCAAAGTTAAATGGCCCTACTGTTTTTAGAATTCAAAGAAAAAATATATTTTGTATAGAGGAAATAAGTTTCTCTACCTCTGAATTTTGGATTAATTTTTTTCTTTTCTTTTTATCCTTTGTTTTGGCTTTGGTTCCCTGATTCAGTGAGGGGTAGAGGAAAAAGCACTTTACTGGGAGGTAGAAGACCTAAATAGAGCCCTTGCTAATTTAATACTATAGGTTCTTCATTCTCAAATCTCTTTTTAGATTACTAGAACTAAAATTAGAAATTTCAAAATCATTTTATACTAATATCTAAGTAATATAGGGGATGTGGTAAGTACAAACTATGCCTAGTCCCTTGTAGTCAGAAACAGGCTATGTTAGGTTATATATTCTAGACTACCTAAATATGTTTTAAATGCCTGGCTCATTTTGGAAAGCAATATTGTGGAACTTGGGCTAAATTGCAGTCAGGCAGACTTGATTTGTAGTTTGTCCATTTGTGAGTAAAGGTCATCATTTGTCTTTTCCAGAAATGAGGACAGCATCATTTTCTCATTCCAGGTGTTTGAAAAACTTCAACTTTTCTATCCAGAGTGCCAGCCTGAACAAATTCTGATGCCCATGAATTCTCAGCTCAAACTCCATACCAACAGGTAAGGAGAATAGAGAAGAAGATAGGCTAGGATCTAACTTTACCCTCAGTGAAACACTGCACATGAAAAGAAATTGCCTTCTAGGTGATTTTTCTAACCTACAAGTAAATTTTTTAGTTGAAGTGAAGTCCACATAACATAAAATTAAATTGTCTGATTCAGTGGTATTTAGTACATACACAGTATTGTACAACCATCACCTCTAGTTTCAGAACATTTTCATTATCACCAGAGACCCATACCCATTAAACAGTCACTCACCATTCTCCTCTCCTCTCAGTCCCTAGCAATCACTAATCAGCTGTCTCTGTGGATTTAAATATTTTATGTTTCATGTAAATCATACAATGTGACCTTTTGTGTTGACTTCTTGCAGTTAATGTAATTTCAAGGTTCATCCACGCTGTAGCATGCACTTCATTCCTTTTTACGACTGAATGATATTCCATTGTGTGAATATACTACGTTTTGTTATCTAATTGTCCATTGGTGGACCTTTGGTTTGTTTTCACCTTTTAACTATTGTGGATAGTGCCATTATGAACATTCATGTACAAGTATTTGTCTGAATACAGTTGTCCCTTGGCATCCACCAAGGATTGGTTCCAGGACCCACCCCTACCCCCAAAATCTGCAGACTCAAAGATCCATTATATAAAATGGTATAGCATTTATAGTGCATTTGTAGGTTATAATGTATATAACCTATGCTCGTCCTCCTGTATACTTTAAACTATCTCTAAATTGCTTATAATGCCTAATACAATATAAATGTTATGTAAATAGTCGCCAGTCCAAGGCAAGTTCAGATTTTGCTTTCTGGAACTTTTTGAAATTTTCAGTCTGTGCTTGGCTGAATCTGTGTTTGCAGAACCTGCAGGTATGAAAAGCTGACTGTACCTGTTTTTAATTATTTTCACCAATTTCTTGATGATAAATATGTAATAGTATTTGATTTTTAAGGAGATAAGCATAATCCAAAGGCTGACTTTTACCTGAGGAACAAATAACTACACAACAAGGAGAATGAAGCAGTTTTCTGAGTACAGCTTCTAACAGTGATCTAGGCAATTGCTACTCCTTTTTTTCTGATCAGTCAGAACCCCCAAGAGATGCCACTTGCCCCCATTTATTCCCTAGGGAAGGGGCCGCCTTTGTGAGTTCCCGTGTTCTGAAGTGTTTCCCTAATTCATCTGTCATTGAGGAGGATGGTGAAGGGCTCCTGAAAGCTGGTTCCATTGCAGGTACTGCTGTGTTAGAAGTCACTTCTACAGAACCTTTTGGAGTAAACCAAACAACTATAACTGGGGTTCAGGTGAGTTCAGCGACTTACTCAAAAAAATAAAAGGAATACCATGGCCTTAAGAGGCAGATTTACTTTGTTTAGAACTAGAAACTTCTCTGGAAGTCAGAAATGAATGGTAAGATAAGAGGACAATCTTGACATGAACCATCAAATTAAAGTGGACTTTAGAGTCCTTGTTATAAAAGAGATTAATCTCAAAATGGTATGACTGTTTTCTGAGCAACTTTGGCAATAGGATTGGTATGGGAGAAATGCAGAACTATTACTATCAAAGTTAGGCTTTTTGATATGTTTTAAATGTTTTTAGACATTAAAAAAAAGTTAGAATTAGAAGAGACCTTAGAAGTAAGTTAGTCTAAAACAAACAAAATGTTTGGGGCATTAGAAATCTAGTATGTTCCCACCTTGTGTTGCTCCTTTTATGTATATTTTTTTTACCTACCACAAAAACCCTATTATATAAGCATCATTAGCCCTATTAAACTGATAAGAAATATAAAACCTAGAATGGTTAAATGAAGATATGAAATGATAAAGCTAGGTTTCAAAGCTGGACTTCCCTTACTGTATCACAGTATTTTACTTCCCTTACTTTATCTGTTATAGTGCAAAAACACAATCTATAGTATTCTTGATAAGTTATCAATTACTTAACAATAAATATTGACACTCTTCACAAAAGAGGAAATACAATCCATTCCTCAAAAAACTCCAGCCTTGCTTCATATTTCTGCTGCTTTAATCATTAAAAGAGGCTTCCCATGAGACAAGTGCTCGGGCCTGGTGCACTGGGAAGACCCAGAGGAATCGGGTGGAGAGGGAGGTGGGAGGGGGGATCGGGATGGGGAATATGTGTAAATCTATGGCTGATTCATATCAATGTATGACAAAACCCACTGAAATGTTGTGAAGTAATTAGCCTCCAACTAATAAAAAAAAAAAAAAAGAGGCTTCCCAGGTGGCACAGTGGTAAAGAATCCACTTGCCAATGCAAGAGATGCAAGAGACACAGGTTTGACTCCTCAGTTGGGAAGATCCCCTGGAGAAGAAAATGACAACCCACTCCAGTATTCTTGTCTGGAAAATTCCATGGACAGAGGAGCCTGGCGGGCTACAGTCCATGGAGTCACTAAGAGTCAGATATGACTGAGCAACTGAGCACGCACTGATAATTAAAAGCCATTTCCTGTACAGTCATATTTCGTTTTCACTCTGATTTAAGTCATCTGAAATCAAGAGCTAGCTACTTCCTACAAAAGAGGAACATGATTTTTACCATTGATTGTAAGTCTCAGAATATGGTCATAGCTCCCCTCCAGTGCATTCTGCTCTGTACCAGTAGGTTTTGTCTCCCACAGGTAGCACCAGTGACATACCTGCGAATGAGCAGCCACCCCAAGCTATACACGGCTCGAGGAAGGACCCTATCAGCCTTTCCTTTGGGCATGTCTCTTACCTTCATTGTTCAGTTTTACAATAGCATCGGAGAGAAATTCCACACACACAATACCCAGCTTTATCTGGCTTTAAACAGGTATGGAAGGCAAAGGAATGGTATTAACACTATGGCAGAAATCTTGTAAATTAGCCTGGTATATAGCAGCCCTAGTAAATTCTTCTCATGTCATGCACTTGGAATCTGATCTTTCTTTCACCAAGATAGGGAGGGACAGTTGACTTTAGTATTGGAACTTCCCTGGAGGTTCAGTGGTTAGGACTCCATGCTTTCACTTCTGTGGGCCTAGGTTCAATCCCTGGTTGAGGAACTAAAGTCATACATGGTGGTATGACCAAAAAAGCAACAAAACAAAAAATTATCTGCTTTAAAAAAAAATGGGGGAAAGACCAGAATTAATTATTCAATGAAGAAAAATTTTAATATGTTTTGAATCTGATTAGTCCTAGCTCATATAAAACTCCTATAGGGAGCCAACTGGAGTATTATCAAAAAGCCAAACTGGAAAAAAAAATTTTTTTAAGAAAAATAGCCTAGCTGGGCACCATGTATATAAATGTAATAGACCTGATCCCTGGCCCTAGTTGTTTACTCTCCACTGTAGAATTCCATCTGAATTCTTTTGAGCTATTAAATATAAAATGTTGTGATAGGGTCTGACTCCAGAACTGTTGACTCTTTTCAGAGATTTCTACCTTTCATGTCTACTTTCAGAGATGACCTGCTGCTCATTGGACCAGGGAATAGGAACTATACTTACATGGCCCAGGCTGTGAACAGAGGGGTGACACTTGTGGGGCTCTGGGACCGGAGGCATCCAGGCATGGCAGATTATATCCCTGTTTCTGTAGAGCATGCCATCGAGCCAGACACCAAGCTTACCTTTGTCGGAGATGTCATCTGCTTCCGTACTTACCTCCTCAACCAGCATGGTTTGGATACTTTCCCTTTCTCAACCTCACAACTGACAGGATTAGAAAGCAACTCATCCCTTAGAGGATTTCTCTCTGAGAAAGAAAATACTTTAGTGTATTTGATTATTTTTCATATTAATTGATAATTCTCAGTTTAGTGCCCATTTCTCTCCATAGCCAGCTGACTAGAAGTCAGCCAGTAATATTTATCAAATGTCTGTTGAACACATAGGCAGTGTAGAGTACCATGCTTTCTCCTCCACTCCCAGCTTCTGAAGGAAGATAATTGCAAAGTTGAACATCAATAAAGGATGAAATGAAAGGAAGGAAAAGACAATAAGGCTTTAGTTCTAAGAACCAATTGTGTGTACACTGTTTTGTGAGGCAACTTTAAAGGCCTAACTTCCACATGTACCATCACTGAAAGAAGGTTTGGCCTTGTACTGGGCTACAGTATACTCATGATCAGCAAAGTATTTCTGTTCTAAGAAGTACTGTTGAGTTACAGAAAATCAGTCTTGGCTTTGGAAATGTGTTGTATCTTTAGGCTTACAGGTAGCATACCCCAAAATGGTATGCTGACTGCTTGTATGCAATCAAATAATCCATCCAAGTAAGGCTGGCTGGGGTGGTATGTGGTTTCGGTTTTGCATCCTCTTTGGGGAATTATGGATACACATTGGACCTGACTTTAACATTAACCATATATTTTGGACTTGATACAGAGGGAACTCTATTCAGCCTGGGTCAAATCCTCCAATCCTGACAACTGACTTGTAAGCAACCACTACTTATTAACATGTAATCCAGGGTCAGTGAACTAACTGCTTACAATACCATGACTGTTAATCTTTTGTCAATGAAGCAGAGGCTTTTTTACTTCCTTTTCCTAGGTTCTGTCAGGGTGGTCACTCTTGTCATCCATTCTGGAATTTTGGGTCATCTCAAGTCAGTACCACTTTGGATGAGAAAGCAAAAGGGCCACATTCGAGGATCAGTAATCCAATCTAATATTTGACATTTCTCTGGCACCTTGGGACTTAAGCTAAAGTAAACTAATCCTCTCTTCTGCCAGTTGATACTTGCTTGCAGTCTTCTTGCTGATATCAGTCAGTAGGTCAAAGCAGATTCATCCTTAGCAGGGACTATACAAAGTTTAAGGAGTGCCAGTCCTATGTGTAAAAGATGTTTTTCTTTTTCCTAAGGAGAACGGTTACATTCTCCAAGTAACTTCTTTTGTGATTCTAAGGTCAGCAGTTCCTATTTTGTTTTGCTGGCATGATATATGAAGAGGAACCCAACATTAGGAAAAAAAAGTTAGGGACTTCCCTGATAGTTCAGTGGTTAAGACTCTGTGCTTCCATTGCAGGGGGCACGGGTTCAATCCCTGGTCCAGGAACTAATATTTCCACATGCCACACAGCACAGCCAAAAAAGAAAAAGAAAACAAAGTTATCCTCACAGCTGGGTGCTCCTCCTGGGAAGGGATATATGTGTGTTTAAATGGCCTACTGACTTGGATTCTGAGTGAGGTTAGAGTGACCATGAATTTATATCAAAGATTGCAGTCAACTGCTTTCTCTTGTCTTTTCCTAGGTGAACCTGGGATGTGGATGATTTCTGCTGACAATATTCTACAAACAGACATTGTCACTGGGGTAGGAGTGGCCAGGAGTCCAGGAATAGCAACTATCTTTCATGACATCCCAGGACTAGTGAAAACATATCGAGAGGTAAAGTTAATGATATGAGTTGAAGAGCTCATGGGCGTTCCTTGGTGGCCTAGTGGTTAGGATTCCAGGTTTTCACTGCCATGGAGCAGGTTCCATCTCTGGTTGGAGAACTGAGATTCCACAAGAGTCTAAAGTAACTATTTCCATATATGGGAATATATATCCTATTAAAAGAAATATACTCATATATCAGATACAAAACCAGACAACAAACTCTATTGAAACATAGATAATTTAAGCATAGATTAAGGTTCTTAACCAAAGGAATGACTAGTCTGATTTGTAATGTAAAATATCACTGTGGCTACTGATTGGTACTAGACTGTAGGGACAAGAGTAGAAGCTGAGAGACCAGTTATTGCAGTTCCCAGATGAGATATGATGGTGGATCAGAGTGACAATTGAGGAGGTGGTGAAAAGTTGATCAGATTCTAAATATATTTTATAGGTATAGTTGATACAGTGTCCTGACAGATTATATGTAAAGTTTAAAAGAATCAAGAATGACTTAAGGTTCTTCATTGAACAACTGAAAGGATAGGACAGAATTGTCATCAAATGAAATGGTTAAGACTGTAGGTGTAACAGTTTTGGAGAAAAGCTCAGTTTTTGGACACATAAATTTGGATGTCTATTAGACGTCAATTGGATGTGTTGAGGTAGCTAGATATAAAAGTCTGGGAATTATTGGCCTAGAGATATTTAATGCCATAAGATCACCAAGAGAGTGAGTGTAAATAGAGAAGAGGTCCAAGAGCTAAGTTCTGGAAACACGCCAGTATTAAGACCCCTGAAAGAAGAATAAGAACCAGCAAGGGAGATTTATAGGAGTTTATAAGATTTATAAGAATGACTGGGGAAGTGGGAGAGAGTGGGAATGCTGGTGTCCAGGAAGCCAAGTGAAGAAGGTATTTCAAGGCAGAAGAGTGGTCAACCACAGGAATGCTACTGATGGGTCAAGTGTGAGGACTGAGAAATGACCACTTTTTTTGCAGTATGGAGGCTGGTGACTTTGATGAGTAGCTCCAGCGGAATAAAGGGACTGGAAGTTTGACTGGATAATTGAAAAAGAGGACTTGGACATAGTCCTCTTCAAGGAGTTGGAGTCAAGAGTTTGTTTCACTGATCGCTTTTAAAATGGGAAAAATAAAAAAAATAATAATAAAATGGGAAAAATAATGGCTTAGGAATAATTTAGTAGAGAAGGAAAATTTGACATGGGAGTAGGAAGAATTAATAGGGAATCCATACACAGGGAAGCTATGTCAGAAGGAATGATGGACAAAGATCTCCTTTTAGAAAAAAATGTTATTTTCTTCTCAAAAGTAAACAGATTTTGTGGTTTTCAAAGTATGTAATCACTAGAAGGGCAATTTGCTCTTATGTAAAACAGATGCTTTTAGCTAAACAAGTCATGAGGGTTGGAGAGGAAGGGAACCAGATTCTCTAAGAACCTAGATTCTAATTTTCCTTTGGTTTGCTAACAGGTGGTGGTCAATGCATCATCAAGATTAACACTCAGTTATGACCTCAAGACTTACCTCACCAATACCCCCAATTCAACTGTGTTCAAGTTGTTCATCACTGCTGGCAGAAATGGTATCAATCTTAAAGGTCAAGAATCTCTTTATAGTTCTGGGTGATTGTTCCCACCTTTCCTGTCCTCTGTCAATTAATTCACCTCTTTGGATTAGCAATCCAAGTTTTCTTTCATTTCAAAATTTGATTCTACTTTTACAACAGAATCATTGAGGACTGTGAGATCTCAGAATTATGACTGGATTAAGGTTTTAAAATAGGCTCAACCTAGTCACTACTGTCTTTCTGCTTGTAACCCTGCCGGAGAATAGGAGGCAGCCTAGACCAAGAATTTCCAAACATGGATGATTTTCAAGGTTACCCAAAGAAATCTTTTAAAAATACAAATTCTTAGGCTCCATCCAGAGATTTAGTAAGTTTGGGATAAAGCATAAGATATAATTCTTTTAAAGCTTCTCCAGATTTGAGAATTGTTGGACTAGATAATTACCTGAAATGTTATTTGCTCAGCAAATGTGCCTTGTGTTTTTCTTTTTTCATTTTGTATTGGGCCATGATTTACTGTCAAAAAAGGGGGAGGAGGGCTTCCTTGGTGGCTCAGTGGTATAAAATCCACGTGCCAGTGTAGGAGCCACAGGTTTGATCCCTGGTCCAGGAAGTCCCCACATGCCAAAGAGCAACTAAGCCCATGTGCCACAACCACTGAGTCTGTGCTCTAGAGCCCAGAAACTGCAGCTACTGAGCCATGCACCGCAGCTACTAAAGCCCACATGCCCAGGAGCCAGTGCTCTGTGATACGAGAAGCCACTGAAATGAGAAGCCTGTGCACCACAGCTAGAGTAGGCCCCACTCACTGCAACCAGATAAAGGACCATGCAGCAGTGAAGACAAGGCCAGCACAGCCAAAAATAAATAAGTAAAATTATTTTTTAATGTGGGGGGAGGAGGAAAGATAATTAAAATATAAGATGCTCCTAATAGATTCCAAATACTATGTTAGGAATTTTTATACCTTTTATCTCATTTAACAATCTCATCATTTAGTAATTACCATCATTTTAAAGATGAGAATACTGGGGCAGAGAATGGATTGGGAGATTGGGATTGACATATATATATTACTATGTATAAAACAGGTAACTGATGAAAACTGACTATACAGGGAAGTCTACTCAGTGCTCTGTGGCGATCTAAATGGGAAGGAAATCCAGAGAGAGGGAACATATGTATACATATAGCTGATTCACTTTGCTGTACAGCAGAAACTTACACGACATTGCAAAGCAGCTACACTCCAATAAAAATTTTTTTAAAAGATGAGAGTATTGGGAACTCCTTGGCAGCCCAGTGCTCTCACTGCTGAGGGCCTGGGTTCAATCCCTGGTCAGGGAAAAAAAAAGATGAGAATACTAAAAGCAAGTAATTTGTACATGGTAACAAACCAGTTAGTGGCAAGAGTAGTAGATATGTTCCACTCCAAAGTCCATGTACATCCTTCCATTCATCTTTTTGTTTTTATAGAACAGATTCCAGATTTGGGGGGTGGGAGTGGATGGAGGGATGGGAGGGGGGGTGAGAAAACAGGCAAAACCAACCAGAGAAGTCCAGAATAGAACAGAATATAATGGCCTATAAACATTAAGATAATTTAAACTCTGTTGACCTTTAAAAATATATATTTATTTATTTACTTGGCTGTGTTGTGTCTTAGTTGCAGCATGTGGGATCTAGTTCCCTGACCAGGGATGGAGCCTGAGCCCCCTGCATTCAGAGTACAGAGTCCTAGCCACTGGACCACCAGTGAAGTCCCTCTAATTGCCCGTTTTGTCCTTCAATTTTTAAGCACTTAATATATTTTCTTTTCACTATATTTAATCTTATAAGTACAGTGTAACTATGTATGTATAAATAAGAGTATTGATCTTTAAAATTCTCCAGGTTCTTTTACAAAGTATTAAATGTTTCTTCATAACATATTCTCTCATTGTTATCTACCTTATTACATTTTACAAAGAGATTGCAATTTTTTTTCCTTGCAGAATCTTTCTAAAACCACAACTTATGAAACTTCATGTCACAGTTCCTTTGATACTGCTGATAGTCTCCAAAAGATGAGAATGATCACTGGACTGCTGGCAATTGAGAAAGAGCTTTAGCAAACCGAGACCATTAAGAAACTGTGCAAGGGAAAACCTTGTTACCAAGACACGGGTTTCTATTTAATTTAAAATGCATCCATTGCAGCTGACCCAACCTTGGTGCCAGTTGATTTCTTGCCAGCTGTGTGGCTCCTATTTAAGGCACCACTTGTAATTAAGTTCTAGAGATTTTTGACTTGATGCATACTACAATCAGTTATGGAAAACAAATCTTCCTAGATTTAAAAGCTACCTCCCAAGTATAGCATTTTATTTCTAATAACTGCCCAATTTCTCTGTAATCTTATTCCCATTAATGAATTCCAAAAACTTTTCAAAGAGAACACCAGCTATATTATTAATAATAGAAACTCCATTATAGTCACAGACTAGCAGAGGCAAGAGCCTTACACTCTCCTTTCACCTTGACTGTGGTAAGACCCAACAGAGCTGGCAAGTAGACAGCTGTAGCAGTTCAAACAGAGCTGACCCTTTCTCATTTTTTAAATTCCAAACTCCCTCTATATGTAATATACATATGTTTCCCCTTTTACAGACTCCTCTTAGTGACAAACCTATTTACCTCTTTTCTGCTCTCTAGGATCCTGCACCCCAAGTCAGGCCTTGGCCATTACAACACTTCTTCCAGAGACCCTTATGCTGTGCCATGTACAGTTCAGTAATACTTTACTAGACATTCCAGCAAGTAAAGTCTTTCATGTCCATTCAGATTTCAGCATGGAAAAAGGTGAGTTCCACTAGTTGAATCTGGTTTCCCCCTTGTTTTCATATTTGTACAAATGTCACTTTATTGGTTTACATTTCTGCTTCCTCGTTTCATCTGCTATGTAACTATGGTGCTATGTAACTATGGCATCTTTCTCAGTCAGCATTTTTGTTCTATCCATTCAACAAACTTTTAACACGTATCTATAATATGCTATGCTTTTCCATTATAACTTACTATTTTCTCCTTTGTTAGCCTGTTATCTTCGTGAGGGCTTGGATTATGTATCATACATGTTTTGTTCCCAACTAGTAGCACAATGTTTGAATGCTGTTGAACTGAAGGATATTCTGAGCAGAACAGCATTAACAAGTGGAAAGAAAAAATAGGCATGACTTTGGGAGGATATTAAATAAATCAGCTGATCTAAAATAAGACAATCCACCCCAAATATAAGTAGGTAGTGCTATATCATGGGAGAGCTTTTACTCCAAGGTCAGACAGTTTGAATGGTAATGAGAAACCACTGAAGGAAGGTTAATTCCGGTAAACTGTTGAGCACCAGAGAGAATGCCTGGCACCAGGACGGGCACGAGAGATAGAGGAGCAAGACAAGGCTTTTAAATCTTACTAGAACCACAATCTCAATCTCAAGAATGACAGAATGATCTCTCTTTGTTTCCAAGGCAAACCATTCAATATCACACTAATCCAAGTCTATGCCCCAACCAGTAATGCTGAGGAAGCTGAATGGTTCTATGAAGACCTATAAGACCTTCTAGAACTAACACCCAAAAAAGATGTTCTCTTCATTATAGGGGACTGGAATGCAAAAGTAGGAAGTCAAGAGCTACCTGGAATAACAGGCAAATTTCGCCTTGGAGTACAAAACGAAACAGGTCAAAAGATAACAGTTTTGCCAAGAGAACCCACTGGTCATAGCAAACACCCTCTCCCAAAAACACAAGAGAACACTCTACATGTGGACATCACCAGATGGTCAATACCTAAATCAGATTGATTATATTATTTGCAGCCAAAGATGGAGAAGCTCTATATAGTCAGCAAAAACAAGACCAGGAGCTGACTGTGGCTCAGATCATGTACTCCTTATTGCCAGATTCAGACTTAAATTGAAGAAAGTAGGGAAAACCACTAGACCATTCAGGTATGACCTAAATCAAATCCCTTATGATTATACAGTGGAAGTGACAAATAGATTCAAGGGATTAGATCTGATAGAGTGCCTGAAGAACTACAGTCAGAGGTTCGTGACATTGTACAGGAGGCAGTAATCAAGACCATTCCTAAGAAAAAGAAATGCAAAAAGGCAAAACGGTTGTCTGACAAGGCCTTACAAATAGCTGAGGAAAGAAGAGAAGCTAAAGGCAAAGGAGAAAAGGAAAGATATACCCATTTGAATGCAGAGTTCCAAAGAATAGCAAGGAGAGATAAGAAAGCCTTCCTCAGTGATCAATGCAAAGAAATAGAGGAAACAATAGAATGGGAAAGACTAGAGATCTCTTCAAGAAGATTAGAGATGCCAAGGGAACATTTCACGCAAAGATGAGCACAATAAAGGACAGAAATGGTATGGACCTAACAGAAGCAGGAGATATTAAAAGGTAGCAAGAATACACAGAACTATACAAAAAAGATCTTCATAACCCAGATAATCATGACGGTGTGGTCACTCACATAGAGCCAGACATCCTGGAATGTGAAGTCAAGTGGGCTTTAGGAAGCATCACTACAAACAAAGCTAGTGGAGGTGATGGAATTCCAGTTGAGCTATTTCAAATCCTCAAAGATGATGCTGTAAAAGTGCTGCACTCAGTAAACCAGCAAATCTGGAAAACTCAGCAGTGGTCACTGCTGGAAAAGGTCAGTTTTCATTCCAGTCCCAAAGAAAGGCAATGCCAGAGAATGTTCAAACTACCACACAATTGCACTCATCTCACATGCTAGCAAAGTAATGCTCAAAATTTTCCAAGCCAGGCTTCAACAGTACGTGAACCATGAACTTCCAGGTGTTCAAGCTAGATTTAGAAAAGGCAGAGGAACCAGAGATCAAATTGCCAACATCTATTGGATCATTGAAAAAGCAAGAAAGTTCCAGAAAGACATCTACTTTTGCTTTATTGACTATGCCAAAGCCTTTGACTGTATGGATCACAACAAACTGTGGAAAATTTTTCAAGAGATGGAAATACCAGACCACCTGATCTGCCTCCTGAGAAATCTGTATACAGGTCAAGAAGCAACAGTTAGAACAAGAGACTGGTTCCAAATCGGGAAAGGAGAACATCAAGGCTGTACATTGTCACCCTGCTTATTTAACTTATATGCAGAGTGCATCATACAAAATGCCAGGTGCTCGCTTCGGCAGCACATATACTAAAATTGGAACGATACAGAGAAGATTAGCATGGCCCCTGCGCAAGGATGACACGCAAATTCGTGAAGCGTTCCATATTTTAAAAAAAAAAAAAAATGCCAGGCTGGATGAAGCACAAACTGGAATCAAGATTGCTGGGAGAAATATCAATAACCTCAGACATGCAGATGACACCACCCTTATGTCAGAAAACAAAGAACTAAAGAGCCTCTTGATGAAAGTGAAAGAGGAGAGTGAAGTTAGCTTAAAACTCAACATTCAGAAAACTAAGATCATGGCATCCGGTCCCATCACTTCATGGCAAATAGATGGGGGAACAATGGAAACAGTGACAGACTTTATTTATTTTGCATGGTTAGTGTTTTATTCTTTGAAGAATGGTTCTGAAACATCACAGTAAGTCAGGTTGAAAGGACAAGTTTAAAATAGTTTTATAAGGATATAACATATGTACTGACTGTTCAATCTATGAAATCTTGATCACAGAGCTTATGATACACCTAGTTAGCAGTAGCACCCAGGTTTTCCAAATAGTCATCATTTCTCTCTTGTTTGCATAGACTTCTTCTCATTGGCTGCCTTCTGCATTTGTTGCATGATCTTAGAGTCCTTCTGCTTCCTCTGAGAAGTAGTTAGGCTATCTTCTTTTCTTTTTCCCTTACTAATTTCCTGGGATTTCTTCATGTTTTTCTGGCGGGCAAGTTCTCGTTGATTTCCACGGGCCATGATAACAACTGGACCAAGCCTGGAAGAGAGCAACTCGGAAAAGGAACGACTTCCTCGCACTCTCAGCCGCTGTCCCCACCCGTTGATCTGGAAGACTGAGCCCCCGCGGGCCCCCCCAATGGGATTCACCTGTCAAGACTTTATTTTTGGGAGCTCCAAAATGACTGCAGATGGTAACTGCAGCCATGAAATTAAAAGACGCTTGCTCCTTGGAAGAAAAGCTATGACCAACCTAGACAGCATGTTAAAAAGCAGACACATAACTTTACCAACAAAGGTCCATTTAGTCAAAGCCAAAGTTTTTCCAGTAGTCATGTATGGATGTGAGAAGAAAGCTGAGTGCTGAAGAATTGATGCTTTTGAACTGTGGTGTTGTAGAAGACTCTTGAGAGTCCCTTGGAAAGCAAGGAGATCTATCCATTCAATCCTAAAGAAAATCAGTCCTGAATATACATTGGAAGGACTGATGCTGAAGCTGAAATTCCAATACTTTGGCCACCTGATGAGAAGAACTGAATCATTGGAAAAGACCCTGATGCTGGGAAAGATTGAAGGCAGGAGGAGAAGGAAACAACAGAGGATGAGATGGTTGGATGGCATCACCGACATGATGGACATGAGTTTGAGTAGGCTCCGGGAGTTGGTGATGCACAGTGAAGCCTGGCATTCTGTAGTCCTTGGGGTCGCAAAGAGTTGGACACGACTGAACAGAACTAAGAACTGCACAGGCTGATTAGTTATACACATAGGATGCTAGATGGCAGAAAGAAAGGAGTATTTGTATCAAACCTGGGTGTTAAGAGTCAGGTTTTACAGGAGAAGTAACCTGTAGAAGGATGACCACGACTGAGGTAGATGTGAAGAGAACAGGACATTCCAGGCAATACAGAGCCCTGGGAAAGTTTTCAAAACTAAGTTTAAAGTATATACTGGCAGTACACAAAATGGCTAAGAATGGAAGGTAAGGAGACTAGCAAATGCAATTTATGTTGCAGTGATCCAAGCATGAATTGACAAGTGTCTAGGCCAGAGTAACAGAAATACTAACAGAGGTGTCAGATATGAGATATTTCAAAGGATGAGTTAGCAAGATTTGGATATAGGAATGAAAGAAAGGGTGTCAAAAGACAACCAACGTTGACCGTGGGTAACTAGAAAAACAATATTAACAGAAATAAGGCCATGAAGAGGTGGTTTGATAGAGAAGTGATTAAACATGTTCAAAGCTTGCCTTTCTTCCACAAACCCTTTACTGATCTCACCAACTCTGACTACTTCATCCTATATCCCCTTAATTTCCACTTATACATCATTATTTAATATCCCCTGACATGCTCACTAACCAGTAATGGCATCCTTACCTTAAGTTCAATTATGGGTTCCCTGGGACTGTTTCATATTTGGTGAACTCCTTCATAGAGGCCAACAGTATGCTAATAGTGAATACTCAAAACTGAGTTCATTTCCTTTTGAATTTGCATGCTATTTTTCCTTCCTACCCTAATCCAGTTGACTAAACAGGGCCTCTGACGTTCCTGCTCAGTTCCTCCTCTTTTCTTCAGGGGTTTATGTCTGCCTGATCGAGGTTCGCCCCCAGTCAGAAGAGCTGCTCCAGGTCCTGAGCACCGCTGACACCTCAGTCTACGGTCGGGCCACACTTGTCAGTGAGCGTAGCAAGAATGGAATGCAAAGAATCCTTATTCCTTTCATCCCAGCCTTTTACATCAACCAGTCAGAACTGGTTCTTAGCCACAAAAAAGACGTCGGGGAGCTAAGAGTACTGGGAGTGGATAGAGTTCTCGAGAAACTAGAGGTATGTTAAGGACTGAAGCAAAACAGATCAGGGTTTTGAAAATGAAATTTTTCATTCTTAGTCAGGGTAAAGGAATAGATACTGAACCACTTGATAAAATTCACCACAAAAAAAAAAAAAAAATTCACCACAGGAAATTCCTAAAACAGAAAATCTGTCCACTTCATAATGCCATGGGGGCTCCCAGAGTCCAATATCTAAGTCGTGAACCTTGTCTGGAAGATAATACAAATACATATATATATATATACAAACACACACGCACACACCACCAATACTATCCTGACAGTTTTAGAATGCTAAAAACTTTTGAAGGCTATATTATTCTCATACAGATGGTTTTCTTCCCCTACCCTTCAACACATCTCTGTGAAAAAGTGACTGGTCAGCTAGCTAGAACTAGAAATCCAGATATCTTACTGTATATGATTGGAATGTACTGACACAAAACTGACTTTTCTTCTTTCAAACAAGTTCCATTTTCTTTTCTCCAAGGTCTTCCCCAGCTCCCCAGTTCTAGTGGTCTCTGGCCGTAGGCACTCTTCGCTCACACCTGGCCTGGCCATTTACCCCGTAAGAGTAGTCAACTTCACATCCCTCCAGCAGATGGAATCACCTGTCTTCATCAACATTTCCTGTGTGCTCACCAGTCAAAGTGAGGCTGTAAGAGTGAGAGCTATGAAAGCTAAGTCTGGTGCAGGTGAGCATGGGGGGGCGGGGGGCCTATTTTTAATCTAGAGGCAAAAAGAATGTATTACAGTTTAGTTTAGAATTTAATTAATGGGAAACATTCAGCCACTTGATCAAGATTATTCAAACTAGCTGGGACATGGATCTTTATTCTCAAAGCCTACCCTATAACTATAACCTTCAGGTAGCCTTCTTATAACTTGTTTAGTCACTGTCCCAGGCTCCCAGTGTCGCAGGCTCCTCTTTGGTAGTGAGTTAGCAAGATTCTCCAAGTAAGGATACTGGAGTGGGTTGCCATCTCCTTCTCTAGGTCTCCTGCTTGGCAGGTGGATTTTTTTTTTACCACTGAGCCACCAGGAGACTCAGGTTGGATCCCTGGGTCAGGAAGATCCCCTGGAGGAAGAAGTGGCAGCTCACTCTAATTATTTTTGCCTGGAAAACCCCATGGACAGAGAGGAGCCTGGCGGGCCCCAGTCCATGAAGAGTCAAACACAACTTAGTGACCAAGCGTGAATGCAGTTTAACATGAGTTTACCAGCTTCAAAAGAATACTTCTTGCCCTGTTTTAAGCCCTTTGATAAAGTTTGATTTAATCCAGAAGTATTTAGCAAATCTTTGTGCATCAATCAGTAAATGGTAGTAATCCTAGAAGCAAGACTTAGCTCTGACAAATCCTGACTCTACCTTCACCCAGTTCAGAAATGATGCCAAGTTTGTGTGGGATGGTTAACAGTCATGTCTCTTTTGTGACCCCATGGACTGTTGCCTGCTAGGCTCCTCTGTCAATGGGATTTCTTAGGCAAGAATACTGGAGGGGGTTGCCATGCCCTCCTCCAGGGTATCTTCCCAACACAGGGATCAAGCCCAGGTATCCAGGCATTGAAGATTCTTTACCATTTGAGACACCAGCGAAGCCCTTTTTTTTTTTCTTTTAGTACAAGCAACCTCAAATTATTCTTCAGAGTAAAGCAGTTTAACAGTGTTAAGTTGTTAAACAGTTGTGCAACAGTTTAGTGAGAGGTTAAGAGCAGTTAAGAGCCCAGAGGGAGAGGGCCTATACCAGGGTTGCAGAACAGGAACTATGTATAGGGGCCTGGTGACAAAAATCTGGAATGGCAATTTGGTGAGGCAGGAAGAGTTCATTTCTAGACACTGAAGAATTTGAAATAACCAAGGCAAAGTATGCTTCAAAAGACATAAGTCTTAACTTTTATTGAAGACAAAGTTATATACAAATCATGTTCCCTAGAAATGATAGCTGAATAAAAAAGGACAAGTGGCTCCTGGGTCATTGTTTCAGGTTAGAGGGATTCAAAGTTGAAGGATGTCACCTGGAGTTAAAATACACAGGAAAGATAACAGGCATTTTACAGTGGCAGAGAATTTAAACATTCTTTTGCAAACTGAAAAGAAAGGCTCAAGAATTGTAGTTTATTATGTTAAGAATGATAAAAAGCCAAAAAGGTAGAGGCACCAAGTGCTGTTCACCCCTTTTTCTCTGGTAAGAAACAAAAAGAATTTCCTAGAGGGCTAAGTTTTGAGTGCTTAAGCTAGACATCTCAGGAGCATACAATTTTTAAATGTGACATCTGTCCTGGATATATTAAAAAAACTATCTTCTTTTATTCTGCCAATGCGTAGATCAGTGTGACGGTTCAGGTGTTCTCCAGAAGTTCGCAGGTTCTTACCAGATTCTCCTCTTTACCCTCTTTGTGGTGCTGGCATCAACAGCTTTCCTCTTTCTAGGTAAGGAGTCCTTATATTCAGCACCGTGGAATTTAGACTTGGAAACTGCCTTCATTTTATTTCACAAACTAAATGAGGATGAAAATTAGCTGTTTATATCACATCTAATTTGGGACATGCAATTGAAACTGACTTATCTGCCCTACCCAACTTACTGAGAAGCAATAAACTTCATGTGGCAAACAGCTACCACTCAGAAGTGGAAATCACCGCTAAACTTTAAATTGTTAACTAGTTTTGTTCAAATACATAGCGATAGGTGATTCAAGCAACATAACACATACCGTCATCTACACGTGCATTTCCCATCTTTCAGCCAAAAGTTGGAATACCTCTAAAATTCACTGAATAAAAATTTCCTGTTAAGTATAGAGAATTATTTAATTTGAAGCATTACTTTTTTTTATAGCAATACTTAAGAACGGACTTGACCCTTAAGGCCTTCCTCTAGTGAAAACAGATCTCCTTGTTGACATCTCTCTTCTTCTTTTTCTAGCATACAATGCCTTCCTAAACAAGATACAGACAGTTCCAGTTGTTTACGTACCAACTCTAGGTACACAGTCAGGTAAAGAATCACCATCTGTTATCTTCAAAAAAACTCAGGTACCACCCTCATTCACCTTTATTCATCCGTCTTCTATTTCCTTTCCTCCTTTACCTCTAGGTTCTTACACATCCACACGGTCTCCCCCTCCTTTCATGAGTCCACAACCCCCACCAGCCCAGAATCGGCTGCAACACTGGCTGTGGAGTATAAGACACTAACCTCTGCTTGGACAGTCTTTAACTATAGGGGACTGGAGAGTTCTAGCCCCAGACCAGGTGCTAGCAGCAACCTCTACACTCATACGCCTCCAAACAAGGCTTCTGAGAACTGTAAATAAAGGATCTTAAGCTGTTTTATATTAAAGTGGTGTGCTGGATTGCGTTTTAAGTATCAACTGTCAGTTCTTAATTCTAAGAAAACATAAAAGTGAAAGGAAATACCCCATTTACATACTATTCCAGTTTTTAATCAAGCTCTGCAGATTTATTCCTAGGGATAGCAATGTCCCAAACGGACTTTTTAAGTTCTTGGCCACTTACTTGCCCCAAATGACTCTAGAATCCACTCTTCTGGTTGCCCCTGAATACGTGAGGTAGGAACTTCCTAGCAGTAAAACAAGACAATAAACAGGATGTATCCAAAACTTGTTTATTGGGATGGTCTCCCGTTCATCTTGATACAGGGTGCTTTTAGTGCTGCTTCCGTCTGAAAGAGCATCCTGCCAAAAAAAAGTTCCAAAGGTTAACTGATAGCAGCCTACTTACCCTGCCTGAACCCCACAAAACAAGATGCCTCTAACCCATAGGAAACCTACATCTCTATTTTCTTCAACTCTTTTAGCTTCTCCCTAGTCACTAGACATCAGATTCAGCTCATATGAAGCCCTTTTATCACCCATCCACCCAGCTTTAGACAGTAGCACTTTGAGATGTTTCCCGATTATGCATTTGGAAGACATAAGGGAAAAAAGTATAAAAATTACATTAAACCATTTACCTTCTGTAAGCCTTGCTTTTCCTCCTGTAGGCTGGCAGAGGACAGTAGAGCAGCCAACACACAAAACTACTGTTTGTGCATGGCTAAAGACGGTGGTGATTTTATAGCATCCTGGGGGGAAACATCAACGAGTTACCCTTTTTTCCCCAAACCTTTCTTCACTTAAACATATGCTGCCATGCATTAACTCTAAAACAAGTATACTATGAAAATTCTTGGAATTTACTTTCCTAGTCTAAACTTGATTATCTGGCTCTAGGTATACATCAAAGTCAACTCAAAAGCAACCTTGACCATGTGCCCCAAACTATGGATTTTCTGAGCAATCATCATCATCCAAAAAACTATTCAAAAGTCAAAGAGAAAAATCCTGTACTTGGTGAGGAGAGATGCTCAGTAACTGGTGAACATATCTACCCCTTTGCCGCCAGGAATTAAGTACATAAATTACCACAGAAGCCCAACATTATCATTGCAGTGTTTCCCAACACAAGGGTTGTGGTCTACACAGAGTTTTGAAGGGGACTCTCTCTGGATCACTCCTCCTCAAACGCAAAATTTTACTCATCTCTAACATTCAAATTTGAATACATTAGGGCTTCACGGATACCTTTTTTCAACTCGTGGGGTTCAGTGCCTTCCCCACTACTACATGTTATCTCCTCACCTGGGCATTTTACATCCATGAAATAGGAATTGGGGCTCTGCACCAGGCGCTTCTTCTTGTGTTTCCTCTTCTCCTCTTCTGGAGAGGGATGAAGAAGATCCTTTGCGAGCTAACAGAGGCAGAAATGTAGAGATTTAGAAACCAATGGTGAACATGGATGCTCGAAAACAGCCCACACTGCCACATAACGGGGAGAGCTCGCCCCTTGTCGCCCCTGGTGTCTGCGCAGCTGGGCCGCCATCTTATTGCCTCTCCGCTCCCGTCCATGCACGGGTCCCAGCTGGCCTCTGCGGCCCCTGTAGTTACTTGTCCTGGGAAGTGCGGAGGGCAAATGAGGGCCTTCTGTGATCCCAAATCAGCGTGAGAGGAGCGTGCAGACAGAAGAACGAGATCTCCACGGAAACCTAGCCGGAGGAACTCACAGGCATGTTCTCGTGAGGAGGTCGTCACCGCCGGAAAAGGGCGGAAGTGGAAATCCTGATCCTTAAATTCCCCGTCCCGCAGGAAATGACGTTAGGGCCTATCGCCGCCATGTTGAGAAGGTCCTTCACTCATGGTCTTGGGCCTTGGGGCGAAGTGGGGGCTGCCATTTTGGGAAGGTCTCTAAATGACAAGACTCAGATGAGTCGCCATGTTAAGAGAGTGAGCTTGGTATCTTAAGGTCAGTGTCTGGTCCCCGTCAAGGGGTAAATAGACATTTTTAAAAATTCGCGCTACACTTTAACAACAGGAACTGGTTAGGAAAACAGACTGAGTCATATCTGTGACTTGTTAAATTTCTTTACTATTTTTCTTTTTTTCTTTACTATTTTTCAATTGGTTTAGTTTGCCCATTTTTAACAATTCAGTAATGTAAATATAAAAAAAAGCAAGTTCTCATCTTCTCCGCACTTTCAGCCTATTTCTAGGACTAACCGTTGTTAATTTTATTCTCTCCTTTCCATCTTTCTCTGTAATAATTATTACATTAGTCACTTCTGTATCGTTCGGACTGCTTTTAATGTTAATCTTCACAACTCTGTCTTTACATTCCCACATCCTTTCCGCCACATTTTCATCAGAACTGCCTTTCCAAGACTTCTAATCTTGGCAGCACTGACACTCTGGACAGGGAATGAAAAGAAAGAAAAAAGACCAAATCATTATCTTCTACAGTAATGATCAAAGGGTTAAAATGTCCATTTGTCGTAAAGGAGGAACAAAGATGACTCAAATGGTATATGGGGACCTGGTTAATTCCAAAGGAATAGAATTGGACAAGGGATGTGAGTTCTTGTCAAGGATATGCTGGCAAACGTTTAACCATTGACTTTATGGCGGGGAGCCCTGATTTGTCGTCCTCACTAATTTCAATGGAAAAAATACTCTCAGCTTGGCCAGTTTCACCATAACCAATGTTACATCATTAAACACGATTTGGAAAGCAGGATCTGTCTTCATGAGCCAGTGATAATTGGTTCCAGCACACTACTGTTGCTGTTCAGTTGCTCAGTCATGTCTGGCTCTTTGCAACCCCATGGACTGCAGCAGGCCAGGCTTCCCTGTCCTTCACTATCAGAGTTTGCTCAAACTCTTGTCCATTGAGTCAGTGATGCTATCCAACCATTCATCCTCTGTTGGCCCCGCCCCTTCTCCTCCTGCCTTCAGTCCTTCCCGCGTCAGGGTCTTTTCTAATGAGTCCACTGTTTGCATCAGGTGGCCGAAGTATTGGAGCTTCAGCATCAGTCCTTCCAATGAATATTAAGGGTTGATTTCCTTTAGGATTGACTGGTCTGATCTTGCTGTCCAAGGGACAACTCTCAAGAGTCTTCTCCAGCACCACAGTTCAAAAGCATCAATTCGGGGGGTTCAGGATGGGGAACACATGTAAATCCATGGCTGATTCATGTCAATGTATGGCAAAACCCACTACAATATTGTAAAATAATTAGCCTCCAACTAATAAAAATAATTGGGGGGGGGGGGGAAAGCATCAGTTCTTCCCTTAGCCTTCTGTATGATTTGGCACACTACTGATGGGTGAGAAAAACCTCTGAGGAAGTGACATGTTCCCAGGTGGCTCAGTGGAAAAGGATCCAGCTGCCAATGCACTAGATGCAGTTTCGATTCCTGTGTTGGGAAGATCTCCCGGAAGAGGAAATGGCAACTCACTCTGACATTCTTGCCTGGGAAATCCCATGGACAGATGAGCCTGGCAGGCTACAGTCCATGGGGTCGGAAAGAGTGGGACACAACTGAGCGACTGAGCACGCGCACACCGAAAGACAAGAAATTAAACAAGCAGCAATCTGGGAGAACAGCATTCTAGGCAAGAGTTTGTGAATACAAAACCAGAGACCAGGAAGAGCCTACCATAATTGAGGAGGCAAAGGCATTATTGCAGAAGCTCTGAGAGCTAGTGGGAGAGAACTGTGGAGATGAGGTTCCAGTGAAAGCAGGTATCCAACAGCATAAGTGACATGGGTTCAATCCCTGAGTCAGGAAGATCCCCTGGAGAAGGAAATGGCAACCCACTCTTCCCATTATTGCCTGGAAAATCTCATGGACAGAGGAGCCTGGCGGGCTACAGTCCATGGGGTCGCAAGAGTCAGACATGGAAAAAAAAATCAGACACAACTTAGCAACTAAACAACAACAGCAATTTAGAGAGGTGAAAAAGAATAGTCTGTTGCTGGGATGAAAAGTCCAGATTCAGACAAAATAAGATGAAATGAAAAAGAACCAATAGGTTTTTGTCAGACAAATCCATGAAAACTGAAGAATAATTTAAAGCATTAGTGAGAGATGGTCTGACCAGCAGGGAGAAGTAGAGAATACTCAGGTTTTGTAATACAACTTGAAGACATAATGGGTGGTGAGATAAAGGATAAAAGAGGATTGAATAGTTGTCTGTGAGAGGGACAAACACTGGCACACAGTATGACAAGGATAACTGAAGTGACCAAAGATGCCTTTTCATAACCAGTACACTATGTTTATAGAAGGACTATTCTACTGACCTGCTATTAGAAAAGCAGATATTTTGAATATTTTTTCCAAAGTAAAGATAAAGTTGGTTTTGTGTAGCCATATTCTCCATATTTCAGCTTTCTGGTTGCCAAGGCTACACATTCCCAGTCTGTTCATTAGTGTGTTAGGAGTACTGCCTCCGGACTGTGTTAAAAGATCCACATCTCCTCAAGAGAATGGCGCGAGACATTGGTAGTCTCAATCTCTGTCTTCCTGAGCTGGCCTGTCAGAGAATTCATACACAGGTTCCCAGAAGGAAGACTGTTCAAGATGAAGCTCCAGAATGTATCTAGGGTTAGGGTTAGGGTTAGGGTCAGGGCTTGGAGACTGGGAGAGGGAGTGTGTGGAACTGATTCTATAGTATAATTAATTTTGGAGCTGATTCTATAGTATAATTAATTTTAATTTTCACTCTGTTCCACCAGGGGGCAGACTGACTCAACAAATAGCCACCAACTCCAGCCATCCCGCTTTTTTCAAAAGGAGTTGGAATTCTAAAATTAAGAGCTTGGAACAGTAACACCAGAATTCTAGAACTGCCCCAGAAGGATTCTATTTTTCTTGAGTACCCCTTTCAAAAATCAGTCCCCAATTTTTGCCAACTCCTGTGATATCCTGGCCTTCACCCTTATTCCCCCAAACTTTCCTTTTCCCCGAATTCCTCTAAAACTCCTCTTCCCCTGCTCATTCTGATTAAACCTCCACTTCACCCCAGCCTCTCTGACTTCTGACTGGAAGAGTGAAGTCAAAAGAGGGGGATGATAGTAAGCAAAAAACTGCAAAATGGCTAGGGAGACAGGCCAGCGTTGGCTGGGAAGGGAAAGCCCAGGGAGCAGGAGGCTGGGCTGGCCGAGGAAGCCAGCAGAAAGAGATGGGCGGGCACGGGGTGGGGCCCAGAGGAGTGCCGCCTCTCCTCTTTCCCAGAGCCTGGGCGGAGAGGGAGGAAAACTTCCTGGCCAGGGCTCCGGCCCGCTCCCTTTGCCAACCCTCCAGTCCCGCCTACCGGTGCCCTCCGCTTCCCCACCCCTCTCCCGGCACCCCCAGTGTCCGCCATGGCCAAAGCCTACGACCACCTCTTCAAGTTGCTGCTGATCGGGGACTCAGGGGTGGGCAAGACTTGTCTGATCATTCGCTTTGCAGAGGACAACTTCAACAACACTTACATCTCCACCATCGGTGAGCCCACTGGCCATATCCTGGATCCCCAACTACCCCATACCCTCATTCCTAGGCTCTTGGATTACTAGTGGCCTGCTTTAGAGTCAGGCTTCTGGACTCCAGCCCCTCAACCTCTCTCTCAGACCCATCCCCCTTATATATCTCAGGATGGTACCCAAATCTCTAACCTCTCTGAGACCTCCAGATTACTCCTCAGGTGTGCCTGTGCCAGCCCCTTATTTTCTTGGTACCACCTGTCTCCCTTGTCTCCATAAATCCACATGAACCTGTGTCTGTTTCCCTCTCAGCTCCTCTTCCCCCACCCTCATCCATCTAGAACTCTTGATCCATTCTCCACATTTCCTGTATCCCCTTTTCCCTGATCATCTGTCTCCCAGTTTTGCCAGCCTCTTTCTGTCCCAACTGAGTTACAAACTCTCCCACTGCATTCCAGCCTTACCATCTACTTTCCAGTCTCTCTGCCCCTCAACTTATTAGGTGGTTGGGGAGGGTGGCACAGAGGGGCTGGGTGTGCTAGAGAGTGGCCCAAGTACTGGGATCATGAATATGCAGTCAGCCTGGTAAGGAAGGTGGGACTGAGGGGACTTTTGGGGTCTCTGAGTCAGCCCGGTGACTCAGCCTCCTCCCTGGAGCTCCTCACTGGTTCGGGGGAGGTACACAAGTTTCCACTAAGAACATTGTCTCCTCTCCTCCCCCTCATCATTCTTAACCTCCTCTGGCCTGGGAAGTAAGACCAGGAGAGTCTCAAGACAATTCTGGTTAGAAAGTGGAGGGGAAAATATCCCTATACCATATTTCAGTCTCAGGGGAATCTTGTTTAGACTCAGATTTTCTTGTTTCCAAGCCTGGCATACTATTAATTCACAGGGACTGGTATCAGCTTCCTTTTTCCTTGCTCTTCACCCTGTAGGGTCAGGAGGCTACGTGGGATAATGGAGAGTAGAGGGTTCTAAGAAAACAGAAGGGAAAAGAAATTAGAAAGTAATATTTTGGGGGAGACAGATTGAATTGAGAGAGTTGTCAGCTGGCATGGCTGAGTGGACCCAAGAAGTGCCGTAAAGGCCTTCAGCCTCCTTGCAGAGTTTTCATCTTCTTTCCCACAAAGTCTATAAGATCTAAGTAAAAACAATACGCTTGCTGTGCAAGTACAGCTTTGAGAAAATCCCCGTAGTTTCATACTTCCTGCAAGACTGCTTCCCAAGTGCCTTCCCTGCAGAATTTCTGCACTGCTCCATTCCTGTCCCTCTCACCACACACTTGCACGTACACATACATACATGTCTTTATTTCAGTGTACCCTCTCCACCCCTAGGAATTGATTTCAAGATCCGCACTGTGGATATAGAGGGGAAAAAGATCAAACTGCAAGTCTGGTGAGTGAATCCCCCAGGACTTCAAAAAATCTCTCTTCCTGCTCACTCAACTATTTTCAACTTTTTTGTAATTCTGTTGCCTGTCCTGGACCCAGAGACTCCTCTGAACTTGGCAACTGTCTAGTAGCTCAACTGTCTGTTGAGCTATAATGTGGAAACAAGCTCTCAACAGTTAAATAGCAAGTAGCAAAATTAAGACTTGACTGTCTGTCCACTGGAGAGCCCATAAAGCCAAGAGTAGAGGTTTGACCTGACTACCCTGAGGAAACTAGAGACCCTGAGGGTGTCAAGTGGTAAGAGGCTTAATGGAGGCATTATGATACAGTAGACAAGAGGAGAATGTGGTTCAATCCTGTTCTGTTACAGAATGAACTTCATTAGTTATTTCTCTTCTCTAAATCTGTTTCCTCCTTTGTAAAATAGAGGCAGTAAAGCATGTCTCAGAAGGATAGAGTGAAGATTAGGTAAAATGACATAAATAAAATGATGTCTACACAGTGCTTGGCACAGAGTAAACAATAAAATATCTATCTCTTCAGCTGTTACTTTGCTCAGTATCAGCCAAACAGTCTCTTATCCCTGTTTCCCTTTATCGTTTTCCTGATTCTGTTCAACACTCCTTGTTGCAAAAGCTAAATTCTTAGGGGATGGGAGTGGAATTCTCTCTTTGGAGACCTCTTCCCTCTATCTCACCCCATGAAATATTCTACCCCTTCAGGGACACAGCTGGCCAAGAGCGATTCAAGACAATAACTACTGCCTATTACCGTGGAGCCATGGTATGAAGCATATTTCTGGACAAGGGATGATGCAATAGAATGTACGACTACAGAGGGACAGGAGTTGGGGCAGAGAAAAATGGGGAGGGGCACAGTGTGGGTTGCAGGGGGCCCCATGTGGCCTGGTGATTAGTCTTGTGGATAGAATTTACAGGGTCACTTAGAGGGCAGTGGGAAGCCTGAAGAGGGGCATATGGTACAAGGCTCCATTATGAACTCTGCCATTCCCCAGGGCATTATCCTAGTGTATGATATCACAGATGAGAAATCCTTCGAGAATATTCAGAACTGGATGAAGAGCATCAAAGAGGTGAGAACAGTTCCAGAGAGGTGGGGGAATTGGGTAGAGCCTAGAGGATGAAGGAACCTGTGAAAATGAGCAGGACCCAGCTTCTACTCTTATCGTTGTTCCCAGAATGCCTCGGCTGGGGTAGAGCGCCTCTTACTGGGGAACAAGTGTGACATGGAGGCCAAGAGGAAGGTGCAGAAGGAGCAGGCTGATAAGGTAAGAGCTGGTTGGGCAATGTTCCAGAACTGGGCCAGGAGGGCCCAGGTAAGGCCAGATCACAGAGGACTTGGCCGCTGCCCTTTGTCCAACTCTCTTCTTACCACTTCTTCCCATGCAGTTGGCTCGGGAGCATGGAATCCGATTTTTTGAGACAAGTGCTAAATCCAGTATGAATGTAGATGAGGTGAGACATGCCCCATCCTTCACCCCCCAAAGAGCACCGGAAGACAGACTTATGCTCCCCTTCAACCTATCCTCACCAATCTCACCTTTCCTTATTAGGCTTTCTGTTCCCTCGCACGGGACATCTTACTCAAGTCAGGAGGCCGGAGATTGGTGAGTTGGTTGTGCTGGGCTAAGTACAGCTGGGTGTGTGAGAGTGTGTGTGTGGTGGGGGTAAAAACTGATGAGGGGAACAATGCTAATACTGCCTGTGAGGGTGGATCTCCTTTAGTTAATGGCCCCAGCCAGCCATTCTCACCCTGAGCCCTGTACCTTCTCCCTCTAGAAAAACAACAACAAGCCCCCCAGCACTGACCTGAAAACCTGTGACAAGAAGAATACCAACAAGTGCTCCTTGGGCTGACGACTCCTTTCTGCCTCTCCACCCTAAGCCTGGGGACTGAATCTGAGGAAGGCAGGGCTGAGGGGCTGGGCAGGGGAGAAATAGCAAATGGGGCTTGGAGGGGGAGAGATGGGTAGATGGTAGAAGAATGGGGAGAATATGGAGAAGAAAAAAAAGAAGGAGAGAGAAGGAACGAGGAAAAGAAAGGAAGCAGGATAGAGCGGGAAGGAGAGGCAAGAAAAAGGAAACGAGTTGGGAAAGTGGAAGAAGGTGAGAAGGAAGTAGGAAGAGAGGGAGGAGGAAAGGAAGATAGATGGTCCTAGGCCTCAGACCTTCTCTGGGTTTCCAGGGCAAATATAAATGTAAATAAATAGTTGATTTATTCTGTTATGGGATCAGGCTTTAGGGTCCTGAGAGAGGCTGGCTCAGTACCACCCTCTGAAGGTTTGGTCCTATGCTGTCACTCTGCATGGTCTTTCTCAGTATTAAAGGCCACCATTTGCACAAATGTTCCTGGTCTGGGTAACTCTTGTTGTTGTCAGAATCACTCTCTACTCGTAAACCTAATTCTTGTCTCTCTGAGCTGGTTCATCTGCCTGAACCTGGCTGGGTTCCTGTGCTACCTAGTCTGCAGGTCTCAGACCTTCCCAGCTGTTTAATTGATGAGGAAGACAAGGAGCAGAGATTCTCTGAAAGTCTGTACATCCTCTTTCCAGTATGGGATTTAGAGGACCCTGGCAGGCAGAGTCTTGTCCAGGAGATTCTAAGAGAAGGACTCTTTCCTGGGCCTTCCCAGGAGAGTGATAGCCCTAGCCTCAGAGAAACAGGAGAACCAGTATTTTTTTATTCAGTGATTTCTGCAAGCATCTTTGATTCTGCCAAAAATCCCTTTAAGTAAGTAGTAAGCATTATTACCTGCTCTGATAGGAGAAGAAAATGAGACAGAAAAAGGATTCATTTAGTCATAAACATTTATTGAGCATCTACTCTGTGCCAAGCACAGTGGTCAAGTTAAAATAACCTCTGGGTGGTACTTAAAGGAAGAGGGACAAGTAAAATTTAACACAAACAGCCCCTAACGACTGAATAACAAAGAAGCAAAACTACTGACATGAACAAAAAACTTAGGCTTGCGTTCCCTTAAGTATACATAGACCCTATTTGTTCTTCACAGTATTTTTTTTAGTTTCCAATGTTTTTAAGAAATATTGTCTTCTAAATAGCATTTGCACTGTACAAATGCTTGTTCAGAAAAAAAAATTGAACAAATAGATTTTATAATTAGATGGTTTTGTAGAATTTGCATTTTAATTAGTATTTCTATAGTCCCCTAAATATGCTCCATAAATTTATGCTTATACCAACATTATATAAATATGCTCTTGCCAGCACTATTTTTTTAAATATTTTAAATCTTTGAAAAGGAAAAGACATGTTTTGATTTGCATCTGTTTGATTAGTAAATTTGCAATTTCTTTTTAAAATTTAAATTAATTTTTTATTTTATTTTATTGTTTAAATTAATTTTTAAATTGAAGGATAATTTCATTACAGAATTGTGTTGGTTTCTGCCAAACATTAGCATGAATCAGCCATAGGTGTACATACGTCTCCTCCCTCTTGAACTTCCCTCCCAGTTCCCTCCCCATCCTACCCCTCTAGGTTGTTACAGAGCCCCAGTTTGAGACCCCTGAGCCATACAGCAAATTCCCATTGGCTATTTTACATATGGTAATGTAAGTTTCCATGTTACTCTCTCCATATATCCCACCATCTCTTTCCTACCTTCCTCCCCGCACCACCCCCCACCCCCACCCCACTGTGTCTATATGTCTGTTTTCTATGTCTGTGTCTCTATTGCTGCCCTGCAAATAATTTCATCAGTACCGTCTTTCTAGATTCCATATATATGTGTTAGTATATGGTATTTTTATCTTTCTGACTTACTTCACTGTGTACAATAGGCTCTAGGTTCATCCACCTCATAGAACTGACTCAAAAGTGTTCCTTTTATGACTAAGTAATATTCCACTGTATGTATATACCACAGCTTCTTTATCCAGTCATCTGTCCATGGACATCTAGGTTGCTTCCATGTTCTAGCTATTGTAAATAGTGCTGCAATGAATTCACAGTATTTTTTTTAAACAGCAAAATTATCTCACAGACTTGATCTTTTACCAAGATGATGAAAATGTCAGATTTGGTTTAGACAAAAGTACCACTATAAGTTTTACTCAAAGATATGATCGATGTTCAAGGCATTTAAAACATCCCCAAGCCTACGGTGTAGAAGTGGATAGCACAACCCTGGAGTCATCAGCAAAGTCTTTTTGTGTGCTGCTATTTCTGCTGGTAAAAGACAAGACTCAGAAAAAAAAGAGTATGACAGTGCCAAGAGAAGGACTCAGAAAATTATTTGGTACATGAATTAAGTCTCTAAGTTTCAATGGGGTAATAATCCTTATTATCTGTGGCTTATGTTTGAATTCTGTACTGGAGCCCAGCTAGTTTAATTCACTCAAGAGATGAGAAAAGACTTGCATTTTGTGAGTCCCGGGAAGAAGACTGACTGGCCTGTTTGTCATACCCCAGAGTGGATATTTTAAAATCCAGTTTCAGCATAGGGAACCCTATTCAGTTGCTTGGTACAACTAGTGGGACTGAGTAAGGAGTAACAGAATACTATGTTTTGACCAAAACTTATCATAGCTTAAAAATCCTGAGGGGAAAAAACCCCATGCCCTACTTTCTATTACATACAACTATTGACAAATAATACACAGACAAACAGTAACCTAAAGGGACAAATTAACAGTTACCAGCAAAATTAAAACTCAGCCCTCACCAGGCTGTTGGTTTCTCATCTCCCACCCAATGATCTTTCCAGTCTGTTAGTTCTTGTCCTTAAGCAGTCAGATTTCAGTCTGACGGGAAGACAGAATTTATGGGACATAGCACCAGATATACTGTTTGTTTGTTTTTTTGGCTGTGCTGTCTTTGTTGTTGTGCACAGGCTTTCTCTAGCTGTGGTAGGTGGAGGCTACTCTTTGTTGCAGAGCACAGGCTTCTCATTGAGGTGGTTTCTCTTGTGGAGGAGCACAGGGTCCAGGCCCACAGACTCAGCAGTTGCAGCATGCAGGCTTTAGAGCACTTGGGCTTCAATAGTTGCAGTGTGGTCTTGGTAGTTGTGGCTCACGGGGTTAGTTGCCCTGAGGCATGTGGAATCTTCCAGGATCAGGGATTGAACCCGTGTCCCCTGCATTGGCAGGTGGATTCTTATTAATTGGGCCATTGTAAGAGTCCACATCACACATAATGTTAATTTCCAAAAGTGCTCTAGCCCTTATGGCTGTGGGGGAGAGTAGCTGTGGCCTTTAGGCTAGAAAGACTTCTTGAGGGAGGAGAGTTTGGAGCAGAAATAACAAGGAAAAAGTATGGGAATAATTTCTTTGATCTTGAAAGGCAGGATATAGATTATTAATAGGGCCTAGATTTACTTGAAAGTGTTAGTTGCACAGTCATGTCTGACTCTTTGTGACCCCATGGACTGTAGCCCACCAGCCTTCTCTGTCCATGGAATTCTCCAAGCAAGAATGTTGGCATAGGTTGCCATTTCCTTCTCCAGGGGACCTTCCTGACCCAGGGATTCTTCCCGACCCACATTCTGCCAAGGTTTGACTTCACAGGGATGGAAAACAGGCACAAATCTGTGGTCTGGGAGTTAAAAGTCTGGGCTTAGGTCTCAGCTCTCCTACTAGCTGTATGATCTTGGACAAGTAACAGACTGAGCTTATTCATTAAACAGGGACAATACCAACTGACTCGATTATAGAAGAGAATCAAAATGAGCTAAACCTTAAATTCAAAAAGTATGATAGAAATGTGAGGCAATAAAAGAGAACAAAGTATTTTAATGAATATTTCCTTTGCATCTTTCAATCCCATGGACAGGTGGGCTACAAGGGGTCACAAAGAGTCGGATACGACTTAGCGACTAAACAACAAGAAGGTCCCATCTGAGTAGAACTGAGTGGGAGCCCAGAGACAGGGGAAGCCTTCACATTCACAAAGTTTCGGATATTGCTGCCCCTTGAGGGAGGAGAAAGTAACAGTTTTGTCTTCATCTCTGGAACGCCAACCCAGCTTCTCCCCTTGATCATCGTTCAAGATGGGAATGGGGAGGAGAGTCAGAAAATCGGATGCTTAATTGTGAGTCCTCGGGTTTTAAGGAGAGAGGAAAGTCCTGAGAGGGCGAAGTATCGTTCCTTTTCATGTCTCGCCGCTGACCACAGGGGCAAACAGGTGACAGCCCAGGGAGCTACAGCAATGCACGAAAGCCTGACAGCCGCCATTTTCTCCGTTCCCGCAAAAAACTACCAGGACCAGAATGCAACGGTGGGCCTAGCCAAAGGGTCGCAACGCGCCGCACTAGTGCAGGGAGCTCCAACTCCCAGGGAGCAGTGGGCGGAAGACTACGAGGCCCGTCAGGCCAGCAGCGGGCCTCCGCCTCCCATCACTGGCCTATCTCTGGAAACGGGCCCGCGCCCAGGATCCTCCGCGCGCAACATGGCAGCACCGGGAGCGGAAGCGGAGCCGAGGGAATGCTAGGGCCGTACGCCTCCTCGGCCTTTCGTCAGGACCGTATCGGTCGAAGAAGGAAACTCACGGTCCTACCCAACAAATGCGTGTTGCCTTTTCTCGCTGTGGCCATGGGGGCGTACTGACAGAGCCTTTAATCTGATAGGCAACTCCAGCATTTCGCAGCCCTGAGTTGGAACCTCTCGGAGGACTGCCGTGTAAGCGCTGACTCTGCGTTCCGACCGAGGCACGAGGCCAGTGAGGCAGGTCCCTCTGTCCCGACAGGTGCGACACAGCACTCCATGCCTGCGGGCGCGGGGAGGCGTGGCCTCCCCCAGGGCCACCACCTCTGCTGGTTGCTCTGCGCTTTCACTTTAAGGCTCTGGTAAGGAGGGGCTGAGGGCAGGGAAAAGGAGGGGATGAGAGGATCGTAACGTCCCCATTCCCCGAGTCCCAGAACCGCGGAGGTGGGGGGGCGGGGTTCCCTGTTTCTTGGCTTCTGACTCTTGCCCCTTGCCCCCTCCGCTGCAGCCAAGCAGAGGCTCCCGTGCGGGAAGAGAAGCTGTCAGGTGGGTGATGGTCTGGAACTCGTCTCTCCTATAATTTTGTTTTGACATCCTCCCATATTCCGAGAGATGAGGTGGGAAAGGGCGGTACTACGTGGGACGAGGGCATTCAACTGTGCTGGGAAGTTGATGGGCAGAATTTAGGGGAGAAATATTTTCGGAAGGAAGTCTGAGGCTTGCATTTCTCTTCCTCTCTAGTGAGCACCTCAAATTTGCCGTGCTGGCTGGTGGAAGAGTTTGTGGTGGCAGAAGAGTGTGCTCCATGTTCTAATTTCCAGGCTGTGAGTATCTGTTTTCTCTCCCTTTTTTCTCACATTGAGTCAGACTGGAACGATGTGATTGTCTAAGGTGTGCCTTTGCGTTGTCTTTTCATCTTTTTCCTTGAAGTCTCAGTGTAAGTCCAAATCTGAACTTGTCTTCCTCCTGAAAATGTGCCTGTTTCTTTCGAAGTTAATGGCAGCATTCAGCTAATAACCGTGGTCTGCTCAATTTTAATCTAGTAGGCTCCAGAACCTGCCCTTGCCTCTCCTAGGCTGTTGAGCCTGAAGGGTTCTTAGTGACACATACTCCTGGTCATGTAAACACCACCCTGTCACCACCCAGGAGAACTCCTCCTCAGTTCTCTGTTGCCTACCAGCCCCGAGCCATAGCACTTGGACACCCGCTCATGGTGCCCTGCTTCTCCTGCTGCCCCTTCCTAACATGTGTTGTGATGCTTTCCTCCGGGCAGAAAACCACCCCTGAGTGTGGTTCCACAGGATATGTGGAGAAAATAACATGCAGCTCATCTCAGAGGAGTGAGTTCAAAAGGTGAGTGCTGTTTCTCTTCTTGAATCCTCCTAGATCACTTCCTCCTATGACTTTAGGTAAATACTCCTGCCTCTTCCTTTTCCTCTGGAGGTAGCATGGCATATTGGAAAGGGGAGGGGATTTGGAGCCAAATTACTTGAACCCAAGTCCCAGCTCTACTCCCATGTTTTCTTATCAGTAAAATTGGTTAGTACCAGCTCTGTTTATCTCACTAAAAATTAAATATTTGAGGGGGATTAATATACTGTAAACACATTAGAAGGCTGACTCTGGCATCCTCTCTTTGCCACGGAGACACCTTCATTAGGAAGAAGCAGAAGGGAGAGCAGAGGGGAGGCGTTCTGATCTTTTCTGGGGATAACTGTTTCTTCTCGCCCTCAGCTGCCGCTCAGCTCTGATGGAACAACGCTTATTCTGGAAATTTGAAGGGACTGTCATAGGTCTGGCCTTGGTCTTTGCTTGCCTTGTCATCGTTCGTCAGCGACAACTGGACAGAAAGGCTCTGGAAAAGGTCCGGAAGCAAATTGAATCCATATAGCTATTTTCTTTTCTTTCACCTGGGTCTTAGAAACCCTGCCTCAAACAGAAGGTAGAATAAACTGACTTGCGCCCTTGGTGCTAACCTTGCGGTAGCACCCCCTTTCACTCCTCCATCTAAATAATTAATGAGCAGAATAAAAAGAGTAAAATCATTTCCTTCCCTATCTATAATTTGGTTTGGGGCAGGAAGGCATGGGGGGGGTAGTGAGGGAAAGGAGGTAGTGATTTTAGGCCCCAGTTTATCCAGGTACCTATCTTCCTCCTCTTCCACTACTTACTTAAAACTCCCCCTATCTATAATTTGGTTTGGGGCAGGAAATCATGGGCGGGGGGGGGGGGGGGGGTAGAGAGGGAAAGGGGGGTAGTGATTTTAGGCCCCAGTTTACCCAGGTACCTATCTTCCTCCTCTTCCACTACTTACTTAAAACTGTCAGCATATAGTTTTACCAAAAAAACTTTATTTCTTAGCCAAAACATCAGTTTCCCTTTAACCCTGTCCTCGAAGAAATAAAATCACAGATACATGATGAAAGTATTTGAGCTTCCCCGTGACATAGGCCAACTAAGCCATGGGGTACAGACATCAAGGGCATCCTTATGGGATTCAGACCCCTGAGGCCAAAGAGCCCTGAGTGGGAACCGCAGGAGGAAGCAGAGCAGTAGCAGAGCCCTGGATTCCTTATTGTGATTGGGAAGTGAGCCAGGAAGTGCTAAGCTCACATTTCATCTGCATGCAACACAGTTCTGATGTGCCTGCTGGGGCCTGCCCTCCCTCCCACCTTCTCGGGCAGTGTCCTTGTCGAGCTGTTTGCACCCTTGGCCCCAGGTGGCCCCTCCAGTCTGGACTCTACCACTGCGTTTTCAGGATTCTCTGTCATGTCCCTGTGAGTAAGGATGTTTCTGGAAATCACTGCGGAGTGAAGGAAAAAGGGCAGTAGAACAGTGCTCCCTCCCTTGGTCAGGGATCCTAGAGAGGACAGGGCCTCCCTCCCACTTCTTGACTACCCAGAAAACAGAGTTCCTTCTTGCCCTTGCCTCTCACCTCCATGAGGCTGGTAATCCTCAGGCCTGGCTTCTGGCAGGCCCTGAAAGGGGCTGAAGCTGGGCAAGATGATGAGAGCCAAGGAGAAAAGAAGGATCTGGGAAGAAGCAAGAGGACACTTGGGCTGTGGGGGCCATCAAGGAAGGGAGCAGAGGGCAGAGTGACTAGGGGGCAGTTGGGGTCATCAAAGATGGGACAGTAGGTCTGGCTAGGAAGTGAGCATAGGGATGGAAATGTGGCAGAAGGTGGAGGAGGTGAGGGGGCAGATGGGAAATAGATCAGCCGTACCAGAACACAAGTGCTAGTCTGGGCAGCTCTGTTGGAGGTTTGGACAATAAGCATCTGCAGCTGGCGGAGCTGAGTCACCAGGGAGCTGGGGAACAGGGAATGAGGAGTTAGGTCTCTTGGGGACCAGGGCCCAAGAGCGTGTGCAGCACACTTCCCCCAGCACGCAGACTGTTTTCACTCACATGTTGTGCCTCTCTAGCTCCTGGACTTTTTTCTGTAGTTCCTGGTTCTGTGCAGCACAGGCAGCCACCCTAGGGAGGGCGGAAAGGTAGGATAAGGCTTGGTAATCATGTGCATGCCTGACCTCACCAGCCTTGGTAAAGACAGGGGCCCAGACGTGAAGCAAAGAAATGTGAATTCAAACATACCTGCTCTCTAGGCCATCAATGTACTCTTTTTTCCGCCGCCGGCTGTCCTGAGCTGACTGCTTGTTACGGATTTTCCTTCTGACCTTCTTGAGAACCCTCTCCTCTGCCTGGAGGCCCAGGGTGTGTCAGTCCTGGGCCCTCAGCCTTCCCCAGCTCCTCAACTTTGTCCTGCTCTCCTGGCTCCTCAGAGGCCTTGATAGGATTGCAGTATTTGGGATACCCTTTGGGGAAGCCTGTTACCTTGGTGACGGGCAGGTGAGAAGGTAGGGAAACGCCGCCAGCTGTCCTGAGCTGACTGCCTGTTACAGATTTTCCTTCTGACCTTGAGAACCCTCTCCTCTGCCTGGAGGCCCAGGGTGTGTCAGTCCTGGGCCCTCAGCCTCCCCAACTCCTCAACTTTGTTCTGTTCTCCTGGCTCCTCAGAGGCCCGGATAGGGTCACAGTATTGGGATACCTTTTGGGAAGCGTGTTACCTTGGTGAGGGGCAGGTGAGAGGGTAGGGAAACGCCTTCCTGTCCCAGCAGCCGCTTCTCCTCTTCTGTCAGGAACAAGGTTTGACAGGGCAGCTGCTGGGGCATGAGAGAAGATGAGAATGGAGAGAGGGTCATCCCATCCTCAAGACTGTTCCCCTTGCATGCCTCCTGGGGAGTGTGTCCTGTTTGCTCTGAGGAATAACAAACCATGAAATGAAATGAGGGGCAGGGACCTTAATTCAGACAGACTCTCAGTTCAGCCACAGGGACTACCTGAGGCTGACTAGGGAAAGAGGAGGCGGTTTTGTTGTATTTTTTGTCCACAGACTTAGGCCCTTGGCAGTCTGACCAGGCTAGAGAGGACCTATTCTGATGCACGTTTCTGCAGACCTTAGGAGTATCTGGAGAGGAGGGGGAGTAACTCACTAAGGTAGAGTCTGCTTAATTTTATGGCAGACAGATGATTCATCTTCAGCCATTAACTTCAATTCGGCAGTATTACTGTTTACTGTCAGCCACAAGGAGATCCCTGGGGTCCTGGCTCATTCTCCCCTCGAGTCTGAGCCTTACTTCTCAGACTGAAGTTCTGTTCCCTCTCAAAGAAGGCCCCAGAGGCAACCAGACTGAACAGAGTATGTGGGGAGGGTAGATGGTATCTGGTTAATGTGAGCCCATCAACTGAGTAGCTTGCTTTTCTAACTAATACTCCTTTTTGAAAGATTGATACTTCACTTTGTGACTCAAGAGGAAATAGCTTTTTGCCTTCTGATGATCTTTGACTTTTTTAGCTAAACCACTCTACCTCTGACTTTTTCTGATGTTCCCGTCTTGCTTCTGATACTGTTTGGTGCTATATTAGAGGGGTGTCCCTCCCAATCCACCTAATCAAAATCTCTGAAAATGAAGCCTAGAGGGTATTTATTTATTATTTTCTTGGCTGTCCCATGTAGCTTGCAGCCTCTTAGTTCCCAAACAGTGATCGATTCCATACCACCTGCAGTGGAAGCCCTGAGTCCTAACCGCTGGATTGCCAGGGAATTCCCCTAGAAGGTTTTATCTTAAAAACAATATCAGGGCTTCCCTGGTGGCTCAGTGGTAAAGAATCTGCCTGCCAATGCAGGAGACATGGGTTCAGTGTCTGATCTGGGAAGAGCCCATACGCCCTCAAACCTGTGTCCCACAAGAGAAGCTACCACAATGAGAAACCCGCTCACCACACTAGAGAGTAGCCCTCACTCCTCACAACTAGAGAAAAGCCTGCACAGCAATGAAGACCTAACACAGCCAAAAATAAAATTAAAACCAAACCAGGACTTCCCTGGCAATCCAGTACAAATGCCCTAGTGTTTTTGATGCACACACAAGTTTAGATGCCTCAGGCTTTTTAAGATTCCTCAGCCCAAGATTCTAAGATGCTTGGCTTGGCTTCTGGTCTCAGCTTCAATTACAGATTTGCAGGGAGGCTAGAACTTACTCCCTGCCTTTTGCACACAAGAGTTCTTTTCAAGATAGAGGGAGGAACAGTGACCTGGGCAAGGCCCCCTCTTCATCCTCACTGCAACGAACCAGCCCAACTCCCCTTGGGAAGGTATGTGACGTGTCACACCCCTATGCTGTTAACTATGGGCAGTGGGTGACTGCTGAACTATTGTTCCAGTAAAAACTGTAATTGCACTTGCTTCTATACCCTGTGCCCAGTAACCAGTTGGATTCCCAGGTGGCCTATCCCATTTCCACGTCCTGACTCAAGGCTGAGATAATGGCCCTAACTGAGCAGACAATGCACACAGGACCAGGCTTTCTCCTGAGCCCTATCCTTGGATTCCCTCATCCCACCCTCTCCTTAACCGAAACATCACTCCCTTAACCTCAAGGGCTTCTGTCTCTCTTGTCCATTCCTGCTCTTACAGTTGCTCACATCTCTCTGGCATTCAGGCCCAATGCCACAAAAACTGGGGCAAAGACAGTGTTCAGCATCAGTTTTCCCCTCCCTCAACCCCTTTCCCCCAGTTTTGTGTATCAGAGAGTACTGAGTCCAGTTGACTCCCCAAGACTCACCAGGGCTGCAGGAGGCATGGAGTTTACAGTAGCTGCTGTGGGCAGGATGTGAGCATCAGGAGGCAGCTCACTGACCACACAGGTCTCAGGCACCATAAATGGGGGGCTCCACTGATCTGAGGGAGACATAAGTGGCTGGGAGAAAGGATGTGGATGGCCACAGGCTCTGGGTAGTGGCATAGGTTGGGGAAACCCCCTTAACTCCAGGTTAGGACTGGACCTGGAGGGCCAGTGTCCCCTCCCCACAAAGAACACTGACCTAGTTGGATGGAGATGAGCCCTACAGCTGGCCCGGCTTCCCCCTGCATCCTCTCCAGGGTCCCTGTCTCATAGACAACCTCATAGAGGGCAGGGGAACTGGGTGGCTTGGGGGCAGGGGGACTGTCTGGATGGCCAGGATCCTCAGAGATTCCACTGTCACTGCCAGGAGATGCTTCTGAGCAGTAGACTTCATTGGGGTCAATGAAAAGTTTCAGGAAATCTTCAGGCTCACTCTCTTGAAGACCCTACAGTAGAAGAGGGTGTGAATGTGTATAGGGAAGAATTCTGGAAGTCCTATTAATGTCAAAACCAGATCAGTTTCAGTCCCTTCTGTCCTTGGACATGAGGGTAGTTACAGCTCATGTCTATTTTAGGGGCTCTGTCTTCAGACCTCTAAGTGGAAACTGAAGCCTCTTGCACTTCTTATCACAAGAGTTGTCTCAACCCATACCCATTCCCATTCATCACACTCACACAGCCATGGCCCCCACTGCACTCCCAGCCTTGCAGCCCCTGTTCCTGTAGCCTAGTCACGGGAACTTCTGAAGGTGGACCATGGAGTCCGAGCTCCAGGAAAGATCCTGTTGAGAAGACATCTTCTGGAGGTTCCAGGCACATGTCCAGCAGGTCAGGGGTTCTGAAATCCATGGTTCTGCGGGTGGGGGGGGGGGGCAGTTGCAGAAGAAGAATGTGGGCTCCCCCCTCCCCCACCCCACAGTTTCTGAGCTCCTCTCCCTTTTCCATTATACCCCTTTCTCCCCTGTGCAGCCCCCTCAAATGTCAGCCCAGCCATCTCGCCTTTGGCCTTATCTCTCTGGTTCAGACCAACAGGCACCCCCCTGGGTATTACCTGTTTCGAAGAGCTCAGCCCTGCCAAGCCAGCCTAGCTCGTTGATGGCCCCAAACAGTACACCTTTTCTTTCTTCCAGGATCTCGCATCCTGGACCTGCCTAGCCAAACCCCGCCCCCAGCCTTACACTACAGAAGTGGGTTGTACCCAGCCAAGAGCCACGATAGAGAAGCAGTATCTGGAGCAGGGGTTTAGAGGCTGAGCGTCCACAAACCGGACTTAAGACATCAGCCTGGCCCCTTCTGCCTCAGTTTCTCCTAGTGACAGCAGATCTTCCTGAGGGTTTGATGGCTCCTCAGGGAAGGCTAGAGACGGTTGTGAGTGGAGCACAGGACGCTTGGTGCCTGTTCTCTAGCCGTCAGTTTTATAGATGGGAGACTACGGCGGGGCTGAAAACAGGAGAGGTGTCCATAGGACTGCCGAAGACTGACAGAGGCATCCCCTCCCCCACTCCATGGCGCTCTTCCCCCAGTTGAGTCTGATTGGAAGCTAAAGAGGGGTTGTGCCTTGAGCCCATGGGATTACCGTCTGGAGGCAGGCTCCGCCGTAACTGGTGGGAATTGGCTGTCAGAGTGCAGCCAGAGCATTTATTTGTCTGGCAGGGATTTGGTTCCGCGGCATGAGGAGAGTAAGAGCCAGAGGACTTACAGTAGGGAAGGGGGTGGGGTGAGGGGAAGTTCCGGGAATGTGGGCAGAGGCTTGGTTTGGTTTCACTTGCCACATGACTCCGAAGCTCTAGGCCGGGAGTAAATAACCAGACAGCGCTTTGACTTTGGAAAGTCGTGCAATTGTGGGTTGTCCAAATCCATAATCCATGCATTATGCTATTGATAAAGAACAACAGTTATGTGTACACACTCACAGGTTAACTAATGGAGGGACAAGGGTCTAGAAAACTGCAAAAGGTTAAAATACTCAGATTTGGTTTGGGAGTTTGACTTATATTTTGCATATAGTTACAAGTAACAGTATGCAGTATGTGTTCTGCATTTGTATAATTTACAATTTTACCAAAGAGGAGACAGATAACATGACACAAGTGTAATAATACCAAAAGTCGGGACATTTTGCCTTCATCTAGAGACTGATGACCCAGGAATTCTCTTTGAATAAAATAATGGGGACTTCCCTGGCAGTCCAGGGGTTGAGACTTCCTGCTCCCAATGCAGGCAGTTCAGGTTCATTCCCTGGTTGGGGAGCTACAATCCAACAGGCATTTGGGCACGGCCAAAAAAAATTTTTTTTAAATGGAGCTATACTGATTAGGTATGATTTTCATCTGCCTCCCAATAGTACTTCAGATAAAGAATAGTTCAGTGAATAAAGCACACAAATTTGGGGCATATATCTGGAGAAAACCATAATTTGAAAAAGATACATGCACCCAAATGTTCATTGCAGCAGTATTTACTACAGCCAGGACATGGAAGCAACCTAAATACCCATCAACAGAGGAAAGGATAAAGAAGATGTGGTACATACATACAATGGAATATTACTTAGCCATAAAAAAGAAAATTAATGCCATTTGTAGGAACGTGGATGGACTTTGAGGTTTTCATACTGAGTGAAGTAAGTCAAATACAAATATCATATCACTTACATATGGAATCTAAAAAAAAGGTACAAATGAACTTATCTACAAAACAGAAATAGAGTTACAGATGTAGAAAACAAATTCACCATTTCTAGGGCATAAGGGAGGGGGAGGAGTAAACTGGAAGATTGGGATTGACACATACATACTACTCTGTATAAAGTAGATAACTGGAACTTCCCTGGTGGTCCAGTAATTAAGATTCTGCTTTCCAATGAAGAGGGCATAGGTTCGCTCCGTGGACAGGGAACTAAGATCCCACATGTCTCAAGGTATGGCCAAAAAATAATACATAATAAAAAAATAGATAACTAATCAGGACCTTCTGTATAGCACAGGGAAATCTACTCAATGCTCTGTAGTGGCCTATATGGGGAGAAAAATCTGAAAAAGAGTGGATATATGTATAATTGACTTTTTTGCTGTACACCTGAGACAAACAACATTGTAAATCAACTATTCCAATAAAGAATTTAAAATCATAACTTAAATAAAAATAAAGCACAAAAACTTGGGATGTGGATTCAGAGTTCAAATGGGTATTCTTCCTGTCAAAATTTAAATAGGTTGAAGGTAAAGAGAAGAATAGGATCTAATCATTATTGAGTAACTGATATATGGTCAGGCATTTTCATGTTACCCATATCATTCTCATAGCAATTGACAGCTGGCAGAGGGAAGTTAAGCCATTTTCTCAAGATTACTCTCGTTGACTAAAAAAATTGCACTATCTAAAAGCTCAGAATTATGTTTTATTTGGTGGTCTTTCTGAGGCCTTCAGGCCCAGGAGGCAGCCTCTCCGATAGCTCTTGAGGGACAACTCCAAAAAGATAAGGGAGGAATCAGGATACATAGTTTTTGCAACAAAGACTAGGAATTCAGAACATCAAAAGATTATTATTAATTAAAGAAAACCAGATATCTCAAGTTAATGAATTTAGCACTTTTCTATATATGGAAAGACATTAAACAGTTTGCGCTCATTGAAATCATTACTTTGATTTGCACCTTAGCTATCTGGGGCCACTATCCTATTCTTTCCTATCCTGAGTCCTCTCAGGGGTTATTTTGTGGACGTGGCTGCAGTGACTCGGCTTGGCAGCCGGGCAGCCGATTCCTCTCCATTTTGTGTTCCCTCTGGGCTCACCACGCAGCTGTAGTGGCTTGATGGCTTCAATAACCTTTGTTTACTCATACGGCAAGCAACGTTTTTCATTTATACTTTGTAAGTAGCTGAACCAAGATTTGAATGACTTGGTTCATTCAAGGAACAGAAAAGAGGCTGATGCAGCTGGAGGGAGAGAAGATAGAGAGATCCAGGTGAGATTGGAGAGAATCCTGGCCAGCTGCCCTGAGGCATGGTGAGGATAAGCTGGGGTGTGCGGAGAGAAGCTCCTCACCAAGTGGGGTTTCAGCAACTCCTGAGAGGGGTCCCACCACTTTACCCATTTGAAGGCAGAAGGCTGCACACAAGTCAGCTCCCACCATAGGTACTTCAAGATATACTCTCACTTTGCTAGCCCCCGCTTTCAATTCTTCTTTTTTTCTTCCTTGTGGGTGCTAGCAAGGGAAATCAAGCAAGTCAGTCAGTCTTACGAATGGAACGCTTTCCCTTTGGCGCCCTGGTGCCCAGAAGGGGATCTTGGAATCTTCTAAAAGAGATAAGAAGACTTTGGCTCAAGACCAGGCAGATATCCTCGGAGATGTGGGAGGTGGAAGACATGGGAATGTGGGGGTGGGGTATGGAGCATCATCTTTGCCCGGGAAAAGCATCTAGCTTTCTCTTTTAGAATCTTCAAAGGATCGAAGCCTTTGTAGACCAGTCAGGTCCGCGGGTCTGACCACCACAGAGACCAAGGCTCTCAGACTCTAGATACTCCCTGAATTCCTTTCCCTTGCTCGGCCCCCCACCCGCAGCTCCGCACTACCCCAGACCGCCCACGCCTCCGCCGGACTCTGGCTGCCGACCTCTGATTGCTCCTAGCTCACGTCACTCCCAGTCTGGCCCCGCCCTCTAGGCGCTGTCATTGGCCACTGGGGGTCCGTACGCGGTGGACGCGGGGGGAGGGGGAAACGAAGGGGAGGGGGCGGGAATTCCCGACTCGAGGCCGGAACCGAGCGGATGCCTTGTAGTGAGACCCTCCAGAGGTGAGTGCTGGCTCCCAGGAAGCGGGATCGGGGTCGGCCACCCAGACCTCCCCGAGCCTACGAGCCAGAGTCCCAGCTCTCGCATTCTTCTTCAGCTTCCCGGCACTGTGGTGGCCTCAGACCCCGCCTCCCAGAGCCCGGACTTCCAGACACCGCCCTCAGTTGTTGGGTCAGCCCGTTCCGGGACCCAGGACTCCTAGGACCCCTCTTTGGTCTTCTTTCCCGACATCCCAGCCCGTGGCTTGCAACAGTCGCTCTCTGCTTTCAGAGGGATGGCGCTGGGGAAATGGGAGCGGGAAAGCACCCCAACTCGCCCTGTTCAGGTGGTCCACGAAGCTATCCTTGACATCTCTTCTTGAACCCCTTTCGCTTCATCCGTTCCTTCCTGGAGAGGGCGGCTGGCATCTACTTTGCTTAAAGGAGCCCAGCTCCCTAGTTTTCTGGGCGCCTCATGTGAAAGAGTAATGAGGTATTCACACAGCCCCCATGCCTCAGTTTCCCTCTTGCTAGGTTCCTGAATAAGTCACTTGAAAAGGGATCAAATAGGGGAAAGAGGAATAGCCTCAGGTCAGGAGTGGATGAGTCACACTGGGATAGGGAAGATCAGAAAGTGGCTGGGATGAGGGAGCTGCATTCAGGCCATCCTTCCCTTTCCCTTCATCCCATATTTCCCTTGTGAAATATTTCCACTTCCCCACTCACTCTGTCTTCCTAGGTCTGAGAGTCATTGGAGCTACCACAGCCACCATGGGGCCCTGGGGAGAGCCAGAGCTCCTGGTGTGGCGCCCTGAGGCAGCGGCCTCAGAGGCTCCAGTGCCCATGGGACTGGAGGTGAAGTTGGGGGCCCTGGTGCTGTTGCTGGTCCTCACTCTCATCTGCAGTCTAGTGCCCGTCTGTGTGCTGCGGCGGCCAGGAGCTAACCCTGAAGCCTCAGGTAAGCCTCTCCTTTCCCCTGTTCCATGGATGCTTGGCTTAGGGAAGGCCCTGGTGTTAAGGAAGTGGACCTACGGGGGGTCAGCAAGAGTGACTGTTGCTTTGATTGGGTAGTGGGGCCTAAAGAGGGTTCATTTACCCATTCCTCTCTGTGTTCCACTCCTGCCCAGCCTCCCGCCAAAAAGCCCTGAGCCTTGTAAGCTGCTTTGCGGGCGGTGTCTTTCTGGCCACATGTCTCTTGGACCTGCTGCCTGACTACCTGGGTGCTATAGATGAGGCCCTGGCGGCCCTGCACGTGACGGTGAGCCCTGGTCATTTGCATGTGACCCTGTGTATGTGGGTGTTCAGTCACGTACCTCCAGGAGAGGTGGTTTGTATGGATCTGTTCGTGTGTCACTCTATGACTGTACGAAGACTCTTGGCCTGTGACGCCATGAGCTGTGATTTTTAGTCACAGAGCAGCACAACTCTGTGGGTTCTTACCCCCTCAGTCCTTATGTGACCTCTGTGTACCCTTTGAGACAGTGTGAGGAACCTTATTACCAGGTGCATGATCTACTTTGTGGGTGTCTCTAGTTCCAGCCTCCAGGAAAATAATAGCACTCCAAGAATCATCTTTACCCTCTCAGCACTTTTCTGAAGGGTTGGAGATAGAGGTCCCTACAGGCCTGGGATGGGTAGGAGTCAGTTTCCAGGGCCCTGGTGTTCCTATAGCCCAAGGAAGAAGGATATGGGGAAGATCATGTCCAAGGCACAGAGCAGTCTTATTGGAAAAACTGAGACAGTTGGAGGAACTGAGGAAGTAACACTGACTATAACCGTTTATATCTGTGACTGAGTGACCTGTGTCTCTGTGTGACTGTGTGTAAGCCTGATCGTCCCTGTGACAGTATGTGGCTTAGCGTGTGAGCACTTGAGAAAGAGGGCCAGGGTGTGGCCTACTTGTCACACTTTTCTACATCAGTGACTTTCAACTCTCCAATCCACCCCCCACCCCCCACCCCCCAGGAAACATTCAGTAATGAAATATTTTTCGTTGTCCCAACTCAGGGAGGGAGGGCTTGCCTTGCTACTAGCATCTAATGAGTATAGGCTAGGGATGCTGCTAAACATCCAACAGGGCACAGGACAGCCCTCTACAACAAAGAACTGTCCAATCCAAAATGTGAATAGCATCCAAACCGAGAAACCACGGTTTCCATGTCACACTGGGAGTGACGGCATAATCTGTCCGCCATGTGTCACTCAGTCTATGACACCACGTGACTCTGTTTTTGCATGACTGAGAGTGGCTCTGTGTCTGTGCCGGACCCCAGGTCCGTGTAACTGGGACTAAACCCTGCATCTGACTCTTCCTCTCCCTTCTTGGCTTGTCTCCTGATCTCCATGCTGTCCCCTCTGCCCACAGCTCCAGTTCCCTCTCCAAGAGTTCATCCTGGCCATGGGCTTCTTCCTGGTCCTGGTGATGGAGCAGATCACACTGGCTTACAAAGAACAGTCGGGACCACCACCTCGAGAGGAGACGAGGGCTCTGCTGGGAGCAGTGAATGGTGGGCCACAGCACTGGCATGATGGACTGGGGGTCCCACAGCCAGGCGGAGCCTCATCAGCTCCCTCAGCCCTGCGTGCCTGTGTGTTGGTCTTCTCGTTGGCCCTGCATTCAGTGTTTGAAGGGCTGGCAGTGGGGCTGCAGCGAGACCAGACTCGGGCCATGGAGTTGTGCCTGGCGTTGCTGCTCCATAAGGGTATCCTAGCAGTCAGCTTGTCCCTGCGGCTGCTGCAGAGCCACCTGCGAGCACAGGTGGTGGCTGGCTGTGGGATCCTCTTCTCATGCATGACACCCCTGGGCATTGGACTGGGTACAGCTCTGGCAGAGTCAGCTGGGCCACTGCACCAACTCGCCCAGTCTGTGCTGGAGGGCATGGCGGCTGGCACCTTTCTCTATATCACCTTCCTGGAAATCCTGCCCCAGGAGTTGGCCACTTCTGAGCAGAGAATCCTCAAGGTCATTCTGCTTCTAGCAGGCTTTGCCCTGCTCACTGGCCTGCTCTTTATCCAAATCTAGAAAGCTCCAAGGCAGGCAGGGAAGGTTGGGTATCACGTGCCCTTGACCTTCCTCCCCCTCTCCCAGTGTGTGGGGAAAAGGAAGGAGTGGGGAAGGGAGGTATTGAGGGCCAAAAAGTTCTCTGGGAGATAGGCTTGGGGCCTTTGAAACTCTTTGTCCAATGAGAGGAAATTGGGCAGACAAGAGCCTGACCCCTAGGCCCAAGGGACAAAAGATGGTCAAGTCACTAGAGATATGATCAAGGGACATTAGTATTGGGGAAGGCAGTGCGTGCCAGTATCAGGGGTCAGACACTACACATGGGGACAAGCGGATACTTGTAAGGCTGGCGGTGAGTACCCAACTGCTGTGGCAACAGAGGCATAGAGAAGGCATAGGCTGAGTTGGCAGTCCTACTGGTTCTAGCCCATTTCAGCCCTCTTTCACTTGGAGTGGTCTCCTCCTACTTTTCTTAGCTCCTACTTTCATATCTATCTTCCTCTTCCCTTCTCCCAGGGAACTAGTGCCAAATGGCCTCTTCCTGCCAGTTTTGGTACCTCCTCTGGCTTCTCCAGTCCTGCTCACTACTCTATTTTTAAAGTGCCAAATAAATCCCGTCCCTCTTTCTCAAAGCACAAGTGAAGGTGCTGAGCCCTGGCCAGCACATCAGTGGAAGGGGTCTGCTTGCTCCTTCTTTTGGTCCCAGATAGTGAGCTGTGGTAGAAATGTTTGCTGAGCTGGGGTTGGGGGCATGTTGGCAGAGTTACCATCCCCCACTACTGTGCTGCACCCTAGGAGTACTGAACATGCACATGGTGCCCCAAGCCTAGATGATAAACACTGAGCTGCCAAAATTTTTTTATATACCAGAGGATCCCAAGGGGGAAGGGGAAGGCTCACCCCCAGGGTTATTTTTTTGGGGGGAGGGCTATGCATAGGGCCATGTTCTCTAGAATCTATTTTACTAACTGACCTGTTTTGGGAAATGTTACCCAAATAAAACAAGTTTCTATACATCTGTTCGGTATCTGATTTATTTGTCTTGGGAAAGGGGTGGGCACGTGGGGAATCGAGAGAGTCTGAGTTTCAGATGTTTAGAGCTGTTTTTTTTTATTTTTGGAGTCGCCTGTCCAGGTGGGACAGGGGTGTCAACTTTATTGACAAGACACATATATGTACACGTGTGTTACAGAACACGACACACCCGTAGGGAAGACTGGACGCTCATGATCCAAGGGATTAAAAAAAGCACCACGAGCATCGGGGGCTCAGGCCGTGTCCACCAGCAGCCACGGAGAGGCCAGTGCCCGCCACCCGGAGCTTGGCAGCGGGAGCATGCTGCCAAGGGCACTGGTCGCCTGACGTCCACTTAGAGCTGTTTTAATATGCCTGGTCTTACTGTCTTCGTTCAGGCCCCTCTAGTCCCTTTCCTAGAAAATGACCAAATGTTTCCTCTTGTCTCTTCCTGCTTCCCTCCCTGTCTCCACCCCTTCCTTTTCCTCCCGTTTTCTTTTTCTCTCTTTAAACCCTCGCCCTTCGCATTTGTAGGCTCTGGACCAATGTAGAACTACTTTTCCCAGTTTGCCCCACGCAGGGAGGAACCGAGGAGGAGGAGCAAAATCCCGGGTCCCGGAGTCAACAGGGCTGCTGGGAAATGGTGTCCGTTTCCTCTCTCGTATTGCGTGACCGGGGCTGTTAAAGAGTCACGTAAACAAACTACAATTCCCGGCGGTCCCTGCGCGCAGCAGGTCAGGGCTAGGCTGAGGCCGGGTTCGCGGTGCTCGCTGAGGCGGCGGCGGCGGCTACGGCTGGAAGAGCCGGGCCGGGGCCCGCGGCGGAGGCCGTGGCTTGTATTGGGAGGGTGGCGGGGAGGGACGGGGGAGGAAGATGGCGACGTCGGGAGCGAACGGGCCCGGTTCGGCCACGGCCTCAGCTTCCAATCCGCGTAAGTTTAGTGAGAAGATCGCGCTGCAGAAGCAGCGTCAGGCCGAGGAGACGGCGGCCTTCGAGGAGGTGATGATGGACATCGGCTCCACCCGGGTGAGGGGCCGCGCGGGGAAGCGGGAGCCGAGCAGAGCTGTCCCAGAGCGGGGAGCCGAGAGGCGGGGCGGGGGCGGGAGCCGTAGCGAAAGAGGCGGAACGCGGCAGGGGCAGCGGGCGCCGCCGTCTGGGAGGCGCGGGTGGAGGGTCCGGGGGCAGGAAGACGGAATTTGCGGGAGGAGGTAGAAAGTCCTGAGGGGTTGGGGGGTTTGGGAACGACTGGGAACGCAGAGTAAGTGTGGCAGGAATGGACACAGAGAGGAGATGGTCCCCGAAACCCTGCGGAGTTAGGAGGTGGGTGGTCCTTGTGCATCTCTGATTGAGTTTCCTCAGGGACTCAGCATCTTCGATATTGCGTTATGGGGCGAGAGGATGGCCTGCTTGCCCTAGTCTGGCTTCTCTAAATTGGTGATCTCTTCTTATCTGGTCCCTCTGCCTTGTTGTGCTACTCTCGGCACTTAGTATCTCCGGGAAAGGGCCCCATGAGTGGTTTGAACTGGTTATAGTGGGGCAGGAAGTCCCCTCCTGCGTCCCGTCCCTTTGCTTCCTTTTTCAAATACTTCTTGTGGTTTCCTGACGTGAATGAAGGTGAGGTCCATTGCTCACAGACTGGTGCTTGGTATTTTGCCCTGGACGTCTTGGAGGAGAGATAGGGCTTTGGATCTCGAAAAGGGGTAGGTAACCAGTAAGCGATAGGTTATGTGGAACCGATGCTTTGCTGAACTTTCTAGGGAGATGGCCGTTTGGGCGGTTAGTTATGGGGTGCCTAGGAGGGTCTTCTATGGGGAGGAAATATTCATTCCTACGCAGTTCCAGAAAGAAGGCATCCTGGCAGAATTGCTTCTGAAGCTACCTACCCCCACCCCTATGTCAGGGAGAGGTGGGGTGGGAGCTTGCCCAGCTGGTTTGCAGTCCTAATTTAGGGACACATTATTCTCAAAACAGCAGGTGAGGATATTGCAGTGATCCCTCCTGGCCGGGAGTTAGAAGGAATGTAAAGCGTGATGGATGGCCGAACATGAATACCACATTTCAAAGTTCTTTCTGCTGCTCTGACTGCCTTTGATTGAATCTGTCTGTGACTGGGACTCTGGTTGTATTTGTCTGTGTGTCTCCCTCTGTTAGTCTTTTTTGTGCTTTTTTACTTTTTTGAGTCTCTAGAGACCATGTGTCCTAGTTTTGGGGAGTCAGAGAAAGTTAGATGGGGAAGTAAATGGTGTGTGTGTGTGCACATAATCTCCTCTAACTGCTACTAGAATCATGATCTAACTGTTGACTGCTCCCCTTTAGGAGATTTTGATCAAGGTGGGGCAGAGACAAGAAGGTGGGCAAGAGGCTGACCTCCAGCTGACAACTTAAGGCCATGCCCTCTGGACTGTGACTCCAGCGGAGGAATGGTGGAATCTAGGGCTAGTATGTACAAACAAAAGCTCAAAAGCTGGGCCTTCCTTCTTTGTGGTGCTTCAGTCTGTCAAAAGGCCCCTTCAACTCACCTTACCCCTGTTGGGTAACTTCTCTTCTGCACATAAAAAACCTAGGGCATACATGGTCTGTGCCTGGAGACCTAAAACTAGAGTTTAGAGACCTGGAGTTCAGCCTGTTATCTGACCAGCAGGGAGGGCTCATCTGAGGCAGATATGGCCTGTGGGACCTATACTACTGAGAAACTGGGGTTATCATATATATTAGTAGTGGTCTTAAAGTGGACCAAAGGTCAGCATGGTGCCCACTGAACTCGCTGGACTGATTTCTTAGGACAGGGAGTCCATTCTGATGTTGGACTATGCACAACAGCATTAGCCATGGAAGCTCTTAGAATTTACCACTGATCAGCTGTCTTGGGTCTCCTTGTTTGGCTGGTGGCAGTAGCTGAGCCTCAGAAGTAGACGCTCACCTCTCACAGAGGGACATGAGATCTTTAGGAAGACTAAAACCATGCCAGGCTGAGGGTTGTGGTGTCTTACACTAGTGCCAGACACATCTCCCCAAAGTGGGGTTGAGGCCAGGAGATTGCTCTGGGCCAGGCTGGCATAGACTACTGCTTCTCCCCACCATACACCCCCATTCTCCAGGCTCCCCTGCCAATTCAGGGGCTTTAGGACTAGGTAGAAGAATGCTTATTGGTTTCAGCTCTGTTTTTCCGGGTAGAAGAGCCACCATTTAATTGTTCTATTTTCGGAGGCTCTGTGTAGCCTTCCTGAGGCTGGGCAACAGCCTGTGCCTACCCTCCAGAGCAAGAAGGAAAGAGACTGGCAGTCATGGCTCTATGGCATCCACCTGTGACCCTTCCCTTGTCTTCCAGTTAGTCCTGTACGCATCTGGAAGGGAAGGCAGAGTTGCCCAATAGTCACCCTGCCCCAGGAATTAACCCATGTGACTAGCCTGGGGGCTCCTGGCAGCCTCTCAGGAACTCTGTTTAGACTGATGCCAACTGGGACGGGCCCTGAGTAGAGTGTTAGGGTCGCCCGGGCAGGGCGATGCCAGGCATGAGTGATAGCATGGATGGGGGCAGCCCGCGGAAGAGCTCGGGCAGATTGTTTGTACTGGGTCTCAGTGGATCTTCCCCCAGCAGTGGCTTTTCTTCTGGCAGGTCTCTTGAAAGCATCAGCAATAGTAACGTGTCCTGGAGACGGGGATGGCAAACGTGGCTACAGGAGCAGTGCTCAGGACCCCCCCTGACATTCCCGTCTGTCCTCCATGTCTCAGTTACAGGCCCAAAAACTGCGGCTGGCGTACACAAGGAGCTCCCACTACGGTGGCTCTCTGCCCAACGTGAACCAGATTGGCTGTGGCCTAGCCGAGTTCCAGGTGAGTGGATGCTGGCTTGTGGGGTGTCGGGGTGGAGAGCCAGCTCTCAGGGGGCTTCCTCCGTTGACTCGCCTGTCTCTTTTGGCAGAGCCCCCTCCACTCCCCTCTGGATTCATCTCGGAGCACTCGACACCACGGGCTGGTGGAACGGGTGCAGCGAGACCCCCGAAGAATGGTGTCCCCACTTCGCCGCTACCCCCGCCACATATCCTTCACCGAGGGGCTGTGCACTCTGGCGGGCAGTGGGTGGGGCTCCTCGGGAGCTCATGGTGGGCAAAGGGGCTTGAGGTGCTGTCCAGTCCCATCTCGCAGCAGCTTCTTTACCCTGTCTCCCTGGAAAGTGCCGTTTGGCTCTTTTGTCAGCGCTGGCTCCTGTGGCAGGGAGCTGTCCCTCCTGTGGTGGTGCCCGCCATCTCTAGCTGGTGCTGACTTCTTTACTTCAGCTTGCTCTTTGCTGCTAGATTCGCGGCTCCCTGACAGCTCATGCTATGGGGGTTTTGCTTCCCTCCTGCTCACATTTCTGTTTCTGGCTTTCAATTCAGAGACCGTTGCAACAACCTGTCTCCCCCAAAGGCTGCTTAGACATTCATCTATTTTTTCTGACTCCATTAGGCCTGATTCCCTTTTTTCTCTTCTATTCTTTGCCCTTATTTTTGCCCATGTAGAGGAGGAGGGACAAAAAAGGTGTGTTTCTTAAAACAACTCATCTGCTGCCTCCATTATTTTTCTCTTATCTGGTCTCTCTTCCACCCATCCCCTCCTCACTTTTTCCCTTAACTGGTGCTCTTCACATTGACAGCTCTCCCTATAGTCCTGCCTATTTATCTCCTCCCCCGGAGTCCAGCTGGCGGAGGTCAGTGTCCAGGGCAGGCAGGATCTCCTGCCCACTCTCTGACTTGTCTCTGGCTGGAGCTGGAGTTGGGTCTGGGCCTGCTCGGCCAGGCTTTCAGCCGTACCTCCTCCCACAATGGCAGGGCTGGGAGGGGTGGGGGTAGGTGGAGTAATGGGTCAGAGTCCAGTCTTGGCCATGTTGACACGGGTGGCCAAGCCTCCCTGTCCAGCCAGAGCAGGACCAATGGTAGCTGGGGTGTGTGTGTGTGTGTGTGAGGGGGAGGGGAGATGGGCAGGGTGGCAGGTGAAAGTGGCTGCCTCCTATCAAGAGTGGGTGCACTCAGATTCTGAACCCCTTCCCTGTCCATCTTATCCCTAATATTCATACCCAGCACATTTGCTGGGCTCTAAGATTCCTATTCAGCTTGTCCTGGCAGATAGAAATTGAGGATTTCCAGATCTTAGGTTGTTTGTGGAGAGGGTTCACGGATCACAGGTATCAGAAGCATCAGAAAGAAAGAGGCATGATCCTGGGTGCCCAGCCCTCTTGGCTGCCCCACATTTCCCCCCCTCCCCGCAGTACCTGTCTTCTGGTCCTTATGAGCCTTCCTCCTCATGACTTTGTTTTTCCATCCCAGGACAATGCCCTGGGGCAATTTCCCTGCAGAGAAGGGGCAGTTGTTTCGACTACCATCTGCACTTAACAGGTGATGGCCCTTGCCTTCTTTAGGCCACATTTCTCCTTATCTGTAGTTTCTGGGGCCCTGTTCCCTCACCCCACCCTGTCCCAGCCCAGCTAGTGTTTTCCCCGACTGAGCAGGGCATGAGGAGCAGAAGGACTGTCATGGGTGCCAACTCATCTCTGTTCCCCTCACAGGACAAGCTCTGACTCTGCCCTTCACACAAGCGTGATGAACCCCAGCCCTCAGGACACTTATCCAGGCCCTGCACCCCCCAGCGTCCTGCCGAGCCGCCGTGGAGGTAAGCAGCCATGTCCCAGGGTAAGGTCAAGCCACGGAACTTTTGTTTGAGGCAGGTGGGCACTACAGCCCACTCCACCACACACAGCCACTCCATCCTTTGCAGGTTGTCTGGATGGCGACATGGACTCCAAAGGTATGTGTTCCTCGCCGCATTCAGTATGTGGGGGTACTGAATGCCAGAGAATTTCTGGGCTGGTGTTGGGGTTTTGTTCAGAGCCAGGGAGGGGTCCCCCTCCTGCCTGCATCTGACTCCTGTCCTGCCTTACTGCCTTTTCCAACCCTCTCATCACCAGTCTTTCTCTTTCAAGTCCCTGCTATTGAGGAGAACTTGCTAGATGATAAGCACTTGTTGAAACCATGGGACGCTAAGAAGGTAGGCATGGCCCACTCTCCCTCTTCTTTCCATGGAGCAGGTCTTCAGGGTTCTCCACTGAGCTCTGTCCTCATCTGCCACCTTCTTCCCTCTCTCCTCAGCTGTCCTCGTCCTCCTCCCGACCTCGGTCCTGTGAAGTCCCTGGAATTAAGTAAGTACTCTCGGAGGTTAGCTGAGGCGGGGAGGGCAGTAAAGGGAACGGTGCGGTGCTGGGCTCTGCTGACCACTGCCCCCACTTACATATTGTCTTCTCCTTTCCCAGCATCTTCCCGTCTCCTGACCAGCCTGCCACTGTGCCTGTCCTCCCACCTGCCATGAACACGGGAGGCTCCCTACCTGATCTCACCAACCTGCACTTTCCCCCGCCGCTGCCCACCCCTCTGGACCCAGAGGAGACAGCCTATCCCAGCCTGAGTGGGGGCAGCAGTACCTCCAATCTGACCCACACCATGACCCACCTGGGCATCAGCGGGGGCCTGGCCCTGGGCCCGGGCTATGATGCGCCAGGTGAGTGGCTGTCTTGGCTGTGTGTCCCTGGGGTGCTGTCCAGCTGGAGGGACAAAGGGGTGGGAAGCTCAAGCACCTAGGATTTTCCTGTGACTACCCACACCTCACCCTTCATCTGTCTCCCCCCAGTTTCCCTCACTGCAGTTGTCTGCCAGTGAGAACTGGTAAGTGTGGCTTTTCCTCAAAAGAAGATGGAGAGCAACCCCCAAGTGGGCAATGCCAGTTTGATCGTCAGGGACAGAGTAGGGAGGACATTGTGTTGCCACTTTCATAGTCTGGTCACTGCTACCCATTCCGAGCAGAAAGGGGCCCAGTTCCCATCAGTAATGTTGGCATTTCTGGTTTTTTGTCTGTGCCTACAGGACTTCATTCACCTCTCAGCCACCCATCCTTGCAGTCCTCCCTAAGCAATCCCAACCTCCAGGCTTCCCTGAGCAGTCCTCAGCCCCAGCTCCAGGGCTCCCACAGTCACCCCTCACTGCCTGCCTCCTCCTTGGCCCGCCACGCACTGCCCACCACCTCCCTGGGTCACCCCTCGCTCAGTGCCCCAGCCCTCTCCTCCTCCTCTTCCTCCTCTTCGGCTTCATCTCCGGTGCTGGGGGCCCCCCCTTACCCGGCTTCTGCCCCTGGGGCCTCCCCCCGCCACCGCCGTGTGCCCCTCAGTCCCCTGAGTTTGCCCGCGGGCCCAGCCGACGCCAGAAGGTCCCAACAGCAACTGCCCAAACAGTTTTCGCCAACAATGTCACCCACCTTGTCTTCCATCACTCAGGTATGCGTGGCTGCCTTCCCTACATGTCTGTCTTCCAGTCCTTCCTTCTTCTGCCAAGTTCTCTCCCTCCCACCCTGCTTTCTTCCAATACCTCTTCTTCACTCCTGGTGTTATCCATCCCCATCCATTCCTCTGTCCTCTACCAGCCCCACTTGGATCCATCTTGTTTCTTCTTAGCTTTAAGAATGCAAACCCTGGGGTTAAGCTCTCTAATTTCAAATCCTGGCCCCACCTCTTAGCAGCAGTCTCCTTAGATGTTTATTTAACTCCTGTGAGCCTCAGCATCCTCATCTGTAAAGCCAGGCCAGCAATGGAAGAATCAAAGGCAATCACATATGGGAAGTACTCGGCACCATGCCCAGCCCAGGTGCACACTCAAAATGATAGATTGTCCTTTCCCTTCTCTCTCTCTCTGGTTCCTGTCCTTTTCTTGTCTGTCTCTTTTCTCCTGCCTCCATCCTGCCCCGCTCCCTCTCCCGTCTCCCCACCTTCTTTCTTAGATTCCATAGAGTTAGAGACTGTCAGGTGATGGATCCCAGTCCCTTCATTTTACAGACGATGACGCTGGGGCCCAGAGGGAGAGTGACTTTCCCAAGTTTACGCAGCATGTGAGGGAAGAGTTGGGACCAGAACCCAAAATTCTTGGTTTAGGGCTTCTTCCTCGATGTTAATATTCTTAGCTCTTCCCTCCTTCCCTCCCCCTTTCCCCTTTTCTGTTCTCTCTGCTCCTCTTCTCCTTTCACCGTAATGCTCTTCTTTCCCTCTCCTCTGTCCTAGTTTCCCTTCCTCCTTTGTTGTTCTTCCCTGGAATGTGTGTTCTGTGTTCCATCTTTATGCAGGTCCCCTTTTCTGTAGGAAAGGCTAAGGCCAGGCCAGCAAGGGCTCTGCTCTCCTGGAACTTGGAGTGAGCCTACCTTCCTTCCTTTCACCCTCCTTCCTCTCGCAGTCCCTCTGGCCTCTTCAGGGCTTTAGAACAGTTGTCAAGGTCACTGTTGTGTGATCAGTAGCTTGTGAGGTGTCTCACAAGTAGTTGATTACTAATAGTAGTTAGAGTACCCAGGTTTAAGAATCGTTGACTCCTGGAGTGGATTCAGAATTATCCTTGTGTTAACCTCATTCAGTCACTTGCATTCCAAGATGCTTTTCTGAGAGTAGTTGCACCGCAGTGATGCCCAATGGAACGCTTTTGGTTTTGTGTTGAGGGTGTCTGCAACCAAAGAGGGTGAGAAGCCCTGACAGAGTTCCTCTTAAGGGGCACACTGAGGGGTAAGCTTCTCCCTTTCTGCTTGCCTCTCTTCAGGGCGTCCCCCTGGATACCAGTAAGCTGCCCACTGACCAGCGGCTGCCTCCATACCCATACAGCCCCCCAAGTTTGGTTCTGCCCACCCAGCAACACACCCCAAAGCCTCTGCAGCAGCCAGGGCTGTCCTCCCAGGCCTGCTCAGTGCAGCCCTCAGGGGCTCAGCCCCCAGGCAGGCAGCTGCAGTGTGGGGCACTGTACCCACCCAGCCCCAGTGGGCACGGGCCACAGTCTTACCACCGGTCGATGAGTGACTTCAGCCTGGGGAACGTGAGTACCTGGGTCCCCAGCTCAGAAGCAGGGGAGGGGATGGAGGTGGGTCAGAAGAGCCTCAGTAGTGTTGAGGGGGGCACTCTGAATTGGAGCATCTAGGTGGGGGAGAGCCTTCTTTCTTCTCCCCAGGTAACATCAACTTGGGGCTCCTCTCTCCCTGCATTTGACCCCCACTCCCGCCCCTTTGCCCCAGCTCCCTCCACGCAGCTTGCTCTGATGCTGCTGCTCTGACCCACTGTCTTCCTGGCACGTGCGTGCTCTGTCCCAGGAGGTACGGTGCCCTCACCTCCTCTGGGCCCCGCGTTCTCGTCCGTCACTGTGTTTGTTGCCATTCCCCCTATCTCTGCTTTTGTTCCCGCTGTGTGGGAGGTGAGGTGGGGTAGAGAGAGGTGTATGAAGATTACTGGGCAAGGGGGGTGTGTGAGCAGTGCTCAGCAAAGCCAGGCAGCAACACCCTGCCCTGAAGCCCGCTTACTCCAGGCTGTGTGTGTGTCTACAGCTGGAGCAGTTCAACATGGAGAACCCATCGACCAGCCTGGCGCTTGATCCCCCTGGCTTTTCTGAAGGGCCTGGTTTCTTAGGGGGTGAGGGACCAGTGAGTGGCCCCCAGGACCCTCACGCCCTCAACCACCAGAACGTAACCCACTGTTCCCGCCACGGCTCAGGGCCTAACATCATCCTCACAGGTGAGAGGTGTGGACGGTGCCTGAGGATGGAAGGAGGGCGGGATACATTGGGTGGCGCAGCAGGAGACTGGGTGTGGGGGGGCGGTCTTGGAAGAGTTCATGAGGCATGGGGGCCTCACTCATCTCTTCCGTCCACACAGGAGACGCCTCCCCAGGCTTCTCCAAGGAGATTGCAGCGGCCCTGGCCGGAGTGCCGGGCTTCGAGGTGTCAGCAGCTGGGCTGGGGCTGGGGCTGGGGCTGGAGGAGGAGCTGCGCATGGAGCCACTGGGCCTGGAGGGGCTCAGCATGCTGAGCGACCCCTGCGCCCTGCTGCCTGACCCGGCTGTGGAGGACTCGTTCCGCAGTGACCGGCTGCAGTGAGGCCACCTCATCGCCATCCCTCTTCTCAGCCCTGTCCCTCATCACTGCCCCTTTCCTCCCTTCCCCCTGGCCAGTAGAGATGCCACTCTCTGCCCCCAGATCCTCTTTCTGACATGAACGAAGGATCCCAAGAATGAGAAAAGGCAAGGGGTTTTTTCCAGGTGGCCCCTGAATTCTGCACAAGGTGGGGGGCCTGGGGGAGCTCAAGGGAGAGCCTGAAGCACTTGTAACTTTGAACCGTCTGTCTGGAGGTCAGAGCCTGTTGGAAAGTGGGGGGTAGAGGGGAACCCCGGAGGCAGGGCTTGTCCGGATGCCTAGGGGTGGGCAGTGCCAGCCCCTCCTCACCACTCTTCCCCTTGCAATGGAGGAGAGAGCCAGAGTGGATATTATTTTTTATTAAATATATTATATGTTAATAAAAAAATCCTATTAAATCCTTGGTGTGGTTGGCTCCTGTTTGGGATACAGCTGGGGATCAAGGGAGTTCTTGGGGACATGAGTCTTTCCGCCTGCTATGCTTTCTTTTTTTTTTTAATTTGGCTTCACCAAGCCTTGGTTGCAGCACGCGGGATCTTCATGGCATTCGGGGCATGCAGGGTCTAGTTCCCTGATCAGGGATCAAACCTGGGCATTGGGAGCATGGAGTCTTAGCCAGTGGAACACCAGGGAAGTCCCCTATTATGCATTTTGCATCTTCTCAACACCATGTGGTTTGTGGAGGGGCCCCCAAAGCCTCAGAATTTGTACTCAGCACTGGACATAGGGCTGCAGGCTGGGTGTAGGCCCCGTCGCTGCACAGGTGCCTCCTCATTTGTCCAGGGCCTTGCTGTGGCCTCAGGGGACAGTGGCTTTGGTTGCTACTGCTCTTCCTCAAACTTGAGACCCTGGCAGGGAGTCAGGAGGTGAGGAGGTGACTGCTGGCTGAGCTCTCAGCTCTGGATATTTATGGTAGAATGACCCCACCTCTCCCCAGGAGTATCTGGCCTCAGTGCTAAAGCTTCGGAGGAGAGAGGATTTAAAAACTACTGAGGCCAGATAGTAAGCCTGGAGGACTCGGAATTTCGATGTACCCGGCCGGCCTCCGACCCAAGGCCTCTCATTCTCTTTCTGCCCCTCACCATGCAGGAATTCACTTTGCCCTCCCACTCTTCTCCACCCACCCATTCAGAGGCTTGAGTGCTAGCTAACCTGTTTTGATGAGGTTTCCTCTTTGGCTGGGGTTGCTAGTCCTCTGGCCATCTGAGCTTCTGCCCTCTTCTCTCCCTCACCCAGCACAGAAGAGCAGTGCCCCTCCTCCGTCACCTCCACCTCTGCTACTTGCCCACAGCCCACAGTCCTGGCCTCTCTTCCTCTTTCCAAAACTTGTCATTTTCAAAAAAGAGAACTGAGAACTTCTGGCTTAGGCTGGAAGGGAATGCAATGTGCCCTAAACCTGGAAGTAGGGGCAGCCACCTGGGTCTCCGCACACTAGACTTCAGGGGCCTTCACCCAGGCAGGCAAGCCACATCTGAGTGAGCTCGAGGGCGGGACGAGAGCGCGCCTCGGACTTAAGGAGCCGCCTAGGGTCAGTGTCCGGCGGCAATGGCTGGGCGGTGGGAAGCTCCCTGGGTGCAAGGGGCCCTCCCAGCCGCCAGGGGTCGCGCTGCAGGCGGTCGGGCGCTGGGCAGGCGCTGCCAGGGTCACGGCCGCCGGCCGGGGAGGGGGGGTGGGGGGAGCGGCGGCGCCCGTGGTCCCGGAGGGGGGGTGGGGGGAGCGGAGAAAGCGGGGCGCGCGGAGAAGCACCGGGCCCTCAGCGCGGCGGGAGCTGGGAGGACCGCGCGGCGCGAGCGAGCGGCGCGCCAGCACAGTCCCCGCGTGGCGCAGCGCGGCGGGGACGCTGGGATCGCCCGGATCTCCCTCCAAGGCGCCCTGCGCCCCGGCGCCCTCGGCCCTCTCTTCCTCCTTCATTCGCCGTCCCGGCGGGAGCGGCGCCCGAGTCGGGTGCGCCATGTCCGGGGCCGGGTAGCCTCGCCGTCCGCCGGCCCGCCAGCCCGCCTTCCGAGCCACCCGCCCGCTGGCCGGCCGGCCGGGGAGTCGCGGGGCAGGCAGGTAGGGGCTGGACCGGGCGGGGCAGCGGGCGGGGAAGGGAGGGAGGGAGCGCGGGCGGGGCGGGGGCTCTCCCCAGCTGTTCTCTGGCGCTGCACATCTGGTTCCGGTTCCTCTCTCCTGGGGAAGTGAAAGTGGAGGGGAGGGCGCAGTCTGGAGTTAGCTAGCTGTGCCCGGCGCCCTGCACCCCTCCTGCTCCCGCGGGTCCCGAGCCCGAGCACCCCTCCCTCCCGCTCCGGTCACGCGGCGGCCGGCGCTGCTGCCGTCACGTCCCCGGCCGCCTGCGCGTCCGCTCCTCTCTGCCCTCCTGCTCCTTCCTCAGCCTCCTCCCGCTCGGCGCGCCCTTTGCCCCAACGCGAACTTCCCGCTGTCCGGCTCGTGGGCGCCGGGACCCGGAGTGGTGTCCCTGCCCCTTGCGTTCCCTAGGGAGAAAGGGCTGCCTTCCTGCGGGACTCTTCCCTAGCTCGGTGAGGAGAGGCCCGGGTGCGCAGGTGCCGCCGATGGGAGCCACTCGCCCCTCAGCTGGTCTCACCTCGTGGCTCCTGCCTGCTGCTTGGGGCAGAGGACATAGGGCTCCCATTCGCCTGCAGTGGACAAGGCACGGGGCTGGGTCCCAGAGCTAAATCAGGAGGCTGACGCTGACTCCTGGCTTCACCTCGCAGATGTGGAGACTAAATTTAGCTGGAGTTGGTGTATGTGTGAGTGACCAGAGGCCAGGTTAAGGAGAGCCAGCTTGGGTCCATGAGATTCCCTTGCTCCCTCTTCTCTGGGCAAGGGTGGGAGGTTAAGTAGGACTGTACATCCCGGATCTAGTCTGAGCTGCCTCTGCCTTGACCCGGGTCCTTTAGGTTAAGCTTCCAACTTGGAATGATGCTGTGTTGGCACCTTCTGACAATCCCCCCCCTGCACACCCCCACCAGCACCACACACACCCATAGGCTGACTTCCGCCGAGCTGCAGCTTCCCCTCCACTGTTTCAGGAAGTCACCTCCCTTCCCCTCTGAAGCAGTCCCCACGCCTCCAGTCCTCTGCTGCAAGCCACCCACCAAGCTGTTTCCCAGCTTCTGCACTCGGGGCACCCCGGGACCCTTGGGGCTCCTACTCCCAGGGGTTGGGCCATGGAGGCAGGTGAGAAGAGTTACTGAGAAGCCCCTGTGGGCCTGTTTCCATCTCTGGGCTTCATGGAGGAGGGCTTGGGGATGGTGGGGACTGTCTCCCATAGCTGCTTTGGACCTAACTGAGGATACGTAAGGATCCTGGAGATTGGAGGGCGCTGATTTTTTTTCTTTTTGGTCAGGTTAGTGGAGCTAGGTTAGGAAAAAGGACACTGGAGTCTGGTGAAAAGACACTTAAAGCCTGGGTTTTGTGGGTTCCTCACAAAAACCTAGAGGTGGACTCTTTAAGAATATTAGCTGGCTCATGAGATTCTTAGAATGTCAACTAGAGTAAGAAGGCCAGAAATCCATAAAAAGACTGTAATGTTGGCCTGATGTCACGGCCAGAATGAATGATGTCATTGTAGGCCATTACAGAAAAGACTGTGATCTCTGTTATGTTAGGGAATGAAGAAGGCTGGGGTCTTTAAAAGGGATACAGAAACCATGTGATGTCAGAACCCAGAGCCTAGGTTAGCTGTGTGCAGTGGGTTCTTTGGAAAGAGGGCTGGTACCAAGGGAGAGGGTCCTGGTCTCTTTAAGGAGCTGTGGTGGGCTGTTAGGGCCTGGTGATGTCACAGGCGGGAGAGTTCAGGATTGGCTGGCCACTGATCCTGCTTTTCCTTGAAAGTACTAGGAAGAGGAGGGAAGCAAAAGGGAGACTCCCTGGTTGCCAGTTGCCATGGCAACACAAACCTTCCTTGCTTCATCTCTCCCCCACTTGACCATTCCAGATGCAGTGAGTGAGGGGGGGGCCATGGCGGAGGAGCGGCCCCCCCGGCTGGTAGATTACTTCGTGATAGCTGGACTTGCAGGCAATGGAGCACCCATCCCTGAGGAAACGTGGATTCCTGAACCCAGTGGGCCCCTGCGCCCTCCCCGGCCCGCTGAGCCCATCACAGATGTGGCAGTCATCGCTAGGGCCCTGGGCGAGGAGGTGCCGCAGGGCTACACATGCATCCAGGCTTCCGCCGGGGGCCACCCCTTGGAACTCAGCGCTGGGCTCCTAGGTGGAACTCAGCCCGTCATCTGCTACCGGAGGGGGCGTGACAAGCCCCCCCTCGTTGAGCTGGGGTGTGTACACCTACCTACTCTTGCTGGCACCAGGGGAGGCTAGGAGATCTGCGGTGAGGCAGGGAGAGGTAGGGGTATGGGATGAGGGATGTGCAATAGGAATGGGAAGAGAGTGATCCTGAGGCCAGGGAGAAGAGCCTGAAGTTGTGTGTACTTAGTCCTCACACAGATTTGGGTGCGTGTACTAGTGCTGCTACTTGCTAGCTCTGTGACCTTTGGCAGGTTACTGAGCCCCTCTGGGTCTATTTCCTCAGCTGTAATTTGGGGAAAATAATACCTCCTCATAGGGTAGTTGAGATGAAACGAGATCATCCATATAAGGGACTTAGCACAGAGTCAATAAATGGTAGCTTTTATTCTTGGTATTTATTAATGAGCACTGAGAGCCAGGGAAGGCCTGAGGTATTGTTACTGATCGAGAAGTGGGGCCTAGGCATTTCTCTGGTGGTCCAGTGACTACGACTCAGCGCTCCCAGTGCTGGGGCTCTGGGTTCGCTCCCTGGTCAGGGCACGAGATTCCCACATGCCACAACTAAAGATCCTGACTGCTGCAACTAAGACCTGGAGCAGCCAAAAAAAAAAAAAAAAAATAGAGCCAAGGGCAGAGAGGGGCACAGGGTTTTGGAGGGCAGGTTCAGCAAGAAGTGGGCCCTGGTGTCGGTGTTCAGCTAGGCTGAGTAGGTAGGACTAGGAAGGCAGATCTAGCAAGACTGGGGGCCTTCTCCTCTGCTGTGGACTCCTGACCTCTCTCTATTCTCTGTGCCCAGGGTGTTGTATGAGGGGAAGGAACGTCCCAAGCCTGGCTTCCAAGTGCTAGATACGACACCCTACAGCCACTCAGCCAACCTGGCCCCTCCAGGCCCTGGGCACCCCCGCACCTACCTCACTTACCGGCGGGCAGCAGAGGGGGCAGGGCTGCATGCCCTGGGCATCACTGACCTCTGCCTGGTACTGCCCAGCAAGGGTGAGGGTACTCCTCATACTTATTGCCGATTGCCCCGCAACCTCAACCCTGGCATGGTGAGTGGGGCCCTGGGCCAGGAGCCGAGACTCATGCCATCTCCGTGTAAGGGGTGGACACTGGGCACACAGGGCATCCTAGGACCAAGGCCCCTAGCAGTGGGGGTGGGCCCAGAGGTGTGACACTGGTCTTGGGGGACTGGGATTGACAGGCGTTCTAAAGACAAAGACCACTTAGGGGTGGTGGAGAAAATAACCCCCCAGAAAGCTTTGTTAGCTGTGTGTCTGCTTGTCTCTTGCCGTTTTGGGGCAGTGGGGCCCAGCCGTGTACCTCTGCTACAAGGTGGGCCTGGCCAAGGCCAACACGCTGGCGTATGAGGCAGGTGAGTAGCCCCTCTGTCTCTGGTCCCTCGACCCGCGTGTCCCTCTGCCCTGGTGCCTCTCGGCTGGTACCTTCAGTGTCCACAGAACTCACCTCCCCTTTGCCACATGGCCCTTCTCTGGGATCCCCTGGTTCTTTCCCCCGGAGTCTGATGAACCCTACTCCTTTTGGGTACCCCCCACTCTGCCGGGGGTGCAGAGCTGCTGGGCCGCTACCCAGAGGAGGACAATGAGGCGTTCCCGCTGCCCGAGTCAGTGCCCGTCTTCTGCCTGCCCATGGGGGCCACTATCGAGTGCTGGCCCGCCCAGACCAAGTACCCCGTGCCCGTCTTCTCCACCTTTGTGCTCACGGGTGCAGCTGGTGATAAGGTGGGTGTGTGGAGTGTGGTCAGGGGTCTGGGCTCTGCAGGGCCTGCCTGACTGCCCCTCTGCCCTGCAGGTGTACGGTGCTGCCTTGCAGTTCTACGAGGCGTTCCCGAGGGCCAGGCTGTCGGAGCGGCAGGCTCGGGCGCTGGGCCTGCTGAGTGCCGTGGAGCGGGGCCGGGCACTGGGGGGCCGGGCTGTGCGCAGCCGCCGCGCCATCGCTGTGCTGTCCCGCTGGCCTGCCTTCCCAGCCTTCCGCGCCTTCCTCACCTTCCTCTACCGCTACTCCGTCTCAGGCCCCCACCGTCTGCCCCTGGAAGCGTGAGCATGGGGCTTCCCTGATGCTGGGAAGGGTTATGAGCCAGGAGGAATGGAGGAGAGGACGCTGGAGCTGGGGGGGACGGCCGGGGGGCGCAGAGCAGTCGGGGATGGGGCTGTAGTGTGTGGCTGGAGAGCTGGTCCGTTGCAGAAGTGCCCCTGGCTGAAGGGGTGAGTGGGGCCTGAAACCCAGGCTACACTTGCTTAGCTAAGTCCTGGCCAGGGCCTGTGCACGCCCAGAGGGAATCTCTTCTGATGTGCACCCATGCTGTGCATAATGGAGGCTCCAGGGGCTGACCCCAGTCTCGAGGTAGACCTCGGGGAGGAGTGAGGTCCTTGGGGACAGGCGGCTGAGCGGGTGGCCGGGAGTCTGCCTCTGACCGTGTCCCTCTCTCCCCAGGCACATCTCCCACTTCATTCACAATGTTCCCTTCCCTTCCCCACAGCGACCCCGCATCCTGGTGCAGGTGAGGGCTGGGGCTGGGGCTAGGTGGGAGGGGGAGGATGGGCAGGGGCCAGTCTTCACCACCCTGACCTGTGGCTCTTCTGCCTCTCAGATGTCTCCCTATGACAACCTGCTCCTCTGCCAGCCTGTATCCTCACCCCTGCCCCTCAGGTATATGCTCAGGTTGGGGGGGGCAGGGCTGTGATGACCAGGGGCATGGTGGGTGCCAGGCAAGCGGGCACCGGTGTGGAGGGGCTGTACAGGCTGGGCCCAGGTGGTGTCTGTGCCCAGCGATGAGGGAAGGGCCTCCTGCTGACTCTTCCCCCACCTTGGCATTGCCCCCAGTGGTGCCAGCTTCCTGCAGCTGCTGCAGACCCTGGGCCCGGAGCTGGCGATCACGCTGCTGCTCGCTGTGCTCACGGAGCACAAGCTACTAGTCCACTCGCTGCGGCCGGATCTGCTCACCAGCGTCTGCGAGGCCCTCGTCTCTGTGAGTGCCACTCTGCCAGCCTGCCTTACCCAGAGTGTTCTTTCTTGTGCCCTAGTCCCTGCCTAGATTCTCCTTACTTTTCCTTTCTTGGGGAGGGTTCCTCAGCCTTATCCTCGGGCCTGGCCTACAGGATGTACGGCTTCGGTCAGGAGCTTTTCTTTGGAGCTTAACTCCAACGGCTTCTGACAACAAGCACGGCCGGTCAAGGTCGCTGCCCCCGCCTCTGCCGCCTCCCTGTGCCCTGCTCACTGGTCCTCACCCCCCGATGCTTCAGATGATCTTCCCACTGCACTGGCAGTGCCCCTACATTCCGCTGTGCCCACTGGTGCTGGCAGACGTGCTGAGTGCCCCCGTGCCCTTCATCGTGGGTATCCACTCCAGCTACTTCGATCTGCATGACCCACCTGTGGATGTCATCTGTGTGGATCTTGATACCAACACGCTCTTCCAGTAAGAGGGCTGGGTCTTTTCTGGGAGTTTCGAGGATGGGAGCAGGAGAGGGCTGGTGAATGGAGCGCACCTGCTCAAAAGGAGCCTCAGGGAAAACAAGAAACACCATCACCCTTTCTTCCTTCTGTTTAACTCACAGGACTGAGGAAAAGAAGCCCCTGTCCCCTCGGACCCTGCCCCGAAGACCCTACAAGGTTCTGCTGGCCACACTGACACACCTGTACCAGCAGCTGGATCAGAGTGAGGAGCCTGGGTGGGGGTGGGGGGCCGGAAACCGTTACTGACATTTAACCTCTAGTTTGGGGAGACCTGTGGAGAGCTGGACCTTACTTGAGGAGGTTAGAAGAACTAGGCTTTCACTGGGGGGAAGTGAGAGGAATTCGAGTTCCAGTTTAAGTTAGAGGAAGGCATATGTCACATTAATACTCCTGCATATGTCAGGGAGGTTGAGCTTGCCCTTGGGAGGCTTGAAACCGTTACCCAAGGGTAACTTTGTTACCGTTGGTGCGGGGTCTGTTAGGAGCCGCAGTGGTGGGGCAGCAGGTGGCAGGGTGGCAACCTGACTTCTGTGGAGAACAGGCTTGAGCAAGCCCTGTGGGTGCTGGCCCTGACGCTCAGGCTGCCCTGGTCCCCAGCATATACTGGCCCCGAGGAGGAGGCCTCCCTGGAGTTCCTGCTGACAGACTACGAGGCAGTGTGTGGCCGCCGGGCCCGGCTAGAGCGTGAGGTCCAGGGAGCCTTCCTCCGCTTCATGGCCTGCCTGCTCAAGGGCTACCGGGACTTCCTGCGCCCACTCACCCAGGCCCCCTCTGAGGGGTCACGCGATGTCGACAACCTCTTCTTCCTGCAAGGTAAAGGCGACTTGTCCCTGCTTGGGGAAGGTGTCATGGGATGGGTGACCAGGGGCTGGGCTCCACGGGGAAGTCAGGGGGCATGCGGAATCACGCAGTTACTTGTCTCTAAGCTCGGCTGGCGTTTTTGTGGGCACCAGCTCTGAGACACATGCTCTTCTGGGCCTGGTGAGGGGTTAGGGTACAAGATGAGTCAGCTGTGGGAAGCCAGGACTTGGTGGGGACACAGTGACACCTGTGGTGAGCCAGCCCATGGGCAAAATGCTCCTCTCTTGGTGACTCCCCAGTCTGAGGCCCTAGATGCCCACAGATAAAAGGGAGGGATGCCACGGGGCCGTGGTGCTGGGGCAGCTGAGCTGGTCAGCTTGGCGGGTGGGGCCAGAGGGGCCAGAGAGGATGGCTTTTATGGCCTTGGATGCCAAGTTGGCGGGGAGCCAAGAAAAGTGTTCAGAAACGGGTGGCTGTGGCAGAGCCCCCAGTGACCACCCTCTTGGCCCCATTCTCACCCATCAGGCTTCCTCAAGTCCCGAGAACGTTCCAGCCACAAGCTGTACTCCCAGCTGCTACACACACAGATGTTCTCCCAGTTCATCGAGGAATGCTCCTTTGGCTCTGCTCGGCATGCTGCCCTTGAATTCTTTGACTCTTGTGTTGACAAGGTATTGGGATCATCCCTTCTTTTTGTGCCCTCTGCTCCCCTCTCGGCTGTCTGTTACCCCAGATATAAACACTTTATCTCACGTGCAGCGAGGCTGGCGCCCCTGGAGTTAAACAGCATGTAGCCTGTGCAGCACACACGACCGGCCTCACAGACATACTGTCTTCCTGTTCCTCACTCATCCCCTGTCTATCTCCAGGGCCCTGACAGAATCTGGGCCCATTACCTCCTTCCCTGTGGCTGTGCTTTCCTGGGAGATGCCATCTTCTGGATCCCCAGCCCTGCTCTATGCCCACTGTCTGGATGTCCCCCTTCTTACCTTCCTGCTTCAGGTCCACCCAGAGCAGGAGAAGCCTGAGCCCGCACCCCTGGTGGAGCTGGAGGAGCTGTCGGGCAGCGAGCTCACCGTGTTTATCACACCTCCCGAGGAGCCGCCAGTGCCAGAGGGCAGTGAATCCACTCCCCAGTACTGGTGAGCACCTCCCGCCCCCTCTCTTGCTCTGAGGCCCGATCAGCTGACTTAGTAGCGACTGCTCTCCATATGGCCTCTCTCCGCCCCTCCAGTTATGATGGGTTCCCCGAGCTACGGGCTGAGCTGTTTGAGTCTCCTCAAGAACAAGCTGGGGCTCTGCCTGTGCCAGGCCCATCCCGCAGCGCCCCCAGCAGTCCTGCCCCTCGCCGTACCAAACAGGTAACCAGCAGGTGGGCCCCCTAGAGGCATCTGACTCAGGCCAAGGATTGCTGCTTCAGTTTCTTCATCTGTAAAATGGGTATAATAGTACTTATCCCATAAAGTTGTTGGGAGGTTTCGATATGTCTGGCATGAAAAAGAAACATGAACCATCACTGTTATTACCATTGTCATTGTCCTCATCTTCATTTTCTGAGGACTCTGGAAATCCAGGGGCTTGCTGCCTCTGCCAGGACACCTGCCCATGCTCAAGCTAAGCATCTGTGCTTGGGAATCCAGGACTGTGTGGGCACTGTCCCTGCCACCCCATCAGCACACAGACCCTTTCTCAGGGAGGGTGCTGCTTCTCCCACACTGTTTTAAGACCTGCCCTGGCATCATACTCACCCAGGTGTGTCCCCCGCCCTCTTTAGGAGATGAAGGTTGCACAGCGGATGGCACAGAAGTCAGCAGCTGTGCCTGAGCTGTGGGCCCGGTGCCTGCTGGGCCACTGCTACGGGCTGTGGTTCCTGTGTCTGCCTGCCTACGTGCGCTCGGCGCCCTCCCGGGTGCGGGCATTGCAGACGGCCTACCAGGTGCTGCGCCAGATGGAGAGCCGCAAGGTGGTGCTGCCCGACGAGGTGGGTGCCCAAGCCCAGTGGCTCGGGGTGCAGCCTGGGGGCTGGTGCAGCCCTGGGGGCTGTAGCCGACGGGGAACAGGGGCACGAGTCCAGGAGCTGGGCAGGTGCTCCGTCACATTCACTGAATTAATGAGCGTGTTCAGGTTGTAGCAGCAGGGACTGCAGGGTGGCAGGGTCAGCAGGAAGGGAGGGTGGCTCTGTGAGAACTGGGGAGGCTGGCGGTGGGTGCTCACTGAGACTTGAGGACTGGGGCTGAGAGTGAGTCCACTTTCACCTGCGTGTCTCCCGGCCCAGGTGTGTTACCGGGTGCTGATGCAGCTGTGCTCACACTATGGGCAGCCCGTGCTGTCCGTGCGAGTCATGCTGGACATGCGGCGGGCGGGCATCGTGCCCAACACCATCACCTACGGCTACTATAACAAGGTGAGGGGTGGGATGGCGGCCTGTGGCGGGGTGTGTGGGGAGGGTGCTGCTCCCCGACACCTGTGGCTCTCCCCTCCCCTTGGAGCTCAGGCCTGTACGGTCCAACAAGGTCCTGCGACCGCTGTCTCGCACAGTGGTCTGCTAGTGCCTCAGCACCTGCAGGTGGGTTCTCACACTGGGCTGCTTTGAGTCTCACCCACAACAGTCCTGGCAAGGAGGTTAGAAAAGGACCACCACCTCCCAATAGCTGATCGTGGGAGCAGTACGCCAGGCTCTGCTCCAAAGACAGCATCCACATAAAACCATCTTACCTTTCCCACAGCCCCCTGAAGTGGAACAATTATTGCCCCATCTTACAGATGAGGCCACGAGGTTGCAGGGGGTTAGTAACTTGTTCGAGGTACCACAGTAAGTTAGGGAGTTAGGACACACACACAGGCATATCGTTTTCTGAATTCAGGCCCTTTACCATGACACTAAACTATTTCCAGTCCTTTCGATGAAGAAACAAATGACTAAAAAAACAAATGAACTGATTTCTTCAAAGCCCATAGTTTATAAACAGCAGTCTACAGACAGGTTGTCTCCACCATTTCTGACTTCCTCTAGAACCCCTCAGGGTGGCCACTGCCAGCTCTCTTTTCTGGGCTCTGTTCCTGGCTGAGCCCTTGGCAGGACAACCATAGGCAGGATGTCTGGAGGGAAAGGTGGTCGCTGGGCCCCCAGGTCAGGCAGTTGGCACCTAGCTGAGGCCCACGGTACGGAGACAGGCCGTCTTCATGGGTGAACACTGCTTGGCAGGCTGTGCTGGAAAGCAAGTGGCCGTCGGGCACACCGGGTGGGCGCCTACGCTGGGCCAAGCTCCGGAACGTGGTCCTGGGGGCGGCTCAGTTCCGCCAGCCCTTGCGAGAACAGCGGCAGCGGCAGCGGGAGGAAGTGGAGACGGCAGCCCAAGAGGCAGGCAGCTCGCAGAGAGGTGGGTAGGGACTGGCGACACGGCAGGGGACAGGCACGGAGAGCTGGGGCTGGTCTAGTGGCTGACATTCAGTGTGCTGACAACGGATAAACTACACTTGGCTGGGAACAAAAGACATGAAGTTCTGCCTGGGAGGAGCCTTGCAAACCCAGGTCCCTGTGAGGAGCTCTGTTTTGGAGCTGGGGGCTAGGTTTCTAGCTGGCTGTCTTTTGACCCCCTCCCTGTCTTTTGCAGAGCCCTATTTGGAGCGCCCCTCCCCTACCCGCCCCCTTCAGCGCCAGACTACCTGGGCTGGGCGAAGCCTGCGGGACCCCGCCTCACCTATGGGGCGCCTGGTGAAGAGTGGCAGCCTGGGTAGTGCCCGAGGGGCACAGCCCACCGTGGAGGCTGGCGTGGCCCACAGTGAGTGCCCTCATCCCACACCCCACCCTTTGGCCCGTCAGCTTCCCTAACCACTTGCCAGTGAAAGGGAAAGGCTAGAGAGGCAGGGTGGAGGGGTAATGCTCTGTGGCAGGTACTGTAGGCTCTGGGGGAATCTTGCCCAGACTGTCATCATGGAGGGGGCTGTGGTGCCAGACTGCATAGCCAGGAATTGTGTTTACTCAGGTCCCAAAGAGGGCCTGGACTCCATCTTCCCCGATACTTTTCTGCCTTGCAGTGATAGAGGCCTTGGGGGTCCTGGAACCCCGGGGATCACCCATACCCTGGCATGATGGAAGCCTCTCAGACCTGAGCCTGACTGGGGAGGAGTCGGCACCTGGAGGCAGCCCAGGGGACTCAGGCTCAGCCCTGAGCACCCAGTCCACTGAAACCCTGGAAGGGCCAAGTGGGCGGATGCCCAAGGCTGGTGGGCGTCAGGATGAGGCCAGCACCCCCCGAAGAGGGCTGGGCGCCCGCCTCCAACAGCTACTCACTCCTTCCCGCCGCTCCCCCACCTCTCGTGTCCCCCCGTCTGAGCTGCCCCCTGACCTGCCTCCCTCAACACGTCGCAGCCCCATGGACAGCCTTCTGCGCCCCCGGGAGCGCCCTGGATCCACTGCATCCGAGGTAACCAGTAAGGGCAGGGTCCAGACACTTCAGCATCTGGAGGCCTGGGGAGGGGCTGCCAACCCGAAGGAAGGGCCCAGAAGTGGGCCTTGAAGGGTGGCTGAGCCAGCTTCCTGGGTAAAGAGTAGCTTGGGGTTGGCTGACTGTGCTTTCTCTCATAATGGCAGAGCTCAGCCTCTCTGGGCAGTGAGTGGGACCTCTCAGAATCTTCTCTCAGCAGCGTGAGCCTTCGCCGTTCCTCAGAGCGTCTCAGTGACACCCCTGGATCCTTCCAGCCACCTTCCCTGGAAGTGAGGATAACCCCTCCCACACAGACTGCTGGAGCTCACATATATACCACACCCAAGGCACCCTGTCAGAGGCAGGGGCTGGCGGGAGGTGGGAGGAGGCCGGGCAGGGCTGTGGAGGTTAGAGACTGGGTAAGGAGCAGGGGCTCCTGAGCCCTGAGGCCAAAAGGGGCCTGCTTCCTGGGCTCTTCTGCCCGCAGATTCTGCTGTCTAGCTGCTCGCTGTGCCGCGCCTGTGATTCCCTGGTGTATGATGAGGAGATCATGGCTGGCTGGGCACCTGATGACTCCAACCTCAACACCACCTGTCCGTTCTGCGCCTGCCCCTTTGTACCCCTGCTCAGTGTCCAGACCCTTGATTCCCGACCCAGGTGCCCAAAACCGGGCAGGGGCTGTGGGTGCGGCAGGGCAGGAGAGGTCTGAGGGCTGACCTTCCTGCCATCTCCCTGCAGTGCCCCCAGCCCCAAGCCTGCCCCTGCTGGTGCCAGTGGCAGCAGAGACGCTCCTGTCCCCGGGGGCCCAGGCCCCGTGCTCAGTGACCGCAGGCTTTGCCTAGCCCTGGATGAGCCACAGCTCTGCAACGGGCACGTGGGGGTAAGGGCTGGGCCAGAGCCCAGCTGTGTGTGTCGCCCTGTGGGTGGCCCCAGTGATGCCGAGGAGAGACGGGCACAGAGGGCAAGGGGCATCCCAGAAGCTGCTGGAGGTGGTGGTTCAGTGGGAAGCAGGGCTCTGAGGATGGGGCTGTGGTATATGCCCTCCCCCTCTGTGCCTGACAGAGTGCCTCCCGGCGTGTTGAGAGCGGGGCATGGGCGTATCTCAGCCCCCTCGTGCTGCGTAAGGAACTGGAGTCACTGGTAGAGAACGAGGGCAGTGAGGTGCTGGCGTTGCCTGAGTTGCCTGCTGCTCACCCCATCATCTTCTGGAACCTTCTGTGGTATTTCCAGCGGCTGCGCCTGCCCAGTATTCTGCCGTGCCTGCTGCTGGCCTCCTGTGATGGGCCCCCACCCCCCCAGGTCAGTCGCTGACACGGCCCCTGCCCCCTCATCTCCTAGCTCTGTTCCTCAGTCCTCTGTGCCTTGGCGCTGTAGACAGGGCACCGCTTTGGGGTCGCTGTACCTGGTTGACTCCTGGCCATTTCACTTCGCTTCTCTGAGCTTCAGTTTTCTCATCTGTAAGATGGCATAACAGCCTCTCGGGGCTGTTAGGCACCAAGTGTAGTGCCTGTTACCCAATTACTGATTTGATAATGTTCACCTATTCATTACTCTATTCATTGCATCAATATTTATTGAGCACTTTGTAGGTTCCAGGCAGAGTTTTAGGCACTAGGGATGTAGCAGATTACAAAACAAAGTCCTTGCTCTCAGAGAACTTGTATTCCCATGGGGAACGAGAGTTCCTCTCTCTCTTCTCTTTAGCTGTGTCCTGTAATGTCCCTGTCCCTTGGAATAGCACCTGTCCATTTCCCGTCCTCTGCCTCCCACACCATGAGCCTGTCTCCTTTATCTTGGCTCCCTGCAGGCCCCAGCTCCTTGGATAATGCCTGATCCAGCATCCGTGCAGGTGCGGCTGCTGTGGGATGTCCTGACCCCTGACCCCGATAGCTGCCCACCTCTCTATGTGCTCTGGAGGGTCCACAGTGAGTCTCATATTTGGCCCAGGATGGGAAGGGTAGGTCCCATGCTTAGAGGGCTCAATAATCCTGGTTACCTTCCTTTCTTCCACCCAGGCCAGATCCCACAGCGGGTGGTATGGCCAGGTCCAGTACCTGCATCCCTCAGCCTGGCGTTGTTGGAATCGGTGCTGCGCCACGTCGGTCTCAACGAGGTGCACAAGGCTGTAGGGCTCCTGCTAGAAACTCTAGGGCCCCCTCCCACTGGCCTGCACCTACAAAGGTATCATGTTCCCATCTGAGAGGTCCTGGGTCTGTCGCGGGCTCCCTCCCGCCTTATTTCACTTATACCCTTTTGACTCCACTCCAGGGGCATCTACCGTGAGATCTTATTCCTGACATTGGCTGCTCTGGGCAAGGACCACATGGATATAGGTGAGGGAGCAGGCAGGGGGCTGAGGGGTTTAGCTCTAGGGCCAGGTGTGGGAGGCTGGGGATTGACCTAACATACTGACCTACCTCCACCCTCTTCCCTAGTGGCCTTCGACAAGAAGTACAAGTCTGCCTTTAACAAGCTGGCCAGCAGCATGGGCAAGGAGGAGCTGAGACAGCGGCGGGCACAGATGCCTACCCCAAAGGCCATTGATTGCAGGAAATGTTTCGGAGCACCTCTGGAATGCTAGGGACCCTTAAGCTTCCTTCTCCAGTCTAGGCTGAGGAGGTGAGGGAGGAAGGATTCTAGAGAGAACCTGCTTCCCTGTTTCTTTCCTAGAGGAGTTGAGAATAGGCTAGGAAGCATGCCCAGCCTTAGGCTCTGAGTGGGGGCAGTGGGACCCACTGTTATTAAAAGTCACAATTTCCCATCTCCAGCCTGCCCTCTATGCTCATGCTGATGTTGGGGGAGGCCTGGGGAGAGCTGGCACATAGCTGTTCTACCCCATCCTATACCAGGAACTCCCCTCCAGGGTACCCACAGATCTGTACTGCCCTGGCCATTTTATAAGTTTTTGTTTTAAAAAACAACTGGAGAGATACACAGCTACTGAGCCTTTGCCCTGAACGGGAGGGAGGGATGTCATTTCCCATCAGAGATGGTCCCTCTCCCCTAGAATTGCCGAAGGAGCCCAAGGCTCTCTATGCCTTTCTACCTTAGTGTTTGTATTTTATTTTAAGTTATTTATTCTGGAGACACAGCCCCCTTGCTTAGGAGGTTCTTATGGACAGTAAGAGAGAGAAGGGAAATGGGGCTCCATGGTCCAGTGGTTTGTAGCTCCTTAAAAGTCAGGAGTTAGAAGCTAGAGGAGTCCCAAGCTCCGCTTAGGAAAAATTGGTGCCCCTCTAGTCCTAATCCTTCTTGTCCACTCCATCTTGGGGAATGCCTCACACACCCAGGGCCCTGACTGTGCAATAAGGATTGTTCCTTGTGAAGTTTTGTTGGATGTAAATATAGTAAAAGCTGCTTCTGTCTTTTTTCTTCTGCCTCCTGTTCTCTGTGATAAAGGTGGGGGGATACCGCTGTTTTTCTCCTGGCTGCACCTCCTCCTCTCCACCTTTTCATCCCTTGCTGCCTTTGGGCACACACTGCTTTCCCTGACCAGGTCTGGTGCTGGCCCCTTGGGGCACAGGGAGTTCTCAGAGCAGGAGAGGGGTGAATCCGGTGCTGGCTATGGTGGTGCCAGTCTGTGTGGTACTTCCGGCCCTCCCACACAATCACCTCCTTGTCCCTCATCTGTACCCCATACAAAGGCTCCATTCTCTGGGGGCCCTGAGCTCATCTCTGCCTCCTTTCCTCTCCCCCATATCCCCTCTCCCCAGTCACTGGTGTTGGCCACACTCACACATCCTGGGAGCTGCTCTAACTGCAGGCAGTACTCTCCCAACCAGGGTCTCAGCCTGGGGACAGCACTAGGAGGACAAGAGCAAGGATTAAGGAGCTCACTGCATGTGGGCATCAGGCAGCCAGGCACTACTTTTCTAACCCTTTTGGCCCCAATTGGAGTTCTCCCTTTTTTTCCTATATAATGAAATAAACACAGGAAACAACTCCTAACAGAGCTGTAAAATCAATTACCAAAGGGAATTAACCAGCAAAACAAAAATGCCTTGGGGAAGGAGTGTCAATGGACGAAATAACTTACATGAGCCTCTAGTGCAAATTCCTGGGGGTGGAAATCAGTGGATGAAGACAGCAGTACTACTTCTGAATTCTGGGACCTTCAGGCCAGAGGATGCTTTCCCATCTTGTCTGAAGCAGTGTCCTAAAGGAGCTGCAAAGGAAGGGAGGAGGGGCTTAGGAAATGCCATCTGTTTTTGTCGGGTAAGGAGATGACTTCTTCAGAGGGGAACCTTCACATCGCCCCAGGTTCTGATTAGACCTCACTACCTAGGATCAAACTTTACCTGTATCATCCCTAACAACCTGCAAGGGAGCAACTGCCTTCCTGAAAGCATAAGTTTCTGGTGAGTGTAGCATGCCCAGCCATGCACTGAACTGTCTGGAATTACAGAGAGAATTTTAGGGCTCAATTCCTACCTTACTAGAGCATACAGTCTTCCTGATCTAGAGTGCCTCCCAGCCTACGCTTCTCATTTTTGGGCTTCCTCAAGAAGCCTATAGTCAGATGGGTGGAATTACAGAAGTCTTGAACCACAAGGGTATTTCAGAATTCCAACAGCCAAGTACTCACCATAGCATCTGACATCTTTGACCTGTGGCCTGGGAAACTGAATGAAGGGAAGGATATATCCAAATTACCTGGTCCCAATTTCTCTTCCCTCACTTTAGAGTGTGTAGGCTCCAGTATGACAAATTTTAGTTAAATCTTGTCTCTGGCACTTGCTAATTTTATTATATCAGACAAGTTACTTAACTGCTGTGCCTCAGTTTTTCCCCATCTGCGAACTGGGGAGGGGTTGATTAAAGACTAATTTTGAAATCTAGATAAAGTGCGAAGCACACTCAATAAACGTTAGCTCCAAAAAGAAAACAAACAGGTAGAGCCTGCATAGGACAAAGGACATGTCCCCTACTCAGCGGCCTTGCTTACTTGTCTTTCTTGGAGACTGATCACTCCAGACTGAAAGTTGCCCTACCACAGCCTGATTTTAATTTTGTTGAAAGGTATTTCCTCGGGCCTCACTCTTTCTCAGTCTCATATCTTCCACCGCTGTGTCTCTCGTGTATTGTCACAGCCCTTGAAGAATGGCCCTTCAGACAGCACCGAAAGGACTGAACTGATAATGGCCAAAGCAACAGGTTAGGGAAGAGGGGCTGTACTTTCCACGAGGGCAGGGACTTAGTCCCACTTACTGCTCCATGCCCAGCACAAAGAAGAATGTCTGATCACAGAACAGGTCCTCTATCATTTGCGAAATAACTGAGCCAATGAAGGTATTCAAATGAGTGGGGGAGTGGTGAAATAATTTTCAGTGTAGTATAAGGCAGGTACTACAGATAGAATACCGACCAAAGCTGAATTTTGAACTAAGAGGGTGAAATTGTTGGAAAAGTTAGGAAAACTCTCACAATAGTTACTATTATGTTTATGGAGTATTTACTAAGTCCTTGGCACTGTCCTGAGCATGTAAAATGTACTAATTTATAATCCTCACAATCACCCTATGAACTAGGTACTCATCAATCATTCCCATTTTAAAGATAGGGAAACTAGGGCATAGAGAATAGACATTAAGTAACTTGCACCCAAATCACACAACTGGTGAGAGACCCAAACCCAGGCAGTCAGATTCCAGAGACCATATTCTTTACCTGGACACTACTACAATGAAAAAGAACGTGCTTTACCTGCTTTTGTACATTTGTGTGTGTCTGTTCAGGGTCCACCTTTTTGTGCCCATTAGTTTCATTTCCATTGCACAGCGTGACTTTTAAATGACTTGAAAAACACATTCTAGTGCTTCTGGAGCCAGTTATTTCTGAGTTTGAGCCAGTAGTCATTAATTAGCTGTCTGAACTTTGTAAGCTCCTTAGCCTCTCTGAATCTCTCTGAACCCCTTTCTGGATCTACCGGCTTCAAATTTCAGCTCTGCCACTTTTCATATGTAACTCTGGGCAAATCATTTGATTTATACCTCATTTTCTTAATCTGTATAATGGGGCTAACAGTATCTACCTCACTGAGTTACAAGGAATAAATAATCCATGGAAAGCTCTTAAAAAAATACGAATGCACATACAGCACAGTGCCTCAGTCTCTGCCCCAAACGTTAGCTACTACCATTCCTTTAACACACTGACTCTGATACTTGGTCCCTCAGATGCTCAAGATGCTCAGATGCTCAAGAACAATACTTATAGTACGTGTTCGAAAAACGCTGGGTTCAGTCGCGCCTAACTGCTTTGGGGAAGTAGGGAGGCTAGCAGGAGTTGGGCCTTGAGTTGATTAGGTGTAGTTGGTGGAGTGGGAGGCTGTTTCCCTTCACTGTGAACCTGATCAGACCAGAGATCCGGACAGAAGGAGCTGCGAGCGCTCTGCGCGGCGTAATTTCCCAGCAATTTCGCTAGCTGTCTTTTTTCCCCCAGTCGTGGTTCAGTCACGACAGAACCGTGCTGGGGTACAATGAAGACCAGGAAGCTCAAGGCCTTTGGCAGACGGAGACAGGCCACGCCCCAAACAGACTGCAAGGCCCGAGCGCCTCAAGCTACTGCTATCGTGAAATTCCTGGATTCTGTCGCGATGAAACACCACCCAACGCAGACCCCACCGCCGTTCACCAGTCTCCATCTTTAGAATTGGAAGAATGAGAGCAGGCCAAAGGGGAATCCCGGTTTGGGGATACTGGGGTACGGCGGCTGCCTGGGGACCAAAACGTCTCTAAGGTAAAGTTGCAGCCTGAAGCGATTTTTTGACCCCCGACACTTAATGGGCTGCTGAAGACCCGGATGTGTCTGGGACTGGCCGAGGTACCCATTAACGCGCCCCCGCTAGACCATCCCCCTCCTCCGTTTAGGATTGGGTCTTACGTACGCCAATCATCACTTATCCAGCCACTCTCTCTTCAAGGGTGGGGTGTAGCCCCGATAGCCCGTCTCCTATTGGTAAGCCCGAGAAGAGAAGGGCGGGGAGGCCGGCTCAGGTCGCCCAATGGGCGTCGTGGCGTGTGGGGAAGGCGGAGCCGAGGTGCTTGGCAGCTGCCCAATCAGCGTCCTTGTTTGTGTGGTGCCGCCGCCGCCGGTGCAGCCGCCGCCGCCGCCGCTGCCCCTGTCTGTACCGCAGTGTCTGCTCCGCCCGCCCGCCCGGGTCCGGCCCGCCCCCCTCCCCCACCCCCGCCCCCGGTCCCGTCAGCGGGGTCCGGAACCTACTGTGCCGTCGCCTCTTCCTTTTTCGACGCCGCCGCCGCCGCCTGAGGAGGCGAGCTAGCCGGGAGTTACACCGCCACCGCCAGGTGAGGAGCTTTGGCCTAGGCCAGCCTGGCCGCCCGCCCGCCCGGGGGCGGTGAGGAGCGAGGAAGGGAGGGAGGCTGGGAGGAGGCGGTGGTGGCGGAGGTGGGGGAAGGGAAAGGTGGAGGGGCGGGGGGAGGGGAAGCGCCCGCGAGCCGACGCCCGCCCGCGCGCCCCCGCCTTGCGTCCCCCTCCCCCCACCCCGGCACCGCGCGCCCCCGCCTCGCGCTCCCCCTTCACCTCATCCCCTCCCCCCGCTCCGCGCGCGCGCCCCGGTCTTTCACTTCGGCCTCGCGCGCCCCAGCTCGTGTCCCTTCATTTCTTCTCCTTTTACTCTTTCTCCCCTCCCTCGCGCCCCGTTTCCCCCGCCTTCCCCGCTGTAACTCACTGCCTCATGCCCGCCATGCTCCCCTCCTTGCCTCTCTAGCGCGCCCCCCCTTAACTCTCTCCACCCCCAGTGGTGCCCTCAGGGTGCGGGGGCCGCTCCCTACTCTCAGTCTTCTGTTTGCCGGCGGTTGGGACAAATAGGGGACCCTTAAGGGTGAAGGAAACACGGGCTGATTATCTTTATATAGGCAAAGGGATCAGGAGCGCAGAACCTTACCCCTTTATTTCATCGTTCACCGTTCCCTCTCCCTCCCGTAGAAGGGAATTGTCTAAGCCTGTGTGGGTACTTGTCTTCTGTAGTGACTAAACCACCCGTTTCTTCGGCTGGGCTTCTGGGTCCCACTGGATCTGTATCCCAGTTCAGTCAGTGCCTGAGGGCCGAGGGAACTAGAACTTACCCTTTCCTAAAGCAGATCCAGACTTAGAATACTTTTGGCCTCCCCGCTCTCAATTGCACGGAGGAGATAGCTACTCCTCTTAGTGCAGAGGTTTGGGTGCCATTTGCGTGCTCAGGACACCTTCCCCCCAGCATCAACTTCCCTCCAAACACATGATGTTAGTTTGTAGGGCTGGCACTGAAGTGGAGATGGAGGCTTTCATGGGGGCTGGGTGGCATGTAGATGCTAACTGAGCTTGCCATCAACCCTTTTTTCTTCCACTGTCACCTGGAGAATCGGGTGAGAATAGTTTTCTCATTCCTGATAAATGATTATTTAGAGGGCCTTTGTGTAGGTGAGGAGAGCTGGGAGATACTTAAGGTAGTGTATTTCAGCAAAGGAAAAGAGCAATGCTTTCAGGCCAGATTGCAGCAGAGAGATTTGAACTTGTAGCAGCTGGAGTATAAAAGCAGGTTTAACAGATCTGTGTCCAGAGAAGAGCTGATGCTTTTGAGTTTTTAAAACGTTTTTTACCCCCTCTCAAAATGTTTATTTTTTGAGTAGACAATGCTTGAATGTGACCCAAAGTGAAAAGAAATCCCTCTCTCACCTGTCCTCCCCATACAAATGACTTCTGTTTCCTTGCATCAGCATGGTGTCTGTATGTTGTCATCTGTATGTTGAAGATTATCCTGTTTGGGAGTTTAGTGCTAACTTTATTGCTCTTTCTTTGATTCACTGACTTAAACTCTTTCTTGAGATAACCACTTGGATTCATACTTTTGGTGCTTGGAGCAGTCTTGGTAGAGAATTGTCCTAGAGTGGCATTTCTGCTGGTGCTTGGTTGGGAAAGAGGTACTATTGGAGCTGCTAAAGGTGGTGCTCTGGAGGAGCTGAATATACTTTGAGGGAAGGTCCACACCTGTTGGAAATGGTGCTGGTTTTTTGGTGACTGATACTGTCTCTGGCTGTTTTGGAATGGGTCAAGGATGGTCTTTCCTTGGACTTTTTAAGATATTATTAAGATTTATACAGATAGGCTGTATAAATTAGGAGTTAATGGGAGTATGGATCTGGTAGTACTGTGTTCCCTTTTAAGAAGAATATAGTATTTTAGTCTAGTGGCAGTGATAGTCACTATGGTAAGGAGTGAAGTAGGTGAGTAATAATCAGCAGGAATCAGAAGACTGGATCTTTAGCCTGAGTGACCCAATTTGAGAAGAGGTGAGGCTTAGGAACTTGTGTCCTGCCTGTTCCTTACTTGAGAACACTTTCAAGTAGGTGAGAGTGATTTGTAGCTGACAGCCGCATCCATCTTTATGACACTGTGGTTTGCCTTCCCTGACTATGTGTGATGTCTGTTAACTTCCTGTTTAGAGGCAGTCCCAGTAGGGTCTAAATAGAGGCTGCATTCAAATACTTTTCTAGGAACAACGTTAACCAGGTTCCCTGATCAGCACTTCAGATCTGAGTTATGACAGTAACTTTTACTGCTGTGTTAAGCGTAACACCACAGGATGGTGGGGGAGGGAAATGTGAGAATTTTGTTCTTAATCTCATGGTCTTAAAGTACTGTGTGCTGTCCCCCTCCCCTTTTTTGGATAAATGTCTCTCCTTACTGCCTCCCCCCCGCCCCCATTCTCACCCCAAACTGTACTCAACTTTTTTCTTTTTCTGGCTGGGTCTGGCCAGACCTCCAGGTTGGGTTTTGTTAGAGAGTGGCAGTGTGGAAGAAAAAGAGTCAATGTGTCAATAATAGTATCCTAACTGCTGAGATTCATTCTTTTTTTTTTTTTTTTAAATCTTTGTGTTTTTTTTTTAAGGGGGGATTCATTCTTGCTTTAAGCATTATTTTATATGTTGTATGTAAACCAGGTCTCTTGTTTCAGTTTTACTGATTGTTCCTTCCTTACCTCCTCCACCCATTAAGCTGGAGGTGCATATTTAGGGGAATAGCAGCTGTGGTGTCCTGGTTTCTGTACTGGAGCATATTCTTTGTTAGCCACCTCATTGGGATAAGCAACCCCTTAGAACCCTCTAAGGGACAAGCAGTCCCTCTGAACTCAGTCAGAATGCTTGTTTAGTTCATTGAGAAAAGCCAAACCAGGTTTGGTCAAGTAAAAAGATTGCTAGAGAGATCATGATTTGAGCCATAACTAGAACTCAAGGACTTTCTTTTCCGGACCCTTTGCAGTACTTAAAAGCCCTACATCATTATATATTAAGGCACAATAGCCAGACATTCTCTGATACAGTTTAGAGGGGAAGAAGAAAAAAAAAAACACCCAGTCAGTCAGATTGACTATAAATCTAGACCTGGCATAAAGCTGTCGACCTCTTGCTCAGGAAGATCCAGCCTATCAGGCAGTGCCACACAAAGTTGCACTTCTTCTGTATTGGCTAAGCCTGGGGAAGGAGATAGAAGGAATTTCAGTTTCTTTTGAAAAGGACTGGCTTTGGAGGGGAAATCTTCTATTAGCCATTTTGTTTGTTTTATCCTCAGTAATTCCTGTTATACTTTTTCTGGTTGGGGGTTTTGGTGGCTCCAGAGTTCATGAAGCAGAGAGCCTCCTGTATTTGCATAGTAGTGATGAAAGCCTCTGGACAGTAGAATTGTTCCTTCTTCGTGTTCATCTTTTACCTTCTCTTTTATGGATATATGAAGTATTCCTATAGCATTTGAGGTTATTCAGTAGGAAAGGAGTGACCTAGGGTCATTATGAGCGTAACCGGTCTGGATAGTATCTCAGTAATGTTTGGTGTCTCCCTCAAAATCCTCTGGTCTTTGCTTTAAGGTGCCATCAGTTGGCAAGAAACTATCAACAGTTTGGGGTTGTAGTACCAAAAGCAACAGATGAATGAGGACAAGTATTTTGTTACTTTTGAGGTATGAAATGGTCAATCCCAGACCTCAAAGGGTCATCATAATTGCAGCAGCTGCTTCTTTGACTGTGTATGAACTTGATTGTTATTAATACTAGCAGTGAACTATTAAGGAACATGACAATACTTAGACATTTACGAGTCATTATTTTGTTTGTTTTCACATCTGACTAGTTTACATTTTTTAAAAGTAATTCAGATTATCTTTACATGAATCTGAAAGTCATGCTGTAAGTCTCCTGATAAAGCTTTCTTGATCTAGTCTCATTTTGGGAGGAAGCTGGAATTTGTAATCTCCTCAAATATAGGCTGGAATATTAGGATTTAGATTAGACTTTAGGATTAGTCAATTCTAAATCTAGGATTGTGGCTGTGGGGTATTAGAAGTGTTAATTGGAGAGGTTGTGCATCTCTAACCTAGAAGGTATTTATTTATAAAGTTAGCTTTTTGAGAGTATTTAAATCAGACTTCCTAGGAGGGAAGTTGTGGGTTAGTAAGTGGCAAGTTGGAATAGCAGAACACAGAGAATCTAGAAATCCTGGGTTAAATCCTAGCTTTGTCATTTTTTAGGTACATGATTTTGGGTAAGCCTTCTAGTTTGGTTTTCTTTTTTCTTTTTTTTTTTTTTGCTGCAAGGCTTGTGAGATTTTAGTTCCTGAACCAGGGATAGAACCCACGCCCTCAGCAGTGAAAATGTGGCGTGCTAACCACCAGGAAGGAAGGTTGATACTCAGTCACATCCGACTCTTTGTGACTTCATAGGCTATAGCCCACCAGGTTCCTCCATCCATGGAATTTTCCAGGCAAGAATATTGGAGTGGGTTGCCATTTCCTATTCCAGGGGATCTTCCCGACCCAGGAATTGAACCCACATCTCTTGTGTCTCCTGCATTGGCAGGCAGGTACTGTACCACTGGTGTCACCTGGGAAGCTCACCAGACCACCAAGAAATTCCCAAGCCTCCTAATTTTTGAATTCCTATTTTTTGCACAGTAAAAGCCAGTTTTTACAGTGAGCTCTAAGGTCTTACATGCTCTGCCCTTCCCTACCCCTTTTCTTTTTTGATCTCCTGTCATCCTCTCTTTTGCTCATGCCATCCCAGCCCCATTGGCTTGTTCCTTAATACATCAGTCACATTCTTTATCTCAGGACCTTTGTACTAGTTCCTCCTTCTAGTGGGAAAAATCTGTTTTTCCCACAGAGATAATACAAATGACTAATTTTCTTACTTTCTTTAGTCCAGTGTTTAAATGTCACCTTTTGAATGAGACTTTATCCTACCTATATTTAAAATTGCACCTTCAACTTCCACCCCTCACTCCTAATCCTTCTCTGTTCTTCAGTTTACAGCTTTCTAACATACTTAATTGTTACATTTATTGCTTATTGATTCCCCTGGTATGGTGTAAGGTCTGAAGACTTGCATTTATTTTGGTGTTTTGTTTAATGCATAGTACAGTATTTGGCATATAGTTAATACTCAATAACTATTTCTTTTTTAAAAAATATTTATTTGGCTGTGCTGGGTCTTCGTTGCAGCACAAGGGATCTTCAGTCTTAGTTGCGGCATGTGGGATCTAGTTCCCTGACCAAGGATTGAACCTGAGTGCCTTGGATTGGGGAGCATGAAGTCTTAGCCACTCAGCTACCAGGGAAGTCCCTCAATGACTATTTCTTAATCAAATAGGAATAATGATAATTTTTTCTAATCTGTTTGTTTATAACAAAGCTATGAAATGTGGTAAGCATGATACAGGATCTTAAAATGTTTTTTGAACTTTGAAGCATTCATTATACAAATAATGATGATAGAATGACCACCTTCCCATTGAAATGGTAAATAACACTTGCATTATGGAAAAAAATCCTCATATATATTCACATATATTATCACATCTCCTAAACTCCAGCTCTCTGTTTCCAGTTGTCCACTGTATGCTAAATGTATCCATCTCTGTATTCCATTGGTACCTCAGACTCAACATTTTCATCACCTACTCCCCTTCATTGAGTCATCGAAGCTAGAGATGTGAGCATTATTGTCAGTTCTCTCTCTCTTATCCATTACTTTCCAAATATTTCTGAATCGATACCTTTTTTCTGTATCTCCATTGCTGCTGTTCAGGACTACAGCAACTTTTATTTGGAATATTGCCATGATCTCTTACAGTTCTCCCTGTTTTTAGTCTTGCTCCCTTTTAAACCATCAGTCATACTCTCTTCAAAATAGTCTAATGGAGATCTGATTATTTGGTTTCCACTTCTCAGAAGTATTCAGTAGTTTCCAATCATTTAAAGGTACTCTGAATGATCAAGGGCCCTTTATAAATCTTGACCTTTGTCTTTCTCTCCAGCTTTACTTTTCTCCCTTTACAATTTATACATGAGCAAATACAGTTCTCTTAGTTACCAGATCAGCTTCCAGATTTCGTCTCAAATGCTACTCTCTCTGGGAGCCCTTCCTTGACTTGCCCAAAGAGACTTAGATATACTTTCTTCTTTGATCTCACTCTAATTTGTATATATTGCTTATCACCCCCCAGTGGTCTGACAACATTCTGAAATAAAGAGATACCATGTATTTTTACTATTGTTTCTCTAGTGCGTTGCATGGTATCTGTCACCTATAAAATGTTTTAAAATAATAATTCTATGGATTGAGAAAATGCTGCATACATTTAGAAGATGCCCCATTTGTTATATTCTGGGGACAGAAGAACCCGGTTGGTGTCTTCATTCCATTTATCATTTATCTGTGTGACCTTGGTTGAGTCACTTGAAGTCTCCCAAGCCATAGTTTTCTCAAATTAGAAATAATCAGTAGCTGTTTTATCTATTTCACTGTGTCTCTATCAGTCACATGAGATTACACATGTAAGAATGTTTCATAAACTGTAGAGCAGTGTATAGTTGTAAGTTATTATGTGCTGACACAAGCTGAGCTTTTCTCACAACTCATTTTTTCTTGTTTATATTGATGGAGGCCCTTTCATTTTATCATTGAAACCATAAAGAACTCTTCTACGACTTTTGTTTTCTTCATATCCTTTTTCATTAGTAGGCGTGATGTGTTCCTATATATTGTCTTAAACAGGGCAAGTTTAAAGGCTTTCTCGGTAGTCCAGTGGGTTAAAAAGGTTGCAAAGTCCTGGAAATTACTCTTCTCAAGGAGTATCTCAGTCATGGATTCTGTAATTTTTTCTTCAGTTTTTTTTTTAAATGCATTTTTGCAACTTTTGAAACTTGAAGGGAGTTTTTAAAATGAAAATATAAACTCATTTGTTGAGTACTTTCTTTGTGTAAGGCTTTATGCCATTTTAATTCTTACAGTAACTCTGTGAGGGAGGTATTATAATTTTACAGATGAGGAAACTCGATTCTCAGGGAGGTTGTCATTTTGCTGAAATCTCGAAAATTAATAAAAGTGGTGAGTCCAGTATTTGAACAATTTTGCCTGACTCCAAAAGTTATCTTACTGTTCTCTTAACGCTTCTCATAGAGTTTTGTTTTGCCTTTGCAAAAACAAACCAAACAAGAAAATGATAGTTTTCCTAATAGATCTTATATGAAAAAAGTTACATGATCAAATTAGGGTTTTGAAAAATTTTGGATTAAGTTAAGGCAGATTTCTTTACAACATAAGATCCCAAAGCCTTGCATGTCTAAATATACATTTATATTTGGAGTGGTAAAAGAATGACTAAAGGATGCAAAGCTTCTGGAAATTATTTGACCGTGAAGAGCATCTCTTTGAGAAGATAGTACTGCATCTTGATAATCTGCTTTCTTGTAGTTCTTCTGTAGGTTGATTTTTTTTTTTTTTTAAGTTGTCACTCTTGAATGAGGGAATTAAGTGCTTTTGTGTGCTAGTTTTCCAGAGAACTAGTATAGTGGTATTATGCTAGATGTTTTTTAGAAACTTCACTGGTTTGGAGGCTGCAGTTTTTTCCCCCCATGAATCTTCAAAGGCAAATGGCACAGCTCATCCAACTTGGCTCTTACCTTCAATGAGTTCCCAGGAGGATAACTCTTAACTGAGCTGCTGCCTCCACCTTCTTTCATCTTGCATGCTAGGAAGCAGGAGAATAAGGATTCAGCTTTGTGTGTGAGCAGAATCCCTTGAGCCAGGAGCAAGCAGCTCTTCCTTTCTGTAAGGGTGGTAGTTTCACACTAAGAGATCTGTAAAGCCCACTTCTTTCTCTTCTGTGATGCATGCAGACAGACATGGGCATCAGAGGCAAGAAGGAACAATGGCTTTGATTTTTTTCAGTCATACTGGTCTTGAAATTAAAACTTTGAGGGATTTGTCTTCTGTTGTTTAAAAGCATAAAGGTTACCTGAATGGTGTTCACCACTAAATAGGTTGAACTACCAGTGAAAAATGTTGAAAATATTTCCCTAATAGAATAACATATTTTGGAGGGAGGGACAGGTTCTAACCACTCTTTAATATATATTTGGCTGGATTGATGTGTTGCTATCAAAGAGATTGAAGCAGATAGTCATATTTATTGCAATTGCCCTGGACAGTTTGCCAGGAAGACCCTATATTAGATTTCTATGGAAATTTGGTGTGAATAGCTTGACACTCTTCCCATGTAGTACTGTCCATGAATAAATTGTATTACTCTAATGCTGTTCTTTTTCATTTTATAATTCACTTAGTAAAGAATGCTCACTGAAGTCTTTACCTGAGTCATTGTGAATTTGAAAGTTTTATTTTCTTAGAATATTTTAAATCCAGATTATTTTCTGCCATGTAAATGGAAACTAGAATATGGGTCTCTTACTACACTAAGATTCAGTCTTAAGTTTTCATTAGCCTGCATTTTTAACTCTTCACTTTCTGCATGGAAAGCTATTTCACAGTTGAGTTCTGTATAATTAATTAATATTGCACTGAAAACTTTCAAGGAATATGGGTGACTGGAAAAGGATCTTTTTACAGCTGTATTTACTATGACCAGAAACATCTTTTTATTTACTTATTCATTTATTTATGACCGTGCTGGGTCTTGGTTACTGTGCTGGGTCTTTCTCTAGTTGCAGCGAGGGGCAGCTACTTGTGTTGTTGAGCGTGGTCTCTAGGCATCTGGGCTTCAGCAGTTGTGGCTCACAGGCTTAGTTGCTCCACAGAACACAGAATCTTCCCAGACCAGGGATCTAACCTGTGTCCCCTGCATTGGCAGGTGGACTCTTAACCACTGGACCCACAGCAAAGTCCTAGACAGAAATATCCTAAAAGTAGCAAGTGCAACTTTGAAAAACCTGGAGGGTTCAAAGGAGTAAGATGTCTCTAGCTTAAATAGTGGTATAAAAATTTGAGATCTAATGAGTTACTGTACATAAAGGGGTACACTTGTTATGAACTGTTTGTTGCATTTTTTTAAAGTATTTATTTAATTATTATTTTTGGCTGCGTTGGGTCTTCGTTACTGTGCACAGGCTTTCTCTAGCTGTGGCCAGCGTGGGCAGCTCTCTAGTGGTGGTGCATGGGCTTCTCATTGCTGTGGCTTCTCTTGTTGCAGAGCGCTGGCTCCAGGGCACGCAGAGTTAGTTCAGTAGTTGCTGTGCGTGGGCTCAGTAGTTGCGGCAAACAGGCTTACTTGCCCTGCGACATGTGTAATCTTCCCTGACCAGGGATTTAACCCATGCCTCCTGCATTGATTGGCAGATGGACCGCTAGGGAAGTCCTGATTGTTTCACTGATGCTACCAAAGCCTTGATGTATATCTGGAATTAAATTGTAGGTTCCCAGTTTTGTCAAAGACAGAGTGGTAGGTGTCCAAGAAGAGTATAACCAAGGTTGGAATCTGAGCGGTTTCTATTTCCAAATTAAACCTTCTATTCTGGCTGACTGAATACCTGTAATATTCACAGGAAGGGAGTAAAATACAGTATACTCAAGGGACTTTCTTGGTGGTCCAGTGGCTAAGACTCCATGCTCGCAGTGCAGGGGGGCCTAGGTTCAGTCCTTGGTCAGGGAACTAGATTCCGTATGCTGCAGCTAAAGGATCTGCATGTTGCTGTGAAGATTGATGATCCCGTGTGCTGCAGCTAAGACCCGATGGAGCCAAATAAATAAATAAATTTGGCTGCACCAAGTCTTAGTTACAGCATTGGGGAGCTTTAGTTGCAGCATGTGGAATCTAGTTTCCTGACCAGGGATTGAACCTGGGCCCCCTGCCTTGGGAGCCTTGAGTCTTAGCCATTGAACCACCAGGGAAGTCCCCAATAAGTAAATATTTTTAAAAAAGCAAAATGAAACTGTCTGTAGTTATGCCACGTCTGTGTTGTCTTCTAGATTCAGTTGGGATAAGAGTGTGAAAAGGACTGTATAAGGGGCTCTTTATGGTACAAAGAGGTATTAGAGGAGAACAGTGAGAGTTTTACTTATTATTTTGTAGCTTTAAGGATTAGCTGAAAAAGCCTTTGGAAGTGATCATTTTTTTTTTTTTTTAAACATTTATTTTTATTCATTTGGCTGCATAGAGTCTTAGTTGTGGCATGTGGGATCTAGTTCCCTGACCAGGGATCGAACCCAGCCCCCCTGTATCAGGAGCGCAGAGTCTTAGCCACTGGACCACCAGGGAATTCCCAGAAGTGATCATTTTTTAAAGCTCATTATTATTGGAGTATAGTTGCTTTACTGGGAGTGATCATTTTAGTTTTGTTATGGGGGCTGCTTACCACATCTGTATGTTGCCTAGACTGCACATTAGTTTTTGCGGGTTGTTTTGTAAAGCTTTGTGCTCTCTCTCTCGTTAATCTTTCCGAGTCAACTATTCTCAGTGTTGTGCATAAGTATAATTCTGGTATGTGGATATGAGAAAGTAGTCTAGTATTGGTACTAATCTTGGGTTATTTTTACATAATTAGTTGAAATCTCCTTCTGTGGTTGAACTGGAATAACTTTTGGTCATTTAAAAAAGTATAGTTCTACAGTTAGAAAGTTTTGGGTTCACATGTCTACTTTGCCACTTAACTAGTAGTTAGACCTTAACTTCATTTCTCTGTGCCTGGCGGATAGTAACTTTGTACCTATTAAAAAATAGTTGCCCATCATTCCTCACCTTAGCACCTGGCAACCTCCGTTCTACTTTCTGTATCTATGAATTTGAGTACTCTAGGGTCTTCATATAAGTAGAATCATAAAATATTTGTCCTTTTGTGTCTAGCTTATTTAATTTTAGCATAATACCTTCAAGGTTCATCTGTGTTTTGGCATGTGTCAGAGTTTCATTCCTTTTTAAGGCTGAATAATATTCCTTAAGACCCTGATGCTGGGAAAGATTGAAGGTAAAAGGAAAAGGAGGCAGCAGAGGATGATATGGTTAGATAGTATCACTGATTCAGTGGACATAATTGTAGCAAACTCCAGGAGATAGTGGAGGACAGGGGAGCCTGGCGTGCTGCAGTCCATGGGATTGCAGAGTCTTGCATAGGACTTAACAGCTGAACAATAGCAACAACTGTCTATTTTCTTTTGTGACTATTTATTCCCACCAGCAGGGTACCCATTTTTAAATTGGGTTGTTTGTTTTGTTGTCATTGAGTGATAGGAGTTCTTTTTACTGGATATTAATCCTGTATCAGATATATGATTTGCAAATACTTTCTCCCATTTTGTGAGTTATTTTTTACTAAGTTGATAATGTCCTTTGGTGCACAAAATTTTGATGAGATCCAGTTTACTATTTGCTGTTTTTGGTGTCATATTCAAGACACTGTCGTCAACTCTGTCATGAAGCTCTTTCCCCCTGTGTTTCCTTCTAAGAGTTTTTAAATTTTAGTTCTTATTTTTAGGTCTTTGATCCATTTTGAGTTAATTTTTGTATATGCTCCAAGGTAAGGGTCCAGTTTTATTCTTTGGCATGTGGATATCCAGTTTTTCCAGCACCATTTGTTGAAAAGACAGTCCTGTCTCCACTGAATTGTCTTGATATCCTTGTTGATAATCATTTGATCATATATGCAAAGGTTTATTTTTGGAGTCTGTATTCTGTTCCATTGGTTTGTATGTCTCTCTTTATGCTCGTACCACACTGTTTCATTAACTGGGGCTTTGTAATAAATTTTGAGGTCAGTAAGTGTAAGTCCTCTGACTCTTCTTCATTTTCAAGATTGTTTTGACTGTTTGGGATCCCTTGAGATGACATGTGAGTTTTAGGCTGTGTTTTTCTTTTCATATCCCTTTTTTTATATTGGGCCAAACGATATAAAACTAAACTGAATGGGATCCTGTTACTACAATATGGCAGCTGGTCCTTGTCATAGAAAGTTTTAATTTCACCTAGCTCCTTGGATCACGTATTTTTCTTTACAGTGTTAGAAACAGGGTTGCTCTGGATAACTTTTGCTCTCTTTTTTTTTTTTTTTTAACTTTTGCTCATAAATGAATTTGTTTGCTGTGGTTGGAGCATTTTGTTTATTGTTAAAAGTTTGGTTCGAATTTATTTTATTTATTTTTGGCTGCGCTGGATCTTTGTTGCTGCATGTGGGCTTTCTCTAGTTGCGGTGAGCAGGGGCTATTCTTTATTGAGGTGAACAGATTTCTCATTGTGGTGGTTTCTCTTGTGGTAGAGCACAGTCTCTAGGGCACACAGGCTTCAGTAGTCGTGGTATATGGGCTTTAGTTGCCTGCGGCTTGTGGAATCTTCCTGGACCACGGATCAAATCCGTGTCCCCTGCATTGGCAGGCAGATTCCTATCTACTGTGCTACCAGCGAAGTCCAGCAGTGGCTTTTCTTTTTGCAGAGCATGTTCTCTAGGGCACTCGGGCTGGGCTTCAGTAGTTGCAGTTCACCAGCTCTAGAGTGTGGGCTCAGTAGTTGTGGCACATGCGCTTAGTTGCCCCTCAGCATGTGGGATTTTCCCAATCTGGGGATCGAACCACATCCCATGAACTGGCAAGTGGATTCTTAACCACTGGACCAGCAGGGAAGTCCTCAAATTAAAAAAAAAAAAAAAAAAATCAAGACACACAGTGAGAAGTTTCTCATCACTTCTCACCTGCCTAGTTTTAAACATCATCATTTGTGATTCCTTTTCTGTCATTTCAGAATTTTCTGTGTACATGCAAGCATATGTGAATTTCTTTTTAGTTTTTCTTTTTACACAAAAGATAGCTTTCTACATCTGTTTTTTCATTTAATAATATAGAAGATTCTTTTCAAATCTATATGTAGAGAATTTGCTTATTCTTTAAATGAAAATTTTGAGGGTGAAAATCTTTTCATGGATATCAGAACTTTGTTGGGAAAGAATATTCAAGTTTATGGCTGTGTACCTTTGCTGTTGTCTACAAGTCTTGCTCTTTAATAACTTTCATTGCTATTATTCTCTTAGCATTGAATAAACGTAATTTGAGTACCGCTATGTTATTAAACTTAATTTAGGAGTGCTGATTACCTAGTTTATAAAGTCTGTTTTGTTTTTTCATCTGTAGTCCTAAGTCCCAAATTATATCAGAAAACCCAAGTCTTCGATAAGTGATACAGGGTAATTTTTCTAGTTCCTAGAGTATATAGACTCCAGGCGGTTTTTCTCTATCCTCGACTAGTTTGGTCTAGAAGAAATGACTGATAAAGAGAAAACTTGGATCTCTTTACCCATGTGTCAGCGCTCTGTTTACTTTGTAACCACGTAAATCTGCTGGTTGTGGGGAACTGAAAAAGCCTGGCTATTCATATATTCATATGAACATTCATAGGTATTAGGTATTTATTGTATATCTACTGTGTAAAAGACATACACATAAGTGTTGTACAGCAAGTAAAGATTAATTATAAAACTTCAGTCATCAAGAATATACATAGTCCCGAAGAGAAGACATGTATTAAAATAACTACAATATTAGATACAGTGTGTTTATAAATTAAGTGACCAACATATTAGGAAACAACGTATCAGCACCTTTTACAACTTAGTTCAGAGTGTGATTTAGGCTTACCAAATCCTGAAAATTCTACTTTCAAAAACGTCTCTTTATCACATCTATCTGTATCTGTCTTAACTTGTGGTGTTTTAGTTTTAGCCATTGTAATTGCTTGCCCATATCATCTTAGATATGTCTCTCTTTTTTTGGCCATGTCTTGTGGCTTGCTGCATCTCAGTTCCCAAGCCAGGGATTGAAGTAAGGCTCATGGCAGTGAAAGCGCCAAGTCCTAATGGCTGGACCACCAGGGAATTCCCTTGGATAAGTTTTTTAATAATAACTAACATTACTGGCCTTTTTTACGTGAGAGTACTATTTTAAGCACTTCACATTAACTTGTTTAATCCTCACAGTACCTCCATTTTTACAATTAAAAAACTGAGGCACAAAGAGGTTAAGTGATTTCCCTAAGGTCACAGACCTAATAAATAAAAGAGCTGGGATACAGAATCAGGAAGTTTTGACTGTTTGGCTCAAATTGTTTAGCATTGTACCATACTATATGTATGTGTGTATTACATACATGTTTATCCTTGTTTTGGTGATCATACAGTATCTCATTGTATGGATATACTTTAGTTTGTACCCAGTCTATCCCCACTGAGGAATATTTAGGATGTTTCTAGTGGTGAGTGTATTGTCATAACCAGGGTTCCAGTGAAACATCTTACATACATTTTAGTGTATTTGTAGGTTAAATTTCTAGAAATACAATTATTGGACCAAAGGGCATGCACATTGAAAATTTTTTCAGATATTAAATTATCCTCCTGTAATTTGTACTAGTTTACATTCATACCAGCAGGCTATGAAAGTTTCTAAAGCAACTTAATTTAAATCTAAATTTGAGGGTAACTGTGGTTGGATAGTGATGAGTACTGTCTTTAAGTGCCTCTGTATCTTGTTAGCATTTCTTTTCTTGAAAGCATATATCTCTGGATTTGATTATTGGCCATCTAACTGTAGCCAATTGTTGGGAAGAGGAGTACACAGTTTAACAGAAAATTTTACTTGTTCGAAATGGCCTTCAAACCAATCAGTTGTCAAACATGGGACTTCCCTGTGGGTCCATTGGTTAAGAATCTGCCTGCCAGTGCAAAAGACACAGGTTCGATCCCTGATCCTCTAACTGAGATTCCATATGCTGTAGGGCAACTGCTGAGCCCATACTCTAGCACCCTCGAGCTGCAGCTACGAAGCCCACATGCCTTAACTACTGAAGCCTGTGCTCTGCAACAAGAGAAGCTTCACTGAAATGAGAAGCCCACACACCACAGTCCATATGCTGCAGTAAAGACCCAGCACAACCAAAAATTTAAAAAAAAAATGTTAATCTAAACCTTTTTAAAACTTTGGTAAGTTGATTTGTCACCACAATCTTTTAAGATCAGGACAACCTCAATAAGAATGAGCATGTACAGTTCCCAGTTGACTGCTTTCATGGAAACTCCTTACTGGAGTCCCTATTAAACTCCCAGTGGGCAGAGGCAGAGAGCCAAACACTGCTAAATCACTGTTTTCAGGGAATGGGGACATTAAGACAAATAAGACCAAATGCTTTATACAACTCAGATTTCCGTCCTAACTAGTTTTCCTGCTCATTGGTAAGTTATTTGTCTTCTTCCTCATTCCCATTTCTCTGTTTTTAGAGTTAAGGTGATTTGTTTTATTCAGTAGATTTAAATTTTGTTTAGTGAACTTAGAACTTACTAGGAGGCCTTCATTTGCCCAGAGTAGGGTGTTATCTTTGGTGGTACCATGACCCCACATTCAGGGCCTACCGGCAGGAGTAAGATAAACCAAACTTAGTTTTCATACACATCCTTAAGGGGATGACAGGAAATCTGATTAATTCAATGGCATGCGTGCTGAGTTGCTTCAGTCCTGTCTGACTCTTTGTGACCCTATGAACTGTAGCCTGCCAGGCTCCTGTGTCCATGGGATTCTCCGTATGTATTCAAAGTTACCATCTCCTTTGAAGTGGAAAGAATATTGGAGACTGTTTCCATTAATTATTGGTGATGGTGATGTCTTACTTCATTTCTACTCAGGAAATCTGTCATTTTATTTTCAAGGACTGAGTAATTGTCTTCTGGGCATGTTAATATCTGTTCTATTAAGTTTTGGATTACTGTGATATTTCCTCCTGTTTACTGATCAAAGATTTAGATCCATTGCTGATCTTTGTCTTCCTTATTGCTTGACTCTGGTTTTTGGAAATGAAAAGAAACTGGGAACTCCAGATGTCTTATCATCAGTACTACCTGTTTATCAGTTCAGTTCACTTCAGTCACTCAGTTGTTTCCGACTCTTTGTGACCCCATGAATCGCAGCCCGCCAGGCCTCCCTGTCTGTCCATCACCAACTCCTGGAGTTTACTCAGACTCATGTCCATTGAGTCGGTGATGCCATCCAACCATCTCATCTTTTGTCGTCCCCTTCTCCTCCTGCCCCCAATCCCTCCCAGCATCAGGGTCTTCTCCAGTGAGTCAGTCTTCGCATGAGGTGGCCAAAGTACTGGAGTTTCAGCTTCAGTATCAGTCCTTCCAGTGAACACCCAGGACTGATCTCCTTTAGGATGGACTGGTTGGGTCTCCTTGCAGTCCAAGGGACTCTCAAGAGTCTTCTCCAACACCACAGTTCAAAAGCATCAATTTTTCGGCGCTCAGCTTTCTTCACAGTCCAACTCTCACATCCATACACGACCACTGGAAAAACTATAGCCTTGACTAGGTGGACCTTTGTTGGCAAAGTAATGTCTCTGCCTTTTAATATGCTGTCTAGGTTGGCCATAACTTTCCTACAAGGAGTAAGCGTCTTTTAATTTCATGGCTGCAGTCACCATCTGCAGTGCTTTTGGAGCCCAAAAAAATAAAGTCTGACACTGTTTCCACTGTTTCCCCATCTATTTCCCATGAAGTGATGGGACCAGATGCCATGATCTTAGTTTTCTGAATGTTGAACTTTAAGCCAACTTTTTCACTCTCTTCTCTCACTTTCATCAAGAGGCTTTTTAGTTCCTCTTCACTTTCTGCCATAAGGGTGGTGTCATCTGCATATCTGAGGTTATTGGTATTTCTCCCGGCAATCTTGATTCCAGCTTGTGCTTCTTCCAGCCCAGCGTTTCTCATGATGTACTCTGCATATAAGTTAAATAAGCAGGGTGACATAAGTTAAATAAGCAGGGTGACAATATACAGCCTTGATGTTCTCCTTTTCCTATTTGGAACCAGTCTGTTGTTCCATGTCCAGTTCTAACTGTTGCTTCCTGACCTGCATGTAGGTTTCTCAAGAGGCAGGTCAGGTGGTCTGATATTCCATCTCTTGAAGAATTTTCCACAGTTTATTGTGATCCACCCAGTCAAAGGCTTTGGCATAGTCAATAAAGCAGAAATAGATGTTTTTCTTGCTTTTTTAATGATCCAGTGGATGTTGGCAATTTGATCTCTTCAAGAAAATTAGAGATACCAAAGGAACATTTTATGCAAAGATGGGTTCGATAAAGGACAGAAATGGTATGGACCTAACAGAAGCAGAAGATATTAAGAAGAGGTGGCAAGAATACACAGAAGAACTGTACAAAGAAGATCTTCACGACCCAGATAATCACGATTGTGTGATCACTCACCTAGAGCCAGACATCCTGGAATGTGAAGTCAAGTGGGCCTTAGAAAGCATCACTACTTGTTTATGGTGAAGTCTAAATGAAGACAACCATGAATGGGTCTCTAATATTAAAATGTTGAAAGCTTAACAGTTTTTATATTTGGGGCAAAATTTATTTTTAAAATTTTCTTTTATCTCTTAGTTTTATAAGAAATATTTTTATGAAGGAGAGAAGATTTCTCTTCCATTTACTAATAAAATTGATCACTTTTTCTTCACTTTCATATTTTGGATAAAATTAGGCTAGAGCCACTTTTGAGACTTCGCTTGGAAAGAGAGAATATCAATAAAGAGAAAGTGTTAGTGTGCATCAGAGTACACTCCGTAGAGAGAATTTGGCCTTATTCACGATTGTAGCTCTTACAGCTAAAACAGTGCCTGCCATATAATATGTAATTAATTTGTTGAGTGAATAGGAAGTAGAAAACTAAATTGTGATACCTCATAGTTGGCATTCTTTATACCATTTAAGATGAATAAACTAGTTACATGTGTCAACTTGGATAAATGTCAAGGACTTTGCTAGTGGTTCCCTGGCTAAGACTCTGCACTCCCAGGGCAGGGGCCCAGGTTTGATCCCTTATCAAGGAAGTAGATCCCACATGTCATGGCTTCCCAGGTGGCTCAGAGGTAAAGAATCTGCCTGCCAGTGCAGGAGACACAGGAGATGCAGGTTCGATCCCTGGGTTGGGAAGTTGACCTGGAGGAGGAACTGGCAACCCACTTCAGTATTCTTGCCTGGAGAATTCTGTGGACAGGAGAGCCTGATGGGCTATAGTCAGTGGGGTCACAAAGAATCAGACGTGACTTAGCGACTGAGCATGGATACACATACCATTTGAGATGAGTAAACTGTTACATGTAGTAACCTGGATAATATCAGAGGTAGTTTCAAAGAAAAAATTAAGTTGCAAAGTGATATACATATGGATATGATATAATACCATAAAACTTAAACTTGAAAAATGATGCAATATTTTTTATATAGATACAGCTGCACACATAAAGGAAAAGTACTAAAAGAAAAAATGGACAGTGATAAACCAAACTCATTGTGGTGATTACTTTGGGGAAAGGAAGAGAAAAATAGGATTGGATTAGTTACTCAGAGAGCTTCAGTTTTATTTGTAGTATTACATCTCTTAAACTAGTTGATAAGTAAATGCTTGTTTGTTATATTATTCTCTACACTTTTTGGTACAATTGAAATGTTTAATAGTCAAATGAGAGGTTACAGATCAGAAGTCAGCAAACTAAGGGCTAGTAGGCCAAATTCTGCTTGCTGCTTGTGTTTTGTCCAGCCCATGAGCTAAGAATTATGATTGCTTCTTATAGTTTTAAATGGTTGGAAAAAATGAAAAAAAGGGACTCACCTGGTAGTTCAGTGGTTAAGAGTCCGCCTGTCGAAACAGGGGACAACGTTTCAATCCCTTGGTCACACAAGGTTCTACATGCCGCGGGGCAACTGAGCCTGCGCACCACAGCTGCCGAAGCCCCAGAGTCCTAGAGCCTGTGCTCTGCAACAAGAGGAGCCCCGTGTGCTGTAGCTAAGAAGAGCAGCAATGAAGACCCAGTGCAGTCAAAAAAAAAAAAAGAAAGAAGGATATTTCCTGATATTTCAATTTCATGTGAAAATTATACAAAATTCTGATTTTGGCATCCATAAATAATTTAATTGGAGATAACCACACTCATTCTTTACATATTGTCAGTGACTGCTTTCACACTGCTATAATATCAAGGTAATTGTCACAAAAGAGATAAGACTCTCAAAGCCTAAAATATTTATCTGAGCCTCTACAGAAAAAGGCCAATCTGTAGTATAAATGAATTTTGGTCCTGGAATAATGGTGATATAACAGAGCAGATGAGATGCTATTTGGTGAATACTTGCAATAAGTTGGACGTAGTTTTTCCCAGATTGTGTTTTTTAAAAGAACATTTTAATCAAAAGTCAGAGAGATACTGACTTTCATGGAAGTTTAAAAGTGGTTGCATCTTCTTGAATAAGTCTAAACCTAATATAGATGCCCAGGTTGTTGGTGGAGGGAATCCTTTGTTGTTCAGTCACTAAGTCCTGTCTGACTCTATTGTGACCACGTGGACTGCAGCCCACCAGGCTCCTCTGTCCATGGGATTTCCCAGGCAAGAATACTGGAATGGGTTGCCATTTCCTTCTCCATATTTGACAGAAAATACTAATAGCTCTGTGATTTGGGATTGGTGTTATGGTAGCTTATTGTTTATTTCCAACGATTTTCAGCAGAGCAGCAGCTTTTTTTTTTTTTTTTTTTAAAGTCTGAGTGCATCTGATTCTTTTTTAAAATTTGTTGATTTATTTTTGTGGTTGTTCTGGGTCTTCCTTGCTGTACGCAGGCTTTCTCTGTTTGTGAGTGGGGGCTCCTCTGCATTGAGGTGTGCAGGCTTCTCATTGCTGTGGCTTCTCTTGCTGCGGAGCACGCGCTCTGGCAGACAGAATCCAGTAGTTGTAGCATGCAGACTCAGTAGTTGTGGTGCATGGGCTTCAGTTGCTCCTCGAGGCATGTGGAGTCTTCCTGGACCAGGGAGGTAGATTCCTATCTACTGTCCCACCAGGGAAGCCTCAAGCAGCAGCATTTTAAAGGAATGTGGTGTTTGAGTATGCAAACATAGAAGATTACTGAAGTAGGGACATCTTTTTTGGTAATCCTTTTTACTTTTAAGTGTATTAAACTTTGACCAAGTATTTAGTTTTGGGACCTTAACGTACACAGCAGAAGTGGTGATTTGAATCCATTACAACATGGTTGGTATTTTTTAAAGACATAGTACTGGGTACCTATAGAAGAAACTTTTCCTGTGCAGATGCTTTCACTTTAGAGCAACATGATAAAATTTTGATTATTTAGAGCAAAGTAATGACTTATTTGGGGTTTCCTCAGTGGCTCAATGGTAAAAAGTTTGCCTGCCAAGCAGGAGACGTGGGTTTGATCCCTGTGTCAGGAAGATCCCCTGGAGGAGGAAATGGCAACCCATTCCAGTTTTCTTGCCTGGGAAATTCCATGGACAGAGGAGTCTGGCGAGCTACAGTCCACAGGGTTGCAAAGAGTCAGAACACAACTGAGCAACTAAACCACCACCACAATCACTTATGTAGTTTGCAGTATTTCCCTGGGAAACACTAACCTTTCCCTTGTACTCAATTGGATAGTCTGAGACATTTAGCACCGAAAATCAAGTAATCATATTTGAGGAAACTGTTGCATCGCATTCTCCTGGTGTTATGTAAAACTATTCTGCTCTCATCGTATTAGAAGAAACACAGAGGGCAAAATCAGATGATGTAAGGCTCTTCATCTTTTCTTCCTTCTAAAAAGTGTTTTAAGCTATATATATTGTTTTAGTTTTCAAAGTCATAGTTATGGTATTTTTTAATTAACTGGAAATATTTGGTTAATGAATTTTTCTTTACTAAGAGACCCTTCAAACAGGGATCTTAATACAGTTGTCTTGGATTATGAAAAGCAATGAAGCATTAAATATCTAGTCTGATGACATTTTTTTTCTCTTAAATTTATGGATGTACAAATAGAATATAGAAAGATCTTTTAAACTGTAGTTAATATTTTAGTCAGCACTAGGAACTGCTTTCTTGATCTGAAAATTTTCTCATCCACTCTCAGGCTCAGAAGCTGTTTAGTTTTTATGATCCCACCTACTTTCCTTTTTGTTTCAGATTATCCCCTTTATCTGCCCTACTTGTTGGAGTAGAGAATCCAGTTCTTGTTTGAGTGGGGTTTTTGCTTGGGGATAGGCAGTTGTCTTGCTGTTAGGAGCCATTCTATTTCATACCTGATCTCATGCAGACGTCTTTAGTGCTACGTAGAGAATTTTCTTGTTAGAGGAGTTTTTGAAGAGCCATTCTTAACTTCCAGAGTCAAAGGTATGAAAGTCTCAGTGAAATATATATATGACCCTAATCTCAGATGTGATTATCAATCTTAGAAAGCTTTATAGGTTAAAAAAAAAAAGAATGAATAATTGGAGCTGTGTGGCCAGAGGAAGGATTTGAATACTGTCAGGTGTCTTAAAATCAAGAATAAATCATTACATCATCAAATATTTAGGGACTCCTTTCCCTGCACCTCAGATGTCTTGGTTCTATACCCTTTGTACCTGATTTCTAGTAGCACTGAAGCAAGGAAATACTATCACGCTTCTTGTGTATCAGTTTTGTTTTGTTGTGTTTTTTGGTAAACTCTGTTGTGTTTTTTTGTTTGTTTTGTTTTTTAACCTGAGATACAGTGTACATACGGAACATGTTTTATAAGGTGACCACCTAAATAAGAGATACAGAAGATTACCTCTATCCAGGAGCCTTTTTCATGCTCCCTCCTAGTTATCCTTCCCTTCTCCTAAAGGTATTTGATACAATTCTTAACTTTCTTATTTCCTTTGTCAGTATTTATGTTAAATTGGAAGGTTGAGATTGTTGGTAATAATAGCCACAGACTTCCTTGAGGGTAAAATCATGTTGGTGGCGTTCGCTCTAATGTAATGGTTCTTAACTGGGAAGGATTTTGCCCTCTACAGGACATTTGGCTCTGTATGGGAACATTTTTGGTTCTCAGATGGGGGTGTTGATACTCCTGGCATCTACTATGTAGAGGCCAGAGTAAGCATCCTGCAGTGCACAAGACAGAGGCCTGCAATGAAGAATTACCTGGCCCCAAGTGCCAGTAACACTGAGGTGGTTAATTTTAATGCTGAAAATACAGAGACCATGTTTTGAAGATACTTAAAATTTAGTAAAACAGACTTCTCTGTAGCTCAAACGGTAAAGAATCTGCCTGTGATGCAGGAGACCAGGGTTTGACCCCTGGGTTGGGAAGTTCCTCTGGAGAAGGGAATGGCAATTCACTCCAGTATTCTTGCCTGGAGAATTCCATGGACAGAGAAGCCTGGCGGGCGGCAGTCCATGGGGGTCACAAAGAGTCAGACACGACTGAGTGACTAACACATAACACATATGACATAAATTTTAATAAAAGGAAAGTTTATTTTAAATTTGACAGTCACACATTTACCATTTTTTTCTTTCAAGATCTTTCCATTTATATTGGCTTCCATTTTTCTGGTTAGTGTAAAACAAGATGGTTGTTCTGAAATTCTAGTATCTTGATGCCTCATAAGTGTACCAAGATTGTCACAGATTGAAGTGAATTCTGAACTTGCCCAACCAGGACAGTAGGGTAGATTTCAAAGTGGTTTCTCCATCTCTGATAATTAAATGGATAGTTAGATCTAGTTTCTAGTATAGTCTGTTGAGCATAGGAATTCAGTGTGGTGATTATTGAAGTGTAGGATAGATTTTGAAAGTTTATGGAAGTCATTGTGTAGCTGCAATAATTTATTTTACCTTAGATTGTTCCTGGTTGGAGGCGCTTTAAAGTCAGTGATTGACTAGAACATGAGCATACAGAATGTAGCTCAGTGTGCGTGTTGTGTACACGTACATATACATATGTGAGTGAGTAGTGAGTGAAAGTCGCTCAGTCATGTCCGATTCTTTGTGACCCCATGGACTATACAGTCCATGGAGTTCTCCAGGTCAGAATACTGGAGTGGGTAGCTCTTCCCTTCAGGGGATCTTCCCAACCCAGGGATCGAACCCAGGTCTCCCGCATTGCAGGCCCATCTGAGGCACCAGGGAAGCCCTACATACACATACATATATATGGGCATTGTTTGTGACTTAGTGATAAAGTTAAGAGCAGTCTTTGCAACAGAAGTGGAAGATGAGAAGCTTAATGTAGAGTTAAAATATCTGAAACTCTAAGCAAAGTTGTTCACAGACTAGGAGCTTTACCCATTGAAAGCTAGAGAGGGAGAGACACTAGTGGATGGATATCTGGTAACAGGAAAAAGCCAAATGAAAAAGAATCCAAGTACTTAGAAAATCTATGACAAAATGTTGATTTGACTACTAAAAGGCAACTTTCCTCTACTTCCTCAGGGGCACTTAGCTGATGACAGGTGTTAGCACATTAGGATGTTTGGGCTGAATTTTGGTTTGTTTTTTATTTTTTTGGCCACGCCACGCAACATGCTGAATCTTACTTCCCTGACCAGGGATCAAACCCATGCCCCCTGCAGTGGAATTTTAACCATTAGACCACCAAAGAAGTCCCTTGAGTTGAATTTTTATATGTATGAACAAAAGAACTTGGTGCCCCAACAAAGATACAGGGAAGGAACAAATAGGAGAGAATGAAAATAGCAGTCAAGTATTAAGAAATGAGATGTTCTTAGGTATGGTCACTAGGAATCACTAGCATGCTGCTGATACAAGGATTAGAATAAGTTAGGGATTCGAGACTGTAGTTACTTTGTGGATCCCTGCTTTGTCTTTTGAAAGAGAAGGTTCCAAAATATTCTTTTGTAAGCGTTAAATACTTAATGCTCTAGGTGATTTTCCTGTTTCTTTTTCCTCTGGATAGATAGTGAAATTTCCTAGTGCCTTTGGGAAGGTAGGTAGAAAAGACTGGCTTAGGAACATTTTATGTCTTATGAGAGGTGAAATGGTTGATACAATTTACTTCTTTTATATGGTGATTTAAAAGGGCTTCCCCGGTGGCTCAGCGGTAAAGAATTTGCCTGCATTGGAGGTATCGCAGGAGACACAAGTTCGATTTCTGGGTTGGGAAGATCCCCTGAAGGAGGAAATGGCAACCCACTCCAGTATTCTTGACTGAAAAATTCCATGGACGGAGACGCCTGGTGGGCTACAGTCCATGGGGTCGTAAAAAGTCAGACACAACTGAGTGATAAGCATGCATATGGTGATTAAGTCATTGAGAGTAGGGTATAGCAGTAATTTTTAAATTATTTTTGATACTTGAACAATAGAAGGCTTTTGGCCTTTCTTCTTTAAAAAAAAGTCTCTCAAACTTTTTTTTTTGGCTGCACCATGGCTTGTGGGATCTTAGTTCCCTGACCAGGAATTAAACTCAGGCCCTGGCAGTGAAAGTGCTGAGGCCTAACCCACCAGGGAATTCCCTCTACAATAATTTTATTTCCTATAAGTCCAGGAGTGAACACACTGAGGAATATTACTTTGCAGGGGGTTGGGGACGGGGACAATACTCCTTAATTTAAATACTGTCTCAGAATGGGAAGCCTTGTTCTTATTTCCTTTTGTTCCCGTATCAGACCCAGTCAGTATTCTACTTTATAAGGCAGTGTACTTAGTTTTTATTTGACTTTAATCAAATTTTTAATACATACATTCTCCAAATTAGTGGTAGATAACTTCAGTATCAATCAGTCACTAATTTATAACTCCCAAATATTGAAGACTGATTTTTTTCCCCATTAAAATAGGTATCATTCTGTTTTAACTACTGAGCGCAAATCATCTGTTCTTAGAGACTCAGAACATTATTTTGGAATTAATTTCCAGTTTGTACATCAAACTTGGGATAGCAAAATTGTTTTCTTTGTAGTACTGTTGATTGCATGCTATATTATTTCTAAATATGTGGAGAACTCCCATCTCCTCAGAACTAACTTTTGATTAGTTGAACTTTTCTACACTTAATTTAAAAAAATGGGAGCTTATTGATCATATGCATAGGATTCTGCTGTTCTTCGGTCTGTTTGTTGTTGTAATGGTGATTTTGAAATGTCATGAACTGGTTTTTCCAAATAGAATAGACTCGCTGGAGATGGCACTGTACAGAGTTTGCAGGGGAGGACTAATAGCCAGATACTTCAGCGTGGCTCTCTGTTTTTGATACCAATAAATAACTTGTGAATTTTATATAAAATAATCCTAGATATAGGTTAAAATTTTTGTTTTTTGTTTTAATTTTATTTTTTAACTTTAGCAGTGGTTCCTATTTTAATCCACTTGTTCTCTGAGCTCAAAGACATATATTAAAAACTGGCACCAAAAATTTAGCAAATTACTTATAAAATTTGTGAAGTGCAAAGATGGGGTAACTGTGTGGTTTTTGTAGATTTGTTTCTGATATTGCTGAGAACCAGTTCTGATATTGGTTCTATGAAGTGCATTTTTGTCTTTTAGGAGTACCTTCAAGAAGCCTTTTAATTATTATTAATTTGAATCCTGTTTCCTGAGTCCAGAAAGATAATCACCTCTTTCCTCATAATGATTACCCTTTATGATTTGACCCTCCCAGATATTTATCTATCAGATCTCTTTCACATATTTAGATTGTATATGCTTATTAGCCTTTCTCGAGTCTTGGATGAAATCTTCTAGGAGTAGAAATTATACGTGCTTGTGAAAGAGTTTGTTACTTCAGTTGTATTTGACTGATACCTCCTTTAGTGCAGGGAATGGATTAAATAAATGGAGACTTAGAATGGAGATTGGCACAACAAGCGCAGTGAGCTGGGCTCTTGAGTTTTGGCCAAGAAATAGCCAAGTCATCATGCTATAGTGGACCAAGTGTGGGCATTGGAGCCAGCATCTACTGAATGAGTTAGCTGAATGAGTGACTTCATTCAAATTTATTAATTTTACCAAATTAGTTTCCATATCTATAAAATGGGGAAAGGATCTCACTCTACTGGTTTATTGTGTGGATTAACTAAATATTTAGTGTATTAAATGCTCAGTGAAAATAAATAAATAAATGCTTAGTGAATGGTAAATCTTTTCTTTTTCTTAAAGAATTTTTTATTCTTCAGAGCATCGCAACTTGAATAACATTTGCCAAGGAGTATTGCTAAGTTTACAATTTTCAGCTCATGCAATTAAATACTTTTGGTTTTGGATGATGATGATTTAGTTGAAAAGAGCAGGGTCACTAGCTACCATATAGTTTTTTTAATATATATATATTTATTTATTTGGGTACATAGTTTTAAATCTTAGTTGTGGGATGCGGAGTCTCCAGTCTTCGTTGCAGCATGAAGGATCTTTAATTGTGGCATGTGAGACCGCCTCCCCCCCCCCCCCAACCCCGAATTGGGAGCACAAAGTGTTAGCCTTTTCATACTGTTCATGGGGTTCATGAGGAAAGATTGAAGGTGGGAGGAGAAGGGGACGACAGAGGATGGGATGGTTGGATGGCATCACCGACTTGATGGACATGAGTTTGAGTAAGCTTCAGGAGTTGGTGATGGACAGGGAAGCCTGGCGTGCTGCAGTCCATGGAGTTGCAGAGTTGGACATGACTGAGCGACTGAACTGAGTGTTAGCCACTGGACCACCAGGGAAGTTGCTACCATGTGGTTCTTTTTTTTTACCATGTAGTTCTTAACTTTTGAAGATCCTGAAGAAAAATACCTGTTGGTTTGAGCATCTCTGGTATATCTGCACTACTAATCAGTTTAATATAAAGGCAGGCATTGTAGTAAACATAGTATACTATCTTAGCCTGTATAATGTTGGAGAGTTAATTCTTTGCTAATGGAGTCACAAAGAGCCAGCCAGACAGGACTCAGCACAGCACAGCAGCAATGGTAATCATTCCTGACAGCCTAACTGTATCTTAAGCCTTTTATATTATCTTAAAGACTGATAAAAATTGACCAGTGTTTAAATGCAATCAAATGTGTGTGGGCTTAAATGGCCATGCTCTCTGAGTGATTGTTAAAGATAGTCTTTCCTACCCTGATTAAACATGGAGCTAGTGAACTTCAGTTTGCAATTCATAGTTGGTCTCTGGTGGAAATGTGTTGAGTAAGAGGAAAACTGATTATATTCGTTGCCCCATTTATCACAGACATCATATTTTCCTTTATCTCCTAAAATGATAGTGTCTAGATCTGGAGACCTCTGATGGACTCCTATTAAGTACAACTTACTGTGACTGAGATGGTACAGCATCAACCACTCGAAGCTTAGCTTGATTTAGATGTAGGGTTTTCCTTTATAGTTTGTAGATTATTGAACACCTTATACCAGTGATCAATATTACCTATTTCACGTTTAGCTCAGTATTCCTTTTCTGAACATTGAAGGTAATATTAGGTTATTCAGGAATACTTTTATTTACAAATTAATATCTTTGGGTAGAGTGTCGATTATTTTTCTCTATATCCTGTAGACTCTAGAAGCTTTAATATTTGGACAAAGCAAAGGTTTTGTGAGAGATTCTGATGGAGTAAGCACAGTTATGGTTTGAGTTTCAGAGACCCAAATGAGGCAGGTATTTGGGTGACATACTTGGGTGAGAGATAGATATCAATTTGAAAAGTAAGAAGATCTCTCTCCTGCTTCCATTATTCCTTGTTAACTGTTTATAAAGAATTTATTTCCTCAGACAAAGATCCTAGAGTAAATATCCTCCAGCCAATAGATCTCCAAAACAATTATCACTGCCTTAGCTCTTCCTTGGTTTGCTTGGATTTCTTCCCTGCCACTTTCTGACCCCTAATCAGTACTTTTGGGAAATAAAAACTCCTTATAAAGTGATGGGGGACATTTGTTCTAAAACAGGGAAAGAAATATTAGGAGAAACTGCTGTAAAATATACAATACAAGGACTTAAGCCATTTTTTATAGAGTTTGTGTATACTGTTAGGACTACTTCACTGTGAAACCTTGCTATATGATTTTTGTTAAATGTGAATTCAGCTGTCCTGAGTGGTGTTAATTGATAGGGGTAAATACCTGTGAGACAACTTCAGGAAAAAAATCTTTAGTGAACACATCCACAGTCTTATCAGTGTCTTTTCCCTAGCACTAGCAGTAAGGGATAAAGAAAAGTAGCTTCATTGGCAATATTTCTTTGTTTTTTGTAATTTGGGATATGTTTTGGTGTTGATGCTTTGATTTCCTGTCTTGGATGTTGGCTTTGGAAACTAAACAGTTAAAGCATCATGATTTGAGAGGAAACTAGCTCTCATGAATGAAGGCAAAGTTTGGCACTAGTCCAGAATAATGGGGGTGATAGTTAGGATGGGGAGACTGACTGACTTTTGTACCACAAATGACTTTTAAAAATTAAGAGATAATCCATGTCCTGAGGTTACAAACCGGCTACAACTGGTTTTTCTCCCCCCCGCTCCTGCCCCCGCTAGGCATCATGGGTAAAAGTAAGCATCCCCCTGTTTCTTTTGTTTAATATAACAGTACGCCATGTGATTGGCAGGGCAGTGCCCGCTTGGAAACCGGGTTTGTGCAGGTCTCTCAAGGGGGCTGGCACGTATGGGGCCGCCCCTGTGCTATAGAAAGAGCTTCTCTTACGATAGAAGAGAGAAAGGGAACCTCTGCCCCCTCCCCCCAAAACAAAACAAAAAACCTAAACCCATCTCTTATTCCTTTTTTTCCTCCTTTTTCTGTTTCCCCCCCTTTCTTGTCTCCAGCTTCCCTGGCAGCTAGAGGAGGGAGCAGAAAAATGTATACCTGTAAGTACATTTAACTGTCTTGCCCCAGCCCCCTTCTTTCTTTTTCTAAAAGCAGAAACTGAATTCTTCACAACCTTTTCCTCACTACATGTAGAAGGTGATATGCTGAGGTTTCTGATGGAATTGAAATAATAAATACCATTGCTTTTAAAAATTTGTTGGGGAATAATTGTTCTCATACAAAGCCCCTTTCGATTTTGATTCTCAGCCCTTCTGCTTCATCTTTTTGCTTTTGGTAATGGTTTCTGGATTCTAGTTTTCTTCGAGCTGAAGCTGTGAGAGGAATGTTATGTTAAGGTCTTCTTTTTCTTTTTTAAAATTTCTTTTGTCTATAGCAGTGATGGTTCTAGCTCCCCCTTACCCTCACTACCCACCCCCACCCCCCCTTTTCCATGTCAGCTCCAACCCTGCTCTGTGAATGGAGTCGACCAGCTGACTGAGTGCTGGCATCATGCCAGGGGCTGCAAAGCAATGAGAATGTGCGCGCGCTCGCGTGTGTAAGTGTATACAGAACACAAAGGGAAAGGCCTGCAGTCTAGGAAATCACAGACTATTATATAAGGAAGTCTGCGTCATCTCTGCTTATTTGGGCTGATGGACCAGGAAAAGGGGAAGGCTTAGAACAAGAAAAATACCCTTTTGATATAAATACACACTTTTTCCCTAGCCATCCTTATTTTAAAAAAAGAATACTTTTGTTGTGGCACAGTGAGAGCTTCTCTGTCCAGGTGGTAGTGACCATGTTCCTAGTGAACTGTAACACTTTTGGGACTTGAAGCAGTTTGTTCTGACTCTTCTTCTTGTCCCAGTGCAGAGGTGTGTGTGTTTGAGGAAGAGGGGTGACTGGAAGAAAAATGCCTCCTGAATTTAACAGCTGTAATTTGTTAGATACTTTTTTCCCAAACTGTTTCAAATCATTCAGGATTGCCAAGAGTATGGGGTGGGGGGGAGGTGCTCTTAAGGAGAAGCAAAAGGCCTTGTCACAGAGCAAATTATATATTAGCTATTCCTTTGAATCACCCCCCCATTTTTTATTTCTTATTGTTGTCTTATTTAATATATTATAAAAATGCAGTAGTCTCCCCCTGCCATCTGCTGCAGTTAGAGTTGTTCAAAGAGAAGGTCAAATAGCACTTGAAAGGGGAAAAAAAGGAAAGATCTAAGCTTCCAGATATTGCAAGTGTTACAGTTTTGGAATTCAGTTGGCATGATTGTATCTTTCATTGGTCATTAAGAGCTCATTTAGAAATTATATTTCAATTTACCACCAATTTGCCATGGTTCCTTTTTTCTTAATTTCTCTTTATGTGCTTCTTAGATATGTTACATATATATGAACAGCTCTTGTGTTGAATGGAAATGTGAAATAAAGTATATTAGTGAATAAAAGAATGTCATACTGGGACTTCCCTCCCTGGGGGTCCAGTGGCTAAGGCTCCACACTAGCAATGCAGGGGGCCTGGGTTCTATCACTGGTCAGGGAATTAGATCCCGCCTGCTACAGTCAAGACCTGGTCCAGCCAGTCATTTTATGTCAGTTTGTTTTTGGTTCTGCCTGACTATTTGGAATGACAGTGCTGATATGCGATAAGGAGAGTTTGGAGTGAGAGAACTTTTGAACTAGTTTATCCTGTAATAGGGGCTCCTCAGGTAGGTCAGTGGATAAAGAATCCTCCTGCCATGCAGGAGACATGGATTCAATCCCTGAGTGGGAAGATCTCCTGGAGGAGGGCATGGCAACCCTCTTCCAGTATCCAGTATTCTTATCTGGAGAATCCCATGTACAGAAAAGCCTAGGGGGCTACAATCCTTAGGGTCGCAAAGAGTTGGACACAACATCCTATAATAAGGTTTGTCTTGTTGCAGTCTAGAGGAAATTGCTTAATTCAGGCTTTTTGATTCTTTTTAAAATTAATTTTATTTATTTTTGGCTGTGCTGCGTCATTGCTGCTGCGCATGGGCTTTCTCTAGTTGCAGCAAGTGGGGGCTATTTTCTAGTTGCAGTTTGTGGGCTTCTCATTTCAGTGACTTCTCTTCTTATGGAGCTCAGGCTCTAGACTGTGCGGGCTTCATTAGTTGCAGCCTGCGGGTTTAGTTGCACTGTGGCATGTGAAATCTTCCTGGACCAGGGATCGCATCCATGTCCCCTGCATTGGCAGGTGGATTCTTAACCTCTGGACCACCAGAAAGTTTGGAGTCTTTTTGATTCTTTGTATTATAGCCCATGAATTTGTGTTCTTGCCAAATTTTCACAAGCAATAATATTTTAGTATACTGTGTATATTTTTCTCTTTGATACCTAAGTTTTGGTGCAAGTGTTAGGAGGTGCATATGAAGTTGTACTTTAAGGGTTGTTGGTTGGGACTTAGCAGAGTGGCTGGCCTGCTTATTCCCTAGTCTGCCCTCAGTTATTTCCCCACCACAAGTAGTTGAGGTCTACTCTTCCAAATGTCTATTTTGAATTAAGAGAGATTCCCCCCACCCCTGCTGTCAGTTGAATATTAGAAGACAAAACAGCAACAGAGACCAGCTTAGCTCAAACATAGAGGCTAGATAAAGATTCATTCAGAGTTGTGTGATTCCCTAGTTCTTAGAAGTAATAATTGCATTTTTGAGTTGATATTATCCTCTTACACTATTATTTGGTAATCCTCTCCATGGGAACCAGCCATTTTACAGGTGTGTAAATATAATATTGTTTTAATTCTATGTGATGCTTGCTTATTAGACTGATAGGTTTCATAGAAGATCTTTTGCAGTCTTTAACTTGTAACTTTTCTTTGTACTGGGAAGCAGATTAGTAGGAATAATGTTATAGTTAGATAGTTATAGAAACAGTGAGGCATAAGTTAACAGATTCTATTAATGGACAGATTTTTTTCTCTTAATTCCCATAGGCCCTGGTTACTGTTTAGGAGTGACTGAAGAGTAGTTTTGAAGAGCGTGTAAAATATGCCCTTTGACCACCTCTTATCTCCTTCATTCTAACGTTTTTAATGTCTGTCAGCCTCTCTTTGGTATATATCATAACTTAAGCTGATTTACTATAATTCTTTATAATATATTTTTATAACATGTATTAGTATAAAATAGTGTATTTGGGCTGATTTATTATAAGATGATAGTGGGAGAGGGCTGCTTACCTCCTATTCATTAGTTTTTTAGGCAGGACATCCTCATCTGTCACATTTACACATAGGAGTCTTTATGGCCCTTGGTGTGTATTGTTAGACATAACTGTATCATCTAAGACTAGGTCATGTAGGCTCTTCATTCAAGGATGTGAGTCAAGGTTTGTGTACTAGACTCAACAGGTAAACAATAACGGTGTGTCGGCTTTTATTTAGAATTACTGCCTTAACAGTTTGGAAAGATAGCATAGTTTGATGACTAGAAACATGGGCGTTGCAGTGAGAGAGACCTCAAACACAGGTCTTAGCTATTTACAGACTAAGGCTTAGCTATTTACAGACTAAGACCTTGGAAAGTTACTTACCTGTTTTTGTTTTCTCTTGTGTAAAAGGAGAATTACTTAAATTATTAAAGCCCTCCTTTAACGGATTTAAATGAGGTAATGCATTGTAAAGCACTTAGCACAGTGCTTAGTAAATAATAAGAGCTCAGTGAATGTTAGCAGCTATTACTAATATTTCTTTCTATTGGGTTTGGGTATACTGTTTTCAGTGTTTCTGTTAGTTTCTTTAGCCAGTCAGTAACTATCTCTTTTTTAAACTTTTGGCATCTTTTGTGTTACACTGGGTTGATTAACCTATATGTTGGAAGAGCCTAGGTCAGGAGTCAGTCAGAAACTACAGCTACTGCCTGTTTGTGTAAATCAGGTTTTATTAGAACACAGTTACACACTTTTGCTTACAGCAGCAAAGTTGAGAAGTTAGCCCACAGAGTCTAAAATATTTATTATCTGGCCCTTTACGGAAAAAGTTTGCAGACTTCTGGATCAAGAGTCTGTTGGGTTTTTTCCCCTAGAAAAGTGAGCCAGAAAGCAAGTTCTGGAAATCAAAAGGGAAGTAATTAAAATAGGCTAGAAGAATTAATCATCTTAGGTTTTTAGGAATAAGATTTTGTAGTGTGGAGAATAGTGGGAAGAGGTCCATTGACATAGCTGATATGAGTTAGGTGAAGGAAAGTACCATTTGGAGTTGGTTAAGCAATAACAGTACTTTCATGGTCTGTCAGGGCATCTTATAGTAGTGGGTAATAAGGGAAGTACAAAGAAAGAAGAGAGATTTGCTGCCAAGGAGTTTGCATTAAACCTGAAAAATAGTATGAACTGATAGGTTACCTATTGAAGTAATGGGTTAGTTAGAGTAGACCAGTAGTTTTCAAAGTGTGGTCTACAGACTCCTGGAGATCCCTGAGACCCTTAAAGGGAGTCTCATGATGAAAGCTATTTCACAGTAATACAGAGGCATTATTTTGCCTTTTTCCCTTTGTTGACATTTGCACTGATGATCCAGAAGCAGTGGTGAGTAAAACTGCTCTGATGCCTTAGTATGATGAATCAACACAGTGGCACTAAACTAAGCTGTACTCTGGTAGTCATTCTTCATTGCCATGCGGTTTAAATTTGCAGATTAAAAAAAAATCTAGTTTCACTTAAGAATGTTCTTGATAGCAATGTTCTTGAAGCAATAAAAATAAATTTTATTTAATCATGACTTTTCAGAACATGGGTTTCAATATTTTGTGTGATAAAGTGAGAAATCCTTGTAAAACACTTTTGCTACATATTGATGTACAGTGGTTACCTCAAGGAATAGTGCAATCAGGTTGCAAGCCACCTAGCTGTTTTCTTCATAGAACATTGTTTTTACTTGTTAATTGATTCAGGACTTCCCTGGTAATCCAGTGGTGAAAGTGTCTCCCAATGCAGGAAGCACGGGTTCAATCTCTGCTTGGGGAATTAAGATTCCCCATGCCACATGGCATGGCCTAAAAAAGTTTTAAAAAAGAAAAGAATAATCTGTGAACTATGATCTTTAGATTTAGGTTTTTGGCAGACATATTCTTGAAAATTTTCAAGGAAAACACCTGACTATATTTGTGCCTCGTGATAAAATTCAAGTAAAAATTAAACCATGAGTTTGACAGCTTCCAGGACTTAAATACTTTTCTGATGAGAGTGGTTGTGGTATCGACAAATGTGATTAAGAAATATATATATGTATATATAAAATAATGAACTGTATTGGCATTTGAAATTTACCTCTAGATGACCAGAATGACCTCTAGTGGACCAGAATTTTTCAAATGATCAATGCATGATGTAAAAATACCTTGCCTGGGTAAAAGATCCAGTCAGAGTATAAGACAGTGGATTTTAAAATAACAGTATGAAAAGTTTATTGATAGAATTTCAGATTTCACTTTGTAGCTAACCTTTAGAAACTGATTTTTTTTTTTTAATTGAAGTAAAATTCACTTAACTGAATTAACTATTTTAAGTTGTGTAATTTGGTGGTGTTTAGTGCATTCACAATGTTTTGCAACCACTACCTAAGTCAAATTCCAGAACATTTTCATCATTCCAAAAGGAAACTTGTGCCCATTAAACATTTGCTTCCCATTAGCATTAGCATAATGTTTTTGAGATTCATCCATGTTGTAGCATGTATCAGTACTTTATTCCTTTTTATGCCTGAATAATATCCTCTGGAAATATACCACATTTTGCTTATCCATTTGTCAGTTCACAATTGGGGTTATTTCCACCTTTTTAGCTATTGTGAATAATGCTGTTGTGAACATTTTGTACAAGTTTTTGTTCGAATACCTGTTTTCAGTTCTTTGAGTTCTTTACCTGTGAATGGAATTCCTGGGACAAATGTAATTCTGTTTTTGATAATCCTAACTTTTTGAGGAACTACTAAACCAGTTTCCAAAACAGATGTCCCACTTCATATTCCTGCCAGCAGTATACTAGGATTACACTTTCTCCACATTCTCACCAACACTTATTTTCAACTTTCTGATTATAGTCATCCAAATGTAATATAACGTTAGTTGCTCAGTCATGTCCGACTCTTTGCAACCCCATGGACTGTAGCTGGCCAGGCTCCTCTGTCCATGGAATCTCCAGGCAAGAATGCTGGAGTGAGTGGCTGTTTCCTTCTCCAGTAGTCATTCTAGTAGGTATGAATTGGTATCCTATTGTGGTCTTGGTTTTCATGTCTCTAATGACTAATGATGTTGAGCGTCTTTTCATGTGCTTTTTGACCATTAGTGTGTATCTTTTAGATAAATCTCTATTCAAGTCCTTTGCCCATGTGTATTGAGCTTTGACTATATAAAAAATGAAGATATCCACAATTCTGACCAATTAAAAAAGTATTCGAGTACCCCTCATCAATATGAAGTGGCTCAGACAGTAAAGAATCTGCCATGCAGGAGACCTGGGTTCGACCCCTGGGTTGGAAAGATCCCCTGGAGAAGGGAATGGCAACCCACTCCAGTTTTCTTGCCTGGAGAATTCCCTGGACAGAGGAGCCTGGTTGGCTACAGTCCATGGGGTCCCAAAGAGTCGGACACAATTGACCGACTAACACACACACACATCAGTATGAACTCATATGGGTTTTGATCATATGTATATATGCATATACATAATTATGCATGTATATACAGATAAATATAGAAAAAGATACAGATGTGTGTTTATGTGTGCATGTGTATATTTCCTTGTTCACCATAGCAGTGAGCACATTTGACATCCGTTCTTGGTTTCTAGATGCCAGTCTGAAATAAAAGGAACCAGAGCTCCTTGGAGAAATGACTAAGGAAGAGAAAAAATTCACATGAGTCTGAAACATCATGTGGTACCAGAAAGTAATGAAATGCTTTAAAAAAAAAAAAAAATGGGGAGCCAACATGAAGGAACTGCCAGTGACCAAATATGGGGACAATTTGAAGAATAAAATAAAGAGAGAAATGGATTATAAACCATGGAGTAAGATAAATGTGCACAAGTCCATATTGTGGTAAATAAATACTTGAATAAATGGGGAAATGAGGACAGCTATTTATTACAGTAAAAATTCAGATTAACATATAAGAATTTTGGAAACATCTCGCAAATACTACAGTAATAATTGTTGCAGGCAAGTATTATCTATAGATATTAAAATTAGTGGGTGGAAATTTGATGCAAAATGGAGTTTAATGTAACCCCCTGGTATCTCCCATAATAACTTTTCAGTGGAGAGACCTGGCAGACACCACCTCAGTCAAGTGACTAAAGTGAACAACACCCATAGTTCAGTATAGCAACACCACGTATTTCCTGATATACTGAAAAGGGTACACCATCACTTTTGTGACATTGCCAAAAATGCATAGCCTCAGTGTAATGTGAAAACATCACACAAATCCAAAGTGAAAGACATTTTACAAAAAAACTGGCTGAAAGTGAAACTGAAGTCGCTCGGTTGTGTCCGACTTTTTGAGACCCCGTGGACTGTAGCCCGCCAGGCTCCTCTGTTCATGGGATTCTCCATGCAAGAATACTGGAGTGGGTTGCCATTTCTCCAGGGCATCTTCTCGACCCAGGGATCGAACCCAGGTCTCCCACGTTGCAGGCAGACACTTTAACCTCTGAGCCACCAAGGAAGCCCAAGTACTCTTCAAAAATTTGAAAGTCAAGAAAGACTAATAAAGGACTCCCTGGTCCAGTGGTTAAGAATCCACCTTGTAATGCAGGGGGACGTGGGTTTGATCCCTGGCCAGGAAATTAAGATCCCACGTGGTTTGGAGCAACTAAGTCCTCATGCCTCAGCTAGAGAGCCTGTGTGCCACAGTAGAGAGTCCATAAACCACAGTGAACGATCCCATGTGCTGCAACTAGGACCCTGATGCAGACAAATAAACATTATTTAAGAAAAAAAAGACTAGTGAACTGTCACAGGTTGGAGGAGACCAAAGAGACATGACAACTAAGTACTGTGTGGGATTGTGGATTGTATCTTGGATCTGAAAAGGCTGTGAGTAGGAAAACTGATGAAATTTGTGTAAGGTCTGTAGAGTAATTAATAGTATTGTATCAACACTTCATTTCCTGGTTTCAGAATGTTATACTATGGTTATAAAAGATGTTGGCACTGCAGTTTTACTTTAATTAAAATTTAACTAATTTAAAAATATTTCAGTTTTTAAAATAATTTTTTTTTAAAGTTAATGAACATCAGGGAGAACAGAATGAAGAGTGTATAGGACTTCTCCAAACTATTGTTGCAACTTTTCTCTAAGTTTAAAATCATTTCAGAGCTAAAAAAGTTTTTTAAATAATGAATTCATTAAAGACTTTAAACTAAATAAAACACCCTTCCTTTTCTAGCTATGTATCTGTTTAAGACCAGATTTTTTTCTCCATATACTTCAGCTAAAATAACATATCACAGCAGATTGAATGCAGCAACAGCTATGGGAATCCAGCTGTCTTTTAAGCCAGACATTAACAAGATTTGCAAAATTGTATAATAATGCCACTAGTATCACTAAATTGTTCTTTTTTGGGAGAAACAGTTATTTTGTAATAAAGGATATATTATTTATATTAATGTGGAGTGTGGGCTTATTTTTTAATGGATTGATACTTTAAAAATTGTTTTAATTTCTAATATGGTAACTATTGATATTATAGCCGAGAAGCAAACTCTCCTTGGAGTTTTAATTTTTAGGAGTGTCCTCTTTTATATATATATATATATATATTTATTAATTTATTTGGCTGCGCCAGGCCTTAGTTGCGGCATGCAGGATCTTGAATCTTCATTGTGACATGTGGGACCTTTAGTTGCGACATGCAGACTCTTTTATTTATGGCATGTGGGATCTAGTTCCCTGACCAGGGATCAAACCCAGGCCCCCTGCATTGGGAGCACGAAGTCATAGCCCCTGGACTACCGGGGAAGTCCCTAGGAGTGTCCTCTTAAAGGGATCCTGAGACCAAAAGGTTTTAAAAACTGGGAGAATATGCCTAACAGTTGCAACAAAGATAAAAATGCAAGAGCTCAAAAAAAAATAATAGAAAGTATTTGTTACAATTTGAAACAAATTGTAATTTTGTAATTATACTTTGTAAAACACTTTGTAATTGTCCAAAGTGATTGAGTCCTAATACTCTGTTGTTTCATGTGGTAATTCAGGAACTCAGGTCATTTTATACTGATTTACCTGCTGATCTCTAGAACAGTGATTCTCATACTGTAGTGTGCCTCAGAGTTACCTGGAAGACTTGTTAAAACGTAAAAGAAAGTTTCTAGTCCCTATCATCAGAATTTCTGATTCATGGATATGGAATGGGGCTCGAGAGTTTGTATATCCAACAAATTCCCAAGAAATATTGATACCACTAGCAGGAGGATCAATTTCTAGGGTATTGTCCTTGTCTGCAGGCTTGAAACTGTGTGGCAGCCAATAGGAATGGGAAAAAACATGAAAGAGTTTGCCTACTTTTTATAGTTCTTAGGCTGAAAGTAGCACATGTCACTTTCTCTGTATTCCATTGGCAAGAATTTAGCCTAACAGTCACCAGCAGAAGCTAGGAAACAGAGTGAGCCGAACATCTAGGGTAGCCAGTATTTCCATTGCTGTGGAAGGAGGAGGGGGAATCAATTTTGATGGGCAGTGAGCAACAGTATCAAGACATTGGAAGAATAAGTACTTGGATAGGATTAATTAACTCAGGAATATGTTTTATCAGATAAAGAACAGGAATTTAGACTTAGAAGTGTGTCAGGGGAAAGACTAGGAGAGTAGTATATGCATATGTAAAAGGAGGCTGTCTTTTGGAAGATTGGGGCAGAGAACTTGGTTAGGTGGGCAGAGTAGAGGGGGCCAGGTAGTAAGTAATAGTGGAAGGTATTATATTCAAGAAGGCTTATCAGATTTAATAGAAGATAAATCGAAACAGCAGGAAGCCAGCTGAGAAGCTGTTCTTTCTTGCTGTAAGGGTCATAAAGTGAAAGTGGAAGTCACTCAGTGATATCTGACTCTCTGTGACCCCATGGACTATATACAGTCTATGGAATTCTCCAGGTCAGAATACTGGAGTGGATAGCCTTTCCCTTCTCCAGAGGAACTTCCCAACCCAGGGATCGAACCCAGATCTCCTGCATGGCAGGCGGATTCTTTACCAGCTCAACCACAAGGAAAGCCTGTACGGGTCTTAAAGTTCTTCTTTATTGAAGATGTCTTGTGTTGATATTTTCCCATTCTAAAATCATAATCACAAAAATCATTTTAGGAGCTCTTGGTGCCCTGGTGTTGATTACCCATATATGTGTATCTGATCCATAACTTCCTTTAATATGACCCAAGGAGGTGAATGAAAATGAAAAATGCAAAGCCAAAACTGAGCTGACTACCTAGAATGCGGGTGGGTGGGATATTGTACAGGGGTTGAGGCTTCTTGCTCTAGAAATGGGAAGATGTTTATACAGAGAATAATCATCAGAAGTCTTCCAACTAGTAAGAAGGCTGAATAATCCGGAAATAGTAGAAATGAATCAGTTCTGCTTAAGTTAGAACTGTATAGCATTTGCTCAGTCTCATCTACTCCCTTTTCCCCTACCAAAACAGCATGCAAATGAAGGGTCCAGTTATTCATTTAACAGATAATCATTGAGTGGTTTTGTTTTGTCTTTTACATTCCAGGAAGTTACCTCAAAACTGAGGATAATAGCAGTGAACAAAGTAGACAGATCCCTCACAACATAGTCTTTATAAGTTAATGGAGGAAGGAGAAAAGCAAAAATAAGCAAATGCATGCTGTATCAGAAAAATAAATCAAGATTTAGGTGAAAGGGTTAATGTGCCTTTGTTTTCAATGTAGATCAATTTAAGTACGACCCAATGAGTACAGGTTTCTCATTGCAGTGGCTTTTCTTGTTGCGGAGCACAGGCTCAAGGACACACGAGTTTAAGTAGTTGCATCACACAGGTTCAGTAGTTGTGGTTCCCAGGCTCTAGAGCACAGGCTTAATAATAGTTGCGGCACACGGGCTTATGCATGTGGGATGTTCCTGGACCAGGGATCAAACCTGTGTCTCCTGCATTGGGAAGTGGATTCTTTACCACCAAGCCACCAGGGAAACCCAAGACAGATTCTGATTGTGTCATATATGTGATTTTTGCATCTTTCTTTTGGAGAAGTAAGTCTTGACTCAGCAGAAAGTTGATAAAAGTGAATTACGGTTTCTTTGGATCTCAGCTGCTTTCTTTGCAGGCTTGGGGCTCTGTAACAGCTTTTAATGATATTTGTGACAGTCCCTGGAAAAACCTAAATGAACATTTTGGTCAACTCACTAGCAATCTGCCAGTGTCTTCTATAGTTGTGTCACGTTAATTTCTAACCTGTGATTGATAATATTGCTAGATATATTGTAGTATAAGCTATGCTGTGTTCTGTGTCCTATGCAGAGATCAGGTGGTCTCTCTTGGTTCCCTGTTTTCTAAACCTCCTTTTAATGAGAAATGGTTAATAGGGGAGACTACTGTGGTGGTCCAGCGGCTTAGAAACTACACCCCCAACACAGGGGGCTTGGGTTAAATGCCTGGTCAGGTAACTAGATCCCATATGCCACAACTAAGACCCGGTGCAGACAAATGAATAAAAATAAATATTTAAAGAGAAAAAAAAAATAGTTAATAGAGCTTAGACATTCACATTGATGCATACTCTTCTTGAGCCCTCGTCCACAACCTTTTCTATTCCATCAAGTGATGAATTCCAGAGATTGTTATCTCTAGAATTATATGGAAGTGTCTAAGATGATCCAATAAAATGGTACATTAGAAGATAGCTTCACTGTTTGTCACATCTAACATACTCTATAGCCATTTTGTCTTCCCTTAGGGGTTTTACCCCTGTTTGAGGAATTTGTTTTGCAGTTTGGTTTGTATATGTTTAAGTTCCTTTAGGAAACTGAGATAGAGTCCATCCTAGGAAAATGTCGAGATAGTTGCTGGAAATGATTGGCTGTAGGAAGCATTAGATAGCTTGGAAGGAGCTTGGCTGTCTGGTGTGCCTTAGGGTAGTTTGCAGATGTGCAGTACAGAACCACTGCTCTGTGATCTTTGGCAGGACCTAGAAATACAATTTGCTTCCAGTTTAGTGGAAGTCAAATTGCAGTTCATTCAGCTCACATTTGCAAATAGTAGGCATGAGCCTATTAATCTCTGAAGCCCCATTGAGGTAGAATTAATTGTATGGGTTTGTTTGCCCCTTTAAAGTACAATAATTTTCATTAGGAGAAACTTGTTAGACTTACTCTTTGTGGGATAAATATCTGGCTAAGTTACTACTTACAACATTCTTCCTTCTCTGTTATGACTAATTTAGTATAAAGGGCTGTGAATATCCTTGAGGGATATTCTGGAGAAATTTTTGTGAAGCCAAAAACATTTGTGAGACTCTTCTAGGGCTTACAGATCACTGCCATTTCCCTTTCATGACCATCCCCCAGCTCTTGTTTCCTCAAAGTGCAAAAAAGTATTTACTCTCACAGGCCACTGAATTAAAATATCTCTGGTTTTACTACTCTGATAGAGTGTGTGTGTGGTAAATATGTGTGTGTGCTTCTGTTCTCGTATGTTCTACCTGTGGCGGAGTTTTAATAAAGCGTTAAGATAGTAATTGAAGTAGGTTTATTTGGCAAAAACAGAACGATGTTCAGCAACATGGAACTGAATTTTATTCTTCATACAAAGTTAAAAGCACATTGTAGTTCCATCCTGACCACTTGCCCAGTCCTCATCTCTTCGAGAGAGAGAGAAGCTTCATCTAAATTATTTCATCTGACGAGATCGGGCGCGTTCAGGGTGGTATGGCCGTAGACTAAATTATTTCATCTGATTGATGATTGTCATTTATAATTTATTGCTACTTCTGTCTCGTGTATTCATTCGGAAAAGGTGTATGGATTCATTACATATTCTAATGTATCATCTATATAAATAATAATATACTTTATACTTTATATATACTTTATACTTTATATACTTTATAATATACTTTATACTTATATATACTTTACAAAGTATATATAAATATAAAGTATATATATATAAAGTATATATAAAATAAAGTCACGCATGTATCTGCTGATACTTTTTAAGTTGACCTGTCTTTATACTTAGAAATGTCTCTTACTAGTAGGCTTCCCTGGTGTCTCAGATGGTAAAGAATCTGCCTGCAGTGCAGAAGACCCATGTTCAATTCCTGGGTTGGGAAGATCCCCTGGAGAAGGAAATGACAACCCACCCCAGTGTTCTTGCCTGGAGAAGTCCATGGATTGCAGAGAGTTGGACACAACTGATTGACTATCACTCACATTCACCTATGGCAGAATAAGTCTTTACTGATGGAACAGAATGTTACAAGTGACCACCATCAATTAAAAAAAAAAAATTGACATGAGAGTTGAAAACCCACTTCCTTGGTGTAGTGATAGGTTATAATCATGGCTCTCCTGTGTATTTGTAGGGTCTTCCCAGGTGGCTCAGTGGTAAAGAATCCACCTGCTAATGCAGGAGATGCAGGTTCAATCCATGGGTCAGGAAGATTCCCTGAAGGAGGAAATGGCAACCCACTACAATATTCTTGTCTGGAAAATTCCTTGGACAGAGGAGCCTGGCAGGCTATGGTCCATGGAGTTGCAGAGTCAGACATGACTGAGCAGGCACACACACTCCTATCTATTTTATGACTTTAGACAGGTATATTTAGCCTTTCTAAGTCTCAATTACTTCATTCATAGGCTGGAGATAATATGGAATTCATAGGAATGTTTTGAGAGTTAAATGAAGTGTTGTTTCTATGGTTTGCAGCCCACAGTTTTGATATTTAGCCTCACTCAAATATTTGTTATTCATCTTTCTCCTATTTCCCCTGCTCCTTTATCCCCGGTACACACCATGTTACTTTGCTTCTTATTGAAGTGCAGTTCCCCCCAACTGTTTTCAAATTTGTGTGGTGAATATATCACTTGAAAAAACCATTTATCTGAGAAGAGGCTCTCCTGAGTAGTGTGTATGAAATGTACCTAAGAGGTCATGTTTTTCAGAGTAGTGTGAAAAGTCACAACCATTTAAAACTCCTCTCTCCTACCACCTGTTGTTATTGGTGCCCTCGAATAAAACAAATTTTTTTTGTTTTCTTCTTTTAAGTATTACTTAAGTATTGTTTTAAGCATAACATTCCTAAAGAAAGCCTACATTTTCTCTGCTTTGCCCAAAGAAGAATGGAATGTAATAGATAAGGTCTGAAGAAGATTGGAAAAATGTGGTTAACTCTTTGTTGTTCAGTTGCTTAGTTGTGTCTGACTCTTTGCAACGCCATGGACTGCGCAGCATACCAGGCTTCCCTGTCCTTCACTATCTCCTGGAGTTTGCTCAGATTCACGTCCACTGAGTCGATGATGCCGTCCAGCCATCTCATCCTCTGTCACCCCCGTCTCCTCCTGCCCTCAGTATTTGCCAGCATCAGGGTCTTTTCCAAGGAGTCTGTTCTTCACATAAAATGGCCAAAATATTGGAGCTTCAGCATCAGTCCTTCCAGTGAATATTCAGGGTTGATTTCCTTGCTGGTTTGCTCTCCTTGCTGTCCAAGGGACTCTAAAGAGTCTTCTCCTCACCACAGTCTGAAAGCATCAATTCTTTAGCACTCAACCTTCCTTATGGTCCAACTTTCACATCCGTACATGACTACTGGAAAAACCATAGCATTAAGTATACGGACCTTTGTCAGCAAAGTGATGTCTCTGCTTTTGAATACACTGTCTAGATTTGTCATAGCTTTTCTTCCAAGGAGCAAGTGTCTTTTAATTTTGTGGCAACAGTAATCACCCCCAATGATTTTGGAGCCCCAAAAGATAAAGTCTGTTACTGTTGCCATTTTTCCCCATCTGTTTGCCATGAAATGATGGGACCAGATGCCATGACCTTAGTTTTTTGAATGTTGAGTTTTAAGCCAGCTGTTTCACTCTTCTCTTTCACCTTCATCAAGAGGCTCTTTAGTTCCTCTTTGCTTTCTGCCGTTGGGGTAGTGTCATCTCCATATCTCAGGTTATTGATATTTTTCCCAGCAATCTTGATTTCAGCTTGCAATTTTTCCAGCCCAGCATTTCCCATGATGTATGTACTCTGCATATAGTTAAATAAGCAGAGTGACAATATACAGCCTTGACATACTTCTTTCCCAGTTTTGAACTAGTCCATTGTTCCATGTCCAGTTCTACCTGTTGCTCTTGACCTGCATACAGGTTTCTCAGGAGGCAGGTATTCCGTCTCTTCAAGAATTTCCCATTCTATTCCTTTATTTAATTATATATTCCCTAGTTTACTTACTTGCCTGTTTCTATTATGAAAGTTTAGAACACTAATTCTTAAACTATATGGAGTGCCTAATAACCACCAGGAAAACATGATAAAATGTAGATTTCTTGGCTCCTCACCAAGAAATTCTAGTTCATTACTTTGAAATGGGCTGGGGAGGATTTATTTTAAACACGAATCTAGGGGAGGGGGAGCAAAAAAAAAAAAAAAATACGAATCTAAAGTAATTCTGATACAGGGTCTAAAATGATACTTAGCAAAACATGGATATAAAGTAAAAGGAAGATGACAAAGTTAAAGTTATTGAGTGACATATTGATCCACATTGCCCTTTATAGTGATACTTCTCCAATCCATCTGTGATGAAGGACCAACTTTTTGTTTGGTTTTCTAATAGAGATAGCATAGACCAATACTTTCGTAAATGTAATGAGGTGAATTACTGGAAAAGAGATATCCAAATTCAAGCCCAGTATTTTTTATTGTTAGATTCAACAGGCATAAAATTACTCTGTCAAATTAAAATAAAAATTTCTAAAAGCTTACTCTGAATTTCTATGCTTATCTTGTTGCAGAGTGGTAATAAACAGTTCATGGACCAGCACCAGTCTGTGGACCACAGTTTGAGTAGCATTGCTCTTCAGAAAGTGAAGATGAGTTTGTGTTGAAACTGGCAAGTTAGAAACCTAGTCTCTCCTACAAATCCCAGGAAGCCTGATTTCTTCATGTATAAAATTGAGACAGTTTTACTACTCTGCCTGTCTTACAGAGATGTTGTCCTCATATAAAATGTAATGTGTGTAAGAGTACATTGCAAAAAAAAAAAAAAAAAGAGTACATTGCAGACTAAAAAAACTAATGTAAGTTATATTAATCATCAGAAGCACATATTAAACATATTATTGTTGTATAGGGACTTTGTTGGCAACTAGGGAAATCCAGATATGGTAAGGAACTCACTGTTCAGTTATATCTTTGCCCCATAAGGATGGCAGTATCCTGAGCTGATTAAATTCCAACTTCATAAACATTTTCCTAGACTTGTGCAGGCTTTTTCTGAACTCCAGTAGCTTTTTTGTATTTTTCAAACGTGTAACTTTGGAATGTTTCTTTGTAATACCTGAAATAAGAACTTTTGAAAGTATAACATATTTCTCTAATAGATTGAAAACATTTTGGTGGCAGGCCCTCTTTTGAGTTCCCAGTTTCTTGTCCTCCTCTTGTACCCATCCTTTGCTGTTAACCCTGGAACAGATGACCCCTTCTCCTGACTGGCTCCCAGTTTCAGACTTGCTGCTCAACGCCATACTCTTTCTCTCCTCTGACTGCCTTCTCTTCTGAGTATTTACAGGAGATAGAGTTCCTTGAAACGAGACATTTTTGACTGCGTTTTATGAACAGATTAGGTGCAAGAGATAAGAAAATGAGTAATACCTAAAGTTCCAGACCCCTGGGAGCTCACAGTTTTTAAAGGGAAAAGGACAGTAATTCAGTAATGAGACAGGTGCTGACATGTTCAGAAATGGTTTGAGAACACAGGGGGAGAAAAAACTGCCTAGGGGAACAGGGAAGTTTTCATAGATAGGACAACCATCTAATTTACCCTCCAAAATGACACTATTAAAGGTGAAAGGATCATTGTTACCATCAGGAAGGTACACCAGGTATAAATTGGGACTGTCCCATGCAACCAAGATTTATTGTCACCCTATTAATAAAAGAAATATCTGTGTAGTCTTAAAGTAAGAGTTGGAGGATTTACTAGGGAAAGAAAGTAGCATACAGAAGAGCTTGGAAGAATGAAAGAATATGTAGTTGTGCCTAGCTCATGAAATACTTAAGAGCAGGAGTAGCAGAAGATAAGATTGCAAAGGTAAATTGGGACAAGATGATATAGGGACCTGTGTGCTAGTGTTGTCGATAGTGGGGAGTCTTTGATATTAAAGATGGGATAATGAGATTAGATTCCTTTTTTTTTTTTTCTAAAGATCACTTTACTGGCTGTATGGAAAATGAAAGGTGGGGGCGAGGGACTTAGGTACTGAGACCATAAGATCTTTTAAAATATTTGGTATAGATTAGGAGAGAAAAGATGATACTCTGAACTAAGGGATGGCAGGAAAGTTGGAAAGAGAGAGACTCCAGAGATATTTAGATCTTTTAGAGAGATTTAGATTTGTAGGGGAAAAGGCACTTGGCTTCTAGGACACCACGTTCTCCTGTTTTTCTTCCTACCTCACAGACCACTCTTCAGTCTTAGTTGCTAGATATTCTGTTCAATCTATAATCCAGAGCTCAGCCCTGATACCTCCTCTCTGTTTGCATTCACCTCTTCTTCTCCTTTTTTTTTTTTTTTTGTTTATTCATTTGGCTGCCCTGGGTTTTAGCTGTGTCATGTGAAATCTAGTTCCTTGATCAGGAATTGAACCCCGCCTTGCACTGGGACCGTGGAGTTTTTTAACCACTGGACCACCAGGGAAGTCCCTGCATTCACTTCTTAAATGATTTTGTCCACCCCCTGACTTTAAATTCTGTCTGTATGTTTATCACTCCTGAATTTGTATCTTTAGCCAAACATCTCCTAACTCTAGACTTGTGTCTAATAGGCATTTCAGACTTAACATGTTAGAACTACATTTTTCGTTTTTCCTCCAAACATATTGTTATTCACCATTTTCATAAAAAGTGTCATCATTCATTGTGGAGATAACAGTGTTGGAGTAATGCTTGACTACTTCTTTTTCTCATCCTTCTCATCCGGTACACCAGCATTTCTGTTGGCTCTTTTTTCAAGATATGTCCTTGGTTTGGCCCCTGGCTACCTCTCCTACCTCATTTCCTGCCGCTCTCCTTCTTGGATATGGCACTTCATCTTTACCTTTTTACTGTTTCTGCCGTATGCTAAGCACCATTCTGTCTCAAGCAGCATTCTTGCTTTTTCCCCTACCTGTTATATTCTCTTCCAGATACATGCAGAGCTCACTTCTCCACTTAACTTAGGAGTTAGCTTAAATGTTATCTTTTTATATAGGACTTTCCCAATTTTGCTTTTAAGAATAGTCTCTTCCTCCCATCTGACACTCCATCCCCTTTTCATGCTTAACTTTTTTCAGGGATCTTATCTATGCTTTACCTATTCATGTTGTTAATTTGTTCATTGTTTCTTTTCCCCACTGGATTGAAGCCCATGAGGATAGAGACTTTGTTCAGTGTTGTATCCTCAATGCCTAGAAAAATACTAATAATAAATGTTAGGCATTTCATAAATATTGTATTTCATGGACTCTAAGATGCTATTTATATTTGGTTTTAAATTGAAGTGTAGATGATAATTACATTCTTGTGATTCTGGTATACAGCAGAGTGATTCAGTTATACATAAAAATTTTTTTCATATTGTGTTCCATTATAGTTTATTATAGGATACTGACTATAATTCCCTATGCTATAGAGTAGTACCTTGTTTATCTATTTTATATATAATAGTTTGTATCTGCTAATCCCAAGCTCCTACTCTATCCCTCCCTTACCCCCTCTCCCTTTGTTAACCATGTTTGTTTTCTATGTCTGTGAGTCTGTTTCTGTTTTGTAAATAAGTTCACTGTGTCATACATTAGAATCTACATATAAGTGATATCATATGGTATTTGTGTTTTTCTGTCTGACTTAGTACGAGAATCTCTAGGTCCATCCACGTTGCTGCAGATGAAAGATGCCATTGATTTTAAGATGTATCAGTAGTTTATAAACCAATAAGAAAGAAGAAATACTGTCACTTGTTAAATGCTGTTGGTTATAAGATACACACTGATACCAGAGGTTAAAATAGAGAAAAAATATGTATATTAGAATCTATGAAAAAATTACTTGTTTGGATGAGTGAAGTAGGAAGGAGTCATCTGAGATGACTTCAGTTTCTAACTTAATTAAAAAATTTTTTAAAATAGATAAAAGTATCTATTATAAATACAGAATACAAGAGAAATAATAAGGTTGATAGAGGAAAGGGTTCCTCCTCATGTTTGTGTAACTTGTGTGGCAGAAGCAAGAAGAATCTTGCAAGAATGGGGAAGAAACCAGCTATATAGTCTGAAACCTAGAGTCTATCCTTGAAGTCATCCACATTTTAACACTCTTATCACGAGGTCACTTTTTCTGTGAGGGTAAACACATCTCCAGATTTCTCAATTACTGTATGATCCTTGAATTAATCCTTGAATTGCTTGTATTTCTTACTACTGTGTACATACTAGATGCTTCAGAATAGTTTGATTTGAAGAGAATCTTCACTTGATCCCTTCATTGAGATGGAGGTTTTCATTTCCTCAACTTTTTTTCTGTGTTGTTGGATTGTCTCGTTTAGAGATATTTAACATATTATCTGGGCTTCTCTGGTGGCTCAGACAGTGAAGAATCCACCTGCAGTGTGGGCTATCTGAGTTCGATCCCTGGGTTGGGAAGATCCCCTGGAGGAGAGCATGGCAACCCACTCCAATATTCTTGCCTGGAGAATCCCCATGGACAGAGGAGCCTAGCAGGCTACAGTCCATGGGTCACAAAGAGTTGGACACGACTGAGTGATTCAGCACAGCAACACATTATCTGCAGGTGAACAGATCTTGGTAGACCTGTGGCTGATATCTCCCAGTGGTAGAAAGTAAACCAGGGTTTGCCTTCTTTTAAAATGTAAGAACAGATGATAGTTTCTGCACTTTCTGTTTATAATTTTCATAAGGATTTGTTTACTAGGACTGCCCCATTCTGAACGCCATAGTATTCTGTAGTCTGAGTTTTCCCTATGTCGCTCTTTTCTTCCTCTTTACCACTCCACTTTTGAACCTGAATAGATGAATATAGTAGATTTGATGACTAATCTTTATATATTTTATTAATATGCAACTAGTTTTATTAAGTGCATACAGTTGAAAAGGGAATCTTTGTTCTATGAAAGAACACAAAGGCAAGACAAGGTAGCAAAGAACCTGAATGAACATTTTGGCCCACCTGATACTGAAGATTGCAGTGTTAGAATAATGCCCCATCTCCCAAGGTGTCCACATCCTCATCCCCAGAATGATTGAATATGTTCAGTTTCTTGGCAAAGGGGAGTTAAGACAGCAGATGGAATTAAGGTTGTTAATAAGCTCACCTTAAAATATGAATATTATTCTGGATTATCCAGGTGGGCTCAGTGTAATCACCAAGGTTCTTAAAAATGGAAAATTTTAGGCAAAAGAAAGTCAGAAATATGGCAACATGAGGAGTGGGCCCAGCATTGATGGCTTTGAAGATGGAGAAGTGGCCATGAGCCAAGAAAAGCAGGTGGTCAACTAGAAAAGGCAAGAAAATAGATATTGCTCTAGAAATTCCAGGAGGAATGTAAAAAGCCCTGCTGATGACCTGGATTTGGTCCAGTGAGACCCATTTTAGACTTTTGACTTCCAGACTGTAGGATAATAAATTTGTACTGTTCAGGGACTTCCTGGTGATCCAGTGATTGAGAATCCGCCTTGCTATGCAGGGGATGCAGGTTCCATCCCTGGTCCGGTAACTAAGATCCCACATGTCACGGAGCAGCTGAGCCCATGCACCATAATTGTTGAGCCTGCATGCCGTAACTCGAGTCTGTATACCAGGATGAAGGGTCCAGCATGAGACAGCGAAGATCCTGTGTACTGCAACCAAGACCCGACACAGCCAAACAAATAAATATTTTTAAAAATTAATTTGTGCTGTTTAAATCACTTAGTTTGTGGTAATTTGCTGTAACAGCCATAGAAAACTAATATAGTTGCTTCTCCAAACAAGGGCAATTTTCTGTTCAACCGTAGTACCCATCACACCTAACAAGATTAATAGTTATTCCCTAATATTATCTAATACCCAGGCCAGTTGGAGTTTCCCCAGTTGTTCCTCATAATATCTTCTGTAGATTTTCTTTTTAAACCAAGATCTAATCAAATATACCTTGTATTTGGTGTGTCTCTTAATCTAGAATAGTTTGCAACCCGCTCCACCACATTTAATGTCAGCTTTTGAAGAAACCAGACTAGCTGATTTGCAGCATGTTCTACATTGTAGATTTGTCAGATTGTTTCTGTATGGTGTCATGTATCTTGTTCTCTGATTCTCTGTATGTCCTGTAAACTGGACTTCAATGTAAAGTTTATATGTTTTTGGAAAAATACTTCATGGCAGATGCTGTGTCTTCATACTGCATCACATTAAGAGGCACATAATATCTGATTGTTTCACTATTTACACTGCCAATTTAGATGCTTGGGTTAAGGTGACAGCAAGATCTCTCTGTTGGTAAAGCTGTGTTTTTCTCTTTGCAGTTAGTAGTCTTTGGTCTTGTTTTGTTTATTGTAAGCTGGGAAGCCTTTTTGCTCTGAGCCTAGTTATTATGAAAATAAATTAAAAAATTTCAGACCATCATTTTTGACTCCGGAATATGGCACACCATGTTACTAAAACTGTTTGCAATTCCATTACAAAACACCACCTAGTGATGCTGGGTAGAATAAACTTTTTTTTTTAAACATATAACCTGAACTGAAAGAAGTAAGGAAAATTCTCAGGGACCACAAAAATAAAAGGGAACTAAAAATGAGCAGTGTGCATGTGACTTAATGCTGTGGCAATTCTGGGGGGCTTTTCTAGTTTCAGTAACCAAAAGACTTGCTTTTTTTTTCCAGCCGCGCTATGCGGCATGCAGGATGTTAGTTCCCCAACCAGGGATCGAACCTAGGCCCCCTACAGTGGAAGCGTGGAGTCTGAACCACTGGACCACCAGGGAAGTCCCTAATAGACTTGGTCTTAATGCTCACGAGGGGTCCAAGAGGCAACATTTTAGGCCTGTACGGAACAGGAGTAGAGGTGAGCACCCCCTAAGAAAGCCACGATTCTTAAAGGCTCATGTTCAGGGAAGGGAGCTGACCATAACAAATTCCATCCCCTAGTTCAAGGAAACAAAAATTTTCTGTCTCAGCCTAGGCTTTGACTAGAGGTGGGTGGAAATCTCTCCTGAAAATTTAAGTATGAACCAAACTCATATGGGTTTAAATTATTTTTGTCTGAGATTGCTAAGCTGAGAAATAAATACAAAAAATTATTCAGAACACTTTATATATTCTTGCAGTAACTGGCAGAAGCACATGAAAAACTGCTCTGGAGGAACAGGTCCACAATCCAAACCATACAGGATTCTTACAGATAAAGTCCTAGTGAAGACAGGGTGCTCTTAAAAAATTAACAAAAAGCAAAAGAAAACAATTCATATACTATGAACAAAAGTCACAGATACAACAGGCAGCAGCAGGAACTGAAAACTTCAGATAATAGAGCCATTGACTATATAAAATAAATGTATTTAAACTATTAAATACAGAGATTTGAGAAGAGAAGAAGAAATACTTTGGAAGAGACAGATTTGAAAAAAAAGAACTAACTAGAATATCTTAAAAAGTGAAGATTGTGGTCTTCTATTCAGCAGGTATTTATGTAGTACATATTATGGGCCAGGCACTGAATAAAATAGGAAGAAAAAAACTGTTCCATGGAGTTTATATTTTAGTGGATGGGAAACAGACCAACATATATAAGCCTAATATGCTAGGTAGTCATAATTACGAAGAAGAATAAAACTTTTTAAGGGGTTACAGAGTAATGATGAAAGGTGATAATTGTTTTTGCTGTTGTTTTCCCTAGTAGATGTATTAGGGAAAATCTTTCTGAGATGTGAAGGAAATAAGGGAGCAAGCCACACGGCTAACAGGAGAGAACAGGGAGACTAAACAGACTGGAAAGGGAGTGATGGGAGGTATTGGAAGATGTAAAGTCAAAAGATAGTGGGTCAAATTATGTAGGGCCATATAGGCTATGACAAAGACTTGCAGTGCTCTTCTGGTTACTATTGCTGTATATGTAACAAATTAGTTACCTTAAACTTAGTAACCTAAGACAATGGTTTTATTCTGCTTTTGGATTTTGTGGATCAGGAATTCATTCAAATTCGGCACAGCCCTAATGGCTTGTTTCTGCTTTACGGTGTCTGGGGCTGCAACTGGAAAGCTGCAAAAGTGGGGAAGAGGTATTAGTTGGGGGCTGGAATCATCTGAAGGCTCATCAACTTACATGTCTGGTGCCTGGGCTAAGATAACTTGAAGAGTAGACCTGCCAACTGAAGTGTCTACATGTGACCGCTCCCTGAGGCTTTGCTTCGTCACACCATGGCAGCCTCTGGGAAGCTGTACTTCTTAGAAAGCCGTTCAGGTCTCCAGACTTCAGTGTTCCAGAGAATAAGACAAAACCTGCATTGCTTTTTATGACCCAGTGGCAGACGTCACCCAGCATCACTTCTGCTATATTCTACAGATTGAAACAGTCATGAACCCACCTAGATTCAAGAGAAGGGAACATAGATCCCCATCACCACCACCTTTTGATGTGAGGACTTTCAAAGAATTTGGGGAGACAGTGTTTGTAAACCACCACAGATGCCATTAGAGCATTTTGAGCAAAGAAATGATACCACTTAAACTTTAGAAAGATCACTCTGATTTCTCTATGGAACATAGACCGAGAAGGGCAGGAGCAGAGGCAGAGTTTAAAAAATTGCAATAGTCTGAGCAGGGGAGGACAATAGCCTGGACTAGAATAATAACGTGAAAGTGGTGATGAGGGGTTGGGTTTGAAATATATCTGAAAAGGAGTGCTGACAATTTACAGGTCGAATGCATGTAGGGTGTGAGAGGAACGAAGAGTGACTACATAGAGTTTCATATAAGCAGTTGGTTAAATGGTGGTGTCATTTACTGAGGAGGGAAACACTAGGGGAAGAGAACGTTATTATCCCAGGAGTTTATGAATTCAGTTTTGGACATAAGTTCATAAAATGCCTGTTAGACAGCCAAATGAAGATAGCATTTAGGCAGTTGAATATATACCAAAAAAAATTTTAGAGGAGGGATAAGGTCTAGGAATATAAATTTGAGAATTAGCATATAGATGCTTTTTTAAGGTATAGGAATATATGAGATTATGTGGGGTAGGGAGTAAGTGCAGATAGAGAAAAGGTACACAGTTGAACTCAAGGGCATGCATACAGTTAGAATTAGGAATATGCGTTAGAATTAGGAATATGAGTAGATACTAGTGAAGGAGAGTAAGAATAAATGATCATGAAGACAAACAGATGTGGAATTCTGAGGCGGTCTGGTGGTTAGGATTCTAGGCTTTGACTGCTGCGGCATGAGTTCAGTCCCTGATTGGGGAATTCCAATCCCTCAAGGCCGAAAAAGAAAAAGACATATAGATGGCAACAGGTATGTGAAAAGGTGTTCAACATCACAAATCATCAGGGAAATAACAAATCAAAACCACAGTGAGACATTATCTCACACTTGTTATAATGGCTGTTATCAAAAAGACAAGAAGTTAGTGTTGGTGAGGATGGGAAATGGGAATCCTGTGCATTGTTGGTGGTAAATTGGTGCTGCCATTTTGAAAAACAGTATGGAGGTTCCTAAACAAAAAAAATTGAAACTAGAGCTACCATATCATCCAGCATTTCCACTTTTGGGTATTTATCTAAAGGAAACAAAAACACTAACTTGGAAAGATAATGCACCCTCATGTTTTTTGCAGTATTATTTGCAATAGTGAAGATATGGAAGCAACCTGAGTGTCCATCAGTGGGTGAACAGGTAAACAAAATGTTATATGTGTATGTATACGCACACACACAAAATGGAATTATTAGCCGTAAAAAAGGAAATCTTGCCATTTGTGACAACATGGATGGACCTTGCGGGCATTATGTTAAGTGAAGTAAGTCAGACAGAAAAAGATAAATACTGTATAATCTCACTCAAATGTTGAATCTAAACAAAACAAAAACACCAACTCTTGGGTGCAGAGGACAGATTGGTGGTTGCCCAGTGGGGTGGGAGGAATGAAACAAAAAATGAGGGGACGGGATCAAAAAATACAAACTTCCAGTTATAAAATAAGTCATGGAGATGTGAGATATAGCGTGGTGACTGTGGTTAATAGTACTATTTCTAAAAATTGAAGTATAATTGATTCATAACACTGTTTCAGGTGTATAGCAAAGTAATTCAGATTATTTTCCATTATAGTTTATTATATGATACACTGAATATAATTCTTATACTGCACAGTAAATCCTTGTTGCTTACCTACTTTATGTATAACAACTATGTATATAGTTTTCAGACAAAATAAGCTTTGAGGCTATAATTAGAAGAACTTAAAAAAAAATTGTATTTACTTCTGGCTGCACTGGGTCTTTGTTGCTACATGAGGGCTTCCTCTAGTTGCTGTGAGCTTGGACTACCCTATAGTTGCAGTGTGAGGGCTTGTCACTGCTGTGACTTCTCTTGTTGCAGAGCACAGGCTCTTGAGTGCCTGGGTTCATTAGCTGTGGTGTGTGGCCTCAGTAGTTTGCAGCTTGCAGGCTCCAGATCTGGGACTCGGTAGTTGTGGCACACAGGATTAGTTGCCCCAAGGCATGTGGAGTATCCCTAGACCAGGAATCGAACTCATGTCCCCTGCATTGGCAGATGGATTCTTTACCACTGGATGACCAGGGAAGTCCTAGTGGAACTTTTATGATACAAATAAATATAAATTGTAAAGGAGAAGATTGGTAAAGGAAATTTTAAAAGACTGAAAAAGTCTTTATTTCATCTTTGTTTTTAAAAGATACTTTTTGACAAGTATGGTGTTTTAGATTGTCAGATATTTTTTCTTTCAGTATTTTAAAGATGTTTCTGTGTTCTCTTTTGCATTGTTTCCATCAAGAAATCTGATGTTATCCTTGTCTTTACATGTAAACATATCTTTCCCCCTCTCACTTTGGCTGCTTTCAAGACTTTGTAGTAGGTTTTTGTTGTTGTTGTTGTTGTTTTTGGCTACGCTGGGTCTTCATTGCTGTGCGCAGGCTTCTCGTAGTGGCTTCTCTTACTGCAGCAGGTAGACTCTAAATGTGCAGGTTTCAGTCATTGCCTTGCAGGGGTTTAGTTGCTCCAAGGTATGTGGAATCTTCCTGGAACAGGAATTGAACCTGTGTCCTCTGCATTGGCAAATTCTTAACCACTGGACCACCAGGGAAGTCTGTTTATAGTAGTTTTGAGCAATTTGATTATGATGTCCCTTGGTGTGGGTTTTTTTTTCCCCCATGTTTCTTGTGCTTGGGGTTTGTTGAGGTTCTTGGATTTGTAGATCTATAGTTTTCATCATTTATTCATTTGGCCATTATTCATATATATTTTTTCTGTGCGCTGCATCTCCTGTCTTTGAGAGACTCCAGTTATCTGTATACTTGGCTGCTTCAAGCTGTCCTCTAGTCCTCTAGAAAGACTTTTATTTTTTTATTTTTTTCTCTTTGTTTGATTTTGGATAATTTTTATTGCTATTCTTCTGGTTCACTAGTCTTTTTTTTTTTTTCCTTTAATAATTGAATCTGCTCTTATTATCATCCCTTGTGTTTTTAAACATCTTTATTGAGATATATTTCACATACCATAAGATTCACCCATTTATATACAGTCCACTGGTTTTAGTATAGTCAGAGTTGTGCAAATGTTACCACAATCTAAGATTAGAACATTTTCATCACTCCAAACAGAACCCGCCTACCCCTTAGCAGTCATTCTCTATTTGCCCCTCTCCTCAGCTCTAGGCAACCACTGGCTACTTTGTTTCCATAGATTTGCCTTTTCATGTAAACGGAATCATACAATATAGGGCCTTTTGTGACCGGCATCCTTTACCTAGAATAGTGTTTTCAGGGTTCATCTATGTTGTGACACGTATCAGCACTTTGTTCCTTTTTATGGCCATTATACAGTGTTTATACGATGGCTGTATATCCATTGTGTGAATATACCACATTTTGTTTATCTGTTCATCAGTTAATGGACGTTTGGGTTCTTTCCACTTTTTGGCTATTATGAATAATGCTGCGTGAGCACTTGTGTACAGATTTTTGTGTAGAGATAATGTTCTTGGTTCTCCTAGCAGTGGAGTTGCTGTGTTATATGGTAACTCTATGTTTAACTTTGTGAGGAACTGGCAAGCAATTTCTCAAAGTGACTGTATCATTTTACATTCCTACCAGCAGTGTGTGAAGATTCTACTTTCTTTACATGCTTGGTACTTCACCTGTCTTTTTTATGATAGCCATCTTTCGGCAGCTCTTAGCTTCTATGGTACTTTGTCCTTTTTGAAATGTAGCTGTCTTTGTCTCACTATACCCTTACACCCTCATCTCAGTCTCTTCAACTCAAGAGTCTGCCTGGCTCTCCTCCTTTCCCATCCCTGCATCATGTCCTAGAAATGCTCCTGTGGCAGTAAACAAGTGAGTTACAGAGCTTATTTCATTTGTTTCCTGTCCCTCTGGGATCACTGTTCTTGGTAGCCTCACGTCCAGTATCTTGAAGACCTTGTTTCAGGTGTTTTGTCTAGAGGTTTTTTGTTTCAGGTGAGCGGGCATATCCGGCCTGTGTTACACCATCTTGACTAGAAGTGGAAATCACAGCATTGGTTTTAAGATCAACAAATTGGTGCCTAAATGCTGAACTGGAGAGAGGATTACTAAATCAAATATCTTTTGCTTTGTAATTCTACACAACAGTTAAAACAAATGAACTAGAGCTTCATATATTTACTTGGATAAATTTTAAATATTAAAAAATTAAGCATTAAAAAAGCAAAATGAAAAAGGATACATACAAGAGCTACTTTTAAAATTACACCAACTAAGGAATTCCCTGGTGGTCCAGTGGTAGGACTCCACCCTTCCACTTCAGGGTACCTGGATTATAACCTATCACCTGGATTTCTTCTCAAGGAACTAAGATCCTGCATGCTGTGTGGTGCAGCCTAAACAAGTAAAATATACAAACTATACTATATATTATTTATGGAATCATATATATGTAATAGAATGATAACAAATCCATTATAATGCCTTTCTCTGAGGAGGGAAGGAGGGAGGGTAGAATGATTTGGTGGAAAAGTTACACAGGGTGCTTCAACTATATCTATAATGTTTGCATGCATGATAAGTCACTGCAGTCATGTCTGACTCTTCATGATCCCATGAACTGTAGTCTGTCAGTCTCCTCTGTCCATGGGATTCTCCAGGCAAGAATACTGGAGTGGGTTGCCATTTCTCCTCCATATCCCTTCTCCAGGGGATCTTCCCGACCCAGGAATCAAACCAGGGTCTTCTGCATTGCAGGTGGATTCCTTACCAACTGAGTTAATCAGGGAAGCCCAGTCTATGTTTAGTTCACTAAAAATAACTTTAATGTGATTAAATGAGGGAATACCTATACAGGGCCTTATATATTGCCTGGTAAGTAGTGGTCGACACAGTAGATATTAATTCATTTTGCTCACCTCTATGAGAGGATGGAGGGATCCTCTTCCCTCTCAGGATCTTCTAATAGTCTTCACTGCAGACCTGTATTTTGATTTAGGGGTAACAGTGATTTGAAAATTTGACAAGCATGATTCTAAAGCTGTGTCACCATCTGGCCATTCTTATGTTTTTACAACAGTTAGCAATGAATTTAAAGCTGGATATTTTTCTGCTGTAATTGTTGGACACAAGTACTCCTTTAATTTGTTGACGTGTCATGCTTTTCTAGTTTTCCCTTAGCTCTCTTAGTTTCCTCTGACCAACCAATCCTTAAATGTAGGTATTGCCCAAGGCTCTATCCTTGGCTCTTCTTTTCAACTGTATATTCAGTTTCATTCATCCCCATACATTATTTTCAGTTATCTTCCTTACCTGTTCAAATATTTACCTCCAGCTCTGGCCTGAACTCTGGTGCTCTTGTTTGTGTACCATATATTCACTTGTTTAGTGGGTATCTCCACCTTGATTTCATTTCAGCATTTCTGACAGAGCTGTCTGTCCATTTGGATATTTTCAGTTTAGGTAACAGAAAATCCAGTTCATACTGGCTTAAACATTAAAGGTATTTGCTGGTCTGTGTAACAGGACTAGCTTCAGAGTAGCTTGCTTTGGTGGCACAGCTGTGTAGTTAGCTGTCCTCTCAGTGTTCTGCTGTGCACAGCATCTGCTCTGTCTGCAAACTGCCTTCCCTCATGACCAAGATGGCGGCCAGCAGCAGCATGCCAGCACTACCTGTTTTCTCATCTGGGGCTTCCCTGGTGGCTCAGAAGGTGAAGAATCCGCCTGCTATGCAGGAGACCCAGGTTCGATCCCTGTGTTGGGAATATCCCTTATACAAGGGAATGGCTAAATTTTCTCATTGAGAGGAAGGTAATAGAATTGATAGGACTTAGTGAGTTAGATTTAAAAGTCTGGAAAAGTTAAGGATGATTTCCAGGCTTCTAGGGCCTCTGGATGAATTGAATTCAGTATGAGGAAGAAAAAGCAGCATATAGCAAAGGCTTGTAACATCTAACTTCTTTATGTATGTAACTACTTGTATGTAACATCTAACTACTTGTATGTAACTACTTTAGTTACATGCACATCTGTCTTCTATCAGAATGAAATTGTTAAAGACAGTAACCTGGTCTTTTTTTCACCTTTACTTCTAGTACCTAACCCAGAACTTGGCATACTGTATATACTTAATGTCTGTGGGGGATGGATGGGTTGGATGCATGTGCAAATGCGTGAATCCACAACACTGCTTCTTAAGATTATTTTGCTCTGAGCAGGGAGATGTACATATATGACAGATTTTTTTTTTTTTTTTTTGGCAGGGTGGGGAGGAAGGAATAGCTGTAAAATATATAATAGATTTTTTTTAATGATTTTTTAGTGTGGATGATTTTTTTTTCAGTTTTACTTATTTATATTTGACTGTGCCAGGTCTTTATTGCTGTGTGGGCTCTTCTGTAGTTGTGGAGAGCAGAGGCTACACTCTAGTTGCAGTGCGCATGGCATGTGGGATCTTCCCAGACCAGGGATCAAACCCATGTCTCCTACATTGGCAGACAGAATCTTTATCATTGAGCCACCAGGGAAGCCCTGTAATAGGTTTTTGAAGTGAGCTAGATGTGCATTGGAATTCTAGATTCACTGCCTAAAGCTTTGCAGGCTTAGAGTACTTGATTTGACACTTTTTCCACCTCTAAAGTAGAGATAATATCACTTAGTAACTTGTTGAGGAGATTTAAATAAGGAAACATGGTAAAATGTCTAGTAGCCTGTTTGGCTTTTAAGTAGGCACTTAAGAAATATGGTTATTATTTGAAGCCTGGAAAAAGCAGAAAAGTTTGATTAGGTGTTAAAAGACAACATAAAACATTCATTTTACAGAAGTTTCGTTTTTCTTTTTGGAGAGAAATTTGTGTGTGACCAGCTTAACATTGGAGCAGGAAATGGCAACCCACTCCATTATTCATGCCTGGAGAATCCTATGAACAAAGGAACCTGGTGGGCTACAGTCTATGGGGTTGCAAAGAGTGGAACACAACTGAAGCAACTTAGCACTAACTCAGCGTACATTGAATATTATTTTTACAGCTTTATTGGCGTATAAATGTATGATTCAGCGATTTAAAAAAAAAATAAATGTACAGAATTCTGTGACTATAACTACAATCTAGCTTTAGAACATTTTCATCACCCTGAAAATATCACTCGTGGCCTTTTTTAATCTGTTTCTACTAAATTGGATTTTTTTTTCCTTACTGTGGCAAGCTATATATAACATAAAATTTACTATTTTAACCTTTTTTATTTTTTTAAATATTTATTTTTATCTATTTAATTTATTTATTTGACTGCACCAGGTGTTAGTAGTAGCATGTGGGATCTAGTTCCCTGACCAGGGATCAGACGTGAGCCCCCCTGCATTGCAAGCACAGTCTTAGCCTCTGGACCTCAGGAAAGTCCCTAGTTTAACCATTTTTAAATGTTGAATTCAGTTTTTATTACTTTCACAGTGTTTTGCAACCATCACTACTATCCATTTAAGAATTTTTTCTTCATCCCAGAGACACTGTTCCCATTAAATAGTAACTCCTCACTACCTTCTCTCCACCCCCAGTCACTGATAACCTCTGTTTTGCTTTGTCTCAGTGAATATGCCTTGCTGAGTCATTTCAGTCATGTCTGACTCTTCTCAACCCTATGGGCTGTAGCCCACCAGGTTCCTCTTATCCATGGGATTCTCCAGGCAAGAATACTGGAGTGGGTTGCCATGCCTTCCTCCAGGGGGAATATGCCTTAGGTAACTCATATAAGTGGAACCGTAAAATATTTGTCCTTCTCTATCTGACTGACTTCATTTAGTCTGGTTGTTTTAAAGAATCATCCATATCTCACTGGATTTTGAGGCAGGCATGGCTGCGAGTACATAAAGTTGGGTCAGTAAAGTCAAGAGTGGGCAAGGAAAATTTAATCAGAGTTATCAAGCCATCTGTTGGAAACGATTGCTTACCTCAGACATTCAAATATCTGGTTCTGGTTTCTCACAACTTGCAGTGTACCCATTTATGTCATTATAATAAAGGGGAAATTATTTGAACTGATTTAGTTATTTGTATAACCATCATTTGAAGAAGCCAAGCTAATGATGGCATCCCAATTTCCAACCAGCACCAGGTTGTTGAATTTTGTCATTTTATCATTGCCTCAGTGCTCATAAATATAATTTATCTCAAAACTTAGAACAGTATACTGTATTAACGCACATTTGTATATTTTGCTGTGTACTTTTCTGAAGTACTTTTTTCACCTAGGTGTATAATTAGTTGACTTTTTACCTTTTGCAACTCCTCATGGTATTCTCAATCATACTCTCACTATGAGGTGTTGATCAAGTTACCCAGGACATTGTTACTGTGGAATTAGGGCTTAACTTTTTGGTGTTCATTCAACTTTCCAGTCAGTCCATCTGGGGGTATTCAGAGGTAAACCACTTCAGAAGTAACACATGTCAAAATAAGAAATCTTTGGGGAACCTGCAGCTAATGAATGTCTCTATATGCTATAATATGTTTCATATCTGAAGCTGTTAAAAGAGAATTAAGAGGATATGGAGAAATTGGAGCCCTCGTACTCTGCTGGTGGTAATGTAAAAATGGTGCAGCTACTTTGGAAAAACAACCTAACAATTCTTCAAAATGTTAAAGAGAGAGTTACCATCAGTTCAGTTCAGTTCAGTCGCTCAGTCATGTCTGACTCTTTGCAACCCCATGAATTGCAGCACGTCAGACCTCCCTGTCCATCACCAACTCCCGGAGTTTACCCAAAGTCATGTACATCGAGTCAGTAGTGCCATCTAGCCATCTCATCCTCTGTTGTCCCCTTCTCCTCCTGCTCCCAATCCCTCCCAGCATCAGGGTCTTTTCCAATGAGTCAACTCTTCGCATGAGGTGGCCAAAGTATTGGAGTTTCAGCTTCAGCATCAATCCTTCCATTGAACACTCAGGACTGATCTCCTTTAGGATGGACTGGTTGGATCTCCTTGCAGTCCAAGGGACTCTCAAGAGTCTTCCTCAGCACCACAGTTCAAAAGCATCAATTCTTCAGCACTCAACTTTCTTCACAGTCCAACTCTCACATCCATACATGACCACTGGAAAAACATAGCCTTGACGAGACAGACCTTTGTTGGCAAAGTGATGTCTCTGCTTTTTAATATGCTATCTAGGTTGGTCATAACTTTCCTTCCAAGGAGCAAGCGTCTTTTAATTTCATGGCTGCAGTCACCATCTGCAGTGCTTTTGGAGCCCAAAAAAATAGTCTGACACTGTTTCCACTGTTTCCCCATCTACTTGCCATGAAGTGATGGGACCAGATGCCATGATCTTAGTTTTCTGAATTTGAGCTTTAAGCCAGCTTTTTCAGTCTCCGCTTTCACTTTCATCAAGAGGCTCTTTAGTTCCTCTTCACTTTCTGCCATAAAGGTGGTGTCATCTGCATATCTGAGGTTATTGATATTTCTCCCGGCCATCTTGATTCCAGCTTGTGCTTCCTCCAGCCCAGCATTTCTCATGATGTACTCTGCATATAAATTAAATCAGCAGGGTGACAAGATACAGCCTTGATGTACTCCTTTTCCTATTTGGAACCAGTCTGTTGTTCCATGTCCAGTTCTAACTTTTGCTTCTTGACCTGCATACAGGTTTCTCAGGAGGCAGGTCAGGTGGTCTGGTATTCCCATCTCTTTAAGAATTTTCCAGAGTTTGTTGTGGTCACACAGTCAAAGGCTTTGGCATAGTCAATAAAGCAGAAATAGATGTTTTTCTGAAACTCTCTTGCTTTTTCAATGATCCAGCGGATGTTGGCAATTTGATCTCTGATTCCTTTGCCTTTTCTAAAACCAGCTTGAACAATCTGAAAGTTCACAGTTCACGTATTGCTGAAGCCTGACTTGGAGAATTTTGAGCATTACTTTACTAGCATGTGAGATGAGTGCAGTTGTGCGGTAGTTCGAGCATTCTTTGGCATTGCCCTTCTTTGGGATTGGAATGAAAACTGACCTTTTCCAGTCCTGTGACCACTGCTGAGTTTTCCAAATTTGCTGGCTTATTGAGTGCAGCACTTTCACAGCATCATCTTTCAGGATTTCAAACAGCTCAACTGGAATTCCATCACCTCTACTAGCTTTGTTTGTAGTGGTGCTTTCTAAGGCCCACTTGACTTTACATTCCAGGATGTCTGGCTCTAGGTAAGTGATCACACCATCGTGATTATCTGGGTGGTGATCTTTTTTGTACAGTTCTTTGTATTCTTGCCACCTCTTCTTAATATCTTCTGCTTCTGTTAGGTCCATACCATTTCTGTCCTTTATCGAGCCCATTTTGCATGAAATGTTCCCTTGGTATCTCTAATTTTCTTGAAGAGATCTCTAGTCTTTCCCATTCTGTTGTTTTCCTCTATTTCTTTGCATTGATCGCTGAGGAAGGCTTTCGTATCTCTCCTTGCTATTCTTTGGAACTTTGCATTCAAATGGGAATATCTTTCCTTTTCTCCTTTGCTTTTCGCTTCTCTTCTTTTCACAGCCGTTTGTAAGACCTTCTCAGACAGCCATTTTGCTTTTTTGCATTTCTTTTCCATGGGGATGGTCTTGATCCATAGGACCCAGCAGTTCTACTTGTTGGTATATGTTCAAGAGAACTGAAGACATGTCCGTACAGAAACGTGTGTACGGAAGTTCATAGCAGTATTCATAATAGTAAAAAGTAGGGGACTTCCCTAGTGGGCCAGTGGTTAAGACTCTATGCTTCCACCACAGGGGACATGAGTTCTATCTCTGACCACGGAATTAGGATACTACATACCGCACAGGGCGGCCAAAAAAATGAAAAAGCGGGGGAAAGACCCAAATGTCTATCAATTGATAAATGAATAAACAAAATATATATCCACACAATGGAATATCATAAAAAATATGAAGCAGTGATATATGCTACTTGAATGAACCTTAAAAACATAATGGTGAGTGAAAGAAGTCAGTCATAAGAGACTACATATTGTATGATTCCATTTATATAAATGTCCAAAATAGGCAAATTTAGAGATAAATTCAATTAGTGAGGTATAGAGGTAAAGGGAGAAGAGAGTGACTGCCAATGGGTATGGGTTTTTTTTTTTAAGGAGGAGATAATGAAAATATTCTAATACGGATTGTGCTGATCATTGCACAACTCTGTGGGTATACTAAAAACCGCTTGATTATACACTTTAAATAGGTGAACTGTATGAAATGTCAATTATTTCTCAATAAGGGTGTTCTTTGAAAAAGAGAAAGAGAGTTAAGAAACATTACCTGAAAATTCAGAGGTCTGAATTCTGACTTTTCTCTCTTCTCCAAAAGGTCTGTTTCCTTTTGTTGGAAATTCTTTTGTTGGTTACTCCTTTTCCTCATTGTAACTAGAAGAGTTACATTTTCCTTTGCACTACAGGAAGGAAGATGCTGCAAGCACATACATACTTTTCTTTGTAAGAGCACCAATTAACGTTGGTAATCTGTTCTGTCCTACTACTCGAGTCTGTGAATTATCAAGCTGATTCTTACATCTTACGTGTGAAAGTTATATCCTGAGGGTATAGAAATTAAATTTTACTGAACCCTTTTCTGAGTGCCCACTTTTACAGATGAAATTGAGATTTGGGGAGGTAAAGTAACTTTTAAAATATTTGACCTGTAAAAGTAAATAGCAGTTTGAACTGTGTTTTGATGCATCAAAAAATTTTCTTTCCAGTGTCACATTACTGTTTCCTACCAGGAAGGTTAACCCTGGATTTAAAAGTGTTGGAGAAATTTTGCAGCTAGATTTTATTAGTGTAACACATCAAAATGAGAAGGAAAAAGTCATAATTAGCTTGCCTGTAATAATTTTGCTGTAGGAGTAACAAACATAGTACCTTTTATCTTCCTATGTGCCTGAGTTCTTTGCTGAACAAAGTATCTTAAGATACTGAATCTGTATAGGATTGAGGGCAAATAACAATGGGACCCTCTGACCGTTGCTGTATCCAGACAACTGAGGATTCCTGTTAGATGCCCTTTGTCTAATTAATCTTTCTCATGTTTCTCCATCAGTAAAAATGGCTAGTTAAAGATATGCATGGGTGACCTAAGGAACCTCCCATTCATAAAAGAGTCTTTTCCAGGAGAAGAATTTGGCATGAGAGTTAAAACCAAAGCATCTGACTTTGAGCATGCATACACAAAAGGCCAGTCACAAAAGAATGTTTACTTTTTTGAGAGATGTAGGCTCTTAATGGATTATTTCAGTGAGTATGGTCTTTGGTTTCAGACATCTATACAGTAAGAACCTCGATGACTGGAAGGCATTTGAAGGTTTACTTGAGGTTGAGATGATACCTCTTTTAATACAGATCATCTAGGAAGTTATAGGGTAGAATGTTAGCTCAGTTAACTTTAACTTTCCATTTATATGCCTGTGATTCTTCTTTCCTTGTGGACTATTTAAGGGACTTTATTCTGATTGCACTCGAATGTTTCTTTCCACAGGATGGATAGAATGACAGAGGATGCTCTTCGCCTGAATCTGTTGAAGCGGAGCTTGGACCCAGCTGATGAGCGAGATGATGTCCTGGCTAAACGACTCAAAATGGAGGGGCATGAGGCCATGGAACGTCTGAAAATGTTGGCACTGCTCAAACGAAAGGATTTGGCAAATCTTGAGGTGCCACATGAGTTACCCACTAAACAAGATGGCAGTGGTGTCAAGGGCTATGAAGAGAAGCTTAATGGGAATCTCAGGCCTCATGGAGACAACAGGACTGCTGGAAGGCCAGGCAAAGAAAACATCAATGATGAACCTGTAGATATGAGTGCTAGACGGAGGTATGGCTTGATTCAGCTGCCTCCATGGTTAAGGTCTTCTCATAAACTAAGCCTATGAAAAAGGAATGAATTCCAATGAGAGAAAGGGGTTTTTCTTCCTAAAGCTTTTTGAATGAAGGTGTATCTATGCCATCTGGCTTGACCATGAATTTCTCTTGTTTCCAAATGAAAATAAGTGCCTCTAAAAATTATTATCCTTAACATAAAGTAGCTGTTTCTGGATCAAGGAGGCAGTAAGAGTTGGTACCCCAATTAGAATGAGTTAATATACTTTCACTCTAATCTTAGGCCATTTTAGGAGGCAGGCAAAAGCAGTCATTTCTTCAGATCACCCCAGGAGTTTTGGGGTCTGTTGATTATGAATACCCAGCTTTTATTACCTCAGAGAGTATGGGCCTCTCTTGTGTGCTCTCTCTTCTTCATGTGCTGATCGTCTGCATTTTTTACTTCATTTGTGCCACATTCCCCAAACCCCAAATATGCATACACATTCACTTACACAAGTACACTCATGCTTGTGCTCTCTCTCTCACATACACATGGCAAGAAAGAAGAAGAAAGGAATGGTTATAATCTTACTTAGGTTTCTTTCTCTACCTTTTCATGTTAACTTATTAGTATTGTCCCAGAGTTATTTTGTTTAAATCACACCCAGTAGGGGAACAGTATTCTTGGTAATAGCATTAAAAACCCTTAGGAAACGTCAGAAAAGTTCTGTAGAGGTTGTGGAAGAAGAGAAAAATTCTTGGGAGCAATATGTAGTATCAGCAAAGTATTATAGGCTAATCCTTAGACATTTTTAGAAAAAAAGAAAAGTGGATCAATGAGATAATGCACCTGAGTAATCCACTTGCCCAGTAATCACCCTTAGCCTTCTGGAGTAAATGACTAATCCTCCTTCACTGGGGTCAATGAAGAGGAGAAATGTTAGGTGGATTCCTTACATCCATATTTGGAACTGAAAATGTATTTTTCATAAAAACATTGTTACACATTTTGGTAAGATCTCAGTGCTGTTGGAATTGTATTATATCACAGATAAATTCTGTTGAAAGTTAGAGTACCCTGAAAACTCTCCCATTGCATTTAATTTAAAAGAGGATTGAACTTTTGAAACTTGATTCTTTGGAAACTGGGAACTGTTCTTAATGTTCTCCAGGAAAAGAGGCTTGATGTAAACCATCTAGATCTCCATTCTGCATGAAAAAAATAGGCCCTGTCTGCCCTGTCGCTCGTCTTCCCTTTCACCAGACCAGATACACTGACAGCTATTTCCACTTAGCCTCAAGCTTTTTGTAAGAAGAAAGAAGATTGATAGATTGCTCAGCATGGAGAACAGTGGTTTCTTTGATGTGGATAAAAGGAGGAGGGACTTTAAAAGCAGAAAGAAGGAAGGGCTCTTGACATGATAGCCATATCATAATTGCCTAAATATCTTTTTTTTTTTTTTGCCATCAGCTGTACAAGTTATGGTATCTATGAAATAAGATATGCATGAAACCAGCACTGCTTATGTTTTGGAATGCTATCGAGAATACAGCAGTTCTGATTTTGTTTTTATTACCTGGATAAAGATTAGGAGTTTTATAGTTTCTGGGAATCTGCCAGTCTGAGTTACAAAGTGATATCAGCAGCAAGTCTGGCTTTTAATAATATCTAATTGGTAGGGTTTCATACCTAAGAACAGCAAGTATTGTATGTAAATCATATGTATGTTTGGGAAAGTAGCAAAGTAACTTCTATCCCCAGAAAAGTTTTAATAAAAAGCCAGAGTTCCACGTCAAAAGTAAAAAAAAAAAAAAACAAATTGAGGAATGAAACTTGACTTGGGCTTTTCCTTACCTGTGCTGTTTATGTAATATGAGTCAGTTATATTTGGGAATAAAATATCATTTAGGGTTTTCTCAGATACAACTTCCTGATAAATGTCACTCAATTCCAAAATCTTCATACTGTAATGTCTGTGCTTGTTCTGTTGCTGGATAATCCTTAAGTAATGAGTGGCACTCATTTGAGTAAGGAAGAATTCCTTAGGTTAGAAATAATCTGTGAGGTGTGTATCCAGCCAGGCCAGGATAGAAAGAGCTTCTGACTGTTGATGTAAACATTGGGGAATCATATAGAAGAAAGAGAAATCTATCAGACCTCAAAGTTGTTTACTCATGTTAGGGATGGGGGTGGGGCATGAAGGAATATAGAAATGTAAATAAAAATGCAGTTTATTTAGGCCTGACCATTACTCCAGGAACTGGGGGTTAAAGGATAAAAGGTTCTTTTCTTCCTTTAGTGACTTCTTTTTTCTGTAACCCTACATTTTCAGCTTGTGTCTGTGACCAGTGGTTATAAAGTGATGCAGACAAATTTAGTAATTCCCAAGATAGTTACTATTATCATTGTCTTTCTATTTTATTTCCTCAGCTAAACTTGGTTGTTTTAGTAACCTCAGTTTTACCCTGTTGAGGAATTGAATGCCTGTCCCAACCATCCAAGGCGCCTTGTTCAAAAGGCATCCAAGTCCCAATGGCATCTGAGACAAGACCCCCTGAGAAATGGTCAAGAGGCGCTCAGGACTAAAGATCTGTGGTTATAAAAGGCTTGAGTTACAAGTTTAAGAAAGACCTAAGAACACATTGTTTTAGACCTAAACACTCCTGACTACACTGTAGATTTCAAGAAAGTAGTCAGCGAAGATATCTGAGTTAAGAAATCAAGAGAGAATTATAGGATATGGTCATTGACTTGGGAACCTCAGGCAGTTAGAATTCATAGGATTCTTGTTATCTAAGTGTTAAAAAGTGAGTGCCATTTTTTATTTTAGAGGGACAAGATGCTTTTTTTTTTTTCTTCTTTTTTTTTTGACAAGATGCTTTTAAGACTAGCCCCAGAAAGATCAAAACTAGAGTTGTCTAATAACTAGGATTGGCCATAGGGCGTAGCCGGTGTGAAAGGTTTAGATCAGAGTCATTTCTAGATAGTTTTTTTTCTGAGGGAAGATGGTAAGTAGAACTTGCAATTAGGTACAAGACACATACATTTAATTGTGGAGTTTCAATCCTCCAGAAGGCTGTAGACATTATACTTAGCACTGTCCATTCTCTTGAGCCACTGACAACAATACCAACAGTACCTTCTTTTGGCCTAAACCCTTGGCAGGATAGACTTCACTGGAGTTGCCATATAACCTCCTTTCTTGTAAATCTTCAGATAGCCAGGATCATCTTCTTATCAGTATCATCATATTGATATAACGCCTCCTTGGCAACGTGTCCTCTGTACCTGGGGTGGACAAGTAGGCTCTACTGCCTTTGCCTTTCTTCCCCTGTCAGGCTAACCATTTCCTTCTTGAACCTCAAGACAACCCAAAAGGAGACTGAGATATAAGGAAAGCACTTGGAATTTTGATGAAAATTGGTATGATAAAAACACTTATCTCTTACTTTCATTCCTAAAGCCATTCAGTGTCTTTCTGTCTGCATTCTCTCTAAGGAATTTAGATGGGAAAAGTTCTTTTTGCTATGGTTTTGTCAACACTTCCATTTTGGTTTCTTCTTTATTCTTTGATTTGGATGTCTCTGTCTTCCCTGGGTGAATCAGAACAGACAAGTTTCCTTGGATTTCTTTGTTCAGTGTAGAAAAGTTTTCACAACTTTTTTATGAACTTTGTTGGAAATACCTTAATTTTTCCTTTTCTTGTCCAGTGAACCAGACCGAGGAAGGCTAACTCCCTCCCCAGACATCATTGTTTTGTCTGATAATGAGGCTTCCAGCCCCCGTTCCAGCTCCCGAATGGAAGAAAGACTCAAAGCAGCCAACCTAGAGATGTTTAAGGTAAAAAAAATAGATTCCTCTCATCATTTCTTGCTTCTACTATTCTTTTTAATTCCCTGAGAGTCCCATTTCTGTTTTTCTTTTAGTGTTTACTTTTTGGATCTAAATAACTACAAGTGGAGAAGAAAATTTGAAAAAGCATATTCAGTGTAGTTTTATCTTTGGAAAATGAAAACTTCATAATTCAAATCATGTAAACTCAACTCTTAACTAGAAATACCTTCTATACTGTATCCTGGGTCTCAGAATATGGAGGAATTCCTAAGTTTTTATGTATTTCTGGAGGAAACACGAGTTTAAAAGATTAAGGAACATTATTTTCAAGAAAAGCAATATCTCCCTTTGGCCATTCTTCTGCCAGGAATCTGTTTAGCATTTATATATGATCTCTTCTTTCATTCTGTAAGCTATTTTTGAGTACCTAATGAATACCAGGCGCTGTGCCAGACTATGTGCTAGGAACACAAAGGTAACAATTTCATTGCACCTGTGCTTCTTGTGGAAGATGAAAGTTTTTGACCTAAAAGAATAGATCATCTTGCAGGAATGGACTCTGAGTAACTACTACTATAGCTGATAGTCTCCATGTTTCCTCAGGGGAAAGGCATTGAAGAACGGCAGCAGCTCATCAAGCAGCTGAGAGATGAGCTGCGATTGGAAGAAGCCCGACTGGTGCTGTTAAAGAAACTGAGACAGAGTCAGCTACAGAAAGAGAACGTGGTTCAGAAGGTACTGTGCCCAAGAAATAAAGGACTAGCAGAAAGCAAAGAAAAACTGAGAATGGGCTACCCCAGGCAGATTCAGCAGGGTGGCTCATTCTTCTCTGGTCCCCTGGGTTTTAGTCTCTAGGAATAATGTTATTTTTTTATTTGGGGCCTTAATCAAGAAAACTGTGATTCTATTTTTTCATTTTCCCTTCTGCTCAACAGGAGCTTCAGACTGAGAAGGAGTTTTGAAAGTCTAGTACCAGATTTCTAGATTACTAGCCTTTTCCACTGTCTCATTTTCTCCTCTCTCCCAGACTCCAGTTGTACAGAATGCAGCATCTATTGTTCAGCCATCTCCTGCCCATGTGGGACAGCAAGGCCTGTCCAAGCTTCCCTCCCGGCCTGGGGCCCAAGGGGTTGAACAGAATTTGAGAACATTACAGGTATGTGACCCATAGTGTGATCTTAGTTTCAGGGAACTCTTATCCTCTCAGTTTCGGGGCTTTTGTGAAGGTCACGGAAAGAACCTGGCCTTGATAGACATGTCATTATTATCAATAGTCCTGTTGGTCCTTAATGGCATGATTTAGTCTGCAGTAGAAGGATGAATAACTGATCTTTCCACTGTAGTCTTTCTAATTCCTAGCCCTTTTCCATAGAGGGTTAAGATAGTTTATACCAAAAAAGCCAGGGAATTCCTAACTACTAATCAATTTTTGCAGTGATGGCAGATTTATCCCATAGATCATTAGACAAAATTACCAAATCTGACTGTATTTCTATTTAGCTATATACTATAGACAGTGTTTTCTATTTGGCATTTTGTGAGGCATTTGCCACCTATGACTGTATCTTCTTACACTTCAGGGTCACAGTGTCATCCGTTCAGCGACCAATACCACCCTCCCACACATGTTAATGTCTCAACGTGTGATTGCGCCAAACCCAGCCCAGCTACAGGGTCAGCGGGGCCCGCCTAAGCCTGGCCTTGTACGCACCACAACACCCAATATGAATCCCACCATCAATTACCAGCCGGTAAGAGGGAGCCCTAATGTGGAAACAGAAAAATCTTTTATTTGCTTTCCCTGTTGAAAAGGTCATAGATTTTAAGTTTTCAGACTAGGACAACAAAGGAAATTTTGGTGGGTTGACAGTGGTCCCAAAAGTGAAATCATGAGGAATTGTATGAATATAGCATGTGTGTGCTTAGTTACTAAGTCGTGTCTGACTCTTTGCAACCCCACGGACCATAGCCCAGCAGGCTCGTCTGTCCATGGAGTTGTCCAGGTAAGAATACTGGAGTGGGTTGCCATTTACTCCTCCAGGGGATCTTCCCAACCCAGGGATCAAACTCGAGTCTCCTCCATCTCCTACATTGGCAGGCGGATTCTTTACCACTGAGCCCCCTGGGAAGCCCACTTGAATATAGTAGTGGAGAAGAAGGGTTAGATGCAGCAGAGCAGCAGTAAGCTAAAATATGTCTAGAGGAAAGAGCTGGAGGGGCCTAAGGAATGAGAAACATAAAGGACGTAAGACAGAGAATCCTGAATCTTTGCAGTTTTAGTTCGTAGCCACTGTCATTCTCCTTTGCTGTGTTCCAGAATCCTTTTTCAGTGGAGAAGGTGGACACCTCATGTCATTTTCCGAGTTTGGGGGAAGCTGCGTAGGTCAGACTAGGATCAGATAGTGTTCTCTGCCACGAAAGTAAAAATTGGTTCTTTCTTCCACATATCATCACTGACCCCTACATTCAATCTGTTTCAGCAGTCAAGTTCTTCTGTTCCCTGTCAGCGCACAACATCCTCTGCCATCTATATGAATCTTGCCTCCCATATCCAGCCAGGGACCGTGAACAGAGTGTCCTCACCACTTCCTAGCCCCAGCGCCATGACAGATGCTGCCAACTCACAGGCTGCAGCCAAATTGGCTCTTCGCAAACAGCTGGAAAAGACACTCTTGGAGATTCCACCCCCTAAACCACCTGCTCCCTTGCTTCACTTCCTGCCTAGTGCAGCCAATAGCGAGTTCATCTACATGGTAGGCTTGGAGGAAGTTGTACAGAGTGTCATCGACAGCCAAGGTAAGGCTGTTTGTTGGCCAGTCTTTTTATCTAAGCAAGAGGTTGCCAAACCTGATTAATATGGACAGAGTATCACATGGTACTGTGTAATATTAAATAACCTCTCCCTGACTTTTACCAAACCACTCCCATCCTTTATTCAGAGGCTGTTTAGGAACAGCATATCAAAAAGCTTTTTGTGTGTCTGTATGTCTTAGGCTTAATATTTTTATTGTGTATTTTGTATAGCTTGTCTATTTTTTTGTTTCCAGCATATCATTTAGCTCTTTTTAAAAAATTAATTATTTTTGGTCACACTGGGTCTTCATTGCTGCACAAGGACTATGTCTAGTGGCGGCAAGCAGGGGTTGCTCTCTATTTGCAGTGTGCGGGCTGGAGCCCTTTGACTCTGACACACATTTTCTTCTCATTATTGCATAATAGGAAATCAGAAAACTTGAGTTTTTATCATCCCAGTTTTGTCATTTGGAGCTATGTTTCTTAATTTCCTCATTTGTAAATAAGGATGGTACTAATTCCCTAAAGTGATACTTTGCAATCAAATGAAATGTAAATATTTTATAAATTACAGAGTCACTTTTTTAATTCAGCAGAGTAAACTCCTGGAAAAAGATTCATCTGATGAAGAGAAACAGAGGAGATAGAGAGGAAATGTACAACCACTGATTATTGTTTTTGTTGGCATCTAGGGAAAAGCTGTGCCTCTCTTCTGCGGGTTGAACCCTTTGTTTGTGCCCAGTGCCGCACAGATTTCACCCCTCACTGGAAGCAGGAGAAGAATGGTAAGATTCTGTGTGAGCAGTGTATGACCTCCAACCAGAAGAAGGCTCTAAAGGCAGAACACACCAACCGGCTGAAAAACGCTTTTGTTAAAGCTCTACAGCAGGAACAGGTAAGAGTTCTGACTTCTCACCAGCCGCCTGTGCAGGTTGGATTTTACCAAAAGGCAGTTCTTTCTAGTTTAGAGGAGTTGTCTGTGTGAAATCTACAGTCCAGGTGATCTAGGTTTCTGAAGCGAAGTTCCTTGAACCTAGAGGCCTGGGTTCCCTTTATACCCTTCTTACCATTCTGCCTCTCCCATTTCCATTTGACTACTTCTGATTGAGTAAGAATTTAATGACACATAATGTCTGAGGTTAAGGGAAAGGGACAAAAGGCTTGAGAATCTTGGTTTTCCCTGATAGCACTGCGGAAATTCCTCTGTTATTGACTTCATTTCCTCAAACAAATGGATTTTGGTGAAAAGGATTTACATTTACATTTGTACTAGAACTCTCTTTTAGAGAAGTAATTATCTGCAGTCCATATTTGACAAAGAAATGACAAAGGGAAGGGTAAATTATAAAGTACCCAGTGAAGATTAGTGATTGCTAGTGTGTGTGATTCTTCATACAGTGTTAGTAGAATGAGAATATCTTGGAGCAGGGAAGAGGTATTGGGAAGCTCAGATTATTTTCCGCCCCACCACCTATCGGACCCCTCTGGGTAGCATCATGGGTCCTCTAGAAAATGAGTAGACAGGAGTCAAAAATAAAACTTCAGTAACTCATTGGCCTTAATTAATTACATTAGTCAGCTCATCACCACCACCTAGAACTCCAGCCAACTTCTGAGAGCCAGCTTACCTGGAGAGAGGGATTCCTTAAGCATTGAAGTATTGAGGTTACTGTACCCAGAGCTCTTAGTGCAACTACCCCACCAAACTCTTTTGCCTTTTCCATATCCCTCCAACTAGCTGGCAACATTAGAGATAAGAAGACCTCTAGGTTTTCTGGTTAGGAAATTGGGCGCTGTCCTGCCCAACTTGACCTGATGACTCCCAACAGGAAATTGAACAGCGATTACAGCAGCAGGCAGCCCTCTCCCCCACTACGGCTCCAGCTGTGTCCAGTGTCAGTAAACAAGAGACCATAATGAGACATCATACGCTTCGGCAGGTGAGGATTTCTCTTACGGTTTTGTCAGTCATTTATTCTAGTTTGTCCTTTGCTCTGTGGAAAATCATATTGCTCTTCTGTACTCCCATATTCTTTCCTTCCCCTTACTCCTTCCGTCATGGCAAAGTTACGATCACCTGTCTCCTCATCATTGCAGGCCCCACAGCCCCAGAGCAGCCTCCAGCGTGGTATGCCCACATCTGCCCGTTCCATGCTTTCCAACTTCGCACAGGCGCCCCAGCTGTCTGTGCCGGGGGGCCTCCTTGGTATGCCAGGTGAGAAGGGCTGGGCTCAGAACTTCAGAGTTCTTTAGCGGCTCCTTTAGGTGATTGTTCCGTCTTTTGTTTTCTGCTCTGTCTTTAGGCCCTCCTCCCTTCACTCTTGTTATTCAGCAAATGTTTGCTAAATCCATAGTACATGCCAGGCACAGTACACTAAGGTTTTGGTGGTGAAAATGACCCTTTTGGTGGGCATGTGGTTATTGATCTCTTTTGGCCAGAATAGCAGTGTTAACTGTCCTGATCCTGGTTGAGTGACCTAGGGAAGTTTCTTCAAAGTCAGCTGCCCCTAAACCAAAGCTGATTCAGTAATTCCCCTCTCTTTGTCTTGATTATTTTCCTCACCACCAAGAGTTTTCATTGACTCTTCTATACCATCAATACCATGTTGATTAGTCCTGGTAGGTTTGAAGTTTAGGGAAGACCTCTCTACCTAAAGCTTGGGAGCAGGGTGGGTAGTTGCTACTGAAATAAAGCTTAACTGAGTCTGGACTGATGTAGACAACTTCTAATGTTCCCTCTGCATCTCCAAGACTGTAGCCTCAGGGTATTGCGGAAGAAGGTATCATTTCCTCTTTTAATACCTGCCCTCCACTTTTGTCTCCTGGGTCTAGGTGTCAACATTGCATACTTGAACACTGGTATTGGAGGACACAAAGCCCCCAGTCTGGCAGACCGACAGCGGGAATACCTTTTAGACATGATCCCTCCCCGGTCTATATCGCAGTCCATCAGTGGACAGAAATAACGCCTGTTCCACTTACACTGCCCGACCTTGAATCCTTTACCCCTCTCCTCTCCCATTGTCCCCAACTTCCGTCGCATGCAGTGCCTGTACTGGTGCCTACCATACACGGAAAACAAAACAGAAAAACAGAAGACAAAAAGTAGGAATCAACAAGAAAACACACGCCCTGCCCCGCCACCTCCCCTTTGTTTTACACTGCTGCGATCTCTTCTGCCACTTTCTCTCTTCAGTTTTAACAGTGAGGTGGATCTCTGCCTCTGATAGAGGTCAGAATGAGGTCCTGGGGAGAAATCTAAGCCCTTTGATGTGTGTTTCTAAAGTTTGTTTTTATGCTTTAATTATTATTATCATTTTTAATGATGTTGTGTGTCCTCCCTTTGTTCAGTGGACGGTTAAACCTTTTTATTTTCACCCAGTATTTTTTTTTCTCTTCTCTTTTCTTTTTTGTAAACACAAATGGCATTCAGTTAAGTGATAGGAGCATTGCAGTAGGGTCCCCAGCTGCCAAGTAGGACATGACTGGGAGTGTTAGGGGCAAAAGTTTTTAATGCACTTAACCCAGGGTTGGGGGGAGGTGGTGGCATCAAACAAGGAGGAATAGCACACCAGCTGTGGGGTGTCTCTGAGCTGGACAGTTCAGAAGGCAGTGTTGAGTATTGAAGTTGGGCTCTAAGAATGAGGGGAAAGAGCCTGGAAGGAGAAGCTTTAAAACTTAACCACTCTAAAAGTGACCCATAAAGAAAAGAGAGAAAGGGGCATGACAGTGAACCAAGTTGAGCCAAGGAGGGCTGAGACAAGGTCCCAGCCTTCTGGATGCTGGGTGAATGAGGTTGGTCTCCTGACCCTAGTGGAGACACAGAAGACTATTTCAGGCCAACTAGCCCCAAATTATTTCATCTTATTTTTTTTTTAAAGTTCTCCCCCATCCCCATCTCTTTTCTTTTCTTTTTTTAAAAATCCTAATCTGCCCTCAGTAACCACAGCCCCATCTGTAATATAGAGTGGCTGTTCCCAGCCTGACTTTGCTGGGTGTCCTGGAAGTTGGATGGGCATGAGTGAGTGAAATGTCAAAGGGAGGAAATAGAGGAAGAAAGAAAGAGGGGTTTCCCTCCCAACAGTTGCGACTTTCCCATTTGTCCCTTTACCTTCTGAGTGCCAGGAGATGAGGGTGAGGGCACCTAATCAGGTTGGAGCCCTACCCTGGCCCTGCTGCACTAACTGCAGAGCCGACTGCTCACAGCTGAACAGTTCATGTCAAAACCAGTCCTGGACCTGTGCTATAAAAGTAGTTGTTGTCTTTTTTCTCCCCAGAATTCTATAAATTTTGCTTTCTTGTTTGTTTTTATTCTTAAGTGCTACTAATGTAGAGAATGAATTGAATTGTGCAATGTTGCTGTTCTGGGGATTGGGGAGATTAGCATCCCATTTGCCCACACCATGGGGGACGGGGGAAGAGGGACCAGGTTGTTTTTGAGGTAAGGGAAGCCCATTAAAGTTAGGGGTTTCTGCTCACTTCATAGTGTATGTCCACCTGCCTCTCCAGCTCTAATAAAAGCTGTCAGAGTTTGAGGAAGGGATACTCTCAGCAGAGAGGTGTGAAGAGCAGTGTTACATTTTGCCCTTGAAAGCCACCTGGAGAGGTTCCCCCATTTTTATTTTTTAAAATTAAATAATTTTTTAAAGTAAGAAGGCACTTTTAAAATTAACACACACACAAACTGCACATCCTCCCCATAAAGTTTGGGGAGGGGATAGGAGGAGCTGGAATCAGGCTCAGTTCCCCCCACACTGGCCTCTACTCCCCATATTCCAGAGCCACTGTGGGTGATTATACTGGCCCTACGGGCCTTCCTGGCTTTTTTTCTTTCCTCCCTTTCCCCCAATTCATGGAGCACTTAATAAAGGAGCAGAGATGCAGCCTGTGTCTGGGCTCCCCAGTGGTGAAATGATCTGGAAGCTAGACGCTAGTAACAGGTAGTGATGGGGTCGTTTCGAGTATTTTTCTGGGGAATGTGGAACCCCTGACTAAGTGGTGGGAGAGGGAGGGGGGTTAGTGGAACTGGGTCTGGGATTATTTTAAAATTATATATATATATATAAAGATATATTCTTACATCTTTCCTTTGCCCTCTGTGCTTTGAAAGCACTGGATAAATCGTTTGGTTTTGCTTTTCTCTCTTCCACGAAATTGGAAGCTTTTTAAAAAATATTTTCCCTGCAAGTCATCTTGCCTTGTGGCATGTCTGTCTAGCCTCCCTCCCCCCACCCCATGATGAAGTGCCATTTCTGTTATGTCTCCCCTCCCCCAGCTCAGAGGTTCTCAGAGGTACGAGGTGCCCAAGTTTGTCAGTTGAGATTAAAAGTAAGGAACAGAGAATGTGCAATACCGTCTGGCTGGGGGCTGTCCCTGCCCTGAGCTGAATCCCTTCCCTGGGAGCCAGGCCACCTTTGAATGGGGTTTGGAAGTAAGATGTGTAGAGATAGGGGATGATGGGGAAGGAAAGCCTGTAGTCGCGTGCCTGCCAAGGTGCTGAGGCGATAGGGGAGAGGGTGGAGTCTTCCCTGTTTTTATCCCCTCAGGGTCAGTTACATAGAGGCTGCTTGTTGACTAGTATAGCTCCGTGACCCTTTGCTCAATCGCTGAGATTTGATTTCTTACCCTCTCTTATCCCCATTTTCATACCCTTCCCAGGGATTAGTGACGGGGGCGGGGGGCGGTGAGGTTCCTCTAATCATGGTAAAGTATTAGCCTTCCACCTCCTCCCTTTTCCTCCCACTCCCCCATCCTTCTGTCTTCCTCATTTCTCTACATTTTCATCACTGATTGCCTTGTGTCCCTCCAAGTCTATTGTTGCTGTCCATCCCCAGGCCTTGGGCCCCATAGACACTAAACCTCATGCCCTAAAGATAGGAGGAAAGACCCTCTGTACAGAGTTATCCTTTACCCCTGGAGCACTGAAGCTCAGGGTGATAATAGAATGAGGATCCCACCAGTTTTGCCTGGCTTCCTCCATCACCAGAGGCTTTAAAAGTAGTAGTTTATGGACAGTGGCTTACTCTCTCTAAGCCTGATACAGGTGATTGAGTGGTAAGGCTTTGGTAAAACTGAGGGACAGAGGTCCTTATTTGTCTTTTTTTTTTTTTTTCTTTTTCTTTTTGTCATTTGACCACAGCATCTGGACTTCTTTCATCCCTGGAATAAGTATTTTTTCCACATTTTTTGGATGTATGTATGGTAGACAATTTTTTTTTTAAGACACAGAGATAAATGTTTTCCTGCTTTGGTTGCCTTTCCTTTCCCCTTTAAAAGGAATTAGCTATAGAACTGCTTTGTAAAGATGCTTCTTGATATTTTACTTTTGTTCCTTTTCCCTAACCTCTCCCTTTTCTCCCCACTTCTCCAGAAGGCATAACCTTCTCTCCACACCCCCTACCCCCTCCCCAGTCCTAGGCTCCCTTCCCCTCCAACAAGACCTTCATTAGCTTATGATATTTGCTGCCGAGATGTTATAACAAGGACTCATTCGTGTATATAAGCTATTTCTTGATCCATTTAAAAGGAATTGTACATTGTGTAGAAAAAAAAAAAAACTGAAAAAGAGAAAAAAAAGCCCTAGCCATGGATATTGTGAAACTGTGTTATGTCATTTTGTAATGTGCCCGTTTGTGTATGATCCGTGCAAAAGGGTTTCTGGGGAAGGGGAGGGGGTAGGGAGGCAGGGCTGTGGAGGGTGGGGAGGGGAGTGGGCCGGGCCCAGCACACTGAGACTGGCAGCTGCTCCAACCCCATCCCTCCTTAGAGATGCCACCTCCCCCACCACCCACCCCTAATTTGTGCCTTGCCTCCCCACCCTGGAGTAGTCCCTCCGGGTCACCAGCACTGCCTTGGCAGAGCCCACTCCCTACCCTAACCTGCCCACCCTCCTTACCCCCCAGCATTAGGTTGAGACTGTGGGGAAGTGCTGGGGGTTGGGAGGTAGCCGAGGAATGGGGCAGTTCCCGGGGGCATTGAAACCAAGTATTATTATGAATTGTAATTGTATTTGCACTGTTTTTTTTCTCTGATTGCATCAGCATATATACAATATACCTATATAACAAAATTCAGTGTCAAGCTTTCTTATGCAAGGGATTTCCCCACCCCAAAAAAAAGAACCTAGTTTCATGGGCCTTTGAGGGTGGATTGTCAGGGGATGATAGAAATAATTTAAACAAGTCATCCTAAGAAAGTCTCCCTTAGGGGAGAGCCATATCCATCTGTACACAGTTTTAGGCTTTGTAAATTGGGGTGAGGCTGGGTTACTGCAAAAGCTAAGACTCCTAGTCCAGACTGTGGAGAGTAAAGAGAACCACAGCACAAAGAGGGTGGGATGGTGGCACAGCCTGGAGACCTGGGGTTTAGTCTCGAGCTTTCCTGCTGACTTGTTACGTGACCTTTGGTGGAGCTAATTTTCGGGGTCTCCGTTTTATTTGTGAAGTGATGGCAGGCAGGGGAGATCCTCTAGCTACCAAGTTTATAAAACTTCCTTCCCCACCTGAAAACAAAACAGTTTGAGGTGAGGAAAGTGTCGGGCTGAAAAACCAGGGAGGAAACCAAAGTGGCTAGTGTTGAAGTGGGTATATGTGTGACAGTGCCCTTGGAGAGCTGCCAGGTCCCTGCTGTTCCTTTTGGTTTAGGAAAGGCAGCAGAGTGATGTTTAGAACTTCAGTTAAATCTGGGACATCTTTGCCCTCCTGCCTCTAGTTACCCAAGGGCAGGAACCAGGCCCCAAGCCCCACCTCACAAGCAGTTGCCCTCAAGGGTGGTTGACCAATGAATACCCCAGGTTGGCAGTCACTCACGCCCTTTGTGAGCTACAGAATGCAGATCTTTCCCCCATTTCTTTGGTTGGAGAGCTCAGATATAGTCCACATCTTGTCTCCTTCCCTCAGATCTCATCTGAACCCCCTTAAAGGCAGCTCTCTCAACAGCTGTTTCCTTCAGGGGCCCAGTTTCCCCACAGCCTGGGCTGCGTACTCCCACTGTAGGTCCTTGGCCGGTAAAGCCTGGAGAAGGGTATAGGATGGTGGGTGAAGCCCTGGGGAAGGTGGAAGGATAGATTGGGGGTGGGGGGTGGGGAGCAGGGAGGTGGGATGGGGAATGGCCTTCTCTGAATGGGGTGGGTGGGAGGGGAACAAGACCCTTTTGCACAACTCTTTTAAGTTTCCTTTTTTAAAAAAAAAAAAACTCATTCTGATTTTCTGCATTGTGTTTGGGAATTAAAATGAAAAAACTAAGACCAATAGAAACTGGTTTTCAAAAAGGCAAATACACTCCCATCTGTTTCAGATGCTGCTGAGCATTTCAGCGGTGACAGATTCAAATAATAAGCTAATTTTTGGAGAAAGGATTAAAAGAAAAAAAACTTTGTAATATTTATCACTTGCAAGCTATGTTTAATAAAGAAAGGAATGGTTTCTAAACTTTCCTGTGACTTGTGCTTTAGTCATGGTGGAGGGTGGGGATGGCAGTTTGGTGGGAGAAATTTTAGGGGCGATTTGGAGATTGGCTATGATTCATACTCCCTGAAGTCACTGGGGTGCCTTTATAGTTTGTGTCTTTTCTTCAGTTGTGAGGATTTAAAGCCCTTACCTATTTGAGTATTCTTGTTCCCCTCAGTTTTATGTAGATCCATGTTCTGGAAGCCACTGATCCCACTTTAATTACCTGATGACTTAAGGTCTAAAGGTATCCCAAAGGAGGCTGCATTTAACCCAGAGGCTGGACCTCCATCCTGCTGGAAGGAGAGGTGTACCCTCGTTGTCCTTGGCCCTTCTCATTATGCTGCTCTAGTCTCCAGTAAGAGTTCTTTGTAGCATGCTGGTCTCTCCAGGGGGAACCTTAAAACAGCCCACACTGTTCTTAGCAAGCTGCATAATATGTACTTCCTTAGTTGGAATGCAACGTCCCCTGAAAGATCTGCAAGTGCTGTGTCCTACCATGTCACTCACCTCCACTCCCCCAAGTTCTCCTTTCAATCCAGAACATTAATCAGATTCTAATTTATTTTTTCCATCTTGGTTTATTTCCAGCAAAGCATTTAGACAAGGCCCACCCAGAGGAGAGGATGGCACTTCCTCAGGGAGCTGAAGTTTGGGGCTGTTCTTAACCTCTTGGTCCCCTGCCACATTGTTTAGTCAAAACAGCTTTTGCTCCTTGGGCGGTTGCGGAGGGGCAAGGCCCAGCCTTGCTGGAGTCTTGTCATCGGTGCTAACATCTTTCTACAAGAGCACAGGGGAGACAGTGATTGGGATCCCACCAAGACCAACAGATTGAGAGCCTGGGGTTTTGGTTTTAGGGCATGGAAGGGCTGGACAAGGAGTGGGGCAGGGGCCAGGACTGCCACAGGTCATCAGGGGCAGGGTGGGAAAGACGTGCTCTTTGGACACCTAGAATGGAGGGGAATAGATGTGTAGGGTGTTCCATAGCCTCTGTGCTCATTCTGCAAGGGATTCAAGGCCACTAAAACCTCAGTGCAAACTAATAGTTCCTTTCAAAAACAGAAAAATGTTGAGGGGTGCCTCCTGAAAAGGGGCCAATGCTTTGGATCTGGAAAGGTGGAGAGGGGCATTTGGTTGCTGAGAGAAGCAGTGCACATGAGCTTAGATGTCCGAAATGCTTCTGATGTCGGAACAAAATGTCAAGGAACCTGGAGCCCCTTTGCCCACCTGCCTTTTTAAACAACCGGGAATGCAGGATGCCTGTCCCGGTCAGACTCCAGCTTGGGCACAGGAGAAACAGGTTTCAGACAGGAGGTTCAGGTTGGAGGATGAGTGCCTTGCCCCGCTTTCCCGCTTCGGGGGAACTCTTAGAGCTATTTGTCTTTGGGGATCATGGATCCTTTGGATCATGAGGATATGTTCAGTGGGGTATGAGGGAGGATTAACGGAGAGAACTCCCACCTGAGCATGGTTTAGTTTTAAGTTATCTGGTGTGTTGGGGAGGACACAGATTCCCCCCTTGCTTGAGGAGAAGGGAGAAGCGGAAGTCATGTCCTCTTTTCTCTTCCTATGGTCAGGCTTGCCCCTCTCCACTGAAGAGGCTGGGGGACCTTTGGTTCCTTCCTGCCTCCAGGGTGGCAGGGAAAGGTGAAGTAGGTTCTTAGGGCTGCAGTTAGTGACATCTGGGAGGGAGCCAGCTTGAAGGGCCCTAGGCTAAGGGTGGCTGCTCCACCGTCACAGGAGGGGGAAGGCGGTGGTCAGGCCTCAGACGCGGGGCCTCAAGCACACCACTCTTTCCTCCCCAGTCCCCCTCACTAGACTCCCCCTCACCTGGGTATTGAGTTCAGTTTTCCCCGCTTCCCTCCACTCGCAGCCTGGCTTCTGCAGCCCCCAGCTCCATCCCAGGCAGTCTGAGGCACTGCTCAGCACTCCTGTGACTCCTGTCTGCAGAAGAGGCTGCCCGGATGGAGAGGATGAGTACCATGACCTGTCTGGGGCTTCCCTCTGGCTTAGCATCCATCAGCCCCAGCCTTTCGTCCTGTTCTGCGCACCCCAGAGACAGGAGAAGCCAGACCCTTCCTTGTGCGGAGTCGCAGGAATCCAGCTCTGGCCCCCTTTCGCCGCCTGTCCTTTGCCTTGGGAGCCCCCGTGCTCTCTGCCCTGTTTCATGCAGCCACCAGGCCTCTTCCCGCTCCTAGTACCACACAACTGAGAAGAACTGGCCCTCCCTCGCTGCCTCAGTCTCCTCATTTGTAAAACAGCATAGTCATGGATAAAAGCCCTTCCCCGCTCTTTGGACCTATGCCGCCGTAGTGCAGACTGTCTTCCTAGCAGTTCTCCACATAGCCATCCTGGCCCTTATCTGTGTCTCCAGCCCAGGAGGAGACAGAGGAGGCAGATGATGAGGGCAGCCAGGCCCACGTGTATGCCCACCACAACCCCAGGCGGCGAGCTGCTCTCATCCTGGCTGCAAGAGCGCCCAGCCTCGGACTCTGGATACAGTGCCGTCTGTCAGAGGACCAAGGTGGAGGCAAAGCTCAGCCCCTCCTCCTCCTCGAAGACTGGCGGCCGCAGGTCCTATGGTAAGGGCCTGCTTGGACCCAGGCCTGCCACCCTGCTACCAGATCCCACTCACCGGGGGTGGCCAGGGGCACATGTGCCGAGAGACAACATGGGAACTGTGCTTGCCATCCCCATGGCCACTGAAGGCCTGGAGCTGGATCTCAGAGAGGGCCTCACCCAGATCTGTGTAGAGAAAGGAACTGACAGTGCTAGCCAGAAGCAGGGGCCCTTCAAAACGGGCAGCAGGCAGCTTGCGGTGAAAGAGATTGAAGCCTTGGATAGACCCCAGCTGGAGTGGCAGCTCCCACGAGGCCTGCACAGAGGTGACGTTGAGCGCTTTGGTGGGGAAGCCGAGGGCAGCAGGGGCTGCAGAGGAAACGAGATGAGCTGGTTGGCAGTTCTGTTTGCCCGAGGCCAGGGGCTCTACAGAGCTGGAGAAGCTGTTGCTCACTGCCGCCCATGCTGGAAGCGTGGCTGGAGGCCGAGTCCTGGCTGGCACCCTCTGCTGAGTAGGCCCGCACATGGACGGAATAGACCGTGGCAGGCTCCAGGTTGGAGAAGACGTGCTCAAAAGGTGCCTTTGCCCCCGGCCTCTTGGAGCTCTGGACCAGCTGGCTTTGAGAAGCAGAGAAGCTTGGCAACCAGCATCCCTCTCCCTTACTACAACCATCCCCCACCACCACAAAGTGGGCACAGAGCCCCAGCTAGGTCTTCGAGGAGAGAAGGGAGTGGGGGCTGCAGGAGCCAGGATGAGAAAGGCTGAGGATAAGAAGGGGGCTGAAGAGCAAAAGGAAGTATCAGAGGTCCAGGCAGGTCTGGGCATCACTAAGAGTAGGAGAAACTTGACCAGGGACTCCTGCCCATCCACTCACACCCACCTCCCACTGGCCAGAGGTGCGACACAAAGCTGATGAGTCCCCACTGGGGGGCAGTGGTTCCCGGGACACTCAAACGGCAGAGGTGGAGAGAGCCGCCGCCGCCGCCGCGGGCAGGCCCGTGGGAACGGGATGGCTCTGGATATCGTCACAGCCAGGCAGGCACTGGCCTGGTTGGAGCCTGCACTGTTCTCTGCCGTGTATTGGTAGATGGCCTTGTCCTCTGCAGATATCTGCACCAGGGAAAAGCAAACACAACCACTGGGGCTCCTTCCCTCCGAGTCCCCTGCCCTGATGGAGTGGCAAGACCCATGGACCAGCCCAGAAGCAGAAGGACCCACCACCCATATGCAGGTGTCGCTTGTATGGAGCAGGCTGGGCAGAGCCTTCTGTGGGTGGAGTTAGCTGCAAGGGTTGTAGGCAGTAAATGTAGGAAGAGAGTGTTGTATATAGGTGGTGGATGCCTGGGGCAGCTGAGGGGACCTCAGCAGTCAGGCAGAGTGGAGGGGGTGGAACAGGCGTACCTCGGGTACCTGTTGTAGGTTAGCCGAATGTCATCCCCAGGACTCAACCCTTTCCCGTTCTTCAGCCAGACCAGCCAGGGCTCAGGGACACCCTGGGCTACACAGATGAAGATGGTGCTGCTGCCTGGAGGCTTGGACAAGGACTGTGGCCAGTGGACAAACTCGGAGGGAGCCAGGCAGGTGATGGCAGGTGGGAGGTGCCGTGAGGTCTGGCCTCTCACCCTCCTCCTGCTCCTCTCCTCATCCAGGTTCCCGTGGAGGGTGAGGTGACCCAGGACACTCCCTAGCTGGCCCTTGGGGCTCACCCTGCACAAGCAGGATGCCCTGTGCTCTCGTCGGATCTGAGTTCCGAGCTGATTGACTGACTGCGCAGGCGTAGACGCTCGAGTGCTGGACCAACACTTCAGAGATCATGAGGTTCCCAGGGCCCAGGACTTGGATGCCCTCTACACTGATGGAGCAGCCAGCCACCTGCGGGGAGACAACTGGTCAGAGCTGGGATGGTGCAAAGTGCTGGGGTCTCCGGAAGGCGGGACGGGGCGGGACGGCTACACACCCAGGTAGCTCCAGACCAGTGGCTGTGGGTGGCCTGCGGCAATGCATTCCAGCACTGCACCCTCGGGTTCTGAGCCCCAGACAGGATCTCTGGCTCCTGCGGCAGCTGTGGGGATCCCACTGAGCGGCGGAAACAGAAAACTGAAGGATCAGGAAACAGAACTCTCCCGTTGAACCCAGGACACACTTCCGCTCCCAGAGGCCCCTTCTAATCCTCAAGTGACCAGACCCCAGAGGTGTTGCCATTTTACTCCTAGATTACATATAAAGGAAATTACTTGCCCAAGGTCCTGTGGCAGTAAATAGTAGTGTGTGTGTACCTGTGTGCGCACTAAGTCACTTCAGCCATGTCCAACTCTGCAACTCTGTGGACCATACCTGCCAGGCTTCTCTGTCCATGGGATTCTCCAGGCAAGAGTATTGGAGTGGGTTGCTGTGCCCTCCTCCAGGGGACCTTCCTGACCCAGGGATCGAACCCATGTCCTCCTGAGGCTCCTGCATTGCAGGTGAGTTCTTTACTAGTGAATCCCACAAATAGAGGTATACTTCATTTTATTGCGCTTCACAGATACTGAGGTGGTTTTTATGTTTTTTAAACAAATCAAAAGCTTGTGGCAACCCTGCATTATCAGATGATGGTTAGCAATTTTAGAAATCAACTTTTTTATATGAGGTATGTACATTGTTTTATACATAATGCTATTTAATAGGATACAGTATAAACATGATTTTTTTTTTAAACATGATTTTTATATGAACCAGAAAGCCAAACAATTCACAAGACTCGCTTTATTATGACAGTCACTCTAGTCTGGCACCAAACCTGCAGTACCTCTGAGGTCGGCCTACGTCAGAGCTAAGCCGCTTCAGGGTACTAAGCAGGCCCCAAGTTAAACTGGAGGGGTGGAGGGAGGAAAGGGTGTCAGCAGGACCCCCAGCAGCACAGAGTGCCCCTGGAGGGCCTGCAGCAGTGTCAGAACATGAACTGACCAGGTAGGGAGGTAATGATACCCAGGGACCTAGTCCCCTTCCCTAAGTCACCCACAAAACTGGCAGGAGACCCTTCCCTTAGAAAGAGAGCCAGGCCCCGGTGCCAAGTGAGCATGTCTCAGCTGCTCAAAGGGATGCAAACGTTTTCTGAAGTACACTGCTCTTGGGTCTAACAGCATCTTCATTTTCTGGCACCCTCTCCCATCTTATTAAGTGAATCAGCGCGTCGTCACTGGGGGCTGCCTTGTGTGAGGTGCTGTTATTCTCACACTGGGAGCACAGGTGTGAACAGCAAGGCAACAGGCCTTTGTCTTCATCCTGTCACCCCATTCTTGTTTTGCAACTTTTTATTTTATGAGATTTTGTAACACATATTTATTTAACCTTTTCATAAATGTCCTTTATTAAAAATTTAGGAATTCCCTGGCAATCCATGGGTTAGAATTCTGTGCTACCACTGCAGGGGGGACCTGAATTTGATCCCTGGTTGGGGAACTAGGATCCCACAAGCCATAGCATGACAAAAACAGAAAAACTTCTCATACAAAGTTACATCTCTCAAAGTTTCTGGGCTTCCCTGGTGGTGCTAGTGGTTAAAAAAAAAAAAAAAAAAATCTGCCTGCCAATGCAGGAGATGCAAAAAATGTGGGTTTGATCCCTGGGTCAAGAAGATCCCCTGGAGTAGGAAATGGCAACCCTCTCTAATATTCTTGCCTGGAAAATTCCATGGACAGAGGAGCCTGGCAGGCTACAGCCCATGGGGTTGCAAAGAGTCAGACCTGACCGAGCTCACACACACACACACACACACACACACACCGGTGACTCAGCTGGCAGAAAATCCACCTCCCAATGCAGGGGACTTGGGTTTGACCCCTGGTCTGGGAAGATCCCACATGCTGCAGAGCAACTAAGGGCATGCTCCATGACTAGTGAGCCTGTGCCCTAGAGCCTAGGAGCTGCAACTACTGAGCCCTCATGCCAAAACTATTGAAACCTGAACACTCCAGAGCCTATGCTCTGCAGCAAGAGAACCCGCCACCACGAGAAGTCTGTGCACTGCACTGGAGATTAGCCCCCGCTCACCACCACTAGAGGAGAGCAACGAAAACCCAGCATAGCCAAATATAATTTTTAAAAAAGCTCCTCAAGGACTGCTATAAAGTCTACACATCTTTAAATCTGGCTCAAGGTCTAGCACAGTATTTCACCCATTCTCCATTCAGCCCACCGCCACATATTGAGAGTCTACTTCGGACCAGGCACTCCTCAGTTTGCCGCCCAAAGCTCTAGATCCAGCTGTGGACTGTCTTGAAATGTCCTGGTCTTGGCCGAGGAGGCGATGTTCCACCTGGTCAGGCCATCTAGTGGGGCAGAGCTGGTCTATGTGACATCCATCCCTGGCTGAACGCCTCTGCATGCCAGGCTTTATACTGTGACCCCCCCCCCCATGCACCGTCCCCTTTAATCCTTACTACAAGCCTGTGGGGCCAGTGCTTTTACTTCTCCAAGTTCACAGATGAGAAAACAGTGCCAGAGAGAGCAAGTGACTTGTTCAACCCCAGAGGGCCTGGCAGAAGTGGAACGCAATCCTGGGTCTTGGAGGCACTGCTGATAGCATTCCCTCCGGGCACTGTGAGCTCCTTGAAAGTCCGGGAAATCCCGTGTCCCTGGTGCCTGCCCACGGTAACGCACGCCCCACGGAGTGGATGGCTGGGGCCTCAGTACCCAGCTCCTGTCTCCTGTCCCTGGGGGAATGTCTACACTGATCCCAGCTTCTTCTGTGAAATGTAGGCTATCATGTAACTCAGTCACCGGCTGATCCTCTGTGCCCAAAAAGCACCTGCTTGTCATCTGCCTAAAGCTCTCTGGCCATTCAGTCCCCTGCCTCTGCGGCCAGCAGGATGGAGGACCCGTGCCTGCCTAGTCACTTGGCCAGGAGCACTGATCATCATGGAAGCCTGGCATCCTGCCCTGCCCTCATGCCTGGGATGGCCGATGGGAACAGGAAGTGGAAAGCCACAGGAACCTCACCCCAGCTTCCCTCTGCTCTCAGGGAGGAGCCCCTGATCCCCACTCTTTGCTTTCAGTTTCTAAGCCAGCTCCAGATAAGAGACACCACAGATGTCCCCTTCCTCTTTCGGGCTTCAGTCTAAAAATTAAGCATCTTTTGGTAGAATTTTGCCTTGAGGCTTGCCCAAGGTTCACCTGTTATCTGTGCTGCGGGGGCCCCCTAGCGGGTAGTTCAGGCACGCTTTCCCCGCACACTCTGGCGGCCTCGGCTTCACGCTGTGGCCGGAGTCTTACCTGTTTCCCACTGGGTATCATCTCTGCATAGGTTCTGCTGCAACCCTCATTTTGGGCACAAAACTCTCCCACCCCACGTGGCCTGTATTTCGGGTCATTTTGGGCATTTCATCTCAGGTAAAAGGCTATTTTCACCCAAAGGAGGAAACACGCAAATGTGCGTGTACGCGTGCACACAAACACACATGCAGACACATCTGAGCACACCATGCACAAACACAAGTGTACCCAAGCATCCACTCCCAGCCGAGTCACAGGAGCCCCTAAACCCATCAAAAGGGCTCCCACTACTCTGGATCAAGTCCAAACTCCTTTTCACGATGGGCATCACCTACCTTTCCTACACCCATTTTTTGTTACCTTGAATTCTCCCCATTCTCTGGTCCAGCAACGTGGAATTGCCTGCATGAACTGCACTATTCTAACCCTTGTGCTTTTACTGAAGCAGTGCCACCCTCTCCATCTTCCTGACCTTGGCCTGCCTCTCCGCTCACCCTTCTACCCTCAGCTTGGTATAGCTTTCTCTCAAGGCCCCTTACCAGCCCTTGCCCATAGCCCAAGGCTGGGTTAGAGGCCTCTGCCCTGGGTTCCCACAGCACTTCCCTGTCTACTCAGTTGCCAGCTCTGGGAAGCCTGATGGACTGACTGAGCCTCTTCCACCTGCTTACTTCTGTATTCCCACACCCAGCACGGTCCTTATATGTAGCCAGCGCTCAAAGTATCTGTACCACATGCAACCACATCAGCCACACCCGCTCCCTGTGGCGCCAGCTCCCACACCCTCCTCCGCCCAGTGCCCGCTCTGATCCCCCTGGTCCTCGCTTCCCTTTCAGCATCAGCCGCGCATCCTGGCTGTGGCGAGCATTGGCCACATTATGAGCAGTATGTGCCCAGGTCAGCCTGGCTCACGCGAGTGATGCGGAGGATGCCACTGGGGTCCCTGGCTGGGCGGTGGCCCCCAGCCTGTCAGCCCGCCACGCTCCTTCCTGGTGCTCGCCTCTGCTCAGCGGTACTCAAGGTCATGCCGTTGTGTTCCCAGGAACTGGAAGGCTCAGGCCCTCCCCGGGTCATGCACTGGGAGCAGGTGACTCCACCCGGCTCCTCCTTGACAGACTCTGGATGTTGACAGAAGCATGACAGGCCTAGGACACAGGGACCACCTGAGCACCTGGACAGCTGGCCGCCACCTCCGCCGCCAGCAACTCTGTCCCAGAGCCCCAGCTTCCCCTCCGTGCCCACAGTTGCCACTCCCCACTGACTGCTTCTTTGCACCCCTGCAGTATTGCATCTGTGGTCTCTGGAGGCCATGAGCACTTCACCTTCATGACATTTAAAATTATGATTTACATTTGCATTGGTATCAACACAAATATAATCCAGAACTATAAAATAACAACTCACTATTATAAATTCGTTATTCATTTTTTCTTCTGGTTTTAAAGAAATTATAGTTAAAACAGGTTTGTGATCCCCTGAAAGGGCCCTCAGCGCATACTGTGTCTAATGGCCAAGTCAACACTGCCCAGGCCACCCTGGGCAATTCTGTGCCCTGTGGGCGCCATCTGTGGGTACCCCTGTGCACTCGTCCCCCCTAACCCTCACAGGAGCAGCCCAGTCACTTACTTGCCAGTTGCATCTGGGCCCACGGGCACCAGGCAGTTCTGGGCCACACAGTGGGACTCGTGGGCACGGGAGGGGAGGCTCCAGTGGGAGGGCAGGCGGCCAGATGCAGGGAGCCGTTGGGCATCAGGGTGGTGCTGCTGGCGTTGGTCAGGGCCAGTCTGTCCCACTGCCAGAAAATGGACACAGGCGGCTCACGCTCCACCTGGCCGGGCAGCACCAGCGGGCGCTCCCGCACAAAGGCCAGCTCAGAGCCTGCAACGGGACCCGTGGGGACAGCCAGCCAGGCCTGGGCACACCAGCCTCCTGTAGCCCACCACCTCCCCTCAGTTTTGAGCCCTCTCGGCCTGGGTGAGGGGTAGGGAGGCAGGACTTTACTTGGGGGGGGCCTTGGGGAAGCACATGAGGAGGGCCTGGCAGTCCAGTCCAAGGAGCAGGGCTGCCACTGTCCAGCTGGGCCGCTGCAATCGATGGCCTCTTTCAGCCGGACCCTGGCAACAGGGAGGGTGCGGGGCGGGCACAGTGGCGAGGTCAGGGGCCCAGGCGTGGGCACTGTGCTCCCCAGGAGCGTCACCCCCTCTCTCCTGCACTGGCCCATCTGCCCATCTGCCTGCAGGGTCAGCTTCCCGGGATTCCTTGCTCTCTTTTCCCACTGCCGAGATCCCAGCCCCTGAGTGGGGGAGGAGCACACTCACATATTCACTCACTCACATATTCACTCACACCCACGTATTCACTCACACCCACATATTCACTCACACTCACATTCACTCACTCACATATTCACTCACACCCACATATTCACTCACACACATATTCACTCACACCTGAATCGAAAGCCCAGCCTCACAGACCTGGACACTGCTTCCATCCCAGAACTGTCCTCTCACAGAGGACTCTCACATGAAGACATCCCTACAGACTCAAAGTCACAAATGCACAAGCACGCCACAGCAGACACCAATGTTGCAGGCCTAGAAATGCAAGCTCAGAGCTGTGAACCCACATGCACAGTCCACCCTACACGAACACCCGAGGATGCAATGACTCAGCCTTCCAGGCTGAGCAGGAACCTGCCCAGCAGATGGGCAGCCTTTGAGGGGAAGAGCCCCCAGGCCTAGGGCTCAGCCAGCCTTGGCCATCGGTGGGGAAACCTCCTGGCCCCTGCTCCTCCAAGACCCTCTGGTCCACAGCCCCCCCTAGCCTGCGTTCCCTCAGCTCTCCTGCCTCCTGGCGCCCCCAGACTGCAGCCAAAGCCTGCTCTCCGAGACCCTCCCTCCACCTAGCTCTTCCCCACAGGCGTGTGCCTGTCCTTCCCACTTCCCTCCAAGGCTTTTCAGCACCTCTGCTCTCATCACCTTGGTGCCCCGCACCCCCTGCCCCCGTTTTGCCCTTGGCTTTCCCATCCCAGTGTCTTCCCCCTTATCTTCCCATCCGCCTCTCTCACCCGGCCTTCCCCGGCTTCTCCCCCCTGCCCTCCTCTTCCTTCTCCCTCCATGTCCTGCAGGCCCCGACCCTTACCCCAGTCTTGGAGCAGCACCACCAGCAGCAGCAGCAGCCCTGGGCCCATGTCCCCACAGGTTTGGCCCCCTCAGTCCTGGGCTGCTCCCCAGGCAGCTCTGGTCTTCTGCCTTCAGCCTGGGGTCCCCTGGGCTGTGGGCATTCCCCACACATGCACTTGAGGGAGCTCAGTATGGGGGCCCAGGGTCCAGAGGGCCGAAGTCTGGGGTAAAGGTTGGAGGCTGCTGTCTTCCCTGGAGCTGGGTCTCTCTCTGCTTTCAGCCTGAATCCCCTCCCCACCCGCACCCCCAGCGTCCCCTCCTCCCAGGGCCAGGACCCAGACAGTAAGACAGTTGGAGCAGGGATGGGGGGCGGGGTGGAGGCCAATGAGAGGAGGGCAAAGTTGGGGTCAAACCTGTCCCTTTCCCAGCCTCAGACCTACCTTACTCCTTCCCAAACATGGATTGAATGAGTGAAGTTCGCCTGGTGGGGGAGGCATCTGTTTCCCCTAAGCCAAACTCTGGGGATCCAGGGCCAGAACTGGGAGGCCTGGAGTCTGATGTGGGCGTCCTGGGTAGGGGTGCAGAGCCCCCGCCCTCCTAGAGGAATCACTGTCCAGGTGCTGAGCCAGGCCTGTAAGGGAACTCATCCATTGGTTTGGTCTTGGCCGTAGCAGCCCCCTCACCATTCACAGTGTCACTTTCCAAAGCTCTTCTCCCCACACTTGTTGGGACAATGGATTGGGGCCCTGGTGACGGGAGGCACTGGCAGGCGGGGGTGAGGACCCAGCCTCCACTGCCCAATCTGAAAGAGAAGAAGGCAGCCTGGGCCCTCTCCTCTTGCCGGACTGACCATCTAAACAGGCAAGAAGGAGGGGGGCATTGCCTTTTCACCAGAGGAGAAGGCCCTAATTTTCAGACTTACTTATTTCTGTAGGACCCCCTTCACCTAAACTGCATCTTCTGCCCTCCAAAAGCAACTGGGGCAGAACACAAGGCCACAAGCAGCCAGGCTTCTGGCCCTAGAAGCTCCAGCCAGTCTGGCCCTAGACCGAGTCCCCTGCCCCTTACTCTTTCTCCTTGGCTTTACCCAGCTCAGGCTGTGCCCCTCATCTCTTCAGCACAAGCTCCCATTGCTGGTCTTCTCTCTGACATGTTCAGCCTCCTCCCTGGCTCCCTGCCTCATGCAAAAGCATTTTCAGAATCAACTCACCCAACACTGCCTCTCCCGGCTCAACCTCCTCCTCCTCCTCCGAGACCAGCAGTCCAGGGTGGATGACTGAGCCTGAGCTACCCATAAAGGAGACTGTGGGAAGAGAGCCTGCAGCTTCCCACTGGGCCTTCCTCACCAGCCCTGCATCTCTCTGTCTTGGAGCCTCCAATTCAGGTTCTCACTCTTTCTCTGGAGTGGCTTACTGAGTCAGCACAGCCTGGATCCCTGAGGTGCCAGGAAGATGTGGTTCAAGTAACTGATAAATTCTATCATTTGTAGGAGGCTTTACCTGGTGGCTTAGATGGTAAAGAATCTGCCTGCAATCCAGGAGACCCCTGGGTGGGGAAGATCCCCTTGGAGAAGAGAATAGCTATCCACTCCAGTGTTCTTGCCTGAGGAACCCCGTGGACAGAGGAGCCTGGGGGGCTACAGTCCATGGGGTCACAAACAGTCAGAAAGGACTAAGTGACTGACACTTTTACTTTCCCTCTTGAACCTGTTTCTTTGATAAAAATGGGGGTGGATGTGATAGAAACCACCTCCCCCCATGACTGGGAGGATTAAGTGAGGCAAGGACTTAGGATAGTGTGTGGCCCAGATCAGCATTTGCAGTCTTTGGTCTTGCCTCTCTATCCGGTTTTCCTGCTATCAAGACCTGGCTCCAGTACCTACTAACAGGATGTCTCCTTATCTCCTGCGTCTACCTTGTCACCTCTGAACTCACCAATGGGGCCCACAAGACAAAGAACCAGCATCAATACAGAAGACCTGGGTTCAAGCACAAACTCTGTCCTTCCCCCGCCATCTCGCTTTGGGCTGGTATCCCTCACCTCTGAGATACCCCACCTGTCATGTGGGAGGAAGAGCAAGCCCTGCTTGTCAGGGTTGTGATGATCAAATGAAAGGCTTTGCACTTTAAGGGCCCAGTTCCACTCCTCCTCCTTTTTAAAAACAGTCTGGGGACTTCCCTGGTGGTCCAGTGGCTACGACTCTGTGCTTCCAAGGCAGGAAGCCCAGGTTCCATCCCTCTCTAGGGGAACTAGATCCCACAGGCCACAGGTAAAAGTTTGCATGCCGCAACTGACGAAGACCCAGCACAGGCAGATAAATAATACACATTAAAAACATAAAAATAAGAGATCAGCTTGAGAGAGTTTATAGAGCTTAAAGTCCATCCATCTTAATCTGTATAATTCGATACCTTTAGTATATTTTACAGAGTTGCACAACCATCACCAGAATATATTTTAAAACATTTTCATCACTTCCAAAAGAAATAGTGCACCCATTAACAGTCACTCCCATCCACCTCTCTCCCATGCCTTCCCTGCAGGCAACCACTCTACTTTCTGTCTTTGCTATTCAGGATACCTCTTATAAGTGGGCTCATACTACATGTGTTTTTTTGTGTGTGTATGGCTTATGTCACTGAGCATGATGTTTTCAAGTTTCCTTCACGTTGCAGACACGTGTTAGTACTTCATTCCTTTTTATGGCTGAACATTCTTCATTGTATGGCTCTACCACAGTTTGTTTATCCATTCACTAGATGACGGACGTTTGGACTGTTTCCACTTTCTGGGTATTATCAATAATGCTGCTGTGAGCATTCATGTACAGTTTGTGTAGAGACGTGTTCTCAGTTCTCTCAGGTCCATGCCTAGGAATGGAATTTCGGGGTCATACGGTAACTCTGCATTTTGAGGACCTGTCAAGCTGTTTTCCAAAGTGACTGCAGTCAGTGACATTCCAAGCACTTCTTTTTGTAACCCTCAAGATAGGAGTTAACTTTCTATTGGTGCCAGGACCCTTTGAGATTTGGTGAAAGCTTCCCCCAACTTCCAAGGAAACTTACATTTGCATACACCCCGAGCCCCAGGTTAGGAGGTGCTGTCCCAGGAATAAAGGTCCAAATGGCCTTTTTTTTTTTTTTTTGGCTGCACTGCATGGCCAGTCATCTGACTTTAAAAGAAGAAGATTACCCTGGATGAGCCTGTGGGTCTTTAGCAGTGGAAGAGGCCAGCAGAAGTCATAAGGAAAGGTCAGAGTCACTTGAGGGGAGAGGGGGCCGAGCTGTTGTTGGAGACAAGGGATCAGATAGCCAAAGAATGTGGATGACCTCTAGAAACCAGAAAAGGCAGGAATGGAGTCTCCTCTGAAGCCTCCAATAGGAATGCGGCCCTGAGAACATCTGGCTCTTAGCCCGTGGGACCCGTGTCTGAAGTCCGACTTCAGAGCCTAAGAGGGTAAATTGGTGTTGTTGGAAGCCGTGACTTTTGTGGTCATTTGATACAGCAGATAGAAAACTTTTCAAGATCCCTGTCTATTCTATCGCCGGCACTGTCACCCGCTGACTCCTCATTTCGGGTTTCCCGGGCATCTCCCCCACCTGACCGTGAGCTCCACCAGGGCAGGAGCTGTGCATGATCCCCTCTGGGTGCCCAAAGCCAGAGCAGGTGGCACTCCCTGTCAACACGGGGTAAGGGAAAGATGAAAGGAGAGCCAGCCAGCCTTGCAAAGTCATGCCCAGACCTCCCTCGACTCTGATCTGCATCCTTCTCCCCCTTTTGTGAACACCCGATAGGCGGTCCATGAGCAGAGCTGGGCAGAAAGTGGGTCGAGGCGGCTCCAGCCCACCACCTGTGCACAGGAGCCCTGACACCGCCCTGACGTCGCCGCACCCCGACAGGCCCTCTCCCCCTGGCTCCCCACACTCCGTCAGAGGTGCTGTCCCCGCCAGGACATGGTCCCAGGCAGTGTCTCCGCCCGCCTCCAGCTCCTCCCTCCTCGCCGTGTCCTTTGCCAGTCACTGGCCCTTCCGGCTCTCTGTTCCCCCTGCTGGGCTCATCTTCCCTCAGTCTTCCCTTTGCTGAAGCATTTTCAAATAAATCCTGGACATCATCTCATTCCACTCCTGTATACTTACTGTGTATCTTTTAAAAAATGCAAAATTTTCCATACCTAATGTCATTATCCTATCTAACAAAAATAATGCTACCAAGTCCAAGCTCCTGCTCCTGACTGATTGATCTCTCCAGTGAGAAGCTGATGAGTTGTTGGGGCAAGGAGTAGCGATCATTTAGAAGCCGCCAGAAGCTGAGAAGGTGGCAGACTAGCATCCCAAAGAACCACCTTCCTAGTTAGAGTTCAGGCTTGTTTTTTACTGAAAGGGTAGAGAGTAAAGTCCTGGTTCCAGCCATCCACTGGAGGCGATACCTTAATTTCTTCCAGCCAGTCATTCCCAGGTGGAAAAGTGAGCTAAACAAAGGTATTTTACCTTAATGTTCATCACCTGGGAGACAAGGTTCCCATTATGTGTTTAAAAAAAAAAAAAAAAAAGATTCCCATTATGTGTAACTTAAGTTTATAGGCAACATGCCTTTAGTGACTGACTTAGAATACAAAGTCTTTTCCTGTTATAATTCCCCACTGTCAATGATCCATTCCACAGTCCCCTGAGAAAGGGATGAAGATTGCTCTAGGCCTACTGGACTGTGCCTAAGAAGAGGTGATCATGGAAAGGAATTGATCAGTCCTGGGTAGGGAATATTCTTTAGTCCTTTAGTCAGTAGTACAGTCCTCTTTGGAGAAGGAAATGGCAATCCACTCCAGTATTCTTGCCTGGAAAATCCCATGGACAGAGGAGCCTGGTAATCCTCTTTCCTTTTTTATATACAACTGTTTGAACCTAGGGCTTCCCAGGTGGCTCAGTGGTAAAGAATCCGCCCACCAATTTAGGGGACACAGGTTTGATCCCTGGTCCTGGAGGATCCCACGTGCTGTGGGGCAACTAAGCCCATGTGCCACAACTACTGAGCCCTTGCTTTCTCTAGAGCCGGGGAACCACAACTGCTGACACCCAAGCAGCCCAGGGCCTGTGCTCCTCAACAAAAGGAGCCACCGCAGTGAGAAACCTACACACTGCAACTACAGAGTAACCCTGCTTGCAACTAGGGAGTAACTGGAGAAAAGTGTGAGCGGCAACGAAGACCCGAAAAGAAACACCTTCTTCTACGTATGTATGTTTCGGGCTGCCAGGGCTCGGCTGCGGCACGCAGGATCTTCACTGTGGCATGCAGCCTCCCTAGCAGTGCTGAGCTGGCTTAGTTGCTCCGCAGCCCATGGGATCTTCCCAGATCAGGGATCGAAACTGTGCCTCTGGCATTAGCAGGCGGATTCTTTACCGCTGAGTGACCAGGGGAGCCTGGAGGCCTTTTATTTATTTATTTAGTCCAGATGGGCTGTGCTTCCACCGATCCTGAGAACGTGTCTAAACACTGGCAGGTATCTGAAGTTTCCTGCAGCTCGAGGCCTTTAAGTCTATTTGCCAGTCCCTGGTGTGGCAGGTTCTGTGTTGAGTCCTCAGCTGGGGAGGTCTAGCAGCAGTCTTTGGGTTATTTTTAGCACAAATGATGCAGTTCTGAGAGCTCGCTGGATGGCCTTTTGTAGGCTAGGCCTTTGTAGGCTAGGCCCCACTGTATACTTTTGACTCCGCTGTAGGGGGCCTCTCTCACGTGATGGGTACCACCACAAATGTGCTGCCACCGTGTCCAAGAGCGCCTGGGGGATCAAAACTTCCCTGTGCCCTACATTTGCAGCCAGGTGAGGTGTGGTCAGAGCGAAACCCCACTCTCTGGTCCTCTCTTTGTCCTTCTCTGAATGCACTGGCTGGCATTTTGATAACACAGTCTGTGGGAGGAGGGATGCTATTGCGGCTCACTAATGGCCTTCCTTTGCTGCTTGGTCAGCTGCCTTTTACATGGAGAGGGACATCAAGGTGAGGTGTTCTACTTGGCATACTAGAGGTTGTAAGAACCAATGATTTTGTACTTCTCCAGAGACTCCATGCCTGGGATGGATCGAGAGGTTTTCTGTGCCATCTTGGTGTTAACCAGACTATGATGCACCTGTGTTTATCAGAAAGTCTTCGCTCATCTCCCACTGCCCATCTGACCTGGAGCTCCTGTGGGGAAATTGGAGTTGGGTGCCTCAAGTCCAAGGGAGCCCCTGGGCCTCTTTGTTAAATCAGAGTGTTCCTCTCTTTCTACCACGCTGCTGCTGGAAGGGGTCCCTTCCAGGATCCAAGAGTGGGTTCTTGTCTAACACCCAGAAATTGTCCGAGATGACATATGCACTGACAAAGAAAGAGACTTTATTGGGAAGGGGCACCCAGGTGGAGAGCAGCAGAGTAAGGGGACCCAGGAGGACTGCTCTGCCACGTGGCTTGAAGTCTCGGGTTTTATGGTGAGGGGGTTACGTTTCTGGGTTGTTTCTGGCCAATCATCTTGCTTAGCCCATATTCGGCCTGACTCAGGGTCCTTCCTGGTGGCGCTGGTAGCTCTCAACTAAGATGGTTCCCAGCAAGAAAAATCCTGGGACACTGGGAGGACGATATTGTGGAGTAGCATCTCCTCCCTCCTTTTGGCCCCTCCAGAATTTTCCCCATGTTAGTTTTGGGGGGCAGCACTGTGTTCCTGATTGGGACCTCCTGTTGTGAGACAACTTGTGCAAGTTGTTATCATCATGCCTGACCAAAGCATGTGGTTTTGGTCAATGATTCCCTAACAATATAAGAGGTTCCTGTCTTTTTATTGTTTTTCTTATGTTTTAGCCTAGGGCAATCTTTTTCTAATATCCTTCCTCCTCACAGTAAGCATATTGTTCCTTCCCCAGTGGCATTATGTCTCTTTGGGTTACTCGCCTTTAGGAATCCAATGCTATGGTCAGAAAAGTGGTGTTGCATTTTGCATCTTTTTTCTTCTGTCATCGTTCCCTGTTGTCGCTACCAACTGAGAAGGGTTCATTCCAAAAACACCATCTAATTTTTGCCCCAATTTATATGAGGTGTTTTGCCCAGAAAAGGTCAAATTTACTATTCTATTTTATTCAGAGGCCTCAGGATCTGCATCAGTCTGTAGGCCTGGTAATACTTTTTTGCCGAATTTCTTGGATTTTGTTCAAACTCTTCTGTTTTGGTTCCCTTTTCAAAGCCTGGCAGGATACATTTACAGTAAGGGCTGCTGCTGCTGCTGCTTAGTCACTTCAGTCGTGTCCGACTCTATGTGACCCCATAGATGGCAGCCCACCAGGCTCCTCCATCCCTGGGATTCTCCAGGCAAGAACAATGGAGTGCGTTGCCATTTCCTTCTCCATGCATGAAAGTGAAGTCGCTCAGTCGCGTCCGACTCTTCGCGACCCCATGGACTGCAGCCCACCAGTCTCCTCCGTCCATGTGATTTTCCAGGCAAGAGTACTGGAGTGGGGTGCCATTGCCTTCTCCATATAGTAAGGGCATATGCTCTAATAAGGGCATTCCTCCGTTATTGTGGTCCCAATGTGGTTCATCTGTGGGTACCGCCAAATGGGCTTCTGGTATGCTGTTTGGGTCTGTTAGATGGAGCTGGTACACTTCTCTCTTGGACTTCTCAATAACTATCCTTTCATCTAGAGGATCCCCCCTATAATAAGGGCCACCAGTTAGACAAGCCTGACCTGGAGAAAGCCCAAGGAAACAGCTAGCTGGCCATTTGCATCTAGGTCCCCTCAATAACTGTGTAAGGGAAACTGCCCTGCCCCAGGAGTGACTCCTGGCCCAAACTGAGTGCCTTGTTGGGTCTTGATGGTGATACCACACCAGGTCCCTGTGCCTCAGGGATTTTCTAATTGATCCCTGTAAGGAGCGGGAGCTAGTTGGACCACTTCCTGAGCCCCAGGCTGGGAACTGAAGCTGAATAGGAATGGGAGGTGATGGAAGGAGTGGATATATTGGCATAACAGCTGGAGCAGCTGGGACAGCCAGCTTGGCCCAAGGTTGGAGCAATCTATCCTCACCCTTCTTCCTACTCTTTCCTTCCTGTATGATAGACTTTCCTTGGGCTTCTTTTACCACAAAGTGACACTGTCTGACTTTTTCTCACCCTGATGTAATAGCACAAATGCTTGCGCATAGAGGATCTCATCATTCTTCCCCATTTCTTCACAGCATAGCTATGTTATTGTTTTGTTGTTTAGTCGCTAAGTTGTGTCTGACTTATTCAAAGGCCACTATAAAACCATAAATAGCAACTGACCATCTCTATCAGAAGGCTGCCTTTTGCCTCGGCATCCACCAACCAGGCTGGGTTCTGGGGTGGGACTTCTGGTGATTTTAGGAACAAGTGGAACCTTTCTCTTCTCCCTGGGAATGTCCTTTCCTCCACTGACAGTCTATGTGGAGACATGGTACCAAAACTAAATGGAATAAAAAACCTAAAGAAAACTCTGAATTTACCCTCAAGTTTGGTCTTGGGGTTTGACATGTCATAAGAACCATCAACTAAAACCCCATGTAATGTGACTCCTTGGAGAGTTGCTCGATCCAGACCATCAACACAGGAGACCAGAGACCAGCAGAGCAAGGCTCTGACTTTTCCAGTGGTCACGCAGGGATGAGAGAGCCAGACCATAGAGAAGGCTGAGCGCTGAAGAACTGATGCTTTCCAACTGTGGAGCTGGAGAAGACTCTTGAGAGTCCCCTTGGACAGCAAGGAGACCAAGCCAGTCCATCCTAAAGGAAATCAACCCTGAATATTCATTGGAAGGACTGATGCTGAAACTGAAGCTCGCAATGGCTGATGCGAAGAGCCAATTCATTAGAAGAGACCCTGATGCTGGGAAAGATTGAAGACAGAGGACAAGATGGGTGGATGGCACCACCTGACTCAATGGACATGAACTTGAGCAGATGGTGAAGGACAGGGAAGCCTGGCGTGCTGCAGTCTATGTGGTCGCAAAGAGTTGGACATGACTGAGCGACTGAACAACACAGCAGAGGTGATAGTACAGAGTCCCAAGGCAGCCCTGCCTAAACCCCTCTTGGAGATCACAACAGGCACTGTGCTACACTGTTACACTAAAACACCCCCTGCCTCTCAGTCAGCCTCATAGCTGTCATCAGATCCCTTATCCTGAATGTGCCCCGGAGGGCTTTTTTTAGGGAGAGTTAAAATATCCCAATTTTTTTTTTCCATTTACTTTTATTAGTTGGAGGCTAATTACTTTACAATATTGTAGTGGTTTTTGTCATACATTGACATGAATCAGCCATGGATTTACATGTGTTCCCCATCCCGATCCCCCCTCCCACCTCCCTCCCCATCCCATCCCTCTGGGTCTTCCCAGTGCACCAGCCCTGAGCACTTGTCTCATGCATCCAACCTGGGCTGGTGATCTGTTTCACCCTTGATAATATACATGTTTCGATGCTGTTCTCTCGAAACATCCCACCCTCGCCTTCTCCCACAGAGTCCAAAAGTCTGTTCTGTACATCTGTGTCTCTTTTTCTGTCTTGCATATAGGGTTATCGTTACCATCTTTCTAAATTCCATATATATGCGTTAGTGTACTGTATTGGTCTTTATCTTTCTGGCTTACTTCACTCTGTATAATGGGCTCCAGTTTCATCCATCTCATTAGAACTGATTCAAATGAATTCTTTTTAATGGCTGAGTAATATTCCATGGTGTATATGTACCACAGCTTCCTTATCCATTCGTCTGCTGATGGGCATCTAGGTTGCTTCCATGTCCTGGCTATTATAAATAGTGCTGCAATGAACATTGGGGTACACGTGTCTCTTTCAGATCTGGTTTCCTCGGTGTGTATGCCTAGAAGTGGAAAATATCCCAATTTTTAAAGACAGAAATGCAAGACAAATGAAACATAAGTGGCACACACATGCTAGCATACAAAGAAACAAACTAACCAGTTCACAAATTGGGTAAAATATCTACAATTATTTCCTCTAACTGGGAACTCCACTCAAGTACAAAGCAAATTGGCTTATTCCACAGGAAAAAACTCAAGAGAAGTAATCACATTTCAAGTTCTAGCTCTACACACCAGAGTGGCTTATCCAACTACGCTGAGCCTGTCAACTCCCAGATCTTAATTCTTTGCTCTCACTAGCAAGCGCTGGAGTAGCCAGTGCCATTTTGGGGAACTTGAAAGGGAATATCCTCAGGACAAGAGGTCCTGGCAGCTGCTCGGGACTTACTCCAAAATTCCCCAACCAAGTCAGAGGGCCATGAGCAGCAAGGGTCCTTGATGGTTTCACCAAAATCTGTTACCAAGTCTAAGCTCATACTGCTCTCTGAATGACAGGCCAACCAATCAAGAGATGGGTTGTTGTGGCAAGGAATGGCGACCTAGCAGACAAGAAGACAGCGAGCTAACTTCCCAAGAAACCACTTTCCTTGAGTTAGAAATGCAGGCTTCTTTTATACTAAAAGGGGAGGGGCTGAAGTCCTAGTTCCAGGATGTGTTAACTTCCTCTTGCAACCATTCCCAGGTGGGCCTGGTGAGGCTGGTTTTTTGTGAGCTAATCAAAGGCATTTTAGCTTAATCCTCATTCCCTGGGAGGCAGGAGTCCCAGAGATGGGCCAATATGCATAATCTAAACTGATAGGTAACATCCCTTTAGTAATTAACTTGTAACAGAATAATACTAGGAGCTTCCCCTGTGGCTCAGTGGTACAAAATCTGCCTGCAATGCAGGAGCCCCAGGAGATCTGGGTTCGATCCCTGGGTTGGGAAGATCCCCTGGAAAAGGAAATGTCAACCCACGCCAGTATTCTTGCTTGAAGTATCGCCTAGAGGGCCACAGTCCATAGACAGGGTTGCAAAGAGTTGGACACAACTAAAGCAACTTAGCACATACACTCAGAATAATACAAATTTTCCTCCCTATCATAGTGACAATCATTTCTTAATATCACCTAGTAATGAGTTCATAATCAAATTTCCCTGATTGTTTTAAAAAACATGTCTTTTTACTCTTTGGACCACTCAGGACAAGGTCCATATACTGTACTACATTTGGTTATATCTTAAGGATATAATTGAGGCAAGCCTTGCCCAACCCCTTCCCCCCACCACACCTCTCTCATATATCATTGAGTTATTGAAGATACTGGATAAATTTTTTGGTAGAAGTACCTGCATTCTGGATCTCTTTGATTTTTTTGGTGTTATTAAATATGTTCTTCTGTAAATGGATGTTGGCCCTAGAGACTTGGTTAGCTTCATGCTCCACTCTTAAGAAAGAAAACCTTACAGGCAGTGCTGTGTGCGGCATACTCCATCTCTTCTTGAGGCAAGAAATGCCTCGTGGGTGGGGTTCTACTTTTAGAGATTCTAAGATTGACTGGTGGCTTCAGGTAGTGATAACCTGACCGATCCCTTGTAAAATTCCCTTTCAGGCTTTCATCTGATAGTTTTATTCATTGATGATAATTTCCTGCCTTAAATTTATTAGTGGTTGCAAAATGGTAATTTTCCAATTCTATCATTTTTTCTCACTCATTAATTGGAAGTCTTTTGTAAAGAACTTTCCCTCATCAACTAGGACAATTTGGTGACCCTGAGACACAATTCTCGCAGTAAAGGAGGGACTAATGCTTATTAAAGGATAAAAGCAAATTAAAGGACAAAATTCTTTCCTTTAATGGCCAGTATTCTACCCACCCTGTTTCTCTAACCCTCTAGCTCTTTATCCTCCTAGCCCCTTTCAGTATCACTCTGAATGGCTACATTTTGTATGTTCAGTGTTTCGAGTGCCTTCATTAATCTTTTTCCTAGTTTAGATAGCCCTATCTTAGGCGACGGGAATGATGGGAGCATTGTGTGCTTTTGCTGTTCCCCTATTTTTTTATATCTTTGCTTTCTGGTACAAGATGCCCCAAGTCTCATCCTGAGTATCCCCCGCTGACCTGGAACCGACCTTTCCTCCAAGGACGTGTGCACCAGGACATCTCACTGTTGTCAAATTGTTGCTTCTAGGGTTTTTGAGTGACATTATGAGGTTTTTACTTCACTTATTTTATACTGATATCTGTTTCTCTTTCTCTGAAAACAGTGATTCCTAATGTTTATTATTATACAATATGCCATAAAATAGTTTCAAATAATGCCAATTTTATTATTAATATGTACACTACCAAATGAAATGCAACATACCTTCATATCTTTGTCCTTGGGGAAAAACTAACTCTTGCCATATTCTCCCTGTATTTTAAAAGAACAGACAAACTGTACTTCATCAAAAATTAAACTGTACTTCATCAAAATTTAAAATCTTCATGTTTCAAAGGACACTAACAAGGAAGTGAAAAAACAAGGGAACTTGAGTCCAGAATATATATTAAAAAAAAAAAACCTAACAAAACAAAAAAAGAAATCTCACAACTCATCAATAAAAAGGCAAAAAAAAAAAAACAAAACCCTAAATTAAAAAGAAAGGAGATAATCTGGATAGACATTTCTCCAAAGAAAATATTCAAATGGCCGGTATGCACATGAAAAAATGTTCAATGTGCATACATCAGGGAAATGCAAATCAAAACCACAATAAGATACCATATCACCCCCACTATAATTGCTATAGTCAAAATACAAATAACAGCAAGTGATATTGAAGATGTACAGAAACCCTCATAGCTTGCTGCTAGGGCTGTAAAATGGTGCAGCCACTGTGGAACAGTTTGGCAGTTCCTCTCAAAGTTAAACACAGAGTTTCTCTAAGACCCAGCAATTCCATTTCTAGATATACACCCAAAAGAGTTGAAAATATTATGTCCACACAAACACTTGTACATGTTTAGGGCAATATTATTCAAATAGTAAAAAAGTAGAAACAGCCAAATTCCATCAATTGATGAATGGATAAACAGATTGTGGTATAGACATCCAATAGAATTATTATTAGGCCATATGAAAGAACGAAGTACTGATACCTGCCACAACAGAGGTGAATCTACCTCAAAAATGTTACATTAGGTGAAAGCCACTGGTACACAAAATGTCACATATATGACTCCATTTATATGAAATGTTCAGAACGGATAAATCCATAGAGACAACGCAGATCGGTGGCTGCCAGAAACAGGAGTGACAGAAGAATGCTAATGGGTAGGGACTTCCGGCTGGGGGGGGCGGTGAAAATGTTCTAAGTTAGGTATGGCTATGGCTGCACAAACCTATGAATATACTAGAAACACTAAACTTTTGAAAAGGGTGAATTGGATTACATCTCAATTTTAAAGAAACAAAAACAATTTTCTTCCCACATTTGTTCCCTCCAGGCCCAAAGAAGAAAACTTCCGTTACTTTGACCCTGTTACCCCACTTGTCTCTTAATTTTAGCCAGAGCGCCAGGCTTCCCAGGTAATTCCCAGGGGTAATAAGTCTGCCTGCCAATGCAGGAAACGTGGGTTTGATCTCTGGGTCGGGAAGATCCCCTGGAGGAGGAAACGGTAACTCATTCCGGTATTCTTGCTTGGAGAATTCCACGGACATAGAAGCCTGGCGGGCTACAGTCCGTGGGGTGACAAGGACACGACTGAACACACGCACATTCACAGCCTACTCCCCACCCCTCCCCCTCCCCTCCCCCTCCCCACCCCTCCCCCTCCCCCACGGACGGGGCAGCAGTGCGCAGGCGCCCTTCTCCTTCGAAAGGAGGGGAGGGGCTCGCCCCGCCCATGTGGGATGGCTCCTCCCACTCCCTAGCTTGCCCCGCCTCCCTCGCGCAAGGATGTGGGCGGCGGCGAGTGGCCGGCGCCAATCAGCGCTGGCGCCCCAGGTTCGGTTTCCGCGGGTGTGCGTGGCTGCTCCTGGGATTTTGCTGGCGCGTGGGCGCTCGGCAATGAGCAGGACCTGGCGTGTTACTGCTTTTCCCCACATAATCGACTCAGGCGGCGCCGCATCCCGGGTGCTTTTTGCCAAGCCCTGCTGGGAGCAGTCGCCAAGCGTCGCCGGGCCATCCCCCTGACACTCCCTGTCCTTGCGCGCGGGAAAACTGCTGCCCAGCGGCGGGGTAGGGACGAGGCCCTGGAACAGGGCAGTCTTTCTGCCAAGGGCCACATAGTAAATATTTTATGCTTTTCAGGTCATATGGTCTCTGTCACAACGACTCTGTTTTTGTAGCAAAGAAGCAGCTATAGATAGTATGTTAAAGGAATGCACGTGGCCTGTTTCATTAAAACTACGCGTGGACTCTGAAGTCTGAATCCCATACATGTCGTGAAATATTCTTCTTTTGCTTTCTTCAACCATCTAAAAGTAAAAAAACCATTCTTAGCCTCTGGCTGTAAAAGAGCGTGGTTTGCCACCGCCAGTGCCCCTTTTACTGGTTCCTGAATTTGTCGAGGACTCGTGGCCTAAGCAGCCGGGGGAATTCACAGACACAGAGTTGGGAACACTGCTCTAACTGAACTGGAGGTTAGACAGTTCTCTGATTCCACTACCCTCCCTTTCCAGCTCCCAGCATCTCAGGGACAAGGGCCCTGAGAAACGGAACTTACCTCTTGAGGACCAACCTATCTCAGCAAATTTCTCATTATTCCATTTTATTTTATTCCCTTGGACTTTTTTGGTAGGAAAACTTAATTCTTTTGAAGTTTATTTTATATTTGATTGTGGTAAATGGAAAACTTAGTTCTTTTGGATCCAGAGTGTGCCTCCTTCCAGCGTCTCAAATTTTAGAGGTTATCACAAATTTTAGAGGTTATATAGCCTCTGCAACAAAGCTGGTTCAAAGAGCTGCGATTCCTTCTGGAGGACAGCATGCCAGCCTCAGCCACCTGGCTCAGCCCATTGGAACAGAAGCCCCTCCTCTGGTTGTCCTCTCCAAAGTGCAGCAGCTCAAAAGCAGGCATCATACAGGGACAGCTGATGTGTTACATTCAGTATTTGTGGGTCTGAAGTGGGAGGTGTGGGGACAGGATTTAGATCAGCTCTATTTGGTGGAGATATAATGTGGCTGGTCTGTAATTCTACATTTTTTAGTAGCCTTCTTTTTGTTGTTGTTTATTTGCTAAGTTGTGCCTGACCCTTCGAGATCCCATGGACTGTACCTGCCAGGCTCCTCTGTCCATAGGATACTCCAGGCAAGAATACTGGAGTGGGTATTCTCCAGGGGATCTTCCCATACCAAGGATCAAACCTATGTCTCCTGCATTGGTAGGCAGATTCTTTACCGCTAAGCCACCTTTACAAAAGGGAAACCCCCTTTATGAAAGTAAAAATAAACAAGTGGAATACATTTATTTTAACCCAATATTTTGTCATGTAGCAATATAGAACAGTTATTAATGAAATTTTTTTTCTCCTTTATTTTGGGTCCTAAGTCTTTGCAGCCTGGTGTGTAGTTCACACATCCCGTTGCAGACCAGCCGCATGTCAAGCACTCACTAAACACTGGCTGGTGGCCACCTTACTGTGCAGTACAGGTTTCGACCAAATAAGACAAGGACTGGGTGCACCTCTGGTCTGTCTAGTCTGTTGATGATCTGAACTGGGTTTGTTGGTGGAGGGTGAGACAAGGTGTATGTTTTGGAATAGGAGGGTAGGCCACCAAGATAGGTGATGGGGTGTGTCCCTTGACCTCTCACGTTGGGAAGAGGGTTTGGAGGGGGAAAGATAATCCAAAAGAAAGTAGAATTTTTTTGTGGACCCACAGCTTAAAACAGGAGGGGAGTTTAGTTCTAAGACAAGCAGCAGTTTCATCATTTCAAGCTTTTAAGGTGATTAACTTTTTTAAAGCTATTCTGAATCAGTTTTATTTATTTAAAAAGATTTAAAAAACAAATTTGGTGATGCAATGCAGCTTGCGAGATATCAGTTCCCCAACTAGGGACTGAACCCAGGCCACAGTAGTGAAAGCGTGAATCCTAACCACCAGGGAACTCCCTGATGATTAACCTTTTTGACACCTCATTCAGGAGCTAAGGAGAGGCCCTTTTCCTTGTGATTTCCCCATCCCTCAGCCACCACAAGCATACATGTGTTTGGAGCCCTGCTCCAAGGAGGGCTTTCAGGCAGACTGTCCCCAGAAACTGCACTGCTACTTTTGGGAATACAGGACTAAATGTGGGTAAAATTTGGAACATCTGAGTTGTACTGGCTGGCTGCACCCCTCCCCCTCATGGAATGAATAACAAAGCCAGTTTTTAGGGGTGAGAGGTGTCTAGAGGGTCCTTTCCCTCAAAATGAAGCCTCTGTTTTGCCCATTTAAGACCCTTCCCCAGGTCCCAAACACAGGTGAGCTTGTGGAGATGTTTGGCTGCCCGCAGGGGGCAGTGTTTCCAAACCTCTGTCCACTTAGGCCATTTGAGCGAGCCCCTTGGGACCTCTAGCTCCCCAGAGGAAGCAGTGGGGGCCCCACGCTCAGGGAGTGAAACTGGGACAGAACACCCACAGCACAGACATCAGTCATCAGGGGTTTTCCAGGGACAAGGATCACACGGGGTCATCCGAGAGGAAAAATACTGAGGTCCAGACAGTGAGCTCAGGCCCAGAGTCGGGGCAGGAGCGCCTGTGGCTCCGACCGGAAGAAAATGTCAGCGAGAAAAGCAGTTCCACAGACAGACAGGAAAGCGGACACTGTGGAGCAGAAAGGCAGAGCCAGAGGAGCTCTGGTCACGTTTATTACAAAATAAAGATCGCAAACCTGGTGCAGAAAAGATCCCTAAGAGCAGCTCCCCAGCCCACAGAGGCCCCGTCAGGCGCGCTGGCGCGGGGGCTCTCAGATGCGAAGGTCTCCGGCCAGGAGGGCTCTGTATCGGGCCGGGGTGAGCGGCAGGTAGGCGCCCCCGGCCTGGTCCAGAACGTAGAGTGGGTCGGACAGCGCGCCTGGGTCAAAGCCCTCTTTTGCCATCCGAACCTTCTGCTGCTTGAAGGTCTCTGTGGTGGCCAGGGACTCCTGGGGAGGGGGAGGTCAGAGGAGGCTGAAGGAAGGGGTATTCTGCCCCAGTGGTTCAGGGGAACTGCCTGAGTTTTGCGAAGGGGCAGGTCTGGGGAAAGAGGAGATGAGGTCCAGGTTTAGAGGAGCGGGTGACGGGGAAGAGAAGGGGCCAGGCCTGAAGAATGAAGGGGGTGAAGAGCATGTGTCTGGGAAGGAACTGTTTTTTTTTTTCTCTTCACAGAGTATGTTACGTGGGGGTCCTCTGGTGGGGTCTGGGAGCCAATGACTGCTGCAGATATATAGGGTGAGGTAAAGGGTCAGAGCAGGGGTGGGTGCTTACCTGGAGCCTTAGGAATCGAGGTCGGGCATAAGGTGGCAAATTCTCAGAAACATGGGCATAGAGCTGCACAAGGTCCAGAGAGTGGGGGGGACGGAGAGCCAGGGCTGCCATCCCAGCCCGGCCTTCATGCCCTGGTGGGCGCGGGGGGCAGGGTCAGCCGTGGGCGCTGACCTCCACGAGGCCCTCTGCTCCCTGCACCCGAGGGGACACCACCGCCGAGTGGTGGGCCTGGCGCCCTCCCCGCCGCCTGGGCACCTGGCACAGTGACTCCGTAGACGTTCACCTCCTGAAGAAAGTCCAGGGCCTCCAAGGCCTCGGCCACCTCGGTGGTGGCCACATTCTCCCCCTTCCACCTGCCAGAGACGGGAAACTGGGAGTCAGGGGGCAGGGCTTGGTGGGAGAGACAGAGGCCGGGATGAGGGCGAGGTGCCAGGTGGTCTCGGGGAAGAAGTTGGAGGCTGGAGAGGAGAGGTTAGGTGAGAAGCTGGGTTGGTGCACGTTAGAGGTTTAGAGGGTTTGGGTCCCAGAGATTCAGATGCCCAGTAGAAGAATCAGAAAGTGAGGGGCAGGTACCTGAAGGTGTCTCCAGTACGATCATGGAAGCGAAGAAAGCCCTGGTTGTCGCAGACTAACAGGTCCCCGGTGTTGAAGAAAACATCCCCAGGCCGGAAGACGTCCTTCAGCAGCTTTCCCCGGGCCAGCTCCGGCCCCCCAGCGTAGCCCAGGAATGGCGACTGCTGGCTCACAGGGGCCACTAGCAGGCCTGGCTCGCCTGCCAGAGCCACCGGGGTCAGGGGTGGCCGCCCCCCACCCCACTCTCCAAGTGCACCACCCCCACCCACCCCACCTGGACACAAACCTGGAGACGTGGCCACACAGTGCCCCTGGGTGTCCCGAATTGGCTCCCCTGTGGTGACATCATAGCGAATCAAAGAGAAGGGGAAGACATGCTGGGGGAAGGGAGACCCAGGGACTGGGTCATTTCCGGTGCATGAGCCCCCTCCCCGCTGTCTCCCCGGCCACCGTCCCACAGATTTCCTGGGTTCCTCCTGAGACTCACCCTGTAGAGCCAGGAGGCGCGCCCCACAGCGCCCTGCTGTCCGGTGTAGTTGAACGTGGCCACATTGCCCTCGGTCAGCCCGTACGTCTCCAGCACCTGCAGGGGCCCGAAGCGCCGCACAAAGCGCTCCCAGGTGTCTGGCCGCAGCCCGCTTCCCACCACCAGCCGGACCTGGTGTCCACGTTCTGCCTTGTTCTGAGACGAGTGGGCAGAGGGGTGGGAGCTTCAGCCTCCAGCTGCCAGCCAGCTCCCCGGAGTGGGGCCCTGCTCCCCATTCTCCTTGATGCCCTCCACTAAACATCCACGTCCGACCACCCAGGCTCCGTCTCCCCCCTTCCATTTCTTCTTGCTTCCTCTCTCTGACTCCCAGACAATGGTCTCAGTGCCCCCTGCCATCTGGCCGTGTCCCTGCCGCCGTGGCTCTGCCAGGATCTGCCCCACGCACCGGGGGCTGGTTGACAAGGTACCGGCACAGCTCCCCGATGTACTGGAACACCGTCACCCCGTGCTGCTGACAGTCCTCCCAGAACTGACCAGCTGAGAACTTGGACTTCAGCACCACCGTGGCCCCTGCCAGAACCAGGGAGGGAGAGGAGGAAGGAAGGAGGTGAGGTTGATAGCTGGAGAGGGGCGTGGGGCCCTGACTCCCTTCTCCCCAGACATTAGCCTTCACTATAGTGTAATTCCCTGAAAGACCAGGCTGTGACATTCATCCTTGCCACAGGCCAAGCTGGCCCTCATCCTTTCCCACCTGTAATTTAGGGAGGTCACCGCCTTGTCCCCACTTCCATCCTCACGCAGTCCATTCTCTGAATCCTGCCCCCAGGTCCCAACCCTCTTCTCCATTTGCCCCTTCCTGGGCTGACATTCACAGCCCTCCCGTCCCCTGGCCTTTGGAGCCTGGAGCTCTGCGAACCGCATGCCCCCGCTGGTTGCTCAGCCTGTAGGTCTGAGCAGGTGATGCTTCTCCATTGAACCAGGAACTCCTGGAGAGGAGACCCAGCCTCCTTCCTCTCCATTCTCTACCGTGAAGGGCTCAGGAAGCATCCCCAGGTGAGCACACCACAGTAGGTACTTAGAGGTTTGCTGGCATAAACACTTGCCAGAGGGCTGAAGGAGGGGTTGGGGTGGGAGAGACTGACCAATGCCCAAGCATCCCACGATGCCCAACAGGGAGCCAGACATGTGGTACAGTGGGAGGGCGAGGTAGATCACATCCTCCTGGTGGGCACCGCACAGCTGGTAGAATCCCTGGCATTGCAGGACCTTCAGGTGACTGATCCGAGCAGCCTTGGGAAGGCCTGGGGGTGGGGGTGGCGGAGGTCAGGGAAGGGTCTGAACCCCTCTTTGCCCCTGCTGGGTTTCCCACAGCAAGAGGCAGAGGCAAGGCTGAGACTGAGAAGGCGGGCCGGGATGTCCCAGAAATGAGGGACGTTCAGGGAAGTGGAGAAATGAAGAGGGGTGGGAGGATTGGTGAAGTAGGGGATCCTGGCCCCTGGGATCGCCCTTCTCTCTGGGGGCTTTGAAGGAGTGGCCTAGGAACTGAGGAGGTCATAGATCATGTTCCCAGGCCCCTGCCTTCCTTGGCTTGAGATTCTGGGAGGTAAATATCCTCACCCGTGGTGCCGGAGGTGAAGATATACAGGCACGTGTCCGTCATGTTCTGGGGGGCAGACAGGTACCCGGGCACTGGCCCATCCACTTCCGCTGAGGCCTCAGCCAGAAAATCGCTGATTCCAGCAGGACGGCTGTCAGAGCCCACAGCCCACAGGTGAAGCCCCATGGCTCTCAGGGCCGGCAGATCAGGCTCCAGGGACTCCAGGAATTCTGGATGGGGTGGGAAAGCACAGCCCCGCAGTTCTACCCGACCCGAAAGACTCCCCACCCCCGACTCGCACAGCTCCCGAGTAAGGCTGAAGAGGACAGAACCGACGTCCCATCCTGGGCCTGGGACCTGGAGCCCAAGTCTTGGGGAATCCCTGGGAAACCACAGAGAGAGCCAGCTGCCTCCCGTCACAAGCCCGAAGAACTCTTTTCCGCGCCGCTTCCGAACCCCTTGGAGAGATGCGGCCTCCTCCCCAGCCCACTCCTGCTCGGCGCTCGGCACGCCCCTTTCGGCGGCTGGCCCCGCCCCCGTCTGTCGGGCGCTCCGGCCTTACCTGGCGCCAGCACCAGCGCGCGGGCGCCGCAGCTGCGGAGGCAGTGCTGGAGGGGACCCCGGCGCAGAGCGGTGGGCACAAAGGCCGTGCGCAGGCCGGCCTTGGCCAGGCCGAACCAGAGCCACAGGAACTCTGGGCAGGCGGGGAGCAGCAGCGCCACGGTGGCCCCAGGTGCCAGAGGGGCCGCGCCATCCCCTTCCCGCACGGCCCGCGCCGCGCCGCTTCCGGCCGCCTGGTCTCTCGCGCGGTGCGCCGCCAGCTCGCCTTCCCCGGCGCCCCCCGTGCCTCCGCCGCCGGGTCCCCCGTCCCAGCCTCGCGCGCGCAAAAAGGCGCGCGCAGCCCGGTTGCTCTGGCGCTCGGCCTCCGCGTAGCTAAAGCGCTGCGCGCCGTGAATGAGAAAGGTGTGCGCCGGGCGCTGCCGGGCCAGCTGCGCGAGGCGCCAAGCCAGGCTGCAGCCCCCCTCAGGACCTTCTGGGTCGGCGGCAGCCGCGGCCAGAGCGCGCGCTCGAAGGGCCCGTTTGCAGCGTAGGGCGCGCATCGTGAAGGCCAAGTCTGCCGCGAACCAGCGCAACTGAGACCATAGGCGCAGCGGTAGCAGCAGCAGCGGCAGCAGCAGCAACAAGGGTAGCAACAGGAGAGAGGCCATGGTGCCCGCTTCCTCCTCTCGGCCCGGTCTGGCCCCAGCAGCTCGCAGACAGGCCCGATACTCCCGACAAACTGGGGCCGCTGGTCTAGCGCTCAGACCTCTCCTTCCCGGGAGCGCGCGCGCTGGCACACGCCCCTTCCCACCCGGCCCCCCTCCCCACGGGCGAAGAGCCGAGGCCCGGGAGGAGTGCTAGTGGGGGGCGGCCCCGCAGCCCGGCCCTTCCCAGAGCGACGCTCCGCCCCAGGCGCGCTCCCTCCCGGGCCTCTCGCGGCTCGCACCCTACCAGCTCCTGGGCGGTGCTCAAACCTTCCCTAAATCCCAGGGTCGGGTCTGTTTCAAGGTTTCCTCTAGGACAGTCTAGACATCTGGCTGGACTTTGGATCCCCGGTCAGAAAGCCATGGCACTAAGAGCCGAGTCCATCTTTCCCTTTTCCCTCTGTTTCATCGGATGCGGGAGGGTGGCACTCTCTCCCAGGAGACTGAAGAACTCGGCCTCCGGCCCACATGGTGCTGCAAGTTGCGGCATGGCATGTCGGGCAGACCATGCCCTCCCTCCAGCCTCCAGTAGCAGCAGCCCCAGGAGATGGGTGGGGGCCGAGAGCGAAGCAGGGGAGAGGTGGAGGCCCAGACAGCCAGATTTCTGGAGGGGCCACGGCGGCAGAGGCCCCTCCCTTTGGGCAAAAGGACAATAATTGGGGCCAGCCAGAGAATGGTTTCCATCCTGGTTTTAATTGGGGCAGAGGGAACAGGGGAAGGAGAGAGGGGAAGGAAAAGAGGCCTCCTGCAGTTAAAGCTTTCAAAGGAAGGAGCAGCAGCTTTGAGGGATGGGAAAACCTGGATTCTGTAAAAGACAAATTTGCCGGCTGAACAGGAGGAGCTGTCTGCAGTCAGCCGGAACTTCACTCCTGTCTCTTCAGCCTGCCACTCAAGCTCCCGGGACAGCAGGAAAACAAACGCATAGCCAAGGAGCTTTTCTGCTGGTACACATGGATGGGCAAGTGGCTAGACAGAAGAGGGCTCCTTCGCTCGGGTATCTGAACTCTCTACTCCAGGCACACATATTAGCAACCCCTGCCCCACCCAACCCGCGCCCAAGCAGGCAGTCCTCCAGTAGCTGGTAAGCATTAGAATATGATACTAGCTTCTAGAAGGAAGCTATGCTCACCACTACACCACAGTGTAACACCAGCATTCTGGAAGCTTCTGGAAGCCTCTAGTTTCTTGAGAGATGGATAAAGACAGGCTTCTGGGAGATGGTACAGCATCGATTTCTGCCTGGACAGGTCAGCGCCTGGCCTGCATAGCCAGGAGCAGCAAGAAGGATGTGGCGGTTAAAGCCAACTCCCTCCTGCTCTGGACAAGAAGGGGGCAGGCAGGAAGAGAGAAGGGGAAGAAGGGTGCCAATTAAACCAAGACCACCGGTACATGCACAGGGTAAGTGGGGGCAGCAACTCTGGCACAGAAGAGGTTCTGGCTTGTTTTATTGTCATTTAAAAACAACTTTTAAAATGCGATTATCTCTGCCAAAAAAAGAAAAAGACAAGACAGACAGATCCAAGGAAATGGGACCATTTGACAGTTCTGTGGAACATGTCTCTGGGACTCCCAGGGCTCTGGCCCGGCGTGAGGTGCCAACTTCAGGTCAGCACAAGCCTCCAGGGCAGCCCGGGTGTGGCTGTGGCCCCCCTCTCAGATTCCTTCCTGAACACCTGTTGCATCTGGCCCTCGGAGAGGAAAAGGCGACTTGAGCACATCACAGATTAAATGCTCATTTCACACCTATGTGCAGAGGACAACTATAAAATGCCTGTTCAGAGCAGATCAAGACCCGAAAGGGGAGCGGGAAGGGGCGCACACACAATTTTTGCTCTCATCCTAGCCTCTGTGGCCAGCTGCCCCTTGGCCATTTCTCTCCTCTACTGAAATAGCTTTTGGGGAGGCTGGGGGAGGGGGCAAGGACTTCCACCACAGTCCCAGCTTTGCACAGCCTCTGGCTTCAGTGGGGCTATCAGCGGCAGCAGCAGTGACCGGGCTGCAGGCCCCAGAGGGGGGTGGGGCTGGGGCTGAAGGCAGCTTCTCAGGCTGCGCTGAAGGGGGCAGCTCGTCCTTCTCCCCGGGAGAGCTTTGGGATGGGGACAGGCTGCTCCCCTGCGATCTCCCCAGCCTCTGTTAACCTCTGATGCACCATGGGGGGGGGGGGGCCGGGGACGGCCTCAGTCACTGTCAGACCCCACCGCAGAGGACCCTTTCCGCTTCCGCTTGGTGGGCTTCGGCTTTGTGTCTTCTTCCTCCTGAGAGAGAGGTGGGACAGAGTCGCTAGACCGGGCAGCTGCTGGGCCCAGCTCTGCCACACCCCACCTCTCCCTGCATCCCGTGCGTGGCGTGCCCGGCCAGGGGTCTCACCGAGGCACTGCTGGAGCCAGACTCCTCCTCGGCATTAGGCGGCTGGGTGGCATTCTTTCGACTTCGGGGGCTGGACAGAGCGGCTTTTCGCCGGCTCTTGGGTGGCTTGGTGGAAGAGTCCTCGTATTCCTCAGCCAGGGAGAAGAGATCGCTGAACCTGAGAGGGAGGGAGCGCTCAGAAGGTGGGCGTCCTGGCCCCCGGGCCACCCTCCCACCCTTGTCTCTGATCTGTGTTCAAGCACCTGGTCTCGCCGGAGACTCAGTCTGTGTCCCCAGCAGGCTGCCCTCGCCCACGCCCTCCCCCTTCTCAGGGCCACAAGCGCAGGGAGCCTCACTTCATCTTGTGAGCTTCATCACAGCTCGCCTGGACGTGCTGCAGAGCCTGCAGAATTGGAGTCTGGCTGAAAACTAGAGGGAGAAGGGAGAGCAGGGAAGGAGAACAGTGAGCTGTCTGCGAGCTGCCCCACCCAGATCCACAGGTGGTCGGAGTACTTGGACAGGGCGGGGAGCGTACAGTTCTGCTTGGTGTTGGTCAGGTTGAGACGCAGATTGTCCAAGTGCTCTAAGATCTGCTCCAGAGTCAGCTGGGCCAGCTTGCTGCTGGAACTCCTCAGGCTGCAGGGAAGTCACGAGAGTGAGTCTGAGCTTGCGGTGCAGGCTCCAGGAGCATGGAGAGCCTCCCTTACTGGGGTTCCTCCTTAGGACAGAGGCAGCCCCTACAGAGACAGGGAGGACAGGCCTGGGAGGGGCAGGGCCGGGTAATGGAGGTGTGCTTAGAACAGGGACCAAAGACGGGGCACAAGAAAAAGAGGCGAAGGGGCCACAGTGGTCCTGCACGCCAGGCTGCTTCACACCACTAGGTGTCGCCCACAAGCCAGGCACGGACCAAACTGGACCACCCTGCTGCCGGCCTGTGGGCCAGGCCGGCGGGGAGGGTCCCACCTCTGCCTCTTGCGTGGGAGGCTGTTGTTCTTGATGAGCAGGGACTTGATATGCTCAGCCAGCAGCTCGTCATGCTTCATGCACCAGTGCCTCAGGATGCTGGTGGTGAACTGGTCGTCAGGGTGGCAGGGCCGGCTCAGCACCATCTTCACCATCTCCTCGCTGGGCCTGGGGGCGAGAGGGGTGTGGGCAGGGGCACCTGGCTCACACAGCTGACCACAGGGACTCCTGACTCTCTCATGGACTTTTCCCCAAAACCCTGGCCTCCCTACCCCGTCCCACCCCAGGCTTGCGATAGCTTTCTACCCTCACATCCTTCTCCCTCTTCTCTCTGGGCCAAGGAATGCCTGGTTTCATCCTTTGCGGATGCTAAGAGAGAAGAAGTGAGACTTTTCAGTTTCACTTTTCAGTGGCAGTAGAAGGTGTGTATGTGTGTGTGCTGGGAAGGAGCCCCACTAAATCTCCCCCACGCTGCCCAGAACAGTCAAGAAGTGGGCCGGGGAGGCAAAAGGACAAGCCTGTGGCGTGTGAATGCTCCCTGTCCCCTGCCCAGCTGGAGCGGTGGGCCACCCTGGCATCGAGCCCGAGGAAGGGACACACAGCCCTCCAACCTTCCCACTTCCTGTAGGAAGCTCTGCACCACTTCCAGTCTCTCAGCCAAGAGAGGAGAGAAGGTGGAAGGATGGCAAGGAGGGAGGCAGGAGAAGGTGTACAGCTGCTGCTCCGTCCACTGGGGCTTCTGGAGAAGCGCTGTGCCAGCGGGCGGGGCCTCCACTGGGGTTTCTGGAGAAGCCTGTGACAGCAGGCGGGGCCTCCACTGGGGCTTCTGGAGAAGCCTGTGACAGCGGGCGGGGCCTCCACCTGGGGTTTCTGGAGAAGCCTGTGACAGCGGGCGGGGCCTCCACCTGGGGCTTCTGGAGAAGCCTGTGACAGCAGGTGGGCCATCCACCTGGGGCTTCTGGAGAAGCGCTGTGACAGAGGGCAGGGCCTCCACCTGGGGCTTCTGGAGAAGCCTGTGACAGGGGGCGGGGCCTCCACTGGGGCTTCTGGAGAAGCGCTGTGCCTCAATGCCCACCCCTGCTCAGCCGGCTTGCCCTCTGCAGGCTGAGGCGGGACGGTGTAGCTCCCCCACCCTGACCCTTCCTCCTCCAGGACTGGCCTCGTGGTGGCCTCAGGAGCAAGGGGGAGGGGAGCAGGAGCCTCCGGGGATTAGAACTGCTGTGGCAGCAGGAAACAGGGATGTCCGGTCCCCACCTCTGAGGGCAGCTCCTGGTGGGCAGGGGGGTGAAGTCCAGAGGAAGCCCAGATCCCAGGGGACCTGCTTATTTGTAAATCACTTTGGGGGAAGGGTGGAATAAGCAGATGTCAACAACAGGAAAAAACACGGCAGCGAAGAGGCAGGACAGGAGCCCTTATGTGACAGGGCCTCTTGGTGTGCGCAGAGCAGGGACCAAAGAGCCCCCATGGGCGGGGTCAGAACTCACTTCTCTCTTCGGAGCTGAAGCAGGAGACAGGACAGGGCCTCTGGGTGCTCTATGGAGGAGGGTAGAGGCTGTTCAGAGGAATGCAAAATTCTGGAAAGAAATTCTGGCACTTCTCCCATCCCCCAACCACAGCTACTGGAAGGAGTAAAGATAACCTTTAACAAGAAACCAGGAAGAAGGCCCCCAGTCCCGCGTGACCTGAGCCCCAGTTCACACCTGGCTCAGTGGCGGCCTGCGGGACACACCTAGGGAGCAGAAGTGACTGAGGGGCCTGCCTTCCGGCACGTGGCAATCTGGTGGGAAGGGGAGCTGTGGATCTGGTCTGATTGCAAAAGAAGCCCGGAGGCCCAAGCCCTGGAGTGTCCTCTCCTCTCCAGTCATGTTCCCCACCCACGACCCTACTCACCCTTGTACTTGAGGTGCTGCAGTATGGGGATTATGGTCTCCAGGGGGATGTTGTGGGCCAGGAAGAGCTGCCAGGCACAGTACTGCTCAAAGGTTTCCCAGTCCAAGCTCTGGACTGAGCAGACCGAGAAGAGACACACGTATTCATACTCTGTCACACACACAGAGCAGGCCAGCCCACCGACTGTCAGCACCTCACGCAAGCACGTCGGGGTAGGGACGGCCATCCTAAGACCACACTCCCAAAGCCTTCACACAGCTTCTGTGATCTCGTCACCCTGAGGCTGGGAGGTCGAGGAGCTTTTATAGAGCCAAAAACAGATCCAAACAGATGCTGCCGAAGGCCCACGGCAGGCTGGAAGGACCTTCTACCTCATTCTCAGCCCCAGAACCAGCCTTCCTGTTACTAGAAAGTACACAACCACCTCTGGGAGACAGTCAAGGACAGGGAAGCTTGGCACACTGCAGTTCATCGGGTTACACATCTGAGCGACTCAACAACAAGTACACAGGGCTGCACCCCCTCACCTCCCAGGGAACCTCAGGGCTTGGCACACTTACTGAGTATATTGAGGACTGAGTCTTTTCGAAACATGACCAGGTTTCCCATCATCACGTGGCAGACCAGCTCCTGGAGCTAAAGGGGATGAGGAAGAAGGCAGAAACCATTGGTTTTAAAAGAGGCCAGGAAGTATGGAAGGAGAAGCAGAAGAGCTCATTTAGGGAAAAATCAGAGGACGTGAAACCCAAGTGATAAAGGGATGTGAAGGAAAAGGCACCCGACGGACACCGGGACTCTGAAGGCTTGAGGGCACTGGCAAGCGGGCAACTGGCATCAGGGGGAACCAGACCCCCCTGTTCGGAGCAAACACTGTTACAGAAAGCCATCCCTTATGTCCTGATGGCAGAGTAAGAAGAGGCAACTTCTCTGCTTGGATGTAGCCTGGACCCCGATCCATCCCAGCCTGTGCTGAGGGAAGGGCCATGGGAGGCTGGATTACAGGTGTAGGGAGGAGAAAGCACAGTTAGGAGGGCTCCTGGATGGGCAGGAGCAGAAATGGGACCCCAGTGTAGGACTGAGAAGGGACCACAAGCCAAGCTACAGCCTCGGAGGGACGTGTGCAGGAAAGGTCAACTAGAACTGGTCTGACCATTTTTGTTCTGAGCCAAGGGGAAGACCAACAGAGAGCTGAAAACAGTCCCCTCAGTTTCCCTGAAGAACAGGAGTGCCCCCAAAGCATGGAGAATAAGGGGAACTCCAAGAGGGACTGGCCTACAGCCAGCCTGCCGCCCTGGGGCTCCACGTTCCTTCCCAGCCCCTGGGGCCGAAGGTACACACAGTGGCTGCCAGGAGCAGCAGGGTGCCTGTGAGCAGGACTCTCTCTCTGCAGGCAGGAGGGCGGAGCAGGGCCCCACATCCCCAGGCCTCCTGGGATGACAGCTCTGTGTTCACCTGTGCTGAGTCAATAACAGCCACGATCATGTTGAGCAGCTCCCCGCTCCGCAAGGTCTCATCTGGAAACTGGAGGAAAAGAGCGAGAGAAGGGCAGAAGTCCAAAGTGCACCCCTCAGCTTTCCCCTCATAGCCCATCCCCACGCCCTACATGCTCAGGGGATGCTGGGCTAGCCAGACGTGGGGTCCTAACATAATCTCTAAACAAAGATCCAGTAGCTATGAGGCTGGGAATTTAATCCTTAAAGAATCCACGGTTTTAAACGTGTGCATCCACACAGTGAGTATGCGTGTGTAAGGAAAGGAATGGGGAGCCACCTAGAGACAAAGCTGGAGCTGAATGGGACTGGACATGATGTTAGTTCTATGTGAAGCGATGACAGAATTAGCATTTGCATCTCTGGCAGCAAAGAAATCCAGTGTGTACTGACCCCTGCCAAAGAAGGTAGAGACAGTGGGTGTGTTTGGGGAGGGTGCGGGGTATGGGGTGCGCAGGGCCCCTTCTGGAGAGGGGAGGGGTGCTGGGCATGAGTGCCCTTCCTCCCTCGGGTTTTTGGCTAACATCGCACTTCCTCCTGTGATGCCCACACCCTGCGCCCTGATTTCCCTGCTCCTGGGAACTCTCACCAAGAGGAGGAAAAACAGCTGTTATCTCCTCCTATGTCCCAATTCCTAGAGAAGACTGCTAGTAAACAAGGGAAATGAGAGCTGAGTCTCCACTACAGAGGCCCTGGTCTTGAAAAAAAACAGAGAGAATTGCAGGGGCAATCAGACGGCCAGAGAGCTTGAATATGTGAACATGGATCTGGTTGGGAGCCCTGTCTGTCCTGGGTCCAGAGGATGGGGCCAAAGCAGAGGAGACAAGTGGACAGGCCCAGACACCAGCTCACAGGACAAGAATTCTGTGGGTTTTAGACACTTCTCAATTTGATGGAGAGAGGCAGAAGGAGGGGACGGCTGCGGTGTGGGAGAAGGGGCCTACTGAGGCCAAAAGTGAAGGGGAGAGGAGGGTGAGGGTCGTGTGCAATGAGATGTCGAGGTCTCTGATGAGCCCACGGGCACTGCTGTGCCATCCCAGGGACACAGGGCGAGATGCTGACCTCTGTGTAGATGGAGGGTGTGAGGTGGCAGAGCAGTCGCACGTCGTCCTCCTGGCAGGCCTTCATGTCCATCATTAAGCAGGTATGTAGGTCGCCCAGCTGGGTGGCCTGGGCAAACGACTCGTACAGGTTCATCTTCCCGGCGGCGGCTTTGCTGCAAGACAGCCGGGCCTCAGCCAGCAGCCTGACCCCGGCCTCAAACAACCCCTAAGTAGACCCCCACTCTAGAATCCCTTTGCTGCCCTGAATGCCCCAGGCTAACGTGTCTCATGGCCCTCCCTGGCCTTCCCCAGAGACTTGGTGACTATGGAAATCAGGAGACACTCTTCTTTCTCCCCAGCTTTCCCCTGTGTTCCAGACAGGGCTCAGACCACAGTCAGTGAAGTTACCACCTGGTAAGAGTAAAGAACAGGAAAAGAGAGAGGGCTCACGTCAGGTTAGAGAAAGCTGTCTCTCTTGTTCTTTGGGCTGTAAGCAATGAGGGCAATAATACCTACAGATCCCTACCTCACACCATATGCAAAAAACTTAACTCAAAATGGGTTACAGGCCTAAATATAAGAATTGAAATTATGAAACTCTTATAAGAAAACAGGAGTAAATCACAAGCAACAAAAGAAAAAAAAAACAAAAACAGGACTTGATCAACATTTAAAACTTTTGTGTTTCCAAAGATACCATCAAGAAAGTAAACAGACAATCTACAGAATAGGAAAAAATGTTTACAAACCATATATTTGATAAGGGACATCTACCCAGATGATGTCCCTTATCTGAAGAACTCTTAAAAATCCACAAGAAAAAGATAAATACCCAATTGAAAAATAGAGATTGAAACAGACTTTTTCCCCAAAGAAAACGCAAATGGCCAATAAGCACATGAAAAAATGCTCAACATCATTTGCCATCAGGGAGATGCTAATCAAAACAATGAGATGCCACTTCACGTGCATTAGGCTGGCTATACTCAAAAGCCAACAACTGTCCGGGAGCATGTGGAGAAATTAGAACTCACACAATGCTGGTGGAACCAAAGTGCTTGCATCACTCTGGAAAGCAGTTTGGCAATTCTCACAGATGTAAAAATAGAGTTATCATTGGACTCAGCAATTCTACTTCTAGGTATATACTCAGGAAAACTGAAAACATCTGTCCATGCAAAAATCTGTACGTGAATGTTCACAGCAGGTCTATTCACAACAGATAAAACAGTGGAAACAACCCAAATGACCGTCAACAGGTGAATGGGAAAATAAATCATGGTAATAGCCATATACTGCATTATCTGGTCATTAAGAAAGAAGGAAATGCAGATACACACTACAATGGGATAAACCTCAAAAACACTGGGCTAAGTGAAAAAGTCAGTCATGAAAAATCAGATACTGTATGATTCCATTTATATGAACTATCCAGAAAAAGTAAACCTATAGAGACAGAAAAGCAGATCAGTGTTACACGGGCCAGGTGAAAGGGAGAATGGGGAAGTGACTGCTAACAGGTATGGGGTTTCTTTTTGGGGTGATGAAAACATTCCAAATTAGACAGTACTAATAGTTGCATATCTTTGCTGCTGCTGCTGCTGCTAAGTCGCATCAGTCGTGTCCGACTCTGTGCGATCCCATAGATGGCAGCCCACCAGGCTCCTCCGTCCCTGGGATTCTCTTTGTGAATATACTAAAACCACTGAATTGTACACTTTAAAACTGTTACACACACCACACACACACAGAGCTCTGGTGATGACAACCAAGGGGGCTGGGGAGTCAGGTATGATAGAGACACGCTCCAGGATGCTTCCTGACACCTTCTTACACGGGACCACACCCACCTGGCCCTTAGGTAGTAGAGCAGGTGGTAGCCAATCTTGGGCTGCTTTTGGTACAGCTCAGAGAGAAGGTCCAGCAGCAGAGAGAAGCTGCTGTTGTCTTCTTGCATCTGGCACAGGTTCCTGGAGTGGGAGATGGGAGCACAGAGGAGAGCTTTACCTGGGGCAGACTCTCCCGTGGCACTTCTGGGGGGCATGGCTGTCTGTGCCCACTGCATACCCCTCCTTTCTGAGAAGGAGCCTCATCACCCCAGGACAGAAGCATAAGCATGCTGACAGGGAGGGTGGAGAGGGCAACATCTCCTACAGCTAGACCTAAACATCAGAGAGGCTTACCTAAATATTAGGTAGAGAGGCTTCCCCACAGACTCCTCCAGGGACCTACAACATGAAGGTGATATATGAGAGTCCATGCAGGACAGAGGAGGAAAGGTGAGCTATAGCCAGCTATTGTGGAGGACCAGCCTGAGGCTAGATGCCAGCCTGCTCCTTTCTTAACGAGCATGGAACTTCCTGCTGCCCCAGAGGCTTGCTCACAGAGAAATCAGGGGCCTAACATGGAACCAGCCTGGTTGTTGTCACTCTAAGTGAGACTCCTGCCCTTCAGGGAGTTCCAGGCAATGGTCCAATCCCACCTGAAGCAGCAAAGACTTGGGGCTGCTGGGTGTGGAGCAGGGCAGGACATGCAGGGAGGCGTGCGAGTCCAGTGACCCCGTATGCCCGGTGTTCAGCAGGCAAAAATAAATCCTCTTTAGGTGAATCAGTACGTGTGAGAGGAAACACAAATGAAGAGATGATTTTTCTCGAGTCCCCAGCAAGGTGCCTCTTGGACTCGGGCCGTAAGAGCATAGCCCTAGCTTCCTGAGGCTGGGGTAGGGGTGGGGGTCGGGGGTGGGAAGGGTCCAGAAAGATGAGCCTTACTCCTCAGTGATCTCCTCGGGCAGCACTTCCCCTCGGAAGTGGCCCTTGAAGAGCTCTTGCAGGCAGGAAGCGAGGACTGATAGCTGCTCTGAGTCAAAGTCTTCCTGGGTGGTGAGAAGAGGAGAGACTGTCACCGCCCAGACCCAGCCTCACTGCCCCCACTACCCAGAGCCTCTGAACTCATCTGCTTGCAGCTCCAGGATCGGCAGGCCCCTCCCCCAGCAGAAGGGACCCATCCAGAGGAGGGGAAGGGGGAGTAGCTGCCTGGGGGGCTCTGGGCTGGGCGGGCTGGGCTGCTTCCTCCTCACCTCCAGGACCTGGTCCACGATTTCCTGCATGACCTCACACTGGGCCTCTGTGTCGCTACAGAGCAGAAGGGGGAGGAAGTCTCAGGGACACAGAGGAGAGCAGAGAGGGACACACACCCAGCACACTCGCGTGCACAGAGACAAAACAAAGGCGCTCTGTGGGAAGCCGGGCTGTGGCGGGGGCCTCAGGGCAGAACCTGCTGCTCCCTGGGCAGCGGCCAAGGAGAAGGGGAACCCCCACAGCACAGCTTCCACTCTTCTATTCAGAAGCTCTTCTACTCAGAACCTTGGAGTGAGAGCCTGGAGGGCTGGGAAACAAGGCTGCCCCTCCCAGCCCACACCCCGCAACCTAAACCATAGAAGGTCTCTCCTGTGCCGCTTCAGTCACCTCTCCACACAGCCCACCAGAACCCCTCCACACCCACCAGACTGCACCCACCAAGTACCAGGCAGACACCCAGGGCCGGCACCCACCTCCCCTTCTGGAGCTGGAGCACTTTGTCCCTCAGGGACTCATCAAGCTGGTCAAGGTAAGGGGTAATATCAACTGGTTCCTCCACCACTGTCTCCTTGATCGGGTGGAAGCGAAACTCTCTCTTCTTCCCTGAAGGGAGTGATTTAGGAAAGGAGTCACTCAGCCCAGACAGGAGAAGCCAGACAGCCCCCTGAATAGTCGGCCCTGCTGACCCGTGCTGGGTATGCACCATTCACTCAGAGCTACTGAGTGCCTGAAGCACTTCCCTGAGTGTGGCATGTTCTAGCCTCAGGAAGCAAGAAAAGGCAGGGACCACTTGTCCTTTTTTCCCTTCTGCTTCAGTGTCAAGTTCTGGAGTCTCTTCCAGGAACACTGATAACAAAACTAACTCAGAGGCACAGAGAGGACACAGAGGCTGCTCCCCCCAGGTAGTCCTCTTAGGACTGACACAAGTCTGCACTACCTTTGCTGTTGAGATCCTCCTCATCGTCACTGAAGGCTGCCTCTGCGTTGTCATAGCAACTCTCATCCTTGTCTGACATGTGGTTGTCCATCTCCATGGAAACTGGCTCCTCGATTTTGACTTGGAAGTAAAGAAAGACAAGGCATTTGATGGCCTCCTGTGTGCCATGCTCTTGGGAAGGGGAAACGAGAGGGCAAGTGGGAGGATAAGGAGCCCATGACCTAAGTGGAACACAGACATTGAAAGGACAGGCATCTTTTCCTCCACCTTCCAGGGCTTTTGGGGGGGGATCTTGCCAGCAATGAGAGCAGCACAGCACCTGAGGCCTCTATGCTCAGCTGAGGATCAGCCAGTAGATAAGATCAGGCACAGTCCCAAGTGCTCTTTAACTTAGAACCAAGTTGGAAAGCTCTGCCTAGCTTAAGCCCTTACCCCAAAACAAAAAAGGAAGGGGATCTGCCTGGAATTGGAAGCAAGATTTGAGACCCAACATGACAACCTCTCATCAGAGGACCGGGCCTGGGGCTGGGAAGAAAGAAGAGACGGACAAAGCTAAAGTGAGATAAACATACATTCCATGAAGGCCTTCTACTTACTGAGGAGAGGCCGGTTAAAAACAAAAGAGAGGAGTTAAGAGAGCAAGGGATGTCAGTGAAAAGCAGATAAGATGGAGAAGGAGAACCAGAGAAGATGACATAAAAATGAATAAAAGAAAAAACTGGGGCAAGAAAAATTGAATTGGACAGAGTCACAGAGGTGGAGCACATGGCATCCTAAACAAGGGTTCTAGTCTGAGCACCCTGGATGTCTCCATCCCTCTTCTGAAATCAGTGATGGACTGGGCAGGTCTATACCTTCCACAGGTGGGCTGGGTGAACTGCAAAACTCAGGAAACTTCTCCCTCAGCATTGCCCGCAGCTCCTTATCCAATTTAGGGTTGTCAAAGAGGGGAGCCAAATGCCTAATGGGGAACATGAACGAAGGTCAATATCAGAGCTCCTCACTTCTAATGCTACATGGAACTAAACAATAAACAAGTCTAAGCCCAATGGTATAAGTGGGCAATACTCTCTGGGAAGGGTCACTGGGGCACAGGGAAGGCATCTGAATCCCTCTGAAAGAGAGAAATTCCTCTAAGAGGCAAGAGGATGTATGCCTAGCAGTCTGTGGTAGAGCTAGTACTTTCTATACATCTCAAGGGAAAGGATTGGCAGTGGTACAGCAGTATCTGGACAAGCCTGACCTAGTGAAAAATGAGTGGTTTCCCTGCCCCACAGACACATGAAGTGCTTACGCCAGGACCCGCTTCTCCACAATGTGATTGAGGGAGGAGAAGACACCCTGCCGCACGTGGCCCTCCAGCGGCGGATAGAAGTTGGGAATGATCTGGAAGGGAAGAGGAGCAGAAAATGAGCACAGGACAGGACCTTCCATCCAGACTGTTCTGCTGAACTAGAGCTAAAAAGCAGCTTTGGTTCCAGTCAGGAAACACTGGGAGGTATGGCTGCAGAAAGGACTGGAATGTTCCTGATTGTCCTGCGCTGTTAAAATGGGAAAGTCTTAGTCAACTGCGGTGCTCCTCAAGGAGACATGGTTTTACCTGAAGTCATCATCCCTGCGGCTAAGAAACCCCATGGAGACACGGAAAGATCCAACTGCAGACAGGGGGAATGTGGGAGAGAAGCTTCACCAACTTAGGACAAAGGACCCATGACCATGACCCACTTCTGCTCCCACAGTCAAGGGGCACTGGGAAGACCTATTCACTGACTGCCAAGGTTAGAAGGACACACACTTAACTCTGCTGGGCAGACATGGGGAGAAAAAAGGGCTATGGCACTTACACGGCACATGAAGTCCAGGAGTGTGGCAGTGATGGCTGGGTGGGGCTTCATGGAGTGATGCATGACCAGGATGGCTGGTTCTGGAGAGTGTGGAATTAAAGGGTCCCCCCACATCAGAGAGTCCCCATAAAATAAGGTATCAATATATACAAATGGCTCCAGAGAAAGCTATGTCTTCCCCACCCCCTTCTAGTTCTGCTGAGCAGACCCAAAAGTAGACACTCCCCACAACGGCTCACAGCCCTCATCTCCCTTCCTGTCCCAGCATTCAGCTTGGAGGAGGGAGGTGGCAGGAGACAGCACAGGCTTTTCCTCTGCCTGGGCCCTCCCTACTCACAGCACGAACATAAGGCTATGGGGTGAAGGGGGTGGGATGGTCGCTCAGGCTCATCAAAGCAATTTTCCTTCTAGGTCAAGGGAGCACGGATGAGGAACAACGGAACTGCTCCAGATAAGCTGTCTCCACCCCACGCTGCCCTGACATTTATGGCCACTGTCTCTGAGACGAGGCAGCAGCGCTGGGGGGCTGGGCAGCGGTGCTGCCCGGTCTCGGTCACATACCTATGTTCATAATGCTATCCTTGTCTGGGCTGAAGAACAGCCAGTCGTAAAACAAAGCCAGCTTGGCATTAGAGGCAGCGACATTTGACTGGAAAAAAAAAAAGAGAAAAAAAGAGGCTAATTTCATCAACTAGCTCCCTTCCTGCAGAAGCCCAAGGCAGATTCCAGGGCCCACTTAACTGCTCCATCCACGAAATTAAGTTTCTAGTGAGTCAGGGTGGAACTGCCCTGGGGGTGAAGACACCCAAATCTGTATATGTGGCCTCACCAACCAAGGGGCTGGGGATTGGTCTGGGTTCTTGATCCCACAAGGAGAACATCTGGGCCTGGGGGTCCCCTGATCACCCCCAAGCTACAACACTCAGACTAGACCCTCAGCTGCCTGTGCTGAGCTCCCCAGGCACATTCCTGAAGGGAAGACCCTAAGGCATAGCTTGCTGTTATATCTGAATCAGCACATTCCAAGGACCCAGTCAGACAGGGGAGGGGGAACCCTGTCAGGAGAGGTCAGAGGGCAGCTAGATGCCAGAGAACAGTTTCCCACCCCAGGCACAGAGAGGAAACGCTGGGAAGGAAATGGCTCTACTGTGGATTCACCCTGTTCAGAGAAGGGAAGTATCCAGAGTTGACGCCAAAAGGCCCGGAAGTAAGGGTGTAAGGAACACAAGACCTGAATGTGAGTCAGGAACACTTCAGAGGGATAATCATACGTGGTTTCTGGAAGCTAACAGGAAAGACAGGGATGCCTGAGAAACCCAGGCTTGGAGACTGGCAGTAAAGGTTCAGATGAAACTGTTCAACCCTAAACTCACATGGGAAATAAAAAGTGTGAGTAAACTTCTAGAGATATGAAGGGAGGCAGGGCAAGGCTGAGATACTCAGGAGGAAGAGAGTGAAAAGGGGCCCTTCGGGTCAGGTGGCCCAGAGTCAGGAGGGAGCATGGAGGTACAGGACGTGAGGGAGGGTGGGGTCACCACCCTGTAACCTCCACCCCTCGCCCAGCCGCTCACCGTACACGTTGTCAGGAGCCAGCCAATGATGGCCCATCGGGGCAAGATATCTGAACTCAGCACTTCATTGGAAGGGTGGACAACTCCACAGATGTAGCGAATGAGGTCACAGCGCAAAGACTGACTGTCTGGGGTTGACAGGTACTGACGCTGGAACCAATCCTGGTATCGCTTTTGTTGACCAAACCGCACCTTGGGGGAAGGAAACGTTAGAAAGAAGAGCTAGGAAGGGAGGGTGGGATCTCTGGACAGAGGAAAATGAGCACCATTCAACTCCAGGTTTGACCTAGACCTCAATTTCTTCCCATGACTTAGTCATTAATTCCAATTGTCTCTCAAGTTTCTCTGCCTTTGGGAAGACATCCTGATTTAACTCTTCCTTGATTTAAAAAGAATGCTGTCTACTCAGCACTGACTGAAGGCTTTCCTAGGCTGAATGACCTAACAGGATCATTATCTAAAACACAGAGATTCTCCAAACCTTCTTCCACCCAAGTCCTTCCCTTAAGTGGGCTCTAAGTGGGTACAAATAGCAACTCTTCCTAAGGGGAAGATCTAGATTTCCTCTTCTATTCCCAATTCAACCAAAATAGAGAGGAGAAAGGTTTAAAAAAAAAAAACAAAACAGAAACAAAACTAAATCAACACAGTCCAACAGAACATTCAGCAAGGATGGTGCCTACTGAGCTCCTAAAATGTAGCTGCTCAAACTGAGGTATTGGACTTTAAATTTTATTTAATTGTAACTAATTAAAATTGCAACATGTGGCCCAGATGTAGACAGTTCTCCTGGATGACTTGGGAAACCGAAAGTTGGCTAGAGCAGTGATTCCTTAACATCAGACTAGCCGCACAGAAGTTGTTGCCTGGAAAGTCTGTTAAAAATACAGATGCCACAGTCAGATCCTCTGGGAGAGTAAGGTCCAGGAAGGTGTATTTTTAACATGCTCCTCAAGCAATGCTGTCATATTCAGCCATGTTTGGAAACCAAAAGGCCGTAGCTCTCTTCCTGAGAGGTCATGGCTCACCCAGAGGAACCATGAGTTTCCCAGAATGAACACTCTCACTCTACTCTTTTATGGCACATTTCACAATGGTAAATTACATTATTTGTATACAAGTATTGGTTTAATGACTGCTTTAGACAGACTGAAAGCTTCGTAAGAACTGGAACTGTTATGTCTTTCTCAACACTGTATCCCCAATTCTTAGCTCTATGCCCAATTGCACACTTGACCCGCCCTCCACCAGACATCTGCAGGCTGAAGGCGGAAGTCCAGGTAGCACCTGCAGCTTCCCTTCTTGCTGAAGTGGGTTAGCTTACCCGGGATGTCATGAAGAGGAGCTTAGTCTCCATGTCTGGGGTTAGACGACATGCTAGGAATTTTCGAGATGTTCTTGACTGAAGAAGCTGTAGGATACCTGAACCAAGTATGGAAGCAAAGAGAAGAGAGCAGACTGATGACCAGGAGGAACAGAAGGCAGGCGGGTCACCTGGGCCAGGTACTGATGGCCAGTGGTCTTGCTCTTGGGGAGATTCTAAGACGTGACCAAGAGGGGGTTCCAACCACCATCTGATTGATCTGCTCCATCCAACCACCATCCCCAGGACCCAGATGTATTCATTCTTTTCTTCTACTGGCCGTCCAGAGTCCCCTACTCACATTATTCCAGTTGGCAACATATGGGAAAGTTAGGGAAAATTTTGGGAAACCCTAGCCTCTCTTTCTGCTCCTGATGGTCCCACCACTGGGTCCTGGGATCAGTGTGGTGTTATGGCATAAGCACGCGCTATGGAGTCAGACAGACCTGGATCCAAATCCTGCCTCTGACACTTACTAGCTGTGTGGCCTTGGGCAAATTACTTAATCTCCTTGAACCTCATTTTCTTTATCTGTTAATATGGAAAGTAAAATATCCATCTTACAAGAGTGCTCTGAGTATTAAATGAGTTAATATACACGAGCCTAGCACACAGCAGGCACTTAAAACAACTCAGTACATGTTTCCATAAAAGAAATAGTACAACATAACGTAGAACCAGAGCTTGCTTCTCCTCTTTCCTGACTTCCCAGTCCTAGACTGTTACACTCGTGTTATGTGTGCACATGTACACATATCACACACAGATGCATGCTGGAGACAGGTTGGGAACAAAGCTGTACAGTCATTGTTTAGACCATAAGGACCCTGGGAAGGCAAAAGGGAGATGAAAAGGGCCTCGTTGGGGGAGGCACAGAGACACGCTCCCTCCCCCACAGGGGATTCTGGCTAAGCTAGATCCTTGGAATTCAGAGGCATCACAGTTCCTGGGGAGGAGCCTTTGCTTACAGGACAAATTCCAGTGCCTCTGCTGAGTCAGTCTCACAAGCTGACCTCTGACACTCCTGACAATCAGTGAAGCTGGAAATTGGTCATTGGCTCACCTCTTGAGCCCAAGAGTTGCTGGGACAGGAGGAGGAGGAGGATCACAGTTCTCTATCTCACTTTTTCTTAAATGACAGACAGTCAGAGCCTGCCACATAGGGACTGTCTGGGAACATGAATGGTTCTGTGTACTCCCGCCGTTCCCACATCCAGCTGTCCCCGGCAGAGCTTGCCCAGTCCCAAGCTTCTTAAACCTGACTGCCAAAGCCTCTCCTATCCACCCACTTCTGCCCTCTCGACTGACCTCTCAAGGAGAAGATGCTCCAACCCTTACTTACCTGTGAACTGAGGACTCAAGGCCTGAGGGTTATGGATAATATCTTTCCAAAGCAGTTCAAATTCTGGTATCCTGGCAACATTCTGAAGTAGTCTGACGAGGTCTCGGCCAATCATCAAACATTCCATGAACTAGATGGGGTGGGTGGTGGGAGATGGAAAGAGAATAAAAACAAGAACTGTCTACCTGATGCAGGGAGGAAGGAACAATATGTTCTAGGGAGGGGAGGAAAGAGGGTTGAATGGATTACACAATTTTTTCTGGAACCAAGGGACTGGCTCTAAGCTGTTCAAGGGGAAGAGAGCTAAGTTGGGGACCGAAATCAAGGAGAGGTTACTGAAAACTGCTGAAGTCCTGCTGCTGTCACGTTAATCTGTGGCCCTCTCCTCCTAGAATGGTTTCAGTCGAGGTCAAGGGACACAAACATTCCAAAAGGCTAGGGCTGGTAAGTTGAGCCACAGACACCTTACCCTAGAACTTGCTTGGTCCAACAAAGCTTTCTGTGTAATGACATGACCTCTAGTTGTGCTGTCCAAAAGAATACCCATTAGCTACATGTGGCAAATGAGCACTTGAAACGTGTCTAATTCAACTAAGGAACTGAATCTAAAATTTTTATCTAATTACAATGTGTGTGTGTTTTTTTCTTCCTGGCCACACTGTGCAGCATGTGAGATCCAAGTTCCCCAACAAGGGATTGAACCCATGACTCCTGCACCGGGAGCACAGAATCCAAACCACTGGACTGCCAGGAAGTCCCTAATATCAACTGATTTTAACTTATATTGTGACACGTGGCTAGTGGCTACTGCATTAGACAGCTTTAACTCTAGGATCTGTCTCTCCTGGGAGATCTGACAATGGACAATTCACTATCCCACTTGACCATGGCAGTTACCCAGGCAGGCAGGGGGATGGGTGGGGATAACATAACAGTGGGAACAGAAGACAGCTTCTGTCTATGATGTGCTGTGGGACAGCGTCCATGAAGCTGACCAGGAAAATCCCTAGGATGCCAGCGTAACCAGCAGCATTCTAATAACTGGGGCTTTGCTGTTGTTTAGTCCCTAAGTTGTGTCCAACTCTTTGGGACCCCACGGACTGCAGCAAGCCAGGCCTTCCTGTCCCTCACCATCTCCCACAGTTCACCAAGTGCGTGTCCACTGAATCAGTGATGCCTTCCAACCATCTCATCTTCTGCCATCATAGGAACTAGGGCTACTCCACACTGATTTCTCCACCATGCTATCCTCATCTGTCTTACAGTGATGAAAAAACAACAAACCTTGAACCACCTCCATACCTCCAACACATCTCTGGCCCCAGGTCACCACAGAACTGACAAGAGGTGTCCCTTTCTGGGTCTCACTTTCCTATGGGTTTTTTGTCCTCACCCGCTCCCGAAGCAGTGAGATGCAGAAGTCCACCTCCTTCTGCCGCAGGGCCTGGAGCTGGGCGGTCCCGTGGTGGTCGACGATGAGGCGGAGGTATGTGTAAACAGCCATGGCAATGAGGATGCTGCTCTTCAGTACCCATTCCCTGCAGGGGGGGAAGACACGAAAGACATGGGCACCTGTGCTCCATCCAGACCCACCCAATTTACCCCCACACTTGGCTCCAGTGCCTCGGAAATGTCTGATGATTAGCACTGGGAGTAAGTTTCTGGTTCCTTAATTGCTCACTCGTGCTGTTGTTATCTGTCTTGGACTATTAACTGGCTAAGGTGGGGACAACTTCCTCTCACTCTACCAGGTGCCCAATAAAGATAAGTGCTATATGAAAGCAATCTCTTTCTACCACATAAGTACTTAACTTTTAATAAAATAAGGTTGTTTGTTGACTCAGTCATTCAAACATTAATGGAGTGTCTACCGTGTGCTAAGCCCTGAAAGAGGTACAAGGGACAGAGATAAGCCATAGCTTCCACCTGACTCAGGCCAGGAAGAAAAAGGTGTGCAAGTGTCCCTCAGTCTGCAGTTCTCAAAGTGCAGCCCAAGGACCTCTGGGGGATTATCAAGACCCTTTCAGGACCGTGGAGGTTTCAGAACACACTGGGTGTGCTTGTCATTACTAGCCCACCATGTCACAAATGTTCCCCTGGTTTGTTCTCTGGCCACTAATCCCACTCCCAGTCAATGAGTCACCTGCCTTAAATAATAATCTGAAAAGAAGAACATGATTTTGGATGGCAAAGCCTATTTTCCCAGGAGTTTTAGACATTCCCTGGAGAAAAGGGGGTAATGGAAGAATTGTGTTCCCTGATGCTTGAAGAGGAGTACCAAGAAACTGTGGGGAGATTCAAAGACTCCAATGCTGGCTCAAATCACCAAAACTGGGGCGCTGTCTCCCCTAAGCAAGCAGTTTGTAAGGGTTTTAGCACCCCTGCTGGAAGACAGGGAACCAGAGGAAGAAGATGGGGAGTTTAATTAATCCAACCAGGCAACATCCTGATTCTGGAAAAGTGCCTCAAGCCACCTAATTAAGAGACTCTGGCCTTCTCCTTTCACAGAGTAAAAGCAGCAGCCAAGGCCACTGGGGTGGGTCCCCCTCCCCCACCTGTTACCTTTTAATTCCACACCCCTAAAAAGACCTGGGAAGGAGTGGGAAAGAAGGTGTGAAAGAGGACAGTTTTAAACTTCTAAGGATTCATTTGCATTAAAAGATGTGAGCTTTTTGGAGGGCAGGAGAAAAGGCAGGGCAGTTATCTGACACCTGTACAGTGCTCTGTGCTCTGACTGCCCAAATGAGAAAAATTCTGCTTTTTAAGGTACGGGAACAGGAGGTATCTGCCACCAGGAACAAAATTAGAAAAACCACTTCTTAGGAAGATTGCCAGTGGAGGTGATGACTGTATCTGAGACGTGGGATGGGGCAATGAAGCTAAAGATCAAAGTGAAAGCCTCTGACCCAGGATGTCAGGAAGGCACAGTGACTAAAGACAAACAGATCTGATAATAAACTGCTCGGAGCGTGTGTGCTGTGCGCTGGTGCCCATGAGGGAAGACGAGCCGCCGCCGCACCTGCAGCTGCACATCCAGGCCCAGGGCACTAGGGGGCACCGCCTGGCAGAGCTGGCACAGCTCTCCGTTCCGCAGTGCAAGGAACACAGCCATCTCTTTCACAAGCATGAGGAAGGGCTGAGGTCCATTCTTCTAAACCACTGGAGATACAGACTATCAGCCGTCTCAATCATGTGACCACTGTGGTGTCCCCTCCCAGAAACAGACCCTGAAATCACGCAACAGGAAGACTGAGGCCACAGGACCAAGAGGTAGGCCTCATGCCCAAACAAGTTCAAATATGGAACAGCCCTCAGATTTTCTGATCCTTTACTCTGATGGAGAAGGGAAAGAATCAGCTGGTCTCATGCCCTCTGTACCACTGGCCTCAGTGACCTCCTCATTCTCACCACCCCCTGTGCCACTTCAACAAAAGGAGGGCGTGAGGAGGATGGACAGTCTTGGAAGGGAGAACAGGGGTACCTGCCAGGCCTGGGTGGTTGGCTGGCCCCACTCTGCTGAGTTCATTCTCCCCTACCTCCTGCCAAAGATAAACATTCCATGGAGGTCTGGATCAAAAATAAACCCTTATCAGATAAAATGAGTTTTTCCTGGGCTCCGAGATATTTTAGTAAAAACCTTCTTTCCCACTCCTTCATCCCTGGGCCACAGCATGGCATTAATTCCTTCTCTTGCCACCAGTACATGGCCGCTCCCTCCCCCACCTCATCCCCTCTAACCTGAGGTGTTCTTGGGCCACTAACAGTTCCTCACACAACCCCTGCAACCCACACCCATACCCATTGTGGCCGTATCCAGCTCTTGCCCCACTCTTCACGACAGACTCTACCTCTGCTCCATCAGGATATCCAGAACGCTCTCTGCCAACCAGATGTTTTTTGCTGTAACATCCCCACCTGATCAAAGGGGAGAAAATAGAGAGTCAGAATGGCTCTGGTTAGTGACTCAGCTAAGCCAGTGCACGTCTTCTCCCTCTTACTGCTCCATCCCTGTGATCCCATCACTGATGTTCTGAGGGCTGAAAAAACTGTCTTTGTTTCGTCAGGCTTTAAAATTTCCTTCTTTGCCTCCAGAGAGACAGGAAGGGAAGGTTTGGGGTTTTTCCAGAAATCAGGGCTACTTTCCACAGACAGGGGGTTGGAGTGGGATTACTTTGACCCCTAAAAGGGAATGTCTGGGAAGGAGATATGAAAAGTCCACAGCTGGAAAGAATAGGTGACATTTCAAATAGGGCCTGACAAGTGCAGGAGGCAAGCAACAGCTGCAGTCCAGCCACTGGATGTCCCAAATCCTGTGTTCAGCTCAAGACAGGCCAAGGGTTTTTGTCTCCAGGTATCAGAGTCTCGAGTGCTTACTATGAAACTTCCTGGGGCAGAATTAAATAAGCAGTAATGCCAGATCAAAATTGTAGGATCAGAAGTGGGGACTAGGAGTGCCAAACAGGGAAGAAAGTGCCAGGAGAATGGATAAAAATAGCCAGGACAACAACGCTATGCCTTGCCCCAGGTCCTAATGTAAAAATTCGATTTACAGAGTCACACGTCATGTAGATTAAGGTTTATACACATCACAAGGGGAGTATCACCATTATATAAAATCCTGAAGAGGAAGCAAAGAACCAAGGGGCAATGGCGAGGCAGAGAGACAGGGTCATTTCTGAACAAACACATGTAATCTTGGGAACAGAAGTAGCAGGGGCAGGACTCTTGGATAATCAGCAGCTCAGACAGATGTCTCTGATGCCAAGAAGATAACGGAGCCTAAATGTCAGGGTCTGTACTGTGACACAGTTTGTCCCTCAAACTGGCCCTAAGTGTTTAAGACATTGAGGTAGAGCCAGAGAAGATGTCCGGGGCTCTGAAAGTACAGTGAGATGAGAACCAATTATTTTACCATTCTTCCTGATCCAATAGGCCACGAAACCCCAGAGTGAGGACTGGTTACAACAGGCCAACAACAGGCTAAATATTCTATATCAGGCCTCAAGTTTGGCAGGAAGGAAAACGAGGCAAGACTTATCGCTTCAAAAGGCCCCCTGTAATTTTTCAATTTCTTTGTGCAACATATGTGGCCAGAAGATGCCTGGATCAAAAGTAAAGCGTCTAAGCAATCCAGGAATCAAGTCCCTTAGGCACTCAATCATTCTCCACTGCCTGGACTTAAGGCATACTGCATACTCCTTTCTTCTTTACGCTCTTGCCATCCAACTCACCGGCAATCTGCTTCATGAATGTCATGCAAACACCATCGGCTCCCAGAACCCCACTCTTCACTAATTCCCGTACCAACCACACCAACTAAAGGAGAGAAAAAAGATGTATGAAGTGAATGGCCTATAAACTTGAGAAAGGGTCTAGTCCAATCATTTTATAAGTTAGGTGTACAAAGACAGGAGTGTGTTACCCCTGATTCTTCCTTCCCTTCCCCTTAGGAGAGCATCCATTCTCTGTTACGTCTCTGAGCTAGATCTCTCTTTCCTTCCTGGCCTTACCTGAGTACGGCAGGTATCCTGCAACTTCAAGTACTTCTCCATGAGTATCTGGTTGATTTTATTCAGAACAATATTCATGCCATCACGACTCACCAGAGCCAAGTCCCGGTAACACTGTAAGAAGTGAGGTTTGTGAGCAGCCAGCAAGCTAAGCATAGGCTCCTGATCCCACTCATGGTGGGCCCTCTGCCCCCTAGCCTCTCCAACGTAAATACTACCAATGGGATACAAGTGGCAGTGAAAAATTTTCTGCTCTAGAAGGCATGCTTACCATTCAACGACCAACACACAAGACTTTCCACTCTGGAAAGACTTTCCACGAGCCTTCCACAGGCTCCACCATCCCAAACCTATCCCTTGCTCTGTCACTCAGGGTGGGGAAAAGGGACCAAGTTACTCTAGTAAGACAGAAAGCCTGCTAAGAAAGGCTCCCTGTCCCCTCACCTCCCTCCTTAGGAAGCGTCACACTGTTTGAAGCCACCAGCTGAGCAAAACCAGGTGGAGGCCATCTGCTTTTCATCTGCCAGTAAAAGGTCACTGCAGAATGGGTTTGGTTGGACAGGCCGGAAAGGATCTTAAAGAGACTTTTAGACTTCTATCGACACAGCCAGATGAAACAAAGGGCTAGGAGTATTAAGGAAAGAAGATCCATGGACCAGGATCCCGGAAAGAAAGGGCAGACCCAAACCAAACTTCCTTAACGAAACATCTTTCTTCTTTTCTCCAGGCTGCCCTTTGCTTCTGCCAAGTATTGAAGAAGGAAGGGTCCTTGGGCACATCTGACTCTGGGGGAGGTAGGGGAGTGCATGCCAATTTCCTCTGAGAGCTCCTGTTTCTCTCACCCTGTCTCTCTAAAGAGACCAGACTCCTGGAGGACTACCTTAGGGGACCTCATTAGCAACCTCCTCAGCCTGCTGGGTTCCATGCTGTCAGGGTCTCAGCACAAAGGGCAAAATTATAGATAGGCAGTATCTCACAACCACGGATGGCCAGTGGCAAGGACAGCATCAATAATAATAGCGATTGTAACAGGGAACATGCACTGGCATTGTGCAAAAACTTTATATTCTATTTACTGCATCTGAATCACATAGTCACCTTATTTATTATCATCTCTATTTTTATAGATGAGGAAACAGGCACAGAGAGGTTAAAGTAATTTGCCCCAGGTTACATTAGAGATAAGAGAAAGATTCAAATCCCAGTAGTCCAACTCTGGATTCTTAATCATCCCAACACTAACATCAGAAATAACTAAAAGGAGAAGAGGCTGCTGGGGATGGAGGTTAAGAGTTTACAGTGGCTTTGAGACTACTACATTCCTAAACTCATTCATCCTAAGCGTTCAAAAGAGAGGTACTCCAGGACTTCCCTGGTGGTCTGTCCAGTGGTTAAGACTCGGAGCTTCCAATGCAGGGGGTGCAGGTTCGATCCCTGGTCTGGGAACTAAGATCCTACATGCTGTGTGGCATGGCCAAAAAATTTAAAAATATATAAAAATTTTTTTTAAAAAGGAGAAAGAGAGAAGTAATCCTCAAGACCAGCTGCTCCCTGGACTTGGGTATGTCCAGGGACTCCTAAGAGATTAGCTATCCTACTTCCACTTCTATTATCCTTAGGTCAAAACAAGCATTCTGATGAAAATACAAATACTTAGATTCCCCCATGTGCCATAAACTTTTCATACTCAAAGGAGAATTTGATTATCCTCTGAGTCCATCTGCCAGAGGGAGGGCTGGGAGATCAAAAGTACAAGCAAGGGAACAAGAGGTAAGAGAAGCCAGTGGACTACTGCCAACTTGCTCATCAGTAAATGTGGTTCAGCCCTGGAGCCTTCCCTAGAGGAGTGAGTCACAGAATGGGCAGAGGATGAGGGATGCAGAGGCAGAAGGAAGACCTATGTCAGGCCAAAGACAGAGACACGACTAGTAAGAGAGGAGCTGTTTCCTTCTGCTCAAAGGAAAGCAGAAATCCCAGAAATGCAGAAGAGACCCTGACAGGGAAAGACAGCCCCTCAGGAGACGCAGGGTCAGACGAAGCAAGCAGGTTCTGGCTGCCTAATTCCATGCTCCATCTGGGACCTTATTAACCACAACTGCTGGTAATGCATGCAGCTGGGTACCAGAAGGATCACATCATATCATATTCTTGATGCTGCCAGTTGTCTCTCCAAACTCTGTGCCAGTGTGCTGACTGGCTTAGAAGATAAGTAGATGGGTGGAAAAACTCAGTGGGAAACAGAGGGTCCCAAAAGAGAGGAAAGGTGACAGGATGGTGCTGAGGCAGGATACCTGTCCTGTGCTGGGAACAGTGATGTTCCAGCCTCGGCCCTCAAAGCCCCCAACTTTCTTTCTAGAGCTATCTGCCAAGAGAAGCACCTGGACCAAGAACTGCCAGGGCCTGGTGTTGTATCTTTGGTGACGAAGGACCTTGGCATCAATGTTAAATCCTTTCCTATCACCTAAATCCCCTGGCTACTAGAACCGGAGCAGAAGTTAAGGCCCTCAACTTAGCCTCCCACCACACTGCAGGCCCCAGCCAGGCCTGCTCCCAGCGATTCAGTTTGGACATCAAATAGGAAATAAAATCAGAGAATATAAACACAAGGCTGACGACAGAGCAGATCCAAGTTAGGAAGGTAGAACTGGAACAAAATCCACCCCACGTACATTCCACTCTCCGCCAACAACTGACAGCTCTTTCCTTAACTAAGTTTCTGTTCCAGAGACAGAATTAACTCCAAGTAAACCCTTAGGAAACACTCCCCTTGGTTTAAACTTAAGCCTAAAACAATGCATTGGGATCAGTTATCAGTTACACCCACCCAAAACTTCTGCAGGACAGAGTATTCTGTAAGATAATCACCCTTTTAGGAAGAAAGATAAAGCTCGAGGAGATGGGGCACAAATTCTTCCACCATTCTCTGACCTGGCTCAAGGCCTCTGAATGAGTCATACCTGATAGTTCCTCATTTGCCTAAAACTGTATCCTCCTAATTCCCAGTCTCCACCTGCTTTGTCTGAAGAGGCTCCTAGGTAGGGGATGTGCTTGGAAACCTTCAGCATGTGAAAATAACCCTGATGCAACCAACCCTGACAACCAACTATGAGACCCAAGGTGAGGGCCTGGGCCACGCTCCTGGGGCAAAAAGAAGACCAGGTGCTCTAGTGCCTTGTCATGTCTGGATGGCCAAATTCATGACATAATAAGCATTTACAATGCATAGCCCTATGACCTCTCACTGACTGGTCAGGCAAAGAGGTAGAAATACCATGGGGCCCTGCCCTCTTCACTGAGATTTACTGATTTACCCTAGCTGATTCAGATCTCACCGGAAACAAATAAAACCAGTGGGCAAGATGAATCTGCACTGAGATGACTAAATAAGGTTTTAATTGTATGTATAAAAACTCACATGAGAGACAACAATGTCCCAGCCCAGAAATGGCCTGGGAAACCAGGGACTTGTCAGTACTTGCTGCCCTACCACCTACCCTCACCCCAGGTTTGCCATGACCACAAGCAGCTAAGCCAGGGGACCAAGGGCATCCGGTCCTTGTCCCTGAGAATGCTGTCTCCTTGGTTCGCCTTGAACAAACAACCTCCATGTTTCTTACAGGTGCACTGAGAGCAGTTTGGGGGAAGGGAACAAAGCCACCAGTTTCACATGGGCTTTCTGGGAAGATTAAATGTCTGGATAGAGCTGAACACAACACTGGACACAGCATGATTGTCTCCTTTCACACTCCCTTTGTTCAGGGAAGGGGCACGGAGAAAACTGAATTCCCCCACACCAAGCTCTTCTCCGTTAGTGCCACGCAGTTAATGCCAGATACAACATGTGTCTCCAAACCATCTCGCAACACTCAAGGACACAGAAAGCGGAAATCCAGAGAGGCAAAAGGCAGGATTTTGCTACTTTATTATAGAAAGAACAGAGTCCAAAGAGAACATCCTGCTCAGTCCCTCATCTCAAGGAAGGATCTCTCTTAAACCATTCTATTAATATCAATAAGTAAAAGAGACTCTTCCATTTGTGAAGAACTCCAGACTAGTTTTCATATAGTATTCCTCAGGAAGTCTGACTCCAAAGTATTCCAGTCTTCTCTTAATCACTCCTTTATTATGGCATCACCTAACATTAAGCTTTCTAGGACTTCCCTGGTGGTCCAGGGGTTAAGAATCTGCCTGCCAATGCAGGGGATACGGGTTCAATCCCTGGTCCAGGAAGATTCCACATGCCTCGGGGCAACTAAGCCTGTGTGCCACAACTAGAGGGTAGCCCCCACTGTCTGCAACTAGAGAAAACCTGTGGGCAGCAACAAAGACCCAGCACGGTCAAATAAATAAATGTTTAAAAGCATAATTAATTAATTAAGTTGAGGAGGGGGAGTGGGGGAGTGGGCCATGTTGCATGGCTTGCAAGAACCCAGGCCACAGCAGTAAAAGCCCAGAATCCTAACCACTAGGCCTCTAGGAAACTCCCAAGCTGTCTAATTTAAATTCTACTTGCTGCAATGTTAAACCTGCTTTCTGTTCACCTGCAATGATAAAATCTGCAAACCACAGGTCACCCTCTTCTGGATAAGAACCCTCAACAGACTTCCTTACAGTTGTGCTCTTCTCTGGATTAAATCCCAACTCTTTTAGTCCTGACTCAAAAATCTACAATTTGAAACTCTTTAAATCCCTTTTCACTCTCACAACTGCATTTTCTTGCCTTTTAGCTTCAGGATCTGAAGAGAAAGGACTTTAGTAAGAGAGTGATCCATTTACTGAGTGAAAAGGGAGTTGTAACTATATTTGGAGAACAAGATGATCCAGCCCTGGTCAAAGGGTCTGATACTAAACCAGTTAAACCAAAAGTTCCACCATTCTCTCAGATCATATCTGAGAAGGGAATATGGGACCAGAGTAGGGAGTCTTACCTTCTGGGCTTGGGCTGGTTCAGTAAGGACAAGGGTGAAGAGGCCCAGGCAGATTTCCTCATGTTGCGGGGGGCCTTTGCATACCTGGGATAAGAGGAAAGAAAAAACTAGTTGTCACTCAAGAGACAAGTTCTTGAGCACAGCTGCTCCCAGAAAACCTGGGATTCTTGAGTAATCTGCAAAGGAGAATCATCAGCTAAAAGTGATGGACATCTGTTTTAGGAGAGAGGTGGAGAGAAAGGATGGACCCATACTGCTTTCTCCAAGGCTTGATGAAGGCCAGAGGAAGAAAATAAAGTGTTTGAAATGGGGGGGAAAATCCTACTCCACACCTTAACAGCCTTCAGTAGAGAGGGAGCCACATAGAAACATAATCAAGACTTTGGGCAAATCACTGAACCCCTGGTATCTGGAAGGTGAAGACATAATAAGAACAATTACTAACAATAAATATTTATTGAACATTCACTGTGTGCCAGAAACTACTCTAAGTCCTTTCCATGTATTACTTTAAATCCTTCAACATCAGACAGTGATTAAGAAATGTAAAAGATCAAGCATGTGAGGATGATTTATAAAGAAAATTAGCCACCAGAGAACTGTAAGTTATTTTTTAAAGTTGTTATTTAATGATGCCTAAGGCTCTAAGAAATGGGACTCCCAGATTAGGAAAGACAGAGAAGAGCTGGGAAGTCTGATTCAGGAAACTAAGACATTAGCTTCAGCCCCTAGCTCCTAAACACTGAAGTCTTTCTATCTTTCTGATCATGTCTGAAAGCTTTCAAAGAAGCAGAAATGGGTACAGAGAGAGTATTATACTCACATAGGCATTGAGGGCATCATTGGCCTCTCTCTCTGAGACACCAGTAGTCATCGACGTCACAATGCTCATACATCTTTCCAATCTCTGTGAAGGGGTGAAAAAAAAATTTAGAAGGCTTCATACCATCACCGATGACATATTTCTGGTCCCAAAAAAGCTTTTTAAAAATTTAAATCACGTCACATCTCCAAAGTAGAGAAAACCACTAGGCCATTCAGGTATGATCTAAATCAAATCCCTTATGACTGTACAGTGGAGGTGATGAATAGATTTATTCATTGGGATTAGATCCGATAAACAGTGCCTGAAGAACTATGGACAGAGGTTCATAACACTGTATAGGAGGCAGTGATCAAAATCATCCCAAAGAAAAAGAAATGCAAGAAGGCAAAAGTGGGTGTCTGAGGAGGCTTTACAAATAGCTGAGAAGAAAAAGGCAAAGTAAAAAGGGAAAGATATACCTAACTGAATGCAGAGTTCCAGAGAATAGCAAGGAGAGAAAAGAAGATCTTCTTCAATGAACAATGCAAAGAAACAGAACAGAACAATAGAATGGGAAAGACTAGAGATCTCTTCAAGAAAACTGGAGATATCAAGGGAACATTTTATGCAATGATGGGCATGATAAAGAACAGAAACAGTAAGGGCCTAATAGAAGCAAAAAAGATTAAGAAAAAGTGACAAGAACACATAGAAGAACTATACAAAAAATGCCTTAATGACCAGGATAACCACAATGGTGCGATCATTCATCTAGAGCCAGATATCCTGGAGTGTGAGTCAAGTGGGCTTTAGTAAGCGTTACTACAAACAAAGCTATGGAGGTGATGGAATTCCAGATGAGCTATTTCAAACCCTAAAAGATGACGCTGTGAAAATGCTGCACTCAATATGCCAGCAAATTTGGAAAACTCAGCAGTGGCTACAGGACTGGAAAAGGTCAATTTCATTCCAATCCCCAGGAAGGGCAATGCCAAAGAATGTTCAAACTATGGCACAATTGCACTCACTTCACAGGCTAGCAAGGTAATGCTCAAAATTCTCCAAGCTGGGTTTCAACAGTATGTGAACCAAGAACTTTCAGATATACAAGCTGGATTTAGAAAAGGCAAAGGAACCAGAGATCAAATTGCCAGCATCCATTGGATCACAGAAGCAGCAAAGGAATTCCAAAAAAACATCTACTTCTGCTTCACTGACTATGCTAAAGCCTTTGACTGTGTGGATCACAACAAACTGGAAAATTTTTCAAGAGATGGGCATACCAGACCACCTTACCTGTCTCCTGAGAAACTTGTATGAGGTCAAGAAGCAACAGTTAGAACTGGACAGGGAAGAACTGGTTGGTTCAAAATTGAGAAAGGAGTACGACAAGGGTGCATACTGTCACTCTGCTTATTTAACTTCTGTGCAGAGTACATCATGTGAAATGTTGGGTTGGATGAATCACAAAGTGGAATCAAGACTGCCAGGAGAAGTATCAACAACCTCTGATATGCAGATAATACCACTCTAATGGCAGAAAGTGAAGAGGAACTAAAGAGCCTCTTAATGAGGGTATGAAAGGAGGAGTATGAAAAGCTTGCTTGAAACTCAACATGATAAAAACTAAGATCATGGCTTCTGTTCCCATTACTTTACGGCAAACAGAAGGGGGAAAAGTGGAAGCAGTGACAGATTTTCTTTCCTTGGGCTCCAAAATTGCTGTGGACAGTGACTACACCCATGAAATTAAAAAGACGCTTGCTTTTTGGAAGGAAAGCTGTAACAAACCTAGACAAGTGTATTAAAATGCAGAAACATCACTTTACCGACAAAGGTCTGTATAGTCAAAGCTATGGTTTTTCCAGTAATCATGTAGATGTTAGAGTTAACCATAAAGAAGGCTGAGTGCTGAAGAATTGATGTTTTTGAATTGTGGTGTTGGAGAAGATTCCTGAGAGTCCCTTGGACAGTAAGGAGATAAAACCATTCAATCCTAAAGGAAATCAACCCTGAGTATTTATTGGAAAGGCTGATGCTGAAGCTGAAGCTCCAATACTTTGGCCATCTGATGTGAAGACCAGACTCACTGGAAAAGACCCTGATGCTGAGGAAGACTGAGAGGAGAAGGAGTGACAGAGGATGAGGTGGTTGGATGGTGTCACCGACTCAATGGACATGAGTTTGTGCAAACTCCGGGAGATACTGAAGGACAGGGTAGCCTGGCGTACTGCAGTCCATGGGATCACAGAGTCAGACACAACTGAGCAACTGAACAACACATCTCCAGACCTAACTACCAGTTTACAAGTCAAGTCACCATGGGGGTATAATCAGAAAAATCCAGAAAAGTGTAAACTATGACAGGCTTTCTGGTTTCTTTAACATTTAAATTGCAAGGGGAAAAGCAGGGAAGGGGAACCTCATGTATGAGAAGAGGCTTAAGTGAATTCCCTGGCAGTCCAGGGGTTAGGAATTGGCACTTTCACTACCAGGGCCTGGGCTTGATCCCTGGTTGGAGAACTAAGATCCCACAATCCATGTGGCAGGCCAAAAAAAAAAAAAAAAAAGACTTAAAATGACAACTTCTTGAACAGAATAAGGACCCAAGAATCCATGCTGATAGATACATACATACCTGACAAATAAAGGGAAAGCTCTTCCTTACAGCAGAATGCCAACTAAAAACACTGAAGGAATGACGGGAGTAATAACTGATTCAGGGAAATATCATTAATGCTAAAACTAGAGGTGAAACTTTCACAAGAGTATATAGTCACATAGGCTCAAATACTTATTAATCGAAGAGAAAATAACTGAAGGGAATTCTGGAGGATAACATCTTAACCAAGCAATCAGCGTTAGTATCCCAAGTAACAAGACAAAATGACAGCTGAAATTTCAGACAACCCAAATTGAGAGATTCTGTAAGATAACTGGCCTGTTAAAGTGTTTAAGGTGAAGGACAGAGACAGGACTAAGAACAAAAGAGATAGTACACCTAAATTCAATGTATGATTCTGGGCTGCTATAATGGACATTATTGGTACAACTGGTAAAACGTGACTATGCACTATAAGTAATATTAACATACTGATGTTAAATGTTCCAATTTAGATAATAAAACAGCGATTATGTAACTGAGAATCCTTTTCTTAGGAAATACTCATGGAAGTATTTAAATCTTAAGTAGCATGGGGCTGTAACTTATTCTCAAAAGGTTAAAATAATAATATGTATACAAAATGAAAAAAAAAAATAATATGTATACAAAATGAAAAGCAAATGCAACAAATGTTAACAACTGGTGAGTCCAGAAGAAGAATATTTGAAATTACTTTTGAAGTAATTTGAAATTACTTTAAATAGTTTAACAGTAATTTGTTTAAATACTTAAATAGTTTAAAAAAGTTTAAAAGTAGTTTGAAATTACTTTAAAATAGTTATAAAAAATTAAAGGGACATGTCAACTGAATGCAACAATGTGAGTTCCTTGTTTGGTTACTGAGCTGAAGAAACCACTTACAGAAAGAATTTATGGGAATTCCCTGGTGGTCCAGTGGTTGGGAGTCTGCTTTGATGCTTGTGGGCCCAGGTACAATCCCTGGTCCAGGAACTAAGATCCCACAAGCCATGCCACACAGCCCCCAACAACAAGAAACCCAGTAAAGCACATGAGGAACCTAAGGGAAAAAAATCTTTAAAAAAACAAAAGGATTTATGAAACAGTTAATTTGAACAATGAGTATTTCATTACATTGAGGAATTATTAATATTTTAGGCATGTTATTGTGGCTATGTTAAAAAGAAAAAAGTCCATCTCTCACGGACATATATGAAGTACCTACAGATGAAATGATATACCTTGGATTTGCCTCAAAATAATCCAGAGGAGACTAAAGGGAGATATAAGACTGCCATATACTGATAAGTACTGAAGCAGAGTGATCGTTCCAGGGCAGTTACACTACTCTCTCTACTTTTTCATGGTTGAAATGTCCCTCCAAAAACTTAAAAGATAAACTTTAAAAAAAAAAAAAAGGTGAGCGTAAGAAAGAAAAGAACTAGTGGAGAACAAAAGGCCAAACTAAAACTTCCAGGGTCTCTAGTGAAACAAAGGTGAGGAGCACTGCATTAGAATTCAGGTGGGGCTAGTGGTAAAGAACCCGCTTGCCAATGCAGAAGACACAGAACAGAAGGGTTCGTGAGGAAACCAGAATTGAAAGAGACATGTGTACCCAATGTTCATCACAGCACTGTTCACAATAGCCAGGACATGGAAGCAACCTAGATGTCCATCGGCAGATAAATGAATAAGAAAGCTGTGGTATGTATACACAATGGAATATTACTCAACTATTAAAAAGAATGCATTTGAATCAGTTCTAATGAGGTGGATGAAACTGGGGCCTATTATACAGAGTGAAGTGAGTCAGAAAGAAAAACACCAATACAGCACATTAATGCATATGTGTGGTATTTAGAAAGATGCTAACGATGACCCTATATGCAAGACAGCAAAAGAGACACAGATGCAAAGAACAGACTTCTGGACTCTGGGAGAAGGTGACAGTGGGATGATTTGAGAGAATAGCATTGAAACATGTATATTATCATATGTGAAACAGATTGCCAGTCCAGGTTCAATGCATGAGACAGGGCGCTCAGGCCCGGTGCACCGGGACGACTCTGAGGGATGGGCTGGGGAGGGAGGTGGGTTCAGGATGGGGGACACATGTACACCCATAGCTGATTCATGTGAATGTATGGCAAAAAAACACTACAATACTGTAAAGTAATTAGCCTCCAATTAAAATTAATTTTTTTTTAAAAAAAAAGAGACGGGTTCGACCCCTGGGTCAGCTCGGGAAGATCCCCTGGAGGAAGGCATGGCAACCCCCTCCAGTATTCTTGGCTAGAGAATCCCATGGATAGAGGAGCCTGGCAGGTTACAGTCCAGAGGAGTCGCAAACAGTTGGACACGACTGAAGCAACTTAGCACCAGCATGCACCAAGGACCATTCTTAATTATAAAGGCAAACTCTGTAACACAGTATGTGCTCAATATTCTACGGAGATTTTAAGTCACAGATCCTGTTTCAAAGCATTTAATACTAAGGATAAAGAAAATATTGACAAAGTGTATCTCATTTTAGTCAGTGAGCCTCTTCCTAAACTACCTAAACTACTTCCTAAGTCTTTTAAAACATCTTGTTGAGAACTACTGACAAATAAGGACATAGAAAAGAGGTCTAGGAATGAAAGACCATCATGTTTCTCCTTTGACCATCATCCTGAAGTTGTCTACATCCATCCCTACCTAAGAGCAGAGTAGAACTGAGTATTAAGGCAAGGAGCTCCCAGAGCCAAAAAAATTCAACCTAAATTAGGCTCAAAGCTGCTCAGGTTTGACAACGTCACTGTCCAACATCAGGTCTGACTATCCTCCAAATTAGGTCACATCAGCGTGCTTAGCCTTAATCAACAGCACCTGTGTACTTGTGAAAAAGAGCTGTGAGATCACATGAAAAGCTGAGCTGTAAATCTCACAACCCACCTCTCCCACAAACTCTGAGATCCATCATTACCTCGTCCAGCTCCTATATGATAAAGGGAGGGAAGAAGAAAACCTCAGGTTGTATTTTCTCTTTTTAAGTCTTATCCTTCTTCATCTAAGACAGTTATCAGTTCCTCCAGTTGCTAAATCCAGGCTGTTCTTGCTGGGCGCTCTGGGAGGCCCTGCTTACCCGGCCTAGGTTAACAAGCAGTTTCAGAGGGGAGGAAGACGGTGAGCAAGCAGCAGCACAGCATCATAAAATCCTACACATCACTTTGTGATAAAAAGGAAGCAATCTCTGCGGAATCAACAGAGATGCAAGAGAAGTCAAAAGAGCAGCTGGCTGTGAAGCCAATGGACAAGCAAGGACCAGGAGAATCCCTCCACTCCTTGTAAGCCTTGGGCTAATCTTAGGTGAGTTACCTAAATTACCAAAACTTACTTAACCTTTTACTTATAATACTCTGGTTTTCTTACCTAAAAAAAATAAGAGACAGAGCCCATATAAGGCTGCTTTGAGGATTAAACAAGGTTAACATATGTGAGAGCACCTGGCATACAGCCTCAGTTGAATCAGACTCTATTCCACCTGTGAAGAAGCTCAGCGATCACACAACTGAATCTATGAGGACCAGACCACCCTTCAATGCCCCCTGCCACTACTTTTAATGGCATGCCCTCAGAGACTCCTGAAAACTGAGCCCTACACAGGACATTGGTAAATCCCTAACCAAGCTGAAAAGCTTCCTCTCCTACTTTTGCCTTCTGTGAGAGAAGAGGAAAGAGTACAGGAGAGGGGAGAAGGCCTGACAGATGGACCCTGCACCAAGATCCTGGAGCAAAGCTGGAGGGCTGGCCTCGTTTCTCCCTGTGATGTAACACACTGAGACCCTGGAATGAACCAGGTTTCTCTAGGCCCCTCCTTGATATCTAAGCTCCACTCAGAGGTCTGAGTCATTTCTGTGGGTCACTGCCGAGTCAAGAAAGAAAACTGGCATCTTGGAACAGGGAGGCCTAACTAAGGATGTAGAAAATGGGAGAGTCCAGAATTTGGATGGGTGAATAAAAGCAATGAGGAAAGAAATATGAGGGTCAGTTCTTCCCAGGCAATAGAAATAAAGGATACTGCTCTTCTTGAACTACAGAAATTACTTTCCCAAACAGAGATGAGTGAACTAATGACAAATCATTCAGAGTGACTGGAGGACCACAACTCCTCAGAAGGCTGTAGAGAGCCAGATCCCTACAATCAAGTAGTAGTACCCCTTTTTCCCTCAGACAACCAAGGTCCTTAGTAAAGACGGAACCACACATGCAGTTGCCAGCAACTGCTGGCAGAGTGACTGTTCAGAGTAAGTCCTTCACGACAGCACCTCAGACAGTTGAGTAAATATCTACCATCTCTAGGAGCTTCTAAAATAATTTTTCTAGTACTAAGACTACCTTACCATGGTTTCCATGACAGTAGCAGTAGATGGAGAGGGGGTGGAATGCAGGGAGGCCTTCTAGTTTGCAAGTATATACCTGAAGCTGGAGACTAAAGTCTGAGGATTGCTCTAACCTCTCAGGGTCTCCTCCTTCCTCCAGGTAACATACAGTTTGCTAAAAATTATATTATTTAATGGCTTCCCAGGTTGTTCACTGGTAAAGAATCCGCCTGCCAAGCAGGAGACTCAGGTTTGATCCCTGGGTTGGGAAGATCCCCTGGAGGAGGACATGGCAACCCACTCCACTATTCTTGCCTGGGAAATTCCATGAACAGAGGAGCCTAATGGGGTCACAAAGAGTTGGACATGACTTAGCGACTAAACAACAACAATAATAAATACTTAAATACTGTCCCCTTATGGGAAGTCAGTGGCCTTCAGAGACTAAAATTCAAAGGCTTAAAGAAAAGATATGATCTGACCTACAAAATCCCCAAGGACTCACATTAGTAAAGAGTTCCTGAACAAACTGGATTCCAAGTATTCTACAACCGAGAGTCACTTGTAAGTGAAATGAGGATTTAAGGGGAAAAAAATCAGAAATGACTCAAAGCCCCATTCCCTGGAGAATCTTCACAGACTGGATACGCCTTGGAGAAAACCTGGAAGGGACATACCTCTAACCAAATGCAAAACTGAGACCTGTCCAGCGCTTAAGAGAAGGTTCCAACTTGTTTGAGCCACAGCTCCTGCCTTTAGCCTTACTTCAAAGTGGACAGGGTCCTTTTCCACATAGGAATGACCAGGACCTTTGAAGGCCTGTGAGATTAGGAGCTACATGCTCTAAATGCCTCCAATCTTTGGCACTATTTTTACTTCATTCCTCAAATCTGGATGGGGGTGGGCAAGAATTCCCCAAAGAAAAGAACAGGGTCAGAGAAGAAAGGATACAACAAATGGTCCCTTGAGTAGAAGGGTCACAGCCCCTGCCTGTGATGCTCCTTACCAGCCCTTCACACTCCAGGCCTCGAAAGGCCTTTCCTCATCACGTCCAGCTATGACTCTGGTCTCTTTACAACCCTCACTGGGTTTTTGTTTTTACCTTTCTTGTGAGTGTTAACTCAGTCTTTAGATGATAAGCTCTGGAAGACAGGCCTTGGGTCTCCCCAGTGTGTTCCTGGGCAATAGGTGAGACTATGCTGGAAACAACCAAGCCAGAACAACCAGAGATCACTCAATACTAAGTTTTGAGTGTGGAGATGTGTGACGAGACCCAGAGGAAGAAGCCAGTAAGTCTTAAGCTTAGTCACTCTGGTTTACTGGGAGCCACACACGAGGTTAGAAACTGGCAAGGCATGTTGGAAAATTCAGATGCAAAGGACAAAGGGCATAGAAGGAAAGGAGGAAGGCCAAGACAAGCTGAGAAACATCTACAGCACAAAGGATATAAAGGAAAAAAGGAGACCCTCCCTCCCCCTTCTCTCTGGAAACAGCTGAAAGTTCACTCTCAGACAGTCCAAAAGCAAGAAAATAAATGCTTCGTCTCTTATGAGATCCCCTTTTGCCATATTATTTCACTTGCTAGCAAACATGTCACTCCTCGGGGAATAGGGTGCTGTGGTACAAATTAGAACAGGATGACCCTTCCAGCAATCAGAGTGGGAAATAAACAAGGGCTTCACTACCTCTGGGGTCTTTTCCCCTCCACCCAACTGGTGCAGTGATCAAAGGTAATCAACGACTTTCTTGCTACAATTCTAGAGGTCTAGTGCTAGAATCCAGGGCTCAATAAATACTTTGACAATGACAGTGGCCATTTCTAAACATGTAGATAATTTAAAATGCCAGGCAATCCTGACAAAGTCATTTGTATTTGTTTCGGGAATACATTACTTTTAGCATTTGTTAGCTGCCTTGTCAGTGCAGCAGGTAGCACTCAAGTTTCATATAGAAGCATTTTTTCTGTTCCTAGTTGGATTTACCTTGGCTGATAGCAACAGGAGAAAACAAACTCTGATTCATCTCATACAGAATTACAAGGGAGAAGCATGATGCAAAGCATGTCTGTGAACAGACATTTTTGATGGATAACCCACAAAGTTGCTGTCCAGGTGCTTCTTGATTCACAAAGCTCATTTTTGCATGTGTTCTGCCATCTTGCATCTGAACCAACATTCCTTCAAACTTACAGTATGAATTCCACCTATCTGCTTGACCACCTTCTAACATTTGATCAAGAGCCATGACAAAGTCAGAAGCAGGGAAATTGCCCATGAAGAGACAGAGCCTAATAATTTACTCGTCCCGTCCCCGGATAACCACTGAGTTGAATGTATTAGGTCTTACAAACAATCCAGCAATCATGTCACACTTCTCAGTCTCATATTCCTAAGTATGTCTCCTCATGTATAGCACAGCAAAGGGATAAATGATCAACTCTGGATTGTCAGGGACAGGGCAAGAGGAACAAGTGGGGGTCAATTATTCAGTAGTCTAAAACCCCTACTCAGGCCCAAGGCATTGCCTCACCCTACCCTCCTTCTCAGCATCTGTATGTTCCCTCCCTTGTGTGTGTGCTATCTAGTTGTGAAGGACAGTCCCCTAGGTCCCATTCACTCCTAACAAAACACAACTCACTTTTCCTTAGGTCTTCACTCATTCTAAATGCCCAGTTAACATCACTGGCAATTGAGGGTCTACATGAAGTCAACACTATCTAAGAGGAGGCTCCAAGGTCTTGTGCAAGCTCCTATCAGACCCACCCCCCAAAACACCTACACACACATACATTACTCAATATATGACCTAACTGAAATAGGGTTAAATATTAATTATAGCTGTGACCTATATGTGAAAGGAATGTCAAAAATCCAGATCTGGATGCTATATCCCTTCCTCATCAACAAGCCCCCCCCCCCGCCCCATTTTCATAGTAGTGGCTGCTGTTGCTATGACAACCTGTCCAGGAAGTTGGCCCACACTTCTTCCTTCAGGAGCAGGAAGTCAGGAGCAGTGTTTGTGTTGCCTTAGAAAAAACTTTAAGGCCTCCTCCCCCACCCCCACCCCATATCCGCTCCAGTATCCCTCCTCAACCCCATTTCTTAACTCCCTTCCCCACCCCCCACACCTACCTCCTCTAACTCATCCTTGGCATCCAAACTGGTTGAAAGTAGCAGCCTCCCCCCTCCTGGGGCTCCTGCTCCCGCTCCTCCTCCACCTCCCGCTGCTCCCGTAGCAGCTGCTGCTGCTGCCCCCTTTCCCTTCTGTAACTCCATGGCTGCAGCCGGGAGATGGGAAAAGGCCCGGGAGTGGATGGGTAGGAAGTCCTAGAAACGGGAAATCTAGGACTGACAAGGACTGGGGGGCAAGAGGGACAAGGGGGGGTGGGGAGGGGATAAGGGCCCCTGGCCTCTGCACTCGTCCCTCCTCTCCGAAAGGGCGCTCCTGTGCAGGAGGCGAAGGCAGGAGGGCCTCTAGATCGTGCCTCTGGACTGGCAGTGCTGAGGAAACGCCGTTAGCTCCTAAGTATGCAGGGCTAAGGGTCTGCACCCCTACGGGAAGTGTAGGAGAGGCTTCTGTCCCTGAAGAAGTGGAAAAGGAGCCCTTTCTGGCTTCTGACCCTAAGAGAAGCTGGGAAAACCTTAAGTTTCTACCTCAGGGGGTGGGGGGAAAAAGGAGTCCTGTCCCTGAAGTAGGGGATAGGAAACCTTCCTGGCTGATGCCCCAAGGACTGGGGAGCGAGGTTCCTTTGGTTCCGGCCCCCAGGGGGTGAGGGTGAGGCAGTAAGCGCTATAGGAGGACACGGACGACCAGCTTCTCCCTACACCACACAGAGGCGGCCATGGTGGAAGGGCGGGGGGTGGGAAGGCCAAGAGCGACCGCGGGGGAGGGGGAGGAATCGTGGAGGCCTGAGCCGGAAGTGAGCAGTCGCGGTCCCTGGCCTCCGCCAATAGCGGCTTCCGCGGTGGCTCTCAGTCTCGAAGGAGTAGGCCGACGTCGGCCCACAGGCCTTTACCCCGGCTGCCAATGGTATAGAGCAGAAGAGAAACCAGTCTGATGGACAGCCATAGTGCCCAATAACATTCCTCTCCTGCTCTCGGAAGGCGGGACGGAACGACTTCCCGGAGGTGGGGCGGGAGTGAGAGATCAGGAAGGAGAGAGGCTGCGCCTGCGTGAGTTGACGCGCGTGCGCGGCGCTGGCTTCCACCCTCCTTTCCTCCCTCGTTCAGAAGCTAGGGTGTGATTGGAACCAGGGTACTGTTCGTCCCTAGGTGCCTTTGAGAAACCCGAATCCTAGTTATGAATTGACATAGCAGGGCCAAGGAGCAGAACCCTAACCCTTAAGCAGTGTCAGAGCAAATGCCATTGGATGGTGTGCAGCCAGCGCCCGGAGCTAAGAGTATATATGACACAAGCTATTGGAAGCGTCCATGCAACTGCAGTTATCAGCCAGACACTGAGGGGAAAAAAAAAGCATGGACCCACTTTTGCACATCGCTTATTAGAATCGTGCACTGATTCATTATTAGAAAGGCTTCTGGAAGCTCTGTATTGTCCTGCTTTATCTGTGTTCGTGTCAGCATTTGCCCCTAGCAATCCAGTGTGGAAGCTTGTTTTTGACTTTCTTTTCCCTCCCATAATTCAGCCAGTAAAGGCTTTTTATTAGAAATGTTTCTGGAATTTGGTCTTCTCTGGCCTATATATGTGTGTATGTGTGTGTGTATATACATATATGTAGTATATCCTTAGGGATTACAGTGGATTCAAGCCCATTCAACATCCTGCCACTTGTCTAATCATACTAAACTACCCTCTCAGATACCTGAATTTCCCAAATCCTTAGTAGAAATGATGTGACTCACCCTATCTAATCATTATAGTTTCCCAAGACTTATTTTTAAAATTATTATAATTTTAAAACCTGTAATAAAACTCATAACAATGCAAAGTAGAAGGAACCCTCTTTTTCCCCTTTCACCCCATCCAGTCTCACTTTTCTTGAGTCATCAATGTTACTAATTTGTTGTATATCTTTCTCTACTTTTTAAAAATACACAAACACATATCCACAATTCTTTGGTTGTTTTCATTTTTTTTTTAACAAAAATAAAATTGTTTTACGATTTCTTTCTTCTTGCTCAATTAGTATTTCTATCCTGACCGTTGTTTTCTCCCAAATCAAAACATGGAAATTAACTTCATTCTACCTAATAGCCTCATAATATTCCCCTCCTCTCTTGTGGAGAAATTGAGCTCTTGCCTGATGCTGCCCCCACCTAGCTGATTTCCAGAAGGAAGGACCTTCCATTTGTCAAAATCCACCCACACTTGAAGGCAATTGAGGTTAAAAATAGCAAGGTGGTGTTTTTTTTCCCCTCCCTTGGCAGGGGAAGTTATAATTACCATTAATAAGAATCAAATAATAAGGCCCTAGAATCAAGAAAAAATTAAAATGAAAAGATTCATAGTGCTGCAGAAAGTTCCTCCATCAAAGAAAAAGCAAACAAATCAATGCCTAATAATCCTGAGAGACTTTTGGGTTTGACAATAAAGGGATCTCCCTACCTCAGAGAGAATGATGAATTACAGGGCTTGGGTAAAGACTAAAAAGGCATACTTATAAAATTTATAAAAACATAAAGCTGAGACTAGTAGCTAATAGACCAGATTGCCATATAGCACTGAAAATGTTATTAATGAGGTCAGAGATTGAACTAACAGAACATGAAGTTATTTAATAATGGAAAATGTGGTTACTTGTATGCCCAGGCCTAGGCTAGAAAGGATTTAAAACAGGGACAAATGTGAGTTCCTGAAATTAGTATTAAAAAATTAGTGAAGTGAGATAGGCAAAGATTTCTTTTTTAAAATATTTATTTATTTTTGGCTACACTGCGTCTTCATCACTGTGCGTGGGCTTTCTCTAGTTGTGGAGAGTGGGGGCTTCAGTAGTTTCATCATGTGGACTTAGCTGTCCCAAGGCATGTGGAACCTTCCCAGACCAGGATTGAACCTTGTATTGGCAGGTGGATTCTTAACCACTGTGTTGCAGGAAGGCGGACCCCTTCCAGGGCCTGAAACTGGGCTCTTGTCTAACATTCGGAAATGAATTGTCCGAGGAGACACATGCTGACAAAGCAAGAGACTTTGTTGGAAAGGGCACCTGGGTGGAGAGCAGTAGGTAAGGGAACCCAGGAGCACTGCTCTGCCGCCTGGCTCACAGTCTCGGGTTTTATGGTGATGGGATTAGTTTCCGGGTGGTCTTTGGCCAATCATTCTAATTCAGAGTCTTTCCTGGTGGCGCACGCATCGCTCAGCCAAGATGGATACTAGCAAGAGGGATTCTGGGAAGTGGACAGACATGCTGTGTCTCCTTTTGACCTTTCCCGAACTCTTCCGGTTGGTGGTGGCTTATTAGTTCCATATTCTTTATCAGGATCTCTTCATAGAACAACTCATGCAAATGGTTACTATGGTGCTTGGCCAGGGTGGGCGGTTTCAATCAGTGTGCTTCCCCTAACAACTGGACCACCTAGGAAGTCTGCAAAGATTTCTTAATAGATACAAAAATCATAATGGAAGGATGGATGAACTAGACTTAATTAAAATTAAGATCTGTTGGACTTTCTTGGTCCAACTTCATGCCAACACAACATGGTGCAACTTGGTGCAGCTAAACCTGTGCACCAAGCTACTGAGCCTGTGCTCTAGAATGCATGTGCTACAACTGCTGAAGCCTCCGCTCTTCACACCTAGAGAAAGCTCACTCGCAGCAACAAAGACCCGGCACAGCCGAAACTAAATAAATAAATAAATAAAAGATTTTTAAAATTAAGAACTGTCCATTAAAAGACGTCATTAAAAGGATAAAAGACAAGCCACGAACTGGGAGAAAATATTTTTAATGCATATATCTGATAAAAACTGTCATCACAAGATGATATTAATATGTAGGCAGATAGATAGAGATATGTAAAACACAGGAAACTCTCATTTGAAAAGTGGACAAAAGACGTAAGCTGGCATTTCACAAAGAAGGACATCCAAATGGTTAAAAACACATGAAAAGTTTGTTAATATCAAGTCATTAGGACAATATTAATTAAACTACAAAGTGATACTGGAAATTCTAGCCAGAGCAATTAGAAAAGAAAAAGAAACAAAAGACATCCAAATTGAAAAGGAAAAATAGTATTATATCTATGCATAGATGAAATCCATAACCCCATATAGAGGAAACCCCCAAAGAATCCACAAGAAAGACCGTAGAACTAATAAATGAATTCCGCAAACTTGTAGGGTACAAGAACAACACAAAAAGCCCCAGCTGTGTGTCTGTATAACAGCAGTGAATAATCTGAAAAGGAATTTAAGAAGGCAATTCCGGGAATTCCCTGGCTGTTCAGTGGTTAGGACTCTAAGCTTTCACTGTCCGGTCCTGCAAGCCACATGGTATGCCATAAAAAAGAAAAGCAGCAATTACATTTATAATATCTTCAAAAGAACAAAATACCTAGGAATAAATGTAAATAAGGGAGTAAAAGACATTGCACACTGGAAACTACAAATTATTGCTGAAAGAAATTAAAGAAGATCTAAACAAATGGAAGATAGCCTATGTCCATGGCTAAGAAGACAATATTGAAGTACTAAACAAAGTAACTGACCTACAGATTTAATGCAATCTCAATAAAAATTCCAAAGCTTCTTTTTGGTAGAAATGGAAAAATCAATCTACAAACTCACATGGAATTGCAAGGGGCTCTGAATAGCCAAAATAACCTTGAGAGAGAAAAAAAGAACAAAGTCAAGGACTCATACTTCCCATTTTTAAAATGACTACAGTAAGCTATAGTAATAAAAACAGTGTTCTGTTGGCATGAAGATAGACATGTAGATCAAGAGAATAGAATTGAGAGACCAGAAATAAAATAATAAATTTATAGCTAGTCAATTAAAATTTTTTCTTGTGGTTGTGCTGGGTCTTCGCTGCTGTGAGCAGCTTTCTCCAGTTGTGGAGCGCTGGGGCTGCTCTCTAGTTACGGTACACAGGCTTCTCACTGCAGTGGCTTCTCTTGTTGCAGAGCACAGGCTCCAGGACACACAGGCTTCAGTAGTTGTGGCTTGTGAGCTCTAGAGCATATGGGCTCAGTAGTTGTGGCACATGGGTTTTTGTTCCGAGGCATGTGGAATCTTCCCAGACCAGGGATAGAACCCGTGTCCCTGCATTGGCAGGTGGATTCTTATCTACTGTACCAGTAGGGAAGTCCCAATCGCTAGTCAATTTTTGACAACGGTGCCAAGTTCCTACAAATGGGAAAGAACAGTCTCTTCAACAGACAATGATGGGACAACTGGATTTCCACAAGCAAAGAATGAAATTGGACCCCTACTTCACACCATTTACAAAAATTATCTCAAAATGTATCTACAATCTAAATATGAGAGCTAAAACTATAAATCTCTTAGAAGAAAACATAGGACAAAAGCTTCATGACACTGGATTTCAAAATGGATTCTGAGATATGATACCAAAAGCATGAACAACAAAACGAAAAAGAAATAAACTAGATATCTTTAAAATTTAAAACTTTTGTACACCAAAGGATATTATCCAGAAAGTTAAAAGACAACACATAGAAAGGGAGAAAATATTTGCAAGTCATATGAGAGGTTAATACCCAGAATACATAAAGAACTCCTAAAACTCAAAAATAAAAAAACAAACCCAATTAGAAAATGGTCAGAAGACTCAAACAGATATTTTCCCAAAGAAGATATATAAATATAAGCACATGTACACTTGGTCAATGTCACTAGTAATAAGGGAAATACAAATCAAATGCATGTTATAACATGGATGAACCTTATAAACAATATGCTAAATGAAATAATACAGATAGGAAAGAGTAACTATTACATGATTCCATGTATACGAAATATCTAGAATAGACAAATTCATAAAAGTAGAAAGTAGATTAGAGGTTACCAGGAATAAGGGAGGTGGGAATAGGGAGTTATTCTTTAGTGGTTACAGATTCTCTTTTTGAGGTGATGAAAACATTTTGGGAATAATGGTGATGGTTATATAAAGTCGTGAATGTAACTAATGACACTGACTTATACACTTAAAAATGGTTAAAACAGTAAATTTTGTGTTACATGTATGTTACCACAGTAAAAAAATAATCTTTAAAAATTACAATGAATAACCTTTGACAAAAATCATAGTAACAAGGATTTCAGCAAGAATATGAGAAACCCAAATTGAGGGACATTCTACAACATAACTGGTCTGTCCAAAATGTTAAGCCTGTTAGATCTAAGACTGAAGAGCTTTTCTAGATAAAAAAATATCATGGATTAAAAAAAAACCATGGAGACATAAGAACTGTACATAATGTGTGATCCTGGACTGAAGAAAAATGTTTTCTATAATATGCATTATTGGGACAACTGGAAATTGGAAAAATTTGAGTACATGCTTATAGACTAGATAGCAGTAAATTTCCTGATTTCAATCAATAAATAATAGTAAGAAATATCATATATATATTTCATACATATATAAAAACAATATATTAGTATGTATATTTATACCTATATATAATCCTAACCCTTTATGTTATAGACATACAGCATATATAGATAGGGAGAGAGGATGATAAAGAAAATGTAGTAAAATGTTAATTGGTAAATCTAGTTAAAGGGTGTATAGAAGTTCTTTGTACCTCTCTTGCAACATTTCTGTAATTAAAAATTACTTCAGATTTTTAAAGTTTCAAAGAGAAACTTATGAGACACCACTAAACACTTATGAGAATTAAAAGACTGACAATACCAAGTGTTGGTGAGGATGTTTAGTGATAAAAACTATCATACACTGCTGGATAGTGTGGCAATTAGACTAATTACTTTAGTAAACTGTTGAATAGTATCTACCAAAGTTAAACAATTGCCCGTCCCATGACATATTAATTCCACTCTAAGTTTACAGCCAAGAGAATTTACTGCATGTGTCCACAAAATGGCAAGTATAAGAATTTTCATAGTAGCACTGTTTATTACAGTAAAACAATCAGACACAATTGTAAACCAAAAACTACTCTTAAAAAATAGTCTTCTTTAAAAAACTAGAAACAATCCGAAAGTCCATCAATAATAAAAAGGCTGTAAAAAGGAATATCTCTATGTATCTCTATACTTATATATGTTTTAAACTGGAGCTACCCTGGTAGCTCAGCTGCTGAAGAATCACCTACAATGTGGGAGACCTGGGTTCAATTCCTGGGTGGGAAAGATCCCCTGCAGGAGGGCATGGCAACCCACTCCAGTATTCTTGCTTAGAGAATCCCATGGATAGTGGGCTGCAGTCCATGGGATCGCAAATATTTGGACATGACTGAGCGACTAAGAACAGTACAGAATATTTTAAACTGACACAACATTGTAAAACAACTATACTTTAATTAGTTGAAGTATACAGTCTATGGAATTCTCCAGGCCAGAATACTAGTGTGGGTAGCCTATCCCTTCTCCAGGGAGTCTTCCCAACCTAGGAATCAACCCGGGGTCTCCTGCATTGCAGGGGGATTCTTTACCAACTGAGCTATCAGGGAAGCTCATACTTCAATTAAAAAAAGAAAAATAATAGAAAGGATAAATAATTATAGATATATATTAATACAATGGAATAATATTTAGTGGTAAAAAAGAACAAACTCTCACAACACTGGATGCATTTCACAGACATAATGTTGACTGAAAGAATCCCAACCCAGCACCAAAAAGAAATGATGCATTAATCCATGAAAAAACATGGAAGAACCCTCAATGCACATTACTTAGTGAAAGAAGTCAATCTGAAAAAGGCTATATACTGTATGATCCAACTTTATGACATTCCAAAAAAGGCAAAACTGTGTGGAGAGCAAAAAGATCTGGTTGCCAGGGGGTGGATGATGGGTGGGAGGATGAATGAGGAGAGCACAGAGAATTTTTAGGGCAGTGAAAATACTCTGTGTGATATTATAATGATGGATACATGTCATTATACATTTGTCCAAACCTGTAGAATGTACAATACCAAGGTAAACACTGAGGTAACCTAGTGAGTCTGGATATGATAATGTGTCAGTGTAGGTTCATCGGTTGTAATGAGTGTACCAATCTGGTGGGGGATGTGGATAATGGAGGAGGCTATGCATATGTGGGGGCAAAGGGTATGTGGGAAATCTCTGTACCTGGCCCTCAGTTTTGGTGGGACCTTAAATTGCTTTTTATAAAGTCTTACAAATAACAAGAAAGAATCTAGGCTTACTAAGTACACCAAGTATATATCGTGCCGTTTCATGTATATGAAGTTCAGGAATACTTAGTTATCTATGCCAGTAGAAATAAGAATAATGACTAACTCTGAGGAGGTGAGGGTTGGAGGAGGTATTGATTGGGAAGGGAAATGAAGGAGACTTCTGAGGTACCAGGAGCAATCAGATCTTTATTTGGGTGATGGTTATATGGTTTATTTGGGTGATAGCATGCATGTGTATGCATGCGTGTTTAAGTTGTTTCAGTCATGTCTGACTCTTAGCGACCCTGTGGACCTTAGCCTGCCAGGCTCTTCTGTCCATGGGATTATCCAGGCAAGAATACTGGAGTGGATTGCCATACTCTCCTCCAGGGGATCTTCCGAATCCAGGGATCTAACCCACGTCTCTTATATCTCCTGCATTGACAGGCAGGTTTTTTTTTTTTTTTTAATCACTGAGCCACTTGGGAAGCCTGGGTGATGGCATACGTATGTAAAAATTGATTGAACTGTATATTTTACTATGTATATATGCTTTACCTCAATTTTTTTAAATGGAGCAAATGAAACAAAATTGAGACACCACTTTTCATCTGTCAGGTTGGCAAAAATCCCAAATTTGGAAATCCCAATTTTTCCAAAGTTTTAGGGAATTAGGCATACTCATGTTTGGTTGTTGGATGTACGTGTTGGTAAACTTTATATGGGGACAATTTGAAATAGATATAACAACTACAAACATATATACTCTTTGACTCAGGAATCTCACTTCTAGAAGTTTATCTTGCAGATATACTGCATGCAACATGACAAAGATGTGAGAGTACACATTTGGTAGACGAATCAGATTCAACATTATTACGTTGCATAAAACAGCAAAATATTTGACTTCCGGGGTGGTCCATGGGTTAAGAATCTACCTGTCAATGCAGGGATCACGAGTTTGATCCCTGGTCTGGGAAGATTCCACATGCCACAGGGCAACTAACTAAGCCCGTGCACTAAAACTACTGGAGCCTGCATGATCTAGAGTTGGTGCTCCACAACAAGAGGAGCCTCTGCGATGAGAAGCCCATGCACCACAATTAGAGAGTAGCCCCCGACCGCCACAACTAGAGAAAGCCCGCACACAGCAACAAAGACCCAGTGCAGCCAAAATAAGTAAATAAACAAAATAGACTTAAAAAAAAGAGCGAAATATTGAAAACATGTCAATATTTATCAACTAGGTTAATAGATTATGACATAAACACAAAAATTAACACTATGCAGCTCAGAAAGAATAAAGAAGCTATTTCCAGGTGGGATAGGGTGGGAGGTGGGAAGGAGGTTCAGGAGGGAGAGGACATATGTATACCTACGGCTGATTCATGCTGATGTATGGTGAAAACAACAAAATATTGTAAAGCAATTATCCTTCAATTTGAATATAAATAAATTTTAGAAAAGAAACTATTTCCAAGTTGAATGAAAAGAGTTCAAAGAGATGTTATTAAGGGAGCTAAGCAAGATGCTACCATTTGTGTAAGAAAGGGAAAACATAATATATATTTGTGTGTGCTCATGCTCACATAAAGAAACTTGGTAAGAACAAAAAAAAGTTAATAAAAGTGCTTCCTTATATTTACATGGATATAGATGACAATGGGGCAGATGCAAGAGAATTTTTTCACAGTGTATCTTTATATACACATTTTGTTTTTCAGCTGGGTAATTGCTGACTTTATTTTTTTTTCATTTATTTTTATTATTTTATTATTTATTATTATTTTATTCATTTATTTATTATATGAAATAATATTTCATATTATTTTCATTTATTTTATTCATTTATTTTAATTACTTTACAATATTGTAGTGGTTTTTGCCATACATTGACATGAATCAGCCATGGATTTACATGAAAAATATGGAACGCTTCATGAATTTGCATGTCATCCTTGCGCAGGGGCCACGCTAATCTTCTCTGTATCGTTCCAATTTTAGTATATGTGCTGCTGAAGCGAGCACAATTGCTGACTTTAAAATTCAACTAGTTTAACTTAAAAGAGGCTATAAGGGGCTTCCCTGGTGGCTCAGTGGTAAAGAATCCACCTGCCAGTGCAGGAAATGCAGGTTCAATCCCTGGGTTGGGAAGATCTCCCGGAGAAAGAAATGGCAACACACTCCAGTTATTCTTCCCTGGGAAATCCCATGGACAGAGGAGCCTGGCAAGCTACATACAGTCCATGGGGTTGCAGACAGTTGGGCACGACTTAGTGACTAAACAACAACAACCACATGCGCTAGCAATTCTGCTTCTGGATATGAGATGAAGGAAATGAAAACATTAAGTTGAAAAGATATATGTATCCCCACGTGCACTGCAGCACTATTTAAAATTGCCAAGATATGGAAACAGCCCAAGTTTCCGTTAACTTAATGGATAAAGAAAATGTGGTATGTATATTTAATGGAACATTATTTGGTCATGAAAAAGAATGTAATCTTGCTATTTAAGACAACATGGGACTTCCCTGGTGGCAGAGGGGATAAGAATCCACCTGTCAACGCAGGGGACACAGGCTTGATCCCTAGTCTGGGAAGGTTCCACATGGTGTGGAGCAACTAAGCCTGTGACCACAATGACCAAACCCTGCATCCTCTAGGGCCCAAGAGCCACAACTAATGAACCCCTGTGCTGCAACTGCTGAAGCTTGCGCAGCTAGAGCCCCTGCTCTGCAACAAGAAATAAGCCTGCTCTCTGCAACTGGAGAAAGCCTGCATGCAGCAATGAAGACCCAGTGCAGCCAAAAAAAAAAAAAAGACAACATGGATGGACCTTCAGGACATTTTGCTAAGTTAAATAAATCAGAGAAAGACAAATACTGCACAATCTCACTTATGAACTCTAAAACAAACAATAACAATTACAAAAATTTAACTCATAGAGAACAAACTGGTAGTTGCCAGTGGTGGGAGTGGAGTGGCAAAATGGCCAAAAGGTACAAAGTTACAGTTATAAAACAAATAAGTAATGGGTATGTAATGCATAGCAGGGTGACTATAGTAAATGATACTGTAGTGTCTATCTGAAAGTTGCTGAGAGAGTAGATCTTAAAAGTTCTCACAAGAAAAAAGACTGACTCTGCAGGGTGATGGATGTTAACTAGACTTACTGTGGTGATTATTTTGCAATGTACACAAATATTGAATCCTTATGTTTTATACCTGAAGCTAATATAATATATTGATTATATCTCAGGAAGTGGAGAGGCTCTGTGATCCCCTGGGAACTGGATCCTGGCAAATTTTAGAGGTGATGTGTGAGTGTGTGTGTTAGCTGCTTAGTCGTGTCTGACTCTTTGTGACTGAATGGACTGTAGCCCACCAGGTTCCTCTGGCTCCTCTGTCCGTGGAATTCTTCAGGCAAGAATACTGGAGTGGGTTGCCATTTCTTTCTCCAGAGGTGATGTAGGGAAGGTGATATAAGCTGGATATAGAAGAGGTAGACTTTTTTTTTTTTTTTTAGATTTATTTATTTATTTGGCTGCGCTGGGTCTTCGTTGCGGTACATTGCAGTGGCTTCTCTGGTTGCAGAGCATGGGCTCTAGGTACACGAGCTCAGTAGTTTTGGTACACAGATTTTAATTGCTCTGTGACATGTGGGATCTTCCTGGATCAGAGATCAAACCCATGTCTCCTGCATTGGCAGGCAGACTCCAAACCACTAGACCACCAGGGAAGCCCAAGGAGGGCATATGGAACTCAGGCTTCAGAGCTACTCACTTTCACTGATTGCTTCCAAGGCCCTGGAAGAGGGTCTAGCAATGTGCACACATGTGTTTGTAAAATTTGCAAAAGGGAGATATTTTAACTCTAATTTGCTAAGACCACTTTTTCACTCTGGCCCCTCTACAAGCTTCCCCTTTTGTTGTATAGTATGAAAGTGGCCATAGCCTTGACCAGACGGACCTTTGTTGGCAAAGTAATGTCTCTGCTTTTTAATATGCTATCTAGGGAGCTGGTGATGGACAGGGAGGCCTGGCGTGCTGCGATTCATGGGGTCGCAAAGAGTCGGACACGACTGAGCAACTGAACTGAACTGAACTGATGAAAGTGGCCATAGGCATTTTGATGATCTGGCTAAGGTGAGGTTGAGTTGGCACTACATTTTATTGGAGTTCAGTTGTATATATTGACGTAGTTTGAAGTCACTTTCATACACAGTTATTGAGAATCATTTCCATGTAGGAATAGCTTTCAGGAGGAGTCTACCATGGTCTAAGCAGGCTCATCCAACATGGTAACAGGAACAGGGCCAGAGGCTATATAAACACAGCATGTGAACATATCCTTTATGCTGAGCACTGGAAGCACATGGTTAGCAGAGGAGAAACAAGATTTGAAATATACAGAGCCAGAAAATAGTCTATGGAAAATCCTTCCAATCATCAGATATATAAAACTGTAAAGGCAGAATTCAGCTTTCATTGATAACTAGTCAAGACAGAAGTTCTCTCCTATCAGGAATATATGCAATTATCTAACATGCACTATGTGAACTAGATCAGAAAAAGACAAATATCATATGATATTGTATATATGTGGAATCTAAAATATGACACAAATGAACGTATCCATGAAACAGAAACAGACTCACAGACATAGAAAACAAACTTACGGTTACCAAAGGGAAAAGGGAGTGAGGGAGGGATAAATTAGGAGTTTGGGTTAGCAGATGCAAGCTGCTGCTGCTGCTAAGTCGCTTCAGTCGTGTCCAACTCTGCGCGACCCCATAGATAGCAGCCCGCTAGGCTCCTCTGTCCCTTGGGATTCTCCAGGCAAGAATACTGGAGCAGGTTGCCATTTCCTTCTCCAAGATACAAGCTACTATATATAAAACAAACAACACGGTTCTATTGTGTGGCACAGGGAATCACATTCAATGTCTTGTAATAAACAATAATGGAGGGACTTCCCTGGGTGTCCTGTAGTTAAGAATCCACCTTGCAATTCAGGGGATGCTGGTTTTCTCCCTGGTTGGGTAACTAAGATTCCACATCCTGCGGAGCAACTAAACCTGTGCCCTGCAACTACTGAGCCTGGGCGCCAGAACTAGAGAGCGTGTGTGTGTGTGTGTGTGTGTGTGCCACAACAAAAGATCCCATAGGACGCAACTAAGACTCAATGAAGCCAAATAAATAAATAACAAATGGAAGAGAAAAAAGATAGCTATTTTTCTGGATTTTGGAATGTTTGGATGTTTGTCAGCTTTTGGAAATTTAAAATTTGTAAGATTTTTAATTTGTAACTTTATCTTCACATTCTAATTAAATATTTCATTGCCAATTTTGTATTGTCTTTCTTAAAGAGGATCCACCAAATTGTATAATCTTACAAACCCACAAAACCTGGATCCGTCCTGGCTGGTGGCTGGCTGGAGAGGGAATTTTAGGAGACAGTGAGCCTGTCTAATGAGTTTTTAGGTAGGAATATTGTGCTATCACATGGCTCACAGCCTTGTCTAACTCACTGAAACTATGAGCCATGCCAGGTAGGGCCACCCAAGATGGACGGGTCATGGTGGAGAATTCTGACAGAAAGTGGTTCACCAGAGAAGGCTAACCACCTCAGTATTCTTGCCCTGAGAACCCCATGAACAGTATGAAAAGGCAAAAAGATATGACACTGAAAGATGAACTCCCCAGGTCAGTAGATGTCCAATATGCTACTGGACAAGAGTGGAGAAATACCTCCAGAAAGAATGAAGAGGCTGAGCCAAAGAAAAAATGACACTCAGTTGTGGATGTGACTGGTGATGGAAGTAAAGTCCAATGCTGTAAAGAATAATATTGTGTAGGAACCTGGAATGTTAGGTCCATGAATCAAGGTAAATTAGAAGTGGTCAAATAAGAGATGGCAAGAGTGAACATTGACATTTTAGGAATCAGTGAACTAAAATGGGCTGGATGGGCAAATTTAATTCAGATGATCACTACATCTACTACCGTGGGGAAGAATCCTTTAGAAGAAATGGAGTAGCCCTCACTGTCAACAAAAGAGTCTGAAATGTAGTACTTGGGTGCAATCTCAAAAACGACAGAATGATCTCTGTTCATTTCCAAGGCAAACCATTCAATATCACAGTAATCCAAGTCTATGTCCCAACCACTAATGTAAAAGAAGCTGAAGTCAAACAGTTCTGTGAAGACCTATAAGATCTTCTAGAACTAACACCAAAAAAAGATGACTTTTTCATCATAGGGGACTGAAATGCAAAAGTAGGAAGTCAGGAGATATCTGGAGTAACAGGCAAGTTTGGCCTTGGAATACAAAATGAAGCAGGGCAAAAGCTAACAGAGCTTTGCCAAGGGGACGCACTGGTCATAGCAAACACCCTCTCCCAACAACACAAGAGCCAACTCTACACATGGACATCACCAGATGGTCAATACCAAAATCAGACTGATTATATTTGCAGCCAAAGATGGATAAGCTCTATCAGCAAAACAAGACCAGGAGCTGACTGTGGCCCAGATCATGAACTCCTTACTGCAAAATTCAGACTTAAATTGAAGAAAGCAGGGAAAACCACTAGACCATTCAGGTATGATCTAAATCAAATCCCTTACAATTGTACAGTGGAAGTGACAAATAGATTCAAGGAATTAGGTCTGATAGAGTGCCTGAAGAACTATGGATGGAAGTTTGTAACATTGTACAGGAGGCAGTAGTCAAGACCATCCCCAAGAAAAAGAAATGCAAAAAGGCAAAATGGTTGTCTGAGGAGGCCTTACAAATAGCTGAGAAAAGAAGAGAAGCAAAAGGCAAAGGAGAAAAGGAAAGATATATCCATCTGAATGCAGAGTTCCAAAGAATAGCAAGGAGAGATAAGAAAGCCTTCGTTAATGATCAATGCAAAGAAATAGAGGAAAACAATAGAATGGGAAAGACTAAAGACCTCTTTGGAGAAGGCAATGGCAACTCACTCCAGTACTCTTGCCTGGACAATCCCATGGACGGAGGAGCCTGATAGGCTTTGGTTCATTGGGTCACTAAGAGTCAGACAGGACTGAGTGTCTTCACTTTCATGTATTGGAGAAGGAAATGGCAACCCACTCCAGTGTTCTTGCCTGGAGAATCCCAGGGACGGGGGAGCCCGGTGGGCTGCAGTCTATGGGGTCGCACAGAGTTGGACACGACTGAAGCGACTTAGCAGCAGCAGCAGAGACCTCTTTAAGAAAATTAGAGATACCAAGGGAACATTTCTTGCAAAGATGGACACAATAAAAGACAGAAATGGAATGGACCTAACAGAAGCAGAAGATATTAAGAAGAGGTGGTAAGAATACACAGAAGAACTATACAACAAAGATCTTCATGACCCATATAACCATGATGGTGTGATCACTCACTTAGAGCCAAACAGTCTGGAGTGCAAAGTCAAGTGGGCCTTAGGAAGCATCTTTATGGAAGAAGCTAGTGGAGATGATGAAATTACAGCTGAGTTATTTCAAATCCTAAAAGATGCTGTTAAAGCGCTGCACTCAATGTGCCAGCAAATTTGGAAAACTCAGCAGTGGCCACAGGACTGGAAAAGATCAGTTTTCATTCCAACGCCAAAGAATGTTCAAACTACAGTACAATTGCATTCATCTCACACACTAGCAAAGTAATAATCAACATCCTCCAAGCCAGGCTTCAACAGTACATGAACCAAGAACTTCCAGATGTCCAAGCTGGATTTAGGAAAGGCAGAGGAACAAGAGATCAACATCCGTTTGACCATAGAAAAAGCAAGAGAATTTCAGAAAAACATCTGCTTCATTGACTATGCTAAAGCCTTTGACTGTGTGAATCACAACAAACTGTGGAAAATTCTTCGAGAGATGGGAATACCAGACCACTTTACCTGCCTCCTGAGAAATCCATTTTCAAGTCAGGAAGCAACAGTTAGAACCGGACATGGAGCAATGGACTGGTTCCAAATTGGGAAAGGAGTACAACAAGGCTGTATATTGTTACCCTGTTTATTTAACTTATATGCAGAGTACATCACGTGGAATGCTGGGCTGGATGAGCACAAGCTGGAATCAGGTTGCCAGGGGAAATATCAATAACCTCAGATATGACACCACCCTTATGGCAGAAAGCAAAGAGGAACTAAAAAACCTCTTGATGAAAGTGAAAGAGGAGAGTGAAAAAGCTGGCTTAAAACTCAAGATTTAAAAAACTAAGATCATGGCATCCGGTTCCATCACTTCACGGCCAACAGATGGGGAAACAGTGGAAACAGTGAGAGACCATTTTCTTGGGCTCCAAAATCACTGCAGATGGTGACTGCAGCCATGAAATTAAGAGATGCTTGCTCCTTGGAAGAAAATCTATGACCAACCTAGACAGCACAATAAAAAGCAGAGACATTACTTTGCCAACAAAGGTCCATCTAGTCAAAGCTATGGTTTTTCCAGTGGTCATGCTTAGATGTGAGAGTTGGACCATAAAGAAAGCTGAGCGCCGAAGAACTGATGCTTTTGAACTATGGTGTTGGAGAAGACTCTTGAGAGTCCCTTGGACTGCAAAGAGATCAAACAAGTCTATCTTAAGGGAAATCAGTCCTGAATATTCATTGGAAAGACTGATGCTGAAGTTGAAGCTCCAGTATTTTGGTCACCTGATGCGAAGAACTAACTCCTTGGAAAAGACCCTGATGCTGGGAAAGATTGAAGGCAGGAGGAGAAGGGGACGACAGAAGATGAGATGGTTGGATGGCATCACTGACAATGGACATGAGTTTGAGCAAGCTCCAGGAGTTGGTGATGGACAGAGAAGCCTAGGTTGCTGCAGTCCATAGGGATCACAAAGGGTCGGATACAACTGAGCAACTGAACTGAACTGATTGTGCTCTCAGTGACATAACCCTCCTCCTCGTCATCATCTATTGGAATCTTTAGTAAAATAGGTATTTTTTATTTTAAAATTGAAAAAAGAACACGGTATGAGAGACTTGGATTAACAGTAGCAACATAAGAAAAACTGTGGAGGTCGGGGGAGAGAGGGATATGTGTGACCACAAGTTCCATAATAGCCCATCGTGTGACAGATGCTAGGAGGTGACAGTTTCCTGCTCTCTGCACTCCTTAGACTTCACCTGAGTGATGGTGCTCCAGACAGGGAGGTAGGCTGTCAAAAGGACGTTGATGAACCAGGGTGAACACATAGGAGCTTACCCAGAATGGTACAGAGTTTAGAGTCAGATTTTAGAGAAATCTCTAAAGAAACTAGTGATGTTATATTGCTGAGACTCCAATGGGGGGGATGGTGGGGGAGGAAGGGGGGTTAGGATTAGGGGGTCAGGTTGTCCTTGGAAGAGAGAGGAGACTTTTACAGAGCTAGAAACAGCAGTGATAGAACCAGTGGAAAAGGTAAGAGGCAGATTGGCCTTTCCATAAACATAAACAGAATTTATATTAAATATCCAACATCAAAGAATTTATAATTCACACTGGAATGATGTTCATCAAATGTTAACAATAACTATTCAATGGCCAAGTTTTAGTTTCTTCTCTGTACCTCTTTATAGAAGTGTGTCATTTCTAGAAAACAAGAAAGTCACAAGTTTTTTTTTTGTTTTCTTGTTTTTGGCAGTGCTTGTGGGATCCTAGTTCCCCAACTGGGCATTGAACTAGGCTCTGAAGGTTAAACTGCCAAGCCCTAATCACTGGACCACCAGGGAACTCCAATGACTACTTCTTTTTTTCTTTTTTTAAAGTCTCTATTAGATATATCTGGTCTCCAAAGTCTCTGTTCAGCTACTGGAATATCTCTACCCTCGCTTCTTCTCTCAACTGTCACACAAGTGGATTTATTAGACAAGCTCATCCTGAGCTCACAATTTATATAAAAACTCAGCTCGAGGCTCAGAAAAACAAAGGACTCTTCATACAACAAGATGCGCCTTCCTTAGAAGGCAGTTGAAGGAGCATAAGCATGCTTCCTTGTGTGTAAACAAAAATTATTTCCTCAAAAGGAATTCTTATGATTGAAATATCTCCATCTTCTTATATCAGGAAGAATATTCTAATCACAGCTGTTCAAAAATAGAATGGTCTTAGTTCCAAGTCCCTGAAAGTTTTCCAGTAGAACATGAAAGATACACAGACTTTTTAAAAGGGTTTCAGTCCCAGATAAGCAGTTGAAATGCATAACCTCTAACTTTTCTTGTAAGATTTTTAGATCTTACCTCTCATTGAGGGGTCTAATCATGTTGCATTTCACTTACAACTGTCCCTGGATATCAGTAACTCCTCACATTTAGCATTATAGTTTGCATAATATAGACTTTTTAATAATAGCAGCAAACTTAATGAGTTCCTATTACCTGCCCTTAAGTGTTCTAAGGATATGATGGGAAAAAACATAATCCTCCAGGCAACCCTATGGGGTAGGTCTTTCTATGATCATTCCTACATTAGAGCAACAGAGAATGAGATGATTGGATAGCATCACCGATTCAGTGGACATGAACTTGGGCAAACTCTGGGAGATGGTGAGGAACAGGGAAGCCTGGTGTGCTTGGAGTCACAAAGAGTCAGACATGATTTGGCAACTGAACAACAACAGCCACGTTAGAGCAGAAAATTGACGCTTAGGGAAGTTGAGAAGTTTGCCCAAAGCTACTTGGATTATAGGTGGCAGAGGGTTGTCCCTTGAGGTCCCATGGTTAAGATTCCACCCTTCCTTTGCAGGGGGCACAGGTTCAATCCATGGTGGGGGAACTAAGATCCCACATGCCACACAGTGAGGCCAAAATATATGTTTTAGGTGGAGCTGAAATTTAAATCCAGAATTAGTCTCTTCAGTTCAATTCAGTTCAGTCGCTCAGTCGTGTCCGACTCTCTGACACCCCATGAATCGCAGCACGCCAGGCCTCCCTGTCCATCACCAACTCCCGGAGTTTACTCAAACTCATGTCCATTGAGTCGGTGATGCCATCCAGCCATCTCATCCTCTGTCGTCCCCTTCTCCTCCTGCCCCCAGCATCAGGGTCTTTTCCAATGACTCAGCTCTTTGCATGAGGTGGCCAAAGTATTGGAGTTTCAGCTTCAGCATCAGTCCTTCCAATCAGCATCATACAGCCTCTCACTTGCTAGAGGTTTGAGGTTGCTCCAGTTCTGAATCCTGAGTTCTATATGGTATGATGGCCTGGTTTTGGCCTGCTGGGAGTTTGGTGGGCTGAGACAAGATAAGCTGACCTGATCACAGGACATTATCAACAGTCAATGTATGCCATGTGCAGTCCACATTTGAAAGTCTAAGGCAGACAGTAATAGTGAGATGCATCAAGTCCAGAAGAGGTGTCATAATGATTAACAGATGCATCTGATTATGGAATCTTTGCTATGGAAAGGTTCTTACAGGGCAATCAGCCTGACCACTCACTCACGGGTGAAATTTGTGATAGGGAACTGGGTGGGTAGGATTTTTCCCCATCTGGACCCCCTCACTACACCTGCAGTTAGCACTGCAATTAAGTGGGTTCCTGCCCCACACCTTCTCTCTTCTAGGGCCTTATCCTCCTCACCAGCATCCAGATTTATCAGCATCTCGATGGTAAGCATCTCGCCTGGACTCTTAATTGCATTCCAGTTCAATGAGATTAAATCTCCCTGAACAGCATTAGGTATTTTTTTTTAATTAGGTATTTTTTTAATGGTTAATTAATTTATTTTTATATTTTTACAGCTCTTGCAATTAAAACGAAAAAAAAAATGACTTTCAGGCTGCAAAACTGGCCTCTACTGCTAATTAGATTCCATGGATCTGTCCTGAAAGGTATAAATCATTTTTAAAACATTATCACTAAATGTACTGCTATAATAAATAAACTACCCAAGCTCTTCGACCTACAGAAGAGAGAGGATGGAGGGGGGCGTGGTGTGTGAAGATATTTGTCTTTCTCTGTCAGCTCTCTTTTTATTTTTCGGGTCCCCGGCTCTCGCAGCGCTGGTTCCCTCCGCACACTGTCTACAGTGGGCCCTCCTACCCGCAGCTGGACCATCGCGGGGCCCTCCTACCTCCAGCTGCGCTCCCTCCCTTCCCTTCCAAGGGTGTCACGTGGGCTGATGAGATAATGTATGTGAAAGCCTTGGTCAACTGCAAGGCACAATCGAATGCCAATGATTACTGTTGTTATTATTCTTATCATACTCCAGGGAAACCCTGTTGCCTCCCACCCTCCCAGACCTACTCCACGGGACAGCCGGCGAAACTCAAGCGAGGCTAGACAGCCCCTCCCACGCGGGCGGAGGTCCTGGCGCAAATCCGTCTCCCCGGCTAGCGGGTGGGGGCGCTACTGCTCGCCTCCGACCCTGCCCGCCTACCCGCCCCCCACCTCCCCTCAGTAATGGCTTTCCCAGTCCTTCCTGGCTTCGGGGGCCTAACTCCGGAAGGAAATCTCCTCAGTTCCAGTGAAAGTTCTCGAGCTACTGAAGTCAGCGACTCCCTTGGCCCGTCTTCACACCCACTCCCCCAGCCCCCTCCCCTCCAAGTGCCCGCAGCGGAGCCAGGCTGCCCCGGAAGGATCTGACCGGCAATTTCCTACAATTGTCTGACTGGGGCTCCTCAGTCTATCAGCTCCCCGCTTCCTTCCCCACCTCATCTCTTGCAGTCTCCCCTCTCCAAAGCCCCAGTCTCCTGGATATCCCAACCTCCACCCTGATCTGACTTCTTAGGCCCCACAGTTCTCTTTAGCATTTCCTCTCTCTTCTAGGATTGTCACTACCCCGGGGGAGGTGGAATGGGAGTTTGGGAGTCAACATGGCCACCAGGGCCCATCAGGAAGTTGGATGTGCTGCCGTGTTACCGAGGCAACCACCCTTCTGTGTTAGGCCTTCCCAGAGCTATTTGTCCCCAGCTGAGGAGGGTGAGGACTTGACTGTGCTAGCTCCGTCTCCCAATAAATCAAATCTGACTGAGGCCAAAAAGGGTGGGCAGGGAGCACAGGATATCTAGAAGACTCATTAGACAAAGGGAGGACAACTTAACCTTTCTTCAGCCACTTGTGTATCAAGGAGCGCTGTCCCCAAGGCAGACCTCCAAGCTCTCCCTGGACCATCCTGACCTCCAGTGCCGCTGGGCGTGGACTCCAGGAAGAGGCTTGGGGAGGTCGGAGGAGGGGCCTGTCTGCACTTGATGGATGGTACTGAAGAAATGTCTGGCACTTTCTTTCCCCATGGGGGAGGTGAAACTGCAGCCACCTCTCCCCCGCATTCACATTCCTGCCTGCCTGCTCAGGAAGGGGGTGGGGAGGGTGGCCAGAGCAGGGAAAGGAGGGCCCTTAGCCCCACTGAGAGTTGTAAACTATCACTCACATTTGTCTACACCGGCAGGGGAACGGATGGGCAGGTGGACAATTCCCACATTTCAACTGAGGTAAAAAGGGATCCCTATGTTCCCACCGCACCCTCCTTCTTGGCTCCCAGACCTCCTGGGGCAGGTGCCAGGACTGCCCATTCAGTCTGCACTCATTATATTTCTACTGTATGCTGGGCATTGGGTAATAGAGCAAGTAAATAGAGGTCTCAAAGCATAGTCCACAGATTCTGTGAATCCCTAAGATCCTTTCAGGGGATGTTGCTCAGTCAGTCAGTTCAGTCATGTCCAACTCTTTGCAACCCCATGGGCTGTAGCCTGCTTGGCTCCTCTGTCCATGGAATTCTCCAGGCAAGAATACTGGAGTGGGCTGCCATTTCCTTCTCCATTTCAGGGGATGGATGAGGTCAAAATGATTTTCATGATTATTCTCTGACAGTGCAGTGGTTAGGACTTGGTGTTTTCACTGCTGTGGCCTGGGTTCAATCCCTAGTTGAGGAAGTAGGATCCTGCAAACTGCGCAGCATTGCCAATTTAAAAAAAAGGTTTTTTTCCCCATAATCCTACTAATTATATATTATTTTCCCTTTTTTTGGCTGCACTGAGCAGCACATAGAATCTTAGTTCCCTGACCAGGGATCAAACCTGTGTCCCTGCATCAAGAGCGTGGAGTCTTAACCACTGGATTTCCGGGGAAGTTTTTTATTTACCTTATTGACTGTTGTTATGTGCCCTGATGGTGCAAAAACAATGGGGTTAAAAGGCTGGTGTCTTAGCATAAATCAAGGCAGTAGCACCAAACTAGTCATTGTAATCTTCAAAAACAAAACAAAACAAAAAAAAGCCAGTTTCTCTCAAGAATGTCTTTGATAAAGCAGTAAAAAATTAACATGTGATGGGTTTATTAAAGTTATTTTAAATGAGTTAATAAAGACTTGTTTTAATTTCTAATACAGAATATATCGATAGATATAACCCACATAAAAGCTCTTTGGGGCCCTCAGTAGTTCTAAAGGGTGTAAACAGATCCTGAGACCAACAGAGTAGCACTGCTGGGGTCACTCATAGGCTGTTACATTGGTTCCTCAAAGTTGAAGGGAACTTTCTCACATATTAAACTGCCAGCTTGAGAAACGTCTTATTTAAAGTTGAGGGTAGAGAATATGGTTGTGTTTCCTGGCAACCCTGGCTCGAGAAAAGACACTGTCACTGGAATAAAGATTTTAATGGTCTCCACTCACAGGAGAAGCAAGGCATACAAGCCCACAGCCCTCTGTACTTCCCTTTCTCCCCTATGTGCTGAATATCTTGTGTTGGGTCATGGGGGATTCGGGGTGTTTGTGGCCCATGTGGGCTAGGCCCAGATGTGGGCTCCCCCCAGCCCCTAGATTCATCTATAGTCCCTTCTATTCCCACTCAGGGGGCTCTTCCTGCCCCCCCCCCCAATAATAGTCACAGTGTAGCAAGGTTGAGGGGTAGGGCACAGGGAGGGGCAGGAGGATTCAGGAATTCACATCCCAGCCTGGCCTGGCGTGGGATAGGGTGAAGAGTGAGTGTGTGTGCCTATGTGTGTGTGTGTATGTGTGTGTGTGTGTGTGTGTGTGTGTGTGTTCCCTGGGCATGACTGTGAGTTTTGGTCCAGTCCTGTGGGCTCCAAGTTCTCCCCCATACAAGTCCTCTTTCAGAGGTAGTATCTGGTGTCACCACTGGGGTCAGCACATCTGAGTTGCTCAAGCCACTTCTTTGGCAATGCGGGGTTGCTGTGGGCGGGCTGACGCTGGCATCTCTCTGTCATCTCCGGCCCAGGGAAGGGGGGAGCGGAAGGCCAGGAGGGGAGCCAGGTCAGCCTCGGGTGCTACTCCCTCGCTCCCCCAGGAGCCAGTAGGTCCGAACTTTGCCTTTGCCCTGGAGGGAAAAAGAGGACATTGGGGTGGGGAGTGATACATCCACTTTCCCAAATGATGGGAATGGGGATGGTTGCTTGAGAAGGGGCTTGGGGGAAGGTGAGCCCTGCAGGGACCTCAAGGGGTCGTGAGGGCAGGGACTTTCTACCTTCATTTCTACATCCCCTCGAAGCTCCAGCTCGAAACCACCAAACTCTTCCAGAACAGCTTTGGTTTCAGAAGATAAGTGGATCTTCAGGGCTGGGTAGGATAAAGGAGGAGAAGGGAGACAAGAGATGCAAGAGTTGGGAGCAAGAGATTGGGGGCCATAGGGCTAGAAAGATGCTCTCCCACCTTCCTTTAGCCCTGAAAGCCTCCTAATTCAGAGTCCCACCCACTTCACGTGGTGTCTGACCACATAGGCCTCACCCTAAGAATTTCAGAGCTGTGCTGTCCACCATGATAGCCACTAGTCACATGTAGCTATTTAAATTGTAATTAAAATGAAATACAGTTAAAATGCAATAAATAAATAAAACGCAATGCCTCAGAGGCTACCATATTGGACAACACAGCTTATAGAACATTTCTATTACTGCAGAAAGTTCCATTGGACAGCACTTCAGAGCATCACCAGGCTCTAGACAGATAGTAGAGTGTAGAGGTCAAGGGCTCAGACACTGGAGCCTGCACTGCCTGGTACGAATCCCAGCTTGGACACTCGGCTGGGGAAGTAATATTAACTCTCCGTGCCTCATTTTCCTTGTCTACAAAATGCTGAGAGTGACAGGACCCATCTCAAAGCTTTCTTGTGTGGATTAAATTTAATGTTACTCAAAAAGTATTTTAAAAGAATCTGGCACTTAGGAGGCACTATACAATCGGTTGCTATCATCGTTTTTTAACTTAACACCCTCATTTTAGGGTTGAGGGAACCCAGGCCTTGGAGAGGAGATCTGTGCAGGCTGCTGAGGTCAGGCCCAGGCTTCCTGACTACTGTTCCCTGCAGCCCTTCCTTGAGTCCCTAGCAAACTGTGGTCTAGGTCATCTTAGTATTCCAGGGCCTGGTATTCAGTAGTTGCTCAATAAATGGTGACTGAATTGAATTGTGTTGACTACAGCAGGAAGCAGATCAACAGGAAGCAAGCCCAAGGGAAGAACTGGGAGCAAGCATTTATCAGGTACCCATTGTGTTCCAGGGGTTGTGCTGTGTTTTTTATAACCCAAGACATCACCATTTTAAAGATAAACAGCTGAAGCTCAGACAAGCTGAACAATTACTTGCTAGTCATGTTATACGACTTTCTCAAATAACTCTTCTGAGGTAGATGTTTCATTCTCATTTTCCAGATAAGGAAACAGGGGTTCAGGGAGGTGCAGCAAATTGACATGAAACATCAGTTGTAGAACTGAGATTCACACCCGAGTGGGCGGCTCTGAAGCCCTCTTGACCACACTCAAGAGGGCCCTAAAGGTAAGATTCCTGCTGGAAACTGCCAGACGTTGGTCTGGAAAGACTTCTCAGTCATTTGGCAAGAGGGGGCAGCTGGGACCTGCGTCTCTGATTAGACTCAAGGTGACCTGGCCAGGTTGAACCCTTATAAGAAGGCAACTCGGGAAGAGAGAGAACAGGGAATGGAAGGTATCCGCTGCCAGGCGGGCAACTACAACCCCCCTGCCCGCCCTGTCCCGCCCAGGGGACCCAGAGTACCTTCCCCATTAGACTCCATTCTTGAGGCAGTGTTGACTGTGTCCCCAAAGAGACAGTACCGGGGCATCTTCAGCCCCACCACGCCGGCACACACGGGTCCTGAAGGGAGTAGAAGCCCATCAGTTCAGAGAAGCAGGTGGGAGGAATGGAGGGTGACCTAGGTGGGGCCAGAGGGTGAGGCTAGGGTAGGGTGCCCCAGGAGAGGCAGCAGGTGGGGTCTCTGGTCGGTGGGAGCCCAGGGGTGTGTGTGGCGGGGGTAGGTGAATGCGCGCGTGTAGGTAGCGCTGGAGAGAGCTGGGGCTGGTCTCCGGTCTTTCGGCGGCCTCACCCGTGTGGATGCCGATGCGCAGGCGCAGCTGCTCCTGGGGCCGGTGGCGGATGCGGAAGGAACGCACCGCGTCCAGCAGCGCCAGGGCCATGCGGGCCACCTCGCGGGCGTGCAGCCGCCCGTTCCGCACCGGGAGCCCGGACACCACCATGTAGGCGTCACCAATGGTCTCCACCTACGAGGGTCGTGACAGAGTGCAGGACCTGAGGACTCCAACTTTCTCTTCCCAGTGTGGGCTGTCACCCAGAGGGCACTGTCTCCTAGTCTACCCGCCTACCAGCCATTGTGTTTGCTCATCCTCCATACTCCGCCCGGTTTTTCTGCCGGATCCTGGGTCTCCTTGTGACACCTCCTCGTGACACTGTCTTTGCCCATGTCCCTTAGTCTTCTTTCTCCTTTTTTTTAGTTCTACCTGTTTATTACCCATCTCCCTCCACCCACCTCATGCTTGCATGCTCAGTCATGGGGACCCCATGGACTGCATCCCACCAGGCTCCTCTGTCCATGGACTTTTCCAGGCAAGAATACTGGAGTGGGTTGCCATTTCCTTCTTCAGGCTAGTCTTCTCTCTTAAGGCTCTGTGTCATTCTACCCTTCACTTTTCTGTAACCCTGTCCACAACTGTCTGTCTGTCCCTTCCCATGTTTACTCACCTTGTATACATCAAAATTGTCTATGACAGCATCAAAACAAGTGTACAGGTCGTTGAGCAGGGTCACCACCTGGAAGAAAAGAGCATCCACAAGGGGTGAGGAGTAAGGGGCCCCACCTGGGCTCAGGTGGAAAATGCAGACCCAGAAGGCAGACCTGTGGGATGGAAATGAGAAGCCAAGCACACCTGGCTGCTCTCACCCCTGTAGCTGTGCCTGACTTACCTGCATGGGCGTGCTCTCTGCTGATAGGGCTGTGAAACCCACGATGTCACTGAAGTAGATGGTGACGCTGTCAAAGGCTTCGGCCTGGACCGTCTCCCCACGCTTCAGCTGCTCAGCCACTGAGCTGAGGGCCAGGGACAGGGGCAGGATCAGAAGATGAGCCGGGGCCAGGGCAGGGGTGGCGGGGGCACGAGGCGCAGGCACTCACTGAGGGAGAATCTGGTAGAGCAGGGCCTCGGCCTTGCGCTTCTCCTCCAGGTAGGCCTGGGTCCGCTCCTCCACCAGCTCCTCCAGGTTGTTGGCGTACTGCTCCATGCGTGACAGCAGGTTGTCCAGGATGTTGCTGCTGTTCTCCCTGAGGAGGGGGGTGGCGGAGGGGGTGGTGATCAGAGGGGAGCAGCATGCCCAACGCTGCAGTGCCCACCCCAGGCTCTCACCCTCCCCAGACTTAAGTTAGCTTATACTGCAGCAGAGTCCCTGGAGATGGTCAGGGTTGGGGGGCACAGCAGGATGGGAGTGCAGGGGAAGAGTGTAGGAAGAAAGTCCAACTCTTCCCTGAGTCCCCAGGGTCAAGTCTGAAGCTTCAGATGTATTGGCTCTTCTGCTCATTTTGTTGAACACAAGTAGGCTAGAAGGAGGTGGAGGAGATAGAGGGCTTCCCAGGTGGTGCTAGTGATAAAGAACCCACTTGCCAATGCAGGAGACCCAGGAGACGAGGGTTCGATCCCTGGGTCGGGAAGATCCCCTGGAGGAGGGCATGGCAACCCACTCCAGTATTCTTGCCTGGGAAATCCCATGGAGGGAGGAGCCTGGCAGGCTATACAGTCCATAGGATCTCAAAGAGTCAGACACGACTGGAGTGACTTAGCACACATGCACACAGAGGAGGTAGAAAGGAACAGGGATCAATTGAGAAGAGTGAGGGCACAGACTAGCTAAGGGGTGTGCCTGGAGGAACCGGCCCCCATAGAGCACACTGGGAAAGGGGATCAAAGGATGGGTGGGAGCTCCCATGGAGGACAGAGAGGCAAAGGGAGGAGGTGCAAGGCCATTTACTCTGCTTACCAGTGAAGACTGTGGAGCAGGGGCCAGGGAGGACACTGGTATGAAAAGTGGGTGGCTGTGGGGACAACTGGGTCCCACAGTATTCACAGAGGGGGCTGCGGGGCTGTGGTGGGCTGGAGCAGGCTATGTCTGGGGGGCTGTGCATGGGCTCTGCCACCCACCACAGGGATAAGACTTAAGCATGGGATACACAGTGGCTGCCGTGGGTGGAGGAGGCTGGGACAGCTCAGGACTAACGCCAGCGACCTGTTAAATTTTCGCAACATCAGGCGGATCTGCTGGAAGGGCGGCCGCTCCTGTGGGTCCTCAGCCCAGCAGCGCTGCATCAACTGCCCCAGTTCCTCCAGGTGACTCTGCAGGACCAGGGAGGGCCGGAAGGGGGGCTGCTCGCCCCGAGTCACACGCTCGATGATCTCTGTGTGGTTGCGGGGAGAGAGGATGAGGGATGGGTTCAGCCTGGGGTCTGTTGAGTAACGAGGTGGGGAAGCCCAGGACCAGAGCAAGGGCTGGGGAAGCCCCGCAGGGACCTGGGCCAGCCGTGCTTGGGGTCACTGGCCACAGTGGAGGAGAAGGGGGCAGTGTTTCCAGGGTTCCCTCTCTCTCAAGCTGGGGTCAGTGGAGTGTGGCGGCATTAGGGGAAAGTGTGGTCCTCTCACCTTTGGGACTGAGGTCCAAACCTTCCACGTGGAAGGCGCCACTCCTCAGGGCAATCTCCTGAAGGATGATCCCAAAGCTGTACACATCACCAGCCTGGGAGCCCCGGGCAGGGGGCGAGGCCATTCGCAGGAGCTCAGGGGCTGTCCACAACTTTTCTGTGGGTCAGAGGTCAGGAGTCACAGGGTGAAGGGCCCCAAAGCTAAGGGGTGACGGGAAATAAGGAAGTGGCTGGGCTGATCTGGAGACAAAACAGGGGGTGCTAGAGCTAGAAGCGGCTTGAGACAACTTCGTCTGACTCGGCTTTCTACTGATGATGAATTGAGCTGGGAGTCAGGAAAGGTGGGCCTGAGCCCATCGCAGGCCAGGGCATTGGTCTCCCCATCGGGATGTGCTGGCTGTAGGGGTTAGGGGTCAGAGTCATGCGGGGCTCACTGGCATAGAGGGTGTGTCCTTGCTCTGGCTCTGGATCCCTGAAGCTCTCCAGCCCGTAGTCGGTGATCTTGAGCACAAAGCGCCCATCTACCACGCAGTTGGATGACTTGAGGTTCCCATGGGAGCAAATGGCTCCATTGTGTAAGAACAGCATACCCTGGGAAGTTTGGGGAGGCAGGGGTCTGAGTGGGACCTCCAACCAGGGCCAGAGAAGAGGCCTGCCTGGCCCCTCACCCCACACCCAGTGGGCTATACCCGACCTACCTTGACAATGTCATTGGTGAGCGAGTACCGGAACATCCAGTCCAGGGTGATGCTCTCATTCTCCAGGATGTCCTGCAGGGCAGTGAGAGTCAGCCCCGTACCCTGCATGCGCCCCCAGGAGGAGGAGTGCAGGGGTCCCGCTGACATAAACTGGCAGAAGAGAACAAAGCTTCCTATTTACTCTGGTGCCACCACCCTCCCCCACTTCCATTTTACAGATGGGGAAAATAAAGGTCAGAAAAAAGGAGAGGCTTGCGCTTATAGTCAGTCAAGGGCGGACTCAGGGCTGGACCCAGGTGTCCTGACACTCCCTTGTCACCCTCACCTGCAGGCTCCCACGGGGACAGTACTCTGTGAGGATACAGATGTTGGGGGGATCAGTGCAGGCTCCCACAAACCTGGTCAAGTGTTCATTTTGTACATCCCGCATCTGCAGGCGAGAGCCACCATCAGAGCCTGGCAGAGACCTCACTCCGCACCAAATCGCCCCTACCCTCAGGGACCCCTCACTCATTCCTAAGTCCCGATGTATTCTCTCCAGACATTCTAGAGCTTCCCGTGATTCCCACTCTTGTTCGACAGAACCCGTCCCCATAATCCGCTCCCTATTCCCTCTGCCTCCTAAGCCCATCCAGCGGATCCCCTAGGAAATCTCCAGTAGCCCTTCTCCCACCTGTGATTCTACTCACAACGTCAAGGGCCCCCCCACGGCTCTAGTGCCCGCCCTTTCCTAGGATACGCTGTGGTCCCTCCATGCCGCTTCTGTTGGCCAACCTCCCCGTATCCCCAGATTCTTCCCCAGGCCACTGCCTCCCTCCCTCCCTCCGCACATTACATGCTTCAGCTCAAACAGGACTTCCCGTGTCAGCTCAATGCGTTTCCGGTTCACACGTTTCACAGCCACGAGGTTGCCCTGAAAAAGGAGTGGAGGTGGTCACTGTGAGGAAAGAGCCCAGCACTGGGAACCCCACCGCTCTGACAGCCCACCACTGCCCTAAGACCCTCCCCAGTCCTCCATCAGAGCACAACCCTGCCCCAGCCGGAGGACCAGTGGTCTTACGCAGACTTACCTTGTAATACGCTGTCTTGGCAAAGATTTGGAATTGGCCCTCTGTGGTCAGTAAGGAGCCATAATTGGAGCCTCTCTGAAGGGGTGGAGTGCAGGAGGGATGGTCAGCCAGTGGGCCTAGTTCTCCATCCCGGCTGGCTGAGCTCTGCTCTTCACTACCCTGCCTTATCTTTGTGTCACCCTGCCTCATCCTGTCATCCAGCTCAATGTGTGGAATTTCAGCTCATCCTGAAATCCTTTCCTCATTTACTTACTTTTTAAAAAACAAGATTTATTGGCGTGTAGTTGCTTTACAGTGTTGTGTCGGACCCTGTTGGACCGCAAAGTGAATCAAATGTATGTACACATCTATCCCTTCTTTTTCAGATTTCTTTCCCGTTTAGGTCACCACAGAGCATTGACTAGAAGTTCCCTGTGTTATTCAGTAGGTTCTCATTATTTACTTGTAAAAAAATGTATTTTCACATATGCTATCACTGACCTGTAAGGGAGGCTCTGTAGATGTCATCATTATCTGAGATGGTCTCAGAGAGGGTATGTGACTTGCCCAAGGTCACATAGCAAGTGAAGGCAGAGCTGGGACAAGAATCTTGCTTTCTACCCTAACTCGTCAGGTGCTAACCCCCATATCCGTACCTGGCTCAGCCCCCTTCTCCCCAGTAGTGGAGTCCTTACCCCGCTCAGGGTCAGCCGGCTGCCTGCACTCCGGAGATGCCTCTCAAGGCTACTGGGCTGCAGGTCCTCCCAGCGCACGCGCCACAGCTCTGAGGCCAGTTCCTTCTCCAGCTGCATCTTCCTGGGGCACGAAACCTGCACCTGAGCCCACGTCTGAGCTCCTGACCCAGGGCGGGGGTACTCAGCAGCCCCTCCTCAGAGCCCTGGGATCTCTGCAGGAGCTGAGAGATGGGTGGGGCAGTTACAGCCTCTCGGCTCGGAGTCAGGAGGCTTGGGTGAAATTCTGCCTCACTGGGGACCTTGAGGTAGTCATTTCACTTCTCTGAGGCTCATGTTCACGTCTAAATGTCCTCATGTGGAAACTGGGGATCTTGACATTTATTTCAAAGCATTGTTATAAGAATGAAAAGAAATGTGTGTGGAAGTGCCTGGCACACAATTTATGCTCAAACAGCCCTGATTTTCTTCTCTCCCTCCTTGCTTCCCTCTGTCATCAACTTTTCCTGCACCTGTCAGCCTCCCACCAGAAGGCAGGAGTGAGTCTTCCTTATCTCTCTTCTCTGCTCTGGGTTCAGCCCCTGGTACATGGCCGAGCCATCATCCTTGGTCAGCTAATATGGGTCCAACACATTGCTTCCCATCTGGTCTGTACAAACAGGAAGGGAGGATAGACCAGCCTCAGCTCAGAACCCACATCCTATGATGCTCCAAAAGATCTGCTCCTTCTTGGATCTCCCAGATCCTCCTTGGCCACTCCTATCTCTGGTGCCTCCTTAAGTCTCCTGCATTGGCAGGGGGGTTCTTTACCACTAGCACCACCTGGGAAGCCCTTTCCCCTCCTTCTTTGATGGAGGGCTTTTTAGTCTCTTTTCTCCCCCATATCCCTGGGCTTTGCTGTGCTGTCCCTTCACTCCTCCCTCTCCACTCCGGGCCCCTGCCACCTCCTCTGCTACTGGTTCTCCAGGCCTTCCAGCCTCAGTCACCACCCTCATCCCCAGGCTCACCTGTATATGAAGAAGGAGACGATCAGGATGCTGAGAAGGGAGAGGCTCCCCACCAAAGCCAGCACCTCCAGGGTGGAGAAGTGGTCTACAGAGGAGGACCGAGTTGCAGCAAGAGAGATATGAGACAGACATTGGACAGGAGAAAGAACTTTTTTATGTATAATTTTTTTTTTTTTTTGGCTGCCCTGCATGGCATGCAGGATCCTCTCCTGACTGAGATTTGAACCCATGCCTAAAGTGGAAGCATGGAGTCCTAATCACTAGACTGCCAGGGAAGTCCCAGCACTTTTTAATATTTAATCAGTGAACTCAGATGGTGGACGAAGGAACAAAAACGGCAGGCGGAGTCTCTGTGGGAAACCCTCAGTGCCAGAGAGCAGCACCTATTCGACCCCCTGAACAGGAAGCATGCAGTGTCTCCAGAATGGAGGCCAGGAAGGCAAGGGGCAGTCACCTTGGTTGCAGGCTGGGTCCTCATTGTCAAAGCCGCACTTGGGGACATCAGGAGGTGGATACCCCAGGGGCCAGTTCAGTTTGCGCCCTGACATGGTCACCAGTTCTTGGGAAGTCCCATTGAAGTTCAGAACAACCTATGAGAGGGCAGGAGTGGTGGGCGGGCAAGGGCCCTTGGTGAGGCCTCCTATCCGGGAAGCAGTCCTGCCCGCCACCTACCCCGCCTCCGCTGCCAGAGACTGAGTCTGCCCTGTCAGCAGTTCACTGAGCCCCTGGCGTGACTGGATACAGAGAGCCTCATACCCACGCCCCATGTTATCAGAATGGACAAACTTGACAATGACTTAAGCGCTTCTATATTCTGTATAGAATCACAGTCCCACACTCAGGAAGTTTGTAATCCAGGATTGAAGCACCCAGGAAATAGGAAAAGGCAGTGTTTTCAGTCCACATTCCCAGGCCTAAACCATATACTCCTCCTTCTGAGTATAGCCTGTCTCTGCTGGGAGGGGATCCTGCCTCCCTTCAGAGACATGGGGCTTGCTGAGGGCAGGGTTGTGTTCCCTACTTACACATGGGCTCCCCAAGGACAACACCCAAGTCCCTATCCCTCTGGTTGTTCCTCCAGATTGGCTGGATCGCTTTTATCCAGGGTTCGCTCTTATACACAGAGGTGGGAAGGTGAGATGTCACTCCCAGTTGGCACTGCCTTCTTGGGGGCACAACCTTACCCTGAAGGCGCCAGTGTGAGGATCCATATCCCAGAGGGAGAAGTCAGTCTCCCGGTCTCCATTGCTGTCCATTTTCAGGTATCCTGTCACACCTGGGGGTATGGAGGATGATGGCTGTGTTTTGAGAGTGAAAGTTCAAGGACTCCAGACCTCATCTCCACCTTTTGATCTTGTCTGTCTTGCCCTCCGAATACACACACACACACACACACACACATACACACACATAATAAAAGAGACAGACATGTCCTCAGCAGGAATGACTGGTGTTGGGACTTAAGAAGACTTGTAATGACACTAGGGAGATGGGGAAGAAAGCCTAAAGGCCGCTTGGAGGAGAGGAAGAGACTGGCGTGTGTAAGGACTACCTGCACTGCAGGCCCAGAGGCTTCTTGTTGCCTCCTGCCTGGGGCGCCCCAGGGTAGCCTATTCCTGCCACCTGCAGTCCCTGACCTTGGAAGCTTCGGTTCCACATCCGCTGAGTGATGCCCTCCCCATCGGTGACAGCTCCCCCGTGTGCTAGAGTCTCCGTCACCGCCTGGATGTAGAGCAGGAGCCCATCGTGGAAGGACGCTGGGATGGTGTTCACCTGCAGGGGCAGAGAGGGCTGGGCTGGTGGGGGGAAGTATGAGGGGTGCAGAATGGGGTGCTGCGGGGCAGGGAATGGGAGGGAATGGGAACTTGGAAGAGGATGGGCGAAAACAACCCTACCCATGTACGTACAGAGAGATTTCACTACTTATAAGACACATCTGTATACACCTGCTAGGCACATGGGGCAGGACGTATCATCCTCATTTTACTGATAAAGATTTGAGGTTCAGAGGTTGAACAATTGTCAGTGCCGCCCTCCATCATCAGGAGAGATGGGGAGCAAAGGGAAGGGAGAGAAGGGCAGATCGGGAATAGGGAGGCTGAGAAAGTGGGGTAGAGACCAGCAGAGGGCTGTGGAGTGGAGATTCGGGGTCCACATCACCCAGGACCGCCTCCTACCAGGCCATCCTCCATGGTGAAGTTGAACTGCTCAAGGGCCAAGCGTTTTAGCTTCTGTAGGAATTCCAAGTACTCGGGATTATCCGGCTCTTTATATGTAATGATTTTGGCAGCCTGAGGAGGAGTCAGTGGAGAGGGGAGAGCTGGTTGGATGCTGACTCTGGTCCTCCCTGTATCCTGAGTGCCCACCTCCCAGAGTTGCACCTCTGCTTAGCTCAAGGTCAGATTGGACCCCATGTCCTGCATGAGGTGCTGCCTGCATCAAAGCAGGGAATGAACTGGAATGGCATTTCTAAGTCCTAATGGTTGACAGGATGTGAACATTATCCCACCTCAAGGGCATTCTCTCATATTTTTAGCCTCCTAGTTCTGCAGTCTTCCGACCCTCTATGTACCCGTGGCCCCAGCCCCCTGTCCTTCTGTCACCTAACTCCCTACAAGCACCAATAACTTCTTTTCTGGAATCCTTTCAGACACTGAGGCACCCAGGACCCAGAAACGATGTGCCAGCAACCCAGAGCCCCACAGCCTGGGCTTCCAAGCTGGACCCTCACCTGAAAGGCCTGGTGGGCACTGACATCCTGCCCATCTCCTCTCTCCCAGGGCCTGCGGGGAGCAAGGCCGTGTGCACCTTGCAGGCTTTGCCCAAAGAGGTCCAGGTGGAAGAAAACATAGTTGTCCCCACTCAGGCCAGCTTCCAGGGCCAGAAGCATGAGGGCTCTGAAGGTATCCGGCGAGCTGCAGATGTAGATAACTGGGGGAGAGAGAGAAGCCAGGGAAGCCAGGGTGTCAGGGAATGGAGGAGAAACTGAAGCGGGGGCACCCAGGGGAGGAAGTTCAGAGACCCTGCGGTGGTTAAGTGGAACTCCCGGCTCAGTCTAGGCTAAGCAGGAGAAAGACAACAGAGAAGGCGGTGGGAGGGGGAGGAAGAGGGAGGCCAGACAGGGAGAGCAGGAATAGTGGAGCTGATGGTGGGGAAGGTGAGGGTGGCGCAGGGAGAGCAGGGGAGGGCCAGCTGGAGAGGGGCCTGGAAGACGAGAGGGCAGATGGAGCTCCGGGAGGAGAAGCTGGAGCAGGAAGGCGGCTGCTGGGAAAAGATGGGAAATGGGGGAGAAAAGAGGGCTAGGAACTAAGCCGGGGCCCCACTAGGTGTCAGGGTGGTAGCTGGAGGCTTTTTTACCTCTGTTAAATTAACTCCGGAGGAATCGGTGGGAAGGAGGCGAGGGAGTGGGGAGGTGAGAATCGAGGCGAGCCTAGGAAGAGAGGGGGCCATGGAGAAAGACAGGGAAATAGAAACTCAGAGGTGGACGGGGCGGAGGAGGCCGAGGCAGGAGTGAAGGGCCCAGAGGAGGAGACGTTTGGTGCAGCCAGGAGAGAGGTCACGTCCCGGGGAAGGCCCGGAGGCCGAGCGGCCAGACGGGTGTGCCCTGCCTATACCTCGGCCTTTACGCCGCACGGTGCGCAGCAGCATGGCGTAGTGGTCGCGGTCTCCCTCGGCGAATTCCAGGTGGTCCACCGTGATGTTGAGGCGGTCGCGAACCCGCATGTACAGACCCTCCACCACGAAGAAGCAGGGCTGGTCGCTCCCCGGCTGGTAGGCGTACAGCACAAGCGCCTGGCGCTCCCAGCCCAGCCGTCGGTGCAGCGCCGCCACGAAGTCGCCCAGCTTGGCGTGGCTGGGTCCCGCGCGGGTGGTCAGCGCGTACTCGTCCTTGGCTCCGAAGCCCACGGCGGGGGCGCCGGCGGTCAGCAGCGGCACCCGCCAGTGCGCGGTGAAGCGGCCCACGGGGGCGGCGGCGTACACGCAGCCGGGGCCCAGGAACACCGCGGGGCTGTGCTCCCACTTGAGGTCCACGGCGGCCAGGGGCGCGGCGGTGTCGGAGCAGACGCCCAGCGCGCTCTCGCTGCTGCCCAGCACCGTGCGGACTGTCCAACCCGGCAGCAGGTCCGGCCGCGCCTTCACCCGGGCCAGGGCCAGCTCCACCGCCGGTCCCACGCGCGCCCAAGACCACGGGTACGAGGTGTTGGTCAGAGGCAGCACCACGGCCACCGTCAGGTTGCCAGCGTAGCTGCCCGGGAGCAGTAGCAACGGCGGCAGGAGCAGAAGCAGGCGCAGGCGGGCGCCGGAGGGGCGCCCGGGGCGCGGCATGGCCTCAGCGGGCACCGTGGTGGGCGAGCGCTCCCACCATGGCCTCAAGCGTCCACTCCGGCTCAGCGGCCGGTACTGGGCACCGGGAGCGCCCCTGTGGGAGGGAAGAGGGGCGGAGCGGGGGCGCTCACCCGGAGCACGCTGCCCCCTCTAGCTGCGACAGTCCGCGCCGGGAGCGCCAGGGGCGCGCGACCTAGGGGTGTGCCCAGGGCTCTGCGGAGCAGGTGGGTGCGAGGAGAGCGCGGGGGCCGAGAGGACCCGAGTGTGAACCACAGGGGGTGTGTGTGTGTGCGTGCGTGTGTGTGTGTGTGTGCGTCTGTTAGGAGAGAGAAAGAGAGAGCGCGAGCGAGCGCTCGGTGGAGAAGGATGGGAGAGAGGGCGCCGGGGAGTTAAAGGGGAGTGTGAGTGTTTGTATGTGTGCCTGAGCGCTTGGCCCAGGGAGTGTGCCAGAAGGGGCGTCCGGCCGGCCCAAGTCTCCGACAGTCCGAGGGGAACTGGGGAGGACCCAAGCCAAGCTCCGAACCCTCCCTCCCGGCCGCTTCCCCTCCCAGACTCCGAGACCGTAGAACCGAGCCTGGATCTTTAACTCCTTCCTCCCCGCCCCGAAGTCGCGGACTCTCCCGAGCCTCTCAACCCGCGCGGTTTCCTCTAGATCCTCTTCCCCCTTCTCGGCGGGCCAAATGTGTTTCTCCTCCGAGAAGCGGTACCCGCAGAAGGGGCTCCCTCACGGGGATGGGAAGAACAGAGATGTAGGGAAGTAACAGCGTGCCTCTTGCGCCCCACCTTGTCCCTCTCCTCCTACCTGACTCCGTCCCGGGAAGAAAGAGGTGCAGGTTTGGGATCTTAGCCGGAAAAGGTGTGAGTGTTTGGTTGTGTGCTAGGTTGTGGGGCAGGAGAGTGACGGTTTCTGGAAAAGAAATTAAAGTAGTTGAATCCAGGGTCCCGTGACCACTCTATCTAGGATGTCACCCACCCCCCAGCTTCCAGACAGAGCGGCTGAGCGGAGAAAAAGGACCAGGTGGACGGCGGAGTTAACTCTTTAGTTCCCAAAAGGCCGTAGGAACGGGAGGGAGAGCTGGTGGGTGGCCGCTGAAGCGAAGAGGTGTGACCTCAGGGCCGCTGCCGGCGTGTGCGTTTGCTTTGTCTTAAAGAGGATTATTAAAGTGAGATTTGTCGGGACGGTGGCAGACAGTGTTGGAAATGACAAGCGGAGGCGTATATTGGGGAGTGTTTGGGGGGCCCTTGACGGCTGGGCCGGGGGCAGGACAGCTGTGAAATCAGTCTGCCCTCTAGTGGCCAGAAGAAGTCATTGGCGGTATTGCGCGCCAACCTCTGAAAACTGCCTCAGTTCAGTTCAGACCAGTCGCTCAGGACCAAAGATCTGCAAACTTGTACACTGTAGACTTTCAAAGGACCTAGTACATGTCAAGCACCAACTAGATGCTGAAGGCATAAATATGAAGATTCTGTGTGTGTATATTTGTCCTTGCTGTTGTTCTGTCACTAAGTCATGTCCGAATCTTTGCCACCCCAGGGACTAAAGCACACCAGACTCCTCTGTCCTTCACTATCTCCTGTCCATTCAGTCGGTGATGCTATCTAACCATCTCATCTTCTGCCACCTCCTTCTCCTTTTGCTTTCAGTCTTTCCCAGCAGTAGGCTCTTCACATCAGGTGGCCAAAGTACTGGAGCTTCAGCTTCAGTCCTTCCAATGAATATTCAGGGTTGATTTCCTTTAGAATTGACTGGCTTGATCTTCTTGCTGTCCAGTGGACTCTCAAGAGTCTTCTCAAGCATCACAGTCTGAAAGCATCAATTCTTCAGCGCTCAGCCTTCCTTATGCTCCAACTCTCACATCCATTCATGACTACTGGAAAAACCACAACTTTGACTATATGGACCTTTGTTGGCAAAGTAATGTCTCTGCTTTTTAATATGCTGTCTAGGTTTCATAGCTTTCCTTCCAAGGATCAAGTGTCTTTTAATTTCATGGCTGCAGTCATCGTCCATAGTGATTTTGGAGCCCAAGAAAGTAAAATCTGCCACTGTTTCCACTTTTCCCCATTCTACTTGCCATGACGTGATGGGACCAGATGCCATGATCTTAGTTTTAATCGTGTTGAGTTTTAAGCCAACTTTTTCACTCTCCTCTTTTACCCTCAGCAAGAGGTTCTTTAGTTCCTCTTCACTTCCTACCATTAGAATGGTAGTATCTGCATATCTGAGGTTATTGATATTTCTCCTGGCAATCTTGATTCCAACTTATGATTCCTCCAGCCTGGCATTTCACATGATGTGCTCTGCATAGAAGTTAAATAAGTAGAGTGACAATATGCAGGCTTGTTGTACCCCTTTCTCAATTTTGAACTGGTCTTCCCTGTCTGATTCTAACTGTTGCTTCTTGACCTGCATTCAAGTTTCTCAGGAGACAGGTGAGGTGGTCTGGTATTCCCATCTGTTGAAGAATTTTCCACAGTTTATTGTGATCCACACAGTCAAAGGTTTTAGTGTAGTCAATGAAGCCAAAATAGATGTTTTTCTGGAATTCTGTTGCTTTCTCTATGATCCAGTAAATGTTGGCAATTTGATCTTTGGTTCCTCTACCTTTTCTAAATCCAGTGTGTACATCTAGACTTCTCCGTTCACAGACTGCTGAAGCCTAGCTTGAAGGATTTTGAGCAAAACCTTGCTATCATGTTAAATGAGCCCAATTGTACAGTAGTTTGAACATTCTTTGGTGTTGGAATGAAAACTGATCTTTTCCAGTCCTGCGGCCACTGTTGAATTTCCCAAATTTGCTGACATCTTGAATCCAACACTTTCACAGCATCATCTTTTAGGATTTGAAATAGCACAGCTGGAATTCCATCACCTCCACTAGCTTTGTTTGTAGTGATGCTTTCTAAGGTTCACTTGACTTCACACTCTGAGAAGTCCAGCTCTTGGTGAGTGACCACATCATCGTGGTTATCCCAGTCATTAAGACCTTTTTTGTATAGTTCTTCTGTGTATTCTTGCCACCTCTTCATCTCTTCTGCTTCTGTTAGGTCTTTACTGTTTCTGTCCTTCATCATGCCCATCCTTGCATGGAAAGTTGGCTTGATATCTCCAATTTTCTTGAAGAGCTCTCTAGTCTTTCCCACTCTATTGTTCTGCTCTATTTCTTTGCACTGTTCATTTAAGAAGACTTTCTTATCTCTCCCTGCTATTCTCTGTAACTTTGCATTCAGTTGAGTTTATCTGTCCCTTTGTCCCTTGCTTTTTCGTGTCTCTTCTTTCTTCAGTCATTTATAAAGCCTCCCCAGACAACCACTTTGCCTTCTTGCATCTCTTTTCCTTTGGGATAGTTTTGGTCACTGCCTCAAGTACATGTTATGAACCTCTGTTCATAGTTCTTCAGGCACTCTGTCAGATCTAATCCCTTGAATCTATTTGTCACCTCCACTTTATAATCATAAGGGATTTGATTTAGCTCATACCCGAATGACCTAGTGGTGTTTCCTACTTTCTCCAATTCAAGTCTGAATTTTGCAATAGGGAGCTCATGATCTGAGCCACAGTCAGCTCCTGGTCTTGTTTTTGCTGACTGAATAGAGCTTCTCCATCTTTGGCCGCAAAGAATATAATCAATCTGATTTTGGTATTGACCATCCGGTGATGTCCATGTCCATCTCTTGTGTTGTTGGAAAAGGGTGTTTGCTATGACCAGCGTGTTCTCTTGACAAAACTCTGTTAGCCTTTGCCCTGCTTCATCTTGTACTCCAAGGCCAACTGAAAGTGAAAGTATTAGTAGCTCAGTTGTGTCCAACTCTTTACGACCCCATGGACCGTTAAAATGCCCACCAGGCTCCTCTGTCCATGGAATTCTACAGGCAAGAAAACTGGAGTGGGTAGCCATTCCATTCTCAAGGGGCTCTTCCCCACCCAGGACTCCTGCATTAAGGGCAGATTCTTTACCATCTGAGCAACCAGGGAAGCCACTCTGAGGCCAAACTTGCCTGTTATTCCCAGTATCTCTTGAATTCCTACTTTTACATTCCAATTCCTTATGATAAAAAGGACATCTTTTCTGGTGTTAGTTCTAGAAGTTCTTGTAGGTTTTCATAGAACCCGTTGACTTCAACTTCTTTGGTATCAGTGCATAGACTTGGATTACTGTGATACTGAATGGTTTGCCTTGAAAATGAACAGACATCATTCTGTTATTTTTGAGGTTGCACCCAAGTACTACATTTTGAACTCTTCTATTGACTATGAGGGTTACATACTTCCTTTCTTCTAAGGGTTTCTTGCCCACAGTAGTAGATATAATGATCATCTGAATTAAATTCGCCCATTCCCATCCATTTTACTTCACTGATTCCTAAGATGTCAATGTTCAGTCTTGCTGTCTCCTGTCATCTTGACATCCAATTTACCTTGATTCATGGACCTAACATTCCAGGTTCCTATACAGTATTGTTATTTACAGCATCAGACTTTACTTTTACCACCAGACACATCCATAACTGAGTGTTGTTTCCACTTTGGCCCCGTCGCTGCATTCCTTCTGGAGCAATTAGTAATTGCCCTCCACTCTTCCCCAGTGGCATACTGGACACCTTTGACCTAGGAAGCTCATCTTCCAGTGTCATATCTTTTTGCCTATTCATACTGTTCATGAGGTTCTTGCAACAAGAATACTGGAAGGGCTTGCCATGTCCTCCTCCGGGGGACCACATTTTGTCAGAACTCTTCACTATGCCCCATCTTTCTTGGGTGGCCCCGCACAGCATGTCTCATGGCTTCACCGAGTTACACAAGCCCCTTCACCACAACAAGCCTGTGATCCATGAAGGGGCTGGGAGGTTGAGAAAGTTATTCTGTACAGAGAGAGCAGAATACTGAAGTATGTTTCCTACATATTTAGGAGAATTTTGAATATTGTTATGGTCTAGAGCAAACAGTAGCCCACGGACCAACTTCAGATGGCAGGCATGTTTTATCTCACCTGTCCTCTCGCTCTCTCTTCCTCTCTTGGAATTGACCAAGAATGTGGGCAATTAAATTACACACACACACACACACACACAACTTGTGTGTGTGTAATTTAATTGCCCACATTTTTATATCAGCAGGTGGCACATGAATATTTGGACTTCTGACTTGTCTTAAAATATTGGAGAGCTGGTAATATAGATTCTGCATCTGTCTATGAACAGTCATCTGAAACCAAGGATCCAATATTTCTTTGAGATGAGTCTAGCTCATCACAGTCCCTATACATCGTGGTGACTCATTTGCATCACTGGCTGCAGCACTAGTGTATGTTTTCAACCCTGATCTAAGACGTAAGGTATTTGGGTGTAAGAGTGACTGAGGAGGAGAGGCAAGAAAAGGCAGTGGCGGGTGGATAATGTAAGCTTTGTGCGATAGGCGTGTCTTTATGCTAAAGGGAGGACTCCAGAAGCTATAGAGGTAGATAGGAGACAGGGAAATAAAAAAATAAAAAATAAAACAGTTTTACTGAAGTATATCTGTTATACCATAAACTGTACATTTGTAACATATATTACGATTTGATGAGCTTGGACATACACATATGCTGGTGAAACCATCACCACAACATCAAAGTAAAACACATTTTCATCACCTCCAAAAATTTCCTTGTGTCCTTTTGTGTGTGTGTGTGTAAGAACACCTAACATGAGATCTACCCTTTCAACAAAATTTAAAATGTATAATGTGGTCTTGTTCATTATAGGGTGATATTTTGTAAGTAGAACCAATTGGAATTCAGGAAAAGAAGGCAGCATACAAATAACTGAAGTCTAGGCAACGTTGACCCATTAGTTGAGAAGCTGAAAGGTTTTGGGGGGAAGATGACTATTTTAGTTTATTGGTTTTGAGATGCCTGTAGATACCCAAGTGGAGGTATCCAATAAGCCATTGAAATAGTGGAAGTGGAACTCAGGAGAACTAGACTAGAAATCTAACTTAGTAATTGAGCTTCCCTTTTATCCACGGTGGCTTAAATAATTTGTCCAACCCTCAAGCTGAGCTGAAGATAACTAAAAAATGGTAGATGAAATGCTTTTGAAAATCAACAATCTAGGAAGACAGTGAAAGCATGAAAGGACAGGAAAGCAGGAGACCAGAGGCCTTTTCCCCCTGGAGTCATTTGCTGATCCAAAATTGGTGGCAGACCATTATACAGAGTGAAGTAAGCCAGGAAGATAACATTGCAGCATACTAACACATATGGAATTTAGAAAGATGGTAACGATAACCCTATATGCAAAACAGAAAAAGAGACATAGAAGTACAGAACAGACTTTTGAACTCTGTGGGAGAAGGTGAGGGTGGGATGTTTCGAAAGAACAGCATGTATATTATCTATGGTGAAACAGATCACCAGCCCAGGTGGGATGCATGAGACAAGTGCTCGGGCCTGGTGCACTGGGAAGACCCAGAGGAATCGGGTGGAGAGGGAGGTGGGAGGGGGGATCGGGATGGGGAATACGTGTAACTCTATGGCTGATTCATATCAATGTATGACAAAACCCACTGAAAAAAGTAAATAAATAAATAAAGGAGAAATTGGAAAAAAAAAGAAAAGAAAAAACAAACAAACAAAAAAAAACAAAATTGGTGGCAGAAAATAGGCTACATGGGGCAAGTGAGACAGAAGGTTGGAGTCCAAATGTCCCCAAAGATGATCACCCGGGTAAACCATCTTCCTATTTAGGGTTAGGATCCTGAAAGGCTGCTCTCTTAGGGGAAACCCAGGAATAGGGGAAACCGGAAGTAAACAGAAAATCCAGTCTTGAAATAGTCAAAAGCCCAAACTTAAGAACCAACTGATGGGTTTAAGAGCAAGTTAGACTCAAGTGAGGAGTAAGTAATGAATTGGAAGAAAGCAAAGAAGAAACCACTCAGAATGAAGCATGGACAAAAAGGAATGAAAAATATAAAAGAGGAAGTTAGGGGGAAAAAAAGAGGAGGTTGCAGGTATAAACGATATCATGAGAAAGTCTGGCTCACCTTTATTTGGAGCTAAGGAGGGAGGGAAATAATAGGGTAGAAGCAATATTTAAAGAGACAGTGGCTGAGAAACTTAAAAAATATATACCTCAAGTCACAGATTCAAGAAGCTCAACAAATCTCAAGATTAAAAATAATAATCCAAAAAAAAAATAATAATAATCCATGCTCGCTTCGGTAGCACATATACTAAAATTGGAACGATACAGAGAAGATTAGCATGGCCCCTGCGCAAGGATGACACGCAGATTCGTGAAGCGTTCCATAAAAACAAATAAATAAATAAAAATAAAAAAATAAAAATAATAATCCATACCTGGAACCATCAGAGTGAAACTGCAGGAAATAAAAGATTTGTCTCTCAGTCATGTCTGACTCCTTGTGACCCCATAGACTGCAGCACGCCAGGTTTCCCTGTTTTTCTCTGTCTCCTGTAGTTTGCTCAGACTCATGTTCCTTGAGTCGATGATGCTATCCAACCATCTCATTCTCTGTCCCCACTTTCTCCTTCTGCCTTCAATCTTTCCCAGCATCAGGGTCTTTTCCAATGAGTCGACTCATGTCCGACTCTGTGACTCCATGGACTACAAACTCCAGGCTTCCTAGTCCTTCACTGATTATGGTATTAGGATCATAATTAAATCCATTAGTGAGTACCTGGCATCACTTATTTGTCATTGAAAATATTTACTGTATAATACAATTTGCTGGATGTGAGAGTGTAATTGAAAAAGTTTTGGTCTTACTTTTAAATCTAAAACAAATTAGTTACTGTGTGACACTATGATTGTTGTTCAGTCGCTAACTCATGTCCATCTCTTTGCAATCCTGTGAACTGCAGTGCTCCAGGCTTCCCTGTCCTTTACTATCTCCTGGAGTTTGCTCAAATTCATGTCTATTGAGTCGGTGATGCTATCTGACCACCTCATCCTTTGCTTCCCTCTTCTCCTTTTGCCTTCAATCTTTCCCAGCATCAGGGACTTTTCCAATGAGTCTGATCTCCACATCAGGAGGCTAAAATATTGGAACTTCAACTTCAGTTTCAGTCATTCCAATGAGTATTCAACGTTAATTTCCTTTAGCATTGACTGGCTTGATCCCCTTGCAGTCCAAATGGACTCTCAAGAGTCTTCTCCAGCACCACAATTTGAAAGCGTCTATTCTTCAGTGCTCAACCTTCCTTATGATCCAATTGTTAAATTTGTATGACTATTGGAAAAACCATAGCTTTGACTGTAGGGACATTTGTCAGCAGAGTGATGTCTCTGGTTTTAATATGTTGTCTGGGTTTGTCATAGCTTCCCTTCCAAGGAGCAAGTGTCTTTTAATTTCATGACTGCAGGCATCATCCCCAGTCATTTTGGAGCCCAAGAAAATAAAATCTGCCACTGTTTCCACTTTTCCCCCATCTATTGGCCATGAAAGGATGGGACCGGATGCCATGATCTTTGTTTTTTGAATGTTGAATTTTAAGCCAGTTTTTTCACTCTCCTCTTTCACCTTCATCAGGAGGCTCTTTAGTTCCTCTTCGTTTTCTGCCATTAGAGTGGGGTCATCTGCATATCTGAGGTTATTGATATTTCTCCTGGCAGTCTTTAAAATCTTTAAAGACAATCAGAAAAAAGAGGGTTGGTTACTCTCAGAAGAGCAATCATTTAACTAACAACTCTTTTTTCACAGCAAAAATGGAAGCCATAAATAATAAAATAATATTGTAAATGTGCTGAAAGAAAATGACTTCCAGTTTGGAATTACATATCTAGAGAAAATGTCCTTCAAAAACAAAGGTGAACTAAAGATGTATTCAGAGAAGCTGAAAACAAGAAAGTTAGCCACCAGCAGAAGGGCACTAATTCTGAAGAAGGAGTATTATTCCATAGTGTTGCGGATACAGGAAGAAATAAAGAGCTTTAAAAATGGTAAATCTCAGTGACCATTGCCTTAGTAAGCATTAATGTCCTATGGGATTGAAAATATATATGGAATTTAAATTCTGTAAACATATACATCTACACTTAGCCAACAGAAACAATTGCATCTCACAAGAATCTTGTACAAAAATGGTCGTTGCAGCTTTATTCATAAAGGCTTCAAACTGGAAACCACCCAAATGTATTAGCTTGTGTCTCAGCCAGTCAGAGGTCCTGTATTCAACACAGGAGAATGGGTAAACAAACTGTGGAATATTTATGCAATGGAATGCTACTCATAATAAAAGGGAACAAATTGCTGACAGACGCAAAACTTCAGAAGAATTTTTAAATGGATCAAACAAAAGAAGTTAGACAGAAAAAGAGTACATAGGATGTGAGTCCTTTTATGTGAACAACAGCAAAAGTAATCTCTGATAATAGAAATTAGAATAGTGATTGCCTCTAGGAGAAGGGCAAAGGAGTATCAGTGAATTTTTTGAGGTGATAAAAATGTTTTATGTTAATCTGTGTGGTGGTTACCTGGGCAAAATATATTACTCACAATTAATCGAGCTGTAGACTTAAGGTCTGTGCATTCTGCTGTAGTAAATAATACACCAATATAGTACTTAAAGGAGTTACACAACAATATATACAATTCTGGAGGGAGAGATGGTGGTAAATGGAATTAAATTATTCTTGCATTTTTCTCGAGAAGGGAAAAGATTTTATAAAGTTAGACTTTGACAATCAAGGAGGCGCGTCATAATTTTTAGGGTAACCACTAGAAATGTAGAAACAGAGTGGGAACTCTCAATTGACAGAAGGAGGGAAGGAATAGTAAATAGTAATCAATACAAAAGAAGGCAAGGAGGATAAGTAGGATTATAGGAAGGACAAAAAGCACATAGTAATATGAATTGATGTAAATGCAACCACAGTACATCCATATACGTGGCTGTGAAACTTTGCATAAAGGTGGAATCTGCCAGAGAGGTTGTAGAATGAGGAAAGGAGAAAGGAGAGGAAACTGGACAAAAAATGGCAGGGGGCTGGTCCTTCTCTCCTGTCGTTTCCCTTGCCCTCCTTTTCTGAGCTCTCTTTCCAAAGGCTGTCTCCCTGTCCCTTCTAGTCCCTCACCATCAGTACTTTCCCTCTCTGAGTCAATCAACACACATACATACTCATATCCGTTTCTCCTGCCTCAAGAGTTTCTATGAACCACATCCAGACATGTAGTGTTCACAGTCACCTAAAATCCCTTCCTACATGATTTCGCTTGCTTTTTCCATTTCACTCGCAGATGGCAAAAACAGCTTTTAAAGGCTGCATTTTTGAGGGAGAAAAAGTAGGATTACGGTAGTTACATTTACTGAAGAAATTTAAAACAGAAAAACTGTCCCTGTCCCAGGAGAAAAAGAAAAACACGGCTAGCAGAGGATGGTTTCGATCCATCGACCTCTGGGTTATGGGCCCAGCACGCTTCCGCTGCGCCACTCTGCTTCCACAATTTCGTCTCTCTCAAGAATTATATAGTCAGGTCTCTAGATGTCAGCCATCGTAACTTCTTTACACAGCGCTCCCTAGTGTCTGCAAAAGGGCGTTAATGTCTAACCCGTTCTTATTGGCTAGTTACTGACATAGCAGGCCCTTTTCATTGGCTCAATAAACCGGTTTGCCAAAGCAAACCAATAGGCACAGGCAGCGGAGTACGGCGGGAGCCAATCGCGCTGGAGTTTGTTGGGACACGCCGGCAAGCTGCCTCTCCAGTTCTCGGGTCCCCAGAGGAAAGGGGCGGTTGGTGTGGCCTCCATTGTTCGGGATCTAGGACGCCATGAGGTAAGGGCTGTGGGGTGCCCTGGAGAGGTTTCAGGTATTCGACCGAAAACTTTAGGAAGTTGGTCCGAAAGGAGTCGGCGGACTGGAAAGGGCCATGTACCTGGGGGTTGCACGGAAACCTGGGAACTCCGGGTCTAAGAGATTGGGGGAGGTCGGGGGCAGTGGAGGCGGGGAAACTTGGCCGGGGATGGGGGGTGGGGCCCAGGAGTCGGGAGGCGGTTTCGACTGTTCGATCTCTGGGGGGGTTCAGATGAGGGGGTGTCTTCAGGTTCCGGGAGGAGCACCTCCACACCCCCTATTTGGACTGAGAAGGCTGGAACGTGTCTCATTCATCCTCAATGTCAGGCGCTTGACATACAGATACGCCTGATAGATGCTTTTACTACATTTACTGCAATCACATTAGTCTCCGAAGTATTAGGGTTGGCGGGACCCGGCAGTTATGGGGTGTTTCTTGTAGGGCTCTCTGAGCCTCGTCAGTATTTAATGTGATTTGATGTGATTCAGTTATTCAGTCATGGGGAGTGAGCCTGGACATTTGGAAGGTGTAGAAGTGTAAGTGAGAATGGGATCGTTTGGCTTCCAAAGGGAAGCGCAGAGCGATAGAGGTAGGCTAACTTGAAATCATATGCCCGCTATCGAGGAGATTGCTTCAACGAGGTGAAAACAAAGTTAAAATGTGTTAATAATGCATTTCTAGGGGTGACAGAGGCCGAGGTCGTGGCGGGCGCTTTGGTTCCAGAGGAGGCCCAGGAGGAGGGTGAGTGCCAGTTTTTAGCATCTCTGTGCCCGTTGGTTTCCGTTTCAGTCATCTAAATAGGAGTTTGGAGTGGAGTAATCTTACCTGCCTTGTTGAGATCCAGCTGTAGTTTAAAAGTATTCTTCTCATGCTCTCTTGATAAATGAGTTTGGCCCCATGATGTGAAGTCAATTTGATTTATGTGGTGAGTAATCTGGAATTGTTTTTCTGCTTTTTAGGTTCAGGCCCTTTGTGCCACATATTCCGTTTGACTTCTATTTGGTGAGTACCTTGGCCACTATTCAGTTGTTGTTTCTTGGAACCTGGCATTTCCCTGTTAATGAAGTCATACGGTAGTTGAAGTAGAAAAAGGGAGGTTTTGAGTCATCTGTGTTGGTATACATACAGAAACAGTGTAACCTGGGTGGGGAAGATAGTTCCTTCATTACAATTGACAGTAACATGATTATAATCTTTGGTCTGAACAGTTAATTGTATCACTGCCTTATCTGTTAATATAAGGGTAGTGAGAGCATAAGTGTTGTAGAATTGTCTCTTTTTGTGTGTTGTGGCAACAGCAAAATCTGTTGTATATTATTTTTGGTAAGTAGTATATAGTAGTTTATTTCTTGTCTAGTGTGAAATGGCTTTTCCCCGGGTCAAGCCAGCACCTGATGAAACTTCCTTCAGTGAGGCCTTGTTGAAGAGGAATCAGGACCTCGCTCCTAATTCTGCTGAACAGGTATATTCTGTTGGTTTTCTTCCTGAGATTTCATGAAGGAAGCTAGAGAAGTAAACAGTTACTTGGTGAGGTTACTGTTATCAGAGCCTGAACTCCATAAGTTTAATTATTTTTCATTGTGGGTAATTTTTCATTGTGGGTGAGTGTATAAACAGGTTACATGTGCATTCATATTATCACTGGGGAATCTGTCTTTGGGATCAAAAAGTTTTCTCTTCTGGCATATTCAAGGCTGGGAGGGTCAGGGTGTTCTCAGAATCCTGTGTAGGTGTTGATTCATCTCATATTGAAGGAATTGGGGAAAACAGTCAAACTTGATGAAAAGTTGCTTAGTGTTTCACCTGAGGGTATTTTTGTTTCCTGCTATCTTTCAGGCCTCTATCCTTTCCCTGGTGACAAAAATAAACAATGTGATTGACAATTTGATTGTGGCTCCAGGGACATTTGAAGTGGTAAGTTTTTGAAGATTTAGTCCTAGGAAAGGGAAGCCATGGTAGTGTGAAAGTTTCCTTGGTTCCTGTCGCTTAATTCTTCAGATGCTTATTCAAAGCCACTCTTGGAATGGGAAAGTACAGTGGAATTCCTTTGTAGTGCTGGTCTTGGGGACCAGATTCATCGTGATGAATCAGGCTTTTCATTGCTCATTTTGGGATATGATTTGAACTCTGCTACTTCCAAATCTGGGTAATAAGCTTCTCACTTCTAAGTTTTGTTTTTTCTTTCTTAAATCCCTTTTCCAACAGCAAATTGAAGAAGTCCGACAAGTGGGATCATATAAAAAGGGAACAATGACTACAGGACACAATGTGGCTGACCTGGTGGTGATCCTAAAGATTTTGCCAACATGTGAGTGTGCCTCTCTGGCCACAGCAGCAGAACATAGCAGTTGGATTCGAGGCATAGGGATCTAAATGTGTGCTGTGTGTGAAAGAATGTATGACCAGTTACTGCAGGACAGACTTTGCTCCCCAGGGGACATTTGGCAGTGTCTGGAGATGTTTGAGGCTAATGTCTTCTGGTAGAGGCCAGGGCTGCTGCTAAGCATCCTACAATGGACAAGACAGACCCGACCTCCCAACCCCAAACAAAGAATTATCCAGGCCAAAATGGCATTAGTCCCACTGATAAAAATCCCTACTGTGGAAAAGAGGTGTGTGTAAAGGAGGAGGTGTCGCTGAGCCCTCAGTTTCTCTGTTTTTACAAACTTCCCCTTGTAAAAGTGTGTATTCAGTTGCTTATCCTTGCTCGGCGAAAATCAGAGTGCAGAGTTGCTTTGAGACATATAGAAAGTCTACTAAAATAATTATCTTTATTATCTCTTTTCCTCTCTCAATCTAGTGGAAGCTGTTGCTGCACTAGGAAACAAGGTCGTGGAGAGCCTGAGAGCACAAGATCCTTCTGAAGGTTTGAGTTTGTTGCTGAACATGTAACACAGTGGTCACAGCAGCCAGCTTTATAAGTACATCTTAACAGTCAGGTCAGGCTAGAAGGAAGAGTGAGTGCAGAGTTTTATGTTGGGGAAGTTTCTAGCAGAGATCACCAGCGTTCAAAATCTAATTGATTTCCCTTACTTTTAAAATTCTGTATTCTCAATTCTGACTCTGGACTGTTGCTGTTTTTAAAAACCTGGGACTTCCCTAGTTAGTGATCCAGTTGTTAAGATTCTGCACTACCAATGCAGGGGGCATGGGTTTGATCCCTGGTTGGGGAACTAAGATCCCGTAGCTGAGTAAATAACAAATAAACAATAACAGAGAGATAGATCTGTTAGATAAATCAATAGATAAATAAGTATCTGTTCCCCTACCCTCATCCTGGATTTACCTTTGGTCATCTAATGGAAATGTGAGTGCAACTTCTGATTTTTCTTATTTCAGTTTTGACCATGCTGACCAATGAAACTGGCTTTGAAATCAGCTCTTCTGATGCTACAGTGAAGATTCTCATTACAACAGTGCCACCAAACCTCCGAAAACTGGACCCAGAACTCCACTGTTAGTCCTTTATTATACTGCTGTGAAATTTGGGGGAAATTCAAAACATGGTATCAAATGCTGTTGAATTTACTTCATTTGTTGCTATTCCACATGATACCTTTTGGGGACCCAAGTTTTCCCCCAAACTTTGCTGTCTTCCTTTGTAATTTGGAAGCAGTTTTATCAGCTTGCTAATGAAGTTGTCAAAAACAGCCAGGCCAAGAAAGCAGTTTGAGGACTTAAGAAAAAGGACTGAGGAAATATTTATGGAGGGGGTAGACTTTTGGAGAAAATTGGGGCTCTCTCATGCTTCCAGATCTGGTTTAGGGAAGGAACAGTGATTTGGGGATTTGCTGATCTGAGGACATGGGGATTAGTTCAAGGAATTACTAAATCACCCTGTCCTCCTTCTGAGTTCTTGGAGCGTGGCAGTGGAATTGAATTGCTTGCTCAGTAATCGGAATGTTTCATCTTGGTGGATGCCATGCTTGTCTTCTAGTGGATATCAAGGTGTTACAGAGTGCCTTAGCAGCCATCCGACATGCCCGCTGGTTTGAGGAAAATGCTTCTCAGTCCACGTGAGTCCCTGTTTGAATGAAGATAGATCCTAATCCTTCTAACTACATTGAACAGCATGATAACCTCTGACAACTGTTTTTGACTGATTTTCTGTCTGGATTTTGATTTTTTTTTTACCTGAAGTACCTGGTAGCTCAACTGGTAAAGAATCCACCTGCAATGCAGGAGACCCCAGTTCAATTCCTGGGTTGGGAAGATCCCCTGGAGAAGGGATAGGCTACCTACTCCAGTATTCCTGGTCTTCCCTGGTGGCTCAGCTGGCAAAGAATCCACCCGCAATGTGGGAGACCTAGTGTTTGATCCCTGGGTGGGGAAGATCCCCTGGAGAAGGGAATGGCTACCCACTCCAGTATTCTGGCCTGGAGAATTCCATGGACTATATGGTCCATGGTGTTACAAAGAGTCGGATACAAGTGAGTGACTTTCACTTCACTTCAAACAACTTAGGTTGAGGGAAAGAAGGGAATAATTCTGGCAGTAGCTTCAGCTCTGTGCCTTAGGTATGGAAGTAAAATTTTATTGCTTTAATTTTTAAAGGTTATAAAATGCCCATCTTGTACAGTGTATCCTTGTAACATTTATTTTATATGTAGTAGTTTGTACCTCTTAATCCCATGACTCCTATTGTGCCCCTTCCCCTTCTCTCTCCCCATTCATAACCACTAGCTTGTTCTCTGTATCTGTAGGTCTGTTTCCTTTTTGTTATATTCTCTGATTTGTTTAATGATCTGTTACTGCTTTTAATTCCTGGTGCCTCTTACCTTCAGAGTTAAAGTTCTCATCAGACTGCTGAAGGACCTGAGGATTCGTTTTCCTGGCTTTGAGCCCCTCACTCCTTGGATACTTGACCTACTTGTAAGTAATGAAGGGCAACTGGAATTCCTGATCCACCCTATAAATCAGTAGTTAGTCTGAAACCTACCATAAAATGAAACTTGGTACAGATTAAAAGAAATCTTAAAGGAATGGGGGGACCAAAAAAAAAAGAAGAAATCTCATTAGTGGACAGGTAATCCAACAGATTCAATGTTGATTATTTCTTGGGCTTTTGGAGTATTCAGTTAAATGGGTCGTTATTACTGCTCCTTTATCTTTTTCATTACTATTGTCATTAATGTGGTAATGGAGAGAAATTACTGAATGAGCAGTCATTTCAAAGCTGCTTCTTGAACATGAAAGTTTTCTTCATGATGGTTTAAAGTTTTAATTTGTTTGAAGATAGAATTGCCACTTTATGGCACACTTACCGGCTTTTCTTGTAGGGACACTATGCCGTGATGAACAATCCTACCAGACAGCCTTTGGCCCTAAACGTGGCATACAGGTATAGCATGCTGCTTTGGGTTTGGGGTTTGACTGTACGTTGTCTTGTGTGTTCTTCTAATACCTCTCCATGTTTCAGACGATGCCTGCAGATTCTGGCTGCAGGACTGTTCCTGCCAGGGTCGGTGGGTATCACAGACCCCTGTGAGAGTGGCAACTTCAGAGTACACACAGTCATGACTCTGGAACAGCAGGTATATTGGTGCAGCTATGAAATGGTCCATTGTGCCCCCCTCTTGAACATCCTTTGTCAGAAAGCAAAGGAAATGTGATCTTAGTGGTCAGAGATTTGGGGGTTCTCACAAATTTTGGTTTTGAAGTTAAAAGTTTTCTTCATCTCAGTTGTCATGAAATGAGAAGGTATTTTGTTTCTCCTTGCTAATTTACTCTTACTTTGCCCTCCCTCAGGATATGGTCTGCTACACAGCTCAGACTCTGGTCCGGATCCTCTCACATGGTGGCTTTAGGAAGATCCTTGGCCAGGAGGGTGATGCCAGCTGTGAGTGACCACTGTGGGGCAGGGGTTCTTCATGATACTCTGTGATCTACAAAGTAACTGCACTCAGTGGTCTTCATGTATCCACTGTGTAGGTCATGACTTGGATGTTGGGCTACTTGTCTGAAGTCACCTTTTCTTCTCTTCTAGATCTTGCTTCTGAAATATCTACCTGGGATGGAGTGATAGTGACACCTTCAGAAAAGGCTTATGAGAAGCCACCAGAGAAGAAGGAAGGAGAGGAAGAGGAGGAGAATACAGAAGAGCCACCTCAAGGAGAGGAAGAGGAAAGCATGGAGACTCAGGAGTGACCTCCTTATCTCTTCACCACCCCCTTTCTTACCCAAGGGGAAGACTGGAGCCTAAGCTGACTGCTACTGGGCTTTATGTGGTGGCATTTCTGAGGGAGTAAGGGAGACAGGAAGGAAGATTTTTAAAGAAAGACTATAGAAGGAAGTATCATTCCACTGGGTTCTGAAACTGTCTTAGTAATCAGAAGTCTCCCGTTTATGACCTGTGCCATCCATCTACAGTGAAGCAAGATACCAACTTTTCTTCCTAATATTCTAGAATCCCCAGCTCCTGAAACCTCTCTAAGCCAGTACTTTGTTGAAATGTTGTGAACTGTTAGTGTTTGGATTTTTTTTTTCTAAGAAAAAAGATTAAAGTACTTCCTAGTAGGGCTCTTGGTACTGTTCTTCCTTGGCATCTGGCAATCATTTTGCTTCCATTTACTTTCTGTACTCTTCACTGAAAATGATACTTCAGTTTTTTTCATTGTTAATGCTTGATCTCAGTTTGAAGCTATATTTGAATTAATGTAGAAAACTCTTGGAACACTTCCATATACCAGAGTAAACTGGACTACCATTTAAGCATTTATTGAATGAAATATTTCTAGTAACACTGCTACAGTAGTCAAGCCAGTGCAGTCAACAAAAGGGAGTAGATGGGTCATTCACCTTGACTTTGCCTGTCCTTTCCTCTCAATCCTTAGTGTAAACAAAGGAAAACTGGAAGTCACAGAGGACATTCTGCCCAGGTCCAACCACCTGGCATGTAACAGGAAGCCCCTCCCTTGTTAATGAGGCTCAGAGATGGTACAGGAAGTGGGCCTTGACACAGCTTAGAAAAAAATGCAGAAGCTTCAACTCATTCCTGGAAGTAAGAGCCATAATAAATCCTTTGGGATCCTGAGTCCTGCTGTACACAGGTTTCTTTGGGCCCCGCATAAATGGGTAAGACTTTGAAGTGTTTCAAACAAACCACCGGGCTGCCTTTTTGATGTCCCAACACCTACAGGGCATCCTGGAGGAAACAGGCAGCTGGGGAATAGTAGTCGTGCTATACTGTGGCCATGGGCCATCTTCTGGCCTGTTACTTGCTTGGGGAACCAGAGGGGTAAACTCCTGAATCCAACATTGCTCTCCTTCGGGCTGTTTCCTTGGCCACGCTGTGGTTTAGCCGCCTCAGCCGTTCCTACAAAACAAGATTTGGAATCAGATAACTATCCTGTCAAAGGATTTAGAGCTCGCTGTCAACTAGGTGCTGGAAAATATCTTAGGCTTCATCTCAAGGTTAAGAACAGTAAGTTTTAGTTGACAGCTCTCTTTCCCCAAAGACTAAAAATGACGGTGACTTTCATTGTGCTGGGGACTTCATGACACCTTTTGAAAATCGGAAAGTTGGAGAAGGAGAAGGCAACCCACTCCAGTACTCTTGCCTGGAAAATCCCATGGACGGAGGAGCCTGGTGGGCTGCGGTCCATGGGGTCGCGAGAAGTTGGACACAACTGAGCGACTTCACTTCACTCACTTCATACTTTATCACTGGAGAAGGAAATGGCAACCCACTCCAGTATTCTTGCCTGGAGAATCCCAGGGACAGAGGAGCAAAAAAAAGAAAAAGAAAAAAAAAAAAAAAGAAAATCGGAAAGTACCTTGAATTACTGTTGGTAGGAAATTCCTTTACCTGGGCATTCTGTAGGATGTTATTGACCAAGACGACTCGTCGTCGGGCATTAAGGAGCTTCTTCACATAGGGGTCGAGATCCAGGGCCACTTTCTGATCCTCATTGATACGGCACAGTTCTGGGAAATGGAAGGAAGAGGCAACTAAACACCTAATGGCCTTGTTCTTGGGACAAGTAAGCTAGTAAATGTTATGGAAAACACTCTTTACCAAATGGATACTGTCACTAGAAACTTAGGAGTCAGCAGCCCTAGAAGCAAGTGAGAAAAACCCAGCCCAAGAGGTAAGCAAAACGGATAGGTACTGAAGTCAGTTGTAGGATCCAGGATACACAGGGATGCTTACTCACCGGTGGCTAGGTTGTCAATTTGTTCCCGGAGCTCTACTTGGCTCTCTCTGCAAAAAGGTACGAGGCCTACACGGTCAGACAGTTAATGGAATCAAAAACCTCCCCTGTGTGTTTCCCAAGTGCTTAGAGAAGCCAGCTTTTGCCTCCACCTGCACGCCCTCCCGCCAGTCGGCTCCGCTTCCAATGTTTCCCCACTTGTAGTCGCGCCAGAACGCCAGCGAACTCATCTTGTCTCCGCCCTTTCTTGGTCCCGCCCCTAAAAAGCCAAATCCAGGAGAGGCCCCGCCCCAACCTGCCCTCCAGGGCACCTGACGGCGTGGACGTGAGAGTCAAGCTGCTGCACAGCCGGTCTCAGGAACTCGAGGAGCCCCTCGGCGAAGAGGTCGCGGCCTGCGGGCCCCGCCACGGGCGTCCCTGCACCGGACACAGCGGCGGAACCAGCCCCCGCCATCACGAACTGCCCTTACGCCCGGAACCCGCCGCGAAGGCCGCCGGGAACTTAAGCCGCGCCAAAGTTCGCCGCCAGGGGGCGCGCGGGGAGTGCCGTCTCCGACCCTGCCAGGGGTTTCTGGGAAATGCAGTCTCTGGAGCCAGAGGGGCGGGGCGGGACTGAGAGAAGCGAAGGGACAGGACCTAGAGCTACTGGGAGTTGTAGTTCTCTTTAGGCTTTGAAGTGACTGGTTGAGAAAGTTTCGCTACTGGGAGTTGTAGTTCTTTGTAGGCTTTGAAGTGACTGGTTGAGAAAGTTTCCAGACTTCAAGAGCTGAAAGTGAAAGTGAAGTCGCGGAGTCGTGTCCAACTCTTTGCGAGTCAAAGGACTGTAGCCTACCAGGCAAGAATACTGGTGTGAGTTGCTATTTTCTTCTCCAGGAGATCTTCCCGACCCAGGGATTGAACCCGGGTCTCCTGTATTGTAGGCAGACGCTTTACCGTCTGAGCCACCAAGGAAGTCCAAAGGAACCGTTTTGGGAGTGGTACTTTTTGTTTTCTCCAATGTTGAAGAATAATTGCTTACATACCCTATTGTTCATAGCTTTCCCATGTTAATTTTGTGGGAAATCCAAATGATAGTCATAATATATTTCTAAATTTAAGTGTATTTTTAATGGCACTAAAATATATACAAAACTGAATCTGAATATCATTCAGCCTTAAGAAGGAATGAAATTCTGGTGTGTGCTATGATATGGGTTAAATGTGAAGATATTATGCTAAGTGAGATAAGCCAGACCCAGAAGATCAAATATTTAATAGTCCTGCTTATATGAAGTACCTATAGCAGTCAAATTTGTGGAGCTAAAATGTGGTTTTGTCTATCAGAACAGTGTTGTCAGGGGCTGAGGGGAATGGGGATTTGTTGCTCAACAGATACAGTTTCAGTATTTGTTGTTGTTGTTCAGCCGCTCAGCTGACTCTTTGAGACCCCATGGACTGCATCACGCCAGGCTTCCCTGTCCATCACCATCTCCCGGAGCTTGCTCAAAGTCATGTTCATTGAGTCAGTGATGCCACCCAACCATCTCCTCTGTTGACCCCTTCTCCTCCAGCTTCAATCTTTCCCAGCATCAGGGTCTTTTCTAGTGAGTCAACTCTTTGCATCAGGTGGCCAAGTATTGGAACTTCAGCATTAGTCCTTCCAATGAATGTTTAGGATTGATATCCTGTAAGACTGACTGTGTTGATCTTCTTGCTGTCTAAGGGACTCTCAAGAGTCTTCTCCAACACCGCAGTTCAAAAGCATCAGTTCTTTGGAGCCCAGCCTTCTTTATGGTCCAACCCTCGCATCCATCCTTGACTACTGGAAAAACCATAGCTTTGACTAGACAGACCTTTGTTGGCAAAGTAATGTCTCTGCTTTTTAATATGCTGTCTAGGTTTGTCATAGCTTTTAGTTCTAGAGATGAGCAGTGGTGATAGTTTCACAATAATGTGAGTTTACTCAATGCCACTGAACCTTACACTTAAAAATGATTAAAGTGCTAATTTTTATGTAATATAGATTTTGCCACAGGGAAAAAAATTTAACCTGCATGTTTCCATATTTGTATTTTTTTCTACCCTCAAAAAGTTTCCTTACTTTTGTTTTTCATGGCTTTCCAGAGAGTTTACATCTCTTGTTGAACTCTCAACAAGAGGCACAACCCTCTGTCTCTAAAATCCTAATGTGTTCCAGTGGCTCACAAAAAAATGGGCATCAAAATATTCAGTCTTGAGATCTGATGAAATAAAGTTCCTATTTTAAGACAAGAAAACTGCTTGGGAATTCCCCGATGGTACAGTGGTTAGGATTGTGTGCTTTCACTGCCAAGGACCTGGGTTTAATCCCTGGCCTAGGAACTAAGATCCTGAAAGTCTTTTTTTGTCCACATCTCATGGCTTGCCAGATTTTAGTTTCCTGTTAGTGTTGTTACTCAGTCATTCTTTGTGACCCCATGGTCTAAAGCACAGGCTCCTCTGTCCTTCACTATTTCCTGGAATTTGCTCAAATTCATGTCCATTGAGTTGGTGATGCTATTTAACCATCTCATCTTCTGCCGCCCCCTTCTCCTTTTGTCTTCAGTCTTTTTCAGCATCAGGATCCTGTCCAATGAGTTAGCTCTTTGCATCAGGCAGCCAAAGTATTGGAGCTTTGATTTTAGCATCAGTCCTTCCAATGAATATTCAAGGTTGATTTCCTTTAGGATGGACTGGTTTGATCTCTTTGCAGTCTAAAGGACTCTCAGGAGTCTTTTCCAGTACTACAATTCCAAAACATCTTTTCTTCAGCACTCAACCTTCTTTATGGTCCAACTCTTACAGCCATGTGCTTCCCATGTGCTGCTGCTGCTGCTGCTGCTGCTAAGTCGCTTCAGTCGTGTCTGACTCTGTGCGACACCATAGACGGCAGCCCACCAGGCTCCCCCGTCCCTGGGATTCTCCAGGCAAGAACACTGGAGTGAGTTGCCGTTTCCTTCTCCAATGCATGAAAGTGAAAAGTGAAAGTGAAGTTGCTCAGTTGTGTCCTACTCTTAGCGACCCCATGGACTGCAGCCTACCAAGCTCCTCCGTCCATGTGAGTACTGGAGTGGGGTGCCATTGCCTTCTCCCCCAGGTGGTGCTAGTGGTAAAGAATCTGCCTGCCAATACAGGAGATGTAGGATCCATGGGTTTGATCCCTGGGTCAAGAAGATCCCTGGAGGAGGGAATGACTACCCACTCCAGTATTCTTGACTGGAGAATTCCATGGACATAGAGGAGCCTGGCAGGCTACAGTCCATGGGGTTCTAAAGAGTTGGACATGACTGAGCAACTAACACTTTCACTTTAGTTCTCTGACCAGGGATCAAACCTGTACCCTCTGCAGTGGAAGCACAAAGTCTTAACTGCAGGACACCAGGGAAGTCCCGGGGGCCTCTTCTCTTCCCTCTTGTGTTCAGTGTGTGTCTGCATTATGAGTTAACCAGATCATTCCAATGTCAGAAATAGCTGCTCAACCATAAATTTTTCTTCCTCTGACACCAGCCTTGTAACTCCTTAGAAGATTACATTTCTTTCTCATTTCTGTAAGGCATCGGATGACTCACCACTCACCTTGTACGTGCAGATATCTTTGGTAAACTTTATGCACAATACCAATATATCATTCCCTTAAAGATAGCAATTGCTGCAGGACAGACTAAGTCAGAGACCTGTAGAGATACCTAATGAAAGTTCTTAGCTTAAATGCTTACTTATGACCTAATTAATATTACTAGCTATCTTACTTGTATTCTGCCTATTTTACAAGATTACTGTTTCTTCCATTACCAAATGTGTGACTAAGCTGCCAATAAAAATAGTGACAACTAAAAAAATAGTGACAACTAGGCAACTTGAAGCAATTGACCAAATGTATAGTTTTATAAGATTAAAAAATTGTAAAAAAATAAAAAATTGTATAGCATAACTCTAGATATGAAAGAAACAAGAGGGAAACATTATCCAGGCCATAACAGACTAGTAAGACAGATGGTCCAGAGGCTTTTGGATACTGTTAACAGGGGCCTAGTCCAGTAACAGCATCTTGAATGGCCCATCAATGAATTCCTTGCCTGACCTGGGAATGAACAGCCTTCTTTATGGTCTGACTCTAACATCCATACATGACTACTGAAAAAACCATAACTATACGCACCTTTGTAGAGGACTGGAAAATAAAGGATGTTGCCCACTACCCAGTTCTGTAAGAATCAAGTCATTAGCCACTGTGGTCAGTGATCTACAGTACATCCAGAAAGGAATTCAGGATAAGGATGAGGTATTTTGTGCTCTGGGAAAACTGGGAGAACTGGTCCTTAGTTCCATATTTTCAGGAGAAAATTTTATGAACTCAGTTTCTTGCATCTTCCCATAGTTAGACAAGCACTAAAACTGTACCTCTTTGTCAAAAATCACATAAGTTCAAGCCTTCCCCCTGAGCTTTTTGGAACAGTCCTCAGAGCTTTCTGAAAGACTGTCTCCAGCTTACAATTCCTAGATAGGTTCGAATAAAATTTTCCCGTTCTTTCTTGGATTGACCATTGATTAATTTTTTTCATTGACAACTTCGTCCTGAGGAATAAAGGTGTTTAAATCATTGTGGGAGAGTGGTGGTCAGCAGCTGCAAACCTGAGACCCAAACCATGGCAACTTTTAAAACCTAGTACACTTTTTGTTGTTCTTTGCGTTTGTTTCTCTGTATTGTTCCCTCTAGTGGTTAGAAGTAAAACTCTCAGGAGAGGCTGGGGTCTTATTTTGGGAGTAAGCGGCAAAGAAGTGGGTAGCTAGGGCAACAACAGCCGGCTTTCAGTAAAGGAAGCCCAGGGGATAAAGCAGTGTGTGTGTTGAAGAGGAAAGGAAAAAAGGTCAAGTCCTTGGGTCCTGTGCTGGGGACAGAGAACAGGGACTGGCCTTGGCTGGAAAAGAGGTGGATGGCCCATGTCTAGACAGGAAGCCCCCAGGTTAGACCACAGTCCTTTCAGCTACCTCTTCAAAGTAATGTCGCCAGATTTAGAAAACAGAACAAAAAACTCTGGGACACTAGGTAAATTAGAATTTCAGATAAACAACAAATAAATTTTTTAATATAACTATCTTATCTAGTAATTCTACTTCAAAGGCTGGTTCCCTGAGGAAAATCACTCTGTATTTTGTTTTTATGCTTTCTTTTTCACTCCTTATCACTTGAGTTAGCAATTTTTTTTTTTTTTTTTTTTTGAGTTAGCTCTTATATCTCATGAGGACATTGTATCAGCCTCCTGACTGATCTTCTTGCTCTCTCTATCTTCCAGGTCAGCCTGCATTCTAAAATATCAGTCAGATTACATAATAACCCTGCTCAGAGAAAATAAGTGCTGAAAGGGACTTGAGAATCCATGTTTTCTTGATTCCTTGGACAGCTCTGTGAAGGAGACTGGGCAAGGGTCTTCCAGAAACCCTGAAGTTTGATAACAGGTTGAAAGCTGGTGCTGGTTCAATTATTCATCCTCTAAACACTTGTCAAATTCCAGGGATAGTGGCACACAGCTCTCACCACAAACCCCACTCCTCCCCGCCTGTGCCCGTATCACATAGCGGTGATCTCCTAGTCCTTGGCTTTCCCCCAGAGGCTGAAGGAAATGAGAGTCATAAAAACTCCCTGTTTCTTCTGTTCCTGAGCTCCCCAGCCCCTTGTTGTTTTTCAGTTGCTTAGTCGTGTCTGACTCTTTGTGACCCCATGGACTGCAGCACACCAGGCTTCCTGTCCTTCACCATCTCCCGGAGCTTGCTCAGATTCATGTCCATTGAGTCAGTGATGCTATCTAACCATCTCATCATTTGTTGTCCCCTTCTCCTCCTGTCTTCAATCTTTCCCAGCATCAGGGTCTTTTCCAATGAGTCAGCTCTTTGCATCAGGTGGCCAAAGTATTGGAGTGTCCACTTCAGCATCAGTCCTTCCAGTGAATATTCAGGGTTGATTTCCTTTAGGATTGGCTTGAATCCTAAAGAACTGATTTTCCTTTAGGATTGGTTTGAACTTGCATCCCTGGACAGTGCTTAGGTTGACTTGTCCCCTCTTGCCGGATACCTGCAGATGGTTCTGGGGGTACATCCACGAGAAATCTCTGCACCGGGCTATGCTGGGTGCCGCTGCGGCTCAGGCAGCACAGCTGTGGTCAAATCCAAGTTTCTGTGCCTGATGAATAGTGAGGCTGAAACTTCACACATTTGGGAGCAGAGAAAGGTTTACTGCAGGGCCATGCAAGGAGAATGGGATGTTCATTTCAGTTCAGTTCAGTTGCTCAGCTGTGTCCGACTCTTTGCGATCCCATGAATCGCAGCACGCCGGGCCTCCCTGCCCATCACCAACTCTCGGAGTTCACTCAAACTCATGTCATTCTCAAAAGACCTGAACTCCCCAAAGGGTCTCAGGGAAGAGTTTTTAAGGAGAAAGTGAGTGAAGGGAGTTGCAGGTTGTGCACAGTTCTCTGACTGCTTGATCATAAGGTAATAGGGTAGTGTCTCAGGGGTTAACATATCAAGTCATCATGCTCTAGTTGGTCTGGCGACTACAGTCTCATAGTCATCAAGTAATGAATTTTTTCCATTTGGTGGGAATTTTGGCATCTGTAAAACAGCTCAGGAAATTTCCATCAGATACTTTTATCTAGGCATTTTTGGGGGAAACTTAAGATTCTGTGATTACCATATGGCTGATTTACTGTTTAAATTCTTACCAGTTCTCCTGGCCCAACTCCCGTATTTTGTCCCTACATGTTCACATCTTTTCACTCTTTTTTTTTTTAAATGTTTAGAGTTGTTGTACTGTTTATTTATTTACTTTGGCCATGCTACATGGATTGCAAGATCTTAGTTCCCTCACCAGGGATTGAACTTGTGCCCTTGTCATTAAAAGCACAGAGTCCTAAGGAATTGCCTGCCAGGAAATTCCTTCACTCAATTCTTGAGCCAGGATTTTGTGACCCAGGGGAGGCCTGGGAGACTACAACTTTTACAAGGAAGAGGCAGGCAGAGGAACTAGGGGGAGGGGTGTGTCAGGAGTAGGTCCTACAGGGTCTTGTTTTTTTGTTCAGTACAGTATCCTCTTCTGGCAGGCTCAGGCTTCAGTAGCTGTGGAACCTGGGCTATAGAACCCAGGACACCTGCATGTAAATCAGATGTTTTTCTATCATAGGCATTGTGGTATGCTAGTTTTAAAAATCAATCCAGTTGTTGGGTGTGTAGTCACTTACCTTCCCAGGTGGTTCAGTAGGTAGGGAATCTGCCTGCAATGCAGTAGACTTGGGTTCAATCCCTGGGTCAGGAAGATTCCCAGGAGGAGGGCATGGCAACCCATTCCAGTATTCTTGCCTGGAGAATCCCATGGAGCGAGGAGCCTGGCAGAATACAACCCAGAGGGATGCAAAGAATCACACATGACTGGTGACTGAGCACAAGCATGGGCTCCAGAGCACAGGCTCAGTAGCTGTCATCTGCACGGGCTTAGTTGCCCTGCAGCAGGTGGGATCTTCTTGGACCAGGGATCGAACCTGTGTCTCCTGCATTGGCAGGTGGATTCTTTACTACTGAGCCACCAGGGAAGCCCTAGCACTTTTCTATGTATGGGAAGAAGCAAGAGTCTGGGCTTATTGAAATAATTCCTTTGAGGGACTTCCCAGCAGTCCAGTGGTTAAGACTCTGCACTTCCACTGCGGGGAGCGTGGGTTCCATTCCTGGTGGGGAACTAACATACCACAGGGTAGGAGGGCAGTCAAAAAACAAAAAAAGGTGGAAACTATTCCCAGGCTCCTTAGTTATCAAAGGATAGGGCAAATATCCTGTTTCTCTCCATCCCGAATCCCCTCACGGTGCATCCTTGGGGCATCTGAAGTGGCTGAGAGATGGTTGATGGCTAGCCTCACCATCACTTGCTTCCTGAAAAGGCAGGGCATTCTTGGTCCACAGCAGGTTAAGGGCTGTCCTATAACTGCCACCAGCAACCTCCACCCAAATCTTTCCACTTTAGACACCAGCCTCTAGGCTAGCTCAGGTTTACCTGTACTTTTGACAGACTGGCTCTAAGAGATTCCCACGACCCCCTCCTGGCGGAACTCAGGTTTGGCTGCTTGCCACTCAAAAGCCAATATTGGAGACAAAGGATGGTAGGAACGGAAGGCTTGCTTTATTTTGGTGGCTGGCAGCATGGGGAGATGGTGAGCTCGCATCCAAAAACTAACTCTGAGGATTCTGGTTTGACCATGAAGGTTTTTAAAGGGAGAATCATTTGGGGAGGGGTTCGGAGTCTACATTCTGCTGTGTGCAGACTTTCTTCTAATCGCTTGTTGGTGATAGTGCGGTGTTCCTAGAATCTTGTGCTCAGCCTGAAGTCCCCATTCTCCACTTGGGTGGGGGCCTAAGTTCCTGCCGAAGAACTCAAGCGTATTTTGTTGGAAAGAGTGTGATGCTTCCATGCCCTCTTCAGGCATGACATTCTCCCCAAATCTCCATGTGCTCATCAGCTGTAAACTCTTAGAACCAAGAACACTTCTGGTTTTAAGGAAATTTTCAGTACATACACATGAATCATCGGCCTTTGGTTATGAATAAGCAACCTCCAGCCCTTCTCCCCTCCATGGAGGTTGGGGAGTGGGACTGAAAGTTCCATCCCTCTAATTACCAGGTTGGTTCTCCTGGCAACCAATCACTATCCTTTCGTTGTTGTTGTTCAGTCGCTCAGTTGTATCTGACTCTTTTCTACCTCATGGACTGCAGCATGTCTGGCTTCCCTGTCCAGTCCAAACCACTTCATTAACAAAACTCAACCTCCAGCCCCTCTCCCCTCCCTAGAGGTCTGGGGAAGGGAATGAGAGTTCCAAGGCTTTAATGATTTGATTGATTGCCCTGGCAACCAGCCCCAGTCCACCCCCTTAGATTACCTGGAGCTTTCAAAAAGCCACCTTATTCACATAAAAAAAGACATCTTTATTAGACTTTGTTGTTGTTGTTCAGTCCGTCAGTTGTGTCCAGCTTCCCTGTCCTTCACCATTTCCTGGAGCTTGCTCAAACTCATGTCCATCGAGTCAGTGATGCCATCCAGGCATCTCATCCTCTGTCCTCCCCTTTTCCTCCTGCCTTCAGTCTTTACCAGCATCAGGATCTCTTCTAATGGGTTGACTCTTCTCATCAGTTGGCCAAAGTATTGGAGCTTCAGCATCAGTCCTTCCAATGTATATTCAGGACTTATTTCATTTAGGATGAACTGATTTGATATCCTTGCTGTCCAAGGAACCCTCAAGAGTCTTCTCCAACACCATGATTCAAAAGCACCAGTTCTTCAGTGTTCAGCCTTCTTTATGGTCCAACTCTCACATCCATACATGACTACTGGAAAAACCATAGCTTTGACTAGATGGACCTTTGTCAGCAAAGTGATGTCTCTGCTTTTTAATAGGCTGTCTAGGTTGGCCATAGCTTTTCTTCCAAGGAGCAAGCGTCTTTTAATTTCATGGCTGCAGTCACCATCTGCAGTGATTTTGAAGCCCAAGAAAATATAGTCTCTCATTGTATCTATTGTTTCCCCATCTGTTGGCCATGAAGTGATGGGACCAGATGCCATGATCTTAGTTTTCTGAATGTTGAGTTTTAAGCCAACTTTTTCACTCTCCTCTTTCACTTTCATCAAAAGGCTCTTTAGTTCTTCTTTGCTTTTTGCCATAAGGGTGGTATCATCTGCATATCTGAGGTTATTGATATTTCTCCTGGCAATTTTGATTCCAGCTTGTGCTTCATCCAGCCCGGCATTTTGTATGATGTACTCTGCATATAAGTTAAATAAACATGGTGACAATATATAGCCTTGATGTACTCCAGAAAGGAGTATTTGGAACCAGTCCATTGTTCCGTGTCCAGTTCTAATTGTTGCTTCTTGCCCTGCATACAGGCTTCTCAGGAGGCAGGTAAGGTGGTCCGGTATTCCCATCTCTTTAAGAATTTTACACTATTTGTTGTGATCCACATAGTCAAAAGCTTTAGCATAGTCACAGGAAATTCTAAGGACTTTAGGACCTTGTGTCAGGAACTGGGACTGATGACCAAATATATAATATTTCTTGTGTAAGTCCCATCGTGGCACTCTTGTTTAGTTGCTAAGTCATGTATGACTCTTGCAGGACCAAATGGGCAAGAAGCAAAAGTTAGAACTGGACATGAAACAATGGACTAGTTCAAAATTGGCAAAGGAGTATGACAAAGCTTTTCATAATGTTCATGAGATTCTCGAGAATAGCTATGACAAACCTAGACAGCATATTAAAAAGCAGAGACATCACTTTGCTGACAAAGGTCCATCTAGTCAAAGCTATGGTTTTTTCCAGTGGTCATGTATGGATGTGAGAGTTGGACCATGAAGAAGGCTGAGCACTGAAGAATTGGTGCTTTTGAACTGTGGTGTTGGAGAAGACTCTTGAGGGTCTTTTGGACTGCAAGGAGATCAAACAGTCCATCCTAAAGGAAATCAGTCCTGAATATTCATTGGAAGGACTGATGCTGAAGTTGAAGCTCCAAAACTTTGGCCACCTGATGAGAAGAGCCAACTCATTAGAAGAGATCCTGATGCTGGTAAAGATTGAAGGCAGGAGAAGGGGAGGACAGAGGATGAGATGCCTGGATGGCATCACTGATTCAATGGACATGAGTTTGAGCAAGTTGCGGGAGTTGGTGATGGACACGAAAGCATGGCATGCTGCAGTCCATGGGGTCGAAAAGAGTAAGACAGGACTGAGCGGCCTAACACCTACTCCTACCCCCACTACCTGCATCCAAGCTCGTTCTGCTTGCTGATAAATCTGAGAGACGAGGGGTTAAGACAAGGAAGGGACTTTATTTGGGGAACTGACTGACAGAGAAGATGGGAGGCTAGCTAGCGCCTCAAAATAACCATCTTGTTGAGGTCTGGATGCCAGGATCTTTTGTAGACTTAGAGAGAAAGAAGCAAAGAGGAATGAAAGTCAAAGACAGAAGAGAGAGGGAGAGGCAGTGGGGAAGTAAGGTGAAAGAGTCTTCAGTCTTGCAAAATATCTTCAAGGGCATGACCAGTTTTTAGAAGGGGTGTGTTAATCTCTTCTATTCACAGGTGGGCAAGGTCAGAATAAGAAGAGGTGGCAAGAATACACAGAAGAACTATATAAAAAAGATCATAACCCAGATAACCACGATCACTCTAGGTGATCACTCACCTAGAGCCAGACATCCTGGAATGTGAAGTCAAGTGGGCCTTAGGAAGCATCACTATGAACAAAGCTAGTGGAGGTGATGGAATTCCGTTTGAGCTATTTCAAATCCTAAAAGATGATGCTGTGAAAGTGCTGCACTCAATATGCCAGCAAATTTGGAAAACTCAGCAGTGGCCACAGGATTGGAAAAGGTGTTTTCATTCCAATCCCAAAGAAAGGCAATGCCAAAGAATGTTCAAGCTACCTCACAATTGCACTCATCTCACATGCTAGGAAAGTAATGCTCAAAATTCTTCAAGCCAGGCTTCAATGGTACGCGAACCGTGAACTTCCAGATGTTCAAGCTGCTTTTAGAAAAGGCAGAGGATCCAGAGACCAAATTGCCAACGTCCGTTGGATCATGGAAAAAGCAAGAGAGTTCCAGAAAAACATCTACTTCTGCTTTACTGACTATGCCAAAGTCTTTGATTGGGTAGATCACAACAAACTCTGAAAAATTCTGAAAGAGATGGGAATACCAGACCACCTTACCTACCTCCTGAGAAACCTGTATGCAGGTCAAGAGCCAACAGTTATAATGAAGAAGGAATTCATAGGGCCTGGACTCCATCTCAGGCCTGTCTGTGCTGATCCTGCAAGGCCACCTCTCCAGTGAACTCTGAACTCTGTGCTTAGCGCCTGTGGGAATGACAATGGAAGGATAAGACCCCCCTCTGGGCAGGGGAATCTTGAAGAAGAGAAAACAGACACTAATCACCCCTGCCTCCGGACACTATCTATCAGAATGTAAGCACAGGCGTATCGGTTATTAACTATTTGGAATGTAACTGCGGGCTTATTGATTATTGACTGTTTCAACACATAACACGTGAATGATGGGGTTATTGTAGTTGTATTTACCCTTCCTTTGTTTATGTAAGTCTCAAGGGAATTGGGGTAGTGGGTTTGGACACGTACACATGGGGTATAAAAGATTTTCACAAATGCTGGTCGGGGTCCTTGGCTAAGAGGAGACTCTGCCTTGGGCCCGCCGGTGTAATAAACTGCACTCCACTATCTGCATTGTCCTTCTGAGTGAGTTTGTTTCCCGGAAAGCGTGGCTATAACAATAACTGGACATGAAACAACAGACTGGTTCCAAATCGGGAAAGAAGTACATCAAGGCTGTATATTGTCACCCTGTTTATTTAACTTACATGCAGAGTACATCATGTGAAATGCTGGGCTGGATGAAGCACAAGCTGGAATCAAGATTGCTTGGAAAAATATCAATAACCTCAGATATACAGGGGGCTTCCCTGGTAGCTCAGATGGTAAAGCATCTGCCTACAATGAGGGAGACCCAGGTTCGATCCCTGCGTCGGGAACATCCCCTGGAGAAGGAAATGGCAACCCACTCCAGTATTCTTGCCTGGAGAACCCCATGGGCTGAGGAGCCTTGCAGGCTACAGTCCATGGGGTCACAAAGAGTCGGACTCGACTGAGCAACTTCACTTCACTTCACTTCAGATATGCAGATAACACCACCCTTAGGGCAGAAATTGAAGAAGAACTAAAGAACCTCTTGATGAAAGTGAAAGAGGAGAGTGAAAAAGTTGGCTTAAAACTCAATATTTAAAAAAATGAAGATCATGGCCTCTGGTTCATGGCTAATAGATGTGGAAACAATAGAAACAGTGAGAGACTTTATTTTCTTAGGCTCCAAAATCACTGCAGATGGTTAACTGCAGCCATGAAATTAAAAGATGCTTGCTCCTTGGAAGAAAAGCTGTGACCTACCTAGACAGCCTATTAAAAAGCAGAGACATCACTTTGCTGACAAAGGTCCATCTAGTCAAAGCTATGGTTTTTCCAGTAGTCATGTATGGATGTGAGATTTGGACTATACTTGAGAGTCCATTGGACAGCAAGGAGATCCAACCAGTCAATTCTAAAGGAAATCAGTCCTGAATATTCATTGGAAGGACTGATGCTGAAGCTGAAACTCCAATACTTTGACCACCTGTTGTGAAGAACTGACTCATTGGAAAAGACGCTGATGCTGGGATAAGATTGAAGGCAGGAGAAGGGGATGACAGAGGAAGAGATGTTTGGATGGTATCACTGATTCAATAGACATGAGTTTGAGCAAGCTCCAGGAGTTGGTGATGGACAAGGGAGGCCTGGCGTGCTGCAGTCCGTGGGGTCGCAGAGTCAGACAGGACTAAGCGACTGAACTGAAGGTCAAATTATTTCTCTAGGAGCCGAACAAAGGCCCTTTAGTACAGTCAGGCAGAAGGGCAGGGTCCTTTGAGGCAAGCTATCACGTATGATTGTAACAACAAAAGCAATGGCAAGGAAGTCAAAGAAGCACTTCCCAACTTGGAGTCAGAATTGGCTTTCTCTCTGCAGCACCCCCTACCATACCACCTGTTTCAAAGGATCAATTCTGACTCTATGTTGGAACTATTTCTTTGACTTGCTTTTTGTTTCTGTCGTCGTTATAGTCATACACAGGGTCATGCCTCAGAGGATCCTGCTCCTCTGCCTGTTAAAAGTGCCTTTGTTCAGCTCAGAGAGAGATAATCTGACCCTGCTCACCTGTGAATGGCTAAAAAAAGAAGAGATTAACACACCCCTTCCAAAGCCTGGCCCTTCTGGGAGATGTTTTGCAAGACTGAAGACCTGTCTTACTTTACTTCCTCAGTGTCTCTCCCTCTCTATTCTGCCTTTTGACTTTAGCTCCTCACAACTTCCATCTTTGGTTCTGTAAAAGCCTGGCATCCAGACCCTGACAAGATGATCATTTTGAGACATTAATCTACCATTTTCTTGGTCGGCCAACTTTCTGATTGAAGTAATACTCCTTGCCTCAACACCTTGTCTCTTGGATTTGTTGGCCTGTTGTGTGGCGAGCAGAGTGAGTTTGGACTTGGTAACACATAGATGTTTTTAAGTCTTAAACTGATAATCACCTTACACTAAAAGGTAAAGAAATCAAACCAAGACTAAATGGGGAATCAAGAGAATCCTTTAAAGAGGTTTCGTGGTGCCATAGATACCCCAGGTCTACTGGTCTGCTCACACAGTAAGAGGCCCTGTCTGGTGGTTGGTGGTAGATTGCTGCCACCATCACAGGTCCCAGAACCATCCTGGGTCTCAGACTCTACCCTTGGCGGGGGGTGCGGGGGATCATCCTGCCTGGGTGAGTCACTAGAATGGGTGTGGTGAGGTCAGAAAGCCCTTTTAGGCAAGAGTGTAGGGCATCCAGCAGCCCCTGGAACACCTCTCCCCTTGGCACTACCAGCTAAAAGTCAGAAACAGAACATGAGTTTAGAGATATGGAGATTTCTTAATTAAGAGGCTGGAGGTGTTGCCTGGAGAAGGTCCAGGATTAGAAAGATGATATGCCCCTACTGTGACACCTGTGTCTATAGGTGAGTGTTTGGGGGGAAGGGGAGGGAGCAAGAGGTGACTTCTTAAAGGTCCCCAGGGATCTGGAAGATTGGGTGCCCTTGGCCTTCTTCACATTGCCTGGAGAATCAGTGGGAGAGGTAGTGGGAGGCCTGGGGTTACAAGGGGGGTGGACAGGAGAGGGGACACAGAGGCCAGGCCAGGCCAGACAAGGTCTCCTCCCAGGTCCCAGCCTCTCTGGGCCCCTTGCCCCCTTCTAGGAGTCGCCCACCAGGCCTGCCCCACTTACAGAGCTGGTCTGGGTGCTATTCACTGCTGATGGGTGAGTATTGTTGCCAAAAGCTCGGCCTCCCTCTACACTGGTGCCAGTGAATCAAATCCCAGTGTTTTGGGTGAAGCAGAAAAGGATAGCTTTATTGCTTTGCCAGGTAAAGTGGCCAGTGGGCTTCTGTGTCTCCCCTTGAGAGACCTTGATGAGGGGTTTAATAACTGGTTCAAAGGTAGGGCCTCTGACAAGATTAGAGTGTGTGTAGGGCTTGTACTCTCAGGTGCTCGTCTAATCTTGAGTTTTTCTGGTCCCTTTAATCTTGTGCGCGCTCAGTCGGGCTCGGTCTCTTTTTGTGACCCCATGGACTATAGCCTGCTAGGCTCTTTCTAGCCATTGGATTATTCCAGCAAGAATACTGGAGTGGGTTGCCATGTCCTCCTCCAGGTCTTCCTGACCCAGGGATTGAACTCGCATCTCCTGCCTTGGCAGGTGGATCCTTTACCACTGAGCCACCTGGAAAGCCCCTCTCCCCTCAACTTTAATTACGACTCAGGTGATTTCTTGGCTGTTCCTCCCTTCGTTAACTGTTCGAATATGCCCTTTGGAACACAAGGGAGGTCATGGAGTCTTGTCTGTGGAATGGACAGAAACGCCTCCATGCCTGGGAGCCCCACAGGTCCCTACTTCAGTACACCTGATAAGGCTCCAGGGGACCTGGGGACGGGAGAAAGGGGCTGCCACTTGGGCTTATGGGGGCTGGAGCCCTGTCCTCTGCTAGCCCCTCTTGCCTGAATGCTTAGTTCTTTCCAGGGTATGAGGCCAAGGGGAGTGGGTACCTGTGGTGAAGCTTGGGTTGGGCAGCAGCGCTTCCACTGGCTTTAGATCAGGCATGGTGTCACCACATGAGGGCGCTAGGGAGACAGAGCAAGAGCAGGCCAGGGAGACGAGTTATGTCTCATTCCTTCCCTCTGTGGTAGCTCAGGTCACCCCTGACTCCTCTCTCACGTGACAGGAATCCCAGACATCAGATGGCGAGATAACTGCTGAGGATAACTGCTGGTCCAGCTTCAGGCCAGCTTTTTTTTTTCTGACTAACCCATCAGTTCCCTAGACTTCATGGTCTTCCTCCCTTTAGCCCATTTTCCTGTTCCACCATTCTGTGTAAATCACCCCATGGCACTCTCCTGCTTAAACTCAATGACTCCCCATCACCCAAATCATAAAGCCAAAGGTATTTAGCAAGACAATTAGGCTCCAAGCTACTCAATCTGGTCAGTTGTGTCTCCCATCCTAATATGAAGGACTGCTGAATGCTTTCCCCGGCATACATCTGAGACCTCTGTACATTTTTGTATTGTTCTCTCCTTCAAATATTCTTCCCCCTTCTCTGTAAAACTTTCCCTTGACTTTAATGATCCATCATCAATCTCTTCTCTGTACTCCCAATGCCTGACAAATGATGTGTTTGTGTCTGTAAGTCCTTGGCAGATGGTGGATGAATGAGTAAAAGGCTGACCCGGGAGCTAGGCTGACTCTTTATCACACTCCACTCCACCTAGGCACTCTAATTATTAAAGACTGAGTTTGGCAGAAGTGGGACGAAGTCTCAAGGAGATTTGGAACTGCAGAGAGCAACAGGTGGGACTGCAGGGCCCATGACTGGTGGGGAAGTTCCTTTGCTCACACTGGAAATTCTTTCAAGGGGTAAGAGAAAAAATGGGGTGGTGGTGGTCAGAGGGATATAGAGGAAGAGAGAAAGGGGGCTTAAGATCCAGTGGTCACCTCACTGCCCAGCTTCACTGGGACCCACAAAGCAGCCCTTCACCCCCCGGATGCCTCCGTGCCTCTTTCACCCCTTTTCTTACAGAAAATCTCAGTGGCTCACAGAGGACGGCACCCAAGATACACACTTAAAAATATCCTGAAGAACACATACTTGTTAGTCATCTTCTGCTAAGTTCAAAGTATTTGGGAAGGACAGTGGTGAGGGATCTCAGAGACTGGGTCATACCAAACTGTGTGGCTGAAGAGGGTAAAGGAACCCACTCACCCTGCAGCTCCCTCCCTTTCTCCCAAACATGTCCAGGAAGCCCTGAATGTGAAGATCTCAAAGGGTAGCCTGCCCACTGCCAATCAGTACCTCTGCAACAAAACAGTCTTGGGGGAGTCAGAGTTCTAATGAGCTATCTTTAAGATTAGCCTTGCCCAGACAAACATCTTTTTTACTCTTTCCAATTTAAGGTTATTAACATTTGTCTGGGCTAAATATCTTTAGTCCCACGTTCCATTTAGTTGTAACACAGGAACTTCAAAACTGGGTCAGGTTGGTTATGTCAACATGACTCTCTCCCAACCCTATGTGGTCTTTAAAAACTCTCCCTTTCTACCACTAGACTACTTGCTTCCCCACCTAGAGGTTAAATAGGCAAGGTCATATAGAAAGGATTCAAATTCAGGACTTCCCAAACAAAATTTCCTTCCCAGTCTGCAAGGACACACTAGCTCCCCAACAGCTTAGGGTACTAAGTAGCTCAAAGGTAACTGGTTTGGTTGGAGGTGGTTAGGTTCTTCTTTTCCCTTAAACAGCACTGGGGAAAGGGGAAACCAGTTCTGGAGAACCAGATATTGCCTTTTGAGACTTTAATGCCTTTGAGCTTTCTATGCACCAAATGAGTTAGTACTTTACTTCATATGGTTAATCTTGCCTTGGGGATTATTCAAAAGAGGAGAAATTGTTCACTTTCTGCCCCAAACTCACACCCTCCCCACCCTGAATTTTAGTACAACTATGAAAGACTCACAACTCTACAGGGGTATATTGAAATATTGTTATAGTGGCCATAGCATTTCAAAGAGCCCAACAAATAAAGAGAAAGTCCTGGCTGGATTTGAGAGAACAATTTCTTGTTATGATGAACCAGAAACAAAAGATTCTACTGAAACTGAAGAGCTGACAGACTATGGTTGAACTTAAACCTTCATAGCGAGTAAGAAGAGGGTCAACAAAGTCAACGAATGGAGAAGCCCAAGATTGGTCTGGGGTAAACAAAAGGATAACAGCACTTTAGCAAGGTTATCTTCTGACCTCTTCCACCAGGTATCGGTCATCAATTTTCAGCCCTTTCCCTTCTGAGGCATCTGCCAAACCAAAAGGCTTTCTCCTCTTTTGTAGGATGTTAAGCCAACCCAAAAACATCCCTTAGAGCAGGATGAAAAACCAAGAGGAAAAGTTTATAAATCTCATTCCAGGGTAGAAAGTGCACATATCCAACTCAGCACGATGGTTATGTGGTACAAATGTACACGGTAATAACTTTAATTAAATCAGAACTGCTAGCACGTGTAACGTGTTAAGTGGCCCTGTAGCTATGTCAATGTTCCCAATTTACTAAAACATCAATGTGGCAGAATGCATTTATGAGCTCCAGATTTTCCGAACATTTTAAAGAGGCTATTAAAAATGACGTAAAACAGAATTCTACCTCAGAAACTTAAGACATTAAGGTGAACACTGGTGGGCTTTCTGGGACTTTTTCATGGGGCACCAAAATGAGCAGAGGAAATGTTGAGACTGTCAAAGCGTATGACAGATGAGTGGAGGCAGATGGGGGAAGAAGGTGTACTAGCCACAAGGCCAACACATTCATGTTCAAAGAAAAGTCTGGGTGAAGGAAACCCCTCCCCACCAAATAACAAAACAAAACCCCACTCAGAGGGGAAAAAAAGGGTTTCATACAACATAGTATCAAAAAGTAAAAGGAACACACTAAACGCACAAACTTGTGGCAAGTCAGTCCACAGCCTATTATGATAGGTCCTTTCAGTATCCGTCAGCTTTCTTCTCATCTGTTATCTTAAGGTTATTTACAGATGTGTGACTTGAACAAGAGTCTTACAGGAGGGTGGGCAGGCTTCAATCATTGGTTTCTGGATCTGTCTGAGCCATGTAAGCATCCAACTCAGCATCCAGGTGTCCTTTTGTTTTCGACATGTACGCATCCAACTGGTTGTCCAGCTGCTCCTTGGTCAGTACCGGGCGAGCAAGGGCACCTCTCCCTCGTCCACGGCCTCGGCCTCTGCCGCCAAAGCCCCCTCTTCCCCGACCTATCATACCCCGACCTGGCCCAAAGGAAAAAGAAGAAAACAGTTACAAGTATGTTTAATGGGTACTATGGTAAATGCCCCTCAGAGCAGCGGGGCCTAGCTGAGAAAGGCTGAAGGGCAGGGCAAAGAGGAGAAATCTGGAAAAACAGGAAACACACTGGGTAGAAAGCAACACATGGAAAGCACACATAATGAATCCCTTCTTACATGCTCATTTCTAAATGCTAATTTTTTTTATTCTATCAAAGGGAAAATAACTGATAATTAAAAAATTTTTTAATCTCTCTCAAAATGGAGAAACTAAAAAATTTGAGACTCACTATAAGTTTATAATTAAAATGCAAATAATTATAGATAACTCCATTTAGTAAGATAGGGAGGAAGTAAAAAGGGCACAGAGAAACAGGGATGTGAAGCTAGACAGTTTTAAAATTAAACTTTATTGGCGATCCTTCAGAAAAATTAGCTCATCTCTCCTCAAATTTATCAAACCTAAGGAGCTGGCTGATCCTATGTCAGGAGACTGAGGAGTTATTCTGACATAGGAACAATTAAGGGAGTTGGGAAAAAACACTTGGAGTAGTTCCAGCCATTTCTGTCTCCTGATTCTATTCACATTGTAACAATTATGGTTATCTGAGAGGTGGTTTCAATTCACTTAACAAAACATACCCAGCTTTCTGAAAAGCTACTTTAGACTCCTCCCCACAAAATCCTTGTGATGTCTCTCTCAGAAACCAAGTCAAGATAATTTGAACATGCTATTTCATCCTGAAACCCAAACTAGCTTGCACTTCACTCAATAAGCCAAGCAACATATAATGCGAGAGAAGAAAACAAGCCATCAAGTTATCAAATGTCCTTTCTCAACAGTTATTATCCCCTGGCTACTTCAAGGTCATAAATTATGGAAGACCCACCACACACTTTAAAAGGACCAAAGCAAATATACACAGGGGCTACAAGAATGTATGTATTTTTTCCTGGACAGGTGTTGTTGGGAGTTTTCCACTAAGCTCTAAGCCAGAAATCTCCCATGAGATTTGTTATTAACAGCAGCAACACCATTAAAAATTATTTTCCAATCTGGGCCATGAGGTCACAAGACAAGTATCACTAAGTCTGGAGGTAAGATTATCAACAAGAGTCAGTTAATTAACTGACACAATAACATCTTGCTTTTTCTACTTTAATGGAAAAATCTCTGGTTTTGCATAGACACAAACTGAGTCAATACCTAGCTTCAAGTCTACCATCTTCTTTAACTCTGCTTTACTTTTGTTCATCCCCCTCTTCTCAATTATTAGACTCAAAGTGGGGTTTTGAGCTATGAGGTGGGCTGTGTGGTGGTGGGGTAGGGACAGAAAAAGATAAACCCTTAACTGACCATCTTGTCATTTTAATAATACAATTTAAATTTGCAAGAGCCTGAAAGAAGACTGCATATGATCTGGTTCTGTAACACATACCTGACTATTCTTGGAAAACCCATGACAGACTTTCACACTACCAGCATGTGTATTTAGAAAATAAGCCAGTTTCATAAAACAAACAAGACAAACAAATAAGCCTGCCTATGACTTGAAGCTGTGCAGAAAGGTGGCTCTGAGTTTTGAAGGGAGAGAAATAAGGGGAAGCTAGTCTCTGAAGTTGGTAGCTGACTAACCTCTACCACCGATTCCGCCACGACCCATAGCTCCACGCCCTAGGCCCCCTCTCCCAGGACCTCCACGACCTCGAACACCACCTCTTCTTAAGCCCATTCGGGGAGCTACGGCTCGTCCACCTCGGAGCAGGTTTTGACCTTGGAGAGGAGGCATACAATGTATATGCAGGTAAATCCAAGAGAGACAAAGTAGATTCTAACCAAAGGAAGGCGGTGAGGGTTAAATGAGAGTTAATTCAGTTAATTTTTAGGTTGGGTGGGGCAAGCTGCACACTGAGTATGAACAGATTAAGCTGCTCTTTATTCAATCAATGCAACAAGTCTGACCACAAATCCATTTTTGGAAGAAGTTGGCAGTTAAGTCAATTAGTAAGTATACACATTAATAAGTATCTACTGAATAATCACAGAGAGGTGCCTAGCATTATGGTAAGATTTAAAAATAAATGATATGATTCCTGCTCTCAGTACATTTTTGCAGGGGACAAGAACTATACAGGGAACAGTATAACAGTGCCCAAAATGTAACAATCATAAGACCTATGGGTCAACTTGCCCTCTTTTTTTTTTCCCAGGTTTAACAGTGTTTCACTAGAATAGAACCAGGAACAAATGATTAGTTAAGATATAGGCCAAAAGACCCATAGACTTCTTAATTTGACTTATTTCTAGAACTTGAATGTGCTCTGATTCAAGCAGCAGCAGGGTGTTTTAAGATGGAATGGAGATGACATGAATTACCTGTTGTTACGCAGGTCATAGCCTCTCACCATTGCACATTATCAGAAAAGGAATGGTATCGATAAAAGACATGCAGCACTATTAAAAATACGTGATTTCAAAAGTTATTAATTATATTAATACAAATTCAGGCTTAAAGATGTTAAACAAATGTGTCCATAGCAGCCCAAGAGAAAAGGGAAGGGGGTGGGTCCCGAACAATTGTCAGGTACTCAGCACTGACCTCGGAGCGACATCCCGCCCCTAAGCAGGGTTCTTGTGGCACGTCCCCCACGAAGTCCTCCTCTGGGCAAGCCTCTCTGGATAATGGGCAGGCCTCTTCCTCCGATTGCTCCCCTGGCCAAGGCCCCTATGGGTCGGCCTAACCGTGCCTGGATGTTACTCTTACCCAGGCGCTGCTTTAAGCTCTTCTGGAAGAAAAGGTGTTAGGGAATTGAGATCAAAAAAGCAATCCAATGGGATTTAGCAACTAAAAGTGCAGAGAAAAAGAAGCGAGATGTCTGTGTGGTGGGAAATAAACCTGCACTTGCTGTCAAGGATCCCAAACCAGAAGCAAGCCTTTGCCTCAGAACACAGTGTAAGAAAAGCAGAATTTTGATCCAGAGCTTCTAAGAAGCTTGAGTATGGTTCCATGAAATTGGCATCACCACAAATTATCTCACTAGTTTGACTATAGAAGTCATATACCACTACTTGGAATGTAAATTTTCATAAGAACACTACATTTCAGATCGTGGATTCTGCAGATTTTGAATCACCAGTTGACAATGATATGACTTGATTCATACCTGCCCAAGGACTACCACTCTCTTCAAAGGCTTACTCAAACACCAAAGAAGTTCATCACACTCTGGGCAAAATTTAAATTATAAGTTCATTTGAATTCTTGTGACACAAGAACAAGTTTGATTTCTCAGTCAAAGAGGCCAGTGTGTCCATTTTTCCTCTGAGTATCTATCTCCAGACGGTCCACTTTTTACCTTAAGATGTAAATAAACACAAAAAAGTCAAATCTCCTTTCCTTACATATCTTAAATAGTGATAATTCCTTTGCAAACAGCTCCGTTAAGTCAGTATAATGACCTTTAATTTATAATAAACATATAACTCAAATATATCTCCATAGAAATCCAGCCAAACCTGCATTAGAATTGAGTTGAGCTATAATCATAAAACTCAGGGTCACATGTGAGAACAAGGATAGACCATAGAGATTTTTCAATAATCTGTCCCTCAAAGAGAAACCATGAAAACGAGATCTCAATTAAATTCCTTCAAAGGAATGGGTGACTGTGTAGCCGTGAACACCAAAGCCCTAGCAAACCTGCTCTCCTAAAAAGCCATAATATGAATGAAAATAAATTATGTATTCTCAGGCTTCACACACAAGTTACTACAAATGATTTTCACTGCAACCATGTGCTGTGAATTATTATTATTAGCATAAGATTATAAACTGCTTATCAGAGGGACAGGCTCTGAATGACACAAGGTCAAGACTTCATTCTACATGTCTGCTGTGTTTGGTCATTCCAAGTATATCCTCTCAAGATCTGTGCTTTAAGGGGAGACTATACAGTACTTAGAAGTTCTTCTCCCTTCCCAGTCCTGACTTGCCACCAACCCTATTCTCTAACTTAACAAGAGGCTGAAGTATGTCAGCTGTACCATCCAGTTTCCACTCTAGAGCTGTGCTTGCTATAGGCTAAGGTATCCACTAGCCACATGTGGCTATTAAATTACAAGTAAAAAAAAGTTAATAAATAAATAAAAAATTTAAGCCCCTCAATCACACTAGTCATATTTTGAGTGCTCAACAGTCATGTGGCTACTGTACTGGAGAGCACAGATATAGATAGAGCATTTCCGTCATCGCAGAAAGTTCTACGGGATACCACTGCTCTAGAGGCTACTTTCTGCATGGACTGTATTTAAAGCTTGTTAAAATGTCCTTTGGAATATGTCAGACTTGTCTTCAGCAATTTTTAATATTTACTCTTAGAGAACAGTGGTGCCTTGTACTGCTTTCCTGAGTCAGGGATGAATGCAGCCACTCCAAGGCTTAAGGTAGCTGAAGCAGAAGGCCTTGTTTATTTTTGGTCAATGAGCCCAATGGTTCAGGGTGGGGGTGGAAGGGTGTTATATTTAACTGCTGATTTTATGCACAGCCATGCAGTGCTTCCAGTTAAAGTCCTTACAGTTGCATGGCACCGCCCTCCAGACGCCCAGCCACAGCTTGGACATATCCTTCCACAGCCACTGTCCGGACTTGCATATAAAGTCTATGAATAATAAAGAGCAGGTTTTATTTCAGATCTGAATAGGATTATTTCTTAATGGAAATTTGAAAGAGAACCCACTAACTCTTACTCAGTGCTGTTCTATTTTACTGACAAGACTTTAGGTGCTGTGGAGATGAGGGTCACCCTACTCTTTCCACTGTTTAGCACTGAAAACCTCTGACTAAGAGGACTTTCAGATTCCCTGTACTAGGGAAGAAAGAATATAGTCATTTTCCTAAATTGTAAATAATTTAATGGGGACTATAGGACTTTTGAAGATCATCTAACACAGAAACTAAAATTCTCTGTGGAAAAGCCAGTGAATCTATTCTTAAGGGCAAAGGATCAGAAAACAAGAGATTAATACTCATTGATAACATAGAAACAGGCCACATTGATGGCAAACTCCCTAAAAGAGAAAGACAACAAAAAGTTACTTATTGGTACCTGCCCAAATGGGAATCCTCTGAGCTTCTCTCTCCTCCAGAGAAGTTCAGCTTTTGCCCTGAGCCACCTCATCATTATCCATCAAGTCCTGACAGCCTCAGTGGACTGCCTGACAGAGATCAGCTGCTTCTGGAGCATTAAGACCCATTCTCTCACCTGCTTAAGTTTTAATGCTGCCTGGACAGAGGGTCTATTCTCCATCTGCTGGGCCAGTCTTCTGTTTCTGGCACTGGCTAGCTGCTGCTGTTGCTGCATCGAAGCCCGAATATTCACTGGCATCGGCTGTTTGTTCTTCAGCATATTAGTAAAGCTTCAAGGTCGAACAAAATGGATGTTTAAATAAAAGCTTTATTACAAAACATTTATTGGCATTTTCATGGCTTGCTAGACCAGGAGCTCCAGATCCCACGAACTTAAAGTGGTACACTTAGATCAATGCTGATGTGGGTTCAAGACTCCTCTGCTTCCACAAACTTGCAAGAATCAGAAACTCAGAAATGCAGCTAAGTGTAGCACATTCAATCAAAAGTGATAACAAGGGCTCAGGTAACTGCTTTTAGAGGTGGAAAGCATGAGAAACACGCAATAAGCAGATATGATGACAAGAGACAGAAGATGTAGTTTCAAAGACGGACAAAGCAAGCCAAAACCTCAGGAGACCGGAGGGTGCTATTTTACGGGCAAATACATGGAAGGACAAGAGCACCTTCAAAGCCCATGGAAATGATATATCCACATAAACTGTAAAAGCATATCACATTTTCTCATGTATTTGGTCACTTAGTAATATGCAAATATGGAGAATCAGAGTAACACACCCTAAGAGATAAAGAGAAGTACATATGCTTCAGAAAAGACAAACAAACATAAGTAAATCATTTAGTGGTCTAATACCAACTTAATAAAGTCACTAGTCAAAGGCACTCAATGAACAAAGCTCTCAGACAAAAAGTGCCTTTAAATACTGTAACTTTTTTTAGTATCAAATGATTTTTTTCTGATTCCAAGTGATAACTTCTGAAAAGGTTAGTTCAATCATCTAAGAGCTTGTGAAGACACTCTTCTATTACTCCTGTCAAGTTAAGTTTAATGGGATGAAAGAGAACACTCAAACTGTAAAAGAACTGAAAACAAAAACAAACTAAAAGCAGAATGGAAAGAAAGTGAAATGGAGCAAAGCAAGTGCCTCTTACAAGGCCCAAGAATGACATTCAAGGGCCTTTGGACATATTCTTAGCTTGCTACCTGCCTCTTACAGGCCAGACACAACACTGCTGGCCTTGGACTGGGCAGCAAGCCTACTGCAGCCAGGGTCATGCTACCGAGCTGCACCACCCCTGTATCAACGTAAAAATATGTGAAGAAAAGGGAGGGTGTGAGGAGTCTTTTTAAAATACATCCCACCAGACAAATATTTCAGATAGCATAATATAAAAATCTACTGATAAGGGGTTTTGAAACAACCGCCCAATTTGTTTTGTGTACCACATACGATGCAACTAAGAACAGAGGTCTGTAGCCTTCTGTTGGTATTTAGTTTAAAACAGACTTTTGTGCATTGGACCCCAGCGCCAATTTAAGTAATGTTTTCTTATGAACGAGCTGAAGTTGCTGTTGGCTGCCTCACCGCTCATTTAGAGACATCTTGGTGGTGCTTTTTAGCACAACTTTCGGCGCAGACTGTGCAGCCATCTTCAAATCCCGAGAATCTACAAAGGACAATGGGCAGAATGAGCAAACCAGAATGACGACTATCTCTTTTCAACAAAACCCAAAGACCCAAAAATGAATGAAGAGGCTTCTATCGATGATTCTCAACCATCACACCAAAACTCATTTCAGGTACTTAAACAGAAGGTAGTTACTTCAGACTAATAAACTCTTGGGTCTTCCCAAATGGCGCAGTAGTAGAGAATTCTCCTGCCAATGCAGGAGACACGGGTTCTATCCCAGGGTCGGGAGAATCTCCTAAAGTAGGAAAATGGCAACCCTCTCCAGTATTCTTGCCTGAAAAATTCCATGGACAGAGGAGCCTGGCCGGCTACAGTCTATGGGGTCGCCAAGAGTAGGACACAACTGAGCACATACACGGTTAAGTTTCAAGGCCGCAGGACAGAAAATACCTGCCCAAGCCTCCAAAATGGCAGACCCAAAGCAAGTGTTGTTAAGAGTCTGGTTTTTCATCTACAGCCGTCCTTCTCAACCTTGGCGGCAAGGAGCTTTAAAAAACAACAAAAAGCACTCAGAAGCCTGGGCCCACCCCATTTGAAGCACAATCTCTGATGGTGAGGTCTGGGGATGAGCCATTTATAGCAGGGGAAAATAGGTCTGCCTCGCTGCTTCTCACGTGCAGCTAAAACTGAGAACTACTGATCTAAAGAGATGACACAGGTATACCAATTTCGCAATCAAGTAGGGGCATTAGCAAGGGCCTGGCGACCTGGGGGAAGGAGGGAATAGGAAAGATTTCCTACACCGGCATTCCCTTGGGAGTGCGCTCTCAGAGAGCGCGCCACAAAATTTAACCCTAAAATCGCCATTACTTTCCAACGTTCCTTGAAGTCGTGTAATCCTCCTTTCATCTCAAATCTCTGTCAGGACCGCCAACGTAGCTCAACTCGCCAACGTTCCTTTTTCATCCCTATCAAATTCCAATCTTTTCCATCCATCCCGCGAGTTTTCCAGTTCGGGGTCTCCCCCGCCTCCCTCTCATGGGCTCCGCCCCCTTCGGGGCCTCCGGCTCCCTATTTGCTTCCACATCCCACCAGCTCCGGTTCCGCGTCCGCCGGGCCCCTCGGTTCCCCCAAACTCTTGCCCTCCTCACCACAGACACGTACCGAAGGAAACGGACGCCAGTGCTCCTCCCGGGGCTGCCACCACGGCTGCGGCAGGTGGGCCGGGGACCGGCCGAACCTGAGTTGACGGTGGAGGGGCTCGGGTTAACTTGGTGGGCGGTTGGTTAGATGTGTTAAGCGGTAGATTGCTAAGTTGGTTCGTGGCTCTTGGCTGGTCGTCCGGTCGGCCGGTCCGCCTGCTCACCCGGCCTGCCCTTTCCTTCCTTTCACCACGGCCGCTGCCGTCAACTCCCGCTCCGTGTGGAAAACAAAATGGCCGCCACGCCCAGGGCGGAATGGGACCGGCTAAAATGGCGTCGACGCAGTTACGTCAGACGTCAGATCCGCCGCATCCCTAGAGGGGCGGGAAAATTTGTGCCTCGCCCGTGCGGAGATTAGGGCGGAGCCCCAGGGAGAAGGCGGGACTTTAGCAAAGGCCTCGTCTGTATTACGCGCAGCGCCCCGCCCGGGGAAGGGCGTGGCCAAATGGTTTTGCTCTTGGGTTTTAAGGGGGCTGCGGATGATTAAATGATTTGCGTCTCGGGGGCTGATTTGGTCTCCGTGAAGGAGTTGCCCGTATTTCTTCGCGCGTTCCTCTACCCCTGAAACTAAGACAGACCAACTAAAATTCTTTATGCGGATGTGCCTCGGTCTCTTGCGGACCACCGGGCTCGGGTAGTTTGCACTCGAGTAGTTGCACTCCCCTTATTTACACCCCGGGCCCCTGTCAGAGAATCGTGGATTATAGCAAAAGCCCCAACGGAGGCCAGAGGGCCAGTGCTCAGGCTGGGTTCTGCGCCAGTCACCACCGTCCGTCCATATTTTCCTTTTCACTTCTCTCCCCAGCTTGGCCTGAATATTGTTAAATCCGTATTTTGTGGGGCGTTTGCGTCTCCCCTCCCGTTTTCGTGTCCGCTCTCGCCATTTTCCATTCATGTGGATTTTGATGCAGATCTGTACGAGATTTTTATTATGCCTTGCCACACAATAAAGGGCTCAAATGTTTGAAGAATGAGTGAATGAACACATCTTCACCCCTGCCCCCAATATAGGCGCATCAGATCCTTTCATTTTCCTTCCTAGCATGTATCTGTGAGTTTAATGTTTTGGTATCCTTGCTGGGCTTTACCTATGTGACGTTGAGGGTTGTGTGTTGTTAGGCTCACTGCTCTGTCCCCAGCTCCCATACGATGTCTAGCACATGGTAGGTCTTCAGTAAATATTCTTTGAAGGTTGAAGGGAAATTCTTCTGCCTTTATAGCTGAGATGCTGGTACACGTATCAGCTTCATACATCCTCCACTTCTAGCTGGAATCTAGAATCCCAGCCTTCCTGGGCCTTCAGCATTCCTTAAATAGGAAGATGCAACAGTCCCTTGACCTATCGCCAAAAACATCTCTCCTCAAATAAGGCAAGTTGTGAGTGAGCAGCCTTCATTTCCCCACCTACTCTATACTGCCCACCTACTCTATACCTTACCAAAGGAGACAGACAGCAACTGGCAGCTGGTGAGACAGAAGCCTTTAATGAAAGAGGAGTTGCAAGCCTGGCCCACTAATCTTGCACCCTTGTTGGTGGGGAGGGAAAATTAAAGTGATGGGGAAGCAGGGTGAAGGAGCAGGTATGGCAGGGTAGAGGGGAAGGGCGCTGCCCGCTGGGGCCGTCTCCTCAACTGTTCTCCCAGAAGAAGTTGTTGCACGCCACTGTGAGGGCAGCCACCAGTACCACATACTCCTGGAAGTCCACCTCTCCATCTCCATTCTCATCTAGCTCCTTCATCACCTTGTCCACAGCATCTGCATCCTTCTGGGCCTGTGGAGGGAGGAGATGGAGAGATAGGTATATAGGGAGATGAATAGCACTGGATCAGGGGCATGGGGGGGAGGGGTGATTGGGGAGAAAAAGGCAGAGATGAGCAAGAGGAAAACTACTTATAATTATGGGACTCTTGTTTCCCTCCTTAAAACTAACAAAACATTTGTGGCTTCCGTTTGCCTACAGAATTAGCTCCCTAACAAGGCAGAATAATAAAAACAATTACCATATGTTGAGTGCCTACAATGTGACAAGCTCTATACTAGGAGCTTTACAAGCATTCTCATTTAATTCTAGCACAGTTAGTATGAAGTGGGTTTCATTATTCCCATTCTAGAGAAGAAACAAATTGACAGTGGTTAAAGAATATGCCCAGTCACACAGCTAGAAAGTAGTAGCATCAGAATTTGACCCCAGGTCTCATAAAATCTAAAAGCTGGTACACTTTCTACTGACTTATTTTCTGCATCCTTCAGTTCAGTCAGAACTGCTGAACATATTCCATCTTCTTTCTCCCGTCTTCTTGTTCAGATACTGTGCGTGTGAGGTTGCTTCTGTCGTGTCCAACTTTTTGTGACCCTATGGACTGTAGCCTGTCAGGCTGCTCTGTCCATGGGATTCTCCAGGCAAGAATACTAGAGTGCGTTTCCGTGCCCTCCTCCAGGGGATCTTCCTGACCCAGGGATGTCTCCTGCGGCTCCTGTATTGAAGTGGATTCTGAGGCTGAGCCACCTGGGAAAGCTTCAGATACTGTACCTCCTCCTCAAATGTCTTTACTTACTCTAATAATCTTCCAGGGGCTTGAGTGCCACCTCTTTGGAGAGGCTCTCCCGCTTCAGTTAGGTTAATATTTTCCCATAATCCTTTCTGACACCTCTGTTAAGGCCCTGGGTGCTTCCTGGGGTTCAAGGTTTGCTTTCAAGTGTCAGTCTTTTCCTTCTAGACTGTGTGTTTTGTTATTGATGCCTAGCCCTTAACAGGTGATCAGTAAATCAGGGCATTTTGACTTGAACCCAGAGGGGTGGGGGTGGGGGTGGGGGTGGAGGAGACGGAAGGTTGGGCTGAGCTGGGGTGGGGAGCTGGCAGAGAGGTGCCTCCTTTGCCCCCCACCCCCCCCCCCCCGGTCCCTCCCACACTCCACCCTGCGCCCCAGCCCACGCTCACGTCCAGGAAGCCGGAGAGCTCCGTCTGCAGCAGCTCCTTCAGCTCCTTCTTGCTCAGCTTGTACTTGTCGCCCTCTTTGCCCGAGTGGGCGTGGAACACATTGATGAGCGTCTCCATCGCTGTCTCCAGCTCAGAGCCCATCGCGAAGCTCACCTACCCACGTCCCGTCATGGAAGTGAGCTTGGGACCATGCTTAGGGTACTTGGGGTTGGGGTAGGGTTCCACAGCTCAAAGAGCCATGAGATTGGCTCCCCACCACAATTCATCCTTCCTGAGATTTTACACAAGCAGAACTTCTAGACTCATTCTCTGTGCCCTTCAATCCATACCCTAGCCAGAGGGAGTCAGGGCTTTGGGCATGGAGGTAGAGCTCCTGGAGCTGGGCTGACTCTCAAGGCCTGCGGTGGACTCTGCTTGGCTCCTGGCTGCCTGGACAGACGCTGAGGAGGATGGGGCAGGCGGGCAGGCGGGCAGGCGGGGGTGGTCACAGGACCCAGTCTGGCTTCCTCTGACTCTATTTTTACCCTTGGATTGCCTGCCTCGCACAGCCAGGCTCTGCTATTGGGGATGGTGGGCTGGGCTCCCGTCTATAACCTTGACTCTGCGGCCCACCCGTAAACCAGGAGTCAGCCTGGAGCCCTTGGTCAGCTTGGTGGAGAGGGTGGCGGTCCGAGTGGGTGGTCCAAGACTCATGGGGAGGGAGCCTGAACATGTCACTTGGCTTCCCTCTGTTACCTCTAGTTTGGTTCCTCTTACTTCTCTGCAGAATCAGCCCTTCTACTGGGTAGTAGTGGGAAGGGAAAGAGGGATGTCTGAGTCTCTTCCCTGGAGCCAGGGCTCCCAAGGAAGGGGAGAAGATACCTGTGGGATCTTGTCTCTGCTGTTGGCCACTCCTGCCCCCAGGCCAACTTGGGTGATGTTGGGACAGTGGCGGCAGGGAGGATGGGGCTGGTATGTGTTTGGGGAGATAAAGGCTGAACGCATGAGGTTTTCTGAATTCAAGGGGCTGGGAGAGAGGAAGGGAAAAATGGAGGGGTCTGTTGATGAGGGGACTACCAAGCCAGGGGGCCTCTTTCCCTTGGCCTTGGGACAGTTGGCCCCTCCACCACCTCCGGGGGCAGCTCAGGTATCTCAGATCAGGTATCCCCATCCTTCCCCAGGCCTGAGGGGTCAGACAATGGGCCCTGATCAGGTGACATCCTAGCTCTTCAATGGAGCCCTTGTATGTGTCATCTGAACTCCGGACATGAGAAGCGGTTGTCACAGAGACCTGGGGGAGATGGAACCCAAGCTGGGGCTGATAGAGGGGATAAGGAGGAGGAGGGAGGGGTGCTGGTGGCTTAGTTACCAGCCCCATCCAGGAAGGGCACCTAGAGGTTGCCTGGAGACCTCGAGCAGCCTGGGATTGTGAAGAGGGGCCATTCTGAAAGGACCTTGGCAGGGAGGGAGTAGACAGAAAAACAAAGGGAAAGAATGAGAGGAAAGAGGAGCCGAGCAATGGGACAAGAGGAGGAGGAGAGAGGGAGGTCATATGAAAGGATGGTGGGAGTGGGTATAGTTCCCTAGTGCCCCCTCTTCTTGGTATCACATGGTCCATGCTCTGGGAGGGAACCCGGGCAAGGCTGGGTGGGGGTGGGGCAGATAGACCAAGGCTGCCAGTGGGTGGGTGGGCAGAAGGAGCGGTTCCATCTGCTTTCTTATTCTTATGCCACTGGAAGCAAGGCAAGAGCTGAGTCTGTCCCCCAGCACCTGGGAGATGGAGGGAGCTTTGTGGGGGCTCTTGAGGGCTCTGTGGTAGGAGGGCAGGGTCTCCTGGAAGCTCAGTGGCTGGGATTCCCACTGGCTTCCTCATTCCCCGAGCTCCCAGATTTCTCTCGGACCTTCACTTGCCTCCCCGCCAGCACCTTCCAAACAATGTCTCCCCCAAATCCCAAACTCCTCTCAGACCCCCAGGGCACTGCAGTGCCATCCTCCTCAGTCTCCTGGAGCCCTGCTGAAGTCCCCCCTTCCCCAGGCTGGCCAGGGCAGGGAGCAGGGCAGATGGGGCAGGATACTCACTGTCAGCCTGGGAGCGGGTTCTGGACAGGCAGACGAGGCTGCAAATGTGGCTCCCGGAGCTGTGCGGGGAGACCTGTCTTCAGTTGTCCTTCCCCCACGACCCCCCCCCTCTGCACCGGCTCCACCCCTTCACAGACAGACACCCAGTGGGGCGAGGGGCCAGGAGTGGACAGAGGCGCCCTCTGTCTCCTGGGCTGAAACAGGCTGCCCTGTGTCCTCTTCTCCAGCCTTGGATGCCACCCCCACGCGGGGGCCCCAAAAGGCAGGGCCCAGGAGGAAGGGAGGTGGGAAAGGTCCTGGGAAGAAGGAACGCTGAGAGGCCTTCTGGGATCGTCCTCCCACGCTCCCCCCCTCCCCCCCAGTAATGATGGGTGTGCAGCCGGGCAGAGAGGAGGTGCGTGCACCTGACTGAGGGGGCCCATCTTGGAGGGGACTCCTCAGTGAATAATTTAGTCTTGGGAGTCTCCATGAGGGGTTTCAGCCTGACAACCCCACTGAGAGATTTCAATCCAGGGTCTCCTCTGTGTGGGGCACTCAGCCTGGGTCCCCCTCTGTTTGTCGGGCCTCAGTCTGGATCCTCTGTGGAGGTCTTGGGCTGCAGGGTCCTTAGTGGGGGTCTCATTTTGAGAGGCCCTCTGGGGTGTTTCTTAGATGGGCGCTTTCAGTGCTGAGCTCCCCCGGTTGGTTTTTTCAATCTGCAGTGCCTTCTCCCAATGGCAATATGCTGCTGCTGCTGCTAAGTCGCTTTAGTCGTGTCTGACTCTATGCGACCCCATAGACGGCAGCCCACCAGGCTCCCCCGTCCCTGGGATTCTCCAGGCAAGAACACTGGAGTGAGTTGCCGTTTCCTTCTCCAATGCATGAAAGTGAAAAGTGAAAGTGAAGTCTCCCAGTCGTGTCCGACTCCCAGAGACCCCATGGACTGCAGCCCACCAGGCTCCTCCATCCATGGGATTTTCCAGGCAAGAGTACTGGAGTGGGGTGCCATTGCCTTCTCCCCAGTGGCAGTGTAATACACCTGATTAGAGAAGGGGGTATGGTGGGCCAGCAGGCTCCCTGTATTGGGAGTGATGGGACGCCAGAATGCCTGCTGAGTGGGATCTGGCCAGGCAGCTCCAGGCGAGTCCCCTCCCTCACCAATTGGAGGCAGGTGGGCTGGGTTGGGGGGGCCAGGGTTCCTGGCCAGATTGCTGGAGTGGGGGTGGGATGCAGTAGGCGTGATTGGGCGGGTCTCCTCTCCACAATCTACGACGGAAACTTGACACCTCCAGGCTTGGGAGGGGCTCTCTCCTCCCTCCTGGACATTTATAAACCACAGCCCTGGGGCTCCTGCTTGCTGCACCCCATCTCCTTGCCCCGGTGAGTCTTTGCCTTTAACCCTGGAGGGAGCCTGGGGAGCATTTTTTTCTGCCTTGGGCTCCCAAGTCCCTCCCCTGGACCTGGCTTAGACTGGGATTCAGGAAATGGCTTTGGGAAATCCAGCAACAATCCTCGCAGAGGGGAGGGGGTGGGCTGGAAAAGGGAGAATGAGTGGGCATGGCCCCAGCCGTCACCCCCCCTTGCCCCCCTCCACCACTGCCTCCGGCTGTGAGTGCCAGTACCAAGCCCAGACTGCCGTTTCTGGGAGACGAGGGCGGGGAGGGCTCTGAGGTCCTGAGCTCCACACTCTGCCCAGCTGCCCCCGAGGGGAGATGCGAGTGGGGCGACAGAGAGGCGGGTTCTGTCCAGACTGAGCCAGCCCTGACCACAGCTGGGCATCTGCCAGACCCCGGCTTCTCTGCTGGGAAGAGCGGCCAGTGTGTGTGTGTGTGTGGGGGCGGGTGCAGTGCAGGCGGGTGGAGACCCAGGTCCTTGCACAAACAAGCTTTGGAGACAAACAACCCCATGACCCTTTGAGGCTGGTGAAACTCCAAGAAAGGGTCCTTGGAACTAAACTCCACAGGGGGGCCACACGGGACTGAGAGGAGTCCAAAGAAAGACCCCAGTCCGAGCGCCTCCTCCCAGACAGAGGGGTCTCCAGATTGAGGGACCAACACACAGGGGTCCCTGAGACACGGACACAGCAAAAGGATCCCCAGACTTGTGAGACCTAGAGAGGAAGGGGTTTCTGGAAGGGAACATTCCTGCCTCCTCACACTGAGGTACAGTTGCCTGGTCCCTTGCCCCAAGCTCCATCCCCTCATCCCTGTCCCTTCTCTTCTTCCCTGTGAGGCTTCCTCAGGCAGAGGCTTGAGGTGGCCGCGCCAGGGCAGGGGTCCTCTGGCCTGCCCTGACTCCCCCTTCCTCTCCTTCCCCCTCCTGCAGGCCAGCCCCGTGAGCACGTCAGCTCCAGCTGCGGGGTCCTGATGGCGGCCGAGCCACTCACGGAGCTGGAGGCGGCCATTGAGACAGTGGTCACCACCTTCTTCACCTTTGCAGGGCGGGAAGGCCGGAAGGGCAGCCTCAGCGTCAACGAGTTTAAGGAACTGGTCACTCAGCAGTTGCCTCACCTGCTCAAGGTAGGTGGGGGTCTCTGGGCATGCCAGGGACTGTGGGACACTGTGTCTGTGAGGAGATGTTGCTGAGCGTAAGGTGACCACGGGTGTACTGAGAAGGAGGACGTGGCAGCTGCACGTGTAAATGGTTCTGGGTATTCTTGCCTGGCGTGTGTGTGTGTGTGTGTGTGTGTGTGTGCGTAACTAGGTAATACTATAAGTGCATGTGTGTTGCTGCAAAGGGCTTTGTGCTCCTGTCAGACCATGCTGTTTGGTTCTTGTTGGGTCTCTCTGTGCCTCTCTGGTTTCATCTTCCCAGCACAGGACTGAACCCAGAGCTGGTTTCCGGAAGATTCATAGTCCATCAGAGCTGAAAGGAGATCAAGGGAAAATATGGTCCCAAGTCCTCACTTCACGTGTATAGAAACCGAGGCCCAGCTATGGGAAAGGGTTTGTTAAAAATAAAAACACAGCCAAACTCATAGAGTCGCAGAATCTCAAAGCAGGAGGTTCCTGTAAATGGTTTGTGGTTATTCCCCACACTCTTTGGGACTCCCCTCCGTAATGCAACTGACCGCATCATTCTTTCTGTCCGACTTACAGGATGGGGTAGGGATTTACGTTTCATCTGCATTGGGTTGGCACATCATCCCAGGCTGTTCACAGTTTCATTTACATCCATTCTGAAAATTCACAGGCACACGAAAGTGTGTGAATATGGATTAAAAAAAAAATCCCTACAAACTAGTCTCTGAAATTCATAGTCTATCATTTGCAATATCTCCTACATCCTTAAACTTCTCCCTTCCTCTTCTCACAGGAAACGTCAGGCTCTCCCTGAAAATACAGCATTCCCTGTAGCCCTGTCAGATAATGACTGGTTTTTCTTCCAAATCTAATTCCTTCTGGGGCTGGAGATGCTTTTCCTTACAACTTCCAAATGATAGTTTCTTCTCCTTCTCCTCCCCCACTCTCCTTCTCCCATCCCTGCTCTCCCCATCTCTTCTTCTTTTTGGCTGCACCTGTGCATCTTGTGGGATTTTTTTTAGTTCCCTGACCAGGGGTCAAACCCAGGCCCTTGGCAGTGAGAGCACAGAGTCCTAACCATTGCACTGCCAGGAAATTCCATCTTCATCAGGAGACACTCAACTCCTTGGAAGCTCATACATAGGCCTGCCATTCTTCTAATTGTACACCTTATAGCTCTCCAGCTTCTGGCTTACTGTTTTTCTTCTCATCATTGCCACTGTCAGAATCCACACAGACAACTCATTCAACACCTGGGCCTTTCGATTTCTTGAATTCCTTACTTTCACAGATGCTGTCTTCCTGCATCTCAGCGTTCTTGCCTCTCTGCCCCACTGCCCTGTTCAAGATCTTCAGATCTTGTCATTACCAGTGCATCATCTCCACAACCTCAGTCTCAGGCCTCTCTTCATCTACCACCTCCTGTCCTTCCAGTTCTATTCCTCTATCTCATTCCTCCACTCCACCATTCTGACTCCACTGGGACCTTCAGTCTCTTGACCTTAATTAACACTTTTCCATCTTCCATCACCATCCCTCGAGACCTCATTTCCCTTCTTATTCTGCTGGGTTCTAAGGCTCACCACTATAATCACTTGCTCAACTCCCCTTGATTCTCTTTCTTTCTGTCCTAGTTATTTGGTAAAATCTCAACCCAGGTTGGAGAAGGCAATGGCACCCCACTCCAGTACTCTCGCCTGGAAAATCCCATGGACGGAGGAGCCTGATAGGCTGCAGTCCATGGGGTTGCTAAGAGTCAGACACGACTGAGTGACTTCACTTTCACTTTTCCTTTCATGCATCAGAGAAGGAAATGGCAACCCACTCCAATGTTCTTGCCTGGAGAATCCCAGGGACGGGGAAGCCTGGTGGGCTGCTGTCTATGGGGTCGCACAGAGTCGGACACGACTGAAGCAACTTAGCAGCAGCAGCAACCCAAGTTAAATCCAACATTTCAGCTCCATTAGCTTGCTGGTGAAACCCACCATTCTGAGTCCACACAGCTGAATTTGGCTGAAGAAAAACATACTTCCATGTTGACTTGTCTCACTTTAAATCTATGACCGTTGGCAATGCCTGGTCATTCTCCATTTCCCTACTTGATTCATTTACCAGCCCTTTCAGATGATTATTTCACAACTTTTCCTTTCTCCTCAAACTCCAGTACCTCTTCTCATAGTCTCCTTGTCACTGAGAACTTTTCTCACTGAGAAAATAAAAGCCATCAGGAAACTTCTATGTGCTTCCTCCCCCAAATTTACTAACTGATCAGCACATTTCCTGTCTTCCTTCCTGTTACGGGAATGATCCATCTCTGCTGCTAAGGCCAGTACCTCTGCTAGTGCGCTAAGTCCTATCCCTTCCCACCTTCCGAAAGACGTTACTCTCCCAATTCTTCCTCTCTTCTCTTGCATCATCAAAACTTCCCTCTGTAGGGACTTCCCTGGTGGTCCAGTGGTTAAGACTGCCTTTCAATGCAGGGGACATGGGTTTGATCCCTTGTCAGGGGGCTAAGATCCCATATACCTTGTGGCCAAAAAATCAAAACATAAAGCAGAAGCAATACTGTAACAAATTTAATAAAGCCTTTTAAAATGGTCCACATAAAAAAATCTTAAAACTTCCCTCTCTACTAGATTGTTCTAATCAGTTTGCGAACCCACTGTGCTACCTCCCTTCTTAAAAGAAAACCGCCCTTGACCGTGTAATTCCCTCCAGCTATGCCTTACACCTCTGCTCCCCTTTGTAGTAAAACTCCTCAGAAGCAGTGAGTTTTTTATACTTACCTTCTCTGCTTTTCCTCTCCTGGTTCAGAATGCTCATCCCCCAGGTATCTGCTCGGCTTATTCCTCATTTGACTCCATGGCAAATCCTCAGTGTGACCTTCCTTCAGCACTGAGTACAGAGATCACCTCTTGGGCTCTGTTCCTTTGTTGTTGTTGAGTCACTCAGCTGTGTTGACTCTTTTGTGACCTCATGGACTGTGTCCTTCCAGGTTCCTTTGTCCATGGAATTTTCTAGGCAAGAATACTGGAGTGGGTTGCCATTTCCTTCTCCAGGGGAATCTTCCCGACCCAGGGATTGAGCTGTCATCTCTGCATCTTCTGCATTGCAGGTGGGCTCTTTACCGCTGAGATACCAGGGAAGCCTAAGACATTAGGACCTATGTGTGCTTAGTCGCTCAGTCGTGTCTGACTCTTTGTGACCCCATGGACTGTAGCCTGCCAGGCTCCTCTGTCCATGGGATTTCCCAGGCAAGAATACTGGAGCCGGTTGCCATTTCCTGCTCCGGGGGATCTTCCCAACCCAGAGATCCAACCTTCGTCTCTTGCGTCTTCTGCATTGGCAGGCGGATTCTTTACCACTGCGCCACTGGGATAGCCTTCGGTCCCTTTACCCTAGAGCTGTTTCCTTTCAGGACAGTTTCTTCACAACAGCCTCCATTACATAATTTTATTTTATTTATTTTTAAGATGTTTATTTACTTATTTGACGGCGCCAAGTCTTAGTTGCAGCATGTGGGATCTAGTTCTCTGCCCAGGGATTGAATCCAGGCCTCCTGCATTGCGGGTGTGGAGTCTTAGCCGTTGGACCACCGGGGAAGTTCCTCCATTATATAATTTTATGTTACCAAGAAGTAACATGTAATTTCCTTCCTTTCCATTGTAGGAAACATTCTTATTTTCATAAAGGTAAGGGATCTGCTCACTGTTTTATTTTCAGCACTTAGAGTAGTGTCTCACTCTTAGTTGTTGTTTAGTTGCTCAGTCTTGTCTGACTCTTTGTGACTTTATAGACTGCAGCACGCCAGGCTTCCCTGCCCGTCACTGTCTCCTCGAGTTTGCTCAAACTCATGTTCATTGAGTAAATGATGCCATCCAACCATCTCTTCATCCTCTGTTGCCCCCTTCTCCTCCTGCCCTCAATCTTATCCATGTTTTCTTTCATATCCTTCAGTTCAGTTTTCTTCATAAAAGTTTAATATAGTTCTACATTTTTCCTGAGTGCTTTATATTTTACTATTTTAAGTGGAACCTTTCATATGACATTTCCAAAATGGTGTTTGTTTTTGAGTATTAATGTTGTCACCAGATACTTTATCATTTCTAATAGTTTTTTGGGGGAAAGAAATACAGAATTGTGGCTAAGAGCATAAGCTCGGAGTTAGACAACCTAGGTTCAAATACAGGGTCTAGTTTGTCGTCTGTGGTTAGTACTTTAATCTTTCTGAGCCTTAATTTCTCATCTGTGAACTGGACTCATAGTAATACCGTTCTTGTTGGATTGGTCTTGCATTTATTCAGTCAGTATTTATTGAGTGCCTACTACGTTCTGTTCTGACATTGTCCTAGACTTTGGGTTATAGTAGTGAACAAGCCTCTGCTATGTGCCAAACACTTTCCCAGGCATTGGTATTATGGTGGTGGACAAGATGGACAAGGTCCCTGTGCTTGTGGAGCCTTTCATTCTAGCAGGTTATGAAGATTAAATGATGTAAAGCATGTAATATGTTCAGCACAGTGCTTGGAACAGTCAGCACTATTAAATGCTTACACTTGTTGAAATGTTAGCTTTTATTGCTCTTTTGGTTTTTCCTAGGTATACAATTATATGATTGCTAATATAATAAGGGGCGAATTTACATCTTCTTTCTTAACAATTTTACCTTTTATTTCTTTCTCTTGACTCACTGTATGTTTCCCCTTTCCCTCCCAGTGTTACGCTGGACATCTTTGCTTTGCACTGGCAATGCTTTTGGTATTTGACAGTTAAGCGTGATTGTGGCCTTTAAAAAAGTCTGTTGAGCTCTTCTATGAATGAGTTTCGTGCCATCTATAGATCTGGAAAGCCTTCTTAGCCTTCATCCAAAGGTTGATTCAAATGTTGGGCATGCGCGGTGCCTGAGGCATCCTTGTCTGGTTTGACATGGATCCATTGTTCAACAGTCAACTTTTCTGTTGTGATTATTCATCTGGCAACAGATCCTTTGATCACGGTGGTCCGACTTAGAATATCCTTAGTTTTCACAGGTCTGCTGGGAGAGACTTTGTCAAGGACCCCCTAGGAAACCGATACCATGTGTCCTTGCCATTCCCCTGATCTACCAGGCTAGTGACCCGGCTGGAAGAATGAGAAGGCAAGCAGGTTATGCAAGCAGGCGGCCAAGTGATGTGAACTCTTCCACCTTTCTGTGGAGGAGGAGGGTAGCCTGAGAAGGCTCTGATGGTGGTCAGAGGGAGTCCATGCCTACAAGGGCTCCCCAAGTGTCCTTGCGCTTATCCTAGGGCTGGTGCAGTGATGTGCTGAAGCCTATAGGTACCTGCAGTTGAAGGCCCATTGTGAGCATCTCTTCCCCACTCTGCGTACAGCGACATCACGTTTATGGTTCACAATCCCCCATGGTGGGTGTATTTAGACCACAGCACACCCTGTAACCAGGTTCCCCACTTCCATCCTTTGCTTCCCCCTGGACTTGGGCACCAGGCAGTGCCATGTTGGTGCTGCAGCTTCGTCCAGAAGGTGTTGGGGTCGTCCTAGTGCTCTTTGAGGGAAGGGAATAGTGACTGGCAAGTCTTCCCTGTCTCCCTGTGTCAAAGCAGTCATTTCTAACTCCCTGTTTGCTGTGGTGTCTCCTCAGGATGTGGGCTCCTTAGATGAGAAGATGAAGAGCTTGGATGTGAATCAAGACTCAGAACTCAAGTTCAGCGAGTACTGGCGACTGATTGGGGAGCTGGCAAAGGAGATTAGGAAGGAGAAGGCCCTGGAGGTCCGGAAGAAGTGAAGCCAGCTGGCTGGGATGGGGGCGGGCATGGCATGGCTGGGTTGAACCCCACTCCCCACAAATAAAGCTTTCTCCTTGAAACATGGTTGTTCCTTATTGACACCCATCCTGATTTCTTCTCTTGAGACCAGTGGATGGGAAAGCTCTGCCCCAACCTGAGGGCAAGTCCAAAAATTGTGAGCACCAACATAATTCGTCTTCAAATATTCTGCACCGTCAGTTCTTGAATGGGTAGGTGCTCAGGAATACATGGTTGATGAGTGAATATATGAAAGGTAGAGTGAGATCTCTGGGACATGTGAGGGGACTTATATCCTGCCAGCTGCTCTGGGGCTTGGTCTTGGCTTTCACTTTCTTATTCCTGGGGTTTGTGTCCTCGGACGGTAAGGATAGCAGTGAACATGTGTTGAGGGCTTGGTCTGTGCCAGGAATGGTGCTGAGCGTTTTCCTGTATTAGTTAATTCTCACAGGCTGTTGAGGTAAGTACTATTTTTAAGTCCTGTATCAAAGATGAGGAAACAGATTTTGGAGAGGTTAAGTCACAAAGACAAGAATAGGTGAAAGTGGAACTTCCCTGGTGGAGTGGCCAAGACTCCGCGCTTCCAATGTGGAGAAATTGGGTTTCATCTCTGGTCAGGGAAGTAGATCCCATATGCTGTAACTAAAGATCCTGCACAGTGAAGATCGAAGATCCCGCGTACCATGACTGAGACCCGGTGCAGCAAAATAAATTAAAAAAAAAAAAGAATAGATGAAACTGGGTTGAAATTCCAGAGCCTCTGTGATGAACTGGGATCGTCTCTGAAGGGGTGTTGGGAACACTGGACCCTGTTCTGCTTCTTGGCTGGAGAGGCATGCGGTTTACACTGTCCGCCACCAGGGGGCGCAGGGGTGGGGCGACTCGGCAGGTGCTGCCTTCCAGGGCCTGGCACTGCTCTGCTGTCAGGAGGTTATCATCTGAGGCAGCTGAGTCCAGAGGAACGTTTAGTTTAAGACCATCTCCTCATCACACATCATAAAAGGGTCCTAGATTGAGATATGCCCTGTAAGTACCCCTGGACAGAGACACCTCAGAGGGAACCCCAGGCTGGGACTCTGAGGGTCCACTGGAGACATTCCAGAGTGGCTCCCCCAAGACAGATACCCTAAGAGGGATGCCCAGACTGAGATATTAAAGACCTCAGGCTGAGGCACTCTTGGAGAAACACTGCAACTGAAATACCCTCAGAGGGGTCCCCAGATTGAGACTCTTTCAGAAGAATTCTCAGAATAAGACAACTTTGGGGACTTCCCTGGTGGTCCAGTGGTTAAAACTTCACCTTCCAATGCAGGGGATGTGGGTTCAATACCTGGTTGGGGAACTAAGGTCCCATATACCTTGGAGTGCGGCCAAAAAAGAATAAGACACTTCTGGAAGGGTCCTGTCATTTGACACAGACACCCCTGTGTGCTTAGTCACTCAGTCATGTCCGGCTCTTTGCAATCCCGTGGACTGTAGCCCACCAAGACTCCTCTGTCCATGAGATTCTCTGGACAAGAATACTGGAGTGGGTTGCCATGTCTTCCCCCAGGGGATCTTCCCAACCTAGGGATGGAACCCAGGTCTCCTGCATTGCAGTCAGATTCTTTGCTGTCTGAGCCACTGGGGAAGCCCGAGGGCATTGGAGTGGGCAGCCTATCCCTTCTTCAGGGGATCTTCCTAACCCAGGAATTGAACCAGGGTCTCCTGCGTTGTAGGCAGATTCTTTACCAGCTGAGCTACCAGGGAAGCCCAATTGAGGGCAAAAGTACAGAGGAACCCTGGAAGGAGACCAGGGCGGGACACTGAGAGGTATGCCTGGATCTCAGAATTTAGGAAAGGAGCCTAGAGACTCTGGCTCTGAGCTTCGCCTGACCACACTGACTCCCCTGCCTTCTCCCTTCTTCCTCCCCATCAGCTGAGGAGGGCCCCTGGGGTTGAGGTGAGTCCCCCCACCTCAGACTACTGTCCAGGCTCCCTGGATGTCGTTGTAGGTGCTGGATTGTGTGTTTGGGGGAAGGGGGGTGCATTGCAGTCTCTGGTTAGGGAAGATATGGAATTCTGAGGGAGGGAGGAGCAGCTAGCCCAACCAGTTTGGAGAGGTTGTTAGCTGACAGATACCCTGCACGCTAGCTGCTGCAGGGAACTGAAAGGAAGTCCCGGACAACACTCAGTCTGCTCCCTCTGCCAGGCTGCCCTTCTCTGGCTCCTTTCTCCTGACCCAAGTCTCTTCCCTCAGGACTGGGGAAGGCTGGGGTCTGGGACCTCAGCAGGCTGGAACGTCACTATCTAAATTGGCCTTGAGGGGAAAGGAGTGTGTGTGTGTGACACATTAAAGGACAGAGAGGTCCCTGGGGACATATTTCAAGCCACGTGTCCTTCATTCCCTCTAGGCCACAAAACCCGGCCTGACCGGCCTCTGCTTCTCCTTCTTTCCTGGTGGTTGACACAGAGCCTCTCAGAGCCCCTCTGCTTCTCTGTCTTACTTTTCCTCCAGGCCTCTCCTCCCAGGCTTCACGCCACTGTGTGTCCAAGTCCTCCCTCTCCCCTTCTGCAGCCTCTCCCCTCCTTTCTTCCCTGGCCTCTGCCTGCTGGTCTGGGGCCAGGGGGATCCCAGACTCAGCTCTCCACGATTCCCTCTTCTTGGCCAGGACGGGGCGGGCTCCCGGAACTGTGGCCAATGGAGGTGGGGCTCTAGGAGGTGGAGCCCCCGCTGCAGGCTCACCGTCCTGGCGGCGGCTAGAGCTGGGTGGCTTTTCGAGGAGGCCCAGCCCCTGCCTCCCCTCCCTCCCGCCAGGTATAAGAGCTGAGCTCAGGTGAGCGGGCTCCTCCAGTCCTGTCTCAGCAGCTGCCAGCGGGTAAGGAGACCCAGGGCTTTTCACCCAAATGGACTGAACCAGGTTCAGAGGGCATGCTTAGCCTGTCCTAGCTTAGTCTGGCAGGGGAAGGTCCGGGGGACCAGGCCGTGGAGGCTGGGGTGTGTGTGTGTGTCTGTCTGTCTGTGTGTGTGTGTATGTACAGAACAGGGATGGGGGGCTAAGTAGGCCTAGGGGCTGTGACCTTAGCTCCTGGAGCCTGGGCAGGGAAGGGCAGGAAGGGTGTTGGCTCTGACCCCCTGGGTGAGGCACAGAATATGTGGGGTGTAGTCAAAGGGGATAGCTGAGCAAGAAATGCTGAGTTCTCCCCTTAGCTCAGCCGCCCCTCCCCTCTGAGCAGATCATGAGCCATCAGCTCCTCTGGGGCCGGCTGTAGGACGACAAAACTCTCACCACAGGACCAAACGTTTCGAGCACCATGGGACAGTGTCGGTCAGCCAATGCTGAGGTGGGCCCATTCATTCCTGACCTTTCTGTTCCCGCTCCTCTCCTTCACCCTGAGGGTCTGTGTCCCCCCATTGACTTCTGTTCCCTCACCTTGGCCTTGCTCTGCACTCCATGCCCTGCCTGTGAGGTCTGAAGCTCCTCTCTGGTGCCCACACAGGGTGATGAAGACGGGCCCCCCTGAAGAGGATGCTTGGGCCTCATGCTGGGACCTGCCCTGCCTGGTGGCTGGGGGGAGGCGGGGAGGAAGCCTTGCCCAACCCGTGGCTCAGGGCAGAGGACTGTGGGGGCAAAGGGTGCTGGATGCTGGGTTTTGGGGTGGGCGAGGGCCCATGGGCCTGTCAGCTGTCTTCTACTGTGTGGGTCTGTCGGGCTCCTGGGGAAGCAGGCTGTCATAGGGTGGGTGAGGCCTCCCTAACATGGGCGATGTCCCTTGTCCTCAGGATGCCCAGGAATTCAGTGATGTGGAAAAGGCCATTGAGACCCTGATCAAGAATTTCCACCAGTATTCGGTGGAGGGTGGGAAGGAGACGCTGACTCCCTCCGAGCTCCGGGACCTGGTCACCCAGCAGCTGCCGCACCTCATGCCGGTACTGAGAGAGTGAACCCCACCCTGGGCACTACCCTGACTTCCCAAGCAAGTGCTCCAAGACCCCACCCACGCTGCCACGGCCCCTGGCACTGGCAACCCCTTGCTCTTCCCCTGTCAGTGCCAGGCAGGCTCAGGTCCTGCTTCCTGCCCCTGGGCAGGGTGGGGTGGGAAGGTTGGAAGGTACTGCCTGTCTGAGCTGTGGTGTCTTCCCTCCTTGCAGAGCAACTGTGGGCTGGAAGAGAAAATCGCCAACTTGGGCAACTGTAACGACTCTAAACTGGAGTTCGGGAGCTTCTGGGAGCTGATTGGAGAAGCAGCCAAGAGTGTGAAGATGGAGAATGCTGTCCAGGGGAGCTGAAAACCTCCCCCTGGAATTCTGGATGGGTTGGGTGGGATGCTGGGGAAAGGGGACCTTAAACACCTCTCTCCACCACCCCCACACTATTCCCCAGCCCTTCCTGCCTCACCTCTGCAGGGTTCAGGTTCATAATGGCCCTTCTGGGGCCTCTTCGTACCCCATCCCTGTGGAGCTTATGGATCCAGGGGTCCCCACCAAGGGGGAGGCTCGGGGAGCCGTTGGGGCCTGGGACATATATGGAAGGCTGCTGGAGGGTTGAGGATGGTGTAAGGGCCACGTCATTTAGTAGTGGGGAAGGGCAGAGAGGAGCTGAGCTGTGGGAAATGATTTGGAGGGGGTGGCAATAGGGATGGACATTTGGTACTAAGAAGGGTCTCTATGAAACTACCCCTCCTAATCTCTTCCCCAACCCAAACTGTCCCGTGCTGTCCCTCCCTGTCCCCAGTTCTGCCTCAGCCTCCTCTCAGGACTCTGTCTCCCTGGCTTAGGGCAGGGGAAGAAAGACAGAGCAGGGTCGGGGAGAGGTTGAGGAGGGTGACTTTTGGGAGTGAGAGGACCAGCTGGGTGCTTGGGTATTTACAGGATGCTGGTTGTTTTGTATCATTTGATTAATAAAAAAAATGGAAAAAAATGAAAGACGTTGTCTTGATTGGTCTACCTCCCATCCCAAGGGTCCATGGGTAAGAAGGAGTGGGGGTGAATGGCAGAGTCGTTGGGTGGTGTGGTACATGTGGAGGTGCAGTGGTCGGCAGCGGAAGTGACTGGGGGGGACTCACACTCTCCCGTGGATTTGGGTTGAGGAGGGCACCAGGCCTAAAAGGTGGGAGACCCGGTCCTTTCTGAGGGACAAGCTATAGTTTGCCAGTGGCCTGGCCCTCTGGCAGGAGAGCGGGGCATGTATGCACACGTGGGGAAAAGGATGTGAACCCAGGTGTGCTAGAGCCTGCGTGACTAGCAGCAAGGGAACCGTGAGGCTGAGAAACAGGCTGACCGACCTGGGGTTTAATCTCAGCTCTGCCACTTACTATCTTTGGAACTTGGGGGCATCATCTCAGAGTATCAGTTTACTCATCTGTAAAATGGGATCGGACATGTGATGTAACTACTCAGCAGAGAGGCTGACGCAGAGTGAGGAGAGCCCAGGCAGCTGAAGTCTCTGGAATGGGGGATGGGGCCCTTCTGGAGCCAGCTGTTGCCTCTGGGACATCCATGGCCAGCTTCCTATGGTATTTCCCAGAAAGGGATGCAGGGGTTGTTTCCAGAATTCTCTGTTGCACATGAGGTCCTAGGGATGCCTGCCCTGAATGGGGAAGACTAGGAGCCACACTCTGGGTCCTTCTGACTGGAGCCGACAGAAATGGGCATTACTCTTGAAATCCCAAACAGTCATAGTTTCTGTGGCCAGCCAGGCTGGCCTGGAATGCTAACTGAACCTGTCTGTTAGGGGCTGCTGAAACTGGGCTCCCAATGACCCCAGGTGAGTAGGGCAGGTGACTGTCCTTCCCTTCCTTTCTCAAAGTTGTAAATTCTGCTCAGAGCCTGTGGGACTAGGAGGGTGGGGTTGGGGGAGCGCCACCTCTACCACTCCCTCCGGGGTGGGGGCGGAAGGGTGTTAAAAAAGGTGTGTATCCCTTTAACAAGGGCCCAACCCCAGGGCCCAGTCGAGAGGGAGCTCAGTCACTACCTCCCCACCGAGCCAGCTCCGCCGGGCAGGGCCGGGAGGGAGTGGGACAGAATCTGGGAGTGCAGCGGGGAGGAGTCCTGGCTGGGCTGAGCGCGGGGAGCTGCTTGGCAGTGCCAGAGCCCAGGCCCCAGAGCCCCACAGGAGAGGAAGTGGACCGAGAAGGCAGGTGAGCACCCCAGGCCCGTCCTGGGAGGTCTGGGGCTGCCGGAGGGGCCCCCGCAGGCTTGGGAGGCCAGGACAAGGGGCGGCGAAGGGGGCCTGAGGAGGGGGGCCCTGCAGAGACTGAGCAGGAAGGTCTCGTTAATTGTTAACTTTCCCCAAAGGCCAGTTTGGGAATGAAGGTTTCTGGTGAGGTCGGGGGCTGGAGAGGCCTTCAGAAGGAGTGGATGCAGTGGTGAGACCCCCTTCCCCAGCCCAGCAGCTGCCTGGGATCCTCTCCCCGGGTTGGGCCACCGGGCAAAGTGTTGAGGAGCTTTGCTCTGATTTCCCCCCACAGTTCAGGGCAGATGTGTGTTGGCGGGGGCTGGGGAGAAGCCAGACCCTGGACACAGGCCTCTCTGGGCTCTGAGGGCCGTGTCCTGGGACAGGTGATGAGGTCCAGGAGGAGCCAGCAAGGGCCCAGGGGGTCTGAGAGCAGCCCGCGGAGGAGAGGCAGCACCTGGGTGGCTTCTCTCTACCTCTGACTCCGGCAGGTCCCAGACGCTGGCCCCACGTGCTCTGGGAGCTGTTCCTTGGGAGGGGCCGTGAGACTAGGAGAAACCTGGGTGAGGCCCCCTGCAGCCCTAGTTCTAGGAGAGGGGCTGGGAAACTGGGCAGCTTCTCCTCTACCTCAGGACCCAGGCAGGTTCTGGCTTGACTCACTTTGCTCGGTGGAGCCACCTGCCCTACGGAGCATTCCCCTCCCTGCCCTGTCCAAGAGGGTGGGGGTGAGGGCAGGGATGCTGGGAGATGGAGCCCTGGAGTGCTGGGGAGTGGGGCTCACACTTTCCCCATGTCGACTAGAGAGGCGCCGTCTGGGTGTTGGTGAGGCCAAGTGCAGTAGGGTGTGTGTGTGTCCACACCAAACTCCTCCAGCGTTACTTGTCTGGAAAAAAAAAATTCAGATGAACAGGTTTCTTCCTCCAGCTACACACTCTGAAAGCAGAAGCGTTCGGAAGGTAGATGGGTCACCCAAGCAGAGAGGATCAGAAATGGCAGAATTCCTTGCTTATTATGATTGTGTATATTTGTGTATTAGATGGCTGTGAGTTCTGTGAGGGTGAGGAGGGGTGAGGCAGGGACACTTGTTTGAGATATTAGCCTCTGGGACTAGGGAAAGAGCTAGAGGAGGGGGAGCAGAGAGTGGAGTTGTAGAGGTTGGAGAAGTAGTTTGGAACAGCCTTGCATATAGAATAAAGCATTACCAGCTTGGTGTTAGATTGTACCTTCCTGTGCTTTGCAGAGAGCTGGGGCAAATGAGTGAATTAAGAAAGAAATGAATGAGTGAATGAATGAATGAGTAAGCAAATGAATGGTGGATACAGGAGTGAGGTCAATGGAAGGGATGCAGAGAATGCCAAATTTAGGCTTGGGGGTGGACCAGGCTCTAGAAGGGAGATGACTAGGAGAGATAGGAGTCTAGGGACATATCCCAATACTTGGGAACAATTTAAGACTCCAGAAGTATGTGTGGAGTAGGGAAGAAAAGCTGAGTTTTAGAGGGCGTGGGCTCCATGTGGAAGGGGACTGGGGAGTTAAAAAGATGAGGGGGTGAAGAAGAGGCCCTTGGAGGGGTGGGGCCCAGGGCCTGGGGGTGAGAGGGTGGGGCTGAAGTGACTGAGACCCAGGAAGGTGGTGTCAGGGCAATTTGAGCTTCTGGAGAAGTCAGCAAGCTGGGCTGAGGTGGGCGGGGTGGGGGTGGGGGCCTCTCGGTTGCTCAATGATGAATCAGCCAAGGTGAAGACAATGAGAACTTTGCCGGCGGGTTGGGGGCCCCAGCTGAGAGGGTCCTTTGGAGGATGAGTCCTTCTATTCCTGCTTTTTTGGAAGGCTGTATTGTCCTGTCCACCTCCTCCATCACTCTCAGGATCTGCTTAGAGGAAAGTCAGTGCAGGAGTTATCTCCTGCACCTCCTCCCTTCCCCCCAGCCCCTCGTCTGGGGACCCTCTGGCCTGGTTGGTGGGAGGACTGGGTAGGCAGGTGGGGCAGGTGACCTTGGCAGGGGTGTAGTGACGGAGCCTGTCTCCTGGCCCCCAGGGGAGGGAGGTGTGATGACACCTGACCAGTAGCCTCTGATATCTTTCCTTCAGAAAAACTTCAGAAGAGCATTTTTTAACTCCAGCATTGTCCAGTTGACTAAAAGGTGGGGTAGGGCATTTTGGGAAGCCTGGGATCTGAAGCCCACCTCTCTGGGTGACTGTGTCCTTGACAGTAGGTGCTGAGATGTCTCCTGGGAGCTCACCTATGTCTTGCCAGGAAGAGGCTGAGACATGGTAAAAAGGAAGGGCAGGCCTGGGCTCCAAGAAGGCAGGTGGTGGGAGGGGAGTGGGTGACCAGTGCGGGGAGGGACAGAGGCACATTGCCCCAAACCCATTTCTTTCGCTTTGCTCTCCTTTTTTTTTGAAAAAAATTATTTATTTACTTATGGTTGCACTGGGTCTTTGTTGAAGTGCATGGGCTTTCTCTAGTTGGGGTGAGTGCAAACTACTTTCTAGTTGCGCTGTTCAGGTTTCCCATTGTGGGGACTTCTCTTGTTATGGAGCTCAGCCTCGAGGCCCGAGAGCTTCCGTAGTTGCGGCTGTCAGGCTCTAGGGCATGCAGGCTCAGTAGTTGTGCTCTCTGAGCTTACTTGTTCTGCTACAGGTGGAATCTTCTTGGAAGAGTGATCGGACCCATGTCGCTGCATTGGTGGGCGGATTCTCATCCATCCTACCGCCAGGGGAGTCCCTCCCTTTCCTATTCTTATTTCCCACAGGATTCCTCACTTGGGGAACAAGGTCTGGGATGGGTAAAGCTGGGGGTTCTCTGAACTTTCTCCCCACTCCCAAGGCTAGTTGGAAGTAGTTGATAAAATTCTTGCTGACATGAGTGCAGCTTCAGGAATCCTCAGGAATACTGGTCAGAGGCCTGGGCCATTTCCCATCCAGGGGCAGGAAGGCAGACGGTTCATGGACTGAAACATTTTTGTCTTCATTTGTGAATGTTAGAGCATTTGTATGAAAGTCTCACAAAGGTGTAAACATTGAACCACACAATTACACACAATAAATAAGGAGGACTTCCCTGGTGGCTCAGATAGAAAAGAACCTGCCTGCAGTGTGGGAGACCTGGGTCAGGAAGATCCCCTGGAGAAAGGAATGTCAATCCACTCCAGTATTCTTATTTGGAGAATTCCTTGGACAGAGGAGCCTGGAGGGCTATATATGGTCCAAGGGGGTCGCAAAGAGTTGCATACAGCTGAACGACTAACACTTTCACTTTTCACTTTCACTGGAAAAAGAGTATGGTTTCCTACAGTTCTGGTTCCATTTTTCACCCTCTGGCCACAGACCAGATGGTCAGGTAGATGAGGCAGGGGAGAGAAGGGGGGAATTCCTGGTCAGAGTTGCCTCAGCCTGACCCCTCTCCCTCTCAACTCTCCTTCCTTCCTGCATCCTGGCTTTGTCCTTCTGAATCTCACCCTTCCTTTAGAAGCAGTTTCATAGAAGAGAGACATCTTAGAAGGATGGTCAGGGACCTTGGATACCTGGTGTCAGGGCTGGAAGAAGGTGGAATATTTATAGAACCTCTACCTTGAGCAAGGCATTGACCAGGTCACGTGGGCGAGGGGAGATGCAGAGATTAAAAGCAGGGTGGTTGTATATCTTGAATTTTAAAAAGTGGTCCCAAAGTCTCCGTGCCCTACTGTTTGGTTCAGGAAACACAATGACTGCATGTAAGAAACACCATCCTTGCTTCAAGGAATGTCTGGTGTCTGAGGAGAGAAGATCCTAGAAGAGATTGCAGCCGCACTAGCTTGTGGGCCCAGCCAACTTCGGCTGAGAGTCTGTGGGAGTCAGGGGAGGGGAGTACTGAGGGCAAGGTTCAGGGCAACCTTCCCCAGGAGGTGCGGTTTGGGCAGGCTTCAGCTAGGTGGAGAGGGCAGGATAAAGGGCACAGGAAGAGGGATGGATGGCCAAGAGGAGATTAGAAAGCAGGTGGCAGGGGTAAGGAGCTGTGGTGGGGCCCGGGGAAGCAGACCTCCCTTCCAAAGCGAACCATGGGATGCCCCGATAACGGTGTCCACCTTCCAGAGCCCGGACCAATGGGCAAGGCGGCTGCAACTCATCCTTGGGCTTGGGGGTGGGAGGGAAGGCTCATTTGCCAGGGTTCACTTGGGGGGGCTCTGGGCATGGGCGGTGACTCACAGAGTAGATCCGCCTGCTCCCCTCATATCCTGTTATTCTGTTGGCTGTATCCGCTCGGAATGTGAGTGCCTTTTGTCCTGGGGCGAGGGGGGTGACGTGTGTAGCCTCTGGCTGGCTGCGGAGGCTCCATCTCCAGCTGTCTCCAGCTGGGGCAGGACCAGGCCTGGCTCCTCCTTAGGTAAAGGGGTGGGGGGGGGGGACGTCCTTGGATCCTGCTGTATATTTCGAGGTGGGTATGAGGGAGGTTAGGCTAGCCGGAGGTGGCTGGGGGCCTGCACAAAACCTGACCTGGTGGATCAGGACCTTGTTTAACCAGAGAAGGACAGCCATGGCCTGAGACCCTGAACGTACTATCCTGGAGCCTGGCTGAAGGGTTAGGGAGATCCTAGGTCCACGCCTCCTGCTTTGTTGCCTGGGGCCAGGTCTCGGGCCACCCGGGGAGTGGCGGACATGGCTCCTGTCCCTCCCCAGCCCCCTTGGCCTATCCTACCAATTTCTGCCTGTACTTGTTCCCGGGGCAGGGACCCTGGGTAGGCCGGGTATGGATAGGGCAGAGGGGTGGGCGCTGGCACTCACTGTCTTCCCACGGATCCTCTCTTCTCTCTGGGGCTCTGACAAGCCCAGTGCCTGGGGCTGGGGAAGGGCCTGGAAAACCTGCTGAGGCGGTTGAGCCGGAGATCACCTGGATGAGAGGAGACACATAGTTCTCATTCCAGGCCCACCTCCACGTCCACCCTGGGTTCTTGGGTTCTCCTTTCTCTGCCTCCTCCCTCCTCCAGAGGTCCGGGGTCTGGCTGGCCAGCATGGGGGGCCAGGGTCTCAGGGTGTGGGCCCAGCGGGAGGACAGGGGCTGGGAGACCTAGGCAGAGCTGTGGTCTGTGAGGTGTCCTCACTCCCCCTCATCCTGGCGCCCAGGCCCTGTGAGGCGTGAGGCAGTGAGATGGCAGACTCATACACGGAGCTGGAGAAGGCGGTGGTCATCCTGGTGGAAAACTTCTACAAATACGTCTCCAAGCACAGCCTGGTCAAGAACAAGATCAGCAAGAGCAGCTTCCGGAAGATGCTTCAGAAAGAGCTCAACCATATGCTGACGGTGAGGTTCCCCCCACCCAAGGGCCTGGCCTTCCTCACCCCCACCCCTCATCAGCCCCCAAAGCCCTGTCCTCTCTGGGTGTCCTTCCCCACTGCTTTCTCGGTCCTTTCAGAGTTACCCCCCACCACAAACCAGGGTCTCAACTCCACCCAGGCCTCTGCCTTTAGCGTGCCCAGGCCTGAGCCAGTGAGGGCTCCGTTCCCATTTTCCAAAGGCCTGGGGTCCTTCCTGGGGCTGCTGTAGAGCGGCCACATTAGCACTGCTGATCCTTGATTCTCCCCCAGGACACGGGGAACCGAAAGGCTGCTGACAAGCTCATCCAGAACCTGGATGCCAACCACGACGGACGCATCAGCTTTGACGAGTACTGGACCTTGATAGGCGGCATCACTAGTCCTATCGCCAACCTTATCCGCCAGCAGGAGCAGCAGAACAGCAGCTAGAAGGCCCGTCCCGCCGTCCCTGCCCCCCATGCCCTTCCTACACTCCCTCCTTAGGCTCCTCTGCCCACCCAGGCCCCCGTCCTCTCTTCTCCCTCTAGACCCTCTTCGGACCTTAGCCGAACAGGGTAAGGGGAAACGTCAGGGCCCCTCTGTGAGTGTCTCAGCCTGGGGGTGCCTCTCTGTGGGTCTCAGTCCCTGGAGCCAGCAGACCCTGGGGCCCCTCTGTGACAATGCTGTATGGGGACCCATGAGTTTCCCTACCTGTTCAGTCCGTCTACCCTTCTGACTTCCGATGTTCCTGCCTGATTCCGGGCCTCTCCTGACCTCAGAGGTCAGCTTGCTGCTTCAGGTCTCTGGGTTCCTGGCAGCACCAGCAAGGACTTCTCTCTTGCTCTCCCCTCAGCCCCTCTTCTGGGTAGAGGAGACTTCCAGGGATTGTCCTCCAGCTGCCTCTGCGTCTGGGAACAGGGTCGAGCCCCCTCCCTCCTCTTCAGCCACTGAAATGGGAAAAAGGCTGGATCTAGAGTTTTCCTCCCCCTCACCCAGTCCCTTTGTCATGTTTATTAAAGCCTTTCTACTCCTTGGAACCTCCTTCTGTTTTGGTGATCTTTGCCATGGGGCCCTAAGGCAAGGGAGCAGCAAGGGGGAATCTCATGAGAAACCCCAAGGGCAGAGGAAGAAAGAAGGACTCTGGGATCCTGCAGGTGCTGTCAGCAATAGGTCAGCAACTTCTTCCCTCCTCCAAGAAGGGCCAAGGTCACATGTCAATACCTCTGGGCCCTCACAGCTGGAACTCAACTCACATTCAACTTCTGGGCACACAGTGCATCCCATTTAGTCCTCACTGCAATTCCAGGAGAGAGGGGCCACAACTCTCATGTTGAGTCATGAGTAGGACTGAGATACTGAATTCTCATCAATAGATTATTCTAATACACAGAGAAGTTTGTGGGATGAGGAAGTGGGGTGCAAAGAAAGAGGGGTGTGGGAGGCCAGAGTTAGGTCTTAACCTGATGTGGGGGACAATGACAGCTTCTGTGTTTCTTCCCTGCCATGGAAAGACAGCACATGCCCCCAGGAGAAATAGGGCAGGAGGTCCAGCCTGCAGGGCTCTGGATCAGTGGTTTTCAACCCCAGGAAGTGTACCCCAAGGTTTAAGATTTTTTAAAAGATGCACAGTCATAAACAGTTTTACAGTTTTATTGGAATCCATTACAGATCCTCAACCTCCTAAAAGTGACCTGCCTCATATGAGCTTGAGGTCAAACTATATGTTTAATATGGTGCCATTTGTCTATTTGTTACTTGTTTTTCTTTTTTTGCTTTTTGTTACTTTTTTTGGTGTCATCAGTTCAGTTCAATTTAGTCACTTGGTTGTGTCTGACTCTTTGCGACCCCATGGACTGCAGCATGCCAGACTTACCTGTCCATCACCAACTCTCTGAGCTTGCTCAAACTCACGTCCATGGAGTCGGTGATGCCATTCAACCATCTCATCCTCTGTCGTCCCCTTCTCCTCCTGCCTTCAATCTTTCTCAGCATCAGAGTCTTTTTCAATGAGTCAGTTCTTTCTATCAGGTGGCCAAAGTATTTGATGTCAAGGAATATTTGCTTGTTACAATGTCATGAGGCTGTCTCCCTAAGTTTTCTTCTATGAGTTTTATAGTTTCAGATCTATGTTTAGGTTCCCATTTGAGTTAATTTTTGTATATGGTGTAAGGTAAGGGTCCAAATTCATTCCTTTGTGTATGAATATCCAGTTTTCCTAGTACCATTTGTTGAAGAGACTATCACTTTCCCATTGTGTGGTGTTGATATCCTTAATGAAAATCATTCAATCAAACATGTGAGGGTGTAGTTTTGGGCTCTCCATTCCGGCCCATTGGGCTGTATGTCTGTCTTTTTGCCAGTTCATACTGTTTGGATTACTGTAGCTTTGTAATGTGTTCTGAAATCAGGATGTATGAGGCCTCCAGCTTTATTCTTCTTTCTCAAGGTTGTTTTGACTACTTGGGGTCCTTTGAGATTCCATATGAATTTTAGGATAGTTTTTTTTCTATTTCCGAAAAAAATGCCATTGGGATTTTGATAGGGATTTCATTTAATCTCTAGTTCACTTTGGATAGTATGAACATTAAGCTATATTAAGTCTTCCAATCCATGAATTTGGGATGTCTTTCCCTTTATTTGTGACTTCCTTAATTTCTTTCAGCAATCTTTTGTAGTTTTCTGTGTACAAGATTTTGCCAAGGACTTGATGTGGTAGTTCCTTAAAGCCTAAGGTGAGAGGATGCCACCATGAAAGATCCCAGAGGCAACTCAGAATAGAGCTCCCTTCACTGCCCCTGGTTTGTGCCTGGGGACCAACACTTTACCCATCAAGAGTTTAGAACAGCAGGTGGGAAATGAGCAGATGTGTGACCCCAGTTAGTGGCTTATTTCTAGAGGGTTCTAAGTGTAACCCTAGAGGACTGGAGATGATGCTGAGCTTCAGTGGAGGTCAGAGAAACTTACCAACAGTCACTGCTTGGGCTCCAGGGCCTGGAGCCAGAAAGGCCCCAAAGGAACAAAAGCAGCCGCTTCGAGGTCAGGCAGCTCAGCTGGAGGCCTCCCTGGGGAGTGTTGGGTCAGCAAAGGGCCAGGCTTTCTCCCTCACCCAGGAGTCCAGGGACCAGACGGCCTGAGCAGGGCCTGAGCAGAGCAGGAGGACGGGGGCCAGAAACAGGTCCCTGTGGGGGTCCCCCAGTGGAGCTGAGAAGGGTCCCTCTGTCTGGGGTCTCACACTGGCCTGGCCTAGTGTCTAAACTATTGGGACTAAGGAGGTGGGTACCCAATACATTGTGCCCATCAAATCCATCTGACACCAGGTTTGTCATTCTACAGGGTGAGAACCTGGCTTGTCTTGCCACATTAGGGGAAGAACACCAAACTCACCTGGGTCAGCTTTTGTATTTCCTATACATTTTGGTTTTCCTTTCCATTTCTATTCCTAGTAAAGTCCCTTTCAGAAAACAAAACAATCCTTTCTGTAAGTCCAGTGTTAAAAGTTTAAAAAAACTTTTCTCATCCAAGGCTCTTGTGGTCCTCCTGGCAGCCCTATGAGACAGGAATCATAATCCATGTTTTACAGATGAAGATATCGAGGCTCAGAGAAGTGACGTGACTTAGTTAAAGACACACTGCTGATCTGACCAGTGGACCTGCCGCTCAGGCCCCTGCTATTACTAACTCTGTGTGGCCTGCCCAAAGGGCAGAGGCTCTGGTCTGTGTCTTGACCCCAGTGATTATGAAGCATTTAAGCCCCTTACAGGCCCTGGATGGTGGTCGTGGTTGCTTCTGCTGAGGACACATTCATTTATTTATTCATTCACTCATTCAGAGCATAGTACTTTGGGGTCTTCCCTGGTCCAGCTGTTAAGAATTCGAGCTTCCCGCTTCAGCAGCACATATACTAATATTGGAACAATACAGAGAGGATTAGCATGGCCCCTGCGCAAGGATGACATGCAAATTCGTGAAGCGTTCCATATTTTTAAGAAAAAAGACAGAAGAAAGAAGAAAGAAAAAAAAAAGAATTCGAGCTTCCACTGTAAGGAGGGTAAGGAAAGTGTGTTCCATCCTGGCAATGTGGCCAAAAAAAAATTAAAAAAAATAATATAGTACTTGTATGTGCCAGGCACAGTAGATAGTGCAGTAAAAAGAGAAGGAAAAATATGTTTCTTGATTTTATGGGACTTTCAGTTTAGAGAAGACAACAAATAACCATGTAATCACACAAACAAGTGGATGATTACAAACTGGGGTCAACTGCCAAAGGATCATATTTACAGCAAATTTTTTTTTTCCTACATCAGACCTCTTGTGGGATCTTAGTTCCTCGATCAGGGATCAAACCTGGGTCATGATAGTGAAAGCACTGAGTCCTAAACACTGGACCACTAGGGAATTCCCTGTAGTATTTTTAAACAAAGAAACCTGATTTAGTCTGGAAGTGGGGAGTGTCCTTATGGAAGTGACTCTTGTGATTTAAAAGATGAGCAAAAGTTATCCAGGCAAGGGGAACATTGTGAGAATAAAGTTGAGGGGAAGAAGTGCTACCCAAATAGAAAGACCATCATATGCAAAGGTTCTGTGGCAGGAGGCTCCTTTTTACTGAGGGGAAGTGAGTGTGGCTAAAGCCCAATAACAAGATGAGGCTGGAGAGTTCCCTCAGGGACATGTTAAGGATTGGCAGCCACTGAATGGTTTTTTTCAGCAATGTGCGCGCGTGTGTGTGTGTGTGTTTGTGTGCACTTGGGTGTGTGATGTGCTCAGATTTGCATTTTGAAAAATTTCACATATTTTGCCACATGGAAAAGATTAAGAGGGGGTAAAGTAGGGGCAGGGAGACCAGTGAAGAGATATTTTAACAAATAATAGTTAATTGTTACCGAGTACTTTCTCTATATGAGGTTTCTCTGGTGGCTGTCTGGTTTTCTCCAGTGAAGGACAAGAAAGCCTGGCATGATGCAGTTCATGGGGTCACAAAGAGTCAGACACAACTGAACGACTGAACAACAGCGGGTGACTCAGTGGTTAAGAATCCGTCTGCTAATGTAACAGATGCGGGTTTGATCCCTGGGTCAGAAAGAGCCCCTGGAGAGTGAAATAGCAACTAATTCCCCTGAAATCCCATGGACAGAGGAACCTGGTGGGCTGTAATCCATAGCATCGCAAAGAGTTGGATCAGACATGACTTAGTAACTAAACAAACAAACCTACTCTATAGAGGCACTGTTCTGAGTATTTTGCACATATTAAATCCTTAATCCACAGAACCCAATGAAGTAAATACTTCTGTTATCCCCATTTTACAGGTGAGGAAACCGAGGCACAGAGAAGTTACATAACTTACCAGAGATCATACAACTGATAAGTGGTGGAACCCAGGCAGTCTGATTTGGGAGCTGCGGCTCTTAACTACGCTTGTCTCCTGAACTCCGGTAGAGAGAGTTAGAGCGCAGGCTCACTTATCCCAATCAGCATGTGCTTATATTGTGCTCACTACGGTATTCTATATCTGCGGAGCTTGGAGTCTAGTCAGGTGGAGATACCTGAGCAGCAAGTGAACAAGGAAATCATATTGGTGTGTAAAGAACAATAAAGCAGAGATGAAGAACAGTGAGTTGGGGAGAGGGGTGGTGGGGAGATGTGAGAAGCAGATGCATTTGTGAGAGACTTAGGGGGTAAAATCATCAGGTCTTGATGGATTGGACATAATGGACCAGGGAGAGGCAGGTGTCCAGGAGACTGATATTTCTGACTGGTGGAGCCAGATGGGTGGTGGTGCCATTTACTGCCACAGGGAAACCTGGAGGAGGCCTGGATTTGGGGGAGCAGGTGTGTGGATATGGCAAGTTTAGTTTTACTTAGTAATGTCAAAGGAGTTGTGGGATATACATATCCAGAGTTCAGAGGAGAGGGCTGGATTGGCAGGTTGGGAAGCAGAAACATACAGACAGAAACCTAAGCATTGGGCATGGATGAGCTTGCCAAGGGATAGAGTGTGAAATGAGAAGAGAAGAGGTTCTGTCTAAAGAGCATCTGCAATCTGACACCAATTCCAATTTTAGAGTGTGAAGTTTTCCCCCCACGTCACCAAGCAGGGATTCCTAAACTCAGCTCAATTCTGACACTTTTATCTACCAGGAGACAGCATCAGACCTACCAGTTAAGGGCTCAGTTCGACAAAACGTCCCCCCAAGCCCTCACACTTCAGTTACCAATCAAAAGTCTGCCTGTAAAAAGAGGGTTTTACAACCCCTTCTTTCAGTTCAGTTCAGTTCAGTTGCTCAGTCGAGTCCAACTCTTTGTGACCCCACGAACCCCAGCATGCCAGGCCTCCCTGTCCATCACCAACTCCCGGAGTTTACCCAAACCTGTGTCCATTGAGTCGGTGATGCCATCCAACCATCTCATCCTCTGTCATCCCCCTTCTCCTCCTGCCCTCAATCTTTCCCAGCATCAGGGTCTTTTCCAATGAGGCAGCTCTTCTCTTCAGGTGGCCATAGTATTGGAGTTTCAGCTTCAACATCAGTCCTTCCAATGAATACCCAGGACTGATCTCCTTTAGGATGGACTGGTTGGAGCTCCTTGCAGTCCAAGGGACTCTCAAGAGTCTTCTCCAAAACCACAGGTCAAAAGCATCAATTCTGCAGTGCTCAGCTTTCTTTATGGTCCAATTCTCACATCCATACATGACTACTGGAAAAACCATAGCCTTGACTAGATGGACATTTGTTGACAAATTAATGTCTCTGCTTTTTAATATGCTGTCTAGGTTGGTCATAACTTTCCTTCCAAGGAACAAGCATCTTTTAATTTCATGGCTGCAATCACCATATGCAGTGATTTTGGAGCCCAGAAAAATAAAGTCAGCCACTGTTTCCACTGTTCCCCATTTGCCATGAAGTGATGGGACCGGATGCCATGATCTTAGTTTTCTGAATGTTGAGCTTTAAGCCAACTTTTTCATTCTCTTTCACTTTCATCAAGAGGCTCTTTAGTTCTTCTTCACTTTCTGCCATAAGGGCGGTGTCATCTGCATATCTGAGGTTATTGATATTTCTCCCGGCAATCTTGATTCCAGCTTGTGCTTCATCCAGCCCAGCGTTTCTCATGATGTACTCTGCATATAAGTTAAATAAGCAGGGTGACAATATACAGCCTTGATGTACTCCTTTTCCTATTTGGAACCAGTCTGTTGTTCCATGTCCAGTTCTAACTGTTGCTTCTTGACCTGCATACAGGTTTCTCAAGAGGCAGGTCAGGTGGTCTGGTATTCCCATCTCTTTCAGAATTTTCCACAGTTTATTGTGATCCACCCAGTCAAAGGCTTTGGCATAGTCAATAAAGCAGAAATAGACGTTTTTCTGGAACTCTCTTGCTTTTTCAATGATCCAGCGGATGTTGGCAATTTGATCTCTGGTTCCTCTCCCTTTTCTAAAACCAGCTTGAACATCTGGAAGTTCACAGTTCGCGTATTGCTGAAGCCTGGCTTGGAGAATTTTGAGCATTACTTTACTAGCGAGTGAGATGGGTGCAATTGTGCGGTAGTTTGAGCATTCTTTGGCATTGCTTTTCTTTGGGATTGGAATGAAAACTGACCTTTTCCAGTCCTGTGGCCACTGCTGAGTTTTCCAAATTTGCTGGCATATTGAGTGCAGCACTTCCACAGCATCATCCTTTAGGATTTGAAATAGCTCAACTGGAATTCCATCACCTCCACTAGCTTTGTTTGTAGTGATGCTTCCTAAGGCCCACTTGACTTCACATTCCAGGATGTCTGGCTCTAGGTGAGTGACCACACCATCATGATTATCTGGGTTGTGAAGATCTTTTCAGTACTAGAGCACCATTCTCTTCCCCAGATAGTCATGTGGCATCTCCCTCATCTACTTAAGGTCTTTGATCAAATGTCACTCTCTCCATAGAACCTTCCTGATCACTTTATCTAAAATTGAACCTTTCCACAGGCTGGTATACCCTATTCCCACTTCCTGCTTTATTTTTCCTCATGGCACTCATGACCCCTAAAATTCCATGTGTTTTTACTTTTTCTTCATGTTCAAGTCAAATCCAGGAGTCTTCCTGGGTTCTTCCTTATGTCTCACTCCCCACACCTAACTGATCAGCAAGTTCTATTGGTTCTACCTCAAAAATAAATCTCAAAATATTCACTTCTTTCTCTCTATAATGCCCTTCCCATCACCTCATTAATTTTTCAATTAAAAATTAAAAAAAAAAATTTTTCTTTTGGCCATGTGACATGCAGGATCTTTGTTCCTCAACCAGGGATCAAACCTGTGTCCCATGCAATGAAAGCACAGAGTCTTAACCATTGAACCACCAGGACCACCCTTCCCATCATTTCAAAGCCATCACTATCTCCCTGTCACTGCAAGGGCCAGTTCTCTCTGCTTCCCACAAATCCTGCTTCAATTCATTCTTGAAATAACTGCCAAGGTCATCTTTTGTCCTTCTAAAGGAATGCCCATGACCCATATCCGTCAGTAGCAGCAATAAGAACAATAAATTAAGCAGCAAGATACAGAGAAGAAAGAAAAAAATTAATCACTATCCCACTGCCCAGAAATAAGCATTAACCATTTCTTGAATACCATTTGGCTCTCTATCAGTACAGACAGCTAGAGAGACTGATAGATTACAGAAGAAAAAGTTATAAAAATGGAACCACAGTACATGTTATATATAATAAAAGAAGCTATTTAAGTTTTGTTTGTAGATAAAAGGGAAAAATAGCAGAGGGAAAATGAACAAATTACTGAATTTCAAGTAATTTATTTTTCATCATGAGAAATATTAATGTGTAAAAGAGTCAGAGATAAAAAAACAACTCCTCATCACCTACCAGAAGGATGAGGAAAACAGTATCTTTATGCTTACTTCCATTTCCCCTCTCCCAATCTACCAATTGCTGAGAGTTATATTAGTTAATTTTAAAATGTTGACATATACAATATTTACATTCTGTTTTGTAACCACAATTTCCAAGGCAAGTTTAGTTTTAGTTCTATGAATTCAGCACTCACAAACAGACCTTTTAGCCTGGCTTCATTTCAGCATCCTTTATATGAGTAATTATTTGGTTGATTGGATTTCAAAGGGCTCTTGGCTTCTGTATTTCCTGAGATCTTTGAGCTTGAGACTTGCTGCTTGGCAGCGCATAAAATTCTCAGGTCCTACATTCTTTTTCTCTGTACCCTGTAGACATGGCTCCTCCATTTGCTGCCAATGCGAATTCCATGGGAAAATCTCAGGCTAAACAATTTTTCCTACCTTGTCTATGGCTTACTTTCCCTTCGTGGACGCTCTCTCCTTTCATATTCTTTTTCTACTATTTTAATGATGAAATATTTCATGTATATAGAAAAGTACAGAAAATAGCACATCATCCAATCATAATCTTTTCTGAATTTAAACATTAAAAAGTATTTGCTTTAGGTCCCTTAAAACAAATAAAACTTACAGATCTAGGTGAAGGCCTCCACGTGCAAACCTTTATTGCCCTGACCTTCTCCACAGCTGTAGCCAGTGTTGGGGAGGAAGAAATTTTCCTCTGCCCTCCTAGGTTCTTCTGGCTGGTCTAAGAATTAAATTGACATGAGACCAATTAACAGGAGAAAATAAAATAAAAGTTTAATAATATGTATATGTGGGAGAGACCCAGGAAAACTGCATATTAGTATCTCACCAGAATGGTCAAAACCCTCACTTTAAGTACCATCTTCAGCTAAAGACAAAAGAGGAATTTGGGGAGCAGTGGTTTGGAACTTCAGAGGGAAGGAAGATAATTCAGTTGGAGATGGAAAAGCAAATATTTGGTAAATAAATGTTTGCTGGGCCATGACGGGACAATGGGACACTAGTGGACTCTGATCTTGCCCTACCACACCTAGCCTAGATTCTTTGCAGGTATCTTTGGTGATAGCTTTGTTTTGGCTTTTATCTAAATTCTTTAGGCAGGGCTTCCCTGATGGGGCACTGGATAAGAATCCACCTGCCAATGCAGGGGGACATGGATTTGATCCTTGGTTCCAGAAGATTCCACATGCTGTGGAGCAGCTAAGCCCATGCGCCACAACTACTGAGTCTCTGTGCCGAAACTGCTGCAGCCCAGGCACCTAAAGCCTGTTCTCTGCAACAGGAAAAGCCAGGGCACTGCGAGGAGGAGTCGACCCCTCCCTCCTTGCTCCCCCACAACTGCTGGCTGCAGCTAGAGAAAACCCACGCAAAGCGACAAATATCCAGCTCAACCAAAATAGAAATATATATATTTTTTGGCAGCTAAGGGGGAGGTAAAGAGATGCAAAGATCTGGTTCATTGGAAAAGACCCTGATGCTGGGAAATATTGAAGGCAAAAGGAGAAGGGGGGTGGCACAGGATGAGATGGTTAGGTAGTATCATTGACTCAATGGACATGAATTTTGAACAAACTAAAGGAGATAGTGGAGGACAGAGGAGCCTGGCGTGCTGCAGATCATGGGATCTCAAGGAGTTGAACACGACCTAGTGACTGAAGAACAACAACAAAAAAGAAAGACTTACTGAATCTTATGTTTCTTAAAGTTAAATGAATCTTCAAGCCAAAGGGACACATTTTGGGGTGGCAAAGTTTGCTCTCATACATCACCATCCCCAATTATGTGTTTATGATTCTCTCCGCTAAAAAAGATAATTTTGATCACATATGTACATATTCCTAAGCAATATGTTATTTAGTATTGCATGTTCTTGCACTTTAAATAAATAGTACCATAATGCGGAGATTCTTTTGGGACTTCCTCTTTTGTTTTATCCATATTGATGGAGTTGATTTGTTTTCATTACTGTATCATATTTCGTTGTTTAAATATGCTCTAATTTATTTATCTATACTGTTGATGAACACTAGGGCCCTTTTCATTTTTTTCTATTTCTTTTAAAACTATTTTATTATGTATTAATTAAAATTTTTGTTGTATTATAACAAGGAAACATAATTATAACCTGTGTAATAATGATTCTTTGGAACTTATTGAGACTTCTTTTGCATCCTAGAGTTTATTCAATATTACATGATCCACATGTGCTAGAAAAAAATGTTTATTTTCTTTTTGTTGAGTGTAGAATTTATATATATATATATATATATATATATATATATAGACTAATAGTATGAATTTACCAATAACATCATTCAGCTATTTTATATTTCTGTTTATTTTTTGTCTCCTTAATCAGTTTCTGAGAAGAGTGTATTACAATTTCTAACCATAATTTGTTTATTTATTTCTTCCAGAAGTTTTGTTAGCTGTTGCTTTATATAGTTTGAAGCTATATTACTGGTATATTACTGTTCATGATGTTTGTATTTTCTTGTATTATGTTCCTCTTGTTTCTTATATTTTTTTCAACTTGAATTCTCTTTTATCAAACATCAAAATTACTTCCCTGATATTTCTTAAAAAAAAACAACAGCAACTATTTATTTATTTATTTGGCTGCAGTCAGTCTTAGTTGCAGCATGTTGGACCTAGTTCCCTGACTGGGGATGGAACCTGGGCGCCCTGCATTGGGAGCACAGAGTCCTAGCCATTGGACAACCAGAGAAGTCCCCCTGATATTTCTTATGCTTTATATTTACCTGGTATATTTTCACCTGTTTTTTAAAATTTTATTTTGTTGTTGTTGTTCAGTCACTAAGTCGTGTCTGACTCTGCAACCCCATGAACTGCAGCATGGCAGTCTTCCCTGTCCTTTACTATCTCCCGGAGTTTGCTCGAACTCATGTCCATTGAGTTGGTGATGCCATCCAACCATCTCATCCTCTGTCCTTCCCTTCTCCTTCTGCCCTCAATCTATCCCAGCAACAAGGTCTTTTCCAATGAGTCAGCTCTTCGCATCAGGTGACCAAAGTATTGGAACTTCAGCTTTAGTGTCAGTCCTTCCAATGAATATTTGGGGTTGATTTCCTTTAAGATTGACTGGTTTTATTTCCTTGCTGTCCAAGGGAAGGGACTCTGAAGCATCTTCCCCAGCACCACATTCTGTTTTTTTTTTTTTAATATTTTAAATTTAATGTTTTTTTTTTTTTAACATAAAAACATTTTGTATTGGGGTATAGCTGATGAACAATGTTGTGATGTTGTGGTAGTTGCAAGTGAACAGCAAAAGGACTCAGCCATATATATATACATGTAAATATTTAAAACATTTCTTTTAAATGTTTCTCTGGTATGCAACATATTGCTGAAAATAATTTTAAACCCAATCTGAGAATCTTTTAAGAGGTATGTTTCTTTTGTTCGTCTTTATTACAGACACTGGAACTTCCCTGATGGCTCAGACGGTAAAGAATCTGCCTGCAATGCAGGAGACTCAGGTTCTATCTCTGGGTCAGGGAGATTCCCTGGAGAAGGGCATGGCAACCCACTCCAGTATCCTTGCCTGGAGAATTCCATGGACAGGGGAGCCTGGCAGGCTACAGTCCATGGGGTCTCAAAGACTCATACAGGACTGAGCTGATAACACACATTACAGATATCTATATAGTATTAAGACTTATGCTGCCATTTTATTTTGATTTTTCATATAGTGTGCTTTTTTGGTCATTTCCCCGCACTTTTTTCTTTCTTGCTTTCCAAAGGATAAAGCCAACTTTCTTCTTACATTTCAAAAGTTATACCTTCTCTATTTAAAAAATGTTGTGATTGCTTTAACTTGACCCCGTGTTCCTCCTTGGAATAATTTCTAAGTGTATCATTCATTTTATATTTCCCTTAACAGGAAAAGTACTTTTTCACACCCTCATATTCTTTCAGTCTTGTCCTTTCCTCTCTCTCATATCCCATCATCTTGACAGTCCCTAAAATTCAGGTTGATTCTTCTTTTGCTTAAGTCCCCAACCAAATGCTAGCTGTCTTGTCCTTCAAGTGCTTTCCCTCAGGCTAATAATAAAATTCTATGCCAAGTCCCTTGTCTTTTTCTTTTTGCAAATATAACCTGCAGCAACTGGAGATTCTGCTCTCCAACTAACCATTTCATTCTCTCTCTCCCCATTGCCCTTTGGCTGTTTAAAATAATCAGATTTTATTTTATTTTTTTGCCACACTACACAGCCTGTGGGATCTTAGTTCTCTGGAGTTGTCCCCTTTCCCCCCTTCTCCCCTGAAGTGGAATTACAGAGTTCTAACCACTGGACAGCCCTAAGGATATTTTTTTAATACCCTCACATTTGATTGACTATTTGGCTCTTTGCAAGATTCCTCTGAATATTCTAAAACTTTGTGGGAACCTGCTATAAAGCACAGGAAGCTCAGCTGGCACTCTGTGATGACCTAGATGGGTGGGAAGGAGGTTCAAGAGGGAGGGGATATATGTATACATATAGCTGATTCACTTCATTGCATAGCAGAAGCTAACACAACATTGTAAAGCAATTATATTCCAATAAAAAAACAAAACTAGGGAAAAAATTGCTATTTTATCTTCTTGCATTTAGTGTTTCTGTTGAGGAGTCTGATGTCACTTTGATTTTTATTCCTTTTTATTTCTTTTGAAGATATTTAGAATTTTATCTGATTTGATGTTCTTAAATTTCGATATGAGTTTGAATGTGTTTTCCCCCTCCCCCTCCTTAGTTACCCCAATTACCACTTAGCAAATGTGTTCAACTTGAGACCTTTCACCTTTCTCTAATTCTCAGAAATCTATTACCATGTTTCTTCAGCTATATCTGCCCCTTTTTTTTCTTCCGCTCTTTGGGGAATCCTATTATCCTGATCTCACACTTTTTATGTCGTTTAGCATCTTTTGAAATATTCTGTCTCTTTAATCTTTTCTTCTGCCCTCTGGGAGACTTTATTTTCTTGGGTTCCAAAATCACTGCAGATGGTGACTACAGGCATAAAGTTAAAAGATGCTTGCTCCTTGGAAGAAAAGCTATGACAAACCTAAATACCATATTAAAAAGCAGAGACATTACTTTCCTGACAAAGGTCCGTATAGTCAAAGCTATGGTTTTTCCAGTAGTCATGGATGGATGTGAGTTGGACCATAAAGAAGGCTGGGCTCGGGAATTCCCTGGTGGTCCAGTGGCTAAGACTCTGCGCTCCTGATACAGGGGGGCTGGGTTCGATCCCTGGTCAGGGAACTAGATCCCACATGCCACAACTAAGACTCTATGCAGCCAAATGAATAAAAATAAATGTTTAAAAAAAAAAAAAAAAGAAGGCTGGGCTCCAAAGAATTGATGCTTTTGAACTGTAGTGTTGGAGAAGACTCCTGAGAGTCCCTTGGACTGCAAGGCGAACCAAACAGTCAATCCTAAAGGAAATCAGTCCTGAATATCCATTTGAAGGACTGATGCTGAAGCCAAAACTCCAATACTTTGGCCTCCTGATGCGAAGAACTGACTCACTGGAAAAGACCCTGATGCTGGGAAAGATTGAAGGCAGGACAAGGGGACAACAGAAGATGAGATGGTTGGATGACATCACCAACTCAGTGAACATGAGTTTGAGCAAGCTCTGGGAGTTGGTGATGGACAGGGAGGCCTGGCGTGCTACAGTTCATGGGGTCACAAAGAGCTGGACATGACTGAGCAACTGAACTGAACTGAACTGGGAGATTTCCTCAGCCTGATCTCCCAGTTCACCCATTTGTTCTCCAGCTGTGTCTATCCTTTATTTTTTCCCCAATTGTTGTGCTTTTAATGTCAATGAATATGTCTTTTATATTCGATAAGTCTACTCAGTTCTCTTTTTATGGCTTCTTGTTTTTTATTTCTATCATTTGTTCTTTATATTTTGAGGATATTTATGATCTTATTTTAACTTCTTGGTTCATCAAGTTCAACATTTCTGTTCCAAACAGTTTAGGTTGCTCTTTTATCTATGTCATTATAATAGTTAATCACTTCAGGTTCTGATTATTTTGGCTTGCAAGTTTCCTGGGCTGGGGTGGGATTTGTTCTCACTTGGTTCAGAGGGTAAAGTGTCTGCCTGCAATGCGGGAGACCTGGGTTTGACCCCTGGGTCGGGAAGATCCCCCCTGGAGAAGGAAATGGCAACCCGCTCCAGTATTCTTGCCTGGAGAATCCCATGGATGAAGGAGCCTGGTAGGCTACAGTCCACGGGGTCGCAGAGTCGGACACAACTGAGTGACTTCACTTCACTGTGTCTGGTGATGGTGTTGGGCCCCTCAGCCAAAGACACCAGAGAACTAGGGTCACTATTCTCTCTGCTGCCACTCTACTAGGCAGCATTGTGGGGAGGGATATACCTTCAAACTTTAATTTAAAACTCTGGGAAGAGGCAGTCTCTTTAGTCCTTCAGCTCTGGGGATTTACAGAAGGAGGAGGCTTGGCTGCCTTAGGTCAGTCCACACCTATTTTCATCAGCTTCTTATCTTGACAAGGCTTTTATGTTGTCCTGTTTGTAGTCCGCTGTCAAGAGTTCTTATCTTTCCATGGAGGCAATCATCTTGTTATTCTTTTTCTAATCCTTACACCTTAAGAAAAATGGTCATAATCTTCAATTTAATGTTGAGTAAGGTGGTAATAGTGGGAATCCTTTCCTTGTTCTTGACTTTTATAATAATTTAAAGCATTCATTTACTATTGAGAATGAAATTCCAGTAGGTTTTTGATAGATACTCTTTGTTAGTTAAGATACTTTTTTCCATTCCTGGATCACTAAGAGTTTTTACTATGAATGGGTATTGAATTTATTCTGGCATCTGTTGAAATAATCATATAATTTTAATTTTTAACCTGTTAATGAGGTGACTTACATTAATACAGTTAAAACCATCTCTGCATTCATGGCATTGACCCAACTTAATCATGATGCATCTTTCCTGACTGTAATGCTGGATTCCATTTGCTAATAGCTTATTTAGGCTTCTGCATCTGTAAGCATAATTGAGATGGATTTCTAATTTTCCTGTCTCATATGGTACATTTCTGGTGCTAGCATCGAGGGTGAGCTACTTAGTCCACAGATTTGGCTGTGTGTAACGAATACCAAAAATAGCAGAGGCAAGGAGGAGGCAGAAATTGATTTCTTTATCTTGTACTATCTGGAGGTTTGTGGTGTAGGGCTGGTTTGGTGGTTCTGCCTAGCTGTCTCTGGTTTGTATGGTTCAAATGGCTCATCTTTATTTTAAGCAGCAGTGAAGGAACGATGGCATGTTCTCTGCCATTCAGGGCATGAATCAGAACTTGCATGTATCAAACAAACCAACAAAAGTTGCGTATATCACTGCTACTGGCCGGAGTTGGGACCAAATCCAGGTTCAGCTCAGAAGTCAATGTTTGAGAGACAAGGGTTGATGGGAAAAGACAGATGCTTTATTCAGGAAGTCGGCAACCTAGGAAGATGGATCAGTGTTACCCAAACCATCTCTCAGCTGCCAGTTAGATGGAAAAGGATTTAATAGGGAAAAACTGGGAACTTTCAGGGTGTGCAGGCAGGGGCTACATGCAGAACAGCACAGTCAGCTCTGACAAGCATCTCAAAACCGGCCATGCAGTGACCTGGTCAGTATCAGCATGTTTTAAACGTAATCTACAGCTCCAGGGTTGATTTGTTCACATTTCCTTGAGGCCCATTTCTGATGTTAGGCAAGCTGTAGATATCAGTACTGCTCAAGATGGAATAGCTTATATCAAGGTTACAGTTTGGTCATCATGCAGCTAGCCTTTTCCTTCTGGTGATGGTTTTAGTATTCACAAAACAACTCAGGAATTTGTATTGGACACTGGTTTCCATGTCCTTCAGGAGAAGCTAAGATTTCTGGGACTGCCAGATGGTTGACCTGTTGTTTAAATTGTTACTGGTTCTCCTGGCCCAGCTTCTTCTATCTTTTGTTATTATATATTCACATTCTTTCAATCCCTGACTCTTGAGCTGGCTTTTTGTGACTCACGGAATGCCTGGGAGACCAAAGGTTTTCTATGAATTAGCAGCAAGTGGAGGGCATGGATGGTGGGGTGCGGTTTGCCCCGGGAAGGCCCCATAGTTTCCTGCTCTGTTCCATCACTTTTATCTACTTCTCTTGGCCAGAGCTTAGTCATGTGGCAAGGAAGACTGGGGACTGTGGCCTTTACTTGAACTTAAAAGTAACCATTCTTTTGCTACGAGAGATAAGAGGAGAATAGGTAATGGGACAACCAGCAGTCTTTACCTCAAAGATTATTGCATATCTGCCTCATAAAGTAAGCTATGCACTGTTTTCTCTTTTTCTGTTTTCTGGAAATATAAATTTTGCATAAGATTTTTTTTCTTGGCTATTTGGTAAACGTTGGCAAAAATCATCAGGATCTGTTTTATTTTTAATTTTTATCTTTGTTGTGTGGATTTATACTACTAATCAATTTCTTTAATAGTTACAGGGCTTCAGTCTTCTTAGTCCATGTTGATGAGTTTTATATACAGATATATATTTCTCCCCTGCAAAACTGCCTATTTTATGTAATTTTTCAAATGTCACTCTCAGTTTTATCTGGGGAAATCCTGGTTAATCTGTTTTAAGAGTTTGGGCCTTCAAAATCATTTTGCTTTTGTTGAGAACCCCAGGCCATTACCAGTTTAGCACCACTTTTTATGCTAACTTTTTATCTCCAGATTTTCTGAACCATGCCAGCCCCGTAAACTAAAACCCCAAATCTGCACAAAGGCAGACCCAAGGTTAAAATTTCTCTAGGAAGACTATTTTTCCCCATCCAGAGTCCAGATCAAGCTATAGGAGCTTCCTTGTAATCTCATTTTGCTGGTGGGAGATTTTCCTTTCAGGCCATTCTTTCACTATGGAAGCAGTCCTTTGAGGGTCTTTGCTTCGTGTAAAGGGCTTTCCAATTCCCAGCTACTTGCAGATAAAAGACTCATTTCTTCTCAACTGATCCCTAAAAACTGAAGCCCTTTGTTTCTGAGACTAGAAACCACCCCTTCCCAAGGACAGCTGTAGCATTAACTCACGCTCACTCCTTAGTTTTTAGCTTCTCCTTTGCTTTGGGCCTCTGAAAATTTCCTTTCTTGTGAGCTTAGCTATGAATTAGAAAAAGTATGAAAGTTACATCTCAATCAGAGAGAAATAGAAGTCTAATTCTTTTTTATTTCTTCCTTTTTTAAGTTGAAGTATAGTTAATGTACAATGTTATGTTAGTTTCAAGTGTCAGCAGTGATTCAGTTACACATACACATTCCACATACTCTTTTTCAGATTCTTTACCATCAATATAGACATTACAAGACATTGAGTGTAGCTCTTGGTGCCATACAGTAGGTCCTTGTTTTTACTTCTTTTGTGTACAGTAGTGTGTATATACTAATTTGAGATTTTTCTTGTTTCTCGAGGTCAGATTATATCGCTATAAACTGCTCTCTCAGAACTGCTTTTGCCGTGCCCCATGAGTTTTGGACTGCTGTGCTTCCATTGTCATTTGCCTCTACTTACTTTTTGATTGCCTCTCTGATTTCTTCAGAGGTCCATTGGTTATTTGGTAACATACTGTTTAGCCTCTACGTATTTGTGTTTTTTCCAGTTTTTTTTTTTTCCTGTAATTGATTTCTAAGCTCATAGCCTTGTGCTTGGAAAAGATGCTTGATATCATTTCAATTTTCTTGAATTTACCGAGGCTTGATTTATGGCCCAATATGTGATCTATCCCGGAGAATATTTCTTATGCACCGAGAAGAAAGTGTATTCTGCTGCTTTTGGGTGCAATGTCCTGTAAGTAGTGCGTATATGTTAATCCCAACCTCTTAATTTATCATCCCCCATCCCGTTTGGTAACCATAAGTTTGTTTCCTATGTCTGAGTCTATTTCTGTTTTGTAAATAAGTTCACTTTTATCATTTTTTAATTTTATTAAACACTTTTGATTAATTAGTTAATGTTTTGGCCTCACTGTGCGGCATGTGGGATCTCAGTTCCCAGATGAGGGATTGAAACCATAGGCCCTGCACTGGAAGCTCAGAGTCTTAACTACTGGACTGCCAAGGAAGTCCCCGTATCATTTTTTGAGATTCCACGTATTAAGTGATATCATATAATATTTGTTTTAACCTGACTTACTTCACTTAGTTTAATTATCTCTGGTGTTTCCATATTGCTGTATACTCCGCCATTTTTCGTGGAGAGTGCCCCAGAGTCATGTTTAAGACTGAAATTAAATTTTACCATCCTATTACTTAAAATCCTTCCCCGGTTTCCTATTGTGCTTAGAATAAAATCCATAACACCGGCCTACAAGGCTCTGCATGACTCAACCCCCTTCTGACTTCTGCAGCTCTATCTTACGCTATTCTTTCCCTCGCCATCCACGCCCCATCCACACTGGTCTTCATTTGCTTCTTTCACACCCCAAATTCCCTCCCATCTCTGGGTCAATGCCTGGAATGCTCATCCTCCACACCCTTTGGGGGAACTCCTCACCCCTCAGGAGGCCCTTCCTGACCACCCTGCCCAGGTGATGATTCTCTCTCATTGCACCCATTGGTTTTCATGCATAGCTCTTACTACAACTTGTTATTTACATTTACTTGCTGTCATCCTCACTTGATTACATGCCCCACCAGTGTAAGGAATGTGTCTGTTTTTTTTTCACCAGTGTATCCCCAGGGACTGCTGCAATGTTACTACTTAATTAACATTTGTTGAGTGTATGAATCAGGAATGAAATGGAGAGCTGTACCCTTGAGAGCCACACTGAGGAGTTTATTTATTTATTAAAAAAAAAAACCTTTTAATTTTATATTGGAGTATAGCAAATTCACAATGTTTTGACAGGTTCAGGTGCATAGCAAAGCAATTCAGCCACACATATACTTGTATCCATTCTTCCCCAAACTCCCCTCCTATTGAGGCTGCCACATAACATTGCACAGAGTTTCCTACGCTGTACAGTGGGTCTTTGTTGATTATCCATTTTCAATACAGCAGTGTGTGCATGTAGGTCCCAAACTCCCTAACTATCCCTTCCCCCATCCTTCTTCCCTGTTAACCGTAGGATTGTTCTCTAAGTCTGTGAGTCTGTCTCTGTTTTGTAAATAAGTTCATTTATATAATTTCTTTTTAGATTCTCCATACACACTGAAGAGTTTAAATGATGTGATGGTCAGTGAAGAGCTCCAGAAGTTTCTTGAGTAAGTGAGGGATAGAATGGATAGCTATGATCAGAATGAATGAAGGGAGGGGCTGTGGTCCAGGAAGAGACTGGTGAGGCTGCTCTCCCAGGGCAGCTGGGGTGAGGCTGTAGCTACAGGCACAGAGAGGAAGAGCTGGCCAGGTGAGGTTCCCCGGGAAACCCGGCAGCACTTGGTCTCGGCTCAGTGAGGACCTGGGCTGGTGAGGCTGCCTGGCTGGGCCTGGGGTTTCTACAGAAGAAGGCAGGATGATGGCCATCGGATGACCAGGGGAGCAGAGAGAGGCTGAGACTCTCAGGGGAGGGTGGGGCAGCCTGAATGCAGAGTCACGCTCTTTCAAGCTGGTAAAGAATCTGCCTGCAATGCGGGAGACCTGGGTTTGATTCCTGGGTCGGGAAGATCCCCTGGAGAAGGAAACGGCAACCCACTCCAATATTGTTGCCTGGAGAATCCCACGGACAGAGGAGCCTGGCAGGCTACAGTCCATGGGGTCACAAGAATCGGACACGACTTAGTGACTAAACCACCACCAAAGTGAAAGGATGATGATGCTGTGAGAAAGAGGGGGAGAAAGAAAGGAGATGGAGGGAAGCAAGCAAGAGAGAAAAGGATAGAACACTAATGTCAGCCACCAGCAGAGATAGGGAGAAGAGCAACCAGGGAAGTGACTAGAGAAGAAACTAGGGTGAAGGAGAGGCAGGCAGTGGGGGTGATTGAGGAGTGGTGCTCTGCAGCCAGGCCAAGCTGCGTTTCAGTCCTGGCTCTACGCTTAATCCCCTGAGCTTCTGTTTCCTGATCTATTAATCACAGACATTCCCCACATTACAGGGTGGTTGGGAGGATTAAATTAGATAATGTAGGTATAGTACTTGAAACAGTGTTTACACAGAGTAAACACTCAGTACATTTGCGTTTCTCCCCTCCTACTTGACTGCTGCCCTCTTTCTGTTTTAGAAGCAGATGTTTATCAAGCCAGAAGCTGGGCAGGTTTAAAAAGTCTTTATTACTTAACTCAAGGATGAGCTTGTTCTGAGAGACTAATTCTTGTGAATTCTTATAACTGTGTGATAAACATAAACATTCCAGAAGCCAGCTCGATTTCTTACCAGAAGGAAAGTTTCTGTGAGAATCCAAATAAAGACCAGAGGTTAGTTGCTAAATAAACAGCCAGGAGAACTAGAGGTGGATGATCTTAACATCCTGAGTAACCTGGGATGATGACGTGTGTTTCCCCTCTTGTAGGGAATCAATTTCCTTATCCATGACATGGGGCTCAGGGAGGCATTGAACGAGATCAGCCTCGGTTGTCACCAAACTGCTATACGTGAAGCTGGTCCTAGATGTTTTACCAATTATTTGGAGAAAATATGTTCATTTCCAAGCTAGGAGAATGAATGAAGGAAACAAGCAGATTTTCCTCAATTTTAAGATTTTCTTTATTATTTTTATATTAAAAACTGTTAAAAAAAAAAAAAAAAAAAACTGTTAACACCTGATACTGTGGGTGTATGCTCAGTCATGTCTGACTCTTGCTGCCAGGCTTCTCTGTCCATGGGGATTCTCCAGGCAAGAATACTGGAGTGGGTTGCCATTTCCTCCTCCAGGGGATCTTTCTGACCCAGGGATCAAACCCACGTCTTCTGTGTCTCCTGCATTGACAGGCGGATTCTTTACCGTTGAGCCACCTGGGAAATCCCTGAGATTAGCAGAAGACAAGCTAAGAGCTCAAAAAAGTGTATAAATGTTGACAGGGAAACTAGAAATAGACTACGGTCCTTGAGTTTCAGTGGATGTGTGGGGCTTGATCCTGGTTTCATGTTGCTGACATGTCAGACGACCCCATCCGGGCAGTGACATTGTTTCTGAGTGCATATCCTGGCTTCTTTTACTGGTGTATCTGTAACGTTCACTGAGGGCTCTCTGGGGCTCTACATGTGTTATCTCGTTTGATCTGGGTGGTAGATGGCGGTGTGCTCATGTTACAGGGGTGAGAGGAACCTCCTGATTCTCAGCGGGGGTTAAGTCATGTTTGTAAGGTCACAGGTGAGCGTCGTGACTGTGGTAACTTGCTTCCTCCATTTGCAAAGAGATCCTTGATGGTAGGCTGGGTACCTTACCCACGCTGGCCATTGATAATACCCTGCGACCCTGGAAACAGGGATTGGTCAACAGCTGAACCATATGGGACCATATGGTGAACCATTATGAACCATATGGGACCAATCAAGGCTCTTCCTGGGATATGTGAACCCTGGGTTTATGAAGCTGGAACAGTCTGCGGCTACATTCTTTGATATACAGAGAGACCTTGGTACAGTAAGAGTGAAGCCAGCACGCAGAGAAACAGTGATGAGAGAAGGATGGACAGATAGATGGATGGTCTTAAGACCCCTGTTCTGGGCCCCAGGGCTGTGGCTCATGGACCTGTGAATTATCACAGTGACCTTACCAGTTATGTAACACAGTATATCCCCCTTTTTCTTCAGTGAGTTTGCCTTGAACTGCCATCTCTTATGGCTGAAAGATCTTGATCAATGGAGCTCGAATACAGTGGAGTTAAGATTCAATCTCAGACTCCAATGTCTTAACTTCTTTGCTACAACCATTTCCTAGTATTATACATTGATCTCTTAGCACATCTCTCTTTAAACCACTTCCTCATGAGCAATACCCTATGCTTTTAAAAATCACTGCTCACCTTCCTGAGTCACCTTTCTTTTTCTGAAACTGCTTTTAGCTCCTTTCTGAGATTTGGGAAGTTCCTAGATGTATCAGAACACATCAGAATGCACCTCTCAAGCTGAACGTTTCTGGGAAGAATGTTAATCACTCCCCTTTGTGTTGATTCCGGTTGGCACTAGTTTCACCAAGTGATATTCTCCATCTGTGGCCCCATATTCTGGCAAACGGCAGAACCCCACTTCAGACCTAGGTCTGTCTGACACCCAGGCCTGAGTGCTTGGCAGCAGGACAGCCAGAATCTAGGCCCCTGAGTCAGGCATCAGACTGTAGCAACTCACAGGCCCCTGTACTCTGACCTTGTAAGGAGCTGCGGGCTGGAGAGGCAAGTCCCCAAACCTGAAGTCCAGCAGTGCGGGGGAATGGCCCAGAAGGTGCCTGTGCCCCTGGGAGCCCACTCTCATGAGGACACAAATGAGGGTGAGGGCGGCTGGAGGTGGGCAGGTACAAAGAGTGGTTTGTTCCTGGCCAGACCCCTGAGGAATGACCCTGGTTAAAAGGTGTAGATAGCAGTAGAAGGGCCAAGAAGGAGGAGACCTAAGTACTGGGGTTTCTGAGGGTACTCATTGTTCACACTCCACCTCCTTTTTGAGTTTGGAGAAAGTGGACCAGAGAATATAATTTAGAACTGGAGGCCAAAGCCCTTTAAGTTCCTCTCCTGCTGCTTCTTGAGTTGACCATCCCCGTCTCATCACAGAGGGCAGCTGCCCTCCTGCCCCTGCCCCTGGGGGCAGTGTGGTCACCAGGGAGGTGAGGACAGGATAGGGCTGGCTGGTGGAAAAAGAGAGCAGCAGGCTAGGAGTGCGGCCTCTTCTATCAGAGCCGGGAGGGAGTGCTGGGGGGAGGCGTGGACCGGCCCCTCCCTCTGAAGAGCCCTTCTGAGGAGTGGGCTGTTAAGTTGCCCCCTCCCCCAAACTGGCGTCGGTAAGAAGGCTGCTTCTGGTGACACTGGAGATAGCTGGATTTGCAGGATTGTAGAAAATCAGCTTTTATTTGTTTATTTGCCTGCGCCTTGCAGCTTGTAGTATCTTAGTTCCCTGACCAGGGATCAAACCCAGGCCCCTGACAGTGAGAGTGCTGAGTCCTAAACAGTGGACCACCAGGGAACCTGCAAGTCAGCTTTTAGAAGGTTCAGGGATGGGGGTAGAGGATTTAGAGTCTTGGAAATGTGGGGTCAAAGGGAGGAGAAAGGGTGGTGGCAATGAGGGACTGTGCTTGTGCCTGCTTCTGGCCATTCACGGGACACTTGCTCCGTGTCAAACACCGGGGATCCTAGGAGTTGACCATACTCAGCATCCATGTCCCAGCAGCCTGAGCTAGTTGGGGAAGACATATAAATAAATGGCTACAACTACACGTAAAATGTGCTGTTACAGGGAGATTGGCAAAGGGCTGCAGAAGTACGTAGGAGGGACACCTAACTTAGCCCAAAACCCCACTCTGTGTGTGTACACATGAACACACATGTACACCCATGTGCTCTAGTATGTGAGGAGGCTGGGGAGTAGATCCAGGGATGCTGCACAGAGGAGTTGCTCTTTGAGCTAAATTTAAAGGGTGAGTAGGAAGAACTATATAAAAAAGATCTGCACGACCCAGATAACTACGATGGTGTGATCACTCACCCACAGCCAGACATCCTGGAGTGTGAAGTCAAGTGGGCCTTAGGAAGCATCACTACAAACAAAGCTAGTGGAGGTGATGGAATTCCAGTTGGGCTATTTCAAATTCTAAAAGATGATGCTGTGAAAGTGTTGCACTTAATATGCCAGCAAATTTGGAAAACTCAGCAGTGGCCATAGGACTGGAAAAGATCAGTTTTCATTCCAGTCCCAAAGAAAGGCAATGCCAAAGAATGTTCAAGCTACCACACATTTGTACTCATCTCACACGTTAGCAAAGTAATGCTCAAAATTCTCCAGCCAGGGTTCAACAGTACATGAATTATGAACTTGCAGATGTTCAAGCTGGGTTTATAAAAGGCAGAGGAACCAGAGATCAAATTGCCAACATCCGTTGGATTATCAAAAGAGAGTTCCAGAAAAACATCTATTTCTGCTTTATTGACTATGCCAAAGCCTTTGACTGGGTGGATCACAGCAAACTGTGGAAAATTGTTCAAGAAGCAGGAGTACCGGATTACCTTACCTGCCTCCTGAGAAATCTGTATGCAGGTCAAGAAGCAACAGGTAGAACTGGATATGGAACAACAGACTGGTTCCAAATCTGGAAAGGAGTATGTCAAGGCTACATATTGTCACCCTGTTTATTTAACTTCTATGCAGAATACATTGTGTGAAATGCTGGGCTGGAAGAAGCACAAGCTGGAATCAAGATTGCCGGGAGAAATATCAATAACCTCAGATATGCAGATGACACCACCTTTATGCAGAAAGTGAAAAAGAACTAAAGAGCCTCTTGATGAAAGTGAAAGTGGAGAGTGAAAAAGTTGGCTTAAAACTCAACATTCAGAAAACTAGGATAATGACATCTGGTCCCATCACTTCATGGCAAGTAGATGGGAAAACAATAGAAACAGTGACAGACTATTTTTTTTGAGCTCCAAAATAACTGCAGATGTGACTGTAGCCATGAAATTAAAAGATGCTTGTTCCTTGGAAGGAAAGCTATGACCAACCTAGACAGCATATTAAAAAGCAGAGACATTACTTTGCCAACAAAAGTCTATCTAGTCAAAGCTATGGTTTTTCCAGTGGTCATGTATGGATGTGAGAGTTGGACTATAAAGAAAGTTGAGCACCGAAGAATTGATGCTTCTGAACTGTGGTGTTGGAGAAGACTCTTGAGAGTCCCTTGGACTGCAAGGAGATCCAACCAGTCCATCCTAAAGGAGATGAGTCCTGGGTGTTCATTGGAAGGATTGATGCTGAAGTGAAACTCCAATACTTTGGCCACCTGATGAGAAGAACTGACTCACTGGAAAAGACCCTGATGCTGGGAAAGATTGAAGGCGGGAGGAGAAGGGGGATGACAGAGGATGAGATGGTTGGATGGCATTACCGGCTCGATGGACATAAGTTTGAGGAAGCTCCGGGAGTTGGTGATGGACAGGGAAGCCTGGTGTGCTGCAATCCATGGGGTTGCAAAGAGTTGGACACAACTGAGCGACTGAACTGAACTGAGGAGGAAATTCCCCGGCGGTCCAGTGGTTAAGACTCCGAGCTGCCAGTGCAGGGGCACTTGTTTGATCCCTGGCCAGGGAACTGAAATTCCACATACTTTGCAGTGTGGCTAAAAAAATAAATAAATAAAATAAAGGATGAGTAGGAGATTGACGACTAAGGTCCATATAGTCAAACCTATGGTTTTTTCAGTAGTCATGTATGGATGTGAGAATTGGACCAAAAAGAAGGCTGATTGTCAAAGAATTGATGCTTTAGAGCTGTGGTCCTTGAGAAGACTCTTGAGAGTCCCTTGGCCTTCAAGGAGATCAAACCAGTCAATCCTAAAGGAAATCAACCCTGAATGTTCATTGGAAGGACTGATGCTGAAGCTGAAGTTCCAATACTCTGGCCACCTAATGTCAAGAGCCGACTCATTGGAAAAGACCTTGATGCTGGGAAAGATTGAGGGCAAGAGGAGAAGGGGGTGACAAAGGATGAGATGGTTGGATGGCATCATCGACCTGATGGTTTAAGCAAACTCTGGGAGACAGTGAAGGACAGGGAAGTCTGGCGTGCTGCAGTCCATGGGGTCACAAGGAGTCTGACGTGACTGAGTCACTGAACAACAGGAGATTGACAGGGGGACAAAGCAAGAAGAAGCTTCCTGAGAGAATGAATGGCTTGGGCAAGGGCTCAGAGGTACGGAAGGGCATGGCATGTGCCTCAACGCAGTTGGGTACCTAGGGAGGTGTGCCACGCTGGGTAGCCTTCTTCTAAAGTTAAGGGAGATCACTCAGTGTTTTTACTTCTGGAGTGACATGGTCAGATCTGAATTTTAGAAGATCACCCTGGTGGCAGAACTGAGAATGGGTCAGAGTGGGGGACAAGGTTTGAGGTGGGGGAAAAGGCCAGATGTACTTGCAATAGCCTAGGAACCAGGTGATACAGTGGGATCTCAGGCGGTGTAGACAGAACTGAGCAGTATTTAGAAGGTCAGGTTGCCTGACTGGGTAACTGGAGGGCAGTAAGGGGAGGATAGGAAGACAGCCACGTTTTTGATTTGGGTCACTGTGTGAATAGAGGTATTATTTGTTGCAACAATAAGAGTCAAGGGAGGTGGCAGATCTGAGGAAGGTTTTTTTTGTTTTGTTTTGTTTTAAGCTTATTTTAGATTCAAGCCAGAGTGCATTTGGAGGGAAAGGAAGAGGGATCACTGAAGATGTCAGACCAGAGCAGGCAGAGAGATGAGCTCCTGGATACTGGGTGAGGTCCAGAAATAAGACTCAGAGGTTGGGTATAATGTGAGGGGATGGATGGTGGATGGTTGGTCTGTGTAGGAATCAGAGGTTAGGATTCTATGGGATTCTTTTTTTGATGTGGACTATTAAAAAAAAAAGTCTATATTGAATTTGTTACAAAAATGCTTTGATTTCATGTTTTGGCGTTTTGGCCACAAGGCATATAGAATCTTAGCTCCCTGACCAAGGATTGAACCCATATCCCTCACATTGGAAGGTGAGGTCTTAACCAATGGACCATGAGGGAAGTCCCTAGGGGATTCTTGATGATTGGCTCTTCTAGGGAGGTTTACCATTGTGACCACCTGTATTTAAGCCATGCCTCATTAATTGTGTGAACTTGGGAAAACTTCTCTGAGCCTCAATTTTCTCCTCTGCAAAGTGGTGGTAAGACTGTACCAACTTTCTGGGATTTTTGTGTAAATTAAATGGGCTGATATATGGACATCACTCAGCACACAGCAGGTGCCTCATAATGTCAGTCTGGACTCCTCCAGTAAAGGATATGACAAATTCATTACACATGGAAATCCAGAATGACCCAAACCCAGTGTGATAATTGCAGGTTCTCTCATGCCGAGTAGGCTGTCAGGGGATGTGCTGTGCTGGGCTCACTCAGTCGTGTCCAACTCTTTGTGACCTCATGGACTGTAGCCCGCCAGGATCCTCTGTCCATGGGATTTCCCAGGCAATAATACTGGAGTGGGTTGGCATTTTCTCCTCCAGGGAATCTTCCTGACCCAGGGATGAAACCCTCGTCCCCTGTGTCTCCTGGATTGGCAGATGGATTCTTTGCCACCGGGCCACCGGGGAAACCCCATCAGGGGATTGCTAGATAAACTATTTCGTGCAGTTTGTTAAGAGAAAATATCTCAGCAGATTTGGGGAGGGCAGAGAAATAATAAAAAGGATCCTTGTGGTGAAAAATTTTGAGTTCAGAGGTTGGTGCAACTTCCCCAAGTCGCATGCTTAAGTCAGGGGAAAGCAAGGGCCCTAGGGCCCCAACAGCGAGACCATTTCTCTTTCCCTGGAAATGCCCCAGGGATGGTGGGGAGGTTGACAGAGCTTGACAGTGTTCAGCCCCTCACTTCTGCTACCTAGGTCCTTCCTGCCTCCTCCCTATGGCTTTTAAACTGTTTACAGGCATCCAACTTCCATTTCAGAAGTCCACCTGGGCGTCTCAGCAGGACCTGTCCTGGAAACACTTCATACGTCATGCAGGTGTGAGAGGTGTGGGTGTGGGAAGGCTTGCTGGAGATGAATCAGCATTGTCTTCTCCTGCCTGAGTCAGGAGCAGGGCTGGGCAAGTGCTGGCCGACCCAGACCGGAGGGAGGGAAAGAAGAGTAGGGAGACCAGCCTGCAATGACACGTCTCAACCACCAGGGGGCATGAACAAGACGGGGAAAACCCAGGAGTTGCTGATGGGAAACCTTTGGCGCCTGGAACCACGCCTAGGGGAAAGAGGACACCCAGCTTCCCAAGCCGGGCATGGACTCAGTCACTGCCAGGATGTGCCCACTGCCTGCTTGCGTCCTGGCTTCTCTGCCTTCATGAAGAAGTGGAGAGAGTAGAATGGAATTGGACTTTGAGGGGTCAGCCTGTCCAACCCTCCTGTTCTGCAAGGGGGAAGGAATTACTCTAGATTACCCAGCAAGTTAGTGGCAAATTACTGTGATTTTCATTCAGTTTCAGGAATATGGCTCCTTGATGGGCACAGCCCTGGTCTCAATTCAGGGACAGGTGTCCTGATGCTACTCCTAGCATCAGAGGCGCTCTCTCTCCTCTCTGGTCTTCCCTTTTCCCTCACACTTTCTGTGACTCTGTTTTTCTTTGACTTTTTCTCCCAGTTTCCGTCTGACTGCCTCTTCGTCTCTTCCTCTGTCTGCCTCCTGTCTCCATCCCTGCCCGCTGGGGACTTTGCTGTGCTCCTTCCCTCAATGGGTCCCCAGAGCAAGATATTTCCCGCAGTCACTCCTCAGGGACTCATAGCTCTCTGAAGCTCTGTTTTCCAACCCAGAGTCTCAGTTCCACTCCTGGGAGCAGGCAGAGAAGTTATGATTTGGTAGCATAATCAGTGATGTGATTTCGGGAGGTGGGAAGGCTCCCTGGTACTGTCCCCAGCACCCCACCCCCTACGGTGCCAACCGTAAACTTGGGATGGCACCTGGTGTGGACAAGACCCTTTGCTCACGCGCTCCCTGCCCGGTGAGCTCACCACGTGGGAGTGAGGGCGAGAGAAGACAGGCGCACGAGTGATTCAGTTGAGATCAGAATGCTCTGAGCACAAAAGGAGTGCTTGATGTGGGACAGAGCAGGTGGAGGCAGACTCTGGTTAGCCCTGGGGCGGCTCCGTGAGGCGAGGGCATTGAACTGGCCTTTGAAGGATATGTGGGACTCCGGGAGGCAGGGATGTGGTGAGTGGGCACATTTTGAGCAGAAGGATGGGCATAGGCAGCCTTGGCCACTCCAGGTGCTCAGGCACAGTGAGCAGGCAGTTACTCCTAACTGCAGGAGTGCAGGAGAGGTTGGATATGCAGGTAGGGGTTGGATATGCAGGTATGGGCCAGAGCCCGAGCACCTCACTTCCAGCAAGGGCCATGGGGACGCCACCGCAGAAGTACCATCTGCCTAAGTCCATCAGTTAAAATGGAAGAAGTGTTGTAAAAAGCAATGCATTGCACCCCACTGATCCTTACCCTCAGGGAGAACAATTTTTATTCCAAGCTCGATCTGAAATAGGTTTTGACAGAGAAGAGCAGTAGCACAAGGGGGCCAAGTGCCTTGGGGAGGAAGGACACTGGGTGGCTTTGCAGAGGTGTAGGTGGGGGTACTGGGGGCCCCCGAGGCCTGATTTCATCTATGCTGCTCAGGCTGCCCCCAAGTCCCACTGCGAGTGACCTCCAGGGAAAGAGCAGCCTGGCTTGATGTCTGATCCTCTGTGGGTTCTCAGGCTGAGTTTCTCTGTGGTGTCATGACCCAAAACTCCCCAGAGTGGGCCTGATGAGGGGGTCTCTGTTCCAGGGCCCTGTCTGCCAGAGCTGGGTTGGGGTTTCCGCCTGCTGCCTCGTGACTTCGGCTGCCCTAGCCCTGGGGGAGGAGGGCGGTGCCGCTGAGTCACTGCCTGAGCCTCTGGGCCTGGAACCGAGGGTGAGTCACCTCGGACTCGGGCCGCCGGAGGAGGGAAAGAAGCTGGTGGACATCTGGAGGGGGGAGGGGAGCTGGCACACAGGAAGGGCGGTGCCCGGACTGGATTGAGGCAGTAGGCAAGGGGGCCTGGGAAGGGGCCGTGTGAAGTCTGCTCTTCTCTGAAAGGCCCTCCCCTGGGCTGGGTCCTAAGAGGCCTCAGTGTTTGCCTTTCTCTGGGGAGGGGCCTGGACGAGCGGGTGAGCGAGGCCGAGGCTGTGGCCTCGTCCCCGGCCTGGCCTCCTGGCTTGGGAAGCTGTGCGGGCCCCCTCCTCACCTGCCCACCTCCCGACCTGGAGGAGACTCTCGTTTTCTCCTCCCTGCAGCCCTCCTGGGCCTTCCTTACACACAGAGACTGCTGCTCACCCCAGCTCACTATAGCAGAGCCATCTCCCACCTCACTGTCTCCCTGTCTCCTGCCAGACCCCTTCCTACCCGAAGGGGGCCTTTCCAGGTCTTTTAAAGCACACCCACTTGCCTTGGTTCATCACTGAAAGTTATTCTGGGGCCGGCTATTAAAAGTCACTGTTTCCCTCGTTCCCTGCGGTCACCCCTGCCCTCTTCTTCCTGATAGCCCCCAGCTGCCTGCTGGTTCCCAGCACACACACAGGCCCGTGAAGTCCCAGCACACACCGGCAACTTCTGGCCCGACAGTGAACTGTGACTCGCAGGCATTTGTCATGAGAATAAGGCTGGGCCTGAATCTCCAGGCCCCTGTGAACAGGGGCGGCCTCCCCTCGCCCAGGGCCCAGAATACCTTTTCCCCGTGACACCTCCCGCTCCCGCTGTGGCCAGGGTGGGGCCGGGGGAGGCGCTGCCCTTGGCTGCCCAGAAAGGGAGGGACTGGGAGGGGATGTGAGGGGGTGGCAGGAGGCCAGGCTTTGGCGGGATCAGGTTAGGGCAGGTTTGGTTTCCTTAAAATGCAAAGTTGGGGGCCAGTGGGGCTAGCATATAAATTCCAACTCCGGGCATCTGGCCCTTTGCTTTCCTTCCCGAGTCTCTCTCTGCTCTCTGGTCTGGTGAGTACCTCTGTCCTGGGCAGGGCCGGGTGGGCAAGACCCCCATGGGTTTCTGCCTTTGTCCCTTTGGCATTTTTGTTTTTTTAATGGATTTTTATGGGAGCAGAGCTGATTTACAGTGTTCTGTTAGTTTCTGCGGTATGTCCCCTTAGGTTGCTCTTGTCTCCTGGTTCTCTTGGTGGAAGGCCCGGGGCCTCTGTGGGTCTCTGCATTTGGGGGGACCTCCTCCCCAAATGTGTCAGATAGAGGCTTTTTCCCAGTTCCTCTGTGAGGTTTAGGGGTTACTCTTGTGCTGTGTCTGCATCTTTCAGCCTGAGTGTCGGTCTAGAGGTACTTCCTGGGGGTTTGGGCCTAGGCATATGAAGTGTGTGTGGTGGTGGGAGGATTGGGGGGGGGGCGGTGCTTTAAGGAGAATCCTGGTTTTTTTTTTTTTTTGAAAAGTCCTGGATTCCAGCAGGACGAAGAGCCAAGGATCTCAAGCGAATGGGCCTGCCGGTGTCCCTGCCCTGAGCAGCGGCATAGCTCTACCGCGTCGGTCTTCTCCCACCTCCTGAGGGCAGGGCTGGAAGGATGGGCCCAGGGTGCTTCTTGCCTCTGGCGCCTGCTCCTCCGGCCTCACCCTGGGACCTGCCTAATCCTCCCAGGGTGGTGTGACCGCTCTGAGAGGCAGGGCCTTGGAAAGGATGACCTCCAAGTTCTGCCCTTGGTCTCAGATTCTGTCCTGATCCTGGGGTACTGGGCTTTTGATTTCTTGAATTCCCGTCCCGGGAGAATCCTTCCTGTTAGGGAGAGTGTTCAGTTGCCAGCACCCCTGCCCCGGTGCCTCCAGCGTGAGGGGAGACACAGTCCCTAGCTGGTGAGAGCCCCTGGTCTGACGGAGGATACAACCTTCCCAAGGGAGCTTTCAGTTAGATGGGGAAGTCACTCCTCAGGGAACCTTGTACCCCTGGGCTGTAGCCAAGGACACTTCCAGAGCCCAGTGAGCCCCACTAACTAGCACGTGCAGACTCCTGTCTCTGCAGCCCTGGCACAGAGCCCACTGGCCTATGATAGAAGCTGACAGAAAGGATCCCCAATGGGACTCTGGCCACCCTGCTGCTTTTTGTTTTTTTTTATCCCCCATAGACGCTCTGGGTCCCAAGTATGATGGGAGGAGACATGGAGCCCTTCCAAATACAGGGAAAGGTCTAGCCTCTGCCTCACCCACCTAGTGTGAGATGGAGGTATGGCTTCTGGCCAGGGAGCCACAGGCTGAGGAGGAGACACAGCCCTGCCTGCCCATTCAGAGAGGGACTTGGAAAAGCAGCTTGGGGCTCAAGGGCAGCAGACGGTCCTGCAGGCTGGGCTGAGGCATCTCCCTCACTTGCCATCCCTGTAGCCTTGGATCCAAGATGTCCAGTCCCCTGGAGCAGGCGCTGGCTGTGATGGTCGCCACCTTCCACAAGTACTCTGGCCAAGAGGGAGACAAATTCAAGCTGAGTAAGGGGGAGATGAAGGAGCTTCTGCACAAGGAGCTGCCCAGCTTTGTGGGGGTGAGTGGGGCTGGCCGGGGGTGAGAGGGGCCTGGTATACGGGGTGGGGGCCCAGGACGAATCTCTTCTCCCTCCCTGGGCGGGGGTGAGTGGGGCTGGCCGGGGGTGAGAGGGGCCTGGTATACGGGGTGGGGGCCCAGGGTGAATATCTTCTCCCTTCCTGTGTGTGTGGGGGGTGGTGCTGGGGACGCAGACACTAGGGTGGGGTCAAGCCTTTTATGACCTCACCAGAGTGAGAGTGAAGCCTTCGTGTGAATGCCTGAGGGGGTGCTCCACTGCCGGCTCCTCCCTGCAGCTTTCCAGAGAACGGATGTGCTGTCGGAGCCCAGAGAGGGGAAGTGACTAGCTCAAGGTCACACAGCTCTCATTTGTGATCTCCTTCTCTCTCTTCCTCCTTCCATCCTCTCCCTCTTTTGTTTTTCATATTTACTTGCCAAACTAAGAAGGTGTCTAGGGAGAGAGAAGCTCAGCGCAGACACACCCTGAGATGTTTCGTAGAGAAATGCCATCAGTTTTCAATTTGCCACTTGCCCTCCCTTTAATCAGCTCCTCATATCTGCTCGTGCTCAGTCGTGTCCAACTCTTTGGAACCCTGTGGACTATCGTCCGCCAGGCTCCTCTGTCCATGGAACTCTCCAGGCCAGAATACTGGAGCAGGTTGCCATTTCCTACTCCAGGGGATCTTCCTGACCCAGGGATCAAACCTGAGTCTCTTATGTCTCCTGCATTGGCAGACGGATTGTTTTCCACGAGTGCCACCCGAGAGGTGCTCCACTCCCCCTCCGCCCACCAAAAAAATATTTATTTATTTGGCTGCACTGGAGTGAGGACAGAGGGAGGTGCATGGGCAGGAAGGTCCAGCTCTCCACCTCCTTCCACAGGCCAGTGGGCTCTGTGCCAGTGCTGCGGAGATGAGCATCTCCCTGGGCTGGTTAGTGGGGCTCACTGGGCTCCGGCAGCGGACTTGGGTACAGCCCAGGGGTACAAGGTTCCTTGAGAGTGCATGGGCGGGAGTCCTAGTTGCGGCATGTGGGATCTAGTTCCCCGACCAGGGATCGAATCCAGGGCTGCTGCACTGGGAGTGTGGAGTCTTAGCCATTGGACCAAATCCCAGTGGAGTCTTAGCCACTGGAACAAATCCCAAAGTCAGATCTCAGGCTTTGGACATACGAGGCATGTCTTTTTTTCTTAAAAAAATTTTTTTGATCATACTTTCCTAATTTGGTTTCATTTTATCTGGTATGGGAAAGAGTCTGCCTTTTTGGAATTCATTTTTCTGGTGATGAGGCATGGTGGTGGCTTCAGAAAGCTTGAGTTTCCTCATCAGCAGGATGTGGGTAATGCCCATCTCGCTGGGCCCTTGTGGGGAGCAGAGCTGATCCTATGAAGGGAGGGTCTGGAGATCCCCCAGCAGGGAGAGCTGGAGACTCTGGCTCATGCACTTCGCTATGTCCCCACTCACAGGGCACCCTAGTGCTCCCAGGGCCTCCCTGCTCACCATCAGCCCCAGGTGCTCCCTGCTTACCACGTACCTGCTGCCCAGGGAGGAGGGGAGAGCTGGGTTCCGCCCCATGAGAGCAGATGGCCTGACTGTCTCTTGCTTTCAGGACAAGGTGGATGAGGAGGGCCTGAAGAAGCTGATGGGTGATCTGGATGAGAACAGTGACCAGCAGGTGGACTTCCAGGAGTACGCCGTCTTCCTGGCCCTCATCACCATCATGTGCAATGATTTCTTCCAGGGCTCCCCAGCGCGCTCCTGATGCAGAGCTTGTGGCTCCCTGCTGTGGGTCTCTTCGGCCGGGGAGGACTCTCTATCTTTTTTAGTTTTACTCAATAAACTGTTTTTGCCGGTTGACAGTATTTTCATTGCTCAGTGCTGCCCTGTCACCTGGCTGGCCCAGGTGCTGTGCTGAAAGTTAAAGACCCAAAGCTGCTTTTCCTTGTGAGCTGTCTTAATCCCTTTCAGTGCAAGATGATACAATTCCTTTAAAAATGTTGTGGGTTTCCTGTGTATCGACTTACAAGGTCAGTTAGCCCAAAGCCACATTTATAAATCTCTTTGAGACTGGCCCTTTCCACCTTAGAGTCAGGGTGCTGGGAGAAAATGTCCTTATGATTCTTAAAGACCCTCTTGTCTGAAAGGGTCAAGAAGACACACTGTTAAAATTATTAGAAGACATATGATGTATCTGAGATCTGAGACTTGCCCTTAAATCTTTTTGAAGTCCACATGAAATTTCTCCTCTTTGACTTTATCTTACTCTGAGGCCCGTTTCCTTGGCAGGGCCAAGGATTTGATCTTGGCCCCAAGGCCATTTATTACTTTGAGAGCCATTTGTTGTCTGGGAAGACTGTCTGGGGTGCCCCTGGTGGCTCAGAATGTAAAGAATCTGGCTGTAGTGTGGGAGACCCAGGTTCAATCCCTGGGTCAGGAAGACCCCTGGAAGAAAGGAATGGACACCCACTGCAGTATTCTTGCCTGTAGAATCCTATGGACAGGGGAGCTGGTGGGCTACAGTCCATGCGGTCGCAAAGAGTCGGACACAGCTGAGCAACTAACATGATCTTGTACTACAACTGCCCTGGGCCCTCTATATTTTCTCTAAATTCTACTCAAATTGAAGAGCTCCTTTTTTTTTTGGCTGAACCATGAAGCATGCAGGATCTTAGTTTTTCCACCAGGGATCCAACCCATGCCCCCTGCAGTGGAAGCAAGGAGTCAAAAAGAGTTTTAATGATAAGGAAAGGGGGGATGGAGAGTAGGCAAGTCATAGACAATATTTTTGTGAATTACTTCCTTACTTTTCTCACTTCCCTGGGAAGCTCTGATGCTTGGGAACTGCTTACAGAGTAGCTCAGACAAAAAGCTCCCCCAAAATAAGGAGTGAGAAGGTTCTGGGACATCCTGCTTATTCTCACTGTTCTGCTTTAACTACACATCTGGGGCTGGTGCTGGGCAAGGTTGGGGAGGCTGAGCAATGAAAAAAGGGGAGCCCATTTCCTAATACCCTGTAGGAAAAGGAACCAGTGGTATTCACCTGTATTAGGTCAGGGATGTAAATGTATGATAATGGTAATTAACATTTCCACAGCAGTTCCCAAAGCTGCTTTCATGCACACTGTTTCTTCAGCCCCATGGTAACCACCAGAGAACTATCATTAGGCCTCTTTTACAGATAAGGAAATCGAGAGGAGGAGGCGTCTGCCATTCAAGGCGCTCTCGTTTTGGCCAGGCTCTCTGATAGGGCTATGCGGGCAGCACCCCACTGACTCTTCACAGCAGTTGTGTGAGGGCTGTATTACTAGTTTCCACATTTCAAAGAGGAGGACACAGGGGCTGGGAGAGGTTAAATATGGGCTTCCCCGCTGGCCCAGTGGTAAAGGATCTGCCTGCAATTCAGGAGACATGGGTTTGATCCCGGTGTCACGAAGATTCCCTGGAGTAGGGAATGGCTACCCACCCCAGTATTCTTGCCTGGGAAATCTCATGGACAGAAGAGCTACAGTCCTTGGGATTGCAAAAGAGTCAGACATGACTTAGCGACTGGACAGCAACAACAGAACGTATACAGGGAGTGGTTCTGGAATTTGCCCCAGGTCTGCGAGAAAGGGTCTCCTGCTTATGGGACATGCAGGCAACAGCCTGGGCCTTCCTCTCCTTCCTCTTGGGCTTTGTGTGAGACGAAGGGGACCTGGATGGGCAGAGTCCAGATGCTCTTGGTCTCTCGATCCTGAAGACATGGGGAAGTGGGTCCACTTGTTGGTGATTGCATGACTGTAGTGTGAATGTTTTCAGTGTATCCTGGTTTCTGCTGGTGCTCTGTCCCAGATTCTGGGGCTGTTTGGGCTGGTGGAGACTGGCCATGGTTGGCTGCCTCTGGAGCTGTCCCCCGACTGGTTAGGCCCTGAATGGGACAAATTTCTTTCTGTGTATTTGACAAACTAACAAACACACGAGTTTCCTAGCTGGTCTCAGTAATCTTCCCTCATCCCACTGCTCCCTGCAAACCTCTGTGCCAAGGCAGAGAGCAGGAGGGTCTGGAAAACCGTGCTTGCTGTTCAGGGGCCTGCTGGCCAGATTCTCTCTCACTTTCTCCTGGAATTAGGGCAGGGAGCAGAAGCTCAGGGAAACATATCTCCCCTTCCACTGTGTCTCACTGCGACTCTGCTCTTTGCTCTTCAAGGTCTGTCCTGCAAGAAAAGAGGGACAGAACGCAAAGGTCGATTCTGAGACAGAGTTCAATTCAGTTCAGTCGCTCAGTCACGTCTGACTCTGCAACTCAATGGACTGTAGCACTCCAGGCTTCCCTGTCCATCACCAATCCCCAGAGCTTGCTCAAACTCATGTCCATCGAGTCGGTGATACCATCCAACCATCTCACCTTCTGTTGTTCCCTTCTCCTGCCTTCAATAGGAGTGACCCAAATAAGGCTCCCCATGCTCCTTTAGGTCACTTGAACTCTTCACCAACTCAGGGCTCCCATCCAGGAAATGGGCACAGTCAGGCATTGACTAGGCACTCAAAAGAGGTAGTAGGTCTAAACTCTACAGATTCTCGATCCCAGTTCAGATTCTCTCCCCACCCCCTTTCCCTAATTCTGTAGCTGGCTCTGTACCCTGGCTCCAGCCTTGGTAAATCAGATATCCCTTTCCACACTCTCTCTGCACTGGGCTCAGATGATGAGAGAGAGGAGACGGGTCAGTTTGAGGAGGTTCATTGAACCCCACCAGGCTATGAGACTGGGGGGGTGGTCACCCTGTCCCTTGGGCCCAGGTCCTTGTGGCACAAGCACAAGAATGTTCGGATGCTCCAGGACATTTCATCTTATTTCTCCCTGAGATGCGGAACCAGACACTGATCTTCAGGGGGCAAGGGGGTTTCCCAGAGGCCTTTGTAAGGTGAAGGTGGTGATAGTGGGGGACCGAGGCAAGGAGGGAGGAGAGATGGAGAGGAGGGGCAGTCCTGCCGGGTCAGAGAGCATCTGCGTCTCTTCCTGCCACCTCCATCGAGTGGGGGATTTTGCGTGCGGTTGCTGAGTTAGACGCAGGGCCCTCCGCTCTCAGACACTCCACAGGACCGTCAAATGATATGAAGAACTTTCACACTGAAGTCTCAGGGCAGGAATCTTCCAGATCAAAAAAAAAAAAAAAAAATCAAGACCCAAACAAGGTAAAGGACAGGCTCAAGGTGGAGGGAGGCGGGTGGAGGAGCTCAGAGTGAGGGCTCAGTGAAGCGGTCTTCTCTTGACGGTGCTCCAGCCCCAAAGCACCTCCTCCCAGACCTTCCTGTCCACCCGCCCTCCCCTCAGCTGTCACCTCCTAGGGCGAGCTCCTGCCTGCCTCCTTCTGGGCAAACAAAGGGGCGGAGCCCCGGGGAGGTGCAGCCAGGCTGAGAAACAGGAAGGGCTGGGGGATGAGGGCTCAGACTGGGAGCAGGTTACCCGGCTCTTCCTTGACCGCTCACATGAAGTACCCCAGGCCCCGCCACTGTAGCCCTGCTTTCTTGCTCTTCCTTGCATTTACGTTACCCATCTATCATACACATGTTTGTTACTGTCTGTTGCCTGCGTTGGAGGGTCCTTTCCACAGAACTTGGATTTTGTCTGTTTTGTTTATGGCTATACCTCCAATGCCTAGGAGAGGTGCTTCTATATATTCACATGAGGACTTCTTGGTGGTGCAGTGGATAGGAATCCACCTGCCAATGCAGGGGACACAGGTTTGATCCCTGGGCTGGGAAGATTCCACATGCTATGGCGCAACCCAGCCTGCGTGTGCCTAGAGCTCATACTCTGCAACAAGAAAAGCCACCGCAATGAGAAGCCTCACACTGCAATGAAGAGCAGCCTTTGATCCTCACAGCTAGAGAAAGCCCACTGTGCAGCAACGAAGACCCAGCGCAGCCAAAAATAAGTATACTTTAAAAAAATAAAATAATTATTGACATGAGTGACGAATGGCTCTTACCCCATCACTAATTAGTTGTGTGACTTGGGCAAGTTACCTACCTCTCAGTTAACATTTACATCTTTACCAGGTGCCAGCGTGCCAGCGCTATTTGTCTATGAGCTGTGTACCTGTTAACTCATTTATGCCTCACAGCAATCCTATGAAATCGTGACCATTATTTTCCTTGGTCATCCACAGATGATGAAAGTGAGGCCCGGAGAGGTGAGGTGATCTGCTTAAGGAAGGTGGCTGCTCGTGGCATACCTGGGATGCCACAGGTGGGAACAAGTGCTTGACCCAGAACTGAATTAATCGCTGGTCCCCACTGGGCCCCTGCTTCTGTCCCCTACTCCCCATAACTCCTTGCCTATAAAACAGAGATAATCACAGCCCTCCCTTCCCTGCCCTCCCACTGCCTGCTTCCCTCATCTAAAGGGGCTGAGTCTTCAGGGAGCTGATGGCAAGGTTGAGCTTCAGGTGCAGGGGGGTTCAAGGGAGGCCAAGGTGTCATGAACTCTCTGGCTGCCCCATAGTAAGCATTAGGATTTCTTCCCCATTCCACACTCTTCTGGATCTTGAGTTCTTTTCTGAGAAATGAGGAGGGGTCTCTCGGGCCCAGGAATCAGGGGCGGGAGGAGAGAAGTGATATAAAGGGATTTCCATTTCTGGTAATATGGTGATCTGTGCTGGTTCTAGCTAAAAACAACAAAAAGTGCTGGAGAGAATAAAAACAGCTTTTCAAAGCCTTAAAGAGCTCACAAGGCGGTAAAGAATGAGATCAAAATCTAAGTGAAAGCAGATTCCAGGAAGAAAGCCCGTCGCCAGGCCCCTCATGTCCTGAGGACATAACTAACCTGAGCCAAAGTGACCTTTGGCTTTGTTTGTGGAAACAGGAAGGGTTCATTTGAGGAGCAGAGGCAAAGGGGAGACCCCACATACTGCTGAGACCCCAAAGGGCTATACCCTTAAGCCCCAAACCAGAGGAAACCTATCCCCACCCCATGGGAGTGCAGGGAACTCGGCCTTGGTGCCATGTGGAGCCAGGAGGACAGGAAACCAGAGCTCTAGCTCCAGGCTGCCCTGGGGTGAGTCTGTGCTTGGTGGGGTGGGGTGAGGGGGGACCAGGAAAACACAGCCTAGACTTCTGGAAGGGCCCCTAGGAGCAGCACACCTTCCTCCCGGGTCTCAAAGACATTCTACTGATGATCCCCCCCAGGGAAGCAAGCGTGTCCAAGCAAAATCCTTAGGTGCTGTCTCAGGGGCTCCAAAGAGCTCCAGTACCGCAGTTCTTTATGTCTCAGCACAGAAAAGAATTCAGGGACAGGTGAAGTGATGTAGTGAAGAAATGATTTACTGGAATAGGACGCTTGTGAGACTTACAAGCGGGAGGACGAGTGATGCCACACCGTGAGAACTTACTGGGCTCCAGTTTTATAATCAGGAAAAGTGGGGAGAGGGAGAAGACCTTCTTTGTCTTTCTTGAGTAGACGTCAACGCTTCTATCATCAGCTCCTCCTCCAGGTTGAGCAAGGGAGTTTTCTTGTCTTTACACAGACAAGCTAGGTTCACAAATTATTGTTTTTTCATGTGTACAGACAGCATGTCCGAGGGATCATCAACTTACTGAGCTCACTGTGCAGTATGTGGGTCTCAATGTTTCATTGTTTTGGGGGATGTCTTGTGCTTCTGTTGTGTGGTTTTGTTGCTAAGGAAGCCTGCTTGCTTTTGTGGTTAAGCAAACCTGCTTTCAGGCTTCCCTGGTGACTCAGTGGTTAAAAAATACACCTGCCAATGATGTGGGCTCGACCTCCGGGTCAGGAAGATCTCCTGGAGAAGGAACTGGTAACCCACTCCAGTATTCTTGCCCGGGAAATTCCATGGACAGAGGAGCCTGGCAGGGTACAGTCCATGGGGTTGCAAAGAGTCGGACATGACTTAACGACTAAACAACAACAAACCCGCTTTCTTGAGTAATCATTAACATTCAGGAGTCTTCCATATTTTTTCTACCTACCATCCCCTAGTGGGATTACCTATTCAATCACCTGTTTTGTCCCTTTGAAAGTGAAAATGTTAGTAGCTCAGTTGTATCTGACTCTTTGTGAACTCATGGACTGTACCCCCAGGCTCCTCTGTCTATGGAATTCTCCAGGCAAGAATATGGGAGTGGAAAAAAAAAAAAAAAAAAGAATATGGGAGTGGGTAGCCATTCCCTACTCCAGGGGATCTTCCCGATCCAGGCATTGAACCCCAGTCTCCTGCATTGCAAGCAGATTCTTTACCGTCTGAGCCACCAGGACTATGCCCCCATCACAAAGACTGTCGGTCTGGGGATCCAGCAGGGAGAGTGATGGGCTCAGTGGTCTCACCATAAATGGGGGTCTGAACCAGAGGCTCACCAAGATCCTCTCTGACGCAGGGATTCTCTGGGGGTGAGGCAAAAGTGTGTCCTCATTTTGTCTTCTGTGGATGCCTCTTCAGCATGAAGAGGTAGGGGGCGGCTGTGGAATGACCTGTCTCCTCTAACCATGCAGGCAGGAGGTGGACAGGAGGCCGTGCCCTGTTCCCAACGCTGGGGAGGGCAGAGGGAAAATGAAGAGGTGGTGGTGTCTGCAGCCTTTGATGTGTGCATGGCTAGGTGTGTGAGTGGGGCTTGTAGTAGGGGTTGGCAGGGGAGGAGGCAGGGGAGCCCCTGGGGGGCATCCTGAGCTTGACCTACTTGGATCTCCCCATAATTACTCCCTTCCTTCATCGGGAGGCTACAAATAGGGATGTCCTGTCTCTAGGTTCCTCCACTTGAAACGTCAACATCAGAGGTGAGTGCCAGCTGCTTGGGTCCTGCCCTGGGCTGGGTGTTGGTCAGCCCGAGTTCTGTCTCCTGGCTCACGGTCTGAGCTTGGGGCCAGAGGGGTGACCACAGCAGGGACTGGGGAGGTGAGGGGAGTCTGATGATAGACTCAGGGGTTTCAGGCACAGTAAGGCGATGCTGAGGAGCTTGGGTTTAGGGGTGTGCAGAGCTGAGGTCTAGCCGAGGGATGGACAGATGGGCTTAAACCACTGCTGTTGCCCATAGTTAACTCCCCCCTTAACCCGCTCTCTTCATTCCTGCCAGGGGGTGAAATGGGCCAGGGAGGCGGGCAAGAGAGGATTCCCTCTAGTCCCCAGGCACCAAGATCCTGAAAAAGCCACAGTGGTGGCGCCAGGCAGGCTGGCAGGAGCCCAGAAGGGCAGGTCAGCTCCTCGGCATTTCCCTATTCCCTGCCATCACGGCCCTTTCATCTCCTGGGAACCCGGAACTCCGCTCCAATCCTGGGCTGTCGCAAAGCGTTAAACCCCAGGCAGCACTTAACCCCATTCTCTCTCCCTACTCTTGACCATCTGCAGGGCCCAGCAGAGGACAAATCATTAGGGAGGGAGAGAGCCTTGGCCCAGGCTGCCACATGGTGCAGGACTCCTGTCCCCTGGGGGAACCAGGAATGAGTCACTCAGCTCACGTGGAAACAACACATGCCTTCCTGGCTGCCTTAGGGTTTCCCCAGGCTGGAGGCATCTCCCAGGAGGGCGGTGGGAGGGGCCAGTGGAATGGGGGTGGGTGGGCAATGCTGGGGAGGGCTTCCCGTCTAACAGAACGGGGTGATTGCAGAGCCTTCTGTCTCAAGACCCTTAGGGGTCAGGGGGATGGCCATAGTTGGGGCAGATCATGTATTGGTCCCTACTGGAGCTGGCTGTCTCCAGAGACCATCTGATTCAGGTCCCTGATTAGGTCTGTGAGGTGGGATTAACCCCATTTCACAGATAAGGCACCTGAGACCCAGACTGGGTAAATGCTCATCCTCACCTGCATAGCTAGTCAGAGGCATAGTGGATCTTTGGATGCAGCTTCCCTGGATTCAGGGCAGAAGGGATGGTGAGGGGGTGGTTGTGAGACTGTAGGGGTTCCTCTGAGACCTGACTCTCTCTAAGGATGCTCAGCTTTGCCAAGGGCCTGAGGCCGGGAGCCCAGAGCAAGGATCTCCATGCAGGTTCCTATGGAAGGGGCTCTGGGGTCCTGAAGGGGAGGAAGATTCTAGGGTCAGGGGGCTGTGTCTCAGAGGGTGAGGCAGAGCCGGACTGAGCCATTGTTGGGTGTCAGATGAGAAAAGATGGAGAAAATAGGTGGGGGTTTCCCTGGTGGCTCAGACGGCAAAGAACCCTCCTGCAAGGCAGGAGACCCAGGGTTTGATCCCTGGATCGGGAAGATCCTCTGGAGAAGGAAATAGCAACCCAGTATTCTTGCCTGGCGAATCCCACGGACAGAGGAGCCTGTCTGGCTACAGTTCATGGGGCCACAAAAGAGTCCAACATGACTTAGCGGCTAAACTACCACCACTGTGGGGGAGTGAGGTAACGGGGTCGGGGGGGGGGGGGGGGGAGAGCACTCTCCCTGAGGGGTTTGCAGTGATGTTGGGCAATTAAGGCCTCTGTCCAGAAATAGAACGAGTGATGGTGGTGGGAGAGGGTGGGGGCGGTCAGAAAACAAATGAGGAGGAGCTGGTGTGGTCAAGGAGGGCTGCTCAGAGGAGGGGGAGCTTGTGGGTCCGGAAGTGTGTAGGGGGTTAATCCAGGTCTGGGCGCAGTCCCTGGGACACTCAAAATGCAGAGATGAGAAGAGGGGCTGACTTGGCTTCTGCCATGAGTCCCACCTTTGTTCCATGACAGTCAGTATGGCCAGTCTTCTGGAGCAGGCGTTGGCTACTATCGTGAGCACCTTTCAGGAATATTCACAGCTGTCTGGAAACCCGCTCTGCCAGGCGAAGTTCAAGGAACTCCTGGAGAAGGAGCTGCCTACCTGGACCCCGGTGAGCGCCTGGGCTGAGCCCGCGAGGGAAGCGCTGCTTGCAGTCTGCGAAGAGACCCTGCTCTGAGTCTGGGGCACAAGGGGGTGGAGGTTAGACTGTGGGGAGAGGTGCTGGGAGGGAAATGGGCACAACCGTTTCTTCATCTGTAAAGTGGGAGAAAGTCACCTCCCAGACTGTCTGGCAGGGCAGTTGGGAAGGCTGAGTGAGAGCTCTGTGAAGAACGCCTGACACGCAGTCGGCAGTCGGTGAATGAGCTGAGAAAGAGGATTTGGGAGGGGAACTGACACGGTGAATCCTCAGAACAGGGAGGCTGAGGTTGACCCCAGGGGGCATGGGTTGCTGATGGCTGGGACCACTGCGGGGAGGAGGCGTGGAGGCGAGGGAAGCTGGCTGTGTGCACCAGGCTGCCCTGCCCTCCTCAGCCTGCCTTCTCATCCCTGCCCGCCCCACCCCACACAGACGACGCTTCGGGAGTGTGAGTACAAGCAGTTCATCAGTGTCCTGGACACCAACAAGGATTGCCAGGTGGATTTTGTGGAGTACATGCGCTTGCTCGCCTGCCTCTGCGTCTACTGCCACGAGTCCTTCAAGGACAGCCCCCTGAAGCCCTCCTGCTCCCAGTAATGGGCAGGGCAGCTGTCGGAGGGCAGAGGTCAGGGTCCTCTCGGGACCCGCTCCGTCTCTGCCCCGAGGTCATCCTGGGCACATCAGCTCTCCCCTTCCCAGCCCCCCGGGCCCCTCCTTCTAGAATCTCCCAGGCTTGCCCCTGGTGTGCCAACCCATGAGTCCAGGAGACATGAGGGGACCATCCCCAGAATCACAGCTAGTGATCTGAAGAGGAGCCAGCCGCTGCCTCCCCCCACCAGCCACAGCGGTGGTGGCTGTCAAGGCCCAGAAGAGCATGTCTGGGGGAGAGATTGTGGCAGCAAAGGCCTCTTTTGTTCCTAATAAAGAACTGGCATCACTTGGCTTCGTTTGGTTCTTCTGAGACGACGGCCTGGGATCAGAGTCCCACTGAGGCATCACTCCGCCCTGGACTTTTCCACGGGAGGACAGGAGGTTGAGGGCAGTTTCAGACCCTGCGGAAATGAAATGGTCCCAATGTCCAACAGGAAGGCATGGGGGCAACTCGGGGACAATGTCCATGGGAGGATGGTGGGGTGGGGGGCTCTCTTGTCTGTCTGTGTCGGGCGGGTCTCTGAAGACGAAGCTTCCTTGGGCTGTGAAGGTGAGGGGGGGGGTCAAACTCAGTCCCCCAGACCGGCTGTTCCGGGAGGAGGGTGGGGCTGTAGGGGAGAGGGCGGGTCTGTTCCCCCGCCCTGGGCTATGAGAACCCAGAATGCAGCACTAATCAGATTAGGGGTTGGACCAGGGTGTTTGCTCCCTGATCATCTGGGGATGGGTGCTCTGCTGTTGGAGGGGGAAGGAGAGAGACCTTTAGGCAGACCCCTCTCCTTGAAGCCACAGCCACCTGAGGGGTTTAACCCCTGACTCCTGACCCTCCCTCGACCCCTGAGCTCATACCTTACCTCGGGAGGGTCCCCTGATCCCTGCCTCCCCTCATTTTGTGCTGCATCACCTCTAAATTTCCTCTGCTACCTGCCGTCTTCATCCCTGACACCCAGCCCAAATCCAAGCCCCCTCCCAAAGCCCTCTGCCACCCTACTGCTCTAGGTCTCTTCAGTCCCTCCCTGAGCCCCAGGGCATACCCCTCCTTCCCCATTCCATCACTCCTGCATCCAGTGCCTTTCTCCAAGGATGTGCCTGGGGTGTCCCCAAGCCTCCTTTGGGTGTTAGCCTGTTCCTCCTCCCAGACCCCCAGCTCCCGTCCCTGTGCTCACTCAACACAGTAGGAAGCTCTTTGGGGAGGGGCGCAAGGCAGCATGAGCCGCCCCCAGCACCGATCCTGAGGTGCCCTCCCTGTGTTCTGGGCTGCCACGTTCCAGGGCAGTTTCCCACCTGCCACCTTCCACCCCTCTATGCTGGCTGCCTGGTGGGACCACGTCCTCCTTGTCCCTCATACCCCAGGCACAACCTGTCCCTTGCCCCAGCTCCCTAAAACTCAAGCTGAGCTGTGCACACCCACCCCCCAGGCCCCCGCCTGTGCCCCTGGGGCTCTCCCGTGTCTGTCTGTGCCTGCTGGGGCAGGAAGCTGGCTTTCCAGGCTGGGCGGGTGGAGGGGGGTGGAGGGGGGCCGTGGCGTTCACCACATCAGCCCACGATAGGAGGGCTGGGTCCCGTTCTCCCCCATCCCTTGCCATGGGCAGGGCCTGGCCCGGGTATAAATAGGTCAGACTGCTGGGTTCTCCCCATTCTTCCTCTCTCCCCATCATCTCTCCCCAGCACTTCCTCTCTCTCGGTGAGTTGTGGTCGCCAGACTGGCATGCAAGGGGGGTCAGGCTGAGGCTGGGGCCAGGAGAAAGGGAGGTAGGTGGGGGCCAGAGGTGCTAAACAGGTCCAGATGTGAGATTCTGATGTGGAGGCTCTGGGGTGGGTGGTGTGCACAAGTGCGTGTGCATTCAAGGAAGAACAACAAGGGTGCAGGTGGCTGGATGGGAGCTGTCTGGGGGGTTCTGTGATGCTGGGGCTTGCGTGTGTTGTCGCTGCTGATGTTTTGTGGTGCATGTGACTGGTGGGTGTGCACAACGGCTGGTGTCTGCTGGGGGGCGCACTTGGGTGTGGAAAGCACAGTGAAGGCGGAAGGCGACTGTGGGCTCTGGCTGGTTATGTCCTAGGAGCCTCGGTCTTGCACACAGCAGCCCGGCCCAAGGGAGGGTGGCCTCCCTGTCCCTCCCCTGCATCCGTGCTGCTGCCACCTCACCCTGCCCCTCCCTATGCACTGGTTTTTTCCGCTAGGCCCCTGGGCAATCCTCCAGCAGCCTCGCCCAGCCCAGTGCTGGGAGGGGGAAAGAATGGGCTGGGGTGGGGCTGCTGTGGGCTGAGCCCGTAGGATTGAGTGAATGGACCAAGTGAGGGTGGAGAAAGTGCTTCTGGGGAGCTGGCTGCCTGGAACCCAGAGCCTGAGCACCAGGCCCTGCAGGAGTTTGTTGCCTCAAGCATAAATTTCCCACCCCCGCTAGGAGCTGAACCCCTTTCTGGATGGGAGCAGTGTCACCAATGTGCTCCCCGAGGGATGGGAGTGGGGGGCATTTCCAAATACATAGCTGGGGGTGGGGTGGGGAAAACAAGGTTGTCTCTGTGACCCTGCCCCTAGCTCCTGACTGCTGCCATGGCATATCCCCTGGAGAAGGCCCTCGATGTGATGGTGTCCACCTTCCACAAGTACTCGGGCAAGGAGGGTGACAAGTTCAAACTCAACAAGTCTGAGCTAAAGGAGCTGCTGACCCGGGAGCTGCCCAGCTTCCTGGGGGTGAGTGACACTGCCTGGGAGGCACCCGTCCTCTGCTCAGCACTACCTACAGCTGGCATCTGCTGCTGACATGGGCAATTTCCGGGCAGAGAGCTTACCCTGGCTGCCTGGGGCCAAAGCACAGTGGGCACCCACCGCTCACTTGCTAGCACCCTCAGAGAGAGGGCAGAGTGAGCAGACAGGGTACGGTGCTCTGTACAACTTCCCTGGAGGGAAACGGATGCTCAGAGAGGCTAGGTAACTTCCCAAGGTACCCAGTGTTTAAAGCTGAGATCATGAACTAGGATGGTTGAGCTCTTGCCGTCACTCCAGCAATGAACATCTTGTTTTTTTTTTAAGATTCTGTGAAAGTTGTATGCCTTCCTTTTTTAGTTGAAATATCGTTGATTTACAGTGTGTTCATTTCAAGTGTACAGCAAAGTGATTTAGCTACATATACACATATCTGTTTTTTCAGAGTCTTCTCCATGCTAAGTTATTACAATATTGAATACAGTTCCCTGTGCTATACAGTAAATCCTTATTGCTTATCTCTTTTATATACAGTAGTGTATATCTGTTAGTCTCATATTCCTATTTTATCACCATCCCCCTGCCCCATAAACCATTTTTGAATTTCTATTTGGCTTGTAGACGTGAAGACATAGTTCTCTGGAGACACTCACACACCTACAGAATTCTCCTGAGCAATTCCAGATGCCGTCTGTATCAACCTTTATGCTGTTTATACATTACTTTCATGACCATTGTATAATTGGACTCTTAAAATGACCTTGGCAGAAGATGCTGTGGTCTCCTTTGTCCAGTTGTACCGGGGTCCTCAGACTTCATCTGAGGGGTAGCTTAGCCCCTAGGGCTGGAGGTCCAAAGCCAGGCCCGCCAAGGGGTGCTGGTGCCTTCCTGAGCGCCCATCTGGAGGGGCCAACCTCGTCCAGTCCTAGCTCTGCCCCACTCCCCCACCCCGACTTCACTTCTGGTTTTCACCCGTAGCCTCTTCCTCCTGCAGAAAAGGACGGATGAAGCTGCGTTCCAGAAACTGATGAGCAACCTGGACTGCAACAAGGACAACGAGGTGGACTTCCAGGAGTACTGCGTCTTCCTGTCCTGCATCGCCATGATGTGCAATGAGTTCTTCGAAGGTTTCCCTGATAAGCAGCCCCGGAAAAAATGAAGGGTCCTCAGGTGTGGGTGGGTGGGGGGGCTGGAGCTGGGGTCTTCCCTGTTGGCGGTGGGCACATCACCTCACCCTGGCTCCTCCAGACGTGAGCACAATACTGAACAAGTTCAATAAAGATTCTTGAAAGCGATGAGGCTGATGGTCTGAGAAACTCTGGGGGCGTGGGGTGGGGCCTGAGGGGTACGATGTGGGGGCAGTGGGGAGGGGGTAACGGAAGATGCTGGAGTTGAGTTGTAGTGTTGTGGGGAGTGGAGAGCAGACGAGTGAGGGTGGGAGAGGGATGCGGGTGACTGTGTGTGTGTGTGGCGGAAAGAATCGACTCTGGATGGGGCCAAAGGCAGGGCAAGGGACCCCAGAGGCTTGGAACATCCCAGCTGTAGGATCTTAGCCAGTGTTCTCACCCATCTCACCTCCCCAGCCTTGCCTCTGGCAGGACCTCTGACTGAGGCTGGGATGAATTTGAAGGTCACATCTGCTCCTGGTTGGAGTCTGGAATGGAGTGTGGGTGCCCTGGGGTGGTGGGGAAAGGGCTGAGTCATGGGGAGGAAGTAGTGAGGCCAGAGTGGAATGGGGAGGAAGGCTCAATCCTGACACTTACAGCTTGGACCCTGCCTGCCACCTGTCCCAGCGCCCTGGCTTCAGACCCCAGGAAAGATGAATCCTTCCTGTCCAGGGTCAGATCAGGGAGGTGACATGGAGGAAGGGTAGGTTGATGGCCACAGCATGAGAATATCATCCTTCTCTAACCTCATCTCTCCAGGAGGCCCTAGGATGAGATTTGTTACCAGTTAACAGTCATGCTCCATCAGAGGTAGACAAAGGACTTTGGAACTGATGAGTGGAGGACAGTAACTGGGTTGGGAGGGAGGGAGATAGTGGGAGGTGACCAGAGTTTTGGAGACAAAATTCCAGGCATGAGATCTGATAAGTGGATTGAGATTCCCCTCCCCTTCTCCCCCACCCTCCTGAACGTATCAGGCATGATAGTGCTTCTCTTTAGGTTAAAGACCAGCGGCTCCAGCCTGCAGTGGGTGGGGGTTAGATTTCCAGGCCGTGCTTGGGTGGTACAGGGACCTTCAATGAAGACGTGCGTAGAAGGCAGGTCCAGAGACAGAGAAGATCTGGTTCCCGTGACCTTTCAAGCTTTCCCCTTTTCTTCTCATCACATTGTTTTTCTCTCAAGTTGCAGAGGAGTGGGGTAGGTGACTCAGATGTTCCTTCAGCGTGTGACTACAGAGACTTGGATAGAATTTTGATCCAGGAAAAAGTTTGCCACTTCTTCCTTCTCCCCCCTCATCCCCCGCCCCGGTCTGCCCATCTTCCATTGGAGTGCCCTCCCCTGAGTCTCCCTTCTGCATCACTCTCTACTTTGGAAACTCCTGTTGCTTAGCGACCAGTCCCTGCTGCCTCTTTACCTTTGGCAGCTGAGGGTGGGAGTGGAATTGGGGGCAGCAGGGAGCATCTAGGCAGGCTAGGGTGAGACGGCATCAGCCACAGGCACTAAGCCCCTAACTCTGTTCTCTTCTCATTCTTGAACTGGTTGGTGGTAGAACAATGTCTGGGCTTCCCTGGTAGTTCAGTTGGTTAAAAATTTGCCTGCAATTCAGGAGACCCCGACATGGTTCCTGGGTTGGGAAGATCCCCTGGAGAAGGGATAGGCTACCCACTCCAGTATTCTTGGGCTTCCCTGGTGGCTCAGACGGTAAAGATTCCACGTGCAATGTGGGAGACCCGGTTTCAATCCCTGGTTTGGGAAGATCCCCTGGAGGAGGGCATGGCAACCCACTCCAATATTCTTGCCTGGAGAATCTCATGGACAGAGGAGCCTGGCAGGCTATAGTCCATGGGGTTGCAAAGAGTCAGACACGACTGAGCAACTAATCACAGAACAATGTCTGAGTCTCTTCTGGGATATAGGCAAATCTCCTTGACCCACACCCTGGTCCTGCTCCTCAGGGTCCACAGCCTCTACCCCATCACCCAACCCTACCCTGCCCCGATTTCCGCCTTGGTCTCCCTGATTCTCAGTTCCCCAAGGGTCTCTGACAATTTTTTCCCATGGTTACCAGTGAGGTGTCGAAGAAATCATCACTGAAAAGTCCTTTAAAAATCTTAGTCTCTTTACATACGTGTAAATCTATGGCTGATTCATATCAATGTATGACAAAACCCACTGAAATGTTGTGAAGTAATTAGCCTCCAACTAATAAAAAAAAAAACAAACAAACAAAGATAATTCAACCTTGGCATGCAATAAATGCATGAATCATACATCTCTTTGGCCTTCAAGTCTCAAGGCTAACAACAGTTTTCATTCTGTCATTAAACAAGACTTATTTGATCATGGTCATTAATCTGTAAAAATTAGTTTTCATATGTATGTTATATTTAAATAAACTAAAATACACCAAAAAAAAAAAATCTTAGTCTCCATACTCGCTAATGACCTTGACCATGCCCTTGGCAGGAAACATCTTCCCCTGCTGATTCCCATCTTGAGATGCATCTGTTCTGCTCTTGGGGTGGATGGGAGGGCTCCAATACAAAGAACAGCCTAGGGTATGGGTGGATACCCTGCATACCTCCTGATTCTTCTTTCCAGGGATCCTGGCTTTCGTCCCATCAGATTGTGAGTTCTGGGTTTTGGTTGGACAGACAAAGCTTCTGGGATTGAAAATGTATGTACAAAGGTAAATTCAGTATGCTCCCATCCCCTCTGTTTAGAAACAAGGAAGATGAGATTGGCTAAAGGGGGTTTCTTTGCAGCCACATCCCAGGAGGCTCTGACCCCGGCCTCTTTGTCCCTGGCCCCTTCTTATTGGCCCTTTCTTTCCCCTGGTTTCCTGGGGACTGGAGCAAGGGAATAAAGGCAGAGAGCAGTGGCAGGCAGCCTGTGTCTGCCGCGTGAGTTCTCCGGCTCCCTCCTTCCTTGGTGAGTCCTTCCTTCTGATCTCCCTGCTCATTTACACGGTAGGGCAAGCTGGGCGAAGAGGCCAGAGGCTGACAAGCTCTGGTGACCTCCACCAAGAAAGGCTGGGTCTGATGAGTGGGCATGTCCTCAGGGAGGAGAGGGCCGGGTATTTGGCATCATGGCTATGAGAATTTCCTGAGAAGTGGCTCTGGAGGTGGAGGCGGGGATCAGAACCAGCCAGGAGGCTGCTGCAACTGTCGAGACCCTCGCCTTCCACTGCGGTCCTGGCTGAGTCTCCCGGTGGTGGCGAGAAGCTGAGGGTTTGGGGTGGTAGGAGATGAATGACAGGTCCAGTTCAAGAATAGCCAGGTGGGCTTCGGGCTTCGGGTAGGAGACAGTAGCTTCCTCCTCCTTTCCTGGCTCAGGACTCTACACAGATTTACCTGCAGCCCCCAAGTTCCTTGGGCGTTGGCTCCTTCCTGCCTAAAGGGGAAGTGGTTTCCAAGTCTGAGTCACAGGAGCTCCAACAGCTAAGAAGCTTTGGAGGGGTGTGTGGCTGGGCTGGTGGACTGGAGGGCCCCATCAGACCCGGTCTCTGGATCCAGCTCTCACAATGACCCTGGAGAGGAGGCCCACTTCCTTCACTGACTCATGACTGGTCTGTGTGTACAGTTCTCTGGGCTGGAGCCTGGGGACCAGGGGAACAAGTCCTGTCACCCCTCTCAGCTTCCTGCTGAGATCTTATCTTCTAGTTCCAGCCCCAGCTTCCTCCAACCCCGGACTCTCTCTTCGCCCTGTTCCCCACTTCTGTAAGGAGACACTCCCTGATAGCGGGTGGTTCAGGCTCCTGGGCCAAGGAGGGTGACTAGGGTAAGGAGAACGACCTCTGGAAAATGAGTGCCCAAGCTGGGTCAGGCCGGAAGAAAACCCTGACCCTTCACTGGCTCCACCATCTGCCACCAGTTCTTCTGAGGAGGTCAGCTTGTTACTCTGCCCCCAGACCTTTTTTTCAGCATCTTCTAAGCAGGAGAGTGTGCCGTCTCCTTCCAGGGCTGGTCAGGCTCTGGCTCTTCCAAGTTTGCTGCGGGTCTCACTACAGCCTGTCCTGAGACATTGAGGTCCATGTGCTAGACTTTGGTCCCATCATGCGTTCTAGTCACTGGTCCTTGAAGGAGAAGCTTGGAGAGGGGTTAGTGATGGGGTCCGGATTCCTGGGGAATGTGATCTTTCCCTCTCCCTTCAGCCTCTGGAACTGCACACCGTGATGGAGATGCCTCTGGAGAAGGCCCTGACCACTATGGTCACCACTTTCCATAAATATTCTGGGAGAGAGGGCAGCAAACTGACTCTGAATAGGAAGGAGCTGAAGGAACTGATCAAGAAGGAGCTGTGTCTTGGTGAGGTGGGTTCCGGTCCCTCCCCTGCACCCCACAGCCCCAGCGCTCCCTGGGCACGGTGGGGGAGGGGAGGGAAAAGAAGAGGAAGCAGGGATGCCACTGTCAGGGGCTCCCCATCACGAGGTGGGGAGGCCCTTCCAGAGGGGACACATGTCTGTCTGCAAGGTACACTAGTCTCAGCCAGGACAGGATGGCCAAAAGTAGGGGCGGAGACCCAAGGAAGACGGTGAACATCTTGGGCGCATGCGACTCTAGACCCGGTGCTAAGGGATGAATCAGGTATCACTGGGATCAGAGAAGAGCAGCGTTTGCAGGGTGGACCTCAGCCTGGGTGAGGGATTCAAGGAGACTTCCAGGTTGAGGCTGGGTTCCTGCAGCTGTGGAATCTGTGAGAGGAACAGGGTGGGTGGTGGGTGAGGGGATTCAGGGGTCCAGGTCAGCTATGCATAACTCACATGCAGGGCTCCCACCTGGTCCTGCTGTATGCATCCGCCACTGCCGGGGCTTTCAGCTGACGCTGACATGGGACCCAAAAGGACCATTCTGCTAGTTTGTGAACACAGGTTGGAAGGAAGCAGAACTGATTCTTACCAGATGGAGATGGTGGGAGGGAGGCAACCGACAGAGGGAGAGGCCTATGAGGTAGTCATCATATTATTGTTAGAGTTAAAAAAAAAATTAAGGCTCAGATACATTATATAATCTCCAGCTAGTGAGAGGTTGGAATTCCAGGCCAGCCCCATGTATCACTCTCACTCTTTCCTTTAAAATCAGCCTGGGTCCACTGAACCTTAGTGGACTTCCCTAGAGAAAAGTGGGAATGTGTCTCTGTGGACAGGAGACCGAAGCAGGGGTGGGTGTCACCAGGCCTCCCCTCTGGCCTTCCTGCGTACTTCTCTGCATCCTGGAGTTAATGAGGGCAGAGGGAGGGGCCGTGGGTCCGGCAGGGTTAATTACAGGGAGACGGAGGCCCTGGGGAGGGCCTGGCTATAATAGGAGCCCAGATTGGGGACAAGCGTGGCGTCACAGAGAGGCTGTTTCCATCTCCGTAAGTCCCGACGTCCTGTCTCCTGTGCCAAAGCTGGAGTGGAGGGCAGTGAAGAGGAGAGGGCAGGATGTGCCTGTATTATCCTCCTGTTCCCCCCAAGTGCCCTGTCTCCCTCCTCTTGTAGAGCTGGGCTGGGAGGGTAGGGGACCAGACAGAGAGCAGGCCTGGGTGCCATGCACTCGTTCCATACAGCTGTCCTGCAGGCTCTCCTAGCTAGGGAACCCAGAGCTCTAACCACTGCTCTCGTGGAGGGATGTGCGATCTGCTTGAGTTTGAGCGATCCCCAATAAGGACAGAGTAAGACTGGGATCCTGCTCAGTGCCAGGATAGTCACCAAGCTGTTTCTATGAGGTGGTGTGGGAAATCTAGCTGTTTCTTTGAACGGTAGCAATTGTTGAGAGGAAGAGGGGGGCCTGCACTAGCCTGCACTCCAGTCATTTATTCAGATTCAGGAGTCAGCTCACGGAGGCTCTGCGTGGTGTCAGATCCTATGCTGGTTGTGGCCTGGGGGGAGACTCTGGGGGTTGAGATGCTCCGTGTTGCTGACTCAGCTGGGGATCAGCCTGAGGCCACCTTCCCAGGGGGCACGGCAGGGCTGGGAGAGGAGGCTGGCTGACCTATCTCTCTATCTGGACCCTCGAAGAAGATGAAGGAGAGCCGCACTGACGACCTGATGAAGAGCTTGGACAAGAACAGTGACCAGGAGATTGACTTCAAGGAGTACTCGGTGTTCCTGACCACGCTGTGCATGGCCTACAATGACTTCTTTCTGGAGGAGAACCAGTGACTGGGGCCTGGTCCCTGGCCGCTGCAGCTCTGCTCACAAACCCTCCATTGCCCCTTGCCTTCCCCTCCCTCCCAGAACCTGCTTCAGCCTTCCCCTCCAGCAGAGGAATAAAGGTTTTCCAATCCAGGTGTCCAGGGCTGGTTTGGTAGATTCTTTTCCACCTTGGCTGGGGGTGGGGTGGGGCCAGGCAGAGCTTCTCCTTGAGTAAGTGGACAGCCTCTGGGAGTTAGGGTTCTGGGTTTCCTTCAGAGTCGGTGTGACTAATCTTAACCAGGCTTAGTCTTGCCCTCCAAAAAAAAAAAAAAAAAAATGGGGAAGTGGGGCCAGCCTTTTGCTTGCCTCCAGGGAATGCCGCAAGTATGCAGAGAAAGCTGCTGGGGGAAAGCGTGTGGGGAATGAGGACACCGGTGAAATCCTTACATGCTGTTTCAGGAGCTCCAAAGAGCTCTGGTACCATAGCCCTTTATGTCTCAGCACAGCAAAGAATTCAGCAAGAGGCTAAGGGATAGATAAGAAGTGATTTCCTGGAAGAGGATTGTGAGGCTTGCAAGTGGATGAGTGAGAGATGCTGGTCCCTAAGAATTTACTGTGTTACAGTTTTACAATCAGAGGAAAGGTGGGGAGGGGGAGAAGACCTTTGTCTTTCTTGAGTAGACATCATGCCTCCATCATTAGCTCCTCCTCTGGGTTGAGCAGGGGAGTTTTCTTGTCTCTGCGTGATCAAGTTAGGTCCACAAATTACTGCTTTTTATGAGTACAGAGAGCATGACCTGGGGATCATTAACTTACTGAGCTCACTGGGCAGTATGTGGGGCTCATGCCATCATTGTTTTGTTGTTTGGAGGTATGTCTTGTGTTTCTGATGCATTGTTTCGTTGCTAAGCAAGCCTGCTTGGTTTTGTGGCTAAGCAAAGCCAGTTTCTTGAGTAATCATCAATTCACAGGGGTCTCTCATACCTTTTCTACTTATAGTCCCCTAGTGGGATTAACTGTCCCACTACTTTGCCCCTTTATTCTGTCCCTATCACTGGGGGCAGCTGGGGTGTGGTTCCTGAGGGCAGTGGTGGGCTGGCCAGAATGACTTGTCCCTGCCTCACAGGAGGCTTTCCCCACTCCCCCCCACCCCCCAACACACTAAGAAAAGAGAGTCTGGCCTTGACCTCCATGCCAGTCCCCTTCTCCTCCATTTCCCCTTTGCAATGAGCCCCACCTCCATCATCTCTGGGGTCCAGAGATTTCTGCTCTCCCCACCTCTCCATGTCAAAATCCTTTCTTAGGAGAGGATCTGAAAAACTTTGCAGTTGAGGGTGAATAACTACTGACACAGGGCTCCCTCGGGTGTGCGGGTGTGCGTGCAGTTTAAAGGGCAAGAGGTTCCCAGTGGAAATCGGGAGGGGGTGAGGTGGGGGGAGGGAGAGGGTGGTGGTGGCAGGAATTTATTTTCCCTAGTGGGATGGGTGTTCCAGATGCCCTGTCAATTCTACCCTTCATCTAGGGTTTCCCCTGCATCGCCACCCCCTTAACTTCACAGACAGACAGACACACACACACAGTCGCTGCCCGGTTCTCCGCCTCCTCCCCTTGCCCCGTCACATCACGACATGGGGGACACGCTGAGCTTTGGAGATTAGGAGGGTGTGCAGGTCTTCCTTAAGCCCCTCACACCCAGCCCACGGAGCCCAGAAAAGCCCCCGGGGCAGGGGGTGTGGAAAGTTCGGGCCGGGCTGCTCTGTAAAGAGCCGGCAGGGTGGGACGTGGGGCGGCACGTGGGCGGCTGGGGGCCTTCGCTGAGCGGCTTCCCTGACGCGCAGCTATAAGGCGGGCTGGCCGAGCACACAGCCTTCTCTTTCGCGACAACCGGCGGCGAGTTCTCACCAGGGCAGCCCCGGTCCTTCTGGGCCGGCGCTCCCGGGTTAGTCCGCCCGCATTCAGAGCAGGCCAGTGGCGGGAGCGGCAGGCCCCGTCAGGCTGGCCCCGGGCTAAGGCATCCTATGGGGCAACTGCCCACAGCGGGCCCTGTAGGGTGCAGGAGGGTGTGTCCCGGGTGTGGGGTGTGTCAGCGCCATGGTATGTGGTCCTGTGAGGGGGTCTGTGTGTTGTGGGGGGGGGGGGGCTGGGTGTGCAGCCTCCATCCCACACTCCCAACATACTCCCCAACTTTCTTGGAATCCCTAGAGGAGAGTTCTCAACTGTGGTCCTGTTTATTGCTTCGGATCCTTGAACCACCTCTGCTCTGGTTCTCTTCTCTGCAGGGCACTTATCTCTTGGCCCTAGAGTCTGCCCTCCCCCTCCCCTTCCAGCCCTGGGCTTTCTCCTTTCTCCACCAAGGTTTATCTCACCCTAGTCAAAGGGAATTGAAGGGGTTGCTTGATGGTGGTCTTGAGGCGTGTGGGTGAGTGAGAAGGCCTTGCTGCTGAAGGTGCTGACCTGCCCCGCTGCCTGCAGCTCTGAGCCCAGTCTTCAGCTATGGGGACACCCCTGGATCAGGCCATTAGCCTCCTGGTGGCCATCTTCCACAAGTAGGTAATAACACCCTGAGAAAGAAGGAGCTCACCCTTGGGGAGATGAGTGAGCCTCCCAGGCCCCCTCTCCCCACCTCCCACTCTTTAGCAGCAGGATTGGGAGAGGGCAGGGTACCAGGTGCATCTGACTCACCCCTGTCCACATTCCAGGGCCCTAGACCACATGCCTTACCATTGGTTCACACTCCTGCAGGGCTGGGGATACTCTCAGCCTGCTATCCCCTCCCCTTGAGTGAGGAACAGAGGAGAGGTGAAGCCAAGTGAACCCAAGGTGGAATTGGGTCTTTGGTGACAAGTGAGAACAGAGACACTTGTATGAGAGAGGGCTGCCTGGGAGGGGGAAATGCAGAGAACTCAAGGTCTCATCACTGTTGAGTCTGGATTTCCCGTTCTGACACATTAAAAGATGCAGGATGCTGAAATCACAGAGCTAATGGGCGAACTGGACCAGACAAGGACCATGTGGTGAACTTTCAAGAATATGTCACCTTCCTGGGGGCCTTGGTTATGATCTACAATGAACTTCTCCGGGACTGAAAATAAATTGGGAAGTGGAGACACCTTCTCTCTGGTCTGTCTGTCTAATGGTGGTAACTGTACAATAAATGTATTATTATTTTTTGGTTAAATCTACCCCTGTGTCCTGGCTTCCCAGTGATTTCTGTTTCCTCCTCTGACGCTGCATCAGCCATCAGAAGGTTTTCTCACAGGTACCTCTGTGAGTGACTCAGTGAATCACCAGGCCAGGAAAACTGGTGGGAAGGCTCGCAGGATGGTGGATGTACCCTAACAGAGTGGCTGTGAGCTCATAAGTTGGCTTTTATGTCAATTAGAAAAGATGTCCACTCTGGGTGAAGCTATCTTAAGGAAAGGCTCAAGTGGTCCCCAGGCTTCCCAGGTGGTGTCAGTGGTAAAGAACCGCCTGCCAATGCAGAAGACATAAGAGATTGGGGTTTGATCCCTGGGTCAGGAAGATCCTCTGGAGGAGGGCATGGCAACCCATTCTTGCCTGGAGAATCCCATGGACAGAGGAGCCTGGCGGGCTACAGTCCATGGAGTTGCAAAGAGTCGAACATGACTGAGGTGACTTAGCATGCACACACACACATGAGGTCCCCGGGTGTTCTGGGAGAGTGGGTTCTGGGATGGGCTTGGAGAAGGAAATGGCGCCTGAGTCAGGCTGTGTTGAGCCCATAGTGGAGCAGAGATAGTCCTAGCAAGGTCCCTGATGATGAAGACTTATTTTTGCTCTGAGTAAGGTCAGAGTGGAAGGGCCAGAGCGCTGGGGGCGACGCTGGTCCACATTCTCAGCACAGCAAAGTGGGGGCAGAGAAGGCGCCCCTGACATGCCCAGCGCCTGGTCAGAGAGTGTTCTGTCATCCTGTTGAGACCACCACAGATGGACAGGACACTGGATGCTTGAGTTCTGTTCTGCTGCCTATGCTCTGGGTGGTCGAAGTTGGGAAGCTCGCTTTGGGAGTCTGTCCATGCATTCAAGGGGCAGGGTTCTTTGTACCAGTGGCAGCTGTGTGACTATGTGAATCATGGGGTGTTTGTGAAAGGGGTGGAGTGGGGGGTCCCCAGGATGGGGTGGGGATCCCAGGGCTGGGCAACCACGGCTTCAAGCTTTTCTGTCAATATTGATCCAGCCAATCCCTACAGCCTTAGCAGAATGAATCACCCCAGTTATTCCATCAGAGCCAAGCCTCATTCTCAGCCCCCATCAGGGAAGGTGAGTAACTGTCTGAATTATTGCCTGAGTTCATTGTTTGCAATAGTGTTTTCACGTGGGGGGTGAGGGTGGGGGCAAGGGGGTAAATTGTGTCTCAGGGTGATGGGGCAGTTGTCACAGTTCTGTCCCCTGCAGGCCTGGTGGGCCCCAGGAAAGTTCCTCTGTAGGCTCTGGGGACCTCAAAGGGAAACCATATCCTCCTTCTCCTCTTACTTCCGCACTTCCCTGGGGCCCAGGTTTGTGGCATTGTCTTCTTCCTCCTTGGGGTGGGGATGAGTGGACAGTCTCAAGAGGACTGGAAGCCTTACCTTTTGGTGTCCCTCCTTCTCTAGTGGCCTCTCCTTCCCCGCAGGGTGCAGTGACTGGCACAGTTGGGAACCAGGAAGGGACCCAGGGCTTGAGATCCCAGGCTGCAACCAGCCTTGGTTGTATCCAACACCACCTGGAAAAATACCTTCCCAGAACCCCAGAGGCCCACATATTGGGGCGTGGAGTGAGCGCCCTCTGGTGGGTAGAGAGATCAGGACGCTGCAGACGGGGGTTGGCTTTCTCCAGCCCTGGGGGAGGGGCTGATGGTGGTTGGTGGAGCCCTTCCAGTGAAGAAGGAAATGCCACTTAGTGCTCAGGGAATATCAGCCGGGCGATCTTTTGGCTCCTGGCACCTAACCTTTGGACAGCAAGATCAAATCAGTCAGTCTGAAAGGAAATCAACCCTGAATGTTCACCGGAAGGACAGTTGCTGAAGCTGAAGCTTCAATACTTTGGCCACCTGATGCGAAAAGCCGACTCATTGAAAAAGACCCTGATGCTGGGAAAGACTGAAGGCAAAAGTAGAAGGGGGCGGCAGATGATGAGGTGGTTAGATAGTGTCACCAACTCAACAGACGAGTTTGAGCAAACTCTGGGAAATAGTGGAGGCAACTATTAATAGAGGAGCCTGGTGTGCTGCAGTCCATGATGTTACAAAGAGTTGGACATGGCTTAGAGACTGAACAAACACAAACCTAACTTAGTCCTCAAATAAAGCAATTCAGCTTCATCTAAGACACACCTACCACCAACAAGTCAAAGAAAGGAAGGCAGTTTGCAAAGACAAATAGAATCTGAACCCTTCCTCTCCCCTCCCTCAATTTCTGGGCTAAGTAGGCCTTCATACAAAGAGGGAGGAGGGGTCATTTCAGTGGGTGAAGATCCACTGCAGAGGGAGGGGCTACTCAGACCAGGCCTTCAGCCCTGCATCTTCAGGGAGCTCTGGTGGGTGGGCAGGCCGTGAGGCTGAAGGAAATCAATAAACATGCACAGTTCACATGCACCTTAACAGAAGTGTCCTTTATCGCTGTCTTTCCATAGTAGTGGAGGGGAATAGCAACACAGATTTTTAAAAATAAAATTGCAAACAAATAGCAGATCTTCTGTTTGCTTTGAAGTTATGGTTTTAAAGGTTTTTTTTTGTGGGGGGCGTGGGAGGCAGCAGCATTTACAATGAAATTTGGTGGATGCTCTACTCAGAGGGTGGGATTGGGTGTGGAGGGGAGACACAGACTGGTCATGTTTTATTGCATTTGCTTCCAACTGATGTAAGGTTGGAAGTGAAGCCTTTAGCTCACCTCACGCTGTGGAACAGGGTTCTGGGCTTAGAGCAGAAGGAAATGTTCAGATGTGAGCTGGGGGCTTCACACCTTGTCCCTTTGCTGAAGCTGATCCAGGCCTCTGGTGGAAGTGGCTGTGTGTTCCCCCACACCCCTTGATGAGGCTCCCTTTTCCCTTGCGGTGTGTAAACAGGCATTAATCCTCCGACCTAGTCAGCCTGACTCCCAGGAAGCTGAAACAGCAATATCACAGCCCATGTCTGTAAGCTGGGGCGGGCCCCAATCAAAGGAGTTTAGGACTGAGTCACAGTATGTAGCGCTTTGTTTTCTGCCAAGCGTATCCAGTACAGTGGAGAATAAAGCCGCTGTACATTTGTATAGCACTTTTAGTTTTACAAGGCACTTTCTTATCCATTGTCTTTTGTGATGCTCAGAAGATTCGTGGGTAGTATGAATTATTAACCTTGTTTGACAAGTGAAAAGACCAGTAAAGGAGTAAGTGCCTCCACCCTGGGCAAACTTAAGTTCAGAACTGGGGCTTCTCCATTCTCTTTGCCAGTTTATCAGTGCTTATCGCATCATGACATATTTTGGCCATTTCTTCTTCATGTTCAGTTTTTCTCTTAAATGTTTTCATCACATATTGCGAGTGTACAAAATGATTTATAGAAATAATCAGTGAGTCAGAATTGTCTTGGCCTGGGTCTTATTCTGGGCTGGGTCCCATTCTAGGACCAGATATTCAAAGACTAATGACAAGGAAAGATGATTTTTCACTACTTGTATGGCGGGAAATAGCCACCCACTCCAGTATATTTGCCTGGAGAATTCCAAGGACGGAGGAGCCTGGTAGGCTACAGTTCATGGGATTGCAGAGTCGGACACGACTGAGCCATTTCATTTAAGGAGGGAAAGGGAACTTGCTCTCTTCTTCTGGAATGGTCTCCTTGGGAATGTCACTGGCCTGAATCCTAACACCACCTTTTGGAATGTAAATAAAATTTCTCTAGGAAGAAGATAGCTCCAGGAGTCTCCAGTTTTTAGATCCTAGAGATCTCTAAATTCCAAGTCTTCATATCTTTTGAAGTATAAATACCTAGAGAGATAGCTTTGTTTTCTTGAGCTCCTTGGAGCTTAACCTTGGGACCTACCACAGGCAGTAAGCATTTGACTCTCTCTCTTTGGGAGACAAGTGAAAGAAAAGTGAGAGTGTTAGTTGCTCAGTCCGACTCTTTGTGACCCCACAGACTGTAGCCTGGTCAGGCTCCTCTGTCCATGGAATTCTCCAGGCAAGTATACTGGAGTGGGTTGCTATTTCCTACTCCAGGGGATCTTCCTGACCCAGGGATCGAACCCAGGTCTCCTGCATTGTGGGCAGATTCTTTACCATCTGGGTCACCAGGGAAGCTCTGGAGCAAAACAATTAAGTACAGAATGGCTGCAAGTTTAATTCTCAAGGTATGTGAAGAGTCCCAGTGTTAGGGGAAGCACACTGACTGAAACCGCCCACCCTGGCCAGGCACCATAGTAACCATTTGCATGAGTTGTTTTCCACAGTAGGCCCTGGTAAGGAACACAAAACTAATAAGCCATCACCAACCGGAAGGGTTCGGGAAAGGTCAGAAGGAGACACCAGGTGTCCGACCGCCTCCCAGACTCCTTCTCTCCGGCATCCATCTTGGCTAAACAAGGCATGCACCACCAGCAAGGACTCTGAGTCAGAATGATTGGCTAAAGACAACCCAGAAACTAATCCCATCACCATAAAACCGAAGACTGAGAGCCACATGGCAGAGCAGTCCTTCTGGGTTCCCTGACCCTACTGCTCTTTGCCCGGGCACCCCTTCCCAATAAAATCTCTTGCTTTGTCAGCACATGTGTCTCCTTGGACAATCCATTTCTGAGTGTCAGACAAAGAGCCCACTTTTGGGCCCTGGAAGGGGTCCTGCTTCCTGCAACACCAGGAGGCTGGGGCTTGTGCTGGGGAACTGAGACATTCACTGAAGTTTTATTTTCTCACACTCAAACAACTAATGTTAATAAACTAGAATGCATTATTCCATAGCTTGTTTATGACTGTGTTACGTTATATAAATGCAGTCCCACATATAAGAGATGTTCTGTATAATTGCATTATAAAAATGGCATCACGATCTGTATATGGTTTTCTCATTTTATTTTTCTCCATTTATCAATATATCTTGAAAATCCTTTCAAGTCAACTGATAGAGGTCTAAATCCTTCTTTTTAATGGCTGTATATTATTCCATAGTACAGACTCACCAAGTGGGACTTGACGCTCCCTATTTCCTATTTCCCTAGTGGTGGGCATTTTCTACCCCTGATTTTTTCACTATCAACAATAATAATATTGATGAATAAACATCTCTGTATACACATTTTTAAGAACTGGTGGTTTTATTTATTTAGTACAGAATCTCCGGAGTGAAACTGCTGGGTTAAAGGGGTTATACATATTTAATGTAAGTAGCTATTACTATTTTACTTTTCAAAATTACAGTAACAGTTCCCACTTCCCACTAGTGGTAAACTAGATTCAGCATCTTGGACAGCCTTAGGCAGTATCATTTTAAAAAGTTTTAGCTAGTCTGATAGCATCTAGTGGATTTGGAACTACAAGAGATCTCGTGGGTCCTCAAAGGTGATTTAGGGGCTTGCCCACGGTGGGGTGGTTCTCATTTGGTGCAGCTTCTGACCACTGACCATGTCAGCCAGTGCTGTGTGCTTAGTCGCTTCAGTGGTGTCCGACTCTTTGCAGTCACATGGACTATAGCCCGCCAGGCTCCTCTGTCCATGGGATTCTCCAGGCAAGAATACTGGAGTGGGTTGCCATTTCCTTCTCTAGGGGATCTTCCCAACCCAGGGATTGAACCCACATCTCCTGTGCCTCCTGCATTGCAGGCACATTCTTTACCCATTGAGCCACCTGGGAAGCCCTATTTTTAGGTAATTTTCATAGACCAGCCTCCTCCATGTTTCCTTTTCAGAAAGGGTTCCAAGAATAAAGGGCTTCCCTGGTGGGCTCAGACAGTAAAGAATTTGCCTGCAATGCAGGAGACTAGGGTTCAATCCTTGGGTTGGGAAGATCCTCTGGAAGATAATGGCTACCCACTCTAGTATTCTTGCTTGGAAAATCCCATGGACAGAGGGCTACAGTCTGTGGGGTCGCAAAGAGTCAGACATGACTGAGCCACTAACACTTTCCAGGGATAAAGGAATGTTTGAAAGCCCTGTATACTGTGGGTATACTATTGGTATTGAAGGTTTTGAATGAGGTGGTGATTTGATGAAAGCCTGGACTTCAAAGAGATCTGGAGCCCATGAAAGAGGCCAGGAAGCTGGTGACCCCTGTGAGTGGGACAATGAGGATCTGACCTGGAGTGCGGTGGGGTGGCAGGAATAGGGCAGGCAGTTACCCAAAGATGAACCTGTAGGATCTCCTGGATATGTGGTGAGGATGGAGTTGTAGACAAGCTAGGATGCCCCAGGTTAGCACCCAGTGGTTGGCTAGGAGGCCTGTGATGACACTCCTGGAGTGAGCACCCCAGTCTTCCTGGCACTTTGGGACAGACCCAGAAGAGCCTGAAAAAGGAGCTGGGTAAGGGGTGGTGGGGGGTGTGTAGGGTTGGGGTGGGGCTGATTGCAGCTCTTCTGGCTTCTTGCTGAAAGGGTGTGGTGGGAGAGCGGGAGGGGAGAAGGGGAGAAAGGGAAACCCTAGTCAGCCACCGGTCATTGCTCAATGGGATGTCCAAGCAAACCCTTTCCCCTGTCCTCTGAGGGCCCTGCCTGTGTCCTCCCAGAGTCCAGGGGAAAGCAACCCAGGCCTCTGTTTAGAGGGAGGGGGAAAGGTGGGAAAGGTCTGGAGGCACTCCCTCATACCTCTCCTTGGGAAGGCTACACTCACAGCCTCAGGAGGCTATTCTCCTGCCTCCAGGCTTCCCTCGTGGCTCAGATGGTAAAGAATCCACCTGCAATGAAGGAGACCTGAGTTCAAACCCTGGGTTGGGAAGATCCCCTGAGAACAGAATGGCTACACACTCCAGTATTCTTGCCTGGAGAATTCCACGGACAGAGGAGCCTGGTGTGCTACAGTCTGTGGGGTTGCACATAGTCTGACATGACTGAGCAACTACACTTTCACTTTCCAGGTCGATGGTAGGGCTCTCAGGTGGGGAGTCCTACATGGAAGCTCCCTCCATGGAGGTCTCCTCCTCACACGGTTCTTTAAGCCTCCAGACTCTGAGTTTCACACCCTTCCCTCAGCACACCCCCCTGCGCTCCTTATTTAAGGGTGTCCCAGCATTCAGGCCCTTGGTGCATTGGGAGCTAATAGAGCTTTTGCTCAGACTCTGCCTTCTCTGGAGGGTTCAGGGTTGAGGGGAGGCCGTAGAGTTCCAGGCCGGGGAGTAGGGTCGCAAGTCCTGGTTCTTTTCTGCAGCACTTGAAGGCTGTGACCAATTTCCTCACAAATTACCTCGAAGCAGGACTGCTTTTGACTTCCATGAGCTCTAAGTACTTTTGCCTCTGTGAACTCTTTCCTCCATAAGAGCATAATAAAAATCATCTTTTACTACTGTATTGGTGTAAAGACAAACGTGAACCAAAATGGATTCATTATTATATATGCGTTATTTGTATATTCAGATTTCTCATACTTTAAACAGAGAAGGCAATGGCAACCCACTCCAGTACTCTTGCCTGGAAAACCCCATGGACGGAGGAGCCTGGTAGGCTGCAGTCCCTGGGGTCGTGACGAGTCGGACATGACTGAGCGACTTCACTTTCACTTTTCACTTTCATGCACTGGAGAAGGAAATGGCAACCCACTCCAGTGTTCTTGCCTGGAGAATCCCAGGGACGGCGGAGCCTGGTGGGCTGCCGTCTATGGGGTCGCACAGAGTCGGACACGGCTGAAGCGACTTAGCAGCAGCAGCAGACTTTGAAAAGAAATGAGTATGTTTTCAAGGCCCTCGGCACAGTGCCTTCTGCGTCTAATAGGTGCCCCCTACCCAGAGGCTAGCACCTCACCCAGGGACTGTTTTCATTACAAGAAAAATTAGCTGTGTCTGTCTCTTTTTTTTAAACAGGTTTATTGAGGAATTGAAATTAGAATCTCTCAGAGACATCTGTACTCCTATGTTCTTTGCAGCATTACCCACAATAGTCAACATCTGGAAACTATCAAGTGAATTTCAGTGGATAAAGATGCGGTGTATATACATACACAATGGAGTCTTATTCTGCCCTGAGAGGAAAGGAAACCCTGCCATGGGGACAGCATGGATGGACTTTGAGGGTGCTAACACACATCAATGGAGCAGAGTCCAGAAGCAAATTCACACGTACGTGGTCAGTTAATCTACAACAAAGGAAGCAAGAATATTCAAAAGGGAAAAGAAGGCCTCTGTAATAAACGGTGCTGGGAAAGCTGGACTCGGTGTGCAGACAGCGAGGAACCTAGCAGTCTGATAGACTTTCTCTCTGTGTCTCTTAATCTTTAAATCACCCAGCAAACATTTGTTTACCAAGCATTTGCTTTTCTGTCTCCATGGGAATTACCTTCTTCCCCTTTGAAATCCAAAACCACTACCCCCAACATCTTAGTTTGTCTTTCACTGAAGATGGTATTTAAGATGGGAGTTTTGGCCATTTTGGTGAGTTACTCAGTTTTTCTGGGTCTCTCCCATGTATCCATGTTATCAAACTTTTGAGTTTCTCCTTTTAGTCTGTCTCATGTCAATTTAATTCTTAGACCAGACAGAAAAATGTTAGGCAGGTAGAGGGTGTGTACATTATATATATGATATTCTTCTATCTCAGAATCATATTGCCAAAATTAATTTGAAAAAGTACTCTATTTAATTGGCTTAAAGGTAAGTAGTTACAGGAGTTTCCCGGTGACCTAATTGTTAGGGTCTTGGGCTTTCACTGCTGTGGCCTGGGTTCAATCTCTGGTTGGGGAACTGAGATCCTGCAAGCCATGTGGCACGGCCTAAATAAATAAATGCAACCACTTATAGATTAAATATTTCCAAAGCTCAAAAGTATAATAGAAACTACCCCAAATGTTTTCAAGTTCACATGATATAGGATTAATCATTGGTAAGTAAATGAAAACAAGTTTAAAGGTATTGGTTTAATTAAAATAAGAGTGTCTTTAGAGTTATTAGCATTAAATGTAAAATTTTATAATATACAGGCTTGCCAAAAGTCAAATAAAGTTCATATTATCTCCATTACAAAATTTGTTAGCAAGAAAAATAGCTTGGCATGATGGCTGACTTTGTCTAATGTCTCACAAAATTTCCATGGGTAGCTAAACATAATTGTTGGGAATAAATGACTTAGAAAGATGTAAATCTACCTAAAGATCTAAAGATAGTTTCCAAGATCTTTCAGGAACTTAACGCTTTAGTTTTGCTAAGTTAAATGATGGAAATTCTTTTGATGCCTAGATTATTTCCAAATAAGATAAAATGTTGAAACATTAATTGCTAAATAAGCCTAAATTTACCTACTTTTTTCTTATTATTGAAAAACTAAAGATGTTTGGGTCTATTAGAAAAATGTCATGTACCACTGAAAAAAAATGTTATGCTATGAGGAAATGTATATTTTTAGAAATTATAAAATATATAAGTTTGCCAAAGAAAAAATACTGGTATAACAAACAGTCTACAATTGGTTGCTTCCTACTTTTAAATAGAAATTAAGGTTTCCAAGGGTTAATAATTCTAATTAACATATGTAATTAAAGTTACTAAAATTAAGAAGAAAAACATTCTCATATGTAAAGAAATTTTAAAAGTATAAAGTTATGGAAATGCATTTTGTTAAGTGAAAAGAAAGTAATTTTACACTAAAGAGAGGTTGAGAGAGAGAGGATAATGGGACAAAAATCTGAATGTAAAGAATTAAATTATAGAAGATTTGTGGAAAAGAAACCTTGGAAAAAAGAGTTTTATATATGGTCAATGTGGCTAAGATTAAAATGAATTTAATTAAGTGAATGAGTTTTAATATAGAAGTAAGCTGATACAAAATTAGAATCTGGTTTTCTCTCTCTAATAGCAGGAGAGCATTTTCTTGGAATATTGATCTGTTTTGAAGGGCCACAGCAGTTAAAGTGCTGAGTCCTAACCACTGGACCACCAGGGAATTCCCCATTGATTTTTTTTTTGGTAACAAATTATACAAATTTCTTTACCTTTTAAGTATTAATAATGTGTTGTAACTTTCTGTATTTGTCTTTGAAATCTTTTATTGAATCTTTGGTTAAATAGATAATCATTGTTTCACAGTGACTTATGATCCTATTTGACCAAAAAAAAATCTTTGATAAAATTCCCCAAATCAAATTCTAAATAAAGCCCTTTGATTGCTAGCTGACTTAGAGAATCAAAGGGCCCCTGAAACATCTCCAAAAGAGATATTAAGCTAATTAGTCTCATTTGTCATGTTAAATTACATGTGACACATTATCAAATAAATAATGATAAATCTTCTTAGGTTACATTGTATGGATAAATCTCATTAACATAAATATTCTAGAAATTGTATAAAATTCCTAAAAGTTGGATATGTCCTGTTATGTCATCAGTTATATTTCTAGTTATTATGTTAAAATGTTGTATGTCACAGAAATGACCAAATATCTTTTTCAATTACATTGTAATCAGATCTTTAATGTGGCATTTAAAGTCCTTTGGCATTTATAGACAGTTATTATCTTACTGTGATGTTTTTGGGGAAATGCTTCAAGCTTCATAGATAGGACATTTTTTAAAAGAACAGACAAGTTTCTGATGACTTTTAGATAATACCAGTGAAACTAGGTAAGAAATTATAGAACTCTAATGAAAACGCTGATGGCTTTCTGAATATACTAAAAATACTAACAAAAGATTGAGATCAACAGGAAATAATTACATGGGACTACAATGAACTGATGAGTATGATTCTAGTTTTTATAACTTCTTGTCTGAAGTTTCAGTTCAGTTGCTCAATCGTGTCCAACTCTTTTCTACCTCATGGACTGCAGCATGCCAGGCTTCTCTGTCCATCACCAGCTCCCGGAACTGACTCAAACTCATGTCCATCAAGTCAGTGATGCCATTGAATCATCTCATCCTCTGTCATCCGCTTCTCCTCCCACCTTCAATCTTTCCCAGCATTAGGGTCTTTTTCAGTGAGTCAGTTCTTTGCGTTCAGTTGCCAAAGTATTGGAGTTTCAGCTTCAACATTAGTCCTTCCAATGAATATTCAGGACTGATCTCCTTTAGGATGGACTGGTTGGATCTCCTTGCAGTCCAAGGGACTCTCAAGAGTCTTCTCCAACACCACAGTTCAAAAGCATCAATTCTTCGGTGCTCAGCTTTCTTTATAGTCCAACTCTCACATCCATACATGATGACTGGAAAAACCATAGCTGGAATATTACTGACTTTTTAATCTTTGTTTTCCAGTTATGAGGATACTTTTCCTTTTACACTAACTATGACTTACAGTGATTTGGTAAATTATACCTTTGTAAGGACAATTGAAACATTTATTTTTTTTCTCTCTCTCTGGTCCTTTCAGAAGTTGGCAACTCTTAGTGGGTGTTCTTATGTTCGCAGTAATACACATGTGTGTGCTAAGTTGCCTTAGTCGTGTCCAAGTCTGTGAGACCCTATGGACTGTAGCCTGCTAGACTCCTCTGTCCATGGGATTCTCTGGGCAAGAATACTGGAGTGGGTTGCCACGCCCTTCTCCAGGGGATCTTTCTGAGCCACGGACCGCGTCTCTTATGTCTCCCCCTCCACACTGGCAGGCGGGTTCTTTACCACTAGCGCCACCTGGGAAGCCCTGGCAATATAATTATTTAATATATTTGGTGAGAATCTGTTCTCCTTGTAATAGGATACAATTGGAAACATTGGTTATTTTTTTTTTTTTTAATATTTATTCATTTATTTGGCTGCACCAGGTCTTAGTTGCAGCATGTGGGATCTAGTTCCCTGACCAGGGATTGAACCTGGGCCCCCTGCATTAGGAGCTCAGAGTCTTAACCACTGGGCCAGCAGGGAAGTCCCAACATTGGTTATTTTATGAAGACTTTGACTGGAATATCATATTTGAAGGGGACATGCATAGAATCATATGTGACAGTTTTAAGGATCTAAGATTGATGTTAGTGAGTCTTAAAGACCCTTGGAAAAATAGTCTGGAACCTTCCTTACAGGGTTCCCAGCAGTCTTACCAGGTGAGTAAGAATGGTCACTTCCTGGCAGGCACAAGTACTCAGGATATTTGGGGGACCTCAGACAGGGACCTCAGACCCCAAATTTGTAGGGATCACAGGCAAGTCTGATGGCAGGCTATTGGCATGGTTTCCTGGCCTCAGAGGCATTTAAAAGTTCAATCTGGAGATTTCTGATGAAAAGTTCTCAACAAGCTGGTTTGAAAGAGCCTATTGGTCAACAGCTATTCTTTCTGGATTTATGTTAAATAATCAGACCAAGTTTAATGAACCTAAATTTATTTTGCAAATACATTAGTCTTAATTTGGCTATCTTCTTTAGAAATGAGGGTGAGCTTAGAAAAAAATTGTTTCAACAGAAACTATAGTAAATACTTGTAGATTTTAATTAATTAATTAATTTTGGCCATACCACGAGGCTGGACTTTCCTGTGTATGTATGTTATTAAACCTCTGCTTGATGTTTTCCCGTTAATCTGTCTCATGTCAATTAAATTCTCATACCTGCCAGAAGAACCAAAAAGGGCAGGGAACATTTTCTTCCTCCCTGACAGAATAAACTGGTGATGGCCAGGGGAGGGAGGTTGGGGGAGGATGAATGAAATAGATAGGGAGATTCAGAGGTAGTTGTGAAATAAAATGTGAAAATTATAAATAAATAAATGCAAAAAACAAATGTGATTTTATATCCCCATAGGATATAATATACTGTATAGGGGACATAGTAATATTGTAATAACTCTGTATGGTGATAGATGGTAATTAGACTAATTGTGGTGATCATTTTGTAATGTAACATTGAATTACTATGTCATACACCTGAAACTAGTATAACGTTGTAAACCAGTTATACTTTAATTTAAAAAAGAACACAATTTAAAAAAGCAATCATCGTCAATGGTGCTGTCCTTGAGCTGTGAATGTAATTTTGTGGACAGTTTGACAGTTACTGAAGGCACTCTCATCTTCATCTAGGCTGAGAGGGGTGAGAGGCAGCTGATTCCATCTCCTAATGACCTCATTTCTTTTTTTTAAAAAAATAATTTTATTTATTTTTTTGTCTGTACTGAGTCTGCATTGCTTTGCGTGGGCTCTCTCAAGTTGCTGGGGGTGGGGGAGGGCGCCCTTCTTTGCTGCAGTTCGCAGGCGTCTCCTTGCTGTGGCCCCCCTTGTCGTGGAGAACAGCCTCTAGGCATGCGGGCTTCAGTAGCTGCGCCTTGGGGAGGTAGGAGGGGGCTCTAGAGCTCCGCAATTGTGGCAAACAGACTTAGTTGTCCCAAGGCATGTGGAATCTTCCCGGACTAGGGATCAAACCCGTGTCCCCTGTGTTGGCTGGTAGATTCTCAACCACTGTACCACCAGGGAAGTCCTCATTTCTTGCTTAATAACTTTTTTCTTTTTAAATTGGAGGCTAATTACTTTACAATATTGTGGTGGTTTTTGCCATACATTCACATGAATCAGCCATGGGTGTACATGTGTTTCCCATCCTGACCCTCCCTCTGACCTCCCTCCCCATCCCATCCCTCAGGGTCATCCCAGTGCATCAGCCCTGAGCACCCAGTCTCATGCATCCAACCTGGACTGGCGATCTGTTTCACGTATAATATACATGTTTCAATGCTATTCTCTCAAATCATCCCACCCTCACCTTCTCCCACAGAGTCCAACAGTCTGTTCTTTATATCTGTATCTCTTTTGCTGTCTCGCATATAGGGTCATCGTTACCATCTTTCTAAATTCCAAATATATGCGTTAGTATACTGTATTGGTGTTTTCCTTTCTGACTTACTTTACTCTGTATAATAGGCTCCAGTTTCATCCACCTCATTAGAACTGATTCAAATGCATTCTTTTTAACGGCTGAGTGATATTCCATTGTATATATGTACCACAGCTTTCTTATCCATCTGTCTGCCGATGGACATCTAGGTTGCTTCCGTGTCCTGGCTATTATAAACAGTGTTGCGATGAACATTGGGGTGCACGTGTCTCTTTCAATTCTGGTTTCCTCGGTGTGTATGCCCAGCAGTGGGATTGCTGGATCTTATGGCAGTTCTATTTCCAGTTTTTTAAGGAATCTCCACACTGTTCTCCATAGTGGCTGTCCTAGTTTGCATTCCCATCAACAGTGTAAGAGGATGCCTTTTTCTCTGCACCCTCTCCAGCATTTATTGTTTGTAGACTTTTTGATAGCAGCCATTCTGACCAGCGTGAGATGGTACCTCATTGTGGTTTTGATTTGCATTTCTCTGATAATGAGTGATGTTGAGCATCTTTTCAGGTGTTTGTTTGCTTAATAACTTTTGAGATGCTTTTGAATTTTTTTCAGGGCCTCCCGTCTTTGTTGTTTATTGTAAGGTACAGTTTCTGTTTTAAAGAATATACATTCAGTTTGCTTTGCCTTCCTTGTGCTGTGCTTAGTCACTCAGTCGTGTCCGACGCTGCGACCCCATGGACTGTAGCCTGCCAGACTCCTCGGTCCATGGGATTCTCCAGGCAAGAATACTGGAGTGGGTTGCCTTGCCCTTCTCCAGGGCATCTTCCCAACCCAGGGATTGAACCCAGCTCTCCTGCATTGCAAGCAGATTCTTTACCATCTGAGCCACCAGGGAAGCCCTTGTCTTCCTTATTGACTTCATTTATGAATATGGATGATAATTTGGAGGAACTGGTATCAATTTCAGTACTAAAATGTCCAACATCCTTTGCTCAGGGATAAGAAGAATTATTTTTTCCTTTGTTGATTGGCATTTTCTATCACCGTTTACAGATTATGGAGGTATAGAAAAATGTTTTCTAATAGAGTTAACCTTTGTTTGAGTTGAAATTTTAATGTAACCTATAATTCTTAGAGACACCTAAATACGAAAATGGTTAGGGTTTCTGGTTTTAAAAAATACTGAATTAATGTTGCTATATTGACAAAATGCTAATAGTTTGGTACCTATTTCTGTATTGTATTGTATTGTACCAAAATACAGAAATATAGAAAACAAACATTGTAATCACTTATTCTTTAAAATAAACGAGCAAGCAATCAAATTCCCAACCAAGCAGGGTACTCCTCTGCCTGCCCTTACTCTCTCTCGGGGGAGGAAGACTACATTTGCCTCCAAGAATGAGTAAAACCTTTTTTAAAAAAATCTTTGTATTTTATATTGGAGTATAGTTGATTGAGAATACTGTGATAGTTTCAGGTGTAGAGCCAAGTGATTCAGTTACACATTTACATGTGTCTATTCTTTTTCAAATTCTTTCCCCATTTCGGTTGTTACATAATACTGGGCAGAGTTCCCCCTGTTATACAGTAGGTTCTTGTTGGTTATCCATTTTAAATACTGCAGTGTATACATGTCAGCCCCCAATTCCCTAACTACCCCTTCCCCCCTGGTAACCATAAATTCCTTCTTTAAGTCTGTGAGTCTGTTCCTGTTTTGTAAATAACTTCGTTTGTATCATTTCTTTCCAGATTCTGCTCATAGGATATTTCTCTTCCTCTGTCTGACTTCACTCAATATGATAATCTCTAGATCTACCCGTACTGTTGCAAATGGCATTATTTTATTATTTTAATGGCTGCTGAGTAATATACATTGTATATCTGTACCGTGTCTTTGTCCATTCCTCTGTCGCTGAATGTTTAGGCTGCTTTCCTGTCTTGGTAAACAGTGCAGCAATGAACACTGGGGTGCATGTATCCTTTCAGATCATGTTTTTCTCTGGATACATGGCCAGGAGTGGAATTGCAGGATCACAGTGTAGTTCCATTTTTAGTTTTTTTAAGCCACCTCCATACTGTTCTCCATAGTGGCTATACCAATTTACATTTCCATGAACAGTGTAGAAGGTCTCCCTTCTCTCCATTCCCTCTCCAGCATTTATTATTTGTGGATTTTTTTTTGATGATAGCCAGTTGAGTCAAAACTCTTTTAGTGCATCCCCCTTCCCCTACAAAAAGAAAAGAAAAGACAAGCACTTCTACCTTCATACCAAATTTTGCTACGAGTACATAATTTCCATTTTACTGATGACACAGTTGTTTCCTGTTGATGTTCCACATTTGCTAGTGTCCCTTAATTTTGGACATTTAGATGGTCCTTTCCTCCTCCCAGTTACAGATCCCCTATGGTAAATATTTTAATAAATATAGATTTAAATTGTGAGTTACTCTCAAGAGTGAATTATTACCAGATTGTAATTAGTTCTGAGGCTCACACCCAGCTCTAGCTCATGATTTTATGTTTTGAGAAGGGTCCTTGCTCACAGCTCAGAGCATTAGTTTAGGAACACACAAAAGTATGACACAAAACTTGATCAGGAAATTACTGAGTTTGGTAAGTAAAAACCTTCCTAAGAAACTGGGAAGAGCCTTAAAAAAAAAAGTATGTGTGCATGTTTGCCCTGAATTTGGGGGAAGAAAAAATTCCACCTCCTTCCTTTTCTGATCTCTTATTTGAGGTCAGAGTGGGGTTGGAGTGAGGGGTGGGAGAGGCTGGGAATGATGGAACCCAAGGGATCAGGCTGTGCCAGGGTCTGGAACCTGGAAGATTTTCCTTTTCACCACGTGGTGGGAAGGCTCTGGCCAGCCTTGTGACAGTCCGATCACCAGTCCTCTGGTGCCCCCTGCTGACCATTCAGTCTCCACTCAGCGTGGTCCTGTATACGGTGAAGCCTGAGAGGCCTGGGGTAGTGAGATTTTGCCAACAGATTGCCTGGGAGAACCTGATGGCCAGATGTCTTGATCAGAAGCCAGACCCTTCCTCTTTAGTGTTGAGTCACACAGCTCTGCTAATGGGCAGCCTACAGTATAAGGAAAAATTGAGTTAGACCCGGTTTGTCTTCCACATTGCTGTCAAATTTGTCTTTCTGGCTAATAAAGCTGATTCTGTAGCTTAAAATCCTATATTGACTTCTGCTATGGGTTGAATGTTTCTTTCCCCCAAATTCATATGTTAAGCCCCAACGTGGTGATATTTGGAGGCCGGGGCCTTTGGGAAATAATTGGGTTTGGATGAGGTCATGGGGGTGGAGCCCTCAGGATGGGATTGGTGCCCTTGTAAGGATGCCCTCTGCTGGTAGGAAGAAGCACTGCACATATGCTGGACGCTTGCCCTGGTCCCTAGACCTTGCCACGTTCATCCCATGATTTGTCCAGGCAACTTCTCCTGTCTCTCGGGAAACCCACTCCAGGCTCAAATGTCACCTGCTTTGTGATATGTTAGGTCTCTGTTCTCAACTCCCATAGCACCTCTTACACCTGTCTATACTAGTCCTGCTACACGTTAGTGTAAACACCTGTCTATAAGTCTGATTTCCTTCATTTCCCCTTCCTTCCATCCCCTCTCCTGATACTCACACTTGGAGCTACTCAGAGCGAGGGACCGTGTCATCCTCATCTTTATTTTAGCCAGAGCCTGCCACCTAATAAGTGTCCCATACATCTTTGTCGAATGGATGAATACACTTCCACACTCTGGAAGGTTGGGGGATAAAGGGCTAGGAATGGGGGACTGCATAAGAATTTTTACATAGAACTCAGAGCCACACATCTTGAAGCTGGAGAACAAGTTCAACTCTGAGGCAGGGGGATGGAGGAATTGATTAGTCAAGATCAGGCTCAACATGTGGGTCCTGAGTTTGCACATACCAGGCAGAGGGTATCCATGAGTTACCCTTTCAGACACATGGCAAGGGTGCAGTTGTGCTGCTGAGGGGTGGTGGGGAAACACAGCTATAGGTGGGCATAGACCTGGAATTCCACTCTCATGTAAATGCCAGAAGGATCACCAGGAACCCTGGATGTGTTCATTGCTGTGTCCCTCATTCCCAGCCCCATGTGGGGTGTAGAGCAGATGATTCACTAAACATAACCAGCTTATTGAGTGCACTGCACTCAGTGAAGTATAGATGAAAACGAATCTCTATTCCCTCCAATTGCTCTCCATTAAACCTGATTTCTCATTCTTCTCTACCCCTGGAGGAAATCCTGCAGCTCTTAATTTTCAGGAAGTGAAAAGTTGAGTCCAGAGTTCCATCTCTCATCCCAGTGAAAGCACTTGGCCTGCCTGGTGGCGGCCTCAGAGGGGTGGGGGTGGGGGTGGGGGCTGTGGGGTAGGGAGGTGGCCCCTTCACTGGTCCCTCCTACCCTTTCACCCGCCTTCCCTGCTCACCATGTCACCTCTGGCCCTTCTAGGGAGACACAGACAGGAGAGACAAGGGGTCACAGAGGTCTTAGTGACCAGGGCACGCATCAGCTGGCCTTGGAGTCCTCACGCGTGGGGGTTCAAATGCTGACTCTCAGGGCGAGGGTAAGTTTTGTGGGTTTGTCAGACCCCCCCTTCAGATCCTTTACAGCATCTCGCCTCTATTCTGCTCTGACTTCCAGCAGAAGTCTCCATGCAGGCCCTCATCTGGGGTCCCTCCATCCTGGAGGCAGGCCCTCTTTGGTGGGGGTCTGGCCATAGGACCCCAGCAATTGCCCCACAGTTGCGGGAGGGCAACCTTACCCCTTCGACCTGCTGTTGGAGCAGCCAGCCTCTTGCCTTGAGGGTTCAGATGTCCACGGACACAGCCCTGAGTGGCTCTCGCTTGGGTTAAGGTGAAGGAGAACGCCTTGCCTTCTACCTCTTTGGGGTGTGCAGGAGGGAACAAATAATAGCCTTGCCATACCACCCTGCCTCCCTCCTGTCTCTGACTGACCCCAGCCTTTCCTTGCCCCGAGTCGAGGGATAGGTAAAGACATTGCCTTTTTGTTTCACCTCCTTTCTAGGAAGTTCTCCATAGTTGGTCAATAGCCTCTCTTTAGAATGTGTAGAAACCTAACCCTTTGTCCTCAGCCTGCGTCCTCAGTCAAAAAGAAGACAGTTGAAAAAGTTTCATTTTTTTTTTTTTTTTTTGACATCCTGTTACGTCAAGGTTGTCGGACAACAATCAGTATCAAGACCTCAAGGAACAAAGAACTTCATTTGGGCTCTTAAGACCTGCAGTTTGGAGGCACAGATTGGGGTCAACCAGAAAGAGTGTTCTGAGGAAGAGACAGTCAAGGGCTCATAAAGACAAAAGCAACAAAGCTGTCTTCTGACACAAGGAAGGAAGTATTGTCCTTAAGGGATAGGCTGTCAGGAGTTATTTTAGGGTAAGTGTCTGATAAGTATCTTGGAACATTGAGCAGATGCTCTAGATGTCTTTGTGAAGACAATGAGAGGTCAAAAGGTCAGTTTCCATATGGGCTGAGACGTGCAAAGGTCTCACTTCCTCAGTGGCCTCTTGGCTCCATTTTAGGGAGCTCTCTTAGCAACACTGACTCTAGGGTTTGTGGAATGAATAGAGATGACCAGGATGCTTCCTGGGTCAGCCATGAGGTGGCAGGAGAGCAGCGAGGGGGGCCTGGCTTGGATCCCCAGAGTAGACTTGGACCTGAATGCTGGCTCTCTCATTTCTTCAATGTGTGTTTTGGGGACAGCTGCATATTCTCTCTACAATTGGCTCATCTCTAAATAGGGATAATTATGGAAGCCACCATACGGGGTTAGGATTAATGAGATGATGTAGACTAACGAGAGGCCAGTGGCACAGTGGTAAAGAATCTACCTGCCGATGCAGGAGATGTGGGTTCCATCCCTGGGTCAGGAAGATCCCCTGGAGGAGGAAATGGCAACCCGCTCCAGTATTCTTGCCTGGAGAGTCCCATGGACAGAGGAGCCTGGCAGGCAACAGTCCATAGGGTTGCAAAGAGTTGGACATGACTGAGCCACTTAGCACATAGATTAATAGATGATGAGCCTGCAGGAGAGTCTTCACTCTGGTAGTAATACAGTTGTTGGGGTTATTGTTCTGTTATAGCCACGCTTTCTGGGAAACAAACTCACTCAGAAGAACAATACAGATAGTGGAGTGCAGTTTATTACACCGGCGGGCCCAAGGCAGAGTCTCCTCTTAGCCAAGGCCCCCGACCAGCATTTGTGAAAATCTTTTATACCCAATGTATAGGTGTCCAAACCCACCACCCCAAATCCCTTGAGGCTTACAAAGGAAGAGTAAATACAATCACAACAACCCCATCATTCACATGTTATGTGTTCAAACAGTTAATAATCAATAAGCCCCCGGTTACATTCTAACCAGTTAATAACCGATAAGCCTGTGGTTACATTCCGATAGATACTGTCCGGAGGCAGGGGAGATTAGAGTATGTTTTCTCTTAGGCGATGAGTAACCTGGATACGATCTTCAAGGTTCCCCTGTCCAGAGGGGGTCTTATCCTTCCATTGTCGTTCCCACAGGCACTAAGCAGAGAGTTCAGAGTCCACTGGAGAGGCGGCCGAGCACGATCAGCACAGACAGGCCTGAGATGGAGTCCAGGCCCTATGAATTCCTTCTTCAGTTCCTCAGAGGCCAGGGGGTGGCTTTGTCAGCAGGCTAAGGGTGGGGTCGGGGCTCAGGCTTGGCTGGAAGCAGCAGGAGGAGAAGAGACAGGGAGTGAGGAATTCAGTCCAGAGGGGAAGCCAGTTTCCAGCTCCTGGATTGGGCAGCTGTTGGAGGAGAAAGTCAGAGATGAATCCCCAACTCCCTAGCCACCCTCCCTCCTTCCCAACTCACTCAGCCCGGTTGCAGGCAATCTGCACTCCCTCCCTGCGTGGGGAGGGCCGACTCAGCCCTGGGCTGGGTCCCTGGAGAGTGGCTCTGGTGGGCAGGAGAGAGGGTCCTCTGCCCTCCGAGCGCCAGTCCACATTCTACCCTCCCCCTTCCTCTCTGCTGGGCCAGCCCCTCCTCCCTGCCCCAGGACCTGGGCCCTCAGGGCTGACTCATGCGCTCTTGGGGTTCTCTGGCCAAAAATTCCACAGCCTCCCCTCTCTGGTCTTGGAAATGGAAACTCTTCTCCATGGAGCTGGTGTAGGAAGCCAGCTGCGCAGAGCTGGTGAGTCAAACTGGACCTCATGACCAGTGAGAAGGGCTCAGTAAGGTCAGATGCCCCATGAAGGCCCGTGGAGGCCAGTCGGCCCTTGGTGCTTGCTGCTTTCATTTTCACGCATGCAGGTCTGAGCACTCTCTCTTCCCCTTTTGAGGAACTTTCCTTCCCCACTCTCCCTTCACTCTGGCTGTGCTCCCACTTACACCGCTTTACTCCCACAAGCCCCAGGGGTGTGTGAACGCAGGTTGGCTGGTCTGACAGCCTTGTCCCCTGACGCCAGGGCCCTGGCTGGCCGGCTGTGCTCCGTCCCTCCTGGCCCTGGAACAGAGGAGACACCTGGTGGATGAGGGCCGAGGACCATCCTGACCTGGATGCAGTGTGGCTTTGCATGCAGGAGTGATACAGCAAGATGGGGCTCAGAGCTGTTATGCCCGATGTCTGAATCCCCGAGCGGGAAGAGAGAGAAGGCTTCCAAGACAATGCAACTCGCAAAAAGGGAAGTTTATTACTGTCTCGAGCCAGGGCCTTCTGCCACAAACATCACAGTGGTGCAGGGTCAGAAAAGCGCCGAGCTCAAGCTTGTTACACAGATTTATAAGATATGCAAAAGCGGTTAGTAGCTGGCTTAAGCGGATTGGTTACATGTTTGCAAAGTAATTCTGTCGGTACAGACTTTCGCGGGCTTTTCAGCTCTCCCTTTGTTCTTACTGGGCGCATATTGATTGGCTGGCTCCAGGTTACCTGATGGGGGTAGGGAATCTTACCATTTCGGGGGAAGCTAAAACTTAGGTCCAGGCCGCCCATCATGGTATTAACCCTGGCAGCCTCACATTAGCCAAGAGGAAATTGTGCCTGAAACTAGGGATTGGATCCAGGTGATGTGGTTTTCTGAAGGTCAGTTTTTTATCTTGTCACTCTGGAGTTTCAGTGTAACAAAGTTGAAAGCATGAGGGGGAATTGGAAAACTTCAGAGAACAGCTTCCAGCCTGACATCCTCTGGAATGTCTTGTGGGATGGAATTTTTGGGGTCTTTTGCAATAAAAACAAGCTACAGAAACGAGGTGTCAGAATGCTCTTTTCTTCAAGCCTCAAATCCAGCTCTTGTGGATGATGTCAGCCTGGCCACAGTGACTATTGAAGGGAGGTTACGTGACCTTGTTGTTCAGTTGCTCTGTTGTGTCCGACTCTTCTTTTTTGTTAAATTTATTATTATTATTTTTTTGTGTGTCTGACTCTTTGCAACCCCATGGACTGCAGGACACCAGGTTTCCCTGTCCTTTACTTCTCCTGGAATTTGCTCAAACTCATGTCCATTGAGTTGGTGATGCCATCCAACTATCTCATCCTCTGTCATCTCCTTCTCTTCCCGCCTTCAATCTTTCCCAGCATCAGGGTCTTTTTCAATGAGTTGGCTCTTCCCATCAGGTGGCCTAAGTATTGGAGCTTCAGCTTCAGCATTAATCCTTCCAGCAAATATTCAGGGTTGATTCCCTTTAGGATTGAATGATTTGATCCCCTCCAACACCACAGTTCAAAAGCATCAATTCCTTGGTGCTCAGTCTTCTTTATGGTCAACTCTCATATCTTTACAGAAAAACCATAGCTTTGACTAGACAGACCTTTGTTGACAAAGTGATGTCTCTGCTTTTTAATATGCTGTCTAGGTTTGTTATGGCTTTTCTTCCAAGGAGCAAGTCTTTTAAGTCATGTGACCCAAACTGGGCCAATTGGGGTCCTTTCCTGGGGGAAGGATGCTAGAGGAAGAAAGCTCTATTTCCCTGTGATTGCCACACGTGTGTGATAAAAGCCGTCTGTCTTCTCACGGAGGAAGTCCTCCTATGCAGGGGAGAACGGGATCTTCTAAGAGAGACAGGGCATCAGCGGATCCATCATCTAGAAAACAGGTGGTATCATTTGAGTCTTGGCATTTCTCTGTGTCCTCTAGTGATACAAGGTTTTTTTTCCCCCTGAAGCTACTTTTAGATTTGTTCTTTTCAGTCAGAAGAGTCCTCATAAGACATCCCTTCAGAAGCTCCTGCATTCACACTCTGTCACAGTAACTTATATCCTTGGTGGTTTCTCTCCCTGCCCACCGCCCCCCCCAAACTCCTTGGGCCACTGTCTTTTGTCCACCTCCCCCCGCCCCACATACACATACAATCAAGGATAATAAAGAGATAACTACTGTATTAATGTCTTCTCCTCCCACTTGGCTCTCCTCACCACTCTGTGAGGCAGATGGGCTGGGCAGGTCAGGTGTATTCCTACCTCACAGATGAGGAGACAGAGGCTCAGACAAGTGAAGCTCGGGGCCCATGGCCCAGGGCTTGGTGGCAGGGCTGAGACTCATTCCCAGGTGTTCTGGTGCCGGATGGCATCACAGAAGGGAGGGAGGTGGACTTACAAAAGGCAGTTAACACCTTTGAAACTTAGTTTCTTCAGCTGAAAAGTGGGGATAACATGATCCATCCCACAAAGTCACCATGAGATTGCAAACAGAGCTTCTGGTTGAAAAGGGATCTGGGCTGCAGCCCCTGATAGCACTATGTTCTCATAGGATGAGTCACGAAGGTTAGGCGTGTGTGCATGCTCAGTCGCTCAATCATGTCTGACTCTTTGCAACCCCGTGGATTGTAGGCCGCCAGACTCCTCTGTCCATGGAATTCTCCTGGCAAGAGCACTGGAGTGGGTTGTCGTTTCTTCCTTCAGGGAATCTTCCAGACCCAGGGATCGAATCTTAGTCTCCTGCATTGGGACGTGGATTCTTTACCACTATGTCACCTGGGAAACCCTTCATGGAAGTAGAGAGAAAGACAAAATCTCTACAGACATCAAATATGAAAGATGAGGAAGAATAAGGGCTGAGGAAATCTGGCAGCACTGTCTTCAGTCTTCTCTCAGGAGAGTTTTTTCTGCTTGTGAAAACATGGGGAGACATTTGTTATCTGAGCCATGGGTCCCAAACTGTAGCATGCATCAGAATCATCCGAAAGGCTTGTTAATACACAAATCGCAGGACCATCTGAGTTTCTAACACAGTAGGTCTGGTGGGGCTGAGAATTTGCATTTATTGCAGGTTCCCGAGTGCTGCTGGTTCTGCTGTTTGGTGGACTGCACTTTGAGAACCACGGTCCTCAAGTGTCTGCTCTGCAAGGGCTCAGAGATGGAGTTGGGGGCCCTTGGTGGTCTTCCCTCTTCTGGCTTCACTGAGTGATACCCCAAGCCCTCCCACTACTTAGGCTGCTGGACCAGAGTCACTGGTGGCTTTAAGTTAGTGCAGAACCTGAAAGGACATTGGTATCACATTTTTGGTGCTTGCATTTTAAAAAGTTGGGCTAGAGATAAAGAAAATAAAGATTTGGATGCATATGTAATCCTTCCCTAAGACCCCTCCTCCAAACCTTAAACCCTGCATCTCCCAAACCCCAAGGAGCCAGGGCAATGACTGGGTGGGGTGGGAGTGCAGGAGCAGACAGAGGTCACTGAGGTTACAGAACAAGCTCTGGCCCTGAAATGGTGCCTCTTGGAGCTGATCAGGGCCAGCATCCGCTCGTTCAGCAGGAAGGTGGCCCTGGGCCTGAAGACTTGGCTGAACCTCCCATCTCATTCTCCAACAGCCACATGGATGTGTGTGGGGGCCTGGATACCTGGAAGAATGGTGGTGTTTTTCTTGGCCGCTGGCATGGGATCTTAGTTCCCCAACAAGGGATCAAACCCTCATTCCCAGCCTTGGAAGCGCAGAATCTTAACCACTGGATCACCACGAAGTCCCAGAATGGCGGTTCTTAGAAAGGATAGTCCCCCTCCCTCTCTCCTAATATGGGCAAGGAGGGAAGCTCCTGGCTACACAGGGTTATCATTAACTGGATGAGTCTCTCGAAAGGTTTATTTTACTTTAAGTGTGTATTTGCAATCCTGGTTTTCTCTCTATCCATCAGAGGTAGCCAGAGCCCCGAGATCTTTCCTGTTCTTTCCAATCTTTCGATATCTCATAAGAGAATGCAACTCCCAGAGAACCAGAGGGCAGGAAGGAGGTGTAGGAGAGAAGAAAGGGGAGCCTGGCCGTGGTCTGTGACATTATTGTAACAGTAATAGCAGCTGCTAAGTAGTCTGATAGAATTGTGAGCTGTCACTCATGGAGGGCCTGGCCATTAACACGGGTGAGGCAGGTATAGGCGGACAGAACAAACAACAAATCAACAACAAATCCCAAACTTACTCTAGAGCTGTGGTATCTACCACATGCATTAGCTTTTTATATTATTAAACATAATTCACATTAGGAGCTTCCATAATGGTCCAGTGGCTAAGACTCAGAGCTCCCAATGCAGGGGGCCCAGGTTTGATCCCTGGTCAGGGAACTAGATCCCACGTGCCGCAACTAAGACCTAGGACATACAAACGAACAAATAAACAAATATTAAAAAGAATACTTGTTTAAAAATTCATACTAATGCCTGAATATCTTCATTGCATACAGATAAATTAGAAATTATTCACATTATAAAAAAATTATTGGGTTATATAGAAGGGTTACAGCATCTTAACACACTTAACAGAGGGAAAAATTAAAAACACAATTATTCCAAGCACTGTGGATTAAGTATCAAGTGCAAAATTAAGATGAAGCAAATGTGAGGTTATAATCATAAAAAAGTGTTTTCCTTGTTCTTCCTTTCTTTCTACTTGAGTTTGAACAAGAAGACAAAACCCCAATTACTTTGCAACCTGATACTTTTCAGGTACCAGTCATTATGCTAATCCATTTATACACATCATATTTAATCCTTGCAAAGTGTTGTCACCGTGTTTTCACACATGAAGAAACAGCTTTAGGAAGATTAATAAACTTGCCCAAGATCACGGAGCTTGTGTGACCCCAGGTGGGCCTGATTCCACACCTGTACATTTAATCTCAGCACTGTCCCGTGTGGTCATGACTGTTCCTGAGAAAGAGGGCAGAATAAAGGGAGCTGAAGTAATTATGTACAGCACAAAGAAAGAAAGTCTCCTTGGGATAAAAAAGATACAAGAATGTGTGGGAGGAGGGCTTACTGCAATCCATGCAAAATTTATAAAGGCAGAAATGCCTAGACATGCTCTGGAAAAAGTTATTGGATTATAAGAGGGAAAATGTTATCTAGAAAGGAATGATTCAAGTGTCTCGTACTTCTTAGAATTTACTCATAAGGATCACAAGTAAGCAAAATCTTCAGTTTTGTGGGGAAAAAGTTTTTGACTCAGAATTTTATAACTAAGTTATTGGCCATCTGTGAAGGCATCAGAAAAATATTCTCAGACCTGCCAAGATCAAAGTGATCTAATTATATTCTCTTCTGGAAGTAAATATACTGATTATATTCTCTTCATGCAGTAAATTACTGGAAGTATGACCCTGATCAAAAGATGAATCCAAATGAATAACTTGAGGCATAGTGTCTTAGAATTCTTAAGAATAAACCAATAAATCCACTTAACTTATAGTCAGGTCCAAAATATAATAATAAAATATATTATTAATTTACTGTTCCACTAAACTTTAAAAGTAAGCTTAAAAAATAATTATTTCAAGAAAAAATACAATGTAAATGTGATAATTTATTGACAACAATTGGAGTTTAAATTGTAAATCATATTAACATTAAATAGGAAGTGGGTTTGGAAAAAGCAAAAATATATACATTTCTTTATATTATATGAGGAAAATGAAAGGATATAATTTTATTCTTGACTTTCAAGATTAGAATAATATTTGTAGAAAAAATATTTGTAGAAATTAAAAAATTTTTTTAAAGTATCCACAGGAAAAATGGAGAGTGAAATACATGTTTTCCAAGTAACTGGAGAAATTATGATGAAATAAAGCATGATCCATGTAACAAAAGTAGCAATTAAAGAAAGAGCAATAAAGTATAAAAAAGGAGAGCATTAAGAAAGCAGAAACAAGGGAAGCATACTAACCATGCCTTGTTAACATGTATATTAAGTTATATACTGTTGCACAGTAATAATACAAAATTATGTGTACAGTATGTTTCCAATTTTGATATTACTCTAAGTATATGTAAGAGGTAACATATACTCTAAGTGTATGTAAGATGTAACAGCATCTCCCATATTGTTTTCTGTAGAGCATTACTTTCTGTGAGATGTTAATAATTGTTCTAGAAAAGGAGATGTGGTACAGTAAGGTGGGGGAGAGCATAAGTGAAACCTTATCAGACATGATTTATTTTTTGCGAGTCTTCTCAGAACCTTGTTGGGTATAGGAAGTGGATAATTTTTCATTTTGGCCGTCCAGCTCCTGGATTTCCATCTTGTTTGTGGGGAAGATCTCATCTGATGAAGTGGAATCCATCTCCCTTTGTAGAAGCTGAAAATTCCAGTTAGAGACTTAATTTCTCTCTTCCTTGACAACTGCACCAGTCAGAGATGCACCTGCCTGGAAGTTTGGAGGTGGGCCAGTTTCCCCAAGCATCAGGGGTTATGGAGAATCCTTCTTGGCTTTGGGCAGCAGCTCTGCCAGTGTCCACGATGGCTGGGGAGGCCAGTGCTCAGTGCGACCACGCAGGCTCCTTGCCAGACTGCTACAGTGGCACAATTATGTCTATGTTTCTGTTTGGGTAACTTTTGTTTATTCTTGCCCATTTTCGCTAGCCCATAAGCCCTCATTCCCTAGTCTTCTTGGTGAATCTGTCAAATGTCTAATACCATTTGGCTAAAATCTTTTCCTGTTCAAATCAGTTTGAGGCAGTTCCTATTGCTTGCAATTCTGAACAATGACCCATACATTATGTTAATGTGTAACTATAAATTTCTAAGAGGGAATTATTTTCCAAAGTAATCTGCCTACATTTTTTCTTTCCTTTGTAGAAAACTTAATCTTCTGTGAAATTAATATGCTGTGGAACATGAACTGGAAACTTATGGTTAGAAAAAAATCTGGAAGAGAACATAGCAAATGAATCATAATGGATATTTGGCTCCAAATAATGGGTTGAGGATTTGTGTTTGTGTCTCTCTCCGGAGATTCCATTAGAAAGGGCATGGAGGCATAGTGAGAAAGGTGATGTGAGATGCATCAGACAGTGAGTCAGAGATTCAAAGATTTACAACAGATGGAAAATTGAAGGAGGTATGTTGGTTGAGGGAAGGAAGCCTCAGACAGAATATGATGCCAGGAAGGGAATGGAGTGAAACTGGAAACTCACGTGCATTTTGGAGTCCCAGGGAGACTTCAGGATGAGTTGGCCATGGAGGATGGGAATGAGTAGGGGGCTGGCATTGCTAGAGTTGGCTGAAAGTCTGTGGGCATCCAGAGCAGCCACACCCCTCTCCTCTCTTCCTTTACCTGCTTGCAGAGCAATAGCTGTCGGACCCAGCACTTCCCTAAAGAAAATGAACAAGCTCCCTGGAACTTCTTCTTCTTCTTTCCTTTTTTAAATTGTATTTATTTCTTTCTGGCTGCGCTGGATCTTCATTGCTACATGGGCTTTCTCTAGTTGCAGAGAGTGGGGACAACTCTTTGTTGTGGTGTGTAGGCTTCTCATTGCTGTGGCTTCCCGTGTTGCAGAGCATCGTCTCTAGGCACGTGGGCTTCAGCAGTAGCTGCACACTGACTTTGTTGTCCTGTGGCATATGGAATCTTCCCAGACTAGGGATCGAACCCATGTCCCCTGCATTGGCAAGTGGATTCTTAAGCACTGGGCGGCTACAAGTTCAGCTGGCTTACATTGTTATGGCAACATAATTATTGATTTTTCCACAGCTGGAAGTTGCTAAGATGACTCTGTTTTATCTAATGGTCTAGGGTCACTTTCCTGGTTTCTTACAGGACAGACCTAGCATCAAAGTTAAATAAAGTTAAATAAACGACTACAAATCAGCCCGCGATGAAGGAGACCCCAGTTTGATCCCTGGGTCGGGAAGATCCCCTGGAGAGGGGAATGGCTACTCACTCCAGTATTCTGGCCTGGAGAATTCCATGGACAGTGGAACCTGGCGGGCTACAGTCCATGGGGTCACAAAGAGTCGGACACAATGGGACAGAGCGACGTTCACTTCACTTTGCTACCCTGGAAGTCCCATAGTTTCCTTTTCTCTTAACAAGAGGAAGACAACAACAACAACAACAAATCCAAAGCAATTAGTGACTTGAGATAAAACAGAAAATAATAAGAAAGTCATGGTCCAGAAACAAAGCAACCTAGAATGTGGCATGATTTTGGGCAATGGACAGGATGAAAGAAAAGAAGACTTTATTTAACTTTGATGCTAGGTCTGTCCTGTAAGAAACCAGGAGAGTGACCCTGGACCATTAGATAAAACAGTCATCTCAGCAACTTCCGGCTGTGGAGTAAATGATAATTATGTTGCCATAACAATGTAAGCCCTGTGTTTTGGTTTCAATTATTTATACTAAACCTATAAACAGAGCCTGAAGAGTTAATTACGGTCCCAGAGCAGAACATGAATGTTTTGCACAACAGTATAAGACAGAAGGTGGGAGGAGGAAGAAGGGGGAGGTGACTGGTGGGGAGGCTGAAGTGCTGACAAGTTCATCTTAAAGAGGGACAGGTAAGAGGCAAAGGCTGAAAGGAAACAAAGGGGGGCCTCCATTTCTTATTAGAAGTTGCGCAAGTAGTCAAGAGAAGAGCTGGAATGATAATTTAACTATCGACATTGGGGAGGAAGATAGGGAGAAGAGTTAGGAAGTAGAAAAAAGGCAAGTTAGGGACTTTGCTGCCAATTCAGTGGTTATGACTCTGGGCTTCCACTGCAGGGGGTGCCAGCTTAGGTCCCTGACAAAAAATTTTTTTTAAAAATAATAAAAAAGGCAAGTTAATCTTTATTATTTATTGTAGGCCTTCAGCAGATAATGTCTAAAGTCAGTGCCTGGAGTAAGAGAGGCATAAGCCACAAGCATAGCATGGTGGTAAACAGTGAGGACAGGATAAGTGACAGAGAAACAGATAAAATGATTTGTATTGGAAGAGAGGACCTGCAGGAGGGCAGGGAATGCTCTATTTTTTAATTATTAAAAGTTTGTCTGAACCATTTAACTTTTAAAAATCTAGGTGCTTGCATGAGTTGGGTGAATATATAAAAAAGGAGGTAGTACTGGAAAATAAAGGGCTTCCCAGGTGGTGCTAGTGGTTAAGAACCTGCTTGCCAATGCAGGAGATAGGGTATCGATCCCTGGGTCAGGGAGATGCCCTGGAGAAGGAAACAGCAACCCACTCCAGTAATCTTGCCTGGAAAATTCCATAGACAGAGGAGACTGGCAGGCTATGTATAGCCCATGGGGTCGCAAAGAGCGGGACACGACTGAGTGACCAACACTTTCATTTTTCTTGCTGAGGGCCCTCTAAGATTCCCAGTATCTGTGTCTGCCGCGGCCTGTGTGGCCAGTCCATGATGTTGTCTGGGGAACCTAGAAGGATACAGGAGGGGGTGATGGAAGGTAGGTAGGGGTGAAGCACCAGCCATGTGGGTAATAAAGGCCCTGGGCCCTGGGGAGAAGTGAGCTCATTGCTTGCTTTCATGGGAGATGGGTGGGAGAACCACAGCAGTGGTCAGGGAGGAGCTTATGTCGTGATCCACTCCCAGGATGTGTTGATTTTCTAGTGTTTCCTCCTTTTTTATATATTCATCCAGCTAATGCAAGCACCTATGTTTTTTTTATTTTTATTTTTTTATTTTTCATTTATTTTTATTAGTTGGAGGCTAATTACTTATGCGTTGGAGAAGGAAATGGCAACCCACTCCAGTATTCTTGCCTGGAGAATCCCAGGGATGGGGTCGCACAGAGTCGGACACGACTGAAGTGACTTAGGAATTACTTTACAATATTGTAGTGGTTTTTGCCATAATTTGACATGAATTAGCAATGGATTTACATGTGTTCACCATCCTGAACTCCCCTCCCACTTCCCTCCCCATCCCATCCCTCTGGGTCTTCCCAGTGCACCAGCCTTGAGCACTTGTCTTATGCATCCAAACCGGACTGGGGATCTAGAGCACCTATGTTTTGAAAAGTTAAAATAGCACTTTAATAATGGGATTAATATCTGAGGGAAAAAAAAAATCAATACACCTTGATTCTCTTTGTCTCAGCAAAGTTCAGAGCAAGGTGACCCTGGTCTGGCCTCACCATCTGGAAGCTCACTTGCTATGTTTACCCTGGTTTGCTGCTGGAGATCTGGCCTACGGCCGCTCTGTTCCTTTAGCTTGTTCTCACCTGCCTGAGGAAGCCAGGAGAAGTAGGGGTTATGCCCTAATCATAGAATGATCCTCAGGAAGCTCCCAATTTAAGAAGGGGAGACCCAAGTCCTGCTTTGGGCAGGAGACAGCCCCTGAACACGAATTGCTGGTCTAATGGTAAGGATAAGGCTTCTCTCTGGGTGGGTTAGAGTAGGCCTGTGGGTCTCTCCCTTGCCCTTCCAGCCTGATGCCAGGAAGGTAAGGATGTGTCCTGGACTCCTGGGAGCAGTAGTTGTGGGGTATGGTATATGATGTGAGGGGTGGGGACATCAGCCCTCTCAGTTCAGAGAAGCAGGCAGGACAAAGGGGACTGACTGCAGATCTGCCCAGGGCCTTTGCCTAGGCCAGGAGAGGGCAGCAGCGTTACTCTAATAAGAGGAGTGGGGCGAGGGGGAAAAGGAGGGAGGTCATTCCTGTTTAGGGGACTCAGAGAGAGGGTGGGGGAGGAGGGCATGGCAACCCACTCCAGTATTCTTGCCTGGAGAATCCCATGGACAGAGGAGCCTGGTGGGCTACGGTCCATGGGGTCGCAAAGAGTCGGACATGACTGAAGCGACTTACCGCACGTGTGCACGTGTGTACACACACACACACATACACACACACACACACACACACACACACACAGAGGAAAGAGGGTGGGTAGTGGTTTGCTGGAAGCTGGTGGAAGCAGACGTGAGGGGAGCTAGGAAGGTGCCCGTCCTCCTTCACATCTCCTTGGGGGTCGGGGGGAGGTTTGCATGTTCATCCGGCTGCCCTTGAAGGGCTCTATCACTAGAAGTTCACAGCCTCACAGAATCCATAACTTGATTCTGGATGAGGAAAGTTGACTTTAATATTCCACCTCCACCTACTTCTAGTGACACCTAGGTTTGATGAAGAACACCCTCTTCTAGCATATTCTGAGTTTAATTTCAGGAAAGTCTGTGTTCCTTTCTTTCGTGATGAGCCCCTTCTTTGAGACTCTCCCTTCCAAATATTTACTTTCATGGGTCCTTTGTATGTCTTTCATTTGTTGTGTTTTAGGTGGAAATTGAGGAAAAGATTAAATTTCACATGTAACTCACTGTATCATAGAGGTATTTCAGAAAACAGTATTCCATCAGGTACTCCAGAGCAGAGATAAGCGTGAGAATGTAAAGTCTCCTATAATTTGCAGGCATCTCAGGGAGGGCTTTGGACAGACTAGGGGGACAGAGGCAGGGCGGGCAGGGCAGGGGCGGTGGTAGCGATGGACAGGGAGACCCCTGTTCACATGTAGGCAAGAAAAGCAAGTTAGATATTTTACTTATTTATTCATTTATTTCAAGGTGGTTTTAGTATTTTAAAGTCTTTATTGAATTTGTTACAATATTTCTTCTGTTTTTATGTTTTGGAGTTTTGACTGCCAGGAATGTGAGTTCTTAGCTCCCCAACCAGGGAGCAAACCTGCAGTCTTAGCTACTACCCTGGACTGCCAAGGAAGTCCCAATTTACTTATTTTTTAAAATTTTATTTTTAATGAACATCTTTCTTGTATTTTTTTAAAATTTAATTTTTTGGCTGTCCTGAATGGCACGTGGGACCTTAATTCCCTGTTCAGGGATCGAATTTCAGTCCTGTGGAGTGGAAGCCCGGTGTCTTAACCACTGGACTGCCAGGGAAGTCCCAGGCATTTTGATTTAGAGCTTCTGGCTGAGAGAAATAGATATATATTTTGGAGATAAGTGCTAGAAAAATGTGAAATGGTCAGAGTTGGTGTTTATGGTGTTTTGGGTGATATTGTAAGACCTGTGACTAGCAAACACCAGAAGTTGCCCCTCTTTGTTGATATGGGATGTGCTCTTTGGTGATGGCAGGCTGGACCTGCGTTGGGATGCTTCTGGAGAAAATGTTGTTCATAAATAAAGCCACTGTGAACTTGTCCTTCTTGGAGTCAGAATTGAGGAAGGCAGAGCCGGCTCCCACCAGTTGGAGAATCTACAAGCCAGGGTAACCTTTATGTCGGCTGCCCTCTGGGGCCATGGCTTAGGGAGTAGGGTCTTGATTTTTGTGAGAGGCAGTTAAATGATGACGCCTGTGACATTACAGGCTGAGTGATCTGTTGGAGGAAATAAAATCTCAAGCCTTTGTGGAAGGAAGAGGTCAGAAGGTTTACTGTGGTTTGGGAGGCTTTGCGCAGCAAGTGAGACTTGATCTGAGTTTGGCAGGTGGAGGCCCAGAGGTGGGTGAGAAAAGGAGGAAGGTGCAGCCTGAAGGAGGGAGTGCAGTGGGGACTGTGAGACCCGTGTCACCAGAGAAGAGCTGTGGGCTCTTGAATACAAGGAGGCCTTGAGTGCAAAGGTGGGAGGAGTTGAAACTGATATGGTGAAAAGCAGTGATCTAGTATGAAAGGGGAAATTACAGAAGGAGGAAGTCACATTAAAAAAATTAATTTTTAGTTATTTATTTAATTACTTGGCTGCGTTGGGTCTTAGTTGCGGCACACAGGATCTTAGCTGTGATGCACGGACTTTCTAGTTGCTACGTGGTGTCTTAGTTCCCCACCCAGGGACTGAACCTGCACCAGCTGCTTTGGAAAGTGGATGCTTAACCACTGGACCACCAGGGAAGTCCCAGGAGGTCACATCTAGAAGATAGTAGAAATATCTTTACATTACTTTGAAGATAGCAGAAATAGCGCACCAAGCTGCAACAGTGAAAAAGCCAACTGGATAACCGGGACCTCGTTTCTCTACCTTTTCCCTCTTGACCTCCCTTTGGGATTTGATTTCCAGATGCTCAGGTCTCCAGATATTAATATTTGCTCTACCTCGTCTTCTCCTAGTGATCTAGATGGGAGGCAGGAGTTCAGCCCAAGTGGGCCCTGTGGCTATACAGTGTCTGGTTGGGACTTCTGATTTCTGAGGTCTGATTTCTGGGCAGCTACAAGGAGGGGAGCTGGAGACTGAGTGTCTCTATGATTAGTCTTGGGAGGAGGAAATTTGTACCAGTCGGGATCCTTTAGGCTGCCTCCCAAAAACAAACAAACAAACAAACCAACCAACCAGTTTGATTTAAATTGGATTATAAATGGAGCCTATTATCTCATAACAAGAAACCTGGATGTCAGGGGTTCCTGGTCTGGGTAATTCTGCAGCTCAATCATGCCAATTTCTTTGTAATTCTTTTTGCTCCCCTCTCCAGCAGCCTTAAGTATATAGTTCCCTCAGTAACAACAATTAACATAAGAAGGAGGTATTTCCCCTCTCCCCCAAATCTTTTTCTTACCAAGGCAGAAAATCTTTCTCCTAAATTCTCCAGGAGAAATCTTTCTGCTTCACAGCAGTTCAGAACCAGGTCCGTTGGCCACTTCTAGTAGCAAAGGAAGTTTTGAGATGTCTTTGGCATTTTCAACTTTCCTCATGGAAGGTGGAGTTTGCCAAAAAAGAGGAAGGATGGGGAGGGGACCAATAGATGGTTGGTGACCAAAAGTGATTGCTGCAAACCCAATGGATGAAGGGGGATGGAGCTGCTGCAGAAGAGAGGCAAGAAGACCAAGTCCTGGGCCTTGCAGGAGGAAGAGGAGGAGAGCTTCTGAGGTTAAAGGTGGCCTATGTGTTGGGATCGAAACACTGTGGGCTGTGCATTTGATGTGAGGGGTGCTTCACCCGCACTGGGGCTGGGGTGTCCTGAAATCTGACATCAGAGCTGCCTGTTTCTGTTTTTCTTCCTGCCAGTTTCAACCACGATGACTTGCCTTGAGCCCACAGGGTGGAGGGTGACATTGCATCACTGGCAATAGAATTCTTTCCTGCTCTGTTGGGAAAAACTCTGTGGTGACTGGGTACTCCTGGATGTGACTGGGAATGAAGAACTGGCTCTTTCTCTTGAATTTCCTGATCTAAACGTCTTGTCCTTAGCAGTAGGAGGGCAGCGGTGCAGATGAAACAAATAGCAGACACCTGTCAGACGGGGAAGAAACAGCTCTGTCTTTGGGGAATTTCCAGCTCTGTAAGGGATGATGGGCCTAAGGGCTCTGATGAGACCTGTGAGTTGGGAGGCCGCACTGAGGGAAGCCTTTGTGGGGACATGGATTGGGTGGGAGGTGCTAGATGGTGGGGTACTCAGCTGGGGAAAGACCTGAAGGGCTAGGGTGAGAGTTTAGGGAACAGAAGAGAAGGCTCCGGAAGTCAGCCCATCTTGCCTCCTCAGGAGTTTCCAGAGCTTGCAGGTTTGAGTGTTGACCTTGTCCTTAGTCAGTACCCAGAACACGGTCCTGGTGAGGCAGTGCTCCAGGGCCTGGGCTGGGCACAGAGTGGATGCTGTGAGCTGACCCACCCTAAGCTTAAGTCGGAGTTTTCTCCAACTGAGGGGTGACCGTGGGCTTCCCCCTCAAACCCAAACTCCATATACCAGGACGTCCCACCCCAAGAGAGCTGAGGTGGCTTCCTTCTCCCATCTTGTGTTTCAGCAAGCTCCTTGGCGTGGCAACTAAGTGTTCAGCAAATTGCATAAGTGTTGCCCCCCTTAGGAGTCAATAGCAGCCCCCTAGTACCCTCCAAAGAAGGCATGAGTGCCTGGGTTAGGGTTCAGGAGCCCTGAGTTAAGACTGTTCTGTCCCTCGCCAGCAGTGTGGCCTTGGGAGAGTCACTTGGCCTCTCTCAGCCTTGGTCTTCTTATCTATAAACCAGCTGCACTGTTCAGGGCTGTAGGCAGGCGGGCTCCAGTGGGAGCCACAGCCTGGTGTCCGTGCACTGTGTGACTTCAGGCAGGCTCACCTCTTTCAAGCCTTGGTTTCCCCACTCGGAGATGGACAATGGATTGCTTGGAGAGTTAAAGCTGTGCCTGGCACCTGGTTGGCACTCAGTGAATGTTAACCTCCCCTCTTTGGTTCCTGAGTGTTTCTTTTGGTTTTATAGCCTTTCAGCTCTGGATAAGGGAGGCACATTATGCATTGTGTTGCTATCTCTTGCCAGGGGCAAGGTAAGCAACAGCATCAGCAACAGTGAAAAGCCAAAACAAAATAGGTCACAGCTCACTAGTCTTTAAGAGGGATTAAAGTCAGACTATGGGGCTGGCTGGGACCCAGAGTCAAGTCGCCACCTGATTATGGTGAGAATTAAAGGGGATAAAGCCAGGGTTAAGCCAGTTTTGTACCTTGTGGTGGGCAACCAGGACAGATAATAAAGAATTGACTGAGTGGTGAGTTTTCAGACAGGACGACAGGCAGGTGAGGGGCCTCCCACTCGTCTCCCGGCCCTCGGGGGTGGTGGGGTGGGGCTTAGGCTGGAGCCTGTCCAGGTTTAGGACCAGGTAGACCTTGAAGGGCATTTCCTCAAAGGGGAAATAATCTGCATTTCTCTGGAGTTCCTGAAAATGGTGAGGAAGGGCTCAGTGTTTGATTAGCTCTTGTTTCTGGTTGAGGTGCAAGAGCAATGTTGGTGGGTGAGGAAATGGCTTTCAACATCTCTTTTATTTTATCTATTTATTTACTTTTATTGAAGTATACATAGTTGATTTACAGTGTTGCATAGTTTCTGCTGTGCAAGCAAAGTGATTCAGTTACACACACACACACATATATTCTTTTTCATTATGGTTATTGAATACAGTTACCTGTACTATACAGTAAGACCTTGTTGTTTATCTATTTTATATCAGAAGTATATATCTACTAATCCAAAATTCCTCATTTATCCCTCCCCTCTCTTCCCCTTTGGTAACCAGAATTTTGCATTTTATGTCTGTGAGTCTGTTTCTGTTTTGTAAATAAGTTCATTTGTTTCATATTCTACTTTATTATTACTGCTTTAATTTTAATTTTTTTGGCCATAGCTGGTGGCACGTGGGACCTTATTTCCCAGATCAGAGATTGAACCCACATCCTCTGCATTGGAAAGCAGAGTCTTAACCCCTTTACCATTGGGGAAGTCCTGTTTCACCCTCTTTTAGATTTCACATACAAATGACATCATATGATATTTGTCTTTGTCTGACTTTACCTACTACGATAATGTTAAGGTCCATCCATGTTGCTGCAAATGGCATTATTTCCTTCTTTTTATGGCTGAGTAACTTTCCATTGTATATATGTACCATATCTTCTTTATTCATTGATCTGAAAGTGAAAATGTTAGTCACTCAGTCATGTCCAACTCTTTGTGACCCCATGTACTGTAGCCCGACAGGCTCCTCTGTCCATGGGATCCTCCAGGCAAGAATACTGGAGTTGGTTGCCATTCCCTTACTCCAGGGGATCGTCCCAACCCAGGGATCAAACCTGGGTCTCCTGCATTGCAGGCAGATTCTTTACTTCTGAGCCACCAGGGAAGCCCAATCTTCTTTATTCATTGATCTGAAAGTGAAAGTGTTAGTTGCTCTGTCGTGTCTGACTCTTTGTGTCCCCATGTACTGTAGCCTGACAGGCTCCTCTGTCCATGGGATTCTCCAGGAAAAATACTGGCGTGCATTGCCCTTCCATTCTATGTGTGTACCATATTTTCTTTATTCATTGATCTGTTGATGGACATTTAGGTTGCTTCCATGTCTTGGCTACTGTAAATTGTACTGTGATGAATATTGGGGTGCAGGTATCTTCTTGGATTAGAGTTTGGTCCAAATATATACCCAAGAGTGGCACATGTTGGTCCCTCTTTTATCTGTGCTCTCAGCCCAACTGCGCTTGTATCACAGGGCTCTATACCTCTTCTCCTTTGGGCCCAGAAGGAAAAGGACAGCTCTACTTTCAGGATTAAGGTGAAACTTTAATAAATTCTAATGATCAATTTTTGAGTCATCAAGTTTTTCCATTTCACTCCAGTGGTTGAATATCTACATTCACGTTCTTGAATTCTGATTATGGCGTGCACTCACTATTGACACCTCCTCTCCACCCCCAAACCCACTGCTACACCCACTGCAAAACCCACTGCCACTTCTACTACAGAGTCATGAAGAATGTGGAATCTAGAGCTAGACTGAGTGAGTGAGTGAAAGTTGCTCTGTCGTGTCTGACTCTGTGCGACTCCATGGACCATAGCCCACCAGGCTCCTCTGTTCATTGAATTCTCCAGGCAAGAATACTGGAGTGGGTAGCCTATCCCTTCTCCAGGAGAACTTCCCCACCCAGGAATCAAACTGGGGCCTCCTGCATTGCAGATGGATTCTTCACCAGCTGAGTTACCCAGGAAGCTTGACACAAGGTGGTTTCTAAGGAGCAGCACCGGAGACCATGGCAAGAAGAGCTTGACTGGACCACATGTCGTATGGTCCTAGAGAAACAAGTGAAGCAGACAGGACCTATACATGCACATATCGCACAGTGTAACAAATAACATAAGGAATGCCCAATTACCCACCAGCTGAAGATATAAACCATTATCAAAGACCTAAATGCAAGAACTAAAACTATAAAACTTTTGTAAGAAAACATATGAGAAAACTTTGTGACATTGGATTTGGTAATGATTTCTTGGACACAACATCAAAAGCTCAGCAACAAAAGTAAAAAATAGATTGGATTACATCAGAATAAAAATTCTGTGCATTATAGGATACCATCAAGTGAGTGAAAGGGAAATCCATGAGATGGGAGAAAATATTTGCAAATCTTGTGTCTGATAAAAGCTTCATATCCAGAGTATATAAAGGACTCCTACAATTAAACAACCAAAGAAATCAACCTGATTGAAAAAAGAGGCAAAGGACTTGAATAGATATTTCCTCAGAGACATACAAATGGTCAATAAACACATAAAAAATGCACCACATCACTCACCATTCAGTTCAGTTCAGTTGCTCAGTCGTGTCCGACTCTTTGCGACTCCATGAATTGCAGCACACCAGGCCTCCCTGTCCATCACCAACTCCCGGAGTTTACTCAAACTCATGCCCATTGAGTCGGTGATGTCATCCAGCCATCTCACCCTCTGTCGTCCCCTTCTCCTCCTGCCCCTAGTCCCTCCCAGCGTCAGGGTCTTTTCCAATGAGTCAACTCTTCCCATCAGGTGGCCAAAGTATTGGAGTTTCAGCTTCAGCATCAGTCCTTCCAGTGAACACCCAGGACTCATCTCCTTTAGGATGGACTGGTTGGATCTCCTTGCAGTCCAAGGGACTCTCAAGAGTCTTCTCCCACACCACAGTTCAAAAGCATCAATTCTTCGGCACTCAGCTTTCCTCACAGTCCAACTCTCACATCCATACATGACCACTGGAAAAACCATAGCCTTGACTAGACGGACCTTTGTTAAAAAAGTAATGTCTCTGCTTTTTAATATGCTATCTAGGTTGGTCATAACTTTCCTTCCAAGGAGTAAGCATCTTTTAATTTCATGGCTGCCTCACCATCTGCAGTGATTTTGGAGGGAATAAAATAAAAATAAAGTCTGATACTGTTTCCACTGTTTCCCCATCTATTTGCCATGAAGTGATGGGACCAGATGCCATGATCTTAGTTTTCTGAATGTTGAGCTTTAAGCCAACTTTTTCACTCTCCTCTTTCACTTTCATCAAGAGGCTTTTTAGTTCCTCTTCACTTTCTGCCATTAGGGAAGTGCAAATCAAAAGCGCAATCACTTTCCACCTCACACCTGATAGGATGGCTAATATAAAAAAAGGGAAAGAAAAAATCAAGTGTTGGAGAAGATGGGGAGAATTTGGAGCCTTTGTGCACTATTGGTGGGAGTGTCAAATACTGTGGCAAAATGTGTTGTAGTTCTTCAACAAATTAAACATAGAATTACCATGTGCTGTGCTTAGTCACTCAGTCATGTCTGACTCTTTGAGACCCCACAGACTGCAGCCCACCAGGCTCCTCTGTCCATGGGGATTCTCCAGGCAAGAATACTAGAGTGGGTGGCCATGCCCTCCTCCAGGGGATCTTCCCACCCCAGGGATCAAACCCAGGTCTCTCGCATTGCAGGGGGATTCTTTATCAGCTGAGTTACCAGGGAAGAAGTAGAATTACCATATGATTCAGCTGTTTGATATCTGAATATATATTAAAGATTCTGATAGTTAAAAGCAGAGTCTTGAAGAGATATATGTACACCCTGGCTCAGATGTAAAGAATCTGCCTGTAATGCAGGAGACCAGGGTTCGGTTCCTGGGTCGGGAAGATCCTCTGGAGGAGGGCTTGGCAATCCACTCTAGTATTCTTGCCTGAAGAATTCCATAGACAGAGGAGTCTGCAGGCTACCGTTGGGTAGGACTGAGCGACTAACATTTTCACTTTGATGTTCGTAGCAGCATTATTTACAAAGGTCAAATGGGGGAAAGTAACCCAAGTGTCCATCAACAGACGGATGGGTAAACAACATGGAGATATTTACATGCAATGGCATGTTATTTAGCCTTAAAATTTAAAAAGTAAGGAAATTCTGACACATGCTATAACATGGATGAGCCTCGAAGATATTATGCTAAGTAAATAAGTTAGTCACAGAAAGATAAATACTCTATGATTCCACTAATATGAGGTACTTAGTAGTTAGACTCATAGACGGAAGTAAAATGGTAATTGCCAGGGGCGTAGGGAGGAGAGAATAGGGAGTTGTTTCAATGGGTACAGAGTTTCAGTTTTGCAAGATGAAAAGTGTTCTGAAGATGGATGTTGGTGATGGTTATACAATAATGTAAATGCACTTAATGGCACTGAACTGTACATGTAAAATTGGCAAACATCATGTTATGTGTGTTTTTACCAGAATTACAAAAACTATATAAGCCACTGCAAATAAAATAGAATCCTCTTTAGTCCCACTACTCTCTCATTCCCCTACACTCAAAGAGACTGTCATCTTAAATTCGGTGTTTATCATTTCCCTTGTGTATGTAGTATTGTTTTGTTTGTTTTAAACTTTATACTTTTGAAACTTGACTTATCTTTTTTTAGGATTATGTTTGTGAAATTCACCCATGTTGATTTGTATAGTGCTAGTTCACTAATTTTCACTTTTATGTAGTACTATATTGTGTATCATGTTTCATTTCATGAATACTGTGTAATTTATATACCAATTTTCCTAGAAGTCTCCTATTTATTTATATCTCCTGGCATATAGACTTATTTCCTTTTTTTGCTGTTACAAACAATAGTCCCGTAAATTTTCTTACACATATTTCTTTGTATACAGGATTCTCTAGGGAATAAACCTCAATGTGAAGTTGCTGGGTCAGAGCGAATGTACATTTTGCCTACATTTGATATTACTAAAGTTTTCTCCAAAGAGATTATGCAAATCTTTTGAGCAGTGTATGAATTTGTGCAAAGTCCTAAATGTCAGATTAAATGTTTTTCCTAATCTGATATCCCAATGATATAGTTGAAACTTGAATTTCCATCATTGCTCTTCTGTGAACTGCTTGTTCTTATTCTTTAAACAGTTTTTCTATTGCATAGTTTGTCTTTTTCATGTTAATTTGTAGTTTTAAAAAAGTGTATTGGGTACTGTATGTTTGTCAGTTATATGTGAAGACATATAATAATACAAAACAAATATTTTCCCCGGTTGATAGATTTTTTCAATAGTGTCTTTTGATGAACATAAAATTTGAATTTAAGTGTAGGGAAGTCTCCCCCCTCCACCACCCCTGGTTTATACTCTTTCTCTCTTTAAGAAAATCTTTACTGCCCTGATGTCATAAAGATCTTTTTCTATAATTTCATTCTAAAGGTTTTAAAGTTTTCTTTTTTACAAGTTTATATTTAAGTTTTTAACCCAGCTGGAATTTATTTTTGTACACTATGTAATGTAGCATGGAAACCAGTTTTATTTTTTTCTCCACATGCATAATTATTTCAGTGCCACTTGTGAACTAGGCTGTCCTTTTCTACTGATTTGCACTGTCCCTCTTGATAGTACCCCCTTCTTCTCATTTCCATTTATATGTGTGGGTCTATTTCTGGGATCTCTATTTTGCTCTATTTCTCTGTCTCTGCACCATTACTTCAATGTTTTAATGACCACTGCTTTATAATGAGTCTTCTATCTGGTAGGGAAGTCCACTTCTCTGTTCATCTTCTTCAAAATTACCTGGAATCTTTCACCAACATTTCGGAGTTGATATATTTTATTAGATTGATTCCTGGATATCTGAATTTTTTTTTGTTCTACTACAAATGGCATTAATAATTTCCCTCAGCTGAGTTGGAGAGGGATAAATTGGGAGATTGGGATGTACATAAGCATACTAATTTATATAAAAAAGATAACTAATAAGGACCTACTGTATAGCATAGTGAACTTTACCCAATACTCTATGATGACCTATATGGGAAAGGAATCTAATAAAGAGTGGATATATGTATATGTATAACTGATTCACTTTGCTGTACATCAGAAATAAGCACAACATTGTAAATCAACTATACTCCAATAAAAGTTATAAAAAAAACTTTCCCTAACTGTTGTTAGTAGTAGGAATACAACTGACTTTCGTAGACTGACACCTAGTAGGGTGCACCATACCTGTACACGTAGAGTGAGGGAGACAGGTCATGGAATTTCTAGGTTACTCTGCTCCCCAGGGCACCTGTCAATGGCTGGAGGGACGGAAGTTCTAGTGGCTAGTTTGGACAGGAATGGCGATGTGGTGAAGGACGAGGGGTGGGAGAAGTGAGACGGCTGTGAGGGGACTGGATCAGACAGCTGGAGAGATTTCTGTGTTCAGCACAGTTTAGTGGAGAGGAAATGGCTTCTGGTAAAAATTTCTTTAAGATTTCTGTGGGCTGCTGTGCTTAAATCTACATGTTGAGCCTTTTAAGGAGGCCTATAGCTACCACTGTGGTCAGGTTTGTGCCTCTTTTGACTGGAGCTATGCTATGTGTAAATCCAGGGCTTCCCTAGTGGCTCAGAGGGTAAAGCATCTGCCTGCAATGTGGGAGACCTGGGTTCGATCCCTGGGTCAGGAAGATCCTCTGAAGAAGGAAATGGCAACCCACTCCAGTACCCTTGCCCGGAAAATCCCATGGACGGGGGAGCCCAGTAGGCTACAGTCCATGGGGTCTCAAAGAGTCAGACCCGACTTCACTTTCACTTTCACGTGTAAATCCAGCCAAGTTGGTGAAGTGGGGTGGGGAGGAAGAGCCAGTATTAATGGGATTAGACTTCATACTGAGTAGTTTACCAGTAATTGCTGACTGAGTGGTCACATTCACTTCAGCTTTTGGGTGGGTGCCAGAGACAAAGTCTTGAAGGAAGTTGCACTTAGAGGATGGGGTTTGATACCTATGCCTGGGTAATGGGGAGGTGGGTTGTCTTGTCCTTCCCAGAACCATCTCATAATATCCACAGGTTGCCCATAGATATCAGGGTAATGTGAGGAAGAGTATTGCAAGGCCAGCACTTAATAAGCCCCGAGTGAATAATGCCCTTCCTCTCCTGTGTGTTACCTTGAGAACCACTGTGGTCAAATCGGGTGTACGGCCTTGTGTGTGTGGGGGTGCTTGCTATAAAGGGCACAATGACCCTGGACCCGTGGCCGATCTCACCACAGTCATGACCACTCTCAGTCCCATTGGAGCCTTGGGAGTTGGAACTCAGTCAAACCCCACACCAGAAGCCACATGGGAACCTCTCTAAATTTCTAGCTTGGCAGCACTTTGAAGCTGGTCTTGCTCATCTCCTTTCTTTGCGGGCATGATGGGATCCCCTCACCCCTACCCTCCACAAGCCTTAATCTCTGAGGAACTGGGATTAGGGCAGGCCATCTCTTTTCTTCTGCATTCTGTGGCTAGAGGTCTGGCTCAGGGTGTGGAGGGAGAATTAGAGGCAGGAGAGGACCTCAGGGAGCCCCCAGTCTAAGCGGGGAGAATAAGCCTTGCTCCTGAGAACCATCCAGGGTGAAGGCAGAAAGCTCTCAGCCTTGGAGGTTATTGAGTCTGAGGGAGGAATACACAGACTCTGCTGAGAAGGGAGGAGGTGAAACAATCTGGGCAGCACATCTAGGGTGATGTTCTGGGCAGCAGGGCTCTGAGATGGGGGTGGTGTGGGGGTGGACAGCAGGGCTAGAGCTCCTGGAGGGGAAAGAATTAATGGGAGAAGGGGCAGCAACAGGTATTACTTAGACTTAAGGCGGCTTAAGCAAGGCCTGGGTGGTAGATGGAAAGTGGAGGGAGGAAGGGGCTGCCACTGGACCGCACGGTGGCAGATTGTGTCAAGGCAAACTTAAGCTTCCCAGGTGGTTCACTGATAAAGAATCTGCCCACCAGTGTGGGAGATGGGGATTTGATCCCTGGGTTGGGAAAATCTCCTGGAGAAGGAAATGGCTACCGCTCCAGTATTCTTGCCCGGGAAATCCCATGGACAGAGGAGCCTGATGGGCTACAGTCTATGAAGTTGCAAAAGAATCAGACAAGACTGAGTGACCAAACAACAGCAAGAAGCTTAGGCAGTGAGATCAGAGAAGTGACCCTGCACTGGCGCTGACATCTAAGTGCTAACCGTTCACAGGAGCCCTGCCCAAGTAGGGCAGCGCCTATGGCAAAGCAGGTGCAGCCAAGATCCTGGGTTGAGGGCAGGGGTGTGGAGGGTGAGGTTCCCGATTCCCAGGGTGAGGAGGGGTTTTAAAAAATGCTTACAACTGACAGTGGTTTCTCTGAAGTCCTCCTCCTTACGGTGGAGCTGAGGTGGAGGCAGAGTGGCCTCTTGGACCCCTTGCATCTTTTCCCTCCCGTTCTCCCCATAATCCTTCCTCTCCAAATCTGGTGTCTTTCCCAGGGCCATGAGTCAACAGCAAGTGTCAGAAGATGATCAAGGAGCGTTTCCACTTTAATGATTTTATGAATTCAGCAGAGAGCCACTTTGATCTTACTGTCCTGTGTTGGCTGCTGGTAACACAGCCATGAATTTTCTTCCCCCTCTTTTCCTAGAGACACTGTCCTCCCGAGGATTCTATCCTACAGGGCATGTGACACTTATCTGTGGCTTCAGGGACGGTCTTCCTGACAGATGCCTAAGACAAAAAGATGAAGGGTGAAAGGGTGGAAGGGTGTGTGGAACAGTGTGGGAGAAGCCTCTGAAGTGAACTGGGATGAAGGATTTGGAAGGAAGCCAGAGGAGAATGGAATGTGGGGAGACTGGGTAATAGAGAGCCATGAGCCTGGAGGGCAGATCACCCAGCACTTGGAATGGCCAGGAGTTTGTACTTTACATGAAGAGAAATGGGAAGTCTTTTTTTGCAGGGAGGGGTGACTTAGGGTGACCAACTCATTCTGATTTGCTGGGGACATTCAGGTTTTAGCAAAGAAAATCCTGTGTCTGGGAAACCCCTCAGTCCCAAGCAAACCAGAATGAATTTGGCTAAGATTTATGTTTTAAAAAGGTTATTCTGATTAAAGAATAATAATGGGATTAGCAAGGGCAAAAGAAAGTAGATTCAAAATAAAGCATCTAATATTTATTGAAGGTTTACTATGCATCAATTATGGTTCTAAACATTACATTTATTATGCTAATGAATCTTCAGAAAAGTTATAAGCTAGACAGCATTCTCAGTTTTATTTTTGCAGGTGAGGAAAAAGGCCTAGAGAAATTAGATACTTCAGGATACTCCAAGGTCAAACATCTCATGAGTGGTGGTGTGGGGTCTGAACCTGGAAATCAGACTTTAGTACCTCACACTACACTAAACTGCTTTGAGGGCAAGTGTTGTGTCTGTGCCAGTGAAGACAAGACTAATTGAAATTCTGTGTAAAAAATAGGTGGACTCCAATCTCTTTTCCTACCTCTGCAGACAGATAAATCTTACTTCCTTACTCCAGCAGACTCTAAATGAGGACCTCAAAGAGAGCTGAGGGCAGAGGTGCAGCACGGGAACCAGGGCGTTAGGTAAGAGGCTATACATTGATTGGAGGGACAGTCTTAGCTTTTTCCTCCACTCATCTGTGAGAACATTAATGGCTGGCTTGTTCCCCTCAGACTAGAGACTTGGTGATTCTTTCCTGGGGAAACTGATCACCACAAGATGGCCCTTCTCCTGTGTGTGTGTTTCTTTTTTCTATACCACCAAGTAATTCTCCAACACCAGCTGGGTGTCCTACAATTCAGCTCAATTCTGACACCATTTACCTGGAGATAGCATCAGATCCCATAGGTAAATCCCACAGGCTCAGTCCCAGAAAATTGTCCCCTCACCTGAATTCAGATGGCAGTGGCAAGTCCAGGTTGTTACCCGTGCTTCTGATCAGCTGGTTATAGATCAGAGGTTCCCATGGTCCCCTCTAACCCTTTGGGTTTGATTAGTTTGCAAGAGTGGTTCATGGAACTCAGGGAAACATTTCACATACTTGATTATAGTTTGTGATAAAAGGATACAGCTCAGGAACAGCCAGATGGAAGAGATCCATAGGGCAAGCTATGTGGGAAAGGATGTGGAGCTTCCATGCTTTTTCTGGGGGTGCCATTCTCCCTGAAACTCCACATGCTCACAAACTCAGAAGCACTCTGAACCTGTCCTTTTGGCTTTTTATGTAAGCTTTATTACATAGGCACGATTGATTAAATCATTGGCTACTGGTGATAGAGTCAACCTCTAGCCCCTCTCTCCTTCCCAAAGAGCAGGGGGTAGGACCAAATGTTCCAGCCCTCCAATTGCATGGTTGGTTTCCTGACAACCAGCCACTATCGTTAGGTGCTTTCCAAAAGTCTCCTCATTAAAATAAACTTTGGTGTAGCTGAAAGGGGTTTGTTATGAATATCAAGATACTTTCATCACTCAGGAAATTCCAAGGGTTTTGGGAGCTCTGTGCCAGGAACTGGAAGGAAGACCAAATATATGGGTCTTATTATAAATTGCAATATAACAGCCTTCCCTAAAATAACTCAATCAGGTCACATTATAATGAAGATTACTGATTGAGAAACCCTGACTTTCAGTCAGAGCTTCCCAATAATTTTTAGTGCCTCATTCTTAAGCAAGAGCAGACAGCCAAGGATCACCAGACATTTAAGGAAAGTCTTATATATGATGATTAAGAAAAATCCCACAGATAAATAGATAAATAGATAAAAGGAACTTGGAGAAAAAGTCAGTGAGGTCACAGAAGGAAACTTTACAATGTCTTCAGAGAGTTACAAGGAGATACGGCATTGAACCGGTGATACAAGAACAAGAAGAAATTTAAAAAAAGAACATTCAGAGGAGAAAAAGGTCTTAGAAAATACAAAATGGGCTTGCTTTTACATTTCCCCTTTTTTGACAGAAGTGAAAATTCAAGAGTGTTAGAAGATAAAGTAGAATAGGAAGTGGAATTAAAAAAATAAAAAATATGGAAAATAAGACAGAAAAGAAATGAATATTGGAGGATCAACTCTGGAAGTTCAAGAGTAGAGAGTGGACCAAGACAATGGAGGGAAGGAAATGATCAGAGACACGGTAAAGAAAATTGTTGTATCTGAAAAGCATGTTTAAATATAAAAATATGTTTTTATATTTGATTGCCCAGTACAATGAATTGAAAAAAGGATTCTTAGCAAGGAATGTCATGATGAAATTTTAGAACAATGTGACAAGGGAAAGATTCTTAAAGCTTTCAATGGAATGAAACAGAATACAATTCTGGAAAATAGAAGAAAATCATACTCTCCAAACTTCTGAAGGAAAATAATTTACAGTTTGGACTCCTATACCCAGACAAACTATCAATCAACTATCAGTAGAAAAAAAAATTTCTGTATATTCAAGGTCTTAATGTTACCTCCTAAGAACCCTTTCTCAAAAAGTTACTGGAGGATGTGCTCTTGCAAAACAAGGGATTAAGCCAAGAAAGAGCAAGGCATGAGATCCAGCAAATAGGTGATGCCACATGAAAGAAACACGAAAGGAAATCCTAGGATGCAGATGTAGGTAAGATGCAAGAAAATGGCCTTGCGGCAGGTCTGTAGAGATTTGAGTCCAGATTGGAGTATGAAAATGGAGGACTCCAGGAGAGATGTGTTCAGTTCAATCACTCAGTTGCTCAGACTGTTTGCGACCCCATGAACTGCAGCATGCCAGATCTCTCTATCCATCACCAACACCCAGAGCTTACTCAAACTCATGTCCATTGAGTTGGTGATGTCATCCAACCATCTTATCCTCTGTCATCCCCTTCTCTTCCTGCCTTCAATCTTTCCCAGCATCAGGATCTTTTCCTATGTGTCAGTTCTTTGCATCAGGTGGCCAAAGTATTGACGTTTCAGCTTCAACTTCAGTCCTTCCAATGAATATTCAGGACTGATTTCCTTTAGGATGGACTGGTTGGATCTCCTTGCTGTCCAAGAGACTCTGAAGAGTCTTCTTCAACACCACAGTTCAAAAGCATCAATTCTTCCGTGCTCAACTTTCTTTATAGTCCAACTCTCACATCCATACATGACTACGGGAAAAACCATAGCTTTGACTAGATTGACCTTTGTTGGCAAAATAATGTCTCTGCTTTTTAATATGCTGTTTAGGTTGGTCATAGCTTTTCTTCCAAGGAGCAAGTGTCTTTTAATTTCATGGCTGCAGTCACCATCTGCAGTGATTTTGGAACCCCCCTAAACAAAGTCTGTCACTGTTCCCATTGTTTCCCCATCTATTTGCCATGAAGTGATGGGATTGGATGCCCTGATCTTAGTTTTCTGAATGTTGAGTTTTAAGCCAACTTTTTCACTCTCCACTTTCACTTTCATCAAGAGGCTCTTTAGTTCTTCTTTGCTTTCTGCTGTAAGGGTGCTGTCATCTGCATATCTGAGGTTATTGATATTTCTCCCAGCAATCTTGATTCTAGCTTGTGCTTCATTTAGCACAGCATTTCTCATGATGTATTCTGCATATAAGTTAAATAAGCAGGGTGACAATATACAGCTTTGATTTACTCCTTTCCCGATTTGGAACCAGTCTGTTGTTCCACATCCAGTTCTAACTGTTCCTTCTTGACCTGCATACAGATTTCTCAGGAGGCAAGTAAGGTGGTCTGGTATTCCATCTCTTTAAGAATTTTCCACAGATTGTTGTGATCCACATAGTCAAAGGCTTTGGTATAGTCAATAAAGCAGAAGTAGATATTTTTCTGGAATTCTCTAGCTTTTTTGGTGAGAGATGTGTGCAAGTAATAATAAAAAAAAGCTATAGATCATCTAACATATTTAACTGAAGTGAGAGGTTTGTGATTTTGTGAACAGTTCTAGTAGGATTAGTGATAGAGAAAACTCAACAACAAAAAAATAGGTCAGCTATTAACACTTGAGAAAACAAAAAGTTGCATAAGGAAGAAAAATATTCTAAGTAGATGACATCATTTAACTCTGAATAGCAGTTACATAGTCATAATACTGTATGACCTGAATTCTATTCTAACCAAAAACTGATATAACTATACTGGAGGAATTGTGGGAGAGTGAGTAGTGGAAGAATATGTGTGTGTGTATGCTGTAAAAATACTAAATCCTCATTTTCCAATATAGGAAGTCATTAGCTAGTCTTAAAAAAGTGCAAAAATCATCAACTAGAAATAGAAGGCTATTATTCAGAAATATAAAAGTAAATACTGGAAGACATGGATCCAAAGATTGAAGTGGTTGCCTCAGGATGGGAACTTGAAAGTGGGGAGAGATGAGGTGGGGATGCTGATATTAGCCTTGGAGAACTGTTTGATTTCAAAATTAGCTCTGGCACCAACTGTACTTACATAACACTGACTAAAAAAAATTCTGGAGGGATCAGTAGGTCTGAGAGAAAATGAGGAGACCTGTTTTAGACAGAGGGTACAGTAAATATCTCAGAGAGTAGTGTATGGTCTCCTTGCTGGAGGTGTGTGAGATAGGAAAAGCCAGTGTGGAGGCAGGTGGGGGTTGGGGATGGGGTACAGAGGAGTGAGTCAATGGAGTGGTCTGGGCCCCAGAGGAATAGAGCAAGGCCTTGGTCTCCTGGGGCATGGGCTGTGTTTGGAGGTCTGTAGAGCTCATCTGTGGTCTCTTGCCTTGGAAGTGAGCTGGCTCAGTGACAGGAGGCAGTGGTCAGAGAAGGAAGAAGTAAACCAAAACCACGGAGGTTCTAGACTTCCAACCTATGAGTCAGTCATCCTGAGGTGAACAACCTCAGCCCTAAGGGGTGGGAAGGCTTTAGGGGCAGAGGCTGAGGAGGAGGTCCTCAGCATGGAGGCTCTGGGGTGGGCGAGGCACTGAGGGGGCTGAGGCTGGGCTGGTGGAAAGGCACACTCATGAGAACTGTAAGAGGTGGGGGCACAACGGCTCACAAGAGCCAGTTGAAGCATCACTCACATAAAAGTGTCAGAAAGTGTCTAGAACAGTGTCCAGCATATACAAGTGAGTGCTCAGTAAGTATGTTAAGTAAATGAACACATGATTGTGTTCTCACAGGTGGCTGCACTGATGCTCTCCAGTTAGACTGGAGTCCCTTATTTTCTCTGACTGAATAATTTGCCTAGAGAAGAGACTCATTCATTAAACATAATTTGCTTAAAGCTTACTACGTTCCGGGAATCATTCTAGAGATTGGGGACACAGCAATTAACAGAATAGAAAAAAATCCTGTGGGCGTGGTGCTATGTTTTGGAGGAAGTAGCCAGTGGTTACCTGGCAGATGCTACACCTTCAGTGCTGTTCCAAGCACTGTAGACTATTAACTTCTTTAATCCTCACAACTTTATAGAAAGGATGTTATTAATTCTCCTGTTTTATAGACGGTGAAACCAAGGCAAAGAGAAATTAGATGGGATTTCCCTGATGGCCCAGTGGCTAAGACTCTGTGCTCCCAATGCAAGGGGCCCGAGTTCGATCCCTGGTTGGGGAACTAGTTCTCACACCACAACTGAAAGTTTGAAGATGCCGCCATGAAGACTGAAGATCCTGCATGCTGCAACTAAGAGACTCGGCACAGCAACAAACGACAAGAACAAAAAACCCCCAAACTGAACTATACTTGAAAAAAATAAAATCAAGACAGACCAGCCAGAGACTGTCTTGTGGTGCCTTGCAGCAGAGAGAGAGCTTGTCCATCCATCTGTGAAAGTGGGTGAGAAAGGCTGGACAGGGAGCTAGAGCTGCTGGGCCCATTGGCTGGCCACCCCAGCAGAGGTGGGTACGCCCAGACCCCTTGCTACAGATCAAACCACAGTCTTTACTCCTGCTTCTCCACAGGGCTGGCAAAATGGCCACAGTCATTAAAAAAAAAAAAAAAAAGAAAAGAAAGGCTGCTTTCGGGCATTATTTGTAAGCAAGTGTGAGAATATACTGGGCAGTTGTTGGCACTCACAGAATCTGAAGGGTGGGATTTGGTGAAGAAAGCAGCATGGTTGATCAATTCAGTGTGTTTGCCTCCAGCTGATCTACGTAAGTGCTTGATTCTGTAGCTTACCCTGAATGAGGACTGGGCTGGACTAGGTGGGTGGAAGGGACCCCGAATCTCCTTTGCTGAGAATAATCCAGGAAGCTGAATTCACATGAGGGCTGGGTTCTGGCCTCAGGAGAAGTGGAGGGGCTGGCCGCCTCCTTCCCTTTCTGTGGTTGATGTAATCTTTTGATCTAGCTGCTGCTACGCCCTGTGGAAGCTGAAACTGCGGGGCCACAGCCCACTTCTAAAACTGGAGTGTATCCGTGAAGGAGATTTGGGATTCTAAGTCACAGGGTGTTACACAGGGTCTCTTCGAAGTACACCTGAACACGGTGGCAACAATAATACACTCTCTACGTCTATATAGCACTTTCTACCTTCCTAGGTGCTTTCATGGGCTTCCCAGGTGGTGCTAGTGGTAAAGAGCTTGCCTGCCAATGCAGGAAATGTAAAAGACACAGGTTCGATCTCTGGGTCAGGAAGATCCCCTAGAGGAGGGCATGGCAACCCACTCCAGTATTCTTGCCTGGAGAATCCCATGGACAGAGGAGACTGGCATAGGCTCCTATGGACCCATACAGCCCATAGGGTCACACAGAGTTGGCTACGACTGAAGCGACTTACCACGCATGCATGCAGGTGCTTTCACATCCATTACCTCTGAAAAGCAGGATATTCATTTCCCATTTGACAGATAAGACAAAGACTTCTCAAAACCAAAGGAAGCACAGATTTTGCCTAGTGTCACACAGAGTTAGAACACTTCTCTCTTGGCCTCGGGGGTCATGATGTTAGCACTGGTGTCATCCCTCCATCCCCTGGTCAGCCGTGACTGCATCCTATAAACATGTGTGTTCTCTGTGACCACCTGCTGTGAGATGGGGACATGTAGGTAAGACCTCAGTGCCTGTCCCTGGGAGCTGGCTCCCTTCTTGAGGGGATGCCTGTAGAGAGGTAATCCCAGTGCCATGAGGGTCTGCCCCAGACAGGTAAGACTGCCTTGTGTCTGAAGCAGAAGGGGGAACTCTATTGTCTTGAGGTAGTTAGGGAACTCTTCACAGAAGAGGTGACTTTTGATCAGACTCTGAAGGAGTGTTAAGACTTTTCTAGACAGAGAGGAGGTGGAGGGGAAGCTAGGCAGAAGCTGTGGCATAGACAAAGTCATGGACAAGATGGGTAAGTGTCAGGACTGAGTGCAGATTTTGTGTGTGCTAAAATTTTGGGGAGGATCCTCCATTCAGAAAAAGAATACATAAATTTTTATTTAGAAAGAGGAAGACACTATAGCAAGTCATGAATTTCAAAAAGTTGGTAAGTACCACACACATTATGCAAGTCAGAACAATGGCAATATTTTGATTAACTGGATGACTCAACTGTCTACTTAACTATTTTTTCTATGTTTTCTTGGCTCTGTGATCTCTGATTGCTTCATATCACAATCATTTTGTAAAATCATGAGACTAGAAAGACAATTTAGTCTTTCCTCTGATAGCGTTAATTAGTTTTGCTATTGATACTTTAGAAAAGATTTTGTTTTCAGTTTTACAACTTGTTCCTGGTAATGTCGTGTAAATTCTTAGGATTATTGCTAAAAATCTTTATAAAGTTTCTTTCATATATGACCTGTAAAATTTCAGGGCATCTCAAGTTATAAAATATATAATATTAAAAATTTTTCTATTATAAAATTTCTTTCAAATAAGTTATTTTCAGATTCTTTTCCATTATAAGTTATTATGGATATTGAATATAGTTCCCTGTGCTATATAGGGAGAAGGCAATGGCACCCCACTCCAATACTCTTGCCTGGAAAATCCCATAGATGGAGGAGCCTGGTAGGCTGCAGTCCATGGGGTCGCACAGAGTCGGACACGACTGAGTGACTTCACTTTCACTTTTCACTTTCATGCATTGGAGAAGGAAATGGCAACCCAATCCAGTGTTCTTGCCTGGAGAATCCCAGGGACGGGGGAGCCTGGTGGGCTGCCGTCTATGGGGTCGCACAGAGTCGGACACGACTGAAGTGACTTCGCAGCAGCAGCAGTGCTATATAGTAGGTCCTTGTTGGTTATCTGTTTTATATATAGTAGTGTGTATATGTTAAACCCAAACTCCTAATTTACCTTTCCTCTGCCCTTTTCCCGGGCAGCTCAGACAGTAAAGAATCTGCCTGCAATGCAGGAGACCTGGGTTAGATCCCTAGGTCGAGAAGATCTGCAGAAGGAAATAGCAATCCACTCCAGTATTCTTATCTGGAGAATCCCATGGACAGAGAAGCCTAAAAGGCTACTGTCCGTGGGGTTGCAAAGAGTTGGACACTGAGTGACTAACACTCTCACTTTTCTTTTACCCCTTTCCACTTTGGTAGCCATAACTTTGTTCTCTATGTCTGTGGGTCTATTTTGTAAATAAATTCATTTGTATAATTTTTTTTTTAGATTCCATCTAGAAGTGATATTATATTTATCTTTCTCGGTCTTAATATGATAATCTCTAGGTTCATCCATGTTGGTGCAAATGACATTATGTAAAATATAATCTTAAATAGTTTTTTTAAAAATAGTTTTAAATTGAAGACACTACTGATTTATTCTCTATGGTCTTGTGGCAGTGACTTCCTACCTTATCAAGAGCTTCACTGTTACTTCTGTTTGAAATTTAACTCTTTCTTATTGAATTACTGCTTTTGGTATGATGTCCATTGACAGATGCATGGATAAATAAGCTGTGGTACATATACACAATGGAATTTTACTCAGCCACAGAAAGGAATGCATTTGAGTCAGTCCTAATGCGGTGGATGAATCTAGAGCCTATTATACAGAGTAAAGTAAGTCAGAAAGAGAAAAAAATCATATACTAATGCATAAATATGGAATCTAGAAAGATGGTACTGATGAATGTATTTGCAGAGTAGCATTGGAGACACTGACGTTGAGAACAGGCTTATGGGCACAGCTGCCTGAGGTGAGGAAGGAGAGGGTGGGAGGTTTGGAGAGAGTAACATGGAAACATATATTACCGTGTGTAAAATAGATAGCCAGTGGGAATTTGCTGTACCACTCAGGGAACTCAACCCTGGGCTTGGTAACAACACCTAGAGGGGTGGGGTGGGGAGGGAGGTGGGAGAGACGTTCACGTGGGAGGGGACATGGGTCAACTTATGGCTTATTCATGTTGATGTTTGGTAGAAACCAACACAATACTGCAAAGCAATTATCCTTCAGTTAAAAATCAATTAAAAAAAAAAAAAGAAATGGTAATTGGTGATTTATTTATGCTGTCAGGCTCCCAGCTATGCAACACCCTGAACTGAGATAGTTTTAACAGATTCTTTCCTTACCTTAACGAATGGTTTCTGTGCAATAATAATACTTCATATAAAAGTAAAAAAAAAAAAATTAGCTTCTCAGTTGTGCTAGCCACATGTCCAGTGCTTGATAGCTACATGTAGCTAGTGGCCACTGCGTTGGACAGGGTAATCTCTGAGCGTCAACTTTAACTGGGGCCAGTTGTAACATTACAGGGTCTTTTGTAAATCACCAGGGAAATAACACAACAAAAGCATATTCTCCAAAAGATGTACCCATCCCAGGATGGGTATGGATGGGTATGGATCTTAGGAGCCAAATCTTACCTATTTCTCACAATTCCTTTAGCAAGGTTCTTGCTGGTAGTATTCCAGTCTCAGTTATAGGTGGTGCATATTGATACTTAACTTTAGGGGAGCAAATTCCTTTCATGTGGCCTATGGACTAGCAGTATGAGGTCCAGGGCTCTAGAGCCTGCTGAACTCTCGCTAACTGCTGCTCTGGGCCTTGATGGCCACACAGCTCTCTGGGCTTCCCTTGTCAGACCCCGTGGGACTGTGCTGACAACATTTATGGCCATCTGTCTTCTGGATGGTGAACTCCTGCCTGGTGGACCCTGATGTGACATACCAGGGACTTCATAAAACAGCAGAAGGATTAAGAGTCTGGCTTTGGAGTCAGGCTGACCTGGGTTTGTTGGCTTTGTACTACCTGCTGGATGACCTGCTCACATTATGGAACCACTTTAAATCTCAGTTTATTTATCTGTGTAACGGAGATGCCAGTATTCATCTAATAGAATTCTCTTGCAGATTAAATAAACTGACTTGTAGGGGAATTCCCTGGCAGTCCAGTGGTTAAGACTTCACATGTCCACTGCCTGGGGCCTAGGGTCAGTCCCTGGTTGGGGACCTAAGCCCCTGCAAGACACGTGGCCTGGTCAAACAAACAAAAGACTGATGTATGTAAAGCACATATTATACTTGCTTGGCGCAGTGTTCAGTAAACAATAGTTCTCAATATCTATAGCCATTCTTTCCTGAATGACTGGAAGGGGAAACCAGGAGAGGCCATGTTTCTTTCCTCAGACACACTGAGTTATATTTCTTTGGGTTCAACAAACTCCTCATCACTTCTCCAATTTAACCTATGATTCTATAACCCTGCTTCAACCTCTGGGGCTTTGTTGAAAATTTCTGGGCATATCCAAAAGCTAGTGGAATACTGGCACTGGGTCAGCTGTGAGCCCCAGAGAAGCACCTGTTGCTTACCAATTTGTCTTTCTCTTCAGTGACTTCTGTAGACAGAATGTTTATGTTCCCCTAAAATTCCTATGTTGAGATCCTAACTCCCAGCTGATGGTGTTGGAGGAGGGGGACTTTGATAGGTGATTAGATTATGAGGGTGGAACTCTCATGAGTGGGATTAGTGCCCTATTAAAGAGACCCAAGAAAGCTCCCTAAGCTTTGCATGTGAAGACACAGTGAGAAGATGATGTAACATGTACTATGGGCGTGCATACTAAGTCGCTTCAGTCGTGTCGGATTCTTTGTGACCCTAAGGACCGTAGCCTGCCAGGCTCCTCCGTCCGTGGGATTCTCCAGGCAAGAGTATTAAAGTGGGTTGCTGTGTCTTCCTCCAGGGGGTCTTTCCGCCTCGGAGACTGAGTCCCCATCTCTTATGTCTCCTGAATTGGCAGGTGGGTTCTTTACCACCGGGGCCACCTGGGAAGCCCATGTGCTGTGCTGTGATGTGCTCAGCTGGTCAGTTGTGTCCGACTCTTTGCAACCCCACGGACCATAACCCACCAGGCACCTCTGTTTGTGGGGATTCTCCAGGCAAGAATACTGGAGCGGTTGCCATGCCTTCCTCCAGGGGATCCTCCGGACTCAGGGATTGAATCCACACCTCTTATGTCTCCTGCTTTGGCAGGCAGGTTCTTTACCCCTGGTGCCACCTGGGAAGGCCGTGTACTATGTATCAGACACCAAACCTGCCAGGACCTTGACTTTGTAGTGCCCAGCCTACGGAACTGTGGGAAATAAATGTTTGTTGTTTAAGCCACTCAGTTTTTGGTATTTTTGTTACAGCAGCCTGAACAGACTAAGACAGCAACTCCTCACAAGGTCCAAGTCAGCCTTTTGGATTCCTCAGGTGTAAATCCCACGTGCAATACTGAAGAACAAAGAAACTTCCTGTCACTAGTTACCAATCATTGTCAGCTCACCAACTAGCTCTGCTGCCAGAGTCACATTGGGCTATGTGACCTCGAACGAGTCATCACTCCCTGTGCCTCAGTGTGTTTATCTGTAAAATCAGGGTGTTGGGGCTACACCCATCCCAGGTCAGAAATTGACACTATGAGTCTCCAGTCATGAGGAGCCACTGGGAAAATGCCTCCGATGGGAGCTGAGGACAAAGCCATACCTAGGATGACCAGAGCCCACTTTAGCCCTTTGGCCACTAACCTGCCTTTGTCTTTGATCTTTTTTAGCAATCTGGGCTGATAAATATTCCCAGAGAAGGGCCTGGGGGCCAAGTTGATCTTTCCCATATTCCCACTAGTCCTTTGTTCTGAGGACCCTCATGCTCAATCATTCTGGCCACCTTCTGCCTTGCTCTGAAAGAAGAGGTCAGTCCATAGGTCTGTAAGGAGAAAGTCCCATTATCCACTGGGCACTCTCCTTGATTGACCAAAAAAAAAAAAAAACACGTTCTCAGTAGTGTCCTGGATGTCCCAGCTGAGCAACTTGCATGTGGATTTCCTTCTCTTTGGGGATACTTTTTCAGTCTGCTCTCTGTTGCACACACCTAGGGCCTAGGGGGAAGTGGGGGTGCTATGTAGTAGGGAGTTCTTGTGATAAAGGTACCACTCTCCTTTTTCTTTGGCCCCAAACCCAGTCCAGCCCCAAAAGTAACCAGCAGCCTGTAGCGTAACCATGTGCATGCATCTCTGTGACAACTTGCTTTCCAGAGTCCAGACTAGGATGACCAGCTTGTCCTGGCTTGACTAGGACTTGACCAGTTTTATCACTGAAAGTCTGATGTCTAGGAATCCTCTCAACCCCAGGCAAACAAAGACAATTGGTCCTCCTAGTCCAGCTAACTAAGTCACTTCAGTTGTCCGACTCTTTACAACCCCACGGACTGTAGCCCACCAGTCTCCTCTATCCATGAGATTCTCTAGGCAAGAATACTGGAGTGGGTTGCCATGTCTTCCCCCACGGGATCTTCCCAACCCAGGGATCAAACCCAGGTCTCCTACATTGCAGGTGGATTCTTTACCATTGAGTCACCCGTTAATCAGCTATATTCCAATTAAAACAAAACAAAAAAAGCTTAGGTCTTAGGAAAGGAGGGACAGAAACTTTCAACTGTGGTTGTTCCAATGGCCTTTCCTTTTTTTTTTTTCCAATGGCCTTTTCTGATCCCTCCATTGGGTCAAGAAGTTTGGCATGCATTTCTTCTGATTTTCACTCTGGAAGCAGTCTTCTTTTATGACTCTTTGAGAGTGTTCCTGGGATATTTATTTCTGCTTGTACTCATGCTTATGACCAGAGGTGGTCAGGCCACTAAATGTGGGTGGCTGCCCCAGAGTATGCTCTGTGGACAGGGTGAGGTGTCATGCTGGTGTACGGGCTTATGTGCGTGTCTGTCTGAATGTCTGTGTCTGTGTGTGCACATGTGTGTGTCAAGAGCTCCGGGAATCTGAGAGGGCCTGTCCAGAATGAACTGAAGTCATGTTGTTCATTACTGTTGTCCTGCCATGGACATCAGACTCCAGCCTTGACTTTCCAAACTGAGGAAAATTTTATTGCTAAATCTGAGACTTGAGATAGAGAGGCTAGAAAGTCTTGCTCCTTTGTTGGTCCCCACAGGATGTCTCAATACTGGCATCCGGGGCCTGGAATCTTCCCACATGGAAACTCAGCTCTCTCCTTTTCTTGTGGATCGCAAGCACCACAGCCATTCTTCTGCATCATCTCAGGGACCTCACAGGGCTTGAGTGGTCCCACTCCCAGAATCGGGTCCTGATCTTGTGCCCTCCCAGAGCAACATGATGCTCCAGGAAACCAATTAGATTTTATTCTCTGTGGGGTGACTTCTAGAATACAAAGATATTGGGTGGAGATGGGTGAGGAGAGTGGCCCTTCTACGCCCCCTCATTCATCTGGATCAAAACTAAAAATCCATTTAGTTCTGCTCTAATTTAGCTCTGTCCTCATGCACTTTCGATCCTCCTTCCTCTGATCCTTTCCTACCCATCTTATCGTCCATCAACTTTATTCTTTCCCCACAGATCCACACCCAGTGACAAAACATATCAATTATTTCTTTTCTTTCCAGCAACTCTTTGAAAGCAAAGATGAGTAATACTCAATACTCATGAGTAATACTCAAGTCCTGAGTGGCACGTAGCTCTACTCAGATCTAATTTCATAATCAATCACACTGATATCATCCCCTTTTATCTCTGGCACATTTAAGAAGAGTTTTATTCCTACACAAAGGCAGAGTCACAGTCAGCCAAAGTTTCAATGCAAATGCTGGAAGTTTTGCATGCATTTTAATTAAGATGTCTGTATTTCTAACACTTGCACAGATGTGTTGAAACTGTATTACCAAGAATGTGAAACAGCCACTTAAAAAAATTAAAACCCAAGCTAGATGTACTGGAAGAAGACTCTTACCTCACTCTGGTTTTGAGAACTTTGCATTCCCCATACTGCCCCAGCCAGCTTCCACTGAAGGCTTAAGGCATGGATCCTTCTTCCCTTCTCCTCTGACATATCCTGTGACTGGGGCAGAGACTCCATACTGACCAGCTTAGTCGCCCCCTTTCCAGTCCCACTTCTCCAGTGCATGGGGTGGAGCATTTCTAACCTCTGCAGCGTCTCTAACCTCTTGTGTCTGCTTCCAGTTAGTTACCATGATCAAGCTTTGCAGAGAGGCCCTTTTGTTTTAGCCTGTGTCTCCCTATCTCTATTTCCCCAGCCAATTCCATAGTTAAAGTCTGTAGAAGAACTCTTGGTCCAGTCTCCTGGCTTTTTGCCTCCCACCAATGTCATGGTCATATTTCAGAGAGTGACCTATCTGAAGAGATGCTCCTGATTCTGAGGATTTTGTTCCTCTCCTGGGCATAAATTGTACTGCTTCATAGTAAGAAGAACAATTTGTTATAGAACCTGGTCCAATTTTCAGTACACTTGCTCCTTCCTTGTTGAGTTTCTACAAGTCAGGTTTGCACCCTCAGTAACAGATCTGTCAATAATTCTGTTAACACCTCTTACGTGTGTTGAATATGTTCATCTCCATTGTTTCTTGCTGTTTGTGGACCTGAGACTTGGCTGTCCTGGGTCACACAGAGATTTGCTAGTGGAGCTGGGACCAGGGGACCTAGTACTCTTGGCCCTTGGGTCAGTTCTTTTGCTAAGATTATTTCATGCTGTGATTCATTATGTATTTATTTATTTTTGGATGGGGGCATGCCTTCTGTGTTGGGAGCTGTCTAGTTGTGACCATTCAAAGAGGAATGATACCTGACTGACCTTCAGGGAGCTCCCTGTGATGCTGTGTTGGGGAAAGAAAGATGTAAACACTGACATTCAGTATTACTGGGGGGAGGTAGTTGAGAAATAGGGATGCAAGTGTGGGCCTGATGGCAGGAATAACTCTGCGGGGTGAAGCAGGAAGGTTCCCCGAGCAGTGGGAGAACTGGGGGAAGGGAAGTGCGGGCAGTGTGGACGGAGGCAATCGGTCCAGGAAGGGGTGTGTGTCTGGGGACTGAGGGGCTCAGTGTGATGAGGGGAGGAGGGAGGTGAGCCTGCACCCTGACTCAGGCTCTTCCTGAGAGTCCCGTTCCCTATGAAGAGTAGGCCCCCTTGAAGAGACGGCCTTTGTCTTCTGGTTCCTTTGCTGGTCCCTGAGGTGGATGAATTGTGGAGGGGTCTATGCTGATGATGCCACCAAGAGCCTGGTCTTTGCCCTCTAGGAACTTTTACTTTAATCGTTTGTTCTCAGACTCTCTCCAGGATTCAAACCCTCCAAACCCCAAATGAAACCAAAACAAACCAAAAAAAAAACACCCAAAACAAAACAAAACAACAACAACAATAAAAACCCTGGGATATGTTTAAAATCTAGATTCTTGGATTTCACCTCAGGTAACCGGGGTCAGTAAGCCAAGAACGGAACACAGGATCTTCATTTTCACAGTATCTGGAGCTTCTGGCCCAGGTGGTCCCCAAAGCACCCACTGAGGATTGCCAGTCTAGGCAGAGGCGGTGATGCAGCCAGCTGAGCCAGATCTTGACAATGGGACAAACGTTTGTGTTAAGTCAGCAGCTCAGGCCACGCATCTGCTCTTGATCAGGGAAGGAGTAACATAAACAGAGCAACCTTCTGGAATTTTCTTCACTGTCTTTGGAGCAGAAGACGTTCTTTACTGCTTCTGGCTGTTGCTTGGATCACTGCCTCATCCTGTGAGGCTCAGGTGACAGGAGGTATAGGCTCCCCTTTCCAGTCCCTCCTGCAGCACCTGGGTGTAACCTGGGTCGCACCTCCAGACACTTCCCTGGGCACAGCCTCTGGGGGAAGCCAGGTCCTGGTCTCTCCGTTTGTCCTTTTGACGTTATTAAAAGCCCTGGAAACTCAGGCAAGCTTTTTTGTATGTAAATTAATTACCACTGTGAAGATACAGAACCAGAGAAGTGTGGGACCTCGGTGGGGGAGGGACTCTCCTGTTCCCTTTTCAACTCTGTTCTCTGAGATGGCTCAGGGGCTTTGACAGAGTGTCCAGTCCTCTCTCCAACTACCAGCTCCTCTTCTTGCCTTTAACGCAGCTGTCCTGCCTTTACTGGTTATATGTGGATGAGGTGGCAGGCAAGGGCTCAAGTGTGGGAGAAGGAGACTGTGCTGCATATTGCCTTTGCTGAGGGTGATTCAGGAGGTTTTACTTGAGGTTTATGTGAGGGTCAGGCTCTGGGAGCAGCTCCGCAGAGGTGGGGGAGGGAGTGGGTGTCATTTCCCTAACTGAAGCTCCACTCAGGAATAACTGCTCCTCCTTCCCCATTGTATCTAATTGATGTCTCTCAACCAAGCTACTGTTACACCCAGGGAAGCTGTGAGCACACACAACCCCCACCCAAGTCTGTAAATTGGCTGTACCCTGGGGAGGACCGCTTTCAGACTCTGAATCAGAGATGTCACTCAGCACATCAGAATCTCTATCTAAAGGAACGTCATCTCTTCCCATTTCTCAGTCTCACCAAGTGTTTCTCACCCATTGCCTCCTGTGATCCTCAGGGTTCTGTGAAGTGGTGTTAGTGTCCCCACTGGTAGACAAGCAGACTATGGCACAGAGATGGAAGTGCCATCCCAGCCAGGCCACATGAAGGGTGTTGTCGGGTAGGGCTAGGGCCCTGTGTTTCTGATCGGTGCAGAGACAGTGCCACTCTGGGGTAAACCAAGAGATGAGGAAGTGCCGCTGGAACCTGGGGTCCCTGCCAAACCTCTTTGAGGAAGTCAGGGAAAGCTCCACAATGGAGGTAGCTGTTAACCTACATCTGAAGGATGGATGTGTTTCCCGGGGTAAAAAGGAGGTGGAAGGGAATGCTAGGTAGAGGACTTGACATGGAGTTCAGGAAACCCTAAGGGTTCCAATGAGAAAGGAGGGGAGAGGCCAGTGCTGGGGTAGGAGAGGTGGTCTTCTTAGAGACCTGTTTTTCTCTGGCTCAGAGATGGTACTCTTTCCAGGACACTGAGTATTTGATGAAGGAGTCTGGGTCCTGCTCCTGGCAAAGTTGCACTCAAGATCAAGGGTCAAACTCAAATATTTTCAGAATCAAGGAAGCAAAAATTTGTGACAGTCTGGTAAAAGAAAAATCAAGCTAAAATGTAATTTAACTCCATTTTCAGTGGAAGAATCCAAGACTCAGAGAAGAGAAACAGTTCATCCAGGGACACAACCACTACGGGCAGAACTGGATGCAGTGGGTGCACACTGGCATACTCCTTCTGGAGTGATCAAACTGAAAATTTAAAATAACTATGACTAATATGCTGAGAGCTATAGTGGAAAAGTGGGAAGTAGGTAATATGTAAGATTAGACGGATAATGTAACTGGAAAGATGAAAACTTTAAGAAAGTTATGAAAATAGTAGAAAATAGACATAGCAGAAATAAAAAACATTATAATAGCAATGAATGTCTTTGATGGGCTCATTGGTAGACTGGCTACAATTGAGGAAAATAATCAGTAAGCTTATGTCCATAGAAACTTTCTAAATAGAAAAGCAAAGAGAAAAAAACAAGAACAGAATATACAAGACAATTACAAAAGGTGTAACGTACATATAACATGAATATCAGAGGAAAAGAAAGAAAGAAGCAGAGGAAATATTTGAAGAAAATAATTGCTGAGAATTTTCCAAAATTAACAACAGATACTAAACCACAGATCCAGAAATATCAGAGAACACCAAGCAGAACAAATGCCCAAAGAACCACATTTAGGCATAGATTATATTCAAATTTCAGAAATTCAAACACAGAGAAAATCTTGAAAGAAGCCAGAGGTGGAGAAAACTGCCTCACCCTATCTATAGAGGCACAACAATAAGGATTTTATTGGATTTCTCTTCAGAGACCATGCAAGCAAGAATAGTGGGGTGTTTATAGTGTTTAAAGACAAAACTCACCAAACTAGAATTCTGTATTCAGTGAAATTATTCTTCAAAAGTGAAGAAGAAATAAAGACAAAAACTGAGGGAATTTGTTGCTAGTTAGACCTGTCTTGGGAGAAATGTCACAAGAAGTTCTTCAGAAAGAAGGAAAATGGTGTAGATCAGAAACTTAGACCTACATAAAGAATAAGAATGTTAGAGAGGGAATAAATGAAGATAAAATAAAATCTTTTATTTTTCTTATTTTTTTCATTTTTTATAAATTTATTTTTTATCAAGGTGTAATTGACACACAACATGTTTTTCTTATTCTGAATTGACCTAACTGATTACTGTTTGTTCAAAATAATTATTATGGTAATGTATTAGGTGATTATCTATAAGAGAAATAAATAATAGCAATGTAATAGGCAGAAGAGGAAATTGGGTGTACTCTGTTATAAGGTACCTGCAAGACCTGTGAAGCAATATAGTATTATCTGAATGTGGACTTAGATTACTTGCAAATGTATATTACAAATTCTAGGGCAACCACCAAAGACACTTAACAAAACAGTATAATTGATATGTTAAGAGGGAAAACAGAACCATGTAAAATGCTCAGTTAAAACCAGAGAAGACAGAAAAAAGAGTGAAAGATGAAAAAACTCACAAAAAGAGCTATGAATAGAAAACAGCTATGAATATGGTTGATATCAACCCAACTATATTAATAGTCACTTTTAGTGTGAATGGTCTAAATATACCAATTAAAAGAGATTGTCAGAGTGAGTTAAAAAATAGGGCTCATCTGTAGGCTTTCTGCAAAAACTTGCTTTTATTTCATTTAAAAAACATCTTTTTTAGTTTTATTATGGTATAATTGACAAAATTGTGTCTATTTAAGATATACAATATGATGGTTTCATATAAATACACATTGTTAAATGATCACCTCAGTTAAGCTGATCAGCATTCATTACCTCAAATAGTTATAATTTTTTTCCCCCTTTCCTTCCCCCACCCGCTACCCCTGCAACCACCTGTTTAAAGAAATCACATTTTAAACATAAAAACACAAATAGATAAAAAGTAAAAAGATGGAGAAGAGTATACCACACTAACACACACACACAATTAGAGATTTTAATTAATTAACTAACTGATTATTAATTTCAGACAGATAAAGCAAGACTTCAGAGCAAGAAAAGTGATCAGAGACAATGAGTGGCATTACATAATGGAAAGGGGTCAGTTCTTCAGGAAGACAACAATGCTTCTGTGTATGCTCCTAGTTACAGTGTATCAAAATGCGTGAGGCAAAACCTGATCGAACTGCACGGAGAAATAGATGAATTCACTATTAATGTTTGGAGAAGGAAATGGCAACTCACTCCAGTATTTTTGCCTGGAGAATCCCATGGACAGAGGAGCCTGGTGGACTGTGGTCCATGGGGTTGCAGAGTGGGACATGACTGAGCAACTAGCACTATTAAAGTTGGAGACTTCAACACCTCTCTATCAGAAATGGACAGATACAATGGGCAGAAGATCAATAAGGACATAGTTGAATTGAACAGGTCATCAATCAATTGGATCTAACTGACTTTTCCAGACTCCTTTAGCCAACTACAGCAGAAAACACGTTCCTCTTAAGCTCATTCAGTGCATTCATCAAGATAGACTATACTCTGGGTCATAAAACATGTCAACCAATTTTAAAAGAGTAGAAATCATACAGTGTATGCTCTCAGACCACACTGGAAATAAAGTAGAAATCAATAATAGAAAGACGGCTGGAAAATCCCAACATTTTCACAGATCAAGTAACACACTTCTAAATAATATGTGGGTCAAAGAAGCTATATCAAGAGAATGTAAAAAATATTTTGAACTAAATGAAAATGAAAAGACAACTTATAAAAACTTTTCATTTTGAAATGCAGCAAAAGCAGTGCTTAGAGGGTAATTTTTATCTTTGAATATGTGTATCAGAAAAGGAGCATCTAAAATTAATAATCTAAGTTTGCATTTTAGGAAATTCAATCATTAGCATAGTACTTGGTACAGATTGTTCATAAATGGGAGTTCTTGTACTATTAGCTATTATTTCTGCTAATGTCTGGATGGGTGCATAAAAACAGTCTTCCTTTCCAGACACCCAAACCACAGTTTCTGGAGCTCAGCAAACCCTTGATCTCTGTCCTAACCCACTGTCTCCCATCCCTTTTACTCTAGCCCCATGGAGCTTGTGATGGAGCAAAAGTTCAGGATGAGTTAGCCTGGGTGCAGTGTACACAGGTAGGTCCTGGGGTTCTGATGGGAAATTCTGAGCAGACCTGCTATGCTCTGGGAGGTTGGTGGGTAGAACACAGCCAGGGTTCCTTGCTGGAGGCACCAGCCCAGCTCTGAGCCTCACGGAAGATCCTGTTCTTTTGCTCAGATCCATATTTGTCATGGGTCTTCCTCCTCCTCTGTGGCTCTGTGCCAGGCTAGTGATTTGAGTCTGCCCCTTGGCTTCCCATGCTCAATGCTCCAGCCTACTAGGCTGCCCACTGACACAGGGGAACAATAATCTGAGCTTCTACTTTAGGAAACTAAATCACTAGCTCCCGGCTTGATCGCAAATAGTGGTTCTTTTATTAGAAGCTAGTATTCCTCAATGCCTGGATGGGTGAACAGAGCAATTTTCCTTTCTGGAGACCCAAAACCTTACAAATGACTTAAGCTAGATTTGACTTGGGTGAGCAGCGCTTGGGCTTAACCAAAAGGCATTTTTGGTTAAGACATTGGAAGATTCCCTATAGCCTTTCTGGTGGTGGTGAGTGACACGGGAGATGCTGGGATGTGACTGGGCTGCTGCGAATGGTTGAAAACACTGCTGTCTTTGACAGTAAACAGGACTGATCCAGAGTTGGTCCCCGGGATCTGGGCTCTGTGTCCTGAGGCTTACCTCTTCTTTAAAAAATATTTGTTTATTTGACTGCACCGGGATCTTAGTTGCAGATGTGGGGTCTAATTCTCCGACCAGAGATTGAACCCGGGCCCCCTGCATTGGGAGCCTGGAGTCTTAGCCACTGGACCACCAGGGAAGTCCCCCTTCCTCATTTCTTAAACACAGCACAGATACAACCAGGGTCTACCCTGGGCCCCTGGCATACAAGTCATCAGTCAGGGAGGCTGCTACACCAAGGGAACATGAGGTCACAGGTCAAAATCTCTGGTCACCTGAGCAGGATACCACTCTGAAAGGAAGATAGGGAAGTGAACAGCTTGTAGTATCTGAAGCAGAATTTTTGACAATCATGGTCATTTTCATGCAAAAGAATACTGCATAGCAGTGAAAATCCACAATAGTAGACATCCTAACATGATGAAACTTAAAACTTTACTATTGATCTAAAGGAGGCAGATGGAACAGAGAGAACTATTTCCATTCATGTAAAATTCAGAAATTAGGCAAATTACAGTGTATACAGATAAATGCTTAAATGGTAAACTATAAAGAAAATAGAGAGCTTCAATCATGTAAGTTTGGCTGGTGGTTTTCATGAGAAGAGAGAAGAGAGGGTGGTGACCGGAGGACATGTTTTCTTTTTTGATCTAAGGAAGGTTATGGGTTGTAGAAATAAGTTACTGGGCTGTACATGCATTTTTGTTTGCTGTATATTTCTGTAAGTTTGAGCTATACAAAAAAATGTCAACAGCACATGGACCAAAATAACTACTCACATTTGCAAGAGTGTATTCATATAAACAGAAGAAATTGATGCTTTTTGTGAAGAATGGAATGGGGATGGAGATTAGAGGAAAATAAATACAACAAGAGCAGGACCTTGCAAGAAATTGGAGGTATTTGTGTTCCAGGAGCTTAAGATTATAAATAGCTCAGCCTCTGAAACTGAGGCTGAGAATTGAACAAAAGAAGAATTAACTCTAAATACTAAAAAACTAATCTTAAGTATTTTTGTCATGGTTCAAAATTTAAAAGCTACAGTTGGACTTTAAGAGGGAATTAAGTCTCAATTCCCCTGCCCAAAGTGTCTTGTGTATTCTTCTTGGGAGGCTTCTCAACAGGGATGAGAATGGACTAAATGAATAAATCAGGGAGGAGTGGGCCTGAGAAGGTGAATGTAACGTGAATAGGGATGCCCGTGTGCTGGGAGGCCCTGACTGGGGCTCAGCAGTAGGAAGGAGCCCAGGGACGCCAATGCCTGAACTAGCTCCCTCACTCCACGGGAGGAAGTCCCAAGGGGAGCAAGAGCTCCCAGTGAATCAGCAGGGCAGGTCCCCAGAAGCCCCCAGGCCTCAGCTTGGCTCCAGGCTCCTGCTTCCTGCTCTGGAACCAGCCTTTCTGCAGCAGGTTGGGACACAGTAGAGCCCAAGACCTGGCTGCCAAGAGACTTCCAAGAGACTGTTTAGCATGGAGGAAGGAGGAAGGTTATGGAAGACTTGGGGGAAGTCAGCTCAGGGTCCAAGAGGAGATTTTGCCCAAGTCCCTGCTTCCAGGCTCATCCCATGGTCATCACCACCACTGGACCTAGACGGTGGGCACGGCTGGCCCAGGCAACCCAGGGGCTGAGAAGGGAACTCAAGAGTGAGGAGGTGAAGCCAGGACTCGGGGTTCTGATCCTGACAGTCCCCTCAGCAGCAGGTGATAAGGCCGAGCCCATTGCCTTCTCTGTGTTTCCTCAACTGTCACTGTGGGTCATGACACCTGTCTCCCTCCCAGGATCCACTGAGGACCTCGTGTGAAGATGGCAGTGAGGTGACCTACTTCACTCCCCTGGACTGTGAGTCCCAGAAGGAAGGTCCTGAGATTTAGTTGAAGGATTAATAGAAAGTTTTGAATTAGGCTTTTCTGGGATCATATCCGGAATCTACTGTCTACTAGCTGTATAATCTTAAAATCTTTATAAACCTGATTTTCCACTTGTGCCTGGAGACTAAAGATCTAGCTCATAGCTGGTGAGGACTAAGCAGGCAGCAATGGCAGCAGGTATTTTGATGCCTGGCACATCTTTTGCTCTTAGCAAATCATGGTTATTACACTCAGATCAAATTTGTAGAAGGACTGATTCCCTGAGAATCAGACCAAGAAAATGGAGACCTTGCTGCCTTCAGAGTCCAAAATCCCACCTTTCTTAGGTCCAGAAACCCAGTTTTCTCTACTCTAATCCCTGTCCTGTTGCCACACACCCCACTGGCCCCAGATCAAGCAGGGGACAGAGAAGCCTCTAGGGGAAGATCCTGGGAGGTGCAATGTGTCTTGGGGTTCTGTTGGGAAAGGCAGAGCACACCCTCCTGGGTGTGGCCCACCCTCCTGAGTGGGGCAATGCTCCAAGAAGCAGAGAGCGAACAGAGCCGCAGGGCTCCCAGCCCCTGGAAGAGCCCGGCTGAGCCCTATAAAGGGACCAGTCTCTGTCCATCGCACACCTCACTCGTCCTCCTCCTTGGTGACATCTCCTCTGATCTGGTAAGTCTGCTCCGGCCTGTCTTCCTTTTCTAGGAGGAGCCGGGAAGCAGCTCTGGGAGGGGAAGCGGGAGCCTGTGGTCCAGTCCCGACTCTGCCCACAGGGCTGTGTGCCTTCACCCCTGTTGAGGCCCCATCTGTGTGGCAAGATGGCCAACACTCCCTGCTTCTCCACTGGCTCCTCGGTGATGCTCTGGTGGACACGTGGCCAGTGGGAGCTGAGGACCCTCCCCCTCCTCTTGCTTTCTTCCTTCTCTGGACTCACCTGCTTATCAGGTCAAAAGACCCAACGACCCCACCCTTGAGGAGAGCGGCAGCCCCAGCCAAAGCCTCAACCCCAGGCCTGGACCCCCGCTCACCATGACTCTGGTGAGACATCCTGCCCCCACCTGGGTGAAAGACTGATCAACCAGCGCTCCCCCCGCCCCCCAGCAGGAAAAGGCTCAGGGGCCGTCCACACACAGGGCTGGGCTCTGCTCTCGGCCACGCTGACAGAAGGCCTTGGGTGGGTCCTCTTGCGGACAGCACAGGGGGATCCTTCTCCTACATCAGAAGGCAGTGGGGTTTGTCTTAGATACTGGCTGACACAGGGTCATCTCCTGGCTGCTTAGGAAAGTCTGGGATGGGAGGGCTGCTCTGTCCAGTTTCTCTGGTTGGGGTCCAGGGCAGCCCAGACCTCTGACTGCTGGGGGAAGAACCTGCTTAGGGAAGTCAGACGTTCTATTTTAATGAGGCCAAGCCTTGGAGATGCAGATAGTGCCCAATAACAGAAAATCAGAAGGACCCCCATCTCCCATATTCCACCCAATAGCCTAGAACTGGGGCATCTATTTCTGTTCATTCCAAACCCCAGGCTGACTCTGGTCCCCAGTCCCTCTTTTTCTCTCAGCGATGGTCCAGGAAGACCCCTACCAGGGCTCAGGACAGGGCTGTGTTTCTGCCCATCTCATGCAGAGCTTGTTTATGGCCTTGGAGGTGGGGTGGCCTCTAGGGGGTCTTCCTGAAGCAGCCCAGGAGGCTCAGACCAGAGCAGAGATGACACTGTTCCGCCCCCGTGACTCTGACCCTGACGCTGAACCTGGATGAGATGGATTTGCTGCTGTTTGGGGTGTGGGGTCACCCAAAGGCTCTGGTTGCTGGGTCCCACCTCAGACTCAGTTTTCTCACTGGGGCTGACCCCCCGTCTCTGCTTCCACACGCTGTGGTCCTCACCACAGTGGAGTCTGCTGATCTCCTTCACCTACTCACACCCTGAGCTGTGGGGCCCCAGGTCCCACACTCGGTCGGTCACACCCTCCTGCTCCTCGGCCACTCCCCCCACCAAGTGGAGAAGCACAGTTTCTTCTGCTCCATCTGAGCCTCGCTTCACTGGCCGCTCGGTCCCCATCCAGGTGTCCTAACTTGGGGACCCGCCCCTGGGGGGAGGATACAAAGGGTCACTGACTCTTCTTCCGGCAGCTTATTTGAAGCCAAGATGAGTGGCTCTCAGCTTGAGCAGGCCATTACATCCTTGATCAAGCTGTTTCACACGTACTCGGGAAGCAATGACACCATCAAGAAGGAGCCCCTGCTGCAGCTGCTGAAGGAGAATTTCCCCAACTTCCTCAGTGCCTGTGTGAGTGGGGGATCTGGTCTCCCATGGTGACTGGGTCCTGGCATGACTGAGGATCCTTTCCTGGGTGGCTTTGGACCAGTCACTCTCATTCTCTGATCCTCACATTCTCATCTGCAAAAGTGCATCATAGAACTTCCTATCCTGTCCTATATCAGGGTGTAAAGAGATGATGTATGTGGCAAACTAGGAAAATGTGTGGATATAAGTAGTTGATGATAAGTTATCAAAAAGTGCTACAACTGGAGGGCAGTGGATGGGTCCCCTCTCACCTGTCTCATCTTCTGTATGAGACCCAAACTCTTCTGCTCAGATCTTGAGAGGCTCTTGAGGCTCTCCTCAGGATTCTTGAGATCAGAGGGAAGGTGACAGAAATTCCATAATTGGCAGAATTTTTTTAATAGAAACACAAAATTTTACTTATTTATCTAGAAATATATTTGATTTACAATGTTGTGTTAATTCATGTGTACAACATAGTGATTTGATATTTTTATAGATTATACTCCATCAAAGTTATTATAACACATTGGCCATAGTTTCTATGCTGTACTTTGCATTTTTTTATCTCTCTCTCTTTTTTATACCTAGTAGTTTGTACCTGTTAATCCCCTTCCCCTGTCTTGCCTCTCCCCCTATCCCTCTCACCTCTGGAACAACTTGGTTGTTTTCTGTATAAATGCATACTGACAGAATTTAACCCCTCCTTTTGCAATGCTGACCTGATTTGACTCGACAATTAGAATTTTCTGAATGAATTACAAGAAGAAGAGGTTACTAGGTAACAAAGAGGTTGGGTAAGTAAGAAAAGGGAACTCAGAGCATGTAGGATCCTGGAGCCCAAAGAGAAAATAGGAGAGGAGGGTTAGATTGAAGATGACAAGGATGGAGTTTATGTATTATTTATTTATTTAATTGAAGTATAGTCGATAATATAGTTATAATATGTATATAGTTATAATATAATATAGTTATAATATTGTGCTAGTTTCAGGTATGCCACACAGTGGTTCGGTTATATTTACACATGAGTAGGGCTTATTTGGGGCTTCCCTGGTGCCTCAACTGGTAAAGAATCCGTCTGTAATACAGAAGACCCCGGTTTGATTCCTGGGTCAGGAAGTTTCCCTGGAGAAGGGATAGATTACCCACTCCAGTATTCTTGCCTGGAGAATCTCCATGGACAGATGAGCCTGGTGGGCTACAGTTCACGGAGTCATAATGAGTCAGACAGACTGAGCACAACACAGAGTTTATTTGAGTCCCGGAGCAGAACTTAGGTAGGTGCAGCCTTATAGGGGGTTGAGGGGGTGGCCTGGGGCTGGAGACCACCCACCAGCACACCGATCAGGGCAACTCAGGGCAGAGCCTGCTCGCCATGTGACACTCCCATCCAAGTTCACACTTGGGGAGGGACTCTCTGTTGAACTGCAGGGCAATGTCAGTGTCCCCACCTCATCCCACACCTCCCCTCCTCAATGCCACACCAGATACCTTTGGGCTGCGCTGGGTCCTCTTTTCTCTGTCTCTGCCTCTTCCTCTTCTCCCAGCTCATCACTCTTGTGGGGCTGAAATTGCCTTGTTTTGTTGTTTTTTTCCCCACAGGAGAAAAGAGGCAGAGATTACTTGTCCAATATCTTTGATAAAAAAGATAAGAATAAGGACCATCAGATTGACTTTTCTGAGTTCCTGTCCTTGCTGGCGGACATAGCCACCGACTACCACAACCACAGCCACGGAGAGGAGCTCTGCTCTGGGGGAAATCAGTGAGCCCAGAGGTCTCCAGACAAACCTGAGAAACAATAAAGTGTCTTTTCTCACCAGAAACTTGTGTTGCTTCCTCCTTTTTTGTTGCTGCGTGTAGCTCAGACAGAATACGCAATGGTCAGTTACCTGCTTTGTAGATTCTCCAGTATATGAACAAATTCTTCCCAGCAAATCTCCTTCCCAGTGTACAGCGGTGATGAGACTTTTTGCAAAGAAAATCGACAAGTTTATTGTTTAAGAGGAAACATCTCCTGAGGAAATACACGTACAGGCAGATTCACAATCACTCTATGTGGTTTCAACACATGCCCACCTCCAAACACCCTCGTTTACACAGTCTCAACCATCTAAATGATGCAGTTGCTTCTGAAGACACTGGAATGTGGCCAGCGCTTTTTCCTGGGAGATCAGTCTCTTGCTCTGTACCCCCAGCCCTCATTGCCTGTAGGGATCCAGGGTCAGGGTGCCTCTCCAACCAGAGCTGGCAAGAGAGCTCCTCCTTCATCAATTAGGTTGTTCCTCAGCAGAAGAATTATCCTTGAATATTGACAGTTTTTATTGGCTGTTCCATGTACCTGTGATTAGAGAGAAGAAAAGAGTGTGAGGGTGTTACCATCCTGTGTTCTGTGCATTAAGGCTTCTGTGAAGTGGTTTTTGTCCTCAGAAAACTGAAACTCTTTAAGTCAATGGTCCCACAAAAAAACAGAGTGTTCCCCTGTTGGAAAGGCTGGACTATTTCATGTAAGAGCTCTCAGTTTCAATTTGACCAACAGTTACAAAATTCTTATTCAAAGAGGAGGAAGATTGCTGAGGAAAATACCTACTGTTATATGTAATAACTGATGCTGTCTTCTAAAATATCCTTTTGAATCAGGTCTGTGTTAATAATAGTTTTACCCTCAATATAGCCCCAGCCAAGGCATTGTATACGTAAGTGATAATGTACATTGTCAGATTTCTGTAACTGTATTCAACTAAATTAAAAATAAAAAAGTGAAGGAACACTCTTTTTTTTTTTTTTTGAAGGAACACTCTTATCCCAGATAAAGACAGGTGCGCTTACCTTCAGGGTACCCAGAGCCTGTTCTTCAGCCAAGGCGTGGGACAGCTTCTCCACCGGGTCTTCATGGGAGCTAGAGGGACATGGTATCAAGACACGGATGAGGCTGCTCAGGAATCACTTGGCATTTTTTTTTTTTTTTTTTTTTACCTGATGGGAACATGGGGTGGAATGTATGCTTAAGGGAGGTTAGTAACTACGGACTGAGCTGCCGTTGAATCATCCTCTACGCTGGAAGAAGGAGAGCAAAGGAGAGGAATAAGAAAGAAATGAAACAGATCTTCTGCATTTTAACTAATGAGAACCTAACCATTGGGGAAAAAACAAACACTAAAATGCATGCTGGCTTTCCATGACAGGGACCCTTGACCCTCCTGCCTGTTTTGAGCTTCTGCTAAATCATCTATGTCTTCTGGATTTCTTCCAATATCACTGCCTCCCTAGGATCCACAGCTGCAGTTATTGTGTTTACCAAGTCTTCTATGAGACTTTGTTTTTGATTAAAAGCAAACTCTTTTATTTTTTTCTCTTTATTTTAAAAAATTTCTTAATTTATTTTTATTTTTTTCCATTTATTTTTATTAGTTGGAGGCTAATTATTTTACAATATTGTTGTGGTTTTTGCTGTACATTGACATGAATCAGCCATGGATTTACATGTGTTCCTCTTCCCGATCCCCCCTCCCGCCTGCCTCCCCATCCCATCCCTCTGGGTCTTCCCAGTGCACCAGCCCTGAGCACTTGTCTCACGCATCCAACCTGGGCTGGTGATCTGTTTCACCCTTGATAGTATACTTGTTTCAATGCTATTCTCTCAGAACATCCCACGCTCGCCTTCTCCCACAGAGTCCCAAAGTCTGTTCTGTACATCTGTCTCCCTTTTTCTGTTTTGCATATAGGGTTATCGTTACCATCTTTCTAAATTCCATATATATTCATTAGTATACTGTGTTGGTCTTTATTTTTCTGGCTTACTTCACTCTGTATAATGGGCTCCAGTTTCATCCACCTCATTAGAACTGATTCAAATGAATTCTTTTTAATGGCTGAGTAATATTCCATAGTGTATGTGTACCACAACTTCCTTATCCATTCGTCTGCTGATGGGCATCTAGGTTGCTTCCATGTCCTGGCTATTATAAACAGTGCTGCGATGAACACTGGGGTACATGTGTCTCTTTCAGATCTGGTTTCCTCAGTGTGTATGCCCAGAAGTGGGATTGCTGGGTCATATGGCAGTTCTATTTCCAGTTTTTTAAGGAATCTCCACACTGTTCTCCATAGTGGCTGTACTAGTTTGCATTCCCACCAACAGTGTAAGAGGGTTCCCTTTTCTCCACACCCTCTCCAGCATTTATTGCTTGTAGACTTTTGGATAGCAGCCATCCTGACTGGAGTGTAATGATATCTCATTGAGGTTTTGATTGCATTTTCTTGATAATTAGTAATGTTGAGCATCTTTTCATGTGTTTGTTAGCCATCTGTATGTCTTCTTTGGAGAAATGTCTGTTTAGATCTTTGGCCCATTTTTTGATTGGGTCATTTATTTTTCTGGAATTGAGCTGCAGGAGTTGCTTGTATATTTTTGAGATTAATCCTTTGTCTGTTTCTTCATTTGCTATTATTTTCTCCCATTCTGAAGACTGTCTTTTCACCTTGCTTATAGTTTCCTTTGTTGTGCAAAAGCTTTTAAGTTTAATTAGGTCCCATTTATTTATTTTTGCTTTTATTTCCAATCCTCTGGGAGGTGGGTCATAGAGGATCCTGCTGTGATTCATGTCGGAGAGTGTTTTGCCTATGTTCTCCTCTAGGAGTTTTATAGTTTCTGGTCTTAAATTTAGATCTTTAATCCATGTTGAGTTTACCTTTGTGTATGGTGTTAGAAAGTGTTCTGGTTTCATTCTTTTACAAGTGGTTGACCAGTTTCCCCAGCACCACTTGTTAAAGAGGTTGTCTTTTTTCTATTGTATATTCTTGCCTCCTTTGTCGAAGATAAGGTGTCCATAGGTACGTGGATTTATCTCTGGGCTTTCTATTTTGTTCCATTGATCTATATTTCTGTCTTTGTGCCAGTACCATACTGTCTTGATGACTGTGGCTTTGTAGTAGAGCCTGAAGTCAGGCAGGTTGATTCCTCCAGTTCCATTCTTCTTTCTCAGGATTGTAAAAGAAACTCTTTTAGAGGACTGTATTCAATCCTACCTTTTCAAATAGCTATTATCAATCAAGTGATAATTTTCCCAGTCATTTTCCAAATAATGTGTGTATGTCCACTGAGTTAATGGCTGTTCACACTCACAGAAGTCTACATTATTTTTTTTCCATTTATTTTTATTAGTTGGAGGCTAATTACTTTACAATATTGTAGTGGTTTTTGCCATACATTGAAGAAGTCATACATTTAATCATACAAGTAGCTCCAGAATGAGAGCAATACCCCTTTTCCATTGGCAGCCATATTCTCCTGAAAGAAAAGGGGGAAATGAGAGAGTTAATTCTTGGGTAGGTTGATAAGGAGTCCAGGGCCCCAGAAAAGGAGGAAGGGGTCTGGAGCCCTCAAAAAGGAGAAAAGGACAAACTTTTTTCCTACATTTCTTTATTTAGTCACATAAAACTTTTTTTTTTTTTTTTTTAAGGCCAGAGCTAAAGATTACATGACAAAACAACTCATCTTGCTCAGTCAGGTCAGTCGCTCAGTCATGTCTGACTCTTTGTGATCCCACGGACTGTAGCACACCAGGCCTCCCTCCCTGTACATCACCAATTCCCAGAGCTTACTCAAACTCACGTTCATCAAGTCCGTGATGCCATCCAATCACCTTAACCTCTGTCATTCCCGTCTCCTCCTGCCTTCAATCTTTTCCAGCATCAAGGTCTTTCCCAATGAGTCAGTTCCTTGCATCAGGTGGCAAAGTATTGGAGTTCCCAGCTTCAGCATCAGTCCTTCAAATAAATATTCAGGACTGATTTCCTTTAGATTTGACTGGTTTGATCTTGCTGTCTATGGGATTCTCAAGAGTATTCTGCAACATCACAGTTCAAAACCATCAATTCTTTGGCTCTCAGCTTTATGGTCCAACCTCATATCCATACATGACTAGTGGAAAAAGCACAGCTTTGACTAGACAGACCTTAGTCGTCAGTAAAGTAACATCTCTGCTTTTTAATATGATGTCTAGGTTTGTCATAACTTTTCTCCATTAGCCTCTTAATCTTTATCAATTAGAGGGCAGACAGAATGAAAACCACAATCACAGAAAACTAATCAAACTGATCACAAGGATCACAGCCTTGACTAACTCAATGAAACTATGAGTCATTCCGGGTAGGGCCACCCAAGATGGACAGGTCATGGTGGAGAGTTCTGACAAAACATGGTCCACTGGAGAAGGGAATGGCAAACCAGTTCAGTATTCTTGCCTTGAGAACCGCATGAACAGTATGAAAATCCAAAAAGATATGACACTGAAAGATGAACTCCCCAGGTCAGTAGGTGCCCAATATACTACTGCGGAAGAGCAGAGAAATTGCTCCAGAAAGAATGAAGAGGCTAAAAAAAAAAAAAAAAAAAGAATGAAGAGGCTGAGCCAAAGTGAAAACAACGCCCAGTTGTGGATTTGACTGGTGATGGAAGTAAACTGTGATGCTGTAAAGAATGATATTGCTTAGGAACCTGGAATGTTAGGTCCACGAATCAAGGTAAATTGGAAGTGGTCAAACAGGAGATGGCAAGAGTGAACATCAACATTTTAGAAATCAGTGAACTAAAACGGACTGGAATAGGCGAATTTAACTCAGATGACCATTATATCTACAACTGTGGGCAAGAATCCCTTAGAAGAAATGGAGTAGCCCTCATAGTCAACAAAAGAGTCTGAAATGCAGTACTTGGTTGCAGTCTCAAAAGTGATAGAATGATCTCTGTTCAGTTTCCAAGGCAAACCATTCAATATCACAGTAATCCAAGTCTATGCCCCAACCACTAATGCCAAAGAAGCTGAAGTTGAATGGGTCTATGAAGACCTACAAGACTGTTTAGAACTAACACTCAAAAAAGTTGTCCTTTTCATCACAGGGGACTAGAATGCAAAAGTAAGAAGTCAAGAGATACCTGGAGTAACAGGCAAATTGGGCCTTGGAGTACCAAATGAAGCAGGGCAAAGGCTAACAGAGTTTTGCCAAGAGAATGCACTGGTCATAGCAAACACGCTCTTCCAACAACACAAGAGCAATTCTACACCTGGACACCACCAGATAATCAGTTCTGAAATCTGATTATATTCTTTGCAGCCAAAGATGAAGAAACTCTGTACCGTCAGCAAAAACAAAACCAGGAGCTGACTATGGCTCAGATCATGAACTCCGTATTGCCAAATTCAGACTTAAATTGAAGAAAGTAGGGAAAACCATTAGACTATTCAGGTATGACATAAATCAAATCCCTTACAATTATACAGCAAAAGTGACAAATAGATTCAAGGGACTTCATCTGATAGACGGAGTGCCTGAAGAACTATGGAAGGAGATTTGTAACATTTGTACAGGAGGCAGTGATCAAAACCATCCCAAGGAAAAGAAGCACAAAAAGGCAAAATGGTCATCTTATAAAAGAGGCCTTATAAATATAGCTCAGAAAAGAAGAGAAATGAAAGGCAAAGGAGAAAAGGAAAAATATACTCATCAAAATGCAGAGTTCCAAAGAATAGCGAGGAGAGATAAGAAAGCCTTCCTCAGCGATCAATGCAAAGAAATAGAGGAAAACAATAGACTGGGAAAGACTAGAGATCTCTTCAAGAAAATTAGAGATACCAAGGGAACATTTCATGCAAAGATGGGCACAATAAAGGACAGAAATGGTATGGACCTAACAGAAGCAGAAAATATTAAGAGGTAGCAATGATACACAGAAGAACTATACAAAAAAAGATCTTCATGACGCAGATAACTATGATCATGTGATCACTCACCTAGAGACAGACATCCTGGAGTGTGAAGGAAAGTGGGCCTTAGGAAGCATCACTATAAACAAAGCTAGTGGTGATGGAATAGTTCAATTCCAGTTGAGCTATTTCAAATCCTGAAAGATGATGACTGGTTTGATCTTGCTGTCTAATGGATTCTCAAGAGTTTTCTGCAACATCACAGTTCAAAACCATCAATTCTTCAGTGCTCAGCTTTCTTTATGGTCCAACCCTCACATTCATACATGACTACTGGAAAAAGCATAGCTTTGACTAGACAGACCTTAGTCAGTAAAGTAACATCTCTGCTTTTTAATATGCTATCTAGGTTTGTCACAACTTTTCTCCATTAGCCTCTTATCCTTATCTGTTAGAGGGCAGACAGAATGAAAACCACAATCACAGTAGTCACTTATGGATGTGAGAGTTGGACTATAAAGAAAGCTGAGCACTGAAGAATTGATACTTTTGAACTTTGTTGTTGGAGAAGACTCTTGAGAGTCCCTTGGACTGCAAGGAGATCCTAATAGTCAATCCTAAAGGAGAGCAGTCCTGAATATTCATCGGAAGGACTGATGCTGAAGCTGAAACTCCAATACTTTGGCCACCTGATGTGAAGAAAAGATTCACTGGAAAAGACCCTGATGCTGGGATAAAACTGAAGGCAGGAGGAGAAGGGGATGGCAGAGGATGAGATGGTTGAATGGCATCACTGACTTGATGGACATGAGTTTGAGCAAGCTCCAGGAGTTGGTGACGGACACGGAAGCCTGGCATGCTGCAGTCCATGGGGTCGCAAATAGTTGGACATGACTGAGTGACTAAACTGAACTGAACTTCCAAAGAGCAAGTATCTTTTAATTTCATGGCCGCAGTCATCATCTGCAGTGATTTTGGCGCCCAAGAAAATAGTCTGTTTCCATTGATTTCCCATCTATTGACTCTGATGGGACTGGATGCCATGACCTTAGTTTTTTGAATGTTGAGTTTTAAGCCAACTTTTTCACTCTCTTTCACTTTCATCAAGAGGCTCTTTAGTTCCTCTTCACTTTCTACCATAAAGTTGGTGTCATTTGTGTATTTGAGGTTATTGATATTTCACCTGGCAATCTTGATTCCAGCTGTGGTTCATTCAGCCCAACATTTTGCATGATGTATTCGGCATATAAGTTAAATCAGCAGGGTGACAATATACAGCCTTGATGTACTCCTTTCCCAGTTTGGAACCAGTCTGTTGCTCCATGTCTGGTTCTAACTGTTGCTTCTTGACCTGCATACAGGTTTCTCAGAAGGCAGGTAAGGTCGTCTGGTATTCCCATCTCTCTAAGAATTTTCCTGTTTGTTGTGATCCACTCAATCAAAGGCTTTATCATGGTCAATGAAGCAGAAGTAGTTGCTTTTCTGGAATTCTCTTGCTTTTTCGATGATCCAACAAACGTTGGCAATTTGCTTTCTTGTTCCTCTGGCTTTTCTAAATCCAGTTTGAGCATCTGGAAGTTCTCAGTTCACATACGGTTGAAGCCTAGCTTGGAGAATTTTGAGCATTACTTTACTAGCATGTGAGATATGTGCAATTGTGAGGTATTTTAAACATTCTTTGGCATTGCCTTTCATTGGGATTGGAATGAAAACTGACATTTTCCGGTCCTGTGGCCACTGCTGACTTTTCCAAATTTGCAGGCATATTGAGTGCAGCACTTTCACCACATCATCGTTCAGGATTTGAAATAGCTCAACTGGAATTCCATCACCTCCACTAGCTTTGTTTATAGTGATGCTTCCTAAGGCCCACCTGACTTTGCACTCTAGGATGCCTGGCTCTATGTGAATGATCACACCATTGTGGTCATCTGGGTCATGAAGATCTTTTTTATATAGTTCTTCTGTGTATTCTAGCCACCTCTTCTTAATATCTTCTGCTTCTGTTGGGTCCATACCATTTCTGTCCTTTATTGTGCCCATCTTTGCATGAAATCTTCCTTTAGTATCTCTAATTTTCTTGAAGAGATCTCTAGTCTTTCCCAGTCTATTGTTTTCCCCTATTTCTTTGCATTAATTAAGTATATACTGCCTTGCTTTGCATTGGAAAAGTATATAATACCTTGCTTTGCATTGAAAATGTATGTAACACCTTGTTAAAAACTAGCAAGAAGGCATTCTTTCTACCCTGTTCTGATGCCTATGTCAGAAGCTTTCTCTGTCTCTTTTATAGTTTAATAAAACTCCATTACACAGAGCTCCTAGTGGTCAAGCCTGGTCTCTGACCCTGGATCGAAATCCTCTCCTCCAGAGGTCATGAATCCCAGCGTAGCACATGTCTCGCAGCCATAACCTATAGTCCCCAGGTCGCATCCTGACCCTAAAACTCCTCTTTTCTTTCCCACAGCCACTTCACATGGCCAATGCCCTCGGACACCAGAAAACTGCATGGCAGATAATGAAGATTCGGAGAAGGAGAGCAAGAACATGAAGGTCATTTATTTCCTCGTCCATATTTAAAAAAAATTTTCTTTTCCTGATCCATAGACTCTTTCTTGTAAACCTTTCCCATCTCCTCTTTCCATCTTTTTATGATTATCCTTCTGGAGGACCTTCTCTCTCATAGGCACTTGGGATCCTGGGAGCTTATATAAAATCTATGAAATCTGTCTGCCGCCCTCTTCCCCCACTTTCTTAGCATCGCCTTGGCTCCTGACCTCAGGTCTGCACCATTGAACCTGACTTTTTCGCCATGAGTGACTTGAGCAGGAGTTGAGGCTGAAGTCAGTAGGTCTGGACCCATGCAGCTGAAGGGCCCCCATGAAGTTTGCACCGCCCTGGTCTATGCCATACGGATGCTTTCCTGCCCTGGAAGGCCTTGGACCTGCCTGCCTGATCTCTTCCTTCCAGTTGTCAAAACACTCTCTGCTCATGTCTTTGAGGAATGTTTTTGAGGATGTCAATGGTGATGATAAAGAAAAGGATCGGAAAGAGCAAGTGTGAACATGAGGCCTGGGATGAAAAGGTGAGGCAGACGAGGGCATGTGTCTCCATCACGTCCCCAACTCTCTTGTTGGTGTTTCAGAAACATTGGCAAAAACACTGGGGGCAGCTGTTGAATATGACCACAAAAGTGGAGACCGGAGGGTGGTAATAATCTATGCAGATTTGAGGATGCCCTGAGCATGTCTCCCCAGAGCACAGGTCCCCATCCACAGATGCCCCCGAGATTGTTGGGCTGGGTCCTCCGGCAGCTCTATGTTCACAGGGAGGTGGGAGGGGCACTGTGGGGCCACCGTGTGTGTGAGTCCAGGAGCTGCTGTTCCAGAATGTTCTCTTTGAAGATCCCCACTGGCGGGTTCCTCATCTCCCTCTGCAGGACACAGCTCTGCTCTCCCAACCCCCTAAAGGCATCAGGAAGCATTCCTAGTTCAAAAGCAGTTGTAGTGAGAGGTTGGGATGGACCCACCCTCTCTAGTCCTAGGCTTCTGGGAATAGAGTAGAGGAGACACAGGTGCCAAAAGCTCATGCAGGCAGGGAGTCACCTTGCAGCTCTGCATCCTTGTGGGTGCTCCTTGGTCCTGAGGGTCCCAGCCAGCCTGAGAAGGAACTGAGCCTGGGGTCCCTCAGCCTCTGGAGCCCTGGGGGCCCTGGGTCACCTCGGGGCACCATTTCTCAATTGGAGTTGGAGGTTCCGTAGATTCTTCTGTGTATGTGTCCAACTCCAGCTAAAGAAACACCAGAAAGCAGCTCAGTGCCGTGTGTACTCGGAATGAGTGGCAGGATTCAAGTCACTCGTGTTCCTTTTATTTTTTATTCCAATTCTTTCTGTTTTTTCTTTGTAAACCCAGACATGCTTCTGCTCATTTTAATTAGATAAAATTAGCAAGGAGATTAAGGTAAAAGGAGAAATGAAAAATATTTAAATGTTTGGTAGAATTTACAAAAGCGAATTGAACAATGACGTACAAGAAGGAATGCAGAGAAACAGACACATTTGAAACGTTCCTCGGATTTCATATGACTTAAACCAGTCTCCAGACGAGGGGAACTTGCCATCTTGAATTGTAGATTTGGAGGATGTGGAAGAACATTCTCCAGAAACAACTTCCTTCTCCTTCTCTTCAGATGTCACCAAGAATAATGAATCAGTCAGTATCATTCTCGAATGGCCCACACTGCATCCAATTCAAACCACTCACCTGTTTCCTGTCTGAATTTATTTGCAAGCTCTCTGGAAATTTTTCCCCTTTTCATTTTATTTTTCTCCTTACTCTCTCTCCCCATTGAGCCAACAGGCCAATGGGGCCAATCAGAAAACCAGACCAACAACATGCTCCAGCCCCTGTGGATTTTCCAGGGGCAAAGACTTCCCAGTTTCTTGTTTGCATGTTACGAACAAGTGGTTACTTGATAACACAGACATACATAGGTGTGCTCTTGCATTCCCCGCCCCCCCCCCCCAATTTTTGGTTTCTTTTTCCTTTTTGCAGAAAATGCAAACAAAAGAAAAACAAGGTTTTCAATTGAAGGTACATCTCTTCTTCAACATGAAGACATTAATTGAATTGATTGGATCCCCCATGCAGTGGTCAGCAAGGTCCTTTGGCAACTGACGGAACATCTTGAGTCTCAGGAGCTGAGGTTTGTTTGAAGAAACTTCCCTATACAAGTCATGAGCAAAGGGAGATAGATGTGTGGGGAGGGAGAGGGCTCCTGGGGAGCAGGATGAAAGGAGAAAAGAAAAGAACTGTCATTGGTGAGGAAGAAAACGAGAAACTGCTTCTGTATCTTCCCCCGACCTCCTTCCCTTTCTTCTTGCTGAAGGATGATTCCAGCCCACCCGGGGTGTGAGCTGAGTTCACTCTTGGGGTCTTTGATGCATACTGTTTTGTCTTCACTTCCACTGAATATCACCTTTGTGTATTTTTATCATTACATATTTGGTTCCCACAGCATCTTTTTTTTTTTTTTAAATTTTTTATTAGTTGGAGGCTAATTACTTCACAACATTTCAGTGGGTTTTGTCATACATTGATATGAATCAGCCATAGATTTATATGTATTCCCCATCCCGATTCCCCCTCCCACCTCCCTCTCCACCCGATTCCTCTGGGTCTTCCCAGTGCACCAGGCCCGAGCACTTGTCTCATGCATCCCACCTGGGCTGGGGATCTGTTTCACCATAGATGGTATACATGCTGTTCTTTTGAAATATCCCACCCTCACATTCTCCCACAGAGTTCAATAGTCTGTTCTGTATTTCTGCGTCTCTTTTTCTGTTTTGCATATAGGGTTATCATTACCATCTTTCTAAATTCCATATATATGCATTAGTATGCTCCCACAGCATCTTAATTGTGCATCAGTCACTGAGAAATGAAGGTTGCCTATTAGGAATAGGTCCAGCTTATTCTTCATTATGAGAATGCATTTCTTAGGTGAGAAGCCAGTCTCTCCAGAACATTCCACAGTGGTCAACCTCTGGTTCCCCCTTGAGCCTGGTCCTTTTCCTTCCTCTCCTCCCCACAGAAAACAAGAGTTGTCATGCCATTGCCATTGGTGATTGACTCATCTGCACCCTCATAGACAGAATGCTGTTCAGAATCGCCTTCTGATGACCTGCCAAGGTGACCCCTATTCTCAGGAGGTCTTCTGATGTCATCTGGGTGACTAGCTGGAGGGACGTGAAGCCAGCAGTGAGCAAGCTGTCCCTGTAGTGGACCATCTTGATGGCGCTGAGCCAGTCACCCACGGTGGTGAAGGCCGTGAAGTCTGGGATGGAGCAGAGGAGCAGGGGCTGGGAAGGCACCGTGGTGATGGTAGCCACAGTCTTGAGACTTGCCAGGTTCCGGATCATCTTTTCCAGGGTATTGACACTCTCTGCAAAGCAGAGCTGGCTGTTATGGTCCTTCTGCCAATAGTTCAGCATGAGCTGGTGTAGAGCAGCCGGGCAGTCCGTGGGAGGGGACAGCCGGTAGTCCTGCTCAATGGCATTGACAACATCTTGGTTGAACGTGTCCCAGTAGGGTCTCTTTCCAAATGACGTGACTTCCCACATGACAATCCAGTAGCTCCAGAGGACTGGCAGACGTGAACTTAGAGTTGGCCATGGCCTCCAGAGCCATCCATCTCACGGGGATGCTGCCTCCCAAGGAGTTGGTGTGGGTGGGATGTGAGGTGTCATCCTGAAGGTAGTGGGAAAGGCCAAAGTCGGACACCTTGCACACCAAGTGACTTTTGATCAGAATGTTCCTTGCAGCCAGGTCCGGATGCATGTAGTTCATCTCCACCAGGTACTTCATGCCCACGGCGATGCATCCCTGCCAGCTGGATCACCATGAACTGTCCGTAATTTGCCTGAGGAAAGAATCCAAAGCACCAATCTCTGTGAACTCCGTGATGATCATGACCGGCCGGCTCTTGGTGACCACACCTTCCAGATGAATGATGTTGGGATGGTCAAACTGCCCCATGATGCTCGCCTCGCTTGGAAAGTCCCAGAGCTGCTTCTTCGAGTACCCAGCCTTCAGCATCTTGATGGCCACGTAGATTTCCCTCTTGCCCGGAAATTTCCAGCACCCCTTGTGCACCTCTCCAAACTCTCCTGCTCTGATGACCTCTTTGCTGTACACAGCTTCTTTGCTGTAAGCATGTTTCCTGCTGCAGACAATGGAGATGGCCACCACGGACACCACCCCAGCTGCCACCGAATACCATGCCAGGCTGCAGGCCATCGATCCATACAGTGTTGGTCTGGCTCCTGGCCATGAAGGAGTTGAACTTATTGTGTTCCTTCTCATAGTACCGGATCTCATAGTCCAGGATAATGCCATTGGGCTGCTCCAGCTGTGGCCATGACAACATGGTGCTCCTCATGGTGGCACTGACCTGGTGCATGATGGAAACAGTGGAAGGGGTGAAGCCTTGGACTTCGTCTCCATCGTCTTCTCAGTCTGCGTCTTGCCCTCCTGTGGGTAACATTCAAGGTCCACCTGAGCAACACACACTACCCCCAAACCCACAATTCTTCTATTTTTTATTCCAATTCTGTCATTAATAACATATAACTTGTTTTATTACAGTTTAAAAACAGCGTCTTCTGTAAACTTTAATGTTGCAGTACACTAAACATACACAATATATATTTTTATTAAAATAGCAATTAATACTTTAAAATCATAAACATCAGAAGAGTTTGGCTGGGGGTTAGAAAGGATTATTAGGGGAAATAGAGACTACTGGTGTCTGTCCATTTCTGATACACAGGTCTCAGGAGCAGTTGTACTGAGTGTAGGATGGGTGGGCAGTTTCCCCCACTCCCCGTGGCATCTGACTTCCTGCTCCTCTCAGGGCCCCAGGGGAGGGGGGACTTGGCCCTTTAGTCCAAGATCCCAGAGTCCCCATTCCTCTGCCTCAGTCTCACTGTCCAGGGCAACTGTCAGTTGAAGACTGCTGGCCAGATACCCAGGAGGAATTACTCCTGTGGGACCTTTCTAGACACTCCCTACTAACAGACAACTCCCTCAGCAAAGAGCAGCAAACAGACCCAGTGCCTTGTGGACTGACCGTCGGGGACATCAGGGCCCAAGGTCATGTCTAGATCCCGAGGTTGTTCTTGGGTCCTGCACAGCCTCTCCAGAAAACCCTCTTCTGTCTGACTCTGCACCTCCCTACGGACTCCATAACCTGTGTTTGTGTTGCAGGCTCTGGTCTCAATCCTGGACTCCAGGCTGGGCCTTTCTAGAGGATGGAGCCCACACGCCATCAGGAGCCTTATCTGGACCAACACTGAGAGAGGGCTCACTGCTCATCTCCTGAGGCCTGTATTCAGTACAAGCTCAGTTGTTTGGTCGTATAGATTTAGTTTTAGTTTGATCTACAGTTTTTTCTATTATGTGTGTTTATCTTCTATATGTTCAGTTATGTATGTTTGTTCTATATTTAAAGTTTCTTTTATTAAAATTTATTTATCCATCTAGTTGCCTTTAAAATAATTTTCCATAAAATCAAACACACATAGAAAGCACTCTGAGAAGAGGTAGGACTCAGTGGATAATTATAAAGCAGTCACCCTAGTGTCCACTGCCTCTCTCATGGAATGCTCATTCAGTCTCATTTGAGTAAGGAACTGTAAATTTAGTATTTACCATCTGTCCTTGTGTCTGTCTTTCAAAGGATTCTGTTTTCTGAAGTCTCTTTTTCCCATTAGTCAAGGTAACGTTATTACCTTAGATCTTTCATGATGACTTGGATGTATGGACTTTTGATACCCAATCAGTTTGTCTGGAAAAGAATTCATGAATCATCACGTCTCTCCTTGAGCATCTTAACTGTGTTGCCCTGTTTACTTCCAACACAGGGTATTTCTCTCCATAAAGGTTGATAAAACTCTAATTTCTGTTTCTTTATATGTCACTTGTTCTTTTATTCTAGATATCCAGAGGCCTTTTGTTTTTCTTTAAAGCCCAATAATATTTCCAGAACATCATTTGCTATTAGTCATTGCAAGTTAATTCTCACAGTTCTGTTTAATAAAGTTTCAAACTTTTTTTTACTTTCAGAATAATTTGCATGATAATGTTTAGTATTTGCTTTCCATCTTGGCTTTGATTTTTTTCCAAATTTTTCTAATCATTCATATATCAGATCTATCTTCCACTTGTGACACATTCATCAAATAAGTTGTAATTTTTTTGCTGTATTTATTTTCCAGAAATATATTTATTCAGTAGGGTTTAAGAATTTCCTTCATCCCCTCTACTTTCTTATAATACATTTTTATTGTATTTCTCTTAATTTAAAATTTATCTACAATGATATTTTCAATGTTTTATTAATCTTTGGAGCAATGTGCATTCATTTCTGAGTTGTTTAATGCTGATCTATGATGTACTTTCCTATTTTGAATCTTTTCTTCAAAATTTCAGTCTTTATTATTAAACATGTCATTATTCATGAAAAGAGAATCATTGCACCCATGGAGAATTTAGTAGAGATTTGTGTAGGACTTGCTTATTTCCTAGTTCTTTGTACTTTTTTTAAAAATTGAAGTGTAATTCACTTACAACAATGATAGTTCCAGGCGCCCATCATAATGATTTAATGCTTCTGTAGATTACAAACGATCCCCACAATAATTCTAGTTACATCTGCAAGCGAACTTACATTATTGACTATAGTCTCCATGCTGTATATTTCAACTCCTTACTCATTTATTTGTAACTGAAAGCTTGTAAGTCTTAATCTCCCTTTCCAATTTCTTTTATCATCTCTCGTCTCTGGCAATCACATTTGTCCTCTGTATCTATGACTCTTTTTCTGTTTTCTTATGTATGCTGTGTGTTTTGTTTTAACGATTCCACATACAAGTGAAATTGTACTGTATTTGTCTTTCTCACTCTTATTTCACTTAGCGTAATACACTCTATGTTCTTTCATGTCACAAACGGCATTCCCTTTTTACGGCTGAGTAGCATTCCATTGAATGTATGTACTATATCTTCTTTATCCATTTATCTGCTGGTGGACATTTAGGGCTCTTGTATATCTTGGCTTGGCTTTTTAAATAATGCTGCAGGGAACATAGAAATATTTATGTCTTTTAAAATTACGGTTCTCATTTTCTTAGGAAAAATACCTAGAATTGGAATAGCTGGGTCCTATGGTATTTCCAATTTTCACTTTTTTTTTTGAGGAAATCCCATACTTAAGATATATTAATTAAGATAGCTCATGTTTCTTTGTACACTTTGACTCATGCTGTACATACAATGAAAATTCTTTTCTGTTTTCTTTAGTAGATATTGGTTCTTTAAAGGCAGAGAAATTCTTAGAACACATTTTTTCCCCCCCGGATCCTTAAACATAGTTTTCAGTAATTAGAAATGTGTTCATTAAATTCTTTTTCCTCATGTTTTGAAGATTCTTTATAATTCCTATAAATAAAGCTGGTACTCTCTATAATCATGAATTATTGAGGGCCACTGAATGGGATGCATAAAGAACTGGAAAAGAAAATTTAATAAAAATAATTTTGATTACAAAGCACATTTGTTCCTGTGTTAATGGATTGTTTGATAGGATACAGGCTGGAATGCAGAATTATGGAAAAAAGAGACACAAAAAGTGTGGGAATTCATGAAAGGGCAGACTTCTCTGCAAAGGCAGAAAAAGTAGCATTTATTTGTCCAAAGATAGAAAATATAATTCTGTATCTATGGTGGAAAGTGAATTTTCCCCAGGAAAAAATTTAATTCCAATATAGTAAACTTAAAATTTGTTTTCAGTTTTTGACTGTTTTTCTTCTTGGCAGAAAAAATGTTAGTGCTAACTTGCATGTGTGTGTGTGCTCAGTCCCATCCGACTCTTTGCCACCCTGCGGACTGCAGCCCTCCAGGGTCCACTGACCATGGGATTTCCCAGGCAAGAATCTGGAGTGGGTTGCCATTTTCATTCTCCAGGTGATCTTTCCAACCCGAGGTGTGAACTCTTGTCTCCTTGTGCTGCAGGCAGATTCTTTACCACTGAGTCAACTGGGAAGTCCCACTTAACTTTCATGGTTAATGTTATTTTACTGGTTCAGTTTACAAAATCATTTGCAAACATCATTGAAACTAACTGTACTGTTACCTTATTAGCCAAGCGGATATGAAAATGAAAATGTGTTACACAGTTATGTTGGACTCTTTGTGACCCCATAGACTGTAGCCCGCTAGGATCCTCTGTCCGTGGGATTGTCCAGGCAAGGATACTGGAGTGGGTTACCATTCCTTTCTCCAGGGAATCTTCCCAACCCAGGGATCAAACCCAGGTTTCCCGCATTGTGGGCAGATTCTTTATCTTCTGAGCCATTGCCCAAACTCATATGGACAATGTATTTTCAAAGAAGAAATACAAATACAAAAATTTTTCTAGTTGAAAAATTGTGATAACTCTTGGATTGTGTTTATTAAAGTCTTCAAATTTTTACTCTCAATTATTCATTAAAATTGCAATGAAATCTGAATTCCTGCTGGTTTTGGTACTGACTGCAATGACTGACTGCAATGACCTTACATCCCTGTAAGGTCACAATAAGTTGTTTTGGGCAGGATACATGCACATGAATGTAAAGAAGCAATATGTGACACTGGGTTGTGCTAATTCAGGCAGAAACTTTCTTCGAAGGATTTTGTTGGCTTGTGCAGACTGTGATCTAAGGCCATTTTGCTGAGGTTGTACTTTGAAAAAGTTGCTAGTCATATCTCTGTTGACGTACATCTTCATCACTGGTGTTTGGCATCTCGTGGGCACTTTTCCACTTCTCATTGGGCATCAGGTGTGTGTAGTCTGCTTGGCCTGGCACTTGCTCTCATCAACGGCAGAAATGCCTCCTGCTGTTCTTTTCTCATGCTTGGTTATACTCACTCTGCCCTGTGACCCCTACAATCCCAAACGTCTTTAATATTGACCCTCATGTCCTCGTGGCTCAGCCTTAACTTTTGTCCTGAAGAAATATGATGGGGGAAAGCAGGGCGCACTCAGCTCACATAGTTTGCTCTTGCCTTCTCCTTACTCTTAATGATCACAAATCATATGCTGTGTTCAGATCATGAATATTGCCAAGTAATGAGAAATAGCAAACTGTTAGATATTAAACAAGTAAAACACCCTTCTTTCTCAAGTTTGAAAATTAATATATGAACATATATTTGAAATTACTATCAAAATGATTTACCAAATCTTAAATACTACTAAGGTTTTTATATGTAATAGTCCTTTATAGTTTATCACTTTTTCAATATTTCACTTCTATATCATTTCATTTATCAAATATTTAGTAATTTGAATTGTTATGTCACTTATGCCTAAACAAAACTAAGTTTCTACTAAATAGTAACCGGTTTTCCAAAAGGCAGAGAGGAGTTATATTTTCCATGAGTTTATTGATACTTAAGAGATCCTGTTCCACAAATTTTCAAAATGTAATCTACTTCTGTTTGATTATTGTTTGTGTTGTCTTTTCAAAGGTTTGATGTTTGAATAAAGGTATACTTTTGTTGGGCTTCCCCGGTGGCTCAGATTGTAAAGAATCCACTTGTAATTCAGGAGACCCAGATTCTATCCCTGGGCCCAGAAGTTCCCCTGGAGAAGGGAATGGCAACCCACTCCAGTATTCTTGCCTGGAGAAATCCATGGACAGAGGAGCCTGGCAGGATACAATCCCTGGGGTCACAAAGAGTCAGACATGACTGAGTGATTCACACACACACACACATACACTCACACAGATTTGTTACCATAGGTTTGTCTGCAATAACATGATGCATTTCTGTGGTTAACAACTCTAAGCAGAAAAAATGAATTTTTGTGTGAATTTCTAAGGAAACTGAAACTTTTTCTTCAGTTAGCAAGGTAGCGTGATTGCAGTCTCTGGGCTGCAAGGAAGGGCTGCTGTGGTGTCCCTACATCTGCCTCCTGTCCAGGGGAGAACTGGTGAGTGCAGAGGACCCACTCACAAATCACCTCTGGCTTCCTTCCAAACTCATGTGCTAACTACGGAATACTAGGGACTAAAAGCAATTTCGGTGAATGGCTTTTGTGTACTTTTGTCACCAGAGTTTCCAATGAACCAAAATAATAAAGGAGGTAAGGGAACAGCGCAAGTGGTCAGAAAGTCAGAGTCAGCCTCCACCAGCGCTGATGACTGTGATGAGCTCTTCCAGGCAGGAGACAGTGAAGCCTTGTAGGTGGTGCAGCTGCATCTCACCTGCCCCTGGTGGTGATGAGTTATCATCCCCCAGTGTCTCTTCTTACCTGTCTTTTGAGTCGCAGCCTGTGAGTGCACCGTTTAAGACGCTGTTTCTTAAGCAATGTGTAGCAGTGCTGTTAAAGCTGGGATCTAGCAGTGAACAAAGGGGTCAAATCTTGCTTTCAAAACAATTGCAGGCAATACTGACAAACAGGTGAGCAAATGAACATGTATTATAAAATGACTGAATTCCTTGTAAGGACTATGAAGAAAAGTGAAGCATGGGTAAAAGGAGAAAAATTGATGAGATTAATTAGATATAGGAGTTATGGAAGCCCCATAAATAACTTTTATGATGCAGTATGCATAAATGTAAAAGCAAATCAAAATGCATGGGTCATGGTGAGGGGAGGATGGAGTGACTGTGATTACTGTCTAGGTTGCCTAGAGCAGAAATCATCTTCTGATAAATCTCTCTTAAATCCACTGATGTTTCTCCAGATTGATAGTCTAATGGCCCATCATCTGTCTCTTGAAGCACATTTTAATCTTGGCCCCTCCTCCGTTCAAAAGACACACCCATGATTTTCACAAAATGTTGTCCTTTAACTTTGTTCCTCAACCTATCAGTTCCCTCTGTCTAAACTACCTTATCTATCTGTCTTGCCCCTTACATTTCAAAGATTAACAACTAGTTTCTCTTCAAACCTCAGACATCTGAACATTTCATTCTTTGCAAAGTCATCCTTAACACTGAAATGATTCCAACTGACACATTTAGATTTCGTCTGCCCAATTCCTTTTCCCATTCCTTCCTTGTGCTTAAATATTTTTCCCATTTGTGAACTGTACCTCCTTTACCCTCTTGATTCTGGTAGGTTTTTAATAAAGTGATCCCCCTCCATCAAAAGGAGGAGACAGCAGAGAATGAGATGGTTGGATGGTATCACTGACTCAATGGACATGAATTTGAGCGAACTCCAGGAGACAGTGAAGGACAGGGAAGCTTGGTGTGCTGCAGTCCATGGGGTTGTAAAGAGTTGGACATGACCTAGTGACTGAAAAACAACCATAGTGCCCCACAGTAACTAATTTGTTTTAGATTTCAAAGTAAGACCAAGACTTTTTCAATTACACTCTTCAGTTCAGTTCAGTTCAGTTGCTCAGTTGTATCCGACTCTTTGCGACCCCATGGACCGCAGCACGCCAGGCCTCCCTGTCCATCATCAACTCCCGGAGTTTACCCAAATTCATGTCCATTGAGTCGGTGATGCCATCCAACCATCTCATCCTCTGTGATCCCCTTCTCCTCCTACCCTCAATCTTTCCCAGGATCAGGGTCTTTTCAAATGAGTCAGCTCTTCACATCAGCTGGCCAAAGTATTGGAGCTTCAGCTTCAGCATCAGTCCTTCCAATGAACACCCAGGACTGATCTCCTTTAGGATGGACTGGTTGGATCTCCTTGCAGTCCAAGGGGCTCTCAAGAGTCTTCTCCCACACCACAGTTCAAAAGCATCAATTCTTCGGTGCTCAGCTTTCTTCATAGTCCAACTCTCACATCCATACATGACCACTGGAAGCACCGTAGCCTTGACTTGACGGACCTTTGTTGGCAAAGTAATGTCTCTGCTTCTTAATATGCTGTCTAGTTTGGTCTTACATCCAACAAATTGTATTATATAGCAACTATTTTCAATGAGAAATAAGTGATGCCAGGAACTCACTAATGGATTTAATTATGATCATAATACCATAATCAGTGAAGGACTAGGAAGCCTGGCGTGCTGCAAAGAATTGCAAAGAATTGGACATGACTTAGTGACTGAACAACAACAACAAACTTTATCTTAATAAGCTGTCTTCAACTTTAATATGCTTGCAAATAGGAATAAGCACGTATCTGTATGTGTTCAGGGTCTGGGTGTCTTAGTGGGCTCCAAAGCTGATAGAGGAAGTCTGGCATGACCCAGTGTTATATCTAACCCTTCACACTGTTACCATCACAAGAATAGTCATTATAATATATACTCTAGTTATCATAGAGCAAAACATCCAGAAGCTGTGATTTGCTGTCAGTTTTATATTTGTTCCTCATTAAAATGTAGAATTGTAAAGTATGCAGTAATGAAAAGGTATTATGGAGAATGCTGAGGTATTATTTTTACAACTTCATTAATTCAGAGGTTCCTCATGAATAAACCACAGTGTAAAATGATCAGCAGTGCATGTCCATCAGATCAATAGATTTTCTTCTGTTTATTTTTGCCTTTTTAATCAAGTATTAATAAGCAAGAAACAAGACTTTACTGAAAGGGCCTTAACAGTCCCACAGCTTGTCTAATTTTCAAACATTTAAAAAAACTAATTTGTAATGTGTGTCAGTTTCTTCTCCACCATGATGATATGTGAACGTTTTACAACCCAGGAATATTATATTTTTCTTGAGAAGCTGGGAGCCTCCTTCCTAAACGTAATAATGAAGAAAAATGGGATCGCTTTATCCCAGTCTGTGTGAAAAGGCCGAAGACTCATTTCCAGTAGTGCCTATGATTAAGCACACATGGCCAATCTTGAGGCTGAGAACCTGTATTATCTTCTCATTAGCTCACTCAGTGTTTACGAATTCCCCTGTTACTTGTTTCAGGGGAGCTGAGGTCAATCTTTCTCCTTCCAATAGTCTTGACCTTTATTACAATGCCTTGAATCAATTTTCCTTGCCTATTTAATTCCATCCATTGTAATGTTTTTGGGATGATCTGTGGCACTTTTCTATTAACTAAATAACTAAAGAAAAATCTTAATTTCAAAATCCATAATGATAGGTGCTTCAGTCAGTTTAGGGTGCAGTAACAGAATACCTTGGATGAGGTTGCTTAAACAATTATTATTTGTTTCTCTTGGTTCTAAAGGTTGAGAGTTCAAGGTAAGGATGCAGCAAGGTCAGGTTCTGGTGTATGCCTTCTTACTTCGTTATGTTTTGCCACCTCATTTATCTTCATGTGGCAGAAAGAGAGAAAGGACTGGCTTTACTCCTCTTTTGATAAAGATGGTAATATCATAGGGACTCCACTCTCATGACCTAATTACCTCCCAAAGTCCCCACCTCCTGGGACCATCCCACTGGAGTTTATGGTTTCAACGTATGGATTTATGCGGGGACACAAAGATGCAGTCCATAACAATAATAGCTCACACTATTTACAGTCAGCAGAATTTAGTTAGAATGTTCAAGGTACTATGTATTTAAGAAAGTGATATTCTCTAAGTTGGGCCTATTTCATTGTTCTTACATAATTTATCCTGTTTAATTATTATAAATATTCACCAACTTTTCTAAACAGTTGTTGAATCAACTATAGGAAAATTTTCAAAAAATAATAATATGTTGCTTGGTCAAAGAAATACAAATCTACTTGGCAAATTGGAGCTGTATTGAAACTCAGTTAATTCTCCATCACTGAAATCATTAACAGGACATAAGGAATTTAATCACAAGTTCTTTTGATGTTCTTTAACATTAATTGAACATGCCCCTTTTTTCTCAGCAAACAACTACAAGTTCATTATCTGATGAATGAAATCTGTTAAAATGACTTAATCATTGATGTACCATTGTTATCATTTCCAAAATATTCTAAGCTTTTGAGACATAAATTGCCACTTGTACTTTACAAAATACTCAGTTCAGTTTATGATTGTACCAGGATACTTCTACTCTATATTATTTCTAGGGGAAAATTTGTATCATTAGCCTAAAAATTAATTAGTCCATTTTGACATACATCTTTAGAAATATTCAAAATTGTTTTAATAGAAAAGTTTGTCTTGAAACACCTATAGATATTTTCCCATTTAGTAAAATATTTTTTAAAGGAATATTTAGCCCTTAAGAAGAATATTAGTCATAATATCCTTCTCTTTTTTTCTCACAGCCCAAATAACAAAAATATTTAAATTACTGATATTTTTGAAAATAAAATGTCTTTGTGTTATAACTAAAAGTAACTGCTATAGGAAGACAGTGATGGGGACTTCTGTGGCCCAGTGGTTAAGAATTTGCCTGCCAATGCTGGGGACATGGGTTTGATCCCGGGTCTGGGAAGATCCCATATGCCACTGAGCAGCTAAGCCTGTGCACCACAAGTACTGACCCAGGGCACTGGAGTCTGTGAGTGGCAAGTACTGAAGCCTGTGCGCCTAGAGCCTGTGCTCCACAAGAGAGTAAACCCTCTCTCACCACAACTGGAGAGAAGCTGAGCATGGCAGTGAAGACCCAGCACAGACAAAAGTAAATTAAAAGAATAAGTCTTTTAAAAAGATAGTGATATATTGAAAATATACTTGCAACACATGACAGAAACATTAATTTTTGTGAGGAGAAGAATTTACAGCAAATAAAGAAGGCAAGTGGATACATTAGACATGAAAAACATAACTTTGTTTATAAGAAAATTAAATCTTACACTTTATCTAGTGAAGTGTGGAGACTCAGGAATAGTAGAAATGGGTGGAGATTGTAATGGGGTTGGGCGGGCGCACAGTCAATATTGCAAGACCTTTGGTGAGCCCTTTAGCCCAGGGCTTAGAGGTCATGCTCCACCAGTGGGCAACCTGGGAGCTGTCCTTGTGAGAGTGCGGTGACATTCAGACAGAGGCCTTCTCTATGCACTGTCCAGGCCCTCAGGCCTCAGGGCTGGTAGGTGAGATGGGGGCCCAGGACAGTTTGAGGACTGTGTCCCACAGAGCTCCAAAGCCCATGGCACAGGCACCCACCAGCCAGGTCCAGGCCTCAAAGCAGCAGCAAGCCTCTCTCCCACCTCCACCTCCATGACCCATAGGCAGCAGCAATCCACTTGGGCAGTGGTCCCCAGATACCTTGGAAGCTGGAGGAAATTTCATTGGCCATTAAAAAAGAGCTTCACCAGCTTCTGTCTCTCCGCTCACGTTTCCACACTTGGTCCAGTGTTGATCAGTTGTCCACCCCCAGGAGGTGGCGGGGAGGTTAGGGATGGTGTACAAGGGTCTTACACATCATTACTTGAGGATCGCCTCTGCAGCTGGAGCCTCTCTCGAAGAGGGTAATTGTTGTGAACTGGGGATTAATCCGTTTGGTATTTCCTACGTTATTCTCCCCAATTTAAATGAAAAGCCTGAGGGCTAGTCCCTTTTCAACTGGCGTTACCTCTGTTTTCTTTTGGGGACATTGACTTAGAGAGTTTCAGTTTTCTGAGGACAAAAAGCACATAACATAAGATTTAGTGCACAGAACTTCTCCGGAAGTTCTGAAAATATGAAGCCATGAGTAAAAGCTAGGCCTAGGGAGCTTGTGGTGGTTTAGTCGCTCAGTCGTGTCTGACTCTTGCGACCCCATGGACTGTAGCCTGCCAGGCTCCTCTCTCCACAGGATTTTCTAGGCAAGAATACTGGATTGGTTTGCCATTTCCTTCTCCAGGGGATCTTCCCGACCCAGGGATGGAACCCAGGTCTCCTGCACTGCAGGCAGATTCTTTACCAATTGAGCTACCAGGGAGACCTAGGGTGCATCTTCCTATCTAGACAGGGGAAGCCATGCCCATAGATAAGAGCCACATATCCAGTAGGTTCCATTTGGAGCAAGCCAGCATAACTGAGTGATCCAGTCCCAATCAGTGTCTGGCCAGGCAAAAGGAGGACCTGAATTGGGATTAGAAAACACAGGGATGATTACATTGTTTCTTTTCTTTTTTTTTTTTTGATTACATTGTTTCTTGAAGCAAAATTCCCAATTGTTTCCAGTCATTATAATTAAGTTGCTGGATAACTTCTGGGGATGGCTCTATTTGTTCCCAGCATATGGGGGCACTAGACATTAAGTGTCCCTTTTTCAGGAGTTAGCCATATGACATCATCCCATGTTTGATAAACATCCAGTAAAAAAACCACTGGACCTAGACCCATTTGTCTTCTTATGTGCAGCAAAACAATCTTTAAACCAAGACAAAGTATAATCAAGGTTAAAAGTCTATTATGCCCATAGTTAAGGTACCAAGTGTTACACCAGTCCATTTTAGGATTGTTAGATGTCATCAAATTAAGAAGAGGCATCACATATGACTGTTGTTGGCAAAGGTAGTCACAGATTTGGAGAAAGTCCTTTCCCGGAAGTGGAGACTCACACCACGGGAAGCCTGCAGCTGATGAGGGGGAGCACTCCGCAGACCCAGCAATTAGACCGATTGTGGAATATGGCGTAGGAATGAGCCTAGGACTGGAAGGCATTGTCTTGAGAGTCAAATGGCAGACTCAGTGCTTTTGCAGCCGGGAGAAGCAGGCCCACATAGGTTATCAGGCCCATCTGAAAAGTAGAAATTGAAAGCATAGAGAATAAAGCCACAAAAATGACATCACTTAGTCTGGGGTCAGGATGTGCCCACAAATCAATTCTTGGCACCCTGACAACTGTGGGAGAAGAAAGAATAACCTGATAAGGACCTTTCCAGAGGAACTCAAGAGGTTGCCCCCCAGATCCCAGTGTCTTTATCAAGACCTCGGTTTCTGGCTCAAACAGAGCCTTGTTTGACTCAGAAGCTGGGTCAGGAGTCACCTCCCAGAGTTCCTCTAATGTTTGCTGGAAAGGTGAAAGTTGAGTCACATAGTCAGTTAACTCCAGGGTTTTTAGGAAAACTCTGGTGTAAGCCTTTAAGAATTTTTCATTAAACATTTTCAGGAATTATTAATTGTCCACCCTTGAAGTGTAACCATCCTTTATCAGTCATCTTTGCTCCTCTTTTCTCATATCTTTCTAATTCTTCCTCAGCGTATTGTGGTTTTTCCTGTTCAATAGAACCTGTCCAGATCAAAGGAAAGATGTCTGTAGTGAAGAGGGTTTGTAAAGTGTCACTTTTCTGACTTGGCAGTAAACCATTATCCTGGTCTACTTTACTCCCACCTCTTTTGTGCCAGCACTCGTTCCTGGGGGGAGAGAATTTGCTTCTAAAACTTGTTCAGCTATCTCCACGTTGTAATTGCTGTCCACTTCCCATTCTGAACAAAAGAACCGCCATCTGTAAATATCTCCATGTTTGAATTGTCTAATGGGCTATCCATTAAATCTTCCTGAGCTGCATAGTTCAGAGTTAAAAATTGGGAACAATCCTGACTGGATGTTTCATTTTCCTTCTTAAGAAGGAAAGTGGCAGGATTTAAGTTTCCATAATCTTTAAGCTTAGTTATTGGTCCTTCCAACAGCAATGACTGATATTTAAGATGCCAACTGTCTGTCAACCAAGTATTAACTTTAGAGATTAAGATTACACTCACATCATGAGGAGTCAGTATAGTAAGTTTTGCCCACTAGTAAACTTATGAGCTTTAAGCACTCATTAAGGAAGAGTGGCAATTACTCTTATATTCTTTATTTAGATAAGCTACAGGTGGTTGGTGAGGCCATTGGAGTTGTGTTGTCACTACCAAGGCCATACCTTTCCTTTCAGTAACAAACAAATTAAACTCTGATCCTGTGGGCAAGCTCAAAGTGGGAGCTTGCAGGAGAGCAGTTTGAAAAGCCTTAAAATCCTTTTGAGTATCTGGACAGCAAACCAGGTTGTTGGTTTTGGTTTGTTGAGTTTCAGTTAAAAGTTTATATAAAGGCTGGGCAAGTTCCCATAACACAGAATCCCAATGTGGCAGTAGCCTGTGATGCCCCCAAGTCCTCTCAATTGTCTTAAAGTCATAGGTAGGGGATGATTTAGTATAGGCTTAATTCTCTCGGGGCCTATGGCCCTTGTCCCTTGTAGAAAAGAAAGCATCTTTTAAGTCAATGCCTGAAAAAGTTTTGGCTCATTCAGGAATTTCAGACCGTAGCATTTAAGGATTAGGGCCCACGGGATGTAAAAGAACCACAAAAGTCTCACTTGTTATTTGCAAATCTTGAACTAGTCTCTGTTTATCATTTGACTTTGTTACCTCCAAAATAGAAGTGTTGCATGGACTGTTACAGGGAATTAATAATAACCCCTGCTCCTTTATTTTCTCAATGATAGCTTTTAACCTTTTCTTAACCTCAGGTTCTAGAGGATATTGCTTTTGGTGTGGAAATAGGTGAGGGTCTTTGAGCTTGATAATGACAGGGAGAGCATTTTGTGCTTGACCCACAGTTTTTCCATCAGCCTACACTCTAGGATTTACATTTTGTTCAATTAATGGGAGGGAAAGTGTAGGCTCCATTTTCATGAAAACAGAGGCCTGAACCTCATTATACCCCTCCTGAGAATGGTGAGAGAGACTCCAGCATGATCAAAAACTCGTGAGAAAATAGCATACAGTCCCAGTTGCAGCTTAAAGGATGATTGAAATAATAGTGTTTGGCTTGTTCAGAGAGTCCCATCATGGAAGCTGATCTGGGAGACAGTGGACCAGGGACTTCAGTAAACACAGAGTAACTTGCCCCAGTGTCCAAAAGGTAACTTACTGATTGGGCCCCCCCCCCCCCCCCCCCCGCCAATTATTAAAACCCAGGGTTCCTCCAGTGTAATTAGGATGGGACCTTGTGAGGGATTCCCTGAGGACCTTCAGTCATGATTGTCTGGTGAGTCTGGGCCCTGGGGCCTAGGACTCTGAGGGCAGTCTCTTCTCCAGTGTGGTCCTTTGCAGACTGCACATGGAGCTGGGGGTGGATTAGATGCCTGAGAGTAATCCTGCTTGAGGTGTCCCCTCTTTCCACACTAATAGCAAGTCTGTTCCTTTTCACCTGGGTCCCTCCGGGCATTTTTTTCGGCTGTTTCAGAGAGGACCTGAGAGCTATCATAGGGGCTTCAGTCTCTTGGACAGAGGAGCTGGGCAGGCGATATAGTCCATAGGATTGCAAAGAGTCAGACATGACTGTGTGACTAACTTTCACTTCTCCCATATCCATAGACTGGAATATTTAGTGTTGTTGACTTTCCTATACTACTAAAAGTGATGTGTGTGTGTGTGTGTGTGTGTGTGTGTGTGTGTGTATAGTAATCACTCACAAAGTCCCATGTGACTTTTATAGAAATGGAAAAAAAATTTGAAAACATAATACTTCTGGAACCCAAAAGAAGTCCAAAGAGAAAAAACAATCTTGAGAGTAAAGAACAACAATGGTGACTTCAGCCTTTCTGAATTTGAAGCACATAACAATGCCACAGCAGTCAAAACAGTGTTCTACTGGCAACAAAATAGGCAGAGAGACCAGTGAACCATAAGAAGGGAATCTCAAACAAATTCACACATGTGTGGCCAAATAACTTTTGCCAGGGTTCTAAAATTACCAAGTGAAAAAAGGATAGTCTCTTTAACAACTAGTAGAATAAAAAGGCAATCTGTAGAATGAGAGGACTTATTTGCAAATTTTGTATCTGAATAAGAGGCCAATGTCCAGAATATAGAAGAAACTCTATAACTCAACTTCAAAACAACAGCAGGGAAATAACTGAGTTTAGAAATGTTTAAAAAGCTCAATAGACATTTCATCATAGAAGACATAGAAGTGATCAATATATATAGGAAAAGTGCTCAATATCATTATCAGTGAAATGGAAACCAAGTTAAAAGGAGATATCACCTTTCTGGATGTGTATTATATATATATAAAAAAGAAGAATAACAGTTGTTGGCAAGGATGAGAAGTGAGACTTTCGCACCCTGTTGGTAGGAATGTAAAATGGCATAGCCATTAGGTTAAACAGTTTGGGAGTCCCTGAAAAAATTATTAAGAGAACTATCATAAGATCCAGGAATGACTCATTAGAGTTTATGTCCAAAAGAAGTAAAACTATAATGTCCAGGAGGTATCTACAATCTCATGTCCATGGCCACATTGTACCCAACAACCAAGATAGAAAAACTGCCCAGTGTCCAGAAGCAGATGAATCAATAAAGAAAATGTGGTGTATACATAGAGTGGAATGTGATACAATCTTTAAAAAAGAATGAAATCCTGTCATTGGCAGCAATATGGATGAAGCTGGATGACATTAGTTAGAGTGAAATAAGCCAGTTACAGAAGGACAAATACTGCATGATTTCATTTAACTGAGGTATCTAAAGGAAAACTCAGAGAAGCAGAGAGTAGAAGGGTGGTTCTAAGAGCTGGGAGGAGGTTGATACGGGGAGCGTCTGTTCAATGGTTATAAAATCTTAGTTGCAAGAAGAAAAAGTTCTAGAGACTTGCTATACAACACAGTGCATGGAGTTAGCAGGACTGAAAGGACACATCAAAGCCTGAGGCAAAGCTGGAGTGAACTTCCTCCACCTACACCTGGAGGCTCCTCCTTTCTCAGATTGCTCTAGAACCAGGTGTGGCACACAGGTACCGCCAGGGGCTCCCTGCAGAAGGAAGGAGGCCCCCAGTACCAGGTGTCTCAGGTGAGGGGGAAGGATTCATTCTGAGGCTGTAATAGGGAAGAGTTTGAATGAGGCAAGTGGCAGAGTGATGAACCATGGCCAATCAAAATGCCATAAGAGCTACTAAGAGGTAAGATTTACTATCAAATGAAGCTGTGACTGACCCCATAAAGGGCATTATGAAATGGAGTTTTGTTCGTTAAGAATTCTGTAGGACCGCCTGGTGGCTCAATCATTAAGAATTCACCTGCCAAGAATATACAATGGAGAAAAGACAACCTCTTTAACAAGTGGTGCTGGGAAAACTGGTCAACCACTTGTAAAAGAATGAAACTAGAACACTTTCTAACACCATACACAAAAATAAACTCAAAATGGATTAAAGATTTAAACGTTAAGACCAGAAACTACAAAACTCCTAGAGGAAAACATAAACAAGACACTCTCTGACATAAATCACAGCAGGATCTTCTATGACCCACCTTCCAGAGTAATGGAAGTAAAAGCAAAAATAAATAAATGGGACCTAATTAAACTTAAAAGCTTTTGCACAACAAAGGAAACTATAAGCAAAGTGAAAAGACAGCCTTCAGAATGGGAGAAAATAATAGCAAATGAAGCAACTGACAAAGAATTAATCTCAAAAATATACAAGCAACTCCTGCAGCTCAATTCCAGAAAAATAAATAACCCAATCAGAAATGGGCCAAAGAACTGAACAGACAGTTCTCCAAAGAAGACATATAGATGGCTAACAAACACATGAAAAGATGCTCAACATCACTCATTATCAGAGAAATGCAAATCAAAACCTCAATGAGGTACCAACTCACACCAGTCAGGATGGCTGCTATCAAAAAATCTACAAACAATAAATGCTGGAGAGGGTGTGAGAAAAGGGAATGCTTTACACTGTTGGTGGGAATGCAAACTAGTACAGCCACTATGGAGAACAGTGTGGAGATTCCTTCAAAAACTGGAAATAGAACTGCCACATGACCCAGCAATCCCACTGCTGGGCATACACACTGAGGAAACCAGATCTGAAAGAGACATGTGTACCCCAATGTTCATCGCAGTGCCGTTTATAATAGCCAGGACATGGAAGCAACCTAGATGCCCATCAGCAGATGAATGGATAAAGAAGCTGGGGTACATATACACAAAGGAATATTACTCAGCCATTAAAAAGAATACATTTGAATCAGTTCTAATGAGGTGGATGAAACTGGAGCCTATTATACAGAGTGAAGTAAGCCAGAAAGAAAAACACCAATACAGTATACTAACACATATATACGGAATTTAGTTCCGTATATACCATAACCCTATACGCGAGACAGCAAAAGAGACACAGATGTAAAGAACAGAATTTTGGACTCTGTGGAGAAGGCAAGGGTGGGATGATTTGAGAGAATAGCATTGAAACATATATATTATCATATATGAAACAGATTTCCAGTCCAGGTTTGATGCATGAGACAGGGTGCTTGGGGCTGGTGCACTGGGATGACCCAGAGGGATGGGATGGGGAGGGAGATGAGGGGGGTTCAGAGTGGGGAACACATGTAAACCCATGGCTGATTTATATCACTGTATGGCAAAAACCACTACAATATTGTAAAGTAATTAGCCTCCAACTAAAATAAATAAATTAAAAAAATATAAAAGAATCCACCTGCCAAAGCAGGAGATTTAGTCTTGATTCCTGATCCAGGAAGATTTCACATGCCGCAGAGCAACAAAGCTCATGTGCCATAACTACTGAGCCAGTGCTCTAGAACCCAGGAGAAGCATCTCCTGAGTCCACATGAGTTTTGTAGTCCAAAAACTACAGAAGCCCGAGAACCCTAGAACCCATGCTCTGCAACAAAGAAGCCACCACAGTGAGAAGCCTACACACCATAACTAGAGAGTAGGCCTCACTCTCCACAAGTAGAGAAAAGCCTGTGCAGCAAAAAAGACCCAGCTAATAAAAAATAAATAAAAATTAACAATAATCCTGTGAACATTTCCCTGGGTAGTGATGGGATTTGTCTTCCAGGTTAAAGGATGTTCACTTGGTATAAAGTCAATGCATACAGTGAATGTGTACACTTTGTTTAATTTTTATATACATACTCACTCATGGTGCAAAGGAGATGGGCATTTTTTGGGGGAAGTTGACAATAGTAACAGTGATGTTTAGGTTGACATAGTCAAGGAAATCACAACACAAAAAATTCACACACACACAGAGAATCATACTCTTCATTGCACATAGAGACATACCCAGTACCCCGGACACAAACCTACACTCTTAACCATATACAGCTTCTTCCTGGGACTACAGTAACTGGTCACATTACTTTACTTGTAATTTCTATCCCTGAGGCCGCTATACTCATTCCCAGCAGGAATTTGGAATCAGGTTGGCCTCTACACTAAAACCAGAAAGAAAGCCCCAACTTTCTCATCTACAAAGCATTTCCTCCCCAAGAGAATGATTCTAGAATGCATACCACTTTCACATGCTGAAAGGGCCACTGCAAGTACAGAAGAGAAGACAGTATGAGGATAAGATCACGGTGATGCAGTCTTTGGTTCATTTGGTGACCACAGAGAACCTGATGAGGAACAGTGGTAGGGTCCTGGGAACCCAGCAAGATCAGAGCACACATACTCAGGATGAAAGGCAACACCTTTCCTGGAGGATGGAACTTCTAAGTCCATTTGCGTTGGAAATTACAGAATTCTTTTCCTAGAGGAAAAGTTGCTGCAGGAAAGAGAGCTCTGTACTCTACAGGTTGTAATGGATGCTAACAATTTTAATGTCTTATGGACTGAGGCATCATGAGTTGGTAATAAGACTCTCACTCCATACTCTCCCAGTCAAGGGAATTGACTATATTTGGAATGAACACCCTCAAATACTCATAACTTAATTTTACTGAAAGAGAAATGAACCGATATTTCTATTTCAAACCAGAAAGAAAAGAAACACCAAATAGCTTCCCAACAGCTTGCCTTGGAGACACACGGAGTCTCTTCTGTCCTGTCACAAGGCGGGTGACTGGCAGGTCCTCACCTCAGTGAAAGCTAGAGGGACACAGAGTAACTGTTAAAACACTGGTGAGGCTGCTCAGGAATCATTCAGGGTTTTTACTCTTTGTGTGGACATGGTGGTGTATATGGATGTGGGAGGTTAATAAGCATGGGCTGAACTTGTGTTTATCCATCCTATTCGGGTGAGGAAGGGAAGCAAAGGAGATGAGAAAGGAAATGAAAATAGAGCTTTGGCTTTCTCACTGTGAGGAACCTAATCAAAAGGAAATATTCAATCTTGAAAAAGGGAAACTCTAAAATGCATGCTTCTTTTCAATGACAGAGACCCATGAAATCTTACTAAATTGCCCCTGTCTCTTGATTTTTCCCAAATCACTCTTCCTCCAGGATCCACAGTTGCTGCTACTCTACTCATGTTTTCTATGAGACTTTGCACTTGATTAAAAGGAAACTCTTTTAAAGGAGTGGATTCAATTCTGGGCAAAGTATGCTACTATGTTTATTCATACATCAGTGAAATGTACATTGTATACATCAATGAAATGTACAATGTCAGGTTACTATAATTATATAGTATATCCACTAGAATGTGGCCAGTGCTTTTTCCTGAGAGATAAATCTCTTGCTCTGTACCCCTGACCCTCACTGCCTGTAGGGACCCAGGATCAGGGCACCTCTCCAACCAGAGCTGGCAAGAGAGCCACCTTCAATTAGATTGTTTCTCAGCAGAGGAAATAACCTTGAGTAAAGATGGTATTCATAGGCTGTTCCATGCATCTGTAATTAGAAGAAAAGAGTGTGAGAGTGTCTGCATCTTGTGTTCTGTTCATATCTGATATTTGTCCTCAGAAAACTAAAACTCTTTAAGTTAATGGCCTCAAAAGAAAACAGAGAGCAACCCTGTTGAAAAGGTTGGACTATTTTACATAAGATCTCTCCGTTTCAATTTGACAAACAATTAGAAAAATCATTTTCAAGAAGAAAAAATTTCTCCTGAGGAAAAGTGCCTACTGTCATGCAGTAATAACTATTGCTGTCTTTTTTTTTTTAATGTCCTTTCGAATCAGGTCTGTGTTGATAATAGACTTAGCCTCAGTATTTCCCCAACCAAGGAAATTGTATACATCAGTGAAATGCACATTGTCAGGTTACTATAATTGTATCCGACTGAACAAAAATAAAGAAGTGAAGCAACACTCTTATCTCAGAGAAAGACAGGTGAGCTTACCTCCAGGTCATTGCAACCAGGACTTGTGTTGTGTTCCTCAACCAGGACTGGGACAGCCCCTCCCTCCACCAGTTCTTCATCGGGGCTAGAGGGACACAGAGTTGCTATCAGAATACTGATGAAGCTTCTCAGGAGTCACTCAGGGGGTTTTTCTTGATGGGGACATGGGGTGAAGTATATGTATGTGGGAGGTTAATGACTATGGAGCAAAGGAGAGGAACAGGAAAGAAATGAAAGAGAGTCTGCATTTTAATGAACGGGAACCTAACTGACAGGGAAAAAAGAAATACTAAAATGCATGCTATCTTTCCATGACAGAGACCCATGACCCTTCTGCCTGTTTTGAGCTCCTGATAAATCACCCCCTCTTCTGGATTTCATCCCAGATCACTGCCTCCCCAGATTCCACAGTAACAGCTATGGTACTTACCAAGTCTTCTATGAGACATTGTTCTTGATTAAAAGCAAACTTAGAGGACTGTAATCAATCTTACATTTTCAAAGTAGCTATTGTCATGTGGTGCTTTTTTCCAAGTCTTCATTTTCCAAACAATGTGTGCATGTCTACTGAGTCAGTGGCTGTTGCACTCACAGAAGTCATACATTTAGTGGGAGAGTTCCATGGAGAGGAGCCCTGGGATGGGTGCTGTCTCTGACCCAGCTGTGCAGGAGATTTACTACAAGAGTCATGGTCACTAGGCTAACTACCAAGTTACATGGTGAGATGTACTTGACACCTTCCCTTGAGAGTGTGCAACAGGGTTTAATCAATGTAAGGCTTACGGTTGTGTCACCCAGTGTAATGAAATATCTCCCTGGTCGTTATCTGCTTTTGTCCTTTTTTAAGCAATGACACTAGCACCAACAGATATGAGCTATATTGTCTACTTGAGGCCACACAACTCTCAGATATGAGCTATATTGTCTACATGAGGCCACACAACTCTCAGAATGTGTTATTTGGCCAGGAGGATGTAAGTCCCAAGGTATCTTTCACTCTAATAGCTGCGCCAAAGTTGACTGTTAATCCACCTGGAGGTGCCCTGGGTTCTGTGACCACTGAGGCTACCTTATAATGATGGGCAGGATCTGGACATCTGGAGCTGCTAATACCTCCAGGCATGGATGTAGATGCAGGGATCCCCTTGCTCCATGACTGAGGTTCTCACGGCTGAGTGAAAATGCAGGTCAGGGGTCCAGAGGAGCCAAATTGGGACCACCCCTAGGTTCTCAGTTTGACTTTTCCACTTAGGTGGTCAGGAGCTTGGGCCATTTATCTCAGCACCATATCCATCTGAGGAAAATCAGTTTTAACCAAATCTGGGGAGTGGCTGAGTTGAGGGAAGAATCAGGTAATGTATAGCCAGTGTGCAGTGGTGATGAGAAGTCTTTACAAAATGGACAGTTGACCTGTGCTGTGTCAGAGGGAAATATCTCCTAGGAAACACACACACACACAGAGCATCAAAATCACACCACATGGGCTCACACATGTGCCCCCAACCTTGATTCAGACAAACCCACAGCATCTAAATGCTGTAGTTGTTTCCAGGGGCCATGGAACACAGACATTGCTCTTGCATGGGCGATCAGTCTCTTGCTCTGTGCTCCAAGCCTCAGGAATTGTGAGACTGCTCAGGAATCACTCAGGGGGTTTTTCTTGATGGGGACATGGGGTGGGGAGTGCATGTGGGAGGTAGGTAACCTGACTGAGTTGTCATTGAATCATCCTCTTTGCTGGATGAAGGAGAGCAAAGGAGAGGAATAGGAAAGAAAAGAAACAGAGTTTCTGCATTTTAATGAATGGGATCCTAACAGATGGCGAAAAAAGAAACGCTAAAACGCATGCTGATTCAACAGAGTGATTTGAGATGGCAGAGTAGGACGTGTACTCATCTGTGAGAACTCCAAAATAGCAACTAGCTGCTGAACAGCCATTGACAGGACAATGTTGGATCCCACCAAGAAAAGATATCCTACATCCAAGGGCAAAGGAGAAGCCCCAAGGGAATGATCGGAGGTGTGAAACTGCATTAAGAACAAAACCCCATACCCGCCAGAGAAGTTCGGAGTGCTCAAACTAAACCTTTTGTGCACCTGGACCCAGGGACCCTACAAGAGACTGAGCCAGACCTGCCTTTGAGGGTCTGAGTGTTTCCTGTGGAGGCACAGTCTTCAGTGGCCTGCCTCAGGGACAGAGGCTCTGGTTGCAGCAGACTTGGGAGGCACGGTGTGTGGCTTAAGTTTTCTTGAAGGAGGTCGCCAGTAGCGCCACCACAGAGCTGCTGAGCAAACGACCCAAGAGCTGGAGAACAGTTATAACAGAAGGTTTTTGCACTGTTGCAAAAGTTCTAGGGCCTACAACAGATTTCCCAACTTGGAGATCTGGCAAAGGGACTGAGAACCCCTAGGGAATTTGACTTTGAAGGCCAGTGGGATTTGATTACAGAACTTCCACGACTGGGGAAGAAAGACTCTTGGAGGGCACAAACAAAATCTTGTGCCACCAGGACCCAGGAGAAAGGAGCGGTGGCTCCACAAGAGACTGAGCCAGACTTGCCTGTGAGTGTCCAGGAGTTTCCAGGGGAGGCATGGGTCAACAGTGGCCTGCTGCAGGGTCAGGGGCGCTGCATAAAACAGTCCTGGAAGCCACAGCATGCTGGCATAAGTCCTTGTAAAGGAGGTTGTAATTATTGCCATTAACCTTACCATAGTTTGGCCTCAGGCCAAACTGCAGTGAAGGAACACAACCCCACCCATCAGCAGAAAATTAGATTCAAGATTTACTGAGCATGGCCTTGCCCATCAGAGCAAGACCCAGATTTCCCCACAGCCAGTTCCTCCCATCAGGAAGTTACCACAAGCCTCTTATCCTTACCTTATCTTACCTTATCTTATCCTTACCCTCTTGTTCTTACTGCATAAGAGTGCAGACAGAATGAAAACCACAATCATAGAAAACTAACCAAATGATCACATGGATCACAATCTTGTCTAACTCAAAGAAACTATGAGCCTCTGTCTGAGGACTGAATTTAGTCCTACCTTTTCAAAATAGCTATTATCAATCATGTGATATTTTTTCCCAGGCTTCATTTTCCAAACAAAGTGTGCATGTCCACTGAGTCAGTGGCTATCCACACTCACAGAAAACATACATTTAGTGGCACGGTTTGTTATGGAGAGGAGCCATGGGGTGGATGCTGACTATCTCTGTCCCAGCTGTGCAGGAGATTTGCAACAAGAGTCATGGTCACTAGGCTATCTATCAAGTGCCACTGTGAGATGTACTTGACACCTTCCCTTGAGAGTGTGCTACAGGGTTTAATCAATGTAAGGCTTATGGTCATGTCACCCAGTACAATGAAATATCTCCCTGATCATTATCTGCTATTGTTCTTGTTTAAGCAATGACACTAGCACCAACAGATATGAGCTACATTGTCTACACGAGGCCACACAACTCTCAGAATGTGTGAGCTGGCCAGGAGGATGTGAGTCCCGAGGTATCTTTCACTCTAATAGCTGTGCCAAAGTTGACTGTTAATCCACCTGGAGGTGCCCTGGGTTCTGTGACCACTGAGGCTACCTTATAATGATGGGCAGGATCTGGACATCTGGAGCTGCTAATACCTCCAGGCATGGATGTAGATGCAGGGATCCCCTTGCTCCATGACTGAGGTTCTCACGGCTGAGTGAAAATGCAGGTCAGGGGTCCAGGGCAGCCTCATTGGGACCACCCCTAGGTTCTCAGTTTGACTTTTCCACTTAGGTGGTCAGGAGCTTGGGCCATTTGTCTCAGGACTGTCTCCATCTGAGGAAAATTAGTAGAGGAAAACTTCTCAATATTAAAGATTTATGAAAAGACCTACACCTGTGAAGTTACTGGGTTAAAATTTAACTACTGTAGTGGTAGCCAAATATGGTAGTGATGTATCAATGGAGTAACGCTATTATTATGTGAATGAGTTTTTCTAAAATTTAATTTAAAATTTAATTACCATTGAGTGAGTGAAGTTGCTCAGTCTCTATCAATATTTTGAATTATTTACATTCTAAATTGTTTCCTCTTGATAAAAAATGAAGTTAGTTTATACATTTAAAGATTAAAAGAATTTAGTATAGGCCAGATTCTTTTATTGTTATTTATATGTTCTATGATAATCTACCTTGATTACCATAACAACTCTGTGAGATGGTCTTATCTGTAAGGCTACTGAAAAAAGTGTGAGTCACTCAGGTCTGTCCAATTCTTTTTGACCCCACGGACTGATACTTCTGTTCATGGAATTCTTCAAAGAAGAATAATGGAGTGGGTTGCCATTCTCTTCTCCAGGGGATCTTCTGGACCCAGGGACAGAACCCAGGGCTCCTGCATTGCAGCTGGATTCTTTCACATCTGAGCTCCTTACTGAGGAAGCCCAAAAGATTATGGAAACAGTTGTTAAGTAGTTAGCCTATGTCACCCAAGGAGTAAAAGGTAAAGTTGGAATTTGAATCTAAGAAACCTGGCGCTAGGATAAAAGTTTTCAGGTACTAGACTATAGCTACAGTACTAAATAAATAAATACAAAGATAAGGTCTAAAATAAAATAAGAAAGAATTAAAAAATTAATTTCTGTTTAAATGAGATACCACGTGGAGTTATCAGAATGGCTAAACTCCAAAAAACAGAAAACACCAAATACTGGTGAAGATATAGAGCAACAAGAGCTCAATTTCATTGCTGTTGGAATGTAAAATGGTACAAGCACTTTGCAGGTTTCTTACGAAGCTAAATATAGGTTACCTACCATATCGTCTAGCAATCACACTCCTACTTAATTATCCAAATACACTGAAAACATGAACGTCTCCACACCGATGTTTAGAGCAACTTTATTCATAACTGCCAAAAATTGGAAGTAATCAAGTTGTCCTTCAATAAGTGAATAAACTGTGATAAATCCATACAATAGATTATTATTTGGCAATAGAAAGAAATGAATTATTGAGCCTTGAAATAAACAGAGAGGGTTTAAAGAGATATCGCTAAGTGAAAGAAGTCATTCTCAAAAGCCTGAATAAATGGATACTTTCATCTATATGACATTCTGGAAAAGGCAAACCTCTACAGGTGTTAAAAAGATCAGGGCTTGCCAGAGGTTTGGTGGAAGAGTTTGGTGGAAGGGGAGGGGAAACAGGGATGAATAAGTGAAGCACAGGGGTCTTTAGGGTGATAAACTATCCATATAGTCAGTGGCATTTGTCAAAACCCATAGAACTGTACCACATGAAGAGTGAACCCTAACATAAATGATGGGGCTTACTTAATTTACAACATTGGTCCATCAGTTGTAAAAACTGTAATAAAAATAAATGTAATAAAAATGCTTTATGTTGTGTTAGAAATAGTCTCTAATATCATGTATTCCTTTTGTGCACAGAAATTCAATAAAAGAAACAATATTTATTAAAAGGGATTGGTTCACACATTTGTGATGACTGAATGAACAAGAGGAAGCTGGCAAAGCATATAGTCAGGAAAAAACAATCATGACGTGGTCAGGTGTAAACATCTTGGTGTTGGAGCCCTTGCTCTGGAGGTCAGGTCATGGACAGGTAACTGTTCCTATAAATACCTAATGAGTGTTATTCTCTGTTCTGACGAAAAAGGGCAGGTCTTGAGGCACACCTTACCCCCTCCCAAGTCCAGTCATGGCTGAGTTAGAGCTCAGCTGGCAGCGCCCTCAGGGCCGGGTCCTCAGACCCCGCTCCGCCATCAGTGCTGAGGGAGCCGGGCATCCAAGCCACCGGCCCGCAGGCTCCTCAGGCAGCCCATGCGGGGGGACGGGGTAGGTCCTGCAGGTGGCGTCCCAGGCAGACTGAGCTGCCATGAGGAGGCAGGGGCGGGGAGAGGGTCACCGCTGCCTCAAGGCCGGGGCCCGGCCAGTGGGGTCCCACAGTGAGGAATCTGGAGAACAGCAGGACGCAGCCTCCCTCCTGGCCCCTGGGCCCCCAGATCACCCGTTGGCCCGAGGCTGGATGAACTGGGGGGCCCTGCGGAGAAGGCCGGGGTCCAACTCTTACCTCACTGTCTGCCTGATGATCACTGCTCCACTGACCTCGGCTAAGTGTCCCCACTAACGGTCACTCACTGACAGTTGCTTGCTTGGGGGCGGGGCCCATTGCACATGGCTGAGTGGGACTGGTTGCCTGGTAACGGGGTGCGGAGCAACAGCTCCCAGCTACAGCCAAGTGAAGGGCTGCACTTGGCGCGCTCTGTTACCTGCCTACGGGGAGAGTCTCCATTCACCCCTGTCCTTTCGAGATGCCCCCGACAGAAACTAGATGGCCACAGCCATCAGCCTTGGGTGGTCTCTTCATACCATGCAGTACCGTCTTTGCTGGGCTCAAGAATGTGATGTATGAGTGGAAGCCATGGGCATTTGAGCTACTTCCTCACACAGCCTACTTTTTCCCTCAGCACCTGCTCGAGCCCCATCTCCTCCAAACCACTTCCACTTGATAATGGAGCACTGGCACACACGCCTGACTTTATGCCTTGGCAGGTCAGAAAACCTTGCCTCATCATGGATGGCTCAAGATGCATGGTAACTTGGTGGCCCACAATTAGTCTTTCCCGAGACCCAGAAACAAGCCAAAAGCTGTGTTCAAAAGGACACTAGCTTTCCACAGATGATGTCTGGGCTTTGTTCCAAAACCGTAAGGGTGGGAGATGTGACTCACCTATAGGGACCTGCCAATGGCACTGAACAATATCTATATCTGCCGATAATGTTTTGAGCTTCATAAGATCTGCAGGCTCATGTGGCTGAAATGGCAGAGAAGTTTCAGCTGGAGCCCCTGGGCTTCCAGTCTGCTGCAGTCTTCCCGTTCTGACTGTGGCCTGTAGACAGTAAGCTTTAGCCCGGTGTTGAATATTCTCTGACTCTTAATGAATATTGCTTGTATATGTGAGTAGAAATAGGATATATAAATTATTTTGCATGTTCTTCTTATTATGTACTTTTCTATTTCTGTCCTCAAGAGACTTCTTTTTCACCCATAGCTTACCACCATGTAATATGAATGCTAGACTTCTCTGGTGAGTCAGTGGTAAAGAATCGTTTGCCAGTTTAGTAGATGTGGTTTGATCCCTGAGTTGTAAAGATCCTCTGGAGGAGAAAAATGGCAACCTACTCCAGTGTTATTGCCTGGAGAATCCCATGAACAGAGGAACCTGGTGGGCTACAGTCCAAGGGGTTGCAAAGGAGTTGGAAATAACAGCAACTAAATAACAATATTAATGTCTGTTATATGGCAGGCACTTTAAATAAATGTATTGAATTCATCTGAAATTAATACATGTTTCTGGTAAAAGTGATTATCCACTTAAATATGTAGCTTTCAAGATGCACATGTACACACACATGTGAGCACACATATACACATCAATGTACACAAGAGTTTTGAAGGAAGAAATCATGAAGTAATAACCTCTTCATTCATTACTTTCCAGGGATTCCCTGGTGGCTCAGATGGTAAAGCATCTGCCCGCAATGTGGGAGACCTGGGTTCGATCCCTGGGTTGGGAAGATCCCCTGGAGAAGGAAATGGCAACCCACTCCAGTACTATTGCCTAGAAAATTCCATGGATGGAGGAGCCTAGTGGGCTACAGTCCATGGGGTCACAGAGTTGGACATGACTGAGCGACTTTTCACTTTCACAGTGAAGATCTATCTAATAATCTTTCTTTGGGCACATCCTTGATGATTAAATATTTCAAAGCTCATCTCATCTACCAGTATTGGGTCTACTTATCTATACATGTGCTTTAAAAAGTCCTATTCTGTTGGATTCAGTGAATCATACCTGGATATCAGTTTCTCATTGAACTAAGGTCATTTTAAAACCACAAGGTTAGACATTAGCAATTTTTCATGAACATATTATAGATGATTAATATAAAATAGTCTGCATAATTATGGGATTGATACATTCACAGATTGGTCTAATTAGTCTTTGAACAAACTGATGGCTCAATTTAAGAGCTAACAATTATCTGGCTGATCTCCACACACCTTCTATACTTGGTTCAATTAATACCCAAGCTTTTGGTAAAGTAACTGGGCAAAGCGCTAAAACTTAACCAGTCAATTTTCAAAAATCACGTTGTTTTAATGGGTATATATCTCTCCTGAGTACTTATTCCTTTTGTTTATATATATATAGTGATGCTTATGACAATGATCAATATTTCCCATTTATTTGCATATAGAATAGGTATTAGAAGGCTTCTGTGAGACTGGCTCAATGATAAGAGTGAGTAATTTTAGGAAATCTAGAAATACTAGTAAAAATGCATGAAATTAAACTATAATTTTTAGTTCTGTATCATCTGGCGATTTCCTAGAGAATTAGGATCAAACTTCCTTTGCTCTTGACAGATAATGTTGACTTCCTCCAAATCTTCATTTTTACTTAATTCGAGGGATGTTCTGCTGCATGCTTAGTTGCTCACTTGTGTCCAACTCTTCGTGACTCCATGGGCTGTTTCCAGCAGACTCCTCTGTCTATGGGATTTCCCAGGCAAAAATACTGGAGTGGGTTTCCATTTCTTCCTCCAGGGAAATCTTCCTGACCCAGGGATGGAACCTGTGTCTCCTGCCGCTCCTGCATTGGGAGGCAGATTCTTTGCCGCTGAGCCACCTAGGAAACCCAATTCTATGCATAGGGATCATGCTAAATAAAGATTGCCTTTAAAGTTATTTGTATGAAATAAAAAATATATATATTCATATTAATACATATGTAACTTCTGGTATTGTTTCTATTCCACAGAGTAAATATACCTAAGCTGTATTTACATTTAATTAATTAAAAAAATGTAGCTATATTACACATGCAAGTCTCCTTGACATTAAGGTATTTTATTGTCATAAATCTACTGATGCATACACTCAGGCAGTAAATGGAGACTATTAAAGTGTAGGCTAATTATAATGTGAGAACTAGTACATGATCAGAACTCATTCACCATGTGGTGAGTAGTACAGATTTTTATTCATTACTATGTTATTTTAAACCTATCTAAAGCTGTACCTAGTCTAAAATACATACTCACAACTTATATAAATGGTGTAAATTAGCATTTAGCTGCAGAAAATATCGATCAGTCATAATCATACACTTTTTTTTTAATCAGAAAAATATTGTAGCTTGACACTGTATTAGTGTCTCTTCAATATAGAAATAATTGTTAGTAGTCCAGTGGCATGTTTGGTAGAATTCTCATTAGTAACTTAGTAACTTGCCCTTCTCATGGACATTACAATAAGCTTTATTAAATTTTGCCCATCACACATTATTTTACTGTTAGACACTTAGTACCCACTAACTGTCTCTTCTCACTATCCCTTGTCCTGCACACTAGGAGCCACTAATCTATTTTTCGTCTCTGCACTCTGGGCTGTGCTCAGTTATGTCTGACAGGTTGCGAACCTTTGGACTGTAGCCCGCCAGGCTCCTCTGTCCATGGGATTTCCCAGCCAAGAACATTGGGGTGAGTTGCCATTTCCTGCTCCAGGGGATCCTCTCAATCCAGGAATCAAACTCACATCTCCTGTGTCTCCTGCAATGCAACTGGGTTCTTTGTGGTTGAGCTATCACATCAGGGAAACTCTGTCTCTGCAGGGATTTTGGATAATCCCTGTTGATATTCTTCAAGTGTGTTTTTCTTTAATGCAGTATCTAATCTGCTTTTAGTATCATCAGATAACTTCTGACAGTGTCTTCTTTATAGCTATGTTTTCATCTTTCTATTTTTCCTTTAATTTCTTGAATCCTATAACACAAAAATATACAAAGTACTTTTTTGGTAATTTCATCCTTTCTACCAGTTCTATTAATAGTTCTTCTACTGACCATCATTCTTCTGCTAATGAGACACATTTTCTTGATTCTTGGCATGTCTAGAAATTTTCTTAATTGGATGGTGTGGTGTTTCAGTCACTAAGTCATATCCGACCCCCAGGACCCCATGGAGTAGGTTGCCATGCCCTCCTCCAGGGGATCTTCTTGTCCCAGGGGTCAAACCTGCCTCTCCTGCTTTGTAGGCAGATTCTTTACCTCTGAGCCACCAGGGAAGCTCTTAACTGGGTGTAGGACATTATAAATACTACACTGCAAAATGTCCAGAATTTATTCTCTACTTTATTTATTTATTTATTTTTTTTTAAAATTTATTTTGACCATGACGGGGAGTGCAGGGGGTCTGACCCCGGGTTCAGGCTTTGGGTTCCTAGGTGCTTTGCCACCTGGACGCCACTCCTGGCCATGGGACGAAGCAGCTGGTGGTTCCTGGAAAAAGACCGAGAAGGGGAAAGAATGGCTCGTTTCACGGGGAAGGTGAGGACAAAAAAGACACGCTGACCAGAATGGCTTTGAGGAACCAGAGACAGCAAGACATAGCAAAGCCTTTGTTTCATATGGCTTTTCTCCAACTGATTGTGTTTCTCAGCCAATTATCCCTTCCCATCCTCCACTGAGCTTTCTCACCACCCCCCTGTGCTAGAGTTCCTCAGCTGAACCCATTCTCGGGTCACCTGATTTTAGGACAGGCCACTTTGATGGTCATTCATAGCAACATATTACATACAGAGGATGAACGCCTTAAAATTCTTCTAAGGCGGATTTATACACACGATTCCACACTGCGAGGTGGCTGCACGGGGAGAATTCGCGACTTGTCTAAGGTCGCACAGCCGGACTCAAAGCCAGCAACCTCAAGCGCAGCTACTATTGCCTCCCGAGTTGTTTCTCTCCTCCCGGCGCTGCGCTCGCTCCCAGACAAGACCGCGCTCCACGCCCGACAGGGCGTCCTGCGGCCAACGGCCGCTCGCCGCCAGACCCCTCCGATTAGGTGACCGGCGCGTCGCCCAGAGACCCCACGCAACCGCACCACCATAGAAACCATCCAGCCCGCAGCGTCAGCTCCGCAGACTCCTATTCTCTACTTTAAAAGATGTTCAGTTGCTCAGTTATATCTGACTCTTTGCAACCCCATGGATTGCATCACGCCAGGCTTCCCTGTCCTTCACCATCTCCTTCACCATCACCAGCTTACTCAAACTCATGTCCATTGAGTCAATGATGCCATCCAGCCATCTCATCCTCTGTCATCCCCTTCTGCTCCTGCCCTCAATCTTTCCCAGCATCAGGGTCTTTTCCAATGAGTTGGCTCTCACATCAAGTGGCCTAAGTATTGGAGTTTCAGCTTCAACATCAGCACTTCCAATGAATATTCAGGGTTGATTTCCTTTAGGATTGACTGACTTGATCTCTTGGCAAAACTCTGTTAGCCTTTGCCTTGCTTCATTTTGTATTCCAAGGCCAAACTTGCCCATTACTCCAGGTATCTCTTGACTTCTTACTTTTGCATTCCAGTCCCCTATGATGAAACTGACATCTTTTTTGGTTTGTTTGTTTATAGTTCTAAAAGGTCTTGTAAGTCTTCATTGAACTGTTCTACTTTAGGTTCTTCAGCATTAGTAGTTGGGGCATAGACTTGGATTACTGTGATATTGAATGGTTTTCCTTGGAAATGAACTGAGATCAGTCTGTTGTTTTTGAGATTGTACCCACATACTGCATCTCGGACTCTTTTGCTGACTATGAGAGCTACTCCATTTCTTCTAAGGAATTCTTGCCCACTGTAGTAGATATAGTGTCATCTGAATTAAATTCACCCATTCCTGTCCATTTTAGTTCACTGATTCCTAAAATGTCAACGTTCACTCTTGCCGTCTCCTGTGGAAGGACTGACGTTGAAGCTGAAACTCCAATACGTTGGCCACCTCATGTGACTCTTTTGGAAAAGACCCTGACCACTTCCAATTCATGGACCTAACATTCCAGGTTCCTATGCAATATTGTTATTTACAACAATGGATTTTACTCCCATCTCTAGTCACATCCACAACTGGGTGTTGTTTTTGCTTTCTTCAGCCTCTTCATTCCTTCTGAAGTTATTTCTCAGCTATTCTCCAGTAGCCTATTGGGCACCTACCAACCTGGGGAGTTCATCGTTCAGTGTCATATCTTTTTGCCTTTTCATACTGTTCATGAGGTTCTCAGGGCAAGAATGCTGAAGTGGTTTGCCATTCCCTTCTCCAGTGGACTATGTTTTGTCAGAGCTCTCCACCATGACCCATCCGTCTTGGGTGGCCTGACCTGGCATGGTTCATAGTTTCAATGAGTTAGACAAGTAAGTGATCCATGTGATCAGTTTCATTAGTTTTCTGTGATTGTGGTTTTCATTCTGTCTGCCCTCTGAGAGAGGAGGATAAGAGGCATGTAGAAGCTTCCTGATGGGAAGGACTGGCTCTGGAGAAAACTGGGTCTTGCTTTGGTGAGCAAGGCCATGCTCATTTCAGTTCAGTCACTCAGTCATGTCTGACTCTTTGCGACCTCATGGACTGCAGCATGCCAGGCCTCCCTGTCCATCACCAACTCCTGAAGTTTACTCAGACTCATGTCCATTGAGTTGGTGATGTCATCCAACCATCTCATCCTCTGTGATCCCCTTCTCCTCCCGCCCTCAATCTTTCCCAGCTTCAGGGTCTTTTCAAATGAGTCAGTTCTTCACATCAGGTGGCCAAAGTATTGGAGTTTCAGCTTCAACATCAGTCCTTCCAATGAACACCCAGGACTCATCTCCTTTAGGATGGACTGGTTGGATCTCCTTGCAGTCCAAGGGACTCTCAAGAGTCTTCTCCAATACCACAGTTCAAAAGCATCAATTCTTTGGTGCTCAACTTTCTTTATGGTCCAGCTCTCACATCCATACATGACTGCTGGAAAAACTGTAGCCTTGACTAGATGGACCTTTGTTGGCAAAGTAATGTCTCTGCTTTTTAATATGCTGTGTAGCTTTGTCATAACCTTTCTTCTAAGGAGCAAGCATCTTTTAATTTCATGGCTGCAGTCACCATCTGCAGTGATTTTGGAGCCCCCCAAAATAAAGCCTGTAACTGTTTCCATTGTTTCCCCATCTATTTACCATGAAGTAATGGGACCAGATGCCATGATCTTAGTTTTCTGAATGCTGAACTCTAAGCCAGCTTTTTCACTTTCGTCTTTCGCCTTCATCAAGAGGCTCTTAAGTTCCTTTTCATTTTCTGCTGTGAGGGTGGTGTCATCTGCATATTTGAGGTTACTGATATTTCTCCTGGCAATCTTTTTTTTTGTGTGTGATTTTGGTGGTAGTTAAATGACTCAGATCTCACAGATCTGGACTAGTGTACAGTGTTAGTAAATAATGTTTTACCGTATATAATTATAATTTTTTTAAAATTTATTTTAATTGGAGGCTAATTACTTTACAATATTGTGGTGATTTTTGCCATGCATTCACATGAATCAGCCATGGGTGTACATGTTTTCCCCATCCTGACCCTCCCTCCCCATCCCATCCCTTAGGGTCATCCCAGTGCACCAGCCCTGAGCACCCTGCCTCATGCATTGAACCTGGACTGGCGATCTATTTCACATATGATAATATACATGTTTCAATGATATTCTCTCAGATCATCCCACCCTTGCCTTCTCCCACAGAGTCCAACAGTCTGTTCTTTATCTGTGTCACTTTTGCTGTCTCACATATAGGGTCATCGTCACCATCTTTCTAAATTCATATGTATGCCTTAATATACTGTATTGGTGTTTTTCTTTCTGACTTATTTCACTCTGTATAATGGGCTCCAATTTCATCCACCTCATTAGAACTGATTCAAATGCATTCTTTTTAATAGTTGAGTAATACTCCATTGTGTAAATGTACCGCAGCTTTCTTATTCATTAGTCTGCCGATGGACATCTAGGTTGCTTCTATGTCTTACCTATTGTAAACAGTGCTGCGATGAACATTGGGGTACATGTGTCTCTTTCAATTCTAGTTTCCTTGGTGTTTATGCCCAGCAGTGGGATTGCTGGGTCATATGGCAGTTCTATTTCCAGTTTTTTAAGGAATCTCCACACTGTTCCCCATAGTGGCTATACTAGTTTGCATTCCCACCAACAGTGTAAGAGGATTCCTTTTTCTCTGCATCCTCTCCAGCATTTATTGTTTGTAGATTTTTTGATAGCAGCCATTCTGACTGGTGTGAGATGATACCTCATTGTGGTTTTGATTTGCATTTCTCTGATAATGAGTGATGTTGAGCATCTTTTCATGTGTTTGTTAGCCATCTGTATGTCTTCTTTGGAGAAATGTGTGCTTAGTCCTTTGGCCCATTTTTTGATTGGGTCGCTTATTTGGAAAAATAAGAATTGAGCTGCAGGAGTTGCTTGTATATTTTTGAGATTAATTCTTTGTCAGTTGCTCTATTTGCTATTATTTTCTCCCATCCTGAAGCCTGTCTTTTCACCTCGCTTATAGTTTCCTTCATTGTGCAAAAACTTTTAAGTTTAATTAGGTCCCATTTGTTTATTTTTGCTTTTATTTCCATTACTCTGATCTCCCAGCAATCTTGATTCCAACTTATGCATCATCCAGCCCGGCGTTTCTCATGTTGTGCTCTGCATATAAGTTAAATAAGCAGGGTGACAATATACAGCCTTGACATACTCCTTTTCTTGTTTGGAACTAGTCTTTTTTTCCATGTCTGGCTCTAACTTGCTTCCCGACCTCTATACAGATTTCTCAGGAGGCAGGTCAGGTGTCTGGTATTCCCATCTCTTTCAGAACTCTCCACAGTTTGTGGTGATCCACACAGTCAAACGCTTTAGCATAGTCAATAAAGCAGAAGTAGATGTTTTTCTGAAATTATCTTGCTTTCTTTATGATCTAACGGATGTTGGTAATTTGATCTCTGGTTCCTCTGCCTTTTCTAAATCTAGCTTGAACATCTGGAAGTTCATGGTTCATATACTGTTGAAGCCTGGCTTGGAGAATTTTGAGCATTACTTTGCTAGCGTGTGAGATGAGTGCAGTCGTGCAGTAGTTTAGTAGTTTGAGCATTCTTTGGCATTGCCATTCTTTGGGGTTGGAATGAAAAGTGACATTGTCCAGTCCAGTGACCACTGCTGAGTTTTCCAAATTTGCTGGCATATTGAGTGCAGCACTTTCACCACATCATCTTTCAGGATTTGAAATAGCTCAACTGGAATTCCATCACCTCCACTAGCTTTGTTCATAGTGATGCTTCCTAATGCCCTCTTGACTTAGCACTCCAGGCTGTCTGGCTCCAGGTGAGTGATCATACCATCGTGATTATCTGGGTCATGAAGATCTTTTCTGTATAGTTCTTCTGTGCATTCTTGCCACCTCTTCTTAATGTTTCAGAAAAACATCTACTTCTGCTTCTGCTAGGTCCATACCATTTCTGTCCTTTATTGTGCCCATATTTGCATGAAATGTTCCCTTGGTATCTCTAATTTTCTTGAAGAGATCTCCAGTCTTTCCCATTCTATTGTTTTCTTCTATTTCTTTGCACTGATCACTGAGGAAAGCTTTCGTATCTCTCCTTGCTATTCTTTGGAACTCTGCATTTCAATGGTATATCTTTCCTTTTCTCCTTTGCCTTTTGCTTCTCTTCTTTTCTCTGTTATTTTTAAGGCCTCCTCAGACAACCATTTTGCCTTTTTGCATTTCTTTTCCTTGGGATGGCCTTGATCCCTGTCTCCTGTACAATGTCACAAACCTCCATCCATAGTTCTTCAGGCATTCTGTCTATCAGATCTAATCCCTTAAATCTATTTGTCACTTCCACTGTATAATTGTAAGGGATTTGACTTAGGTCATACCTGAATGGTCTAGTGGTTTTTCCTACTTTCTTCAATTTAAGTCTGAGTTTGTCAATAAGAAGTTCATGATCTGAGCCACAGTCAGCTCCCAGTCTTATCTTTGCTGACTATATAGAGCTTCTCCACCTTTGGCTGCAAAGAATATAATCAATCTGATTTTGGTATTGATGATCTGGTGATGTCCATGTGTAGAGTCTTCTCTTGTGTTGTTTGAAGAGGCTGTTTGTTATGACCAGCACATTCTCAATCCATGCTCAGATGTTCTTTAATCCAATTTTCTGCTGATGGGATCTAGAAGGCAATTAAATTATTCTCACATCAGATTGATTTTTCTCTGTGCTTCTTTTTAAGCATTGCTATTTTGAATATAAAATAGATATTTCTCTGGAGAAAATTTAGGCTTATTATGACCAGTAATCTTACTTCTAGGCTAGACAAATTAGGCTTACTACTGTCATTGTTTTACTATTGAAATATTAACCCCCTGGGAACCTTACTGAATGCCCAAGGTTATTGACAGTTGACTCTCCAGTAATGTTTGGATCTTGAATATCTCTGCACCTAATGTAATCTCTGAGAATTATCCTGCTTATACCATCACCCTATCATTTTTTTCCCCTTTTCTCATAAGTACACATTTGCAGTTTAGTATTCTGCAACGGCTCAGTGCGGTTGCTATGCAGCGTTTTGATGCTCTTTTTCCATATAGGTTCCTCTTACATTGTACTGTGCCTTGCACCTTATAACCACCTCAGTGCACCTAAACTTTAATCTCTATGTTTTGTGCCCATGCTCAATGACTTCAGTCATGTCTGACACTTTGTGACCCCATGGACTGTAGCCTGCCAGGTTCCTGTGTCCATGGGTTTCTCCAGGCAAGAATACTGGAGTGGGTTGTCATGCCCTTCTCCAGGGGAATCTTCCCGACTCAGGGATCAAACCTGCATTTCCTGCATCTCCTGCAGTGCAGGCTGATTCTTTACCCATACGCTTAGCTCAGTAATATCACTGTGTTCTACTTGGGATCTCTGTCTCTGCACTGTGATCCATAATATGTCTCTAGGCGATTTTATTTGTCACATTACTTGTTTTCCCACTTTGGGGGATCACAGTCTTATGCCGTCAATTATCAAATGTCTATTTTTGTTTGCTTGTGTTTTTTTCCCTTAACCTCTAATATTTCATGGTTGGGATTAAGTCTGGACATTTTACTTGATTATTTCCAGAAGCACAAGTCTAGTTCATAAATTTTAATCAGTATATTAATATAGAAATCAATTCCCTCATTCTTTCTCTCTTGCAGTGATAATTAGTAAGTTGTTCAGTTGTTCCATGAATTTTACATTTTACTTTACATGTGATTTGTTGATAGGTTTTAAGTCTGTGTATTTTATTTTTTAATATGTTTGTATAAAAGTAGTTATATGTGCACATAAAATGCAGTTAATAAAATACAAAACAAAATGATTCTTATGAAGTGTTCCATATTTAATGTAATTTTGTGAACTTGTTTTATATTATGAAAGTCACTTAATTTTGGCCTTTAAATAAAAAGTAAGTGCAACATCCATTGATTGAAAAAATTTACTTTGTTTTATTTTATATTGTACACAATTTTAATAAAGAAGTAGTAAAAACTCTATGTAAGATATAAAATAAATGTAAAAACACTAACTCTGAAATTAGGCTGTTTGAGTATGAACCCTTACTTTACCATTTACTTGGTCTGTAACCTAGGATTGGTTAGTTATACTATAGCATAGTATATACTATACTATATATAGTAGCTTGTCGTCCTAATCCGAGACATAATAACATCCATATCACAGAGTTGCTATGAAGAGCAAATTATTAAATGTGTGTTTAGCAGGTACATCTAACAGCTGTAAAAGCAATTATTATTATTCCAGTACACAATGGAAAATATAAAAAAGAAACAATACAGAATTAAACTTCAATACAGAAAATATGTGATCAGGTAACTTTACAAGTATAATTAATGCATTTTTATAGTGAAAAATAAAATAAGGCATAATATTTGACAAGGCATAATGAATGTTACTTCTGTTGATCAGTATCTGAACCAGCAAGTTCTGATATAAGACAAAAATGTGACCAAGAAGAAGAACAGAACATCACTTGTGTTTCTGTACAAAGCTAGTTAGAATATATTTTTCTGTAAGTTTCCTGTGTCTATACAGACCTTATAAAAGTTCAGGACTCACTCTCGTCCATATGGAAGAGAGACACCAAGAGTCCTGATTGAGAAATGATGCAAACCACATTAATTCTCTGAAAAAGATTAAGGCATGTATCAAAGAGCAGAAGATTTTAAGATAAGAGTTCTCATTTTTATAGAAAGAAACATAAAAATTGGAGAACACTCACACTTAGAAAACAAATTTAGTGGAACTAAACAAATACAGTTAATCTTCCACCTTCAAGTGGAAATTTTGTTTACATTCCATCTTCTGATATGTATAAAAAGTATGAACTAAAACCTTTATTTCAGAACATCTATCTAGTGCAGAAAATAAACATTTTATGTGGTGTTTTTAAACCTTTTCTTTTTGAAATCACATGGCCCCACCAAAATAAAACATGCTATTATTTATTGCTGGGTAAGTCGGCCCTGCATTGCTATCCCATCTAATTTCCCTAACAAAGGTAAAAGTTGTTATTCAGCAGGCTTCATGGCTGACATTAGTTTTGGATAATGAGGGTAGCAGAATATGTAATTTGTTTTGCATTGACCAGCACTGTTGTCAGTAAAGAAAAATTATGATAATAACAAAGTCAGGGTAATTGACATTGCAGACAAAGAGTAAAGAAATTTGTGTACCATCAAGCTATCATTTTGATAAGGTAGGTTTTCCTCCCAGAGACATTTAAATACCTTAGTAAAATAGTACATTGAACTTCCCAGGTGGGTCAGTGGTAAAGAATCTTCCTTGCCAATGCAAGAGACCCATGAGGCTCGGGTTCCATCTCTGGGTCAGGAAGATCCCCTGGAGGAGGAAATGGCAATCCACCCCAGTATTCTTGCTGGAAACGTCCATGGACAGAGGAGCCTGGTGGGTGCAGTCCTTGGTGTCACAAAGAATCGAACATGACTGAGCATGCACTCAAGCAAAGTAGTGCATAGAAGCAGCCATTATATATTCCAATCCATTACCAAATTATGTTTTCTTAAAACTGAATTATCTGATGGGAGTAATCTGATTCCAGGATACTGTATTATGTAAGAAATAATCAGGTTAAAAATCGTAACATTTCTTAAATTTGAATATGTTTTAACTGTTAATGTAGGAGTTTTACAGTTTATTTACAATGCTTAATGTCATGGAATTGTATCAATTTACTTATACATTTTTATTGTCTCAATAATGCATTCCAACTTGCTGTGACATTTTATAAATAAATGTCACAAGTCTGCTCCTTGTTTTTCTCAGTTGTAAGGTAAGGTATTTGACTAGGTAGTTCTTATTGTTAAAGGAACATCAGAATTCATGAATAATTGAATGCACTTACCACATGAACACTGGTGATAGCTGAAAGCATAAGCAGTGTCTTCCCTAACAATATTGGTTTCTCACAGCATTTCAATCTCCAGGGCTGTCTGTATAGGCCAAAGGGAGAGACAACAATTTTGTGACTTTTATGAGGCATTTTGTAATTTAAGTAAATTTATTTTCATGTCACTTACTGTAACTTTTCCCAAGAAGAAAAAAGAAATAAAACATATGTAACAGAAATAGTTCAAACTAAAAAATGAAGTTGCTGATATAATGTATATACTAGTGTACACGATTACACTAACAATATTATTGAGAAAGTTATTCACAAACCTAGAAAATATAAAAATTTCCAATGTATATAACCAAATTAGCATAGATTAAAATGGTATGAATGCTACATAAAAATTCTCCGTGGTTCCTCAAAATCATAAATTTGATGGCAGTATGACATACTTTGCATACGGTCTTTGGTTACCTATTATATTCTTAAGATATATTGAACTTCTTTCCAATAATTGAGAATTGTTTTTTTCTATCTCATTAGCAATATTGAAACTCAGCCCAAACAACTGGGACAGTACAGCAAGTTATTTCTAGCTTTAATGTTGCCCTTTGCTTTAAAGTCAGAGCAACTATAAATATGAAGAAAACTAAAAAAGACAGTTGGGCTCATATATGAGGTAAATCTCTGAGAATAGGAAATTTGTCTATCACATGACTTTGTTCTTTCTTGGCTGGTGCCCTAATTTACTGGTTATGGTTATGCGGACCTGAGGTTAACTCAATGCTTGAAGTCAGTATTTCCACATCTATCAGTGAATAAAAGAAGGAAAAAAAAAATTTTACATTATCACTAGTATTTTAAATACCACATATCTCCCTGGATTGGGAAGATTCCCTGGAGTAGGAAATGGCAACCCACTGCAGTACTCTTGCTTGGAAAATTCCATGGACCGAGAAGCCTGGTGGGCTACTGTCCATGGGGAGGCAAATAGTTGGACATGAAAGAGTGACTGAGCACTCACTCACTCAAACATATTCTTCATGAAGTACATAATTTCAAAATACTAAAGAGAAGGAAAGAGAGAAAACCCTGAAACATCTTGCTGAAAATAAACTCTCAATAAAAGGTCAAAACAAAACAATAAGAAATGCAATGCTGAAAATGCCAATAAAGTTTACAGCTAAAAATTTATTTCTGATAAAATTAATCTTCAAAGAATAATATTAACATCTTAAAGTCTTGAAATAAGTGTGAAAAAAATGTTCAAAATTATATATGAAAGCATAACTTAAATTTAAAAGAGCAATAAACTACCAAGCAAAATAAGGTGAAATTAAATTACAATAGAACAGACATCTAGATTCAATACTAATGATACTTTTGTAGCCCTTGAAATTACTGGTAAATGTTCATTTTCTAGCTATGCTTTATTATTTATATAAATATATTACATCAGTTAATAAAATACTATAGAAAGAAACAAACTCTGAATAAGTTTTTAAATTATTTTATAGTTATTATTTACCACAAATAAAGCTTATTAGAAACATGTGAGGTTAGGGATTTCCCTGGATATCCAGTGGTTAGGGCTCTGAGCTTCCACTGCAGGGTCACAGGTTTGATCTCTGATTGGGGAACTAAGATCCCACGTACCACCTGGCATGGCCTAAAGGTATATAGAGAAAGCTTGTGCTAAGGAATAAAAAGGTATATTAAATAAATGAATTAAATAAACATGCTAGGTTAGTTCTTTATAAATTCTGAATATAAAGACTGGAAAAAAGAGATAAGGAAATGAAAAAACATAAAAATAATATAAGCATAAAACATTAAAATACCAATTTCAAAATGTTCAGCCGTAATATTAAAGTCAGAAAAAATGTGTTCAGGCCAAAAATAATTGGGATAAGTGGTAACATAACAATATCATGATAGAATTGATTTTTCCTGAGTAAGCTTTATAATAAACATAATTCCAGCCAACAAGAGAGAAGTACCAAAGGGGAGTCATTTGACCTACTATACTTCACATTTAAGATATAAAATTACATTATATAGGATAAGAATTTACTTTTAAAATTTGACCATAAATACTATGACAGATATGCAATGTACATAATCAGTAGTGTTAGTCTCAAAGATACACATTAAATATGTACACATAAGAAAGTGAAAAGATCAATAACACAATTGATAAAATCTGTGGATTGGCAATGAATCTGCAGAAGAATGATTAAAACAGTCAGAAAACAAAGAAAAGAATAATCAGTCTCATTGATGATCAGTTCAGTTCAGTTCAGTCGCTCATTTGTGTCCGACTCTTTGTGACCCCATGGACTGCAGCGAACCAGGCCTTCTTGTCCATCACCAAATCCTGGAATTTAGCCAAACTCATGTCCACTGAGTCAGTGATGCCATCCAACCACCTCATCCTCTGTTGTCCCCTTCTCCTCCTGCCTTCAATCTTTCCCAGCATCAGGGTCTTTTCAAATGAGTCACTGATGATCAAGAATATTCAAATTAAAAGATTATGGATGTGAAAGTTAGACCATAAAGAAGGCTGAGTGCTGAAGAATTGATGCTTTGGAACTGTGGTGCTTGAGAAGACTCTTAAGAGTCCTTTGGACACAGATCACCAGCCCAGTTTGGATGCATGAGACAAGTGCTCAGGGCTGGTGCACTGGGAAGACCCAGAGGAATGGGGAACACATGTAAATCCATGGCTGATTTCATGTCAACGCATGGCAAAAACCACTACAATATTGTAAAGTAATTAGCCTCCAACTAATAAAAATAAATGAAAAAAAAAAAAAAGAAAAAAAAAAAGAGTCCTTTGGACAGCAAGGTGATCAAAGCACTCAATCTTAAAGGGAATCAACAGTGAAAATTCATTGGAAGTACTGATGCTGAAGCTGAAGCTCCAGTACTTTTGCCACCTGATGTAAATAGCTGACTTGTTAGAAAAGACACTGATGCTGGTGAGAGTCAATTCCCAGGCAGGTTGATAAGACGTCTGGGGGTCCATGAGGAGAAAGTGGTCTGGAGTTCTTGAGGAGGAGATAAGTTCAGTTCAGTCAGTTCAGTCGCTCAGTCGTGTCTGACTCTTTGAGACCCCATGAATCGCAGCACGCCAGGCCTCCCTGTCCATCACCAACTCCCAGAGATTACTCAAACTCATGTCCATCAAGTTGGTGATGCCATTCAGCCATCTTATCTTCTGTCGTCCCCTTCTCCTCCTGCCCTCAATCTTTCCCAGCATCAGGGTCTTTTCAAATGAGTCAGCTCTTCACATCAGCTGGCCAAAATATTGGAGCTTCAACTTCAACATCAGTCCTTCCAATGAACACCCAGGACTCGTCTCCTTTAGGATGGACTGGTTGGATCTCCTTGCAGTCCAAGGGACTCTCAAGAGTCTTTAACACCACAGTTCAAAAGCATCAGTTCTTCAGCACTCAGCTTTCTTCACAGTCCAGCTCTCACATCCATACATGACCACTGGAAAAACCATAGCCTTGACTAGATGGACCTTCGTTGGCAAACTAATGTCTCTGCTTTTTAATACGCTGTCTAGGTTGGTCATAACTTTCCTTCCAACGAGTAAGTGTCTTTTAATTTCATGGCTGCAGTCACATCTGCAGTGATTTTGGAGCCCAGAAAAATAAAGTCTGACACTGTTTCCACTGTTTCCCCATTTATTTGCCATGATGTGATGGGACTGGTTTCCATGGTCTTAGTTTTCTGAATGTTCAACTTTAAGCTAACTTTTTCACTCTTCTCTTTCACTTTTCATCAAGAGGCTCTTTAGTTCTTCAGATTCTGCCGTAAGGGTGGTGTCATCTGCGTATCTGAGATTATTGATATTTCTCCCAGCAATCTTGATTCCAGCTTGTTTCTTCCAGCCCAGCGTTTCTCATGAGGTACTCTGCATATAAGTTAAATAAGCAGGGTGACAATATACAGCCTTGATGTACTCCTTTTCCTATTTGGAACTAGTCTGTTGTTCCATGTCCAGTTCTAACTATTGCTTCCTGATCTGCATGTAGGTTTCTCAAGAGGCAGGTCAGGTGGTCTGGTATTCCCATCTCTTTCAGAATTTTCCACAGTTTATTGTGATCCACACAGTCAAAGATTTGGCGTAGTCAATAAAGCAGAAATGGATGTTTTTCTGGAACTCTCTTGCTTTTTCAATGATCCAGCGAATGTTGGCAATTTGACCTCTGGTTCCTCTGCCTTTTCTAAAACCAGCTTGAACATCTGGAAGTTCACATATTGCTGAAGCCTGGCTTGGAAAATTTTGAGCATTACTTTGCTAGCATGTGAGATGAGTGCAATTGTGTGGTAGTTTGAGCATTCTTTGGGACTGCCTTTCTTTGGGATTGGAATGAAAACTGACCTTTTCCAGTCCTGTGGCCACTGCTGAGTTTTCCAAATTTGCTGGCATGTTGAGTGCAGCACTTTCACAGCATTATTTTTTAGGATTTGAAATAGCTCAACTGGAATTCCATCACCTCCACTAGCTTGTTCGTAATGATGCTTCCTAAGGCCCACTTGACTTCACATTCCAGGATGTCTGGCTCTAGGTGAGTGATCACACCCTCGTGATTATCTGGGTTGTGAAGATTTTTTGTGTACAGTTCTTCTGTGTGTTCTTGCCACCTCTTCTTAATATCTTCTGCTTCTGTTATGTCCCTACCATTTCTGTCCTTTATTGAGCCCATCTTTGCATGAAATGTTCCCTCAGTATCTCTAATTTTCTTGAAAAGATCTCTAGTCTTTCCCATTCTATTGTTTTCCTCTATTTCTTTGCAATTATTGCTGAGGAAGGATTTCTTATCTCTCCTTGCTATTTTTTGGAACTCTGCATTTCCTTTTCTCCTTTGCTTTTCACGTCCCTTCTTTTCACAGCCATTGGTAAGACCTCCTCAGACAGGCATTTTGCTTTTTTGCACTTCTTTTTCTTAAGGATGGTCTTGATCCCTGTCTCCTGTACAATGTCATGAACCTCCGTCCATAGTTCATCAGGCACTCTGTCTATCAGATCTAGTCCCTTAAATCTATTTCTCACTTCCACTGTATAGTCATAAGAGATTTGATTTAGGTCATACCTGAATGGTCTAGTGGTTTTCTCCACTTTCTTCAATTTCAGTGTGAATTTGGCAATAAGGAAATCATGATCTGAGCCACAGTCAGTTCCTTGTCTTATTTTTGCTGACTGTATAGAGCTTCTCCATCTTTGGCTGCAAAGAATGTAATCAATCTGATTTCGGTGTCGACCATCTTGTGATGTCCATGTGTAGAGTCTTCTCTTGTGTTGTTGGAAGTGGGTGTTTGCTATAACCAGTGCATTCTCTTGGCAAAACTTTCTTAGCCTTTGCCCTGTTTCATTCCGTACTCCAAGGCCAAATTTGCCTGTTACTCTGGGTGTTTCTTGACTTCCTACTTTTGCATTCCAGTCCCCTATAATGAAAAGGACATCTTTTTTGGGTATCAGTTCTAGGCGGTCTTGTAGGTCTTCATTGAACTGTTCAACTTCAGCTTCTTCAGTGTTACTGGTCAGGGCATAGACTTGGATTACCATGATATTGAATGGTTTTCCTTGGAAACGAACAGAGATCATTCTGTCGTTTTTGAGATTGCATCCAAGTACTGCATTTTGGACTCTTGTTGACTATGGTGGCTACTCTATTTCTTCTAAGGGATTCCTGCCCACAGGAGTAGATACAATGGTCATCTGAGTTAAATTCACCCATTCCAGTCCATCTGAGTTCACTGATTTCCTAGAATGTCGATGTTCACTCTTGCCATCTCCTGTTTGATCACTTCCAATTTGCCTTGATTCATGGACCTAACATTCCAGGTTCCTATGCAGTATTGCTCTTTACAGCATCGGACCTTGCTTCTATCACCAGTCCCAACCACAACTGGGTGTTGTTTTTTCTTTGGCTGCATCCCTTCATTCTTTCTGGAATTGTTTCTCCACTGATCACCAGTAGCATATTGGGCACCTACCAACCTGGGGAGTTCACCTTTTAGTATCCTATCTTTTTGCCTTTTCATACTGTTCATGGGGTTCTCAAGGCAAGAATACTGAAGTGGTTTGCCATTCCCTTCTCCAGTGGACCACATTCTGTCAGACCTCGCCCCACACGGCATGGCTTAGTTTCATTGAGTTAGACAAGGCTGTGGTCCATGTGATCAGATTGGCCTGTTGTCTGTGATTGTGGTTTCAGTCTGTCTGCCCTCTGATGCCCTCTCTCAGTGCCTTGCGTCTTACTTGGGTTTCTCTTACCTTGGACATGGGATATCTCTTCACGACTGCTCCAGCAGAGCACAGCCGCTGCTCCTTACCTTGGACGTGGGGTGGCTCCTCTCAGCCACGCTTCAGCACCATTGCAGCCACCGTGCATAAGAGTACGCTGATTCATTTTTATTGTACATTGTAAACCAACACAACATTGTAAAGCAACTATACTCCAATAAAAATTAACTTAAAAAAATCACAAAAAAGAATGCTGGAATTAAAATTTTATCAACTAGATCATTTTCAAATCTGAGGAGATAATTCATATATATAAATGTATATATACATAACACATACATATGTATATTTGTTTCTCATACACTTTCCTCTTCAGAAGAGTTACCACATAAATATCTACATTAAATTTAAAGGAGTAAAGAGAGAAAAAATTACACTACTTGGATGTTAAGTTATATGAGAATTATGTGATCAAGTATATAGCAATTTGTTTTCTTGTAAAAATTAATCAAGGACAAAAAGAGACAAAATAGAAAGTATATGCTGCAGAAGTGGTTCCAGGAAAGAGAGACTTAAAGCTGGGAATCTGGAATCTGTTGTCTGATTGGTTAGATTAGAAGATGGTAATAGTTTATTCTTCATGGAACTGGGAGAGTAGAAGTCAATTTAATCCAGTGGCAAAAAAAAAAAAAAAAAAAAGAAACCAACCCCCCGAACTTAAATGATCGTCCATAGTCTTCTGGAATGAAGTATCTATTGATGCTATGGATTTTGAAGAACAACAGCTATTGCAACATATTTTGGTGAAACTGTAGACACTGAGAATTGCTAGATCAGCTGTCCCCTCCTTATTAACTTGAAGATGTCATAGTGAAGAAAATGAGACATTTAGAATAGGCCAAAGAACCACAATACTTTTGTGGGTGTGCTAAGTGTCTCTTATTTTTTGGAAATGCAGAAAATACATTTACGTGAAATTAAGTTCTCCAATTTGATCATTAGAGTAGCAACATTATAATGTAATCTAAGAACTAAGATGTTCTTTTGTTTGAAATTTCTAGTTTTAATTGGGAAAGAAAAAGGCCCTGTGAAGTAGAGCTGTAACTTTGATAGACTCCTATTAACCTGATCACGTCCGATCTCTCTTTCACCCCTTCTCCCTCCTTTGTGGAGATTAGAGAACTCTTCTCTTTGTTGTTTAGTCGGTAAGTCATGTCCAACTCATTTGTGACCCCATGGACTGTAGCCCACCAGGTTTCTCTGTCCATAGGATTTCCCAGGCAAGAATACTGGGGAGGGTTTTCATTTCATCCTCCAGGGGATCTTCCCAACCTAGGGATTGCACTGCATCTCCTGCATTGCAGGCTGATTCTTTATCATTGAGCCACTTGGGAAGCCCCAGAGGACTCTTATTTCAGTCTCTATAATGCCTTGGCATGAGATAGAGCTTTGCAAAAGGATGCCGATTGCTTCAGAAATCACCAGCCCTCACTGCTGCAGACTCATGGCTAGAACTGGAGAAGGCACTGGCACCCCACTCCAGTTCTCTTGCCTGGAAAATCCCATGGATGGAGGAGCCTGGTAGGCTGCAGTCCATGGGGTCGCTAAGAGTCAGACACGACTGAGGGACTTCACTTTCACTTTTCACTTTCATGCATTGGAGAAGGAAATGGCAACCCACTCCAGTGTTCTTGCCTGGAGAATCCCAGGGACGGGAGAGCCTGGTGGGCTGCCGTCTATGGGGTCGCACAGAGTCAGATACGACTGAAGTGACTTAGCAGCAGCAGCATGGCTAGAACATGATTTCAGTGGAATGCACAGTATTGAACAGAAAGTCAGTCTTAGAAAGAGCTATTATCCTGAATTTTTTTTGATATTTTAAAAACTGAGTTTATAAATTGGATGCACCACATGGGATCCATGGGTCCATGTGTCCTCCCTCCAATGGCAGGACGGCACTAGACAGTCGAGGTTCTAAATTTGAAGGCCGGGGTGGATATAGAAGAAATTGAGACCTGTGCAAAGAGACAGGATTGCAGGCTCTGCAGAAGTATTGTGTCATGATAGAGTGGTTTTTCACTTTAATTTTCATGCTCTTCGAGTGTTTTGGAAACCAATATGGCATCTCCAGTGCAATGAGAACTATGCTTCTTATTGTTTTAAAGAACATGTGTGTGTATGTGTTTAGTCTAAGATTGCAACTATTACAGGGAAATAGATAAGCATCTAAGTACCATGTTCATTTCCCTATACACTCCCATGTCTAAATCACAGGAAGATTTCCTTTTTTATCTCTACTCAATTGTTCATTTATCTTGGTCATAGAATAAAAAAGGGGAGATGGGTCTGTGTGTGTGTGTGTGTTTGTGTGTGTGCGTGCACATGTGTGTATGTGTGTGTAGAAGTTAGAAACCACATTGCGATTTTAGTGGTATCTGTGTTTCCTATTTGGAACAACAGACTGGTTCCAAATAGGAAAAGGAGTATGTCAAGGCTGTATATTGTCACCCTACTTATTTAACTTATATGCAGAGAACATCATGAGAAATGCTGGGCTGGAGGAAGCACAAGCTGGAATCAAGATTGCCAGGAGAAATATCAATAACCTCAGATATGCAGATGACACCACCCTTATGGCAGAAAGTGAAGAAGAACTAAAGAGCCTCTTGATGAAAGTAAAAGAAGAGATTGAAAAAGTTGGCTTAAAGCTCAACATTCAGAAAACTAAGACCGTGGCATCCAGTCCCATCACTTCATAGCAAATAGATGGGGAAACAGTGGAAACAGTGTCAGACTTTATTTTTCTGGGCTCCAAAATCACTGCAGATGTGACTGCAGCCATGAAATTAAAAGACTTACTCCTTGGAAGGAAAGTTATGACCAACCTAGACAGCGTATTAAAAAGCAGAGACATTACTTTGCCAACAAAGGTCCGTCTAGTCAAGGCTATGGTTTTTCCAGTGGTCATGTATGGATGTGAGAGTTGGACTGTGAAGAAAGCTGAGTGCTGAAGAATTGATGCTTTTGAACTGTGGTGTTGGAGAAGACTCTTGAGAGTCCCTTGGACTGCAAGGAGATCCAACCAGTCCATCCTAAAGGAGATGAGTCCTGGGTGTTCATTGGAAGGACTGATGTTGAAGTTGAAGCTCCAATATTTTGGCCAGCTGATGTGAAGAGCTGACTCATTGGAAAAGACCCTAATGCTGGGAAAGATTGAGGGCAGGAGCAGAAGGGGACGACAGAGGATGAGATGGTTGGATGGCATCACTGACTCAATGGACATGGGTTTGGGTGGACTCCGGGAGTGGGTGATGGACAGGGAGGTCTGGCGTGCTGCAGTTCATGGAGTCACAAAGAGTCAGACATGATTGAGCAACTGAACTGAACTGTATTTCCTTTTCATGCAAACCTCTTTAGATGGTAAGAGATCTTTTAATTTATAGGATTGCCCCTTCCCAGAACCCCCTCATAAATCAATCCCTTCCATAATTATATTGAAAAATTTTTTCTCAAGTTTCAAGAAAAAAGCCATTCTTATTTCCTATGGGATATTTTACTTTATTCTTTTAGTTTGGGTCACATTTTAATTTAGGGCTCAGTAACACTCAGACATAACATTTATCATCATTCTACTCAAGTTTTATATATGAAATCCCTCTCTCCATATATGTCTGCTTGATCATCCCCTGTGGTCAAGAAATGGCTGTTTATTTCTGAATAGTTATGGGATCTAACACAATTAGCAACCATTCCATTCATTATATGCTTTTATATTTGGCTTTCTAATTTCTAAATATATGAATTTCAAAAGTATGATTAAAATAGTGACAGAGTTATCTACATTTAATCTAAATAGAAAAGAAACCCTGTTAAGGACTGTGACTTCTTAAAAAAGATTTTTTTTCCCTCAATCTGCCACTACTTAAAACTGAAGCCAAAAAAAAAAAACCAAAAAAACTGAAGCCAGATTTATGATTCTGTCATGAAACTAATTCCAAAAGAGATTAAAATTACTAAGTCTACATATTTTAGAACTATATTATGCACAGATCCTGAGAGCATTTTAATATTGAACATGTATTTCATCTACCATTGGAAGGCTGATATACAGTGATATAACTATATTTTATTGATTATAGAAATATATAACTATGAAATATGTTGTAACCAGAAATTTAAAAGTGGCTTTGTGATCTCCAATTTTTTTCTTTTTAAAATGTTACCCAGTATATAAAATATTTATTAAATAATTACCTTTTACATGTTTCATTAACTTAGCATTATTTTCTTTAATTTTACAGTATTTTCTTATATGGTGATTAAATAGTATATAAACTTATATTTTTTCTGGGATATGAAGCCAAGTAAAGATGTAGATTACATTAAAGCTTTTTTTAATTAAAAGGAAAAATAAAAAGCACATCTGGTAGGAAATGGTAGCCAAAGGGAAGAAACCAGAGAATAATATAAAATAGAGAGCAAAAATACCACCTGTTCACAATTTATTCTCTTTATTGAGCAGTAGTTTCATTGAACATAAAGAATTTGGCACAACAATCTACTTTATGTATTCTGGGCAGCTGTGTACCCTGGATATCTTCAAATATATTAGTAAAATATAGTCGTTACATTTTTTACTTATATAATTTTCTTGGTATGTAAAGGTCTAGTAAATGCTGTATGAGTGGTAAAATGTAAATACCTTAAATCTGTTTGAAAATTTTAACTGTATTATTAGGGTACATATATATATGTGTGTGTGTGACTTTTACAATTATGAAATAGTTGTGAGTATTTAATATGGTATTACTAAAATGTTTTTCTTATAATTTCACAGGTGAGAAGAGTTCAGGAAACATTTTCTCAAAGTCCTAAAGGCTGCAAATGTGAGGCATTCACCATTTTTCTTATTGAAAATAAATAAGTTGCCTAGTTTCATATGGAGTTGATGTCTGTAACCACTGCCTCTGGACTCATGAATCAGGAAAGGTGGAAACAAGAGAACATACGGCGACTGTCACACATTTTCTCCAGACAGTTCATTCTGAAGTTTATCAGTTTGTCTTGAATTTGTCAATATTACTCATCCAGTTTTCATGAAGAAAGAAAAATATCCATTTTTTCCCTTCTTTTTAGAGATTAGAGAGGAAAATTACAAAGTAAATTTTGGTGTTTTACATATGTATACATATATACATTTGTATAGACTATTGTATTTTGCAAAAGTATTAACATAATCTTAGCCCTTAATACAACTATCTGATTAGGTAGAGTCTGTTTATTATAAAGATTAGTAAACATAATTTTAGCCCTAGGCATCGCCTTATGTTTAGATAACATGAAAACTGACCTGTCCCTAACAGATTATGTAAAAGTCAGAATCTTACTTAATGAGTTCATAATATCTCATGAATGCAAGATAACAAAAATCAACAATCATATTACAATAAAATAAATAGACATATATTAGACATAGGACCTTCTTCTGTTCCTAAGCCTATTATATACTCATTACCTAATTTGGTCATCATGATACATTTATCTTTCCCATTAGTAATAGTAGAACATGAGGACTAAGTGCAATCCCACAATCTGACAACAGAATCCAAAATTCCATGGAAAGGGACACTTGGTTTATGTTGAAATTATTTTTGTGCCATGGAGGACAAGGTGGAGGATAAAAGTGAGAATAAAAAGAGTGAAACACAAGTTGATTCTTGAAGTGTCACCAAGAATTACATGTGAAAGTGGTGAGAAAGACACTGCAAACCAAAAACCGACTCATACACAGGTCTTAGATAAATATGCTGTGTTTGAAACGTAATTGTTTGCTATGTGGTACAAGTAACTTCTATTTACAATATGTACAAAAACATGGTGAAAGTGAGGATGGAAAGTTAGAGTGAGCTAAGTTACACGAATGGAAGATGTGTATTTACAAGCAAAGTTCACAGGACTTGGTGATTAACAGGAGAAAGATGAGAATCTTAGAATTATTGTTATATATTTTTATTGTCAGTTTATCTACCTATAAAAGTGATGTAGAAACTTTCTCCCATTCAACCTTAACATGATTTCTCCTTGACGTATAATAATGCTGATATTTAAAAATCCAATATAATATGCATATTGCTAATAATGACATATTGAGCAGGTTTTAAGCATACATTTAAAGAACTCCTGATGGAATCCCAAACATCTAGTATTCTTGACAGCTATAAGAAATACGACTCAGAGTCTTCTTTTACCTTTCTCCCCAAGAATAAGAATCACTCCTTAAAGATGGGATTCAAAAGACATAATGATGCCTTTTTTACCAAGCAATACAGCGGTAGCAATTTCTTCTCTTACAGATATTAGATATTGCAGAAATCCCACAGGAAATGTTCTGAAGACAGCATCACATGTCAGACGTAAGCAGACAGATCTGGGATAATCAGTCACCACTCCTGAATATGACCTGGTTTCATATTGCGACCCATGGCACTGTATTTTCAATAAAACCTTTGCCCTCAAATAACTCTCACCCTCATATTTAGATCTATCCTTGGTATTGTTACCAGATTTGGGGAGGGTCGAAGAAGATCCTCCCTTGTGGGCCCTGGTTCTTGGTAAGGACGCAAAGAAGAATCTGAGGTCTTACTCGTGGCAAAAACAAGTTTAAGGAAAGAACAGAAAGAACACTTCAAGGGAGAGGTGGGTCAGGTCAAGAGAGGCCCTGGGGCTGGAATGATGAGGTAAGAAGGGTTTTCAGGACTGGGTTTTGCAAATTCATCTAGGTGGGTGTGGACTGGCAGTTTTGATTGACAGTTGCAAGTTACATAACAGCATGCTGTATTGCACATGTCTTTCCCGTAATTCAGTCTGTTATAATCAGATGTACATATGTATAAAATATTTATGAACTCTTAATAGGCTCTCAGCTGCCTAAGGTCACTTGAGGACACAGCCGTGCATCAGGGGCCAGTGTCTAAGAGTTGGAGAAGCCCCTGCGGTAAGTTTGTATTCACTGTGTGCCTAGGGCACATGGGTAGAGTTGGAACAGTCTCTGTGGTTATTTTGTAGCATATCTGTGAGCTCTCCTGGGCCACATGGGGCTTCTCTGGGGTGGAGTTTATAGAGATCAGCTTGAATCTTTATCTGCTAGGCCACCCCTCATTGCTCACACCTAACTTCCTACCTGACAGTATCAGATTGGGAAATAATCAGTGAAGATAAAATTAACTTTATAGTGAAAAGTTTATTAGTGAGACAGACAGCCGCTATTTAATGGTAAAATTTTAGCAAGAAGATAAATCCTTGGTGGTTGAGAAAGTAAAGAATCTGCCTGCAATGTAGCAGGCAGATTGTAGGTGTGAACAAGCTGCTCACACCTGATGCCCACTGAGAGGAGGAAAAGTGCTCACAAGATGCCAAAGAAGTGGCAAACATGTTTGATACCAAACATCAGTGACAAAGATGTATTTATAAATCAACAGAGATATGAGATATGACTTGGAACCTCTTCAAAGTACAACTTCAACAAAAAAGGCATTAGATCCCAGACCAAAAAAGCAAACAAAACCCTTCAAGAATGTTTTCACATTATTATAACTTATTTCAAGGTATTTGCTTCTTTATACTCACATACATATATCCCGTCCAAAACCCAACCCATTGTGACCCTATAGTCATGAGACAGTCGTTTTGATCAGTACCAAAATCGTCAAAATTCTAATTGGACTGTAGTTTGTCAATTATTGAGTATAATTTTAAGACTTTAATAAATACAATCCAAAAATCATTCACAATTTTTCAACTACAAAATTTTGTGTGTAGTTTGCATTTCTTCCTTGAAAATATAAGGTCCATTTCAACTTAGTAACAATGTAACAATACAATTCATCGCCAAGAAGTGTACTTTGTTATATTTGAGTGGATAAAATTTTATTGACATCAACTATGTCAGTTAAGTACTAATATTTATTCTTCCAAGAAGGAAAAAACAGAGTCAGAAGCTGGGCAGCCCCATCGGCCCCCGGCGCCCGGCCTCCCCCGGGAAGCTCGCCTGGGCTGCGGTGAAGAGGACGCTCCGGAGACTCGGCGCCAGCCGGCTCCGTTTTTCCGCGCTCTGCGACCTCCGCGGCGAACACGGCCTCAGCAGTGCAAGTTGCTGATGAAGTATGTCGCATTTTTTATGACATGAAAGTTCGGAAGTGCTCCACGCCAGAAGAAATCAAGAAAAGAAAGAAGGCTGTCATCTTCTGTTTCAGTGCAGACAAAAAGTGCATCATCGTGGAGGAAGGCAAAGAGATCTTGGTGGGAGATAGATGTTGGTGTCACCATTACCAATCCTTTCAAGCATTTTGTGGGGATGCTTCCTGAAAAAGATTGTCGCTATGCTCTGTATGATGCAAGCTTTGAAACATAGGAATCCAGAAAAGAGGAGTTGATGTTTTTCCTGTGGGCACCAGAACTAGCTCCTCTGAAGAGTAAAATGATCTATGCGAGCTCCAAGGATGCCATCAAAAAGAAGTTCCAAGGCATAAAACACGAATGTCAAGAAAATGGGCCAGAAGACCTCAATCGGGCTTGTATTGCTGAAAAGCTAGGTGGATCCCTAATTGTAGCTTTTGGAGGATGCCCCGTGTAGACCATCATCTGGTGCCACAAATCGAAAGCTTTGGTGTTTAATGTTATCCTCTTGCTATGTATAAGTAAAGCAGATAATGTTTAGGCTAGGGACTCACTGAAGGGGAGCTGTCTTGTTATTTGTGGGGGTAAACTATCCTATGAACATGTGCAAATGGCCCTAAATAAATCTACACTCTAAAACTTAAAAAAAAAAAAAAACAAACAGAGTCAGAAGCTGGACACATATTTACAGGTTTATTGTGGGGTGTGTGCTAAGTTGCTTCAGTTGTGCCTACTCTTTGCAACCCTATGGACTGTGGCCTGCCAAATTCTTCTGCCCATGGGATTCTCCAGTCAAGAATCCTGGAGTGGGTTGCCATTTCCTTCTCCAGCGGATTTGCCCAACCCAGGGACTGAACCTGCATCTCTCATGTCTCCTGCATTGGCAGGCAGGTTCTTTACCACTAGCATCACCTGGGTACTTGGGATTAAGTCTCAGATATTTTACTGGAGAAAATACTCTTTCCACTAAACTCTCCAGTATTCTGTTTTTCTTCTTTGGACAAATTAATGTTTCTTTTCTGCCTTTGCAGAGATATTGTAACAGAGAACAGCAACCCTAACTCCATATTGAATCTACTCCTTTAACACGTGTCAGGAAATAGTCAACCCAGTCCAGGAAGCACAGAGGGTCCCAGGCAGGATAAACCCAAGGAGGAACACACCAAGACACACAGTAACTAAACTGGCAAAAATTAAAGACAAAGATACAATATTAAAAACAACAAGGGAAAAATGACAAATAACATACAAAGCAACTCCCATCAGGCCATCAGCTGATATCTCAACAGAAACTCCACAAGCCAGAAGGGAAAGGCACGATATATTTAAAGTAAAGGAAGGGAAGAACCTACAACCAAGAATACTCTACCCAGCAAGACTCTCATTTGGATTTGATGGAGAAATCAAAAGCTTTCCGACAAGCAAAAGTTGAGAGAATTTCGCAACACCAAACCAGCTTTGCAACAAATGCTAAAGGAATTTGTTAAATTTGTTAAATTCCTGCCTCTAGTCAGGAAACACAAGACAAGGAAAAGGCCTGCAGAAAATAAACCCAAAACAATTCAGCAAATGGGAATAGGTTTCTAATGAGCAGTCATGGTTAAAAACAACTGGACTATATGATGATCTTTTACTTTTATCTAGTTTGTTTCACTTCTTCTTTCATATTCTATGGTCTTATTTCATTTAGTTTATGTTTTCTAGTTTCTTCATCTCTTCTTTTTTGTTTTTGATGTTCTTTCTCTAGCTTTTATCAACTGTAGTAGAAATGCTTTCGTATACATACACATATAAATAATATGTATAATAAATATATTTTAGAAAACATGAACTTTCACCTAATTAAAAAATTTATGACATTTGATTCCAGTTGTTTGACTTAGCATGAATAGAATGCTAGACTTCTAATTATAAAATAGATATGCAACAAGCAACAGAAGTTTACTGTATAGCATAGGGAACTATAGCCAATATCTTATAATAACTTATGACGGAAAATAATATAAAAAAATATATGTACAGCTGAACACCTTGTTGTGCACCTGAACCGCTGTAAGTCAACTATGCTTCAATTATATATAAATATATATTAAACAGTTGCAGAACAGAGAATAACGTTTGTCTTTTTTAAAGGTTTATAAGAACATTGTGACCAGATTTACATGGAAAGCTGCCAGAACAAAGGATTCTGGTACCAAGAAGTTTGCAACAGCTAGCCATATCCCTTCCCCTTTTAGTATAAAAGAAGCCTGAGTTATAAATTGAGTAAGGTGGTTGTCTTGAGCTACACTAGTCCATGACCTTCTTGGTCAGCTGTATTTCTGAATAAAGTTGCTATTCCTCACTGCAACAGCTTGCCTCTGGATTTATTGTTCTATTGTGGGGTGAGCAGGATGAGCTTGGTCTCTGTGGCAAAATCTACACTTTTATGAGTGCCCACACTTTCTGTGTCTTTTCTCCATAGTTTTGCATTCCAACCTTTATCCTCCCAACTGATTCAAATAACACAGAAACAAATTTGCTTTGTAGTCAAAATGATTTTATTAAAATTGTTTCTATAGTTTTTATAAGTGTCCAAATATCCCTTTAAATAATTCAGTTACAGAAAATGCAAACTTTATGTATTAAGATGCATTATGGGGTAATATCTTAAGTTATATACACTAAATATGGTGTTTTTCAAAAAATTAAATATAGAAATATCATGTGATCCAGCAATTCCACTTAAGTGTATTTTTTCAAAGTGTGTATCAAGAGATGAATGGATAAGATGTGGTCTACATGGATTATTACTCAGCCACAAAGAAGAATGAAATCTTGTCATTTGTGACAACATGGATGGGCCTAGAGGGTATTATGCCAAGTAAAATAAGTCAGAAAGAGTGACAAATACAGTATGATGTCACTTGTATGTGGAAACTGAAAACCAGAACAAATGAACCAACATGACCAAACAGTAATGAAGTCATAGATACAGAGAACAAAGAAGTGGTTGCCAGAGAGGGAAGGGATGTGGTGATGAGAGAACTAGTGAGAGCGATTATGACTTACAAATTTCCCTTCAAAATAAATGAGTTTGGAGGACAAAATATACACCATGGAGAATATAGTCAATGAGAATAATTTGGTTATAGATGGTAACTTGACTTATTGTGGTGATAATTTTATAATGTATAGAAATATCAAATCACTATATTGTGCACCTGAAATTCTCAGTGTTGTGGTTCAATTAAATTACAATTATACTTCAATTAGGAAAAAACTTGGGGATAAGTAAAGTTTACAGAAATGCTTAGCAACTTCTCCATGGGTATAAGCATTCTCATTACTTGCATGATGATGTGATTAACAATAAAGTGTAAACATTGTTAAAAAACAAAAAATAGAGAAAAAGAAAAAAACATTCAAATTTTGAAAGGACATCATACATCAGAATTGAGAAAACTCAGAAATCAGTGTGTGGGACTCAGAAAAGAGTAAGAAAAAATTGAAAAATCACTCTGTAAATGAAAGCAAAAGTAGGAAAAAAACACATTGAGAAATAATGCCTTATAATAAACAGTAGATAAAAAGAAAACTCTCTTAAAAACTATTTAAAAAAAACTCCTGGCAAATGAATTAAGGAAGAAATTGTAAAATTGATGAATATGTTAATAGTGGAAGATCAGCACAAGAGATCTGATACATGAATGATTGTGGCTGTTCAGTTGCTCAGTCCTGTTCAACTCTCTGCGACCCTATGCACTGTAACTCGCTAGGCTTCCCTGTCCTTATGTGAATGATTTGGGTCTCTGAAAGAGTAAAGTCACAGCACAGATACACAGCAAATATTAAACATTATGATGCAAAGTTTTCTGGAAAAAAAGGCTTTGAAGTTGTCTATTAAAAAGAATAACGAGCATCAACTTGCAACGACTAATAGTAAATGACACTGTAGTACAGCTACTAGGTTATAAAGATAAAAGCCCTTTAGGTCACTGGAATAAAAGAGCGAGAGGAATATAAAGGAATAAAAACTGGAACTTCAAGAGCTTTCTGGGAGAGAAATTCTCTGTGTAGAAGAAAAGAGAGAAACACATTTAAGTTACACAAGGAGAGACATGATGAATCATGAACTTTTTACCAGCCTAGCAGACTGAGTTTTGAAAAGTCCTGACATGCAAGTCATATAAGATCTAGGGTAATACTGATTTCCTATGACTAGTGGAACGAGCAGACGTGAGAAAACAGAATCCTTAAAGACAATGACACAAGGACAGGTGAAAGGACTAAATTTGCAGTTCTTTCCTCAAAGAAGACTGAGTTGTGTGTGAGGGGGAGAGATCCTGATGGTGGATACTAGGGTGACTGCCTTATGCCAATTCATTAAGTTCTACCTCTATTGAGGGTGCTTTTCTCAACAGAAAATGTGTGTTTTAACAAAAAATTACTTTAAAAATAACAAGATAGATAAAAAAATTTAATGAAAAACCTTACACGTAAATATTGAACATATAGATACATATGGAATTTATAGATAAAACTGTAGATGAAACCCATACTAAATCTATACAACAGAACAACTGAAATTGTACTAAATGAGGGCCCTCAAGAGAGAAGCAGTGAGGCCTCCCCCAATCTGGGACAGATGAGGCTCCTGGTGCTGTGGGGGCTCCATCCCCTCTGGGGTCCAGGATGGGGTCCAGGTCTTCAGGGATTCAGAGCAGAGCCTGCAACACCAGCACAAATGATGGAGTCCCTGAGGAGGTGCAGAGTCAGACAGAAGAGGGTTCCCTGGGGAAGGTGTGTAGGACCCAGAAGACTTCTCAGGATCTAGGCTTGATGTTGGGGCCCAGATCTACAGGGTCTGCTGCTCTTTGCTGAGGGTATTGCATTGTCTGTTAGCAGGGAATGTTTAGAAATGCCATGCAGGAGCACATATACTTGGCCATCTGGCCAGAAACCTTCAATTGAAGGGTCCCCTGGACAGTGAGACTCAGGTGGAGGAACAGGGGACTCTGGGATCAAGGATTAAAAGCTTGGGTCTCCCCACCCCATCTAGGCCCTGGAAGGAGCAGGAGTTCAGATGCCACAGGGGATGGGATAACCTGCCCACCCATCCTACACTCAGTACAACTATCACTGAGACCTGAGCATTGGGAATGGACAGACACCTGGAGTCTCTGCGTTCCCTAATAATTCTTTCTAACCCCCAGCCAAAGTCTCCTGAGGTTTATGATTTTAAACTGCTATTATGCTGTTTCCATTAAAAAGTACATTTTCTCTGTTTAGCATATTGCAGCATTAAAATTTGACAGAAGACACTGCTTTTCAAACTGTAATAAAACAAGATATGTTATAAATGACAGGATTGGAAAAAAAAAAAAAAGAGAAACATGAGTAACTTGAATCCTGCTACTCATCCCAAGTGAGCTACTCAGTCACTTCAATCGTGTCCAACTCTTTGCAATGCTATGGATTATAGCTCACCAGGCTCCTCAGTCACTGGGATTCTCCAGGCAAGAATACTGGAGAGGGCTGCCATTTCATTCTCTGAAGGATCTTCCCCATGCAGGGATCAAATCCGAATCTCTTGTGTCTCCTGTATTGGCAGGTGGCTTCTTTACCACTAGCACCACCATCCCAAGTGCACACTGTGCTGAATTGCTTGCTGGTGTTTGTCTATTTGGAGTAGGACACATACACAGAAGAATCTACAGAACCTCCAACTTCAGGTTGAGAAATGGTGCCCCGAGGTGACCCAGGCCCCCCAGGGTTCCAGAACCTAAGGGACCTGTCTTGGGCACCTCCCAGGCTGGCTGGGACCCTCAGGGCCAGGGAGCACCCACAGGGATGCAGAGCTTCTAGGTGACTCCCTGCCTCCATGATCTCTGGGCGTTTGTGTCTCCTTCATTCTGTTCCCAGGAGCCCAGGACTGGGGAAGGCGGGGCTGCCCCAACCTCTTACCATAGTTGGTGATGAACTAGGGATGCCCCTATGCCTTTAGGGGGGTTGGGAGGGCAGAGCTGGGTCCTGCAGAGGGAGATGAGGAAACCCCACCCCCGACCAGTGGGAATCTTCAAAGAGAACACACTGAAACAGCATCTCATGGATCCCAGCTCCCTCTCTCTAAATCCTACCAAGAGTTGTTCCCTACCTGTGTTCTCCACATCACTGCCACAAATACTCTCCATGATCCATCCTGTAGAAACACAGTCATGAGCAATGATACAGTTATTATACAAGTTGACCCACCCATTTCTCCTCCTCCAGCTGGATTACACAGCATCTCCCTGGTCTTCCCTCTAGGTTCCCAGACCTGCTCTGTGCTTTGTGGAGTCAGAGCCCTTCAACAAGATGTTGATCACAGTTGCAACATGTCACATGAGAGAGAAATGCTGAGAGAATCACCTTTCAACCTTACACTTCTATAGGCTCAATATAGCTTTTGCCTTCAAGTTTACCAACTTGAAATTCCAACACTTATGGACACACTTGGAATACGACTAGTGTGACTAGGCCATTACTGAGGTTTTGTGTGGTTTTAAAAAATAAAGCAAGTTGATTATTGTTTGAACTATGTTAATTATAGATAGGCAGATCTGACTAGTGGCTACTACAGTGGAAAATTCAGCTCTAAGAACTGGAAAGATAAGGAAAAGGCAACAAATGCCTGTCCCTGGTTGTTCTTTATTGCAGAAGGTCTGATGGCCTGATATGATCTTTTATATGTAGGTATATCTGGGGCTCTTGGACCCAGGCCAGGCATTGGGATTCCATTTAACTGAGGTATCTAAAGGAAAAGAGAAGCAGAGAGTAGAAGGGTGGTTCTAAGAGCCGTGAGGAGGTTGACGTGGGGAGTGTCTGTTCAATGGTTATAAAGTTTTAGTTACAAGATGGAAAAGTTCTAGAGATGTGCTGTACTACCCGGTACATTGAGTTAACAAGACTGACTGGACACATCAAAGCTTAAGAGGCAAAGCTGGAGTGAATAACCTCCATTTACACCTGGAGGCTCCTCCTTTCTCAGATTGCTCTAGAACTGGGTGAGGCACGCAGGTACCACCAAGGGCTCCCTGCAGAAGGAAGGAGGCCCTCAGTACTAGGTGTCTCGGGTGAGGGAGCAGGATTCATTCTGAGGCTCTAATAGCAAAGAGTTTGAATGAGGGAAGTGGCAAAGTGATGAATCACGACCAGTCAAAATGTCATAAGACCTACTAAGAGGTGAGATTTACTATCAAATGAAGCTGTGACTGACCCAATAAGGGGCATTCTGAAATGCAGTTTTGTTCACTAAGAATCCCCTAAGACTTCCCTTGTGGCTCAGTTAAAGGTTAAGAATCTGCCTGCCAATAAAGGAAATTTGGGCTTGATCCCTGATCCAGGATGAGTCTACATGTCCCAGAGCAACTAAGCCCATGTAATACATCTACTGATCCAGTGCTCCAGAGCCCAGGAGCAGCACTACTGAGCCCACATGCCAAGACTACTGAAGCCCAAGAGCCCTAGAAACCGTACTCTGCAAGGAAGAAGCCACCACAGCAAGAAGCCTGCACACCACAACTAGAGAGTGGGCCTCACTCTCTACAAGAGAAGACCAATGAAGACCCAATGAAGAGCCAGCATAGCCAATGAAAAATAAATAAAAATTAAAAAGAACGCTGTAAACATTTCTCTGGGTAGTGATAGGATTTGTCTTCCAGGTTAAAGGATGTTCACTTGGCATAAAATCAATGTATACAGTGAATGTGTACACTTTGTTTAATTTTTATACACTTTTTCATGGTGCGATCGTGATGGGCATTTTGGGGGTGACATTGACACCATTAACAGTGGTGTTTAGATTGACATAATCAAGGAAATCACAACACAAAAAATTCACACACACACAATCACATTATTTATTACACATAGAGACACACGCAGTCCCAAGGATACAAACCTACACTCTTAACCATATACAGCTTCTTCCTGGGACTACAGTAATTGGTCACATTACTTTACTTGTAATTATTTTCTATCACTGAGGTTGCTATACTCCTTCCCAGCAGAAATTTGGAATCAATTTGGCCTCTACACTAAAACCAGTGAGAAACCCCAACTTTCTCATCCATAAAGCATTTCCTCCCCAAACGAATGATTCTAGAATGTATACTGCTTTCACATGCTGAAAAGGCCACTTGCAAGGACAGAAGAGAAGACATTATGATAAGATCACAGTGATGCACAGTCTTTGGTTCATTTGGTGACTGCAGAAAACCTGATGAGAAACAGTGGTAGGGTCCAGGGAACCCAGCAAGATCAGAGCACACATACTCAGGATGAAAGGCAAGACCTTTGCCTGGAGGATGGAACTTCCAAGTCCATTTGGTTGGAAATTACAGAATTCTTTTCCTAGAGGAAAAGTTGCTGCAGGAAAGAGAGCTCTGTACTCTACAGGTTGTAATGGATGCTAACAATTTTAATGTCTTATGGACTGAGGCATCATGAGTTGGTAATAAGACTCTCACTCCATACTCTCCCAGTCAAGGGAATCATCTATATCTGGAACGAACACCCTCAAATACTCATAACGTAATTTTACTGAAAGAGAAATGAACCGATATTTCTATTTCAAACCAGAAAGAAAAGAAACACCAAACAGCTTCCCAACAGCTTGCCTTGGAGACACACGGAGTCTCTTCTGTCCTGTCACAAGGCGGGTGACCGGCAGGTCCTCACCTCAGTGAGAGCTAGAGGGACACAGAGTAACTGTTAAAACACTGGTGAGGCTGCTCAGGAATCATTCAGGGGATTTCCTCTTTGTGTGGACATGCGGTGGTGTGTGTATGGATGTGGGAAGTCAATACACATGGGCCGAACTTGTGTTCATCCACCCTCTTCGGAGAAGGAAGGAAAGCGAAGGAGAGGAAGAAGGAAATGAAAACAGAGCTTTGACTTTCTAGTTAAGAGGAACCTAATCAAAAGGAAATATTCAACCTAAAAAAAGAGGAAAACTCTAAAATGCATTCTCTTTTTCAATGACAGAGACCAAAAAGTCCTCCTGCCTGTTTTGAGCTCCTGCTAAATTGCCCCTGTCTCTTGATTTTTCCCAAATCACTCTTCCTCCAGGATCCACAGTTGCTGCTACTCTACTCATCATGTTTTCTATGAGACTTTGAGCTTTATTAAAAGCAAACTCTGTTAGAGGAGTGAATTCAATCCTGGGCAAATTTGCTATTACGTTTATTCACTAATCACTTGTCTTAAAGAAAATCACATATATGATGTTTGATAATACTGAATTCCTACCATTTACATATAGCCAGTATCAACAATATCATATTTTTCTCTCAATATGCATTTTCTATACAGTGCGTGCAGGTCCACTGAGTCGGTGTCTGTCCATACTCACAGGGGCTATGCATTTAGTGGGACAGCTGATTATAGAAAGCACAGAGGAAGCACTGTCCATCCCTAACCCAGCCAGGGAGGAGATTATCAGCAAGAGTCATGGTCACCAGGCTGACAATCAAGTTTTACTTTGAGCTCTTAGTTGCCACTATCCCTTGGGTGTGTGCTGCAGGAAATGATTACTTGAAAGGCTTATGGTAATCTTACCCGACACAATAACACATCTTCTTGATTCTTATCTTTTTGTGCCCTTGTTTAAGCAACAACACCTGCACTGACAGATGTGACCTGTATTGTCCACAGGAAGCTACACAACTTTCTGTGAGCTGACAGAAGGATAAGGGTCCCGAGGTGACTTTCACACTAATGACTGTGCCAAAGTTGGCTGTTAATCCCCCCGCAGCAGCCCTGCATTCTGTGACCACAGGGGCAACCTTATAATTATGGGCGAGCTCTGGAGCTGCTAGTACTTCTAGGCATGGATACAGATCAGGGATCCCTTGTTCCATGACTGAGGATCCCTTGACTGACTAATACGGGCAGCTCAGGTGTCCAGAGCATTCACACCTGAATCCAAAACTGGGTTTTCAGTTTGACATTTCCACTGAGGAGATCAACAGCTGGTAACATAGATCTCTTCACCATCTCCAGCTGATGAAAGGGAACATAAACTGAACCTGGGGAAGAGCTATATTGAAGGCATGAGAGGGAATGTACACACAGTGTACAGTGGTGATAAGAAATTTTGCAAATATTATTGACGGGTTTATTGTCTAGGAGGAAACAACTCCTGAAGAAATACACAGACAGGAAGATTCACAATCACACTATGTGGATTCAACATGTGACCACCTCCAAACACCCTCATTCACACAATCCCAACCATCTAAATGATGCAGTTGCTTCTGGAGACACTAGAACATGGCCAGCACTTTTTCCTGGAAAATCAATCTCTTGCTCTGTACTCCAGTCATCACCTCTTGTAGAGACCCAGGATCAGGACACCTCTCCAACCAGAGCTGGCAAAGGAGCCCCACCTCTATCAACTAGATTGTTCCTCAGCAGAGGGATGAGCTCTGAATATTTATAGTTTTCAATGACTGGGCCATTTGTACTTTTCAACTAACAAGTTCCACTGTGAGATCTATTTGACACCTTTCCTTGAGAGTGTGCTACAGAGTTTAATCAATGTAAGGCTTAAGGTCATGTCATCCAATACAATGAAATATCTCCCTAATCACAGATATGACCTATATTATCTACATGAGGCCACACAACTCTCAGAATGTGTAAGCAGACCTGGAGTATGTGAGTTCCAATGTTCATTTCACACAAATAACTGTGCCAAAGTTGACTGTTAATCCACCTAGAGGTGCTCTGGGTTCTGTGACCACTGAAGCTACCTTATAATGATGGGCAGGATCTGGACCTCTGGAGCTGCTAATACCTCCAGGCAAGAACATAGATGCAGGGATCTTCTTGCCCCATGACTGAGCTTCTCATGGCTGAGTGATAAGTGCAGGTCAGGGATCCAGAGCAGCCGCATTGGGACCACCCCTAGGTTCTCAGTCTGGCTTTTCCACTTAGGAGGTCAGGAGCTTGGGCCATTTGTCTCAGCACCATCTTCATATGAGGCAAAAGAATATTACCAAATCTGGGGCTGAGTTGAGGGAAGAATCAGGTAATGTATTGTCAGTGTGCAGTGGTGAAGAGAAGTGTTTAGAAAGTTCACAGTTGACTTGTGCTGTGTAAGAGGGAAATATCTCCTGAGGAGACACACACACACACACAAAATCACACCACATGGGCTCACACATGTGCCCTCAACCTTGATTCAGACAAACCCACAGTATATAAATGATGTAGTTGTCTCCAAGTAGTTGTTTCCAAGAGCAAGATGACATTGCTCTTGCCTGGGAGATCAGTCTCTTGCTCTGTGCTCCTAGCCCTCACCCCCTGAAGGGACTTGGAGTCAGGGAACCTCTCCAATGAGAGCCAGCAAGAGAGACCCACTTTAATCAACTAGATTGTTCCTCAGTAGAGGGATGAACCTTGAATATTTATGCTTTTCAATGTCTGTGCCATCCACCTGTGATTAGAGAGAAGAAAAGAGTGTGAGGGTGTCAGCCTCTTCTGTTCTCTGCATTAAGTCTTCTCTTATCTGATTTTTGTCCCCAGATAAATAAAACCCAATGGCCACAAAACAGAGAGGACCCCTGTTGAAAGGCTGAACTCTTTCACGTAAGATGTTTCAGTTTCAATTTGACCTACAATTATAAAAATATTTTCAAGGAGGAAAAATATCTCCAGAGAAAAGCACCTACTGTGAAAAATAAGTAACTGATCCTGTCTTTTAAAAATATTTTTTTGAATCAGATCTGTGTTGATAATAGATTGACCCTCAATATTCCCCCAACCAAAGAAACTGTATACGTCAGTGAAACGTACACTGTCCGATATCTATAACTGTATTCAACTGAATAAAAATTAAAGAAGTGAAGCAACATTCTTATCCCAGAGGAAGACAGGTGAGCTTACCTCCAGGTTACCCACACTGTGTTCCTCAACCAGGACTGGGGCAATCAGCCCCTCCACCAGTTCTTCATGGGGGATAGAGGGACACAGAGTAGCTGTCAGAACACTGGTGAGGCTGCTCAGGAGTCACTCAGGGGGTTTTTCTTGATGGGGACATGGGGAGGAGTGTATGCATGTGGGAGGTCAATGACTATGGACTGAGCTGCCATTGAATCATCCTCTTTTCTGGATGAAGGAGAGCCAAGGAGAGGAACAGGAAAGATATGAAATGGAGCTTCTGCATGTTAACGAATGGGAACCTGAACAATGGGGAAAAAAGAAACATTAAAATGTCCGCTAGGTCTCCACGGTCTCCATAGTCTCATGACAGAGACCCATGACCCTTCTGCCTGTTTTGAGCTTCTGCTAAATCACCCCTCTCTTCTGGATTTCTTCCCAGATCACTGCCTCCCCAGGATCCAAAGTGACAGCTATGGCACTAAACAAGTCTTCTAAGACGTTGTTCTTGCTTAAAAGCAAACTCTGTTAGAGGACTGCATTCAATCCTACCTTTTCAAAATAGCTATTATCAACCATGTGATTTTTTTTCCCAGCTTCATTTTCCAAACAATTTGTGCATGTCCACTGAGTCAATGACTGTCCACAATCACATAAGTTATACCTTTAGGGGGACAGTTCATTATGGAGAGGAACCATGGGAGTGGATACTGACTATCTCTGACCCAGCTGCGCAGGAGATTTGTTACAAGAGTCATGATGTTTAGGCTAACTACCAAGTTCCACTGTGAGATGTATTTGACACCTTCCCTTGAGAGTGTGCAACAGGGTTTAATCAATGTAAGGCTTATGGTCATGTCATCCAGTACAATGAAATATTTCCCTGATCGTTATCTGCTTTTGTCCTTTTTTAAGCAATGACACTAGCACCAACAGATATGAGCTACATTGTCTACACGAGGCCACACAACTCTCAGAATGTGTGAGCTGGCCAGGAAGATGTGAATCCCGAGGTAACTTTCACATTAATAGCTGTGCCACAACAAAGGAAACTATAAGCAAGGTGAAAAGACAGCCCTCAGATTGGGAGAAAATAATAGCAAATGAAGAAACAGACAAAGGATTAATCTCAAAAATATACAAGCAACTCCTGAAGCTCAATTCCAGAAAAATAAATGACCCAATCAAAAAATGGGCCAAAGAACTAAACAGACATTTCTCCAAAGAAGACATACAGATGGCTAACAAACACATGAAAAGATGCTCAACATCACTCATCATCAGAGAAATGCAAATCAAAACCACAACGAGGTATCATTACACGCCAGTCAGGATGGCTGCTATCCAAAAGTCTACAAGCAATAAATGCTGGAGAGGGTGTGGAGAAAAGGGAACCCTCTTACACTGTTGGTGGGAATGCAAACTAGTACAGCCACTATGGAGAGCAGTGTGGAGATTTCTTAAAAAACTGGAAATAGAACTGCCATATGACCCAGCAATCCCACTCCTGGGCATACACACTGAGGAAACCAGATCTGAAAGAGACCCGTGCACCCCAATGTTCATCGCGGCACTGTTTATAATAGCCAGGACATGGAAGCAACCTAGATGCCCATCAGCAGATGAATGGATAAGGAAGCTGTGGTACATATACACCATGGAATATTACTCAGCCATTAAAAAGAATTCATTTGAATCAGTTCTAATGAGATGGATGAAACTGGAGCCCCTTATACAGAGTGAAGTAAGCCAGAAAGATAAAGAACATTATAGCATACTAACACATATATATGGAATTTAGAAAGATGGTAATGATAACCCTATATGCAAAACAGAAAAAGAGACACAGATGTACAGAACAGACTTTGGGACTCTGTGGGAGAAGGCGAGGATGGGATGTTTCGAGAGAACAGCATCGAAACATGTATATTATCTAGGGTGAAACAGATCACCAGCCCAGGTGGGATGCATGAGACAAGTGCTCGGGCCTGGTGCACTGGGAAGACCCAGAGGAATCGGGTGGAGAGGGAGGTGGGAGGGGGAATTGGGATGGGGAATACATGTAACTCCATGGCTGATTCATGTCAATGTATGACAAAACCCACTACAATATTGTCAAGTAATTAGCCTCCAACTAATAAAAATAAATGAAAAAAAAAATAGCTGTGCCAAAGTTGACTGTTAATCCACCTAGAGGTGCCCTGGGTTCTGTGACCACAGGCTACCTTTAACGATGGGCAGGATCTGGACCTCTGGAGCTGCTAATACCTCCAGGCGTGGATGTAGATGCAGGCACCCCCTTGCTCCATGAGGAATTAACCATTCCTTGGTTACAGACCAAGTAAATGGTAAAGTAAGGATTCATACTCAAGCAGCCTAATTTCAGAGTTCATGTTTTTACATTTATTTTACATCTCACAGAGCGTTTTTGCTTTCTTCATTAAAATTGTATATAATATAAATAAAACAAAGCAAATTTTTTTCTGTCAACTGATGTACTTACTTTTTACTAAAAGAGTAAAAATTAATTGATTTTAACAATATAAATCAAGTTCAGAAAAGGACATTAAATATGGAACACTTCACAGGATTCATTTTGTTTTGCATTTTATTAGCTCTATTTTATGTGCACATAATAACTATTTTCATGCAATATATGAAACAAATAAAACACATGGATCCACAACTTATCATCAAATCACATGATTAACAATAAAATGTAAAGTTCAAGGAACTATTTATTAATTATAACTGCAAGAGAGGAAGAATGAGGGAACTGATTTTTGTATTAATACACTAATCAAAATTGATGAACTAGACTTGTGCTTCTGCAATAATCAAGTGAAATGTCCAGATGTAACCTCAACCATGAACAATTAGAGAACAGGAGAAAAAACACAAACAAAAATAGACATTCAATAATTGACAGCATAGGGCTGTGGTCCCCCCCCAGTCGGAAAACAAGTAATGTGAGAAATAAAATTGCCTAGAGACATATTACAGATCACAGTGCAGAGACAGAGATCCCAAGTAGAGCACAGTAATATCACTGAGCTAAGCATAAAGGTCAAGAATCCGCCTGCACTGCAGGAGATGTGGGCTTGATCCCTGGGTTGGGACGATCCCCTGGAGGAGGACATGACCACCCACACCTGTATTCTTGCCTGGAGAATCCTACAGACAGAGGAGTCTGGTAGGCTGTGGTCCATAGAGTCACAAAGAGTCAGACGCGACTGAATTGACTGAGCATGGGCACAAAGCATGTAGAGATTAAAGTTTAGGTGCATGGAGACATTGTAAGTTGCAAGGCATAATTCAACATAAGAGGAACCTATGTAGAAGAAGAGCACCAAAATTCAGCATGGCAACTGCACTGAGTCTTCGCACAATACTAAATTACATATGTATACAATGAACGTTTATGAGACAAGGAAAAAAATGATAGGGTGATAGTATAAGCAGGATAATTCTCATAGATTACATGAGGTGCAGAGATATTCAAGATCCAAACAACATACTGGAGAGTCAGCTCTCAATAACCTTGGGCATTCAGTAAGGTTCCCAGGAGGTTAATATTTTAGTAGCAAATCAATGACAGTAGTAAGCCTAATTTGTCTAGCCTAGAAGTAAGATTACTGGTCATAATATGCCTAAATTTTCTCCATAGAAAAATAGAAAAATCTATTTTACACTCAAAATAGCAAAGCTTAAAAATAAGCCTGAATGGAAAAAGATAGAAAGCCTAGAAATAAACCCATGCACCTATGGGTACTTTATTTTTGACAAAGGAGGCAAGAATATACAATGGGGCAAAAGACAGCCTCTTCAATAAATGGTGCTGGGAAAACTGGACCACTACATGTAAAAAGAATGAAATTAGAACACTTCCTAACACCATACACAAAGATAAACTCAAAATGGATTAAAGGCCTAAATATAAGACCAGAAACTATAAAACTCTTAGAGGAAAACATAGGCAGAACACTCAATGACATAAATCAAAGTGATTCTCTATGACCCACCTCCTGGAGTAATGGAAATAAAAACAAATATAAGTGGGACCTGATTAAACTTAAAAGCTTTTGCACAGCAAAGGAAACTAAAAGCAAGGTGAAAAGACAACTCTCAGAATGGGAAAAAACAATAGCAAATGAAACAACTGACAAAGGATTAATTTCCAAAATATATAAGCAGCTCATACAAATCAATAACATAAAAGCAAAAACCCAATCAAAAAGTGGGCAATAGACCCAAACAGACATTTTCTCCAAAGATGACATACAGATGGCTAACAAACACATGAAAAAATGGTCTACATTGCTCATTATTAGAGAAATGCAAATCAAAACTACAATGAGGTATCACCTCACACTGGTCAGAATGGCCCTCATCAAAAAGTCTACAAACAATAAATGCTGGAAAGGGTGTGGAGAAAAGGGAACACTCTTGCTCTGTTGGTGGGAATGTAAATTGATACAGCCACTATGGGAGATGGTATGGAGCTTCCTTAAAAAACTAGGAACAAAACCACCATATGACCCAGCAATCCCACTCCTAGGCATATACCGAGGAAACCAAAATTGAAAGAGACACATGTATCCCATTGTTCACTGCAGTACTATTTACAATAGTTAGAACATGGAAGCAACCTAAATGTCCACCAACAGATGAATGGATAAAGAAGTTGTGGTATATATACACAATGGAGTATTACTCAGCTACAAAAAGGAATGCATTTGAGTCAGTTCTAATGAGGTGGATGAACATAGAACCTGTTATACAGAGTGAAGTGAGTCAGAAAGAAAAAGATAAATACCGTATTCTAACATATGTATATGTAATCTAGAAAAATGGTACTGAAGAATTTACTTACAGGGAAACAATAGAGAAACAGACATAGCGAATAGACTTATGGACATGGGGAGAGGGGCAGAGAGGGGAGGAGAGGGTGAGATGTATGGAAAGATTAACATGGAAACTTACATTACCGTATGTAAAATAGATAGCCAACGGGAATTTGTTGTATGGTTCAGGAAACTCAAACAGGGAGGGAGCTTCAAAAGGGAGGGGATACATGTATACCTATGGCTGATTCATGTTGAGGTTTGACAGAAAACAGCAAAATTCTGCAAAGCAATTATCCTTTAATAAAAAAATACTTAATTAAAAAAAAAGCCTAGAGAAAAATCAACCTGATGTGAGAATAACTTAATTGCTTTCTAAAATCCATCAGCAGAAAATTGGATTAAAGATCTACTGAGTATAGCCTTGCTCACCAGAACAAGACCCAGTTTTCCCCAGAGCCAGTCCCTCCCTTCAGGAAGCTTCCACAAGCCTTTTATCCTCATCTATCAGAGGCCAGACAGAATGAAAACTGCATTCACAGAAAACTAACCAAACTGCTCACATGGATCACAGCCTTGTCTAACTCAGTGAAACTATGAACAAAGCCAGTAGGGCCAGCCAAGAAGGATGGGTCATGGTGGAGAGTTCTGACAAAACATAGTCTGCTGGAGAAGGGAATGGCAAACCACTTCAGCATTCTTGCCCTGAGAACCCCATGAACAGTATGAAAAGGAAGAAGATATGACACTGAAAGAAGAACTCCCCAGGTGAGTAGGTTCCCAATAGCTACTAGAGAAGAGCAGAGAAATAGCTCCAGAAGGAATGAAGAGGCTGAGCCAAAGCAGAAACAACACACAGTTGTGAATGTGTCTGGTGGTGAAAGTAAAGTCTGATGCTGTAAAGAGCAATATTGCATAGGAACCTGGAATGTTAGGTCCATGAATCAAGGTAAATTGGAAGTGGTCAAATAGGAGACGGCAAGAGTGAACATCAACATTTTCAGAATCAGTGAATTAAAATGGACAGGAAATGGGTGAATTTAATTCAGATGACACTATACCTACTATGGTGGGCAAGACTCCCTTAGAAGAAATGGGTTAGTCCTTATAGTCAACAAAAGAGTCCAAGATGCAGTACTTGGGTGAAATGTCAAAAATGACAGACTGATCTCGGTTTGTTTCCAAGGAAAAACATTCAATATCACAGTAATCCAAGTCTACGCTCCAACCACTAATGCCAAAGAAACTGAAGTTGAACAGTTCTATAAAGACCTACAAGACCTTCTAGATCTAACACCAAAAAAAAAAAAAAAAAAAAGGTGTCCGTTTCTTTTTAGGGGACTGGAAGGCAAAAATAGGAAGTCAAGAAACACCTGGAGTAACAGGAAAGTTTGGCCTTGGAATACACAATGAAGCAGGGCAAAGGGTGACAGATTTTTGACAAGAGAATGCACTTGTTATACCAAACAGCCTCTTCTAACAACACAAGAGACAACTCTACACATGGACATAATCAGATGATCAGTATTGAAATCAGATTGATTGTATTCTTTGCAATCAAAGATGGAGAAGCTCTATACAGTCAGCAAAAACAAGACTGGGAGCTGACTGTGGCTCAGATCATGAACTCCTTATTGCCAAATTCAGACCTAAATTAAAGAAAGTAGGAGAAACCACTAGGCCATTCAGGTATGACTTAAATCAAATCCCTTACAATTATACAGTGGATGTGACAAATAGATTCAAGGGACTAGATCTGATAGACAGAGTGCCTGAAGAACTATGGAAGGAAGTTTATAACACTGTATAGGAGGCAGTGATCAAAACCATCCCCAAGAAAAAGAAATGCAAAAAGGCAAAATCATTGTCTAAGGACACCTTACAACTAGCTGAGAAAGAAGAGAAGCGAAAGGCAAAGGAGAAAAGAAAAGATATAACCATCTGAATGCAGAGTTCCATAGAAGCTGCCTGCAATGCAGGAGAGGCAGTTTTGATCCCTGGGTCAGGAAGATCCCCTGGAGGAGAGCATGGCAACCTACTCCATGGGGTCGTAGGAGTCAGACATGACTTAGTGACTACACCAGCACAACATCCAATTAAGAAAATTTCCAGACATGCCAAGAATCAGGAAAATGTGACTTATTAGAAGAATAATGGTCAGTAGGAGAACTATTAATAGAGCTGGTAGAAAGGATAAAAGTACCAAAAACTACTTTTCATATTTGTGTGTTATAGGATTCAAGAAATTAAAGGAAAAATAGAAAGAAGAAAACATAGCTATAAAGAAGATGCTGTGAAAGGGAAGTTATTTGATGATACTAAAAACAGGTTAGATACCGCAGTAAAGATGAACACACTTGAAGAGTACCAACAGGGATTATCCAAAATCCCTGCAGAGACAGGGCTTCCCTGATGCGATAGCTCAACCACAAAGAACCCAGTTGCATTGCAGGAGACACAGGAGGTGTGAATTTGATTCCTGGGTTGAGAAGATCCCCTGGAGTAGGAAATAGCAACTCACTCCAGTGTTCTTGCCTGGGAAATCTCATGGACAGAGGAGCCCGGTGGGCTACTGTCCAAAGGTTCGCAACCTGTCAGACATGACTGAGCACAGCCCAGAGTGCAGAGACGAAAAATAGATTAGTGGCTCCTAGTGTGCAGGACAAGGGATAGTGAGAAGAGACAGTTAGTGGGTACTAAGTGTCTAACAGTAAAATAATGTGTGATGGGCAAAATTTAATAAAGCTTATTGTAATGTCCATGAGAAGGGCAAGTTGCTAAGTTACTAATGAGAATTCTACCAAACATGCCACTGGACTACTAACAATTATTTCTATATTGAAGAGACACTATTATAGTATAAAATTACAGTATTTCCTGATAAAAAAGTGTATGATTATGACTGATCGATATTTTCTGCAGCTAAATGCTAATTTACTCCATTTATATAAGTTGTTATGAGAATGTATTTTAGACTAAGTACAGGTTTAGTTAGGTTTAAAGTAACATAGGAATGAATAAAATTCTGTATTACTCATTACCTGGTGAGTGAGTTCTGATCATGCAGTAGCTCTCACATTATAATTAGCCTACACTGTAATAGTTTACATTTACTGCCTGAATGTATGCATCAGTAGATTTATCATAATAATAAAGATTTGTCATAATAAAAGACCTTAATGTCAATGAGACTTGCATATATAATATAGCTGTAGCTATATTTATTTAAATATTTAAATGTATTTTAAAAACTAATTAAACATAAATACAGCTTAGGTAGATTTACTCTGTGGAATAGAAACAATACCAGAAATTACACATGTATTAATATGATCATATTATTTTTTTATTTCATGCAAAGATCTGCAATTAGCTTTAAAAGCAACCTTTATTTATCATGGTCCCTATACAGAGAATTGGGCTTCCCAGGTGGCTCAGTGGCAAAGAGTCTGCCTGCCAATGCAGGAGCCTCAGGTGATGCAGGTTCCATCCCTGGGTCGGGAAGCTTTCCTTGGAGAAAGAAACGGAAACCTGCCGGAGTTCAGCCCCGGCGGGTCTAGGAATACCCATGGGATGAGTGGCGTCGGCGAAAAGAAGTGCATGGACTCTGGTTGCAATGCAAGAATTCATCTACTTTATTTTTTAACAGCTCAGATTATATAGAATTGTTTTTCTTGCCTCCCCCTTACCATCACCCCATGTTATATCGGATGTTGGATTCGTGCTTCCGTCAGTATTTTTTCTTCCCCATGTTTTTCTCCTATGCATTCATCTGGAACATTCCTGATTACAGTGTTTTTTCCTTGAATGTCCCGTACATTAGTCTTCTTGCCTCAATGGCCTAACATTTTCACTCTGACAAAAACAATGTTCCGTAGATTCCAGATATAGTATGAATTCTTAGGATAATAAAACAATACATGGGAAGGGTTATGAAACACATTTGACATTTCTGAGAATAGTACCATGAGAAAACCTTGATATTTTTCCTTACCTGAGACCATAAAACCTCAATCTACAATAATTAACTATGAAGCAGCAAAACAGCTCTATTAATATTGAGGTAATGGCAGTGAGGCTAGTAAATATAAGTCTTCTATTGAAATCCTATGTTACACAGTTTCTAATTCTACAAAAATATCTGTAACATTCTATGATCATTAAGGGAATGGAAACAGTGGACAAATAGCAGCACTGAAATAGCAACAATGAAAACCCCATCAACCAAGGAGCCAGTAAACTGAAGCAGTACATCTACTTCTGAATCTAAATGTCTCTACTCTTTTTTTTTGTCATACATTGATATGAATCAGCCATAGATTTACACGTATTCCCCATCCCGATCCCCCCTCCCACCTCCCTCTCCACCCGATTCCTCTGGGTCTTCCCAGTGCACCAGGCCCGAGCACTTGTCTCATGCATCCCACCTGGGCTGGTGATCTGTTTCACCATAAATAGTATACATGCTGTTCTTTTGAAATATCCCACCCTCACATTCTCCCACAGAGTTCAAAAGTCTGTTCTGTATTTCTGTGTCTCTTTTTCCGTTTTGCATATAGGGTTATCGTTACCATCTTTCTAAATTCCATATATATGTGTTAGTATGCTGTAATGTTCTTTATCTTTCTGGCTTACTTCACTCTGTATAAGGGGCTCCCCAGTTTCATCCATCTCATTAGAACTGATTCAAATGAATTCTTTTTAACGGCTGAGTAATATTCCATGGTGTATATGTACCACAGCTTCCTTATCCATTCATCTGCTGATGGGCATCTAGGTTGCTTCCATGTCCTGGCTATTATAAACAGTGCTGCAATGAACATTGGGGTGCACGTGTCTCTTTCAGATCTGGTTTCCTCAGTGTGTATGCCCAGAAGTGGGATTGCTGGGTCATATGGCAGTTCTATTTCCAGTTTTTTAAGAAATCTCCACACTGTTCTCCATAGCGGCTGTACTAGTTTGCATTCCCACCAACAGTGTAAGAGGGTTCCCTTTTCTCCACACCCTCTCCAGCATTTATTGCTTGTTCTCTACTCTTTTTTAATCTAGAACACTATAATCTTCCAAGCAAGCAGCCAAACTGTGCCTGTGATCTTTTCCTTTTTGACTTGATGTTTATGGTCATGTCCTGGGCTGGAGCAATCATGAGCATTTCTAAATAGGCTTGGACTTTTCCAAGGAGGCCTGATCACTATATGTTAAATTTCCAAGAATTAATAGAAAATCCAACAACAGTAAGACAGAAAGAGGAAGGGGACATACTGGGCTGCTGGGACAACCCCGAGGTGAAGAGCTGCCTTGCAGGTTCCTCTCTCGTCCCGTGACCTTGTCACGGACTGGGTGCATCCTGGCGGCTCCCGACAGAAATCCACTCTAGTACTTTTGCCTGGGAAATACCATAGACAGAGGAGCCTTCTGGACTACAGTCCATGGGGTCACGAAGAGATGGACATGAGTTAGCAACTGAGCTTGCAGCAGAACATACATAGAATTAGGTAAAAATGAATATCTGGAGGAAGTCAACACTGTCAAGAGCAAAGGAAATTTGTTCCTAATTCTCTAGGAAATCTCCAGATGACAGAGAACTAAAATTATAGTTTAATTTCATGCATTTTTACCAGTATTTCTAGATTTCCTAAAACTACTCACTCATATAATTGAGACAGTCTCATAGAAGCCTTTTAATACCTAGTCTATATGCAAATAAATGGAAAATATTTATCATTGTCATAAGCACCACTATATATTTATACATATATACATATATATATATACACACACACACATACACATACATATATTTATACACACACACACACACACACAAAGAATCAAGTACTCAGGAGTGATATATACCCATGAAAACAATGTGATTTTTGAAAATTGATCATCTAAGTTCTAGCCCTTTGCCCAGTTACTTTACCAAAAGCTTGGGTATTAATCAAACCAAGTATAGAAGGTGTGTGGAGATCAGCCAGATGATTTATTATCTCTTAAGTTGAACCATCAGCCTGTTCAAAGGCTAATTAGGGCAATCTGTGAATGTATCAATCCCATAATTACTCAGACTAATTATATTAATCATTGAAAATAAGTTCATGAAAAATTGCTAATGTCTAACCTTGTGGTTTTGCAATGACCTTAGTTCAGTGAGGAACTGAAATCCATGTATGATCCACTGAATCTGACAAAACAGGACTTTTTTAAAGCACGTGTATAAATAAGTAGACCCAAAATTGTTGAGATGAAGTGAGTTTTAAAATATTTAATCAAGGACATGGCCCAAAAAATAGTATTAGATACATCTTCATTAGGAGGTAATGAATGAAGAGGTTATTACTTAATGATTTCTTTCTTCAAAACTCTTGTGTATACTGATGTGCATACATGTGTACACGTGTGTGCACATGTGGATCTTGGAAGTTGCATATGTATGTGGATAATCACTTTTACCAGAAACAAGTACTAAATTCAGATGAATTCAATACATTTATTTAAAGTGCCTGCCGTAAACCAGACATTAATATTGTTGTTGTTTAGTTGCTGTCACGTGCAACTCCTTTGCTACCCTGTGGTCTGTAGCTATGAGGCTCCTCTGTTGATGGGATTCTCCAGGCAATAATACTGGAGTGGGTTGTCACTTTTCTCCTCCGGGGGATCTTTGCAACTCAGGGATCAAACCGCATCTCCTGAATTGGCGAGTGATTCTTTACTATTGACTCACCAGGGAAGCCCAGCATTCATATTAAATGGTGGTAAACTATGGGTATAAAAGAAGAAGTTTCTTGAGGACAAGAATAGAAAAATATGTAATAATAAGAAGATGATGCAAAAATAGTTTAAATATCCTATTTCTACTCAGGTATACAAGCAATATTCATTAAGAGTCAGAGAATATTCAACACAGGGCTGAAGCTTACTGTCTACAGGCCGCAGTCAGAACGGGAAGACTGCAGCAGACTGGAAGCCCAGGGGCTCCAGCTGAAACTTCTCTGCCATTTCAGCCACATGAGCCTGCAGATCTTACAGTGCTTGAAGAATTACTGGCAGATATAGATATTGTTCAGTGCCATTGGCAGGTCCCTATAGGTGAGTCACATCTCCCACCCTTACGGTTTTGGAACAAAGCCCAGACATCATCTGTGGAAAGCTAGTGTCCTTTTGAACACAGCTTTTGGCTTGTTTCTGGGTCTCGGGAAAGACTAATTGTGGGCCACCGAGTTACCATGCGTCTTGAGCCATCCATGATGAGGCAAGGTTTTCTGACCTGCCAAGGCATAAAGTCAGGCGTGTGTGCCAGTGCTCCATTATCAAGTGGAAGTGGTTTGGAGGAGATGGGGCTTGAGCAGGTGCTGAGGGAAAAAGTAGGCTGTGTGAGGAAGTAGCTCAAATGCCCATGGCTTCCACTCATACATCACATTCTTGAGCCCAGCAAAGACGGTACTGCATGGTATGAAGAGACCACCCAAGGCTGATGGCTGTGGCCATCTAGTTTCTGTCGGGGGCATCTCGAAAGGACAGGGGTGAATGGAGACTCTCCCCGTAGGCAGGTAACAGAGCGCGCCAAGTGCAGCCCTTCACTTGGCTGTAGCTGGGAGCTGTTGCTCCGCACCCCGTTACCAGGCAACCAGTCCCACTCAGCCATGTGCAATGGGCCCCGCCCCCAAGCAAGCAACTGTCAGTGAGCGACCGTTAGTGGGGACACTCAGCCGAGGTCAGTGGAGCAGTGATCATCAGGCAGACAGTGAGGTAAGAGTTGGACCCCGGCCTTCTCCGCAGGGCCCCCCAGTTCATCCAGCCTCGGGCCAACGGGTGATCTGGGGGCCCAGGGGCCAGGAGGGAGGCTGCGTCCTGCTGTTCTCCAGATTCCTCACTGTGGGACCCCACTGGCCGGGCCCCGGCCTTGAGGCAGCGGTGACCCTCTCCCCGCCCCTGCCTCCTCATGGCAGCTCAGTCTGCCTGGGACGCCACCTGCAGGACCTGCCCCGTCCCCCCGCATGGGCTGCCTGAGGAGCCTGCGGGCCGGTTGGCTTGGATGCCCGGCTCCCTCAGCACTGATGGCGGAGCGGGGTCTGAGGACCCGGCCCTGAGGGCGCGGCCAGCTGAGCTCTGACTCAGCCATGACTGGACTTGGGAGGGGGTAAGTTGTGCCTCAAGACCTGCCCTTTTTTGTCAGAACAGAGAATAACACTCATTAGGTATTTATAGGAACACAGTTACCTGTCCATGACCTGACCTCCAGAACAAGGGCTCCAACACCAAGATGTTTACAACAACTCACCACACCCCTCCATCACCTTCCTAGGAAAGGCTTCACTGAGAGCTTTCAGGGAGTTTGGGGTTCTTGAGGCATGAACCACTCCTCTCTGCAGAGCCCTCAGTACACCTTTCTGGGCTCCTCACTCTGACCTTTTGTTCTTGTTTAGCCTACGGTGCGTCAGGCACACTGACTTGTTTTTCAGTAAAAGGCAGAGCTTCAGTCAGTGAAACTGCTCGTTTGCTTTTACCTTGAAGTAGAGGTGCCAAATGACCAGCTCTATATCAATTTATGAAATGTGGCCAGTGGTTGGGTGGAATGATCAGGGGCACAGTTCTAAGATTCATGGTAAAAGAGTCTTACAGGTGGTATGTGGATAGAGATCTTTGGAAACAGGATAGGAAGATATTTGTGTTCCATGTGAATTAGTTAAAAAAAGAGAGAGAAAGGGATTTTAATAATCAGGTGACTAAGATGGCCTGTACTGTGAATGTCTGTCAGCATCCTGCTCAGCCATCTCTGTGTTTGCACAGTGACTCACGAACAAAGCAGCCTTGGTGACAAGGATGGGATCAGCATGAAGTTAGCAATGCTGAATTCTACCCCCAAGGCTGGCCTGGTTATAGACACTGTTGAATGTCCATATCCCATCAATGGAGACTGACCCTGAATTCTCTGAGGTGATCAGCCAGCTACCTGGTGGCAGGTTAACTACAATAAATCTCTTTCTTTATGGAATTGGGTATCATCTTGCTTTTACTAGAAAATACACTTACTTAGAAAATGAATTTGCTTTCCTTGTCCACAGTGCTTCCCTGCAGACTACCATGCCTGCCGTATCCACTGTCATGGTTTCCCACACAGCTTTGCTTCTGAACGAAATCCTCCAGAATTCCCTTTCTAGTTTGTTTCTACATTGGGTAGGCTACAGGAGCTACACTCCCGTGAAACTTCAAGGAGGCTGTGAAATAACTAGTTTGTAGTGCATGCACACACCTCCCAATGACTCAGTTATACACTTATCTATGCACTGCTGTGTAGGGATTTTGCAGCTGTAATTAAACTGATTTAATTAATCAGTTCTAAGCATTCAATCTTATTAAAAGATACATTATCCTGGGTGGGCCTGACTTAATTAATCAAAAGGCCTTTAAAAGAGGGTGTGTGGGTGCTCAGTCATGTCCCACTCTTTGTGAACCCGTGGATGGTAGCCCACCAGGCTCTTCTGCTCATGATATTTCCCAGCAAGAATACTGGAGTGGATTGCTCTCTCCTTTTTCAGGGGATCTTTCTGACCCAGGGATTGAACCCATGTCTCCCACATTGGCAGTCAGGTTATTTACCATTGGGCCACCTGGGAAACCCTGTTAAAAGAGGATAGACCCTTTCTATGTCCAGTGATTCCAAGCTTCAGTTCATATAGTTTCCAGTGATGATTGTTTCTTTCTGACTATATGCCTTGCCAGCTTCCTTTTGCTTAATCAGTGACAACAAGTGTGAGAACCAATCCCTTGTAATAAATATTGTATCTTTTATTGAATTTCTGTGCACAACAATAATATATGATATTAGAGGTTATTTCTAATACCACAAAACCATTTTTTATTAATGATATTTCTTTATTTTTTATTACAATTTTTACAACTGATGAACCAGTGTTGTCACATGATTATTAAGTAAGCACCATAATTTATGGTAGGGTTCACGCTTTGTGTGGTGTAGTTCTATGCGTTTTGACAAATAATATTGTATGGATAGTTTTATCACCCTAAAGACCCCTATGCTCCACTTATTCATCTCTGTTTCCCCTCCCCTTCCACCCAACTCTTCCACCAACCTTCTGGCGAGGCCTGATCTTTTTAACACCTGTAGAGGTTTGCCTTTTCCAGAATGTCATAGAGTTGATAGTATCCGTTTATTCAGGCTTTTGAGAACTTCTTTCACTTAGTGATATCTCTTTAAACCTTCTCTGTTTCTTTCAAGGCTCAGTAACTCATTTCTTTTTATTGCCAAATAATAATCTATTGTATGGATGTATCACAGCTTATTCACTTATTGAAGGACAACTTGATTACTTCCAGTTTTTGGCAGTTATGAATAAAGTTGCTCTAAGCATCGGTGTGGAGGTGTTCATGTTTTCTGAGCATTTGGATAATTAAGTAGGAGCGTGATTGCTAGATGATATGGTAGGTAACCTATATTTAGCTTCATAAGAAACCTACAAAATGCTTGTACCACTTTACATTCCAGCAGCAGTTAATAGATTGAGTTCCTGTTCATCAGTATTTGGTGTTTTCTGTTTTTGGGAGTTTAGCCATTCTGATAACTGCATAGTGGTATCTCCTTTTAACAGAAATAAAATTTTAAATTCTTTATTACTTTATTTTAGACCTTATCTTTGTATGTATTTATTTAGTAGTGTAGCTATAGTCTAGTACTTGAAAACTTTTATCCTAGAATCAGGTTTCTTAGATTCAAATTCCAACTCTACCTTTTACTCCTTGGGTGACATAGGCTAACTACTTAACAAGTGCTTCCATAATCTTAAGCGCTTCCCTGGTAATGAGCTCAGATATGAAAGAATCCACCTGAAATGCAAGGGACCTGGGTTCGATACCTGGGTCCAGAAGATCCCCTGGAGAAGGGAATGGCAACCCACTCCAGTATTCTTTTTTGGAGAATTCCATGGACAGAAGATTCAGTCAATGGGGTCACAAAGAGTTGGACAGGCCTGAGTGACTTTCACTTTTTTCAGTAGCTTTGAAGATAATATCTACCTCACAGAGTTGTTATGGTAATTAAGTTAGATTATCATAGAACATATAAATAACAATAAGAATATCTGGCCTATACTAAACTCTTATTGTATAAACTACACTTTTTTATCAAGAGGAAGCAATTAGACTGTGAATAATTTGAAATATTGATAGAGTAATGGTAATTAATTTTAAATTGTAGAAAAACTCAATCACATAATGATAGCATTACTCCATTGGTGCATCATTACCGTATTCAGCTATCAGTACAATATTTTAAATTGTAATTCAGTAACTTCTTAGGTGTAGGTCTTTTCACAAGCCTTCAACATTGAGAAGTTTTGGTTCTATTCATTTTCTTCAGATGGAAATGGTGCTGAGATAAATGGCCCTAGCTCCTGACCTCCTAAGTGAAAAAGCCAAACTGAGAACCCAGGGGTGGTCCCAGCGTGGCTGCATTGGACCCCTGACCTTATCACTCAGCCATGAGAACCTCGGTCATGGAACAAGGGAGTCCCTGCATTTATATTTATGTCCATGCCTGCAGGTATTAGCAGCTCCAGAGGTCCAGATCCTGCCCATCATTATAAGGTAGCCTCAGTGGTCACAGAACCCAGGGCACCTCTAGGTGGATTAACAGCCAACTTTGGCACAGCTATTAGAGTGAAAGGGACCTCTGGACTCGCATCCTCCTGGCCAGCTCACACATTCTGAGAGTTGTGTGGCCTCGTGTAGACAATGTAGCTCATATCTGTTGGTGCTAGTGTCATTGCTTAAACAAGGACAAAAGCAGATAATGATCAGGGAGATATTTCATTGTACTGGGTGACATGACCTTAAGCCTTACACTGATTAAACCCTGTAGCACACTCTCAAAGGAAGGTGTCAAGTACATCTCACAGTGGCACTTGATAGATAGCCTAGTGACCATGACTCTTGTTGCAAATCTCCTGCACAGCTGGGACAGAGATAGTCAGTGTCTACCCCATGGCTCCTCTCTATAATGAACTGTCCCACTAAAAGTATGACTTCTGTGAGTGTGGACAGCCACCAACTCAGTGGACATGCACACATTGTTTGGAAAATGAAGCCTGAGGAAAAATATCATGATTGATAATAGCTATTTTGAAAAGGTAGGATTGAATGCAGTCCTCTAACAGAGTTTGCTTTTAATCAAGAACAAAGTCTCATAGAAGACTTGCTAAGTACAAGAGCTTCCACTGTGGATCCTGGAGAGGCAGTGATCTGGGAAGATGTCCAGAGGACAGGGGTGATTTAGCGAAAGCTCAAAACAGGCAGGAGAGTCATGGGTCTCTGTCATGGAAAGCTAGCATGCATTTTTCAGTTCAGTTCAGTTCAGTCACTCAGTCATGTCCTATTCTTTGGGGCCCCATGGACTGCAGCATGCCAGACTTACCTGTCCACAGGATTACTGTGATATTGAATGGTTTCCCTTGGAAATGAACAGAGATCATTCTGTTAAATTTGAGACTGCACCCAAGCAGTGCATTTTGGATTCTTTGGTTGATTATGAGGGCTACTCCATTTCTTCAAAGAGATTCTTGACCTAGTTGTAGATATAGTGATCCTCTGAATTAAATTTGCCCATTCAGGTCCATTTTGGTTCACTGATTCCTAAAATGTCGATGTTTACTCTTGCCATCTCCTGTTTGACCACTTCCAGTTTACCTTGATTCATGGACCTAACATTCCACGTTCCTATGCAGTATTGTTCTTTACAGCATCAGACTTTACTTTCATCACCAGTCACATCCACAACTGGGTGTTGTTTTTGCTTTTGGATCAGCCTCTTCATTCTTTCTTTTTTCTCTGCTCTTATGGCTCAGACGGTAAAGTGTCTGCCTACAATGCAAGAGACCCTGGTTCGACCCCTGGGTTGGGAAGATCCCCTGGAGAAGGAAATGACAACCTACTTCAGTGCTCTTGCCTGGAAAATCCCATGGACAGAGGAGCCTGGCAGTCTCCATGGGGTCGCAAAGAGTCAGACATGACTGAGTGACTTCATTTTTCTTTCTTTCTTCATTCTTTCTGGAGCTATTTCTCCACTCTTCTCCAGTAGCATATACCTTTTTGCCTTTTCATACTGTTCTTGGGGTTCTCAAGGCAAGAACACTGAAGTGGTTTGCCATTCCCTTCTCCAGCAGACCACGTTTTGTCAGAATTCTCTGCCAAGACCCATCTGTCTTGGCTGGCCCTGCTTGGCATGGCTTATAGTTTCATTGAGTGAGACAAGGATGTGATCTGTGTGATCAATTTGGTTAGTTTTCTATGATTGTGGTTTTCATTCTGTCTGCACTTTTATGGGTAAGGAAAAGAGGCACAAGGAAGCTTTCTGATGGGAGGGACTGGCTATGGGGGAATCTGGGTCTAGCTTTGACAAGTTGGGCCATGCTCAGTAAATCTTTAATTTTCTGTTGACGGGTGGGGTTGTGTTCCTTCCCTGTAGTTTGGCCTGAGGCCAATGACAGTAATGAAGACCTCCTTCCAAAGGATTTATGCTAGCAAGCTCCAGCTCCCAGGGTTGTTTTATTCAGTACCCCTGACCCCGCCCATGGCAAGCTACTGCTGACCCACACCCCTGCTTGGAGACTCCTGGACACTCACAGGCAAGTCTGGCTCAGTCTCTTGGGGGTCATTGCTCCTTTCTCCTGGGTCCTGGTGCACAAGATTTTATTTGTGCCCTCCAAGAATCTGTTTCCCCAGTCCTATGGAAGTTCTGTAGTCAAATCCCACCGGCCTTCAAAGTTAAATTCCCTAGGGGTCTCAGTACCTTTGCTAGAACTTTTGCAGCAGTGTGAAAACCTTTTGGTAAAACTGTTCTCCACTTTGTGGGTCGTCTGCTTGGCAACTCTATGGTGGGGCTAATGGTGACCTCCTGCAAGAAGACTTTTGCCACACACCGTGCCTCCCAGGTCTGCAGCAGCCGGAGACCCTGTCTCCACGGAAGGCCTTTGCTGATCCATGCCTCTGCAGGAGGCACCCAAACCCTTAAAGGCAGCTCTGGCTCAGTCTCTTGTGGGGTCCCTGGGCCCTGGTGCACACAAGGTTTAGTTTGAGCACTCTGAGCTACTCTTGCGGGTATGGGGTTTGATTCTAAACGTCATATTGCACCTCCTACCATCTCACTGGGGCTTCTCCTTTGCCCTTGGATGTGGGGTATCTATTCTAGGTGGGGGCCAACATTCTCCCATTGATAGTTGTTTAGCAGTGAGTTGCAATTTTGGAATTTTCTCAGGAGAAGATAAGTAAACATGCTTCTACTCTGCCATCTTGAATCATTGTGTTGAATCAGCATGCATTTTAGCATTTCTTTTTTCTGATCTGTTAGGTTCCCATTCATTAAAGTGCAGAAACTCTGTTTCATTTCTTTCCTGTTCCTCTCCTTTACTCTCCTTCATTCAGCAAAGAGTGTGATTTAATGGCAGCTCAGTCATAGTCACTAACCTCCCACATGCATACAGTCCACCCCATGTCCCCAAAAAGGAAAAAACCATGAGCAATTCCTGAGCAGCCTCACCACTGTTCTGACAGCTACTCTGTGTCCCTCTAGCTCCCCAGGAAGAAGAGGTGGAGGAACTGCCCCAAGCCTGGGTTGAAGAACAGGCTTTGTGTACCTGGGAGGTAAGCTCAACTTCTTTATCTGGGATAAGAGCGTTGCTTCACTTCTTTATTTTTTATTCAGTCATATACAGTTATAGAAATCTGACAATGTACATTACCACTGATGTATACAATTTCCTTGATTGGGGGAGTAGTGAGGGTAAATCTGTTATCAATACAGACCTGATTCAATTCATGGGACTGCAAACTGGTGTAGGTGCTATGGAGAACAGTGTAGAGACTCCTTAAAAAACTGGAAACCGAACTGCCATATGACCTAGCAATACCACTGCTTGGCATACGCACTGAGGAAATCAGAACTGAAAGAGATACATGTAACCCAGTGTTCACTGCAGCACTATTTACAATAGCTAAGACATGTAATCAACCTAGATGTCCATCAGCAGAGGAATGGATAAGTTGTGGTACATGTACACAATGGAATATTACTCAGTTATAAAAAAGAACACATTTGAGTCAGTTCTAATGAGGTGCATGAAACTGGAGCCTATTATACAGAGTGAAGTAAGTCAGAGAGATACCAATATAGTATATTAACGCATATATATGGAATTTAGAAAGATGGTAATGACCATCTTCTATGCAAGGCAGCAAAAAACACAGATGTGAAGAACAGACATTTGGACATTGTGGGAGAAGGCGAGGGTGGGATGATTTGAGAGAATAGCATTGAAACATGTATATTACCTTATGTAAAAATAGATGACCAGTGGAAGTTTGATGCATGAAGCAGGGCCCTGAAAGCTGGTGCGTTGGGACAACCGAGAGAGATGGGTGGGGAGGGGAGAGGGTGGGGGGTTCAGGTCTGGGGACACATGTGCATCTGTGGCTGAGTCATGTCAATGTATGGCAAAACCCACCACAATATTGTTAAATAATTATTCTCCAATTAAAATTAAATAATTAATTTTAAGAAAAGACTTCCCTTGCAAAATACATTAAAAAAAGACAGCATCAGTTACTTCTGTGTAAGTACTTATCTCTACAGAAATTTTTCCTCCTTGAAAAATACTTTTGTAATAGTTGGGCAAATTGGAATGGAGAGATCGTACATGAAATAGTCCAGCCTTTTCAACAGGGGTAGGAAAGTTTTCTGGTTTCTTTTGTGGCCATTGACTTATAGAGTTTTCTGAGGGCAAAGGTCAGATAAGAGAAGACTTAGTGCAGAGAATACAAGATGCTGACATCCTCACACTGTTTTCTTCTCTCTAATTACAGGGGGATGGCACAGACATTGAAAACCACATGTATTCAGGGATCATCCCACTGCTAAGGAACCAGTCTAGTTCACAAAGGTGGGGCTTTCTTGCTGGCTCTGGTTAGAGAGGTTCCCTAATTCTGAGGCCCTACGGGGAGTGAGGGCTGGGAGCGCAGAGCAAGAGACTGATCTCCCATGCAAGAGCAATGTCTGTGTACCCTGGTCCCTGGAAACAACTACAGCATTTAGATTCTGTGGGTTTGTCTGAATCAAGGCTGGGGATACATGTGTGAGCCCATGTGGTGTGATTTTGATGCTCTGTGTGTGTGTTTCCTCAGGAGGTATTTCCCTCTTATACAGCACAGGTCAACTGTCAACTTTGTAAAGACTTCTCATCATTGCTGCGCACTGGCTATACATTACCTGATTCTTCCCCCAACTCATCCATTCCTCAGATTTGGTTAATTTGGTTCATTTTACTCAGATGGAGAAGTTGCTGAGATAAATGGCCCGAGCTCCTGTCCTATTAAGTGGAAAAACCAAACTGAGAACCTAGGGGTGGTCCCAATTTGGCTCCTCTGGACCCCTGACCTGCATTTTCACTCAGCTGTGAGAACCTCAGTCATGGAGCAAGGGGATCCCTGCATCTACATCCATGCCTGGAGGTATTAGCAGCTCCAGAGGTCCAGATCCTGCCCATCATTATAAGGTAGCCTCAGTGGTCACAGAACCCAGGGCACCTCTAGGTGGATTAACAGTCAACTTTGGCACAGCTATTAGAGTGAAAGATACCTTGGGACTCACATCCTCCTGGTCAGGTCACACATTCTGAGAGTTGTGTGGCCTCGTGTAGACAATGTAGCTCATATCTGTTGGTGCTAGTGTCATTGCTTAAAAAAGGACAAAAGCAGATAATGATCAGGGAGATATTTCATTGTACTGGGTGACATGACCATAAGCCTTACATTGATTAAACCCTGTTGCACACTCTCAAGGGAAGGTGTCAAATACATCTCACAGTGGAACTTGATAGATAGCCTAGTGACCATGACTCTTGTTGCAAATCTCCTGCACAGCTGGGACCGAGATAGTCAGCATCCACTCCCATGGTTCTTCTCTGTAATGAACTGTTCCACTAAATGTATGACTTATGTGAATGTGGACAGCCACTGACACAGTGGACATGCACAAATTGTTTGGAAAAATGAAGACTGGGAAAAAATATCATATGATTAATAATAGCTATTTTGAAAAAGGATTGAAATGCAGTCCTCTAACAGAGTTTGCTTTTAATCAAGAACAACATCTTAGAAGACTTGATAAGTACAAGAGCTTCCACTGTAGATCCTGGGGAGGCAGTGATCTGGGAAGAATTCCAGAAGAGGGGTGATTTAGCAGAAGCTCAAAACAGGCAGAAGGATCACGGGTCTCTGTCATGGAGAACTAGCAGGCATTTTAGTGTTTCTTTTTTCCCCATTGTTTAGGTTCCCATTCGTTAACATTGCAGAAGCTCCATTTCATATCTTTCCTGTTCCTCTCCTTGGCTCTCCTTCATCCAGAAAAGAGGATGATTCAATGGCAGCTCAGTCCATAGTCATTAACCTCCTACATGCATACACTCTGCCCCACGTCCCCATCAAGAAAAACCCCCTGAGTGACTCCTGAGCAGCCTCACCAGTGTTCTGACAGCTACTCTGTGTCCCTCTAGCTGCCATGGAGAACTGGTGGAGGGGCTGATTGCCCCAGTCCTGGTTGAGGAACACAGTGTGGGTAACCTGGAGGTAAGCTCACCTGTCTTCCTCTGGGATAAGAATGTTGCTTCACTTCTTTGATTTTTATTCAGTTGAATACAGTTATAGATATCTGACATTGTACACTTGACTGATGTTACAGTTTCCTTGGTTGGGGGAATGTTGGGGGTCAATCTATTATCAACACAGACCTGATTCAAAAGGACATTTAAAAAAAGACAGCATCAGTTATTACTGTATAACAGTAGGCACTTTCCTCAGGAGAAACTTTGCCTCTTTGAAAAATGATTTTTGTAGTTGTTGGTCAAATTGAAACAGATCTTACATGAAATAGTTCAGCCTTTTCAATAGGGATCCACTCTGTTTTCTTTTGGGGCTTTTAACTTAAAGAGTTTTAGTTATCTGAGGACAAAAATCAGATAATAGAAGACAGTGCACAGAACACAAGATGCTGACACCTTCACTCACTTTTCTTCTTTCTAATCACAGGTGCACGGAACAGCCTATGAATATCATCAATACTAAAGGTTCATCCCTCTGCTGAGGAAAGATCCAGTTGGTGAAGGTGAGGCTCTCTTGCCAGCTCTGGTTGGAGAGGCACCCTGATCCTGGGTCCCTACAGGCAGTGAGGGCTGGGGATTGATCTCCTAGGAACGCAAGAGATTGATCTCCCAGGAAAATGCGCTGGCCACGTTCTAGTGTCTCCAGATGCAGTTGCATCAGTTAGATGCAATTGCACCAGTTAGATGGTTGGGATCAGTGAATGACGGTGTTTGGAGGTGGACATGTGTTAAATCCACATAGTGTGATTGTGAATCTTCCTGTCTGCATATTTCCTCAGGAGGTATTTCCTGCAGCACACACACAAGGGATAGTGGCAACCGAGAACTCAAAGTAAACTTGATTGTTAGCCTAGTGACCATGACTCTTCCTGATAATCTCCTACCTAGCTGATTTAGATACCGTCAGTGTTCACTCTGTGCTTTGTATAATCAACTGTCCCACTAAACTTATGACCCCTCTGATTACGGGCAGACACTGACCCAGTGGACATGCATACACTGTATAGAAAATACATATTGATAGAGAAGTATGGTTTTATTGATAGTGGCTATATTTAAATGGTAGGAATTCAGTATTATCAATCTTGTATATTTGATTTTCTTTAAGACAAGTAATTAGTTAATAAATACAGTAGCATACTTAGCCCAGGATTGAATTCACTCCTCTAATGGAGTTTGCTTTTAATCAAGTACAAAGTCTCAAAGAAAACATGATGAGTAGAATAGCAGCAACTGTGGATCCTGGAGGAAGAGTGATCTAGGAAAAAAAAGAACTGGAACTAGAACTGCCATATGACCCAGCAATCCCACTCCTGGGCATACACACTGAGGAACCAGAACTGAAAGAGACACGTGTACCCCAATGTTCATCACAGCACTGTTTATAATAGCCAGGACATGGAAGCAACCTAGATGCCCATCAGCAGACGAATGGATAAGAAAGCTGTGGTACCTATACACAATGGAATATTACTCAGCTGTTAAAAAGAATTCATTTGAATCAGTTCTAATGAGGTGGATTAAACTGGAGCCCATTGTACAGAGTGAAGTAAGCCAGAAAGAAAAACACCAATACAGTACACTAACGCATATATATGGAATTTAGAAAGATGGTAATGATAACCCTATATGCAATACAGAAAAAGAGACACAGATGTATAGAACAGAGTTTTGGACTCTATGGGAGAAGGTGAGGTGGGATGATTTGAGAGAACAGCATTGAAACATGTATATTATCAAGTGTGAAACAGATTGCCAGTCCAGGTTGGAAGCATGAGACAAGTGCTCGGGGCTGGTGCACTGGGATGACTCAGAGGGAAGGGATGGGGAGGGAGGTGGGAGGGGGGTTCAGGATGGGGAACACATGTAAATCCATGGCTGACTCATGTCAATGTATGGCAAAAACCACTACAATATTATAAAGTAATTAGCCTCCAACTAATAAAAATAAATGAAAAAAGAAAAAAGAGAGACAGTGGCAATTTAGCAGAAGCTCAAAACAGGCAGGAGGAGTTTTTGGTCTCTGTCATTGAAAAGGAGAATGCATTTTAGAGTTTTCCTTTTTTAGATTGAATATTTCCTTTTGATTAGGTTCCTCTTAGCTAGAAAACCAAAGCTCTATTTTCATTTCTTTCCTCCTCTCCTTCACTTTCCTTCCTCCTCCGAAGAGGATGGATGAACACAAGTTTAGCCCATGCTTATTAACCTCCCACATTCATACACACCACCCCATGTCCACACAAAGAGAAAACCCCCTGTATGGCTCCTGAGCAGCCTCACCAGTGTTCTAACAGCTACTCTGCGTCCCTCTAGCTTTCCCTGAGGTGAGGACCTGCCAGTCGCCCACCTTGTGACAAGACAGAAGAGACTCCGTGTGACTTCAAGGCAAGCTGTTGGAAGCCGTTTGCTTGCTTGTTTTTTCCTGGTCTGAGATAGAAATATTGGTTCATTTCTTTTTTATTTTTTTTATTTTTATTTATTTTTTCTTTTTTTTTCATTTCTTTTTTAATAGAATTAATTATGTGTATTTGTGGGATCTGGACCTCTGGAGCTTTTAATCCCTCCAGGCATGGACATAGACACAGGGACCCCCTTGCTCCATGACTCAGGTTCTCATGACTGAGTGATAAGTGCGGGTCGGGCGTCCAGATCAGCCACACTGGGACCACCCCTAGGTTCTCAGTTTGCCTTTTACTTAGGAGGTCAAGAGCTGAGAACACAGATCCCTGCACCCTCTCAGCTGACTAAAGGGTACATGAACTGAATCTGGCCTATGTTGAATGCATAAGATGGAATGCAAAGAGTGTGCAGTGGTGATGAGGCTTTTTGCAAAAAGAAAATTGACAGGTTTATTGTCTAAGAGGAAATATCTCCCAAGAAAATATACAGACAGGCAGATTCACAATCACACTATGTGAGTTCCACACATGTCCACCTCCAAACACCCTCATTCACACAATCCCAACCATCTAAATGATGCAGTTTTTTCTGGAGACACTAGAATGTGGGGCCGTCCCTTTTTCCTGGGAAATCAATCTCTAGCTCTGTACTCCCAGACCTCATCCCCTGTAGGGACCCAGGATCAGGGCACCTCTGCAACCAGAGCTGGCAAGAGAGCCCCACCTTCATCAATTAGATTGTTCCTCAGCAGAGGAATTATCCTTGAATATTGATGGTATTCATAGGCTGTTCCATGCACCTGTCATTAGAGGAAGAGTGTGAGGGGTGACAGCATCTTGTACTCTCATATACTCTTATGTACTTATGTTGTGTGATTTTTGTCCTCAGAAAACTGAAGCTCTTTATGTCAATGGCCCCAAAAGAAAACAGAGGGGACTCCTGCTGAAAAGGGACAAGCCCTCAGACTTCATTTAAACTGGAGAGAATAACTAGTAGCAAATACCAATTCACAATTACCCTCTTTGAGAGAGGCCCCAACTATAGAGGCGAGCCTCAAGTAATGATGTGTAAGACCCTTGTACACCAACCCTAACCTCCTCGCCACCTCCTGGGGGTGGACAACTGATCAACACTGGACCAAGTGTGGAAACGTGAGCAGAGAGACAGAAGCTGGTGAAGCTCTTTTTTAATGGCCAATATCATATCTTCCAGCTTCCGAGGTATCTGGGGACCACTGCCCAAGTGGATTGCTGCTGGCCACAGGTCATGGAGGTGGAGGTGGGGGAGAGGTTCGTGGCTGCTTTGAGGCCGAGGGCCCTGGAGCTCTGTGGGACACAGTCCTCACACTGTCCTGGGCCCCCATCTCACCTGCCTGCCCTGAGGCCTGAAGGGCCTGGATGGTGCGTGGAGAAGGCCTCTGTCGACTGTTACTGTATTCTTACCAGGACTGCTCCCAGGTTGCTCATTGGTGGAGCATGACCTCTGACCCCTGGGCTAGTGAAGTGAAAGTCACTCAGTCGTGTCCGACTCTTTGTGACTCCATGGACTGTATAGTCCATGGCATTCTTTTTTTTTTTTTTTATTAGTTGGAGGCTAATTACTTCACAACATTTCAGTGGGTTTTGTCATACATTGATATGAATCAGCCATAGAGTTACACGTATTCCCCATCCCGATCCCCCCTCCCACCTCCCTCTCCACCCGATTCCTCTGGGTCTTCCCAGTGCACCAGGCCCGAGCACTTGTCTCATGCATCCCACCTGGGCTGGTGATCTGTTTCACCATAGATAGTATACATGCTGTTCTTTTGAAATATCCCACCCTCACATTCTCCCACAGAGTTCAATAGTCTGTTCTGTATTTCTGTGTCTCTTTTTCTGTTTTGCATATAGGGTTATCGTTACCATCTTTCTAAATTCCATATATATGTGTTAGTATGCTGTAATGTTCTTTATCTTTCTGGCTTACTTCACTCTGTATAAGGGGCTCCAGTTTCATTCATCTCATTAGGACTGGTTCAAATGAATTCTTTTTAATGGCTGAGTAATATTCCATGGTGTATATGTACCACAGCTTCCTTATCCATTCATCTGCTGATGGGCATCTAGGTTGCTTCCATGTCCTGGCTATTATAAACAGTGCTGCAATGAACATTGGGGTGCACGTGTCTCTTTCAGATCTGGTTTCCTCAGTGTGTATGCCCAGAAGTGGGATTGCTGGGTCATATGGCAGTTCTATTTCCAGTTTTTTAAGGAATCTCCACACTGCTCTCCATAGTGGCTGTACTAGTTTGCATTCCCACCAACAGTGTAAGAGGGCTCCCTTTTCTCCACACCCTCTCTAGCATTTATTGCTTGTAGACTTTTGGATAGCAGCCATCCTGACGGGCGTGTTATGGTACCTCATTGTGGTTTTGATTTGCATTTCTCTAATAATGAGTGATGTTGAGCATCTTTTCATGTGTTTGTTAGCCATCTGTATGTCTTCTTTGGAGAAATGTCTGTTTAGTTCTTTGGCCCATTTTTTGATTGGGTCATTTATTTTTCTGGAATTGAGCTGCAGGAGTTGCTTGTATATTTTTGAGATTAATCCTTTGTCTGTTTCTTCATTTGCTATTATTTTCTCCCAATCTGAGGGCTGTCTTTTCACCTTACTTATAGTTTCCTTTGTAGTGCAAAAGCTTTTAAGTTTCATTAGGTCCCATTTGTTTAGTTTTGCTTTTATTTCCAATATTCTGGGAGGTGGGTCATAGAGGATCTTGCTGTGATTTATGTCGGAGAGTGTTTTGCCTATGTTCTCCTCTAGGAGTTTTATAGTTTCTGGTCTTACATTTAGATCTTTAATCCATTTTGAGTTTATTTTTGTGTATGGTGTTAGAAAGTGTTCTAGTTTCATTCTTTTACAAGTGGTTGACCAGTTTTCCCAGCACCACTTGTTAAAGAGGTTGTCTTTTTTTCCATTGTATATCCTTGCCTCCTTTGTCAAAGATAAGGTGTCCGTAGGTTCGTGGATTTATCTCTGGGCTTTCTATTCTGTTCCATTGATTTATATTTCTGTCTTTGTGCCAGTACCATACTGTCTTGATGACTGTGGCTTTGTAGTAGAGTCTGAAGTCAGGCAGGTTGATTTCTCCAGTTCCATTCTTCTTTCTCAGGATTACTTTGGCTATTCGAGGTTTTTTGTATTTCCATACAAATTGTGAAATTCTTTGGTCTAGTTCTGTGAAAAATACCGTTGGTAGCTTGATAGGGATTGCATTGAATCTATAGATTGCTTTGGGTAGAATAGCCATTTTGACAATATTGATTCTTCCAATCCATGAACACGGTATGTTTCTCCATCTGTTTGTGTCCTCTTTGATTTCTTTCATCAGTTTTCTATGTATAGGTCTTTTGTTTCTTTAGGTAGATATACTCCTAAGTATTTTATTCTTTTTGTTGCAATGGTGAATGGTATTGTTTCCTTAATTTCTCTTTCTGTTTTTTCATTGTTAGTATATAGGAATGCAAGGGATTTCTGTGTGTTAATTTTATATCCTGCGACTTTACTATATTCATTGATTAGCTCTAGTAATTTTCTGGTAGAGTCTTTAGGGTTTTCTATGTAGAGGATCATGTCATCTGCAAACAGTGAGAGTTTCACTTCTTCTTTTCCTATCTGGATTCCTTTTACTTCTTTTTCTGCTCTGATTGCTGTGGCCAAAACTTCCAACACTATGTTGAATAGTAGTGGTGAGAGTGGGCACCCTGTCTTTTTCCTGATTTCAGGGGAAATGCTTTCAATTTTTCACCATTGAGGGTGATGCTTGCTGTGGGTTTGTCATATATAGCTTTTATTATGTTGAGGTATGTTCCTTCTATTCCTGCTTTTTGGAGAGTTTTAATCATAAATGAGTGTTGAATTTTGTCAAAGGCTTTCTCTGCATCTATTGAGATGATCATATGGTTTTTATCTTTCAATTTGTTAATGTGGTGTATTACATTGATTGATTTGTGGATATTAAAGAATCCTTGCATTCCTGGGATAAAGCCCACTTGGTCATGGTGTATGATTTTTTTTAATATGTTGTTGGATTCTGTTTGCTAGAATTTTGTTAAGGATTTTTGCATCTATGTTCATCAGTGATATTGGCCTGTAGTTTTCTTTTTTTGTGGCATCCTTGTCTGGTTTTGGAATAAGGGTGATGGTGGCCTCATAGAATGAGTTTGGAAGCTTACCTTCATCTGCAATTTTCTGGAAGAGTTTGAGTAAGATAGGTGTTAGCTCTTCTCTAAATTTTTGGTAGAATTCAGCTGTGAAGCCATCTGGTCCTGGGCTTTTGTTTGCTGGAAGATTTTTGATTACAGTTTCAATTTCCTTGCTTGTGATGGCTCTGTTAAGATCTTCTATTTCTTCCTGGTTCAGTTTTGGTAAGTTATACTTTTCTAAGAATTTGTCCATTTCATCCAAGTTGTCCATTTTATTGGCATAGAGCTGCTGGTAGTAGTCTCTTATGATCCTTTGTATTTCAGTGTTGTCTGTTGTGATCTCTCCATTTTCATTTCTAATTTTGTTAATTTGGTTCTTCTCTCTTTGCTTCTTAATGAGTCTTGCTAATGGTTTGTCAATTTTGTTTATTTTTTCAAAAAACCAGCTTTTAGCTTTGTTGATTTTTGCTATGGTCTCTTTAGTTTCTTTTGCATTTATTTCTGCCCTGATTTTTAAGATTTCTTTCCTTCTGCTAACCCTGGGGTTCTTCATTTCTTCCTTCTCTAATTGCTTTAGGTGTAGAGTTAGGTTATTTATTTGGTTTTTTTCTTGTTTTTTGATATAAGCCTGTAATGCTATGAACCTTCCCCTTAGCACTGCTTTTACAGTGTTCCATAGGTTTTGGGTTGTTGTGTTTTCATTTTCATTCATTTCTATACATATTTTGATTTCTTTTTTGATTTCTTCTATGATTTGTTGGTTATTCAGAAGTGTGTTATTTAGCCTCCATATGTTTGAATTTTTAACAATTTTTTTCCTGTAATTGAGATCTAATCTTACTGCACTGTGGTCAGAAAAGATGACTGGAATGATTTCAATTTTTTTGAATTTTCCAAGACCAGATTTATGGCCCAGGATGTGATCTATTCTGGAGAAGGTTCTGTGTGCACTTGAGAAAAAGGTGAAGTTGATTGTTTTGGGGTGAAATGTCCTATAGATATCAATTAGGTCTAGCTGGTCCATTGTGTCATTTAAGGTTTGTGTTTCCTTGTTAATTTTCTGTTTAGTTGATCTATCCATAGTTGTGAGTGGGGTATTAAAGTCTCCCACTATTATTGTGTTACTATTAATTTCCTCTTTCATACTCGTTAGTGTTTGCCGTACATATTGCGGTGCTCCTATGTTGGGTGCATATATATTTATAATTGTTATATCTTCTTCTTGGATTGATCCTTTGATCATTATATAGTGTCCTTCTTTGTCTCTTTTCACATCCTTTATTTGAAAGTCTATTTTATCTGATATGAGTATTGCGACTCCTGCTTTCTTTTGGTCTCCGTTTGCATGAAATATTTTTTTCCAGCCCTTCACTTTTAGTCTGTATGTGTCTCTTGCTTTGAGGTGGGTCTCTTGTAGACAGCATATATAGGGGTCTTGTTTTTGTATCCATTCAGCCAATCTTTGTCTTTTGGTTGGGGCATTCAACCCATTTACATTTAGGGTAATTATTGATAGGTGTGGTCCCATTGCCATTTACTTTGTTGTTTTGGGTTCACGTTTATACAACCTTTCTGCATGTCCTGTCTAGAGAAGATCCTTTAGCATTTGTTGAAGAGCTGGTTTGGTGGTGCTGAATTCTCTCAGCTTTTGCTTATCTGTAAAGCTTTTGAATTCTCCTTCATATCTGAATGAGATCCTTGCTGGATACAGTAATCTAGGTTGTAGGTTATTCTCTTTCATTACTTTCAGTACGTCCTGCCTTTCCCTTCTGGCCTGGAGGGTTTCTATTGATAGATCAGCTGTTATCCTTATGGGAATCCCTTTGTGTGTTATTTGTTGTTTTTCCCTTGCTGCTTTTAATATTTGTTCTTTGTGTTTGATCTTTGTGAATTTGATTAATATGTGTCTTGGGGTGTTTTGCCTTGGGTTTATCCTGTTTGGGACTCTCTGGGTTTCTTGGACTTGGGTGGCTATTTCCTTCCCCATTTTAGGGAAGTTTTCAGCTATTATCTCCTCGAGTATTTTCTCATGGCCTTTCTTTTTGTCTTCTTCTTCTGGGACTCCTATGATTCGAATGTTGGGGCGTTTCACAGTGTCCCAGAGGTCCCTGAGGTAGTCCATGGAACTCTACAGGCCAGACTACTAAAGTTAGGAGTCGTTCCCTTCTCCAGGGGGTCGTCCCAACCCAGGGATTGAACCCAGGTCTCCTGCACTGCCGGCAGGCTCTGTACCAGCTGAGCCGCCAGGGAAGCCCTGGGTTAAGGGTCTTGCTAGAGGTCTTGCAATACTGACTGTGTGCCCGCCCCACCCCATTACAATCTCCACCCGTTTCTACTATTCCTGAGGCACCAGACTTCCCTAGATGAAACAAAGTATAAAATTTAATCTTCTTATAAACAAAGTTAAGTTTCTCATGTCTAATATATCCACTTGTATTCTTTATTTGCTAAGTCACTTCAGTTGTGTCTGACTCTGTGCAACCCCATAGACGGCAGCCCACCAGGCTCCCCGGTCCCTGGGATTCTCCAGGCAAGAACACTGGAGTGGGTTGCTGTTTCCTTCTCCAGGGCTTTATTTGGAGTCCTATAAATTCTTCTCCTCACAAAATTAATGTTTTTGTCATGTGTTGTAAGTATATTTTCAATTTCTCTGTATCTTTTTTTTTTCTTTCATAAAGATTTTCTCATCATCTTTAATGGGAAACAACGAAATGTCATGGAAACAGTCCAGTAGGGAAACTTTTACTATTTGTCTTTCTAAATCTTAAATTTTTCAAGCAAAATCTGTTGATACTCTGCTTTTGCTTTCAAAATTTGGTCATCATACACATTTGACCCATCTGAAGATTCTCGAAAAGACTTTAAAGGCTTCATACGCAAATTCAGCATCAACTTTCCTTAGTTCTCTAGTTGTACTCTTGTCCAACTCCGGTCGCATCTTGGTCAAGAAAGTCTCCACGCTGTCATTTGAACAGTGTGGAATTGAGGTAGAAAACCCTATGTTTGCTCTTGAAATAAGATTTGCATTGAACCCTGAAGTAGGATTGAAATTTCCAACAGAAGAGGGCTCCAGGACTGGCCTGCTGCTAAGAGTGCTGAGAGTAAAGATCTATTCTGTTGTTGCTCCACCTCAAGTTTGGTGCGGATCTCTCCCAGCCTCTCTTTAGTCTTGTCTAGTTCATCTTGCAATGACTTTCTAACTTTAAATTCTACTAGGTAGAGATGCTTATATATTTCTAACTCTGTTTTATTAGAATCTTGCAAAGTTTTCATCTTTGGAGAGTTCAGATTCTAAGAATTAAATTCTTCGTTCCACCTTTTGAGATCCTGCCTGTCTCCCCGGTCCCTCTTTTGGTTCTGGGTCTAGGATAGAGACCGTGGTTCGGGTCTCTGCTTGTCCACCTTTGACCAAAGGATTGGGATGCAGCCAAGTGACTCCGAGCGAGATGTTGGCACTCAATGGCTGTAAGATGCTTCCGCTTAAACCGTCTCACTCTCAGAGACCAGATCTGCTAAAGACCCCAGAGAGACTCAGCGTCCACGCGACCGGCTGGTCCGCGCCCCCACCACGCCTGCGGCCTCACGCACTAGGGCTATCCGCATCGGGGCTCCCGCCGCCGCAGCCTCAGGTCCCGGGCCCCCTGGGCTCCCGGTCGCGGCTTCCCAAGGGCAGTGCGAGCCCCTGGAGGCCGTGGGCTTCCTCCACCAGCTCTGCCGCCACCGCAGTGCCCCTCTGTATCTTTAAAAAGTTGTTTTAAAAAAATGTTAATTATTTTTGTCTGTGCTGGGTCTTCATTGCCATGCCTGACTTCTCTCTAGCTGTGGTGAGCAGGGGCTATTCCCTTGTTGTGGAGCACAGGCTCTAGCGGCACAGGCTTCAGTAGTTGCAGCTTACAGGCTCTAGACCTCCGGGTCTGTAGTTGGGGTGCACCCGCTTAGAGAGGCTCAGTGGCACGTGGGATCTTCCCAGACCAGGGGTCCAACCCATGTCCCCTGCATTGACAGGCAGTTTCTTAGCCACTGAGCCACACAGGAAGTCCCCATCACTGTCTTTTTATTGCAGTTTCTTTTACTTATACCATGAAGACATTTATTTTATTTTCAAAAATGTCAGTAATTTAAATATTTTTGTTATTTTGTCAGTGAAAGGAAAAGGGGGAAGGATATTATGAGTAATATTCTTCTTAAGGGCTAAATATTCCTTTAAAAATATTTTACTAAATAGGAAAATGTCTATAGGTATTTCAAGACAAAACTTTTCTATTAAACAATTTTGAATATTTCTAAAGATATATTTCCAAATGGACTAATTAGTTTTTAAGATGATACAAATTTTCTCCCATAAATGATACAATCATAAATTAAACTGAGTATTTTGTAAAGCACAAGTGGTAATTTATGTCTCAAAAAGCTTAGAATGTTTTAGAAGTGATAATGATGGTATATCAATGAATAAATCATTTTAACAGATTTCATTTATGATGTGTCTATTCATCAGATAATGAACTTGTAGTTGTTTGCTGAGAAAAGAGGGGCATGTTCAATTAATCCTAAAAAACATTAAAAGAACTTGTGATTAAATTTGTTATGTCCTATGAATGATTTCAATGGTGGAGAATTAACTGAATTTTAATACAGCACCAATATGCCTAGTAGATTTGTATTTCTTGACCAAGCAACATGTTGGGTTTTTTGAAAAATTTCCTAAGTTGATTCAGCAACTGTTTATAAAGTTGGTGAATATTTATAATAATTAAACAGGATAAATTATGTAAGAAAAATGAAATAGGTCCAACTTAGAAATGGGTCCACATATCATCATGGTAGAGAAGCAGCAGGCACACTTTCTAAAGTAGAAGCTCAAAGAATTAGGAGATCAGGAAAAAATTTCTGGGATAAATTGGGAGATTGGGATTGACACTTCCACACCATTATATACAAAGTAGATAACTAACAAAGGTCTACCATACAACACAGGGAACTCTCCTCAGTACCCTATGTGCTGTGCTTGGTCACTCAGTTGTGTCCAACTCTTTGTGACCCCATGACTGTAATCTGCCAGGCTCCTCTCTCTATAATGCCCTCTATTGGAAAAGAGTCTAAAAATGAGTATATATATATGTACATATAACTGATTCACTTTGCCATGCAGCAGACACAAACACAATATTGCAAAGCAACTATCAGTTCAGTCAGTTCAGTCGCTCAGTTGTGTCCGACTCTTTGCGACCCCATGAATCGCAGCACGCCAGGCCTCCCTGTCCATCTCCCACTCCTGGAGTTTACTCAAACTCATGCCCGTCGAGTCAGTGATGCCATCCAGCCATCTCACCCTCTGTCGTCCCCTTCTCCTCCTGCCCCCAATCCCTCCCAGCATCAGGGTATTTTCCAATGAGTCAGCTCTTCACATCAGGTGGCCAAAGTATTGGAGTTTCAGCTTCAGCATCAGTCCTTCCAATGAACACCCAGGACTGATCTCCTTTAGTTTTAAAATTGTCTGTAGTTTAGACAAACTGTGGGGACTGTTTAGGTCCTTTCAGTAAAGTCCTAGTTCTTCCTTATTAATACTGGATTGAAAGGCAAAAATAAACAAAAGAGAATCTGTTGATCTGATAGACATGCACTGCTGATCGCTTTACACTGTGGTTTAACACGAGGAACCTCTGAATTAATGAAGTAGTAAAAATAATCCCTCAGCGTTCTCCATGATACCTTTTCATCACTACATATTTTACAATTCTACATTTTAATGAGGAACTAATACAACAATGACAACAAATCACAGCTTCTGGGTGTTTTGCTCTATGATAATAAGAGCATATATTATAATGACTATTCTTGTGATGGTAACAGTGTGAGGGTTTAGATATAACATTGAGTCATGCCAGACATCCTCTGTCAGCTTGGGATCCCACTGAGACACCCAGACCCCTGAACACATACAGATATGTGCTTACTCCTATTTGCAAGCATATTGGTCAGGGTAAGGTTGAAGAAAGCTTATTAAAATACAGTTTGCTGTTGTTCAATCACTAAGTCATGTCTGACTCTTTGAGACTCCATGGACTGCAGCACTCCAGGCTTCCTAGTCCTTCACTGATTATGGTATTAGGATCATAATTAAATCCATTAGTGAGTGCCTGACATCACTTATTTCTCATTGAAAATGTTTCCTACATAATACAATTTGCTGGATGTGAGAGTGTAATTGAAAAAGTCTTGGTCTTACTTTTAAATCTAAAACAAATTAATTACTGTGTGACACTGTGGTTGTTGTTCAGTCGCTAAGTCATGTCTAACTCTTTGCGACCTCATGGACTGCAGTGCTCTAGGCCTTCCTGTCCTTCACTATCTCCTGGAGTTTGTTCAAATTCATGTCCATTGAGTTGGTGATGCTATCTAACCACCTCATCCTTTGCTTCCCTCTTCTCCTTTTGCAGCATCTTTCCCAGCATCAGGGACTTTTCCAGTGAGTCTGATCTCCATATCAGGAGGCTAAAATATAAAACTTCAGCTTCAGTTTTAGTCATTCCAATGAGTATTCACTGTTGATTTTCTTTAGGGCTGAACTGACTGCCCCTTGCAGTCCGATGGACTCTCAAGTCTTCATCAGCATCACAATTCGAAAGCATCAATTCTTTGGTGCTCAGCCTTCTTTACCGTCCAACTCTTACACTCTTGTGACTAGTGGAAAATCCATAGCTTTGACGGTAGGAACCTTAGTCAGCAAAGTGATGTCTCTGCTTTTTGATATGCTATCTGGGTTTGTCATAGCTTTCCTTCCAAGAAGCAGGCATCTTTTAATTTATTTAAAATTTCAATATTTTTATTTTTTAAATTTTTTTAACTGAAGGATAATTGCTTTACAGAATTTTGTGGTTTTCTGTCATATGTCAACAAGAATCAGCCATAGGTACACCCATGTCCCCTCCCTCCTGGACCTCCCTCCCATCTCCCTCCCCATCATACCCTTCAGCCTGTTGCAGAGCCTCTGTTTGAGTTCACTGAATCACATAGCAAATTCCTATTGGCCATCTGTTTTACATATGGTATTGTAAATTTCTATGTTACTCTCTCCATGTATCTCCCCTTGTCCCTCCTCTCCTCCCACTGTGTCCATAGGTCTGTCCTCTATGTCTGTTTCTCCACTGCTGCCCTGAAAATTAATTCATCAATACCATCTTTCTAGATTCCATATATATGCATCAGTATACGATATTTATATTTCTCTTTCTGACTGACTTCACTCTGTATAATAGGCTCTAGTTTCATCCACCTCATTAGAACAGATTCAAATGTGTTCCTTTTTATGGCTGAGTAGTATTCCATTGCATACATGTACCACAGCTTCTTTATCCATTCATCTGCCGATGGACATCTAGGTTGCTTCCACGTTCTAGCTATTGTAAATAGTGCTGCAGTGAACACTGGGGTACATGTGTCTTTTTCAGTTTTGATTTCCTCAGGGTGTACGCCCAGCAGTGGGATTGGTGGGTCATATGGTGTTTTTTGTTTATTCCTAGCTTTTTAAGGAGTCTCCATACTGTCTTCCATAGTGGCTGTATCACTTTACATTCCCACCAGCAATGCAAGAGTCTTCCCTTTTCTCCATACCCTCTCCAGCATTTATTGTTTGTAGACTTTTTGATGATGGCCATTCTGACTGGTGTGAGGTGGTATCTCGTTGTAGTTTTGATTTGCATTTCTCTAATAACTAGTGATGTTGAACATCTTTTCACATGCTTGTTAACCATCTGTATGTCTTCTTTGGAGAAATGTCTCTTCAGGTCCCTTTCCTACTTTTTGATTGGGTTGTTTGCTTTTCTGGTATTGAGTTTTGTGAGCTGCTTGTATATTTTGGAAATTAATTCTTTATGTGTTGTTTTCTTTGCTATTATTTTCTCCAATTCTGAGGGTTGTGTTTTCACCTTGTTTGTAGTTTCCTTTGCTGTGCAAAAGCTTTTAAGCTTAACTAGGTCCACTTGTTTATTTTTATTTTTTCCCCCATTACTCTAGGAGGTGGGTAAAATTTCATTACTTTTAACTGCACCATCCCAGTCATTTTGGAGCCCAAGAAAACAAAATCTTCAACTGTTGCCACTTTTCCCCAATCTATTTGCCATGAAGTGATGGGACTGGATGCCATGATCTTATTTTTTTGACTGTTGAGTTTTAAGCCAACTTTCTCACTCTTCACTTTCACCCTCATCAAGAGGCTCTTTATATTTAGCTCTTCACTTTCTATCACTAGGGTGGTATCATCTGCATATCTGAGGGTGTTGATATTTCTCCTGGCAATCTTGATTCCAGCTTGTGATTCATTCAGTCCAGCATTTCACATGATGTACTTTGCATATACATTAAATAAACAGAGTGACAATATAGAGCCTTGATGTACTCCTTTCCCAATTTGGAACCAGTCTGTTGTTCCCTGTAAGGTTCTAATACTGTTCTAACTGTTGCTTCTTGATCTGCATACAGTTATCTCAGGAGACAGGTAAGATGGTCTGGTATTCCTATTTCTTTAGGAATTTCCCACAGTTTGTTGTGATCCACACAGTCAAAGGTTTTAGTGTAGTCAATGAAGTAGAAATATATGTTTTTCTGGAATTCCCTTGCTTTCTCTATGATCCAGGGAATTTTGACAATTTGATCTCTGGTTCCTCTGTCTTTTCTAAACCCAACTTGTACGTCTGGAAGTTCTTGGCTCAAGTACTGCTGAAGCCCTGCTTAAAGGGTTTTGAACAGAACCTTACTAGCATGCACAATGAGCATGTTTACAGTACAGTATGGTACAGTATGGTAGTTTGAACATTTTTTGGTATAGCCCTTCTTTGGGATTGGAATGAAAGCTGACCTTTTCCCAGTGCATTTAAACAGTGTGACACTGTATAAACTATTTAATTTTTTTATGCATGATTATTTCATATGTAAAATTGCATTAACCATGTCATATACTTTCAAAAATATTTTGATTACTACATGATAAACTGTATGAATGCTAATTATACTTGCAGTTTGTATGAGAGGCTCAGTGTAGTGGAGCTAGCTAGTAGTTGTAATCACTGTGACAGTAGGAGCAACTGAAGTGCCGGTAACAATACTGAAAAATCTGCCAAAAATAGTTCTTACCGTGTAGTTTGATATTGTGTTTAGAGAATTATTGCCTTGATTTTTTTTGTTTCAAATATGTGGTTTTCACATGTAATGTGGATGGTTAAAGTTGTCAAACTCTTTATGATATCTGTAGTATTCAATAGATAATCTTGAATTATGAAATTAGAACTTGATTCTTCCTTCTTTGGGCCTACTTTGCTGGCTTAGATGGTAAAGAATCTGCCTGCAGTTGGAGACACCTGGGTTTGATCCCTGGGTTGGGGCAATCCCCTGGAGAAGAGACTGGCAACCCACTCCAGTTTTCTTGTCTGGAGAATTCCATGGACAGAGGAGCCTGGTAAACTACAGTCCATGGGGTCTCAAAGAGCTGGACACAACTGAGTGACTAACAGTTTCCTTCTTGAGTAGCAAGCAGTATGCTCTTTCTCTGACAGTCTGTGTTTATCCTCTACCCTTTTCATAAGATGTAAAATCAGAGAATCTTTATGAGAAGCTGACAATCTACATAAAATAATTCACTCAAGGATAATACTTTATTCCCTTTTGTCATAATGGTCAACTACAGTATTGGGTTGGTCAGAACTTTCACTTGGATTTTCCCATGAGATGTTATGGAAAAGCCAGAGGGAACTTTTTGGCCAGCCCAACAGTTTTAGAAGAATTCAGTATAGTAGGAAGGGATGAGAATACATTATGGTCATCTTAGGGCATTAAAAAAAGAAAAACCATGAAAAAAGCAAGCAAAACCAAAAAACCCTTTATTTATGACTTTCCTAAGTAGAATTAAATTTCCTAAGTAGTTTCCTAACCAAATAAATTGTTTGAATTAATAGAAAATTTGCATTTATCTTACTTTAATTACCAACCTAACTTGCTAAATATACATTATATATATCACATGGAGATTTGAAGCTATACCTTAATAAAGGAGGCACTTATTAAAGTATATATTTTGAAGAAAGCTGCATATAATCACATGACCAATATCTGATGAAACTTTCTTAATAAATGGTGGTCTCTCTAATAGCTATTCAATAAAAAAGATTAGATCAGCAGAAAATGTACCTGAGCTTTAATATTAAAATTATAATTGCATCAAAAAAGAATAAAATACATAGGAGTAAATTTAGTAATGAAAAGTGAGAGTTCTTTACAATACAAACTGTAGGACACTGATGAAAGAAACTGAGAAAGGCAAAAGAAGTGAATTTATATTCCGTGCTCATGGATTGAAAGAATTATTATTGCTAAAAGGACCATATTACCCAAAGCAATCAACGGATTCAATGAAATCCCTATCAGAATATCAGTGGAATTATTCACAGAAGTAAAACAATCCTGTTATGTATACAGAAACATAAAAGGCCCAAAGAGCAAACATAACCGAGAAAACCAAACAACACTGGATGCCTCATGCTCTTTGATTTAAAATTACATTTCAAAGCTATAGCAGTCAAAACAGTATGGTATTGATATAAAAATAGACATAAATCAATGGAACAGAATAGAGAATAGCAATAAAAGCACACATCAATGATCAATTAATTTAGAATGTGATATGAATAGAATAGCATCAATAAATATATTGGGGGAAATAGACAGTCACATACAAAAATGAAACTAGATCTCTATCTTACATTGTACACAAAAATTAACTTAAAATGGACCAATTAATATCCCAGTTGCCATTTCTGATGGTCTTTCTTTTGGAAACACTTTGATGATCTAGTCCATTTCATTCATATCTGTGAGAAGAAACCACTACCTACTTTGGGTACTTGAAGCAAGTATACATATAATATAGATGATTGTTGCTTACAGAAGCATCACATCATTTTGTCGACAAAGGTCTATCTAATCAGAGTGATGGTTTTTCCAGTAGTTATGTACGGAGGTGAGAGTTGAACCATAAAGACGGCTGTGTGCCAAAGAATTGATGCTTTCAAACTGTGGTGGAGGAGAAGACTCTTGAGAGTCTTTTGGCCTTCAAGGAGCTCAAACAAGTCTATCCAAAAAGAAATCAATCCTGAATATTCATTGGAAAGGCTGATGCTGAAGCTGAAGCGCCAATACTTTGGGCACTTGATGCGAGAGCTGACTCATTGGAAAAGACCCTGATGCTGGGAAAGATTGAGGGTAGGAGCAGAAGGGGGCAACAGTGGATGAGATGGTTGAATGGCATCATCAACTCAATGGACTTGAGACTGAGCAAACTCTGGGAGACCGTGAAGGACAGGGAAGCCTGGTGTGGTGCAGTCCATGGGGTTGCAAAGAGTCGGACGTGACTGAGCTTACTGAACAGCAGCAGTAATCATGGATGAGTGAAAGCCACTAGATTCCTGAGTTCTTTTGTTCATCGTAGGCTAAATAATCAGAAATTTTCTCTTATGATACAGGTCATAAATTGATTGGAAATCCCCACCGATTATTGAGACTTCCCTAACTATTATTATAGTTAAGAGAGAATAACATGCAGCCCTTTAATGTGTGATTATAGGGATCAACAGAAGAGGAAGAAACAATTCCACTGAAATAAAAAGGAGAAAAAAAAGTGAAAAACCTTAACACAAACTCAAAGGTGTCCAGCTCAGGGTTATGATATAAAATGACATGGAAAATATGATAAAGATTGTTATATTTTGGCTCAGATTCTGATAATTATTTTGCAAATGATAGAGTGTAATAGATAGAATAGTGAACTCTGGGAATGTTACAGCAAACTAGTAACATCCCCCTTCTCCCTTCTTATCTTAGAGTCAGTGTGTGCTCACTCAGTTGCGTCTGACTCTTTGCAACCGCACAGACTGTAGCCCAGCAGTCTAGGGAGGAATAAGTAGGCAGAGTTACAAACAAATGTCTTATGTGTTTTGTTGGTGAAGATATGGGAGAGCAGCATTAGTTAGCAAGTTTAATATTAAAATAAGTTTTAAAACCCATTACATTTCTGTGTCTTAGTTTTTGTCTTTTTCTCATATAAAACCAGAGATTCTGAGGGCTGGCTGGCTTCAAGAGAAGCTGGGTCCACAGACTGATCATTTTTGTCAGCATTCTGTCACTTGCTCTCCATCTTTTCATTCTATTTCCTATTATTGGCTCCCTTTTAGAAGATTTTCCTTATCATTTTGTTAGTATATCACAAGCTATTTTGACTACCTGTTCATAGACCTAAAGCCTTTTCTTGGAACAATCACTGAATTCAGAGGTGTAAGGAGCTCTTTAGCCTGGTAAATATGCTTACCCTGGCAGAAATTTTTGTTTAGTGGCTAAGTCGTGTCCAGCTCTTTGCAAACTCATGGATCACAGCATTCCAGGTTTCTCTGTCCTTTGCTATCTCCTGGAGTTTGCTCAAATTCATGTTCATTGAGTCAGTGATGCCATCCAACCATCTCATCTTCTGTTGTCTCCTCCTTTTGGTGGAAGGGCATCACTTTATTAAAAATCTACCCGAATCAAGAGGGTAAGGGAGGTACAGTTCACAAATGGGAAACATATATTTAAGCACAAGGAAGGAACGGTAAAAGGAATTGGGCACACAAAATCTAAATGTGTCAGTTGGAATCATTTCAATGTTAAGGATGACTTTGCAAAGAATGAAAGGCTCAGATATTTGAGGTTTGAAGAGATGCTAGTCATTAATCTTTGAAATGTAAGGGGCAAGACAGATGGATAAGGTAGTTCAGGCAGAGGGAACTGGTAAGTTGAGGAACAAAGTTAAAGGACAACATTTTGTGAAAATCATGGGTGTGCCTTATGAACAGAGGAGTGGCCAAGATTAAAATGTGCTTCAAGAGAGAGATGGTGGGTCGTTAGACTACCAATCTGGAGAAACATCGATGGATTTAAGAGAGATTTATCAGAAGATGATTTCTTCTCTAGGCAACCTAGACAGTAACCACAATCACTCCAGTCTCTCCTCTCCATGACCCATGCATTTTGATTCACTTTTACATTTATGCATACTGCATCATAAAAGTTATTTATGGGGCTACCATAACTCTTATATCTAATTGGTAATTCTCATCATTTTTCTCCTTTTACCCATGCTTTATTTTTTGTCATAGTCCTTACAAGGAATTCAGTCATTTAAAAATACATGTTCATTTACTTATCTATCAGTAGTCCTTGCAATTGTTTTGAAAGCAAGATTTGACCTCTTTGTTCACTGCTACTGCTGCTGCTGCTAAGTTGCTTCAGTCATGTCCGACTCTGTGTGACCCTGTAGACGGCAACTCACCAGGCTCCCCCATCCCTGGGATTCTCCAGACAAGAACACTGGAGTGGGTTGCCATTTCCTTCTCCAATGCATGAAAGTGAAAAGTGAAAGTGAAGTCAGTCATGTCCGACTCTTCGCGACCCCTTGGACTGCAGCCTACCAGGCTCCTCCATCCATGGGATTTTCCAGGCAAGAGTAGTGGAGTGGGGCGCCACTGCCTTCCCCGTGTTCACTGCTAGATCCCAGCTGGAACAGCACTGCTACACATTGCCTAAGAAAGACCGTCTCAAACGGTGCACTCGCAGGCTGCATCTCAAAAGCCAGTAGTAAGAGACACTGGGGGATGATAACTCACCACCACCAGTGGCTGGTAAGATGCAGCCGCACCACTGCCAAGGCTTCACTGTCTCCTGCCTGAGTGCTTCACCGTCCTCAGTGCTGGTAGAGGCTGGCTCTGACTTTCTGACCACTTGCACTGTGCCCTTACCTCCTGTGAAGATGGCATCATTTTGGTTCATTGGAAACTCTGGTGACAAAAGTACATGAAAGTCATTCACTGAAATTGCTTTCAGTCCCTAGTATTCTGTAGTTAGCGCATGAGTATGGAAGGAAGCCGGAGGTGATTTGTGAGTGGGTCCTCTCTGCTCAGAGCACTAGTTCTTCCCTGGACAGGAGGCAGGTGCAGGGAGATCCCAGCAGCCTTTCCCTGCAGCCCAGAGACTGCAATCACACTACCTTGCTAACTGAAGAAAAAGTTTCAGTTTACTTAGAAATGCATACAAAAAGTTCAGTTTTTTGTTAACCATAGAACTGTATCATGTTATTGTAGACAAACCTATGGTAACAAACGTGTGTGTTAGTCGCTCAGCCATGACCCCATAGACTGTAGCCCACCAGGCTCCTCTGTCTATGGTATTCTCCAGGCAAGAATATTGGAGTGAGTTGCCATTCTCTTCTCCAGGGGATCTTCCAGATCCAGGGATAGAATCTGGGTCTCTGGAACTGCAAGTGAATTCTTTACCATCTGAGCCACCAGGGAAGCCCAACAAAAGTATACCTTTATTCAAACATCAAACAAGTCTTTGCAAAGACAACACAAACAATAGTCAAACAGAAGCAAATTACTTTTTGAATATTAATTTGTGGAACAGAATCTCATAAGTATTAATAAAATCGTGTAAAATATGACTCCTCTTTGATTTTTGGTAAAACAGTTACTATTTAGTAGAATCTCAGTTCCATTTAGTGACGTAATGACAATTCAAATGATTATATATTTGATAAATGAAACAATATAGAAGTGAAATATTGAAAAAGCAATAAGCTATAAAGGAATATTACATACAAAAATCTTAGTTGTATTTGAGATTTGATAAATGACTTTGATAGTAATTTTAAATATATGTTCATATTTTAATTTTTAAACTTGAAAAGAAGGGTTATTTTGCCTGTTTAATATCTAACAGTTTGATATTTCTTATTACTTGGCAATATTCATGAGTTGAACAGAAAATATGATTTGTTATCATTAGGAGTCAGGAGAAGGCAAGAGCAAACTATGTGAGCTGAGTGCACCCTGCTTTCCCCCATCATATTGTTTCAGGACAAAAGTTAAGGTTGAGTCATGAGGACATGAGGGTCAATACTAAAAATGTTTAGGATTGTGGGGGTCACAGGGCAGAGTGAGAATAATTAACCATGAGACAGAGACAAAAAAAAACCAGCAGGAGGCATTTCTGCAGTTATGAGAGCAAGCGCCAGGCCAAGCAGGCTACTCCCACCTGATGCCCAGTGAGAAGTTGGAAAATTGCCCACGAGATGCCAAACACCAGTGATGAAGATGTACATCAACAGAGATACGACTACCAACTTTTTCAAAGTACAACCTCAGCAAAATGGCCTTAGATCACAGTCTGCACAAGGCAACAAAGCCCTTCAAAGGAAGTTTCTGCCTGAATTAGCATGATCCAATGTCAGATATTGCTTCTTTACATTCAAGTGCATGTATCCTGCCCAAAGCAACTTATTGTGACCTTACAGTGATGAGGTAGTCATTGTAGTCAGTACCAAAACCAGCAGGAATTCAGATTTCACTGCAATTTTAATGAATAATTGAGAGTAAAAATTTGAAGATGTTAATAAACACAATCCAAGAGTTATTCACAATTTTTCAACTAGAAAAAATTTTGTATTTGTATTTCTTCTTTGAAAATATATTGTCCATATGAATTTGGGCAATGGCTCAGAAGATAAAGAATCTGCCCACAATGCAGGAGACCTGGGTTAGATCCTGAGTTGGGAAGATCCCCTGGAGAAAGGAATGGTAACCCACTCCAGTATCCTTGCCTGGACAATCCCATGGATAGAGGAGCGTGGCGGGCTACCATCCTTGGGGTCACAAAGAGTTCAACATGACTGAGCGACTAAAACTTTTTTCATTTTCATATCAGCTTGGGTAACAAGGTGACAATACAATTAGTTCCAATGAAGTTTGCAAATGATTTTGTAAACAGCCAATAAAATAATATCAACCATGCAAGTTAAGTGGGGCTTCCCAGGTGGCTCAGTGGTAAGGAATCTGCCTGTAGTGCAAGGAGGAGGATTCAATCACTGGGTTGGGAAGATCCCCTGGAGAAGGAAACGGCAGCCCACTCCAGTATTCTTGCCTGGGAAATCCCATGGAAAGAGGAGTCTGGTGGGCTACAGTCTGTAGGGTAGCGAAGAGTCGGATGGGATTGAGCGTGCGCGCGTGTGTGCGCGCGCGCACACACACACACACACACACACACACACACAAGCAGGATAGTGGTAACATTTTTTCTATCAAGAAAAACAGTCAAAGGCTGAAAACAAACTTTAAGTTTATTATATTGGAATTAAATCTTTTCCTGGGAAAAATTCACTTTCCACCATAGCTACAGAATTATATTTTCTATCTTGGACAAATAAATGATACTTTTTCTGCTTTTGAAGACAAGTCTGCCCTTTCATGCATTCCCACACTTTCTGTGTCTCTTTCTCCATAATTCTGCATTCCAGCCTGTATTCTATCAATCAATTCATTAACACAGGAACAAACATGCTTTGTAATCAAAATTATTTTTAGTGAATTTGATTTTCCAGTTCTTTATGTATCCCATTCAGTGACACTCTAAATAATTCATGGTTATAGAAAATATCAACTTTATAGGAATTGTAAAGAATCTTCAAAACATGAGGAAAAAGAATTTCATGAAACTCATGTCTAGTTACTGAAAATTATGTTTAAGGATCAGGAAAAAAAGATGTGTTCTAAGAATTTCTCTGCCTTTAAAGAACCAATATCTAGTAAAGAAAACAAAGAAATGTTCATTGGTATGTACAGCATGAGGCAAAGTGTACAAAATGCTTTATTAGATGATATCTTAAGTAATATATCTCAAATATGGAATCTTCTCAAAAAAGTGAAAATTAGAAATACCATAGGATCCAGCTATTCCAATTCTAGGTATTTTTCCTAATTTAATTTAAAAAGACATAGTAATTTAAAAAGCAATTTAAAGTAATTTAAAAAGACATAACAGATACCTCTATGTTCCCTGCGGCATTATTTAAAAAGCCAAGCCAAGATGTAGAAGAATCATAAATGTCCGTCAACAGATGAATGGATAAAGAAGATGTAGTACATACACTCAATGGAAGGCTACTCAGCTATAAATAAGGAACTAAATCTTGCCATTTGCAACATGAAAGGATGTAGAGTATATTAAGCTAAGTGAAATAAGTCAAAGTGAGGACAAATACAGTACAATTTCACTTGTATGTTGAACAGTAAAAACAAATCAACATACATAAGAAAACAGAAAAAGAGTCATAGATACAGAGGACAAACGTGATTGCCAGGAAGGAGAGGTGATAGAATAAATGGAAAGGAAGATTAAGACTTACAAGCTTGCAAATTATAAATAAATGAGTAAGGAGCTGAAATATACATCTTGGAGACTATAGTCAGTAATATAAAAAGTTTGTTTGTAGATACAACTAGAATTATTGTGGGGATCATTTGTAATCTATAGAAATATTAAATCAGTATGTTGTGCATCTGGAACTATCATTGTTGTAAGTGAATTATGCTTCAATTAAAGAAAATTACAAAGAACTAGAAATAAGCAAGCCCTACACAAATCTCTAGCAAATTCTCCATGGGTGCAATGTTTCTCTTTCCAAGAATAATGGCATGTTTAATAATAAAGACTGAAATTTTGAAGAAAGATTCAAAATAGGAAAGTGCATCATAGATCAGAATTAAACAACTCATAAGAGAATGCACATTGCTGTAAAGATTAATAAAATATTGCAAACATCATAGTAGATAAAATTTAAATTAGGAGAAATATGACGAAAAAATGTAAGAAAGTAGAGGGAAAGAAGGCAACTCTAAAACCCTATTGAATAAGTATTTCTGGAAAATAAGTGTAGCAAAAAAATTGCAAACTATTTGATAAATATGTCAAAAGTGGAAGATAGATCTCATATATGAACGACTGGAATATCTGGGAAAAATATCAAAGCCAAGATGGAAAGCAAATACTGAAGATTATTATGCAAATTATTCTGAAAGTAAAGAAAGGTTTGAAACTAATTAAAGAGAACTATGAGAATTAAATTGCAGTGACTAATAGCACATGATGTTCTGGAAATATTATTGGGCTTTAAAGAAAAATAAAAGTCTTTTGGCTATATAGGATAAAAGAGCAAGTGACATACAGGGAAACAAAAATTAGAATTTTGTCAACCATTATGGAGAGAAATACTCTGTGCCAGAAGTAAATAGGGCAACACAGTTAAGATACTCAAGGAGAGACATGACGATGCATGGATTCTTTTCTAGCCAAACTGATTGGGTATCAGAATTCTGGACATTGAAGTCATCATGAAAGATCTAGGGTAATAATGTTACCATGATTAATGGGAAAAACAGACTTTAGGAAACAGAATCCTGTGAAAGACAGTGACACAAGGACAGATGGTAAAACTAAACTTGCCATTCCTTATTCAATTGGTGATGGACACTAGGGTGACTGCCTTAAATTATCCACTGAGTTCTGCCTCTTTCGGGAGTACTTTCCTCCACACCAACACAGGGGCTGGCATCCCTGGGAAGGTGCAGAGTCAGACAGGAGAGGCCTCGCTGGGGATGGTGCGCAGAAACCAAGCACACGCTCTAGAGCTGGGCTTGACACACGTGTTCAATTCTATAGAGAATAATTTTAAAGGTAACTAGAGGGATAAATAAAGTTTAATGTAAAAACTTTAAAAAGGGAACAAACATACAAAACCGAACACATAGAACATCAGTTCAGTTCAGTTCAGTCACTCAGCCATGTCCGACACTTTGCAACCCCAGGGACTGCAGCACGCCAGGCTTCCCTGTCCATCACCAACTCCCGGAACTTACTCAAACTCATGTACATTGAGTTGGTGATGACATCCAACCATCTCATCCTCTGTTGCCCCCTTCTCTTCTTGCCTTCAATCTTCCCCAGCATCAGGGTCTTTTCCAATGAGTCAGTTCTTCTCATCAGGTGACCAAAGTATTGGAGTTTCAGCTTCAACATCAGTCCTTCCAATGAATATTCAGGACTGATTTCCTTTAGGATGGAGTGGTCGAATCTCCTTGCAGTCCAAGGGACTCTAACACCACAGTTGAAAAGCATCAATTCTTCGGTGCTCAGTTTTCTTTATAGTCCAACTCTCACATCCATACACGACTACTGGAAAAACAATAGCCTTAACTAGACGGACCTTTGATGACAAAGTAATGTCTCTGCTTTTTATTATGCTGTCTAGGTTGGTCATAACTTTTCTTCCAAGGAGTATGTACCTTTTAATTTCATGGCTGCAATCACCATCTGCAGTGATTTTGGAGCCCAAAAAATAAAGTCTGCCACTGTTTCCACCGTTTCCCCATCTATTTGCCCTGAAGTGATGGGACTGGATGCCACGGTCTTAGTTTTCTGAATGTTGAGCTTTAAGCCAACTTTTTCACTCTCCTCCTTCAAATTCATCAAGAGGCTCTTTAGTTCTACACTTTCTGCCATAAGGGTGGTGTCATCTGCATATCTGAGGTTATTGATATTTCTCCAGGCAATCTTGATTCCAGCTTGTGCTTCATCCAGCCCAATGTTTCTCATGATGTACTCTGCATAGAAGTTAAATAAGCAGGGTGACAATACACAGCCTTGACATACTCCTTTTCCTATTTGGAACCCGTCTGTTGTTCCATGTCCAGTTCTAACTGTTGCTTCCTGACCTGCATACACATTTCTCAAGAGGCAGATCAGGTGGTCTAGTATGCCCATCTCTTGAAGAATTTTCCACAGTTTATTGTGATCTACACAGTCAAAGGTTTTGGCATAGTCAATAAAACAGAAATAGATGTTTTTCTGGAACTCTCTTGCTTTTTAGATGATCCAGCAGATGTTGGCAATTTGACCTCTGGTTCCTCTCCCTTTTCTAAAACCAGCTTGAACATCTGGAAGTTCATGGTTCACATATTGTTGAAGCCTGGCTTGGAGAATTTTGAGCATTACTTTGCTAGCATGTGAGATGAGTGCAATTGTGTGTGGTAGTCTGAGCATTCTTTGGCATTGCCTTTCTTTGGGAATGGAATGAAAACTGACCTTTTCCAGTCCTGTGGCCACTGCTGAGTTTTCCAAGTTTGCTGGCATATTGAGTGCAGCACTTTCACAGCATCATACTTTAGGATTTGAAATAGCTCAACTGGAATTCCATTACCTCCACTAGCTTTGTTTGTAGTGATGCTTCCTAAGGCCCACTTGACTTCACATTCCAGGATGTCTGGCTCTAGGTGAGTGATCACACCATTGTGATTATCTGTGTCATGAAGATCTTTTCTATATAGTTCTTCTGTGTATTCTTGCCACCTCTTCTTAATATCTTCTGCTTCTGTTAGGTCCATACCATTTCTGTCCTTTGTTGAGACCATCTTTGCATGAGATGTTCCCTTGGTATCTCTAATTTTCTTGAAGAGACCTCTAATCTTTCCCATTCTATTGTTTTCCTCTATTTCCTGGCATTGATCACTGAGGAAGGCTTTCTTATCTCTCCTTGCTATTCTTTGGAAGTCTGCATTCAAATGGGTATTTCTTTCCTTTTCTTCTTTGCTTTTGGCTTCTCTTCTTTTCTCAGCTATTTGTAAGGCCTCTTCAGACAGCCATTTTGCTTTATTGCATTTCTTTTTCTTGGGGATGGTCTTAATCACTGTCACCTGAACAATGTCACGAACCTCCATCCATAGTTCATCAGGCACTCTATCAGATCTAGTCCCTTAAGTCTATTTGTCGCTTCCACTGTATAATCATAAGGGATTTGATTTAGGTCATACCTGAATGGTCCAGTGGTTTTCCCTACTTTCTTCAATTTAAGTCTCAATTTGGCAATAAGGAGTTCATGATCTGAGCCACAGGCAGCTCCTGGTCTTGTTTTTTGCTGATTTATAGAGCTTCTCCATCTTTGGCTGCAAAGAATATAATCAATCTGATTTCGGTATTGACCATCTGGTGATGTCCATGTGTAGAGTCTTCTCTTGTGTTGTTGGAAGAGGGTGTCTGCTATGACCAGTGCGTTCTCTTGGCAAAAGTCTCTTAGCCTTTGACCTGCTTCGTTTTGTACTCCAAGGCCAAATTTGCCTGTTACTCCAGGTGACTTCCTACTTTTGCATTCCAGTTCTCTATAATGAAAAGGACATCTTTTTGGGGTGTTAATTCTAGAAGGTCTTGTAGGTCTTCATAGAACCGTTCAACTTCAACTTCTTCAGCATTACTGGTCGGGTATAAACTTGGATTACTGTGATATTGAATGGTTTGCCTTGGAAACGAGCAGAGATTGTTCTGTTGTTTTTGAGAATGCATCCAAGTACTGCATTTTGGACTCTTTTGTTGACTATGATGGCTACTGCATTTCTTCTAAGGGATTCTTGCCCACAGTAGTAGATATAATGGTCATCTGAGTTAAATTCACCCATTCCAGTCCATTTTAGCTCGCTGATTCCTAAAATGTTGATATTCACTCTTGCCATCTCCTGTTTGACCATTTCCAGTTTGCCTTGATTCATGGACCTAACATTCCAGGTTCCTATGCAATATTGCTCTTTACAACATCGGACCTTGCTTCCATCACCAGTCACATCCATAAGTGGGTGTTGTTTTTACTTTGGCTCAGTCCCTTTATTCTTTCTGGAGTTATTTCTCCACTGATCTCCAGTAGCATATTGGGCACTTACTGACCTGGGGAGTTCACCTTTCAGTGTCCTATCTTTTTGCCTTTTCATACTGTTCATGGGGTTCTCAAGGCAAGAATAGTGAAGTGGTTTGAAGTGATAGTGGTTCTATCTATATAGAACATAGATACACAAAATAGAAAAAACTAATACCAATGTATACAATCAAACAACTGAGCTTGTTCCTAAATAGGGGCCTCAGGAGATGAGCAGTGAGGCCTCTCTTGATCTTGGTCCAGGTAAGGCTCCTCATGGCGTGTGGGCTCCATCCTCTCAGAGGCCCAGCCTGGGGTCCAGGATTGAGACCAGAACCTGCAACACAGACACAGGTGATGGAGTCCTTAGGGAGTCAGATAGAAGGGGGTTTTCTGGGGAGGGTGTGCAAAACCCAAGCACACCCTAGGATCTGGACTTGACCTTGGGCCCTGATGTCCCTGGAGGTCGGTCCACAGGGCACTGGGTGTGTTTGCTGCTCTTTGCTGAGGGCGTGGTCTGTTAGTAGGGGATGTCTAGAAAGGTCTCATAGGAGCAATTCCACCTGGGCATCTGGTGAGCAGCCTTCAACTGATGAGTCGCCTGGACAGTGAGACTCAGGCAGAGGAACGGTGGGTTATGGGACCTTAGATTATAGGGCTGAATATCCCCACCCTTGGGGCCCTGGGAGGAGCAGCAGGTCAGATGTCATAGTGAGGGGGGGAACCTGCCTGCCCATCCTACACTCAGTACAACTGCTCCTGAGACCTGTGCATCGGAAATGAACAGACACCTGGAGTCTCTATTTTCCTTAATAATCCTTTCTAACTCCCAGCCAAACTCTCCTGATGTTTATGATTTTAAAATATTAATTGCTATTTTAATAAAATATATATTGTATATGTTTAGTGTATTGCAATGTTAAAGAATACACTGCTTTTCAAACTGTAATAAAATAAATTATATGCTATAAATGACAGAATTGGAATAAAAAATAAAAGGAACATGAGTGGCTTGAATCCTGTCATGCTTTCCAAGTACACATGACACTGAGTTGCTTTCTAGTGTTTCTTTAGTTGGAGTTGGACACATACACAGAAGAATCTATGGAGCCTCCAATCCCAGTTGAGAAATGGTGCCCCGAGGTGACACAGGCCCCTGAGGGCTCCAGAGGCTGAGGGACCCCAGGCTCAGTTCCTTCTCAGGCTGGCTGGGACCCTCAGGACCAAGGAGCACCCACAGGATTACAGAGCTGCAAGGTGACTCCCTGCCTGCACGAGCTCTGGGCACCTGTCTCCTTCGCTCTTTTCCCAGGAGCCCAGGACTAGGGAGCACGGGGCTGCCCCAACCTCTCACTACAGCTGGTGATGAACTAGTGATCCCCCCTGATGCATTTAGAGGGTTGGGAGGGCAGAGTTGGATCCTGCAGAGGGAGATGAGGGACCCTGCAGTGGGGATTCTCAAAGAGAACATGCTGGAACAGCAGTTGCTGGATTTAGGCACAGAGTGGCTGCCCAGTGCTGTTCATCCTCCATGCAAATGGAAGAGCTGCCAGAGTATCCAACCAAGCAGCCTTGGGGGCCTCTGTGGACGTGACCTGTGCCCTGGGGAGACATGCTCAGGGCATCCTTCACTCATCTGCGTGGATTATTACCACCCTCTTGTTTCCACTTTTGTGGTCACACTGAACTGCAGCCCCCAGTGTTTTGCTGGTGTTGCTGAAGCACAAACAAGTGAGTTGTTCCCTTGTCTGCCTCATCTCTTTACCCTAGCCCACACATTCACACTTGGTCTTCCTGGTCCTTTTCTTCATCATCACTGATGTCATCCCCAAAAGTTTTCCTAAAGAAAGCTAACAGAGAGTTTTTTTTTGACATCTGGAAGGAAGAGATCAGTCAGGCAGGCCCCAGGGCAGGAAAACAACCATATGCGGTAGCCCAGGGCAGGGCAAACTTCATGGGGGCCCTTCCGCTGTATGGGTCCAGACCTGCTGACTCCAGCCTCAACTCCTGTTCAGGCCACTCATGGTGACAAAGCCAGGTTCAATGGTGCAGACTTGAGGTCAGGAGCCAAGATGATGCTAAGAGAGTGGGGGAAGACAGCTGCAGACAGATTTCCTAGGTTTTATATAAGCTCCCAGAACCCCAAGTGCCTACAACAGATCAGGTCCTCCAGAAGGATAATCACAAAAAGATGGAAAGAGGAGACAGGGAAGGGTTACAAAGAAACAGTCTATGGATCAGAAAAAGAGAGAAAATATTTAAAAGATATGAAAAATAAATGGCCTTCATATTCTTGCTCTCCTTCTTTGAATCCTCATTATCTGCCATTCAGTTTTCTGGTGTCTGAGGCAGCGGCTGTGTAGGAAAGCAAATGGGAGATTTAGAATCAGGATGTGACCTGGGGACCCTGGTGCTCCTCAGAGCCCAGCCTTGGGACCCCTGTTGTCCGTCTTTCCAGGGACCTTCAGGGCCTCAGTGTTTTACCTCTGCAATAAAAAAGTGGGTCTCTGACCTCCAACATCCTGTTGCCACCCTCAGCTTGTCTGCATGTGACCAGGAATGAGGCTGTATTAACCTGTTCCTCCACCAGGTGGTCACTGTCTCCATACATCTCTGCTCACGACCTTGCCTTCCTCCTCCTCCTGCTGCTTCCTCTTTGCTTCATTCCTCATTCCTCTCCTCTAATCACTGTTCCTTTCCTTCCTCCTTGAACCTCCATCAACCCTAGAGTTCTCCAATGTGGGCACATTGAAGGAAGGATCATAGGTGTATGTCCACCGTCTTCAATCAGTCCATTGTTTAATTAACCAATCCACCCCTCCCAGGGAGGACCTGGCATGGACCTGAAAGTGTGTTCAGTCATAGGGCAGGGAAGGATAAAAATTCCACATAACAGTGTCATGTTGCCTGTGGTGACCTTAGCTACCTGGGAGATACTTAATGCTCATAGCAACATCTTAAGTTTCCCAGACCCTTAGAGAGGACAAAGGCAATCACATCCATTTTATTTAGCCATTATGTGATGAGGGTCCATAACTACCTCCATAAACACATGGTACCTGCCGGGTTTGCACTGACTCTTCCAGCCCTGAGAGTGCTGTTTACATGAGGAATAAACAGTGAAGACAAACATGAGTGGAAGCCACAAGTCCTGAAAGTGCAGGAGGAGAGAATTCATGTCTCACTCACCACCTCCCATGCACTACAAGGATGTGGTCTCTGTCGTCAAGTGACAATGAAAGCTTTGTTCCCACCAGGATATGGCCATCATAGTTCAACATGCAATAGAAAAGAGTCTGCAGTGCACAATACCCTAGATATGCTGACCAGAGTCCCAGCTTCCGTATTAGTCAGTGACAAAAAGAAGGAGCAGCTCCTATGGGAAAAATAATTTTTGAAGAGGAAAACAAGAAAAGGTGATTATAAACCATCTGAACCAGCAGGGAAGATTGAATGGGTCTTAAGGTCAGCACCAATTATTCGACCACTTCTGATAGATTATAGCAGAACAGATTTTGGAGCACCAGGGAGGGTGTAGGGCTTCCCAGGTGGCTCAGTGGTGAAGAATCTGCTTGCCAATGCAGGAGACATAGGTATGATCCCTGGGTTGGGAATGTCAGGAGAGTGTATGCTCCTCGGTTCTGTCTTGTCACAACAAAGATTTGGAGTGACGGACATTAAAGCCCTCAGCGTGTCACAGCTCTTAGGTCTTGGACAGACTGTGTTATAGCTCTCAGGTCTCGAACAGACTGTGTTATAGCTCTTAGACAGATCAGTGTTACAGCTCCGTGTTATAGCTCTATTTTATTTAGACAATAGCAGGAAAATCCATCCTCGAGGTGTGAGGGCATGTCGAACCCTTTGGCTCCTCTTTTTATATATTTTTTCCTTCCCCTGGGCCTGCCCTATGTAAATTGGGCTAGCCAGGAGTGTTGTTTGTTCTACCTGAGGTCCTCACTCTGGTCCCCGGACGTTCCGTTGTTCTATTTTTGCGGGCTTTTCCCTTCCTTATCTTTCAGCCACCGCCATTCTGGACTCTTGTTTCCTATTCTAACTACCTAATGGGAAGATCCCCTGGAGGAGGAAATGGCAACCCACTTCAATATTCTTGCCTGAAGAATGCCATGGACAAAAGAGCTTGGTTTGCTACAGTGTGTGGAATCACAGAGTCAGACACAACTGAGTGACTGAAAGAATATATATATACACATGATGTTTCCACCCCTCTCCTTGTTATTCACTCTGCATCGTCTGTTCATTTCAAGATGGCTGTTCACTGATAGATTAACAATGGAAAGATTTCTGCCTGAGGAAAGCATTTAGCCTGAGCGACTGAGAGGGATGTGGCCCTCTACTGGTTTCCATGGTAACCACTGGTGACCAATGAGCCAATCTGCTGTTTATTCCCCCTGTAACGGGGTAGACTCCCTATCGCCCTAGAGTGGAGAAGGCTGCTGCTGCTTTGTTCTGTCTGTCACCTGCTATCCACAGTGGGTGTCTCTCCAGGACCCTTTTTCCTCAGACATATAAGACATCCCGTCTATTAAACTATTGATATCTCTGTCCTTGACTCTGGGATCTTTCTTTGGTCTCAAGCCCAGCCAAGTACAGGGCTTGCAGGCCTGTGAAGCGTAGCTCAACAGCTTCTGCAGAGTATCTGGATGGCCTGATTTGTTGATTCATTTGTAGGTATTTCCTGGGCTCAGGCACACATCCCAGGTACTCATGAACCTTTGGGGACACTGAAACAGTAATGTCAACACCGAGATCTTAGAGGAATTCCCAGCAGGTGTTCCACTTGAGGGGACAGGTAATGGACATATGGCCCAGTGCACCTGTGATAAACATAATCAGTGAGCAGGTGCAGAAGGGAGGGAGGGACACTTCATCTCTTCATGAGCCCATCCTTCCCACCACTGTCTCTGAAAGATCCAGGGAGGACAAGGACAAAGTGTGTTTAGAAAGGAAATGATCTGTACTCTGAAAACTACAAACCATACTGAAAGAATTAAACAAGGCACAAGTAATTGGAATGATATATCATGTTCATAGACTGGAGACTTACTTTGTTGACATTTCTAGACTTAAGCTAAGTATAACTTCATTGCAATACCAATCAAAATATTAATCTCATTTTCATAGAAATAGAAAAAACAAATCCAAAATATATAAGGAACCACTAAAGACTTCAAATAGACAAAGTAATCCTGAAAACAAGGATCAAAGTTTCTCACCTCCTGATTTCAAAACAATTACCAACATATAGGAATCAAGGTTGTATGATACTGACATAGAAACAGATACATAGCCCTAAGGACCAGAATAAAGAGCCCCTAAGTAAACTCATGGATACATGTTCAAATGAAATTCACCAAGGTTCTAAGACAACAAAATAGGGAAAGGGTAGTCTCTTCAACAGTCAGTAGGACGAAAACATAGCCTACAGAAAAATTACAAACCATATATCAGACAAGGAGCTCATACTCAAAGTATGTAAGGAAATACCACAACTCAAGTGCAAAACAAATAAAAAAGGGTAAATAAACGAGTTGAGAAATGTGCAAAGACTTAAATAGTCATTTCTGGAACAAGACGTACAAATGGCTAACAGACACAGGAAAAGGTTCTCAACCTCACTAATCACAGGGCAATGCCAATCAGCACCTCACTTCTGTTAAGCTGTGTATTAAAAGACAAAAATCAACAGGCTAAGGCCATGATGTGGGGAGCTGGAACCTTTGTATACTGCTAGTGAGAGTGTAAATTGTGCAGCTATTTTGTGGAAAACAGTATATAAAGCTTCCTTCTAAAAGTATAAATGGAATCATATGACTCGGCAAACACAGTTCAGAATATATATAAAAGGAACTTAAATCAGTATCACAAAGAGATATCAGCAGTTCTAAGTTCACTGCATCATTTTCCACAACAACCTAGATACATAACCAACTTCATATAACAAACAAGTGTCCTGTGACTGACGTAAAGGTAGCTAACAGGGAGATACTTAATTCTCAAGATAACTGCATAAGTCTCTTAGCCCCTTAGAGAGGGTGAAAACAATATTCAAATAAAATAACATGTCCAAATTATCTTAGCCTGAAGGGGTTCAGTGAAGCTTCCACAGACAGGGAAGCCTCATATACACAGAGCACCAGCCACGGTTTACCCCAACCTTGGAAGGATGGGAGGAAGGAGACCTGGGAAAGTTTGAGGAAAGGTCACAGGGTGGGCAGGACTGCGGTGTGGGGAGCAGGGGCAGGGCTGTCTGGATGGAGCACTGGGTTCTATGGAGCAGTTACCCTGGGTCCTGCTGCTCTGAGTCTCTGACCTAGGTCTGGTCAGTCCCGGGAGACCAGATCAGCAGGGCTGTGAGAGCAAGTGTGTAAAGAAAGCCAGCGGCCCCTTCACAGTCACAAGAATCTGCAGCCATGCTGGTCTCCAGGGGCAGCTGGACATGGACTGCTCTCACATGGAAGCACCTTCAGCACATCATTCTTGGGGAGGTGTGGAAGCTGAGATGAGCTCCGGGAGACTGAGCCCCGGCAGGGACCCTAGAGCACATGTCCTTTTACTCATCCACCCCTGCGAGTACCCTTTACATGAGGAATAAACAGGACAAACATGAGGGGAAGCCACAAGTCCTGAAAATGCAGAGGGAGAGAGTTCATGTCTCACCCATCACCTGATGCTCACTGCAAGAGAACTTGGTCTCCAGTTTCAAGTGACTACGAGAGTTTTGTGGCCTCTAGGGTATGGACATCATTGGGGAATTTAAAGATGAAGCCAAATTCCCTTGTGCATAATACCCTGCAGGTACTAACCAGAAGCCAAGCTTTCATATTTGGCAGTGAAAGGACAAGGAAAGAGTAGTCTTGTGAGAAAGGATATTTCTAAATGGAAAAGCAAGAAGAGATGACACATGGACACACAGCTCTATTATATCATAAAAATATGAAAAGAACAAATCACAATTCTCCACATATTTCCTTTTCTTCCTCAGTTTATTTTCACCTTCCTTCATTTCCAAAGAAGCAGTTCTAACCTGAGTGGTCCAGGAACCCTCTCTCTCTAAATCCTGCCTGAGAGTTGTTCCCTCCCTGCATTCTTTTCCACACCACTGCTACAAATGCTCTCCACATTCCATTCTGTAGAAAGATACCCATGAGCAATAATACAGTTATTATACAAGTAGACCCACCCATTTCTCCTCCTCCACTTGGCTCACACAGCATCTCCCTGGTCTTCCCTCCAAGTTCCCAGACCTCCCCTGTGCATAGTGGAGTCAGAGCCCTTCAACAAGACGTTGACCACAGTTGCAAAATTTCACATGAGAGAGAGATGCTGAGAGAATCACCTTTCAACCTTACACTTCTACAGGCCCAATATAGCTCTTACCTTCAGGCTTACCAACCTGAAATTCCAACACTTATGGACACACTTGAAACATGGCTAGTGTGACCAAGCAGTTGTGGTTTTGTGGTTTTAATATAGCAAGTTATTATTGTTTGAACTATGTTAATTATAGCTTCTCTGGCAGGGAATGTTGATTATAGATAGGCAGATCCGACTAGTGGCTACTACACTGGAAAGTTCGCTCTAAGAGCTTCAAAGATAAGGAAAAGGCAACAAATATCCTGTTCTGATTGTTCTTTATTGCAGAAAGTTTGATGGCCTGATCTGAGCATTCATAGGTGTATCTGGGGCTCATGGACCCAGGCCAGGCATTGGAAGAGTCCTTGCAGACATTCAATAGTAAGGTGAACACTCAGATCCAAAGAAAATTCCCAGTCAGTGGCTCACTTGTAGGCAGACGTGAAGGGCATGACTCAGCGCACCTGTATTACAAGCAACAAGATGGGAGAGAACAGCGGGAAGGGAGGGACATTCACTCACTTCATGAGCCCATCTTTCCTATCCCTGACTCTAGAGGACCCAAGCAAGGCAGGGGAAAGCCTCCTTAGGAAGTGAAAAATTTGTGCACTGAAAACCATAGGGTGCTGTTGAAAGAAAGAAGAGACATGTAATCGGAGTGACCTGCCACATTCATAGACTGGAATATTTAGTGTTGTTGACCTTCCTATACTACAGAAAGTGATGTACATATTCATTGTAACCCCTTACAAAGTCCCATGTCATTTTTATATAAATGGAAAAAAATCCAAAAATATTAATACTTATGGAACCCAAAAGACTACCCAAAGAGAAAGAACACTCTTGAGAGCAAAGAACAACAATGGTGACTCAGGCTTCGTAAATTCAAAACACGTAAGAAAGCCACAGCAGTCAAAACAGTGTTCTAGCAGCAACAAAGCAGGCAGAGAGACCAATGAACCATAAGATGGGAATCTCAAATAATTCACACATGTGTGGCCAAATGGTCTTTGCCAAGGTTCTAAAATTACCAAGTGAAGAGAGGATAGTCTCCTGGACAATTAATAGAATAAAAAGGCAAGCTATAGAATGAGAGGACATATCTGCAAACTTTGTGTCTGTATAAGGGGCCAATATCCAGAATATATAAGAAATTACTACAACTCAACTTAAAACAACAGCAGGCAAATAACTGAATTTTAAAAATGTGTAAAAAGCTTCAATAGACATTTCTTTATAGAAGTCATGGGAATGGTCATTATACATAGGAATAGTGCTCAATATCACTAAAGTGAAAGTGAAAGTAGCTCAGTCATGTTCTACTCTTTGCAAACCTGTGGACTTCCAGGGAACTCTCTAGGCCAGAATGCTAGAGTGGGTAGCCTTTCCCTTCTCCAGGGGATCTTCCCAACCCAGGGATGGAACTCAGGTGTCCCACATTGCAGACAGATTCTTTACCAGCTGAGCCACAAGGGAAGATCAAGAATACTGGAGTGGGTAGCCTATCCTTTCACCAGCAGATCTTCCCGATCCAGGAATTGAACCAGGGTCTCCTGCATTGCAGGCAGATTCTTTACCAACTGAACTATCAGGGAATATGACTAAGTATCAGTGAAATGGAAATGAAGTTAAAAGGAGGTATCACCTTTCAGGATATGCATCATTAAAAAAATCCCAAAAACAGATGCTGGCAAGGATTTGGAGAAGTGGAACTTTTGTACTCTGTTGGTAGGAGTTTAAAATGGCACAGCACTTGTGGAACAGTTTGGAAATCCCTCAAAAAATTATTAAGAGAACTATCATAAGATTCAGGAATCACACTTTGTAGTTTATGTCCAAAGGAGATAAAACTAGAATATCCAGGAGAGATCTACAATCTCATGTCCCTTGCTGCATTGTATACTACATTAAATAGAAAAACTGCCCAGTGTCCATGGACAGAGAAGTCAATGAAGAAAATGTGGTGTATACATACCCTGGAATGTGATACTGAGTTTAAAAGAGAAGGAAATCCTGTCATTGACAGCAATATGAATGAAGCTAGAGGACACTGGAAGAGTGAAATAAGCCAGTCACAGGAGGACAAATACTGCACGATTCCATTTACCTGAGGTATCTAAAGGATAATTCGGAATAGCAGAGAGTAGAAGAGTGGTTCCAAGAGCTGGCAGGAGGTTGACACAGGGTGCGTCTGTTCAATGGTTATAAAATTTTAATTGCAAGATGGAAAAGTTCTAGAGACGTGCTGAACAACAAGGTGCATGGAGTTAACAGGATTGACTAACACTTCAAAGCTGAAGAGGCAAAGCTGGAGTGAACTTCCTCAATCTATGCCTGGAGGCTCCTCCTTTCTCAGATTCCTGTAGAACTGGGTGTGGTATGTAAGTACCACCAGGGGCTCCCCACAGAAGAAACAAGCCTCCCCAGTACTAGGTGCCTGGGTGATGGGGGAGGATTCATTCTGAGGCTCTTCTAATAGAAAAGAATTTGAATGGGGGAAGTGGCTGAGTGATGATCATGACCAAACAAAATGCCATAAGACCTACTAACTGGTGAGATTTATTACTAAATGAAGATGTGATTGGCCCAGGAAGGGGAATTCTGAAGCACATTTTTGTTCATTAAGAATTCTGTAGGGCTTCCTGGTGGCTCAGTGGTAAGAATCTACCTATCAGTATGGGAGATACAGGCTCAATCCCTGGTCTGGAAGATTCCACATGCTGTGGAGCAACTAAACCAGTGTGCAACTGTGAGACTGTCAAGACTAGCGCCATGACAGGCGCCCTGAGCTAGGAGTGGGCCTCAGGGTGGGGTGATTCTCCTCCTCCTCCAACAGGCCACCAGAGGCTAGTCAATCAGCCCGCGCCCAGTAAGCCTCCAGAAGAGTCCCCTGGAAAGTCCCCTGCGTGAAAGTTTTTTAAAGTGTGTTTGACCAATGAAATTGCTTCGCAAACATGTAACCAATCTGCTTGCGCTAACTACCCACTGCTTATGTTTGAAATCGAGCACCCTATAAACGTGTGTGGAAACTGGGGCTCAGGGCTCTCTGACTTTGCACCACTGTGTTGGTTGCAGCAGGGGCCCTGACTGGAGTCAGCAATAAATTTCCCTTCCTTTGCATGTTACATTGTTGTGGAGGTCTTCTCTTTCCCCGCTAGGGGATTCGGACATCGGGCATAACAGCAACAACTACTGAGCCTGTGCCCTAGAGCCCAGGAGCCACAAATACTGAGTCCACATGCCAAAGTACTGAACCCGAGAGCCCTAGAACCCGTGCTCTGCAAAGAAAAGGCAACCACGGTGAGAAGCCTGCGCACCGCAACTAGAGAGTGGGCCTCGCTTTCCACAAATAGAGAAAAGCCTGTGCAGCAAAAAAGACCTAGCACAGCCAATAAAAAAAATTAATAAAAATGAAAAATTATCCTGTGAAAATTTCCCTGGGTAGTGATGGGATTTGTCTTCCAGGTTAAAGGACATTCACTTGGTATAAAATCAATGCATGCAGTGAACGTGGATACTTTGTTTAATTTTTATATACATACTCATTCGTGGTGCAGTGGTGATGGGCATTTTTGGGGGGATATTGACACCAGTAACAGTGATATTTAGGGTGACAAAAATCAAGGAAAACACAACACAAAAAATTCACACACACACACACACAAAGAATCGCACTATTCATTGCACAGAGAGACACACCCATCCCATGGACACAAGCCTACACTATTAACCATAATACAGCTTATTCCTGGAACTACAGTAATTGGCCTCATTGCCTTACTTGTGAATTACTTTATTAAACACTGGGGCCCCTAAACTCATTCCCAGCAGGAATTTGGAATCAATTTGGCCTCTACACTAAAACCAGCAAGAAAGCCCCAACTTTCTCATCTATAAAGCCTTTTCATTCCAAGTGAATGATTCTAGAATGCATACTGCTTTCACATGCTGAAAGGGCCACTTGTATGTACAGAAGACATTATGAGGATAAGATCTCAGTGATACAGAGTCTTTGGTTCATTTGGTGACTGCAGAAAACCTGATGAGGAACAGTAGTGGAGTCCAGTGAACCCAGCAAGATCAGAGCACACATACTCAGGATGAAAGGCAAGACCTTTGCCTGGAGGATGGAACTTCCAAATCCATTTGCATTGGAAATTACAGAATTCTTTTCCTAGAGGAAAAGTTGCTGCAGGAAAGAGAACTCTGTACTCTACAGGGTGTAATGGATGCTAACAATTTTAATATCTTGTGGACTGAGGTATCATGAGTTGGTAATAAGACTCTCACTGCACATTCCTCTCTCAACAAAGGGAATTGTCTATATCTGGAATGAACACCCTCAAATACTCATAACTTAATTATACTGAAAGAGAAATGAACCAGTATTTCTGTTTCAGACCAGAAAAAACAAACAAACAAAAACCAGCTTCCCAACAGCTTGCCTTGGAGACACAGGGAGTCTCTTCTGTCCTGTTACGAGGTGGGTGACTGGCAGGTCCTCAGAGAAAGCTAGTGGGAAACAGAGTGGCTGTTAGAACACTGGTGAGGCTTCTCAGGAATCAGTCAGTGGCTTTTCTCTTCTTATGGACAGTGGGTGGTGTGTATGGATGTGGGAGGTTAATAAGCATGGACTGAACTTGTGTTCATCCATCTTCTTTGGAGGAGGGAGGAAAGCAAAGGAGAGGAGGAAGGAAATGAAAACAGAGTTTTGGTTTTCTAGCTAAGAGGAAACTAATCAAAAGAAGATATTCAAATCAAAAATGGAAAACTCTAAAATGCAAGCTTCTTTTCAATGACAGAAACTCATGACTCCTTCTGCCTGTTTTGAGCTCCTGCTAAATTGCCTTTGTCTCTTGATTTTTTCCAGATTACTCTTCCTCCAGGATCCACAGTTGCTGCTGCTCTACTCATTGTGTTTGTACTTAATTAAAAGCAAACTCTGTTAGAGCAGTGAATTCAAGCCTGGGTAAAGTACGCTGCTGCTGCTGCTAAGTTGAGTCAGTCGTGTCTGACTCTGTGTGGCCCCATAGACGGCAGCCCACCAGGCTCCTCCGTCCCTGGGATTCTCTAAGCAAGAATACTGGAGTGGGTTGCCATTTCCTTCTCCAATGCATTAAAGTGAAAAGTGAAAGTGAAGTCGCTCACTCACGTCCGACTCCTCATGACCCCATGGACTGAAGCCCACCAGGCTCCTCCGTCCATGGGATTTCCCAGGCAAGTACTGGAGTGGGTTGCCATTGCCTTCTCCGCAAAGTATGCTACTATATTTATTAACTAACCACTTTCTTAATGAAAATCAAATATACAAGATTTGATAATAACAAATTCCTACCATTTAAATATAGCCACTATCAATAATATCATATTTTTCTATCAACATATATTTTCTATACAGTGTGTGCATGTCCACTGAGCTGATGTCGGTATGTCTGTACATACTTACAGGGGCCATACATCTAGTGGGACAGTTGATTATAGAAAGTACAGAGTAGGCATTGACCGCCTTTATACCAGGGAGATTTTCAGCAAGAGTCATGATCACCGACTGACAGTCAAGTTTTACTGCCTTGGGTGTGTGCTGCAGGAATCAGTCACTTGAAAGGCTTATGGTAATGTTACCCATTATAGTAACACATCTTCCTGATTCTTATCTGTTTGTGCCCTTGTTTAAGCAATGACACCTGCACTGACAGATGTGACCTGTACTGTCCACAGGAAGCTACACAACTTTCTGTGAGCTGATAGAAGGATGTGGGTCCCAAGGTGACTTACACACTCAGTTCAGTTCAGTCGCTCAGTCGTGTCCAACTCTTTGCGACCCTGTGGACAGTAGCACGGCAGGCTTCCTTGTCCATCACCAACTCTAAGAGCTTACTCAAACTCATGTCCATCAAGTTGGTGATGCCATCCAACCATCTCATTCTCTGTCATTCCCTTCTCCTCCTGCCTTCAATCTTTCCCAGCATCAGGGTCTTTTCCAATTAGTCAGTTTTTCGCATCAGGTGGCCAAAGTATTGGAGTTTCAGCTTCAGCATCAGTCCTTTCAATGAATATTCAGGACTGATTTCCTTTAGGATGGAGTGGTTGGATCTCCTTGCAGTTCAAGGGACTCTCAAGAGTCTTCTCCAACACCACAGTTCAAAAGCCGCAATTCTTCAGTGCTCAGTTTTCTTTATGGTCCAACTCTCACATCTGTACATGACTACTGGAAAAGCCATAGCTTTGACTAGAAGGACCTTTGTTGGCAAAGTAATGTCTCTGCTTTTTAATATGCTGTCTAGGTTGGTCATAGCTTTTCTTTCCATGGAGCAAGCATCTTTTAATTTCATGGCTGCAGTCACTATCTGCAATGATTTTGGAGCCCCCCAAAATAAAATCTCTCACTGTTTCCATTGTTTCTCCATCTATTTGCTGTGAAGTGATGGGACCAGATGCCATGATCTTACTTTTCTGAAAGTTGAGTTTTAAGCCAGAATTTTCACTCTCCTCTTTCACTTTCAAAAAGAGGCTCTTTAGCTTTTCTTCGCTTTCTGCTATAAGTGTGATGTGATCTGCATATATGAGGTTACTTATATTACTCCTGGCAATCTTGATTTCAGGTTGTGCTTCATCCAACCTGGCATTTCCAATGATATACTCTGCATATAAGTTAAATAAGCAGGGTAACAATATACAGCCTTGATAAACTCCTTTCCCAATTTGGAACCAGTCAGTTGTTTCATGTCTGGTTCTAACTGTTGCTTCTTGACCTGCATACAGATTTCTCAGAAGGCAGGCAAAGTGGTCTGGTATTCCCTCCTCTTTAAGAATTTTCCACAATTTATTGTGATCCACACAGTCAAAGGCTTTGACATAGTCAACAAAGGAAAAATAGATGTTTTTCTGGAACTCTCTTGCTTTTTCAATGATCCAACGGGATGTTGACAATTTGATCTCTGGTTCCTCTGTCTTTTCTAAAACCAGCTTGAACATCTGGAAGTTCACAATTCACATATTGTTGAAGCCTGGCTTGAAGAATTTTCAGCAGTACTTTGCTATCTTGTGAGGTGAGTGCAATTGTGCGATAATCTGAACATTCTCTGGCATTGCCTTTCTTTAGGATTGGAATGAAAACCGACCTTTTCCAGTCCTGGGGCCACTGCTGAGTTTTCCAAATTTGCTGGCATATTGAGTGCAGCACTTTCACAGCATCATACTTTAGGATTTGAATTGGAATTCCATCAACTGGAATTCCATCACCTCCATTAGCTTTGTTCATAGTGATACTTCCTAAAGGCCCACTTGACTTCACATTCCAGGATGTCTGGCTCTAGGTGAGTGATCACACCATCATGATTATCTGGGTCATGAAGATCTTTTTTGTATAGTTCTTCTGTGTATTGTTGCAACCTCTTCTTAATATCTTCTGTTTCTGTTAGGTCAGTACCATTTCTGTCCTTCGTTGAGCCCATCTTTGCATGAAATGTTCCCTTGGTGTCTCTTATTTTCTTGAAGAGATCTCTAGTCTTTCCTGTTCTATTGTTTTCCTCTATTTCTTTGCATTGATCACTGAGGAAGGCTTTCTTATCTCTCCTTGCTATTCTTTGGAACTCTGCATTCAAATGGGTATATCTTTCCTTTTCTTCTTTGCTTTTGGCTTCTCTTCTCTTCTCAGCTATTTGTAAGGCCTCCTCAGACAACCATTTTGCCTTTTTGCATTTCTTTTTCTTGGGGATGGCCTTGATCACTGCCTCCTGTACAATGTCACAAACCTCCATCCATAGTTCTTCAGGCACTCTGTCTAATCCCTTAAGTCTATTTGTCACTTCCACTGTATAATCCTAAGGGATTTGATTTAGGTCATACCTGAATGGTTTAGTGGTTTTCCCTATTTTCTTTAATATAAATCTGAATTTGGCAATAAGGAAATCATGATCTGAGCCACAATCAGCTCCCGGTCTTGTTTTTATCGACTGTATAGAGCTTCTCCATCTTTGGCTGCAAAGAATATAATCAATCTGATTTTGGTATTGACCATCTGGTGATGTCCATGTGTAGAGTCTTCTCTTGTGTTGTTGGAAGAGGGTGTCTGTGATGACCAGTGCATTCTCTTGGCAAAAGTCTCTTAGCCTTTGACCTGCTTTGTTTTGTATTCCAAGGCCAAATTTGCCTGTTACTCCAGGTGTTTCTTGACTTCCTACTTTTGCATTCCAGTCCCCTATAATGAAAAGAACATCTTTTTTGGTGTTAGTTCTAGAAGATCTTGTAGGTCTTCATAGTACTTTTCAGCTTCAGCTTCTTTGGCATTACTGGTTGGAACATGGACTTGGATTACTGTAATATTGAATGGTTTGCCTTGGAAATGAACAGAGATCATTCTGTCGTTTTTGAGAATGCATCCAAGTACTGCATTTTGGACTCTTGTTTACTATGATGGCTACTCCATTTCTTCTAAGGGATTCTTGCCCACAGGAGTAGATATAATAGTCATCTGAGATAAATTCATCCATTCCAGTCCATTTTAGCTGGCTGATTCCTAAAATGTCGACATTCATTCTTGTCATCTCCTGTTTGGCCACTTCCAGTTTGCCTTGATTCATGGACCTAACATTCCAGGTTCCTATGCAATATTTCTCTTTACAACATCGGACATTGCTTCTATCACCAGTAACATTCACAACTGGGTGTTGTTTTTGCTTTGGCTCTGTTTCTTTGTTCTTTCTGGAGTTATTTCTCCACTGATCTCCAGTAGCATATTGGGCACCTACTGACCTGGGGAGTTCATCTTTCAGTGTCCTATCTTTTTGCCTTTTCATGCTGGTTCATGGGGTTCTCAAGGCAAGAATTCTGAAGTGGTTTGCCTTCCTTCTCCAGTGGACCACACTTTGTCAGAACTCTCCACCATGACCCATCAATCTTGGGTGGCCCTACATGGCATGGCTCATAGTTTCATTGAGTTAGACAAGGCTGTGGTCCATGTGGTCAGTTTGGTTAGTTTTCTGTGCTTGTGGTTTTCTTTCTGTCTGCCCCCTGATGGATAAGGATAAGAGGATTATGGAAGCTTCCTGATGGGAGAGACTGACTGAGGGGGAAACTGGGTCTTGTTCTGAGGGGCAGGGATGGGCTCAGTAAATCTTTAATCCAATTTTCTGTTCATGGGCAGGGCAGTATTCCCTCTCTGCTGTTGGACCTGAGGCCAAACTATGGTGGAGGTAATGAAGATAATGTTGACCTCCTTCAAAAGGTCCCATGCATGCATTGCCACACTCAGTGCCCCTGACCCTGCAGCAGGCCACTGTCAACCCACGCCTCCGCCAGAGACTCCTGGATGCTCACAGGCAAATCTGGGTCAATCTCCTGTGGGGTCACTGCTCCTTTCTCCTGGGTCCTGGTGCACAAAAGTTCTGTTTGTGCCCCCCAAGAGTCTGTTTCCCCAGTCCTGTGTAAGTTCTGGTGGCTCTATGGTGGGGTTAATGGTGACCTCCTCCAAGAGGGCTTATGCCATACCCAGGTCTGCTGCACCCAGACTTTCACACTAATGACTGCCAAAGTCAGCTGTTAATCTGCCCATAGTTGCCCTGGGTTCTATTACCACAGAGGTCACCTTATATTTATGGGCAGGGTCTGGACCTCTGGTGCTGTTAGTACTTCCAGGCATGGGCAAGGAGCAGGGAACCCCTTGCTCCATGATGAGGATCCCTTGACTGGCTGATATGGGCAGGTCAGAACATCCACACTTGGACCCACCCCTGGGTTTTCATTTTGACTTTTCCACTTAGGAGATCAAGTGCTGAGAACATAGATCCCTGCACCCTCTCAGCTGACTACATGAACCAAACCTGGGGAAGAGCTATGCTGAAAGCATAAGAGGGAATGCACAGATTTCTCCAAAAATGGCCCTGAGACTGTGTTGGGCCTTCTGGTCTGTTGGAGCTGAAGGTTCACCCATGCTGTTTGCATCTGGAAGCAAGTGTGGTACCCATCTAGGTGACTGTGCACAAGGACAAACCGGAGCTCGCATTTGAGATCTTGCAGGGGCCAGGTGGGCACTTGCTCCCTGGACTGCTTTCATGAGGGCAATGAGCAGACTTGTCACCTTTCTCTCAAGTATGGTTTTCTGAAGCCACATACCCTGCTGGGCAAAGTGGGGACAAAGGTAAATGAGTCAGTCCCTGGTGTAGTGGAAGGAGTCTTTTCAATACAAATGAAACTGGCAAGAAGTCTAGCTGGTTCCAGTCAATGTTTTGGATGGTCATTTTGGATCAGTGCTAACCATGCACCAGATGCAAGGGTTGGCTGGGAGCAGACAGTTCCCTATGTTCATTTCTGAGCCAGGTACTGTGCTAAAAAATGGAGACACAGAAATAAAAATGTTGTAGTGGCTTCCCCCTGTCCCCTAAAATGCCCATTTTCTATGTCCTTTCCACTGGGGTTGCTAGTTCTTTCCAGTTGGAAGCCCTTCAAACCCTTCAGACCAAGGGTCAGAGTTAGCATTTGTGCCCATCTCCAGCACCTTTTTCAGAGCATTTTCCCACTGTTCCTCACACTTTCACAACCTTCCCCACCACTGAGGCTTTCCTCATGCTGCCATGAGATTTATCCTCCTTTCTTGTTCATTTTGCACACATTTCTGATGCATAGAGGGGTTAGACATGGGCCTTACATTTACCCTTTCTGTCTTACCAGGACAGTATACCTGGAATAAGTCCACCATCTTAGGCCAGATTTCCCAGAAGGAGAGATAAGATGGGGATTCTTGTGTAATTGGTTTATTGGAGGAGTACTCTCAGGGGAAGCATGACAGGAAATGAGGGGACTGCACAGGACAGGGGAAGAGGCAAGAGAAAGATGAGAGCTCAGCTTCTGTTTAGATCCAGTCTGATTCCATGAGGGACCCCAGAGCATGAATGAAATCAGAGATTGTCCCATTCTGAGGCTGTGAGGTCCACCTTTTGTTCCCCCTTGTCAGGTCGTCCCTAACAAACAGCAAACTGTCCCTAGAGGAGGCAATCCTGGCTTTCCTGGGTCTGGGAGCTCCTTTGCAGCACATCGCTCAGTCTACTTTCTTGAATACAAACAGAATAATAATAGCAAACATATACAGCAGATACTTGGGCTTCCCAGGTGGTGCACTGGTAAAGAATCCACCTGCCAGTGCAGGAAATGTGGGTTTGATCCCTGAGCCAGGAAGGTCCTCTGAAGAAGGAAATGGCAACCTTTTCCAGTATTCTTGCTTGGGAAATCCCACGGACAGAGAAGCCTAGTGAGGTACAGCCCATGTGGTCACAAAGAGTCGGACACAACTGAGCATACACGTACAGCAGATACCACCTGTCCATATCTCTCTAAAGTGCTTCATCTAAGTTAACTCCTTTAACTTTCAAAACAGTTGAGGAGGCACATGCTATTACCGCCACCTCCCTTTACTGGTGAGACACTGAGGCACAGAGAAGGTAAGTCCTGCCAACCTGGGGCCAGAATTTATGCTATTAACCAGAATCCATTGGAAGTGCTTTGCAGGCAGCTGCTGGCCCCATTTCCAATCCTTCCCCAAATACCACTGCTTTTTTTATAATTTTCTTTTTTTCTGGTTATTGTGCTTTTTATTTCTCCCTGATGTTCCAAGATTCATTATTTTATTGTTCACTTTCTATTTTAAGAACTTCCTTCAGCTGCTCCTTTTGGGTAGTTCTGCTGGGGAGAAATTCTTAGTTTTTTCTTTAACTGAGAGTGTGTTGATTTCCCTCTCATTCTTTTTTTTTTTTTTTTAAACTGACTTATTTTTAATTGCAGGATATTTGCTTTACAATGTTGTGTTGGTTGCTGCCATACATCAACATGAATCGGTCACAGGTACACATATGTCTCCTCACTCTTGAGCCTCTCTCCCACCCCCTAACCCAGTTCACCCCTCCAGGTTGTCACAGAGGCCCAGGTTGAGCTCGCTGAGTCATGGCAAATTCCCACTGGCTATCTATTTCACAAGTCTGGGTCAGCTTCTTGTGGGGTCATTGCTCCTTTCTCCTGGGTCCTGATGTGCAGAATGTTTTGTTTGTTGCCTCCAAGAGTCTGTTTCCCCAGTCCTGTGTAAGTTCTGGTGGCTCTATGGTGGGGTTAATGACGACCTTCTCCAAAAGAGCTTGTGCCATACCCAGGTCGGCTGTACCCAGAGCCCCTGCCTCTGTGGCCGGCCACTGCTGACCCGTACCTCTGCAGGAGACACTCAAACACTCAAAGGCAGATCTGCCCAGGCTCTGTGGGGCTTCCTGGCATGCACACGGTTTTGTTTGAGCCCTCCGAGCATCTCTGGTGGGTATGGGGTTTGATTCTAAATGCAATTTTGCCCCTCCTACCATCTTGATGGGTCTTCTCCTTTACCCTTGGATGTGGGGTATCTTTTTTTGGTGGGATCCAACATTCTCCTGTCAATGGTTGTTCAGCAGCAAATTGTAATTTTGGAGCTCTCACAGGAGAAGATAAGCACACGTCTTTCTACTCCACCATCTCAGGCAGGGCAGTCTCTGCCTGAAATATAATAAGAGTGATTAAATTCTTTGCAGCCAAAGATGGAGAAGCTCTATACAGTCAGCAAAAACGAGACTGGGAGCTGATTGTGGCTCAGATCATGACCTCCTTATTGCCAAATTCAGACTTACATTGAGGAAAGTATGGAAAATCACTAGACCATTCAGGTTGACCTAAATCAAATCCCTTAGGATTTTACAGCGGAGGTGACAAATAAATTCAAGGGATTAGATCTGATAGAGTGCCTGAAGAACTATGGATGGAGGTTCGTGACATTGTATAGGAGGCAGTGATCAAGACCATTCCCAAGAAAAAGAAATGCAAAAAAGGCAAAATGGTTGTCTGAGGAGGCCTTACAAATAGATGACAAAAGAAGAGAAGGAAAAGGCAAAAGAGAAAGGAAAGATACACCCATTTAAATGCAAACTTCCCAAGAATAGGAGAGACAAGGAAGTCTTCCTCAGCGATCAGTGCAAAGGAATAGAGGAAAACAATAGAATGGGAAAGACTAGAGATCTCTTCAAGAAAATAAGAGATATCAAGGGAACATTTCATGCAAAGATGGGCACAATAAAGGACAGAAATGGTATGGACTTAATAGAAGCAGATTTTAAGTAGAAGTGGCAACAATACACAGAAGAACTATACAAAAAAGATCTTCATGACCCAGATAATCACGATGGTGTGATCACTCACCTAGAGCCAGACATCCTGGAATGTGAAGTCAAGTAGGCCTTAGGAAGCATCACTATGAACAAAGCTAGTGGAGGTGATGGAATTCCCATTGAGCTATTTCAAATCCTTAAAAATAATGCTGTGAAAGTGCTGCACTCAATATGCCAGCAAATTTGGAAAACTCAGCAGTGGCCCCAGGACTGGAAAAGGTCGGTTTTCATTCCAATCCTAAAGAAAGGCAATGCCAGAGAATGTTCAGATTATCGCACAATTGCACTCACCTCACAAGATAGCAAAGTACTGCTCAAAATTCTTCAAGCTAGGCTTCAACAATATGTGAATTGTGAACTTTCAGATGTTCAAGCTGGTTTTAGAAAAGGCAGAGGAACCAGAGATCAAATTGCCAACATCCACTGGATCATCAAAAAAGCAAGAGAATTTCAGGAAAACATCTACTTCTGCTTTATTGACTATGATAAAGCCTTTGACTGTGAGGATCACAACAAATTGTGGAAAATTCTTCAAGAGATGGGAATACCAGACCACCTGACCTGCCTCCTGAGAAATCTGTATACAGGTCAAGAGGCAACAGTTAGAACTGGACATGGAACAACAGATTGGTTCCAAATCAGGAAATCAGTACAACAAGGCTGTATATTGTCACCCTGCTTATTTAACTTATATGCAGAGTACATCATGTGAAATGTCAGGCTGGATGAAGCACAACCTGGAATTGAGACTGCCAGGAGAAATATCAATAATCTCAGATATGCAGATGACACCACCATTATGGCAGAAAATGAAGAGGAACTAAAGAGCTTCTTGATGAAAGTGAAAGAGGAGAGTGAAAAAGCTGGATTAAAACTCAACATTCAAAAAACTATAAGATCGTGGCATCTGGTCCCATCACTTCACAGCAAATAGATGGGGAAACAATGGAAACAGTGAGAGACTTTATGTTTTGGGGCTCCAAAATCACTGCAGATGGTGACTGCAGCCATGAAATTAAAAGATGCTCCTTGGAAGAAAAGCTATGACCAACCTAGACAGCATATTAAAAAGCAGAGACATTACTTTGCCAACAAACGTCCGTCTAGTCAAAGCTATGGTTTTTCCAGTCGTCATGTATGGATGTGAGAGTTGGACTATGAAGAAAGCTGTGCTTTATAAGCATCAGTTCAAAAGAATTGAAAAAATTGAAAGCAACAATTCTTTCGAACTGTGCTGTTGGAGAAGATTCCTGAGAGTCCCTTGGACTGCAAGGAGATCCAACAAGTCCATTCTAAAGGAGATCAGTCCTGAATATTCACTGGAAGGACTGATGTTGAAGCTGAAACTCTAATACTTTGGCCACCTGGTGGGAAGAACTGGGTTATTTCCTGATGCTGGGAAAGATTGAAGGTAGGAGGAGAAGGGGATGACAGAGGATGAGATGGTTGGATGGCATCACCGACTCGATGGACATGAGTTTGAATAAACTCCAGGAGTTGGTGATGGACAGGGAGGCCTGGCGTGCTGCAGTCCATGGGGTCGCAAAGAGTCAGACATGCCTGAGTGACTGAACTGACTGACTGATCTATTTTACATATGGTAACGTATATGTTTCAATGCTACTCTCCCAATTTGTCCACCCTATCCTTCCCCCGCTGTGTCCACAAGTCTGTTACACAGTTTTCTATCTCTGGTTACTGGATGCAGTTTGGTTTGCAGAAGGTATCTGGGAATAAAATCATTTGAAAAGCTTGTAGAGGAGGGCCTGCCTGGAGGAGGCTGGAGGGGAGGCCATGGGGAGGACACAGAGATGCTTTCAAGGACTGAAGGGCAGGTTTAGTCAGAGGATGCACATATATGTGTCCATGCTCCGTGTGTGTGTTTGTGTGTGTGTGTGTGTGTGTGTGTGTGTGTATGCTGAGGGAAAGCTGGGGGAAAAGCAGACCAGAACGCCTGCTGTTAGGGAGGCCTCTGATGCTCTTGGGGGCTTCCCTGGTGCCTCAGTGGTAAATAACCTGCCTGCCAATTCAGGAGATTCAGAAGATGTGGGTTCGAACCCTGGGTCGGGAAGATCCCCTGGAAGAGGGCATGGCAACCCACTCCAGTATTCTTGCCTGGAGAATCCCATGGAAAGAAGAGCCTGGCGGATCATTGTCCGTGGGGTCGCAAAGAGTCGGACATGACTTAGTAACTGAGCATGCATGCGTGCTGGTGCTCCTGGTGGACCCTGAGAGCTGGGAGGAGCAGCTTCAGGGGAATAGGATGGACTCCAGGGATGGGCCCTACTACAGAGAGACGTGAGAGGCATCCCCGAGGAGCATAAGGGTGCCTGGGTGGGTGCTCACTGACTATCCCAGGCTCCCCTCACTCCATGGATGGTGATTTGTAGTGCAGAGCAGGCAGAGTGAACCCAGTGAGTCAGCAGGCTGCTGTTCTGGCCCCCTCAGGTCCCGTTGGTGACTGGAGGTGACAACATCCTCCCTGCAGGATTCAGACCCCCCAGGGCTCTGAGCCCGAGCAGCAGGGATGCTCAGCAGGAGTCAGGACCACTGGGTCTGACCCTGAGTCTGCCCCTTCCCAGCTCTGTGACTTCGGCAAGCCACCCTGCCTCCTGGACCATGGTCCCTTCAGCTGTAAAATGAGATGAATACCCTAGTTGCCTTTCTGGGCCTTTGGCTAGGCAAAATGTTTCCAGTAAAGGTGGTTTTCCTCAGAAAGCACAAGTGCTTCCTCTGTAGCAGACCCTTTGGGAGTGGCCAGTGATCAGCAGGAGCATGAGAACCAGGGCTCCAGAGATCACAGAAGCCACCTCCCCACTGCCTGGGCGGTGGAGTCGTCAGAGCAGCCAGGAGGCTCCCAGGGCCTTGATGAGTCAGGGCCTGGTTTTTTGCTGTCACTCCCCTGATCACCTGTCTGTGCACACAGCCCCTGCCCTGGAGGCGGGGCTCCGGTGGAGCAGAGCCAGGCAGAGACCCTCCTCGCTCAGCCCAGAGATGGACAGGGACTCAGGATTTCTGCTGTCCTAGGAGCTGGCCTTCAGAGTCAGCAAGTCTTGGGCTTGAACCCTGGCTTTGCCATTTACCAGGAAGCACTCCTGGGAGGTTTACTAAGCCCTCAGCCTCACATCTGTAAACTGAGATACAGAGACCCATGGCGCAGGGTTTTTCTGAGGATTAAATGAGGCAATGTTCAAAGCTCTTAGCACGCCGTCTGGCATGTAGTAAACTGTTACCGAGACCAGAGCTCTTACATGATTGACAGTTGGTCTAGTGACTCACCGGATACATAATCAGACACTCTGGTTCCACCTGAAAATCCCCAAATGTCCTATTTCCTGAGGCACAGCATCCCTCTCATCTTCCCTCTGTCACCACCTGCCAGGCCAGCCCCACAGGGCTCTGAGCGGGGTCTGGGTCGGGCTGAGCCCTGAGTGTGAGTCCCCACCCAGAGCAGTGTCACGCGGGCACCTGATGGAACCAGCTCAAATCTGAGGACTGCAAAGGGATCCCCTTCACCTCGGAGCAGATCTCTCACTCCTCCATGCCGCTTGCTTCTTACAGGTTGAAGGCACAAGGCCCCAGCTTTGCTCTCTGCTCAGCCCAGGGGACTACCCCTGGGCCAGGAATCTTGGGGGGTCAGAAAGAGTCACTCCTCTTCTCCCTCTAGGCCTCAGTGTTCTTTTCTGGGCACTGAGGGGCTGGACTAGATAGACAACCTCCTACGTCCTTTTGGTGGCTCTGTGACATCCAGAAAGATTCACAAAACTCCTGGGAGAATGTCTTTGTAGATAATCAAGTGCTTAGTACTGAGTCACCCAGTCATGTCTGACTCTTTGTGATCCCATGGACTGTAGCCCCCCAAGCTCCTCTGTCCTTGGGGATTCTCCTGGCAAAAATACTGGGGTGGGTTGCCATTCCCTCCTCCAGGGGATCTTCTCAACCCAGGTCTCCAGCATTGTAGGCAGATTACCATCTGAGCCACCAGGGAAGCCAATGAATACTGGAGTGGGTAGCCTATCCCTGCTCCAAGGGATCTTCCTGACCTAGTAATTGAACTGGGGTCTCCTGCACTGCAGGCAGATTCTTTATCAGCTGAGCTACCAAGGAAGACCAGGTAACGGAGGATAGACCCAAATCTAGGATTTCCAGAGCCTTCTCTACTCCCTGCTGCCTTTTTTTCTGTTTACTCTGCAGTTTGTGGCATCCTCTAGCTTTTTGGGCTCAGGTCTCTTAAAGGTGCTCAGAGAGGAACTGGAGGGCTCATACCATACATACCTCCATGTTTGTGACATCACCATTGTCCCAGTCCTGGGACCCCCTATTCACCATTATTCTGGCCTCAGTCTGTCTTGATCTGGAGTTAGGATGGACTAGCCTTCAAATCCCAAGAGTAAATGCCCCATTACCCTCTGGGCTCCACTTGCATCCCATGACCTTGGTGAAAATTAGCCTCAACTCCAGCAGGGCGCTGGGGAGCTCCCCTGGTTGGGCCATAGAGCCTGGCTTCCCACGTGGCACTCGTGGTAAGAACCTGTCAGTGCAGGAGATGCAAGAGATGTGGGTTCATTCGCTGGGTTGGGAAGAACCCCTGGAGTAGGAAACAGGAAGTGTCAACCCACTCCAGTATTCTTGCCTGGAAAATTCCATGGACAGAGGAGCCTGGTGGGACTACAGTCCATAAGGTTGCAAAAGAGTTGGACACGACTGAGTGACAGAATGCACACACACACACAGGGGAATAATGGTGAGTGAGGGTAGTTTTGAGACTGTGGTCCCAGGGGTGTCGGACTAGGGAGAATGAATGTTGAGCATCCCAGAGCACAGGCAGGCCCTGCCTAGAACTTCCTGGTGTCCAGTGTGTGCTCTCATTACAGCTGAAGAGCCACCAGCTGGAAAGCTCAGGGCCAGGGCTCCCGCCCCATCCACCAGGGCCACCCACACCCACCCTCCTGCAGCCCACACCCACCCCGCTTATTCTCCCTCTGCCTCTGCCATCCTCCCTCCTCGCTCCAGGCCAGGTCTGTAATCGAGTTTTCCTTTGCTTGATATCTTCTCCCCACAGTAAAGAAAGAGCCAGATTTCTTTCTTTTTTTTTTTTTAAATTAAACTTTTTATTTTGTATTGGGGTATGCCCTATCAACAGGGTTTCCCAGGTGGCACTAGTGGTAAAGAACCCACCTATCAATGCAGGAGCCGTGAGAGACGTGGGTTGGATGCTTGGGTGGGGAAGATCCCCTGGAGGAGGGTATGGCAACCCACTCCAGTACTCTTGCTGCAGAATCCCAAGGACAGAGGAGCCTAGTGGGCTACAGTCCATAGCCTCGCACAGAGTTGGACGTGACTAGAGCAACTTAGCATGCGTGCATAGCCTAATGACAATGTTGTCTAGTTTCAGGTGGATAGAAGGGACTTAGCCACACATGTATATGTATCCATTCTCTGACAGTCTTCTCTCCTATCCAGGCTGCCCCTTAACATTGAGCACTGTTCCCTCTGCTATATAGTAGGTGGTCCTTGTTCGTTATCCATTCTAAATATGCAAGTGTGTACCTGTTCATCTCAAGCTCTCTAAATATCCCTTCGTTCTATCCCTCCCAACTGGCAATCATAAGTTGGTTCTCTAAGTCTGTGAGTTTGTTAGAGCCAGATTTCTTAGAAGAGTTCTTTCAGAAAGAAGACAAGATCAAGATGAGAAGATCAGCTTTCCCGAGTTTCTCTCTAGTGATGCTGCAGTTGCCATCGATTTACAAAGCCAGTCCCATGGCTAGAAGCCCTGTATTGAGGGTCAGAGATTAGCCAGGCCCAGCTCAGCCAAGAGGTCTCAGTGAAGACCTCTCAGGAGTCAATAAACTGTTGCCTGCTTTGTTCTGATTACTAGTGTTATTTTTTTTAATCACTTTTATTAGTGCTATTTCCTTATTTTTTAAAAATTAATTTATTTTAATAAATAAATTTACAATATTGTAGTGGTTTTTGCCATACATTGACATGAATCAGCCTATTTTTTTATTTTTCACTGGTTATGAATGTCGGCAGAAGAGTCTGCCAAGGATGTTCCTGAAGCAGAGAGGAGGTATGGTCTGGAAATTGAAGTGCTCACGGAATGGTGTCAAGGAAGCTGAGCAGCACCCACAGGGACAATAACTTATCCTGCATGCCACCTGCTGGCGGGAGGGCAGAAGGATGTGGAGACGGCTGCCTGATTCATCCACGAAGAAGGTTTGCCTGATTAAGAGGTTAGTGGGAGGCTGTGTGGGCTGGGGGGTGGGGAGTGATAGGGCCAGAAGAGGTGACCTCAAGGAGGGGATGCTGGCTGAATCTGCAGGGCACACGGTCTGCAAGTGGCACTGGGGAGGGAGCCAAGCGCTGACTCTGCCTCTTGGCGCCCTGGAGATGCTCTGAGGAGTGCCAGTGATCTGTTTAGGAAGCCCCTGTGTTGCGCTAGTTTCTAAATCCTCAGCCCCTAGCACCTTGCCTGGCTTCCAAGGGCCAATGGGTAATGACATGCCCCCTCCCGAGGCAGACGGGGGAGACGGGAATGTACATGCTCGGCACAGCGCCCCTTCTCCGCCCTGAGTGGCTTCTCCACTGTGCTCCTTCTGCAGTCCTGTCTCCTCACTTGACCCCTGTAGGATGTCTGGACGCCTGGACTAGCTAGACCTCCTCTGCCTGGAGCGTCCATCACCATGTGCTTTCCCCAAACACCCAGCTCCTGGCTTGTAGCAAACATTTACTGAGAACCAGCTCAGCGAACAGGCTGACTCCCACTCCCATAGGGTCACTCACACAGGCGAAAACACACCAGTGCATGCACGGGGCCAGGACACAGCCCAGGGACCCCGGGCCACGGGACAGGAGATTCAACCCTCTGGTACCGCTGCGCCTCCTGTTCACAGTGACAAACGGCCCTGCGTCCTCAGACTCCCCCGTCCAGCAAGGAAACCCTTCTAAAGCGGTGCCGGTCTCCACTAGGCCCTCGGGAAAATGTCGGGGCATGAGGCCCAGTGTGGAGATACTGGCTTCTGCTTACTGCAGTTTCTTGGTCACCAGATGCTGAGCCCTGCCTTCAAAAGGAAAAGCATGTCTGGGGCCTGCTGGAATACTTTATCCTGGTCTCCATCTCTGGGACCCCAAATGTTGGCTACATTTATTAGGGAGCAGGGACAGAGGTGACAAGAGGCCCTGCAGAGAAAAATGCTCATTGATGCTGGAGGCCACGAGAGGGCGCACTGCTATCACGGTCTCGGTCCATCCCACCTGGTGGAAATTCCAGAAAATATTCACCAAGGAGTAGCAGTTTTGACAACATAGGCGCCCCCGTAAAGAAAGGACATAAGTCAGAATCTGGGGGGACAACACTTTCTTGTTTCTCGGGTTGTCGGGAGGCCTCTGGGCTCACTGATTTCTCACAGAACAGAGCTCCACTCCGTGGCTGTGGTTGTGGCTGTGTGGTGGTGGCTATGTCCGCCAGCAAGGACAGGAACTCAGAAAAGTCAATCTTCTGGTCCTTATTCTTGTCCTTTTCCTCAAAGATATTGGACAAGTAATCTCTGCCCCTTTGCTCCTGTGGGAAAAAGACACCAAACCAGGCAAATTCAGCTCCACAAAAGTGATGAGCTGGGAGAAGAGGAAGAAGTAGAGACAGAGAAATGAGGACCCAGCGCAGCACAGAGGTGTCTGGTGTGGCTCTGAGGAGGGGAGGTATGGGATGAGGTGGGGATGCTGACGTTGCCCAGCAGTTCAATGGAGAGTCCTTCCCCAAGTGTGAACTTGGATGAAAGCCTCACATGGTGAGCAGGCTCTGCCCAGAGCTGTGCTGATCAGTGTGCTGGTGGAGGGGTCTCCAGCCCAGGACTACCTCCCCCCCAACCCCCTGCAGGTGACCACCTACCTAGGTTCTGCTCAGGGACTCAAAATAAGCCCTACCCTTGTCTGCTTCATGCCAACCCCCTCTTCTTTTGACCTATGAGATCTTACTTGCTCTGAGTTCCCTCTTCTTGCTTACGCTAGCAATGTCTTCTTTTTGAAATCAGTTCAGTTCATCGACTTGTCCAGTTAAATCAGGTCGGTGGATGAGTTCTTTGTTGTATAAAATGGTCTTAAGTTCTGTCAGTGATGGAATTTCTGTCACCTTCCCTCTGATCTCAAGACCCTAGGGGAGGCTCAGGGTCTGAGCAGAAGAGTTTGAGTCTCATACAGAAGATGAGACAGGTGAGAGGGGACCCATCCACTGCCCTCTGGTTGTAGCACTTTTTGATAACTTATCATCAACTACTTATATCCACACATTTTCCTAGTTTGCCACATACATCATCTCTTTACACCCTGATATAGGACAGGATAGGGAGTTCTATGATGCACTTTTGCAGATGAGAATGTGAGGATCAGAGAATGAGATTGACTGGTCCAAAGCCACCCAGGAAAGGATCCTCAGTCATGCCAGGACCCAGTCACCATGGGGGACCAGATCCCCACTCACACAGGCACTGAGGAAGTTGGGGAAATTCTCCTTCAGCAGCTGCAGCAGGGGCTCCTTCTTGATGGTGTCATTGCTTCCCGAGTATGTGTGAAACAGCTTGATCAAGGCTGTAATGGCCTGCTCAAGCTGAGAGCTGCTCATCTTGGCTTCAAATAAGCTGCCGGAAGAGGAGTCAGTGACCCTTTGTATCCTCCCCCTAGGGGTGGGTCCCCAAGTTAGGACACCTGGACGGGGACCGAGCGGCCAGTGAAGCGAGGCTCAGATGGAGCAGAAGAAACTGTGCTTCTCCACTTGGTGGGGGGAGTGGCCGAGGAGCAGGAGGGTGTGACCGACCGAGTGTGGGACCTGGGGCCCCACAGCTCAGGGTGTGAGTAGGTGAAGGAGATCAGCAGACTCCACTGTGGTGAGGACCACAGCGTGTGGAAGCAGAGACGGGGGGTCAGCCCCAGTGAGAAGACTGAGTCTGAGGTGGGACCCAGCAACCAGAGCCTTTGGGTGACCCCACACCCCAAACAGCAGCAAATCCATCTCATCCAGGTTCAGCGTCAGGGTCAGAGTCACGGGGACGGAACACTGTCATCTCTGCTGTGGTCTGAGCCTCCTGGGCTGCTTCAGGAAGACCCCCTCGAGGCCACCCCTCCTCCAAGACCATAAACAAGCTCTGCATGAGATGGGCAGAAACACAGCCCTGTCCTGAGCCCTGGTAGGGGTCTTCCTGGACCATCGCTGAGAGAAAAAGAGGGACTGGGGACCAGAGTCAGCCTGGGGTTTGGAATGAACAGAAATAGATGCCCCAGTTCTAGGCTATTGGGTGGAATGTGGGAGATGGGGGTCCTTCTGATTTTCTGTTATTGGGCACTATCTGCATCTCCAAGGCTTGGCCTCATTAAAATAGAGAGAACGTCTGACTTCGCTAAGCAGGTTCTTCCCCAGCAGTCAGAGGTCTGGGCTGCCGTGGACCCCAACCAGAGAAACTGGACAGAGCAGCCCTCCCATCCCAGACTTTCCTAAGCAGCCAGGAGATGACCCTGTGTCACGCGTGCCAGTATCTAAGACAAACCCCACTGCCTTCTGATGTAGGAGAAGGATCCCCCTGTGCTGTCCGCAAGAGGACCCACCCAAGGCCTTCTGTCAGCGTGGCCGAGGGCAGAGCCGAGCCCTGTGTGTGGACGACCCCTGAGCCTTTTCCTGCTGGGGGGGGGGGTGGGGGGAAGCGCTGGTTGATCAGTCTTTCACCCAGGTAGGGGCAGGATGTCTCACCAAAGTCATGGTGAGCGGGGGTCCAGGCCTGGGGTTGAGGCTTTGGCTGGGGCTCCCGCTCTCCTCAAGGGTGGGGTCGTTGGGTCTTTTGACCTGATAAGCAGGTGAGTCCAGAGAAGGAAGAAAGCAAGAGGAGGGGGAGGGTCCTCAGCTCCCACTGGGCACGTGTCCACCAGAGCATCACCGAGGAGCCAGTGGAGAAGCAGGGAGTGTTGGCCATCTTGCCACACAGATGGGGCCTCAGCAGGGGTGAAGGCACACAGCCCTGTGGGCAGAGTCGGGACTGGACCACAGGCTGCCACTTCCCCTCCCAGAGCTGCTTCCCGGCTCCTCCTAGAAAAGGGAGACAGGCCGGAGCAGACTTACCAGATCAGAGGAGATGTCACCAAGGAGGAGGATGAGTGAGGTGTGTGCTGGACAGAGAGACTGGTCCCTTAAAAGGTTTAGCCGGCATCCAACCTGGACTGGTGATCTATTTCACACTTAATAATATACATGTTTCAATGCTGTTCTCTCAGATCATCCCACCCTCGCCTTCTCCCACAGAGTCCAAAAGTCTGTTCTATACGTCTGTGTCTCTTTTTCTGTCTTGCATGTAGGGTTATCGTTACCATCTTTCTAAATTCCATATATATATGTGTTAGTATACTGTATTGGTATTTATCTTTCTGGCTTACTTCACTCTGTATTATGGGCTCCAGTTTTATCCATCTCATTAGAACTGATTCAAATGTATTCTTTTTAATGGCTGAGTAATATTCCATTGTGTATCGGGGCTGGTGCACTGGTATGGCCCAGAGGGATGGGATGGGGAAGGAGGTGGGAGGGGGGTTCAGGATGGGGAACACATGTAAATCCATGGCTGATTCATGTCAATGTATGGCAAAAACCACTACAATATTGTAAAGTAATTAGCCTCCAACTAATAAAAATAACTGGGGAAAAAAAAAAAGGCTTGGCCGGGCTCTTCCTGGGGCTGGGAGCCCTGCGGCTCTGTTCGCTCTCTGCTTCCTGGAGCATTGCCCCACTCAGGAGGGTGGGCCACACCCAGGAGGGTGTGCTCCGCCTTTCCCGGCAGAACCCCAGGACACTGGGTCTTGTAACTCCCAACGGATCTTTTGTAGATCCTTCTTGGTCCCCTGCTTGACCTGGGGCTGGGCAGCTGGTGGAAAGTATTGCAACAGGACTGGGAAAGAGTAGAGAAAACTGGGTTTCTGGACCTAAAGTGGATGGAATTTTGAACTCTGAAGGCTGCATGGTCTCCATTTTTATTTATTCAGTCCTTCTACAAACTCGGTGTCACAACAATAACCATCACCACCACTTACTGAGAACTTAAGGTGTGTCGGGGCTCAACATACCTACCCGTTCTTGCTCTATCTTTAGTCCTCACCAACTAGGCGCTACATCTGTTGTCTCCATGTAAGAGTGGAAAATACGTGCATCAGGATTTCAAGTAAACTAAGACTGCACAGCTAGTAGATAGCAGTCAGGATCAGATCCCAGAAAAGTCTGGTTCAAATTCTTTGTCTTAATCCTTTAACTAGACTTCTTGTACCACATCAGGCCCTTCCTTCTGGGACTCACAGTCCAGAGAAGTGAAGTAGGTCACCTCACTGCCATCTTCATAGCTGGTCCTCACTGGATCCTGGGAGGGAGACAGATGTCAGGACCCACAGTGACATATGAGGGAACACAGAGAGCACAGTGGGCTCAGCCTAGTCACCTGCTGCTGAGGGAACACTCAGGGTCAGAACCCTGAGTCCTGAGTTCTCCTCACTCTTGAATTCCCCTCGCAGCTCCTGGGGCGCCTGGACCACTCAGACCTCACTGTCTGGGTCCAGTGGTGGTGATAGCCATGGAATGATCCTGGGGGCTACAACTTGGGCAAAGTTTCCTCCCGGCCCCTGATGCTGAATTCCTACACATCTTCCATGACCTTTCACCTTTCTCCATGCAAAACAATCTCTTGGGAGTTGGCAGGCAAGCCCCGGGCTCTGCTGTGTCCAAACCTGCTGTTGAAATGCTACGTGTGGGAACAAGATGGGGTAGTCAGCGGAGCCCCTCTAGGCTGGGTGAGGAAAGGGGCTGATGAATCACTGATACTGATCGTTTCCCTGTTCCCTCTTCTTGAATTTCCTCATATGACACAAGAGTGTCCTGGTTCATCTGGTGAGTAGTCCTCAGGCTCCTTTGGGCCTCTGTTGAGCTGGTCTGCTGTTTTTGGACCCATCTCATTCACCCAAGTAGCTTCCCACCAAGTAGGAGAGGTCATAGCAGGGAATGGAGACCCCAAATGGGTGGTCAATGTCTGGGACCTCTTGGGGGTTTCTCCATGGAGGCAGCACAGTCCGGGCTTCCTAAAAGATCCCACTTTGGTGGCAGAAGAAAACAAAAAACAGCTTGTTATGTTTCTTGTTTGTCTATTTGTTTATTTATACTTATGTATTATTTATATTTTGAGTGCAGACTCTGTTCTGGATGTGCTTTTAGGGGGAGCAGAGAGAGAAAGATATTGCAGGTGTGGATGGTACTTGAGTGTTGCTCCATCTCCTGGGGGCACGCGAGTAACCCAGTCTACCCTGTGCTGCGGATATAGAGTGCGGTGGTGGTGGGAGCGGGGAGAGGGTGGAAGGCCCTGGCCCCAGACCTCAGAGGCCCCAGACCTCCTGCAGTTCAGTGGTACTTCCCACGGGAGGCCTCCAGGCAGAGTCATGATCCCCATGTCCTTGTGCATGTTGATTGGTTTATCACACTGTTCCCTGGCTGCACTTGCTGAGGTCTGGTCCACATCTCACTCTCATTGGCCCCAATGCCCAGAGCTAGGTGAGAACTCCATGGACACTGGTTGAACCGGCAAGTGAGGTATCGTCAGAATGCTTCAGGGGAAGACTGTTGGAATTCTGAGAGTGGGAGAAATCACTTGTCAGGTGGGGGCATCAGGGACGGCTTGGTTGGGGGCATCCTTTGAATAGCCTTGGAGCATTGCCAGCAGCCGACACACTTTGGGGAGGTGGCAGTGAGATGGTGATCAGAGATAGGCCCTTGCTCTGTCTGTGGTCATTAGGGCTGTGCTGAGCATTGACCTGGGCTTCCAGCAGCAGTTAGGGGAGGGGCAAGAAAGGAGGGAGTGTGGGTGGGGCACTCACTGGAGGGTTCAGGGCACAATGCTCCTTCTCAGTTATCGCCCTGGAGAATGGAGACTTTAATGCAGCCCAGAGCCTGTGCTCCTCTCCTGAAAAGCTCTCCAGATCTTGACTGGAATGGGTATGTAGGGGGGATTTACTGTTATTAATTCTGTGACCCTGAGAACCAAAGGAATTAGCTTTCTCTTAGATTACCTATGCAGAGAGTTTTGAGAGGTGACCCTAGGGTTACTTCTGCTCAAATTTGGGACATTGTGGAGAATCCACTCAAATTTGAGATCATTCCTGATCTCCTTCCCAGTCTCATCAGGGTAAGGTTGGTGCATCTAGGCTGAAGCTGGAGAGTGGAAGGAAGTGGTGGGGTCCATTCCCAGAAGGCTCCCTGAGATTCTCATCTACAGACAGCACTGTTCCTATTCTGGTGGTGCCAATCATAGACCCAGTGGGAGATTCCTGCCCTGAGTGGGGAAATTTGATTTTCTATTTCTTTAGCTTCTGCTTGGTGGTGCTACTGAGGACTTGTCACATACAGTTGTCACATGAGGTTTCTCCAGGGTTGCTGGGATGTCTTTGCTGGTTTCCATGTGAGCACCAATCAGCAAATTTTAATTTTTGCAGCTGTGTCTTCTGGTAGTGAAAGCTTCTGAATTTATCTATACTCTAATTTATATTCTTCTTATTTATTTATACTCTAATCTCTTCATGGACCTAACAGAAGCCGAAGATATTAAGAAGAGGTGGCAAGAATACACAGAAGAACTGTACAAAAAAGATCTTCACCACCCAGATAATTACAATGGTGTGATCACTCACCTAGAGCCAGACAACCTGGAATGTGAAGTCAAGTGGGCCTTAGGAAGTATCACTATGAACAAAGCTAGTGGAGGTGATGGAATTTCAGTTGAGTTATTTCAAATCCTAAAAGATGATGCTGTGAAAGTGCTGCATCAATATGTCAGCAAATTTGAAAAACTCAGCAGTGGCCCACGGGACTGGAAAAGGTCAGTTTTCATTCCATTCCCAAAGAAAGGCAATGCCAAACAATGCTCAAACTACCACACAATTGCACTCATCTCACATGCTAGCAAAGTAATGCTCAAAATTCTCCAAGCCAGGCTTCAGCAATACGTGAACCGTGAACTTCCAGATGTTCAAGCTGGTTTTAGAAAAGGCAGAGGAACCAGAGGTCAAATTGCCAACATTTGCTGGATCATCAAAAAAGCAAGAGAGTTCCAGAAAAACATCTATTTCTGCTTTACTGACTATGCCAAAGCCTTTGACTGTGTGGATCACAATAATGTGTGGAAAATTCTTCAAGAGATGGAAATACCAGACCACCTGATCTGCCTCTTGAGAAACCTGTATGCAGGCCAGAAAGCAATAGTTAGTACTGAACATGGAACAACAGACTGGTTCCAAATGGGAAAAGGAGTGCGTCAAGGCTGTATATTGTCACCCTGCTTATGTAACTTATATGCAGAGTACATTATGAGAAACCCTGGGCTGGATGAAGCACAAGCTGGAATCAAGATTGCTGGGAGAAATATCAATAACCTCATATATGCAGATGACACCACCCTTATGGCAGAAAGTGAAGAAGAACTAAAGTGCCTCTTGAGAAAGTGAAAGAGGAGAGTTAAAAAGTTGGCTTAAAGCTCAACATTCAGAAAACTAAGATTGTGGCATCCAGTCCCATCACTTCATAGCAAATAGATGGGGAAACAGTGGAAACAGTGGCAGACTTTATTTTTTTGGGCTCCAAAATCACTGCAGATGGTGACTGCAGCCATGAAATTAAAAGATGCTTATCCCTTGGAAGAAAAGTTATGACCAACCTAGATAGCATATTAAAAAGCAGAGACGTTACTTTGCCAACAGAGGTCCATCTAGTCAAGCCTATAGTTTTTCCAGTAGTCATGTATGGATGTGAGAGTTGGACTATAAAGAAAGCTGAGCGCAGAAGAATTGATGCTTTTGAACTGTGGTGTTGGAGAAGACTCTTGAGAGTCCCTTGGGCTGCAAGGAGATCCAACCAGTCCATCCTAAAGGAAATCGGTCCTGGGTGTTCATTGGAAGGATGGATGTTGAGGCTGAAACTCCAATATTTTGGCTATCTGATGCGAAGAGCTGACTCATGTGAAAAGACCCTGAAGTTGGGAAAGATTGAGGGCAGGAGGAGAAGGGGACGACAGAGGATGAGATGGTTGGATGGCATCACTGACTCAATGTACATGAGTTTGAGTGAACTCTGGGAGTTGGTGATGGACAGGGAGGCCTGGCGAGCTGCGATTCACGGGGTCGCAAAGAGTCAGACACGACTGAGCGACTGAACTGAACTGAGTCTTTTACCGATGCCTACCCCCGAGCTTTGCATGAAATCATGTTTTGGGGATAGAAGCAGAACAGTGGAACTTCCATGCCCTCTCTGGGTATGCCCCACTCCTGTACCTCCTGGAAGCCCTCTGAACCCTTTACTTTGGGGATTTTATGGAATCTTCATCACTTGGGATGATGGATCATTAACTCCATTTTCAGTACTTCTCTCTTCTTAAGAGAATGAGGGAAGAATGGAAAATTTCAAGCTTCTAATCATGGCTTGGTCGTTTTGATGACCAACCCTCAATCAGCAGCCCACCCAGAGTCACTTCTTTAAAGCAAAACACACTCTTATCACCCAGGAAAGTACAAGGGTTTCAAGAGCCCTGTGTCAGGAGTCAGGGTCAAAGTATTAGAACAAAAGATGTTTCTAATGCAAGGGTTTCAGGAGCTCTGTGCCAGAAACAGGGGGCAGAGACCAATGTATACTTTCTATTATCTCTCAGCTCTAATGAACACAGACTTCTGAATTATTCACTCTGGGGGACAGGGCTGGGGTGGCATTGGATAGAGTAAAAGCTGATTGGTTCTGTCTAATTGGTTGCATTTCTTAACACCAATAATGAAATATCAGAAAAGAAATGCAAAAAAAAAAAAAAAAAAGAAAAAAAACCTTTAAAAATTGCAACACTGAAAATAAAATACTTAGGACTAAACCTCACCAAGGAAGTGAGACTTAAATGCTGAGAACTATAAAACATTAATAAAGGAAACTGAAGGTGACTCAAAGAAATGGAATTATATCCCATGCTCTTGGATTGAAAGAATTAATATTGTTAAAATGGCCTTAAAAGCTTTTGCACAGCAAGGGAAACCATAAACAAGTGAAAGACAACCCTCAGGATGGGAGAAAATATTTACAAATGAAGCAACTGATGAGGGATTAATCTCCAAAATATACAAACAACTCATGTATCTCAATATCAAAAAAACAAACAACTTAATGGAAAAAAATGGGTGAAAGATCTAAATAGACATTTCTTTGAAGAAGACATAAAGACAGCCAACAAACACATGAGAAGATGCTCAACATTACTAACAGTGAGACGCAAATCAAAACTACAAAGAGGTATCACCTTACACTGGTCAGAATGGCTGCCATAAAAAAATCTACAAACAACAAATCCTGGAGAGGATGTGGAGAAAAGGGAACCCTCCTGTACTGTTGGTGGGACTGTAAATTGGTACAGCCACTCTGGAGAACAATATGGAGGTGCCTCAAAAAACTAAAAATGAATGATCGTATGACTCAGCAATCCCACTCCTGGGCATATACCTGGAGAAAGTAATAATTCAAAAGGATACACGCGAGTTCTCTGAGCTTGCAGTTCCTCTTTCTTCTCCTGGGAGGGTTCTTGGCTTTTTTTCCCCAGCGTGGCCCCCAAACACCAGTCTTCTCTTCCACCCCAAGCGAAGAACCTGAAGAAAGCCAGGCCTACTCCTGCCTCCAGGCCAGACGAGGCATCTGCTTCTTCAAATTTGCCGAAGGAAGAAAAAGAACAGCAAGAAGCAATTGAATATATTGATGAAGTACAGAATGAAATAGACAGACTTAATGAACAAGCCAGTGAGGAGATTTTGAAAGTAGAACAGAAATATAACAAACTCTGCCAACCATTTTTTCAGAAGAGGTCAGAATTGATCGCCAAAATCCTCAATTTTTGGGTAACATTTGTTAACCATCTACAAGTGTCTGCACTGCTTGGGGAGGAGGATGAAGAGGCGCTGCATTATTTGACAAGAGTTGAAGAGACAGAATTTGAAGACATTAAATCAGGTTACAGAATAGATTTTTATTTTGATGAAAACCCTTACTTCGAAAATAAAATTCTCTCCAAAGAATTTCATCTGAATGAGAGTGGTGACCCATCTTCAAAGTCCACTGAAATCAAATGGAAATCTGGAAAGGATTTGATGAAATGATCAAGTCAAACACAGAATAAAGCCAGCAGGAAGAGACAGCATGAGGAACCAGAAAGTTTCTTCACCTGGTTTACTGATCATTCTGATGCAGGTGCAGATGAATTAGGAGAGGTCATCAAAGATGATATTTGGCCAAATCCGTTACAGTACTACTTGGTTCCTGACATGGATGACGAGAAAGGGGAAGGAGAAGAGGATGACGACGATGATGAAGAAGAGGAAGGATTGGAAGATATTGATGAAGAAGGGGATGAGGATGAAGGTGAAGAAGATTAAGATGATGATGAGGGGGAGGAAGGAGAAGAAGATGAAGGAGAAGATGACTAATGGAACACTGATGGATTCCAACCTTTTTAAATTTTCTCCAGTCCCTGGGAGCAAGTTGCAGTCTTCTTTTTTTTTTCCTCCTCTTGTGCTCAGTCGCCCTGTTTTTGAGGTCTCTTTTCTCCTTTATACCATGGTTCACAACTTATTTGGGGAGGGGGGAAATATCTTGAGCAGAATTCAGTGGAAAAAGAATCTCTACCCCTTTCTGTTTCAAATTCATTTTTATCCCTTCCTGTCTCAACAAAAACTATGGAATCAACACCACCATGCTCTGTGGGAAAAAAAGAAAAACCTTCTGCTCCCTTAGCTCTGCTGGAAGCTGGAGGGTGCTAGGCCCCTGTGTAGTAGTGCATAGAATTCTAGCTTTTTTCCTCCTTTCTCTGTATATTGGGCTCAGAGATTACACTGTGTCTCTATGTGAATATGGACAGTTAGCATTTACCAACATGTATCTGTCTACTTTCTCTTGTTTAAAAAAAGAAAAAAAAAACTTTAAAAAATGGGGTTATAGAAGGTCAGCAAAGGGTGGGTTTGAGATGTTGGGTGGGTTAAGTGGACATTTTGACAACATGGCTTCTCCTTTGGCATGTTTAATTGTGATGTTTAACGGACATCCTTGCAGTTTAAGATGACACTTTTAAAATAAAATTCTCTCCTAATGATGACTTGAGCCCTACCACTCGATGGGAGAATCAGCAGAACCTGTAGGATCTTATTTGCAATTGACATTCTCTATTGTAATTTTGTTCCTGTTTATTTTTAAATTTTTCTTTTTGTTTCACTGGAAAGGAAAGATGATGCTCAGTTTTAAACGTTAAAAGTGTACAAGTTGCTTTGTTACAATAAAACTAAATGTGTACACAAAGAAAAACAAACAAACAAACAAAAAACAAAAACAAAAGGATACATGCACCACAATGTTCATTGCAGCATGATTTACAACAGTTAGGACTGGAAGCAATCTAAATGTCCATCAACAGAGGAGTGGGTAAAGAAGATTTGGTATGTATAATAGAATACTACTCACCCATTTAAAGGAATGAATTGGTGCCATTTGCAGAGACACGGATAGACCTAGAGCCTATTATACAGAGTGAAGTAAGTCAGAAACAGAAAAACAAATATCATATAATAATATCACATATATGGAATCTAGAAAAACGGTATAGACAAACTATTCACAAAGCAGAAATAGAGAGACAGATGTAGAAAACAAACTTATGGATATCAAAGTGGTAAGGAGGGGAGGTGAAATATATTGGGAAATTGGGATTAACATATATACACTACTATGTGTAAAATGTTGAGTTTCAAGCCAGCTTTTCACTCTCCTCTTTCACCCTCATCAAGAGGTTCTTTAGTTCCTCTTCACTTTCTGCCATTAGAGTGGTATCATCTGCATTTCTGAGGTTGTTGGTATTTTCCTGGCAATCTCGATTCCAGCCTGTGATTCATCCAGCCTGGCATTTTGCATAATGTACTCTGTGCTGTGCTTAGTCACTCAGTTGTGTCTGACTCTTTGTGACCCCATTGACTGTAGCCTGCCAGGCTCCTCTGTCCATGGGGATTCTCGAGGCAAGAACACTGGAGTAGTTTGCCATGCCTTCCTCCAGGGGATCTTCAACCCTGAGATCGAACCTAGGTTTCCTACACTGCAGGCATATTCTTTACCGTCTGAGCCACCGGGGAAGCCCAAGAATACTGGAGTGGGTAGCCTATCTCTTCTCCAGGGTATCTTCCAGACCCAGGAATTGAACCAGGGTCTCCTGCATTGCAGGTGGATTCTTTACCAGCTGAGCTACTAGGGAAGCCCACAAAGTATTCTGCATAGAAGTTAATTAGCTGAGTGACAATAAACAGCCTTGACTTACTCCTTGGCCAATTTTGAACCTGTCAGTTGTTCCATGTCCGATTCTAACTGTTGCTTCTTTACCCACATACAGGTTTCTCAGGAGACAGGTAAGGTGGTCTGATATTCCCATCTCTTTAAGAATTTCCCACAGTTTGTTGTGATCCACACAGTCATAGACTTCAGCCTAGTCAATGAAGTGGATGTTTTCATGGAGTTCCCTTGCTTTCACTATGATCCAATGAATGCTGGCCATTTGATGTCTGGTTCTTCTACCTTATCTAAACCCAGCTTGTACATCTGGAAGTTCTCAGTTTATGTACTTCTGAAGCCTAGCTTGAAGGATTTTCAGCATAGCCTTGCTATCATGTGAAGTGGGTGAAATTGTGCAGTAATTTGACCATTCTTTGGCATTGCCTTTCTTTGGGCTGGGACGAAAACTGATCTTTTCCAGTCCTGTGGCCACTGCTGAGTTTTCTAAATTTCCTGACAGATGAGTGCAGCAGTTGCATAGCATCATCTTTTAGGATTTGAAACAGCTCAGCTGGAATTTCATCACTTCCACTAGCTTTGTTAGTAATAATGCTTCCTAAGACTCACTTGGCTTCACATTCCAGGATATCTGGCTCTAGATGAGTGACCACACCATTGTGGTTATCAGGGTCGTTAAGATCTTTTTTGATATAGTTCTTCCATATATTTTTGCCACCTCTTCTTAATCTCTTCTGCTTCTGTTAGGTCCTTACTATTTCTGTTCTTTATCATGCCCATCCTTGCATGAAATGTTCGCTTTATATTTTCCCTCTGATTTTCTAGAAGAGATCTCTAATCTTTCTCATCCTTTTGTTTTCCTCTATTTCTTTGCATTGTTCATTGAAGAAGACCTTCTTATCTCTCCTTGCTGTTCTCTAGAACTCTGCATTCAGTTGGGTATACCTTTCCCTTTTTCCTTTGCCTTTCACTTCTCTTCTTTCCTCAGCTATTTGTAAAGCCTCCTCAGACAACCACTTTGCCTTCTTGCATTTCTTTTTCTTTAGGATGGTTTTGGTCACTGCCTCCTGTACAATGTTACTAACTTCTGTCCATAGTTCTTCAGGCACTCTGTCTACCAGATCGAATCCCTTGAATCTATTTGTTACATTCACTGTATAATCATAAAGGATTTGATTTAGGTCATACCTGAATTGTCTAGTGATTTTTCCTACTTTCTTCAATTTAAGCCTGAATTTTGCAATAAGGAGCTGATGATCTGAGACATAGTCACCTCCAGGTCTTGTTTTTGCTGACTGTATAGAGCTTCTCCATCTTTGGCTGCAAAGAACATAATCAGTATAACTTTGGTATTGACTATCTGGTGATGTTCATGTGTAGTCATCTCTTGTGTTGTTGGAAGAGGGTGTTTGCTATGACCAGCACGTTCTTATGATAAAACTTTGTTAGCCTTTGTCCTGCTTCATTTTTTTACTCCAAGGTCAAACTTGCCTATTATTCTGGGTATCTCTTAACTTCCTACTTTTGCATTCCAATTCCCTATGATGAAAAAGACATCTTTTTTTTTTTTTTTATTGTAAGTTCTCGAAGGTGTTGTAGGTCTTCACAGAACTGGTCAGCTTCAGCGTCTTAGGCATCAGTAGTTGGGGCATAGACTTGGATTACTGTGAAGTTGAATGGTTTGCCTTGGAAAGGAACTGAGATCATTTTGTTGTTTTTGAGGTTGCACCCAATACTGCATTTTGAACTCTTGTTGACTACGAGGGCTACTCCATTTCTTCTAAGGGATTCTTGCCCATAGTAGTAGATATAATAGTCATCTGAATTAAACTTGCCCGTTTCCATTCATTTCAGTTCACTGATTCCTAAAATGTCAATATTCAATCTTGCCATCTTCTGCTTGACCACGTCCAAGTTACCCTGATTCATGGACCTAAACTTCCAAGTTCCTATGCAATATAGTTCTTTATAGCATCGGATTACTTTCACCCCAAGACACATCCACAACTGAGTGTTTCTGCTTTGACCCAGCCCCTTCATTCTTTCTGGAGCTATTAGTAATTTCCCCTTGCTCTTCCCCAGTAGCATATTGGACATCTTCTGACCTGGGGGATTCATCTTCCAATATAATTTCTTTTTACATTTTCATACTGTTCACGAGGTTCTTGTGGCAAGCATACTAGAGTGAGTTGCCATTTCCTCCTCCAGTGGACCACTGGAGCTTATGTCAGAGCTCTTTACTATGATCCGTCCATCTTTTGTGGCCCTACCTCGTATGGCTCATAGTTTCATTGAGTCATGCAAGCCCCTTTGCTATGACAAGGCTGTGAACCATGAAGGGGCAGAAAGTGAAGAGAAATGAAAAAAGCCTCTTGATGAGGGTGAAAGAGGAGAGTGATCTTAGAAAAACTAAGATCATGGCATCTAGTCCCATCACTTCATGGCAAATAGAAGGGGAAAAAATGGAAGCAGTGGCAGATTTGATTTTCTTGGGCTACAAAATCACTGTGGATGGTGACTGCAGCCATGAAATTAAAAGATGCTTGGTCTTTGTAAGGGAAGCTATGACAAACCTAGACAGCATATTAAAAAGCAGAGACATCACTGTGATGACAAAGGTCTGTATAGTCAAAGGTATGGTTTTTCCAGTAGTCATGTGGATGTGAGAGTTGAACCATAAAGAAGGCTGATTGCCAAAGAATTCATGCTTTTGAACTGTGGTGCTCTTGAGAGTCCTTTGGACTGCAAGAAGATCAAACCAATCAATCCTAAAGGAAATCAACCTTGCATATTAATTGAAAGGACTGTTGCTGAAGCTGAAGCTCCAGTACTTTGTTCTAACTGATGTGAAGATGTGACCCATTAGAAAAGATCCTGTTGCTGGGAAAGATTGAAGACAAAAGGAGAAGTTGGCAGCAGAGGATGAGATGGTTAGATAGAATTACTGACTCAGTGGAAGTGAATTTGGACAAAATCTGGAGGATAGAGTAGGACAGTCTGGCATGCTGCAATCCATGGGGTCACAAAGAATCAGACATGACTTAGTGACTGAACAACAACAAGAGCAAATGTACACAATAGGGAATCAATGAGGACCTGCAGTCCAGCACAGGGAACTGTACTCAGCACTCTGTGGTGACCTAAATGGGAAAGAAACCGAAAAAAGAGGGCATGTATACATACACCTAATTGATTCACTTTGTTATACAGCAAAAATTAAGACAACATTGTAAAGTACTTATACGCCAATAAAAATTTAAAAATGCCATACTACCCAAAGAAATGGAGTAGGGAATGGCAACCCACTCCAGTATTCTTCCCTGGAGAATCCCATGGATGGGGGAGCCTCATGGGCTACAGTCCATGGAATCACAAAGAGTCACGACTGAATGACTTAGCATGCACACATGCACTAAAAGCAATCTACAGTTTCAATGTGATCCCTATCAAATTACCCATGATATTTTCCACAAAACTAGAAAAAATAATCCTAAAATTCATATGGACCTATGAAAGACCAAGAATTGCCAAACCAAACCTGAAGAAAAAGACTAAAGCAGGAGGTGTAATCATCTCAGACTTCAGACAATACTATAAAGCTACAGTAATCAAAATAGCATAGTATTGGCACAAAAACAGACATGTGGATCAATGGAACAGAATGGGGAGCCTAGAAATAAACCCACACACCTATGGTCAAGTAGTCTTTGACAAAGGAGTTAAGAATATACAGTGGGAAAAGAAAAACACCGTCTCCTCAGCAAGTCATGTTGGGAAAGTTGGACAGACATGTAAATCAATGAAGTTAGAACACACTCTCACACCATACGCAAAAATAAAATAAATTCAAAATGGCATAAAGACTTAAACATAAGACATGACAACATAAAACTCCTAGAAGAGAGTATACGAAAAATATTCTCTGACATAAATCATACCAATATTTTCTTAGATCAACCTCCCAAAAGAATAGAAATAGCAAAAATAAACAAGTGGGTTTGAACCAAACTTACAAGTTTTTTCACAGCAAAGTAAATCATAAATAAAATGAAAAGACAACCTGCAGAATGGGAGAAAATATTAGTAAATGACGTGACCAACAAGGGCTTGATTTTTAAAATATACAAACAGCTCATGGAACTTAACATCATCAACAACAACAAAACCAATTGAAAAATGGGCAGCAGACCTAAAGAGACATTTCTTCAAAGAAGAAATACAGATGGCCAATAGGCACATGAAAAGATGCTCAACATTGGTAGTTACTAGAGAAATGAAGATCAAAACTACAAGATACTGCCTTGCACTGGTCAGAATGGTCATCATTAAACAGTTTACAAATAACAAATGCTGGAGATTGTGTGGCGTGAAGGGAGCCCTCTTACACTCTAGTGGGAATGTATGTTGGTGCAACCACTGTGGAAAACAGCATAGAAGTTCCTTAGAAAAGTAAAAATAGAATTACCATGTGATCCAGCAATTCCACTCCTGTGCATATATCCAGATAAAACTATAATTCAAATATAGAATTCAACAGTGTTGCTATGAACATAAGAACATGCGTTTCTATGGTCGTAGCAGCACTATTCACAACAGCCAAGACATGGAAACAACCTAAATGTCCATTGATAGATGAATGGATAAAGAAGCTGTGGTATGTATATACAGTGGAATACTACTCAGCCATGAAAAAGAATGAAATAATGCCATTTGAAGCAGCATAGATGCAACTAGAGATTATCATACTAAGTGACAAGTCAGAAAGAGAGCAACAAATACCATATGATATTACTTCTTTGTGGAACCTAAAATATTCTACAAATAAACCTATCTATGAAAGAGAAACAGACTCACAGACATAGATAATAGACTTATGGTTGCCAAGGGGGAGGGATGCTCCTGTGGGGGAAAGATAACTTGCGAGTTTGGGATTAGCAGATATAAACTGGTATATATAAAATGGATAAGTAACAAGGTCCTACTGTATAGCAAAGGGAATTACATTTAATATCCTGTGATAAACTATAGTGGAAAAGAATATGGAAAAGAATGTTTATATATGTATAACCGAGTCACTTTGCTGTCTAGCATTAATTAACACATCATTGCAATTCAACTATCCTTCTATAAAAAATAAATTAAAATAACTATGTCTGCCTTTTGATTTAATCCCCCACCCAAAGGACAGCTGTCTTGTCCTTTAAGTGCTTGTTCCTACACTGATTGAAAAATTCTGTGCCAAGGTCCTTTTCTTTTTAGCCCTTCTACCGACAGAAGCTAGCTGCAAACACTTCTGCAGAAACTGGAGACTTTGCTCTCTAAGGGATCATTCCTTCTTTCTCTCTCTCTCTTCCATCTTGAGCCTTGCGTACAGGGGTGGGAATGTAAGGAAGGTGCCTCTGTCTCCACTTGCTTTCTGTTAAAACCAGGGCCCTACAGTGACTTTGTTATATGGGTGGGTCGGTCCCCTAGTGTGCCCCTTGAGCCTGTCCCTTTCATTCTTGATGTGACTCTTCCCATGATATAAGCCTCCAAGCAGGGTGGTGAGCTCTCCCAGGATTCTGGTTCTGTTCTGACCATAGCTTGGGTTGTCCCTTGAGCACCGCAGACTCAAGTGCCCTGGGTTAGGGGGTGATAGGATGACAAGTTGCCGTGGCAGTAGGGGAAGCTGGGTACTCATTTGCAGGTTCTGGCTCCAAGGGGTGCTGTTCTTATCTCTATGGCCTCTCCTCAGCCCTCTGTACCCTGCACCCAGAACTCACAACTCCCAACCCCACAGCTCAGCCTGGTTCCCCTACTCCAACTCTTCCATGGCCGGCACCGTCTTCTCCTGGGCTCACAGTTCTAGGCCTTCAGACTTCATCCCTCATCCCTCCTGTTTACGCAGCTTCCTACCAGATCATCTGGCTCAAAGGAAAAGCAAGTCTGTAGTTTTTAGCTCTGTTTCTATGCCCTCCACAGCCCTCACCTCTCATTCTTCTTTCCTACAGGTCCTCAGTTTGGTATATACACCCAAGCCGCTGCTTTGCAGCCTCAGCCTGTCAACAGCAAAGGCGAGTCGCGCCGTGTCCAAGGAGGCCACCAGGGACCTGGTCACCCTTTTCTACAAATGCATGGAAAAGAAGCCCAAATGAGTCAGAGAGGAAAAGTCTGAAGAAAGACCGTTTTCTTGACTATCTAGTTATCTTTATGAGTAGGGTATGGTTGGATCTGGGGGGTTCTGTCTCTCAGAGACCCCCAGAGAGGGAGGTGGGCTAGAGGCACTGGTGGACCCTCAGAGAATCTGGGTTCACCGAACAACCCTCAGGTTGAGCACCTGCCTGGCTGCTCCTGCTCCCCACTTGCCATCCCAGCACCTCTGTGGGAATGGTGTTCCTTTTGTCTTGTTTAAGGGATCTTTGCCTACCTACCCCAAGGTCTTGATATTTCCCTATGTTACAAGAGTTTTATTCCTTTACTTTTCGCCTTTAGACCTACAGTCCACTTGGAATTTTTGTTGACTTGTGAGGTCAAGTTTCTTTTCTTTTTTTTTTTCACATGAGTATCCAACTGATCCAGTCCAATGTGTTGAAATGCTTTCCTTTTCCTGTGGCTCAGCTGTGCTTCCTTTATCATAGAACAAGTATATTGTATTACATACGTCTTTTTCTCGGTTCTCCATTTAGTTCTGTTGACCTGAAACAAATAGACTACCAGATATTTCTCCAGCAAAGCTGTATTTCTTTGGGATCAGCAGCAAATTGCAGGTCAGTTTGCAACCATAGTGAGTCATGGGCAAGTTCCTGACATCAAGTTGAAGAAGGATGATTTTACAGGGAAGAAAAAGAAGTTGGGAAACTGTAACAAAATAAAAGAGAATCGGCCTTTTCCATAGTTAAATCCTCGACAGGAAAGAAATCTTTCTTAATGTTAGGCTCTGCCGTTGTCACAGTCTGAGGGCTCCCTCTGCTGGTGTCCCAACTCTACTTAATTGAGGTTTCTGTTTATCAGCTTTTTTACTATTCTGTCGGTCTATTTGACTATCCTTGAATCAGATTCACAGTGTCTTAGTAATGGCAGCTATTATAATAAACCTTAACTAACATCTAGTGTTATAAATCCTCCAACTCTCCTTTTCCTAATTGCTCTGGCTATTCTTGGGGCTTCCTTGGTGGCTCAGACAATAAAGAATCTGCCTGCAATGCAGGAGACCCGGGTTTGATCCCTGGGTTGGGAAGATCCCCTGGAGAAAGGAATGGCAACCCACTCCAGTATTCTTGCCTGGAGAATCAACATGAACAGAAAAGCCTGGCAGGCTACAATCCATGGGTTTGCATAGAGTTGGACCAAATTGAGCAACTAACACTTTGGCTATTCTAAGCTTTTTTCAATTCCATCAGTTCAGTTCAGTTGCTCATTCGTGTCTGACTCTTCACAATCCCATGGACTGCAGCACGCCAGGCCTCCCTGTCCATCACCAACTCCCAGAGTTTACTCAAACTCACATACATTGAGAGGGTGATGCCATTCAACCATCTCATCCTCTGTTATCCCATTCTCCTCTCTCCTTCAATCTTTCCCAACATCAGGGTCTTTTCAAATGAGTCAGCTCTTTGCATCAGGTGGCCAAAGTATTGGAGTTTCAGCTTCAACATCAGTCCTTCCAGTGAACATTCAGGACTGATCTCCTTTAAGATGGACTGGTTGGATCTCCTTGCAGTTCAAGGGACTCTCAAGAGTCTTTTCCAATACCACAGTTGAAAAGCATCAATTCTTCGGCATTCAGCTTTCTTTATAGTCCAACTCTCACATCCATACATGACTACTGGAAAAACCATAGCCTCGACTAGATGAAACTTTGTTGGCAAAGTAATGTCCCTACTTTTTAATATGCTGTCTAGGTTGGTCATAACTTTTCTTCCAAGGGATAAGCATCTTTTTATTTCCTGGCTGCAGTCACCATCCACAGTGATTTTGGAGCCCAGAAAAATAAAGTCTGCACTGTTTTCACTGTTTCTCCATCTATTTGCCATGAAGTTATGGGACTGGATACCATGACCTTCGTTTTTTGAATGTTGAGTTTTAAACCAGCTTTTTCACTTTCCTCTTTCACCTTCATCAAGAGGATATTTAATTCCTCTTCACTTTCTGCCATAAGGGTGGTGTCATCTGCATATCTGAGGTTATTGATATTTCTCCCGGAAATCTTGATTCCAGCTTGTGCTTCATCCAGCTCAGCGTTTCTCATGATGTACTCTGCATAGAAGTTAAATAAGCAGGGTGACAATATACAGCCTTGACATACTCCTTTTCCTATTTGGAACCAGTCTGTTGTTCCATGTCCAGTTCTAACTGTTGCTTCCTGACCTGCATACAGGTTTCTCAAGAGGCAGGTAAGGTGGTCTGGTATGCCCATCGCTTGAAGAATCTTCCACAATTTATTGTGATCCACACAGTCAAAGGCTTTGGCATAGTCAATAAAGCAGAAATAGATGTTTTTTTGGAGCTCTCTTGCTCCAAACATCCAGCAGATGTTGGCAATTTGATCTCTGGTTCCTCTGGCTTTTCTAAAACCAGCTTGAACATCTGGAAGTTCATGGTTCATGTATTGCTGAAGCCTGACTTGGAGAATTTTGAGCATTACTTTGCTAGCATGTGAGATGAGTGCAATTATGTGGTATTTTGAGCATTCTTTGGCATTGCCTTTCTCTGGGATTGGAATGAAAACTGACCTTTTTCAGTCCTGTGGCCACTGCTGAGTTTTCCAAATTTGCTGACATATTGATGCAGCACTTTCACAGCATCATCTTTTAGGATTTGAAATAGCTCAACTGGAATTCCACTAGCTTTGTTTATAGTGATGATTCCTAAAGGCCCACTTGACTGGCTCAGGTGGCCCAGGATGTCTGGCTCTAAGGCCCAAGATGTCTGGCTCTAGATGAGTGATCACACCATTGTGAAGATCTTTTTTATACAGTTCTGTGTATTCTTGCCACCTCTTCTTAATATCTTCTGCTTCTGTTAGGTCCATACCATCATTATTAAGCCCATCTTTGTATGAAATGTTCCCTTGGTATCTCTAATTTTCTTGAAGAGATCTCTAGTATTTCTCATTCTATTGTTTTCCTCTATTCCTTTGCACTGATCAGTGAGGAAGGCTTTCTTATCTTCCTTGCTACTCTTTGGAACTCTGCATTCAAATGGGTATATCTTTCCTCTTCTCCTTACTTTTCACTTCTCTTCTTTTCTCGGCTATTTGTAAGGCCTCTTCAGACAGCCATTTTGCTTTTTTGCATTTCTTTTTCTTGGGGATGGTCTTGATCCCTGTCTCCTGTACAATGTCACGAACTTCCGTCCATAGTTCATTGGACACTCTATCAGATCTAATCCCTTAAATCTATTTGTCACTTCTACTGTATAATCATTAGGAATTTGATTTAGGTCATACCTGAATGGTCTAGTGCTTTTTCCTACTTTCTTCAATTTCAGTCTGAATTTGGCCATATGGAGTTCATGATCTGAGCCACAGTCAGCTCCCAGTCTTGATTTTGTTGAGTGCATAGAGCTTCTCCATCTTTGGCTACAAAGAATATAATCAATTTGATTTCATTGTTGACCATCTGATGATGCCATGCGTAGAGTCTTCTCTTGTGTTGTTGGAAGTGGATGTTTGTTATGACCAGTGCATTCTCTTGGCAGAACTCTGTTAGCCTTTGCCCTGCTTCATTCCGTACTCCAAGGCCAAATTTGCCTGTTACTACAGGTATCTCTTGACTTCCTACTTTTGCATTCCAGTACCCTATAATGAAAAGGACATCATTTTTGGGTGTTAGTTCTAGAAGGTCTTGTAGGTCTTCATAGTACTTTTCAACTTCAGCTTCTTTGGCATTACTGGTCGGGGCATAGACTTGGATTACCATGATATTGAATGGTTTGCCTTGGAAATGAACAGCGATCATTCTGTTGTTTTTGAGACTTCATCCAAGTATTGCACTTTGGACTCTTTTGTTGACCATGATGGCTACTCCATTTCTTCTAAGGGATTCTTGCCCACAGGAGTAGATATAATGGTCCCATGCATTTTTTTTTTTTAAAGTAACTTGCCAATGTCTATAAAAATTCTGACTAGAATTTTGATAGGATTGCCCTGAGTCTATAGATCACTTTTGGGGGAACTGAGCGCTTTAACATAGCATAGTCTTCTAGTTCATGAACACAGCATATCTTTCTGTGGTTTCCCATGCTATTTAGCATAAACTCCAAATTTTCAAAGTACCCCCTTCTTCTGACCTTTTCTCATCTCTTGCTTTCTGGTTAAAAGCAGTGCCTATCTCTCATCTCTCTCTCTGCTTTTCTTTTACATCATTCCAGCTCTTCTTTCTGTCCCTTGAACACATCAGACTGGCTCCCATCTGAGTTGCTTTTGTATTAGATTTACACTCTAATGGCAGGACTCTTCCCCTGGCTGGATCTCTTGTTATTTAGAAGCAAGGTAATATAGTGGTTAATGTACAACATGGTAATAATAGTTAACAATACTGTACTGTATACTTGTAGTCTACTACAAGTATACTACAAGAGGATAAATCTTAAGTCTTAACACATATACACAATAGTAACTATGTAAGGTGATGGATGTATGAACTAGCTAGATTCTGGTGATCATTTTGCAAAGTATATGTGTATCAAACTATCAAGTTGTATACTTTAAATATATACAACTTTTATATGTCAATGATATGTCAATGATATCTCAATAAAGCTTTTTTTTTTAAAGTATAGGCTCCATGGAGCTGTACGTGGAGCTGTGTTTGAATCATGCTTCTGCATTTACTAGCCGAGTCACATTGAGCACATTCCTTTACGCTGTTTTTCCTTAAGTTCCTGATCAGCAACTGTTATAAAGATGAGACACATGGAAAGTCCATGGGGACAGTACTCAGCACAGAGGAGGCATTTTAAAAGTTATTTTATACTTTTAGTTACTTTGCCAGTTTCTGGAAACCTCTTAATCCTACTCCCCATACTCTGATACTATTCTTATTTTCTATATAGTAAAGAAACTAAGTTGCCTATCACCATCACAGTTCTGTTCTCTTTCATCTTAAACATTCCCCCTGATTCCAAACCATCTAGTAATCTCCCTTCAGGCACAGCCCATCCCATGTTTCAGGTACCAGTGAAGTCATTGACTATGATATCAGTTTGCTGTAATTAGAAACATAAAATTGGCCTGTAAAATAGAAAGTTTGGCTTTCCTGGTGGCTCAGACAGTAAAGAATCTGCCTGTAATGCAGGAGACCCTGGTTTGATCCCTCGGTTGGGAAGAGCCCCTGAAGAAGGGAATGGCTACCCAGTCCAGTATTCTTGCCTGGTGAATCCCAAGGACAGAGGATACTGGTGGGCTACAGTTGATGGGGTTGCAAAGAGTTGGACACGACTGAGTGATTAACATTCATTTATAATAAGAACTGGCACAAATCCCAAATGGAGCCTCATGTTTAACCAGTGTAATCAGACTCATCATCTTGGGTACTAAAGTGGCCATATTTATTTAGTTCTAAAAGTAATTGTTTGAATTCCTCTCCCCACCCAACCAGAAATCTAACATTATTATCTTGAGGTCTTTACCTATCCTTGAATTGTCTAAAACCTCGAGTCCTTCAAGGCCAATGGGGGTGAATCTTCTTTTTCAACCCAAGTCCTTTGATGCAGTGACTGCTGGCTGCCACGAGGTGTCGCTTTCAATGACTGGGCTCCACAATCGGAAAGATGTTGAAAGCTGGGATGTTTGTGAAAGCTGGGATTGTGTCCTGGTGGTGATAGGCATACATGTTTGGCACCAAGTTTGTGGTTCTTTTCTAAGTACACTACCTTGAAGATTTGTGTAGGGGTCTGTTTCTACCTTCAGACTGTGAGCTTCTAGAAGGCAGAATGTTAAACAATTTATTACTGAGGAATATTTGACAAAAATGATATATATTTAAGGTGTGCAAGTTGATGATTTGATATACATAATGCATTGTGAAAGAACCACCATAATCAAGCTAATTAACATATTAATAATATATATTATATATATTTGCTTCGTCAGTGGCTTAGCAGTAAAGAATTTGCCTGCAATGCAGGAGACGCAAGAGATGTAGGTTCGTTCTCTGGGTAGGGAAGATCCATACATGTCCATATTCATATCCATACATGACCACTGGAAAAACCATAGCCTTGACTAGATAGACCTTTGTTGACAAAGTAATGTCTCTGCTTTTCAATATGCTGTCTAAGTTGGTCATAACTTTCCTTCCAAGGAGTAAGGGTCTTTTCATTTCACGGCTGCAATCACCATCTGCAGTGATCTTGGAGGCCAGAAAAGTAAAGTCAGCCACTGTTTCCACTGTTTTCCCATCTATTTGCCATGAAGTGATGGGACCGGATGCCATGATCTTAGTTTTCTGAATGTTGAGCTTTAAGCCAACTTTTTCACTCTCCTCTTTCACCTTCATCGAGAGGCTCTTTAGTTCTTCTTCACTTTCTGCCATAAGGGTGGTGTCATCTGCATATCTGAGGTTATTGATATTTCTCCCGGAAATCTTGATTCCAGCTTGTGCTTCATCCAGCTCAGCGTTTCTCATGATGTACTCGGCATAGAAGTTAAATAAGCAGGGTGACAATATACAGCCTTGACATACTCCTTTTCCTATTTGGAATCAGTCTGCTGTTCTATGTCCATTTCTAACTATTGCTTCCTGACCTGCATACGGTTTCTCAAGAGGCAGGTCAGGTGGTCTGGCATGCCCATCTCTTGAAGAATTTTCCACACTTTATTGTGATCCACACAGTCAAAGGCTTTGGCATAGTCAATAAAGCAGAAATAGATGTTTTTCTGGAACTCTCGTTTTTTTGATGACCCAGCAGATGTTGGCAATTTGATCTCTGGTTCCTCTGGCTTTTCTAAAACCAGCTTGAACATCTGGAAGTTCACGGTTCATGTATTGCTGAAGCCTGACTTGGAGAATTTTGAGCATTACTTTGCTAGCATGTGAGATGAGTGCAATTGTGCGGTAGTTTGAACAATCTTTGGCACTGCCTTTCTTTGGGATTGGAATGAAAACTGACCTTTTCCAGTCCTGTGGCCACTGCTGAGTTTTCCAAATTTGCTGGCATATTGAGTGCAGCACTTCCACAGCGTCATCTTTTAGGATTTGAAATAGCTCAATGGGAATTCCATCACCTCCACTAGCTTTGTTTGTAGTGATGCTTCCTAAAGCCCACTTGACTTCACATTCCAGCCCTTTTAGATTACACATATAGTGCGGTCATGTAGTCCTTCTGTGTCTGGTTTGTTTCATTTAGCATAACCTTCTCTAGGCTCATTCATGTTGCTGAAAATGGCAGGATCTTTCTTTTTTAATGGCCAGACAATGTTCCATTGTATACACATATCATGTTTTCTTTATCCGTTCATCTGTCTGTGAACCTTTTTTTTAAGTTATCTGTTTATTTATCTTTGGTTGTGCTGGGCTGCTGATGCGGGCTTTCTCTGGCTGTGGTGAACAAGGGCTGCTCTCACTCGTGGTGCACTGGCCTCTCTGCGGGGGCTTCTCTTGTTGCGGAGCGCAGGCATCGGGCGCGTGGGCTTCAGAAGTTGTGGTGAGAGGGTGGGCTCTACCTCACACAGGCTTCAGTTCGTGAGGCAGGGGCTTAGTTGCTGATTGGCATGTGGAATCTTCCCAGACCAGGGGTCGAACCCATGTCCCCAACATTGGCAGGTGGGTTCTTATCCACTGTACCACCAGGAATCCATGTCTATGGACATTTAGGTTCTAGCATATTTTGGCTATATGAATAATGCTGAAGTAAACACAGGAATGCAGATATCTCTTTGAGATCCTGGTTTCATTTCCTTTGACTATATATCCAGAAGTAGGATTGCTGGATCATAGGTAACCTTATTTTTGAGTTTTGAGGAAACCTCCATTATTTTCCATGAAGTCTGTACCAATATACATTCCCAAAAACAGTATATAAGGATTTGCTTTTCTCCACATCTTCACCAGCGTTTATTACCTTTTGTCTTTCTGATAGTAACCACTCTGACAGGTATGAGGTTTTATGTCATTGTGGTTTTGAGTTGCATTTCCCATTCAACTATTGAAGTTGAACGCTTCTTCATATACCTTCTGGCTATTTTTGTATGTATTCTTTTGAGAAATATCTATTCAGATTCTTTGCCTGTGGGACATTAGTTTTTTGGCTGGTGAGTTGTATGAGTTTCTCACTTATTTTCAATATTAACCCTTTATCAAATAAATGGCTTGCAAATATTTTCTCCTATTCTGGTTGCCTTTTCACTCTGTTGGTTGTTTCCTTTGCTGTGCAGAGCTTTTTAATTTAGTGCAATCCCATTTGTCTATTTTAGCTTTTGTTGCCTGTGATTTTGGGGCTCACATTAAAAAATTATTACCCAGACCAATATCAAGAAGCTCTTCCCTTATGTTTTTTTTCTAGCAGTTTTGCAGTTTCAGGACTTACATTTAAGTCTTTAATCCTTCTTTTAGTTGATTTTTGTATATGGTGAGGTCATGGTTCCTTTTTCTGCATGTTGATATTCAATTTTCCCAACACCATTTATTGAAGAGACTGATTTTTCCTCATTTTGTGTTCTTGGCACTCTTGTTGAAGATCAGTTGACTTTAAGGTGTGGATTTATTTCTGGACTCTGTATTCTGTTCCATTCATCTATATGTCTGTTCTTATGCCAACATCATACTGTTTTGATTACTGTAGTGTTGTAACAAATTCTGAAATCATCAAATGTCTTTAGCTTTGTTCTTATTGCTCAAGATTGCTTTGGTTATTCAGGGTCTTTTACAGTTCCACACAAATTTTAGGATTGTTTTTCTATTTCTATAAAGAATGTCCCTAGGATTTTGATAGGGATTGCATTGAATCTATAGATCAGTCTGGTTAGAATGGACTTTTTAACAATATTAATTCTTCCAATCCATGAGCAAAGGATGTCTTTCCTTTTGTCTGTGTTTTTAAAAATTTCCTTAATAAATATGTTTATAAGTTTGCAGAGTGCAAGTTTTTCACCTCTTGTTGTTTCCTAAGTATTTTATTCTTTTCGTTGCTGTTGTGAATGAGATTATTTCCTTCATTTCCCTTTTGGATAGTTTATTATTTGTGTATAGAAATACAGTGGATTTCATATGTTTATTTCATATCCTGTAACTTTACTGAATTAGTTTATTATTTATAACAGGATTTTTGTAGTTATTTAGTCTTTAATGTTTTCTATGTATATCATCTTGCTATCTGCAAACAGATACTTTTATTTCTTCTTTTCCTATTTGGATGCCTTTTATTGCCTCTTCTTATCTAATTTCTCTAACTAGGACTTCCATTATTATGTTGATAAGAAGTGACAAGAGTAAGCATCCTTGCCTTATGCCAGATCTTAGAAGGAAAGTTTTCAGTTTTTCCCCCGTTAACTATAAATTTACTTGTGGGCTTCTCATATATGCCATTTATTATATTGCGATATGATGCTTCTATACCTACATTGTTGAGAGTTTTAATTGTAAATAAAAGTTAAACTTTGTCAAATGCCTTTTCTGCATTTATTGAAATAATATTGTTTTTTTCCCCTTTCATTTTATTAATGTATTATACGGCCTTGATTGATGTTGAACCATCCTTGCATCCCTGGGATAAACCCCATTTAGTTATGGCACATGATCCTCTTAATGTATTTTTAAATTCAGTTAGCTAGTATTTACTCAGGATTTTTGCATCTACATTCATCAGGGGTATTGGCCTGTAGTTTTATTTTCTTGTAGCATCTTTACCTGATTTTGGTATTGGGGTGATGCTGGACTCAAGAACTGAGTTTGGAAGTGTTCCCCCTTCTTCTATTTTTGAAAGAGTTTAAGAAGAACTGGTGGTATTCTTTTCTGAATGTTTGGTAGAATTCACCCATGAAATCATTAGATCTTAGGCTTTTCTTTTTTTTTCTTTTCCCAGACAAACAAAACTAAGGGACTTTGTTGTCAGTGGAACTGCCTCACAAGAAACACTTAAGAAAGTTCTTCAAATTGAAATGAGAACTCACTAAACAGCAATGTGGAAACAGAGGACAGCATAAATCTCACAGGTAAAGGGAAATATCTAGATACATGCAGTCTGATGCAACACTGTCAAGGAGTCTGCTGAATTTTACATTAGGATGGGGAAGGCTGCTGGGCTGGGCCTTTTCTCTCGCAGAAGGAAGGCAGGCCGAGGGGAGCCCCCGGGGTCTAGTGCATGGGAGCGCTCACTGCAGCAGTGATGCCTATGGTCAGGTGTGTGTATGTGTGGGCGGGCTGTAGAGCTGGTGTTTAGGGATTTGCTTGTCCTGGTGAGATGTGGGTGGTGGCTCTGGTGGTGGGCTTTGGGTGGATACAGAGTGTTGGCTCTGGCAGGAGAAGGGAATGTCAGTTCAATTCTGTTTCCCTTCTCCCCAGAACCTAGCACACATGCCAAAATTCTGAAGAAATATCAACATTAAGGAGGAGTTGATTAAAGTGCACAGACTTAGAGTATTTTAAATGTCTGCCCACAATAGATTAATAAAATTAATTTTGATACATGAAACAAATGATCACTCCACAGTTATTAAAAACTGGGTTTGCATGGATTAATAGTGTGAGAAGATGTCCACAGCATAATAATAAGAGACAAAATAGTTAGAACAGAGCTGTGGAAGGAGGTCATCATTGTGTAGTGCGATGGGGTAGAGAGTCACTTTTTCCTAGGTTGAACAAAGGCAGGGTGAAGAGGGATACAAATGACCTTCTACCCACTTCATGCCATGGGCCAAAAATGGCTTTCCTTTTGAGTAACAAATTGTTATGTGGAGATTGTCCAAGGATGTATCTCCACATGAAATTTGACAAGTAGTTGTTTTCAAGGTTTTCACTTCTATTTTGTCCCTTGGCTACAGACACTGGAGCTGTGAGCATTTTCTTATTTATCGCTTTTAAATGTCTCTCTGATTACTTTTGTAAAATAAATTCCCAGGAGAATGATGGCTGGATCAAACATGTCTCTGTGACTTCAGCTTGGCATTGCCAAATTGTTTTACTGTTTAGAAATTTGAGCCCTGCTTTTATTTTCAAAATATAAAAGTGTATTGATGAACCACCTGTTTGCTGAGGAAATCATTAAGTTGGGCAGATGAAGGGTCACCCTGTAAACTGGAAAACATTTCGCTTTAACGATATGCCTATTTTTCTCTCAAATCTTCAGGCATGCCAAGACACAATCTCTGGTTAATTAACTGTCCTTTGGCACTCCCTTCTGGGAGATTTACTCATCAGCCTGTGTGGCTCCTCCCATGGAAGATGCATGGGTGAGACAGAGGTGGAAGGGGGTGGCTGAGAGAAGGCTTGGGGGCAAGGAGGGGGGAGGCAGTTCACCTGTCACTCAAGAACCTGTCAGCCAGACGGCACCTGAATGGAGGCCAAGCTTACACATCTGGACCCCTTTAGAGTAGATCACTTCCTCTTTTTTTTTTTTTTGGAGTGGCATGATGTATTTATTTAAAATAATGAAAGGGAAAAACCTACAACTAATAATACTTTACCCAGCAAAGCTCACACCCAGATCCGACAGAGAAATCAGAAGTTTTATAGACAATCATGAGCTATGAGAATTCAGCACCACTAAACCAGTTTTACAACAAATGCTAAAGAACTTCTCTATAGACAGAAAAGAAAAGGCTACAACTAGAAATAAGAAAATTACAAATGGGAAAGCTCACCCATAAAGGCAAACATACAGTAAAAGTAGGCAATCATCCACACACAAACATCAAAACCAGTGACTGTGAGAAGAGAAGAGAGTACAAATGCAGGATATTGGAAATGCATTTGAGACCAGCAACTTAAAATATAGACTGCTATATTAAAACTTCATGGTAACCATAAACCAAAAAAAAAAAAAAAAAGAAAAGAAAAAGACCTACAAAAACAAATTCAAAATAATTAACAAAATGGCAATAAGAACATACATATTGATAATTGCCTTAAATCTAAATGGATTAAATGCTCCAACCAAAAGACAGACTGGCTGAATGGATACAAAAACAAGATCCCCATAAATGCTGTCTACAAGAGACCCACGTCAGATCTAGGGATACTGAACGAAAGTGAGAGGATAGAAAAATGTATTCCATGCAAATAGAAATTAAGTAATGACCTTGGAATTCTGTATCTATCATGATCATGAAATACTTATCTGATATAGCTAGAGCCATGAGACTAATGCTTAAACATGAATAGCATGAAAACAAATTTACATATAAGATTTTGGGGAAAATTTCACAAGCTTGTGCAGTTTAGAACCATTCTTTCTTACGTAGTCCAAAGCACAAATCCTATCCAGCAACTGTTACTACTTCAATAAATGTAGTTTCATCCACTCATGATCCTGATCTGTATATTACAGACAACATTCAAAATATCCCCCAAAAGAATATTTCATTAACACCAGGCATTCTCAAATCTAAAAGCTTAAGAAACAAATTTTAAAAACCAATGATAGTTAAAGGGCTCTGAACTTGAAATGGTTTTTTTAAACTTTATTGTGTACACTAAAACTTTGGTTTCCTAGACTCAGTAATATTAAATTGCCTGTTGGGTTTAGTGGCTTCTTGCATCAGTTCCTCCAATTGTCCAATCTGTTCATCACAAAAGTCATTAAGTTTTTCTTCTGGTAGGGAGATTCCAAAACATGCTTTTTCAGTTGAATTTTGTCTGTTTTCATTAGCTTGTTGCCATAGCACTGCTGCATATGCCTCCCATTCCTGCAGGAATCGCTCTGCCTCTTTAGAATCAGCGGTCTTGTGCCTCCTAAATTCGTCCTTCACGTACTGGTCGCCAAGGTCTTTGAGGTCTGGGGGCAGAACCCGGTGCGGCAGCAAAATGCGCCGATACAAGGCCGGGACACGCGAGACGTGCAGCGCAGACATAACGCCATGCGAGGACCTCAGGCCGCGCCCAGATCACTTCCTCTTTGCAGTGGGTTACTTCCTTATAAAAAAGGTGTCCTTACTACTTCTGTCACCTCTCACCATCACCCAACCCATTTAAAAATCCTCCATCAGCTACTTTCTTTGCACAGGATGAAGTTGCAGCTCTAGCCTGTCACACAGGGCCCTTCACATTTGGTCTCCATCCTGCCTCTTCAGTCTTCTTTCTTCTAACTGCTCATCAGATACCCTGTCGACTTCATCCCCCAAGCAAGCCACTCTCTCTCATGCATCTGAGCCTTTGCCTGTGGGCAAAGCCTTTTCCTTTGTCTGGAGTGCCTGGTTCTTCATGATCTCCTTGCAACCATATTTTCAAGTGCCAGGGCAAATAGCATCTCCCAAGGAAACCTTCCCCGGCTTTCCAGGCAGGCAAAAGGTGCTCCTTGGGTGCCCAGGCCACCCTGTTTATGACACTAAATTAGGAGCGTTCCCAGTGCTCTCTGACTGTGTGTGACTCTGTCCCCTCCAAGTGTCCCCACCCTGTTACTTGGCCTCATGTCTTACTCTTCATTGCCTAGAGAGGGCCTCCTGCTTGAGAAATATTTGTTGGATGAATGAATGTGCTTCGTGACTCTGGAGTTTGGGGGTTTGCTAATTGAGGGAGGAAATCCCCAAATATGTATTTAAGTTGTGTGTCTGACCCCGAATGAGCCCTGGAGCTGTGATGATGAGCTCTGAGGTGGGGAGATGGATAACATGATCTTCTGTGGTTCTGAGATGCTTTAGATCAGGCTCTGAGGGCAGGTGGGTCCCTGAAACTGACTGAGTTAATCATAGAAAGCAGTGTCCGTGATGTCATCTCAGGAATGCAATTAAGGCTCAGTCGTGCTTCTGAGGAACCTGTTAAGAGTCACAACACTGGCTGCCATAATTGGAGGCACTGAGGATGGGCAGGATGTGGGACTTGGCGGAGGAGCCCCTGTTCTCACAACTGCCTCCTGCCTGAGTGCCGAGGAATCTCTAGGATAAAACACAGATCAAGACTGTGGATCAGCAGCAGCCTCACCCCAGCAGCAACAGGTCAGCGCCTGGTCCGAGAGAGCTGTGGGGGTGGGCTGGGTTGTGTGGGTCCAGGATATCCTGCACAGGTCCAGGATAGCTGAAAGGAGTCACTTACCCATTTTGGAGGATGTGTGCCTTTTAGATGGATGTCCCAATAGCATACTGTGGCCTCAAAAGGGTTAAGGACTTCCAAATCAAAACACGTCTTATAACCCCAAAGACACTGACTGATTCCAGCTCCAAATGGTCAGTTGTGTGATTTGGGGAAATTTACTTAGCCCTTTTAGATTTCGTTTCCTCCTCAGGAAAATGGGGTGGGGGCGTGATGCCTACTTTATAAGGTCATTGTGAGGATTGCATGGGATACTGTGCATAAACTGCTTTGCCCAGGGCCTGGCTGGCTCTGTAAGAGTTGGAACCAGTTGTCCTGAATCTTATCTGCCCAGAATCCAGAGAGGACAGCTGATGCTATAGGACAGCCCTGACTCCTGAAAACAGGGATCTCATCTCTAAAGGAAGTGGGGAGCAGGGGGCTAAGGGCACCTGCTTTCACCCATGTAGAGCACCTGGATGGGGCTGTGGGGTGACTAGGAGAGGCCACGGCACCCCTGCCTGCCCCTGACACTGGGCACTGAACAGCCCCCCACACAGAGACTCTAGGGGCCCTGGGGGCGTGCAGATGGCCCACAGACTCCTTCAGAGAGGGCCAGTCAGGGCAGGAGTGGGAGCAAGGTGGGGATCCTTGGGCCGTCTGTATTCAGCCCCAAAAGGAAAACAGTATTTGAGCAAGTCTGGGGTTCTGGGTGGGATCATTATCTCAATATTTTGTTTGTGTTACAAAATAGTTTATGGTAGTGGGTATCTTGCCTTCTCAAGGTGTTTAAAAATAATTCCATTGGGATATGTCATCTTGCTTCCAAGAGTCTAATTTCTTCTCATTCTTGATTTCGAGGGCTCCTAAGCTGAGGGCATGGTTGGGGGTGGGACACAGGACACAGACCCTGTCTCCTGGAAGCCTGCTGGCTCAGGGAAGGGACACAGCTCTGTCCTGAATTTGTGGCAGTTTCCTGCAGGGCAGGGAGGCTGAGCCAAGTTTGCAAGGGGTCAGGTGGGGAGGGCAGAGAGGGGCCCTTACACAGGCGGGCAGAAGATTCCTGGAGGAAGAACCCACCTTTTGTGGCCTGGCCTCCGCCTGGCCTGCTCTGCTGTGCTCCCTGCCCCCAGATTCTCCAGTGTCCCCAGTTGCTTCCCCCCTCATCTCCCGAGTTGCCCCATCCTGGGCCCAGGCCCAGCCACCATGACGGACACACCAGTGGAGGAATCCCTCTTCCAAATCATCCACTGCTACCACGAGTATGCTGCCCGGGAAGGGGATGTAGAGACACTGTCGCTGGAGGAGCTGAAGGCTCTGCTCATGGACAATGTGCCCCGCTTCATGGAGACCTTGGTGCGTGGGGTTGGGTGGGGATACAGAAAGTCTGGGGTTGCTTGTGGGGCTGGAAGCAAGTGGTGAGGGTGAAAGTACAGGAAGCCATCTCTTAGGGGCACTTCCAGCTAGGGGAGGGGGCGTGCGGGAGGGTGGAGGGCAGGATGTTTGGTGGGGCAAGCGTGGCCCAGCCTAGCTTTATTTTCTGTCCTTCCCTCTCCTGAAACTCTCTGCCTGGCCCCACTCCAGACCAAGCACAGCTAATCCCTGAAACTCAGTCCTAACCCCAAACCTGTTTGTTCTTCTGCCTGACCTGCTTCTGGAAAGAAAAGGACTTAAATCGTTCCTCTGCCCACAGGCTAGCTCGGTCAGCAACCTTGCCCCACACCTGACCTTTGAACCCTAGGCCCTTCTCCTGGGGTCTATACAAGCCTTTCTCATCCACCTCCCGGTCCCAGTGGAGGACAGCTGGGCTGTGGTGGCTGCTGCTAACCTGCGGGCTGGGAAATATCATTTCCTCTCCCATCTGAGAGGCCAACAGGGTCCCTCCGAGCAGCCTGGGGGCTCAGCCCCGGAACTCAGGCTGGGCTCAGTCACCTCCTCAGGCTTGTGCCTCCCCTCTGTCATCAGGCCCAGCCCCGTGACCACCCTGCTCCCTGGGGCCTGCGAGGCTGGTGAAAGTGTCTGCCTCTTGGTCCGTGGCGCCCAGCCCCGGGGTCTCTGGACTGCCACGTCCAGGGTACTTCAGGTCGTGCCCAACTCAAGGCCCTCCGTTCCAGGAGAGGCGCCTCCTCTGGTCACGTCTCATGCCGTGTCCCCTGCCTGCCTCTGGGACACGTCAGAGGAGAGAGCCTCACCCTCTGTTTATTGGAGTGCAGCCTCGAGAGTCACGGGGCAGTGTGACCAGGGTGACTGGCTAGGCCCTGTTTCTGGGAAAACTTTTTCTTCCCAAGGCCAGTTGCCAATGTCATGGGGCTTTGCAAGGACCCCCAGAACCTGCACTGGGGGACTCACTGGGCAGACATAGCAGCCTGGGCAGGGGTCTGAGAGGAGGGAAGCCAGGATGTGCCTGCCCCAGGCCGGAGGCCTCCAGTTTCTCAAGTCAACCAAATTTGCGGAGGAGACAAGATAGTAAGTAGGTGGTGGGGCCATGGGGGAGACAGAAGGGGAGGGAGTGGTGTCCACAGGGATGAGGACTGCTCTCAGGCCCACGGCTGCTTACAACTGCAGCGACCTCCTTCCTGGAGGCTTTCTGAGAGGTTCACCCCAGCTTTCCCACACCCACCAACGAGACCCTGCTGACACCTGCATCACCCGCACTGCTCACTAAGCCACCTGCCTTCACCTGCCCTCTGGGCTGGACTCCTCCCTGCTGTCCCTTCCACCTCAAATGCCCCTTTCCTCCATGTGCCAGCCCCGAGGGCTGCCCACTTGGGATGTCCCAGCAACTCCAGGGCCCCTAGCTCTGGCCTTTCCCGTCTTCTGTGCTGTCTGGAGGTGACACGGGCACAGAGTCCTAAACAGTTCCCAGGCAGATGACATTGCATGGAGATATCTGACCCCATCTTGTGCTGGTCCTGCAGTAGCTCTGGAGAGGCAGACACGAGGTGCAGGGTGCTCTGCCCTGGAGGCTCCCGCTGTGGAGGAGGAAGGCATAGCCTTCCACCCTGACGCCCCTGGGCTAGGCTGTCCCTGCAGGGGAGCTGGCACTTTAGGTGGGGGAGAGATAGGCAGGAGATGCTAGTGGTAAAGAGCCAGCCTGTCAATGCAAGAGACATGGGTTCAATCCCTGGGTTGGGAAGAGCCCCTGGAGGAGGGCATGTCAACCCACTCCAGTATTCTTGCCTGGAAAATCCCCATGGACAGAGGAGCCTGGTGGGTTCCAGTCCATGGGGTTGCACAGAGTCAGATATGACTGAACCGACTTAGCCCACAGCCCCTGATGACGGGCAAAGGTGAATTGTGTTGGGGTGCCCAGTCAACCAGCACATGAAGCCCTGCCTGCACTCTCTGTCTCCCACGAAGCCCCAGGTCCAGTTAGCTGAGGTGCTCCCGACACTGCTGCCTGAACATTCTGCAGCACAGAGGGTCCTGGCCACTGACTAAGTGAGGAGTTGTCTCCTGCAAACCCTCTCCAGACAGGGCCAGGCCACACTCTCCCCACCGACCGCCCCCGTCCTCCCACCAGCAGGCAGAGGAGAGCCTGGCCTTCACTGCAGGGTGGTGCTGGGGTGCGTGGTTGACCCTCTACTCACTCCTCAGGGCCGGAAGGAGCCATACTACATCACACAGTTGTTCCAGGCGGCAGACAAGAACCAGGACAACCAGATCTGCTTTGAGGAGTTCCTCTACATCTTGGGCAAACTGGTGAAGGACTACCACCTGCAGTACCACCGGCAGCTGTGTGCCCACTACTGCACCCAGCACAGCCTCTATTAGAGGGAGTGCAGGGGCCTGCCTAGGGAGCAGGTGTGACCTAGCTGTGGGCAGCTGAAGACATAGCCATGTGTGTGTGTGTGTGTGTGTGTGTGTGTGGAGTGGATGCTGTGAAGGAAGAGAATAAAGCAACTTTGTAAAGACTTCTGGGTGTTGCTCAGTTCCTGGTTCCGTGCCTCTGCTCTGGCCCCAGAAAGAAAGGTTTGGTCCTACTCTGAGGATCAGTCATTTTGGGTAGTCTGTGCCCCAGGAGCCCCTGTCTGAGGGAGGAGCCAGCCCTGCCCCAGGAACACCTGTCTGAGCAGGGAGACAGCCCCTGCCCACAGGAGCCCCTATCTGAGTAGGGAGACATCCCCTGCCCCAGGAACACCTGTCTGAGCAGGGAGACAGCCCCAGTCCCCAGGAATCCCTGTCTGAGAAAGGAAACAGCCCCTGCCCACAGGAGCCCCTGTCTGAGCAGGGAGACAGCCCTTACCCTCAGCTTTCGGTCTGAGAGAGTGGAGTCTCTTCTCTCGGGGAGCCAGCTCTCTGACAAGGAAACCAGGTCTCACCATTGATGTTCTGGTCACTCATTCACTACACGTACCTGATTGGACTGGAGCCACGAGGGCAGCAGTTCTCCCAGCTTCAATAGAGAGCCCCTACAAAGGTGGAGCAGCTGGGACAGGACAGGGGCCAGGACAGGGTGGGGAAGATGATGCTGGTAGTTGACACGGGTGGCAGGTCCGTGGCCAGTCGGTGAGGGAAGATTGTGGGGTGGGTTTTCCATACATTGAGTCAGAGATGGGTCAAACTTAAAGTTGGCAATGCTGCCTGTCAATGAGAAGAGTGATGAGTGGGTGACTGTCGATCAGGGAAGGCTTCCTGGGGAGAGGAGGGTTTGGTTTTGTTTCTATTAATAAACAAATGATGATGGATCTGGGTGTTGTTCTGACTCTGGGCTGCTTGTGACTCCCTCATCCCTCCCAGCTCAGACCTGCCTCTGCCCTCTCTCTGTGTTTTTTGTTTTTGTCTCTCGCCGGGAGCCCGGGAATCTGATGCAAAATCTCTTGGGAGAGGGTCTCGCCTGCCTTTAGGTCCTGCCGAGTCCATCTTGGTAGGTTTCTTCTCTGAGGATGGTCTGAGAACCCTTGTCCTGAGTGCACTATGATAGAAACAATGAGTTATTTGAAAGAATGATGGGTAATTGTCTGCATCCCTAGGCAGTGATTGGGGGTATCATTTAAAGGACTTGGTTTGGTTCCCTCTGCCAACTGGATCTGTGAACCAAACGGGGAGCAGCACCCTGCAGGCCGAACTGGAGACCTTTGTTCCTGAGCAGTGGAGCTCAGAAGCAGGCCCTCCGTGGATGCCAGGTCTACACACTGGCTGATCTTCAGTTCTCATCATGTAGGGGTCACTGTCACTGGCCCCACTTTCCCTCTGGACCTCCCCTGTGGAGGTCTTATCCTGCTGCACTGAGGTTATGTGTGACTGTCTGTATCCTCCACCAAGACGGGGACCCCATCCTGTCATTTGCATGACCCGTGCACAGCCCAGCGTCAACACACAGAGTGTGTGCTCAGCTGGCGTGGAGCGGGGTGTGCAGGAATGGGGCCCGTGGACTGGAATCCCATGACCAGGGTCTACCTTGCCTCCTGCAGGCCCTGAGTCACGTCCAGAGACTTGGAGACAGTTGGCAGGGTGACTCAGGCCACTGTTGCCCCAGGCGCAGGTGGATCCTCCCTGCCTGTCTCACCTGAAATGTACTGGGTTGCACAGGCCTTTGATTACAACGCGGCGGCTCAGCCCAGTCCTCCTGCCCCTTCCTGGGGGTTTCTCCACCGGCCCTGCAAGCTCTGTCCTCATTTCCTCAGCCATGGGCTTGGGCCTGGTGTTGTGACACACAGCCAGGATTGAGCTCTTGCCTGTAAACAGAACTAAGTTCCGTTCCCTCTGGGTTGCCCCATGTCCGTCAGTCTGATTACAGGTGCTACCTATTTCCCCTTGTGCTTGCCCAGTTCCTGACACCATCTCCTGCCGGGTCAGCTCAGCCTGGCTCCTGCTGTCCCGGAAGCCCCCAGGGCTGCCTGTCCAGGGGGAGCTTCTCTGGGGCGGGGTTTCGTGGCCTCGCTGACCAGCAGGGACTGACGAGCACACGATGCTGGAGGGGATCACGGTTTATGATTCCCTCACTGGACCTGGGGCCTGTTTTCCGTCCTTTCTGGATGAAGAAAGCTGTTTCCACCCGGACATTCTCAGGAGAAGCTTCAAGGCGGGCATCTCCTGAGGGGTCGGGGCCTGGAAAAACATCATCTCCATCAATCTTGTCATCACCCTCCTTGAGAGAGGTCAGCGTGAATGCCATCCTGGGCTGGTGAACAAACCCCAAGTAGAATCTCAGAAAAAGCCAGCTTGTTCTAAAGTGTGCTTTTGGCATGTAAGCACCAAAACAAAGCAGGACACAGGCCCGTAGGACCTCAGGTAACTCTCCGTGCCTCAGTTTCCTCATCTGTCACATAGGGATAGTTATACCTGTGATGTCCACTTCACGGTGCTGTCAGACGAGTTAGTGGATGCAAAAACACTCTGAAAATATGATGTGCTATTTGGGGTAAGATGCGATTGTGCAGGTCATTTAGAAGTGGGCCTGGAGAAACATAGGCAGGTGCCAAGCTCTTGATCATTGGTTGAAAACTTGTCATATTTGACGTCATAAGCAGCCCTATTTTCCTATCAAGAGGTTGACTGTCAAGGAAGGCAGACTGTATTTGGTGGGTGGGTCTATATCCCACTTTGTTCCAAAAACACTATCGTTTAAAGTGGCAGGATATGATAAAGGGAATTTCTGCATGGGATAAGGGCTCGATCAAGTGTTCAATTCTTCATTCATTTATTCCCTCAGTAAGTATTAATTGAGTACCTAGTATGTACCAGACCCCAGGACACGATGTGGTTTCTGCTCTCAAGGGGCCCTTAGTCCAAAAGAAAAGACAGGCAATAAACAGATGAACTCTAATATAGCAGAGCAAATGTGTGATGCAGAAGAGCTTGGTAGCACTGGAGGTGAGAATTCACTCAGTGTTGACAGCGGTGGGGGACAGAGAGTCAGCAATGGACGAGAGCAGATGGTTCCTGGGCTGGGTCAGGAAGGATGAGAAGCACTTCACTGGCAAAGAGGTATTCCAGTCAAGTGCAGGAAACGGATGATGTCACAGTAGGTCATGTCACCCGGGGCGTTTGAGGCACCGAATGCTGTGTCTCTGTGGGCCTCAGTTTCCTCATCGGTAAAGTGGAAACTATGATAGAACATACTTCATTGGATTATTGTGAGGGTTAAATGGGTTGATGTAAATAAAGCTTTTGAACAATGACAATGGTTCCTGGCACATGGTAGGAGCCCAGTAAATACCAACCATTATTTTGCTATTGTTTGTTCTTACTGATTGTTGTTGCTGTTATAGTGTATAGCTGGCACTGCGCTGGGTCCCAGGGAGGCAGAGACAGGTGACCCAGTCTGGGTCCTCAAGGGTTCACAGCCCAGCTGGGGAATCAGACTTATTGACGGGGCAGTGATCATGGTACACACTCACACAGTGCTTGCTTACCATGTGCTGCTTTAAACGCCTCACATGTGTTTTGTGTGTAAACTTTTAATTAAAATATAGTATCTATTAATAAAAGCCCACAAGTCATAAATATTTTGCATCTATTTTTAATGCTCACAACAACACTATTGGGCAGATTTTATTTTGGGGGAGTGGAAGCATTTAGGACTTTAAGATATTTAAATTGTGGAGATATATATATATATATATATACATATATAAAGTTTTGGAGTAGGAAATGGCAACCCACTCCAGTGTTCTTGCCTGAAAAATTCCATGGACAGAGGAGACTGGTGGGCTACAATCCATGGGGTCACAAGCAGTAGGACACGACTGAGCTACATATATATATGTATATATATATGTAACATAAAATTTACCATTCTAACCAGTTTTTAAGTGTCCAGTTCAGTCCTGTTAAATGTAGTCCTATTGTTGTGCATCCAGAGCTCATCCTCTTGGAACTGAAACTCTGTATCCAAGAAACAATTACCCCCACATCCCCCTCCTCCTAGACCTTGGCAATCACCACTCAACTTCCTGTTTCTATGAGTTCAGCTACTCCAGGTACCTCATATAAATGGAGATATTGGTCTTTTTGAATGTCTTACTTCACTGTCTGTCCTCAAGGTTCACCCATGTTGTATCATGTGTCAAGATTTTCTTCCTTTTTAGAGGCTGAGTAATACCCCATTGTATGAACATACCACATTTATTTATCCATTCATCTGTGGATGGACACTTGGGTTGTTTCCACATTTTGGCTGTTGCAAATAATGCTTCTGTGAACATGAGGGTACAAATATCTTTCTGAGACTCTGCTTTCAGTTATTTTGGGTATTAACCCAGAAGTGGAATTGCCACATCAAATGGTAATTTGGTTTTTAATTTTTTGAGGAACCACTCTATTATTTTCCTTCAGTGGCTTCACTAGTTTACATTCCCACCAGCAGTGCCTGCATTCTTTTAAGACTTGTTATTTTCTGTTTTTGTTGGCAGTAGACAATCTCATGGGTGTGAGGTGGTATCGCATTGTGGTTTTGATTTGCCTTCTCTAATGATTAGTGGAGTATCTTTTCCTGTGCTTATGGATCATTTGCATGTCTTCTTTGGAGAAATGTCTATTCATTTGCTCAGTTTTTTAAAATTTGTTTTTAATTGGAAGATAATTGCTTTACAATGTCGTGGTTGGTTTCTGCTGTACAACGTGAATCAACTAGAAGTATACATATATCCCCTCCATCGTGAACCTCCCTCCCACCCCAGTTTTCATTGGGTTATTTGTTTTCTTTTGGAGTTGAGTTGTAGGAGTTCTTTCTGTATTCTGGATATTAACCCTTTCTCATATGTATGATTTGCAAATATTCTCTCCTATTCTGTAGGTCGGAGGTAGACTTTATTGTAATCTCTATTTAATAATTGAGCTAACTAAAGAACAGAGAAGGTAAGTAATTAGCCCAAGGTCACACATCTACAAAGTTAATGACAAAATTAAGCCCAAAGGGCTGCAGGAACATGAAGTAGAGAGAGGCTAATCCCATCTGCTTCCTCTAGGAGGCGATGACGACTTAGGCCTTGGAGAAGCATAAGGAAAATTTGGTTTAATGTATGAAGGATGGAGAGCTGGGAGGGGCTCTCTCAGCAGAGTCCTCTTCTTGTCAGAGCATGCCCTGGAGCCTGGTGCTCTGGGATCCTGTCTGCACTCTGGCACATCTGCCCTGGGAAACTGTGAACGGCTTCACCTTTCTAAGTCTCGGCTTCCGTGTGTATAGACTGAGGGGGGCTCTGTGCCCCGACTTTCTGATAGGCATGTTCTGAGGGTCTGAATAGGTTACACGAATGTCAAGTGCTCTGTACAAGAGAAATGATCACAAATCTTCAGCACTGGGACCCAGGTGGTGGGGGAAGGACTCACTCCTCCTGAAATCCGGGGGGAATTGCCCACCTCCTCTTCTCCTCCTAGGGTTGAAGCATTTCTGCCTTCTCCAAAAGTGCCCTCCTTCCCCCACCCCCACAGAGTTGTTTTCCTCTATGGCCCAGACTCCTGGGGTCACAGGCACACAATCATCCTGGAGAGAATGGAAGGGTCCCTGCTGTTTATGCAGCGGCTCATGCCTCATGCTCACAGGGGGACCCCAAGTCAGCGTCCATCTCCTGGGACACAGTGCCCCCCCACCAAGCCTCACAGAACAGAGGTGTTGTGAAGGTGTGGGGACAGCAGCAGAGAAACGGACTTAACCCCTAGCAGCACACATCCCCACTGAGTCCAGCCACACACATAACAACAATAATGGAAATAATCCATCTTCCATTACTAAAAATTCCGCAACAAGGACAAGGGTTCTTAACCTTTCAGAGGCCTTTGGACCCTTTTGACAATGTGATGGACGCTATGGAGGAATGAGCTTATTTGCATGCACTCAAAATGAGGCATTCAACTTCAGTTCTATTTCCGAGATGCATAGAGAAGCCATGCAAATAGTCACAGCAACAGTGCGAAGGACTTAGGAGTGAGCTTCCATGGTTGGCCATGCCAGGGGATGCTAGCAGCCCACAGGCAGAATCTTTACCATGCCCGCTTCCTGGTTTCTCCTCCTGGGCATCACTGCCTGGCACTTACCTTCCTCCTCCTACCTTTCCTGTGCTGCCCCTCAGGACTTTTCAATCTGCACAGTGATTGCCCCATTCTCCTTGTTGGGAAACTTGAGGCTGTAGCAACACTGGAAGGGAGTTGCTGCCTCTGAGTGGCCCGAGGCCCTGGGCAGCTGGCCAGTCCTGGTTGCTATAAAAGGGAGCCGACACTGAGCACTGCATGTCCTTTGGCAACTTTGAATTGGGGAGACCTGGTAAGTGGAACTGTGGTCTGTCCCACACTGTGGGCTTCCCCTGGGGTGGGCTGGGGAGTGCAGCAGCCTTCTCAGAGGAGGGGAGAGAAAGCTCGCTGGTATCTGGACAGGGTCCAGAGGAACATGAGCCTGGGGTTGAAGAAGGGGCCGAGGGCTCTAGGACTTTTGAGTGAGGGCACGTTTGGGCCCTTCCTGGGCAGAGGATGAGGATGTGGGGAGAGCTGGGAGGCATTGTGTGTGCTTGGGTACCCTGCTCCCTCTCACACCCTCATCTACATCATCCCACCCCTTCCCCTTGTAGCCATAGCCCTCTGCTGGCTTTAGTTATTTGGATGGTGCCATCCAAGACAAAGCCACCCCCTGGGGTAGGAGCTTCCTGAGCATCCCCATAGGCACCCTCCCCACTTCGGGCTTACCCGGGTGCTCTGTCTTCCAGGTGGGGCAAATCCTTGGACACCATGCTGACGGATCTGGAGAGTGCCATTAACTCCCTGATTGAAGTCTACCACAGGTACTCCCTGCTGAAAGGGAATTACCATGCCGTCTACAGGGATGACTTGAAGAAATTGTTAGAGACAGAGTGTCCTAAGTATATGAAGGTGAGGAGGGACTGGGAATGGTTGGGGCTCTCGGCCTGGCTCTGATGAAGCCCTGGGTCACTGATCTCCTGCGTTGCCCCGTACAGACAATCATGCCTCAGCTTCCCTGAGATCTTTACCCTCTGACTTCTTTCTCTCCAATCTTCACAGAAAAAGGATGCAGACACTTGGTTCAAAGAGTTGGACATTAATCAGGATGGTGGAGTTAACTTCGAGGAGTTCATGGTGCTGGTGATAAAGGTGGGCCTGGCAACCCATGAAGACATTCACAAAGAATAGCAGAGCTACTGGGCCTGGGGCTAGGCCCCTGGACTCATCCCTGCAGAGTAATAAAATAGTTGATACCTCAGGTGTCTCCTGATTGCTTGCTTTCCATTTGTGGAATGAGGCTCCCGTGGGGGTGGAGGGAGGGTTGGAAAACCCAAAGGAAGATAAACAAACCTGTGTTGCCCCCACTACCCATCTACCACCAGCCCTCTGTGCTTACCACCTGTCTGCTCTCCTCCCGGTGTTCTTCCCAAACGATTCCTGACCTTTTCCAGCCCCACAATCCTGAGTCCTGAGTTCCAGGATTTAAGAATTTTAGAAAGTCCAAGACGCTATAGCTGTGGTATGAGTGATATGGGTGATATATGATATGGGTGATATGAGAACAGGGTGATATAAATAAAACTCAGAGTATTCTCTAAATTTTAATTTCCAGCAAAATGTCTTAGATGTAACTTTCAGGAAGTTAGGGAGATAACTGTGTAGAAGTGTGTGTTGTGTGTATGAGAGACAGAGAGAGAGAGTGATTCTATGTTGTGGTGTGACTTTAGATAGATGCTTAGAGTTCTACATTAAGTAACACTAAAAAGCCCCCTGGCCCCTGCACTTGTAATTTCTTCTAAACAGGTTTAGGAAGCGTTCCTTTTCTCTCCATTCCCAACCTCTTAACTTTATTCAATAATAAAGGAAGGATTTCCCTGGTGGCCCAGTGGTTAAGAATTTGCCTTCCAATGCAAGAGACATGGATTTGATCCCTGGTCCAGGAAGATAACACACGCTGCAGGGCAACTAAGCCCCTGCACCACAGCTACTCAGCCCATGCCCTCTAGAGCCCCCGAGCCACAGCTAGAGAGAAGCCCTGGCACTTCAACTGAGACTCAGCACAGTGAAATAAATAAATAGATATTGAAAACTAAATAATTAATAAAACTCAATGTGAAGAATAGGGTAGTCAATTGTTTCCCTGTGGGGTGAATGCTTCGATAATCAGTGACTTATCTAAAATAACCTCCCCATCATTACTCCGGGTTTCCAAGGGTTTGGTGAAACAGGAGGGCCAGAAAATGAATGGGCATCTCTCACAGAACCCAGCTAGCAAGCTGAGTTTCCATGCTGTGTTTTTGGGACATTTACCATTGTCCTCACTTAGCAGGAGGGGTGGTGATGTTAGGTGAGGTATGCAGAACGGGGTTGGGAGCTGTCACCAGCTCCCAACCAGCTCTCTATACCAGGGATTTTGACTTGGCCTGTGGTACATCTTGGGGCTTCCTAGGTGGCGCTAGTGGTAAAGAACGTGCCTGCTAATGCAGGAGATGTAAGAGACGCAGTTGGGAAGATCCCCTGGAGGAGAGCCTGGCAACCCATTCCAGTATTCTTTCCTGGAGAATCCCCATGGACAGAGGAGCTACAGTCCATAGGGTCACAAAGAATCAGATACAACTGAAATGACTGAGCAAGCACACACGCATGGTACATCTCTGGAACAGAACTGACGTTGAGTACACCATTCTGATTGTATGGGCATATGCTCATTCCTCTGAGTCTTTCATCATTGAAAAAGGATGCAAACACCCCTCAAATGTTAAGAACATTTGTTCTGACTTCTGGGTTTTTAGTAATAGAAGGTAGAGTGTGTATTTCCATTATTGTTGTTTTGTTTGTGGCTAGACTCGGTGGGGTTGGTAGGGGGTGGGGAACTTGTGCTGCTAAGGGCTAAATTAGTTTCTCTGCTGCTGCCCCAACCCCTTCACAGCTCTTCTGCTCTGTGAAGCTGGGGTGGGGGCACTGTGTCCCCAGAGATGGACGCTGGCTTGGGGCCCCTCCGTGTGCATCAGGCACTGAACCACTGCATAAACCACAGGGAGCCTCCCACCCTCTCTGGGAGGATTGTGTGCCTCTAATTCCAGGAGCCTGGGCTGTAGAGGAACCCAACTCTGTGGGGGTGGAGGTGGGGGAAGGAGGGGACCCTTGGTGAAGGCAGAAGTGTTTCAGCCCCAGGGGCAGAAAAGGAGTTGGCCAATCCCTCCCCCTGCCTGCCACTCCCCCAGATTTCAGGAGAAGCAAGTTTCTCCCTCACCCAACAAAATGCCACTCAGATGAACTGGGTCCCAATGCTGAAGATTACTCACCCCAGATCACTGGGCTTTTCCTTTGTGGTAGTTTACTTATGCAGAAATGCAAATGAATAGGGAAAGATTACAGCTTAAAACCCTTATTCACAGAGCAAGGCTTTAATTACCAGCTAGTTTTATTATCAGCTAATGTATTAGTGAAAATGGTTGGCAGTCAGCAGAGAACTGAGACTGGGACATAGAATGGAATGGGGGATCTAGTCATTAAATATGGAGGTGGGCTCCCTCTGGGCAGGCGTGGGAAGGTTAGGGACAAAAGTTCTTCCTTCTCAGTTTTCCTGGAGGATCTCTTTATCTATTCCCCAAAGCCAAGTGCGTGTGTGCTCAGTCGGTCAGTCGTGTCTGACTCTCACCTAACTCAGGAGTGTGAGCACACTCTTCTACATCGACGAGGCTCTCATTGCAGTTCTGAGAGGCACCTTTAAAAATGTGAGCTGCTGGTCCAAATGTGGCCCAGGCCAAAAAAGACAGGAAAGGTTGTCACGGTTCACCAAGAAGCATCCCAGGCCTCTCTCAATATTTAGGGAACATAATGGGTGAATGCACAAAAGGGGAGGGCAGCCCCATTCTGCCTCTCAGTTATACACATTGGTGGTGGTGGTGTGTATGTGTGTGTGTGTGTGTGTATTTGTGTGGATATTTGTATGTGTTTGAGTGGGGGTGAGGGGCAACATATCCCAGTGCCTTTCACTCTCCTTGAAAATGCAGTTAGACTTGTTGTTAATGGATTCTTTTGGGTGGGGTGATGGTGGGGGATTTACTATTGTTAACTGTGTTCTGCTGGTTGAAAGTCCAATGAGTCCACTTTCTCTGAGTCCTCTCAGAGGACCATGGGGAAGGCAGCCCAGAACGCCCTCTGGAGTTTCACCATAAGTGATGGGCCAGTGATTGTGAAGAACTGCATTGACCCTGAGATGTCAAATGGTTGATACCCAAGCTCATGGTTGAATGTGGGAGGTGGACCAGTTGGCACTGGCTACTTGAAGAATGAGGTGGAGATGAGTGAGGCTATCTTTGGAAGGTCTGTGGAGGAAGCAGGCTTGCAGATTGTAGTGTACAAACAAGGCTATGCCCATTACAGGACCTACTGGGCAGAGTCAGACAGGGCTTGTAGCCCAGAGCAAGATGTTTCAGTTTCCTGTTGCCCCAGCAACAAAAGAAGAACAAGGTGGTGGAAAGTTGAGAAATAAGTGACTTAGTAGGAAGCCTCATGTCATTTTGAACCCACAAAGGAGAACTTGGCTCACCAATTGAGGCAGATCCGGCCTTAAAGGATAACCTGTCTGAAATCCCACTTCTCCACCCAGGTTCTCCACCCAAGATCCAAGACTCCTGACTTCAGCCAAGTGCCTTGCAGTTGTGACAGAATTATTAAAGAGCACAGGGAGTATCTGGAATTGGGCAACTGGTGTCTAGGAGCTGAACACACAGCTTATTCCAGTGGAAAAGACTTTCTTATACATCCTTCCACTTGGGAGCCACAGTGATTCTGGTAGGGTCCAGATATCGGCCTAGATTCTGGCCTCCTGACCTATGGAATTCAGCCTAAATTCAGATGGGCTGAGAAGGGGAAAAATGGTGTTATTTGCTCAAATGTGTTGCCTCTCTGTGACCCTATGGACTGTAGCCCACCAGGCTTCTCTGTTCATGGAATTCTCCAGGCAAGAATACTGGAGTGGGTAGCCATTCCCTTCTCTAGGGGATCTTCCCAACCCAGGGATAGAACCCTCGTCTCCTGCATTGGCAGGTGGGTTCTTTACCATTGAGCCACAAGGGAAGTCCAGAAGGGGAGGGAAGGTGATATCCTTCTGGAAGGCACTATCCTTCTGGAAGGCAGTGTGAAAGGAAAAAAAAAAAAATCTCGAACCTGGAGAAAGACAAAATGGTGATTGCTTAAATCTTTGATCTCAGGCTAGAGTTTGCCTGAGTAGAAGCAAGTCCTTGCTGCTTGTTAACCTTCCATCATCTGGCACTTTGGGAAGTGTAACATGGTCAGCACAGTATGTTTGGTTAACAGATCACAATGGATAAAGCAGTAGACAGTTTACATCTGCTTGTAATATGACTCTATAGCTTGGCAGAGATGTTAAACCCCTATGTGTTTCCACGTGAGACATACTCCATAGCCAACTCTGAGGCCATGAAAAGTTGAACTGAAAAAGGCAGCATATGAGCTCTGTGTGTGTGTGTGTGTGTGTGCACACGTGCACTTAGTCGCTTGGTCATGTCTGATTCTTTGTGACTCCAGGCTCCTCTGTCCATGGGATTCTCCAGGTAAGAATACTGGAGTGGGTTGCCATGCCCTCCTCCAGGGGATCTTCCTGACTCAGGGATCGAACCTGTGTCTCTTACGTCTCCTTCATTGGCAGGCGGGTTCTTTACCACTAGTGCCACCTGGGAAGCCCCATATAAACTGTCTACATTAGTTCAGATAATATTATGCAAAAGAGAAAAACTCAAATATATACACAACACTGAAACAAGATAGTCATTAGAAGCAATTACTTATCTTAAATTAAGTGACAATTCAGTATTATTCCAGTGTTTAGCTTTGGAAACAGGAACTGTTGCAGATACAGTCACCATAAAAATAAAATCAAGATAATCACATTCGAGGTTGTTGCTTTAATTTTTATCTCCCTATTAAAAGTTGAGTCATATTTAAGAATCTTAGTCATTCCTTTCTTGAATGTCTTTATATATTCTCAAATATTCTTCAAACCAGCTTTTAAAAATCTTCTTTGCTGATTCTCTCATTAATTAATTAAAACAAGAATTTTGACACAGGCTCACTATATTTGTTGATAATTTTGCTTTTAAGCACTAGACTTTGTGATAGCTTATCTCTTTTATTTCTTATAACAACCCTATAATACTGATAATTGCTATTTCCATTTTGCACATAAGAAGGTTCAGAGAAGTTAAGAAACTCAACAAAATTTATTAATCTGGCAAATGGCAAAGCTAGGATTAGATCTGTGGTTGTCTCCAGGCAGGAAACCCTGGTTCAGACATGAGAGTGATTTTCTTCTAGTTGATTTCCAACCTGTGTTTGCAGAGAGCCTGCCATTCCTCTTCTGGTCTTTTTGGTCTCTTTGTCCTTGCCCCCTGTAGTTACCAGAATGAACTTTCTCTCTTGGACTTCTTTCTTCTATTCCAGGTCCTCACCCTCACTTGGGCCTGAGTTACTGTGGTTATTTTTTTTTCCTCGTATGAGCAATCCACAAGACAATGACTGTACAACTGGGGATTAACATTTTGAGTTCCATGAACTCTTAGGGACTGTCCCTCTTTTTGGGTTGAGGAGTCTTCCTTCCAGTTTTAGGAGTGGTGGAAATTTCTATGTGAATAATTCTCTTGTTTGCAAAATCATGGTCTGAACTGGCTGCTTAGGTCAGGGCATAGACCTTTAGCAACTCTTTCAAATGATTTGTACTCATTACTCTTTCAGTGGGCAGAAATTTCTTCTTCCTCCTGAAGGGACCTCATTAGCAGCAGAAAGCATAGAACTATATCCTGCATCCAGAGTCAGAGATTCTTCATCAACTTAACCCAGCAAGGGCTCCAATCAGTTCAGCTTGCTCAGCATCTTGTTTTGTTAAAGCACGTTTCCATTCTACGCTTTCTAGAGCAAAATATCAAGCACAAATAAAATGCTCTGGATTTCTTTCCTGCTTTGGTCCTAGAACTCTCCGCTATAATGTAATTCATTAAGACCCCATCATAAATGTCATACTTAATGGAAAAATATTAGACATTTTTTTTTGAAGTATAGTTAGTTTACAATGGTATGTTAGTTTCAGGTATATAGCTCAGCGATTCAGTTATACATACATACATATTATTTTTCAGATTCCTTTCCCCCACTGGATATCACAAAATATTGAATATAGTTCCTGTGTGCTATACAGCGAGTCCTCATTGGTCATCTACTCCATATATAGTTGTGTGTATATGTTAACCCCAAACTTCCAATTGATCCTTCCCCTCTACTTCTACTTTGGTAACCATGAGTTTGCTTCCTCTGTCTGTGGGTCTATTTCTGTTTCATAAATAAATTTATTAGTATCATTTTTAAAGAGTTCATACATAAGTAATATCATATGATATTTGTCTTCCTCTGTCTGATATACTTCAGTTAGTATGATAATCTCTAGATCCCTCCATGTTGATGCAAATGGCACCATTCCATTCTTTTTTACAGCCAAGTAATATTCCATCACACACACACACACACACACACACACACACATATATATATATATATATATATATAATATGTACCACACCTTCTTTATCCATTCACCTTCTGATGGACGCTCAGGTTGTTTCCACAGACATTAATCTTTAATAACAGGAAAAACACAAGGATGCCTCCATTACCACTTCCATCTAATATTAGTATTGCAGGGCCCTAGCCAATGCTATAAGATAAGAAAAACTAAATGAGAAGTAATGGGAGATCTGGAGACACTGAGCTTGTGGATCAAACTAATACCCCATGGGGCACTCTTGTCACTGTATTTCATTACCTCCTCTGTTTCTCCTTCTGAATAACTGCTACTCTTGTATATTTTTTTCAGAAATGTGTCCAGCCAAGCTGGACTTAGTTCCTCCCTTGAGGCTATTAATGCCATTACTGGAAAACACACTGATTAGCTGGTGTTTCTTAGTTTTCTCTGTAGGCTGAGTGGCTTTTTCTGCAGCCTGCATCTGGAACACCCAGGCTTGGAGCAGAATAGAGGGTGCTATACTCTGGGACTCCAGAGGTCATCAGGTATTAATACTGAGTCCCCTCCTCTAGGAAAAGGTTCAGAAATTTAGAAATTTGCAGTCTGAGGTAGGGACCTCAGAAATCATTTTTGATGTACTCCCCTCTTCAGTTACCTATTCTGGATCTCACAGAGAATTTCCTTTTCAATATATTTTTAAAAATGCTTTATCTGCCTTCTTTTTACTCCAGAAGTATTCTGCCAACTATTCCATGCTATTGAAGGGTTTGGAGGTATCCTGTACAAATCCTTCAAACTCAGCCAATTCCAGCATAGACAGTTGACAGTCAACATTACATCTGCCCCATCAACCAGACTTCTGACACAATTCCAGCTACTGTTTCAAAAAGCAACTGGCTCCAATTCCAGGAAAATCAATTGATCCACAAGGCAGATGGGAATCTTCCAAGGAACTTCCAAATGCAATGAGTATGATTTGATCATTTACAGCTATGTGTTTTTATTTTCCATGTTAACTGCTCAAGTTTCCACATCTCCTAGTAAGAGGGTGTCTGGTATCTCCTTCTTGAGCCTGGGGCTCACTTAGGCCAGTGGGGAGTCTGAGGATCATTTCTGCTCTCATAAATAGCAGTAGTCTCTTTTGTGTTTGCTTCTGTTTGTTATAAAAGCTGATGTTGAAGGCCAGTCTGCACAATTCTGTGGATGTTGCATTTCTAGCAAGCTGCTGGGAAGCCCTCTATAAAGGCCTCTATAGAGGACACTGTCACCCAAAGCACATGGGAAGGTTGGGTTTGGAGGAGTTTCCACCAATTTTATTGCTCTTGTGTTTCCTTTGTCACTGGCATGATCTCCCCTTTTGCTCACTATATTAATTTGGTTTTAGGAAAGTTGTCCTGCCTGTGGATCTGACTGGGGCCAGATGTCTCTCTTGCCTCATATCTCTGGGATGTTTCTCTTCCCCATTTGGGCCAGCAGCGATGTTGACTAACTGCCTCCTGGGGTGGGGGGCAGGGGGAGGGTCAGAGGGCAGGTATCTCAGAGCGGTTGCCCCACGGAGCAAAGCAGAACTGCTTCAAGACAGCTCTCTGTTTCCCCTATTTTGAAAACAGGTAAACAGCTCCTGTTTCAGGCTTTAATCCATCTGTATTTGGACACTTGTGGCTGATCCATCACTCATGCAGTTCTCACCTGCAGGGTTGTGGACTTCTCCAGTTCTGGGGCTCTCCAGGCTGGGGAGGGGTGGCCCTTGCTCCCTGTCACTTCCTCTCTTGTTCTCTGATGGGGAATGCAGCTGGAGGGAGCAGAGACCTCTGCTGAATTTCTTTTGGATGTCTGCCTTTCGCCAGCCTGAGTTTTTATTGTCTTCCTCTAGTGTTTCTGCACTGGGGTAGGAAAAGGCCCTGGTGATAAGTGAGCTGAATCCTGTGGGGCTGAAAGCTTCTCAAGAGGCCTCATCTCCCATGTATGTCAGCCTCAGCTTCTGAGACACTATAGACAGATTCACCTAATGGGATTAGGTCACCAGAAAACAGTCATCTTGTCCACAGATAGGTGAGAGGATGGCCATTTTCACTTTCTCAAGGTTTTTGGAGGTTCTCTCAGAAAAAGCTCCTTCTCAGACCTGCCTTCAGAGCTTTGGGATTTCCCATCGACTGATGCCCTGAGTGGAATTCAAAGTCCCAGTCAGGTGCCTTGGCCTGTATGGGGCCCTTAGCTGCTTTCTCCAATGAGATTTGTCTGTCTCTCTTTTCCCTCCTGCTATGGACCAGAGACTACTGCCAGCTTCCCCCCTCCACCTCTAGAACTAGCCTCAGGGACACCAGTCAATCTGGAGGGCTAGCCGAGAACCTTCTGTGACAGGCGTCCCCCTTTCCCCTGACTCGAACAGGTCACCCTTGGGCCCTGATGCCTCCTCCAGCAGTTTCCGGAGTACCGGGTCTAGCAACAACAGTCATCTTCTCAGGTTTATGGGAAATCCCACTGGGGCCATGTAACTCTTCACAGCTCCAAGTACACCTTTTGCGGCCTCTGCTTCTCCACCACAGTTACGGACGCTTTTTCTACATGAAGCCCGTATGGTTCTTGCAGAGCCTCTTGACCTCTTTCATCTCTTTTTTTTCTCTTACAGTTTTCAGCCAGGTTCCCAGTCCTGCCTGGAATGCATGCTCCCCTGAGGCTGTAATGTCAGCTTTCATCAACCACACTCCCTCTTCACAGCGGACTGGCTCCACCAACCACTCTAGGTTGGGTCAGAGCCTCACTGTAGCCTCATTCCCAGAACCCACTGATCCAAGCAATGTGGGCCTGCCCGCTTCTAGGAAGAGGCTCAGAGTTTTAAGAAATTCAGTCTGAGGTAGAGAAGCTAATAAATCATTCTCCCCCACCCCTTACGCTGCACAAAATGTAGTATTTGCTTTATTTAAAATGACTGATTTTGGATCAAACCTGGTGGTCCAGTGGTTAAGAATCTGCCTGCCAATGTGGAGGACATGGGTTTGATTCCTGGTCTTGGAAAATTCCACATGCTGCTGGGCAACTAAGCCTGTGTGCCACAACTAAAGAGCCCACGCTCTGAGAGCCCACACTCTGCAACAAGAGAAGGCATGCCCACGAGAAGCCGCAGCTGGAGAGTGACCCCTGCTTGCCACAACCTAGAGAAAGCCCTCGTATAGCAACAAAGATCCAGGGCAGCCAAAATAATAAATAAAATTTTTAAAAAATTACTGATTTTTTTTTGTAGTAGCAAATCACTTTTTTTCATTAAAAGGCATTTTATTTTATTGAATTGAAGTATAGTTGATTCACAATGCTGTATCAGTTTCTATTGTACAGCTATTCTATTGTAAGTGATTCAGCCATACACACACACATATATTCTCTTTCCCCCCATTATGATTTTCCTCAGGATACTGAATACAGTTCCCTGTGCTGTATAGTGCGGCCTTGTTTCTGTCTTTAAGTTTGCACCTGCTAATCCCAAAGTCTCGGTCCAACCCTCCCCCCCACCGCCTCCCCCCTACCCCGCCTGGCAACCACAAGTCTATTCCCCTGTGAGTCTGTTTCTGTTTCATAGGTAGGTTCATTCGTGTCATCTTTTAAACTTCACATACAAGTGATACAGTATGGTATTTGTCATTCTCTTTCTGACTTACTTCACTTAATATGAAGATCTCTAGTTCCATCCATGTTGCTGCAAATGACATTATTTCATTCGTTTTTATGGTTGAGATGTATTCCATTGTATGCACATACCACATCTTCTTTATCCACTCATCTGCCCATGGACATGTCTTGGCTAGTAACAATCATTCTTAAAGCATACTTGGCTGCTCTACTAGTGTGTCTGGCGACGCTCAGAGAACTACATTTTTCAGCAAACAAAAAGGTTATTTAGTTTCTTCCTTCTCTGCTTTCTGGCGTACTTTACCAATCACTTGGTTTCTGTCTGGGGGTACTAAAGGCTTCTTATAGAGTCACAGCTATTTGCTGCTTTGTTTTGCCTTATAATGAACTTATATGCTATGTATAGTCTTTTGTATGTCTCAAAATGATATGGAATGCAGTAGTAAGCAGGGGAACAAGAACAAAAAAGAAGCACTCTTCTGGAGTTCTTCAAGCAGTCTCACCCGTTTGAGCTGTATCCTCCTAGGCAGCAGTAACCGCTACTGTTCAGTGGTATAAAGTTACAGTCCTGTGAGATGAAAAAGACCTAGAGATCTGCTGTACCACACGGTCAGTTCAGATCACTCAGTCGTGTCCCACTCTTTGCGACCCGATGGACTGCAGCATGCCAGGTCTCCCTGTCCATTGCCAACTCCTAGGGTTTGCTCAAACTCATGTCCATTGAGTCGGTGATGCCATCCAACCAACTCATTCTCTGTTGTCCCATTCTCCTCCTGCCTTCAATCTTTCCCAGCATCAGGGTCTTTTCCAATGAGCCAGTTCTTTGCATCAGGTGGCCAAAGTATTGGAGTTTCAGCTTCAGTGACTACATAGTGCCTATGGTTAAAGATAACGGCATCATGCACTGAATCACAAGCTGGAATCAAGCAAGATTCCTGGGAGAAATATCAACAACCTCAGATATGCAGATGGTACCACTCTAAAGGCAGAAAGTAGAAACTAAAGAGGAACTAAAGAACCTCTTAATGAGGATGAAAGAGGAGAGTGAAAAACTGGCTTGAAACTCAACATTCAAAAAACTAAGAATATGGCATTTGGTCTCATTAATTCATGGCAAATAGAAAGGGAAAAGTACAATCAGTGGCAGATTTCATTTTCTTGGGCTCCAAAATTACTGTGGACAGTGACTGTAGCCATGAAATTAAAAGATGCTTGCTCCTTAGAAGGAAAGCTATGACAAACCTAGATAGCGTATTAAAAAGCAGAGACATCACTTTGGTGATATAGTCAAAGGTCCATGTAGTCAAAGCTATGGTTTTTCCGGTAGTCATGTATGGACGTGAGAGTTGGACCATAAAGAAGGCTAAACACCAGAGAATTTATGCTTTCGAACTGTGGTGATGGAGAAGACTCTTGAGAGTCCCTTGGACTCCAAGGAGTTAAAATCAGTCGATTCAAAAGAAATCAACCCTGAATATTCATTGGAAGTACTGATACTGAAACTCCAATACTTTGGCCACCAGATGACTCATTGAAAAAAACCCTGATGGTGGGGAGGATAAAAGGAGAAGAGGGCAGCAGAGGATGAGATGCTTAGATAGCATCACCGACCCAATGGACACAAATCTGAGCAAACTCCAGGAGATAATGAAGGACAGGGAAGCCTAGTGTGCTGCAGTTCATGGGGTCACAAAGAGTTGGACACAATTTAGTGACTGAGCAACAACAACATCATGCACTCAAATGTTTGTTAAGATGGCAATCTCACTGTAAGTGTTCTTACCACAAAAACCAAAAACAAAGCCAAAGCCACTCAAGGAAGTTTTCAGGGGTAATGGATGTGCTTATGACCTCGATTATGGTGATGGTATCACCAGTGTTTGAAAATGTCTAAATTCATTAAGTTTTACACATTAAATATGTGCAATTTTTGTATATCAGTTATGCCTCAATAAAGCTGTTTAAAAAATAAAGTTAATTTCATCTGAAAAATTAAAAAGAAAGGGAGCAGTGTCCTCGGACAGGCTCCGCCACACCCAATTTCCTAACATAATCACAGCCTTGTATCAACATCGGTTGTCTAATTCTGAAGGGGTAAAGTAGCCCATGACGCTGAGTAATCTGGATGTGATTTCAAAATAGAATTGTGACATGATCTGTTCAGTTCAGGATGAACACAGCACTACAAGTATCTTATTTTCTTGCCATTTCATGCTCCTAGCTGTCTAGTTTCTCCTCCTCCTGCAGCCTCCCGATTCCTGAAATGCCCAAACACCCCGGTGGCTTTCTAACTCCATTGGTAGGATCTGTTCTGCCTCCACAAGCCAAGGAGATAGGGGGCTAGGGTCTCACTAGTTGTCACCCCACAGCAGTTGCTTCTTGCGGTTGTAAGCTATGGCCACTGAAACCTGGCCTGTGTAGTCTTAGGGACACATTGCTAGCCCATTACTGCAGAGATGCGCTACAGCGGGGGTCTGGGTCCTCATTTAGGCAGTACCTGTTGCCATGGTAACCATGCTAACACAAAGCATGTAGTGGAGTCTAGAGAACTGAATGGAGATCACTAGGCTAGATTACAAAAGATTTTATTTCAGAGTCCTTGATAACCTCTTCCTACCTTGGGGCTTTGATCCTGGTCATCATAGCCCAACTTGACAGCTTTTCTAACAGTCAAGTTCGGGAATTGTGATGGGAAAGTTGGGGGAAGGCATAGAGGAATTGGTGTCTCAGTTCCTGAAAACCCTGGGATCCTTTTTGAAAAATGCTCCAGTGATTACCTTTGCATTCTAGAAAAAACTGAGGGAGAGGTCTCCCTTCCTCTATAGACAGAAGAGATTTTTGTCCAGTTGCCAAAACTGAAGTTAAGGCTGATAATTTATTTTGTTCAAACAACAAGAAGCAATGCCTCTGCTTCCCTGCCCTTTATAGCTCTGTCACCACCTTATCAGAGAGCCTTTCCCATCTGTGTCCTCCCTAGACTGTTCAGGGAGGGCAGGTTCATGTCTGTTCTGTTCGTGGCTGCTTCCCCCAGTGCCTGGCTAGCAGTGACCAGCAGATATGAAGGGCTAGGAAGTGTTTGCCAGGTGAAGGAACCCACGCTGCCCTTCTGCTCACCACTGCTCAAGGGGTTAGAATTGATCTGAGCCTACTTCCACATCTCCGGGAATGGAATCCCTTTAGACCCAGAACTTCCCATCCTTTAGAGCAAGGGTCCTCAACCTTTGGAATCTAATGCCTGATGATCTGAGGTGGAGTTGATGTAATAATAATAGAAATAAAATGCACAATAAATGTAATGAGCTTGAATCATCCTGAAACCATCCTCCTACCCTGGTCCACGGAAAAATTGTCTTCTACAAAACCGACTCCTGATGGCCAAAAGGTTGGGGACCACTGCCTTAAAGCAATGTCATCCTCTTTTTCCCCCATCCTTGCTTACCTGGGAGTTTGTTTCCCTCCCAGAGAAGCATCTTTTAGAGAGGGTGCCTCTGTAAGGGCAGGCCCTCATATTTATTGTCTCTACCCAGAGCTGGGCTCTGGGATAACTTGGAGGGTGAGCCCATCTTGATGGGCTGCAACCTGCCCCTTCTGGTCACCCTGCCTCACCTTCAGCTCTGTGTGTGCCCTTCCCCTTATCTTGAGTGTGACTAACAAAGTCATTTCAGCTGCTATGAGTACTTTGTGGGTAATTTTAAACTTTGATATAATTTCAGTTTGATGTAATTTACTTTGACAATTCCAAACTCACAGAGAAATTACAGGTGAGGTACAAGAAATTCCCATATACGCTTTACTCAGATTTATCAGCTTAATTCACTGTTTCTTTGCATTATGAAAATTTAGAGAATATACATTGTCAAGGTGTTTACATGATCACATTCAGTTTAATTCTCTTGAAGATCTGTCTTCTACTTTAGAGCATGTATTTGTTTCTCATTGAGGTTAGAAGAGTTAGAATGAATTCATGTTTTTGTTAGTTAACATTTTCCTTAATGTGCTGAGTTCCCCACTGTTGTCGTGGTTTTTGACTAACTTCATAGAGGGAGTTGTGCAGGTGAATCTCTATCAATTTGGCTCAAAATTTATTTGAAAAGTTTGTTTCTTGTTGTACTGTATCCTATTACTTTTTGTACAGAGTGACTTTAGAGGCAGTAGTATTTTTTTTTTATTAATAAACTTTATTTTTAAAGGGAGGTTTTAGTTTACAGCAAAATTGAGCAGAAAGTCCAGGTAGTTCTCATACACCCCTTAGCCCTCTCTCCCCCAGCTCCACGGTTACTGACCTCTGGTAGAGGATGAGATGGTTGGATGGCACCACCGACTCAATGGACATGAGTTTGAGCAAACTCTGGGAGATAGTGAAGGACAGGGAAGCTTGGCGTGCTGCAGTCCATGGGGTCACAAAGAGTTGGACACGACTGAGCAACTAAACAACACCATTTGCTACAGTTGATGAGCCAACATTAATGCATTGTTGTTAACCAAGGTCCATAATTCACATTACTGTTCAGTTTTCATGTTGTACATTCTATGGGTTTTGACAAATGTATAATGACATGTATCCACCATTGCCGTATCATCTTTATCAAATTATCAACAGAAGAGTTGCCCATACTCTTCATCCTCCTTGGCTGCCATGAGCATCAGCCTTCCTACACAGTCCTGACCTTGAGGAGTTCCTGTCGATGGGGAGGCAGGGCCAGCCCAAGGGCCAGCCAGGAGGTCACCAGTCTCTGGAATACCCTTGGGAGCACCAAGGCCAGCAGCTGGAGGGAACATTGCCTGGGCTTCGCCTTGCCCCTTGGGGCCAATCCTACCTTTTCGGTGGGGTCAGGGGGGGAGAAGGGAGGAGGGTAAGGCAAATACCATTATTCCGCATGCCAGGAACTGTGCCATTTGCCTGCTGCATTGACTCCCTTGCCTTCTGAAAGGCATTGCGGGTCCACAGATGTAGGGGCTGGTGCTCAGAGGGAAAGCTAGGGTGTAGCCTCCCCTACCAGTAGACACTTGTCAGGACACAGAAGAGGAAGGTCTCTTTGTTTTGCTGGACACCCCCCAGTGTCCAGGGGCTGGGCCCTGGAGGGCTGGCTCTGGACTCAGGTTCATGCCTGCTGGGCTAAATGACCCATATCTATGCTGGGTGGGTAAGGGTAAAAGAAAAACCAACTTAAAGATTGCTCTTTACTGTTTTCAAGCCTTTTCTCACATATTCTATCCGCTAGCCTCATAACTACTCTGGGAACTAAAGGAGGCTGGTGAGTTGACTGACTCACGCACATGAAGAAGCAGGCTCACAGAGGTCAAGGGCTTGCCCAAGGGCACAGTTGGGTCCCTGGCACTCTTCTCACTGTGGCCTGCCAGGCAGCCCTGGTTCGCCCAAGGCCCCATTCCAGTGTGGAATCCAAGTCTCTAGTCTTGACCTGATCAGTGCTCAGAAATCTCCCACCTTCATGTGCGGTGAACTGTGTGTGTTATGATTCAGGAAGGTCTCTGAACCCATTAGACTCCAAATTCCCGGAGGGCAACCATGGAATTCGTGCTGCTCTGGGCCCAAGTCTGACACAGTGAGCTGGGGGGTGTGGAGGAGTACAGAAGAAATGATTTTTAAAAAGGCTAATCAAGAATTGACTGTGTTTAAAAAAAAATGGAAGAAAAAGATCGGTCTGATACAAGATGGCGTCATTTACCAAAATCTAGTTTTTTTTTCTATAAAAAGTATGAGCATGTATTATTTTTACAAGAAAAAAGCAACCATTCTCATTTTAAGGAACAATTACAAAATGGCAAAGGTTTTGAAAACAAACAATCTTGAATTTGGCACTTAGAAAAGTTCCTTAACCTCTCCAAACTCCTTTTCTTCATCTTCAAATGAGCAAACCGTTACCACTCACCCCACTGTTGGAGTGAAGGCTGTTTGGAGAATTAGGTGAGGGTTCGTGTAAGGCGGTGTCTGGCATAGTGTGAGTGGCCAACACAATGCCCACTTTTAAAAGGAGGGGATTTCCCTGGTGGTCCACTGGTTAGGACTTGGTCTGTCACTGCTGTGGCCTGGATTCAATCCCTAGTCAGGGAACTAAGATCCCAGAAGCATGGCCGGGCAGCATGGCCAAAAAAACAAAAACAAAGACTTTGGGCTTTAAAACAAACAAGCAAACAGCTTTAGTTGTTTGTTAGACTTTAGTTCCGAAGCTTTTTTAGATGTATGGAAAAACTGAGAAAAATTGGGAAAATAATATAGGCAGCTCCCATAGTCCTGCATAGCCTCCCCTATTGTTAGCATCTTATATAGCGTGGTACATATGTTACAATTAATCAATCACTCTTGATGCTTTATTATCGACTGAGTTCTAAGCTTTATATTCAGATTTCTTTAGGTTTTTTTTTTTTTTGGTATGAGAAATGGCATTTTTTAATTCATAAATAAAAATATATAATTACTAGAAATAGTTTATATGGCCAAAAGTGAAGTTGCTCAGTCATGTCCGACTCTCTGCGACCCCATGGACTGTAGCCCACCAGGCTCCTCCATCCATGGAATTTTCTTGGCAAGAGTACTGGAGTGGGTTGCCATTTCCTTCTCCAGGGAATCTTCCTGACCCAGGGATGGAACCCGGGTCTCCCTCATTGTGGGCAGACGCTTTACCGTCTGAGCTGCCAGGGAATCCCACATGGCTAAAAGGGGGCATCAAAAATAAAATAAATCAAAGCTGTCAAAAGCAGAGCAAACCAAACAGGACACAACGAAGAGAAAATAACTCTGTACGTACTCTTCAAAATGCTGGGCCATCCGCAGCCAGCCTGGGCCGGGGCTACTGCTCTGCCTGCAGAAGCAGCACGAGGGGGCCCACAGACAGGTGAGGAGAGCGGAGCATCCATGCCCATGTGCCCACACAGGTGTGCGTCCTCCTGCTCCGGCAGCTGTTGCTCCGACAGCCCAACCTGCCTGACCCTTGGGATAGATTTCTTTAGTTTTAAACCAGTGTCTTTTTTCTGTTTCAGGATTACACGTCCACTTTGATTGTTTTTTATTACCATTCTTGTTTTTGTTGTACAGATACTTAGCAGACGCCTCTCCCCAGCCCTTCCCTTTCTGGGTAGGAGCCACGCAGGCATTGAAACTTGTTCTCTTAGCCTCTTAACAGGAAGCAGGGAACAGAGCTCAACCTGCAGGCTGGGTCCTGCCCCAGGGCTGAGAAACATGATGGACACATGTGTGTGTGTGTGTGTTGGGGGGATGGGGTGGGGGGAGTGTGGGTGTGGCAGGGATGGGCGTTCTGTTTCAGGATGAGAGGGAGTGTGACAGGTGGCATCCACCATGGGTGCAATCTGAGCTGCCTGCATTGCAGTCAAAGCCGCAGCTCTGAAGCTTCTCTTGAGCAACAGAGTATCAGCCAGCGCTCACCCCAAGATGAATCAGAGATGTTTCTTCACCAGAGGTCAAAGGTAAAGCCTGATTTATAAAAACCTCCCTAGCCCAGAGCTCCTCATCACTGCTGTGCACACTCTTGGCATTCCAGACTTCTCTGCAGAGGGGTAAGTGTCCTTTCCTTGGCTCAGCCCTTGGGGGCCACTTGGCAGGATGGTGGGAGCCATAACTCCTTGCCATCTGAATCCCCTCTGGCTGACTGCATTTTGGGACCAAGGATGCCAGCTCTTGATCTGATACGAAGACCCAGCCTCAGGACTTGGGAATGGCCAAGGTGGGTGGGGTGGCCGGCATGTGTAAGGGCCTTAAACTACCATCGCTTGGGGAAAGGAAACAGTCTGGGCAACAGAACCCTTCCCAGGTGAGCCTGAGTGACCAATACTCTTTGAATTATACTCCCCAGGAGATGGGGGCACATGGAACACATGAGAGTTGAGGCTGATTCTTTTATACTTTAGGTGGTATCCTATGTCCTTCTCCCCCTATTCTATCCACAAATAAGAACATTCACCGTGGGTCAAACAGAGCAGCAGACTCGGGATAGTAGCCCTTGTCTAAACCATTAATGAGGAAAGAGGAGACAGTGGAACTGCGGGGTTGGGGAAGCACTGCCCAAGACCTCCCTTGTCTCCTGAAGGTGAACGTAGGTTGGTAAGATGACTAAGCTGGAAGATTACCTGGAGGGAATCATCAACATCTTCCACCAGTACTCCGTTCGGCTGGGGGATTACGATACCCTCATCAAACGTGAGCTGAAGCAGCTGATCACAAAGGAACTTCCCAACACCCTCAAGGTATGGGAGGCTCCTCTCTTGGCAAAGTTTCCCACCGCCTTGCTCTGAAGGCGGTGGCCTGAAGGATGATGGCGGGGGCAAGGACTGGGGTGGGTTCACCCCAGTTTGCGCTCCCGAGGATATTCCCCAGCCCCTTCCAGCTGCAGTACAGGGGGCCACCTCTCTCTCTCTCTCTCTGAATAGCTCTCTCCATCACCTTAGGCTGCTTCATTCCTTCCTCTCTCTACAAAGTGGAGAGAGGCAGGGCCGGGCGGGGTTGGATTACTGAGTTGTACAACATCTTCAGGTTAAGACTTGGTTCTAGGATGGCTCAAGACAGCTGCTTCTCTTCTGCCTTCCATTTTCTCATATTGGATTCTCCCACATAGTTTTGGCTCATAAGTTACTCTTCCCTGGCTGCCCTGAGCTGAGATCTGAGGGATGTGAGGCCTGAAGAAAGTGGAACTCACTACCCCTGCTTTCTTTTCCCCCAGAACACCAAAGATCAAGCTACCATTGACAAAATATTCCAAGAGTTGGATGCCAATAAAGATGGACAGGTCAGCTTTGAGGAATTCATAGTCCTGGTGTCCAGGGTGCTGAAGACAGCCCACGAAGATATCCACAAAGAGTAGGAAGCTCTTTCCAGCAATGTCCCCAAGAAGACATTCTCTTCTCCTCCCTGAGGCTGCCTTACCTGAGGGAAGAGAGAATTAATAAACGTACTTTGGCAAAGTTCTTAGCAGAATCTGTGTCCTGTTTTTTCTTTTGTCAAACTTGATCCTTCCTCACCCCTGCTGTTCTGACAAGCCCGATTTAGACTTCTGAGACCCCCTCTCTGTCTGCTCATTTGTTCACCAAGAATTTATTAAATCTCTCTAATTTGTTCATTTATTCAACAAATATTTAGTGAGCATCTATAATAGCCAGAGACCAAAGACATGAAGTCCTCATCCTTTTGGGGTTTTCATTCTAATAGGGAGGGAATTGAAAATGAACCAGCTGACAAACGACTAAGTATTAGCATACAAATGCATCTGTGATACACTGGTAGGTAACGAAAAGAGATATACAGAAACCCAAAGCAAAGCATTATAGGGCAGAGGGAAGGACAGGGTTCCTGGTTTAAATATGCTGACCGAGGGATGCATTTGGGCAGAGATCTGAGAAGGATGGAGAGCAGCTTGTGGATGTCTGGGGGTCAAGAGCTCCTGTAGAGAGAGGTCGAGGCCCTGAGACAGGCTCGAGCCTGACCTGCTCGATGGCCAGTATGGTGGGGGGTGCAGAGCTGAGGCGGGGCTGGTGGGACATGAGCGCCTGCAGGAAACAGGTGTAGGGAGCAGGGGCTTACAGTCTGTGGGGAGGACCTTAGACTTTGTGCCAAGTGTGCTAAGGAGTCACAGGGGGTTTTGAGCAAGAGAGTGAGATGATTTCACTTATGCTTCCTGTACGGATCATGAAACTTGGGGCAGATTTGAAAAGGTGCAGGAAAAAGGGAAACAGGAGCAGGAGGCAAGCATGGGTACGGGGGAGGGAAGACTTTTCAGGCCAGACTCCCTCCCCGCACTGATCTAGGCCAGGTTCTTCGTGACATGGTCCCCTAGGACTGTGCTGCTCTCCTGCCGGGCTCTTTGCTCCTGCTGAGATTCTGTATCCACTGGGGTGCTTATTTGTTTAATGTCTGCCTCCTGCATTGACAGGGATGTGTGCAAGTAGGTGCGGTGTCTCTGTCGTCAGCACTGTGCTTGGCATGCAGTAGTTATTTCAGAAATATCTCTTATAGAAGTGAACATATGGGGGCTTACCTGGTGGTCCAGTGGTTAGGAATCTGCCTTCCATTGCAGGCAGGGGACCCAGGTACCATCCTGGGTCTCACAACAGGGCTCACACAAAAAAAGCTCTCATCCTGAATCAAATACCCAGTGCAGTTTAAAAAAAAAAAAAATGAATGAGTGAATGGAAATCGTTTTTGTTCAGTCACTCAGTCATGTCCAACTCTTTCTGACCCCATGGACTGCAGTGCACCAGGCTTCCCTGTCCTTCACTATCTCTTGGAGTTTGCTCAAAACTCATGGAAATTAATAGGCTATTGATTTGATCCCTATAAAAGGTCCAGGGTGAAACAGGAAGGAGCATGGAATAATCTCCGTAGGGGCCAAGTGTCAGGTTCCCTAGTGAAAAGTGCATTCCATCTGAATGGGAAGAAGTTAGTGGGGGTCTCCCTGTCCACCATCCCCTGTCAAGTACTGAGTCAGGTCTGGGATAGATGGCATGCTCCTTTGGTCCAGATGTCAAGAGGTCCATTTTGTCAAGAGGTCAGAATACCTGCATACTATGGGTGTGTGTACCCTTGGAAATTCATTTGTTGAGGCTCTAACCCCTAGTGTGTTGGTATTTGGAGATGGGCCCTTTGGGAGGTAATTAGATCAGTCATGAGGGTGGGACCTTCATGGTGAGATTAGTGCCCTTATAAGAAGAAGAATAAAGATTTCTCTCTATGAGCACACATGGAGAGGAGGTCATCTGAGCACACAGCAAGTCTACAAGCCTAGAAGAGAGCCCTCACCACACCCTCAACTCTACTTGGCAGCCTGATCTCAGGCTTCCAGCCTCTAGAACTGGGAGATTAAAGGTCTGTTGTTTAAGCCATCTGGATTATGGCAGGGCTCCCCAACCTTCAGGCTGTGAACTGGTACCTCCCGTCAGATCAGTGGCAGAATTAGATTAAAAATAAAGTGCACAAGAAAAGTTATGTACTTGAATCAACCTAAAACCATCTCCACACCATGTCCATGGAAAAATTGTTTTCCATGAAACTGGTCCCTGGTGCTGAAAAGTTTGGGGACCTCTCGTCTAGGGCATTTGTTATAGCAGCCTGAACAGGATGGGATACTGTGAAAGCAGCAGCCAGGGCGTAGCCTTAGGCTCTGACAGGCCCACCTGCCTCCTCTTCAGCAGCAGGAATGGGCCAGGAGGGCAGAGTTTCTGACACCATTTTAAACGATTAGGTAACTTGCTGGAGCACAGGTATGACAGATATGAGGAAAAGTGAGAAGAGAAACTTCATATTGGGGCAGAGGTGGGTTTGTATTTTGGTGCAAAACCGGGCAGAGATGTTGTGTAGAAAGCTGGGATTCAGTACTGAGGCCAGGAAGTGATAAGTCCTGGCCCCAGAGGCCCCAGGGTTGGAAGTTTGCTGGAGTGTCCAACAGAGGAAACCACTATGTCTGTGATGTGGACATGAGGCAAGGTTGAGGCTGGAGGAGATTGTGGCAAGTAGGAACCTATGGAGACCTCTCCTGGGGATGAGGCTGGGGCAGAGGATGAAGATGGGGATGGAGTGGGACTGGCAGAAGATGAAGGACTTCAGGACCCAGAGAAGGTGGTCTTGGAATGAAAGCTTCCATCGCTGAAGAATGAGAAAGGAGGACCACTCAGGGAAAGCCCTCATTTCCTGAGTGACCTTGGGAAAATCACTTTGCCTCTCTGGATCTCTGTCTTCTTCATTTTTGAAGAATTCAAAGGAATTTTGGAAATTCATTTGAAGAGTTTAGACTAGGTGAACACTCAGGTATAATTCAATTTTAACTGAGATACTTGGATGGGATGGAGAACTTAAAGTAGGATCTAGAAAGATGGGAATCAGGGTATTCTTGGGCAAAGAAATGGTAGTGACCTAAGGATGAGGATTAAAGTTGTATTTCCAGATTCAGATCCTAGTTTTACCTTTTACTAATTGTGAGACCTTGAACTAGTCACTTAAAATCTCTAAGCCTCAGTTTCCCCATCAATAAAATGGAAATAACAGCAGCATCTTTCCCAGAGTTGAAGTGAGGATTAGATAACCTAGCAAAACATGCAAAGCACTTAGCGCAGCATCTGATGCCGAGTAAGCACTCAGGAGGTGTTAACACTGACAGGAAATGCTAATTTATATGGGAAGGCCACTTGCCAATGCAGGAGACGTGTGGGTTCAGTTCCTGGGTTGGGAAGATCCCCTGGAGAAGGAAATGGCAACCCACTGCAGTATTCTCGCCTGGGAAATCCCATGGACAGAGGAGCCTAGTGGGCTACAGTCCATGGGGTCACAGAGAGTCGGACACGACAGTGACTGAGCCCAGATTATGTGACAAGGGACACAAAGGGCACTCTTCCGGGTGTTCCGAGTGCACCCCTGCCCTTCAGGAGGAAATCTTGGGCCGGCACACTGCCGCACACCGTGAGCTAAGTTTCTGCACACTGGGACTTTGGAAGTCAGGAGAAGAATCTGGATTCAGGGAGATGGCCACCAAGAGCCCCTGGGGCTAGCCTGGCTAGGACTTGTCATTTAACTTGGCCCATATGTTAAAAGGAAGCAAACCAGATTGTGAAAGTCTGGTGGGCAAGACCTGACTTCCTCTGCTTCTCTGATTTCTCCTGTTACTTAACCCGGCCCCAGGTAAGCAGAAGTTCAATTCTTGCCCTTTCAGCATTAATCTGAGGAATCTTTCCTTAATCCTCCCTCCTCCTCACACCTGCTCCACCCAAGAACACTAATGAAAAGCACCTCCTTTGTGCTGCCAGGCATATTATGCTTCTCATCACTTTTGTTTTACGGCCACAACTTAATATGGGAAATAGCTATTTGGGTGTCTGTTGTTCCTGTTAGGTTGAAGGCTCCTTGAAGGCAGGGGGCCTGCAAAGTGTTTGACACAAACATCAGGCTCAGTAAATCCCTATAACAGCCTCCGACCTGATTCCTGTGCTCCCAATCTGGGTCCCCAGTCCCTTGTCCCTGCAGTAGCCAGTGTGACGCCCAAACATAAATCACATTGTGTCACTACCTGACGAAGACCCTGCAGACTTTCTTTCTCCGGTGCTTCTTATCATCCAGGTCTCATTCTCATTGTCACCTCCCTGGGAAGCCCTGTCTGGTCCCCCAGCCCAGTTAGTAGTTGTTCTAGCATGTCTTCCTCTTACTGTGGCGCTCATCCGCACCTGCAATGATCTACTCTTTCTTCTTTGGCTTGTTTCTTGCCTGAGTTTCCCTGAACAGAAACCCCAGCCGAGCTGGGACCTGCTGTGTCTTGTCAACTTGTGACAGTGTCCTGCCCCTTCCGTTATTCAGTGATGCATATTGGCTTAGTAGAACCAAGTTACTGTTTGCTAACTGAAGGGAACAACAGCTTTTATAAAACGAAAGTGAGATGCTTGTGGCGGTGGTGGGGAGGGTGCGGAGACCTGGCAGCAAGTATACCCCATCAGAGAGGGCTTTAGACTCCTCGTTGTGGAGAGAAACCCTTTCTCCAGACCTCGGCAATATTTGAAGGCAGTTGTCACAATCCCTACAGCTTCTCTTTTCCAGGCTCAATACCCTCAGCCCTATCTATAACTGTTTCCCATTGTAATCTCCTTCCATTGCTAGTGGGCATCTCAGAAGCTGAGCATCTTTTGCTTAGGAGGTGTCATCCCTGGTGAAATATGGCCCTGATTATACCTCAAAGGCATTCCCCTCCCAGACAATACCCTACTTACTTGAGGCTGCACCTGAGGCCTGAGATCAAGAGGCGGAATGCACCAAGTGAAGGAGATTCAGAAAGAGACTCAGAAAGGAAATTGTAGGAAGGAAAGAGAAAGAGAGGAGGCAGGCTAAGAGGAGAAGGAAGAGAGGAGGGGGATGGATGGAAGTGGGCTGCCCTGTGCCCCATGCTGGAATCCTGCTACCCTGGTGCAAACACCCACTACTCTCCTCTTCACCCCTCGCCTGCCTCAGTCTTGGTGTTAGGGGAAACACAGGGTCTGAAACTGCCCACCCTGGCCAGGCACCGTGGTAACCATTCCTGTGAGTTATTTTATGACAGGAGGTCCTGGTAAGGAACATGAAATCAACAAGCCACTTCAAATCAGAAGAATTTAGGAAAGGTCAAAAGGAGACGAGCATCCTACCGACCTCCCAGAATCCTCCTCACTGGAATACATTTTGAGTGAACAATGTGTGCACCACCAGGATGGACCCTGAGTCAGAGAGACTGGCCAGAGACAACCAGGAAACTAACCCCACCACCATAAAACCCGAGACTTTGAGCCATATGGCAGAGTAGTTCTCCTGGGTCCCTTTCTCCACCCAGGTGTCCCTTCCCAGTAAAGTCTCTTGCTTTGTCGGGATGTGTGACTCCTCGGACAGTTCACTTCTGAGTGTTAGACAACAGCTCCCTTTAGGGCCCTGGAAGAGGTCCCCGTTTCCTGCAACACTGGCAATAGTCCCCCTCCTCACTATACAATCTCACCGCACTTGAGACAATTCTGGGTTCATGGGCAAAAGTGTGGGAACTCACAGAGAAAAGGGAAACCCTGGGAATGCACACTGGAGGCCCGTCTCTCCCCCTACCCCAGTGACCACTTTCCCTGTTTAATGTGTGCAGGCAGGGACCTCTGAGGACAGAGCTAGGGGTCTAGTTCAGCCAGGGGATTGACCAGAGTCTTTCCATAGACGAATTGTTTCAGCCCAAGTCCCAAGCAGAAGTAGGACTTGAGCAACCAATTATTTCAGTTCCTACTGTCACTTTGGTAATTGAAGTGTCAAAATCCATGACACAGGGCTTTCTAAAACACAGGTTTTCAGCAACTGTGGGAGGAGACAGGGCACTGAGGTTGGATTCTGGAGTTTACTTCATGGCAGGGCTTGTGTCAGGCTTGTGTAAGATTGCCTCAGCCCACTGGTGAAAGCTGAGGCCTTTCTTCCCAGCAAGGTCTTGGGAAACATCACGCAATTCTCTTCTTTTTCCTGTAGAGGTGGTGGGACACACCTGCCCTGTTGACATAGGGTCTGGGTAGTTTGAGACCCTGGCTGAAAGCATCATTTCTCTGAGAAGCACCACCTCGGGCTTTCCTAGCCTCACGTGGACCATTGTGCTGCCTCCTAACCTGTCTCATTTCTGCCCCAAGTCATCCCCCACACAGCAGACTTTTCCAAAGTATGAGTATATCATTTCCCTCTCCAAATCTCCACTGCTGCTTCTGTCCTCTGTTTTCTGGAAAGTGTAGCTCCCTGGCCTAGTATCCCCTCCTCTCTCCTCTCTATCTCCCATCTCCTTCTCTTCTACATCCAGGCCTTTGCACATGGGCTCTTTTTCTGAAGCACTTGCACATTTATCTGAGGTTGCCTGCAGCCACCAGCCTTAACTCACCCCTCAAGGAGACCATCAGGCAAATGACAGCCCTCCCATCAAAGCCCCACAGAACCTTACCCCTCTCTGGCCTTTGATTTTCTATATCAGACTCATTTAAGAGGCTGTCTTTTCTGCCCTGCAGTCCTGGGAGTTCCTTAAATGACAGAGTGAAGCGTTATTTATTGCGGGGGCCCCTTAGAGCCTTATACAGAGCTTGACATACAATAAGTCTGTTATTATTGTCTCTCGAGTGAATAAGAAGACAAGTGAATGACAAACGAATTAATCTCCATGCCCAGTTCTGGAAGCATTTCGCACCGCTCAGGTCCCAGAGCATATTCTGAGCATCATTAAGCCTCTGGGCACCGCCCAGGTCCCAGAGCATATTCTGAGCATCGTTAAGCCTCTGGGCAGTGTCCTGCAGCTGGTGGTGCCCCTGTACTTCCTCACCCCTCCCAGAAAGGTATGTAGACGTTCAGGCTCCACTGCCAAGGAGGGCAACTCCCTCTTACAGGAATCAGGGGACAGGCATCTGACAACAGGCTTTCTGTTCTTCAATCAGCATAATACTGGGGAAATCCCAAAGCTTTTGTTTCTTGAAAGGACTCATTAATCATAGAGGTAGTCAGCATTTCTCACCTGGAGTGGGAATCTTTACCTTGACCCTGATGCTCTCATTCTTTGTCTGAGGGAAGAAGATGACTCCCTTCTACTCCATAGAACCACTTTTTTGGAATAGGAGAAGCTAATCAGTTGGAAGGGCTAAGTCACCCTTCCATCAGGTCAGCTCTTTTAACAAAATCCCTCAGGGCTCTGTGAGAGCGGTTTGCTATAACACCTTCCCCCCTGGGATCTGGAGCAGCCTGCTCCTCTCAGACCGAGCTAACAAAGAGATAAGGCAAAAAGTGGAACCCTTGGTAACTAAGAAGCTCTGTCCCCTATTGTTCTGAGCCCAGCTGCTCCACAATCTCCGGCCTTCAGGTTGCCAGACCATCGGCACACCCCTTATGTCCAAAGCGGTCCCTACCTCACCCTCTCCCCAAGACAGCTCCAACTTCACCCTCCAGCCCCCACGGGGCCCTAGGACCATCATATCTTCCCTTGCTCATTCAAAATGCTCCTGAGAGTTTATTCCACGCTGGCACCTGGGGGCAATCAGCCATTGCCCCTGCCTCTAGATAAGGGATTCCAGTTCCCTAGTGCAAGTGCGGAGGTAGACATATCGGAGAGTCCTATGGGCCTGGAGCAACAAGCCCCCATGTGCTTGAGGAAGGTGGGTGGTCAGGAAAGGGGAGGGGGTGGTGACACAGGCTTTAGGCCCTCATGGCCATTAAGGGACTCCCTAGAGACCTCAAGGTGAGGAGAGTATTCCTGGTGCAATTGTGCAGAGCCTGGGGAAAGTGGGATGTGATTTAGGGAAATGTTTTGAAGAACTGATTGGGTAGCTGTGTGCATGGAAGGAGTTAGATTTATTCTGTGCCCCCAGTGGTGTGGGAGGAAACCAGGGTTAATGCTCAGCAGGCACGAGGAGACAGATTTTGGCTGATCTAATGGAAGGCTTTCTAAGTGTCGGCACCAAAGGAGGACGCTCCCTTTTCTGGAGGAGTCCGGGCAGGGTGGGGCCAACTGCTTGGCAGGGAGAGAAACACTCAACTGTGAGGGTGGGACAGGTTGGGTTAAACCAACAATGTTCAAACTTTTTTCAGGACAAACTCCTTTATTCAGATGGAAGCTTCTAGTGTGCAATAGTTGAAGGCAGAACTGGTAAGACCGAATAAAGCTGGGGAGGGGCTCCAGAATCCCATCCCCTCACTGCCCTTATCTTCCAGTTGGAGATGCCATGATGATATACAGAACCTCTGATATTTTCTCCTGGTGATTGAGGCTTTGGGGACATTTTGCTGGTTTTAATCCTACTCCCTCTCCCTCCTTTCTTCACATTACCCCCCAAGAAGGGATCATGGAGCATGTAGAGTATTTTAGGACATCTGTACAGTCACTATTGGTTGAGAGCCTACTGTGTATCAGTCACTACTCCAGGTGCTGGGATAAACTAGAAAATAAGACAGATGCCATGACTTGCCCTCGTGGAGTTCCCAGTGCAGTGGGGAAGCAAAGTCAAAGACATATTTCTGGCACATTGCAATAGGTAACGGTGGATGGAGGGGATGGGGGGAGCCTACTCTATCCGAGGCATCTAGTCCGGGCCAGAACCCAGGCTGTGGTTTTTCCAGTGGTCATGTACGGGTGTGAGAGTTGGATCATAAAGAAGACTGAGTACTGAAGAGTTGAGCTTTCGAATTGTGGTGCTGGAGAAGACTCTTGAGAGCCACCTGGATAGCAAGGAGATCAAACCAGTCAATCTTAAAATAAATCAACCCTGAATATTCATTGGAAGGATTGATGCTGGAGCTCAAGCTCCAATATTTCGGCCACCTGATGTGAAGACCTGACTCATTGGAAAAGTCCCTGACACTGGGAAAGATTGAGGGCAGGAGGAAAATGGGGTCACAGAGGATGAGATGGTTGGATGGCATCACCGACTCAATGGGCATGAATTTGAACAAACTCCAGGAGATGGTGAAGAACAGAGAAGCCTGGCATGCTGTAGTCCATGGGGTTGCAAAGAGTCGGACATGACTTAAGGACTGAAAAAACCTCCCAATTGCCAGGTCAGCTCTCTTTCTCCTGCACCAAGCAGCACAGCAGGGACTTGAGGGTGGCTTAGAACGGTTGTCAGGAGATGTCTCCCCACTTATAGGGTGTCCTGGGCAGGGAAGGGACTGGGACCTTCTGAACTCTGCTCTCCAAGCTCACAGCATGGAGTGCTTCCTGGAAACACCCCCATACTCTCAAGCAGGAACCCTGACATCCCTGTCACCATAGCAAAGGCTCTTAAAATAAGATGTGCAAGGTCCATGGCAGGCAGGCTGCAGGGAGCTGGAATCTAAGCGTGGTTCCTGGCTTCGTGCTCAGCATTGGGGAAGGAGCTGCAAGATCCAGGCTGCAGAGAAGATGGATTCAAGGCTCTCTGCCATCTTCACCAACCACCACTGTCTGACCCTTCTCCACGCTGTGCCTCGCTTTCTTTACTTGTAACCCAGGGGATGGATGCTGTTCATCTTTTCCTGCCCTGTGCCCCATCCTAATCCTGTCAGAGTTCTCTCTCTGCTGAAAGCACAGGGCAGGATGACCCTGATTCGGGCTCTGGTGTTTGGAAGGCTCACCCCAGGCCAGTGATGACCCGGGAGAAGTTGTGCTCAGGGCAAGCAGCGAGGGCAGGGGGGTCACTTGGGTGTCTCTGAGGCGAGCGCCTGGGTCTGGAGGCTGCTGAGGCAGGGAACCTGGGAGCCAGGCCAGGCTGCAGGTTCACAGGGCAGCCAGGGCCTCTGCTGCCCTGAGCTCTTAGCTACCGACAAGGCCCGGAGGAACTCCCGCCCCTTCCAGGAGCTCAGCTTGTCCTGGAGTCTTAGGATCAGAACCTGCAGGCCCGAGAGGCTCCCCAGACCCAGCGTCCCTCCTCATGGCGCTGGTTGGGCCTCATGGCTGCAGACCCAGGGATGGCTCTGGTTTCTTCTAGCGGACAGGCTGGGCCCTTCTCAAGCTTCTATCCTCCTGGGGCCAGGGCTCTGCTCCCCACCTGTGGGCACACCTTCCCTTGTGTCCATGGGAAGGACTCTGGGTCTGCTAGAGATGCCCAATGCCCCCATGATTCAGAACTCCATCTGTGGGTAACATCTCATCTGTCCTTGAGTCTAGCGTTCCTCCTCAGACACGCTCTGTCTGCGTGCACATCTGGAGGACTTTCAGAGGCCTAAAGTTCTGGTTCCCAGGTGGCTCAGTGGTAAAGAATCCACCTGCCAATGCAGAAGATGTGGGTTCGACCCCTGGGTCGGGAAGATCCCCTGGAGAAGGAAATGGCATCTGGCTCTAGTGTTCTTGCCTGGAAAAATCTCATGGACAGAGGAGCCTGGCAGGCTACAGTCCATGGGGTCACGAACCGTCAGACATGACAGCACAGAACACTCACACACTCAAGATTCTAGTAGGAGAGAGAGGGCTGTGTGCACAGCATTGGGTAAAGAGGGGGTAGGGCTGGGTTGGGACGTGGCTGGAAGGTTGAGGGGAAGGTATGACACCTGTTTCCTTCTGTGGTGACAATGGCCAACTTGACCATCTGGACTGGGAGATCCTGAGCTGGGGTGAGGTAAGGGGCACCTGAGCAGTGGGGTCTGGGGTCATGGGGGAGGAGATGGTCCAGGAGATGAGCCCAGGGGACCCAGAAGAGACTCACAGTTTCTCTGCTTCTCTTTTTTGTTATTACTGAATGAAGAAGTTGAGGCCAATTAAGGCCCAGGACTGTCTGATGCCCAGGCTTCTGGGAAGGTCAGGTTGGGAGGGGGGAGGGGGAAGAAGCACGCAGAGCACTGACTCGGAGGAAGACTTTATTTCACCCCCATCGCCCTGCCCCACAGCGAAGGCAGCCCTGAGGCTCTAGGTGGGCAGTGGCTGGCCTCCTGATTAGTGGCTGTGGCCATGACCGTGGCCATGGTCGTGGCCGTGGTCGTGGCTGTGGCCGTGACCTCCGTGGCTGTGATCGGAGCCACCCTGGCTGGGGCATGGGCCCGAGCCACCCTGCCCGAAGCCTGGCCCGTGCCTGTGGCCGTCTCCTGGGGGTGCGGTCTTGTGCATCTCCTCATGGGAGGCTACCGTCAGCTTGGCCACCAGCATAATGAACTCCTCGAAGCTCAGCTGCTTGTCCTGGTTTGTGTCCAGGTCCTCCATGATCTCGTTGATAGCTTTGTCATTCTTCTTCTGCTTCTGCAGGTGGGAGACATGGGGCGTCAGGGCTGGGTGTGGCCAGGGTTGGGGACGGGGAGGAGCACTGCAAGTGACCCGATGGCAGAGGCACAGGGACACTGGGCTTCTGGGCCTCAGCTACAGCATCTATTAGCCACGGTCTAATTCCTTCTGCACACAACTGGGCACCATGATTCACTCCCTTATACAGGAGAGGATCCGAGGTCAAGTGACTCGCCCAAGGTCACGCAGTAAGTACAGCGATGTCTCCTCACTGGGTTCTTACAGCAATTATAGAGAGACTTGGAATCTTCCCTGAGGAACACCTGAGAAAATGGTCTTGCAGAGGGTAACTAGCTCGTGCAGATTGCCAAAGCTTGGGAGTGGAAGGGAGGACACCCACGTTACGATCTGACCCAGAGCCTGGACTTGTCCCGTTCTCACCGCTTCTGTCAGCATCACGCCCTCCTCTCCCCTCCCTCTCCAGGCTAGTGACCCTCATTTCAGCCTGTAGGGTGGGGAAGCATCTAAGGGAAATGAGATGGTGTGATGTGTGCAAGGAAGGGCATGAGGGGGGGATCCAGGCCCCCCTGGGTTCCAGCTCTACCCGCCACCGGCTGGGCAATTTTGCTGTCTCCTCTTGCAATGCTTCACCATGATCTCCTCTTCTGTATGTTTGCCATTGTCCTGGCAGAGCTCTCACTCCTTAGCAGACCCCGGGCAGGGGCCTGGCTTTCCCTCCTGGCCTATCTGCTCTGCATGTCGGGGGTGGTGGATGGGGCGGAGTAGGGGGTCACACAGATGACAACCTTGCCCACACAACCTCTTGGCTGTATCGCCTCTTGTCCCCCCTGACCCAGAGTCTGGCTTGCTGAATTCTGCCCCTGCGGGGAGCTATCAGTGTCCCCCGACTCTGTCCACTGTAATTCTCCACCTTACCAAGGTGGGGAGGGGCCCCAGGCAGGGCTGGCCACCTATTCTGGGCTATCCTGCTCCGGGAATGGAACTGAGACTGGGACTTACACGTCCCGCCCTTCTGAGCACAGCACCTGTGTCCCCCAAGTCACCAAATTTGTAAAGAAAACAAAAAGATCCAGTGGAATGAATCTTCCTTTTCTTAGAGCTGCCAGATCATTTTCAGACCAGGGAAATAAACTAACATGTTATGGAGTGCTTTGTCCACTCATGCTGGGCTGGGTCCCTTCCCAAATGCTGTTTATTTGTTTCCTCCCAGAGAGCCTATGGATTAGAAAAGTCCTCTTGGGTCTTCTAAGTTCATCTGATGCTTGCAGTCTCATTAGCTTCCTTCCAAGGGTCGTTGTCACTTGGTTCCCATAGCCCCTTCCCAACACTCAGGTTTCAGCTCAAAGGTCCCCTTGGAGGGACCCTTCACGTACTTAACTAGTTACCTCTCTCCTGCCCAGTCCACATTGCCCACAGCACTCTATTGGCAGTGGATCTATCTGTGTTCCTGATTGGTCAACACGTTTGCCACGTGCCTCTCCCCTTGAGACAGTGGGTCCCTGTTGGCCACTATGTGCCCTGCCTGGGACAGAACCTAGCACGCTGCACAAGCTGTCTGTTGGTGCCACCTACTGTGGACCACCTCTAGTGACAGGGTCCAAATCCTGCTCCAAACACGGAGCCCACTGTCTTTGGAGGCTGGGTTGAGGGTCAGGAACATTTTCCTTGATGGTTGCAGATTGTATCCCCATTCTCCATCCTTAGCCCAGACTGACTCAGGTCTGCCAGGAATCCAGCCTTACCTTGAGAAAGTTTGGCAGCTCTTTTTTCACCAGCTGTTTGAATTCTTTCTGCATCAGGGTGTCCGGGTGCCCTAGTCGTACAGAGTAATGGTGGAAGATGTTGATGATGGTTTCTATGCTGCATTCCATTTGTGACATTTGGTCCGCCATCTTCCTGCCTTCTGTTTGAGCAATGGAGCAGGGTGCTTAGAAGACTGTCAAGCTTTCTTGACCCTCCTACTGTCTGCACACAGGAATGAAGAGAAAAATACAGAATGAAAAGAAATTGGGGACTGCAACTGAACTGGGAGATGACCCAGTTCCAGACATGAGAGGAATGGCTTATAGAATGTCTAGGGAATGCCCCAGAAGAGAGCCTTTGAGGATAGCAGAGCATGACCTAAGAAAAAGGGAAGGAAGATTTAAAGTGAGCAGTCAATCAAGGAGGGCTTCCAGGTTTGAAAGGAAGATGGGTAAGGGGGGTGAAGAGTCAGTGAGCAGGCTCCGGCCCCGGGAGAGCTGGTAGCTCACTTACCCAAGCCAAGGAGCCACGCAGAAGGGTTTGAGAGCAAGATGCGGGCCCAGTTTTTATACACCACTGATCCAGACAGCCCTCTAGCGTGAAGATTGCCTCATGGGTGAGCCTATGTGGTAACCCCAGGCTGGGATGTTTCACTGCCAGGAAGGGGGCTGGGCCAGGACAGGAAGTGTTCACAGAGCTCTTTTTGACTTTTTGTGAAATTCCCAGCCCTGGCCTGGAGCTGGTTTGGGAGGAAGCTGGTTGCTTAGTCCACTTCCCCTCCACCCCACACCCCTGTCCCCACTGAGTGAGGTGGGAAGCACTCTGCCTCTCTTCTCGGACCCCTCTCTCAACAACCACCGAGGTTGTGCTTCCCATCTGTGATAGCCAGGGGCTGCTGGTGGGCTGAGGACCCCTGAGGTGGCCAACCCACTCTGGCTCCCCATGCAGCTGAGCCTTCCTGCGCCTGTCTGACTCTGGCTCTTAAGAGGGCGAGGGGTCTGCCTCCATTGTTCAAGCTGATGGAGGAAGTGCAGACAACAGCCTGCAGCCATCCTGTGCGGTTCCCTCCTCAGTTAGGAAATCTCTGTTTCAGGCTATCGGGGCAAGTTCGCCAGGGTGCCTCTTGTGTGTGCGTCCACAGCGCCCTCTGCTGCCTCTATCAGGGAACGTTTCGCTCTGGACCAAGGATCCGAGACCCAAGCTTACAGGAACTAGAGACCCGGAGCCAAGGGGCCAAGCCGTGTGGGCCGAAGAACCCAGAGCGCCGTCAGAAGTGTGACTTGTGGCAGCAGACATGGGGCCTCAGGGTTGCAGGGACTAGAGCGTGGTGGGGACTGTGGCAAACCAGAGCATTCTTCACTTGAGGGGGCCGCTGTTACTCATCCTCAGGGGAAGGCAGCCACGTGAGAGAGTGGATCTTTTGTTAATGGACCTCCCAAAGGTTCAGGAAATCTGATTTTTTCTGTGAAAACTCTTGCTTATAAGATTCGTCAACTACTTTTAAAGGAAAATAAAAACGTTAACTAGGAAACATGGTATGTGCTGAACAAAGCATGGTTGCAGGCCAACGCCTGAAGTTCCTGTCTTTCAGGTCTCTCTCCTCCATTCTGCTGAGGTTCCCCAAACCAGGGATGTGGCCTGAATCACCTCTGCGGTTCCAGGATGGAGCAAGAGCCTGCTCGGTAGGTGTAGAATGAACAGTTGTTGAATTAATAATTGCAGGAATGCACAAATAAATGGGGAAATGAATGAGTGTGAAATGCACACAGGTCTGTTTGTTGCCCTGTGACTTTCTGCAGAGATGTTGGCTGGGATCATGCAGTGTTGGTTAGGATGGAAGTGACTGGGTGGGAGGAGGAGAGTAGGGTCAGTGGTTGGTGGAGTGAGCAGCAGGACAGGGCTTCGAAACAGAAGGGAGTCCACACTTGGGGGTCCTGCTTTGGCAGTGAGTTCCCTCATGACAGAAGGCGGTGGCAGGGGACTTCCCTGGTGGTCCAGTGGCTAAGACTCCATGCTCCCAAGGCAGGGGGCCTGGGTTTGATCCCTAGTCAGGGAACTAGATCCCACATGCCACAGCTAAGAGTTTGCATGCCACAGCTAAAAGACACTACATGCCCCAATGAAGATCAAAGATCTCATAACTAACAGCCTGTATAGCCAAAAAAAAAAAAAAAAAGGCATTGGTTGGCAGACCTCATGGTCCCAGGCTAACCCAGGCCTGGGTGAGGCCGAGGCTGAGTTGTAGAGGCCATGACCTGGGCAGGCTATTTTTGGCCTGGTCAATAAGTGCCCAGATCCCACCCAGCCTCCTCACTGCCAACCAAGGCCAGAGGTTGGAAGGAAAGGGTGGTGGGATTCAGAGCCTCCTGCGTGGGCATGAATTGGGACAGTTTTCCTGGTTCTGGACGGTGGGTATGGCTTCCTCAGCTGTGTTAAAAGCACACACGCCAACAAGGGAGCAGGCAGACGCTCAGCAGCTCTAGACCTATCAGTGAGCTTGGTCCCCTGAGGCCACGACCAAGAGGGGTCGGTATCCTTACCCCTTCTGCAGGGTTCCCATGTCTTAATCCTTTCCCCTGACTCCCTCTTGCTGTCTTCACTCATAATCTCTGTGATTTCTGGGAAATTTTCTTTCCCCATTTTCTGTTCCCTGGCTCCTGTTTTTCTGGTCCTTCTCCTCTCCTGTTTCTTGGGGAACCTGGTTTTTGTTCTCAGCGTGTCCCTGAAGTTCCAGATCCTTCCAGAAATTCCTGATGAATATCTCCGTGTGTCCCTGTTGACCTCCTCTGCCTGGCGGGAATCCCTCTGACACAGGAAATAAAGGGCTGTCACATTATCACCACGTTGGCATTCTAATGGCTGGCCTTGGGGTCCCTCTCCCTCACTAGCTTATTAACTCCTTTTACTCATCCCTGGGTGATTAACTGTCATCTGAGAGGCATCTGATAAACGTTTGCAGAGTAATACGTGACTGACATGGCTTTGATAGAAACTACGCTGAGAAGATGATCATTTCCTGTAATTAAGAAATTGTGCAGCTCGGGAAAATGCAGAGAAGGAAAATAAGGAAGTGGGGAGGGGTGAAGGAGATATGGAGATAAGGGAGAGTCCGCGGGTGAAAAGGTAGCCTGGGATGATCAGAGTTCGTGCTGCCCTCTTGTGGCCTACCTGTGTCAGGACAGCCTGCTGCGTTCCTTGGGCCCTGATTCTTAACCTTTCGGTTTTCAAGGCCCTTTCACGCTTCACAGTTTATTGAGTGTCTAAAAGAGTTTTTGTTTATATGGGTTGCATCTGCTATTATATACAATATTATACAATTTAAAATACTTATTAATTCACTTAAAATAGTATCAGTAAACCCCTTATCTATCAACATATTTTTAAAGTAAGAAATAATTATATTTTCAAAAAAAGGCTAGTGAGAACAATGATATCATTTGTTACATTTTTGCACACCTGTTTAATGTGTGGCTTATATGAAGACAAATGGACTTTTCTACGTCTGTAATCAGTTTGTTGTATGTGTTGTTTTCTTTTTCTTTTCTTATTTAAAATTTACTTTTAGTTGAAGGATAGTTGCTTTACAATATTGTATTGGTTTCTGCCGTATGTCAACATGAATTAGCCATAGGTATACATATGTCCCCTCTGTCGGGAAGCTCGCTCCCACCTCCCTCCCCATCCCAGGCCTCTAGGTTGTTACAGAGCCCTGGTTTGAGTTCTCTGAGTCACACAACAAATTCCCATTGGCTCTCTATTTCACACATGGTAGTGTATATGCTTCCATGTTACTCTCTCCATTTGTACCACCCTCTCCTTCCTCCCCACCCCACCCCACCCCACCCCATGTCCATTGTTCTCTACCTCTGCGTCTGCATTGCTGCCTGCGATTAGGTTCATCAGTACCGTCTTTCTAGATTCCATATGTATGTGTTAATATACGATATTTGTTTTTTGTTTGAAGATATGAAGACAATCAAACCTCACACAGATAAGTAGTTGGAAAGAGGAGAATATATTAATAGCCTTTAAAAGTTGTTGTTGAAATGGCAAACCACTCCAGTATTCTTGCCTGGAAAATCCCATGGACAGAGGAGCCTGGCAGGCTATAGTTCATAGGGTCTCAAAGAGTCAGATATGACGGAGCCTGCTGCTACGTCACGTCAGTCGTGTCCGACTCTGTGCGACCCCATAGGCGGCAGCCCACCAGGCTCCCATCCCTGGGATTCTCCAGGCAAGAATACTGGAGTGGGTTGCCATCTCCTTCTCCAGACTGAGCCTACACTCATATAAATAATTACAATAAAATTTTTTGTGAATATCCTTCTTTGATAATTCACCAAAACTCAACAAGCAGACGTTTTGAAAGGGTTATCCTAGAATCTCAGACCATATTAATGAATTCTTTGTTACATTAGAATTCATTGGTCTATCACGAAATATAAATCGGTCTCCTATGATTCTGTAACAATATACTGGTCATTTGGAAAAGATTGATTCACTGGGTTATCCACATCTTCCAAATGCTGACACATTTCATTACCTAATATATATACATATGTAAAAATCACACTTATTGATATCACCACTGATCTCATCAAGAAAATCTTTACGTTTTGAGAGACTGTCAAACTCAGGGTGGCAGAGCCAAATTTTTCAAAGTTTAATTTTTGCTTGAAAGTTCCAGTTTTATTACACTAACACAGCCTGTTGGTTTTCCTTGAAGTAAAAGTTTAACTCTGTTCATTTTCAAGATAAATGTCTGCATGAGTATCCATAATTGAGCTGTTATTTGTTCTTTCAAGTAAAAATGGTGTTTCTATGAAAAAAGTGGCTAGCTCACCTTACCTTTCGATCATGCAAGTGCTTTTCCTTGAGACAATCATGGTTGAGATCTAATAAAATGAATAGCTTTCATTGCTTTATCAAGAACATTTCTCAAGTGAAAAACATTTTTGTTTTGAAAGAATACAGCATGAGGAATGCAGTGACTGCTAGTGAAGTTTGCTGCCACCTCCCCGGTTCCCGCTAAGACACTAATAGTCTGACCTGCTGTGGTTCTAAGGTCACTGGTGTAAATATCAGCAGAGTGAGGAAGGGGAGGATCTGGGGATACTTGGTTGGTAGGAGGCTTCTTGTGGTGGGTGGTTCAGGGTATATTATTATGGACTGCAATGTTAAATCATGACTGGAGATAGTCATGACCTCATGGAGCCCCTGCAGGGTCTTAGGAACCCCCAGGCTCCTTGGAACATTCTTCGAGAACCACTGTCTCAGGCAATATGTTACTTGAAGCAGCTCGTGTGTCTGTCTGCTTTTCTTTTTCCTTCCTTCTTTTCCACAGAAGGTCTCTTGGAAGAAGCCAGGCTGGATGTGGGGCCTCCTGGCCCAGGTGAGGAGTGAGACAGGGACCCTCAGCAAGGTAGCTGCTCTGGCCAAGGGGGGTGAGAGATGGGGAGGTGACCAGGGTGGGGCTAATACTGGCTATTAGCAGGCCAGTTAGGATTTTGGTCCTAAGCGCACAGAACTAGAGAGAACTGCCTGCTCTGCTGTCTTCCCCCTCCTGACACCCTCTGTCCAGAACAAGTTTTTTCCCTCAGGGAGCCCCTCAGCCTGTTAGTCTCCAAGAATTTGCTGGTCTCAGGATGGACCTGGGCTCACCTGCTTCCCCTCCTCTCTCAGGCAGCCACCACCCACCCAGTCTCTGCTCAGGGTTCCCACCTCCCAAAGCCGTCTGCAGAATGGAACATTCTCCTCTCCCTAACTTGTTGCTCTGGGGGCCACAAGCCTCCTCTCTGAAAGCTTCACTGTTGGTCAGGCCTGGGAGGTGGAGGCCTGGGAGACAGTCTACAGGTTCAGGAAACCTCCAGGCCCTGCAGTATCAGTCCCCAGGCTACAGGTCTCCCTCCCCCTCATATATCTCTGAGGCTGCTACCACTTGTACTGGTGGCCCAAGATGAGATCAGGAAGTCCCCCACTCTGCTTCCCACCATCCCAGGGCCCTTCTTCCCAGCCCTGGGCCTTTGTGGGTCAACAGGGAGAACAGTAGATGGAATTAGGTATTCAAGGGGCCCCTTCGAGGGAGGTTTTCTGGGGACCCCGGGCCTCAGGGTGACTCCATAGCTTCACCAAGGACAACCTGTCCAGATTTGCGGTGTTCCCTGAAAAGGGTCCATTCAGTCGTCTCAGGAGGCTGCTCCACCCATGGAGAGGTGGGAGCCCCTGCAGGTCCCCATGGAGACACATGTCCTATTGCATGCACACAAGGTGTCATGTGACGCTTCCTCCACGAAGACTCAAGGGCTCCCGAGACCAGAGCCTCGGACTGTGGAGGAGACGTGGAACATGTGAGGTGATAACTGTGGCTTTGAGCTGAGAGTGGCTGAGGGGCTGGAGTATCCTGGCTTGTGGGAGGCTTCTTGGGTGGGTGACAGTCTGATGCAGAGGCGTGGGTGGTGGGTGAATGGTCCCCTTGGCCACAGAGTGGGAATCAGCTCTAGTGATAAGGACATGTGTGCATCACCTCCTGGGATGTACTTTTCTGCTTTATCTGCCTGCTGCTGGTGGGGCTGATGGAAAGGGGTGGGAGGTGGGGGTTGGGGAGCAACCTCCATCCAGAACCTTCAGACTCCTGGAGCAGATCTGTCCCCACAGGCAGAAAGTTCCCAGAGGTCAGGACGTGACCCCCAGGTCCCACAGGCACCCCTGGGTTCGCCAGGCTTCCTGGGAGCCTTGGGCAGCCGCACCCTTTCCCAGGGAGGAGGTATCTGGGATTATTCACAGGGCGGGTCCCTGCTGTCAACACCTGTCTGGTCTTGATTCTTCTCCGTGCTGTGGACTATAGAGGGAGCCGCTCAGAGCCTGGCCCTCCTCCTCGCCCCCTTTTTGTTAGGGCTCCTGGCCTTTCTCTTCTCTCTGAAAAGCCAGGGCCCAGTCTCCGTTCCCGGGGAGAGAGTGCCCTCTAGTGCCTGGGAGGGTGAAGACTGAGGAGGAGGGCAGGGTCAGAGGCCAATTCTGAAAGGAGGCCCTGCCAGCCAATGAGGGGTGAGCTGGCTGCAGCCTGACCTGTGGAGCTGGGAGAGCAAGGGACCCACAGGTATTTCTGAGTGTGTGTGTGTGTGTGTGTGTAGCTGTGTTTCTTCTTGAGAAGCCCTCTCTTATCAGAAGGACTGGACTCCACCAGATGGAGTGTAAAGATCAGGATTTTTGCTCTGCTCTGTTAATAGGCCCCTCCCCCTCCTCAACTCTTACATCCCCTCCTCTTCCCAATCGCAGTCTATTCCCAGCTGGGAAGAAATTCTCTGCATTAGACCCATCGAAGTGAGTTTGTATTTTTCCATTCTGCTACCCCTAGTCCTTGGTAGCTCAACTGGCAAAGAATCCGCTTGCAGTGCAGGAGACCCTGGTTAGATTCCTGGGTTGGGAAGATCCCCTGGAGAAGGGAATGGCTACTCACTCCAGAATTCTGGCCTGGAGAATCCCGTGGACAGAGGAGCCTGGCTGGCTACAGTCCATGGGGTCGCAAAGAGGAGGACACGACTAAGTAACCTTCACGTTCACTTTCACCCCTGGACCTTACAGCCCTCTTCTATGAGTGGGGGTTAGCAAGCCTAGATTGCAGGCTTGGTGCGAGGATTAAATAAAGCACATGTGAGTGTCTACTCAGGCCTCCCACATGGTGGGCACTCAATGAGATCTGGTTGCTCAGGGAAACAGGATGGGGGTGTTTCCTCATTCAATGAGCCCCTGACCTGTGCTGGGGACCCAGAGAAGCCTGTCCAGGTGCTAGCCTTCAGGAGGGCAGATGGGGCCATGCAGTAGGGTGGGTGCCCCGTTCGAGGGGTGAGCACAGTTGGGGTAACCATCATTGTCTTTCGTAGAGCTGAGATCTCTCCTGTGTCCTGGAATCACGTGAAGATGCTGTGGTGGCTTCTTGTCTTCTCCACTCTGGGTCTCGGGGCCTGGGGTGAGTTTTCTTCATTGGCTTAGAGAGTAACTAAGAAAGATCATTCTACAGTCTCATAATAGGAAATCTTTAAATGCCTGCTCTCCGTTAGGAGGATGGTAGGAAGCCAGAGTGGGAGGACAGCTTTGCATTTAGAGCACAGAACTTGGAGTCCATAGACCTGGATGCAAATCCTTGCCCTGCCTCCAGCAATGATTTTAAATAAGTTAGTCACCTCTTGAAACCTGAATTTTCCCACCTGAAGACTGACACAAAGTTATGATCTATATTTATTGTGAGAATAGAATGGGAAAATGCACTGCTGGAAGGACTTAGCACTTGAGCAATGGGGCAATGATTCTATTTGCAATATTATGTCAGCCTATGACTGGGGTTTATGGTTGTCAGTGAGAGAAAGTTCCTTCAGGGTGGGAATCTGTTGAAATCCCCAGAGTCCCTCCCACAGGAGCATGGACATAGCAAATGCCCCCAGAATTAATCCCAGAGGAACTGACTTGATTTGTGCAGAGAATTCCAGTCCCTTCTGGGCACAATCTGTCCCATTGCTTCCATTAGGCAAAATGCATACAAGGAAAGACTTTGTGGTTTTGAAGTGCCTGGATGCATTTCCAGGGGGTTTTTGTTGATTTTGCCAATTGTGTGTGGAGATGTGGCTCATGAGAAAAGGACAATATTTCCGACCCCCTGCCCTTGTCTGTTTAAAACTTCCTGGGAGGTTACCTGGAGCTGGTGTTGGAGAAAACCACGCCTCATGGTACTGCTGGAGGTGGTCCTCTGGCCCCATAGGGCTCCCTGAAAGGACTCAGAGATCTGGGGAGGTGGAGGGTTGTGGAGAGGAGCCTGAGCCGCTGCCACGGAGAGGACTGGTACTGGGGCTCTCTGAGGGCTGATGCGAAATGGAATGTTCCTTTACAGGTGATTCCTCCTGGGATAAAACACAAGATAAACACCCATTCGAGGGGCTTCAGGACTTGCTTGGCAACATCTCCCAGCTCATTGAAAAAGACAAACGGGGTCTCAGTGGTGAGGAGGTTTGAGGACCAGCTGGGTTTCTCTTGGGACCAGGCACTTAATGGTGGGATGGGGTGGTTGGGGCTAAGACACAGGAATACCTCCCTGGGTTGTCTTAGGCCTTGGCAGGGAGGGAAGGGGGGAAGGGGAAGTGGGAGTGCTGCTGGGAGGGGCCAGAAACCCAGGAAAGGGAGGTGCAGTCTGTGCGTGAAGGACCCCCTAGCCTGAGGTTGGAGACTCACACTTTGCCCTCAGGAGTCCCCGGACTGAAAGGGAGTCACGGGCCCTGCCTGGAGGGCCCCCCAGATTGAGGAGGAGATGCCCCGCTCCAGGAGCGCTGGGAGCAGGGTGAAGGAAGCAGAGTCCCGGAGGAAACTGTCAGTGGGCTTGGAGCACTTGGAGGGCAGTAGCGCTGGGGCAAAACTGAGAGGGGCCCCTGAGGGCTTTTCCTGGGGCAAATGGTGACACGAAAGGTTTCCTGGAGCAGAGCAGGGAGGGACCCTCAATCAGAGAAGGTCATCCAGGTGTGGGGGCCAAGCACCTAGGCTGCTCTGGGCGGGCGCAGTCCCTGCATTGGAGTGAGTAGTGAAATGGAAACATGGAGGCAAGAAGAGGAGGCTGTGCCCGCCTGCCCACAGAAGGCCTCCTCCTGCAGCCCTTCTGCAGCCACCACGGGGCAGAACTGGCCTCGGCTGGCACGTGTGGCCCAGGGGCCCGAGGTGGCAATAGTGGAGCAGGGTGTGCCCAGGGACACCTGCATGTCCCCTGCAGGTGTGTCCACCATGGTCTCTCGCAAGCAGTGGGGGGCAGACGCCGTCGGCTGCAGTGCCCAGCTGGCCCTGCCGGTGGGCTTCCTCATCACGCACCACGTCCCTGGGCTGGAATGTCACAACCAGACCTCGTGCAGTCAGAGGCTGCGGGAGCTGCAGGGCCATCACGTGCGCAACGGCTGGTGTGACATAGCCTACAAGTAAGAGGCTGGGCTGGGGGCATGTGACCCAGTGCTGCTAAGGGTGCCTCCCTCGCCCCTTCTCTTCTCTAACTGTTTCCCTCATTTTCTGGGTTGTGGTTGTACCTGGTTAATAATGAATGCAATGAAACAATATCCTATAAAATTCCAAAGCCTTTGAAATTTTCTGTGAGGTTCTTGACTTTGAGTTCTCTTGAAAGGAAGCAAGGAAGTTTAAGTGATGACTCTACTTTCCGTTCGCCTCCTAATGGTTCACGCAGCACATCCCAGGTTAGGAATGGCTTCCCCGTCTGTGGGTGCATGGGTGCGTTTGCCCCATGACAAAGTGTGAGGTTGGCTGGACGGGTGTCACCATCTCCATGTTACAGGCGGGGGCACCGAGGAAGGGATCGAGGTCACACTGCTGCTAAGTTGTTGCCCAAGCCCCTTTGCCATCTGATTCTTCCACTACAGTGTGCGTCGGGGCTTCCACCTCAATGAGGGAGGCATCCTCTTCTTCCCCTGCTGGTCACTCTAGCAGGCCCTCCCAGTGCCCAGAACCCAGTTCCTCAGCCCACCTCTGACTTCAGTTCATTGTGGACGATTCCTGTGTGTGGGAATGGCTTCCCACCTCAAGAGCACCTGCATCTCTCTGCTTTTCTGCTTCAGGCTTTCGTCCAAGTCCCTGACAGTGAACCCCCTGGAGGGCAGGCTTTGCGGCTAACTTCTTAGTCTCCAGCCGTCTGAAGGGACATTTTTAAGTACTTCTCTCCTTGAAAAGTCACATGTCAAGGAGCGGGGTGCTGAGCCCCGGGTGTCCATGGGGAAGCCAACATAATCCTTCACACTTTGTCGAGTTTCTTCCTGTCTCACTTCCCTGGCCCCTTCAGTCTGGCTTCTGGGGTCTCTTCCCAAATAAACTGACTGCGTCCACATCCTTGTTTGAGGTGCTGCCTCCTGAGAAGTCTAGGTAAGAGGTTACCCTGGCAGAGAGAAATCACACAAACAGCCTGTGTGGAGATCACAGACACGCAGCATTTTGGAAGGAGGAGGAGAGCCATGTTTGAGGAAATGTAGAGGCTGAGAACGATCTTATACTGTTTGGTTGGGTCTGGGGGAGCCTCTGGGTGGCAGCTCCAGGACCCCTTCCCTTTCAAGTGTGCAGGATGATTTATACAAAACCCAGCATCTGAACTGGGGATGGGGTGAGGAACACGGGAGTGGTCCTTCTAAGGATGAGTGGAAGTCACCTTGTCTATCCATTGTCTCAGATGAATCCATGCAAATTCCCTCTAGTGAACTTGGTTTGCCCCTTCTCCCTTAGGAGGCTAGGCTGGGGTTCCTCTTGCAGGGGTGTGCCTGGGGCCAGCCACCAAGCCTGGATTTCCCTCTCCACAGCTTCCTGGTTGGGGACGATGGCGGGGTGTATGAAGGTGTTGGCTGGAATGTCCAAGGTGTGCACACCCAGGGCTACAACAATATTTCCCTGGGCCTCGCCTTCTTTGGCACCAGCAAAGGTAATGGTCACCCCAGCTGTTCTTCTCCATAGAGTTAGCTAGTTCTTTTTCTCACGCTGTCTCTCCACCCTCCTCACACTGGTGATGACACACCCTCCCCTGCAATTCTCCTCTCCACTGACTTCTGTGAACGGTCTTCCTCTTCCTGCTCTGGCTTCCTCCCAGCCTCCTCGCCCCCTGGCCACCCCTCAGGGAAGGCTCTCCATCCTTCCTCCTGCACCCTGGTTCTGCTCCCTCTCTGGTCTTAGGAGGATCCGGGCTCCAACTCTCACTCCTGCATCAAAGACTAGAATACCTTCTCTCTAGCTCAGATGCTTCTGTAGTATCAGGCCTTGCTTCTGGCCAGACACTTCCTCCTTCCATCTCTCTCTCTGTCTCTCTGAGATTTTCTGTGCAATTTTTAAAAGCCATGTTGGGGCTGCAAACCCCAAGTCTCCTCCATGGTCCTCTAGTCTTATTGTCACCCTGCCCACCTGCATCCCAACATACATCTATTGAGTTTCTGAACGTTTACTGTTAATAAGTGGGCTTCCCTGGTGACTCAGTGATGAAGAACTCACCTGCAATGCAGGAGATGAGGGGTTCGACTCCTGGGTTGGGAATATCTCCTGGAGAAGGGAATGGCAGCCCATTCCAGTACTCTTGCCTGGGAAATCCCATGGACAGAGGAGCCTGGCAGGCTACAGTCCATGGGGCCTCAAATGAGTCAGACATGATTTTGCGACTAAATAACAACAACAGTTAGCAAACATCTAGTTTCTCATGGCCCCCTCCCAATATCTTTTGAGATGGCCCAGATAAGTTTCATGACTACTATTACAGTGTGTACAGCCTAAGTTTCAGACAGGTAAGTGACCCAGGTGACATAGTCGTAAGGAGAGGTATCAGAACACAAGCTCATCCCTTCCATTTCTGCTCCAGGGCAGCTTCAGGTTTGCCAGAGGAGTCTTGATGTTCAACTTGGTTGGTTTCCATGACCAATCTTTGCCCCTGGGTGTTACCTTGTGAGCTGTGGGATCTTGAGCTCAGTACTTCTTGGCAACCTCAAGTTCCTCTTTATGAACAGTGGGGTTCATCATAGCATCTGCCTCACAGGCTTGATGTGAGGATTACAGCAGTCACTGCAGACAGAGGGGCTGGCACATGCCTGGAAGGGCCCTAGTGATGGGAAACCCTCACGCAGCCAGGGGGCGTTAGTGAGCACGGGGCTGCCATCCAGCTCTTCCCCAGGGAGACAGATAAACGAAGTCTCGGTGGGTCTTTGGGAAAGGTCTTTCCAGTCACCAAAGCTCTGTCCAGGCGGACCCTTGAGTTCCAAGCTGTCCGACGCTCAGGATGAGCCTGTGCCCCTTCCTCCCCCTTCAACAGCTATGCGGGGGCTGGCAGGACATCTCGTCCTCCCCCACAGAACTCTGCAACTCAGGCCAGATCGAGGCTTCCTAAGGATCACTGTCTTTCAGGCCACAGCCCTAGCCCTGCAGCCCTGTCAGCCATGGAAGGTTTGATCTCCTCTGCTGTCCGCAAGGGCCACCTGTCACCCGTGTATGTTCAGCCACTCTTTGTGAAAGGAGAGAGCTGCCTGTCCCCTCAGCAGAATGCAAGTGTCAAGGAAGGTAAGACTTTCACTCTTATTTTATTTTATTTTTTTTCATTTATTTTTATTAGTTGGAGGCTAATTGCTTTAGAATATTGTAGTGGTTTTTGCCATACATTGACATGAATCAGCCATGGATTTACATGTGTTCCCCATCCTGATCCCCCCTCCCACCTCCCTCCCCATTCCCAGTTCGATGCATGAGACAAGTGCTCAGGGCTGGTGCACTGGGAAGACCCAAAAGACTTTCAATCTTAAAAAAAAACACTTTTTTTTTTGGCAGTGCTGCATGGCATGTGAGATCTTAGTTCCCTGACCAGGGATCAAACTCATGTTGCTTGTTTTGGAAGTATGGAGTGTTAATCACTGAACCACCAGGGAAGTCCCTAAGACCTTGAGTCTTACTGGACCTCCCTCCAGATTCACTCCCACTCACTTTCAAATGCCACTGGATGTGACTTTTTCAGTCAGGCTCTCACTGGAGTTGTTCTTTTTTTTTTTTCTAAATTATTTTTTAATTGGTGGAAAATTGCTTTACAATTTTGTGTTGGTTTCTGCCATAAAATAATGTGAATCAGTCATAGTTATATATACCCCTTCCCCCCTCCCACCCCTCTAGGTCATCACAATGTGCCAGGCTGGGCTTTCTGAGTTATTTAGCAACTTCCCGCTGTCTATTTTACCGATGGTAGTGTGTATGTGTCTATGCTACTTTCTCGATTTGTCCCACCCTCATCTTACCCTGCTGTGTGAACAAGTCTGTTCTCTACTAGGTTCATCAGTACCATTCTTCTAGATTCCATATATATATATTACTATATGATACCTAGTTTTCTCTTTCTGCCTTACTTCACTCTGTATAAGAAGCTCTAGGTTTATCCATCTCACTACTACTGATTCAGATTCATTACTTGTTATGGCTGAATAATATTCCATTGCATAAATGTATCACAACTTTTTTTTTTAATACAAATTCATCTGTTGATGGACATCTAGGTTGCTTCCATGTCTTGGCTATTGTAAATATTGCTTCAGTGAACATTGGGGTACTTGTCTCTTTTATAACTGTGGTTTTCTTTGGGGTATATGCCCAGTAGTGGAATTTCTGTGTCATGTGGTAGATTTATTCCTAGATACTTAAGGAATCTCCATACTATTCCATTTGTTTTCCATAATGGCTGTATCTATTTACATTCCCACCAACAGTGCAGGAGGGTTCCCTTTTCTCCATACCTTCTCCAGCATTTACTGTGTGTAGATTTTTTGATGATGGCTATTCTGACAGGTATGAGTGATACATCACAGTAGTTTCGATTTGTGTTTTTCTCATGAGTGATGTTGAGCATCTTTTCATGTGTTTATTTGCCATCTGCATGTCTTCTTTGGAGAAATGTCTGCCATTTTTTTTATTGGGTTGCTTGTTTTTCTGATATTGAGCTGTATGAGCTGCTCATGTATTTTGGAGGTTAACCCTTTGTCTGGGGAAACAGAAGAAACAGTGGCAGACTTTGTTCTTTTGGGCTCCAAAATCACTGCAGATGGTGACTGCAGCCATGAAATTAAAAGAAACTTGCTCCTTGGAAGGAAATTTATGACCAACCTAGACAACATATTAAAAAGCATAGACATTACTTTGCCAACAAGGGTCCATCTAGTCAAGGCTATGGTTTTTCCAGTAGTCATGTATGGATGTGAGAGTTGGACTATAAAGAAAGCTGAGAGCTGAAGAATTGATGCTTTTGAACTGTGGTGTTGGAGAAGACTCTTGAGAGTCCCTTGGGCTGCAAGGAGATCCAATCAGTCCATCCTAAAGGAAATCAGTCCTGAATATTCATTGAAAGGACTGATGTTGAAGCTGAAACTCCAATACTTTGGCCACCTGATGTGAAGAACTGATTGATTTGAAAAGACCCTGAGGCTGGGAAAGATTGAAGGTGGAAGTAGAAGGGGACAACAGAGGATGAGATTGTTGGATGGCATCACCAACTCAATGGACATGAGTTTGAGTAAACTCTGGGAATTGGTGATGGACAGGGAGACCTGGCATGCTAAAGTCCATGGGGTCACAAAGAGTTGGACACGACTGAGTGATTGAACTGAAGTGAGCTGAACCCTTTGTCAGTTGCTTCATTTGCAATTATTTTCTCCCATTCTGCAGTTTCTCTTTTCATGTTGTCTATAGTTTCCTTTGTTGTGCAAAAGCTTTTAAGTTTTATTAGTTTCCACTTGTTTATTTTTGTTTATATTTCCATTAATTTAGGAGGTGGGTCGGAGAGAATCTTGCTGCAATTTATGTCAGAGTGTACTGTCTATGTTTTCCTCTAAGAGCTTTATAGTTTCTGGCCTTACATTTAAGCCTTTAATCCATTTTGAGTTTATTTTTGTGTATGGTGTTAGGAAGTGTTCTAATTTCATTCTTTTACACGTAGCTGTCCAGTTTTTCCAGCACCACTTATTGAAGAGGTTGTCTTTTTCACTGGAGGCAATTGGTCACCCAACTCTCTGAAACCTCAGGGCTGGCAAACCTTGCGAGGGCCCCTCCAGGTCACCTACTTGTCCCTCGGATTCCTAGAATGATAGAGGCATGGCATTCTGCATAGTCTACTGTGTGTTCACTCATTTCTACATCGGTTATTTACGGAGCACCTGCTCGTCACTGAGGCTGTATCAAGAAAGTAAACAACACAACAGCCGTGCCCTCATGAAGTTTCAATCAGGATGGCAGAGAAGCACAATAAGAACACAAACACGTAAAATAGTTGGCATGTTACATGGTGAAATGGTGACAAGTGCTATGAAGGGAAAAAAGCCTGGAGAGGGATAGGATATACAAACACAAAGTGCAAATACACCTCTTTCTGAACACAAAAATTATCAACAGAAGCGCATTAGCAGATCAAAGAGCTTAAGGGATTACTTGTATTGACTTAAAGGAAGAGTTTAACACAACTCAAGGAAGATTAAAAGCAGATTTGGAGTTTAACAAGCAGCGACCTCAAAACCAGTACAGTTAGAAGGGAGTTTCCTGGCGGTCCAGTGGTTAGGACTCTGTGCTTTCGTTGCTGGGGGCCCCGGTGTGGTCCCCGGTTAGGAAACTTAGATCCCCCAAGCCATATGGTGTGGCCTAAACAAACAGTATAGTTGATAGGCACTATTAACCTTTTCTTGGACTTAATAGAATTTTAAAGAAAATTGGAATTTTGTATTAGACCTTGGAGTGAATTTGATCTCTGACTTTGGATGGTGTCGTCTGCCAGTATTAATAATTGTTTACACTGACAGAGTTTTGTGGACGACAAGTGATTCTTAAAGACATGTTTTCAGATGAAAATTCAATTGATTTCTCCAAAAAGACCCTGTTACAGATACATATACACACACGTACACACACATGACAGTTGTTCCGATAAATAAGCACACTTTGCACTAAGAATAAAGCATCCATGTCCCCTCAAGATCAACATTCCCATTGTCCTTTGGGTTCTGATTTTTGGGGTTTCAACTGGTGATTCTTGGCTCCTGCATCTTGGAAGGCAATTCCTGTTCCCAGATGGGCCACCGGGAGCTGCTGGGCTCTCCAGGTCCGAAGTCATGGTCAGGGCAGGATGCCGAGAGGGTGGGCAGGATGTTCAGTAGTAAGGTGGGTGACCTGAGTGGGCACAATGAATCCTCACATACATGTTTTTGCCCCACTGCAGCTTGCCCACTTATTGTCCAGCGGTCTGCTTGGGATGCCAGGGAGGCCCACTGCTCCAAGATGAACCAGCCGGCTCAGTATGTCATCATCATCCACACCATGGGGCGAACCTGCAACAAGTCTGATGAATGCCGCGTGCTGGTCCAAGACATCCAGTCCTTCTTCATGGATAGATCAGACTCGTGTGATATTGGGTACAAGTAAGTGTGCCTGAGGCTGTGAAGGCTTCTCTTCCCATGGTGGTGTATACTGAGCCTGTGAAAGGAGTGGGAAGAGGAGCTAATATTTACTGAGAGCCCAGCATAGGAGAGGCGGTCCTTCTCACTCACAGATTCCTCACCAAGCCCTGGGTGGGCCTTATTTAAGAGGTAGCTAAAGGGTGGTCATCTCCCTTGGGCACATTCTCAAAATGTGTGTCTTTATTATTTTAACTGAAGTATAGCTGTTTATAATGTTTTGTAAGTTTCAAATGTACAGCAAAGTGGTTCAGTTTTATACATACATATATATTCTTTTTCAGATTCTTTTCCCTTATAGGTTATTCAGTTCAGTTCAGTTCAGTTCAGTTCAGTCCAGTCACTCAGTTGTGTCTGACACTTTGAGACCCCATGGACTGCAGCATGCCAGGCTTCCCTGTCCATCACCAACTCCCAGAGCTTGCTCAAACTCATGTCCATCGAGTCCATGATGTCATCCAACCATCTCATCCTCTGTCATCCCCTTCTCCTCCTGTCTTCAATCTTTTCCAACTTTAGGGTCTTTTCAAATGAGTCAGTTCTTCACATTGGGTGGCCAAAGGATTGGAGCTTCAGCTTTAGCATCAGTCCTTCCAATGAATATTCAGGACTGATTTCCTTTAGGATTGACTGGTTTGATCTCCTTGCTGTGCAAGGGACTCTCAAGGGTCTTCTCCAATACCACAGTTCAAAAGCATCAATTCTTCAGTGCTCAGCTTTCTTTATGGTCCAACCCAAATATACGTGACTACTGGAAAAACCATAGCTTGGACGATATGGACCTTTGTTAGCAAAGTAATGTCTCTGCTTTTTAATATGCTATCTAAATTGGTCATAGCTTTTCTTTCAATGAGCAAGTGTCTTTTAATTTCATGGCTGCAGTCACCATCTGCAGTGATTTTGGAGCCCAAGACAATAAAGTCTGTCACTGTTTCCATTGTTTCCCCATCTATTTGCCAAGAAGTGATGGGGCCAGATGCCATGGTCTTAGTTTTTTTAAAGTTGAGTTTTAAGCCAACTTTTCCACTCTCCTCTTTCACTTTCATCAAGAGGCTCTTTAGTTCCTCTTTGCTTTCGGCCAAAATGGTAGTGTCATCTGCATATCTGAGGTTATTGATATTTCTCCCAGTAATCTTGATTCCAGCTTGTGCTTCATCCAGTCTGGCATTTTTCATGATGTACTCTGCATATAAGTTAAATAAGCAGGGTGACAATATACAGCCTTGATATACTCCTTTCCCAATTTGGAACCAGTCAGTTGTTTAATGTCCAGTTCTTCCTGTTGCTTCTTGATCTGCATACAGATTTCTCAGGAGGCAGGCAAAGTGGTCTGGTATTCCCATCTCTTTAAGAATTTTCCACAGTTTGTTGTGATCCACACAGTCAAAAGCTTTAACATAGTCAATGAAGCAGAAGTAGATATTTTTCTGAAACTCTCTCGCTTTTTCTATGATTCAATGGATGTTGGCAATTTGATTTCTGGTTCCTCTGATTTTTCTAAATCCAGCTTGAACATCTGGAAGTTCTCAGTTCACATACTGTTGGAGCCTCACTTGGAGAATTTTGAGCATTCTCTTTGCTAATGTGTGAACTCTTTGCTAATGTGTGAGATGTGTGCAATTGTGCGGTAGTTTGAACATTCTTTGGCATTGCCTTTCTTTGGGATTGGGATGAAAACTGACCTTTTCCAGTCCTGTGGCCACTGCTGAGTTTTTCAAATTTGCTGACATATTTACTGCAACACTTTAACAGCATAATCTTTTAAGATTTGAAATAGCTCAACTGGAATTCTATCACCTCCACTAGCTTTGTTCATATTAATGCTTCCTAACACCCATTTGACTTCGGACTCCAGGATGTCTGACTCTATGTGAATGATCACACCATCGTGGTTGTTTGGGTCATGAAGATCTTTTTTTTGTATAGTTCTTCTGTGTATTCTTGCCACCTCTTCTTAATATCTTCTGCTTTTGCTATCTGTTAGGTCCATATGATTTCTGTCCTTTATTATGCCCATCTTTGCATGAAATGTTCCCTTGGTATCTCTGATTTTCTTGAAGAGATTTCTAGTCTTTCCCATTCTATTGTTTCCCTCTACTTCTCTGCATTGATCGCTGAGGAAGGCTTTCTTATCTCTCCTTGCTATTCTTTGGAACTCTGCATTTGGATGAGTATATTTTTCCTTTTCTTCTTTGCCTTTAGCTTCTCTTCTTCTCTCAGCTATTTGTAAGACCTCCTTGGACAACCGTTTTGCCTTTTTTGCATTTCTTTTTCTTGGGGACGGTCTTGATCACCACCTCCTGTACAGTGTCACGAACCTCCATCCATAGTTCTTCAGGCACTCTATCAAATCTAATCCCTTGAATCTATTTGTCACTTCCACTGTATAATCCTAAGGGATTTGATTTAGGTCATACCTGAATGCTCTAGTGGTTTTCCCTACTTTCTTCAATTTAAGTCTGAATTTGGCAATAAAAATTCATAGTCTGAGCCACAGTCAGCTCCTGGTCTTGTTTTTGCTGAGTGTATAGAGCTTTGCCATCTTCGGCTGCAAAGAATATAATCTATCTGATTTTGTTATTGACTATCTGGTGATGTCCATGTGTAGAGTCATCTCTTGTGTGTTGGAAGAGGGTGCTTGTTATGACCACACAATATTAAGTATAGTTCTCTGTGCTATAGGGTAGGTCTTTGTTGGTTATCTCCTTTATGGACAGTAGTGTGAATGTGTGTCCTTTTGAAAGGTCAGATATTGACATGATGGAGACCAAGGCTCTGCTGAAAAGGTACTAATAGGACATCAAATGCAGGGAAGATTGTAAAACCTGTAGAAAGGAGCATCTAAAGATTATGCCTTTTTCACATAATCACCTCCCACTCCTCAGCTTAGGCTCTGTCTCTCAGTTCAGCCCCAACCTGAAGTTTGTCTCCCTCATGTTAGACTCTCCTTTGCATCTGGAAAGCATCATTCTCCTTGGGGAGGACATCTTTCCTTACACAGGAAGATGAGGTGACGGGGAGCAGCCAGAGAAGAAGCAACTGGGAGAGTGCAGTGCGACAGAAGCTAAGAATGTTTGAAGAGGTGGGAATTGGCAGGGCCTCTGGAACAGAGAGGTCAGGGAAGGCAAGGTCAGGGAAGTGTTCTCCTGGCCAGATAGTACCTTTGGATTTCTCTAATGGCAAAGTCTGTAATCCGTTTTTAAAGAACACACGGACCTAACAGAAGAGTGGAGACTTCTTGAAGGATGCTTTCAGAGACTGAAGATAAGATGTTTGGGGTTAGATACTATCTAATATCTTGGACTTAGCATCTGAACAACAACAACAACAACGTCCTATCAGAAACAATTGCACAGAATTTTAAACCTTAGGGTGGGTCTCTACTAACGCAGATGGCATATTTGTGCACGTGAATCAAAGGAGCCCTAATGGAGCTGGATTTTAATCCCTACTTGTCCCCAAGCCCAGGACAGCTATGTACAGGGACTCTGCCTTAGATGGATTTACCACTGCTTGATACGTACTCCTGGGCTGACTGCCTCTCCTCTCTCCAATCCCTGGTAGTAACATCGTTTTCAAGGTAGGAGGAAACTTTTCCTCCAACATCTATTACCTGTCAGGATGTGTTTTGCTGGGCCCTGCTCTGCAGAATTATTCCCAGTAGGAGGAGGGAATGGTGGGATTTTTTACCAAGATCAGGAGCCCAGCAAGGGGAATAGGTGGGTCCAGGTGTGGGTTCATGGTCTTTCTGGATGGCAGCTGAATCAAGGAAGTAGATGGGTTAGTCCTGGGACAATGTGTCAAGAAGAGGGGAGTTAGGGTCACATCCTGAGGAAACCCCCATATGCAGGGAAGGACATAGGAAGATGAGGTGATGAGGAGCAACCAGAGAAGAAGCAACTGGGAGAGTGTGGTGCGATGGAAACTAAGAATGTTTGAAGTCAGGGATTGGCAGGGCCTCCCGAACAGAGAGGCCAGGGAAGGCAAGGCTGGGGAGGTGCTCTTTGTTTGTTCTTAGTCGTGGGGAGGCGTAGGTCATCTGTGGGCAACAGTTTCACTGGTGAGGTAGGGCTGCAGGGGTTGAAAGCTGTCACTCTTCCTAGTCTGTGAGCTACCTGCGACAGTGGTGCTGTGCTGAGGCCCATGGGCTCATGAGAGGATTGTTGTTAAGAATTTTGTCAAATCATTGGTAGGCTGAGATCAACCATGGTTGGATATCAATAAAAGCTATAGATCAGGGCTGCGGTCCATGTCCCTTGCCCATGAGAGCTGGCTGACCAGCATGACACTGGTCATGCTGGTTACACTGTGTTTAGAACTTTATTTGTTACACAGTGTTTAGGACTTGATAAGCTAATTAATGTCTGATGAGTAGACAAGAATGAATGAATGAATGGGACAGTCTCAGAGTGCCTCTCTTTCATGTCCTTCTCCATCTCCCCTGGCTGTCTTCTAGCTTCCTTGTGGGCCAGGATGGCATCATCTATGAAGGAGTAGGCTGGAGTGTCCAAGGCTCCCACACCCCCGGCTACAATGACATTGCCCTGGGCCTCGCCTTTATGGGCACCTTCTCTGGTAAGTGGATGCTTTGGGCAGTAGTGGTCATTGTGTGGTATTTGAGGGAAAGCGTCAGACGTGAAAGACAGTGGTGTCAGACACAGGTATCATCTTAGTGGCTGTGTGTGCTGGATTTAAATGGTAGCCCACTCCAGTGTTCCTGCCTGGAGAATCCCAGGGATGGAGGAGCCTGGTGGGCTGCCATCTATGGGGTCGCACAGAGTCGGACACAACTGAAGAGACTTAGCAGCAGCAGCAGCAGCAGTGTTAGATTTACCCAGCTTCAGATTTAACGTTGAACTAATTCAGTGTGACAGGTGGCCTCTGAGACAGAATTCCACCCTAAATTTACATCTTTCACACCCAAACAAATGCCTCTCTCTTCTGATATCCAAGACACATTAGACAAGGAAAGAAGATCTTTGTGTATGTTTCTGATAAGTTTTACCATGACATCCATGTGTGGACACTTGCCTTATTTGCCAAACGCACAGATGAGCCCTGTCTCTGCATCCAGAGTGCACGCTGAGAATTGCCATTGCTCAGAGATTTGATCAGAGTTTGTTTAAGCTCAGGGGCCTTTTGTGGAATCTCTGGGAGGAGAAGGCTATGTCACTGGGGGCTAATATTAAATTGGGCCTTGGATAGGGGAAGGTGTGAGCCAGGAATATGCCTGGAGATGATGCTGGTCATGTGAAGGTGAAGAAAACACTACATGGCTAATGCAGGATTGCTCAACCACAGCATTATCAACATTTCAGGTCAGATAATTCACTGGTGCTGAGGAATCTAAAGTCTCGACTTGGTTTTCTGTCTGTAAAGTGGAATATACCAGTTTGGTGGTAAAGGTGGGTTAGGGGGATCGAGGAGTGTGTCCTGCCCTGGAACAAGCTTGGGAATCCTATAACTGATGAGTCCACTGTGTTTTGCAGGTTCCCCGCCCAATGCCGCAGCACTGGAGGCAGCCCAGAACCTGATCCAGTGTTCCGTGGTCAAGGGGCACCTGGTCCCCAACTACCTGCTGCTGGGGCACAGTGATGTGACCAACGTTCAATCTCCTGGGCGGGCTTTGTACAACATCATTAAGACTTGGCCTCATTTCAGACACTAGGGAGCCCCTTTTTCTCCCAAGACCATCCCCTTCCCCAACCCCACCTGCTGGTCCGCCTCTTCCTCTCCATTCTGATTCAACACCTGTGTCCTCTCCTTGCCAACCCCATCCTGTCCCTCCTGTCTCAGGTTAGTATGGTCATTTCCTGCCAGCATCTCCCAGAGTCCCTTAAACCGTGTAGTTGGATGCTCCCAGCCCTCTGAGTCTGGGCCCAGTCTTCCTCTTTCCCCACCTTCCTCTCCCTGCCACCCATGTGTTCAGCCAGGCGAGCTTTCTTGTCCCCGGTGCACACCCCTCTCCTGGTGTGCCTTCCCCCGCCGTCCGCCTGGCAGCCCCAGCCTCACACGTCCCAGCCCCTCCTCTCTGTTCACTCACTGCCTTGGCCTGATTTGGATGCAGCCCTCATTTCAGGGCAGTGATTGTTTACAGACATTCTCTCCACTGGGTTGTGAGGTTGCCCAGTTTAATTCATGTCTGTGTCTTCAGTTCTTCAGCAGTGTCTAGAATTCAGAAGATAAGCAGATATTTATTGGAGAAATGGATGAATAAAGGGGAGTGGGCCAAGTCCCTGCTCCCCTTTCCAATTTGCTGGACATACCCTCTTTGGGCAAGATTTGCTGGACCTCGGACAGTCCCCCATCCTGCCAGCATTCTCTCTGTTCCATTCTTTTCCAATCCGAGGCTCAGAACTGGCTCTGGTTGCTTGTTTCTAATGGCGGCTGTGTCTCTAGGGTCCCATGTCCCCATCCTTCCACACCCCTGTGAGGACAGGACCGTGTACTACTCCAGGTCCAGCCCAGGCTGTGTCCACACAGGCCATCCAGCACCTCCCCACATAGGAGATGCTCATAGATAAAAAAACTATAAACTAGCACCTCAGATCCAGCTAAAAGTATCAAGAAAATCATGTAAGATAGGAAAGAAAAATTAACTAGAAGTGTAAAATAGGAGAAATCGGGTAATAGAACTCATGAGAGAGTAAGAAATATAGTAACCATTTCAGAAATGACCAGGTAAAAGAAAGAAGATAAAAAGTCAATGCACATAACATATAATACCTTAGAAGAAAACGAAGATCAAATGAAGGAAAAAATTAAAAATCCAAAAGAAATAAAAAACAAGAGTAAAACAACTAGAGGGAAAGTAACCAATATAGTTGATAAGCAAAGAAGTTACAAGGTATATATAATTGAAGTCCCTAAACAAGAAAACTAAAATAAGGGAATAGGACAAATACTAAAAACTAATTCTAGAAGACCTTCCTGAAAAAAAAGTTTTGAAAATTTGCTTTTACTTTGTTTTGTATTTAAAAAGAATGACTCACAATGATGAATTACAGGGTATATTAGGCTAATGGGTTTTCAATAAAACATTTCCTTTGGGCATTCAGGATAAAAACCAAAAATGTGACAAATGAGAGAGAAAAATGTCATCAGACTTTTTGACAACATTTTCAGCTAGGAAAAAATGGAAGAATATATTTAAAATATAAGGAAAAAATGTGATAATATGATCCAAGGGTTTTATATTCAATAAAATTGAGTTTCAAATACAAAGGTTACAAATATGCTCTCATCAACATGTAAAAACTCTGGGAATATAGTCTCATGAACCCTTCCTTAGGAGTCTACAAGATAATGACCTCAAACAACCAAAATAAGACATTAATATAATGACCAGAGATGAATATTAATGTATGTGTTTTTGTAAATTAAGACTAGATGAGGATTATCAAAGTGAGAGTATAGTATGTAATGGTTGTGAGTGCTAACAATGTAGCAGATTACAGAACTGAAAAAAATGTGGAAGGAACGAGAAGAGTGTCTGCAAATTGACTTTTAATCTATTTAGTAATTATATTGTTGGTGCTAATCTTTGTGTTATTTTTATATGAAAGTTTACTGTGAGATGTGGGATCAAACAAATGAGCTAATATGTGATATTCTAATTCCATCATCCCCAGTGTTTTTGAAAGTAAGATTCTCAGGGTGGAAAAAGGAGATGCAGACTAACCTAGAAGAGGTAAAGTAATATACCAGAGCCCTGGATTTGAATTGAAAATATAAGGATAAACTCACGAGGTACTTATGAACTCATGAAGTGTTTCATCTTAACATTTTTAACCACTGTCTGGTGAAGATGTCTGGAAACTCTGATCAATCCAGTAGCAATAAGTTAGCATAAGATTGTGAGCTGAAATTACAATATCCCAATAAAAGAAATCAAAAGTTCTTGGAGAAACAACTGATTTTGTGTCTGGGGATAGAAAATGTGCAAGATAAGTGTGAAACATTTTCTTATATCAGATAACAATGAAGCCAAAAAACATTTTCTCAGTTTGGGTCAAAAGGTCTTGGGAGACTGCTGCCCAATGGGAGAATTCCAATGTCTACTATCTACCCTATGGGACAAGCTGAGCATTGAGAGCAATTTCTATGGTTTGAGCTCATTAAATTTAAATTCATAAGTTCATAATGATACAAAATGCCTAACTGATCACCTTTGGAATACCTGAATCCACTTATTATTTGAAAACCTGTAAAAAGGGGAAAGAAAAAGCACCTATTCTGCTCTTCCTATACAAGGAACATAAGTGAATAACCAAATGGTAGAGAAACTTCACCAAACTTCACCAGTGTTCACACATCAAGTGTAAATTTCCTGGTGGTTGGTGAAAAGGCCTCAAAGTCATGTCAGACACTAACCAGTTACTGAGCCACGTGCGTTTCATTTAGAGTTACCCTTACAACATGACATTTTTAAAGGATACTGTTGGGTGATTGTTACTTGCGATGGGAGGACAGAGGTTCTTGGAGAAATAATTGATTCCAAGTCTGGGATAGGAAATATACAAGATACATATGTGATCTATGGACAGTTCAGAGTATGCCTATCCCCACAGAAATGTTGGGGAAGCTCGGCTTAGATCTTAGTTACTGTGAGGCCAAATTTATATGTTCTCTTTTTACTTTCACATCAAATAATGATGATATTGAAATACCTTGGGCTAGGCTAGTTGACAAGGGATGGGAACTTAACATTGCAAGTAAGAACTTAGAACACTGTGGTTATAATAAGGTAAAGAATCAAATGTCCAAATATCTTTAGGGTGTTTAGAGTAAAGGTGAACCTCTTGTTTTCATATAGTACATGGTTGTTTCATCTGTAGGTGCTCTGGAGTGAGGAGAACTTGCCAGGGAACTGACACACGGATTCACCAAGTCCCTCCCTTCCTCAAGAGGAGAGATCCAGGCAGGAGAGATCCTTCCTTGCAAGAAGAAGAGGGCTGGAGGGAGGTGGTTTGTGCTCTAGGAGTCATGGAGCTGTGAACCTCAGGGTCTTCTCATATGCATTCACTCTTCCCCTCTACTTCTTGGGAAACATCTGTTCATCTTTTATGCCCTAATTCCAGCATCACTTTCTCACAAATGTGCTCGGTGCCCTGCTCTTTTCCACACAGCACCATCATCATTAGAGATGTTGTGTTCATTTGATTGCTTTGCGCCTCTCTTTCCCACCAGGATGCAGACCTCATGGGGCAGACATGGTGTGTTTTTCTCCCAGGAATATCCCCAGTTCCTAATATGGTGTCAGGAGCACTGGGTCACCCTGCTAGCTCAATATTTGTTTCACAAATCAAGTATAAATGTTCTCGATTTCTGGATTGTGAGAAGGATCTCATATTCCAGTTACTACAGATTGAATTTTGCTATAGATTGGTTTTTCTAGTAGTTTGTATGGATGTGAGAGCTGGACTCTAAGGAAGGCTGAAAGCCAAAGAATTGGTGCTTTTGAACTGTGGTGTTGGAGAAGACTCTTGAGAGTCCCTTGGACTGCAAGGAGATCCAACCAGTCAATCTCCTTTAGGAGATCAACCCTGGGTGTTCATTGGAAGGCCTGATGCTGAAGTTGAAACTCCAATACTTTGGCTACCTGATGTGAAGAACTGACTCATTGGAAAAGACTCTGATGCTGGGAAAGATTGAAGGCAGGAGGAGAAGGGGAGACAGAAGATGAGATGGTTGTATGGCATCCCTGACTCAATGGATGTGAGTTTGAGCAAGCTCCAGGAGATGGTGAAGGACAGGGAAGCCTGGAGTGCTGCAGTCCATGGGGTCACAAAGAGTCAGACATGACTGAGCAATTGAACAACAAAATAGATTGAATTGTGTTTCCCTGAAAATTCATGTGTTGAAGCTTTAATCTCCAAGGTGATGGTATTTGGAGATTGGACCTTTGCAAGGTAATCAGAGCTAGATGAGATCATGGGGGTGAGGCCCTCATGAAGAGATTAGGGTCCTTATAAGAAAAGATATCAGAGAGCTTTCTCTCTCTCTCTCTTTCCCCTTACTAGGTCAGGACACAGTGAGAAGACCCCAGGGCCTGAGAGGGTTCTCCTGTCTAACAGTTGGAAATGAATTGTCCGAAGAGACACATGCGCTGACAAAGCAAAAGACTCTATTGGGAAGGGGCGCCTGGGCAGAGAGTGGGAGGGTAAGGGAAGCCAGGAGGACCACTCTGCCATGTGGCTCACAGTCCCGGGTTTTAAGATGACGGGATTAGTTTCCAGGTTGTCTCTGGCCAATTATTCTGACTCAGGGTCCTTCCTGGTGGCTCACACATTGCTCAGCCAAGATGGATTCTAGCAAGTAGGATTCTGGGAGGTTGGTAGGACACATGGCATCTCTTTTTGACCTTTCCCAAATTCTTCTGGTTGTTGAGGACTTGTTAGTTCTGTGTTTCTTACCAGGACCTCCTGTTATAAAATAACTCATGCAAATGGGTTCCTATGGTGCCTGGCTAGGGTGGGTCGTTTCAACCAGTTTTCCCCCTAACAGCTCCAAGCCAGGAAGACAGTCCTTACCCGAAACTGACCATGCTGGGGCCTTGATTGTGGACTCTAGCCTCCAGAATTGTGAGAAAATAAATTTCTGTCTAAGTCATTCAGTCTAGGGTATTTTATGGCACCCAGAATTAAGACTCCTATATACCTCAATATTTTATTTTAAATCTCTAGGTTTTAAAGTAATAGTGTCTATCTTAATTGAAATGCAAAACTAAACATAATATGCAAGCCCAATAAAGCACGTCTCCAAGCAGTCAGGTGCAGCTTCTGCTTTGTAGGGTGGTTGTTGGTGTGCTGGCCTAGCCTCCCACTTCTGACTTTGAGCTCCTTGAGGGTGGGGACCCTGTCTTCTTCCTCTCTGGATTCCACACATCTAGCCAGTGCGAGGCATAGCCAATTGGCAGGGCTTCCTGGAGGCTGGGGCTGAGGAAGCAGCTGGGGAACCTTGGGCAGCCGCACCCTTTCCCAGGGAGGAGGTACCTGGGATTATTCACAGGGCGGGTCCCCTGCTGTCAGCACCTGTCTGGTCTCACTGATTCCCTCTCGGTGCTGTGAACTGTGGACTGAGCAGAGCCTGGCCCTCCTCTTCCTCCCCCTCTCTTCTTTTTGTTTGGTCTCCTGGCCTTTCTCTTCTCTCTGGAGAGCTAGGGCCCATTCTCCATTCGCGGGGAGAGAGTGCCCTCTAGTGCCTGGGAGGGTGAAGGCTGAGGAGGAGGGCAGGGCCAGAGGCCAGCCTGAAAGGAGGCCCTGCCAGCCAATGAGGGGTGAGCCGGCTGCAGCCTGACCTGTGGAGCTGGGAGAGCAAGGGACCCACAGGTATTTCTAAGTATGTGTGTGCACGCGTGTCTTCTTGAGAACACCCTCTATCATTGGAGGGATTGGACTCTATCAGGTTACAAAATTAACATGGTGGAGAAAGTTCCCCTGGTCTCCACTCTTGAATTCTTCCTCCAAATAGGAAAACTCTCAACTTAAATTGTTCTAAATAGGTTTGGTTCCACCATGCCTGGATCTTTCTTGCCGAGGCTGTGGGTCCTGGGATCACCTCTACCCAATTTCTTTCCTTTCTGACTAGCCTGGAATCTTTGTCTATTATATCTCACTTGTCTCCTGTTCTAATATTTCATCTTCATTTTAAGTACAGAGAATACATAGCAATATGAGCCATGGTGGGCGAATTGTGGCTGCAGCCTGTCCTGCTGGCTGAGTGTTTGCAGTTAGAGGTAGGGGTGGGAGACACCAGAAATTCCTGCCTTGACATGATCAGGGGTTGGGCTCAAGCTTTTCTACTTTGGCTCTGTAATGTGACAAGCTCGGGACAGCATTTGCTACTTTATCATTCATGGTTGGGGAAGCACCATGATCAAGTGACCAGAGTCTAGACCTCCTGTTGACCAGAACTGATTGCTGGTTTCTAGGTAGTTTTGTAAGATGCCAGCTTCTTTCCTGGGAGACCAGCCTACGGGGCTTCCGTTTTGGGCAAGTGAATCCTTGCCTCTTGTTTGACCGAAGAGGGAAGCTCAACACTTTTCCACATTAGGTGACTGCCTTCCTTTGTGGAGGACTCATTTGTCATCAGGACACAGTTTTCTTGAATGAATGGATTCCTGGGTGTTAATGGCTGAGAGGTTGCTTGTACTGATCCAGGAAGCTCTTGTATGCTCATTTTAAACTGGGGTTCTAAACATTTTCCATCTGAGAACTACTGGTGATAACATAAAATCTCTTGAGGGCAGTCATCTACCCCATTTGATCTCAAACCTCCCTCTACAGTTTCTTAGTAGGATAATTGGGAGAACAGTTGATGTTTTGGTTGACATCTCAGGGAGTCGATATTTCATTTGGATTGAGTTGAAGTAAGCAGTTCATTTCTGCCTGACACAGAAGAAAATATTTCTGCAATGGAAGGGACATAATAATCCTGGAGGTTAACCTCTTGGGCCCTTGTTGTGAATCTCTATCATCAGAAACTCAAGCAGATTGTGGAGAAGTTCCAGGCAGAGGCTTTCAAGTCAGACAGATCTGCCCTTTCTAACTGGGTAACTTTGGGTTAGTGACTTAACCTCTCTGAAGTCCAGTTTCCTGAAGATAAGTGCAGGTCTCATAGGTCATTGTAAAGATACTTAATTAATAACTGTGAAGTCCTCCTGGAGAAGGAAATGGAAACCCATTCCATATTCCTGCCTGGAAAATCCCAGGGACAGAGGAGCCTGGTAGGCTGTACAGTCCATGGGGTCATGAGATGGACATGAATTAGTGATTAAACTACCACCACTACCTCAGCAAATACTTGCAATATAGATGTGATCAGTAATTGGTAAATACCGTTATTAGAACCATTCTCACTTGAGAAGAAGTTAGGTGAGCGTCTGTTAGGAATCTTTGCGAATGACGCCCACCCCTGCCTCTACTGTAGTTTGCTTCTTCTGAGCCTCAGGGTTCTCACATATAAAAATGAGATTATGATAATCTCACAGTGATGAGAGAACAGACTCCATGTGATTTCCAGATCGTGAAAATTTTGCACCTAATATGTCCCTGGGTATGTCTCCTAGCTTACAGTCTAAGAGAACTTGAATATAATTTGTGTCCTACTGTTGTGTGAAAATTGTATAAATTTCAATTATGTTCAATTGATTCACAGTGCTTTTCAGGTCTTCTGTAGCCTTCTGTGTCTCTGTATATTCATTCTGTTAATTTTTGAGAGTTTGATATTGAAACTTCAACTAAAAGTCTTAATTTATTTACTTAAAAAATAATTAAAAAAATAATTTAATCTATAGTGGAACTATATGTAACCTTGTTCTGTGTTTTCCAAGCCTCCTGTAAATCTGTTATCATACTTTCATAATTAAAAAAATTAAAAAAAAATACAATTACGAATATCTTATGGGGATTTTATAAGAATTAAATATAAAATAGCACCACTAAGATGTAAAAACATCCACACAGAGTTTATTCAAATAGTTACTCAAGAGTTTTAGAAATTATCTGTGCTGGAAATCTGTAGATGAGGCACCGGACTCCTAGGAGGGTCCATGAATTCTCAGGGTCATAGTAGGCTGGTGGCTAGACAGAGGTGTTAGCTCACCTTTATTGAGCATCTGCTAAGGGTCAACCTTGTCTTGAGGACCTTGAGAAGGCTCATTGGGTGCTGGCCTTCAGGAGGTTCACAGTTTGGCAAGGAGGCAGACAGGGGTCATGCAATTGGTAGGTGCTCTGTTTGAAGGGTGAGGATGATTGGTCTAACTATCGGTGTCTCCCCCAGGGCCGTGATCCATACTCTCCCTGCTGGTGACCTAAGACCACATGAGGATGCTGCTATGGTTTCTTGTCTTGTCTGCTTTGGATCTCGCGGCCTGGGGTGAGTTTTCTTTTACTAGGTCACAAGTGCTTTTGGCATCAGCCCCAGCCTGGTTTTGTTTGTAAATTATCCTCTCCAGGATCCTCATCCCTCCCCATCAGCTATGTTCCCTATCGGAGTCCAGCTCAGGTGCCCCCTCCCCAGCTGAGACGGGCTCCAGTCCTCAGCAGCCTCTCCAAGCCTGCCCCGTACAGTTTGGTGTCAGTGTCATGGTCAGGCATTTGCTCCTGATGATTTCACAGAAGGACAGAACCTCAGAACCATGATGGAGACCCTTAACAACTTAGTCTTGTAGACAGAGAAACAGGCCCCATTGTGGCAGTGACTTGCTCTAGGTCATCTGACAATTTGGGGGCAGATGCAGAGTCTAGTGGTTATGAACATGGGGCTGGGGTCAGACAGCCTGGCTTGGAATCCAAGTCCACAGCTTAAAACCCATATCATTTTAGACAAATAACCTCTTCCGAGCCTCAGTTTCTCATTTGTATAGAGGGAGTAGTTAATTTGCTTTGTTTATTTCACAAAGTTGTTTTAAGCCACAAATGTGATAGTGCCCTAGAAAATGCTTTGTTAACTACAGAGCTGGTCTGTGGGCGACATTGTTGTTCCAGTGACATTGCCCCCATGACCTCTGGTACTGAACAGACAGAGGAGAATGAGGCATATTTGTGATGATTTTGTGTCTGTGTGCTTAGTCGCATCAGTTGTGCTCTGACTCTTTGCTGCCTCATGGACTGTAGCCTGCCAGGATCCTCTGTCCATGGGATTCTCCAGGCAAGAATACTGGAGGGGGTTGTCATGCCCTCCTCCAGGGATCTTCTGGACCCAGGGATCGAACCTGAGGCTCCTGCATTGCAGGAGAATTCTTTACTCACTGAGCCATCTGGGAAGCCCATTTGTGGTGATTAATCCTCCATTAATCCTATCTTAAAAAAAAATCAAGTTGGAAGGGCAGTCACAACGATCTGTAAATTTCTGTATTTCAAGAACCTTGCCTGGATCACTAGGTGCTTAACATATGAATACATGTTAACATGATGACCAACTTGGTATGTGACCCTCTGATCTATTAATACATATACAGGTGAACTGGGAATGAGCTGCCCAGCTGAGGAGACAAGAGAGCCTGCATCGAACCTGAAATGAAGGGAGGCTTGGGGAGGCTGGGGAGGGTGGGAGGGGCAAAGGCCTCACTGGGGCAGATGTGAGAGGCAGAGGCAGGGTGAGGCCAGATGCATCTGTGGTTTTCCTCTTTCTTGTTTCCTAGAGGAAGTCAGGTGGGTCAGGTGGGAAGTTATCTGGGGAGACCCAGAGGCTGGGGCTGTGGGGTCACGGGAGGAACATGGAACCGGTGCCTCTGAGCTGGTCCAGGTATTTTCCAAGGACCAGCAGCAGGCGCAGTGGTCCTTTGCAGGGGATTCCCTGGAGTTGTCCTGGAATGAGACCCAAGCCAGGGGGCTGTTACAGGAGCTTCTGGACCTGTTTGTTGGCATCTCACAGCTCATTCACACAGGTCGCAATGGTGAGGCATTTAGTGGGGGTGCTGCCTGGGGCTTTTTAGGGAGACAGAAGTGTTTCTTAGAACACCACTATGGCTAGGCGGGGTGGAGGGGGTAGGGTAGAACCACAACTCCTCCCATGGATTGTCCTGAGTCCTTAGGCAAAGGTGGGTTCCAGAAGGGAGAGGAAACCCAGGGAAAAAAGACAAGGATCCCAGTCTCTAGCTCTCAGGGTAGAGATACCACTTCACTCAGGCAGTTCCCGGGAGCTCCCAAGTAAGGATAATGAGGGAGCCCTCGGGGGTCCTGGGGTCTTGGGTAGGGCTCTCACAGCCTTGCCCACAGTGCATGTCCATCTGAAAGAGGGAATCCCCCACCCCAGTGTTCATGGGGCTTCCTGTGGGCTCTGGCTGGGGAGCTGCTGGTTTCAGGAGAGTGACAGAACTTTCCTGAAGAGCCTGGTGGTCTACAGTCCATGGGGTCGCAAAGAGTTGGACAGGACTGAGTAACTAACACTTTTACTTTCACTTTCAAACAAGAGATGGAGAAGGGAAGGGGAGGCTGTGGTGGTGCCGGCCTCCTTCTGGGGCCTCTCCCATCACAGAGGATTCAGGATGGCCTGGACAGCCTATGGAGGGCTGGCAGGGCCTCAGCATACCAGCCTATTTCCCCTCTCACTTACCCCCAGGTGTGCCCACCATTGTCTCCCGCAAGGAGTGGGGAGCGAGATCCCTGACCTGCAGGGCCCAGCTGACCCGGCCTGTGGCCTATGTCATCACGGACCAGATCACGGGGATGGAATGCGAGGAGCAGAACGCGTGCAGTCAAAAGCTGAGGGGCCTGCAGTCCCGTTCCGTCTACACCAAAGGCTGGTGTGATGTGGCCTACAAGTAAGAGGCTGGTGGGGTCCCTGGAGCCCATGTTTGAGTTCTCCTTTGGAAGGGGTCTCCTGTGCCCCCTTCTCTGCATTTCTTAATCTCCCATTCATGTTGCTTTTCTAATGAATAAAAAATGCTAATATAAACAGAATCCAAAGGGGTCATGAAATGGACCATTGTGAGCCACATATTCAGATGTGGTCGTGGCCTCTAAGGGTTCCAGGAAAGAAGCGAGGGAGGTTGTGTGATAAGTACAGTCTCCCCCTTGAAGCTCGAAGAACATTTCAATTTACGAAAGTCTTTACAATTATTACTCAAGTAGGCTCTCCCTGCCACCTTGAAGAATGGGCAGGAGAAATATTACCACCCCTGTGTCATAGGTGAGGATGCTGTGGTCTGGAGAAGTTAGAGAATTTGCTGAAAGTCACTCAGAGAAGGAGTGTGAATTCAGAACTCTTCCTAGGCTGCCTACTAGTCCTGCCTTGTTCCACTTCTGCTCAGAGACAGGGCTTTTTCCACCAAGTACCCTGAAGGGCCACCTCACAGTGAGACTGGGATCCCATAGGAGATGTTCCACTGGGGATGCGGGGAGGAGGACCTGTAAATGTGTGAGGCAAGGAGAGGCTTGTGTTGTGCACTGAGTATGCTCTCTGAGGATTATCAGCGGAATGGATGCCCACAGCCTCCTCTTTCCCCCTTTTTCTTTATAGAAGAAGAGAGAGAGGGAATGGTGCTCTCCTGCCTGAATTCTAAGGACAAGTATAAATGCTTTCTGAATTATCCACTTTGCGAAGGGTAACCCACATCTTATGCTTGATTTATTGAGACTGCAAATAAGTAAGGGCAGCTGGAAGCCCCCACTGGAGTCACCAGAGCCCCAAAGGGCCAGGGTTGGGGGTCTTCCTGTCTGCCCTCTGTGGGTGCCATGTTCCCTACAGCTTAGCCGCTGAGCCTGCCATGAGTGCCCCCATCACTCTGCCGTTGTCACTGCTGGGTTGCCTACTTCAGCCACTGCGTCTTGCATTCAGGTTTCTGGGGTGGCAGGGTAACAGTCTCTAGTTTGTACGATGCAGTTGCTGTAGCCACAGGGACTATTCACTTTGGACTGACCAAAGGCTGCAGGGACAGAGTATCTCAGTACCTGAAAGTACTGTGGCAAAGCCAGGGACCCGGTGGACACAGTGAGGCCCCCACCTGGTCCTCAGGCCGATGTCACTGCAGGGTAGGAGATCTGTTCCCCTTCATTCCGGGTCTTTGGCGACTTTGGGGAAATGTTCTTTCTGTGCTCAGTTTGCTGTGGAAATTCATGACCTGTTAAAAGCTGAATGTGTAAGAGTTGTGAAAATAAAGTTTTAAGACTGTAACTGGAATGTGGAATATGAGAAAGTTACAAAGAGAAGAGGAGGTAGAAGGAAAAAAAATACTTTGGCTTCAAAAACTAAACTGGGAAAAGGAACATCCTAACCAAATTTCTGTGATAAAAAAGAGATTAGGGATTCCTAAGGAGAAACTGAAGAAAATGTTAACTTAAAGGAATCCCTAAATTCTAATCAACTGTTTTCAATGTACAAGTGCTTGGTCCTATAATTTAAAAACATGACCAATGGATTCTCATGCCCTTGAACTAAAGTTCTGAGGTTCTTGAGAGTCACACATTGGAATTCTACTTTGAACCAAATGAGTATTTTTAAATTGAGATTCTGGGAAACACAGGTAAACTAAGTCACAAGAAAATTAAAGACATATTCCTGTATCTCTTGGAAGTCTGAAATGCATTATCCCACTCCCTTTCACTGTTATGTCATTGTAACTCATGAGCCTCTAGAACTTTTTGCATTCTCAGGATGGGTGAGAAGTTTTCTGTTACAGAAATTTGCCATTTAATCATGTTTCCTTGTCTGGCAGCTTCCTGGTTGGGAATGATGGCAGGGTGTATGAAGGTGTTGGCTGGAACATCCAAGGCATGCACACCCAGGGCTATAACAACATCTCCCTGGGCCTCGCATTCTTTGGGAATAATCTAGGTAATGGTCACCCCTCTGACCCTCTACCAAGGAGTTGTCTACACTGTCTTCCGTCACTCACTCTTGTCTTTTCAGCCTACATCATGTTGTTCTTTCTGATGATGGCATCTCTCTTGAAGTTCTTTTCTCCCTTGGATTCTATAATGGGGCATTTTTGGAGTTCTCTTTCTCCTCTCTGGTCTGTACTCCTGTGAGACTGCTGAAGCCACCACTGATACTGCTTGAGCTCACAGTTATTGCCATCACTTTGAGAGTCTGAAAAAAGTGAAAGTCGCTCAGTTGTGTCCGACTCTGTCTCCAGGCCAGAATACTGGAGTGGGTAGTCTCTCCTTTCTCCAGGGGATCTTCCTGACCCAGGAATTGAGCCAGGGTCTCCTGCATTGCAGGCAGATTCTCTACCAACTGAGCTATCAGGGAAGTTGATAATTAGGAACTGGCAGATGCAGAAAAATATGGCTTCTCTCTTCCTCCAGTGTCTCCCATTGGTAGAGCCCAGCCAGTGGCCAGCAGGCAAGGAAGTCTGGGAAATGTAGTCTGCAGGTTTCTAGTCCTCAGCAAAGCACCGGAGAGCACAGAGTAGGCCATGGCTGATTCATGTCAATGTATGGTAAAAACCACTACAATATTGTAAAGTAATTAGCCTTCAATTAAAACTAATAAATTAAAAAAACAAGCCAACAACAAATAACTGGCACCTGCCAGGATCCTCATCTTCCAAGTGGGGCTAGTAATAGCATTTATCTCAGAGGTTTTCTATGAGGATTACATGAGTTAATGGATGTGAAGAGCACTTGGCCTCCTGTCTGATTGTGGAAGCTATTTAATAAACACAGTCACCTTTTCCGCCAAACTAGGACATTCCTGACTTGGTCAGGTGGGGCTCTATAGGTAGCTTTCACTGTCTCCGAGTGACTCCACATAGTGATAGAGTGGATAAATAAAGCACTTGGAAGAAGTCACCAACTTGGTTTCTAAGAGCTGTGTGTAAGTACTTCTTTGTCTCTTAGCCTCTCTGTCCTGGCTACTGGACCAGTTTCTTCTCTTCTCATCCATCAGTTATTTAGGCTCAAGGGGTCAACTTATCCTCCCTCTACATCTAGACCAGGTTGGAACTTTTTGCTAACAGTTCTGTGCTCCATGTCATCCTCTCTCAGGCAGCAGTCCAAGCCCCACTGCCTTATCAGCCGCAGAGGACCTGATCTTCTATGCCATAAAGAAGGGTCACCTATCACCCAGGTATATTCAGCCACTTCTCTTGAAAGCAGAGAGCTGCCTGGTCCCTCATCAGCCACTGATGCCCAGGAAAGGTAAAGCCTCTGTGTCCTGCCACATCCTCCTCCCAGTTACCACCCAGCAACAATAGGGAATGCCTTTTCTTATTGGTATTCATTGGTTTCTCAGACCAAGAACATCTCTTGCTGAGATCTGGAAAATTCTAAGAGGGCACCTTCCTGGCCTCTCCTTTTCACTGGAACCATATAGCCATCGAACCATTCTTGACATAAATATATATGTACACATGTCTTCACTCAGCAAATATTTACTGAATACCAGGCACTCTTCTAGGTACTGAGGGTGCAGCTGTGAACAAAACAGATAAAACTTTACATTTAAGTAGTGAAAGATAGAAAATGAATCAATAAGTAAAATATATATGATGTTAGATGACATCAGGGTTATGGAGAAGAATAAAGCATGGAAATGGGGTGGGGTAAAATATATATGTATTTGTGTATATTACATGAATACACATACACACGCAATCTCTGTCTCATACTCTCTCTCTCTCACACACACACACCTCCTTCTAAAAGCAAAACAAGCCAACCTTCAACATGACCACAGCACACTGAGAAAAACTTGGGTTCACAGATTACACTGACGTGAGTTTGAACAGTCCAAGAAGTTGGATAATAAAAATCATGCATTATTTTGGAAAGACAAGCAGCAACCTAAAACCAGTACAATTATAAGTGCTTTCAATAGTTTAACACTCTCTGCTAGAGTGGATCTTGCCTAGGACTCAGGAATGTTTTTTTATTAAGCTTTTTAAGTTGCAAATCTTTAAAATTTATCTTGCTTTCAGACTGGTGTTGTCTTCATTAATAACACTTTTAAGTGTATAGAATTCTTTAGAGATTTCAAATTACCATATGCATGTGCTCAGTTCAGAAAGTCAGCTGATTTCTGCACATTGGTCTTGTTATATAAGTACGCACATCTGCATTTATTTGCAATGCATATTCAAGTGTGTAGGTATCAGTAGTCTTTTCCCTTCTGCTCACATACTGATTTCCATAGTTGTTATCAGAACTTGACTTTTGCCTCTACCCCTTGGCTCCAGCTGCCTGACCCAGACAGTCCCTATCTAGACTTTCCCAGAATCCCACAGAATCCCACACGTTAGGATGTGTTAGTGGTTGCCAGAGGTTGGGGAGCCTGAGGAGTAATCAGCCTGCAGTTGTGAGATTGTCTACATGTGGGCACAGGCGGATTCACATCGCGTTGTTTTTTCCCTCTCCACAGCTTGCCCCAACATCATCACAAGGTCAGCTTGGGAAGCCAGACAGACACACTGCCCTACAATGAGCCTCCCAGCCAAATATGTTGTCATCATCCACACTGCTGGGGCAACCTGCAACGTATCCATGGACTGCCGGATCCGTGTCCGAGATATACAATCTTATCACATGGACACACAGAACTTCTGTGACATCGGATATCAGTAAGTGGGACTGGTGCAAACTTGACCCTCCTTTTCTTCAAGGCTATAGGAAGGAAGACTTGGGGAGGGAGCCAGTGTTTACCAAGCTCTTCCTTTGTGCCAAGTGCTTTACATAAGACATCATCTTTTTGTTTGTGCAGGATTCTGGACTGAGCATTCTTCAGAGCCTAGCTAAGGTTTAGTTATCTCCCCTGGGCATGTTCTCCATGAGTGGTTGGGAAGACTCTGAAAGGAAGATGTTAAAACAATAGTGATAAACCAAGAGTGTGAGACCCTTATGGGAGGCTGTCAACAGACCACGCCTTTTAAATGTAATCGCTTCCAACCAGCCAGAAACCCAGACCCTGTTCACTCCCTGCTGCCCTTGAGCCCAACCCCAAACTTGCTCTCTCTGATGTTAGAATCCTGCAATACCTCTGGTATTGCTTACTCCATTTATAGACACAGGAAACTTTAACGTCTCTGGACTTCTTTTGCCTCCTCTCTGCAGTAGGGCAACAATACCTTATCTATTTGATAATACCAAGTGAACTAGAAGAGTGGGAAGCTTCTTAAACATTCCCTTGGAATTTTCATAGAAGAAATTTAGGGTTAGAGTATGATAACTTTTAATTATTAGTACTAATTTTAATTTTATTGGCATCTAGTTGATTTACAATGTGTTAGTTTGAGGTATACAGCAAAGTGATTCAGTGATAACCTATAAAAGAATAAATTAAAAAAAATTATTTATTTATTTACTGGCTGGTCTGGGTCTTCATTGCTGTGCAGGTTTTCTCTAGTTGTGGGGAGCAGGGGGTGCCTATTCTCTAGTTGCGATGCAGGCTTCTCTTTGTAGTAGCTTCGCTTCTTGACGAGCATGGGCTCTAGAGCACAGGCTCATGGTTATGGCTCATGGGCTTATTTGCTCCACAGCGTATGAGATCTTCCCAAATCAGGGTCAAACCTGTGTCTCCTGCATTGGCAGGTGGATTCTTTACCACTGAGCTACAGGGAAGCTGTGACTTAATCACAACAAATTTTATGAAGTCTCAGGTGGGTTTGTTTTGTACATGTCCTGGTGGCTCAGATGGTAAAGAACCCGCCTGCAATGAAGGAGACTAAAACTAAGATCTTGGCATCCGGTGCCATCACTTCATGGCAGATAGATGGGGAAACAGTGGAAACAGTGGCTGACTTTATTTTTCTGGACTCCAAAATCACTGCAGATGGTGACTGCCGTCATGAAATTAAAAGACGCTTACTCCTTGGAAGGAAAGTTATGACCAACCTAGACAGCATACTAAAAAGCAGAGACATTACTTTGCCAAAAAAGGTCTGCCTAGTCAAGGCTATGGTTTTTCCAGTGGTCATGTATGGATGTGAGAGTTGGACTGTGGAGAAAGCTGAGCTCTGATGAATTGATGCTTTAGAACTGTGGTGTTGTAGAAGACTCCTGAAAGTCCCTTGGACTGCAAGGAGATCCAACCAGTCCATCCTAAAGGAAATCAGTCCTGGATGTTCGTTGGAAGGACTGATGTTGAAGCTGAAGCACCAATGCTTTGGATACCTGATGCAAAGAGCTGACTCGTTGGAAAGGACCCTGATGCTGGGAAAGATTGAGGGCAGGAGGAGAAGGGGATGACAGAGGATGAGATGGTTGGATGACATCATCGACTCGATGGACATGGGTTTGGGTGGACTCTGGGAGTTGGTGATGGACAGGCAGGCATGGTGTGCTGCAGTTCATGGGGTCACAAAGAGTCGGACGTGACTGAGCGACTGAACTGAACTGAACTGAACTGGCTTCGATCCCTGGGTTGGGAAGATCCCCTGGAGGAGGGCATGGCAACCCACTCCAATAGTCTTGCCTGAGAATCCCCCATGGACAGAGGAGCCTGGCAGGCTATAGTCCTTGGGGTCGCAAAGAGTTGGACATGCCTGAGTGACTAAGCATATGTCTCGTTCTGGGCCGGCTGCTTTCTCCTCTGAACTCCCATTTTAAAAACAGCCTCTGTAAGTAGGAGAAAACTATGGCTGCATTTTACAGGATTTCCCACAGCCTTGCTATGGTTAGTAAGCTTAGTTAATAAAGAATTAAATGTGGAAATTCCAAATGGAAAATGCCAGGAGCTGAGGGAATGTTAGTTTCCTTTCACATTCTTTCTTTGGGGACTGGCTTGATTTCTGTCCTTTGACTTTGGAGGCCTGTTATGGTGCTCACTCCCACTGCAGCCTCAGGATACAGCATCTGCCACTCTGGCACCAACTGTGCTTGGTATGGACAAAGGGCCCTCTCATTCATCATTTCTTACTTTTTCACCAATATTTATTGGGGTATCCCTGGTGGCTCAGCGGTAAAGAGCCAGCCTGAAATGAAGGAGATGCAGGTGCAACCCCTGGAGAAGGAAATGGCAGCCCACTCCAGTTCCTGCCTGAAAAAAAAAAACAGGGATAGAGGAGACTGGTGGGCTACAGTCCATGGGTTCGCAAAGAGTCAGACACAATGGAAGCAACTGAGCATGCATGCATGCTACGTGCTTGGTGCTCAGCAAGATGAATTAGCTCCTTCCCTTGGGGAGGAGAGAGGATAGTGAACAGTCATGACGATTGTGAGTGTTGGCACTGGGATGGATGAGTAACAGAATGTGCCAGGGTGGACCTCTAACAAGACTTCGGAGGACTGAACGGTATCACAGCAGGGCTTCAGCAGGGAGAGGCATCCACACTGGGACATGGATACGGAGTGGAGGTCAGTCAGGCAAAGAAGGATGCGGAGTGTTCCAGGCAAGAAGGAGCAGCACACACAAGGGCCTGGAGTCCAGACAGAGCACAAATGAAAGAAGCTTGCGTGCTAAGTTGCCCCAGTTGTGTCCGACTCTTTGCGACTCTATGGACTGTAGCCCACCAGGCTCCTCTGTCCCTGGGATTCTCCAGGCAAGAATCCTGGAGTGGGTTGCCATGGCCTCCTCCAGGGGGTCTTCCTGATCCATGGATCAAACCCGTGTCTCTCATATCTCTTGCATTGACGGGCATGTTCTTTACCATGAGCACCACCTGGGATGCCCACAGAGAAGCTTAACTCCTACCTAAAATAGACAAAGAGGGGAATGGTGAGAGGGAAGGCTGGAAAGGCTGACAGAAGCCACCGCACAGGGGCCTGGGCATTGGTCCTGATAGGGTGACTCTATCTGAAAGGCAATGGAAAATCCATGCACTATGATGGGATCTGTATTTAGCAAAACCACTCTGGGGGCTGTTTTAAGCATGGATTGGGAGGAGGTAAAACTCTGGGCAGACAGCTTTTACAGTAATTCAGACAGCAGGTGATGGTGACCTGGAGCAGCATAGCAGCTGTCGGCATAGAGGTAAGTGGAGAAATTTAAAACAGGAGAAATGGTTGACAAGCCATGAATGTTGATTGGATAGGGCTGGGAGAACGAGAGTGAGGCATTCAGTCTGATGCCCAATTTTCTGGCTAAGGAAATTGTGGAAGAAGATGGGTTTGTTTGGACATGTTGGCTTTTAGAGCTTGTAATTGAGCTATGGCTTCCCAGCTGGCTCAGTGGTAAAGAATCTGCCAGCCAAGCAGGAGACACAGGAGATGTGGGTTCAGTACCTGAGTTGGGAAGATCCCCTGGAGAAGGAAACAGAAACCTACTCCAGTATTCTTGGCTGGCAAATCCCATGGACAGAGGAGCCTGGGGGGCTACAGTCCATGAGCAGATATGAGTCAAAAGAGGGAAAAAGTGTTGGACATGACTTAAGCGACTAAAAAACAACAACAATTGGAGTTATAAGACTGGATGGTTGTCCAGGGAGAATATGTTGAGTGAGAAGAGGGAAGGGGTGAGACCAGAGTCCTGGGGAGGAGAACCAGGGAGGAGAACATGTCAAGAAATTAGTGGCCAACAGGATCAGAATAAAAATCAGTTTTCATTACTAGTGTCAGCATGTGGCAGTGGACTGATGTTGCTGTCATCATTGCTTGTCACTGTCTGTCTTCATTTCTTAGGTTCAGTGACTATTTCTTTTTTTTTTTTTCCTTTTTGTCTCTGTTCACATTGGCACATATGGTAAGAGTGATAGTAATGGTAGTAATAATAATAGCAAGTGGATGAAAGGATGAATTAATGATTCAAGGAGTGAATGAAGCCAGTTGTCCCCAGAGTAATTTTCTCCTTTTCCCTTTGCCTAACTTTAGCTTCCTGGTGGGCCAGGATGGTGGTGTGTATGAAGGAGTTGGCTGGCATACCCAAGGCTCTCACACATACGGATACAACGATATTGGCCTAGGAATTGCCTTCATAGGCAACTTTGTAGGTAAGGGGTAAACATGGGGCAGAGGGACTCTGGATGATGAAGTATTATGTGAAATATCTGGGAAGCAATGGGGATAAGATGCATTGTGGTGCTTGACAGTGTCAGTGGGATGCTTAAAGCAAGAGGCAGGTCCCCAGGAGTCCCTCTCAGGCAGAATCTTTCCTCCAAATTCACCTGTACCAATACCCAGTTCTATCTGTTTTTAGAGCCATGCCCAACACAAGCATGGAGCAAGAGAGAAAAAAGTCTTTTGCAAACTTTGGTGTTTTCATAGCACTGTTGGCAAATGTAGCGTCTTCTTTGGTAACCATGGCAACTGCACTGGGGTGCATCACTATCTCTTATGGACAAGCAATGAATGGTCTGGTGCTGCCATGTCTGCCCCGTGGTGACTGTTGAGAAGTGGTGTGTTGAGCTGCAATTATTTTTCAGAGAGGCTTTGAACTTTCTAGAAGGCAGAATCAGGGAGCACAACGACCTTGTTTTCCCAAGAAACTTACAGGAATTTGTTGGCTATGGTGGTGATGGGGACAGAGGGAGCCTGGGCTAGGTGCTTGTCCCTGCCCAAAGCAAGTAACCTTGAGACCCTAGTGATTGCTGGGCTAAATGTGTTTTGCAGAAAAACCACCGAATGCCGCAGCGCTGGAGGCAGCTCAGAACCTGATCCAGTGTTCCGTGGTCAAGGGGCATCTGGTCCCCAACTACCTGCTGGTGGGGCACAGCGATGTGACCAACATTCTGTCTCCTGGGCGGGCTCTGTACAACATCATTAAGACTTGGCCTCACTTCAGACAATAAGGGAACCCAAATTCCTTCCAATACCACCCCCTCCCGAACCGTGGCTCCTGAGTCTCCCCTTCTTCACCTTCCATCCTGGCTCAACACCTGTGTCCCCTCCCTGCCAGCCCCATCCTGTTTCTTCAGCTTCAGGTTGGTATGATCATTTCCTAACTAGTGTGATCAGTTCCATACGATCAAACCCCACAGTGGGGCATTCCAGCCCTCTGAGTCTGCACCCAGCCTCCTTCCCTCCTCACCTTCCTCTCCCCAGCACCCACCTCCTCACCCAGGTGAGCCTCCTTGTCCCTTTGTACACACCCCTCTCCTGGTGTGCCTTCCCCTGCCATTGTTGTAGCCATGCACTCCGGGAAACAGACTTACTCAGAATGACAGTGCAGATAGTGGAGTGCAGTTTATTACACTGGCGGGCCCAAGGCAGAGTCTCCTCTTAGCCAAGGACTCTGACCGACTTTGGTGAAAACCTTATATACCTTAAGTGTACTGCTCAAACCCACAATCCCAAGTTCCTTAAACCTAGCCTGGAAAGTCTTAAAGGGAGATACAATCAGGTTACAGCCATGATTCACAATCAGAAGGGTCAGCTGGTTATGCATTGTAGCCTACACCAATGAGTGCCATAAAGATTACAAAGGTGATTGACTACATAGGGGATTAATACATTCTTTTTGGTGATGGGAAATCTTGGTATGGAATCTGGTGTTTATCAGTCCAGGAGGCCAGTTCGGCCATAGGTATATTATCCCCATGGCTACCAGGCACATAGTCCAAAGCTCACTGAAAATGCAAGATGGAGTTTCCTTCTTTTTCAAGATGGAGTCAGCTTGGCCTGTTCCTTTCCTCGCTCACCATCTGCCTGGCAGCTCCCAGCCTCACACGTGACCCAGGTCAACAACCCAGCCCCTCCTCTCTGTTCACACACTACCTTATCCATATTTGTATGCAGCCCTTATTTCAGGGCAGTGATTATTTATAGAAATTCTCTCCACTGGGTTGTGAGTTTGTCCATTTTCATTCATGTCTGTGTCCTCAGTTCTTCAGCAGTGTCTGGAATACAGAAAAGTGAAAGTGAAAGTCACTCAGTCGTGTCCCGCAATTTGTGTCCCCATGAACTATACAGTTCATGGAATTCTCCAGGCCAGAATATTGGAGTGAGTAGCCTTTTCCTTCTCCAGGGGATCTTTCCAACCCAGGAATCGAACCAGGGTCTCCTGCAATTGCAGGCGGATTCTTTACCAACTGAGCTATCAGGGAAGGTGCTACAAATACAAAAGTCATTGGAGAAATGGATGAATAAAGAATGAGTAGACCAAGTCCTTGCTCCCCTTTCCAATTTGCTTATCATCCCCCTTTTGGGGAAGACTTGTTGGACAATACCTCATCCCACCAGCATTCTCTCTGTTCTGTTGCCTCCCAGTCTGAGACTCAGAGCTTCTCTGGCTGCTGTGGTTGTTGTGTCTCCAGAGTCCCATGTCCCCATCCTCCCAGAGCTCCCTGAGGGCAGAGGCTGTGTCCACACAGCCTCTATGTGGACTGCTGCTCTCTGTCCTTCCCCGTTTGGGTCTGCTAGGCATCAAGCTGAGCGGGGACTCAGAGCTTGGGGCTCTGCAGCCCTCCGTCCCTGGGCTCCTCCTGCCCAAAGTGAAGCCTCATCCTTTCAGATGGGGGAAATAACCTCCTGCTGTTTACTAGAAGTTCCAGTTCCATAGGAACTGGAAACTATCTGCTAATGGTAGTTTTTCCTGATCTGGAAACAGGGAAAGGAGGAAGAAGGGGAGAAACCTGGACGCCCCACCTCCTCCTTTGGTATTTTGGTCTTTGCTTTTAGAGTGTTTCACACCTCTTAGAACAAAGCAGGTTCAACCTCACATTTTCACAGCTGTTTGTGCTTTTCAAAGACTGTCCCCCAATCTCACTGGATTCACTTTATCCTCAGTGTAGGGTATAGTTCTGGTGAGGCAGAAGAGGAAAGACGACCTCAACAGAAGTAGGTTACCTTTATTTAGGCAAGGAGGGGTGACAGTCGTCCTAACGACCAGGCTGAGCGCCCAGAGGGATCAGGGAGGCTTCATACTTATAGGGAAGTTTGTGGAAGTGATAAGGCAAACGTCAATCAGGCGGGATATTTTGAGTATTCTTTTGTTGAGGTGACATTTGTAGTTGGGCAGGGGGTGATAAGTCTTCTGGGTGGGTGTAGGGGGTGGTAGGTTTACGGACAGGGAGTGATAAGTCCCAGATAGATGCAACCAGCCTGGAGCATCAGGGTGGAACTAAAGTTATACTTTATAAAGTTTTCTCCGAAGTTAGATGATTCAGCAAGGGCCTTTGAGACTGTTGTTCTCTTTTCTAGGCCCAAAAGACTGCTTCACTCAGGCCACCTGGGCACATAAGCAGGGGAAGGAATTGTTTATCTGGGGGTCTCAATACCCCTTTCTGACTTACAGAGCCATGGGGAGAGGGGAGGCTGCTCCAGGAGGAGACCCCCTTGGGATGGGAGTCACTGGACCAGAAGCTCTGGTCAGTCCAGTCCTTTCTTTGGGGTGAAACCTCCCCAACTCGCCACAGTGTGTCTCCCCTTCTCTTTCAACATCCAGGGTGAGTTTCAGAGTCCTTCCTACAGGGAGTGGCCAAAAAGGTGTTTGTGTGATGAGAAGTGATCCCAAGAAAAGAGCTGCCCTCCAGCTTTCTCTGCCTTTCTTAACACCCTGCAGAGCGGAGGGTCTCTGGCCTTTGATTCAAAGCACATTCCTGGCCTCAGGGTCTCACTAGCCTCCCTAGCCCCTGACCTAGGCAGGCTTTCCTGGGCGGGGGGGGGGAGGGAGGAAGTGGGTTGTAGACACCCTTATATCCATCAGTGCTCATCAAGGCCTCCTCAAATCAGCGTTATTGCAGGGTCTGAATTATTGTCTTTTCAAGATTATTTACTTTTATTAGTTTTAAATACACACAATCTAGGTGAAACCAGAGCACTCAGTCAGAAAACGCTTTTTCAAGGTCAATCCTGAGGCAGCCAATTCCATTCAGTTGCCTCTTCGGAGTCCTTTGTGTGCAGAAATTCTTTCCAGCTCCCCTTTAATTATTTAAAGTGGGATTCAGGGAATTCCCCGGTGGTCTGACGGTTAGCTCTCACTGCTGGGGCCCAGGTTTGATCCCTGGTGAGGGAACTAAAATCCTACAAGCCGTGAGGGGTGGCCAAAAAAAAAAAAAAAAAAAAGTGGAGTTCATACTAACATCCCTCCTCAGAGGTTAGCTGTGAGGATTAAGTGAATTTAGAGTCCTATGACTCGTGGTTGCATATAATGTGATCCTGCCAAAGGTGAGTGGTGGTATCATGGTTCTTGTTACTGTTGTGGTGGTGGTTGCCGTCTGTTACTGCTATTTGACACTGGCAGGAAGGATACACCCTTGTGGGCATCAGTCTCAGCCTCCTGGGGAGCTGGCAAAGGCTGGGGGGAGCAGGGAGGAGCCCCACAGGTCGGGCACAGGTGAAGGAGCCCTTGGCACGGGAGGGACACAGTGGCTTCATGACCCTGGACTTTCGGGGCTGGAGAGCCTCTAAGCCCATCTTGTTAGCTATTTTCCACAACTGTAAGCTCGGAAAGAAACAAAATGCCACCAAAACTTTTATTTGACTCTGAAATACTAATTCAATTTAAGCCTATTTTCCAGAAAACTGAAACCAAAGAGGGCAGATGACTTAAGTTCACTCAGTGAGTTAAATAAAAGAAGAACCCTCAGATTCTTTTTTTTTTTTTTTAATCTGAAGAACTTTATTGATCTTTTCTAAAGGGATGAGGTTATTTGTTTGGCTGTGCCAGGTCTTAGCTGCATCATGCAGAATCTTTAGTTACAGCATGTGGGATCTAGTTGCAGGACCAGGGCTTGAATCTGGGTTCCTTGCACTGGGATCATGGAGTCTTAATCCCTGTACCACGAGGGAAGTCCTAGGAATCCTCAGATTCTGAGCACAGCCCCATTCTTGCACCTCTCTGGTTGAACTCACATATGACCCCTCCTTTCCAACAGAATAAAGTAAACATCTTAGCATGCACAGCATTTAGGGCTTTCCACAATCACTCCTGTGAGGCTGCCAGGGCTAACAGGCGGCTCGGACCTAAGTTTCGGTTTCCCCTGAAATGGTAAGATTCCCCACCCCCATCAGGCCGCCTGGAGCCAGCCAATCAACAGGCGCCCAAAAGGGAACAAAGGGAACGTGAGGGAAAGCGGAAAAGCCCGTGAACGCCTAAGTTTGAACAAAAGTTTGTACCAATAAAATTGCTTTGCAAACATGTAACCAATCCGCTTAAGCCAGCTACCAACTGCTTATGTTCACCCTATAAATTTATGTAACAGCTGGGGCTCTGGCCTCTCTGACCCTGTACCACTGCGTTGGTTGCGGCAGGAGCCCTGGCTCGAGTCAGTAATAAACTTCCCTTTTTTTGCGAGTTGCATTGTCTTGGAAGCCTTCTCTCTTCCTGCTCGGGGATTCGGACATCGGGCAAAACAACTCCAACCTACCTTTTGCATAGAATGAGACTTAGGTTGCAATTTGCAGATTCTCCTCCCGCAATTGCCCACTTTGGGGCCTTTGCCCACCTGTCCCTGCCCTCCTTGTGACCCCCCAGTCCCACCAGGTTTCCAGAGGCTTCTTGTCTGTTTCTCTAGACCAGAGATGACATCTCCCTCCACTGGGTGCCCGGGGCCTTTGCCTGGTCCTCTTGGTGGCTCATCGCTGGTCCCCTCTCTTCCCCCTTCTGACCTGGATTTCTGGGCCTGTGCCTGCACCTCCCTGGCTCAGAGCTGGTGCACTGAGGTGGGGGTGTGGCAGCTGCCTGTCTGCGGACTGGAAGGGGAAGAGCCCCATCTGTACAGGGCAGGGCAAGCAGAGGCAGCGTTCCCAGCCCAGAAGGGCGGCAGCCCTTCCCTGGGAGTCTTGGGATGTTTGTCACAGAGTGGAAAATCCCAGTGTCTGCCTGGTGCCAGGAACCCGCCCACTCTCATAACACATCAGAGGCCATGGGTTAATTCCTCTTAATTCCCAGCCCTCCGCACTCTGGTGGCCTCTCCATCGGTGTGAGATTGGGGTGGGGGAGAGATTCTCCAGCACCGGTGCTCCCCCAGCCCTTGGAGGCTTCTGTAACCTTCTCCCTGTGGGGGCCTTGAGGCTGCTCCCCACAAGCTGGCCCTTCAGGAAAGGCTCCCTCCCCGAGGTCTCTGCCCAGCCTCTCATGGGCTTCCTGGCTCTTCCTCTGTCTCACTGGCTTCTTTCTTCCCACACTTGTGTATCTCTCTAGTGGCCCCTGTCTCCCTCCTGCCTCCCCCCTCTCTCTTTTTCTCAGGCTGCCTCCCTCTTCATCTCTCAGGGCCTCTGCTTTTCTCTCTGACAGCCCTTCTACTGCTTTATCTCTCTGCCTTCGCCCTTTCTCTTTTGCTCTCACTAACATCTAGGCTGCGGCAGCGTGGAGATGATGGGCTCTGTGCTGTAGTACCATAGACTCTGCCCTCCACCAAGCTCTGCTCTGTCCCAGTATTGTAGCCACGCATTCTGGGAAACAAACTCACTCAGAAGGACGATGCAGATAGTGGAGTGCAGTTTATTACACCGGTGGGCCCAAGGCAGAGTCTCCTCTTAGTCAAGGAGACTTAGTCAAGGACCAGTTTTTCTGAAAACCTAAGTACCCGAAGTGTACGTGCCCAAACCCACCTCCCCCAATTCCCTGAAACTAGTCTGAACAAAGGAAAAGAAAGATACAAAGTTAACCCCCATTCATATGCCTTAAGCCTAGGTAGTTAACAGTTGACAATTATCAATAGGCCTGTGGTCATATCCCAATAAGCATGATAGATAGAATTTATTATTCTATTCGGTTACACCGATAATTAGGGTATTCTTTTAGGCAACAGAGAGTCTAGGTACGAGCCCTGGGGCTCTTCCATCCAGGGGGCCTGGTTTTCCAGTTGGTCTGTCGTTTCCATAGATACTGGGTATATAGCTCACAGTCCACAGTCCGGCCCAAGATGGAGCCCTGCTTTCAAGATGGAGCCTGTTCTGTCTGTTTCCTCCTTCACCAGGGCTGCCAGCCCTGCTGGGGAGGAGGAAGTGGGGGTGGAAGGCCGGGGTGGGGTGGCTCTGGGGAAGGCACACATCTTTTGGAAGCTTAGAGCCACAAAGAATGGACAGGTGTGTTTCTGGCCCAGCAGGTTCTTCCGGGGCAGCTGATTTAGGACAGGGCTTTAATTACAGGAGCTGGCTGTGGGTGAGGAAGGTGTGATTAGCTGGGAGGAGTGGTGGACGGGGGTGTGAGACCCTGAGGGGGTGGCAGGGACTTCTGGGGGACTTTCTGCAGTGGGCTGGAGTAAGAAGTGTGTCCCCACAGTGGGAAGCTGGAGGTTCCCTCTCAGGGTGGCCAAGAGCTTTTGCACCCAAGGCTGATGAAGCTGCCTGCAGAGAGGTGTGAAATGAAATCTCTCTTGCCATTATTAATAAACAAGAAATGGCACAGCCATTAGTGATTTCTGGCCTTCAAGTGTGAATGAGAGCTCTCCAAACTGTGATCCAGTGGATGCTGCCACCCCACCCACTCCCATCCCCTCCATGGTGATTCCAAGAAGCAAGGTAAACAAGGAAACAGGATTTGGCCCCAGATAGCTGAGGTGCATATGAAAGGAATGGATTCTGTGAGCCCAGAGGCCTGCATCTTTCCATATAGAATGCTAAATTCCTTAACTTGATACTTGATACTTGATGTTCAGACTGCCTGCTCCCTTTGTAGCAAACTTGTATATAGCCAGACTCCCCCCCTGCCTCCTTGGAGCAGTTTTCTCAGAGCTACTGAGATGCTGTCTCCCTGGCTTGGAGTCCTAAACATCCCACCAAATAAAATAACTCTCTACATTCAGGTTGTGACTATATATTTTTAGTTAACAGAGGGGAGCTGGGGCATCTCTTATGCACCCTCAGCACTCTGCTCACATGTCCCTTCTTCTACGAGTCCATCTCTTGAGGCCCCCAAATTAGTAATCTATTCTCTTCTTCTTTGGCACTCTGTCATTATTTATTTTATGTGTTTCTCTTTGTGTAGGTACATATCTTATTATCTTTCTTTCTTCCCCACTAGACTACAAGGGCCGTGATAGTGGAGATCATGCTTATTGTGTTCGTGTCTGTCTGCTCCTGGTGCATAGCAGTTGTGTTACCGTGTCCACGCTCTCTCTGCTTGCCGCACGATAGGCCAATGAATCCAAAAGACAAGGTGTTGAGGCAAGGAAGAGACTTTAATTGGGGAGCCGGCAGACTGAGAAGATGGCAGGCTAGCACCTCAAAATAACCATCTTATTGGGATCTGGATGCCAGCTTCTTTTATAGATCAGAGAGATAGAAGCAATGAAGAACTAAAGTCAAAAGGCCGAATAGAGAGGGAGATGCAGGGGGGAAGTAAAGTGAAAGTGTTAGGGGAAGCACACTGATTGAAACCGCCCACCCTGGCCAGGCACCATAGTAACCATTTGCATGAGTTGTTTTATGGCAGGAGATCCTGATAAGGAATACAGAACTAATAGGCCACCACCAGCTGGAAGAGTTCGGGAAAGATCGGAAGAGTTCGGGAAAGATCGAGAGGAGACACTACCTGTCCGTCCACTTCCCAGAATCCCTCTTGCTAGCATCCATCTTGGCTGAGCGATGCGTGCGCCACCAGGAAAGACTGTGAATTAGAATGATTGGCCAAAGACCACCCGGAAACTAATCCCATCACCATAAAACCCAAGACTGTGAGCCACGAGGCAGAGCAGTTCTCCTGGGTTCCCTTACCTACTGCTCTCCACCCGGGTGCCCTTTCCCAATAAAATCTCTTGCTTTGTCAGCATGTGTCTCCTCGGACAATTCATTTCCGAGTGTTAGACAAGAGCCCAGTTTCGGGCCCTGGAAGGGGTCCCCCTTCCTGCAACAAAAGGGTCTTCAGTCTTGTGAAACATCTCCAAGGGAATGTCCAGTCTTCAGAAGGGGTGTGTTAATCTCTTCTATTCACAGGTGGGCAGGGACAAACTGTTGTAGGAAAGGGGACCCCTGCCAGGGCCTGAAACTGGGCTCTTGTCTAACACTCGGAAGTGAATTGTCCGAGGAGACACATGAGCTGACAAAGCAAGAGATTTTATTGGGAAAGGGCACCCGGGTGGAGAGCAGGACGGTAAAGGAACCCAGGAGAACAGCTCTGTCACATGGCTTGCAGTCTCAGGTTTTATGGTGATGGGATTAGTTTCTGGGTTGTCCTTAGCCAATCATTCTGACTCAGAGTCCTTCCTGGTGGTGCACGTCTTGTTCAGCCAAGATGGATGCCAGAGAGAAGGATTCTGGGAGGTGGTCAGACAGGTGGGGTCTCCTTTTGACTTTTCTCGAACTCTTCTGGTTGGTGGAGGCTTATTAGTTCGCTATTCCTTACAGTGCCTCCTGTCGTAAAACAACTCAAGCAAATGGTTACTGTGGTGCCTGGCCAGGGGGCGGTTTCAATCAGCGTGCTTCCCCTAACAAAGCTATCTGTCCATAAGATGAAAAAAGGCACTTTAGTTTACAGTCAAGCAGAGGGGCAGGGTCCTCCAGGCAAGCCATTGAGTCTGATTATAATAATAAAAGCAAGTCAAAGAAACAGTTTCCAACATGGAGTCAGAATTGGTTTTCTCCCTGCAACAGGTGCTCAGGAAACATCCAGACAAGTAGAATCCCAGGGTCCGGGGGACAGGAGGTGTGGTTGTCTATTGACTTGTCTTATAGTAGGTGTGGCCAGTGTAGCTGGTTTGTCTGTTCAGGCCCCACTGAGTCCTCACTGGTTCATCACGTCGGGTGGGGATGCAGAGTGTGAAGACCAGGAGGCAACTTGCCTGGGATCAAACCAGATTACAGTAGACCCTGGTAACAGATACCCATACATGACTGATAGAGAGGGCTGGGTTCCCAATAATATTCAGTGGTCCTTTCTCTGGACTCTCCTAGGTACCTGATTCACGTGATTTCATTTAATCCCCAAGACAGGTCAGTAGGATAGGAGTCGTCATTCCTGTTTGACAGCTGAAGGAACTGAGGCTCAGCTTGGAGAGACTGTCACTTTCTTAAGATTACATGGCGAATGCATGGTGATGCTGAGCTGAGTTTCTGTTCCTTTGTCTGCACAAATCAGGCTATCCTCTGGTTGCTCACACTAGTTTTACAGCTAGTGACCAGCAGTAGACAGTACACCCAAGGGTCCCTTGACTCAGGGTTCACTGGAGCCGTTACTTCCCTTGATCTAACAATATCCTTCAGTTAATAAGGTGATACATGTAAAACTATATAAATGATGTAGTTCTGAATTCATGTTGTAGCAACATCAATAATAATAGCATTGCAGTCCAAGATTGCATTGCCTTTCGGTCACATTGTCAGCTCCACTGGCCCAGTGGAGTGTTTCACACAACTGCTGTTAACCCATCTCTCACCCCATTATGCCCTCAGCAGGCCTGTTTTTTCAACCTAAATGCAGGACTCTAGCGTTTTTTGATTTAGTGTCCTCCTAATAGTGTTTCTTCATGGTAAAATTCTGTTGAAATCTTTTTGAATTTTAATGTTATCATCCTCTGTGAGTCATCACTTACTTCTTCGTCAGCAGCATTTTTATTCAAATCTTTCAGTATCATTCCCCAAACACCCACGTATACTGGGTGATGAGCCCCAGGCCCTCCTACATACAGTGCCTCATTTGAACCTGTGAGGAGGGCACTGTGATCCCCATTTCACAGATGAGAAGACATGCCCCAGAACTAAACTGAGTGCCTGCTTGCATGCACCACCACTGCCTTGTATAGTCTTTCCAGGAATCTACCTCCACTGGCTACAAGATTCTGCTGTTCATTACGACAACCACAAACATGCTGACAGATACTCTCATTCAATCTCTGCTGGAGGGAGAGAGGAATTATGGCTGAAATGTGTGAATGTGTGTGTATGTGGGGTGTGTGTGTATGTGTGGTGTGCAGACACTACTGTTCATTGCTATCATTAGTCTATTTTCATTTTTGAGCACCCACAGGCATCATTTCAGTAACCACCAATATTCTCATGCATCCCAAATTTGGAATTTTTATTCTTGTTTTTCACTAAAGGCAAGCATATGCCTTAACTCCATTCTTAATTACCTTCCCTCTCTTAGTGCTTTCACGTGCATGTGATGGGGTTCACATTGCAAGCACCATGGCTCCTTAATTCTTCAGGTTAACTATGGGCTTCAAGTTAACTGTTACTGAAGCAGGCACATGGGCATAGCATTTGCTTATATCATAAACTAAATATGACATGTACAAGGACTTTTCTGATGAATGCATGGCATGTAGAGGGTTGATGGAGCTTCATGATCTGTACACTTCTAGTATTTGAGGAAGTTAAAGGCATGCTGTTACTTAAAAATCACAGGAAATCTTGGTTTAGACTCTAGTTCCTGTGAATCCAATGATACTTGTTTAATCATCTTGGTTTTCTACTCTGTCAAGTTTAGGTAATGAAGAAAATTTCTAGATTAGTATTTAAAGAAAAAAGAGAGGGAGAAGTTGCAATGTTACACATAAGCTGAAGTATAAAATAACCATTCTTTACCAGTGGTAAAGAGTCTGTCTGCAATGCAGGAAACACAGGTTTGATCCCTGGGTCAGGAAGATCCCCTGGAGAAGGAAAACGCAACCCACTCCAGTATTCTTGCCTAGGAAATCCCATGGACAGAAGAGCCTGGTGAGCTATGGTCCATGGGGTTGCAAAAGAGTCAGACACAACTTAGTGACTAATCTAATCTTTCACACTGAGCAAGCTAAAGGCAACCAGTATTGCCTTCCTGCCACCCCCCACCCTCAGCTTAGGGAGGTCTTCATCAGGAGATAGGTGGGAACAAGATAAGGGAGGAGACCCACCAGGGAACTGACGTGAGGTGGCCATGGAGTATGGACTCAGGGCTTAAGTCTGTCTGAAATGTCCTCCTCACCCTCTCCATTCCACCCCTCCATCAAGTTCTATTCATCCTTCAGTTCCCAGTCTAAATATCGTGACTTCAGAGAGAAACCCTCCCCCACCCCGCTCCCCATGAGCTATACACTCATTCAGAAACTTGCCTTTTTCCAGCACTGCACGATTCAGAACTGAATCTTTAATTCTACTGTTATTTGTTTTATACCCATCTTCCTCACTGGATGTTAGCTTTATGAGGACAGGGATCTCCCTGGTGTACCCCTGGCACATAATAGTAGCCTAATAAATACTTGGTGACTGAATGAATGTCTTCAGTATCTTTTTTGTGACTGTGGGGTTGAATCAGGTGACCTGGGCATTTTCCAGATCTGAGATGTTTTGGGGTCTAAGGGTCCCAGTAAGGGCTCTAATTCCAGAGGCTCTTGGTGGGGGAAGGTGCATGAGGAAACAGCAACAGAAGGGAACTGGAGATCTGCTCTGGCTGGGCCAGTGGGTGACTCCCCGGTTGGGGCTGGGGCATGGGGAGTCCCTGGTGGGTGTGGAGTTGGTGCATCTTGGCCAGGGCTGAGTGCCTGGGCCTGCTGGGTGAGGAGGCAGGTTGCCCAGCTGGTACAGGTGCAGGAAGGAAAGGAAAAGGGCTGGAAATGCAAGTGCTGGCTGCAGAAATGTGTTGGGTGTTGGAGTCCTGGTACTTCTGGTCGTAAGACCGATCTTGGCACATCAGGATGCAGAGTGGCAAGACAGCATGTCCTGAGACTTGACGGTCAGAGAGGAGCCCTGCCCAAGCTCCTGGAGGGGTTTCCAGCACTGCCTTGAGACAAATCTCCTACTTGCTCTTGGTCAGCTTCTGCTCCCACTGTCATCACAAATACTCCCTTGTTTCACTTCCTTCCCCAGGCTTCCATCCCCATCCTCTTACTCTCAGCAGAGAAAACTAGGGCCCATCCAGCAAGACATCTTTCAACTTCCTGTGACCTTGCAAATGTTCTTGCAACCACATTCCCACCTGCTGTTCTTCACATTTTTTCATTCTTCACATCAGCCTCAGAAGGTGATAAGTCCCCTCTGCTATTCAGATCCAGCTCTCTTCTTCTGTCTCCTCCTGTTAATGCTCTTTTGGAATCCTTCTTTTAACTCATCACCTATACCTCCCAAATTTATAATTTATAGACTAAACACCTTTCCTTAGGACTAGGTTCAAATTCTAACTGCATGTATCTCCACTTGAATCTCTAGTAGCATCGACAACTTTGATGTCTAAATCTGAACTCCCTGCTCTTTCCTCTGAAACTGTTCCCACTGCTATCTCCCCCCAGCTCAGCATGTCAATGTCCTGTTTCTAGCTGCCCTGGCCAAAGATTCTTGGGGCCATCACGGACTCCTTTCTTTCTCTCATTTCCCTCATCAGATTGGTTCTCCCTTCAAAATATATTTAGAACTACAATTCTAAATTCAACCACTTCTCAGCACCTCCCTGGTTTATACTCTGGTTCTAGTCAACATCACCTATCACTTGAAATGCTATAGGAGCCTTTTAATTGGTTTCCCTGATCCTGCTGCCCCCCAGTATGCATGCTCAGTCACTTCAGTTGTATCTGACTCTTTGTGACACTTACGGACTGTAGCCTGCCAGGCGCCCCTGTCCGTGGGATTCTCCAGGCAATAATACTGGAGTGGGTTGCTGTGCCCTCCTCCAGGGGATCTTCCTGACCCAGGGATTGAACCTGTGTCTCCTGCACTGCAGGCAGATTCTTTGCTGCTGAGCCAGCCCCTAGCCCTGGAGTCTATTCTCAACACAGGAGCCAGAGAGAACCTGTTAAGATACAACCAGGTCAGATCTGTCTCTCCTCTACTCAAGACCCTCTCATGGTTTCTCTCCCGTGTCACTCAAAGTAAGAGCCAACGTCCTTTTACTATGACCTGAAAGGTCCTACTTAACGTCACTCTTAGTTTTGCCTCTGACTGCATCTCCTACTCTTTCTCCCCTTTCTCACTGCACTCCAGCCTCACTCGCCTACTTTCACAACCAGCAGACACTTCCTTCAGGAGTGTTTCATACTCCAACTTTAGGTTGTTTCATACATTTGTATTACAGTTAGGTTAAAGAAAATACATGTGTTCTATCTTGGAATTGTGCCTCAATGATTTAAAAAAAAAAGGTTTGCATGCATTTAGGATCATTCTTTGTGCTATACAATTCAATGAGTTTTGCCAAGTGCACAGTCATAATTTATAAATGCAGAGTCATGCAGAGTTGTTTCATTTCCCTGAAAAATCCTTTGTAGTTAACCTATTCAACTCCTCCTCCAAAACCCTGGACCCAGGGCGACCACTGATCTTTTTACTGTCTCTATAGTTTTGCCTTTTCCAGGATGTCATATGAGTGGAAGCATACAGGATATAGCTCTTGCAGACTGGCTTCTTTCCCTTATTAAAATACGTTTAAGGGTCACTCATGTCTTCTCCTGGCTTGATAGCTTGTTTCTTTTTAATTGCTGAATAATATTCCATTATATGGACATACCACAGTTTGTTTAACTATTTGCCTATTGAAGGACATCTTGGTTGCTTCTAGTTTTTGCTGATTATGAACAAAACTGCTATAAATATTTCCATGAAAGTTTTTGTTCGGATATGTTTTCAGATCAGTTGGATAGATCCCTAGATGAGTGATTGCCAGATAATATGGTAAGCCCAAGCTTAACTTTGTGAGTGAGTGAAAGTCACTCAGTTGTGTCCGACTCTTTGGGACCCCATGGACTATACAGTCCATGGAATTCTCCAGGCCAGAATACTGGAGTGGGTAGCCTTTTCCTTCTCCAGGGGATCTTCCCAACCCAGGGATCAAACTCAAGTCTCCTGCATTACAGGCAGATTCTTTACCAGCTGAGCCACAAGGGAAGTCCTAACTTTGTGAGAAACTGCCAAACCACCTTCCAGAAGAGCTATATCATTTTGTGTTCCCAATACATTGAACAATGAGTGAAAGTTCCCATTGCTGCACAATCTCACCAGCTTAGTTTTTTGGATTCTAGGCATTCCGTTAGATTTGTAGTGATATCCTATTATTATTTTAGCTTGTCATTCCCTAGTGACAAATGATAGCATCTTTTCATATGCTTATTCATCATCTGTATCTCTTTTTTAGTACATGCAATGTCTGTTTAGGTATTTTGCCCATTTAAAAATTGGATTGTTTGTTTTCTTGTTGAGTTTTAAGAGTTCTTTGCTTATTTTGGGTACAAGTCCTTTATTAGATATATGGTTTGCAAATGTTTCCTCCCAGTGTGGGATTTGTCTTCTCATTCTCTTATCATTGTCATTCACAGAGTGCTAAGTCACTCAGTCTTGTTCAACTCTTTGTGACCCTATGGACTGTAGCCCCTCAGGCTTCTCTGTCCATTGGATTCTCCAGGTAAGAATACTGAAGTGGGTTGCCATGCCCTTCTCCAGGGGATCTTCCCAACCCAGGGACTGGTCTCCTGAGTTGACAAGCAGGATCTTTACCACTAGGGCCACCTGGGAAGTCCATTTCTTAGAGTAGAAATTTTTAATTTTAATGAAGTCCAGTTTTCAACTTTTCTTCTGTAATTCACACATTGATGTCATGTCTAAATAAATTGCCAAACCCAAGGTTACATAGATTGTTTTCTTTATTTTCTTCCAGATGGTTTATAGCTTCGCATTTTACTTTTAGGTCTAGGATTCATGTTGAGTTATTTTTGTGAAAGGTGTAAAGTCTGTGTCTAGGTTAGGTTTTTTTTGTTTTTTTTTTTTTGGTATGTAGACTATCTAATGGTTCCAGCACAATTTCTTTAAAAGACTATCTCTTGCTCATTGAATTGTTTTTATTCCTTTGTTAAAAGTAAGCTGACTATACCTGCGTGGGTCTACTTCTAGGCTCCCTCTTCTGTTCTATTCATTTATGTGTCCATTCTTTTGCAAGGACCACACAGTCTTGATTGCTGTAACTTTATAACAAGTCTTGAAGTTAGGTAGTGTAAGTCTTCCAACTTCATTTATCTTCACTATTATGCTGGCTATTCTGGGTCTTCTGCCTTTCTGTTTAAACTTTAGAATCAGTTTGGCAATACTTCTAAACTGGCTTGGAGAAGGCAATGGCAACCCACTCCAGTACTCTTGCCTGGAAAATCCCATGGACGGAGGAGCCTGGTAGGCTGCAGTCCATGGGGTCGCACAGAGTCGGGCACAACTGAGCGACTTCACTTTCACTTTTCACTTTCACACATTGGAGAAGGAAATAGCAACCCACTCCAGTGTTCTTGCCTGGAGAATCCCAGGGACGGGGGGCCTGGTGGGCTGCCGTGTATGGGGTCCCACAGAGTCGGACACGACTGAAGTGACTTAGCAGCAGCAGCAGCTAAACTAGCTTGCTGAATTTTGATTGGGATTGCATTAAATCTATAGATCAAGTTGGGAAGAATGGACATCTTAACAATATTCTAATCTACAAACAGAATATCCCTCCATTTATTGAGGTCATTTTTTGATTTATTTCATCAGAATTGTGCAGTTTTCTGCGTGTACATCCTATGCCTATGTAGTTAGATTTATACTTAAATGATTTTTTCAATTTTGCTGCTATTGTAAATTGTATAATTCAATTTTCATTTCATTTCTGGTATATAGGAAAGCAGTTAACTTTTGTATATTAGCCTTGTGTCCTGTGACTATGCTGTGCTTATTTATTTATTTTCTTGGGTAAATTCTTTGGGATTTTCTACATAGACATTCCCACCATTTGTGAACACATACTTTTTTTTTCTGTGTTTGAAGAAAGCATTGTATTTCTGGTTTTGAAGCACATATTGACAGCATTCTACACCAATGGCTCAATGTGGCACTGGGGGAGACTTATTTTTGTCATTTGCTGGGATTGGTCCTAAGAACAGAAATCAAAGCTCTTATGAAAGGGGAAATATAAAAGGTGGCATTTCTGAGAGATCAGCTCTACAATGGTGTAATTTCAATGTTTTCATTGAAATTTTATCTTGGGAGTAACAGAGGAACATCAAGGGGCTTACAGGCCATGTGTGTTTTTTGTTCACTTGATTGATAGTTGGAATTGTCTTCTGAAATCCAGGTTTGCAGGTTATAACAAACTTTCCTTGGCAAGGAAAACCCAAACTGACAAGAGTCCCAGTAAGGGGACACGCTTCTCCTGCTTTTCCTCCTGCTTCGCTGACTACCTCTTATCAGCCTCCTCCACAGGGTCCTTTCCTCTGGCTGCTTGAAATATCAACATTCTCCAGAGTTCTGTCCTTGTCCTTCTTGTCTATTTCCTCTCTTGTTCCATAGACTAGCTCATCTGTTGTCATAGTTTTAATCTCTTATCTGTTGAGAAAGCTTAATTCTATGGGTCCAGCCAAGATCCTTTGCTGAGCTCCAGGGGCACACAGGTAATGGCCTGTGTGACAGCTGTCCCAGAGCTCCTATGTCCACCAGTGAATGCACCTTCTTTCCCAAAAGTCTTTTACAAGTCCTCATCACTTTTTCCTCCTCTTTTCCACCCACATCCACTGTGGGAGGTGGTATTGTTACTGGTTCAATACTTATAGGCTGGACAGAGCTGGAGCCAAATCTAAGCCTCTGTCTTCAGATCTGCAAAATAGGATATGCTAGTGCACGACTTCTAAGCTACTGTGAGGACAGAATGAGATAATGCAGATGGAGTGCTAATATCAACCAAGAGCTAAGAAGCCTCAACAAATATGAACTATTATTTACAAGCAATGAGCTGGAAGTCTTCTGGTTTTGAGCTCAGAAACATTTGATTCTAATCCCTTCCTTTCTCATGCCAAGGCCTGAGTTAATGTCATCATTTCTTACCCAAGTACATCATGAGTCATATTATTGGCTATTCATTTCTCATCCTACGGATGATATAAAACAAAAGGAAAGCAAAGGAACAAAAAATACTCTGTTAGGCCTTGTAGTTTCCTTTTACCCACAGGATAAAGTCGAAACTTCTTGTTCTGGCACACCAGGCCCTTCTCTCTGCACGCTCAGCTCCCCTAGTCCGCATCTACCCCCTTCCTCGTTCCCTTGTTTCTCTCCTGACTCAACCAACACAACTGTTTCCTGAACTTACCAGACTCTTCACATCAGTGCCTTTAATGTGCTTAGAATATTGCTGTTCTGTCTCTTTGGGCATTCTTCCCATTGCTTCTCTGCCTGATAACATAAATGTTCTTAAAAGCCCAGCACAAACATCACATCCTCTGTTCATCCCTCCTCAGTCATCCAAGACAGAAATTCCTTCATTTGAGACCCTGGGAGCTATTGTTTTTTGAGTTGTGTTGGATTTTGAGCTTGTTTCTCTAATTTCCCTGTGAGCTTTTGAAGACAGGATACATTCTGTCATATTTCTTAATACAGCCTCAACTTCTAAGGGGTCAATAAACATTTGCGACATGATTAATGAACTAATAGTATTGTTGGTCTACTTGATTGTCTTCCTGCTGGAATTTGAACTTAGTAAGGGCTAAGACCTGTGTGCCATTCATTTTTGTGTCTTCCATGTCTAGTTGAGTTCCCGAATGTCATAGTTGCTTAATAGCTTGTGTGAGTGAATGGGAAAATGAGAGCTGAATGTCACTGTGGATAAAGACACAGGGCTACCCTCAGATTAAAACTGCTTGGCTGGTAGTTTGTGGGTGGGGGCTCAGTCTGTGTTAGTCCCTAGTTGGTGACTCTCTTGGGGGTTCCTTGGAATAGAATTGTCTTCTATGGGAAACAGCTTCCTGGCTTTTCCTTCTGCTTCCTATTTCTGTATCTACCCACCCCTCCGCTAACATTATAGGTTTTTCCTTGAGTTTAAGGTGATGACCACAGTTAAACAACAATAACAACAGAAATAAAAATAAACCTGGTGCTTTTGGGTAGATTAGCTAATCTCTCTAGAACTTCATTTGGGTCTATAAGACGGCTGTGAGAAATTTGTTCTGTTTTCCACAGTGATGGAGTGACAAACTTCTTAGCAAAAGGAAATTGTTTGTTGGTCTTAGTATATATATATATAATTTATTTAAATTTTATTTATTTGTTTTAATTGGAGGATAATTCCTTTACAATATTCTGACGATTTTTGCCATACATCAGTATGAATTGGTCAGAGGCATACATGTGTCCTTTCTACCCTGTAACCCCTCTCCCACCTCCCTCCCTCTAGGTCATCACAGAGCACCAGCTTTGGGTGCTCTGGGTCATATATCAAACTCCCACTGGCTATCTATTTTACATATGGTAATGTATCTTTCAATGCTATTCTCTCAAATCATCCCACCCTCTCCTTCTCCCACTGAATTCAAAAGTCTCAGCTAATATATTTATATTTCTCTTAATATTTTAGTATTTTCTTAAAAGACCAAGTGGCCTCAGAAAGTAGGCAACCAAGTGTCTCTCAATAAGTGCCAATGAAGAACCCAAAGTGGCTTGGCTGGAAAGGTCACAGATCTGCAAACTCAAGCCTGTCTGACTTCAAAGCCAGCGCACTTTCCTCAGTATAATATCCTCTAGTCTTAGGGACACAGGGAACACTCCACCCCTACCCCGTTTTGTGTGTGTGTGTGGAAAATATGACTGATCCCACTGAGCCTTTGTCAGAGAATGCTAATCACTCACGAGGCTACCTGTGCAGCCCTGAGGCCGAATGAGGCACGTGCTTGCTAGGGTGGGAAGGAGACCTCAAGCTTTGGGGTGGTTGTTTAGTCGCTAGGTCGTGTTCAACTCTTTTGGGACCCCCATCGACTGTAGCCCGCCAGTTGCTCCGAGGAAGATAATGTGCATTACCACCATTTACCAGCAGGGGGCAGGAGAGTCTGCTCTTCTCTCGTGTAGGACGTAGGAACACTAGAACGTTTTCAGGAACTCTTAGGTACATTGAGATCATGAACCACCAACCATGATCTTCTTCCTTCTAGACAGGGATTTTGAGCTGTGAGATCCACAGTGGCCATGTGAGGTGGACTTTGTTGCCCCATTTTACAGAGACTGAGATAGGTTGAGTGGTCTGTCCAAGGTCACATAGCCTTGCATATCCTGGGTCCCCAAATCGAATTATTTTTGCTGCACATCTTGGGCTGCTCCTGGCACAAGATACTGGCTCTTTGGTAGATCTGACAATTTTACAAATGTGTATATGACATTTCCACATACAGGTGGTGCTGGTGGTAAAGAACGGGTCTGCTAATGTAGGAGACGTAAAGAGATATGGGTTTGATACCTGGGTTAGGAAGATCCCCTGAAGTAGGAAATGGCAACCCACTCCAGTATTCTTGCCTGGGAAATCCCATGGACAGAGGAGTCTGGAGGGCTACAGTCCATGGGGTCACAAGGAGGTGAACACAACTTACTCATTTACCTGTCCAATCCACCAAAGAACTGGCCCTATTTGACATTCCCAGTGATCAGGAGCTTACTACCTCCAAATACTTTCTTCAGTAGCAGAGGGAACAGTTTCCTAGGGAACTTTCTGGTGTTGCTTCTCTTAAAAGCTGCAGAATTTAGGGATGATTTTATTTATTCATTTATCAACGCAAGATATTTACTGAGTAGTTACAAAGTCCATATCTTAGTCAATTTGGGCTGCCATAACAAAATACCACAGACTGGGTGACTTAGCCAACAGATTTTTTTTTTGTCACAGTTTTGGAGGCTGGAAGTCTGAGGTAGTGGTGCTATTGCAGGAGGGGGGACTCCCTTCCAGGGCCCAAGAGTGGGCTAACACTCAAAAATTAATTCTTCAAGGAGACAAATTTGCTGACAAAGCAAGAGACTTTATTGGGAAGGGGTGCCCAGGTGGACAGCAGTAGGGTAAAGGAACCCAGAAGGACTGTTCTGCCACATGGCTCACAGTCTTGGGTTTTATGGTGATGGGATTAGTTTCTGGGTTATCTTTTACCAATCACTCTGACTCAGAGTCCTTCCTGGTGGTTCATGGATTGCTCAGCCAAGATGGGTGCCAGCGAGAAGGATTACGGGAGGTGGTCGGACACATGCTGTCTCCTTTTTACTTTTCCTGAACTCTTCTGGTTAGTGGTGGTTTATTAGTTCTGTGTTCCCTACGAGGACCTCCTGTTGTAAAGTAACTCACACAGATGGTTACTGTTGTGCCTGGCCAAGGTGGGCAGGTTTCGGTCAGTGTGCTTCCCCTAACTGTACCACCACCAACAGGTTCTGGGGAGAGCTCTCCTCCTGGCTTTCAGACAGCTGCCTTCTTGCTGTGTCCTCTCATGGTAGAGAGAGGGAGAGAGAGCCCACCTCTTCTTATAAGGGCACTAATCCCACCACAAAGGCCCCATCCTCATGACCTCATCTAAACTTAATTGTTTCCCAAAGGCCCCATCTCCAAATACTGTCACATTGGGAGTTAGAGCTTCAACATTTGAATTTGGAGAGGAGGACTTAATTAAGCCCATAGCTGTTCAGATACCCATTAATATAAAGTTACGTTCTGTAACATTGTGATTTATAAGATATATGTGTTTGTTATTCGTTTCTTATTCTGACACAGAGCTCCTAAAAGCTTCGGAATTTCCTGTGATGAGAGCTTTAAAAGTGTTTTTGCTATATTAATTAGGGGACTTGCAGAAAGCACCTAAGGTTGGGGGTTGCTCTAGTGGAGCAAACCATGTGATTAGAGAGTTAAAACTTTCAGTGCTGCCCCCATCTCTAGGGAGGGTAGAGGGCTGGGAAATGAGTTCAGTCACCAACAGCCAATGTTTAATCAATCAAGCCTGTGTAATAAAGCCTCCAGTACACATTTGATATTTCTAAAAATAGAACTACCATAAGATCCACCAATCTCACTTCTGAGTATATATCCAGAGAAAACATAATTCAGAAAGATACATGCACTCTGATGTTCATTGCATCACTATTTATTATAGCCAAGATATATGTCCATTGACAGAGAAATGGATAAAGATGTGGTACATATATATAATGGAATATTACTTAGCCATAAAATAGTATGAAACGATGTCATTTTCAGCAACATGGATGGAATTCGAGATTATCATACTAAGTGAAATGTCAAAGACAAATATCATATGCTATCATTCATAAGTGAAATCTAATAAAAGTTATACAGATGAACTTATTTACAAAACAGAAACAGACTTACAGATTACAAAAAGAAATTTATGGTTAATAAAAGGGAAACATGAGTGGGAAGAATAAATGAGGAGCTTGAGATTAACATACACACACCACTATATATAAAATACATAACCTCCCAGGACATGTTGTAGAGACCAGGGAACTCTCCTCAGTATCCTATAATAACCTATGTGGGTAAAGAATCTGGAAAAGAATGACTATATGTATATGTATAACTGAATCACTTTGTTGTACACCTGAAACTACCACAGCACTATAAATCAACTGTTGTTGTTCTTTAGTTGCTAAGTCCCATCTGACTTTTTCACAACCTCATGTACTATATAGCCCACCAGGCTCCTCTGTCCATGGGATTTCTTAGGAAGAATGCTGGTTGTCCTTCTTCAGTTGCTCAGTTGTGTCCAACTCTTTACGACCCTATGGACTGCAGCACACCAGGTTTCCCTGTCCTTCACCATCTCTTGGAGCTTGCTCAAACTCATGTCCATTGAATCCGTGGTGCCATCCAACCATCTCATCCTCTGTTCAATCTTTCCCAGCATCAGGGTCTTTTCTAATGAGTCGGCTCTTTGCATCAGGTGGCCAAAGTACTGGAGGTTCAGTATCAGCATCAGTCCTTCCAATGAACATTTAGGGTTGATTTCCTTTAGGATCTCCTTGCAGTCCAAGGTACTCTCAAGAGTCTTCTCTAACACTACAGTTCAAAAGCATTAATTTTTTGGCCTCAGCCTTCTTTATGGTATAACTCTCACATCCATACATGACTACTGCAAAAACCATTGCTTTGACTATGTGGACCTTCGTCAGCAAAGTAATGTCTCTGCTTTTTAATACACTGTCCAGGTTTGTCACAGCTTTTCTTCCAAGGAGCAAGTGTCTTTTAATTTCATGGCTGCAGTTACCATCTGCAGTGATTTGGGAGTCCAAGAAAATAAAGTCTGTCACTGTTTCCATTGTTTCCCCGTCTATTGACCATGAAGTGATAGGACCAGATACCATGATCTTCGTTTTTTGAATGTTGGGTTTTAAACCAGCTTTTTCACTTTCTTCTTTCACCTTCATCAAGATGATATTTAGTTCTTCTTCACTTTCTGCCGTAAGGGTGGTGTTCTCTGCATCTCTGAGGTTATTCATATTTCTCCCGGCAATCTTGATTCCAGCTTGTGCTTCATCCAGCCCAGAATTTCACATGATGTACTCTGCATATAAGTTAAATAAGCAGGGTGACAATATACATCCTTGATGTACTCCTTTCCCAATTTGGAACCAGTCTATCGTTCCATGTCTAATTGTTGTTTCTTGACCTGCACACAGGTTTCTCAGGAGCCAGGAGTCTGGTATTCCCATCTCTTGGAGAATTTTCCACAGTTTATTGTGGTCCACACAGTCAAAGGCTTTGGCATAGTCAATGAAGCAGATGTTTTTCTGGAATTCCCTTGCTTTTTCTATGATCCAACAGATGTTGGGAATTTGATCTCTGGTTCCTCTTGCCTTTTCTAAATCCAGCTTGAACATCTGGGAGTTTTCCATTCACATACTGCTGAAGCCTGGCTTGGAGAATTTTGAGCATTACTTTGCTAGCATGTGAAATGACTGCAATTGTGTGGTAGTTTAAACAGTCTTTGGCATTGCTCTTCTTTGGGATGGAATGAAAACTGACCTTTTCCAGTCCTGTGGCCACTGCTGAGTTTTTCAAATTTGCTGACCTATTTACTGCAGCACTTTAACAGCATCATCTTTTAAGATTTGAAATAGCTCAACCGGAATTCCATCACCTCCACTAGCTTTGTTCATAATGATGTTTCTTAAGGTCCACTTGCCTTTGCACTCTGAGATGTCTGGCTCCAGATGAGTGATTGCACCACCATGGTTATCTGGGTCATTAAGATCCTCTTGTATAGTTCTTTTGTGTATTCTTGCCACCTCTTTTTTATATCTTCTGCTTCTGTTAGGTCCATACCGTTTCTGTCCTTTATTGTGCCAATCTTTGCATGAAATGTTCCCTTGGTATCTCTAATTTTCTTGAAGAGATTTCCAGTCTTTCCCATTCTAAGAATATTGGAGTGGGTTGCCATTTCCTTCTCCAGGTGATCTTTCCAACCTAGGGGTCAAACCCATCTCTCTTGCATTGCTGGGTGGATTCTTTATCACTGAGCCATCAGGGAAGTAAATCAACTATACTCCAATAAAATAAAGTCCCCAGAAGTACTAGGTTTTGGAGAACTTCTGGGTTGGTGAACATGGGGGGATTTCAGAGACTGGCACAGTGGACAGGGCATGGGAGCTCTGTACCCTTCCCCATACCTTGCCCTATGCATCTCCTCTATCTGGCTCTTCTGAGTTACATCTTTTCGAATAAACCTGTAATCTATTAAATAAAATGCTTCTCTGAGTTCTGCAAGCCACTCTAGCAAATTATCAGTAATTGAATCCAACTGGAGGTCATTAGAACCTCCAATCTATAGCATAGGCAACAATCTGCATGTGTGATTGACCTCTGAAGTGGTGGTAGTCTGGCAGTCTTATAGGACTGACTCTTAACCAGTGAGTCTGATGCTATTTCCAAATAGATGGTGTCAGAATCTTCCCTTGTGGCTCAGCTGGTAAAGAAACCGCCTGCAATGCGGGAGACCTCGGTTCAGTCCCTGGGTTGGAAAGATTCCCTGGAGAAGGGAATGGCTACCCACTCTGGTATTCTGGCCTGGAGAATTCCATGGACTGTATAGTCCATGGGGTTGCAAAGAGTCGGACACAATTGAGTGACTTTCACACACTCACAGTGTCAGAATTGAGTTGAATTGTTTGGACACTTGTCTGGTGTCAGAGAATCACTTGGTGGTATTGGAAAACTCACACATCAGAACTGATGTCAGATGTTAACTCCCTTCTGTTCTTTGTATGAGTTTGAACTTTCCACCATATATATTTGGACATTTTCTGCTATGCTGTTGGTTGGAAATTGAATTAGTCAGGATAGACTTCACTACCTAACAAAGCCCTCCAAATTACAGAGTCTTAATGCAACAAAGATTGACTTGTCACTCATGGCAAGTCTGGTATGGGTCAGTGTGGACTCTTACTATCCTGTCAGTCAGGGTTATTCTAAGTGATAATCCAACACTAATATGTGACTGGTGAATAAAACAAACATATCAATAGGCAACCAATAAGACTGGTAAGTGCTATCATGGAGGTATATGAAGCCCTAAGGTAACATAGGTGAGGGATTGGGGCACTGAGAAAGTCAACCTAGAAGAATAGGAAGTAACTAGGTGAAGGATGAGAAGGGTTCATATGAAACCATCAAAAAACACATTGATTTTTTGTAGTGGTTTTTATCATACATTGACATGAATCAGCCATGGATTTACATGTATTCCCCATCCCGATCCCCCCTCCCACCTCCCTCTCTACCCGATCCCTCTGGGTCTTAGCCTCCAACTAATAAAAATAAATGGGAAAAAAAAAAACCCAACACATTGAGTTTCTTGGAATGGGTAGCATTTGACATGATTGGAGCAAAGAGTGTGAGTGGGATTAGTGTGAGATAGGGCAAGCAGGTGAAAGATGTGGGTGGCCTTATGAAAGAAGCTGAAGAGTTGGTATTAAAGGAAGGGCTAGCTCACAATAGAAGTCAAAACACACGTTTAAACTCTTTTGATAAATTAATATTTTTTGAGCACCAATAATGAGCTGGGCACTTGTACCTACATTATTTCATATCATATTTTCCTCTCTATTTGAGTGCAGATAATCACTTTGGGGAAATTAAGTGCAGTTCTCTCACACCACATTCAGAATGCTTTTTGCTGTGTTGCACCCCCTGGCCACCAAGATACAAAACACGAGATTAACCAACATCCTTGCGCTATGAAGGTCAAATCTTAGAACAAGCCACTGTCAGAGCTGGAGGCACGCTGAGATAAAATCAACTGTGTTTTTAAAAGAACACACCTTGGATCATCTGAGTGTGAGAATTAATACAGAGAAACTTAAATTAAAATAAAGTTATGAGACCAGAAGGGGGAGCTCCTAGGCCCTACAATAACAGTGGCACCCCACTGGAAAAATAAAAACTTCCTCTTCTGGCCTGGCAAGAGTTCAGCCAATGAGAGACTGTCATAATTTAGCCAATGGAAAGTCATTATATTTTTAACTCAGTTACTCCAATAGATTCTTTTCTGCTGTAGCCCTCCCAATTTCCTTTTCCCCTTCTAGAAAAGCGTTTTCCTCCTCTTCCCATGTGGGGACATGCATGTAGCTTGCTGTGGTTGCAACCTCCAAATGGCAATTCTTTGCTGATCCTGAATAAACAAATTTTTCCTGGACAAATAATTGGCTTTCTATTTGTTTTAAGTCAATACATATCAGCAATACTGTGGGTAATCTTTAAAATTCAAATTCCTAGGTTCTACTCCAGACTCTCTGAGAGGTGAAGGTTGAAAATCTGTATTTATTATTACCACTTTGGGTAAGTTTTGATTAAAGTGAAAGAGGAGAGTGGAAAAAGCTGGCTTAAAACTCAACATTCAAAAAACAAAGATCATGGCATCTGGTACCATCACTTCATGGCAAAAAATAGATGACAGACTTTGAAACAATGCAAACAGTGATAGACTTTATTTTCTTGGGCTCCAAAATCACTGCAGATGGTGACTGCAACCATGAAATCAAAAGATGCTTGCTCCTTGGAAGGAAAGCTATGACAAACCTAGACAGCATATTAGAAAGCAGAGACATTACTTTGCAGACAAAAGTCCTTATAGTCAAAGCTATGATTTTTCCAGTAGTCATGTATTGACATGAGAATTGGATCATAAAGAAAACTGAGTGCCAAAGAATTGATGCTTTTGAACTGTGGTGTTGGAGAAGGCTCTTGAGAGTCCCTTGGACTGCAAGGAGATCCAACCAGTCCATCCTAAAGGAAATCAACTATTCATTGGAAGGACTGATGTTGAAACTGAAGCACCTATACTTTGTCCACCTGATGCGAAGAGCTGATTCATTAGAAAAGACCCTGATGCTGAGAAAGACTGAAGGCAGGAGGAGAAGGGGATGACAGAGGATGAGATGGTTGGATGGCATCACCAACTCAGTGAACATGAGTCTGAGCATACTGTGGGAGATGGTGATGGACAGGGAAGCCTGACCTGCTGCAATCTATGGGGTGGCAAAGAGTAGGACATGGATGAGTGACTGAACAAAAAAGTTTTATGTGCACACAAAGAGTTAGAAGTGCAGATCTAGTTCATCATTTCTTTTTTATACTTAAGAAATTTAGGTTCAGAGGTGATACTGAGTAACTTGTATAAGCACACACAGCTTTCTCTTGAATTTTCATTGGGGTTTGGATCTTAAATCATCCAAGCCAGTGCTCTAGGTCCAAATGCAGCCTTGAGGCGTGACCTTAGGTAAATGAGTTAAACTACTTTGGACTTCAGTTTCCTTTATAAAATGGCAATACTTTCCACTCTGTGTACATCACAGGAGTTGAAGAAGGATATAGCTGTGAAAGTGCTTTGTACATTTTGTCTTTGTTATTACACTGTTGTGCGTATGAAATCAGAGTTCTGAATATAGAGCAAAAGACCAGGGGTTCAGTTCAGTTCAATCACTCAGTTGTGTCCGACTCTTTGCGACCCCATGAACTGCAGCACGCCAGACCTCCCTGTCCATCACCAACTCCCAGAGTTTACTCAAACTCATGTCCATTGAGTCGGTGATGCCAGCCAACCATCTCACCCTCTGTCGTCCCCTTCTCCTCCTGCCCCTAATCCCTCCCAGCATCAGGGTCTTTTCCAATGAGTCAGCTCTTTGCATCAGGTGGCCAAAGTATTGGAGTTTCAGCTTCAACATCAGTCCTTTCAATGAACACCCAGGACTGATCTCCTTTAGGATGGACTGGTTGGATCTCCTTGCAGTCCAAGGGACTCTCAAGAGTCTTCTCCAACACCACAGCTCAAAGGCATCAATTTTTCAGCGCTCAGCTTTCTTCACAGTCCAACTCTCACATCCGTACATGACAACTGGAAAAACCATAGTCTTGACTAGACGGACCTTTGTTGACAAAGTAATGTCTCCGCTTCTTAATATGTTGTCTAGGTTGGTCATAACTTTCCTTCTAAGGAGCAAGCGTCTTTTAATTTCATTGCTGCAGTCACCATCTGCAGTGATTTTGGAGTCCAGAAAAATAAAGTCAGCCACAATTTCCACTGTCTCCCCATCTATTTGCCATGAAGTGATGGGACCGGATGCCATGATCTTGGTTTTCTGAATATTGAGCTTTAAGCCAACTTTTTCACTGTCCTCTTTCACTTTCATCAAGAGGCTGTTTAGTTCTTCTTCACTTTCTGAGATAAGGGAGGTGTCATCTGCATATCTGAGGTTATTGATATTTCTCCTGGCAATCTTGATTCCAGCTTGTGCTTCCTCCAGCCCAGAGTTTCTCATGATGTACTGTGCATATAAGTCAAATAAGCAGGGTGACAATGAACAGCCTTGACGTACTCCTTTTCCTATTTGGAACCAGTCTGTTGTTCCATGTTCAGTTCTTTTTTTAATTTATTTTTTTATTTTTCCCCAATTATTTTCATTAGTTGGAGGCTAATTACTTGACAATATTGCAGTGGTTTTTGCCATATATTGACATGAATCAGCCATGGATTTACATGTGTTCCCCATCCCGATCTCCCCTCCCCCCTCCCTCCCCATCCCATCCCTCTGGGTCTTCCCAGTGCACCAGCCCTGAGTACTTGTCTCATGCATCCAACCTGAGCTGGTGATCTGTTTCACCCTTGATAGTATACTTGTTTCAATGCAATTCTCTCAGAACATCCCACCCTCACCTTCTCCCACAGAGTCCCAAAGTCTGTTCTGTACATCTCTGTCTCTTTTTTTGTTTTGCATATTGGGTTATTGTTACCATCTTTTAAAATTCCATATATGCGTTAGTATACTGTATTGGTGTTTTTCTTTCTGGCTTACTTCACTCTGTATAATGGGCTCCAGTTTCATCCATTTCATAAGAACTGATTCAAATGAATTCTTTCTAATGGCTGAGTAATATTCCATGGTGTATATGTACTATAGCTTCCTTATCCATTCGTCTGCTGATGGGCATCTAGGTTGCTTCCATGTCCTGGCTATTATAAACAGTGCTGTGATGAACATTGGGGTGCTCGTTGTCTCTTTCAGATCTGGTTTCCTCAATGTGTATGCCCAGAAGTGGTATTGCTGGGTCATATGGCAGTTCTATTTCCAGTTTTTTAAGGAATCTCCACACTGTTCTCCATAGTGGCTGTACTAGTTTGCATTCCCACAAACAGTGTAAGAGGGTTCCCTTTTCTCCACACCCTCTCCAGCATTTATTGCTTGTAGACTTTTGGATAGCAGCCATCCTGACTGGCTTGTAATGGTACCTCATTGTGGTTTTGATTTGCATTTCTCTGATAATGAGTGATGTTGAGCATCTTTTCATGTGCCTGTTAGCCATCTGTATGTCTTCCTTGGAGAAATGTCTGTTTATTTCGTTGGCTCATTTTTTGATTGGGTCATTTATTTTTCTGGAATTGAGCTTCAGGAGTTGCTTGTATATTTTTGAGATTAATCCTTTGTCTGTTTCTTCGTTTGCTATTATTTTCTCCCAATCTGAGGGCTGTCTTTTCACCTTGCTTATCATTTCCTTTGTTGTGCAAAAGATTTTAAGTTTAATTAGGTCCCATATTTGTTTATTTTTGCTTTTATTTCCAATTCCATGTCCAGTTCTAACTGTTGCTTCCTGACCTGCATACAGGTTTTTCAAAAGGCAGATCAGGTAGTCTGGTATGCCCATCTCTTTCAGAATTTTTCACAGTTTATTGTGATCCACACAGTCAAAGGCTTTGGCATAGCCAATAAAGCAGAAACAGATTTTTTCTGGAACTCTCTTGCTTTTTCGATGATCCAGAAGATGTTGGCAATTTGATCTCTGGTTCCTCTGCCTTTTCTAAAACCAGCTTGAACATCTGGAAGTTCATGATTCAGGTATTGCTGAAGCCTGGCTTGGAGTATTTTAAGCATCACTTTACTAGCGTGTGAGATGAGTGCAATTGTGCAGTAGTTTGAGCATTCTTTAGCACTGCCTTTCTTTGGGATTGGAATGAAAACTGAGCTTTTCCAGTCCTGTGGTCACTGCTGAGAAGAGCAGCCAAAAAGTAAAAGCATTCATAATAGATCAGAAAAGAAAAGAAAATTACCAGAAAGGCTAACCTTTAGCATTATGAATGTGTATATGACCCTCTTTTTTTTTGTTTTTTTATTAGTTGGAGGCTAATTACTTCACAAGACCCTCTTTTAATTGTAGTCAATTAAGTTAGATTTTCCTTTCAGCAGAGAATGGGGGCAAAATAGATGGAGTCAGAAGTCATTGCTTCAGAAGAGATGTGTGGGGGTAGTATTAGCATATTCCACTAGTGTTCCAGAAATTTCTAGATGTATAAAAATTCTTATAGTTTATTAAAAGAAGGACCCATATGTCAATGCATTTTGTAAAGCTAGGTTATTCTTGACATCAAAACCAGAGAAGATAGGCAATAAAACAAAATTGCAAACCAGTTTCTTTAGTGTATACAGATACAAAAATCCTAAAGAAAATTATTAGTATTCTAAATGCACAAAAATGATATGCAATAACCTGACTTTCACTCCAGGAATACAAATTCCTGTCCATGAATACAGAGAACTCTTATGATTCAACTAGAAAAAGGCAGTCAACTTAGTAGAAAAATGGGCAAAATATATGAATAGGCATTTTGTAACAGAAAACGTCACTGGCCAATAAATATATGAAAAAGCTTAGTCTTATTAGTTATTATGCTGATAATCAACTAACTATATAATTTGAGACATCTAAAAAGCAACAGCAGAATTAACCTAAAGTTAAAACCTTAAGATATGCATAAATTGGCCTTCCCAGGTGGCCCCTGTGGTAAAGAACCTGCCTTCCAAGGTAGGAGCTGCAGGAGACTGGGGTTTGGTCCCTGGGTTGGGAATCCATGTCCCTCCCTGGATACCCATGGATACCCACTCCAGTATTCTTGCCTGGAGAATCCCATGGACAGAGGAGCTTGGCAGGCCGCGGTCCACAGGATTACAAAGAGTCAGACATGACTAAAGCAACTTAGCATGCATGCCTAAATTAGTAACAGTTAAAATGTCTGACAATATCAAGTACTGATAAGGACGTGGAAGAACTGGAACTCTTAGGTAGCACTAATGGAGATTTAAATTGTAACAACCACTTTGAAGAACAAATGGCATTGGTTTAAGAATAAAGTTGAAGATGCACGTAGTCCAGAATCTGGCAATTCTGCCAATTCTACAGAAACTCTTACACATATAGCAAATAAATATGTAATAAAATGTTACAGTAGCATTCTAAAACTTGAAAATAATTCAATATCATCAACAATACCATAAATAAATAAAATATACTATGCTATAGCTAAATGTAGAATACTAAACCGCTGGAGGAGGGCATGGCAGCTCACTCCAGTGTTCTTGCCTGGAGAATCCCCATGGACAGAGGAGCCTGACAGGCTACAGTCCATGGGGTTGCAAAGAGTCAGACATGACTGAGTGATTAAGCACAGCACAGAATACTATACAGCAGTGAAAATCAATGAAAATTAGTTTTATGCTTCAAAATTGGTGTATCTCAAAAACTTAATATTGAGTGAAATAAGCATATCATAAAAGATAACAAAGTATGAATCCATTTATATAAACATAAAAATGTGGTCAAAATGAAACATATAATTTAGGTATATATTACACATATTGTCAACATTTACTGAAATAATTTTCATAAGTTCAAAGTGAGGTGGAATTAGAGGTTGTTACTGGAAAGAGGTACCCAAGAGATTTCCAAACTACTGGTTATTATCTATTTCTTAAGATGTGGGTTGAGAAGATTTTAATTGTTGAGCTATTTGTTTCATTATTGATTTAAGACTGTAACTACACAATATTGCCCCTCGAATATGTGAGATATTTAACAATTCTTAAAAAAGAAAACAAAAATACATATTTTCCCATAAAAATAACTATAATGCAAGGAAAACAGCTTCATAAAATTAAGGTGATCTGCTAATAATGTAATTGCCTGCCAGAACAAAAATTAAGTCTTCTAGAGAAAAAAAGTAAAACCAAAAGTCCCAACATTATTAGATGTAGCTCCACCCACACCCCCCTAAAAACGTAGATCAAGAATTAACCAGCAGGTAGATTTAGCAGACTTTAAAGCAGTTAACAATATGATAAAGAATTGATAGGAAAAAATGGTCAAAATAGGTAATTAGATGTAAATTCTCAGCAGTAAGATGGACTCCTTACAAAAGAAACAAATGGACATTTTAAAATAAAAAGTACAATATTTGAAATGAAAAAATCCAGTGATCAGCTTCACTGAATTCAGCAGGAGAATCAGGGAACTTAAAGATCAATAGAAGGAGAAGAAAATGGCTACCCACTCCAGTATTCTTGCCTTGGAAATTTAATGGGCAGAGGAGCCTGGCAGGCCACAGTCCATGGGGTCGCAAAAAAGTCAGACACGACTGAGCGACTAAAAAAAAAAGAAAAGATCAATAGAAATTACTCAAACTGAAATAGATGAAGAAGAGAGAATTAATAAAACATAACAGAGTGTTTAAGACCTGTGGGATTAACCAACAAATATGTAGAGTCCCAGAAATAAGGGAAAAGAGGCAGAGGAAAAGGGGAAGAATAAATCTTTCAGGTGACAGGCTAATAAATATTTAAAAATTAGTGAAACACATTAAACCACAGATAAAAGAAACTCAGAGAATGCCAATCAGGACAAATACAAAAGAGATGGTATTTAGCCTGTTTTAGTCAAAATTACGGAAAACCAAAGATGAAAAGAACACATTTTAAAAATCAGTCAGAGAAAAGAAAGGCATTACACTCAGGGGGAACAATCACTGATTCTTGTACTTTGTCATCTCATTTTGTTATTGAGCTTATCCAGTGAGATTTATAATTTTCAATTCTAAAATTCATTCTACAATTGGTTATTATATTTTTTTAGTTCTAAAAATTTCTGTGTATGTGTATGTATGCATGCATGCTCACTCGTGTCCAACTCTTTGCGACCCTATGGACTGTAGCCCGCCAGGCTCCTCTGTCCATGGGATTTTCCACGCAAGAATACTGGAGTGGGTAGCAATGTCCTCCTCCAGAGGGCCTTCTTGACCCAGGGATCGAACCCAGGTCTCCTGTATTGCAGGTAAATTCTTTACCACTGACCTATTGGGTATTATCTATTTCTTTGGCAAGACTTCCCATTTTTTTCATTTGTTTCAAGTGTGTTTGTAATTTCCCATTGAAGTATTTTTATAATGTAGTGTTTAAATGTCCCTGTCAGATAATCCCTCAATTGGTACCCTTTCAGTGTTAGTATCAACAGTATCTTTTCTTGTTCAAGTTGAGCTTTTCCTAGTTCTTGGTAACGATGAGTCAGTTTTTATTGTGTGCTAGACATTTTGGGCATTGTGCTATAGGACTCTGGATCTTATTCAAATTTTCTGTTATAGCATGCCTTCCTCTGCTAATACTGTACCAGTGAATTATGGGGGAGTGTTATTTCCTTGCTACTAGGTATAGGTTAAAGTCTAATATTTCCAATCTTTTTTTTTTTCTGAGATGGTTGGTTAAAGTAGGGTAGATGTTGTCAAAAAAGATTTTTGCCTTGTGAGAGGTCACCTCTTCTTAAGTCCTTTGAATGGAGAAATCAGATTTTCTTGGGGTTATTTTCTGCCTGCATCTGTTCGCATTTTTTGGTTGCAGACTTTCTAGACCACTCCCCACCTCCCCAATCAGGAACTTAACCACAGTACGTGCCCTAAAGTTCTGAGGACTCTAGCTATTCTGCCTTCTTCTCTCCACCTTTCAGACTCTGCTTCTATTTGTGTTCTATATTGTGCCTAGATATTTTGGTTATGCTAAGTAGGAGCAATAGGGTGAAATGCATCTACTCTATCTGTATCAAACTATAAGTCCTACTTTCATGAAAAGAAACAAAAATAATACAGTAGATGGACTGTAAGATCTTTAAAGTTGCTCTCTCTTTTGATTTCTGTAAGCTATTGTTTTAAAATGATAAAGGTGATGGCGACTCTATAAACAGAAGAGTTGAAGAGGGATAACTTGTCTTTTTTTCCCTAGCGGTGACTGGGCAGGGAGGATACCTTGGCTTTTTGAGGCAGCAGGTATGTTGCTTTGAGTAAATCAGTGTTAGCTTTTGCCTTGAGCTGGTAGACTTAGGATATGAAATGGGGCCTGCAGAGTTCCTGACCAGACTGATGTTTTACGTCTCTTTTGAGGGCTATACAATTAACAGAGCAACAGTAGCTTCTTCCTTGTTAATGGGAGTGCATGATCTCTCTGGTACTGGTATTTAACATCTCACATGCTTACGCTATATTTTCTTAAGTTGGCTAAAGCTCTATGAGAGCAAGAAATAGCTCCTCTACTTCCTATGATCCCTACAGGTGCTTAGTAAAAGGTCTTACACACTGTAGAAGCTCGTAAATATCTGATAGGACTACTTTTTCTGCTGTGAGTCGGGGTGACTTGAGTTGCTTCTAATGTGCAGCCACCTACTTTTAGACCTTGAAGACTAGGCTCCAGATTATGAGAGACACCATCTTCCCAGGGTAGTCCTGTCTGTAAAATTTTTTTAAATTGAAATATAGTTTGTGTACAATGTTGTATTAGTTTCAGGTGTATAGCAAAGTGATTCAGTTATATGTATATACATACACACTCACTTTTAGATTATTTTCCATGATAGGTTATTACAAGATATTGAATCTAGTTCCCTCTGCTATACAGTAGGTCCTTGTTGGGTGTCTACTCCATATATAGTAGGGCATATATATTTTAATCTCAAATTCCTGATTAATCTCTCTCTTTCCCCTTTGGTAACCATAAGTTTGTTTTCTATGTCTGTGAGTCTATTTCTGTTTTGTAAATAAGTTCATTTGTATCATCTTTAAAGATTCCATATATAGGTGATATCATCTGATATTTGTCTTTCTCTGCCTGGCTTATTTCACTTAGTATGATAATCTCTAGGTCCATCCATGTTGCTATAAATGGCATTATTCATTCTTTTTTATGGCTGAATAACATTCTGTTGAGTATATATACCACATCTTCCTTATCTATTCACCTAGCAAGGGACACTTAGGTTTCTTTCAAATCTTAGCTATTGTAAATAGTGCTGCTGTGAACATTGGGATGCATGTATCTTTTCAAATTATAGTTTTTGCTGGATATATGCCCAGGAATGGGATCATTGGATCATGCAGTAATTCCATTTTTACTTTTTTAAGGAATCTCCACACTGTTCTCCATAGTGGCTGTACTAATTTACATTCCCACCAACACTGTAAAAAGGTTCCTTTTTCTTCACTGACCCCAGCATTTATTATTTGCAGAATTTTTGATGATGGCCATTCTGATTGGTGTAAGGTGAAACCTCCTGGTAGTTTTGATTCGTATTGTTTAATAATTAGTGATGTTGAGCACCTTTTCATGTGCCTGTTGACCATCAGTATGTCTGCTTGGGAGAAATGTCTGATTAGATCTGCCCATTTGTTGATTGGGCTGTTTTTTTTTTTTTTAATTTATATTGACCTGTATGAGCTGTTTGTATATTTTGGGAATTAATCCCTTGTTGGTCGCATAGTTTGAAAATACTTCCTCACAGCCTGTAGGTTATTTTTTTTTTTGTTTGTTTTGTTTATGGTTTCCTTTGCTGTGCAAAAGCTTTTAAGTTCAGTTAGGTCCCATTTGTTTACATTTGTTTTTATTTCCATTACTCTAGGAGATGGTTAAAACTCAACTTTGAAAAAACTAAGATCATGGCATCCAGTCTCATCACTTCAGGGCAAATAGATGGAAAAACAATGGAAACAGTGACAGACTATTTTCTTGGCCTCCAAAAATCACTGCAGATGGTGACTGCAGCCATAAAATTAAAAGATGCTTGCTCCTTGGGAGAAAAGTTACGACCAACCTAGACAGCATATTAAAAAGCAAAGACATTACTTTGTTGACAAAGGTTTGTCTAGTCAAAGCTATGGTTTTTCCAGTAGTCATATATGAATGTGAGAATTGGACCATAAAGAAAGCTGAGCGCCAAAGAATTGATACCTTTGAACTGTGGTGTTGGAGAGTCTCTTGGACTGCAAGGCGATTCACCAGTCAATCCTAAAGTAAATCAGTCCTGAATATTCATTGGAAGGGCTGATGCTGAAGCTGAAACTCCAATACTTTGGCCACCTGATGCAAAGAACTGACTCACTGGAAAAGACCCTGATGCTGGGAAAAACTGAAGGCAGGATGAGAAGGAGATGACAGAGGATGAGATGGTTGGATGGCATCACTGATTTGATGGACATGAGTTTCAGCAAGCTCTGGGAGTTGGTGATGGACAGGGAAGCCTGGAGTGCTGCAGTCCATGGGGGTCACAAAAGTCGGACACAACTGAGCAACTGAACTGAATTGAGGAGATGGTTCCAAAAAAAAGATTATTGAGATTTATGTCAAAGAGGATTCTGCCTATATTTTCCTAAGAGTTTTAGAGTACCCAGTCTTACATTTAGATCTTTAATCAGTTTTGAGTTTATTTTTGTATATGATGTTAGAGAATGTTCTAGTTTCATTATTTCACGTGTAGCTGTCCAGTTTTCCCAGCACCACACTTGTTGAAGAGACTGTCTCTTCTCCACTGTATATTCTTCCCTCCATTGTTGTAGATTGTGTGCATGCTCAATGCAAATGGAATTATTTTATTCTTTTCTATAGCTGAGTAATATTCCATCACACACATATATATACGTGATATATATATATATATGTGAGATAAAACATCCTCTTTATCCATTGTTCTGTCAATGGACACTTAGGTTGCTTCCAAATCTTAGCTATTGTAAATAGTGCTGACTCTTTGCAACCCTTTGGACTGTGGCCTGCCAGGCTCCTCAGTCCATGAGATTTTTCAGGTTAAATTTTATCAAAAGCCTTTTTCTGTATCTATTGAAATGATCATATGGCTTTTATTCTTCAACTTGTTAATGTGTGTATCACATTGTTTGACTTATAGATATTGAAAAATTCTTGCATTCCTGAGATAAATCTCACTTGATTGTGGCATATGATCCTTTTAATATATTGTTGGAGTTGGTTTGCTAGTATTTTGTTGAGGAATTTTGCATCTATGTTCATTAGTGATACTGATCTATAATTTTTTTTTTTTTTGGTGATATCTTGGTTTGGTTTTGATATTAGGGTGATGGTGGCCTCAGAGAATGAGTTCAGAAGTATTCTTTCCTCTGCAGTTTTTTGGAATAGTTGGGCTTCCCTTGTGGCTCAGCTGGTAAAGAATCTGCCTGCAATGCGGGAGACCTGGGTTCCACCCCTGGGTTGGAAAGATCCCCTGGAGAAGGGAATGGCTACCCACTCCAGTATTCTGGCCTGGAGAATTCTATGGACTGTGTAGACCATGGGGTCACAAAGAGTCAGACACTACTGAGCAACTTTCACTTTTCAGAGGTATAGGTGTTAATTCTTTTCTGAATGTTTTGTAGAATTCACCTGTGAAGATATCTGGTCCTGGACTTCTGTTTGTTGGGAGTTTTAAAATTACTGATTCAATTTCAGTACTGGTAATTGGTCTGTTGATATTTTCTACTTCTTCTTGGTTCAGTCTTCAGAGATTATACCTTTCTAAGAATTTGTCCGGTTTCCTTGAGGTTGTCCATTTTATTGGCATATCATTACCCATAGTAGTCTCTTATGATCTCCCCCCCCCAAATTTTCCTTACTTAAAATAAAAAAAAAAAGAAGTATTTATTTGGCTGCATTTGGTCTTCAACTGTGGTGCATGTGGCATGAGGGATCTACCAGGGATGGGACCTGAGTCCCTTGCATTGCAAGGCAGAGTCATAATCACTGGACCACTAGGGAAGTCCCTCCTGTGATGTCTTGTATTTCTGTGGTGTCAGTTGTAACTTCTTCTTTTTCATTTCCGATTTTATTGATTTGGGCTCTCTCTTTTTTTTTCTCTGTGAGTTCGGTTAAAGGTTTATGAATTTTATTCTTTTCAAAGAACCAGCTTTTAGTTTCATTGATCTTTTCTTTCTTTTAGTTTTTATTTCATTTATTTCTGCTCTGATCTGTATAATTTCTTTCCTTCTACCATCTTAGGATTTTCGTTGTTCTTTCTCTAGTTGCTTTGGGAATAGGGCAGCCTTGTCTTAAAAAAAAAAAAAAAATCACTGGGCTCAAGGAAGAGACCTATGATTGCTACCAAACCTACCGGGGACCGTTTACTGAAGTCTCTTCCCAGGATTTTGTGCTTTGGGATCACTTCATGATTTTACGCCATAAATCATATAATTCATGTCTTTGGTCCTTGGTTGACAGCCGTTCTTCCCTCCCCTGCTGACTGTCACCTAACCACCCACTCTCCCCCAACATAATATTGCTGCATGAATGTCCCTGTGGATGAATGGATGGAGAAAAGGAGAAGAATGGGATGGAACGAATGAACTTAGAAGCTGCCAAGATGCCTGGAAACGCAGAAATTCTCATGATTTGCAAATTTATTGACTGAGAAGGTACTGGGATTGGGAGGCAGTTGTATAGAAACCAGGGAGGGCAAACTGCAGAACAAGACGCAGCTCCAGAGCTCACTGGCTTCTTCTGGTGGATTCAGATGTGAAGGGCGGAGAAACCTCAGGGCAATATCATGAGAGCGGTAAGCCCATCCAGCCCACGGAGAACACCTCCTGCTTCTTCGTCTCCGTGGTGTCCAGGGGGGCCTTACTTGCCTGGCCAGGTAGGCGCCTGCTTCTGCTGGGTCTGGTGGCAGACTGGGACGCCCTTGCCACCCCCGGAACCACCCCCGGAGGAGCCGCCGCCGCCGCAGCCGGAACCGCTGCCGCCCCCACCGCTAGAGAAGCAGCCGCCGCCGCCCCCGGAGGAGCCTCCCACGCAGCCGGATCCACTGCCGCCCCCACCGCTGGAAACGCAGCCGCTGACCCCGGAGGAACCGCCGCCGCAGCCGGCGCCGGATGAGCCCCCTCCGTAGCTCTGCTGGGGCAAGCACGGAGTCTGGGAGGTCTGGGAGGACGAGAAGTATCCGGAGCCGCCCCCGGAGGAGATGCCGCCGCAGCCGGAGCCGCCCCCGGAGGAGATGCCGCCGCAGCCGGAGCCGCCCCCGGAGGAGATGCCGCCGCAGCCGCTCCCGGAGGAGATGCCGCCGCAGCCGGAGCCGCCCCCGGAGATGATGCCGCCGCAGCCGGAGTCGCCCCCACTAGAGACGCCCCCGTAGCTCTGGCACTGGACCTGCTGGCCGGAGGAGCCACCGCCGCCGCTGGAGTAGCAGCCGCCCCCAGAGGAGCCGCCGCCGCTGGAGTAGCAGCCGCCCCCGGAGCCGCCGCCGCCGCCGCCGCTGGAGTAGCAGCCGCCCCCGGAGGAGCCGCCGCCGCTGGAGTAGCAGCCGCCCCCGGAGCCGCCGCCGGAGGAGTAGCAGACGGTACTGGAGGAGCCGCCGCCGGAGGTGTAGCCTCCGCAGCCGGAGCTGCCGCCGCCCCCGGAATACTTGATACTTCCACCAGAGCCACCGTCGCCGCCGCCAGAGTAGCCGCCGCCGCAGCCGGAGCTGCCGCCGCCTCCAGAATACTTGACACTTCCACCCGAGCCGCCGCCGCCACCCCCGGAGCCGCCGCAGCTACCGGAGCCGCCGCCGCCGCCGCTGTAGAAGACGCCGCCGCAGCCGCCGCCGCCGCCGCCGCCGCCGGAGGTTTTCCCACAGCCCACTGGGGGCTGAGGGGTGGGCTGCTTTTTCTGGTGAGACATCTTGTCTAAGGAGGAACGGAACCCTGGAAGGAGAGCGGAGAGCATCAGTGGACCAGCTGCAAGAGGATGCGGCGGCAGAGGCAGCTGCATCCATGGAAATGTCCATCATCCTCTGAGCAGCACTGCCTCGGCCAGGCTTGATGCTCTTTCTGATCGCATTGGAAAGAGCACTCAGCTGGGACTCCTGGGTTAGTGGTTTTAGAAAAGGGTTGTGTTTCCCCTGCGAAAGTCTTTACCAAGTTTTAAATAGCCCACTTAGTGGTACCCATTTCTCTTTCTTTCCCAGCTTTGCTTCAGGCCTCTGCTGTGTGATCTCTGGGCAAATGACCCACACATTTTCTGTTTCCTCATTTCCTGTGAAATGAGATGGGTCGAGTATTTCACTTCTTAGTTCTCCGATCCCAACACTGAATGCAAATGGAAAATTACCACAAACCTCCACCTAGGGTAGGGGATTTTATCCACTCCTGGCACAACAGAGGGTGATTTGTTCCAGTGCCAGAGGGCTGTTGCATCCCATTCTTTGCAAAAAAGAATTAGTTTAAACTCTTGGTCTGTTCCAGTGACCTCAGTCATGATCACCTACCAGTTACCAGAAAAGGTAGGCTCCCCCCATTGTCCTGTCTGGAAACAGGAGAAAGGATCCCAATGATCCTTTGGACTAGCATCTCTGACTAGGAGATATCAAGCAAAGCTTGGTAAGGAGGCAAGCTGGGTTGAGGGGACCAAAGTAGCAGGAATTATGTCCAGCATCTCACAAGTCATTTCCTTCTCAGAACATCTTGTGTAAAACAGGCAATGGGTTCTTATGACTGCTAAAATCTCCCCTTCTGCAGCATCCTCTGAATCATTCTTCCTGTTCTCTGAAAGTACACTCAACCTCTCCTCCTTACAAGTTCACAAAGTCCATCCAGTCCATCCACAGGCTGTCTGGGACAGTCTCTGCAGGATGCACTTCTATGGCAGAGACAGGGCATGTCTCTTATAGGGGTGCCAGAGAGACAGGAGATAGTCTTGTCTTTGTGGCATTTACATTTTGGCCAGATCAGAAACACCGTCTGTCCAGCAGTAGCTCAGCTCCATTTCCTGTCTGAAGTCCCTCTGAATATGGATGCAGTTGGAAGAGCAGAGGTCCCGTAGGTCCCAAAGGGGAAAGAGGCCTTGCCCACCTGTCCCCTGGTCCACATAGCCCACGCAAGCCTGGGCAAGACCAACTTGGAAGAGGAGAGCCAGTAGAACACACACTTACCCAAAGCACCAGGAAGGATGAGTGAGGAGAGGAGATGCTGGCTGTGTGAGGAGCACTGGAGCTTCTGAGGTTTTATACTTTCTGATGAGTTCTGACTCATCAGCTATCGATCTGGACCAGCCTTTCATGTTTGGACTCAGTTACGTGACCTTTGTCTGTCACCCCACCTCCCTGTGATTGTAGTCATGGGGTGACCCATTCACGAAGATTTTGGCATTCTTGAGATGGGCAGCCTCCTGTATGACCGGCCCCTTCTCTGATGCAACTGTGAAGCAGGCTGGCTAGCAGGGATGGTCAGCCAGAGTGGATGTTAGACATTGTTTTCAAGACTTCTGGCATGGGGCCCATGCCATCACCAGAGGGCTGTGCTTCAGGAATAGGTCTCAGACTCTTCAAGCAACCTAAGAGAGTCCCACTGGAGTTCTCAGTCTTTGGTCCAAGAAGTAGAAACTTCCATATCCCACTCTTTGGCTCCTGGTCCTATTGCTTGGAACCTCTTAGAATTTTAGAGAGATCCTGTTTCTTCTTTGCCAAGTTTCTCCCTGGGGTTTCACATGTGCTTCACTGGGATGTTCCTGTCTTGTTTCCTGTCTAGAGAGTGTGTTAGCACCTAGCACCCAGTTCTGGGTTGCACGACATGGACAGCGCCATAAGTAATGGGGCACTGGTAGCAATTTTGATTTACTCCTAAAGACAATGAATGTCTAAAAATACTGATCTTCACTGTTGACTTTCCTTGTAGAAGAACAAGCTAAAGAGATAGACCCTGTGGTTCTTCCCACCATGGCCATTCAGCTCTGGGGTCTTGTCTTGTGTGGTAACACTGACCTCAGTCTAAGAGGCAGCCATGGAATGGAATGGACTTGAGATTAGGTGCCTGGGTTTGGGTGCTGCCTCTGCTACTTGCCAGGTGTATCACCTTGGGTAAAGTCAGAGTACCTTATGCAGTGCCTACACACTGGAGGCGCTTAGTAAGCATTTGTTGATTATTGAACAAACTTTCTGATACTCAGTTACCTTGTCTATCAAATAAGAATGGTAGTAGTTGTTTTACTGACGCTGCGAGGGAGTCCACAGATGGCTCGAGGCAAGCTCTTATCTAAGAAAATAACTTGGAAATTCTTGGCTGACCCTGGACCAGTAGCATCAACTCTGTGTATGAGGAACAGCATTTTGTCCTCTTCTTTCATCATTGGAACTCAACTGCTATTGTTTCAGATATCACATTTGAAGTTAGTTCCACCCAGATGTGTGCTGACATGAGAGCTCCAATAATAAATTGACGGTTAATTATGGTGGAGTTTTAATGATCTGCATGATCTGATTAGACTGCGGCCTTCAGAAACTTGTGGCACTAGTTTTAGTTTGGAGAGCATGAACCCAGGTGAACCCAGGAGGAGCCCAGGTGCTCCCCTCCTGAGAGAATAGCCAGGAGGGAGAAGTCTGGATCTGTTGGAGAAAGCATGTTTCAACTTGAAGCTGAGGCATCATGGAGGTTTTGGAGGGGAAAAAAGGCTCCAACTAGCTGTGGGTATAATAAAAGACGCATAATAAAGGACAGCTTTATTTTTCTGGGTTTGCTGGAGAAGAGGAGAAGATGTGGACCATGGTTCCCATACTGATCTGTGGACCCATGTTGGCTCATTATTGTGTGTACCCTAGTCCTTAGGAAAATGTAAGTAAAAAGATGTCAGCAGACTCTTTGTGAGAAGGAAAGTCTAATTCAGAAATCATGAGCCTCCTACCTTTTTTGGGCGTATATAAAGACTTCATTTCTTTTAAAAAAGATGTTGACAAGAGGTCCAAGTTGTTTCTTTCATGTCCTTATTTGTCAAAATGAGAGTTTGGCTATCATATTATTTGGTTATCACAGTTTTTTTTGAGGGAGATGTTACTTCTTTATGAAATTCTAAAGTTTGGGACTCTCAAGTGCAGGTGACTCCAAAGAGCTAATAATCTTGAAATTGCCTGTGTTAGTTTGGAGCAATTATGTTCTTAAGGGAAAGATATTTTCTTTCTATCAAGTTTAATATCCTAATGCTTTATTCATTAATCCAGCCAACTGTTTTGCCAAAAGCTTCAACTTTTGTTTCAGTTTTGAAAGATTTGTTAACAAAAGAAACTACTTGTTAAACAAAAATAAACAATTTCAATATTTAATAGAGAATTATCTAACTTACTTTCAATATGCAATCATTAAAAGAAAACACTAGAGGAATGTAATAGCACATACATCAGCTAACTGGGACCAAATAGCACCCAGATTCAAACAGTGCTGGAAAGTCCCACGTAACAGCAATCTGGAGTCTCAGTTGGAAAAAGATACTGGATGATGCATCCACCCTAAAGGGTGAGACTTCAAAATTGCATTTTTGGGGTCTCGCTTATAATTTCAGGCCACAAACTGATACTGTCGTCAGTTTGTGAACAAACTGAAGCTCTGGTTTCACATTAATCTTTTTTTTTTTTACGGTACTGTTTGTTTTATCTTGTGAGTCAGAGGATTTTGTTAAGCCCCGGGTGTGGTTGGCCAGACCTCCTCCAGGGGCTTGAGAATTCTAAGACCTGCTCTCTGTCTTTTCTATATTGCCGCTGATTTTACTAGAAAAAATCAGTACACTCATGAGCAGACACGTAGTCAGGGCACGGACCAGGCAGGTCAGAAGCACGGTCAGAGGTCTGCTCTGCGTTCTTGTCTCTGAAGCCTGAACAAGACTACTTCCATTTAATTTCTCTAATACCAACAGCAGTGTGCTGGGCAGTGTGCTATGGATTACAGAGGAGTTTTTTATAGCTGTGCATGGATCCCCTTGGTAGATTTGGGGGAGGGGTACTCCATGCCTGCCACTGCTACTCTGTATGACTTTTACTAAGGAAAATCTTCTGTTACATCTACTTTGTTAACATGTGGAAGAGGCTGATGCAACATGGTATTGAGAGCTGTGCTTGATCTTGTGGCTCTGAGTTAACCTTGCCTCAAGTATGAGACATGAACCTGATTCTCCATTTTATCCCTTTCAACCAGAAGTAGGGGGATATCTGTGTGGAAGTGGTTGATGATTACGTATTATCATTATCAATGAGGAAATGATGAAAGTTTATAGAATTATGACACTTAAGTATTTGGAGTTTTGCAAATCTTGGCATGTCAGATTTCTAAAATTTGTAGCTTTTAGACACTTAAATCTGCATATGTGCTTGCTAGTACATCTGGGTTCTGTAGCCTCACAAATAAAGTTGTGGTTCCTGCCTATAACTGTATCCTTAGAGGGGATGGCCCTTACAGCAAATCTTTCATAATTAGCAGGTGCTCAGTAAATACTGATGGTAAATTGAAGGTAATTATTGAGACCCACTAACTGACAGCCCTGTAGGAGGCAGTACCTGGTCCCTGTTCCCAGGCAATCCCCAGTGTGAGGGGAGATCACGGCTCTTGAGCTGAGGAACCCCCAATCCGATAGACGCCTGCTCATCACAATCTTTAAGTACCTAAATCTTCATATTTGCATTCTCATGACAGAGTGTTGACAACCTACCTGAGGAAAAAAGGGCAATGGATGGCTTGTAAAGAATAAAATGGACACAGGGCAGGGGTTCAGGAGCACTGGCAGGTCAGGCATAGACCTTGCAAGCCCTTGGTGTTGTTTATATTCAATGGGAAAAGTTTTCTCTTAGTCACAGACCAAGAGGCGTCTCAGAGCCCCTAGGTACCCCCCGGGTTGCCATTTGTCTCTTCTCTCCAGCCCTCCTGGTCAGCAGTTTCTGTTACTTAGAGATCGGGCAGAAGGACAGCTCCTAGCTGCTGGAATTCCTTCTCCAGGAAGCTTCCCTGGGTTCATCCCAACCACTGTTTCCATCTCTCTTGGCACTTTCCCTTTTCAAGGTCTTAAGGAATGATGTACCTTTACAGCCTGCTAGTGACACAACCAGAAGGTTTGTCCCCTTTGTCAAGTTACAACGGACAAACCTTGAGATCAGGGTCTCCTTTAGTTCTTGACGGCCCACTGGGACCTTCTCAGGATGTGTTTACTCTTGAGATGTATGTCTTTCAGGTGCTCCTGGAGCTCATATTTGCAGGGAGGAGGAGGACCGCGGCTGAGATGTTCTGCATTCCCAAGGAGCTTGTAGCATGTGGGGTGAGCCGCACACCTGGGGACTTCCTGTCTGGATAGACTCTTGGGTTTATGGACCGCTGTCACGTGTCTTATTCTTTTCTCATGACAGTCCTGTGTGCTCCGGGATATGTTATCCTCATTCCCCAGCTGAGGAAGTGCCTCATGGAGGCCAGTGCAATTGCTTAAATTCCCATAGCCAGGATTTGCACTCAGTTCTTTTGATTCTAAACCTTGTGTTCTTTCTAAGCACTACATAACTCTTCTTTTGGATCGATGTGGGCAGAACAAAGGGATTGCACCCACTCTCCTTCCAAGTCAGGCTCAGGTTTGTGCCCTCTGGGAAGTAGGGGACAGAGGAACCTCACATGGGCTCTCCTAGCTCCCCAGGAACTCTTGTATGCATTGGTAGATGGCAGCAGCTAGACGGACAGTGGAGATCACCCAATCGGCTTCTGTCATTTGTAGAGGTAGATGACAAACCCAAAGCCCAGAGAAGTTAACCCACTTCCCAAGGCCACACAGAAGGGCCAAGTGTAGAACCTGGGTCTTTCCTCCCAGCTCAGTACTCCTACTGCAGATCCAAGTTGTGACTGCTTTCTCCTGACAAGAGTACCTCCAGGTGTTGGCAGTGAGACCAGAGAGTTGTTAAAATGACAGTAAAAGTCCTTCAGAGCTGAGCAGACACGCTCGAGGAAGCTGCTGGGCCTTGGTGCTCTAGCCTCTGGGCCTGGAAGTTAACTGATGATGTCATGAAGCCCTTTCACAGGTGGGTAGCTGCTCCATAGCCTGAGGGCTTAGGGCCTACTTCCTGGGCTTACACATAAAGTTTATAGCAGGGAGGTGCAGTGAGCAGCATTTGTGGGCCCGATCTTCTGCCCTGAGATGGGCAATGTCCCTTGACCCGTCTAAGGACTTTCATACATGGTGGTGATAGCAGGTCCAAGCATGTTGGCTCTTTGACCACCTTCTCCACGGGTGTCTGTGGGTGGAAAATCCAGGTGGTTTTAACTGAATCCGAAGTCAAATGGAATCTTGGAAATCAATATGACGCAGAGGGAGAAGCAAAAGCATTTCAAATCCATAGCCTTAAAGGCTTTTTGGCCTAAAGGTTTAACCTAGTTTTTCCCTTTGTTTAAATTATTTTTTATTGAAATACAGCTGCTTTACAATGTTGTGTTATTGTCTACTGTACAGCAAAGTGAATCAGATATGTAGATAAATATATATATATGTATATATCTCCTCTTTTTTGGATTTTCTTTCCTTTTAGTTCAACACAGAGCATTGAGTAGAGTTCCCTTTTCTGTACAGTAGCTTCTTATTAGTTATCTTATCTTATTCACAGTAGTGTATATATGTCAGTCCCAATCTTCCAGTTCATCCTCCCGACCCTTTGGTATCCATATATTTATTCTCTATGTCTGTGTCTCCATTTCTGCTTTGCAGATAAAATCGTCTATACCATTTTTTAGATTCCACATCCATATGTTAATATGTGATATATGTTTTTCTCTTTCTGACTTACTTCACTCTGTATAACAGTCTCTAGGTTCATCCATGTCTCTACAAATGACCTAATTTTGTTCCTTTTTGTGGCTGAGAAATATTCAATTGTATATTTGGACCACATCTTCTTTGCCCATTTAATCCCAGTTTTTCAAGCATGTGCTGCTTTAGGTGACCATGCCAAGGCACTTCTTTTCTGGGGGTCATTGAAAATCAGGGCAAGGTGAGTGCTCCCTCCACTTTTGTTTTGAATCCTCTTTGGTACTGATATGCTACTTTCAGAAATTGCCTCGTCTGCCCTGGGTTTTGGGTGTAACTTCTCTCTTACTTACAAACTGTACATAGAATTTGCTACTGAAGATCAGAATCTAGATCCAGTCTCTGTCTTGGCCAGGAAAGCTTGTTCCTCAGACTTTCTGGCTTTTCTTAATTTTTGTTCATTCTTACAATGATACTCTTTATTTCAATAGCTGAGCTTGTTAAAATCAGGTGGATGACTTGGGGCAAGTCTTCTCACTGCCTACAGAGTAGAAAATGATCAGTTTGGTTGGAGAGTTTCTAGTGACTTCTTTCTTTTGTTTCATCCATGTGCTCAGAATCCCAAGGTGAGCGACTATAGGACCATTGTTCTCATCTGTGTAGGTTCCCAGGGTCTTTCCTTCTGCACTATGAGCACTGTCCAGGCACGATCAGATCCTCCTAAATCTCCAAATCTCCACAGGGCTGGCCTCAGTTTGAATATTTGATAAATATTTGATCAACCAAGAAGATGATACTAGGGCTATTATAATCTGGTTTATTTTTCCATGGAAAGTAGCTTATATAAATTGGTCATGGCAAACTGCCTCCCCCTTGCCATCCCTCATCTTCCATCCAAGGCACCTCATTGCCCCATTGTCTTCTGCTTCTTATTTTTCAGAATCTCCCTTGGATCATGACTTCCAGAGATCCTGACCACCTATGATCCAGTGGTCAGCTTTCTGACTGGACCTGAAGCAGCTCCAGGTGACCTGTGAGGTTTGCAGTCTCTGATCTGTTCTGAAGGGTAGGGATCAGAAACTTTTCTGAGGACTTGGGATCAGGGAGGACCTGTGCTCTAAACCTGGGCCAACCACCAGTGACTCGTGAGTCTGGGCCACGCACTACCCCCCAGACCTGTTCCTTCATCCATAAGGTCAATCTGACTTAGTCCTGTACTGGTTTCCTTTCAGGCAACCTCTCCTTCCCCCACCCCTGGCCAAGTCCACTCTTTGGACAGAGAGGAGGGAAAGATGAGGAGGGTCAGAGGCAGTGATAGGAAAAAAACTAGATGGAATGACAAGAGTCACAGGCCTCTTGGAAAAGAGCGTAGAAACTCTCGTATCTCCCTTTATGCCAGCCTCAGGCTCAAATCAGAGGCATTTTGGGAACTTTTGTCCCCCAAGAGCATTTCGACTCCTGAGCTGACTATGGAGGAGGAGGAAGGGGGACAGCAGGAGGGCTGGGTGAGGAAAGTTGGCCTGTGTTATGAGTAACATTTGCACCGTATCATTACCCAAGGTGGATGTAATTACACTGGATTAAGAAAGGCATGTGAACACACTGCGTTGCTTTAGAACCTCCTGCAATTAACATCTATTCTCTTGGGTCTCAGAGGAAGGATTAATTTGGCTCCTGAGTATTCCTTTACTGTGAATCCCTTGGTAGTGGAACTGGCCTTCTTACCCTCTAGTAGTGAGTTATTCTGCTGTAAAATACAAATGGGGGGAGAAAAAAAAGCCTCACTACAAATAATTTGAAAACAAAGCAAAGAAAAAGTCACCTTTAATTCCAGTATTCAGATAGAACTGGTGTTAAGGTTTTGGTGATTATTTTTATCTTGCTCTTTTTTCTTTTCATTTATTCTTCCCTTTTATATACACTCTCAGTTTGGGGTGCTGATTTTCCACATGACTTTGTTATCATGCGCTTACTGTCGTGTTCCTAAAACACGTCTGATTGAGCCCGAGGCTGACACCCAGGGAGATGTGAGAGTCTCTATGCTCTTTTCCATGGTCTCTTAACCATTAGTTTTAGTGGCTGTGTTGCACTGCCCATTCTGAGTCGTTCCGCTTAGACCTTCCAGCTATCCTGGAACCTCTGAACCCTCGAGACCTTGTTACTGAATTTTGTTGGGTCTTAGTTGTCTCCCTGATGGACTGCTGGTGGGACTTTATATGTAGGATGGCTGCACAGTAGCTGAGGAGAAGAAAGGTTGTCATGTGAGTAGCATCCTCCCCCTTTACTTCTCATCTCCTCTGACTCTCCTTGTGCAGGACCTAGCGCCTCTGTTTTCCGAGACTCTGTCTAGCTCCACAGTATCGTTGTTTGCCTCCAGAGGTTTTCATCTTGTCTCCTTCAATGTGATCTTCTCTTCACAGGCTTCTGGGTCACCATTCCCTTGGGAACATGTGATCTGAAGCAACGTCTTTTAATGTGTGTGTGAGAGGATATGGGAGGGGAGGCCATGGGGAGGGCAGAGGAGTATGCATTTGGAAAAAAAAGTCACCAGTGTAATGGGACCTGAGCACCTGAGGGGGCCAAGGGAGGCAGAGAAGAGAAGCAGCTGGAAACTTCTTCTTGGAAGAGGTAAGTTTTGTGTTAGGATTGGGAACCAGTGAAAACCGTAGATAGGTTTCTCCAGATCTAGGCTTTGGGTCTTGTGTTGCCTTCATGTGTATGTGTATACGTGTGATACGTGTACATAAGTCTGTGTGTGTCTGTCTGCTCGCCCCGTGCCTGACTCTTTCTTGTAGAACCTGTTCCCTCTCTCCTTGGACAGGATTGTGGGCACTCCTTCTTGGCCCTGAGATTGCTCTCGACCCTCACTTGTTAACCAGCTCTCAGTGTCCGTGACAACAGTATTGTGTGTGTGGGACTGACCCACATCTTGCATCACAACCTGTTTCTCTAGCCATGGCAGTGGGTTTGCTCTATTATGTCATGCTTCTGCTCAAAATCTTCAGTGTCCCCACATCGGGATGAAGCCTAGGTTTCTTAGTTCAAAGGGCCTTTTGTGGTTCAGTTTCTGCTCAACTCTGACTGTTCCCCTCATACTCATAACTCAGTCGCTTCAGTCGTGTCCGACTCTTGGCAACCCCATGGACTGTAGCCTTCCAGGCTCCTTGACCGTAGGGTTTTCCCTGCAAGAATATTGGAGTGGGTTGCCATGTCTCCCTCCAGGGGCCTATTCCCCTAGAGAAGCATTTTGCTCCAGAGGAGCAAATGCTATGTTTGTATTTTTTCCTGAGATTTCCCCTGCACCTGTGAATGCCCCCTTTTCTCAATGTGCCAAACTTCTATTTTCCTTTCAACATTCTATTACATAGCACTCCTCCAGGAAACCTTCCCCAGAGCCCCAGTCTGATGGCAAGAGCACTTCGCCTTGCAGGACACCCTGTCTCCCACTAGGCTGAGGTCTCTTTGAAGGGGGTGCCAGATCTTGATCACTGTCCTGCACATCAAGCATTCAGCACAGTATTTGGCACAGTCCACAGGGGATGCGTGTAGAATGGATGGATAAATGAATGAACTCCTGGAATTGCCAGTGATCTGGATAGTAGCTGTTTTAGCCTGGGTGGGGTGGATATTAAGTCTTCGTCCTATTTTCACCTCTCCAACAGGATAGTTTGCTCCTGCAGGTCAGGGATGGCATTTGTAGCTCTTAGCAAACCTGTGGACACACTAGGCTCTGAGTCAGTTTTTATTGAAAAGAGAAGAAAAAAAAGAAAAGGAATGAGGTAGAGAATGGAGGAGAGGAGAGAGAGAAGGGACCACGGGATTGTTTCAGGATTTATAACAATGCTGGTTTGTGTCTGGTCTGAATGTCTTTCTCTCTCTATCCAAATCTGGGTTCTTTGACCTAATTCTGGCAACTCCAAGAAATTACATAAGGCCACTAAGGGGGGAGATAATTGAGATTAGATAGTTTTAGAAGTTTTAAAGTGAATGTCAGGATAGGCTTTTGAATTATTGTGTGATTTCATTATCAATATAGTTAATACATATTAACCTACAAGTACCCATCCTTATAGGTTAATATACTCAAGTGTGGATGTGAGATAAGTACGAATGTACGAGCTGGTCTAGAAAAAAGGCCGAGCACTGAAGAATTAATGCTTTCGAATTGTGGTATTGGAGAAGACTCTTGGAAGTCTCTTGGACTGCAAGGAAGTCAGATCTTTAATCCTAAAGGAAATAAATCAACCTTGAATATTTATTGGAAAGGCTGTTGCTGAAGTTCCAATACTTTGGCCACTTGATGTGAAAAACCGACTCACTGGAAAAGATCCTGATGCTGGGAAAGATTGAAGGCAAAAGGAGAAGAGGGTGGCAGAGGAAGAGATGGTTAGAGGGGGTCACTGACTCAATGGACATGATTTTGAGCACGGGCTTGCAAAAGGTCGGACACGACTTAGCGACTGAACAATGACACCACCACTCATCCTTCCTCTTAGAGATAAAATTCTTTCTCCTTCTCTTCCCTTCCTCTTTCCAAACAGGGTAGAGAGAATAATGAGCATCTGACTGAAGTATGGGATGTTACTCAAGATTACAGAAGGCACTATGGATGCAAGATAGACACCAGAAGAAAATCTCTTTTTGTGGAAGAAAGTAGTATTTTTCCTATGGGAGGAGGTGAGGTGGTAAGTAGGTGAGTCCTGGGGAAGGAGAGAGAGACCAACAGGAAAGAGATTCTAACAGGATTATGAGTCAAAGCAGGAATACTCAATTTCTGTGCCATAAAATTTGCCAATAGAATTAAAAGAATAATTCAAGAATGTGAAAATACTTGCTTGATTTCTGCTTAAATTGATGAAAAGATTAGCTTATTGTTAGTCAACAGGATAAAATGTTGAGATTGGCTTGAACAACTAGCCTGACTGAACTTAGCTGAGAACAACTAGAAAAACTGGCCAAAATATAAAAGACTTGTGTTTGAAGGCACTGGAGAGCTTCCAAGGCAGTGAAGATTTTACAGCCAAGATCATGGAGAGAAAGAAAGCAAAGTGAGTCCTGTATGCCATGCCACTTTTCCACTGGGAAATTTAGAAATTAAAGCACCAGCTGAGAATATGATCAGAAAGTGGTGGCTAGGAGACTGAGAAGACGAACAGTCTTTAAGCTTTATCACAGAACTTGAGAGACAAACGTTGGAATTCACAAAGCCAGACACCAAAGTCTATTCTGTATGTTTTCGTGGCATGACTAAACTAAGATGTCGCAAGAAAAGTTTTTCTATTTGATGAATAGGGTGAGTGATATGGAAGCCTGAGAGCAGCTTTTGTTATGTTGGTGATATTTTACTTTTTGATCTATAGGCTGCATTACAAAAATATGTTCATGCTGTGATAATTCATTAAGTTTTACAGTTAAGATTTACATACTTTTATGGAAATACATTAACCTTGTACTGAGTGTATTAAAAATAAGATCAATGATATAAAATTTGACTGTCAAAATATTTATATATATATTAATATCTGATTAAATTATTCATGTGTTTACTTGCTCTCTATGATTCATTATGATGTTTTACTCCTCATAATCCCCACTGGATCCTATGTGGATTACAGAAGAGTTACATACAGTGAGGTGTGCTTGCCACTGCTGAATCACATGTTCTCCTTATTTTAGTAGCTATGCACTACAGTTTTTTCTCTTAGGAAAATACTGAAGTTTGTGTGTTTGGATACTGAGTTCTTTTCTTACTAATCTTGGAATTTGAGGTAAGTCACTTGACTTTACCTTAAAACAAGATATAAAATAATACCAACATCACAATTATTGGATTAGCATATGAGAAAGCCAAATTCCAACCCTAGACCATGAATGAATTTTATTTTTTAAACTTTTTATTGGAGTATAATTGACTTAGCCTTCTTCAATGGCTCAGTGGTAAAGAATCTGCCTGCAATTCAGCAGACACAGGAAACATGGATTGGATCCCTGGGTCGGGAAGATCCTCTGGAGGAAATGGCAACCCACTCCAGTATTCTTGCTTGGGAAAATCCCATGGACAGAGGAGCCTGGCGGGCCACAGTTCAAAGGGTTGTAGAGTCAAACATGACTGAGCGCAGACATGCATACACTTGATTGATTTACAGTGCTGTGTTAGTTTCAGATTTACAGCAAAGTAAATCAGTTATACATATACATATATTCACTCTCTTCTAGTGGAGAAGGAAATAGCAACCACCTCCAGTATTCTTGCCTGGAAAAATCCCATGGTCAAAGCAGTCTGGTGGGCTATAGTCCACAGGGTCACAGGAGTCGGACACGACTTGGTGACTAAACCACTCTTTTTTAGATGCTTTCCCCATGTAGGCCATTATAGAGTATTGAGTAGAATTCTGTGTGCATTTTTATTTTTTAAAATTAGAAACATTTTTCTTTAGATCTTTATATCATACCTAGTACCTTATGCAAGTCTATAGGAGAGTTTTTCTTTCTTTTTTTTCATTTATTTTTATTAGTTGGAGGCTAATTACTTTACCATATTGTAGTGGTTTTTGCCATACATTGACATGAATCAGCCATGGATTTACGTGTCCCCATCCTGAACCCCCCTCCCACCTCCCTCCCCACCCCATCCCTCTAGGTCATCCCAGTGCACCAGCCCTGAGCACTTGTCTCATGCATCCAACCTGCGCTGGAGATCTGTTTCACACTTGATAGTATACATATTTCAATGCTATTCTCTCAGATCATCCCACCCTCGCCTTCTCCCAGAGTCCAAAAGTCTGTTCTGTACATCTGTGTCTCTTTTTCTGTCTTGCATATAGGGTTATCATTACCATCTTTTTAAATTCCATATATATGTGTTGGTATACTGTATTGGTGTTTATCTTTCTGGCTTACTTCACTCTGTATAATGGGCTCCAGTTTCATTCATCTCATTAGAACTGATTCAAATGAATTCTTTTTAATGGCTGAGTAATATTCCATTGTGTATATGTACCACAGCTTTCCTATCCATCTGTCTGCTGATGGGCATCTAGGTTGCTTCCATGTCCTGGTTATTATAAGCAGTGCTGTTATGAACATTGGGGTACATGTGTCTCTTTCAGATCTGGTTTTATAGGAGAGGTTTTCATTCACAGTTGGATGTTTATCTCCAGTTTCTGAATTTCAGAGTCCCTGAGGTCAAGGATACATTTCACTTGGAATTATCTTCCTCCAGGAAATATGAGAGTGAACATTTTTAATTGGTAGGAAGGATTAGGAAATGTAATCTGGGAATATAAACCACTCAACTGAGTGCTTGCAAAGGAAAAGCAAGAGAAGAAGTACTTTCCCTCCCCATCTCCATCCCTCCCTTGAAAAAATGACTTACGTTTGAAGATTGTGGGAAGAGGTAGGAAATATTTACTATACAGGTGTAACTATATAACTGGGTGATACTTTGCAGAGAATGAAGAAAATGCTATTTAAATGTTATTTCTGACCTTCAAAAAGATCTTATTGAGCTTAATATTTTCACTTATTTGCTAATAGGGATAGATTGTCAAACTAAAATTTTATTTTAATCATTTCTTCATGCCATGAGTAGAATGCATGAAAGTGATATTTTGTAACACTTGATACATTTTCCAGAAATGTTTATAGCTATGTATTACTTTTAATGTGTATTAGAACAGACACTACAGATTTATGACTTTTATGGATATTATTATGGATATCCATATAGTCAAAACTATGCTTTTTCCAGCAGTCAGGTATGGATGTGAGAGTTGGACCAAAAAGAAAACTGAGCACCAAAGCATTGATGCTTTTGAACTGTGGTGTTGAAGAAGACTCTTGACAGTCTCTTGGACTGCAACAAGATCCAGCCAGTCAATCCTAAAGGAAATCAGTCCTGAATATTCACTGGGAGGACCGATGCTGAAGCTGAAACTCCAATACTTTGGCCACCTGATGCGAACAGCTGACTCATTTGAAAAGACCCTGATACTGGGAAAGATTGAAGGCGGGAGGAGAAGGGGATCACAGAGGATGAGTTGGTTCAATGGCATCACCGACTTGATGGACATGAGTTTGAGTAAACTCTGGGAGTTGGTGATAGACAGGGAAGCCTGGCATGCTGAGTCCATGGGGTCGCAAAGAGTTGGACATGACTGAGCAACTGAGCTGAACTGAAGGTAACTAGATCTCACATGCCACAAGGGAAGATGGAGTGCAAAAGGAGAAGTAGGTGGCAAAGGATGAGGTTGTTAGTATCACTGACTCAATGGATATGAGTTTGAGCACGCTCTGGGAGATGGTGAAGGACAGGGTAGCCTGGTGTACTGTAGTCCATGGGGTCACAAGAAGTAAGACACAACTGAGCGACTGAACAACAACAATGGATATTATTGCTTAGAATAATCTTGTTTTTAAATTTCAATAAACTTAATTACATAATGGTATATGATTTGCTATGCATTACTGGAAAACTATACATTATGTTTCACTTATAAAAAATGAAAGATTTGATGGAAATCTGTATCATTTTCTAAATAAAGATGTAGAATGAATGAAAAAAAAGAATGAGGAAAGAGAAAGCAATATGCTATCATATACCTTTTCAAATAAATTTGGCTAAGTAAACACAGTGAGTCAATCTAGAGAAAAGTATTAATAATACAGATGATGCATGGATATGGGAAAACCTATGAAGGAGGTATGTAAATTACTGAGGTTTCAGAAACCCTAGACTACTATGTGGACCCTACTGTCTCCATTTGGAGGGTTCCAGACATCCTCCTGGGTTATACAGACTGCTCTGCAGAAGTCTGGTCCCCATGTTTAGTTAAGGACAGAGGGAAGGGTCAGAAGTGTGAGGGCAAGTCCACCTCTCTCTCTCCTCAACCTGAGGGAGATGCAGATTCAGGAGCATCTGTTTTTGGAGGCAGGTCAGAGACACACCATGAAGTAGGCTGCATATCCTCTGGGACATTAGTCCTACTGCAAGTGCCCCAGCTTCTTCTCTTCTGCCTCCAACTCATTCTCAAAAATGTGTTGTGATGAGACCCTGGGGACTGAATCAGTGTCAGGAAATGTGAGGCAGCCTCCTAGTGTCATCACTAGCTGGTTGTGGGACCACACGTAATGTGACTGAATCTCTCTGAGTCTGTCTCCTCGTGTGTAAAATGGTTTTGCTCTGCCTGTGTTTTGTGGATGTTGTGAGGATTAAAAAAGATCTATTATTCCGGAAAGCTATTAGAAAATAGTGTTTGATTAAATGTTTGTTGAATTCAAGAAAAGATTGTACAATTCATTTAAATCAAAGTATAGACATCTGATAGTAATTTAAATGGGTCTTCATTGGGGCATACAGTTTATTAGGATCAGAATTATAGTGGAAAGGATGAAGCTCTTATGGTGAAATGTCAGGAGTCCTTGAGAGGATGACAGTGGAAAAGAGACCAGGGGAAATCTTTCCGGGCAGATTTTCTCCATGGGTTTACCTTCCTTGGGGTTGGAGGTTTGACTAGCCGGTCCCTTTGCCCACTTCTCTCCCATGTTCTTCTCTGAGTCACTCATTTAGTACTGAATACTATTATTACCAATCATAGCAACTGCTGTTTGTTGAGCACATACTATGTGACAGACACTATGTTAAATACTCTAGTGTTTATTAATTTAAACCTTACCACACCCTGACAGACTATTACCCACATTCTACTGATGACAAAAGTGAGGTCTGAGGAGCATAAAGGCCTTGCTCAAGGTCATACACTCCGAAGTAACTGAGCAGGATTATAGGCAGGTCTGTCTGACTCCAAAACTCAAGCTTTTCAAACTCTTTCATCCTGTGTGACACAATTCTGCGTCAACATCTAGCATCAGCTAATATTTTCTGAGAGCTGTCCAGTTGTCTCATATTGCTCTAAACAGGGACAAAATACACATACACAAATCTCCTTTCAGGCCAAGATGTCTGAGCATCCCAGAAAACAAGCTGGAATTCAGACTGACTTATTAAGCTTCCATGATAAGATAGGGGAAACTACTGTGGCTCCCTCCAGTAGGGGATGTCTAGGCTCTCGGAACCCAAGTCAACCTGGCTTTGGGTTGGATGGAAAAGAGGTTCTCAGCCAAGTCAGATATTACCCATTCCATAAAGGCTCTTCTAACACTAGGTGCCTCTTTTCTGAGCCACTAGAATATTCTGAGCTTATGATTATTATTTAAAAAATAATTTTCTATATTGTGTTTATACTATATATGAATATCTGTCTCCCTTGTTGGACTGAGATCTCCTTGAGGGTAGAACTGAAACTTGATCATTGAACCTCTAGTACTTAGCCCAGTGTCTGTCATATAGTGGTGCCCTGTAGAGGTGAGTTAAACAAAATGAGGGAAACATCATAACCAATGTGATTGAACCCCTACAGGGAGCAAGTAATCAGAATTTGGAGAGAATAAAGTATAAAAGGAAAGAGTAATAATTTTAGGAGGTTCTTGTAATTTGTGGCCTGAGGGGGATGCTATTTCATCAGAAGATGAGCTTGTCCTGGTGAGTAGGTCATCCAGCCCTGGTTGGGAGCTTTTAGGGGCACCACTAACTTCAGCATCATTATCATCACCACTTAAGATTTGGCTACAGAAAAACATATGGAAGCCACACTTCATCCTGAGCCTTGCTTAAGCAACTAAGCCTGTGTGCCACAACTATTGAGCCCAAGCTCTAGAGCTGCAACTACTGAAACCTGCACACCTAGAGACTATGCTCTGCAACAGGAAGCCACCGCAATGAGAAGCCCTTGCAAAGCAACCAAGAGTAGCCGCTGCTCCCCGCAACTAGAGAAAGCCCAAGCAAAGCAACGAAGATCCAGTGCAGCCAAAAATACAATGAATAAAAATTGTTAGAAAAAAAGACAAAACTGCTGTTCATTATGCCTAAACCCCCAATGACTCAAATGTGAGACAACAGAGATGCTTCAGGTGGAATTAACTGGTTCAAGTTCAACTTAATTGTTGTCTTGCTGGAATGAGTGTCAGAAATGCCAGTGAGTTCCAGAGATTCCATGGCTGTTGTGGTGGCTCTGTTTAGATAGTTTGTTACAGGCACAATGATTTGTTATTCTTTAAAATATATTGTTTCTGACTCCCAACCCTAATTGTGCACCTTGCTGTCTGTGGCAGAACAGGCTGAGTATCCCTCTGCAGGGCTGAGTGTCTGTGGGGGTGTCGAACAGGTGTGGCTACTGGGGCCTGGCTGCCATCACTGGAATGTGGCCTCACACTCCTACTTGTTGACCTCTCCAGGTAGGAAATGACAGCTAGCAGGGCCAGGCTCTCACAGGTTTAGCCCAGGCTCGCCCAGGGTGGGCTAAGAGACTCTAAGAGCCTACTTTGGCAGACTTACCTTATTTTTCTTCCCATTCTCTTTTCTCTCGGAGGCACATGGGAAATTGTCATAGTAGACAAACCAGAAATAGAATGGACAAGGGAGGCTGAGATCCAGAACAAATGTCTGTGACTGGGGAGGGATGAATAGAGTCCTATAGACCTGTCTGGGAAGTACCATCCTAGTTGCTGCCCTCATTCCAGTTCACATACCCTTCCCTCTGCTTGTCCTAACCCAAAGGCTGCAGCAAAAATAGGGGAGGGATTTTGGTCTCATACACAGGTAATCAGCCCTAGATCTAGATTGCTTTTTGCAATGTGCCTAGTTTTAACCTAACACCTCTATTTTCATTATCTCCAGCCCCATTGCCACCATGTATATCATGCCATTCTTTTCCACTGGACATCAAATGCCAAATACTATATGTTACTGTCTGTTACAAAAGCATCATATTACCACATACCCAGTACTATCACTGCCACCTCTGCTCATTCTCAGCATCACCACTACTACCTCCACTAGCTCTGTCGTTTCTAGCACCTTCTCTGCTTCCACCAACACCATCACAGTGATAAGCACTACCACTGCCAGCTCCACTCACTCTCACCATCACTACCCTTTCCACCACCTCTATCACCTTCATCATCCCCCTGTCACCACCTCCACCGCCACGGCCTAGATCATAGTCAGCATCTTTAGCACTACTACCGCTGTCTTCCCCAGCCACAGCTCCACCACCGTCATTACCACAACCACGCTACACCAACAGTTCTCTTATCACCACTGCTTCTCATTCTCACCACCACAGCCAGAATGGAGAAGAGAAGGCTTAAGGGTTGCTGAATAGCCATGTTCAAACAATTAAAAGAGAACAGTTAAAGTACTACCACTAAGTATGGGTAAAGAAGCTAGAGTTAGAAGAATGGACAGAATTAAAAGGAATTATAATGACAGTTGGGTAAATGTCAGCAAGGCTTTTCATGGACCCAGGGGAGACAAAGCCTTTGACTGTGTGGATCACAATAAACTGGAAAATTCTTCAAGAGATGGGAATACCAGACCACCTGACCTGCCTCTTGAGAAATCTGTATGCAGGTCAGGAAGCAACAGTTAGAACTGGACATGGAACAACAGACTGGTTCCAAATAGGAAAAGGAGTACATCAAGGCTGTATATTGTCACCCTGCTTATTTAACTTACATGCAGAGTACATCATGAGAAATGCTGGGCTGGATGAAGCACAAGATGGAATCAAGATTGTCAGGAGAAATATCAATAACTTCAGATATGCAGGTGGCACTACCCTTATGGCAGAAAGTGAAGAAGAACTAAAGAGCCTCTTGATGAAAGTGAAAGAGGAGAGTGAAAAAGTTGGCTTAAAGCTCAACATTCAGAAAACTAAGATCATAGCATCCGGTCCCATCACTTCATGGCAAATAGATGGGGAGACAGTGGAAACAGGGGCTGACTGTTTTTTTGGGCTCCAAAATCACTGCAGATGGTGACTGCAGCCACGAAATTAAAAGATGCTTACTCCTTGGAAGGAAAGTTATGACCAACCTAGACAGCATATTTAAAAAGCAGAGACATTACTTTGCCAACAAAGGTCTGTCTAGTCAAGGGTATGGTTTTTCCACTAATCATGTATGGATGTGAGAGTTGGACTATAAGGAAAGCTGAGCCCTGAAGAACTGATGCTTTTGAACTGTGGTTTTGGAGAAGACTCTTGAGAGTCCCTTGGAATACAGGGATATCCAACCAGTGAATCCTAAAAGAGGTCAGTCCTGAGTGCTTATTGGAAGGACGGATGTTGAAGCTGAAACTCCAATACTTTGGCCACCTGATGTGAAGAGCTGATTCATTTGAAAAGACCCTGATGCTGGGAAAGATTGAAGGCAGGAGGAGAGGGGGATGACAGGATGAGATGGTTGGATGGCATCACCAACTCAATGGACATGAGTTTGGCTAAACTCCGGGAGTTGGTGATGGACGGGGAGGCCTGTTGTGCCGCAGTCCATGGGGTCACAAAAAGTCAGACATTTCTGAGCGACTGAACTGAACTGAACGAGGGGAGACAAGGGGGCTTCCCAGTTGGCACTAGTGGTAAAGAACCAGTCTGCCAATGCAAGAGACATAAGGAACCTGGGTTTGATCCATGAGTTGGGAAGATTCCCTGGAAGAAGGCATGGCAAGCCACTCCAGTATTCTTACCTGGAGAATCCCCATGGACAGAGAAACCTGGTGACAGCCCACAGGGTCACAAAGAGCTGGACACAACTGAAGAGACTTAGTGTGCATGCACACAGGGGTGACATACGGTTGAGAAGTTTTATGATAAAATCTGGAGTTTGATGAGTAATGTGGAGCCCACTGAGTCTGCTTGCCTAAGGTGACAATGAGTGCTCCCTGATGCTGAATCCTTGCTATAGAACCCCTTCCGAGTTTCAGTGTGAGGTATATAGCTTCAATCATTACAGTACTTGGGGACACATTTAATCCTGAATCATCTGGTTCCTTCTGGCTATTTTTATAAGTTTCTGATCACTCTACAATACTGAAATGCATTATCTTTTAAAAATTTAGGACATTTTAGATCAGGATGATATTCTTCCTGTTCATCCTTCCCAATCCTTGTTCCTAAATATTTGTTGCCTTTGCACAGGCAACCAGAGTTATAATTTGGTATTGATTTTTTGGTAGGCCATTTTCTTGCCATTATATACATATTTATAAACAATATAGGATTGTATGTACATTTGATATGAATAGCCTACTTTATGTGTCTTTCTGTCCCTTGCTTTTTTTTCCCTCAGCAATAAATTAGTGGACTAAATAAGAGGATGAACTCTGGTGCTAGACTGCCTGGATTCACATCATGGCTTTGTCACTTGCTATGTGCATGATCTAAATTATTACACTCCCTTCATCTCCAGTTTCCTCCTTTGTTAATTGGGATTATAGCATACCTATACCCATAGAGTTCTTGTGAGGATTAAATGAGTTAATTTAACGTAAGCAATTATTATGTAAGCACAGTTTGTTTAACCATTCCTAAATGGATGGACATAGAGATTGCCCCAGTTTTCATGAATGCAAACAAGGCTTTCATGTATATTTTTATATGTGCCACTTATACACATGAATGATAGTTTTCCAAAGGGAGAGAAGTAAATTTGCTGTATTTATAATTTTAAAGGCTTTATTAGAAAAACATAATTATAATGAGTAGACAGCTGCCTCCTGTCCTCCCACCTGTTGGTTTTTAGTTCTACTTTCTTGAGCAGCCTGAGCCACGCAGCAATTCTGAAGTAGTAGACTCCAGTGGTTAGAACTAATAATCTCAGTTAATCTCAGTTAATCTGAACTTTGGGGTTAGGGTGGCAGGACATTTTGGGGAGGCTTACCAAGTATTTATATATAATAACTCATTTAATCATTATGATATAAGTAGGCTGACTATTGGGACTTCCCTGGTGGCTCAGCATAAAGAATCTGCCTGCCAATGCAGGACAGAAGGGTTCAATTCCTGGGTTGGGAAGATCTCCTAGTGAAGGAAATGGCAACCCATTCCAGTATTCTTGTCTGGGAAATACCATGGACAGAGGAGCCTGGCAGACTCCAGCCCACTGGGTCGCAAAAGAGTTGGACATGACTTAGTGATTAAACAACAACACTGACTATCTCCATTTTACTCCTGCAGAAGTGGAGTCAAAGAGAAGTGCAACCCCATTATTCTGGGTCACTCTACTACAAGTGGTAGATCCTTTATACAGTTATGAATGCTGAGTCCTCAGTCCACTTCTTAGTATTCTGCTCAGCGTATAGAAAACATTCAGCAAGTGTTAGCATTATTCTAGGGTTGACTGGTTTATTATTAGGGCTCAGAATTATTGTTCTCACCATTGACTTCACTATCCTCAGACTGTGATTGCACTCATCTCTGGGGACTCTTCTTTCATTTGTCTTAACAAAATGATATGAAAGTGTGGTTTCAAGCTTTGGCTGACCAGTCTTGCTGATTCTACTCTATAGTCACAGACCACATTATTAACCTTTGAAAGCACTTGCTGATATTAACTCCCACCCCCAACACTGTGTTTGACCACAAAGAAGATAATTGCAAATATAGTTAGATGCAAATGTGGGTGTATATAAATATTAATTTGTGATGGAGCAGAAGCTGGTGGATGTGGAGTTGAGTTATGCTAGATGCCCAGGAAAGAAGTGAATGAGAGGAACCCTGTACCTGGGACTTAAGGTTAGCTGGTTTGAGATGTTGGAGGGAGGTGGACTAGAAAAGGAATTTCCTCCTGATTCAGAAGATCGTGCCAGAGCAAGAAGAAATGGCATTCACTCACTCACTGAACATATATTCTGGGGTAGAAGCTGGAGATACAGAGATGAAGACATAGACGCTCCAAGAGCTCCGCTGAAAGCACGGAAGACAGACACGTGGATGAGTGATTACACTACGTGGTGATACACGGGCTCACTTTCTAGGGGCACACAGCGTGGTGGGGTTCAGAGCTCGGATCCTTCAGAATGTGTCAGAGGGACGAAAGCGTGGAGGAGGATTCAAGATAGAGGGAAGGACCTGTGCGAACGTCTGGGTGTAACACAGCGGAGCCGGTGCAAGCTGTCCCGGATTTGGGAGGACGGCGTGGATGGCGCCTGCGCGGAGTGGAGGGCGACGCGCCACGGGGTTGCCTCACAGAGGGACCTGAAAGGCTTGTGGAGGACGATTGACTTTTACCTTAAAGGATATGGGCGAGCACCAAAGGATTTTTAGAAAGGAAAGAGGTTTGATTGTATCTTAATTTTATTAGCAAAGCTGTTTCTTCAAATATTGGCACCGAGAGGAAAAGCTGAGCTACGCGGAGGTGGGAGAGGACTTGGAGAAAAACACCGTGGGCAAAGTTCCAGGCAGGGGCTTGGCAGTGGCCCCAGAAAATGTTAGAAGGTGGACCTTGCAATGATGATTGCTTTGACTGGCTTCCTTGTCGTGTGGAACAGACTAATCAGTGAATACCTTTGCCTTGATCAGTTGTCACAGAGTTGTTTCATTCAATATTTAACTTGGGATTTTGGCATGGTTATTACTCCCATGGGGCAGCTGAGTAAATGAAGACTCGAGGAGGCTGAGGGGGTTCCTTCAAACCACACCGTGTGTGAGTGCTCGAGTATTCATTTGCAGCCCTGCACCGGCCAGGAGAAGTGAGTGCAGAGGCTACGGTGCACCAGCTCTGATGGAGCATAGCTTTGTGTAGTTGCGGAAGGCAGTTACGCCCAGGGACGACTGGTCCTGTGGTAAAGCAGCCCCATGGGGCTCCGTTTGGGGTCTGAGGTGATGACCAGATGTTCTGCAAAGGTGGGGCGTGGGGAGGCTCAGAGCGCCCGCCTGTCCTCCAGGCGGTTCCCCTCCCTCCAGGGCAGAGGCAGCAGTGAGAGACCTCCAGAGTTTGCAGGGAAGGAGGGGCCTGTTTCTTTCATCACAAGGGAAGGGCTAGATCAGCGTCCATCGTGGCCCCTCACGTGCTGCCTTCTACAAAATTTTGGAGACAAGAAAAAGGGATTTCTTAACTGCTCAGCTGTCGTAATGAGTGGGTGGAGGGGCAGTGGTGAACTGGGGTACAGCCCTGCCCCACCCTGCAAGATTTCTTGCACATCAAGACCCTGGGTTTCTGTAACTTGACAGGCAGCCACACCTCTGAGTTGAGAAAAGGGGGAATGGCTTCCACACTGTAATTCTTTAGTTCTTCAGATACTTTCATGTACCTCACACAGCATGGCAGCCATTTGGACAGGGGTTTCACAAGTAAGACCTGATTTGATCTCCACAATGACCCTGAGAAGTAGATTCTGATACCTCCCTCTAACAGATAAGAACATGGGATGCACATGATCGTTAATGTCCATTTGATGCTGTGTCCATTGCTTTTCACTGCACACAGACCAGGAGCTGTTCTGGTTGGTGGGGAGACAGCAGAGAACTCGGCCACAAGAATCTGATTACAGTGGTACGGTGCAGGCTGCTCCCAGGATGGAAAGAGATAGTAGGCTTGAATTTGTTTGAGAAACCACAAAATGCCGCCAGCCTCCAGGGACATCCTGGTAGGAATAAAGGCCCAGCACACTGTTAAAGTTAGGTAACCCTGTGGATTAGAAAACCTCAGAGACCCATCACTCATGACTGCCCCACCACAGCATTTCAGCCAGTCTGACGACGACCTTGGCCTGCAAGGTTCTAGGGATCAGACACAACGCTAATACTGGTTGCCCAATGTTCACAGACTGTGAGGGGAAGCCCTCTTGGCCATATTCCAGCTCCCTCACCATGTCTGCCTGGGGCTGGGAGGATGCTCAGCAGAGAAAGGCCTGGCGCTCATCCTGGTGTGGCTCTGGGATGTGCTCCCGACTACTCTGTCCTGAATTCCTGTTCCCTGGACTTGTGCTCAAAGGTCTGAAATGTACAAGCACATGGAGAAAGCTAAAGGGGCTTCATGAGTGAACTTTACAAATTGTAATGACCTGTCATCTCCTGTTCCCTCAAATGCCTCAGTCATGAAATGGTTATTGTATTGTATTTTGTTAAAAATGTTTGTTAACATACTGTTTGCCAACCCAGAGCAACGGGGTACCTTTCTTACAAGTTTTGAGACATAGAAATAGAAATCAGACGGAAGGAAAGGAACACGCATCAAAGATGAGACTCAAAAAGAATAGTTTTTCTTTATCATTTTAAAGCAAGGAACAGAGTATGCAGCTTGCTGTTACAAAAGCAATGCATATGTACTTAGAGCATTTGTAAAATGCAGAAAACATCAATAATAAAAGCAATCTGTAGGCCTAAATTACATTGTCATGACTTTAGAGTATATAATTGCATATTTGTTATTTTTAAGCCTACACTTTTTCCACCGAACAATAATATGCCATTATTTTTCCACAGCATTTTTATGACTAAATAATAAATATCCTGTTGTATATTAATAGATAAAACTCTAATTGGTTCCCTATTGCTGATGACTCACATTATTGCCTTTTCCCTTTATAAAAATAAGATTGTTGCAGTAAACATCCTTGCATATCTAAGTTTGGAAATACTGCCAGTTGTTTCCTTAGGATGAATTCCTAGAAGCAGAATCCCTAGGGTATAGCACATCCATCACATGTGAGGATACAGGCTTGGACGTTAGACCACTTGGGACTGCCTTTCAGTTCTGCCACCTGAATGCTAACTGAATGGCCTTAGATGATCTCACAGAAAATGGTTTCCTTCCTGATGACTGTGGATAATAACAGTACTTCCTTTATTGAGTTGCTAGGAGATACGTGTGTCTCCATACACATGTAAGGGTAAGCCCTTAGATCATGGCCTGGCCCACGGTGAGCACAGAACTCCTGGCTCTTATTACTATTATTATTGCTGTTATCATTGCCAATGTGTCCTCCTGAAAGTGTCCCAGTTTTAACGCCCACGGGCACTGTATGAGAATGTTCATTTCCACATACCTTTGTCAACACTGGATATTCTCATTCTTTTTATTTTATTGTTTGCCAGCCTGGTAGGCAAATTTGTGGCTTTAATTTTATTTTTGTGTTTACTAGTGTTGAGAATGTTTTTGATGTCTTCATTGGCATTTATTTATTCATGAGTGAATTTCCTGTTCATGATTTTATTCCTGTTTTGGGGAGTTGGTTCATCTTTTTCTTAAGGATTTCTTCAATATATTAAGGATATTAATCTTTTGCTGGTCATGTATGTTATATGTATCTTTTTCCAACTTTTCTTGTGTTATTTAATTTTGTTTCTATTTGTGGGCACAGAAGTTATATTTTCCCTCATTGTCTTTGCCTGTACTTTTAGACCGAAAAGACCACCATGATTTATATTACCTATATTTTCCCAATTTAAATTTTTAATGGCATTTTTACTTTTAACTTTTGAATTCAAATGAAATTAATTTGTTATTTTAATAGTTAACTTTCCCATTTTTTGTTTAATTATATCAATTAATTATTATAAACCAAATTATACATTCCTGGTTGGTGTTTTGGTTATCTCCTCTATACAAGTAATCTGTATATCTTTTCCTATGTTTGTTTTTCATTTTTTTGTAGTTTTTATTAAATTGTTTAGTATCTATTAATACAGCTCCACTTTCACTAATTTTTAAGGAATATTTTCTTGGCTATTATTATCTGATTATTTCTATAAACAAACTCTGGAATAATTTTGTTATTTCCAAGGATAATATAAATTTTGATTAGAATTGCACTCATTTTATAAATTTATCTGGGGAGAATTGATATTTTTACTGCTTTTGCACTTTCTCACCTAGAAACATAGAAGTCGTTTCTGATTAAACAAGATATTTTAAAAATGAACTTAATTTTAGAATAGTTTTAGAGTTACAGAATGTGTAACATAGGCTACAAAAGTGTTTTGTACAAAACAGCACAGGGAGTATAGCCAATATTTTGTTAGAACAGTAAACAGAGTGTAACTTTTTAAAAAGAAATTCAAACATGTCTACTACTGTGTTTGGGCTTCCCTGGTGGCTAGGGTAAAGAGTCTGCTTACAGTGCAGGAGACCAGATGCATTGCAGGAGACACTGGGTTCTATCCCTGGGTCCGGAGAGATCCCCTGGAAAAGGAAATGGCAACCCACTCCAGTATTCTTGACTGGAAAATCCCATGGACAGAATAGCCTGGAAGGCTAAGTCCTTGGGATCACAAGAGTCAGACACTACTTAGCTACTAAACCACCAGCACCCACTGCTGTATTTATTTTATTAGGCCATGCCCACAGCTTACAGGATCTTTTTTCCCTGACCAGGGATTGAAGTTGGGCCCCCTGCATTGGGTGCCTGGAGTCCTAACCACTGGACCTCCAGGGAAATCCCTGAGTGTAACTTTTAAAACTTGTATATATATAAAAAATAGAGTTATAGGAAAGCTGCAAAGATAGTATAACATTCTTGTGTATCCAGCACCCAGTTTTTCCTGTTGTTAACATCTTACTCTATCATAGTACATTTGTCATATCTAATGTTGCTAATATCAATATGTTATTATTAACTAACATCTATCTTTTATTTGGATTTCATTAGTTTCCTCCCAATGTACTTTTTCTGTCCTGACATCCCATCCAGGACACCACATTAGTTGTCATATCTCCTTCAGTCAGTCAGTTCAGTCGCTCAGTCGTGTCCAACTCTTTGCAACTCCATGAATGGCAGCACACGAGGCCTCCCTGTCCATCACCAACTCCCGGAGTTTACTCAAACTCATGCCCATCAAGTTGGTGATGCCATCCAACCATCTCATCCTCTGTCGCCCCCTTTTCCTCCTGCCCCCAATCCCTCCCAGCATCAGGGTCTTTTCCAATGAGTCAGCTCTTCGCATGAGGTGGCCAAAGTACTGGAGTTTTAGCTTCAGCATCAGTCCTTCCAATGAACACCCAGGACTGATCTCCTTTAGGATGGACTGGTTGGATCTCCTTGCAGTCCAAGGGACTCTCGAGAGTCTTCTCCGACACCACAGTTCAAAAGTATCAATTTTTTGGCGCTCAGCTTTCTTCACAGTCCAACTCTCAAATCCATACATGACCACTGGAAAAACCATAGCCTTGACCAGACAGACCTTTGTTGGCAAAGTAATGTCTCTGCTTTTTAATATGCTATCTAGGTTGATCATAACTTTCCTTCCAAGGAGTAAGCGTCTTTTAATTTCATGGCTGCAGTCACCATCTGCAGTGATTTTGGAGCCCCCAAAAATGAAGTCTGACACTGTTTCCTTAGGCTACTTTAAATTTTCACAGTATCTCAAACTTTGCTTGCTTTTGAGGATTTTGATAGTTTGAAGAGTCAGGTATTTTCTAGAACATTCCTCAGTTTGGTTTTGTCTGATTTTTTCCATGATCACACTAAATATTGTTTTCTAGGCCATGGTAGTTAGAGCAGAAAGTCAGATTGTTACAGAGCTCTTTGTCTTCCTCAAAGGAGACTTTCTTTTAAAAAAGAAATGTCTCTCAGTGTTTACACTGAGAGAAAAGGCATTGGGTGACATGAAGCACTCAGTCTTTATCAAGAGGGTGGACACAACAGACATAGTTTCTCATGGCCTCCATTCATTAAGATCTGCATAAAATCCCAGGTCAGCACATGAAATTTCATTCCAAGGAAGGTCAATTTTTTTTAATGCAATGTACTATTTAGCCTTAGGAGAAGGAAATGGCAACCCACTCCAGTATTCTTGCCTGGAAAATTCCATGGACAGATGAGCCTGGTTTACTACAGTCTGTGGGATTGCAGAGTTGGACACAACTGACTACGGACACATTTAGCCTTATACTTGTCTAACTTGTGCCCCAGATAGAACCTAGAGGGGAGGATTGGTTAGGTAGCAGCTTCCTCAGACTACCTTTGCAGGGTTTAGGAGTAAGGACTCAAAGTCAGGCTGTCTGGGTGCCAGAGCTGGCTCCACCTCCTCCCTAGCATGCTGATGTGACTTCTCTGGGAAGTCCTGATCTCAGAGGGAAGAAATGCCAGATCTCCTGTAGGGAGCTGTGGGATGGATCAGATGGGATGACAGCCCATCACAAATGGGCAACAATGTTGGTTATGGTCATCATTACTGTTCTCTCCAGTTGAACTTTCCGATGCGTTCTGGACCTCTGAGCTTAGAAGATACACGTTCAGATACACATCTGAGATGCTGGTGACCGTACTTCTGGATTTAGAAATTGGAAGAGTAGGGAGAAGCTTGATCATCTCTTATGAAAACTGAGCAGTCCAACCAGAGTGGGAAGCTATGTGGAAGGGTGCCTGCTTCTGTGTGGAGCCAGGCTTTGGGGCCACCTACAGGTGAGATTTTGTCTAGGAAGCAGCTTGGCTCAGCTCTTACCCTTCCAGAGGTCCTTGACTGAGTCTCAGGTCTTCTGTCTCACAGTTCAAGCAGAATTATTTGTCTTGAAAACAGAAGGTTTGATTACAGAAATACTTTAGCAAGGTATTGAGCTGATTCTAAGCTGACTGGTTTCCCTCAAGATCCCTTTGTTTTGAATTAGCTGCAAAATGGTCTCCCATCAACATCTTCCCTGCCAGCCCTTTGAGGACAATGTACATACTGGTTTCAAGGAATTGTTGAGTCAACTGAAAGAGGACCATTTTCAGTAATGTTCAATTAATATTGATATATTCTCGGGTTGGGGAAGGCAGTGGCACCCCACTCCAGTTCTCTTGCCTGGAAAATCCCATGGATGGAGGAGCCTGGTAGGCTGCAGTCCATGGGGTCCCTAAGAGTTGGACACGACTGAGCGACTTCACTTTCACTTTTCACTTTCATGCATTGGAGAAGGAAATGGCAACCCACTCCAGTGTTCTTGCCTGGAGAATCCCAGGGATGGCGGAGCCTGGTGGGCTGCCGTATATGGGGTCGCACAGAGTCGGACACGACTGAAGTGACTTAGCAGCAGCAGCAGCAGCAGCATATTCTCTGGTGGGCTTCCCAGGTGGCACAGTGCTAAAGAATCTGCCTGCCAATGCAGGAGACATAAGAGATGCAAGTTCAATCTTTGGATTGGAAAGATCCCCTGGAGTAGGAAATGGCAACTCAGTTCAGTATTCTTACCTGGAAAATTCATGGACAGAGGTGCCTGGCAGGCTACAGTCCATGGGATCGCAGAGTTAGACACTACTGAGCGACTGAGCATGCACACATGCATATTCTCTGGCAATAGCTAGATTCTAGGACCTAGTGTCTTCTGGCTTTACCTGAACCATGATATAGAGCTACATAATCCTTCCAGTTTTGTGTGGCTTGATGGCCCAGGTTCATTACATCCAAAAGTGTTATTACACTATTAGTGTAGTTTGAAGAAGGTGCAAAAACATGGCCATATTTACTAACACTTGGATGTGTCATACACCTAAAAAATTGCACTCAAATTGAGATTTGAGTGTTGCCAAACATTAAGGACTGAGTATTTACTTTAATTGGAGAAGGAAATGGCAACCTACTCCAGTATTCTTGTCTGGAGAATCCCATGGACAAAGGAACCTGGAAGGCTACAGTCCATGGGGTCGCATGAATTGGACACGACTTAGCGACTAAACCACCACCGCCACCACTTATTTTAAACTTATTAGTGTCTAAGCTTATGACTGATTTTGACCTGTAGAAACTGAATCATATTTGGGTTTCTGGGTCCATTCCTGGGCTTGGAGTCATTGTCTTGATTCATTGATATTCAGACTCTATGAGCTGGACAGAAGCTTTGTGGGCGCATACTTCAGTACCTTCATTTTATAAACCAAGGCGCTGAGAGCACAAGTGACTTCCACATAGGTAAGAAGGACCAGGAGTTAAGAGATCAAGCTGAAGCTAGGGTCTCAGGTCCAGTTTTTTAAAAATGTTATAGCTCAATTATCTCTACTTTTGTGATTTAACTTCCTCACCCACCTGGGCTGGGTTGCTCTCTCCCACCCATGGCCATCTTTTAAGCTAGGTATTTTTCTAACATTGAACTTCTTTCATCCTATTTCAACTTTTTCTGTTTTTGTGTTTGCCTTACCCAGTAGACTTTGAGCCCTTTGAGGGTATCAACTATGTCTTATTTTTAAAATGAATTCCTAGGGCCTGGCTCATCTCCAGTCACAGAAGGCTCCCATTAGATGCCCACTGAATCAATGAACAGATGAATGGACACGCCACGTCAATTTCATGACTTATCTTTGTATTCACAGTTGGCTGCCAAGCATTCTTCATAACAGGGATACACCACTAGTCTGCTGTGTGTGAAGCTAGAGATTGGACCCTTTCTCTTGGGATCTTGTGCTCTTTAGCACAAGAAGGGGAAGGGGGATTTAAAAAGTTTTCTTAAACTTTTGATTTTATATTAGAGAGTAGCCAATTAACAATGTTGTGATAGTTTCAGGTGGACAGCAAAGGGACTTAGCCACTCATATATATGTATCTAATTTCCCCGAGGTGACCCTTCAATCCAGGCTGCCACATAACATTGAGCAGAATCCCCAGTGCTATAGAGTAGATGGGACCTTGTGTTCTGGGGAATTAGGTACTCTGGATTCTCACATTGTTTCTTACATGCATGGGTGATTTCTCTCTCCAGGGTTCCCTCTGACTCCTGCTTAGAGCTGCTGAATGTCCAGGGTAGAAAGAACCTGGAAAGACATCAGGTAAGGAGACTGGACAGGCTTTATATTCCTGGCTCTTGTAGCAACCTATCCCAGAGCTGAAACCAGAGGGCTTGTAGATGGGACTGATGATCTGATTTTGGATAAAGTTGAAACAGAGTGATTCTTTTATAGTATTTGAGGATGTGGGTGGAATATTCAATGAGACCCACCTATTTTAAGCTTTAGCAATCTGTGGGGTTGTGGACACCAAGGTGGATTTGTCATCTGGAGGTTCTAGTAGGAGCAGTAATAATTATCAGCTGGTCCTTCTTCTTGCTGCCTCACATCCTGCCCCTCCTCAGAGCCTGTCAAAACACACCTTGCACAATTATCCTCTTCTTTCAAATTCACTTGGGGAGACTCATTCTGTGAGTCAGCTCCACTGAGTAGTGTCATCACTCAAGTGGATGTGACCTCAAGAGGGTCACCTGGGGTCTAGAGAGCTGGGGCAGGGTGGAGAATAGAAGCATGGTGGTCCTGATGAAGACTTTGCTGGGGTGTGTGACCATACACAGGCCCCCATTCTGGGCAGCTTGGCACCATCCTTGGTTCTTGACCACTGCTCCATCTTTGATACAAAAATTCTTGCATTTAAATTTGGGTCAGATTTAAAATATGGGCAATGGTGTTGATGATAGACTTATTAAAGTGAAGTGATACAAGGCTACGAGTGTCAGAATCAATGTTTCAACCACAGACTGGGCTCGAACACAGTGGAATATTTAATACATGGATAGGAAAACATTAGCCATATTTTGGACAGGGATCTTTAAGTGTGAAAAGAAGTTATACAGTTTTTTTTTTTCATTTATTTTTTTATACCATATCTTCTAACGACCAAAGTTTGGAAAGTGAGAAGATAAAGGTGTGTGAGATGAGTCTTCACAAACTTTGTAGGGACATGAGCACATGGGGGTCTTCTGAGGCCAGGGGCTTTTCCGTTCCCCTCAAACTGGGGGTGGCCTGAAGGCCAAGACTATGTCTCTCCAATCTTTAGGCAGGGTCCAGAGGGAAGGGCTGCGGGGTCCCCAAGATTCAGCTCAGTTCAGTTCAGTTGCTCAGTTGTGTCTGACTCCTTGTGACCCCATGGACTGCAGCACATCAGGCTTCCCTGTCTATCATCAACTCCTAGAACCTGCTCAAACTCATGTCCATCGAGTCGGTGATGCCATCCAACCATCTCATCCTCTGTCATCCCCTTCTCCTCCCACCTTCAATCTTTCCCAGCATCAGGGTCCTTTCCAGTGAGTCAGTTCTTCACATCAGTTGCCCCAAGTATTCGAGCTTCAGCTTTAGCATCAGTCCTTCCAATGAATATTCAGGACTGATCTCCTTTAGGATGGACTGGTTGGATCTCATTTCTGTCCAAGGGACTCTCAGGAGTCTTCTCCAGCACCACAGTTCAAAAGCATTAAATCTTTTGAACTGATTCATAAAAGCTCAGCTTTCTTTCTAGTCCAACTCTCACATCCATACATGACTACTGAAAAAACCACAACTTTGACTGACTAGATGGACCTTTTTGGCAAAATAGTGTCCCTGCTTTTTATTTATTTATTTATTTTCATTTATTTTTACTAGTTGGAGGCTAATTACTTTACAATATTGCAGTGGTTTTTGCCATACATTGACATGAATCAGCCATGGATTTACATGTGTTCCCCATCCCGATCCCCCCTCCCACCTCCCTCCCCATCCCATCCCTCTGGGTCTTCCCAGTGCACCAGTCCTGAGCACTTGTCTCACACATCCAACCTGGGCTGGTGATCTGTTTCACCCTTGATAGCATACTTGTTTCAATGCTATTCTCTCAGAACATCCCACCCTTGCCTTCTCCCACAGAGTCCCAAAGTCTGTTCTGTACATCTCTGTCTCTTTTTTGTTTTGCATATAGGGTTATCGTTACCATCTCTTTAAATTCCATATATATGTGTTAGTATACTGTATTGGTCTTTATCTTTCTGGCTTACTCCACTCTGTATAATGGGCTCCAGTTTCATCCATCTCATTAGAACTGATTCAAATGAATTCTTTTCCATGGCTGAGTAATATTCCATTGTGTATATGTACCACAGCTTCCTTATCCATTCGTCTGCTGATGGGCACCTAGGTTGCTTCCATGTCCTGGCTATTGTAAACAGTGCTGCGATGAACATTGGGCTGCACGTGTCTCTTTCAGATCTAGTTTCCTCGGTGTGTATGCCCAGGAGTGGGATAATATGCTGTTTAGGTTGGTCACTGTTTCCATTGGTTCCCCATCTACTTGCCATGAAGTGATGGGACTGGATGCCATGATCTTAGTTTTGTGAATGTTGAGTTTTAAGCCAACTTTTTCACTCTCCTCTTTCACTTTCATCAAGAGGCTCCTCAGTTCCTCTTCACTTTCTGCCATAAGGGTGGTGTCATCTGCATATCGGAGGTTATTGATATTTCTCCCGACAATCTTGATTCTGGCTTGTACTTCATCCAGCCTGGCATTTCTCATGATTTATTCTTCATATAAGTTAAATAAGCAGGGTGACAATATACAGCCTTGACATACTCCTTTCCCGGTTTGGAACCAGTCTGTTGTTCCATGTCTGGTTCTAACTGTTTCTTCCTGATCTCCATATAGATTTTTCAGGAGGCAGGTAACATGGTTTGGCATTCCCATCTCTTGAAGAATTTTCTACAGTTTGTTGTGATCCACACAGTTGAAGGCTTTGGCATAATCAATTAAGCAGAAGTAGTTGCTTTTCTGGAATCTTGCTTTTTCCATGATCCAACAGATGTTGGCAATTTGATCTCTGGTTCCTCTGCCTTTTCTAAATCCAATTTGAAAGTCTGGAAGTTCTTGGTTCATGTACTGTTAAAGCCTCGCTTGGAGAATCTTGAGCATTAGTTTGCTAGCGTGTGAGATGAGTGCAATTGTGCAGTAGTCCCTAAGATTAGCTGTGTCCTATCTTCAAATTGGGGGTCCTTGACCATCAGGGCTGGGTCATCATGGGGTATTTCTCCAAGACCAGCTGAAATCTAGGGCCACTCAGGCCTCAGGTGAAGGACCTGTGATGGACACAAATGGCAGAGATCCATTTTCCAACCATAGAACTATCACTTTTCTCCTGCCTCTGTGGCCAACAGGGCCTGTGCTTTATCCAAAAGGGAAAGGGCAGGAGGCAGACATGGTCCCAACACCCAGAGTCACCTGCACTGGCTCAGGATTGGAGGGCCTCTGTGTGTGTGTATTTTGCATGCATGCATGTGTGTGTGCATGTATGTTGCATATATGTTGTGTGGTGTGTGTTGTGGAGGGCATATGTGTATGTGTGTGTGTGATATGGTGTGAGCGGTGCAGCATGCAGCCTCATGAGTTTATGAAGCTCTGCGGGTAAGGAAGAGGAACCCCTTATTCTAGAAGGACATGCTAGAGGCAAAAAGGAGGGTGTGAGCTGGGTGGACTCTGCAGTGCAGTCCCACAGGGAGTCTGCTTGCGGCCTGAAGCATGAATGCCATTTGGAACTGCTTCAGCTTCTGCGGTGGGGAAGGCCCAGGCGGGGCTGCCTCCATAACTGGGGTGCAGCGTTCATACAAGTGCCAAGTCCACCCCGGGAAGCCCTATAAATGGGAGCCCAGGCTTCAGTGTTGGCTTGTCCCCAGTTTGGGCAAGCAGATGCCCAGCCCTGCTTCTGCCCAGTGACCTGCCCACATCTGACACCTGCAGCCAGACAGCCTTCATTAAGGTCTCTGTTGTCCCAGGGGAGTTCTGGTCTGGGGCTTTCTCTGAACTGCAAACCAATCCAGCTGAGTCCAGAGGCCCTACATTTGGCACCACTGTGCCGGGCTCCATTCTGACCTTTGGGATGCAGGGGAAAAAGCAATAAGCCCTGCTCTCTGGGTGCACAGCCTGATAGGGGAGACAGCCATGCCAAGAAACGCACTGCATCCAGTGGGGTCACCTTAAAGGGATGGCATGTGTGTGAACGGGTTGAACTGGGAGCACAGAGTGGGTGAGAAGAGCTCAGGGTGTCAGGGAAGCAGTCGCACAGAGGATATGACACTAGGCTGAGATGTGAAGGCATTTGCCTGGCAGACAAGTAGAGAAAAGACCAGCCCAGCAGAGGGAAGAACATATGCACAGTCTAGTATTTTCATAAATATCTCATTTGATTCCGAGGGTAGCTGTCTGGAAGTATGGGTGAATGATGACATTTCAATTTTACAGATGTAGAAACTGAGGCTGGGAGATTTGCCCAAGGTCATGCAGCTACTGAGTAAACCAAGGCTCCATTATACAAAAATTTCAAGAGAGCATGCTGGTCCACTGAAGCTGCATAAAACCATCCATTGGGACCAGAAAAAAAATATTTTTCCTTTTCCCCATATTTATCTCATCCTTTAAATAGTCTACATTTTGCATTTGTTTTCTAACTTATATGATGTTAGGATGATAGTGCATATTGATGCTTATAAATGATATATACGTATTACATGATGAATTCAAAGAATACTAACAGACTTTTCATTTAAGTATACTTCTGGAAAAATGTAAATATCATGAGTGCACAGTTCAGTGAATCTTCACAAACTAAATACACCAAGGTAAGCAGCTGCCAGATCAAGAAAATGAATATTCCCTTCTGCTCCCTTCCATTTATTATCACGCTGCCCCCAACTCCTGTAACCTCTGTCCTGGTCTCTGCAACCCAGATTTGCTTGGCCAATTCTTGTATGTTATCTGAATGACATAAATGGACAGCATGTCTTATGCTGAGCCATACAGAATTGTCAATATTCTAGCTTTTCATCTCTGTAAAACCAATTTTATGTGGTTCACTTAAATATTTTGTGTGTGTTTCCTTTCCTGCTCACTTAATTTATATTTGTGAGAATTAGCTATGTTGAGGTATGTAGCTGCACATCATTCGAACACATCACTGTATCATATCGTGTGATTATTGTTTATATTCATTGTTGGGCATTTCGTTTATATTCAAAATTTGTGTTCATCGATGGGCATTTTGGAAGTTTCTGGTATCTGGCTATTTTAATACTAGGATGAACATTTTAATATTTGATTTTTAGTGACCACATGCAGAGTATATGCCTAGGAGGGGAGCTGCTCAGTCACTGGCTCTCCGGACATTTGGCTTCAGTAACTGGAGCCAAAGAGCTTTCCAAAGTGGTTGCACAGGTGTGCGCTCTCGCAGCCTCTCATCTCTGCACATTCTGTCTTTTTAATTTTAGCCCTTCCAGTGGGTGTGCTGTTGAGGTTTTAATTTGTTTTTCTCTGATGAGGTGAGCATGCCTTTTTCATGTATTCACTGGTTATTATGTGCAAATATTTTGTAGTGCAACAAAAAGAGGTAGTGCAACATAAAGAAGTTCGAGACAGGAGGAGTAGGATATTTTCTCTAAGAACCTGGACTGCCTTTTTCTCAGGCTGCTGTAGGGGAGGAAGTCCCCATCTTCTGGTGCTGTGACAGGGGAAAGGGAGCAGGCATAGACCAAGACAAGGACTTGTCCTTCTCCTCTCACACCACCGTCGGTCCTAGGTATGAGAAGCTTGTTCTGTAGCCAGCAGGCAGTTTTCTGCCCTGATATGGTGTTCCTGGTCCTGGGGATGGGGGCAGATGTCTTCAGTGACTGGCTGACAAAGGCTGTTTTCCCTACCTTCAGAGCAACCTGTTAAGAATTTGAGTGTAAGTTAAAAGACTAATAAAATATTGAGCCCAAACACCTATAACCTTCTGGGCTAGTCATTGGCCTCTTCTTGCGTACTTTCAGTAATGGTGAGCTCACCACTGCATGGCCAGTCATTTTCATTGCTGGGACATTTTATTCCTGAAATGAGCAGAAATCTGCCTTCCTGTACCCTGAATTCACCCATGCTCTTTCCTCTGGGATCACATTTGAAGGTCTGAAGACAGCCATCCTGTGTCCCCTGAGACTTCTCATCTTTGTGTGAAATGCTCCTATTTCTCACTCAGGGCTCCTGTGACAAGAGGCCTCGCCGTTCTCACATTCACTTGGATGGAATAAAATTTGGTCAGTGTTCACCTTCAACTGCAGTGTCCGGAGGAGACTCCAGAGGCTACCCACCTCCCTTGAAGATGCTGCTCTCTCTGCTAACACTCATTCCCATCCTCCACACAGCTGGCTCCTTCAGACTATTCACATTGCCATTCAGACCTCACCTGCTAAGGCAGGCGTTTGCAGACGACCTGGCTAAAAAGACCTCCTTGACAGATATTGTCTCCTCACCCTATTTTGTTTTCTATATTTTCTTATTTATACATTTGCTTAGTTGCATTTTGTCTGTCTTCTTCCATTCATGTAAGCTCTGGGAAGCAGAATCTCTAATTCATCACTGTTTATCCAGTGCTTGGAACAGTACTGGCCCATACAAGTTCCTCAGAAAATTTTTTAAAGGAAAAGAAGTGGTGGGGTCCAAATTTAAATCCCTGCAATCTGAGTCCTGAGCGTATGTTCTGAACCATCATGCACTTTAACCCCATACATTATTTAACTTTTGTCTTGCATGTTTAGCCTTCCTCCCATCTCTGTGCTCTTGACTCTGCTCAGCAGGCTGGCTGGCTGGGTCCCAGCGTGACTGGCTGACAATGGCTGAGTCTCTGACTCAGGCGCAGGGCCTGCATGGCCAGTAGATGGTGCTATTGGGAAGAGAGATGGACTTCTAAAGGAGGGCCAGATGTTATGAGACTGCTGGAGAGGAGGAGCGATGGGGAGCTTCAGGTTAGACGGCCCTGCCAGTCCGCCTGCCTTTTCTTTTAGCCATTTTCAGGTGTGAGGTCAGTGTCTGTGGGAGAGAAGGAAGAGGAGTGGGCAAGTCCAGACTGAGATGTCCTAGGGCTAATGATGGTAGTGGGGATGGAGTGGGAAGATGTGGGATACCCCCCAACTATACTACTTCTCTGAGCCAGGACCTGCTAGTTTGTGCTTATCCAGGCCTGGCCTGGGCACCCACCTGTTGGTGTAGTGTCCCCTAGCCAACACATACACCCAATAGGGCTGGAGAGAGGGGTGGGCAGACAGTAGACACTAAGTCTTCTGGGCTTGCAGTTTTTCTGGGAGGTTTTCCTATTCCCAGCTTGGGTTGAGAACTTCTCCAACATGGGGAGTTGTATCTGCTCTCCATCTATACTCCTGTATCATTAGATAGTGTGTCTTGTACATGCAGGTACCTGGTTAGGGTATCAGCTTGTCTTGGTTCCTGGGGGACTTTCCTGATGTTAACACCAAAGTCCTGCATCTTGGGAACCTCCTCAGTTCCAGGACAGCCAGGATGATTTTGGTCACCCTAACAGTAAAAGAAACCTCCTTCGTCTCTGACTCAAAGGACATGGTGGATGGATGACTCTGACAGTGTCTAAGAACTCTGTGTGGTTGGTCCAGTGAAGAGAGACAGAAAACACAGTTAGGCTCATGGGCCATCATCTGGGGCTCTCATACTGACAGGAGATAGAGGCCAGTCACATGCAAGGCAGCTGCTAGGGGCCACAGACCCCTAGGGACCAGTGTGGGTGCATGGCGTCCAGGCTGAAGTGTTGCAGAAGTTTCCCTGTACATTTAAGAAGTAGACTTGACATCATGGAAGGCTTCCTGGAGAAGGTGAGTTTGAAATGCATAGGTTTGCAGACACAAAGCGTGGGGGAATCCTGGTTTGGAGAGAGGCAGGTACAGGCGGAAAGGAGGCTTCGATGGTTGTTAGGGGCACATATGCCTGGAACAGATGCACCATGCTGGCCTGGGAGAGAAAGGAGCTCCAGAAAGCCAAGCAGTAAGGAATAAAGGGAAGAGAGATGTGCTAAACCCCGGCTGGGGAGACTGGATTTGGAGGCAGTGAGGAATTACTGTGAGGTGCCACTCAGGGCTGAACTGTTTGGGCCCCAATCCATATTTTAAAAAGTCCTAAATTTGGGGGAGCCACTTCCTATCACTTACCCCCTTTCCTTTTGCCTCAAGCTGTGGTCCACACTCTGCTGTTCCCCAGAAGTTTTGGTCCCCAAAGGGCCTCTGGGGGATATATTAGAGGCCAGAGTAATTTCTTCTGTCTCCTGACCTTGGGGTCAGGTCTTCTGAGTCTCCCTGTCCCCTTAGACTCCTCTGCCCCCTGATCCCCACTCTGCGCAGGAAAGTTAGATGATTTGAGGTGAGCCTCAGCACTAGATAGGCGGAAGGAAGCATGGCTCTCACACTAGTTATCACTCCCTGGTTGCACACCTCCCGTATGTGGAAACATGGCAAGTCCAAAGGCAGCTCCTCTTACCAGCAAGCAGATCTCATTATATGAAATCTCTTAAACTGAACCCAGATTTGTAATTTCTGTCCATTGGTTCCAACTCCATCCTTTGTAACCTCATAGAAATCCATTTCCTTCCTCACAAAGTCACTTAAAATACTTGAGCACAACTATCCTGCTCCTTTGGGCAGTGTCTTCTCTAGACTAAATAGTTTTCAATACTCACTAAAGTGAGAGTCTTCAGGCTGCTGCTCCATCATGCGTCCCCCTCCCTCCTGCACAGGGCGGGTCTCCCCAAACAGTTATCCTAAGAGTGGGTAACCCCTCCACCCTCCTTCGTGCTCCTGTCACTTCGCATCTTCTTTTGGTACCCGGAGCCCATGGGTCCACACCTGCCACATACTGAGTTAACTGAGTTAAAAATTAAAACCAAATCAAGTTGGGGAAAATGTAAAAGTTTATTAATTGTACAGAACAGTTTGTAGAACTGGAAGGCTTCAAGCTGAAAATGTAACCCTCTGAGAAAATGAGGGTTACAGCTCAGTTCTAAAATGAGGAAGTACATTGCTGTTTCTCATGATTGGCCACCAGAAGCCTGCATTGGTAATAGTGCTACATGGAATTACTCTCTTTGGGTAACAGCGCTACCCAAAGTTACTCTTCTGTAGCTGATTGTCTGGGAAACTATGAGATCATGCTGACAGGAGGAAAGCTTAAGTTTGCTAATGGTCAGAAGTCAACACTTTGGGGAAATCAGGATCGTTTTAGTTCTGGTTATGTGGCTGTGGGTGTTTGGTGGAGGGATATATTAAAACTATGGCACTCAGGGACTTCTGTGGCTGTCTAGTGGTTTGGACTTCACCTTCCAATGCAGGGGTTGTGGGTTCAATCCGTGGTAGGAGAGATAAGATCCCACATGTCTCATGGCCAAAAAAATGCAGCCAAGAAGCAGTATTGTAACACATTCAGTAAGGACTTAAAAACAAAAAACCTATGGCATTCATGTTTGGTTTTCTTTAACAATTGTCAACTAGGACTTGTAGCATCTGGAAATCTCCCTGGTAATCCCCTCCCCCCACCCCTTTCTGGAAGGCTCCACCTCCGATGCAAACAGCCGGGGAAGTGTGGTTGCTGTGGGGCTTGGTCCTGGCGGTCTCCATGGCCCGGGTCTGCGTCACTGGGGCCTCAGCTCGCATCGCAGAAGTGCAGGCAGGGCTGGATGGAGTTCTGTGAGCAGGAGCCCCGTGCGGCAGTTCCCGTGACAGAGCTTGATGAGGGCCTGCTGGCTCCCTGACGTCTGCTCCCCTATCTGCGATCTGCAGGTTTGTCTCCCCCATCTGCTGAGGCCACCCCTGTAATCAGCGGGTTGCCCTCTCTCTGATGTGGCTGGACTCTCCCTGTTCATCCGCCTCATGCTTCCGCTCAGCACCTGAGCATCTGATCTTGGACTCAAATCTGTGCACACTTTTTTTGTCAGAGATCAAAGACAGTCCCTGGGCTTGAGCCAGGTTGGAGGAATCTCCCCGAGCCTCCTCAGCCCAGTCAGAAGCTCCACTGCTGGCAAGGCTCTCCTTGCAAGCTGGGGCCCTAGGGAAAGTGTTGCGGAAAGTGTTCATCTCTCAGTCGTGTCTGACTCTTTGCGACTGCATGGACTGTAGCCTGTCAAGCTCCTCTGTCCATTGGATTTCCCAGGCAAGAATACTGCAGTGGGTTGCCATTGTCTGCTCCACGGGATCTTCCCGACACAGGGATTGAACCTGTGTCTCCTGCACTGCAGGTGGATTCTTTACCTGCTGAGCCATCTGGGCACTGCGGAGCAGCTGGCTTATTCCACAGTTGGAAAATGGAAGAGAAAACTTAGTCCAAGCAGGCAAAGAGGCAAGAGAACTGATTCAGACCTCTGGAGATGTTCAGGGACTTGATATGTGCGGGAGGTTTTGTAAAGTGCCCCTTGGCACGTGTGCCTTGTGGAAAGACAGCTCTCTAGCCCTATGTGGGGATGCTGCCTGCTTGGATCTTCAGCACTTGGTAGGTGATCAGTGAGCAAATGATAGGTGGATGAATGAATGACTGTGAATGACACAGCTTCTGGAAGTCTTGTCTGTGTGTCATGCACACTTTCCTCATGCAAGTAAGAGTCTGTTCTGAAGTCAAGAAAAACTCAGAATGCTGACTTCACCACTTGCTAGCTTTGTGATGCCAGACTGGTTCCTTAACAAAGGGGCAATATACTCCACCAGATGTCAGGATTCCCGTAGAGAATGTGCATAGATTGCAGGGCCTGGCATTTGCCACCTGTAGACTCAGTGAGTGTCTGAGGGCTCCATGTTGCCACTTGAAATCTCCCTCGAGTCATCCTCCAGTTCTTTCTCAGCTTAGAAAAATCTCTGAGATTGAGACCTTCGCTGATCCCAGTGCTGGAAGGCCCCAGTTCAGCCGAACAGTTGAGGCCTCAGGTTTCACACAGCCCACAGGGAGGGGCTGGCCAGGCTGTCCATGGGGGCGTAGCCATACAGGCTGAGGAGGAGGGGGTCCCTGAGGATGAAGGAGGAGTCCCTTTAGCCCTCAGGAGCCTGGCCCTTGACTCAAGTCTCAGGGCCCAAGTCAGACCTCCAGGCACAGCTGAGAAGCCACCATTGATTCTCTCCTATAAGTCTGGAGTCTCCTCAGCCCTTTTGTGCAAACCCAGAGCTCACAGCCTTGTGTTTCCTCCACAACTGGGGGCAGTAACAGGGTTCAGGGAGGTGAACCAGGCTGCCTGGCTTTTCTGAAATCTGGCCAGATGGTAGGGCACACAATTTTGGCCCTCAAGTTTGTGTTCATCTTAGAAGCACATCTGTATTTTCCTTCAGAGAGGGATGCTATGGTTGTGGGTATCATGGCTCTTCCATTGAAGGCCCCTTCTCCCGTATTAGTCCTTTCCTCTGGAAAGCAAGGGTCAGAGAGGAAAGATGCTGTTGTGGAAAGAACCCTGGACCTGAAGTGTTGAAGTCCCAGCCCCAGCTGGATTTTCTCAGGTATGAAATATGGGCACAGATGGGCCTATGATATGTTGTGGATGAGGGTGGGATGGTCCGGGTACCCCTTAAGGAGGCCTCTTTCAGCATGGCTGTTCTGTACATCTTGGAGGGCTGTTTTTTTATTCCTATGTGAGATTTGTCAAAAAAGGAGAAAATAATCATCACAAGAACAGCAGGAATGAGCGCACATCGAGTCAGGCATGTCTTAGGATCAGCTTTATTCTGCATTTTACCTTTACCAGGGAGAAGAAGGCAAAGAGCCGGAGGACAGCAGCCTGCACCACACAGTCACAAATCCATCTCTAAAGAGGGTACATGGCAGAAATGAAGGGCCTAAAGCCGGTCAACAATGAAGCACAGAGATCAATCACCAGGACCCCAAACATCTAATCACATCTTTCCTTACTGGCTATTTGGAACCAGCCATTTACATTTCATTTTGTTTCATTTTTTAAAACACAGCCAACGTTCCAACATCTAATCACTTTCTGTCATTGTTTTGGGTTATAGATATAAAATTAACCTGTGTTTTAGTTTTGCAACACCACCAACTTCTTCTCCTCACTTATGGTGGTGGTGGTGATCAGCGCCAAGTCCATCAAAATTCAGTTTGTTTTGAGACTCAAGTAAGAGGTTGACATTCTGAAAGATGAATGGAGGCATCCTTCGCTGTTGCACACCCAGGGTAGGGTGAATTTTTGCCCCGAGGGAGCTGAACTGGGCTTCTGTGGTCTTCCTTGATAACCACATCCTTCCGACAGCTAAGACCTTCTAATAGATTGTTGACAACAATACGTATTCACAGAGGTTGAGGAAATACAGACAGAACTGTCTTCAGAGACACAGACCAAGTCCTGGAATGCTGAGGAAGCCAGGAGGCGAGAGCAGGGTGCACACAGAGGTACCCGTGGGAAAAGGTCACCATGGTGTGGGCTGGGGTTGGGATCATCTTCTGGACCCCCACATAGCATTATGAGCAGCTACTTCCCCTTGCCAGGGGGCAAGCACTTCTCCTGGACTTTCTGTGGGCAAACCTCCACACATTTTGTCTGAGATAACTCCTGGCATGGCTCCGTGCACTGAGATGGACATTGGTCTTGACATAGAGGGAGACATGGGTCTTGGCTTTGTTGTGGGCAGTTGTCTTGGCTTAATGCCTGACACTGAGGAACACACACCTCTTGAATTTTCGTTGGGCACTTCTCTTGGCAGGGGTCCTGGCATGGGGGGAGGCACACCTCCTCAGCCTTTGCCTGGCACTGCTCTTGGGTCTTTTGAAGACACGGAGGAGGCGCACATGGCTGTTTGCACTGCTGCTCATTGAAGGACATCCTAGGGTGACTGGCAGGACCTGAAACAAACATAAGCTTTGAAAATATATGCATTAACCATAAAAGGCTGAAAATGAAGGTTTGAGAGAGGGGAATGGGGAATAAGTGATTTAAGAACTCATTTCTCTGCTGATTTTTATTCCTTTCTCTTTCTATCCCTACTTCAGCTCTTTCTGACACCCATCTCCTAGTTGAGGATATTCTCATAGCTTTTGTCAATATCTATAGCCCCCAACCCCCAAACTCCAGTCCTCCTATAGATCTTTTCTTTCTATTCTGGTGTGCTACGATTCATGGGGTTGCAAAGAGTTGGACACGACTGAGTGACTGAACTGAACTGAACTGAACCCTTTTGAAATTTAGTTGCAAGAGACTGGGTAGAATACACAGAATGGTTTGATAAGCCCAAGAAATGGGGTGTGTGTGTGTGTGCATGCTCAGTTGTGTCTGACTCTTTGTGACCCCTATGGACTGTAGCCCATCAGGCTCCTCTGTCCATAGGATTCTCCAGGCAAAGAATACTGGAGTGGGTTGCCATTTCATTCTCCAGTGGACCTTCCCCACCCACGGACTGAACCCATGATTCCTGTGTCTCCTGCATTGGCAGGCAAATCTTTACTGAGCCACCTGGGAAGCCCTACGAAGTGGCAAACCACTGCAAAAAATCAATAGAAAGTACAGTCCAGTGGAGGAAAAGAATAGTAGTCTCCCAGAGACAGAACAGAAAGGGAGAGAGAGGGCACAGATGTCCCCACTTACCTGATCGTCTACAAGCCTCAACAAAGTATGTGGATGGAGGAGCCCAGTCTGGTAGGGACTTTTATACAGTGCTTGGTCCAGCCTCCCGCAAGACCGACTGGCCACGTGGGCTGAGGTCTTAATTGTGGAGTCACCATAACGAGCTTCGTCTGAAATTGCCCCTGGTTTGAGTCATTGCTTGGGATGCCTGTTAATCAGCCTCTCTTTTGGCCTCTGGGTCCTTACCAGACCTCAGCAGGGAGGGGCTCCCGTCAGATCTCTCTCATTAGAGGCAGCCGCAAAAGAATGTTCATAAAACGTTATCTCAGCCTCAGAACTAGGACTGGGTCCCTTGTCTGCCCAAACTGGTTCAGGAGGTGGTAAGATAAGATCCGCCTTGCTCATCTCATCTTCAGCCATGTAAGAATTTATGCCTAAATTCTGAAGTCTGTCTGGGTCAAGGGACATATGGCCTCTTTCAGTCATTTCCACTAGATCCTTCTTCATAGTCACACTCCTTTGGACACGAGGAAGATTGGGCCCAGACAAACAGACAACCTACAGCCTCCTGCAGAGAGTGATTTCTTGAAAGGAGATCTGGAGGGAAATTGGAGTCATTTGTCACTCTTTGGTTGTAAAGTAGGGTGGAGGGGAAGAAAAAGAAGGGAGAAGGCAGATAATTTTCATCATCTCAACCTTGATTTATGACATTTCTTTCTTTCTTTTTTTGTTTTTGATTTATGACATTTTTAAGAGTGGAGTTAGCTACTCAGAGTTTTCATAGTGACCAAGAAAACAGGATGGACCAAGCAAGGCTGATCTGTCACCTTGCCTTCTGGAAAAACTTTTCTTAGAACTCAGGTTAATAAAAATTAGAGGGATGAAAGGAAAAGTTTCAAAGCAAGCACACCGAGTTTTCTCTACTGGTAAGTCTCTGTTTGGGTTGTCACTTCCATCTTGTGTGCCTTCCTTTCCTGGGCCTTTTGAAATCCTAAGCATTTGTCAAGGCTCCACTCTAGTCTTCTGTCTTCCAAGGAACCTTTCCTGGTTAAACTAGAAACACTTTTGTGTCTTTCTGAACTCTCGCAGTATCTTGTTTGTGCTATTTATATGACATTTACCATTGTTATTGGCTTCCCAGGTGACGCTAGTGGTAAAGAACCCACTTGCCAACGCAGGAGATATAAGAGGCTCAGGTTCGATTCCTGGGTTGGGAAGATCCCCTGGAGAAGGAAATGACAACCCACTTCAGTATTCTTGCCTGGAGAATCCCTTGGACAGAGGAACCTGGCAGGCTGAAGCTGAAGCTCCAATACTTTGGCCACCTGAGGCAAAGAGCTGACTCATTGGAAAAGACCCTGATGCTGGGAAAGATCGAAGGCAGGAGAAGGGGATAACAAGGGATAAGTTGGTTGGATGGCATTACTGACTCAATGGACATAAGTTTGAGCAAACTCTGGGAGATGGTGAAGGACAGGGAAGCCTGGCGCGCTATACAGTTCATGGGGTCGCAAAGGGTTGGACACGATTGAAGTGACTTAGCATGTATTGTTATTTAGGAATTCCAGTTATTTGCGTACAAGATCTTATTTCTATCTTAGGTTGTAGTTTCTTAGGTGGTGGGGGCTGTAAGACTGAGTAAGTGAAAGAGAAATGATTATTGATGGAGTAAATGCATTAATTAAAGAAGGAAGAAGGTGAATGGGAGACAATGGGAGGCAGAGAAGGATTTCATTTAATGGAAAATGGGAAAACATTCATTGTACAAGAAGCCCGTCAATCACAACATGGTGACTTGTGCTTGTTTGCTAAAGTTGACCAATTTTTAGGGACTGTAAAGCTTGAAGAGACGGGTTTAGGTCATTTCCTAAAAAAGGCTAAAGTCAGAAAAGCCTTCAAAGATTTACATAGTTTTTGGATGTTTGTTCCTGAAAAAGTTTTCAAAAGGTGAACTGGGGGAGACCAGGTGATGTTTTGGCCTTTAGGACTGGTACATGGAGAATTGATGTAGCACCAGCCTGGCCCCCTCAATGTCCTGGTGAGGGACAGATGCTGGAGTGGGGAGGGGACAGAGGCCAGCCAGGGGAGTGGTGCTGATATTCCTGTGAGGACATAATCTTCTAGGCAGCAGTGGCAGTGGGGTACAGGGGACCAGGAGAGGATTTGGAAGACCTATTGGAGTATCTGAAGAGATAGGTCATTTGGGGAATCTGGGAACTGGATGATCAGGTGTAGAAGGGGGGGCTCTCCTCTTCCTTTCTCTTCTCTTCTTTTTTCACCTCCTCCTTCCATTTCTCCTTTCCCTCTTCATCTCCTTTATCTTTTCTGTGGAATTCTGTCTAAGACAGGGGTCCCTGGTCTATGGCCACTAGGAATCAGGCCACACAGCTGGAGGTGAGTGATGGGCTAGCGAAGCTTCATCTGCTGCCTCCCCCATTATTCGCATTATTGTCTGAACCACCCCCACCTAACCCATCCCCATCCATGGAAAAATTGTCTTCCAAGAATCTGGTCCCTGGTGCCAAAAATGTTGAGGGACATTGGTCTAAGAGAGAAAGCAACTCCTTGGGAGTCCTAGGAAGCAAGGAATTCTCTGTCATTGAGTTTATTCATTGATTCATTCATTCTTTCAGTTATTTGTGGCTTTGCTTTCAAGGGGCTCACAGTTTCATGGGAAAGATGGACAGAGGTAAGCCCCCACATCCCAGAAGAAGGCCGCTACATTAGCCTTGAATGGAAGGCTCTGGAAGGCTCTAGAAGGCTTCCAGAGCAGGAGATGTCTGTGTCATGCTTTACTGGACAGTAGGAATTAACCAGGCAAGGAGGGTGGGCAGGGACCTTCTAGGGAGCTTGGAGGAAGGCGTCTTCATTAGGAGCCCTTTGAGAGGAGAGGCTGAGGCTGATGCAGGAAAGGGATGGGTGAGAGATTAGGGGAAGAGGCCTGCTTGGTTGAGCTCTCCAAGTTTTCTACAGCAGGATGCCCCAGAAGACCTTGCTCATGCAGAATGAATTTCTGTGTCTTTGGCTGAGCTGAGGGAGAAGGAGACCAAATAGATGTGCAGAACAATGGAGAAACTTCTCAGGGAGGAGGGTGAAGGCAGTTAGGAGGAGTCCAGATTTCAACTCCTTGAAAAGGACTGACTCTGAACTGATTACACTGAAAGGGGGTCCAGTGCAATCACAAGGGTACTTCAATGCAAACAGGCAGAAGAGTCAGTGTCAGAGTGATGTGATGTGAGAAAGATTTGGCCATTGCAAGTTGTGTAGATGCTGAAGGAGACCCTAGCCTAGGAATGTGGACATTCCTAGGAGATCTGAGATTCTCCCCTAGAGCTTCTAGAAAGACATGTAGAGTTGCTGGCATTTTGATTGTAGCCCAGAGAGACCTATGTCAGACTTATGACTTCCAGAACTGGATGATAATAAATTTCTGATGTTTTAAGCCACTAAAGTTGTGTTGACTTATTATAGCAGTAACAGAAAATTAGTATGCCTTCCCAGTGTCTGAGGCTCTTGGCCACTCTGGGGGAGGGAAGTCTCAAATGAAGAACTAAGTTCCCAGCTTAATACTCCTTTATTTAAGCATATCAGCCAAAGACTCACTTTCAATAATGCATGTAGAAAGAATGGACTCAGGATCCCACTGACTTAGGCGTGACTCTGTTACATACAGTGCGTGTAATATTGGATATGCTATTTAGCTTCTTAGAGCCTCAATTTCCTTTTGTTGAAAAGGGGTAATGCTATTTCACAGATTTCTTATAACAGATAAATTAGAAAACATATGCACCAACACTTACAAGCTACTTACAGAATTGTAGAGCAATCTGAATCTGTCCAGGACTCACCTCCTCCATGAAGCCTTCTTGATCCCTCCCAGTCCTTCTTGTCCTATTTCCTTTCTGAGTCCCCCAGCACTTGGTCTTTGACTTGTACTTTTCTATGCATTGCGATGCAGTAGACAGACTACTGCACAGAGACTCCAGAGACCTGGCTCTGTCTCCAACAAGATGTGAGATTTCATGCAAGTCCCTGGCCCTTTCTGGCTTCATGTCCATCATCTTTAAAACAGAAAGCTAGATTAGAAATCATTCGAGTCCATTCCAATTCTGACATTCGGTGATACCATACATGTGATCATGAATGGTTAGCCTCATATCTACATGACTTTGAAGTCTGCATGTGTGTTGTGGGCTCTTCCTCCTTGACTGGGTTATAATCCACCCACAGGAAGACCCAGTCTTCTATCTTGTGCATGTGGCAGTGATCTAGCCAGGTGGCTGGGTGACCTTAGGTGACCTGTCTTTTCCTTGGTACAGAGATGGAATATTTGGGGTCTGAACCCTCAAAAATCAGCCTTAGTGGCCCAGTATTAGGGTCGGGGCTGGGACATCTTTGGGGAGATTGTCCCAGCATACATCTTAAGATATGGTGACTAAGTAGCTTCTCTAATCATCCCTAGCCCTCCAGCGAGGCTGGGGACAATCTGATTCAATGCCACCTGAGATTTAAGATTTTAGATTTCTGTAACTGTCATTATTGGGAGCAAGGGTGTAATTAAATAGGGTCAGCAGAAGAGAGTCAGGTGTGTGCAGGACATTGCTTTCCCCCTTTCCCATCAAATAACTACCTCCTTTGTTCATATCATAAAAGTTCCCATAGGACAGTGGCTCTGATAAAGCTGAATGGATCTCATCCCATTTCCTGGGGAGCAGGTGCTTCTGGAGCCCTTAAGGAGCTTGTGAATTCCCGGAGCTGAGTCCACCTCTCTCCTCTCTTCCTTTCCTCCTGTGTCACCACGCAGGGAGTCTGACTCAGAGGTCATGGCAGGGGGTGCTCTGGATCACAGGCCGTGGGCCCAGAGGGGACATGAGGGGCCACTGGATTCCACCTGCTTGTTTTAGCCAAGCACGTGCTTTAAACAGGAGACAAGGAATCATTTATTGACTGCATTTTTTAAGATGAGGAAACTGAAGTGCAAAAGTGTGTAGGGCCTTGTTCAAGGTTATATGGTGAGCTCGTGTCTGGGCTAGGGACCTGTCCATGTAAAAACATTTAGGAAACTACTGTATTGGGGATTCTTTATAACTTTAAGGAGGCAACAAAGACACAGACCAGTCAGTAGTTCTTAACAGTTTGGGAGTGATGAAGACGTTCCCAGGTGGCTCAGTGGTAAGGAATCCACCTGCCAATGCAGGAGACACAGGAGACGCAGGTTCCATCCCTGGGTCAGGAAGATCCCCTGGAAAAGGAAATGGCAACCCACACCAGTATTCTTCCCTGGAGAATTCTATGGACAGAGAATCCCATGGACTGGTGGGCTACAGTCCATGGGTCACAATGAATCAGACATGACTGAATGACTGAGCACTCACTCATGCATGAAGATGTATCTATATATACAAACCTTCACTTTCAGGGGTTCATGACCTCTGGGTTAAAGACCACTAACACAGAAAATGGGGAGAAATAATGTTCTCAGTTTGTTTGGGCTTGATGTTGGTCTTCAGTCCTTTTCCCTTTGAGTCTGGGTTCTGGGTTATCTTGGCATAAAATAGAGTTAGAAATCCCGTACTCTTCCAACAACCAAGCCACTGTGACTTTGGGTACATTGGTTTCCTCTCTGGAATTTTGTTTCTTCACCTGGACACTGAGGGCCTGTTAAATGCCACATCCAACTCTCATATCCAGTGATGACAAAGTCCCCTTCTGACTCCTGCCATGACTCGTGGTCTCCCGGGTCCCAGCTGGGAAATAGCTTTCAGGCTGAGCATCATTTCCTCCTAGCCTGGGAGAGAGCATGGAGTTCTCTAGGTGAGATATTTGAGGTTTCCTGCACCTGGAAGACAGCTGCAGCTAAAAACACCCCAGTATGCATTTTATGATCAGTTTGTATCTTAGAATCCCTATGTATTAATATTTGGCATTTGACTTTCTGTATTTACTGATCTGTTTGCTGACCATCAACAGCTGTGACGTAGAAGCAGTTATGACTTGTCATCAGTAAAGCCTCCCAGGGCGAGCCTGTGTGTGTCCCTGGCTGGAATATCAGGTCACATGGAAGCAGAATGGGAAAATAGTACAGGTTTGGTAACTGGTTACTTCCTGCCATCTCTCCAGTTCTATGTGTGTAGAGGTGGGGGATTAGTGAACATCATCTCTAAGGTTCCTTCCAGCTTCAAAGTAAGACATCCTTGTATTCTGTGCACACCCTTTCATAGCACTGGCTCTCCTTGCTGTTGCCCCCAGCTGGCCTCATTGGAAGACTTAGAAGTGCTTTTCCAAGACCAACGGTACACTCCCTGGTTCTAGAGAAAATGTGATGCAAGGGAGCCTAGGGTCGAGTATCCTCTTTCTGCTCTCCTGACGGACCCTCAGAACTGCTTTCCCAGGAAAGGAGAAGGCTTGGTCCTGTCCCCTCACATTATCTGAGAGCCATCAGCCTGGCACTGCACAGATTCTCAGGGTGCCACTCTTCAGGTGTTGCTTATTTACACAACCCTCTACCCTTTGGAGCAGGTGACTGCTGCTGAGGCTGGGAGTAATTATGGCATTCTGCAGGGAGGTGGCACACTCATCATGTTCTAGCCATCTTCCTGCTGAATTGCCTTTGATCCAGTTTTTTTTTCCCCTCCCCCGCTGGGAAAGTAGCCATTAAGAGATGTCTATCTTTGGTTTCATTTACATAGTAGAAAAGATAACTAAATTGGCAGATGGATGGTTTCATGTTCTCAGAGCTGGCCTCCATCCAGTCTGTGCCATGTCCTCAGGGTCCCCAGGAAAGCCCCAGCCCCTGACCCGCACTGCCATGGAGCCGCTCGGCTGTGGGACTGATCCTACGCCTTGGAGGCAGGCACCAGAGCAGGGGTGTGCTCAGGAGAGGAGAGGTGGAGAAAGACGTTCGTCCTTCCCTTTTTTTTAGTCATTTGAGCAAATGAGACGAGCTTGAGGGTCTCTGAGGCATTCATGATTATATCACTCTTTCCTATTACAAAAGAAATAAAAGCCTATTAATAAGAAGGCAGAAAATAAAACTACTTCACCCATAACTCCATTGTCCTAAAGTGACTAGAATGCTGACAAATTTCCTTCTATTATTATCATCATTATTATAGAAATTTTGGATTAAACATAATTATTTATGCCATACATTCCATTAATGTTTATATAATGTTTCATTAAATAATAAGTCCAAATTTATTCATCCAAATCTCTGTTAAATTGTCTCTAAGTCACACTGTGATAATTAGCTTTATATAGACTTTTTTTTTTTTCATTTTGGAATTATTTTTCTTTGCATGGATTCCAAGACAAGAAACAATTGGGTCCAAGAGTTGAATCACTTTATGCTTTTGATACATATCATATTCCTCAAATTATTTTCTAAAAGAATTTAGTCTATTTACACTTTTACCAATGGTGGCACAGTGTTTAACATTGGGGTTCTGGGGTTTATTATTTAAAAATGATCATTATAAATTTTATGCATAATTTCATATTTATGTAGTTACATAAGTTTAGATATGTAAATATGGTTTCTGCCTTGGGGTTATGCCTGCAAAGACCCATCATATACCCAGAGTATTTGAATAGTTAACTAAAATTTCTTCTGCTGCTTTCATGTTTTGTCTTTTTGATGTGTTTATCTTCAAGATTTGTTCTGGTGAGAGGGAAAAGATTAACTTATATTTTTAAATAAAAATTATTCTAGCATCAAAAAGTGGTCTTTAAATATGTGAATAAGAATGATACCTTATTGTTCTATTTTCCTTCTCTCTCCCTCCCTCTTTTCTTTTGGATTTCTAGTGGGTGGAAGAGTTTCCCACCTGTTATCAACAGTTGGACGTGCCTCCCTGCTCCGATTCCCTACATCAGACTTTCAGAGGTTCCTGCGTCCAGGAGGAACCTCTCTGCTGGACTCTACAGTGTGGGTGCCAAGCTCCCATTCTTGCCAGGAGACCCTGAGACCCTCAAGGCTCTGTATGTCAGAGAAGACAACTAGTCGTTTTAACATCTGAAGAAATGAGGGGATTGTACCCTAAAGGCCTTGTCTAGCTCTTGGGTCCTAAAAGTGCTTCTGCAACCAGCTGATTATATGACCTTGGCCTGGTGAGGGCCCAAGATGTCTTTTCTTGGGCACATTTTGAACTATCTGTACTTACTGTACCCTTTGCTGTCCTGAACCATTTTCCAGACTCAAAGGGACAGAAAGCTGTTTATGGTCCATGATTCCACAGGAAGTACCTTAGATTTGGCCTCTTTCATTACCTCTGTGATAGCAGAGAATCCTAAACCTACTTCTGCTCAGATGTTGTGAGCTGTGACGATGTTTTTGGAAAGAAGAAATCAGATTTCTTTTCTGGAAGTAATAGGAATGCCTCATACCATATCCATCAATAAGATGGGTTCTCCTGGTCAAGGACCATGGAACATGCAGGGGGCTCTAACGGGTGAGGAGACCCATCCTGAAGAGGAGTGGAGACTGGAGGAGATGAGGGAAATTGAAATGGTAGCGGTGAGTCCACATTCCCAGGTCCTGAAGTCCTGGTTCCTACAGTTCTCTCTTAAATGTTACATGCCCCCTCCTCATCCTAATATCCTTCCCAGCAATACAAACTGATAACTTCCCTTTTGTGAACTGAGCCACTTTGATGTGTACTCCCAGTAACTGTGTGCATGCTAAGTCAGCTCAGTCATGTATGACTCTTTGCGACCCTATGGACTGTAGCCTACCAGGCTGCTCTGTCCATGGGGATTCTGCAGGCAAGAATACTGTAATGGGCTGCCATGCCCTTCTCCAGGGGATCTTCCTGACCCTGGCATTGAACCCAGGTCTCCTGTATTGCAGGCAAATTCTTTACCAGCCGAGCCAGCAGGGAAGCCGGAGGGAAGCAGAGCTAGAGTTTAAACACATACAGCCTGTTTTCAGAATGTTCTCCCGCAGCATCAGGCAGTGGGACTAAAAGCCATGGCAGACTTCTTTCCTTGACTTTCCTGGATCTTTCCCTAATGCCCACTCCTTTTTCCCCTTCACGCTCGCTTCCCACCTTGTGCTCAGCGTGTCCCCGGGGGATGCCACTTTGATAGCCATGTTTATAGCTGTCTCAGGTGGTGCTCTAGCATGGGCATGTTCCCCGGGTGCACCCCCCAGAAGATTCCACTTCCCTCCATGCAGCAGGTGGGGTCAGATGCATGGCCATCTTCCAAGGTTGTTGAGTGTGGAGGGCCTGGGTCCTAGCCTCACCCCCAGGGGATTGCTTCTTACTGGTATAAAGCTGGAAGACAACAAACAAACCCCCAACTGCCAAGAAACCAGGAGAAGGAAGTCTTGCACAGCAGAGGAACACGTTTACTTGTCAGTTCATGGCTTCAGCTCTCAGCCCCTCGGTGGTGAACATGATGAGACGGTGGAGGTAGTGGGCTGGGTGGCGCCCTTAGTGCCTCACTCTGGGGGTGGGCAGGGCGGTGGGCATTTAGGAGGACAGGGCTTGGCACACGGCTTAGGAGGGCAGGGCGGTGGGCATGGTGGAGGGCTCTTTGGGGGTGGGGGGCACGGTGGGGGACATGGGGGGCACGGGGGACACTTGGGTGGTGGGCACTTTGGTGGCTGACACTTCTCAGAGCACCGCTGCAGCAGCCTCTTTAAACAGCTGGGCTGGCATTTCGTTTCACACTTCTGTTCACACCCGGGATCACATTGCTTGGGCTCATTCTTGGGCTCACTAGGTTTATTTTTATCATCACTCGACATTCCTTCTTGATTCTCTGAGCCCTGTAAAGAAATACATGGCAGGTTGTTTGTGGGAGACCATATTGCAAGGTGGGAGGGGGACCTCCTTCTCCTCACACATCCTGCCCTGTGCCCATCCTTATTCTTAAGAAAGCCTTTCCTGGGACATGTTCAGGCTCTAGACCAAATTCTTATCTAAGGGTTGTCTTCTTGTCCTTGCAGTGCATTAGTGACCGCGTTTCTTGATCTCATCACCCTTACTTTGCTTTCTCTGCATTTATCCTTGTCTCCATTCTATAGCCCCTAGAGCAGGAGTTCTTAACCTAGGGTCCTGGGACCCTGCCCAAACCCAACATAGGAACCATACTTAACCATATATTTGCCAGTGTAATTGGTATCTTCCATAACCCCATGTATTTTATTTCATTCATTTAAAAACTAAACACTCTCTGACATAAATCACAGCAAGATCCTCTATGACCCACCTCCCAGAATATTGGAAATAAAAGCAAAACTAAACAAATGGGACCTAATTAAACTTAAAAGCTTTTGCACAACAAAGGAAACAATAAGCAAGGTGAAAAGACAGTCTTCAGAATGGGAGAAAATAATAGCAAATGAAGAAACAGATAAAGGATTAATCTCAAAGATATACAAGCAACTCCTGCAGCTCAATTCCAGAAAAATAAATGACCCAATCAAAAAATGGGCCAAAGATCTAAACAGACATTTCTCCAAAGAAGACATACAGATGGCTAACAAACACATGAAAAGATGCTCAACATCACTTATTATCAGAGAAATGCAAATCAAAACCTCAAAGAGGTACCATTACACGCCAGTCAGGATGGCTGCTATCCAAAAGTCTACAAGCAATAAATGCTGGAGAGGGTGTGAAGAGAAAACCCTCTTACACTGTTTGTGGGAATGCAAACTAGTACAGCCACTATGGAGAACAGTGTGGAGATTTCTTAAAAAACTGGAAATAGAACTGCCATATGACCCAGCAATCCCACTTCTGGGCATACACACTGAGGAAACCAGATCTGAAAAGAGACATGTGTACCCCAATGTTCATCACAGCACTGTTTATAATAGCCAGGACATGGAAGCAACCTGGATGCCCATCAGCAGAAGAATGGATAAGGAAGCTGTGGTACATATATACAATGGAATATTACTCAGCATTAAAAAGAATACATTTGAATCAGTTCTAATGAGATGAATGAAACTGGAGCCCATTATACAGAGTGAAGTAAGCCAGAAAGATAAAGACCAATACAGTATACTAACACATATATATGGAATTTAGAAAGATGGTAATGATAACCCTATATGCAAAACAGAAAAAGAGACACAGATGTACAGAACAGACTTTTGGACTCTGTGGGAGAAGGTGAGGGTGGGATGTTTCGAGAGAACAGCATTGAAACATGTATTTATCTAGGATGAAACAGATCACCAGCCCAGGTTGGATGCATGAGACAAGTGCTCAGGGCTGGTGCAATGGGAAGACCCAGAGGGATGGGATGGAGAGGGAGGTGGAAGGGGGGTTCACGATGGGGACACGTAAATCCATGGCTGATTCATGTCAATATATGGCAAAAACCACTACAATATGGTAAAGTAATTAGCCTCCAACTAATAAAAATAAATGGAAAAAAAAAAACCATTATTCTGAGGAGTCCACATTTCTAAAGGCGTCCATGACATGACAACAGTGTTAAAGAACTCCTTTAAGAACACCTCCCCATCCCTCTGGAAATTGAATGGGAGGATATATTAGTGGCCTTAGTGGCCTAGGACACTTATTGCAATTCTATGTCTTGTCTAAGCCCTTAAAACCTTAAGAATTGATTTTTTTTTTTTAATTTGAGGAATGAGGATTTAAAGAGTTGAATCCCTACCATGGCTGGGCTCCCACGGACCACTCTGGAAACTCCTCTCCTAGTTGATTAGAGTGAGGGAAGAAGTTAAGAGAAGAGGAGATAAACTGGGAAATTCTAATTTCTCTGAAAATATGAATGTCAGAGTCACAAAACGTGATTTTCAGGAGGAATTCCTTTTCCCCCTCTGTTAAATTTTGCCCTGAGCTAAGTCTTCCTCTATAGACTGTTTGACTTCCAGATATGGACAGAGCTCTTAAGTCTCTAACAATACTTGCAAGTTGGATCAGCTTGGCACATCTTGGATTTCCTCTAACAGTATAAAAATAAATTTTTAAGTCTACTTTTGTTTTAAAATCAGTATGACTTTCTGAAGCGACATAATTACATTGTACTCCAAAATGGTTAAGAATCACTCTTGCAAATGAATTGTACCACTCTTGCTACTGAGAATGAGAAGAAACTTTCACCCAAACATAGCCGTCATTTCAACCTTGTTCAGTGTTGGGGTGTGGGGGTCATCCCCCAGAAAGGAGAGGTGAAACATGGGGCATTTCCAGTTGTTGACGTGCAACTCACCCCTTTGTGTTGTTACTGATCCTGACAAGTAGTCGAGTGAGGTGGATGTTATGGCTGTGCCCGGGAAGGTGTATTTTCCCCCTCTGGTTCCTCTGCCCAGCTCTGAGGAAGCCGGAATAGGAGAGAAGGAGACAGTCACTTGTGACCTCATTGCTACATCATCAAGTAGCGATTGTTGTATGACTCCAGAGCTCCCAGCTCAACTCAAGTCTTTGAACATGTGAATAGGCCATGATTAATATCTCCTTTGCTCTCTTGTCCTCTCCCCAGCCCTCAAAATTCGTGCTGGTGAAATCAGGCTATGGTGAAAGGTACTGAACTCTAGGGACAGGGACCCTTATTGTTGTTGGCGGCAGAAAAGCTCTTTTGGCACCTGCTCTCTCTTCCTCCCCTAGCCTCCCAAATTTTAACTCCTTTGAACTTGGCTGTTTTTATCTTTTTAGGAGAGCTTCCCAGGACCTATCACAGCTGTTTTGACTCTCCTGTCCTCCCTAAGTTTTTAGCATGAAATTCTGAAATCTCTTATTTATTTATTTATTTATTTATTTTGGTCATACATTGATATGAATCAGCCATAGATTTACATGTATTCCCCATCCCGATCCCCCCTCCCACCTCCCTCTCCACCCGATTCCTCTGGGTCTTCCCAGTGCACAAGGCCCGAGCACTTGTCTCATGCATCCCACCTGGGCTGGTGATCTGTTTCACCATATATAGTATACATGCTGTTCTTTTGAAATATCCCACCCTCACATTCTCCCACAGAGTTCAAAAGTCTGTTCTGTACTTCTGTGTCTCTTTTTCCGTTTTGCATATAGGGTTATCGTTATCATCTTTCTAAATTCCATATATATGTGTTAGTATGCTGTAATGTTCTTTATCTTTCTGGCTTACTTCACTCTGTATAAGGGGCTCCCCAGTTTCATCCATCTCATTAGGACTGATTCAAATGAATTCTTTTTAATGGCTGAGTAATATTCCATGGTGTATATGTACCACAGTTTCCTTATCCATTCATCTGCTGATGGCATCTAGGTTGCTTCCATGTCCTGGCTATTATAAACAGTGCTGCGATGAACATTGGGGTGCACGTGTCTCTTTCAGATCTGGTTTCCTCAGTGTGTATGCCCAGAAGTGGGATTGCTGGGTCATATGGCAGTTCTATTTCCAGTTTTTTAAGAAATCTCCACACTGTTTTCCATAGCGGCTGTACTAGTTTGCATTCCCACCAACAGTGTAAGAGGGTTCCCTTTTCTCTACACCCTCTCCAGCATTTATTGCTTGTAGGCTTTTGGATAGCAGCCATCCTGACTGGCGTGTAATGGTACCTCATTGTGGTTTTGATTTGCATTTCTCTGATAATGAGTGATGTTGAGCATCTTTTCATGTGTTTGTTAGCCATCTGTATGTCTTCTTTGGAGAAATGTCTGTTTAGTTCTTTGGCCCATTTTTTGATTGGGTCATTTATTTTTCTGGAATGAGCTGCAGGAGTTGCTTGTATATTTTTGAGATTAATCCTTTGTCTGTTGCTTCATTTGCTATTATTTTCTCCCATTCTGAAGGCTGTCTTTTCACCTTGCTTATAGTTTCCTTCGTTGTGCAAAAGCTTTTAAGTTTAATTAGGTCCCATTTGTTTATTTTTGCTTTTATTTCCAATATTCTGGGAGGTGGGTCATAGAGGATCCTGCTGTGATTTATGTTGGAGAGTGTTTTGCCTATGTTCTCCTCTAGGAGTTTTATAGTTTCTGGTCTTATATTTAGATCTTCAATCCATTTTGAGTTTATTTTTGTGTATGGTGTTAGAAAGTGGTCTAGTTTCATTCTTTTACAAGTGGTTGACCAGTTTTCCCAACACCACTTGTTAAAGAGGTTGTCTTTTTTCCGTTGTATATCCTTGCCTCCTTTGTCAAAGATAAGGTGTCCATAGGTTCGTGGATTTATCTCTGGGCTTTCTATTCTGTTCCATTGATCTATATTTCTGTCTTTGTGCCAGTACCATACTGTCTTGATGACTGTGGCTTTGTAGTAGAGTCTGAAGTCAGGCAGGTTGATTCCTCCAGTTCCATTCTTCTTTCTCAAGATTACTTTGGCTATTCGAGGTTTTTTGTATTTCCATACAAATTGTGAAATTCTTTGGTCTAGTTCTGTGAAAAATACCGTTGGTAACTTGATAGGGATTGCATTGAATCTATAGATTGCTTTGGGTAGAATAGCCATTTTGACAATATTGATTCTTCCAATCCATGAACACGGTATGTTTCTCCATCTGTTTGTGTCCTCTTTGATTTCTTTCATCAGTGTTTTATAGTTTTCTATGTATAGGTCTTTTGTTTCTTTAGGTAGATATACTCCTAAGTATTTTATTCTTTTTGTTGCAATGGTGAATGGCATTGTTTCCTTAATTTCTCTTTCAGTTTGCTCATTGTTAGTGTATAGGAATGCAAGGGATTTCTGTGTGTTAATTTTATATCCTGCAACTTTACTATATTCATTGACTAGCTCTAGTAATATTCTAGTAGAGTCTTTAGGGTTTTCTATGTAGAGGATCATGTCATCTGCAAACCGTGAGAGTTTCACTTCTTCTTTTCCTATCTGGATTCCTTTTACTTCTTTTTCTGCTCTGATTGCTGTGGCCAAAACTTCCAACACTATGTTGAATAGTAGTGGTGAGAGTGGGCACCCTTGTCTTGTTCCTGATTTCAGGGGAAATGCTTTCAATTTTTCACCATTGAGGGTGATGCTTGCTGTGGGTTTGTCATATATAGCTTTTATTATGTTGAGGTATGTTCCTTCTATTCCTGCTTTCTGGAGAGTTTTAATCATAAATGAGTGTTGAATTTTGTCAAAGGCTTTCTCTGCATCTATTGAGATAATCATATGATTTTTATCTTTCAATTTGTTAATGTGGTGTATTACATTGATTGATTTGCGGATATTAAAGAATCCTTGCATTCCTGGGATAAAGCCCACTTGGTCATGGTGTATGATTTTTTTAATATGTTGTTGGATTCTGTTTGCTAGAATTTTGTTAAGGATTTTTGCATCTATGTTCATCAGTGATATTGGCCTGTAGTTTTCTTTTTTTGTGGCATCTTTGTCTGGTTTTGGAATTAGGGTGATGGTGGCCTCATAGAATGAGTTTGGAAGCTTACCTTCATCTGCAATTTTCTGGAAGAGTTTGAGTAAGATAGGTGTTAGCTCTTCTCTAAATTTTTGGTAGAATTCAGCTGTGAAGCCATCTGGTCCTGGGCTTTTGTTTGCTGGAAGATTTTTGATTACAGTTTCGATTTCCTTGCTTGTGATGGGTCTGTTAAGATCTTCTATATCTTCCTGGTTCAGTTTTGGAAAGTTATATTTTTCTAAGAATTTGTCCATTTCATCCAAATTGTCCATTTTATTGGCATAGAGCTGCTGGTAGTAGTCTCTTATGATCCTTTGTATTTCAGTGTTGTCTGTTGTGATCTCTCCATTCTCATTTCTAATTTTGTTAATTTGGTTCTTCTCTCTTTGTTTCTTAATGAGTCTTGCTAACGGCTTGTCATTTTTGTTTATTTTTTCAAAAAACCAGCTTTTAGTTTGTTGATTTTTGCTATGGTCTCTTTAGTTTCTTTTGCATTTATTTCTGCCCTGATTTTTAAGATTTCTTTCCTTCTGCTAACCCTGGGGTTCTTCATTTCTTCCTTCTCTAGTTGCTTTAGGTGTAGAGTTAGGTTATTTATTTGTTTTTTTTCTTGTTTCTTGATGTAAGCCTGTAATGCTATGAACCTTCCCCTTAGCACTGCTTTTACAGTGTTCCATAGGTTTTGGGTTGTTGTGTTTTCATTTTCATTCATTTCTATACATATTTGATTTCTTTTTTGATTTCTTCTATGATTTGTTGGTTATTCAGAAGCGTGTTATTTAGCCTCCATATGTTTGAATTTTTAACAATTTTTTTCCTGTAATTGAGATCTAATCTTACTGCACTGTGGTCAGAAAAGATGACTGGAATGATTTCAATTTTTTTGAATTTTCCAAGACCAGATTTATGGCCCAGGATGTGATCTATTCTGGAGAAGGTTCCGTGTGCACTTGAGAAAAAGGTGAAGTTGATTGTTTTGGGGTGAAATGTCCTATAGATATCACTTAGGTCTAGCTGGTCCATTGTGTCATTCAAGGTTTGTGTTTCCTTGTTAATTTTCTGTTTAGCTGATCTATCCATAGTTGTGAGTGGGGTATTAAAGTCTCCCACTATTATTGTGTTACTATTAATTTCCTCTTTCATATTCATTAGTGTCTGCCGTACATATTGCGGTGCTCCTATGTTGGGTGCATATATATTTATAATTGTTATATCTTCTTCTTGGATTGATCCTTTGATCATTATATAGTGTCCTTCTTTGTCTCTTTTCACATCCTTTATTTGAAAGTCTATTTTATCTGATATGAGTATTGCAACTCCTGCTTTCTTTTGGTCTCCGTTTGCATGAAATATTTTTTTCCAGCCCTTCACTTTTAGTCTGTATGTGTCTCTTGCTTTGAGGTGGGTCTCTTGTAGACAGCATATATAGGGGTCTTGTTTTTGTATCCATTCAGCCAATCTTTGTCTTTTGGTTGGGGCATTCAACCCATTTACATTTAGGGTAATTATTGATAGGTGTGGTCCCGTTGCCATTTACTTTGTTGTTTTGGGTTCACGTTTATACAACCTTTCTGCATGTCCTGTCTAGAGAAGATCCTTTAGCATTTGTTGAAGAGCTGGTTTGGTGGTGCTGAATTCTCTCAGCTTTTGCTTATCTGTAAAGCTTTTGAATTCTCCTTCATATCTGAATGAGATCCTTGCTGGATACAGTAATCTAGGTTGTAGGTTATTCTCTTTCATTACTTTCAGTACGTCCTGCCATTCCCTTCTGGCCTGGAGGGTTTCTATTGATAGATCAGCTGTTATCCTTATGGGGATCCCTTTGTGTGTTATTTGTTGTTTCTCCCTTGCTGCTTTTAATATTTGTTCTTTGTGTTTGATCTTTGTTAATTTGATTAATATGTGTCTTGGGGTGTTTCACCTTGGGTTTATCCTGTTTGGGACTCTCTGGGCTTCTTGGACTTGGGTGGCTATTTCCTTCCCCATTTTAGGGAAGTTTTCAGCTATTATCTCCTCGAGTATTTTCTCATGGCCTTTCTTTTTGTCTTCTTCTTCTGGAACTCCTATGATTCGAATGTTGGGGCGTTTCACATTGTCCCAGAGGTCCCTGAGGTTGTCCTCATTTCTTTTGATCCTTTTTTCTTTTTTCCTCTCTGCTTCATTTATTTCCACCATTTTATCTTCTATCTCACTTATCCTATCTTCTGCTTCCGTTAGTCTACTCTTGGTTCCCTCCAAAGTGTTTTTGATCTCATTCATTGCATTATTCATTTTTAATTGACTCTTTTTTATTTCTTCTAGGTCTTTATTAAACAATTCTTGAATCTTTTCAATCTTTGTCTCCAGGCTATTTATCTGTAACTCCATTTTGTTTTCAAGATTTTGGATCATTTTTATTATCATTATTCTAAATTCTTTTTCAGGTAGATTCCCTATCTCCTCCTCTTTTGTTTGACTTGGTGGGCATTTTTCATGTTCCTTTACCTGTTGGGTATTTCTTTGCCTTTTCATCTTGTTTAGATTGCTGTATCTGGAGTGGGCTTTCTGTATTCTGGAGGTCTGTGGTTCCTTTTTATTGTGGAGGATTTACCCCGTGGGTGGTGTTAGACGATTGGCTTGTCAAGGTTTCCTGGTTAGGGAAGCTAGCGTCAGTGTACAGTTGATTTACAATGTTGTGTTACTTTCTGCTGCACAGAAAACTGAATCAGATATATGGAAAAATATATTCACTCTTTTTTTGAATCTTTTCCCATCTAGTTCATTACAGAGTGATGAATAGATTTCCCTGTGCTGCTATACAGTAGGTCTTTGTTATCTATTTATACATAGTAGTATATATATGAACTTATTTACAAAACAGAAATTGAGTCAAAGATGCAGAAAACAATCTTATGGTTACTAGGGAGGAAAAGGGAGAAGGAATAAATTGGGAGCTTGGGAGTACAGTTTTTAATTTGTAGTGATTTTACAAAATGCCCACACATTTTGAAGTTGCATATCCTTCAATTTTGATGTCTTAAAAATGTTAAAGTTATATATGGTAATTGTTGAAAATATGAAGAGAAAAATTGCAAAGTAATAATCACTTAAAAACACACCATTGAAAGGTCACCATTGCTATCACTTCAATGAATGTATTTCCAAAGATTACATAATCTTTGTATTTGCAGATGATTTATGATGTCAAGAACTTCCCAGTTGGCTTGGTGGTAAAGAATCTGCCTGACAAAGCAGAAGCTACAGGAGGTGTGGATTCTATCTCTGGATTGGAGGGTCCCCTGGAGTAGGAATTGGCAGCCCACTGCAGTATTCTTGCTTGAAAAATTCCATGAAATCTCTTTTTAAAGCTCCATGCTCCCTGGTTCAAATTCAAAGATTACCTTAGCACTTTTTCTCAGTGTCTCTTCCTAAAATTTACAATTTTCTGGATTCCATGATTTTTTTTTTTAATCAAGGCGTGGCCATCACTTGAAATCTAAGGTAAATCCTGCCTATTCTAAAGAAATTGAGCCTGATGTCCCTGACCAGTTTTGACCTGTTGGGTTAAGCCCAGTTCCAATGCTAGAGTGGAAAAGGTTGCTTCTAAGAAATTCTATCCTTTTTTTTTTCTATGTTTTTTTTCCATTTATTTTTTTCGAAGACCTGGCCAGGGGGTCTTTGTGGTTGCAATACAGGTGTGTCTAGGGTAGTAATAGGATTAATAGGAAAGGCAACTAGGGCTCAGACACACATGATGCCTCTTGGCATTTACTGATGAATGGACTTCATCATTCACTGATGAATCATGAGTGATTTTTGGCTAAAATTGTGATATGATCATGCCTAAGGTGTTGAAAGATATTTCTGACAGCAAAATGTAGGGTGCATTGGGGAATGAAGTGGTGGAGTGAAAGCTGAACTAGAACTGAGAAATCAGAAAAATTTCCAAGTCTGAAGGAAGGCAGTGGTAGTGTGGAAGAAAGTGGGTGCCAATGAGACAAACATCATCAGAGAGGCAAATTTATGGGATTTGTCAGTGGAAAGTTAAGAAGAAAATTAAGAAAGAGGACTCCCCGGTGCTCCCATTGCTAATGCGTGCAGTGCGTGCTCAGTCATGCTTGACTCTTTGTGACTCCATGGACTGTAGCCCGCCAGGCTCCTCTGTCCATGGGATTCTCCATGGCATGAAAGCTGGAGTGGGCTGCCATACCCTTCTCCAGGGGACCTTCCCAACTCAGGAATCAAACCTGGGTCTCCTGCATTGCAGACAATTTCTTTACCACTGAGCTACCAGGGAAGTTCTATTGTTAATGGGCAGTGAGGAAACATAAGATGTTTGTGTTGGAAGAAAATGAGTTTGAATCTAAGAGTTTTGTGTTTGCAGTAGAGCATCTTGAATAGTTATTGGAAAGATGGCTCTGACTCTTGTGCTGCTGGGCAGACCTGAGATCTTGAGCTCACTTCAGCCCAATATATGTTTACTGAGTGGATGAGAGTGAGCTGGTCCAGAAAGAGAGGACCAGAGGAGAGAAGAGTAAAGATACTGGGGAGGATGGGGAGTCCCAGTGCAGGGTTTATCTGGTATTCACAGTGGACAAAGAATGTCATAAAACCCAAATGAACCTAAATGAAAGTCCAGGGTGGGCCAGAATTGAGCCCCCTGACCCTGGCATAATTGGTGTTTGATGCACTGTCTTGGTGCAGCCCAATCTTCATTTTCTTACCTCCATCATTTTGTTCAAGAGTTCTACCTCTTCAAAGCTATTGAAAAGCAGCTCTTACACCCATCTCAAGAGTCCCAGCTCCACCTGCTGTTCAGCTCTGGACCAAAGCTAGCAAGTGGATATGGAGGAGCCAGTCATTTGTGACAGTGATATGAGAAGACGTAATGATTTCTCCTGGCTGTTGTCATCTTCCGCTCTCTCCTTTCTCCTCTCTCCTATTTCTTGCTTAAGAAATTACCACTAAATAAAAGTCTATCACTCACTGGATTATCAACTGGACATTTGTCCATCATCTTTTTAGTCTTTAAAACCCTTCTTTAAAGGGTTACATTTACTAATAGGTATCTGTTTATGTTTGGCTTAGAGTTTGGTTGGCAGCTAGCTAGCAGCAAGGCACTCCTGAGATGAAACACAAAACAGGTTTCTTCTTTTAATTTTAATTTTCAAAAATTTTTAATTGGAGGATAATTGCCTTACAACATTGTGTTATTTCTGTTGTACAACAATGTGAATTAGCTATTCTTGAGCTAATTCTCTCTTGAGCCTCCCTCCCACCTCACCCCCAACCCATCCCTCTAGGTCATCACAGAGAGAACAGACTTGTTGAGTGGCTGGGTCTCAGAAGGAAAGAGGCTGGAAGGGGAAATGAGGGGGCTTCAAAGCCCCCAGGTTAAGAGCGAGGACCTTGGATTCAGATCCTTGGGTTTAAGTCTTGCTTTCACCCTTTACTTAACAAATGATCCTTATGTGTGTGTACTCAGTCACTTCAATTGCAATCCTGTGGACTGAAGCCTGCCAGGCTCCTCTGTCCATGGGATTCTCTGGGCAAGAATACTGGAGTGGGTAGCCATGCCCTCATCCTGGGGATCTTTCCAACCCGGGGATTGAACCTGCATCTCCTGAGTCTTCTGCACTGCAGGCAAATTCTTTACCGCTGAGACATCTGGGGAGCCCAAATGACACTTAATAACTGGTTTAAACTTTTAAAGTTCCAGTTCCCTCAACAATAAAGTGTGAAAACAATAGCACCCATCTTAGGATAATATGTAACTTATACTGAGTGCTTATAACATACCAGGCATATTTCCAAGTGCAAAGCCTACACTGCCATCCATCATCCTGCCTCATAGTACTTGTAGGTTGTGAAAATTCAGTAAGGCTCTATGTATGAAGAGCCCCCAATAAAAGTCTTCTATACATATGAGTTATTATTTTTCAGTGCACTCTTGGCTTTGTCATCACTTAGCTTGTTAGATCTCTCTTTGCCTCTGTCTCTGATCTCTTGCTCTCTCTTACCTCCTAATTTTGACTCTGAAATCCCGTTTCTCCATATTATTTTTTTCCTGTCTTCCAGCCAAAGTTCCTGGTGGTCTAATCTAGGAAGATTAGATATTTCAATATTAGCTGTTAATGGATGATTTCAGTTTTGAGGAAGGAGAGTTGATATAAATGTTAGTGATAAAAGATAATAGTTTAAACATTCACTAAGGCCAGAAAAGTCAGGGGACCATTCAATGGTTTCTCCTTGTGAACCTGCAGGCTGCATAGGTCTGGATATTGTACCAGGCCAGGGAAATCTTTTCTTTTCCCCAAACTTTAAACTTTATTTTGTACTGGGGTAAACCCAAAGAATTGCTGCTTTTGAACTGTGATGCTGGAGAAGACTCTTGAGAGTCCCTTGTACAGCAAGGCAATCAAACCAAAATCCTAAAGGAAATCAACACTAAATATTCATTGGAAGGACTGAGGCTGAAACTGAAGCTCCAATACTTTGGCCAACTGATATGAAGAGCTGACTCATCAGAAAAGACCCTGATGTTGGGAAAGGTTGAGATCAAGGAGGGGAAGGGGACTACAGAGGATGAGATGGTTGGATGGCATCACTGACTCAATGGACTTGAGTTGAGTAAACTCCGGGAGGTGGTGATGAACTGGGAAGCCTGGCGTGCTGTAGTTCATGGGATCGCAAAGAGTCAGACATGGGCTAGTGACTGAAGAATAGCCGATTAAAAATGTTGTGGTAGTTTCAGGTGAGCAGCAAAGGGGCTCAGTCATACATATACATGTATCCATTCTCCCACAAAACCCCTCCCATCCAGGCTGGCATATAATATCAAGCAGAGTTCTGTGTGCTATACAATAGGTCTTTGTTGTTATCCATTTTAAATACAGCAGTGTGCACACGACCTTCCCAACTCCCTAACTATCCCTCTTTCTATGCCCCTTCCAGCAACCCTAGCTTTGTTTTCTGAGTCTGCATCTTTCTGTTTTGTAGGTAAGTTCATTTGCATCATTTCTTTTTGGATTCTACATGTAAGGGATATCATACAATATTTCTCCTTCTCTGGCTTACATAACTCAGTATGACACTGTCTAGGTCCACTCATTTTGCTATGTGTCAGAAATTTTAATTCACTTGGTTTCCCCCCTTCTGTTTTCTAGGTGAAGTCTCTCTTTTCTTCCCTGTCTTTTCCTGTCTGTGTGATTCTTACTGAATAAGCAGGACTCATAGGATAAAGTCAGAAAAGAACTCTACTCTTTCCCTTGGTGCCTCTGCAAATTCTCTCTGTGGGATTGTCTCTTTCCTTCCTCTTGGGATGGAATCTCTAGCAGATGCCACCAACTCTTAGGATCCTGCTTAGACAATAAGGAATTCTCTAGTTCCTATTTTAATAAACAAAAATTTACTTATTTATTTATTTGGCTGCAGCAGGTCTTAGTTGCAGTGTGCAGGCTTCTCTCTAGTTGCGGGGCACGGGCTCGGTAGTTGTGGCTGATGGGCTTAATTGCCCTGTGGCATGTGGGATCTTACTTCCCTGAACAGGGATTGAACCTGTGTCCCCTGCACTGGGAGGCGGATTCTTAACCACTGGACCACCAGGGAAGTCCCTAAACAATCTTATTTCAGTAATCGGAAGGTGCATTTCCCAGAACATTATATTTCCTTCTCTTTCCCACTTGGGACCAGAAAGGAGAGCATCTTCTCTGTTTCTCTATTCAGAGTTTCCCCTCCCCTTCCTCACTCACCTGACCGCCTCTGGTTTCTGGGGGAGGGGTTGCGAAGGGAAAAGAGAGGAGGGGCGGGAAGTTTCTTATCTGACTGATACTGCTCTGCACTGACATAGGGGCTTTCTGCATTTGGCAGGTGGTTAAGCTGACCTTTTCTCGGGTGGGAAACTTGAATATGTTCTTCAGCTCCTTGTGTCACCCGCCTTGTTGAGGTTTTAACTGCAGCTATATTCAGTATTGGCAACCATACCTGCATCCCACTCCTACACACCCAAGGGTTGAGCAGTTCTCCTCCAGGTTCTTTCTGCTGGGATTTTGCCTGCAGGTGGCCCTCTTGGATTGGATTTTACACAGCCAGGAGAGCCAGTTCTTCCTCTCCTGTGGCCTATGGGAAACACAATCTTCCCCTTTCATTGTGCATCAATTCCCAATGGTGATTTTTATGTATTTTTGCTTATACGTTGTGTATTAGGTGTGTATTAGTTGCACAACGTCTTCATGGACATAGTTTGCTCTTTACCCAATTTGACTTTACTGCAGTATTTGACATTGTTGTGTCTTTTCTCTCTCTCTTTAAAACTCCATATCCCCTTGAATTGGGCTTCCCAGGTGGCTCAGTGGTAAAGAATCTGCTTATCAATGCAGGAGATTTGGGTTTGATCCCTGGGCCGGGGAGATACCCTGGAGGAGGAAATGGCTACCCACTCCAGCATTCTTGCCTGGGAAATCCTGTGGACAGAGGAGCCTGGTGGGCTACAGTAGTTGGGGTAGCAAAGCTGTTGGACACGACTTAGCGATAAATGATAACAACCCCTTGGGTTCCTCTGTTACCTGGATGGTGTCCCATTTCTCTGGCCACTTCCACACTTCTCCTTCCATTAGGTGTACTTTGGTTCCTCAAACAGAATTCATCACCTTCTGCATCTTTTCTAACATGCTTCTCTTGTGTGCTCCAACCCTGTGAATAGCATCTCTCTTCACCAAGACCTGAAACCTGAGATCATCCTAGCCTCCTGCCTCCCACTCAGCTGCACCGAATGTGTCACTGGGATCTGCCAGTTCTCTTTCCCAAATCACAGGTCCTTGACCCAGGCTGGTGTTTGGGAGCCCAGTGAACACCTCTCTCACTGTTGCTGCCTTCATTGAGGTTGTCATTGTCACAGGTCTGCAAAGAGCCCAACTCAAATCTCTTCCGTTCAGTGTTGTATAATAATCTAAATATAATTCAAAGGAAGCCCGCACACCCTCAGTTGTTCAGTAGCACCCTTGCCAATGAGCTTCACCGTCTCAACTCAATGGGTCTTCCTCTAGGAAGGAGGCTGAAGAGCTGAGGGTAGAACTCATTTTGGAGATTCATCAGATGGAGGCCCCCAGGAGGAAGGAGTTCCAAGTCATTTCCCTGTGTCTTTTTTCCTTGGATAAGACAGTACTCTCTTTCTTGTAACTTCTGCCATTCCCCACCCCTCTAAACTCACCCATCTACACCCACAGTGGTCTGGGCATTAACTGATCAAAAGTCAATGTTCTTCAGTGATATTATTTTTAATGGCTCAAACAGAGAGGCTGGGTCATGAGTTAGCAGGAATTGGGGGTGGAGGCCGCAGTGTCAATCCTGGAAAGAGCCTAACTAGCAATAAGAAATGGGGTGTGCACAGTGGGGAAGAAAAGTGGCTTCAACAACTTCTTTGTGGCATGGAGGAGAGGAGCGTGGATTCTGATATGACTTTTTTTAAAAATTTATTTTTACCTGGAGGATAATCACTTTACAACGTTGTGTTGGTTTCTGCCATACAACAGCATGAATCAGCCATGGGTATAGATATGTCATCTCCTTCCTGAAACTCTCTCCCGCCTCCCACCCCATCCTACCCTTCTAGGTTGTCACAGAGCACCAGATTGAGCTCCCTGAATCATGCAGCAGCTTGCCATTAGCTATCTACTCTACATATGGTAATGCATGTATTTCAATGCTACTCTCTCGATTTGTCTCACCCTCTCCTGCCCTCGCCATGTCCATAAGCCTGTTCTCTATGTCTGAGTCTCTGTTCCTACCCTGCAGGTAGGTTCAGCAGTACAATTTTTCTAGATTCCGTATATATGCATTAATATATGATATTCGTTTTTCTCTTTCTGACTTAGTTTACTCTGTATAACAAGCTCTAGGTTCATCTGCCTCACTAGAACTGACTCAAAAGCATTCCTCTTTATGGCTGAGTAATATTCCATTGCATATATGTATCACGACTTCTTTACCCATTCATCTGTAGATGGACATGTAGGTGGCTTCCATGTCCTGGCTATTGTAAATAGTGCTGCAATGAACATTGAGGGTACATGTATCTTTTTCAATTATGTTTTTCTCAAGGTATATGCCCAGTACTGGGATTGCTGAGTCATATGGTAGTCTTATTCCTAGTTTTTAAAGGAATCTCCATACTGTTCTCCATAGTAGCTGGATCAATTTGCATTTCCACCAGCAGTGCAAGAGGGTTCCCTTTTCTTCACACTCTCTCTAGCACTTATTGTTTGTAGATTTTTTGATGATGGTCGTCATGACTGATGTGTGGTGATACCTCATTGTAATTTTAAAATCATTTGGGAGAATTCTGGGTTTTTTTTTTTTTCTGTAGGAAATTTGAAGGAAAGCTCATGTTTCCTTGCCTTTGTAGGACTTTTCTTTGGCCTCCAGAGGTGAAAGCTGCTGGTAAGAGACAGAGCACTGTGGGTAGAGGGTGTAGCCACAGGGGAATGGCAGTATCTGCCCGCTAAGGTGATGGTATTAGAGAATTGCGTGCTTGCCCAGGCTCCCAGGGCTCCTTGAGAACACATCTGACCACCCTCCGCTCTCTGTTTGGATTAACTGTGGAGTTTCATGATCCACCTTCAGCCCGGGGGAGGTAGTCTCTTCTGGGGTTGAATGTAATTCAAGTTTTTGGATAAAAATAGGGTGTATGGTAATAGGGAACAGAATCCAGGTGCTTTATGAACAAGTCAGGGAGGGCAGCTTCTATGTGGGAGCCTTGCTGGAACAGGGAGTGCTGCGGTACTGCAGGGCGCTCCTGTGGGCTGGGGATACGGAAGAGTTTAAGAAAATGGCAGTTTGTCTATATCATGCAGTCTCTTGGCAGAGGAGATGGGAGACGTTGTGCTCTGAAAAACTCTGGAGAAATCTTGATTGGTTTAAGCAATGGTGTTTTTTGTTTTTTTAAATTTTTCAGCTGTGTTTGTTCCTGGTGCATGTGTTCTAAGTCAGTTCAATCCTGTCTGACTCTTTGCAACGCTATGGATTGTAGCTGGCCAGACTCCTCTGTCCATGGGATTCTCTAGGCAAGAATACTGGAGTGGGTTTCCATGCTCTTCTCCAAAACAAACTTGAGCACAGTGCATCGTCCAGGAATCGATCCCAGGTCTCCTGTGTGGGAGGTGAGGATTCTACCACTGAACCCCCAATGCCCCTCCTGACAATTCTTACGAAGTTGTTCCTTCACAGGGAGGCCAGCTGATAAAAAAGAAAATCTGTGTCCTTGTAGGACTCTCATATCACCAGCAGGGGACAGCATGGTAGAGAAGACTGCAAGTGGAAGGTCTGCCCGTGTCCTGACCACAGCAGTGAAGGAGAAGGAACAGGTCTGGTCTCTAGGGAAGAGTTTGAGAGCATGGCACTTCTGTACACACCATGCAGTCCCCTGGTAGAAGAGCTGGGAGGAGTGGATTTGGAGAGGAAAACCCAATACACTGTGATGATATCTTTCTCCTTGAGTCTGAAGAGAGGCCGTGCCTTCTCAGTTGTTTGTGTTTCCTGTTTTGGCTGGAAGTCAGGGGATGATGCTGGGCAGGGGGAGGCAGTGTCTTCATGATCAGATGGTGGAGGGTGGCTTCAGAGGTGTCCCTTCTGCTTTGGCAGGTTTTCATGCTGGCTGGGGGAGGGGCACTGAATAGGGGGACAGTTCTGCTGGCTGGGGTGGGGGACACAGCTTGGGAGGGCAAGGCTCAAGGTCCTGGGGAGGGGGCCAGCATGGGATTTTGCATTGTTGCTGCTGCTAAGACATCTTTCTATTCTTCTGAAAATTTTTATTGGAGTTAGTTGCTTTACAATTTTGTGTTAATTTCTGCTGTACAGCAAAGTGAATCAGCTTCATGAATCCAAAAAAGTCCAAAAAGAGGGAATTAATGTATGCATATATTTTGTTGTTGTTCAGTCGCTAAGTCGTGTCTGATTCTTTCGACCTGATGGACTGTAACCCGCCAGGCTCCTCTGCCCATGGGATTTCTCAGGCAAGAATATTGGAATGGGTTGCCATTTCCTTCTCCCTGGGGATCTTCTTGACCAGGGATTGAACTGGTGGTCTCTGGCATCTCCTGCACTGGCAGGAGGACTCTTTACCACCAGTGCCATCTGGGATACACATATGTGTGTGTTTGTATGTGTGTGCTTTTTGGATTTCCTTTCCGTTAAGTCACCACAGAGCAATGAGGAGAGTTCCCTGTGCTAAATGGTAGCTTCTCATTAGTTACCTATTTTATATGTAATAGTGAATATATGCTAATCCCAATCTCCCAATTCATCCCACCCCACCCCCACCCCCCTTGGTGTCCATATGTTTGTTCTCTACATCTGTGTCTCCATTTCTGCTTTGCAGATAGCTTCATCAGTACCGTTTTTTCTAGATTCCACATATATGCGTTAATTTGAGATGTTTATTTTTCTCTTTCTGACTTTTTCACTCTGTATAACACATCTTTCTTGTTTGAAAAGACTCTATAAGCAAGAGAAGATCTTCTGTTGTTGCTGTTGACACCTTAATTAAACCACCACCTCTCTACCATTACCCTCAGGGGCAACCTTCCCATCAGGGGTTCTGGCAAATCTGCCGCATCCCAGGATCCTGCACTTGCAGCAGCTGCTGAGGAAGGATTGTAGGAGTATTTTTTTTCCTATAAATGGCCCCCCTCTCTTCCCTGAGCAGGTCACTCTTGGGCATCCCCTGTCTGTAACTCTAGAGGGAGCCTGGGCTGGCATATCAGGCTCTTCACATCCATTGGAGCTATTTCACTTACCTGAAATTCCAAGCGCACCTGACCTGTGAGGATAAAGCCAAGTGGGCTAAAGAGACTCCAGCCCTAGCCCTTTCATGATGGATTCAGCCTAGGCTGGGACAATAGCTGTAATCCACCATGACGTGCCAGCTCCAAGTATAGCTCTCCACTTCCTGAAACACTTGTCAAAGCCCTTCTTTGTATAGAAGATCCTACTTTGTCACCATCTGGTGTGTAATGGCATTTCCTATTCAGAAAGGGCAGCCCAGTATGAGATGGGTGTTTCTTGTGCACGTCAGTCCACTGTCATCTCCTCGTGTTCCAACAAAGCAGTCCATTGAGTGTGAAAGCCCAAGGTGGAGGGTTGGCACGGGAATGGGTTCCGGGAGGCTGGGTCACACCATTCAGTGTCTTCAACCCTCCACACCCCCTATGCTTCTACTTCTGTGCCATGCCCAACGGTTCTCTTTAAACCTCTAGCCAAGCCCCTGTCTCTGCATCCTGTAGTTTGAGTAAGCATATGTCAGGAATGTCCAGAGAAATAGAACCAGTAGGAAGTGAATATGTATATTTTTAAGAAATTGGCTCATGTGATCATGGAGGCCGGCAAGTCCAAAACCTGCAAAGCAGGCAGGCTGGCTGGAGACCCAGGGAAGTTAGCAGTTTGAGCACACAGGTCATAGAATTCCCCTGGGAGAGGCCAGTCTTTGTATTCAGGCTTTCAACTCATAGGATGAGGTCTACTTACACGAAGTAGGATCATGCTTTCGTCAGCATTGGTGATATAGTGGTGAGCATAGCTGACTTCCAAGCAGCTGACCCGGGTTCGATTCCTGGCCACTGCAGCAGGCCAAACTTTGGGCTTCCCTGATAGCTCAGCTGGTAAAGAAGTCTGCAATGTAGGAGACCTAGGTTTGATCCCCGGGTTGGGAAGATTCCCTGCAGAAGGGAAAGGCTGCCCACTCCAGTATTCTGTCTGGCCTGGAGAATTCCATGGATTCTATGGTCCATGGGTTTTGTTTTTCTAAAAACCTCAACTTTTTTTTAACCTCTTCAAGTCCAGGGGCTTCTTTTGTATTCAGGCTTTCAACTCATAGAATGAGGTCCACTTACATGATGCAGGATCATGTTTTATTCAAAGACTATGATTAACATGCATATAAGTCCAGCTAGGTGGGTAGGTAGTCACAGAAATCATCCAGGGATGATAGAGAGGGGATTATGTCTCTTTCTAAAGCTTTTTAATGTGTTTCCCCTCTCATGCAAGTTTCTTTCACTTCACCATGAAGTATTCCTAGACTGAACAGGGGACCAAGAGAAGGTTTCTTATGCCCAATAACTCAACATAAAGAAGTGGAAACCTCACCCTAGTCTGCTTCACAAAAAGCACTCACCTTGTGATCCTTACCTAGGCATAGCCCAGGAGCCTCTGAGCTTTTGCTATTATTAATACTAGTTCCCATCTGGTGAAACACGTCTGTGGTTTGGGCGGGGAGGTGAATGAATTGAAGCCTTTACCTACCAGCCAATAGTTTTTACCTGGAAGTTAAGATATTAAGAAATTGCTAATAGTTTATAAAAGACTCCAATCTTTTAAAATTGTGGGGAAAATATATTCTGTACACCTACAAAGCAGTGGTAACCTGAGAAACATTTAGGACCAGGGGAAGAGATTAATATCAAGATTTAAAAAGAGAACCAGATTGGCCTTTGGCCAGTTTCAGAATCTGGAATCAACCAGTGGGGACATTCCTGGGCACAGTGAGGGGAACCTACAACCCAGGAACCTACAATCCACCGAGAGAAATGGAAATGGGTGGAAACTGGGGAACTCTGACAAGTCTTCCTACTGTAGACAAAAATAAGTTCCTTCTTTCTCCTACACCTACTTTTTATTTTTAAAATTTTGTACCCTTCAGGTGTACAAAATGGACCTTCATGAAAATGAGAGGCTCTGTTGTGTGACTGGTGGGAAAATGAAAATTGGGATATTCATGGACTATGATTAGATTCAAAATTCCATAATCACTGTGATTGGCCTCAAAGAAGGTCTTGCCTGGGTTACATAAGCAGCCAGTGATGGAGCCCAGGTAGGAAATCAAGGAGTCATCCTCCAATGTACCTGGTTCCTCATCTTCTGCGGGTTTCGTACACCACCTCAGCCCTGGGTGAGTGAGTGTACATCACCACTGGCCACTGATGTACCTTTGCCAGATGCAATCTAATGGTCCATGTGGTACATCTGTGCCTCCCAGCAGACCACTGAGCAGTCTTCTCCAGGAAGCTTCTATCTCCTTCTCTTTTTTTCTCCAGGTCTTAGCAGTGCCAGACATTTTATTGACACTAATCAGTGTTTATTGAGTGAAAGTACAGAGACTGACTAGTAAAGTAGTTGATTGATAGAGTAACCTCCCAGCAAGCTGAGGCTAAACCCCAAGAAGAACTTCCTTCATGTTTCCCCACCTGTATCACTGTGCTGTCTGATTCAGGGACCTCGCATGCCTGCCCCCTCTGGAACTCCCAGTGACTTTCCACTCAGTCTCAGAAGCTTCTTTTCTCAGGCCCAGATGTGTCCCTCTGTGACTTTCTCCCACCCCAGTCAGAGAGCAGCAAAAAGGAGCCGGATCCTGAGGCTTGCCCCCCTCCCCCACCCCACCATGTCTTCAGCCTACCTCTTGTCTGTGGAGAAACTCTAGCCAAAGAATAAGTTTAATCACAGGAGTTAGAAAATGCAGAAACAAAGGAAAACAGTCAAAGGAGACCAAATAATAATAATGTAGTCACTGATCCATAGTTAAAGACCCTTAGTTCCTCCTCAAGGGCTATTGACAATATTCTGAGCCATATCCGGTGAGCTGTTTTATAGACACTGAAGCCCCTACCAGGTGAAATAAGTTAATGACATGATGACCAGACGGTACCCACAACATAAGCTGCCATAATTCTGAGAACCGGCCTCAAAGAAATGGAAACAAACTGACCCTGAAACTGAGGTTAACTGCACCTAAAACAGCAAAGCTGATGCTGGTCAGACCACTGATGACCAATTTCAAGATGACGGTCAAGGCTGACTGCTGTTTCTGCAAGCAGCCCCTCCCTCTGTCTATAAAATCTTTCACCACCCCACCCCCCACTGTTGGAGTAGAATCGGGTAGTGGGGAGTCGGTGGATGGGGAGAATGGGCCTTTATGTCCCTCACCACCCCCACTCCCGGTTGCCAGCATCCAAAATAAAGCAAACTCTGTGTTGCACAAACCTGGCCTCTTTTATTGGCTTTGAGGAGACAGCAGCCATACCCCGACTTTCGATAACACAGAGACAGGGCAAATAAGGGAATAAGATATTTTTTTGAGAAGCATGAAGGAAAGAACATCAAATAGTGTGGGAAACTTTTAATGGACTCAGAGTCTAGCAGGCAGGGTGAGCTTTGTTAGGGGTTGTAGGGAGTATAGGAAGGAAATACGAACAGAAAATTTCATTGTCTTCACTGAGGAGTGTGGAGTCCTGCTCTGAACTCTGGAGAAGTTCTGATTGACTTAAGCAGATTTTGTTGTTGTTGTTGTTAATTTTTCAGCTGTGTTTGCTCCTAGAAAACTTGACAGTTTACAACTACAACTCCTAGTGAGGCCAATTGGTGAACAAGAGTATCTGTGTCCTTGTAGGTACCTCATACGACCAGCTGGGGGCGGCATGGTAGAGGAGACAGCAGGTAGAAAGTGTGGCCTTATCCTGACCGCAGCAGTGGAGGAGAAGGGCAGGAACAGGTCTGGCCTCTAGGGAAGAGTTGGAGAGCGTGGCACTTCTGGCCACACCATGCAGTCTCTTGGTGGAAGAGCTGGGAGGAGTGTATTGGAGAGGAAAATCCAATACACTGTAATGATATCTTCCTCATTGAGTCTGAAGAGGGGCAATGTCTTTTCAGTTGTTTATCAGAAGTGAGGGGATGGTGCTGCATGCAGTGTCTTCGTGATCAGGTGGTGGAGGGTGGCTTCAGAGGTGTCACTTCTGCTTTGGCAGGTATCCCTGCTGGCGGGGAAGGGGGACATGGCTTGGGAGGGCAGGGTTCAGGAGCTTAGGGAGGGCAGCACCAAGAACCCTGGGGAGGGAAGCATACCCGGGGAGGCAGGTTGCAGTGACTTGGGGAATGCAGGGCACAGGAACCTGGAAGGACAGCATATAGGAACCTCAGGAGGATAGCATAAAGGCGTCTGGGGAGAGCAGTTCACAGGAATCTGGGTAGAAGGCTGGCAGGGGACTTCGTATTATTGCTGCTGCTGACAGGACATTTTCCTTTGACTGAAGATAAATTGAAAGAAAGAAAGAAAGAAAGAAAAAAAAAAACCCTTTAGAATGAGACAACATCTGTGGAGGGGATTATTTCCAAATTAACACAAGAGAAAAGTACTGTTGCTTGTTACTTTTTTCTTTAAGATCAACGCTATGACCATCCTATTTTACTTCCTCCTTATTCTTCCCACACTACAGGAGCCTCCACAGATCACAGTGGCCAAAAAGAGACTTTTCTTGGGGGCTGGCCTGCAGTTGCCAGTGCCCACTCTGCGGCACCTGAGCATTGGTGCCTGGACTGTGTACTCTTTCCTTTAAATGGAGAGTGTTCACTCTGCAAAGAGTCAGGGGAAAGAATCGGTTTGGAAAATGTGCCTGAAAATAAAAGACAAAATGTCTTCAGAGTGGTCAGCTGAAGAAAAGAAGCTTGGGAGAACATGAGAGCACTTTCTATAGTTTAGAAGACGCGTCGAAGCGGAGGGATAAATTTGGAGAGTTTAGATTATATTGTTCCCAGGTACCATGGAGTAGTTTCTTTCTCAGAGACTGGGCCCCTATCTGTTGCTGAGGCATTTTTTCCCCTTAGTTTGCCATTTTTGGCAACATCTCTAGTCCTTTGTACTATTCCTGACTACTTTAAACTTGATCACTGCTTTTTCAAGGATAATTACTGCCCCTTTGCATTGGCTGTCTTAAAATCAGAATCCAGAGCAGAGTCAGAGTCAGTAGGAAACCCCAGGCAGGCATCTGGCTTAGGTCCTCACTAGATAACTCATCATGCTCTGGCCTGGGGTGGAAAGCTTGACCTTGAAACAAAAGGAAGATTCAAGGTGGAGCATAAGAAAGAACAAAGCCTGGGGGCTGTGTAAGCTAAGTTCTGGCCTCAGCTTTACCAGCATTTGTTAGGCTGATCTGGAGCTTTCTCATCTGTAACTTCAATCACATTCATCTCAAATTATTTTCTGTTTTAGAACAGCACTCAGCAAACTTTTTCTCTAAAGGGCCAGGCAATAAAAATTTTAGGCTTTTCTGGCCATTCTCTGTCACAACTCTCCAACTCTGCCATTGCAACATAAAAGCAGGCACAGGTAAGAATCTTTGATGCAACTAGAGATTATCATACTAAGTGAAGAAAGTCAGACAGAAAAAGACAAATGCCACATGACACCACTTATATGAGGAATGTAAAATATGATACAAATGAACATATGTATGAAATGGAAAATCAAAGACATAGAGAACCAATTGGTGGTTGTGAAGGGGGAGAGGCTTGAGGGAGGGAGAGTGTGGGAGGTTGGGGTTAGCAAATATAAGCTTTTATTTATAGAATGGATAAATAACAAGGTCCTACTGTATAACACAGAACTATATTCATTATTCTATGACAAACCTTAATGGAGAAGGATATTAAAAAAGAATATATACATATGTATAACTGAATTTGTTTGCTCTAGAGTGGAAATTAACACAACATTGTTAAACAACTATACATCAATAAAAAATACTAAAACTAAAAGCAGGCATAAGTAATATGTAAACAGATGAGCATGAGAGTATTCCAGTGAAATGTTATTTCCAAAAATAGGTGAGCTCTAGTTTACTGACGTCTGATTCAGACCCCAACTTTCTGTATCTCACTTCTCCCTGCTCGAGGTCTCTCCCACCTGGTTTTTGTTTTCTGTTTTATTTATCTGTTCCTATTGCTGTTTCTGTCATCTGTCTTTCTTTTTCTGTATTCCATCCCAACCCATGGCTCTATACAACCTCTCATTCCCTCCTACCAGAACCTATTGATGGCATCCCTGAGGGCTTCCTTGCCCGCAGAGCAGAGTCTCATTGCTCACCTGCCTCTCTGGGTTGTTCTAGGCTTGTGGAATTTGGAAGAAGCTTGGATCAGGGTCCTTTTTTCCTGGGCTCAGCCTGGCAGGAGATCAAAGGGCTTGCCCACCATTTCGTGGTAATCTGATGTCTCACTCAGGTTCTTGAAAACATTTGCTAGATCCTCTCTTTGCACTGAAAACTCTAGTTTGTCAGCTTTAGGGTGAATAGCTGCATTTCTGTTTCCTCTGAAAGGATTTAGTACGTGTGTGTGATAGGTGAGGCAGAGGGATATAGGGATTAATGTATTTTCTTCAAATATTCTTGGTCTTTCAGCAGAATTTGGGTTTGTGTATATCTTGATCTCTACCTTATATCTTAAACAAAAATTAGTTCTGGGTAGATTATAGATCTATATATTTTGTCTTTTTGAAAGATGATTTTATTACCCATTCAAGGGATTAAATTTAAAAATCAATTTATTTTAAAGTAAGCAAAATTAATATTTAGTTTAAAAAATAGAAACCCAACAATAAAAGTGACACCTTCAGGTATATTTCTACCTATCTCAGGGTTTGAAAAGTCATACTTTCAGATACATGGTGGGAAGTAGTGCCGAAGTCTAGAATGCTGCTGTCTTTTTGCGATGGATCCACATTTGAATGGTAAAATGATAGAACCTAAAAAAAGGAAAGAATATCTTCATGATCTTGTCACTAGCAAAGAGTCCACAAACAAGGCATAGAAAGCATAATTATAAGATTTCTGGTTTTTAAAAGACACCATTATGATTGTAAAAAAACAAGCCACAAAGATGGAGAAGCTACTTATAATACATATATCTCACAAAGAACTTGTGTCCGGAACCACCCCAATCCCCACCCCCCCCCAACACACACAGTCAAATACACACTCCTACAGATCAACAAAAGACAAGAAACAGAAATAGAAAACTGTCCAAACAACTTGTACAGGCAGTTGATGGAAGGGTATTTTCAAATTTCCAATAAATATATAATAACGTGCTCAATCTCATTGATCACAAGAGAATTGAAAGTTGAAATCATATTATCTCCATATCACCGCTTAAATGACTAATGTGAAAAAGACAACATCAAGATTGCTTAGTGTGTAGAACAGTTAAAAGTTTTATATACTGTTGACAGGAATAAAAGTTGTATTAAAATTTTGGAAAAATTAACAGTATCCATTAGAGCAGAGCACCCAACAGAGGTATATGCATATTGTAACAAAAATATATGAACACAAATGTTCACAGTAGCACCACTTAATTTTTTTTTAAAATTGGAAACTAGTAAAACAACTGTTAACAGTAAATAAAAATACATAAATAATGGTATATTCTGGAAGTGAAACTATACAATGAGAATGAGCTAAACTATGATCCACAATTACACACTGGGAAATGAATGAATCTCACAAACACAATTCTGAAGGAAAAAAAAAATCCAGGCAATAAAGAATTTCTACTGTATGATTTCCTTTTTATGGATTTCAAAATAAGGAAATCTAATCTGTGGTGTTAGATGTCAGGAGAGTGGTTCTATTTACAGGTAGGTAGGGGCTTCCCTGGTGGCTCTTTGGTAAAGTGTCTGCCTGGAATGCGGGAGACCCAGGTTCAACCCCTGGGTTGGGAAGATCCCCTGGAGAAGGAAATGGCAACCCACTCCTGTATTCTTGCCTGGAAAATTCCATGGACAGAGGAGCATGGTAGGCTACAGTCCATGGGTTCGCAAAGAGTCGGACACAACTGAGCAACTTTACTTATTTACTTACTTAGTGACTGGGAGGGGACACAATAGGATGGACTACTGGGATGCTGGTAACATGCTATTTCTTCATCTGTGTATTGATTAGATGGCTATTTAGCTAGTGAAAGTTTATTGAGCTGTGTACTTAAATTGTTATAATTTTATTTATATTTCAAATTTAGTTCAATTAAAATATTAATTTTAAAGTCAACATTCCTGCAGTGTCGTGAAAGGGAGAGTGAGAGATGATGAGAATAGCAAAATATTAAGGACCATAGCATGGAATACTTTTAGGATAGTAAGGACTTTGGCTTTTATTCTGAAATAGGATGATATTTGATAATTTCAGCAAAGAGAGAGCATAATGTAATTTATGTCTTGATATGATTGCTGCAGTTCTGATAAGGGATTGTGGCATGAGATAAGAAGAAAGAGACAAGACAGGTGACTTCTGCGGTGGCTCAGAGGAAGAATAATACTGACTCCAACTAGGATAAGAACACTGGAGGTGATGAAAAGATGAGAAGTGATTCCATTCTTAGTACAGAACTTTAGGACTTTGGAAGGAATTATCTGTGTGAGATAACACAAGAAATCAGAGATGAATCCTAGGGTTTAAAGAATATTATTATTATTTAGTTGTGGCTTGAACATCTTTATACACATGGTGACATTGCTGTGTACACTGAAGATGGATAGAAAATATTCCACAAGTGATAGGTATGAGATTATTACAAAAAAGATAATCAGCAGTTATTATAAACAACTTCATAACAATAAATTCTACAACTTATAGTAAAAGTACAAACTCCTTGAAAATCAAGTAACAAAAACTAACACATGAAGAAAATTTGAATAGCCTTGTAATAATCTTCTGACATGTCAGCTTGGCTAGGCTACAATCCCTAGTTATTCAAACACTAATCTAGGTGTTGCATAGAAGTAGATGTGACTAATGTTCCTAATTAAATGACTTTGTGTAGGGGAGAATATCCTAGATAAGCTGGGTGGGTCTGATGCAATAGTTGAAAGACCTTAAGAGTAGGATTGAAGTGTCCCTGAAGAAATTCTATGCATGAATAATAACTTCAGATCATGACAGATAGTTTCAGTCTCCCTATGTAGAAATATCTAAGGAATTTACAAAAATACATATTGGAATTAAGTGATTTTAGCAATGCCACAGAATATAAGGCCAATCAATTTTATTTCTGTATACCATCACCAAACAATTGGAAATAAAGTAAAAAATAAACCCATAATAGCATATAAATCATAAAATATTAGAAATATACTTAACAAAAATGTTCAAGTTGTCTATGCTGAAAACTATAGAAAAATCCAGAGAAAATTTCAAGAAGATATAAATAAATGAAGAGATATACAGGATTTATACCTTGGATAAAACATTCTTTAAAACATATCAGTCCTCTTAAGTTGATCTATTAAGTTCTTATAGTCCCAATAAAAATTCTGGTTGACTTTTGGAGGAGAAATCAACAGGCCAAATTTAACATTTATATGAAAATGCAAAGAATGTAAACTAAACCAAACAATCTTGGAAAATAACAAAAGTGAGAGCCCCACATTATCTGATTTCAAGACATAGACTACAAATGTCCATCAACCAAAATGCATGGCTTTGTCATGTAATAGACATATAGATCAATGGAACTGTATAAAGAATTCAGAGATGGACTCAACATTTACGGTCAAGTAAAATGTATAAATACCAAACAGCATGTTTAACAACATTACTAATCAGGGAAATGAAGTTAAAAAGCCCCATGAGGTACCATTTCAGATCATGAAAATGACTAAGGATAAGTAAGGAACTAAAACAAGCATGATAAGGATGTGGAACAATTGGAAGCCTCATACAATGCTGGTGGGAGTGCAAATGGCACAGTCGATTTAGGAAACAATCTGGCAGTTTATTGCAATGTTAACCATACTTTTCTGCTATGACCATGAAGCCTTGCTTCTAATATTTATTTAAGAGAAATAAAAACATATATTCATAAAATTGCACATAAAATGCACATAAATATTCATAATAGCTTTGTTTGCATAGCACCAAACTGAAACAATGCAAATGTTTGTCAACATATAAATAGATGAACAAACTGTAGATAATTCACACAGTGGAATATGATAAGCAATTAAAAAATACCTAAAAAATCTACTGGTTAAACAATAACATGATGAATATCAAAACAGTTTCAGCAAAAGAAGTCAAACAGAGCAGAGTGAGTTTTGTATGATTCAGTGTGCATGAAGTTCTAGAGTAAGCAAAACTCACCTGTGGTGATAGGAATCTGAACAGGAGATGCATTTGGGAAGAAGTAAGTAGAAAGGAGTATTCCAAGTATTCTATATTCTCCTTGCTCTAGGATATTACAGGGACTGTTATGATAAGATCATGTTATCTACCCACTTAACACATTGTGCTAAGTTCTAAAATTATTTCCCTAGATATCTACATTCTTGAATTATATTATCTACATTAGTCATAATGAAAAGATGTATTGGTATTATTGCTTTATTCTTTCACTTTTACTCACAGTGGCTACAAAAACTGGTTGTATAAAATCGGAATAGGCTTTCTTGACCATCAGTGAGTGCTTTCTTGGAAAGCTCCAGAGGTTCTGGAAAAAGGAGTCTTATTATTTTATTTCTCCTTCATGGGTGCCCTTCCAGTGAGAGGAAAATGTTAGCATCTGTTCAGCTACCAAAGTGAAGTTTCCTTTGAAAATCAGGAGTTAGTTTTCAGGAACTGACATGAATCAGAACTGCTGTGAAAATACTTGCTATTTGCTCCAGACCCCAGATACATGTAGGCTGAGAGGTATCAAGTCAGTCCTCTTCATGCACTGGGATCTTCTGAGGACAAGAGCAGTTTGGACAGAACAATGGATGGAGTTCTTTCTGGCCAGGTATGGGACTGGGGGATAATTAAGACAGATGAGCAGAAATGGATGGATGGATAAATGTATTATTATGTGTGGGCAATCAACTAATAGACTATAGAGGAAGTTCAATCAAGAAGTCAAAGTTTGCTTTTTCTATGTTCCAACCATTGAATCAAAGTCTAGAAATATTAAGTAATGTGTCTAGGGTTGCACAGTGAATATTGGAACCCAGTATCCTAGCTGGGGGCTTCCCAGGTGGCTCAGTGGTAAAGAATCCTCCTGCAACGCATGAGACAAAAGAGACATGGGTTTCATCCCTGAGTCGGAAAGATCCCCTGGAGGAGAGCATGGCAACATACTCCAGTATTCTTGCCTGGGAAATTGCATGGACAGAGGAGCCTGGTGGGCTACAGTCCATGGGGTTGCAAAGAGTTGGACACGACTGAGCATGCATGCACACTCTAGTTGCACTATCCTGGTTGAGAGAACCCTATTCTTTCTGAGGCTTATCAGTTCTTATCTCATGCTTGGCCAAGTCTTAGCTTCCAGAGGGGAGAGAAGAGGAAAAGAGTGATTCCACAAATATTAATTAAGGGCCGCACTTGTCCTAGAAACTGTTAGGTGTTGGACATAAAGCAGTGACTAACTCATGAAACTTAAATTCATCAAGGTTAATAGACATTGAACAAGTGGTAACATGAATAATTCTTTAATAATTCTACATGTGTCATGAAAGAGTGATTCAGGGTAAAAAGAGCATAAAACAGGAGGAACTAAACTTGCCTAAACAGAATAATCCATCAGAGTTAGCCTGAACGCTATATAGGGCATGAAAGTCAATCAGGGAAAGACAGTTCCTGGCTGAGAGGAGGGAAGAGGTCAGAGGGAAGGAATCTGGATCATATGAGGAGCAGAGAGGCCAATGTGACCAGAGCTTCTAAGCCAGGCCAGGGGAGTGTGTTGTGACCTGTGCTTCATGGAATTAAATATGAGGAGATAGCCAAACAATCAGAGCCTTATGGGTCAATGTTAGGGAGGTCAAGTATGTTTTTAAGTCTAAAAGGAAGCCACAGAAGGACATCAAGCAAATAATGCAGTCTCACTTGTAGTTTGGCTGCAGTGTGGTGAATGGTTTATAGGGCATCAGGGGTTGAAGAAGACCAGTTGAGACACTCTTAGAGTTAGGCCAGGCAAGAAGTGAGGGTATTTGGATGAACATAACATCAGTGAGATGGAGAAAGATGGAGGGAGAAATAGAGGCAGTATCAGGTGGAACTGTTAAGATCACAATACTAACTCTAACTATTCTAATAATAATTCCCAGAGTCTGGAACCTGTGATAACATCTACACAGTCAAAATTATAACACAACTGACCAGTCAATTTAGTTCAGTTCAGTCACTCAGTCATGTCCTACTCTTTGCGACCCAATGGACTGCAGCAATCCAGGCCTCCCTGTCCATTGACAACTCCTGGAGTTTATTCAAACTTATGTCCATTGAGTCGGTGGTGCCATCCAATCATCTCATCCTCTGTAATCCCCTTCTTCTCCTACCTTCAATCTTTCCCAGCATCAGGGTCTTTTCAAATGAGTTAGTTCTTCGAATCAGGTGGCCAAAGTATTGGAGTTTCAGCTTCAGCATCAGTCCTTCCAATGAATATTCAGGACTGATTTCCTTTAGGATGGACTGGTTGGAACTTCTTGCAGTCCAAGGGACTCTCAAGAGTCTTCTCCATCACTACAGTTCAAAAGCATCAATTTTTTGGCACTCAGCTTTCTTTATAGTCCAACTCTCACATCCATACATGACCACTGGAAAAACCATAGCTTTGACTAGACGGACCTTTGTTGGCAAAGTAATGTCTCTGCTCTTTAATATGCTCTCTAGGTTGGTCATGAATTTCTTCCAGGAGCAAACATCTTTTAATTTCATGGCTTCAGTCACCATCTGCAGTGATCTTGGAGCCCAAGAAAATAAAGTCTGTCACTGTTTCCACTGTTTCCCCATCTATTTGCTATGAAGTGTTGGGACCAGATGCCATGATCTTAGTTTCCTGAATGTTGAGTTTTAAGCCAGAATTTTCACTCTCCTCTTTCACTTTTGTCAAGAGGCTCCTCAGTTCCTCTTTCCTTTCTGCCAAAAAGGTGGTGTCATCTGCATATCTGAGGTTATTGGTATTTCTCCTGGCAATCTTGGTTCCAGCTTGTGTTTCATCCAGTCCAGCATTTCTCATGATGTACTCTGCATACAAGCTAAATAAGCAGGGTGACAATATACAGCCTTGATGTACTCCTTTCCTGATTTGGAACCATTCTGTCGTTGTATGTCCAGTTCTAACTGTTGCTTCATGACGTGCATATAGATTTCTCAGGAGGCAGGTAAGGTGGTCTGGTATTCCCATATTTTGAAGAATTTTCCACAGTTTGTTGTGATCCACACAGTCAAAGGCTTTGGCATAGTCAATAAAGCAGAAGTAGATGTTTTTCTGGAACTCTCTTGCTTTCTCAATGATGCAACAGATGTTGGCAATTTGATCTCTGGTTCCTCTGCCTTTTCTAAATCCAGCTTGAACATCTGGAAGTTCACGGTTCACATAATGTTGAAGCCTGGCTTGGAGAATTTCGAGCATTACTTTGTTATCTTGTGAGATGAGTGCGATTGTGTGGTAGTTAGAACAGTCTTTGGCATTGCCTTTCTTTGGGATTGGAATGAAAACTGAACTTTTCCAGTCCTGTGGCCACTGCTGAGTTTTCCAAATTTGCTGACATACTGAGTGCAGCACTTTCACAGCATCATCTTTTAGGATTTGAAATAGCTCAACTGGAATTCCATCTCCTCCACTAGCTATGTGTGTAGTAATGGGCTTCCTAAGGCCCACTTGACTTCACATTCCAGGCTGTCTGGCTTTGGGTGAGTGATCACACCATCATGGTTATCTGGGTCATGAAGATCCTTTTTGTATAGTTCTTCTGTGTATTCTTGCCACCTCTTCTTAACATCTTCTGCTTCTGTTAGGTCTATACCACTTCCGTATTTTATTGAGCCCATCTTTGCATGAAATGTTCCCTTGGTATCTCTAATTTTTTGAAGAGATCTCTAGTCTTTCCCATTCTATCATTTTCCTCTATTTCTTTGCACTGATCACAGAGGAAGGCTTTCTTATTTCTCCTTGCTATTCTTTGGAACTATGCATTCAAATAGGTCTATCTTTCTCCTTTGCCTTTCACTTCTCTTCTTTTCTCAGCTATTTGTAAGGCCTTCTCAGACAACCATTTTGCCTTTTTGTGTTTCTTTTTATTGGGGATGGTCTTGATCACTGCCTCCTGTACAATGTCATGAATCTCTGTCCATAGTTCTTCAGGCACTGTGTCTATCAAATCTAATCCCTTGAATCTATTTGTAACTTCCACTGTATAATCGTAAGGGATTTGATTTAGGTTTTACCTGAATGGTTCTGTCGTTTTTGAGATTGCATCCAAGTACTGTATTTTGGACTCTTTTGTTGACTATGATAACTACTCCGTTTCTTCTAAGAGATTCTTGCCCACAGTAGTAGGTATAATGGTCATCTGAGTTAAATTCACCTATTCCAGTCCATTTTACTACACTGATTCCTAAAATGTTGATGTTTACTCTTGCCATCTCCTGTTTGACTACTTCCAATTTACCTTGATTCATGGACCTAACATTTCAGGTTCCTAGGCAATATTGCTCTTTATTGCATCAGACTTTACTTCTGTCACCAGTCACATTCACAACTGGTTGCTCTTTTTGCTTTGGCTCCATCTCTTCATTTTTCTGTAGTGATTTCTCCACTGATCTCCAGTAGCATATCGGGCACCTACCGATCTGGGGAGTTCATCTTTCAATGTCCTATCTTTTTGCCTTTTCATACTGTTCATGGGGTTCTTGAGGCAAGAATACTGAAGTAGTTTGCCATTCCCTTCTCTGGTACACAACTGATAAATATAGTTAAATCTGTCCTATATAGACTTCCTTGATAGCTCAGTTGGTAAAGAATCTGCCTCCAATGCAGGAGACCCCAGTTGGATTCCTGAGTCGGGAAGATCCTCTGGAGAAGGGCTAGGCTACGCACCAGTATTCTTGGGCTTCCTTTGTGGCTCAGCTGGTAAAGAATCTTCCTGCAGTGTGGGATACCTGGGTTCGATCCCTGGATTGGGAAGATGCCCTGGAGAAGGGAAAGGCTACCCACTCCAGTGTTCTGGCCTATACAATCCATGGGGTCGCAAAGAGTCGGACGCGACTCTATGGCTTTCACTCACTCACTGTCCTACGTGGGTGCAGCCTGCCTGAGATATTCAGTATTCCATTTTTGTTTTCAAATGCTCATCAAGGTAATTCCCACCTAGCAAAACTGAACTCCCTGACAGATGTTTCAAATATCTGACTTTGCCAGGTGTCATAGCAACTGGTCTGGATATAAACCCAGTACCAATTTGAGCTTGTGGCAAATATATGTAATCCCTCTCCTCATTTTCCAATACCCTTTGAATGTCTTACTATGTATGGTCTGTTTTATAGACTTATGCATCTCTTCTTCCCAAAGTAGAACCCAGAAAATCAGTCTCACAGTGTTTTTTACAGTCTGGTCTCTACAAATTAGAACTTGTTCCACAAAGGAGCAGTGGGAAGGGGGTCTCCTTATAGAACATATTTTCCTGACAAGGGTGGTGGCTCCCTTTTGCTGTTGGCTGAGGATGCAAGGGTGTGTTCCTGGCACAAATGTTGCATTGGTGGAGTGGAGGTGGTGTCGGCAGCAGCTTCCTCACCAGGTGTGGTTTGGGGTATAATTTCTTGATACTCAGCCTCAAACTTCATCCTTAAGCCCTCCCAGTAGTTTGGTAATCCACCCAATAGCCTTTTAATAAGCCTCTTTTTTCCCGCTTAGTCAGCCAGAGTGAGCTTCTGTTGCTTATAATTAATATCCCCAGCTGATATAAAACTAGACGTTATTAATTACACAGTATGAAGTTGTTCCCTGAAATGAAATCATGAGGTTGAGGTCCTCAGAAGTATGACTGAACAAGAAAAATAGGTCTGATCACAGCTTCTGTTCATATTTGGCCCACATTAGGGTTATGGCAAACATTTGTAACAAATAAGAGATACGTGTGTCTCTGTATGAGGCCAAAGAAACTATTTCAAAGGGCCGTCACATAGATAAATTCCTGAACCTGTCTGCTAAAAATAAAAATAAAGCAAAATAAAAAATGTACACATCTCTGAATTACTAAGTGAATCTTTCTTGCCAAGTGTGTGTGTGTGTGTGTGTGTGTGTGTGTGTGTGTGTAAGGTGAGGAAGGTACCTTGAAATTTCCTGAGGAAGTCATGAGCAAGTGAGAGAGTGGGCCCAGTGGGGAAGATCCATAAAGAATTCTAGAGGCTAAGCAGAGACTTTGGTCCAGGCACCATCAACCCCAGGAGCCCTCTGGAGCATCTCAGATTCAGGACTACAAGTCTTTGCTAAAAGACCTCTAGTGACAAGAGGTAATGACTTTTTAAGGAAGCTGCTCCACTGTGAGGTCTGCTTTGAGAAACATCTGTCTTGTACAGAACTGAAACCTGTATCCTCTAACTTCTACTCACCCTTCTTACATCTACCACTTGCTCCTCATCAAGAACTTGTGCATCCTCCTACAGTAACTTTAGGCCTCAGTCTCTCTTCTCTCTCCTATAAAAATCTTCTTTTCTTCAGGTTAAGCTATTCTGTTGCCTCTGCATTTCCACATATGGCCCAATCTGATAACCATTCTCTCCTCCCAGAGAGTATTGACAGAGTTGGAGTCAGACACTGTATATTATTTATTAGATACATAACCCAGGGCAAGTTACCTAATCTCCAAGATAATTGCATTTATTAGAAAGGCAATATGCTCCTAGCCCATGACTTGATTCATATCTTAAGTCTACCTTTTCTACATGTGCAATTTCTCTTAAATTATTTAATGCCAAGCCATAAATTATTTAAAAGATCAATCATTAGTGATTGTGAAGATTAAATTATTTAACATGAGTAAAGACCTAGCTCAGAGTAAGAGCTCCAGAAGTAATAGTTAGGATATCATTGTTGCTCCCAGAATGTGGTAGCTCCTAGGTGGCTAATGGTCGTGACAGAGAGGTTTTAAGTCTCTGAGACTGAAAAAGGAGATGAAAGAACAGAATGCTCTTTATATTTAAGCTTAATACAGTTTAAATGAGAGCATGTTAATTGAAATAAAAAAGGTTTTAATGATTTCTTTCTTTATCGTGGGGGAAGTTTCTTTATCGGTAGCAGTAGCAGGAGCAATGCAGTGACTTGCCACAATTCTCACCACATTCTCGAATCTGTCCACCAAGACTTGGCACCTGCCCTACCTTGCAGTAGCAGAAGGACTTCCATCAAGCTCTCAATTCTATCTCCACAAGTGCTCTTCCTCCTCCTTCTTTCTCTTTCTTTCTTTTTAAACTGTCTGCATCTCTAGAATCCCTTATGGTTCCTCCTTTGTCATTTCTCCATCTCTCTTCCCTGACCAGGCACTCATTCCTCATGAGTATCTCCTCTTCCTAGCCTTAAATTTCACTTTTCTGTAAGACATCATGTTGTGGATGGATGCCAAATGAATAGGAGACCGGGCATCTTAGCGAACCATGTTTTGTTGGAGAAAACGGAGAAGGAGTCAGCTGGGACTAGCTGGTTGAAGCAGTGGAGAGTTTGCAAAGGATGGATTTAGCCCTCTGTGAAGGCAGGGGAAGGGACCTAATATGCACAATGTTTTATTGAGCTGTCCACACCTCAGGATATTTTTGTTCAAATGGAAAGAGATCTAGAGAAGGGAATTAAACCACTGTCTTAAAAATCTTCCTTATCCAGAAGCTGGAAAAACTGACTTTGTGTTGAGCATCACAGATAAGATAAAGGTAGCTCTGTTTCAGAGAAGATCCTGAAAGTATGTTACTTCTATTTCTTATGGGGGATGCGCCCGAGAAAAATGACCAACTGCACTTTTGGTTTGCTTTGCAGTTACTACTGAGGACATCACTTCTGCTAAGGTTTCACATCAGCATTCTTCCTGATGTGGGGCATGCTTCAGCTGCCTGAAGGTGGGTGCAGAGTTCATGGTCCTTGGGTGTGGAAAAAGCCCAGGTTACCTGGGGATCTTACTTTGTTGCTACTGCTGAAAGGATGTCTTTTTTTGGATCTAGATAAACCTGTAAGACACAAAAGACAAAAATATTCAGACATCATATCCTCCTGATTTTGAAACAAAGTTCCTTTTTCTATAGATGAGAATTGCTAATCTTTTCAACCTTGAAGTCCTCCAGGAGAAGTCAGCCAGAAGAGCTGATAATCTTATCCTGCAAAGTCAAAACCTGCTTGCCAAATAATAGGATGTCCAGTGTCTTAAAATTGCAACTGGTGGACCATATAGACCAATGAACCAAAGAAGTTTCCACACTGGTCCCAGAAATACTGACATCTCATGTGTATTATTTCTGTTCTCTTTTCACTCAACAATCTCTTGTTTATTTTGCATTCTTTTTGTTTGTATTAGAAAACCTTGCTTCTGAGCAGTGAAGGAACTCCTCCAAAAGCAAACCAGAGGCAAGTGAGAGGGGCTGTTCCCTATACATCACCTTTCATCAGAACAGTGACTGTTTTGAAAATGATCTCATAAAAGGAATAGTTGAAGGAGAGAAATGCATTTAATGAGTCACTCTTCTTTTACTATAGTCTATTTTGTTTTCCTCACAATATTAGATACTGAATCCCCAGAAAAACACACTGTTGCTTTATTTTCAGCGCCAATCCTAAGATCAGGTTGAATGGTTGGTTGATAGTCAGTACAAGTTAGTAGAAAGTTGAATAACATAGATTCAATAACAAAAATAACATAGTTTTTTACAAATATGCAGACAAATAGTTAATTGGCAGACTTCTCAAGATTTTATCTTATTCTCTGAAAATATTTCCTTAAATATATTTTCTCCTTCATCCTATGTGTAAGCAAGCAACAGTCACGATAAATTGAATAAAACAACTCCCCACTATCCACACACAAAAATCTAGATGTTTTGATATGCAACTTCAAACTTATGCCTTCTTTGTTTTTTTCACCTTGTTGCATTGATAAGAGCTCCAGTGTAAAGCTGAGCAGAAATGGTAATAATGGGTTCTCTGATTTCATTCCTGATCTCAGAGAGGAAATTTCAATATTTCATTATTAAGCATGATGTTTCCTGCAGATATTTTTACAGATACATCTATTAGACTAGGAAAAAATCTTTTATTCCTATTTTGTGAAGAATATCAGAGATAAAGCTGAATTTTATCAAAAATGTTTAATAGTAATCAAGATAATTGTGTATTTTTAGAAAATCTGTTTTTCCACCTCCTAATTAAAAACTGTCCCATTGTTTTTCAATCTGTGGAAGAGTTTGTATAGAATTGGTGTCATTTCCTCCTTAAAAATTTGGAACGCTAAGATACTGGTCAAGATCTAGTTCTTAACCTGGATATACGAATGTTCATTTTTTTTAAAAAAAGAACGTATATACTTTTAAAAAAAGAATGTGTATACTTTTCCCCCATATATACACTTATATACTTTTCTAAATGTATGATACATTTTTATAATACAAATTTTAAAAATAAAGTTTGGAGGCATTCATAGTGAAGACTACTGGGTAAGTATTCTTTGTGGAAAAAATTTTAATAACTGATTCACCTACTTATGGACTCTTCAGTTTTTAAATTTATTTTTGTACTAGTTCTTGTATTTTATGGTCTGTCTGTTTTAATTCAATTTTAAAAATTTATTTGAATAAAGTTACTCATAATGTTCTATTGCTATTTTTTGAATGTTTGTAGTGATACCACTTTTTCCATTCCTAATATTAGTTACTTATGTTTTTCTTTTTGTCAGTTGTCTCAGAAATTATTATTGTTACTAACACCTTTTAAAACCATCTTTTGGCTTTATTGATTTTTCTGTTTGCTGTTTGCTTTATTGTTTCCTTATTTCTATTCTTTATTTTTTTCTTCTACTTTCTTTGAGTTAAATTTGTTCTATTTTTAGTTTCTTGAGATGGAAGTTTAAATAATTGACTTTCAGGCTTTATTCTATTATATGTACATGGGACTGTAAATTTTTATCTCAATAGTACTGCACTGAATGAGTTTTGCTATGTCACTTTTTGATTATAATTCACTTAAAATATTTTATAATTCTCATAGGAATTTGATACTACCTATGAGGTATTTTGAATATTGTTTAATTTCTAATTAGTTTGTGATTTTCTAATTACCCTTCTGTTGTAAATTTCCATCTTAATTTCAATGTAGTTGAAGCATATATTCTACATAATTTTAATCCTTTAACATTTGTTGAGACTTATGATAATCATATGATCTGTTTTGGTAAATGTTCCATGGGTATATTTTATTTGGTATAATATTCTATATAATACAATAAGGTCAAGTTTGTTAACTAGGGAGAAATTTTATTTCCTTATTGACTTTTTTGTCTATTGTATTAACTTTTGAAATAGGAATGTGATTTTGACTTGTCTTTATTTTTGTTCTGTGATTATTTTCTTTATGCATTTTGAAATCATGTTTTGAGATACATCCAGATTGAGTATTGCAAACTTTCTGTTGCACTGATCATTTTGTTCTTATAAAATGCCATTCCTTTGAAGAAGGAATTCATAGGGCCTGCACTCCATCTCAGGCCTGTCTGTGCTGATCGTGCTCGGCCGCCTCTCCAGTGAACTCTGAACTCTGTGCTTAGTGCCTGTGGGAACAACAATGGAAGGATAAGACCCCCTCCGGACAGGGGAACCTTGAAGATCATATCCAGGTTACTCATCACCTAAGAGAAAACAGACACTAATCACCCCTGCCTCCGGACACTATCTATCAGAATGTAAGCACAGGCTTATCGGTTATTAACTATTTGGAATGTAACTGCAGGCTTATTGATTATTGACTGTTTGAACACATAACATGTGAATGATGGGGTTATTGTAGTTGTATTTACCCTTCTTTTGTTTATGTAAGTCTCAAGGGAATTGGGGTGATGGGTTTGGACACGTACACATGGGGTAGGTGGTGTGTTTGGACACGTACACATGGGGTAGGTGGTGGGTTTGGACATGTACACATGGGGTATAAAAGATTTTCACAAATGCTGGACGGGGTCCTTGGCTAAGAGGAGACTCTGCCTTGGGCCCGCCGGTGTAATAAACTGCACTCCACTATCTGCATTGTCCTTCTGAGTGAGTCTGTTTCCCGGAAAGCGTGGCTATAACACCTTATCTTTAAAAAAGCTTCTTGCCTTAAATTTTACTCCGTTTAGTATTAGTAGAGTTACATTAGACTTTGCTCACAAAGTCTATCCTTTCTATAATTTGCTTTCAACTTTTCTACTCCTTTTAATTTGCTGTGCTTCTTGTAACAGCGTATAGTTTAAGAGAACCCAGTTGACAATCTTGGTGTAATATTGGTGTATTTAGCCTATTAAGATTTTATGAATTACTAATATCTACTATCTTATTTCATGGTTTATGTTCATTTTCTCTCTTGCCCTTTTTTGAATATTTCTTTTTATTTTATTTTCTTTGATTAAATTTTTAGCTTTATATTCTTTTAACATTACTGAGAGAACAAATATCTACCTTATTACAAAATAATGCAAATTATCCAAATTATTACTTTTACCACTTCTGTATACTTAGCTTTTTAGTGTCTCACCTCATGAAACTTTAGATTTTGCCAAATATTTTCAGAACAATCAATCGTGTGTCACACTATCTCAGTGAGATGATCAAAATCTCCCTTGTCTCTCAAAAGCTGAATGTCTGGGAAAGTCCAGAATAAAATATCAACCTCTTGTTTTCTGCCAGAGCTGGTAAATGCTCCCAGAGGAAAAGCAGCAGCTGCAAAAGTCAGCTTTTCTAAGATTGCTCCTCTTTATGATATTAATCTGTCTAGTCTCCATTTCTTCAGGAAGTCTCTGAATTCTTTAAATAATTGACTTTAAAATTATAACAAAGTTTTTTATTTGTTCCTGGTGAGAGTGTTGGTTTGCCAGTAAGCCATTCCACTCTACTAAGAATACTATGAAATTAAATTTTAATTATTTAAATCAATTTGAGGTGGGTTTCTGTTACTTGTGGTCTATAATATCCTTAAAAATACATCTGAGCCAAGACCTGAGTGATGAGGAGCATCTTTCAAGGGAAGAATATCCCAGGCAGAGGGAAATGCAAAGAAAATGAACTTGTCCTGTTGGAGAAGTGGAAATGAGGCAGCATGGTGCAATATAATGAGTTGGATGGATGGGTTGGGGGAAGACAAGATGGAAGAAGAGGCAGGAACAGATTATGTAGGGCCTTTTAGATAATTTAAATGACATCATATAATTACATTCAAAGAGATTATCATAGATAATCTCTTTGAATTCTGAATAAAGAATAAATTATTTGGAGACAGACAAGAAAGCTGCAGGATTAGTTAAAAGGCCATTTCATTAGTTCAAATAAGAGATGATGTTTGCTTGCCTTGGGGTTTTGACAGTGAAAATGGAGGAAAGTAGACAAAATAGGGTCATATTTTAGAGTATTTGTCTTCAATCTAAGCTCTAAGGAAATGAGATTTTAAGAGATATTTCACAGGTTAGCAAAGCAGGTCTACATCACCCTTCTATGAATTTCAGCTTGAGTAGCCCAAGTTTACTCTTTTGTATCGAGAGTGTTAACAACCTCAGTAGGGAGGCCAGAGGTCCCTAAATGGCAGGGGGAAATAAACTGCAAGTGGCAGACTTTATTTTTTCTTTCCTTTTCTAATCCTATGTTGTCATAGCAACACCTGGTTCCACCTGAACTTAACTTTATCTCAAACCTTGCGCTAACCAATGCATTTTTCTCATGGAAATGTATTTCTTAAGCTATGTTAATGAACTATGTATTTGCTTGGAAATCTGCCTTTCTTCAAAATTCATGTCAATTGTTATATGGCTGGGGATGACTCACCTTGGGCCAATGCTATCTCAAAATGCATGTTATGGGTGAGGGGCTGGTGCAACTCTCTCAGTTTTGAGGTGTTTGCTTTATTTGATTAGCAGCTTGCTAACAGGTATATAACTACTTGCTAAAAACTAGCAATGGGGCACTCTTTCTGCCCCCTTCTGATGTCTATGTCAGAAGTTTTCCCTATCTCTTTTCATACTTGAATAAAACTTTGCTACACAAAAAACTCTGAGTGATCAAGCCTCAAATCTGGCCCCAGGTAGAATTCCTCTCCTCCGGAGGCCACAAATACCGGCATCACTCAGTCGTGTCCGACTCTTTGTGATCCCATGGACTGTTCAGTCCATGGAATTCTCCAGGCCAGAAAACTGGAGTGGGTAGCCTATCCCTTCTCCATGGGAATCTTCCTGACCCAGGAATCAAACCAGGGTCTCCTGCATTGCAGGTGAATTCTTTACCAGCTGAGCTACCAGGGAAGTCCAAGTTTCTTTCACACAAAAAGCTCCGAGTGATCAAGCCTTTTCTCTAACCCCCAGATCAAATTCCTCTCTGGGGGCCATGAATCCTGGCATCATTCACAGCTTGCAGCAGCAACCTTTTAGTATACTGCGGTTCTATGTAAAATTTTAGTTGAAATATTAAAAGGAAATTAAAAGGAAAAAGCACAGCAACGGGGTTAGAACCTATAGTCTTATTGCTGATTATATGGCAGGGTGTAAAAAGTCTGAAATTCATGACACATATGGTTTTTCTGACCTTAACAGATGAGTAGACTGTAGTGTCAAATTGTTATTCCTCCTTTCCCACTTTGTAAGTGAGACACATTAGAACTAGAAAGAGAAAAACTTCCTTGCAATGTCCTTCCAGTGCCTTCTACTGACAAAATTGAATACCTGACAACTGGAAAAAGAGGAATATTTGTAAAGCCCAGACCCCTTATCATGGTACAGGTAAAGAAAGGATGATTTTGGAGAAGAGAGAAATAAACTGACAACTGATACAGGTCTTTGGGAGGGTAGGGCTCAGGAATACGTGGATGGGAAAATTTGGGTTTCAGGGAGTGTAGTGTCTGGAATTGTTGGGAGAGCAGTGGGGAGAGGGTTATGTTGAGGGCAGAGTTTTGTGGTATGGGAAAGACAAGAGTCAGGAACATGGGATCTGTAAGGGACTGGGCTGAAAGTTCTGTGGAAGCCAAAAATCAGATTATGGGGGACAAGGCTCAGCATATTGGGGACAAAGATAGCAGGGTTTGGAGTTGTAGTGTGAAAATCTGTGACATTAAAGATGGGCACAGTTTATTAAATATTTCTCTATTGAGATATGCATGTGTGTATTAAGCGGGGAAGTCTATGTGTCCAATTCTTGAATATGGGCAGTTCTGTGATTGCTTTGACTGAAGTGACACTAGGCCAATTTCCATTTTCTTTCTTTTGATGTCTTGAGTCAAAATGCAAGAATCTGACCACTCTCCTGGAGAGACCTTGAAATTACCTAGTGAAAAAGAGGAGGCTAGCTGAGTCTAGCCTTTCTTCTGTCAAGGCATCAGGCAGGGTGAATGTGGATGAATCTATCTTGAACCTTGCAGAGCTGGTCAGCTAACAGGTGAATACCACCAAGGAGTTCCAGTTCATACCATGTGAAGCATGAGGATTACTTGATCAACCATTACGTGATTATCTGTCTCATAAAATTGTGAAATCTTTATCACAATTTAATCACAAAAATCTTTACTAGGAGAGATAAATGTAGTAAAACAAAGATGTGCTATCCAGATTTCCCTTAAAGACATGATTTGTTGTTCCAACTATTGGGAGCCGTCAGCTTCTTCAGGGTTGGCCTCAGCTTCAGAGAAGCGCCTCTTTCAAGAACATTCCAGTCCTGGCTAGGCCACACCCAGTGACTGCTCAGGAGGTAGATATAGCAGCCTGGCCATCTAGGCCACTGTGGGACAATGATTAAGCTGTATAGGCTCTCAGGTTTCCTATGCATTTAGCTGAATCTTTGTCAGGCTTCTATGGCAGTTTGTCTTCTCCTTCTGCACAGTCCTGGTTTCTCTTCCTGCCTTCACAGGCACTGATATCCAATTAATAGCCTATCCATAACACACCAAGTATCATTAACATGCCAAATTCCATTACAGTGTCTGCTTCTCAGAAGCCCAGCATATGACAGTGCAATAAATGAACAGCTATTCTAGTGCCAGTGCTATCCCTGTTATTGTTAGAATTATGCAGAAATACTTCGAAGTTTCAGAAGGGAACACTGAATCTGGCATATAGTAAGAACTTAGCAAATATTTACTAAACTGAACTGATGCTCAGAAGGAGGACTGTTCACATAAGTGACCAAAAAGCTATCAGTAAGCCTCTCTCTGGGGGCCTCCCAGGTAGTGCTAGTGATAAAGAACTTGCCTGCCAATGCAGGAGGCGTGAGAGATGTGGGTTTGATCCCTGGGTAGGGAAAATCCCCTTGAGGAAGTCATGGCAACCCACTCCAGTATTCTTGCCTGGAGAATCCCATGGACAGAGGAGCCTGGCGGGCTACAGTCCATGGGGTTGCAAAGAGTCAGACTACTGAAGTGACTTAGCACGTACACAGCACAGCCCGAGCCTCTCTCTAATGTCTGCTGTGGCCTAAGTGGCCCGGAAGGAAGGCACAAGTCCCTCTCTGTTCGCCCTCTTTGCAGCCCTGGTGCTACTGCTTTTCTGGTGACGGCACTTCTTTCGTCTGTAGTGTATCCCTCGAATGGCAAGGGTGACAATGATGGACTGGGTGGGGCTTGGAAAGCAGCCAGCCGGGACAGATGCTCTTGGAGAGGAATTCAACACCACCCAGTCTTTCATCCTCGAACACACTTCTACTCCTTGTGGCTCCTGTGCTGCCCTTAGAGTTACCCCTCCAAGGATTTATCCATTCTGCATACTGGGTACCTCCCAACTCCTTCTGGACTCAGCATCCCTCATCTCTAGCAAGTGAGGACTGTCTAGGGTCTCTCAGCAATACATGTTTTCATTAAAGGAATAGAGAGGAAAAGACTCTGAAGTTCAGAGGGAGGGATCAGCTCTTCTTCACATTGATAAAGGAGAAGGGTTGAGGAGAAGGGTAGAAAGGACGAATGTGTCAAGTTCAACTTCGATGGTTTCACCAAGGACATATATGTTAGAAGAAGAGGTATCTGTAGAGTCTGGGTTGTTCTAAGTCATTTGAAAAGAACCTTTATCAACCCTCCTTAGTTTGTTCCTTAAGAACTGAAGCTTCTGCAAAATAAGGGGTAGTAAAACCTTTGTCTTCAAGCCTTGGTGACTTCCAGCCTTTGGAGGGAGAAGTCTGTAAGTAGTGGTGAAGAAGAGGAGATGGTGCGTAAGGTGGCAGTGTCTATTGGGTGGTTGGGAGACAATCCTTGTTCAAGTTGGGAAAAGAAGCTTGTTTCAGATGTGACTTCTGCTTTTCCAGGTATTCTTGCTTGCATGGGCGGCACTGAGCAGGGAGCGCTTCTGTTGCCCAGGAGAAGAGCAGGTTTCAGGGTCTTGGGGAGGAGGCTTGCATTGTTGCCACTACAGATGGGACATCATACCCAACTTTAAGGGAACCTGAAAGAAACAAGAGAGAACTATTTTCATGTTTGGCATTCAGATAGTTTAAAGTGGAGCAATTGCCCCAAAATTCTAACTTTGTGAGTAACCAAAACCCCCTTGGCCTATAGTTTCCATTATCATATTCTATGATTCAGATTTTCCCAGTTTAATATAATGATAATAGCAATAATTTCTAACATTTACTGAGTGTTTATATAGTTAGTGCTATGCTAAGCAGGAGGAGAAGGGGACGACGGAGGATGAGATGGCTGGATGGCAGCACAGACTCGATGGGCATGAGTTTGAGTAAACTCCAGGAGTTGGTGATGGACAGGGAGGCCTGGCGTGCTGCGATTCATGGGGTCGCAAAGAGTCGGACACGACTGAGTGACTGAACTGAACTGAACTGATGCTAAGCATGCTGAATGATTTTCTAATTTAACCCTATTATAATCCTATGATATGAGAAGAGACACTGCCTCCATTTTATACATAATGAAAAATAGTTACAGAAAGGTTAACTGACCTACCTGAAGAGTAATAACTAGTAACTTGTGGAACCAGGAACCAAGTTTGAATTCCCTTACCTCAGAGCCAGCACTCTTAACATTCACACATCCACTAGGCTTTTCTAGCAAATGTTAACCCCTAGCCTCTCAGGACTGTCCTGAGAGGCTGTCAGGAGAAAGATTTTCTTTAGGCTGCTCAAATGTGACTTGTAGCTTGGGGTTTATGTAGCTTGTAGCTTGGGGTTGGGGGTGTTCCTTTGTCTGATGTATGTAGCTTGGGATTGGGGGTGTTCCTTTGTCTGATTACATCAGACCAATTCAGAGTGCTGGTGTTCTGATCTGACCCCTCACTCTCAGGAGAACATTGACTCCTGGGTCAAGACTAGTCCTTGGGGTAGGATGGAAAAGGTCCAGAAATTGTGCCATTTTTGTTTAGCCAGCATTGACTAGAGCTTCCTGAGTGCTGCAGCTCTTAGGATTGAGAGAATAAAATGAAGATGTTTAACTTGGGGAATCAAAAATTTGAGCTGATATGAGAGCTATGTATAAGTAACAGGAATAGAAAGTAAATCTGTTCTGTATTTCAGAGCAGAAGTCTCCTAAAGAAACAGAAGTGACTGGGAAGCACATTTCAGTCCAGTTGAGAACATAGTTCTTGAGTAATTTATTTGCAGTAAGACCAGCAGCTTACAACACACTGAACCCCCTGCTGCTGGCAAGGTTTGAGCAGAGGAGAAAAGACTATTCCTTAGGAGGTACTTTGGAGCAGATATTTGTGCAAAATGTGCTTCTGGTTCTGTGAGGCCTTGTCTCTCCTGAGACTTAGTTTCTGTTTTTGACTTCCTTCTAGGGCCTCCATCTTCTTCTATTAATTCCTCTTTCAGTAGGACAACCTGTAATTACTCACCCTAAGGATATTTTATAAATTCTCTCTTCCATTTCATTGACCAAATCATAGGCCCTGAAAGAGGAGTCAGGTAGTGATAGAATATTACAAATGTAGGATTTCCAGAATATTTATCCTCTACCCCAAGGCCTTAGTTCAAATTGTCAGATCTGTGTCCTTATTTAAAGACTGTTTTTTGTGTTTCTGCCTCAAATCTGAGAGAAAAAAAAAAAAGCTTCTTGATATTATAGAAAGAACATGAGATAGAAACAAGGAGATCTGGATGTTAGGTTTACTTTGACATTAACCAGCTGTGTGATCTTACTCAAAACACTCAATATCTCCATAACTTGATTTCTTTATCTCTAAAATGAAAGATTTGGATATGAAGATTTCCAAAGTTAATCCTAGAATTAACATAATGTCTGCCTGTCTGTCTATACACCTAGCTATCCTATCCCTTTAAAACTCCACCTCAAAGGAAACTTCACTCTAGGTTCAACCACAGGATCATCCAGGTAAGGAAGGGGCTATACCAGTCCCTAAGGGGACTCTTCCCTCTTTGCAGAGAGAGAGACCTTATCAACTATCTCTCCAGCCTGCTTTCTGCCTCAGAGGGTTTGAGAGGCGTGGAGGAGAGCCTTAATCTTGTACCTCTGATACCAAGCTCAGTCAAACTTAAGGAAAACAAAGGGGTTTTCTCCCAGTTTCCTGTTTCTTAGGTGTCTCCCTTCAGGTCCTAAAATGACTTGTGAAACTACTACTTTGTTTAGAAATCTCCAGTTTGGCAGGTACTGAGTGAGTAACAAGGCTTCCATCTCCTTGGGAAGGGTAATTCGGGAGGAATGGGACACAGGGGCCGTTTCCCATGGGCCTCTGGGCTGTCAGTGGGTGATGAGTAACCATGGGAAAGTGTGATGAATGGGCCAAGGGAGGCAGGACCTTTGAGGAGGAGGAGGAGCACGTGAGGGGCCTCATAAGTAATCGGTAGAAGATGTGAACTTACATTTTTTTCCCCCACCAAAACAATTTTTATTTCCAGTTTAACTTATGTTTTAATGCTTTAGCAAAGTTAAGATCCATGAATCCAGACCATGTACTTTGCTGGTATAGTCAGAAAGGAATTATATGGATTTTGAAGGATTAAAAAGGATACTAGAGGAGCTTCCCTGGTGGTCCAGTGATTGAGAATCTGCCTGCCAATGCAGGGGACACAGGCTTGATCCCTGGTCTGGGAGGACCCCATATGCCGCAGGGCAATTAGGCCCACGTACCACAACCACTGAGCCCACACTTTAGAGTCCAGACTTCCCAACAAGAGAAGCCACCACAGTGAGAAGCCTGCACACCACAACTAAAGAGTAGCCCCTGTTTGCCACAACTAGAGAAAGCCCACATGCAGCAAAGAAGACCCAGTGCAGCCAAAAATAAATAAAATAAATTTTATAAACGGCTACTAGAAAAGAGTAAAGTGAGGTCATTTGGAGAAGTAGATCATAGCTTCTACATTTATGATTTGAGCACAATTTTGTAAGTCAAGGAATCTTGATAGACTCTGGAAGGTGGAAAGTAAAGTAGAGTGAGGACTAAGTCTTTTCCCATGGAGCATTGGTTGGCTGTCAGTTGTTTAGTGGACTCAGGATTCAAGAAGATATTGGAGTCTAGCCTGTTACCTGAAGCTGTGGCACACAGTCATGGGACGGATGTAGATATTGATAGTTGGAATACAGGGCTGGAGAGTTGGGAGGCCTGAGGAGGGAGAGAAGATGGCACTGGGAATGTGATAGGGAAGGACAAGAGTGACTCCATCTTGGATCTGTTTCTTTTACTTTAATCTTTGTACTATATTGCTTTTGCTATAAGTTAATTAGTAAAAGAATGCTGGTCATAGCTTCAAGTATACATAATGGCCCTCTCCAGGACCCCTGCCTCACATGCCTGACAATTAAGCAAAAATTCCTTTGTTCAGCTCACAGGAAACATTCTGAATAGGTCCACCTGTCAATAGCTGCAAGCAAGAAAGAAATGAACATATCTTCTTCCATGTCTGGCCAGAACCAGGAAATATTAGCAACAACTTATTACCTTTTTTACTCTATGTCCTCACCTCCCTCTCTTTGTTCCATAAAAGAAACTAGCATCCAAACCCAGGTAAAATGGTTCTTTGGGACATTAGTCCACTATCTTCTTGGTCTGCTGATTTTCTGAATAAAGTTTCTATTCCTTGTCCCAATAACACATCTCTTCATTTATAGTCCTGTCATATGGTGAGCAGTACAAACCTGGACTCAGTAACAGGCAGAGGTAGAGAGGGGAGTGATAGACTTTGGGTATTTCTCAGACCACCACTATAAATTGTGTTATATGTTTGCCTTGTTGTGTTGCTTGATAAGGGAAACTACACTTAAAGACCATACATGGGTGGTCTGTATGTGGTCTGTATTTGGTCTGTATGTGGTCTGTATTCCACTGTATGTGCCAGCAAGAAGGGATGCTCATTTCTGGGTAGCTGTAGAGTTGAGAAGTGGCTATTCATCAGAGATCAATACAAAAGAATTTCCAGTTAATGTCCAGTATTTTGGTGCAGGATACTTGAGCCCCAGCTGGTATAAAAGTGAGCAATCACCTGCTGAAGAAGTGTTCAGAGTGATGGTAGGCTCAGTAGGATGGGAGTGGCAGTCAGGATGGAAGTTAGCACACACAGTGGAGTTTCAGGCACTGAACAGGAGAGTGGTGTGATCACTAAAGTCTGTGCACCCCAAGTTCTCCAATGTCAGCCTGAGTTATCATGGGAAGATGAATGAGTTCTAAAGTCACCTTCAATCCCCAAATTGTCAATGCTTGCACACAATCTATCAACTCAATAGTTACTAAAGTTATTATTATATTTATAAGAACGTAATTGTGGCTTTGTACTGTAAATTTTAGTTTATTTTTTCATTTATTTTTATTAGTTGGAGGCTAATTACTTGACAATATTGTAGTGGTTTTTGCCATACATTGACATGAATCAGCCATGGATTTACATGTGTTCCCCATCCTGAACTCCCCTCCCACCTCCTTCCCCATCCCATCCCTTTGGGTCATCCCAGTGCACCAGCCCTGAGTACTTGTCTCATGCATCCAACCTGGGCTGGTGATCTGTTTCACACTTGATAATATACATGTTTCAATGCTATTCTCTCAGATCATCCCACCCTCACCTTCTCTCCCAGAGTCCAAAAGTATGTTCTATACATCTGTGTCTCTTTTTCTATCTTGGATATAGGGTTATTGTTACCATCTTTTAAAATTCCATATATATGCATTAGTATACTGTATTGGTCTTTATCTTTCTGGCTTACTTCACTCTGTATAACAGGCTCCAGTTTCATCCATCTCATTAGAACTGATTCAAGTGAATTCTTTTTAATGGCTGAGTAATATTCCATGGTGTATATGTACCACAGCTTCCTTATCCATTCGTCTGCTGATGGGCATCTAGGTTGCTTCCATGTCCTGGCTATTATAAATAGTGCTGCAATGAACATTGGGGTGCACGTGTCTCTTTCAGATCTGGTTTCCTCAGTGTGTATGCCCAGGACTGGGATTGCTGGGTCATATGGCAGTTCTATTTCCAGTTTTTTAAGGCAGCTCCACACTGTTCTCCATAGTTGCTGTACCAGTTTGCTTTCCCATCAAAAAGTGTAAGAGGGTTCCCTTTTCTCCACACCCTCTCCAGCATTTATTGCTTGTAGACTTTTGGATAGCAGCCATTCTGACTGGCATGTAATGGTACCCCATTGTGGTTTTGATTTGCATTTCTCTGATCATGAGTGATGTTGAGCATCTTTTCATGTGTTTGTTAGCCATCTGTATGTCTTCTTTCAGAGAAATGTCTGTTTAGATCTTTGGCCCATTTTTTGATTGGGTCATTTATTTTTCTGGAATTGAGCTGCAGGAGTTGCTTGTATATTTTTGAGATTAATCCTTTGTCTGTTTCTTCATTTGCTATTATTTTCTCCCATTCTGAAGGCTGTCTTTTCACCTTGCTTATAGTTTCCTTTGTTGTGTAAAAGCTTTTAAGTTTAATTAGGTTTCATTTGTTTATTTTTGCTTTTATTTCCAATATTCTGGGAGGTGGGTCATAGAGGATCCTGTTGTGATTTATGTCGGAGAGTGTTTTGCCTATGTTCTCCTCTAGGAGTTTTATAGTTTCTGGTCTTACATTTAGATCTTTAATCCATTTTGAGTTTATTTTTGTATACGGTGTTAGAAAGTGTTCTAGTTTCATTCTTTTACAAGTGGTTGACCAGTTTTCCCAGCACCACTTGTTAAAGAGGTTGTCTTTTTTCCATTGTATATTCTTGCCTCCTTTGTCGAAGATAAGGTATCCATAGGTACGTGGATTTATCTCTGGGCTTTCTATTTTCCTCCATTGATCTATATTTCTGTCTTTGTGCCAGTGTACTGTAAATTTTAAAGCATTATAACCAGGCTCAAACACATCTTTATTAATCAAAATAGGAACCATTATAGTCAACACATTTTTGCCAATGAGAAATAAATTTGTTTATCTTGTAGCATAAAAATCCATGCTTAAGGATTCAATGAACTCTTGGAAAGCATTTTCTGCCTCCTGCTGGTTGTGGAAGCATTCTCCCTGCAAAAAGTTGTCAAGACTCTTGAAGAAGTGGTAGTCGGTTGGCAAGAGTTCATGTGAATACAGCAGATGAGGCAAAACTTTGTAGCCCAATTTGTTGAACTTTTGAAGCATTGATGGGTGATATGTGGTTGGGCATTGTTGTGGAGACGAATTGGGTCCTTTCTGTTGACCTATGCTGGCTGCAGATGTTGCAGGTTTCAGTGCATCTCATTGATTTGCTGAGCATACTTCTCAGATGTAGTGGTTTTGCTGGGATTCAGAAGGCTGTAGTGTATCAGATGGGCAGCAGGCTGCCAAACACTGACTATAACCTTTTCTTTTTTTTTCTTTTGATGCAAGTTTGGCTTTGGGAAGTGCTTTGGTGCTTCTTCTTGGTCCAGCCACTGAGCTGGTCATCACTGGTTGTCGTATAAAATCCACTTTTTGTCACATATCATAATCATATCGAGAAATGGTTTGTTGTTGTTGTGTAGAATAAGGGAAGATGACACTTTAAAATGACTATTTAAAAAAAAATTTTTTTTGGTCAGCTCATGAGGCACCCACTTATCAAGCTTTTTCACCTTTACAATTTGCTTCAAATGTCCAATGACTATAGAACGGTTCACATTGAGTTCTTCACCAGTTTCTCATATTGTAAAAGGATCAGCTTTGCTGATTGCTCTCAATTGGTCATTATCAGCTTCTGATGGCTGGCCACTATGCTCCTCATCTTCAAGGCTCTTGTCTCCTTTGCAAAACTTCTTGAATCACCACTGCACTGTATGTTCGTTAGCAATTCCTGGGCCAAATGTGTTGTTGATGTTGCAGTCTGTCTCTGCTGCTTGATGGCCCATTTAGAACTCAAATGAGAAAATTGCTCTACCTACCCAGGAACATGGAATATCTCTCCATATGCTTATGTCATATGTTTATTTCTTTCTTCAGTGTCCTATAATTTTCCATATACAGTTCATCTGTCTCCTCAGGTAGGCTTATTCTTAGATATTTTATTCTTTTTGCTGCAAGTGACTATACTACCAAATACAATCTACAGATTCAATGTGATCCCTATCAAATTACCAATGGCATTTTTCACATAACTAGAACAAAAAAATTCACAATTCACATGGAAACATAAAAGACCTTAAATAGCCAAAGCAATCTTGAGAAAGAAGAATGGAACTGGACGTATCAACCTTCCCTACTTCAGACTATACTACAAAGCTACAGTCATCAAGACAGTATGGTACTGGCACAAAAACAGAAATATGGACCAATGGAACAAGATAGAGCACCCAGAGATAAACCCACACATGTATGGGTAACTTATTTTTGTCAAAGGAGGCAAAAAAATGCGATGAGGCAAAGATAACCTCTTCAATAAGTGGTGCTGGGAAAACTGGACAGTTACATGCAAAAGAATGAAATTAGAGCACTTCCTAATGCCATACACATAAACTCAAAGTGGATTAAAGACCTACATGTAAGACCAGAAGCTATAAAACTCTTAGAGGAAAACATAGGCAAAACACTCGATGACATAAATCAAAGCAAGATCTTCTATGACCCACCTCCTAGGGTAATGGAAATAAAAACAAAAATAAATAAGTGGTACCTAATTAAATTTGAAAGCTTTTGCATGGCAAAGGAAACTACAAACAAGGTGAAAAGACAACCCTCAGAATGGGAGAGAATAATAGCAAAGGAAACAACTGACAAAGAATTAATTTCCAAAATATACAAGCAGCTCATACAACTCAATACCAGAAAAACAAACAACCTAATCAAAATGTGGGGAAAAGACCTAAACAGACATTTCTCCAAAGAAGAGATACAGATGGCTAACAAACACATGAAAAGATGCTCAACATTGCTCATTATTAGAGAAATGCAAATCAAAACTACAAGAAATACCACCTCATACCAGTAAGAATCAGTTCAGTTCAGTTCAGTCGCTCAGTCATGTCCGACTCTTTGCGACTCCATGAATCGCAGCACTCCAGGCCTCCCTGTCCATCACAAGCTCCCGGAGTCTATGCAAACCCATGCCCATCGAGTCAGTGATGCCATCCAGCCATCTCATCCTCTGTCATCCCCTTCTCCTCCTGCCCCCAATCCCTCCCAGCATCAGGGTCTTTTCCAATGAGTCAACTCTTCGCATGAGGTGGCCAAAGTATTGGAGTTTCAGCCTCAGCTTCAGTCCTTCCAATGAACACCCAGGACTGATCTCCTTTAGGATGGACTGGTTGGATCTCCTTGCAGTCCAAGGGACTCTGAAGAGTCTTCTCCAACACCACAGTTCAAAAGCATCAATTTTTTGGCACTCAGCTTTCTTCACAGTCCAACTCTCACATCCATACATGACCACTGGAAAAACCATAGCCTTGACCAGACGGACCTTTGTTGGCAAAGTAATGTCTCTGCTTTTTAATATGCTATCTATATTGGTCATAACTTTCCTTCCAAGGAGTAAGCGTCTTTTAATTTCATGGCTGCAGTCACCATCTGCAGTGACCTTGGAGCCCCCAAAAATAAAGTCTGACACTGTTTCCACTGTCTCCCCATCTATTTCCCATGAGAATAGCCATCATCAAAAAGTCTACAACAATGAATGCTGGAGAGGGTGTGGAGAAAAGGGAATCCTTTTGCATTGGTGGTGGAAATGTAAATTGATACAGTTACTATGGAAGATGGTATGGAGATTTCTTTAGAAACTAGTAATAAAACCACCATATGCCCCAGGAATCCCACTCCTAGGGATATACCCTGAGGAAATGAAAATAGAAAAAGTCACATGTATCCCAATGTTCATTGCAGCACTATATACAATAGCTAGAACATGGAAGCAATCTAGATGTCCATCAACAGATGAATGGATAAAGAAGCTGTGGTACATTTATACAACAGAATACTACTTAGCCATAAAAAGGAATACATTTGAATCTGATCTAATGAGGTGGATGAAACTAGAGCCCATTATACAGAGTGAAATAAGTCAGAAAGAGAAATATAAATATCATATACTGACACATATATATTGAATCTAGAAAGATGGTACTGATGAATTCATTTTCAGGGCAGCAATGGAGAAACAGACATAGAAAACAGACTTAAGGACATAAGGGGAGAGGAGGAGGGAGAGGGAGAGTTGTATGGAGAAACATGGAAATTTACAATACCTTATGTGAAATAGATAGCCAGTGGGAATTTTCTGTATGACTCAGGGAACTTAAACAGGGGCTCTGTGACAATCTAGAGGGGTGGAATGGGGAGGGAGATGGGAGGGAGGTTCAGGAGGGAGGGGACATGGGTGTGCTTATGGCTGATTCTTATTGATGTATAACAGAAAACCACAAAATTCTGTAAAAGCAATTGTCCTTCAATTAAAAAAATAAAGTGGCAAAAAAATTACTCTTATTTGCTTTTTGTCTAAAATTATTTTCATAGTCTAAAATAAATACAAAATAAACAGCAAGCAACAAGTCCTTAGCAAAAAACATAAAGCAAGAAATGTGCCTTAAAATGATAACACAACCACATTTAAGAATACATTCTAATATCAAACAGCAAATTTCAACAATGCAAAAACTGCAACTACTTTTGCACCAATCTAATATTTACTCTTTTCTTGAGTGTAGAGTTCATGTAAATACCTCTCAGTATTTCAGGTAGTCCCAGGAGTGCTGAGAAAAGGGTGGGGGAAGGGTGTTAACCTGCTAATTTTCTGGGAAATCAATTGTCTGGAGAAACTCAGGTTAAAATGTAGATAGGGGAAGTGTCAACACTTCATTCACACTGGCATTTAAAGCAGGTGTGACCGGGTAACCTCTAGCAGCAATAGTACTTTTGCCTGGGAGTGTTCTTGTCTTTGAAAGGATGAAGGGTGTGATGTGACTGCCAAGAACCAAAGGGGTGGATTGGCCTTATTGTGGGTGCTGGATCTTCTAAGCCTTTTAATTTCGGTGCCAGTTGTCCACAATACCCTATTTCTTCCCACCTGACTAGCTCTCTGAGTCATTGACCAATGATATGGCTGGTTTGTATAGTACTCAATGTGTTGTGTGAATCACCACATCCTGGTTAACTTGGAAAATTAAAAGCAATTTTCTGCTGAAAATATGAGAGCACTCTTCTCTTTGTCTCTTCATCAATGCCTTTTAATCTTCATGTCTTTCTTCTTCGCTCCTCCCCGCCTTCCGCCACCCCCTCCCCCGCCCCCCACGGCCCCAGCCCTTGTCCTATTGCTCAGTAGTCTTCTGGAGTTGATTCCTAGACATTTTCCCGTCTTTTCTACCCACTCTTGTGTCACATAGAACTATTTTTCTGCTCATTTTTCATCAACGTAGGCTTTTTGTGTCTTTGAAGTTGGTTTTTGTGTATAGCAAAGATGATTTAAGGGCTACATTGGTTTACAGAATTAATATTCAATTTATCTGTTACAAAGTACAATACTGTTTTTGTGAGCTTTAAGTTCTAATAACTTAGTATTACTGATCTGATCAAATTCTAGAAATGTTAATAGTCTTTTAAAGGGGTCTTTGGGGCCATACTTGCTCCATTGAACAACTTTATTTAATTAATCTCTGGTACTGAAGTTGCAAAGTTGATATACCCAATTTTCAAGTACATTAACCTTCTGACAAATACAATCCTGATACATACTTGAAGAAAATTTATACATATCTTGATTTTTATATTTCTTAAATATGTCAATACTGTTTAGAAATCTAACCAAATACCATTATACCTTGCATCTTAAAATTAGTTCTAAATAAGTAAATTGTATATATATATACCTCCCTCAATTTCTTTCTCTCTGTATGTATTTCTGTGTATCTTTGGTATTCAAAATATTTATGGAATTTGGGAATATTAGATTAGCCTCATTGCTTTCATTAAAATGTGTAACATTAATTTATTTAGATGTGATTTTAAGTTGCAAAGTATAATGGAATTTCTATATCCTATATCTATATTTATATCTATCTATTTATTGTTAATACCTTCCTCTTCCTTCCCAGACTCTATCTAAATCTTTTCACTGTTTATTTGGGTTTTGCATGTTTTGGGGTCTTTTAGTGTGTTTTTCATGGGGTCGCAAAGAGTCGGACACAACTGAGTGACTGAACTGAGTGTGTTTTAATGTTCTCTTCCCTGGCTATAAGGACATATCAATTCTGCATTATAAGATCCTTCATATTCTTATGTAATTCCTTCAAAATCTTTTTGAAATGTTAGAATTTTAGATAAGAGAATATAAAGTGAAAACATTTAGTATAGTGTCTAGATAGAAAAAGCATTTAATTATATACATTATTAATTATATCACCAAGTAACAATTATGATTCTGTTATCACAGAAATTAGTCTGTTTATATTGTAAAATCAGTCTGTTATCAGTGGAAAGTAAAGGTGTAGATGATGTGGGAATGTGTGAAAAATTAGTTTCCATTGTTGTATCCAGTAAGACTTCATTTGTTAAGTGTTCGTCAAGCTGTGTCTTAAAAGATGGGAAGGCTGGCAGAAGGGCTGGACTTTCTAGGGAAGGGGCATGTACAGACAAAGGCATTGCCAGTAAGCTTGTGCTGCCAGAGGAGCAATTACTGGGTGAACTAGAAAGACAGCTAATTCAAGACCTGAATGTCTGGTGCAAGACTCAGAAACTACACTTTAATTATTTATGTGTTGGAGTGCCATGGGAGAATTTGTGAGACCAGAGATGTGATTTAATGTGTGGCAGTGAGGAGCATGAATTGAAGAGAAAAAAGGCTAGATTTATACATTAACCATTTTACAGCTTGCCATTCTTGAAAGGTGTAAGGCAACTCACAAGACATATACAATGATACAATAAAAAGCTGAGAATCAGCATCTTGAAAAAGAAGAAAATAAATATTTTGTTAAAAAAATCTCCAAAACTATTTTTTTCAGGCTAGAAAATTGCTTCTTAGCTTCCTGGAAGTGAATCCCAAACAGAGCACTGTAATTATTCAGATTTAAATTGAAAAGCTGATCACGAATTTTCAAGGACATTGCTAACAACTTTGTTATAGCACATTTAAGGTCAGTTTTCATGTGCTTAATCCATCTAGTGGCTTATGTGTAAAATAAAGTAAAAGAATTAAACAAGACAACAACATAGTGAAGATGGCTATATGTGTAGTTAGTGCCACCCAACCTAGCAGGTTTCTTGTGGTTTAACTTAAATCAGATATTTAGAGCATTTAGGAGAGTCGATTGGTTGCATGTTCTGGCTTAGACAAACTTTCCTTGATACAACTCTTATACAACTTTGACAGGGACTAGAATCAGACAGCTATCAACCATTTTGAAATTGTACTCTCTGGAATTCTCTATTTTTTTTTTTTTAATTTTTAAAAATCTGTTTACGTTTAACTAGAGGATAATTGCTTTACAATATTGTGTTGGTTTCTGCCATACAACAACATGAATCAGCCATAGGTATACATATGTCTCCTCCCTCTTGAACTTTCTGTCACCCCCTACCCAATTCCATCTCCCTAGGTTGTCATGGAGCTCCTGAGGCGCTCACTCCGTAAAGCCCAGCAGACATGATTTTAGACATGATTTTAGTAGTTTTCAAGGAAGACACTAATCCCTCAATTGTCTAGCCATGATAATAGCAGAGCAATGCTTCCTTGGGTTATCTGATTGTAAGCAAGAACTCCTTGGAATATTTTTCCTGAGAGAAATTGGTAGCAAGATATTATTTTGGAGTTTTTGAAGTGTAGAATACTTTGGCAAGCAAAGTAGACTCCAGATCGTTGATAAGCATCTTGATATATGAGATAATACAATTAAGCCAACTGAATTGGAGAGAGTGCATGTCAGAGACTTTAAAAAATTTTTGTAGAGTTAGTAATGAGCCAGATACCATCACCATCTACTGGGGCACCTATTTGTGTCTGTTTATAGAAACATACCTTTACTGTGTGGGTGAATATTTATATGGAGACGTACATCCAGTTTGGGCTTCCCAGGTGGCTCTAGTGATGAACTCAACTGCCAATGCAGGAGATGCAGGAGACCCAGGTTCCATCCCTGGTCGGGAAGGTGCCCTGGAGGAGGGCAAGGCAACCCCCTCCAGTAGTCTTGCCTGGAGAATCTCATGGATAGAGGAACCTGGCAGGTCCCAAAGAGTCAGACACGACTTAGCATGCATGCATATCTAGTTCATTTTAGAGGAATTTCAAATATTTTATATATACTAAAAAAGGATTGGGAAGGTTTTTTTCTAAACACAATCTTTCACTCATTCATGAATCTTTCCCTCATGAACATTATTATGAATATCCTGACCCTTAAAGAAGTGTCAGTGCAGATTTTCTTAGTCAAAATAACCAGAAGTCTTTACTTGAAGCCAAAACTCTTGTCATTCCTTGTTCCTAACACTGATGGTAAAGAATCTGCCTGCAATACAGAAGACCCAGGTTTGACCCCTGGGTCAGGAAGATCTCCTCGAGAAGGGCATGGCAACCCACTCCAGTATTCTTGCCTGGAGGATCCCATGGACGAGGAGTCTGGAGGGCTACACTCCAAGGGGTCACAGAGTCTGACACCACTGAGTGACTAACACTTTCACTTTCAACAGTGACTGAAAGGCTAAACAGGAGCTGCTGGCGGTCCTGGAGTGTTTGTAGCAGACATTTCCAAGATGTGATAGGAAGAGAAACAGTCATCAAGGACAGCCAGACTGAACATTGCTTGCTAACTGTATGTAAAATATTGGATTGATAGATTCACGCTCAAAGTTTATTAAACAGAAAGTGAACAAGGCACTATCATATACTACTTCATGTCAATGTGTGGAAAAACCACTACAATATTGTAGTTAGCCTCCAATTAAAATAAATAAATTAATTAATTAAAAAAAGTGAACAAGGCACTATCATATACTACTGGTGGTCATTAGATTAAAAAATTCTGGAAATTAATGCCATATATTTTAAATATACTTCTGTTTCTGACTCAATAATCCTATTTCTTAATTGGCATATTATTTAAACACTCTGAAATTATAAAGACTTAGACAAAAAAGGAATGGAACAGTTTTATATTCATTTCCTACTGCTGCTGTAACAAATTCTATAAACTCATCAGCTTAAAACAAAACAGATTTTATTGTTTACCATTCTGGAGCTCAGAGTTTGAAGTAGGTCTCACTGGGCTAAAATCTGGATGTCAGTAGGCCTGCATTTCCTCCGATGGCTCCAGGGAAGAACCAGTTTTCTTATCTCTTAGGGCTTCTTGAGGCTGCCCTGCCCACATTCATTGGTTCAGGGCCCCATTCCTTCATCATCAAAGCCAGCAAGCTTGGGTCCATTCCTTCTCACAATGTTATCTCCCTGGTTCTGTCTCTTTTGCCTCCCAGTACCACTTAGAAGGACCCTGTGATTACACCTGTCCCACCTGGATTCAGTTCAGTTCAGTTCAGTCGCTCAGTCTTGTCTGACTCTTTGCGACCCCATGACTGACAGCATGCTAGGCCTCCTTGTCCATCACCAACTCCCAGAGTCCACCCAAACCCATGTCCATTGAGTCGGTGATGCTATCCAATCATCTCATCCTCTGTCATCCCTTTCTCCTCCTGTCCTCAATCTTTCCCAGCATCAGGGTCTTTACAAATGAGTCAGCTCTTCACATCAGGAGGCCAAAGTATTGGAGTTTCAGCTTCAGCATCAGTCCTTTCAATGAACACCCAGGACTTATCTCCTTTAGGATAGACTGATTGGATCTCCTTGCAGTCCAAGTGACTCTGAAGAGTCTTCTCCAACACCACAGTTCAAAAGCATCAATTCTTTGGCACTCAGCTTTCTTTATAGTCCAACCCTTACATCCATACATGACTACTGGAAAAACCATAGCCTTGACGAGATGGACCTTTGTTGACAGAGGAATGTCTCTGCTTTTTAATATGCTATCTATATTGGTCATAACTTTCCTTCCAAGGAGTAAGCATCTTTTAATTTCATGGCTGCAATCACCATCTGCAGTGATTTTGTAGCCCAGAAAAATAGTCAGCCACTGTTTCCTCTGTTTCCCCATCTATTTGCCATGCCCACCTGGATACTTCAAGCTAATTTCCCCATCTCAGACTCAGTTGATTGGCAACTTAATTCCATGTGTCATCTTAATTCCCCTTTGCCAAGTAATCTAATATATTCATAGGGTCCAGGGGTTAGGATGTGGACATCTTTTGTGCAGGGGCAATATTTTGCCTACCACAAGTGAAGTTTTTTAAAAAATTTGTTTGTTTGGCTATGCTGGGTCTTAGTTGCAGCACTCAGGACCTTCGATCTTCATTATGGCATGTGGGATCTAGTTCCCTGACCAGGGATGGGACCCAGCCCCCCTGCATCTGCTGGACCACTAGGGAAGTCCCCGCAAATGCTATTTAAATAATGAAGTACCCACATAAGTCTGGGACTTTCCATGTGGCTCAATGATAAAGAATCTGCCTCCCAATGTAGGAGCCACAGGAGAAGTGGGTTCAACCCCTGGGTCAGGAGGACCCGCTGGAGGAGAAAATGGCAACCTGTTCCAGTATTCTTTCTGGGATAATCCCATGGACAGAGGAGTCTGGCAAGTTGCAGTCCATAGGGGTTGAAAAGAATTGGATATGACTGAGCAACTGAGCATGCATGCACACATAAATCTATAATAGTTGAATAGTTGGGTAAATTTTGGTTCATTCTTTCAACTTAATATTATGCAACCAGTAGTGATATCAATTACAATTATATGGTGGCATGGGGAAATGGCTGTGATGTAATTTTTTTATATATAAAAACTGTTTATATTTTCACTTGCTGGTTTCTTAGGTATCTGAATTCAACTAGTCTAAAATTGCAACCTTGATTCCCTCCCCCCCAAAATGCTTTTCCTTCTATCTCATCACCATCTAATCCAATTATTTTACCAAGTATGTGAAAGTTGTCCTTGACTCTTTCCCTTCCCACATATTCCCAGAACTCTACCAGATAATATCTTGCTTTAGTTTTTTTGTTTGTTTCTGGCACTTGCCCATCCTGATTCCTGCTGTATTCTTAAGACATTTTATATATTATCCCTGAACCAAAGGAGCCCTGGGAGAGAAGATAACACTTGGGATATGTTCCAGCCACTTCCACTTGCAGTTTGGTGTTAGGATATGGAGTCTGAGTCTCTCTTTGATGCTTCTGAGAAGCCAGGAACTTACATTGTGAATTAGGCAAATAGAAGTCAGCAAATACAGAAAAAGGAACCAAGCTCTGGAGTCTGGAGAATTCTGTCTTTTTCTAAATCTAGGTATGGGATAGTTGAGAAACCAATTATCTGCTCTGGGGTTCAGTTTCATGCCTGTAATAGGATCCTTCTGTTGGACCAATGATCTTTGAAATTCCTTCCATTTAGAACTTACTGTTTAGACCACTAATTCAATAACTATCAATATTTAAGATTTACCTATATCTCTATCCATCCATTTATCCATCTGCCTATCTAGCTATCTTTTCCCTCTAAATCTTACCTGGAAACCTGATTGGGTCCAGCTAAGATGGATTTGCTTTTTGGTCTCAATGGGAATCCATCAAGGATGCATGGGATGAAAACCTGTCTTGCTAGGCAGAACCATTTTCTTCATAATCCTCTTCAAGTTTCTCTATTTTCAGAGGACACAAGTGACTTTTATCCTGGGTTAACTTGATTGATGGAAATGAAAAGAATTTTCCAAGCTATTTGCATCAGGGAGCAATGAAGAGTTTATATGGAAAGAGTAATCTTATCCTCTAGCTTGAGGGGAGATTATAGATCCATTATATGTACTTGGTCCTTAAATTATTTGTATTTTTGTCATTATTTTTTAAATATATTTTTAAATGGAAATATAGTTGACTTACAATGCTTTATTAACTTCAGACATTATTTCAGTTCAGTCGCTCAATCATCTCAGACTTTTGTAACCCCATGGACTGCAGCACACCAGGCTTCCTTGTCCATCAACAACTCCTGGAGCCTACTCAAACTCATGTCCATTAGTCAGTGATGCTATCCAACCATCTCATCCTCTGTTGGCCCCTTATCCTCTCATCTTCAATCTTTCTCAGCATCAGGGTCTTTTCCAATGAGTCAGCTCTTCGCATCAGGTGGCCAAAATATTGGAGTTTCAGCTTCAGCATCAGGCCTTCCAATGAATATTCAGGACTGATTTCCTTTAGGATGGACTGGATGGATCTCCTTGAGTCCAAGGGACTCTCAAGAGTATTCCCCAACACCACAGTTCAAAAGCATCAATTCTTCAATGCTCAGCTTTCTTTATGGTCTAACTCTCACATCCATACATGACTACTGGAAAAACCGTAGCCTTGACTAGATGGACCTTTGTCAGCAAAGTAATGTCTTTGCTTTTCAATATGCTGTCTAGGTTGATCATAGCTTTCCTTTCAAGGAACAGGTGTCTTTTAATTTCATGGCTGAAGTCACCACCTGCAGTTATTTTGGAGACCAAAACCATAATGTCTCTCACTGTTTCCATCTATATGCCATGAAATGATTGGACTGGATGCAAGGATCTTAGTCTTCTAAATGTTGAGTTTTAAGCCAACTTTTCCACTCTCCTCTTTCACTTTCATCAAGAGGCTCTTTAGTTCTTCTTCACTTTCTGCCATAATGGTGGTGTCATCTGCATATATGAGGTTATTGGTATTTCTCCTGGCAATCTTGACTCCAGCTTGTGCTTCATCCAGCCTGGCATTTTGCATGATGTACTCTGCATAGAAGTTAAATAAGCAGGGTGACAATATACAGCCTTGACAGACTCTTTTTCCTATTTGGAACCAGTCTGTTGTTCCATGGCCAGTTCTAACTGTTACTTCTTGACTTGCATACAGATTTCTAGGGAGGCAGGTAAGGTGGTCTGGTATTCCCATATCTTGAAGAATTTTCCACATTTTGTTGTGATCCACACAGTCAAAGGCTTTGGCATAGTCAATAAAGCAGAAGTAGATGTTTTTCTGGAACTCTCTTGCTTTTTTGATGATGCAACAGATGTTGGCAGTTTGATCTCTGGTTCTCTGCTTTTTCTAAATCCAGCTTGAACATCTGGAAGTTCATGGTTCATGTACTGTTGAAGCCTGGCTTGGAGAATTCTGAGCATTACTTTGCTAGCATGTGATATGAGTGCAACTGTGTGGCAATTTGAACATAATTTGGCATTGCCTTTCTTTGGGATTGGAATGAAAACTGACCTTTTCCAGTGCTGTGTCCACTGCTGAGTTTTCCAAATTTGCTGACATATTGAGTGCAACACTTTCACAGTATCATCTTTTAGGATTTGAAATAGCTCAACTTGAATTCCATCACCTGCACTAGCTTTTTTGTAGTGATGTTTCCTTGGGCTCATTTGACTTTGCCTTCCAGGCTGTCTGGCTCTTGGTGAGTGATCACACCATCGTGGTTATCTGGGTCATAAAGATCTTCTTTTTATATAGTTCTTCTGTGTATTCTTGTCACCTCCTCTTGATATCTTCTGTTTCTGTTAGGTCCATACCATTTCTGTCATTTATTGAGCCAATCTTTGCACAAAATGTTCCCTTGGTATCTCTAATTTTCCTGAAGAGATCTCTAGTCTTTTCTATTCTATTGTTTTCCTCTATTTCTTTGCATTGATCACTGAGGAAGTGTTTCTTATCTCTCCTTGCTATTCTTTGGAACTCTGCATTCAAATGGGTGTATCATTCCTTTTCTCCTTTGCCTTTCTCTTCTTTTCTCAACTATTTGTAAGGCCTCTTCAGGCAACCGCTTTGCCTTTTTGCATTTCTTTTTCTTGGGGCTGGTCTTGATCACTGCCTCCTGTACAGTGTCACGAACCTCTGTCCCTAGTTCTTCAGGCACTGTGTCTATCAAATCTCATCCCTTGAATCTATTTGTCACTTCCACTATATAATCATAAGGAATCTGATTTAGGTCATACCTGAATGGTCCAGTGGTTTTTCCTACTTCCTTCAATTTAAGTCTGAATTTGGCAATAAGGAGTTCATGATCTGAGCCATGGTCAGCTCCCAGTCTTGTTTTTTTCTGACTGTATAGAGCTTCTCCATCTTTGGCTTCAAAGAATATAATCAATGTGATTTAGTTATTGAACATCTGGTGGTGTTCATGTGTAGAACCTTCTCTTGTGTTGTTGAAAGAGGGTGTTTGTGATGACCGGTGTGTTCTCTTGGCAAAACTCTTGTTAGCCTTTGCCCTGCTTCATTTTGTACTCCAAGGCTAAATTTGTCTGTTACTCCAAGTATCTCTTGACTTCCTATTTTTGCATTCCAGTCCTCTATAATGAAAAGGACTTCTCTTTTGGGTGTTAGTTCTTGAAGGTCTTGTAGGTTTTCATAGAATGACTCAAATTTAGCTTCTTCAGCATTAGTGGTTAGGGCATAGACTTGGATTACTGTGATATTGAATGGTTTGCCTTGGAAACGAACAGAGATCATTCTGTCATTTTTGAGATTGTATTTTGGCTGTACTGTATTTTGGCTCTTTTGTTGACTATGATGGCTACTCCATTTCTTCTAAGGGATTCTTGCCCACAGTAGTAGATATAATAGTCATCTGAGTTAAATTCACCCTTTCCAGTCCATTTTAGTTCACTGATTCCTAAAATGTTGATGTTCACTCTTGCCATCTCCTGTTTGACCACTTCCAATTTATCTTGATTTATGGACCTAACATTCCAGGTTCCTATGCAGTATTGTTCTTTACAGCATCTGACTTACTTCCATCAGCAGTCACATCCACAGCTGGGTGCTGTTTTTTCTTTGGTTCCACCTCTTCATTCTGGAGTTATTTCTCCATTGATCTCTAGTAGCATATTGGGCATCTTCCAACCTGGGGAGTTCATCTTTCAGTGTCCTATCTTTTTGCCTTTTCATACTGTTCATGGAATTCTCAAGGAAAGAGTACTGAAGTGGTTTGCCATTTGCTTCTCCAGTGGACCATGTTTTGTCAGAACTCTCCACCATGACCTCTCTGTCTTGGGTGGCCCTAGACAGCATGGCTTATAGTTTCATTGAGCCAGACAAGTTTCAAGATGGTGGATTAGAAGGACGTGTGCTAATCTTCTCCTGCAAGATCTCCAAAATTACATTGGAGTACAAGAACTCCAAAATTACAACTCGCTGCTGAACAACCCTTGACAGGAAAATGTTGGATCCAACCAAAGAAAGATACCCCACGTCCAAGGACAAAGGAGAAGCCCTAGCAAGATGGTTGGAGGGGTGAAATTGCATTTAGAATCAAATCCCATACCCGCCAGAGACACTCGGAGGGCTCAAACAAACTTTGTGTACAGCAGGACCCAACGACCCCTCAGAGACTGAGCCAGAACTGTGTTTGACTGTCTCCCTTGGAGGTATGGGTCAGCAGTGGCCTGCTGCAGGGGTAGGGCTCTGGGTGCAGCAGACCTTGGTATGGCATAAGCCCTCTTGGAGGAGGTCACCTTAACCTCACCACAGAGCCACCAGAACTTACACTGGACTGGCGAAACAAACTCTTGGAGGGCATAAACAAAACCTTGTGCACACCAGGACCCAGGAGAAAGGAGCAGTTACCCCACAAGAGACTGACCCAGACTTGCCTGTGAGTGTCCAGAAGTCGCCAGCAGAGGCATGGAACAGCAGTGGCCTGCTGCAGTGTTGGAGGAACTGAGTGTGGCAGTGTGTGCATGGGACCTTTTGAAGGAGGTCACCATTATCTTCATTACCTCCACCATAGTTTGGCCTCAGGTCCAACAACAGGGAGGGAACACAGCCCTGCCCATCAACAGAAAATTACATTAAAGATTTACTGAGCATGATCCCGCTCATCAGAACAAGACCCAGTTTCCCCCTCAGTCAGTCTCTCCCACCAGGAAGCTTCCATAAGCCTTTTACCCTTATCCATCAGAGGGCAGACAGAATGAAAACCAGAATCACAGAAAACTAACCAAACTGATCACATGGACCACAGTCTTGCCTAACTTCAGGCATACAACACCTGAATTGGAAATTTTATAGATTACACTAGTAATAGAAATTTCATAAGCTACACTCTATACTAAGTTATTATAAAATATTGATTATATTCCCTGTGGTTAGTATTTATTGGAGATATAGTGAAAGTCACCCAGTCATGTCTGACTCTGCAATCCCATGGACTATGGAGTCTGTGGAATTTTCCAGGCAAGAATACTGAAATGGGTAGCCTTTCTCTTCTCCAGGGGATCTTCCCAACCCAGGGACTGAACTCAGGTCTCCCACATTGCAGGTGGATTTTTTACCAGCTGAGCCACCAGGGAAGCCCAAGAATACTTGCTTGGGTAAACTATCCCTTCTCTAGATCTTCCTAACCCAGGAATTGAACCGGGATCTGCTGTATTGTAGGAAGATTCTTTACCAGCTGAGCTACCAGGGAAGCCCTATATTCCCTGTGTTGTTCACGTACAAATGTAAAGAACAAATACTTCATGTCTTCACTTGTGAGTGGAATCTAACAAATAAAACATTATTAAGAGGTATAAACTACTAGTTATAAAATCGTAACTTATTCAGTAGTTTGTACCTCTTAGTCCCCTTCACATATTTTGCCCCTCCATCCACACCCCACTCCTCTATGATAACCACAAGTTTGTTCTCTATATGTCTGAGTCTGTTTCTCTTCTGTTATATTTGTTTGTTTGTTTTATTTGTTAGATTCCAAGTACAAATAAAAACATACAGTATTTGTTCTTCTCTAAGTTACTTTAAAATAACAGAGACTCAGTCTTTAATTCCCTCCCCTCTTCAGATTGCTGTCATGAGTTTCTGTCCATCCAGCAGCAATAGATCAGGACTTCTAGACTCACTGATTGTCCTCAGGGATATAGTTACTGGTTGGGCAAAACTTCCAGGTGTACTCATCTTTGGCCTAGCTCATACCTCTTTTCCTCTCCTCATAATACAGTGATTCATTGCTGAGGTCAACCTATCAGACAGGGGCTTCTGCTTCTTCATCCCCAAGGGCACTTAAATAATCTTTATCACTGTCCTTTGGGCTGTGAATGATTTTGTTTATCAAATAGTATTTTACATGATTTTTAAATGTTACTTGAAATGTTACAAGTAATTGCTACTTGAAAACTGCAGTTAAAAGATGGCAGAGGAATAGGACCGGGAGACCACTTTCTCCCCTACAAATTCATCAAAAGAACATTTGAACGCTGAGCAAACTCCACAAAAAAACTTCTGATCACTAGCAGAGGACATCAGGCCCCCAGAAAAGCAGCCCATTGTCTTCAAAAGGAGGTAGGGCAAAATATAAGAGACAAAAAGAGAGACAAAAGAGCTAGGGATGGAGACCTGTCCCAGGAAGGGAGTCGTAATAGAGGAAGTTTCCAAACACCAGGAAACTCTCTCATTGGCGGGTCTGGGGGAAGTTTTCGAATCTCGGAGGGCAACCTAACTGGGAGGAAAAATAAATAAAACCCACAGATTACATGCCTAAAAGCAACTCCCAGCAGAAAAGTACCCCAGATGCTCGCATCCGCCACCAGCAAGTGGGGCCTGAATGGAGAGGAGCGGATGGCATTGCTTAGGGTAAGGACTGGGCCCAAATGCCCTGAGGACAATTGGAGGGAGCTAACCTGAGATAGCAACTTAAACTGTGGGATAGCAACAGAGAGAGAGAAAATTAACCTGCGAAAAGCGCACTAACCGAACACACTGCCAGCCCGTTCACAGAACAAAGGAAGGACTGAGCAATTCTGGAGAAGAGCTAGCTGCCTGCAGACCGGCCCATCCCCCGCCGGAGGCAGGAGGCAGGGGGGAGGGGAAAGGGGCAAACTCGGCCCCAGAGACGGCACCCCTACCAAACTGCAAACAGGCTTCCAGTTTCTAACCAAAGACTTCCTGAGATTCTGGATGGTTGGCATCCACCGGGAGGGTCACAGCTAGAGACCAGCTCCCCAGCAGAGACACAAGGTGCACCCAAACAGCAAGCGCAGAAACTGAGGCTGGGACCGCGGAGGGGACAAGGCGCACTGCACCCGGGGAGAGTGCGCTTGTCAAGCTCCTGGCTGCCTGAGCTGCTCCAGCAGGGAAGGCACAAAACGCAGGCCCAACCGAGTCTCCGCTTCTGTGGAGGACCCGAAAACTGGAACCGCACGCAACTCAGGGCTCGCTCCCTATAGAGCAGCCAGGAGCCTGAACAGTGTAGACGGGGAAAGCACACACCCGTGAGCGGGGGCAAACCCAGTGTGGCTGGAACACTGCGAGTGCTCCCCACGCAGGCCAGTGACATTTGTCTGCAGCGCCCCTCCCTCCCCGCAGCGCAACTGAACAAGCAAACCTAAACAAGAGACCACCTCCGCCCGCCTGTGTCAGGGCGGAAATTAGACACTGAAGAGACCAGCAAACAGAAGCCAAATAAAGAAAGGGAACCTCTTCAGAAGTGACTGGTGAAGCAGATTAAAACCCTGTAGGTAACACCAACTACACCAGAAGGGGCCTATAGATATCGAGGAGTGTAAGCTGGAACAAAGAGCTATCTGAAACTGAACCGAACCCACACTGCCCGCAACAGCTCCAGAGAAATTCCTAGATATATTTTTACTATTTTTTTAATTAAAAAAAAAAAAAGAAAACTGCAGTTAATAACTAAAATATTTCATAACCAAGAGTGTTGGGTAAATAAAGAGGGGTTGAATTAACTCTCTTAGTGAGGTTAGAAAATTTCCTCAAAAAACTAAAAATGAGATACCATATGATCCAACAATCCCACTCCTGGACATATCTCCTATCTCCAGATAGGAAAAAACTACAATTAAAAAAGATACATACACTCCTTTCTAATAGCTTTGATATTACTGGTACTATTTTGCATCAGTATGAAATGCTATATACAGATACTATTTGGTGAGGACTGGGAAATATGGAAGTATTTCAGATGACTCCACATTTTGGACCCTGGGAGACAGAATAGGTGATGTTGACATAGAATTTTGGTCTCTCAGAAGAGTACAAGGTTATGAAGGAAGGAAATGGGTTTCATTTTGGGTACACTGTGTTAAAGCACATGAGAATTCCAGGTAGAGATGTTAACTGAGTATTTAGAAATGTTACATGGTTCTCTGGCCCCTCCTGGGATGGAGACACAAATACAGTGAGATGGGGTGAAAACTTAAGAAAGGAGAACAGCAAAGGGTTAAGGTGAGTAGAAAATTCTGAGGACAGAATGCCAAGGTTCGAGGGATTTGAGGGCTTCATTTTAGGTTCTAAAAAAGGTGGGTCACTCCTCTCAATTTTTTGTTTTGGAATTGATATACACTGTTACCCAATTATGATTTTGAACATCTATTGCTCTTTTCTTGTGTGGCCCTTCTAGCATTAACATTTTAGAGAGTCTTCTCCCTTATGTCTTGTGTACACAAGACATGAACCAAAGAAATCCTGCTGTGTCAGTGCCTTTAAAACTTCTTCAGACTGTGTTTCTTTATCCATTGGCAAGATACATGGACTTTACAAAATTATTCAGCAATCACATATATAGGGAAATTTTTCCATAGAGAATTAAATACATGAGCCTCAGACATAGTCAAGGCTCTGTCCCTTGTGATTCCAGTTGCTATAGGTTGGTGTATTTTTGAGGAAGGCTAAGGTAGTGGAAAAGACCCTGATGCTGGGAGGGACAGGGGGCAGGAGGAGAAGGGGACGACAGAGAACGAGATGGCTGGATGGCATCACCAACTCGATGGACATGAGTTTGGGTAAACTCCGGGAGTTGGTGATGGACAGGGAGGCCTGGCGTGCTGCGATTCATGGGGTCGCGAAGAGTCCGACACGACTGAGCGATTGAACTGAACTGAAGGTAGTGGAAAGACTATTTGCCTTAGAAATCACATGCCTTTGGCACAGATAGTCTCCTTTTCGGAATGTACAGCCAATTACATTCTCGTTTTCTGAATATAACCTCACCCATGAGAAAGACAGTTTGTCCACTAGTCCTTCAGTTACTTTTTTTTCAAATCACATGTGAACAAAGCTGCACTCCGCACTTCCATGCCCTGGTGTTCTGATCTTCTGCAGGCAAGTCTGTTCCCCCACTAGATAACATTCTCAAGATCAGGGGTATGATTTTCTTTCAATCTCTGCATCCTGAACATTATGTACAGTATTTATTACAGAAATTGTTGATTACAATAATCAATCATTATTGGTTGAATGGATAATTAAAATCCAGTTCTGACTCCCACCAAAGTTTGTTTGCTTATTTAAAATATTTCTTTGATCCTTATTGTGTTCCAAGCTCTGTGGTAGATATTGGAAGTACAAGGTTGAAATAAGACACAATCCTTGCACTAAGGAGCTCATAGTATTTTATGTCAAAGACACATAGAAAATTAACATGTAAGGTTGGCAAGTACAAGGATACAGTCATCAGGACAGTATGGTACTGGCACAAAGACAGAAATACAGATCAATGGAACAAAATAGAAAGACCAGAGATAAATCCATGCACCTATAGACACCTTATCTTTGGCAGAGAAGGCAAAAATTTACAATGGAAAAAAGACAATCTCTTTAACAACTGGTGCTGGGAAAACTGGTCAACCATGTGTAAAAGAATGAAAGTGGAACATTTTCTGACACCATATACAAAAATAAACTCAAAATGGATTAAAGATCTAAATGTAAGACCAGGAACTATAAGACTCTTAGAAGAAAAATATAGGCAGAACACACTTTGAAGTAAATCACAGCAAGATCCTCTATGACCCACCTCCCAGAGATCTAGAAATAAAAACAAAAATAAACAAAAGGGACCTAATTAAACTTAAAAGCTTTTTCACAATGAAAGAACTATAAGCAAGGTGAAAAGGCCACCTTCAGAATAGGTGAAAATAATAGCAAATGAAACAACTGACAAAGAATTAATCTCCAAAATATACAAACAGCTCATGCAGCTCAATACCAGAAAAACAAAAAACCCATTCAAAAAGTGGGCAAAAAGACTAAACGAACATTTCCCCAAAGAAGACATGCAGATGGCGAACAAACACATGTAAAGATGCTCAACATCACTCATTATCAGAGAAATGCAAATCAAAACCACAATGAGGTATCATCTCATGCGAGTCAGAATGGCCATCATCAAAAAGTCTATAAACAATAAATGCTGGAGAGGGTGTGGAGAAAAGGGAACCCTCTTACACTTTTTGATGGGAATGCAAACTGGTACAGCAACTATGGAGAACAGTGTGGAGCTGCCTTAAAAAACTGGAAATAGAACTGCCATATGACCCAGCAATCCCATTGCTGGGCATACACACCGAAGAAACCAGAAGTGAAAGAGACATGTGTACCCCATTGTTCATGGCAGCACTGTTTAGAATAGGTAGGTATGGAGCAAACTAGATGTCCATCAGCAGACAAACGGATAAGGAAGTTGTGTTACATATATACAATGGAATATTACTCAGCTTTAAAAAAGAACACATTTGAGTCAGTTCTAATGAGGTGGATGAAACTGGAGTCTATTATGCAGAGTGAAGTAAGTCAGAAAAACACCAGTGCAGTACATTAACACATATATATAGAATTTAGAAAGACAATAACGATGATCCTATATGCAAGGCAGCAAAAGAAACACAGATGTAAAGAACAGACTTTTGGACACTGTGGGAGAAGGCAAGGGTGGGAGGATTTGAGAGAACAACACTGAAGCATGTATATTACCATATGTAAAATAGATGACTAGTGCAAGTTCGATGCATGAAGCAGGGCACTCAAGACCCATGCTCTGGGCCAACCAAGAGGGATGGGGTGGGGAGGGAAGTGGACGGGGAGCTCAGGATAGGTGGACACATGTGCATCCTGGCTGATTTATGTAGATTCAGTGTATGGCAAAATTCACCACAATGTTGTAAAGTAATTATCATCCAATTAAAATAAAGTAATTAATTAAAAAAAAATGAAAAGGCAGAGGAACCAGGGATCAAATTACCATTATTGGTTGGATCGTATACAAACCAAGATAATTCCAAAAATATCTACTTCTGCTTCATTGACTATGCTAAAGCTTTTGACTGTGTAAATCAGAACAAACTGTGGAAAATTCTTAAAGAGATGGGAATACCAGACCACCTTACCTGCTTCCTGAGAAATGTGTATGCAGGTCAAGAAACAACACTTAGAACCAGACATGGAACAATGGACTGGTTCAAAATTGGGAAAGCAATGCATCAAGCCTGTATATTGTCACACTACTTATTTAATGTATATGCAGAGTACATCATGAGAAATGCTGGGCTGGATGAAGCACAGGCTGGACTCAGGATTGCTGGAAGAAATATCAATAACTTCAGATATGCAGACTACACCACCCTTATGGTAGAAAGTGAAGAAGAACTAAAGAGCCTCTTGATGACAGTGAAAGAGGAGAGTGAAAAAGCTGGCTTAAAACTCAACATTCAGAAAACTAAGATCATGGCATCTAGTTCCATCACGTCATGGCAAAAAGTTGGGGAAACAATGGAAACAGTAAGAGACTTTATTTTCTTGGTCTCCAAATCACTGAAGATGGTGACTGCAGCCATGAAATTAAAAGACACTTGCTCCTTGAAGAAAAGCTATGAGCAACCTAGACAGCATATTAAAAAGCAGAGACATTACTTTGCCCACAAAGGCCCATCTAGTCAAAGTTATGGCTTTTCCAGTAGCCATTCATGTATGGGTGTGAGAGTTGGGCCATAAAGAAAGCTGAGCACCAGATAATTGATGCTTTTGAACTGTGGTGTTGGAGAAGACTCTTTAGAGTCCCTTGGATTGCAAGGAGATCCAACCAGTCAATAGTAAAGATAATCATTCCTAAATATTCATTGGAAGGACTGATGCTGAAACTGAAATGCCAATAATTTGGCCACTTGATGTGAAGAACTGACTCTTTGGAAAAGATCTTGATGCTGGGAAAGACTGACGCAGGAGGAAAGGGAATGACAGAAGATGAGAGGTTTGGATGGCATCACCAACTCGATGGATATGCGTTTTAGCAAGTGCTGGGAGGTGGTGACGGACAGGCAAGTCTGGGGTACTGCAGTTTCATGGGGTCGCAGAGTCAGACATGACTGAGTGACTGGACTGAACTGAACTGAACTGATATCCAAGGTACTCAAGTTTTCCCCTGAAAGGCTTAGTAAATATTATTAGCTGAAGTGTTACTGTCGGTCAACAAATTATACTAATAAATTATCATGGGTTCTATGCCACCCATCTTTTACTTATTTAAGGAAAAATACCCAATGGATTGAATGGTTGAATCAATGATTCATGGAGGTTCATTCCCTGAGTGTACTAAGAATGTCTGAAAACACACTGTCATTTAAAATAAAGGACCTGATAGAGTCAATTGAATTCACTGCTGTAGGGGAAAGAAGTGCAAGATACTTAGGGAGTATTAGTGGAAAAACTTCTAAATGGGTATAGCCCAGACACTGAGTTCATTTTGAAGATAATGAGAGGAGAGGAATTTGGGTTTCTAGAAGACCACAAATGACTCAGATCATGGGTCTGCAGACTTCAGATCAGTGTATAAACCTGCAAAAGTAGAGCTTCAGGAAGGGGCCAGAGCTGGTGATTTATGGCCTAAAAAACTGAGGGATCATATTGTCCTGTTCAAGTCCGTGTATGGAACCATGTGAAAGCACATCTGACATGAGACTGCTTGCATTAAAAAATCCAGATAGACTTTGTGGCCAGGTTTATGTCACTTAATTGTTAAGAAGTAATATACAGTACAAGATGAGTTTAGAAAAACTGTAGGTAGGTTAAAATTGGTGCATTAGTAAACCCTGGTCTAAGTCATCAATGGACAAAAAACCAGGTGCTGACAGATGAAATGGAATGGGGTAGAAAGTTTTATGTACCAGATGCTTGGGGAGCTGGCAAGAGGGGGAAGCAACGTCTCTAACTATGGAAGAATAGCACCATTCTCAAGCATTCCTCATATTTCCTAAATGGTGCATGACACTGGTAGGGGAAGTATGAGACAAAGTCTCAAATGAATCACTCTATAATTCCTCACTGAAGGGTGAGGAAGTCCATGGACAAGGGAACTGAGATATCAGTACGACTGGGGCAATTTATTTTTGAGATTGCAAGCGCATGGTATTTTGGGTGGGAAACAAGTGCATCATGCCAGTCCTGGGATGGTCCCCCTGGGTGGAGCTGCCTGGTCCTTATAAAAGGAGTCTCCATCACAGGGCTGTCATTGTCGTGACGGTCAAAGGTCTTCTTTGGAGCCTCTGGTGAGCACAACTCTTAGAGACCTTTTGGGAACTTGAGTGGTAGGGTTCAATCTGGGGGTAGAAGTGGCTTTAATGGAAGCAATTAGTGCTCTGTATGGGACAAAGAAGATAATGAGGATTTAAGGGTAAATTTTTGGTATTTGGTCATGAATGTGATCTTAAACGTGAGGAGAAAATGGAGTCAGAGGCACAGTCTTAACCTGAGAGAGAGTAAGGGAGATGAGATACAGTGCTATAGCACAGCATACATTAGTTCCAAAAGCACCCTTCTCAGCACTCAATACCATTGAATGCCTAGTTTGGGCCTCTGCATTTCTCCTCAGAAGCCAACAGTCAGGTCAGCTTGACCAGCAACCAAGACCGCATGGGAGAAATAAGTAGAGATTTGTTTGGGGATTGGCTACAAGTTTATTATCCAGATTCTTCTTGAGAGTATGATTGTATTCGTACAACACCTGTGTAGGTAATCTTGTTTTAGAAAGTGGTGGCAGGAGAGACTAACCAGAAAAGACTGAAGGTCTGAGGGCAAGAGATACTAAAAAAGAAGGGTAAGAAGCTATTTATTAAAAACCATAAAGACTGTATTAGGAATCCAGAAGAGTCCTTAGTGATGGGAGGGTTGTTGGCGCAGCTAAATGTTCTACCATTTGGACTCTCTGTTATGAACGATGTTGTCTGTTTCTATTTCAGATTCCTTGAGACCCAGGAAGGATGTCTCACCACCATCATCCGCATCCACATCAGCATCAGCAGCATCACCATCAGGTCAAGGAGCCCTGCCATCCTCCTCCAAAAGTGTGCACACAGAAGTCCCATGAGCCTTGCCCACCTCATCCATGCCCACCTCCAGTGAGCCAGCAGAAATGCCCTCCTGGGCCACCATGCCCACCATGCAAGCAGAAGTGTCCACCCAAGTGAAAGTAAAGGCACCAAGATCCAGGCTCTTCCATTGTCCTCCCTTCGGCCATGGTGACGGACTGCATCTTCCTTAATCTCCCTCCTGAACCCACAGCTGACAGAGAAAAGGCTTTGTTCCTAAAGTTGACACTATGTTGGAATGTAGCAACGTTCTGTTGGAAAAAGATCAGCAGGATCATCACTTGATCTCTCTTTGCCATGTTCCTGTCTGTAATCCGCATTGTGATCTCTATCTCGTGAGCCACTAGTGTATCTATTCTTTTGCTGCTCCAATAAAGCATATTCATAGCCCATTATGTATTTCTTTCTTTCGTTTCTTTGTTTGTTTTTTGCATATAGTGTTTTTCTTCTCTTCTGTCAACTACAAGTATTCTTCTGAGTGTTCCTTTGCATTCTCATTGACTTATCAGAATTAGACTTTTCCATCTCTGAGTTCAGCTTTGCCTGAAATATGTCTTTTGGATTGGATCCATCATAGAATTCTGTCATTGGTTTCAGACTTGTTTCTATCTTTGTCTACTTTGAAGACCCTGAAAAGAATTGAATCCTCTCAGTCTCAGGTTCCTTATTTGTAAAACCAGTAGGCAAGAATCTATTCAACCCAGTGTACTCATAGAAATTAATTTATTCACAAAAGTTTCCTAATTATTAACACAAGCCAGGCAGTCTGTTATGTGCTAGGGACATGAGGATGGTGACTAAAGCCCTTTTTCCATCTAAATTCTTGAATGATTTTGCACACACACACACACACACACACACACACACACGTGCACATACAAGGCAAATAATAGTGATGCATGGGGTTATGTTAGAGACAACTGTGTAGACAAGCTCTTCCAAAATGGCTTTTAGGGCAAAGACTTGAGTGAATAGAAGAGTGAGCCTTGAGTATCTGGGGTACACTGTACCAGTGAGAGGAGATGGTGAGTGCTGAGGCAGGGCAGAGTAACTGCAGGGAGAACAGTCATCAAAGAGACAATGTCTCCAAATGGGATCAAAGACATTTAATCTGAAAGATGTATCAAAGGTTTTGATAATTTATTCAGAGTTTTCCATCCATTCAATGCTGAAGTTCAGAGTCTCAACTTTCTATGTAATTCTCTACTATCACATCTGTTTTCTTTTAACTGAAAGTACATATGATCTTTTAAAGACATTTTTTTGAAAATGGTTAAAAGGGCAGAGGAATAAATTAATTCTTTTGCAAAGCAAAAATTTATTTTATGAGAGTGACTATATGAAAAGTACGTCTATTATTAACAATGTTCCCATCTTATAGGGAAGTTGACTCCATTCATTTCCTCACCTTATAGGTAACAAAATGCATAGAGAATTTTACTGTTGTTGTGCTTCCTACGCTAAGAAGAAGTGATTTTATTTTTAGGAGGGTTGACTCTGTACTCTTGTACAGGGCTCTGGCCTAATATTATTGACACAATTCCCTCCTGAATTTTGTGTTGAAGAAAAACAAGAAAAAGGAAAACAAAAAGTAAAATTTTGTTTGATTTTAGGAGAACATGATCAACACATTCAGAAAGTTCATAAACCTTTGTTTTATGAAGTGGATAATTATAGATTGAACTCTTTATTGTCAACAAACATGAAGATAAGAAAAAGAACATTACCAACCCTTCAGAAGACCCAAGTTTCCTAATTAAATTGCATCGCCTACCTTCTCCACTAGAAGTGACCACAGTCCTGTTTCTGGGATCACAGATCCTATAGCCAGCCTTCCTGAGTTCACCCCATGGTTCTGCTGCCTAGTAACTGTATGATCTTGGGTAATTTGCTTAAGGTCTCTGTGTCTCATTTTAAGGTCTCATTTTTCTTCACTTCAACAGTAGGAATAATAATAGCACTCATTTTGTAGGTTAGCTTGTGAACCTTACATTTATACATACTTATAAAGCATTTAGAACGGTGTCAGCTCACAGAAAGCACAATGAGGATCAGATGTTGCTGTGAGTGCCTCAGAACTGTTCAGCCCACAAGCATAACTTGTCAGTGTTGTGACTTTTTAATCTATGAATTTAATGTCTTGTTCCCTATGCCACTTAAAGAAGCAGTACTTTTCACATTAAGGTTGTGATAATCTTATAGTTTGCTCCATATTTAGCCTATGTCTTTCCTGTATTAGATCTTTGCTTTGGCATCTTAAGTTGTCTCCTCTTCCCACTCCTTATCCTCGCCTTCTTCTGTTCCTTCATCTTCTTTTTCTCTTCTTCCTGTTCCTCTTTTCCTCATTCTTTTGGGAATTTAAAGTCTGCTGGCCCTACAAGTTGTGTGTTCTTTCAAGCTTATGAGGTACAATTGTTGAACAGTGCTACAAATCAGGACTTGATTAATTGCTTGGTGGATTATCTGGACTTGACAAAGTGATTAAAAATGTTAATAACTAAGATGAATTAAAAAATGTGTAGTATCACAAAGCTACAGTCATCAAGCCAGTATGGTACTGGTACAAAACCAGAAATATAGACCAATGGAACAAGATAGAAAGCCCAGATAAATCCATTCACTATGGACATCTTATCTTTGACAAAGGAGGCAAGAATATACACAGGAGAAAAGATAGTCTCTTCAATAAGTGATGCTGGGGAAAATGGTCAGCTATATGTAAAAGAATGAAATTAGAAAACTCCCTACACCATACAAAGTGAAGTCGCTCTGTCATGTCTGACTTTGCCACCCCATAGATGGCAGCCCACCAGCCTCCCCCCATCCCTGGGATTCTCCAGGCAAGAAAACTGGAGTGGGTTGCCATTTCCTTTTCCAAGGCACGAAAGTGAAAAGTGAAAGTGATGGTTCTCATTCCTTTCCGACTCCTTGTGATCCCATGGACTGTAGCCTACCAGGCTCCTCCATCCATGGAATTTTCCAGGCAAGAGTACCGCAGTGGACTGCCATTTCCTTCTCCAGGGGATCTTCCCAACCCAGGGATTGAACCTGGGTCTCCCACATTGCAGGCAGACGCTTTACCATCTGAGCTACCAGGGAAGCCTATACACAAAGATAAATTCAAAATGGTTTAAAGATCTAAATTTAAGACCATAATCCCTAAAACTCTTAGAGGAAAACATAGGAAGAACACTCTTTGACACTGTTGATGAGGTTCAGTCATTAAGCAATGTCTGACACTTTGCAACTCAGTGGACTGCAGCAGGCCGGGCTTCTCAGTCTTCACTGTTGCCTGGAGTTTGCAAAAACTCATGTCCATTGAGTTGGTGATGCTATCCAACCATCTCATCTTCTGTTGCCCCCTTCTCCTCCTGCCTTCCATCTTTCCTAGCATCAGGGTCTTTTCCATTGAGTTGGCTCTTTGAATCAGGTGGCCAAAGCATTGGAGTTTCAGCTTCAGCATCAGTCCTTCCAGTGAATATTCAGGGGTGATTTCCTTTGGGATTGACTTGTTGGATCTCCTTGCAGTCCAAGGGACACTCAAGAGTCTTCTCGAACACCACAGTTCAAAAGCATCAATTCTTCAGAGCTCAGCCTTTGAAGACAAAAGGGAAAAGGGAACCTTCTTGCACTATTGGTGGGAATGTAAACTGATACAGTCATTATGGAGAACAGTATCGAGATTCCTTAAGAAACTAGGGAATAAAACTACCAAAAGACCCAGCAATCCCGCTACTGGACATATACTCTGAGGAAACCATAACTGAAAAGGACACGTGTTTTGCAATATTCATCACAGCAATATTGACAATAGTCAGGACATGGAAGCAATCTAGATGAATGGATAAAGAAGTTGAGGTATATACATATAAGGAAATATTGTTCAACATTAAAAGGAACAAATTTAAGTCATTGCTGTGAGGTGGATTAACCTAGAGCTTGTTATACAGGGTGAAGTAAGTCTGAAAGAGAAGAACAAATATAATATATTAATGCATGTATGTGGAATCTGGAAAAATGACACTGATGAACCTATTTGCAAGGTAGCAATAGCGATGCAGACATCGAGAACAGACTTGTCACAGTGGGGAAAGGAGAGGATGGGATGAACTGACAGAGGCACATGGAAACATATACATTGCCATACCTAAAATAGAAAGAAAGTGGGAATTTGCTGTATAACAGAAGGAACTCAACCTGGGGCTCTGTGACAACCTAGAGAGATGGGATGGCGCGGTGTTGGTCCTTTAATGGACCAGAACCTGGTGGTCCAGAGTCGACGATAAGAAAGTAAGAGAGAGAAAGAGGCTGATACCACTTGTTGGTTCTTTAATGGACTGGAACCTGGTGGTTCTGAGAGTAAGAGAAAGAGGTTGACATCCCTTGGTTTACGTGGAAAGCCAATAGAATCCTGTTCTTAGGGCTCGCGCTGCTGCACGTAGGCACCAAACCAGGCACCCTCTCGAGTGGGTGAAGGTGCAGTGCGCCTTCTCAAGACGGTCTTAGAAGCCAGGGCAAGAAAGTGAGCTCAGTGGGCCTCCGTGCTCCAAGGAATTAGCCAGAAAGAGAGAGAGAGAGAAAGACAGAAAGAAGGAATAGAAAGACAGAAAGAAAGACACGGGGACCAAAGCTCTGATGGAGCAAAGGTGTTTTAATCAACCTGGCGTGGGCATATATACTGTGTTACCAGGTGGTTATTCTCAGCAAAGACAAAGATTAAAATTCCAGACTTACAAAACATAAGATAATCCCTATCAAAGAGAGAGAGTTGCAAACGATCACCTTTTATCATTTGGCTCATAAAAAGGAAGAGGGTACTTATCACTGTAATGAGAAATGCCTGGATTCCTCAGCCCCAGGAAAGGCGTGCCTCTCCTCTTAATTCCTGACTATTCAGGAATCAATAAGGGCCAGAGGGTTCCTGACAGATCCAAAACAGCACACAGGAAGCCTCTTGTTAAATGCTTCCTGACAGTGCGGGAGGTGGCAGGGAGGTCAAAGAGGGAGGAGACATATGCATACCTGTGGCTGACTGATGTTACTGTATGAAACCAGCACAACATTGTAAAGCAATCACCCTCCATTTAAAAAATAAATAATTTTATTCAAGTTCAATGTAATATGTGTGTAGTATGTGTAGTAGTTATGCTGTGAATAGCAATGTCTACACATACATTTTTTTTCTATTCCAGAGAGTAGATTGATAATCAATTATTACCACAGAATTGACTACTGTATATCTTTAAATTAACTGGCCTGTCATTCTTTCTGTCTTCATATTAGACACAGTTTCCAATTGGAAATATAATTTCTGGTACCTTTGAAAAAGTGTCTCAGTAGAATCTTGTTGATTTGTAGGTTTCCCCTACACTTCTCACGCTAGGGCTTTCATTCTCTTATTACGCTCAATTATATCATAGCTTTTTTTTCTATTTTTTTTTTTTTTTTGAGTCTTTCTCAATTTGGGTTTTTACCTTTGTTTTGTTGGAACAAAACCTCAAGAAGCTACATCAGAAAATATATTTGTGGATTTTGTAATATTTTATTCATATTTGACTAATAGTTTGGCTACATGTAACATTGTAGGTTCAAAAAATATGTTCCTTTGGAATTTTAGAGGCACTGCTCTTTAACTCTTTGAACATGCATATTTGTTGATGATTTCTTTTCTGCCTCATGGTTTACTTAGCCTCTCTTCTACTCATTTCCCAGACAGTCAGCTTCTCTCCTAGATAACCACTATTACTAGTTTCTAAGTAAAATCTAGCAAACTCTCATGTAGATATTACATGATTTTCAGAGAGACTCAGAGATTCAGTTTGCTACAAATGCTTCCATTTGTAAAATGGAAAATATCTATTATATGAAAAAATATCCATTATTTGGAAAGAATGAGAACCATTTGTCCTTTAGTCACTTTCTCTGTTATCAAGATCTAATTATCCCTCTTTCTAAGTCAGCAACCTCAAAAGCACATTTTTCTTAAGAAAGCCTAATCCTCCTTCAACTTACCAAACATATGTGACAACCCATAGAATTTATTGGTACAGATATCTTGGAATCCATTAGCAATTCATGAAGAAAGAAAAGCAAGTATAAAATTATGTTGGTAGAACTGCTCTAAGTCACATATTCCTTAGATAATTCTCTTACTCCAGCAGGTACCACCTAGTTCCTAAGACTCTGTCATGAAAAGAATGTTGTGAAAGCACCTAATCCATGCCAAGACTTTCCTGTTCCTTCCAGGATTCCTGAAGGATGTCTGTCTCCTAGTAGTGATCCTGGTGACTCTATTGTGGAGTCTCAGAGGACTAGGCAGGAACAGCTGTCCTCATTTTGGTTCTCTGAGAGACTGAGAAAGAGATTAGGAACAGGACTCAATCTAAAGAAGTCCCTACCTCTTCAAATACCCAGCTTACGCCACTGACTTTTTTCTGAACTACCTCAATCCAGTCAAGATAGAAACATAGCAGATGCTACACAGTCTTCTTTCAGGAAAGAGCACAAGCTGTGAAATCTTCTCTCAGGCAGTGGAGAAGGAAGACCTCTGTTACTAGTAAAAAGATATGGATTCTTAAAGTGCCTTCAAACTCACTCCTTCTAATTAGCAGCGATAACAGCTAGAAGAAAGAGAGGAGCAGGGCAGAGGTCTTAGCGAGGTGGCCCTTAGTCTACACAGTGCTATTCTTTATAAGATTTGGAGTATTTTTGACATTCTTGATTAGTTATTTTGAGTCGTTATTCATAAGTATTAGTTTTTCTACCTATTAGAGCTGACATATATAAGTTTTAAATTTATTTTTAATTGGAAGATAATTGCTGTACTATGTTCTGTTGGTTTCTACCATGCAACAATGTGGATCAGCGCTAAGTACACATATATCGCCTCCACCTTGAGCCTCACTTCCATCCCACTGCCACCCATCCCAGGCCTCTAGGCTGTCACGGAGCACCAGGCTAATGTCCCTGAGCTATAAAACAACTTTCCATCAGTCATCTATTCTACACGCGGCAATGCATGTATTTCAATGCTACTGTCTCTATTTCTTCCACCCTCTCCTTCCCCCACTGTGTTCACAAGTTTGTTTTCTACACCTGCATTTCTATTCCTGCCCTTGACAGAGGTTCATCAGTGCTATTTTTCTAGATTCCATACATATGTGTTAATATACAATGTTTGTTTTTCTCTTCCTGACTTAGCTCACTCTGAGTGAAAGGCTCTAGGCCTGTCCACCTCAATTCAACTGACTCAGATTTGTTCCTTTTTATTGGCTGAGTAATATTTCATTGTATATATGTGCCCCAGCATCTTTATCCACTCATCTGTTGAATGACATCTAGGTTGCTTCCATGTCCTGGCTATTGTAATGGCACTGCAATGAACACTAGGGTACACAGGACTTTCTGAATCATGGTTTTCTCAGGGCATATGCTGGGCCATTTGGTAGTTTTACTCCTAGTTTTTTAATGAATCTCCATATTGTTCTCCATAGTGGCTCTATCAATTTACTTTTTAAAAAAAGTTTTATTGTGTTAGGAACACTTTACATGAGGTGTATCCTCTTAACAGTATTTGAAGTGTATGACACAGTGTTGTTATACACAGTCTTGATGTTGTGAGCAGATCTCTAGAACTGATACACCTTTCAGGACTGGAATTTTAGGCTGTCAACTAAAAAATATTGTCACAACCTGACAGTAGACGTTTATTTTATTTGGTGGGAAAGATTAGGACTCCAAGCCTAGGAGACAGCATCTCAGTACCTCTGAGAAAACTGTTCCCCTTGGAACATGGGAGTGGGAGTCAGGCTACATACAAATTTACAGCAAAGGGAGCGGGCAGTCTGAACGTCAAAGATCAGATATCAAATGAAGGAATTTAGCATTGTATGCATGGGAAGAGCCAAGCCTCTGGGCTCACTGAATTCATTTCTTTCGTCTGTACCTCAGCTCTCTGGGCCCAATCCTGTTTCCTTGTTCCCCTGAAGCAGTGGCAGCTTTGGCAGATGGCTGCTCCTTGTGTCCCCCAGCTCCTCAATATCACGATGGCGGTGGCGGCATCTGCTGGACTGAGCTTTGGGAGCCCGCATTCACATGTGGAGGCCAGAAATCGCTGATGGCTGTGACTTTTCCTGTTTATTGATTTGGCAATAGAGATTTTCCTTTCACGGTACCTATTGATTAGCAACACCCTGTTTTACTCCATGCCCATCCTCCGCCAGTTCCTGGCAACTACTATTCTATTCTTTACTCCGTGAGATTGACTGTTTTCGATTCCTCACATAAGTGGATTCCTGTGGTACTTGTCCGTCTGTTTCTGGCCTATTTTTCTTGGCATAATCTCTTCCAGGTTAGTTCATGCTGTCCATTATGACAGCATTTCCTTCTTTTCAGGATGGAATAATAATCCTTTGTATGTGTATACTACAGTTTATTTATCCATGCATCTGTTGATGAACATTTACGTTGTTACCACATTTTGGCTCTTGTGAGTACTGCTCCAGTGAACTTGGGAGTGCTAATATGTCTTTGAGACTGTGATTTAAGTTATTTTGGGTAAATAGTTTAGATGTAGAATGGGAAAAATTTATGATACTTCTATTTTTTCTATTTTTAACTTTTTGAGTAACCTTCATATTCTTCAAAATGGTTACACAATTTTGCCATCCCACTACGAGGTACAAGGGTTCTTTTTTCTCCATCATCTCACCAACATTTGTTATTTTGATTTTTTGATGATAATCATTCTTCAGGTGTGAAGTGATATATCATTGTGGTTTTGATTTGCATCTCCCTGGTGATTAGTATTAATTTTAAACTCCTGTTCTTGTTGAACCCTCTATTACTGGTTTAAAGCCAACATTATAGCCACTATGTCTTTCTCAATTGATGACTGGTTTTATATATATATATGTCTTCTTTAAAGAAAGCTCTAATCATGTCCCTTACCTATTTAAAATTAAGGTTGTTAAATTTTTTTCTATTATGTCGTAGGAGCTTCTTACATACTTTGGAAATTAACCACTTATCATATACATGGGGCTCACATCCTTAAATCTTGTAACCAGGAAGAGTTAATTTTGAATTGATGCTGGATCAGCTTCTGTGATTTTAACCCTCATCTTGCCACCTTTGTTATTGTAAGCATAAGTAATGGGCTGCCTTTGGGAGATAACCTGAGCTGCCTATCTGTGAAGGACTGTAAGGAAGTGAATCTAACACATTCCCCCGCCTGAGGCTTGCCATACTAGGGGACATTTGCAAGGATTGAGTAGTCTTTTACTTTGTTTCCTTACCTGCACCCCATTTCTGATCCATAAAAGACCCTGGCAACTAGGCCCCAGCAAGATGATTATTTTGAGGCACTAGCTTGCCATTGTCTCAGCCAGCGGGTTCCTAAATAAAGTCCCTTCCTCGTCTAGACGGGTTCCCTCATAGCTCAGTCGGTAAAGAATCTGCCTGCAATGCAGGAGACTCGGGTTTGATTCCTGGGTGAAAACGGACATTTTTCCTTTCATTTTTTCATTTTCCTAGGCTAGACACCTCATCTCAGATTCACTGCAGCGAGCAGAGCAAGCTTGGACTTGGTAACAGATTATGTCATGTGCCTTATATTAGACATTTTGTTGTTTCCATAGCAAAATGTTGAGGCCAGTATAGCTTTTGTCGCTAATTACAGCAGTGTTAGTTATCTGATCTTCAGGGTGGTTGGGAAATATTTAATGTCATAGGTACCGGTGCCTATAGACGTCTGCATACCCAGGGCACTCAAGGTCCCCCATGGACGGTTTAGTGCTTAGTATTAGCTGAAGGGTTGCTGGGTTTCAAATAATTATACTAATAAATATGGGGTCTATGTCATGCTTAGTTTATTTGTTTAGAGAAAAATATCCATGGATTGAATGGCAGGGTCGGCGACTCGTGGAGCTTCATTCCCTGAGTATACTAAGAATGTCTGAAAACACACTAAATGTCATTTCAAAAAAAAAAAAAATGGCCTGATAGAGTAATTTGAATTAACTATTGTAAAGTGGCATAGGATATTTGCAGAGTATTAGAGGAAAATCTTCTTTATGTATGGATACAGCCGAGACAGTAAGTCAATTTTGAAGATAATGAGAAGAAAGGAATTTGAGTTTCTAGCAGATTACAAGTTGCTCATGGTCATGTGGCTGCGGAGACCAGATCAGTGTATAAATTTGCAAAAGTAGAGCTTCAGCAAAGGATCTCAACTTGTGCCCTTATGGCCTAGAAAACTGAAAGATCAAGTTGTCCTCTCGAAGTCCATGAATGGAGCCATGTGAAAACACACCTGGCATGAGACGGCCAACACTAGAAACTAGAAAACTAGAAAAACAAGATAAGACTTTGTGGCCCCAAGTCATTTAATTGTCAAGAAAAGCCTAGAGACCACTGGGGCATGGTGTGAGGAACGCGAGATTAAAAAAACTGTGGGTAGGGGTTAAGATATGTGAGGTTAGTAAATCCTAGTCTCGATCATCAAGGGAAACAACAACTATTGTTGTCAGAGCAAAACTATTGTCAAAGAATTCCTCATATTTCCTAACCGGTGCATAACAATGGCACAGGCAATATGTGACAAGGTCTCCAGTGAATCACTCTGCACTTCCTTAGTGAAGGATAAAGAAGTCCATGGACAAGGGAGATCTGTGATATCAGCATGAGTGTGGCAATTTATTTTTGAGATGGCTAGCGTGTGGTATTTTGGGTGGGAAACAAGTGCATCATGCCAGTCCTGGGATGGTCCCCCTGGGTGGAGCTGCCTGGTCCTTATAAAAGGAGTCTCCATCACAGGGCTGTCATTGTCGTGACAGTCAAAGGTCTTCTTTGGAGCCTCTGGTGAGCACAACTCTTAGAGATCTTTTGGGAACTTGAGTGGTAGGGTTTAATCTGGGGGAAGAAGTGGCTTTAATTGAAGCAATTAGTGTTCTGTATGGGACAAAGGAGGTAATGAGGATTTAGGGGTAAACTTTTGGTATTTGGTCATGAATGTGATCTTAAATGTGAGGAGAAAATGGAGTCAGAGGCACAGTCTTAACCTGAGAGAGAGTAAGGGAGATGAGATACAGTGCTATAGCACAGCATACATTAGTTCCAAAAGCACCCTTCTCAGCATTCAATCCCATTGAGGGCCTAATCTGGGCCTTTGCATTTCTCCTCAGAAGCCCAGAGTCAGGTCAGTTTGGCCAGAAACCAAGATTTCATGGGAGAAATAAGTAGAGATTTGTTTGGGGATTGGCTACAAGTTTATTATCCAGATTCTTCTTGAGAGTATGATTGTATTTGTACAACGCCTCTGTAGGCAATTTTGTTTTAGAAAGTGGTAGAAGGAGAGACTAACCAGAAAAGACTGAAGGTCTGAGGGCAAGAGATGCTAAAAAAGAAGGGTAAAGAAGCTATAAAAAACCTGAAAGACTGTATTAGGAATCCAGAAGAGTCCTTAGTGATGGGAGGGTTTTTGGCGCAGCTAAATGTTCTACCATTCAGACACTCAGTTATGAAGAATGTTGTCTGTTTCTATTTCAGATTCTTTGACACCCAGGAAGGATGTCTCACCACCATCATCCACATCAGCATCAGCAGCATCACCATCAGGTCAAGGAGCCCTGCCATCCTCCTCCAAAAGTGTGCACACAGAAGTCCCATGAGCCTTGCCCACCTCATCCATGCCCACCTCCAGTGAGCCAGCAGAAATGCCCTCCTGGGCCACCATGCCCACCATGCAAGCAGAAGTGTCCACCCAAGTGAAAGTAAAGGCACCAAGATCCAGGCTCTTCCATTGTCCTCCCTTCGACCATGGTGACGGATTCTATCTTCCTTAATCTTCCTCCTGGAGTGACAGCCGACAGAGAAAAGGCTTGGCTCCTGAAGCTGACACCACGTTGTTGGAAGAGCAGCAGGATCATCGCTTGATCCTCTTTGCCATGTGCCTGTCTGTTATCCGCGTGTGATCTCTACCCTTGAGCCCTTAGTGTGTCTATTCCTTTGCTGCTCCAATAAAGCATATTCATAGCCCATTATGTATTTATTTATTTCATTCTTTCTTTTGTTTTTTGCATATAGTGTTTTTCATCTCTTCTGTCAACTACAAGTATTCTGAGTGTTCCTGTTCATTCCGATTGGATTATCAGATTAGACTTTTCCACCATTGAGTTCAGCTTTGCCTGAAGTATGTCTTTTGGACTGGATCGATCAGAGAATTCCTTCATTGGTTTCAGACTTGTTTCTATCTTTGTCTACTTTGAAGACCCTGAAAAGAATTCTCTCAGTCTCAGTTTCCCGATTTGAAAACCAGTAGGCAAGAATCTATTCAACTCAGTGTACTCATAGAAATTAACTTACTGACAAAAGTTTCCTAATTATTAACACAAGCCAGGCAGTCTCTTATGTGCTAGGGACATGAGAATGGTGACTAAAGTCCTTTTTCCATCTAAACTCTTGAAGGGAGTTTGCACGCACGCACACACACACACACACACACACACACACACACACACACACACACACGCACATACAAGGCAAATAATAGTGATTCATGGGGCTATGTTAGAGACAACTGTGTAGAAAAGCTTTTCCAAAGTGAGTTTTAGGGCAAAGATTTGAGTGAAGAGAAGAGTGAGCCTTGAGTATCTGGGGTACACTACCAGTGAGAGGAGATGGTGAGTGCTGAGGCAGGGCAGAGTAACTGCAGGGAGAACAGTCATCAAAGGGACGATGTCTCCAAATGGGATTGAAGACATTGGATCTGAAAGATGTATCAAAGGTTTTGATAATTTATTCACAGTTTTCCAGCCATACTATGCTGAAGTTCAGAGTCTCAACTTTCTATGTAATTCTCTACTATCACATCATCTATTTTCTTCTAACTGAAAGTACATATGATCTTTTAAAGACATCTTTTAAAAATGGTTAAGGGGACTAAGGAATATATGTATACCTATGGCTGATTCACATTGAGGTGTGACCGAAAACAGCAAATCCTGTAAAGCAAGGATTCTTCAATAAAAATTAAATTAATTTAAAAAATTAATTCTTTTGCAAAGCAAAAATTTATTTGATGATATTGATGATATGAAAGGTAGGTCTATTATTAACAGTGTTCCCATCTTATAGGGAAGTTGACTCCATTAAGTTCTATCACCTTATAGGTAATAAAATGCGTAGAATAGTTTACTGTTGTTGTGCTTTCAACACTGATAATTAATTTTATTTTTAGGGGGGTTGACTTTGTACTCTTGGATAGGGCTCTGGCCTAATATTATTGACATGATTCCCTCCCCAATTTTGTCTTGAAAAAACAGAAGAAAAATGAAAACAAAAAATAAAATTTTGTTTGATTTTAGGATAACATGATCAACACATTCAGAAAGTTCATACAGCTTTGCTCTATGAAGTGGATAATTACAAATTGATTTCTTTATTGTCAAGAAACATTAAGTTAAGAAAAAAAAACACTCCAAACCCTTCAAAAGACCCAGGTTTTCTTATTAAATTGCATCCCATACCTTCTCCATTTGAAGTGACCACAATCATGACTCCTAATAATCACTTTCTTGCTTTTTCTTTTGGTTTTTAAACATTGGTATAGGAATATCTCTAAAAATTATAGTTAAGTTACTAGCTTTTTACTGTATAAATGAAATTAAACTGTAAACAATATTTGTGTCTCTCATCTTTCAATTGACACCATGTAGCTTTAGTTTCGAGAAGGCAATGGCACCCCCTCCAGTACTCTTGCCTGGGAAATCCTATGGACAGAGGAGCCTGGTAGGCTGCAGTCCATGGGGTCACTAAGAGTCGGACACGACTGAGCGACTTCACTTTCACTTTTCACTTTCATGCATTGGAGAAGGAAATGGCAACCCACTCCAGTGTTCTTGCCTGGAGAATCCCAGGGTCGGAGGAGCCTGATGGGCTTCCGCCTGTGGGGTAGCACAGAGTTGGACACGACTGAAGCTACTTAGCAGCAGCAGCAGCTTTAGTTTATCCACCAGTGAATTTTAGAATATCCTTGTATGGCTATACAGCACTTCATTTCTCTCTTTGCTGTACTATTGGTTGACCTCAAAGTTGTTTCCTTTTTGGAGCTGTTAGGAACACTGGGGCATTTTCTCCATGTCTGTTAGTGCACATGTTCACACATTTCTCTAGGGGATGTTCCCAGAAGTATCCAACTTCTACTTTTACAGATAATGCCAAACTGTTTTCTAAAGTTATTGCAACAATTCCAGACTTCTCCCAGGGGTGTAGTGTATTTGCTGCTTGTCCTGTGTCTTAATTAGTTTGTCATTTCCATACTTTTGAAGGATTTACCCATCAGATTTGAATTTTGAATACTCCTCATTAAATGCTAGTGACTTTCAGAAGCTCTAAAAATAATTTTGCTGACCATATGAAGGCATTTTCTTTGTAAAGTGACTGTTGCCAAGTTTTCTATTCAGTGTCTATTTATGACTGAGTTTATGAGTTATTTACGTATTTTTGATACTGATTTTTATTAATAGTTAGCCTAACCCATCACAGCTAAGATTTTCTCCTATGTTTTCCTCTAGAAATTGTAGAGTCTTAGATCTTATGTTTTAGTCTATGATACAAATTGAGTTAATGTTTATATGGTGTTAGGTAAAGGCCAAGTTTCAATTATTTCTGTATCAGTATCCAACAGTTTGATTACCATTTATTGGCAAGGTTATTTTGCGTCTGTTGAATTACCTAGACATCCTTGTTGGAAATCAGTTGACCATCTATGGTGTGGATCTATCTCTGGATGTTCTTTTATTGCATTGATCTCTGTGTCTTTTCTTGTGGGATAGCAACCTGTCTTAATTAGTGCAGCTCTATAATGCAATCCTACAATTCATTCAGCAATTTTGATTTATCTTTAATTTATAGTTGAGAATTGCATAGATATAAAATTTGAGGCCGTTAGGCCATCAGCAGAGTATGGCTGTCAAACTATGAATAAATAATGACAATCATTACTAAATCTTTGCATTCCAACCTCTCTGACCCCATTTGAAGGCAGTGTCTCCTTGATCACTGTCCTTTCTGTGGTTAATTTGCTCTGCCTTAGCACTCGCCAACTCCTCTCATTGTACAGTGTATCCCAGATACACACCCAAAGCTCACTCATTTCTTTGCTCAGGTCATTGCCCAAAAAGCCACTTTGGAAGAACTTTTCTCCAAATTTTCTCTCACACATACACACGCAAGACTATTATTTGTCTTCTGCATTTGGGTGTGTATGTGTAAAATGCCCAAGAATTCAGATGGAGAAGGACGTTGGTCATCATGATCATGTCCCTAGCATATAAGAGATGGCCTGGCATGTATCAATAATTAGGAAATATTTGTGTATATATTAATTTCTATGAGTACACTGAGTTGAATACATTCTTTCCTAAATTTCTCAGGTGAAGAAACTGAGGCTGACAGAATTCAGTTCTATTAAGGGTCCTACAAGGTAGAGAGATAGACTTGTTTGAAACCAATGAAAGAATTCCTTGATGGATCTGATCCAAAAGACATATTTCAGGCAAAGCTGAACTCGATGATGGAAAAGTCTAACTCTGAAAATCCAATGGGAGTAAAAGGAACACACAGAAGAATACCTGTAGTTGACAGGAGACATTAAAAACACAAAGTGCAAAAAAAAAGAAAAACAGAAGAAGAAATGTGGGCTCCACTATGACACAGGCTTTATTGGAGAAGCAAAAGAATAGACACACTAAGTGCTCACAAAGTACAAGGTAGAGATCACAACCCAGATTATAGACAGGCACATGGCAAAGAGCCATCAGGAGATGATTCTGTGGCTCTTTATCCAACAAGGTGGTGTCAGCTTCAGGAATCCACCCTTTACTCTGTCAGCCGTTGGTCCCGGAGGGAGGTTAAGGAAGATGCAGTCCATCACCATGGCCGAAGGGAGAGCAATGGAAGAGCCTGGATCTTGTTGTTTCTTGGTCCAGATGAAATCTGGTGCTGTTACTTCCACTTGGGTGGACACTTCTGCTCGCATGGTGGACATGGTGGGCATGGTGGGCATGGTGGGCATGGTGGCCCAGGAGGGCATTTCTGCTGGCTCACTGGAGGTGGGCATGGATGAGGTGGGCAAGGCTCATGGGACTTCTGTGTGCACACTTTTGGAGGAGGATGGCAGGGCTCCTTGACCTGATGCTGATGGTGATGCTGATGCTCATGCTGATGTGGATGTGGGTGCTGATGGTAAGACATCCCTCCTGGGTCGCAAGGAATCTGAAATACAAACAGACAGCATTGTTCACAACAAAATCCTCTTCTTCTATTAACAGGGAGTCCTACTCTACGACTCTCTAAAGAAAAAAATTACTTACACAAGTGCTGTGTGAATACAAACATACTCTGAAGAAGAATAATCAGGATGTGAAACTTGTAGCCCATCTCAAAACACATCTCTACTAACTTCTCCCATGAGATCCTGGTTGCTGGTCTAACTGACTTGACTGTTGTCTTCCGAGGAGAAATGCAAAGGCCCAAACTCAGCCTCAGTGGGAATGAAGGCTGAGAAGGCTTCATTTGCAATTAATGTAGTCTGCACTGAAACGACATCTCATCTCCCTTACTCTCCCTAGGTTAAGATTGTGCCATTGATTTCATTCCTCTCGTCACATTTAAGAGCACATTGAAGACTTCAAGAACAAGTACTGAAAACTACCCTAAATTCTCTTTACCTTCTTATTCCCATAGAGAGCACTAATTTGTTAAAATGCAGCCACTTCTACCCTAAGGTTATACCCTCCCACACAAGTGCTAAAAACCTCTAAAATTGTACTCACCAGAGGCTTCAAAGAAGACCTATGACTGAGTATCACGAAGATAGCAGCAAGGTGATAGAGACTCCTTTTATAAGGACCAGGCAGCTCCACCCAGAGGGAACATCCCAGATCTGTCATGATGCACTTGTTTCCCACCCCAAATACCATGTGCTTGCAATCTCAAAAATACATTGCCACACTCATGCTGATATCACAAAACTCCATTGCCCATGGACTTCCTCACCCTTCACTGAGGGAGTGCAGAGTGAGTCACTCAATACATTGTCTCAAAGCCCCAGTGCCAATGTCATGCACCAGTTAGGAAATATGAGGAACTCTTTGACAATGGTACTGCTCCTCCATGGTTAGGATTGTGCTCCCCACATTCCCCAGCTCCCAAAGCATATCGTATGGAAAGCTTACTACCCCATTCCATTTCACCTTCAGCACCCAGCTTTGTCTCCCTCAGTGGTAATAACTAGGGTGTACTTACCGTACATATCTTAACTCCCACCCACAGTTTTTCTAAATTCCCCTTATACCACATTCTACTGATTTCTGGGCTTTTCTTGACAATTAAATGACTTAAACGTGGCCACAAAGTCTATCATGATTTTCCCGTACTAACAGTCTCATTTCAGTTGTGTTTTCACATGGCTCCATAATGGACTTGAACATTATGATCAAGGGAAACAAGGGACAACAAGGGACAACATGATCCCTCAGGTTTCTCGGCCATAAGCTCATAGACTGAGACCCCTTCATGAAACTCTAATTTTGCCGCCCCCTGACCATGAGTCATTTTTGGTCTAGTGTTGTTTGCTGCTGTTCTGTTGCTCATTCGTGTCCGACTCTTTGCAACCCCATGGACTGCAGCACGCCAGACTTCCTTGTCCTTCACTATCTCCCAGAGTTTGCTCAACTCATGTCCATTGACTCAGTGATGCCATCCAACCATCTCACCCTCTGTCATCCCCTTCTCCTCCTGCCTTCAATCTTTCCCAACATCAAAGTCTTTTCCAATGAGTTGGCTCCTCACATCAGGAGGTCAAAATATTGGAGCTTCAGCTTCAATATCAGTCCTTCCAAGGAATATTCAGAGTCGATTTCCTTTAGGATTGACTGGTTTGATCTCCTTGCTGTCCAAGGGGCTCTCATGTGTCTCCTCCAGCACCACAGTTCAAAAGCATCAGTTCTTCAGTGCTCAGCCTTCTTTATGGTCCAACTCTGACATCCATACATGACTACTGGGAAAACCATAACTTTGAGTATGGTACCTTTGTCACCAAAGTGATGTCTCTGCTTTTTGATACACTGTCTAGGTTTGGTATAGTTTTCTTCCCATGAGCAAGCGTCTTTTAATTTCATGACTGCAGTCTCAGTCCTCAGTGATTTTGGAGCCCAAGAAAATAAAGTCTGTCACTATTTTCATTTTTTTCCCCATCTATTTCCCATGAAGTGATGGGATCAAACACTATGATCTTAGTTTTTTGAATGTGTAGTTTTAAGCCAACTTTTTCACTCTCCTCTTTCACTTTCATCAAGAGGATCTTTAGTTCATTTTTTCTTTCTGCCCCAAGGGTGGTGTCATTGCATACTTGAGGTTATTGATATTTCTCCTGGAAATCTTGATTCCAGCTTGTACTTCATCCAGCCCAGCAGTGTGCATGATGTACTCTGTATATAAGTTAAATGAGCAGGGTAACAATATACTGCCTTTACTTACTCCTTTCCCTACTTTGAACCAGTTCATTTTTCCTCGTCCGGTTATTACTGTTGCTTGTCTGCTGTTTCTCGGCCTACTAGGAACCCAAATTCCTCTCATCTCATTATCTTCAAAATTGTCTCAATATCTGGACTGTATCCATTTAGAAGCTTTTCCACGAGTACCGCTCAAATATCAGGTGCTAATTTACACTACAGCTGTTAATTCAGTCAACTCTATCAGGCCCTTTTTTGAAATGACATTTGGTGTGTTTTCAGACTTTCTTAGTACACCCAGGGAATGAAGCTCCATGAATCATTCATTCCACCATTCAATCATTGGATATTTTTCCCTAAATAAATAAATGATGGGTGACATAGAATCCATTGGTAATTTATTAGTATAATTTGTTGAACCACAGAGTGATAATAACAAATTAAATAAATAATACCTTTACTTGATATATTAATAATAATAATAATAAAGTAAGCATCATAATAATAAGGAAATAACACTTCAGCTAATAATTTGCACTATGCTTTCCAGGGAAAACTTGAGTGCCTTAGCTATGCAGACATTCATGCACACCAGTACTGTGTGACATTAAATATTTACCAACCTCCCTGAAGATCAGTTTATTTACACAGATGTAATTAGAGATGAAAACTATACCTGCCTCAAAATTTTGCTATAAAAACAACAAAATGCCTACTGTAAGGCACATTACATGATCGGTCCTATGGAAATATGAGCCCCCGTATATCTGATAAGGGGTTAATTTCCAAAATATATAAGAAACTTCTATGACATAATGGCAAAAAATTTAGCAGCTTTTATTTTAAATATGCAAGGGATTTGAAGAGAGTTCTGTTTACAGAAGACATATTAAAAAGGAGTTTAATATCACTACTGATCATCAAGGATATGAAAATCAAACACACAGTGACATATCACTTCACACCTGTTAGAATGACTGTAATCAGAAAAACACGAAGTCCTAGCAAAAGTTGGTGAGGTTGTGAAGCAAATAAGGATATTTTAACCTGTTAGTGGGATGGTAAGGGGTACTCAACCATTAAGGGGTACTGGGGAAATGGACACATTTTCAATAGGTTTCCCATATTTGTCTACATTTGCTTCTTTTTGTCCCCCTTCTCTACAAGGATGGTGTTTTAAAAAATTATTGCACATTTAATTGTTGTGAACAATATGAATGTTACTCAAACGTTAAAAAATAGAAAACAGAACTACCGTATGTATTACCCATTCCACATTTGTGTATTTATCCAAGATAATTTAAATCAGGGTCTCAAAGACATATGAGCACTTTCAAGTTCACTGCAGCAGTACCCACAGTAACCAAGATGTGTTAACAACCTAAATGTCCATCAACAGATGAATGGATAAATAAACTGTAGTCTATACATACAATGGATTATTATTCCTCCTTAAAAAGAAGGAAATCCTGTCATATGAGACAACATGGATCAACCTGCAAGACATTCCGCGAAGAGAAGTAAGCCAGACACAGGAGGACAAACACTGCATGAATCCCCTTATATGAGGTATTGAAAACAGTCAAACTCATGGAAGTAAAAGGGCACATGGGCACATGTCCTGAATAAATTGTGATAAAAAGACAAATGTACCCCAGTGTTCATTGCATACAGCTGCTATGGAGAACAGTATGGAGACCCTTAAAAAATTAGGAATAAAATTACCGTATGGCCCAGCAATCCCTGGGGATACTTCTCTGGGCATATGCCCTGAGAAAATTGTAATTCAAAAAGGCATATGTACTCCAGTGTTCATTGCAGCACTGTTTCCAACAGCCAGGACATGGAAGCAACCTAGATGTCTGTCAACAAATGAATGGGTAAAGAAGTAGTTGTACATATATACAACGGAATGTTACTCAGCTATAGAAACAAACAGATAGGAGTGCAGTTTAACTGAGGTGGACAAATCTAAAGCCTGTTACACAGTGTGAATCAGTCAGAAAGAGAAAAACAAATATCGCATTTTAACACATATATATGAAATCTAGACAAATGGTGCTAATGAACGTATTTGCAGAGCAGGAATAGAAATGCAGATGTGGAGTACAGGACTTCTGAACACAGAAAGAAAAAGAGAGAGTGGGATGAATTGAGAGAGTAGCATTGCACATGCATCACCATGTGTAATATAAATGGCTAATAGAAAGTTGCTGAATAGGATAGGGAGCTCAGCCTTGGGCTCTGTGATGATCTAGAGGGATGGGATGCGGAGGAGTGGGGTGAAAGTGAGGCTCAAAGTGGAAGGGATATATGTGTACTTAAAGCTGACCCACATTTTTGTATGGCAGAAAGCACCACAATATTGTGGAGCAGTTATCCTTTAATTAAAAATAAATTTCAAAAGAAGAGATGTGAGCTCTAAAAGGCAGCAAAACTAATACAAATTATGAATAACTACTCACAATAACCAAATAATGTGAAACGTGCCCCAAAATGTGATTAAAGTAGGATTGTTTAGAGTGAGGGCCCCCTCCCCGAGACCCTTGACCTGCCCCTCTGTGTCTTCAAGCTGACATCACTGCTAATTCAAAGGCTTCAGTCTGAAGGCAATTTCAGAATCCACACCTTCTTACTAGTAAGAAAGGTCCTCCCACTGCCTGAGGGAACATTTCATGCTTTGTGCTCTCTCCTGACAGAAGGCTGTGTGGTGTCTGCACTGTTCCTTGATTGGGTTGATGTGGTTAAGAAAAAAAAAAAAAAAAATCAGTGACATAACCTGGGCATTTGAAGAGGTAGGAACTTTTTTAGATTGAGCCCTGGTCCTGATCCCAAAATGAGGACAGCTGTTCTGAGATTCCACAGTGGAGTAACCAAGATCACTGTTAGGAAACAGACATCCTTCAGGGATCCCAGAAGGAACAGGGATGTCTTGGGATGGGTCAGGTTTTTTCACAACATTTTTTTTCATGTTGAAGTGTTAGGAACTAGGTGGGCCTGCTGGAGCAAGAGAATTATCTAAGGAACATGTGACTTAGAACAGTTCTACCAACATAATTTTAAACTTCCTCTTCTTGCCTCATGAATGACTAATGGATTCCAAAGCTATTTTTTACCAATAAATTTTATGGGCTGTCACTTATGTTCGATAAATGAAGGAGGATCAGGCTTTCTTAAAAAAAAAAAAAAGAGTGCTTAATGAGGTTACTGACATGGAAAGAGAAATAATTAATTCCTGATACACAGAGAAAATGTCTAAAAGACAGGTGAGACTCACTTTTTTCAAATAATGGATAATCAAAGCATCTGTAGCAAATTAAAACTCTAAATAGCTACATGTAATAGCTCCATGAAGGCTTGCTAGATTTTACTTAGAACCTAGTAATAGTGGTTATCTAGGAGAGAACTTGACTGTCTGGGGGATGAGTGGGAGAGAGACTAAATGAGACATGAGGCAAAGAAGAAATCATCAGCAAATATACATGCTCGAAGAGGAAGGAGTGATGCCAAGGGAAAGTATTTTTTGAACCTACAGTTTAACATGGAGCCAAACTATTCATCAAATATGAATAAAATAAAATTCATTTGTTCCTTTTCCAGGAAATCTTCCCAACCCAGAGATCAAACCCAGGTCAAACCTCTTTCTACATTGTAGCTTCCTGAAAACAATTAAATTCTCTCAGCCTCAGTTTCCCTATTTGTAAAAAAGTAGAAGAGAATGTATTCAACTCAGTGTACTCATAGAAATTAATTTATTCACAAATGTTTCCTGATTATTAACACATGCCGTGCAGTAAATACATGCTGTTAACTGTTAACATGAGTATGGTGAACAAAGTTCCTGTCTGTGTAAATTCTGGAGTGAATTTCACACACACACACACACAATCCAGCTTGTTATTCTTCCAACCTGCGGTTTCCCATGATGTACTCTGCATATAAATTAAATATTTAGGATAACAATAATACTCCTTCGTCATACTCCTTTCCCAATTTTGAACCAGTCAGCTGCTTCATGTCCAGTTCTGACTGTTGCTCTTGACCTGCATGCAGTTTCTCAGGAGACAGGTAAGGTAGTCTGGTACTCCCACCTCATTAAGAATTTTCTATGGTTTGTTGTGATCCGCACGATCAAAGGTTTTAGCATAGTGAATGAAGCAGAAGTACATATTTTTCTGGAATTCCCTTGATTTCTCCACGATCCAGTGATGGTTGGCAATTTGGTCTCTGGTTCCTCTGCCTTTTTAAAACACAGATTGTACATCTGGAAGTTCTGGGTTCACATTTGATGAAGCCTAGGTTGAAGGACTTTAAACCTAACCTGGTAGCATGTGAAATGAGAGTAATTGTAAGGTAGTACGAACATGATTTGGCCTTACCCTTCTTTGTGATTGGAATGAATAATGACCTTTCCCAGTGCTGTGGCCACTGCTGATGTCTCCAAATTTACTGACATATTAGTGCAGTGTTTTAACAGCACTATCTTTTAGGATTTAAATAGGTCAGCTGGAGTTCGGTCACCACCATTGTCTTCGTTTGTAATGATGCTTCCTAGGGCCCACTTGACTTCACACTCCAGAATGTCCAACTCTAAGTGAGTGATCACACCATCGTGGTTAATTGGTATCATTAAGACTTCTTTTGTATAGCTTTTATGTGCAATATACATGTACTCTGATTTTTGAATGCACAATTTATACATACCCACTAGATTAAAGTTGTTAAAACTATTTATATTTACACTTATTTGTTTCCTTTCATACCTAGCAAAATTAAGAAATTGAATTTGAAATCTCTTGCTAGAATTGTGAATTAATATATATCACCAATATTAAATCAGTGTTTCATATTTCCTAATTAAGAACACAATTTTTAGAGATGAAGATAAAAATTGTGGGTCTTCTCTGCACTGGGAGCAGCTCTTCTGCTGCAGCCTTTCTTTCCCTGAAAGGGTAAGCTTGTGCCAAGTTCGTCTCCACCCCCTCCTTGGTCAGGAGAACCTCTACACTATCGAGCCGATCACTGCTGCTGTGGTGCTAAGATGACGAGAGACACTGAGAGATGAGAGCCATCGCAGCTTGGCAGCCCCCCGCCCCCCGACCACCTCACTTACTACTTTACTAGCTGCAGCTTCCAAACCAGTGCCATTTCAAGGGGCATAGACGCAGCAGCCAAGTTCTTTGGAGCTGGGGCTGCCAGGGCTGCGGTGGCTGGCTTCGGAGCTGGAAGTGGGACTGTGTTTGGGAGTCTCCTCATTGGTTATGCCAGGAACCCTTCTCTAAAGCAGCTGCTCTTCTCCTGTGCCATTCTGGGTGGGCTTTGCCCTCGCAGGGGCCATTGGGCCCTTTTGCCTGATGGCAGCCTTTCTCCCTTCTTTGCCATGTGAGGCAGCCATTTCCACCTCCCATGGTTCTTTTCCCATGTCTCGTCTGCCCTGTTTGTCCCTTTTCCTGTATCTCCCCAGGCAGCAGGGGAAAGTGGTTGGCTCAGGGCTTGACAGAAGGAAGACAAATAAATACTGTATTAATAAGAAAAAAAGAAAAAGATAAAAACTGTGCACCAAATTCCTGCACTAGAAGTATGGTGAGGGTTCCACTAACCACTGAACAATTCTTGAACACTAGCTGGGTATTCACAATTCAACTTAATTCTGATACTCTTTATCTGGAGATAGTATCAGATTCCATAGGTTAACTGTTCAGCCCTCTATGACAGACCCCCATCACCACTTAAGACACCAGTCAAAAGTCCAGTTTGTCACCTGAGCTTCTGACCAACTAGTTACAGATGGGAGGTTTCAGTGACCTCCTCCTTAGGTTAGATTACTTTGCTAGAGTAGCTCACAGAACCAAAGAAAATTCTTTACATGCACTCACTGCTCTATTGTAAAATTATATGGTACAGGATACAGATGAGTACCAAACAGACAAAACACACAGGGCAAGGTATGTGGCCAGGGCTGTGGTGCTTCCATGACCCTCCAGGTGTGCCACTCTCCCTGCACCTCTAATTTTCAACAACCCAGAAGACCTTCAAACCCCAAGACTGAGATGTTTATGATGGCCTCATTTTCAGCCCACCTCTCTCCTCATTAAAATTAGAGGCAGGGGCTAAAAATCCCAAACTTCTAATCCAATGCTGTAAAGAGCAATATTGCTTAAGAACCTGGAATACTAGATCCATGAATCAAGGAAAATTGGATGCAGTCAAGCAGGAGATGATAAGGTTGAACATCAACATCATAAGAATCATTGACCTAAAGTGGACAGAAATGGGTGAATTTCATTCAGATGACCATTATATCTACCACTGTGGGCAAGAGTCCTTTAGAAGAAATGGAGCAGCCCTCATAGTAGCCCTCAAGAGTCCAAAATTCGGTACTTGGACCCAACCTCAAAAACAGCAGAATGATCTCAGTTCATTTCCAAGGAAGACCATTCAACATCACTGTAATTCAAGTCTACACCCAAACCACTGATGTGCACGAAGTTGAAGTTGACTGGTTCTGTGAACACCTACAATGCCTAGAACTAGCACCAGAGAAGACATCCTTTTCATCATAGGGATTTGGAATGCAAAAGTAGGAAATCAGGAGATACCCGGAATAACAGGCAAGTTTGACCTTGGAGTACAAAGTGAAGCAGGGCAAAGGAAAGAGAGTTTCATCAAGGGAACAGGCTGATCATAGCAGACACACTTTTCCAACAACCCAAGAAATAGCTCCACACATGGATATCACCAAAGGTCAATGCTGAAACAAGATTGATTATGTTCTTTGCACTTCAAGATGGAGAAGCTCTATACTGTCAGCAAAAACAAGACACAGAGCTGACTGTGGCTGAGATCATGAGTTCCTTATTGCAAAATTCAGGTTTAAAGTGAAGAAAGTAGGGAAAACCATTAGGCCATTCAGGTATGACCTAAATCAGATCCCTTATGATTATACACTGGAGAGGATGGATAGATTCAAGGGATGAGATATGATAGACAGAGTGCCTGAATAACTATGGACAGAAGTTTGTAACTTTATATAGGAGGTAGTGACCAAAACCATTCCAAAGAAAAAGAAATGCAAGAAGGCAGAGTGGTTGTCTGAGGAGGTTTTGGAAATATGAGAAGAGTAAGGCAAGGGGGAAAGGGAAAGCTGTACCCAACTGTAGACAGAGTTTCAGAGAAGAGCAAGGGGAGATAAGAAAGCCCTTTAAGTGAAGTGTGCAAAGTAATAGAGAAAAACAATAGAATGGGAATGAATAGAGATGTCTTCCAGATAATTGTAGATATCCTGGGGACTATTCACGCAAGGATGGGCAGGATAAAGGGCAGACACAATAAGGCCCTAACAGAAGCAGAACAGATTAAGAAAAAGTGACAAGAATATACATAAAAGCTATACAAAAGAAGTCTTAATGATACCAATTAACCACGATGGTGTGATCACTCACTTAGAGTTGGACATTCTGGAGTGTGAAGTCAAGTGGGCCCTAGGAAGCATCATTACAAACGAAGACAATGGTGGTGACCGAACTCCAGCTGACCTATTTAAATCCTAAAAGATAGTGCTGTTAAAACACTGCACTAATATGTCAGTAAATTTGGAGACATCAGCAGTGGCCACAGCACTGGGAAAGGTCATTATTCATTCCAATCACAAAGAAGGGTAAGGCCAAATCATGTTCGTACTACCTTACAATTACTCTCATTTCACATGCTACCAGGTTAGGTTTAAAGTCCTTCAACCTAGGCTTCATCAAATGTGAACCCAGAACTTCCAGATGTACAATCTGTGTTTTAAAAAGGCAGAGGAACCAGAGACCAAATTGCCAACCATCACTGGATCGTGGAGAAATCAAGGGAATTCCAGAAAAATATGTACTTCTGCTTCATTCACTATGCTAAAACCTTTGATCGTGCGGATCACAACAAACCATAGAAAATTCTTAATGAGGTGGGAGTACCAGACTACCTTACCTGTCTCCTGAGAAACTGCATGCAGGTCAAGAGCAACAGTCAGAACTGGACATGAAGCAGCTGACTGGTTCAAAATTGGGAAAGGAGTATGACGAAGGAGTATTATTGTTATCCTAAATATTTAATTTATATGCAGAGTACATCATGGGAAACCGCAGGTTGGAAGAATAACAAGCTGGATTGTGTGTGTGTGTGTGTGAAATTCACTCCAGAATTTACACAGACAGGAACTTTGTTCACCATACTCATGTTAACAGTTAACAGCATGTATTTACTGCACGGCATGTGTTAATAATCAGGAAACATTTGTGAATAAATTAATTTCTATGAGTACACTGAGTTGAATACATTCTCTTCTACTTTTTTACAAATAGGGAAACTGAGGCTGAGAGAATTTAATTGTTTTCAGGAAGCTACAATGTAGAAAGAGGTTTGACCTGGGTTTGATCTCTGGGTTGGGAAGATTTCCTGGAAAAGGAACAAATGAATTTTATTTTATTCATATTTGATGAATAGTTTGGCTCCATGTTAAACTGTAGGTTCAAAAAATACTTTCCCTTGGCATCACTCCTTCCTCTTCGAGCATGTATATTTGCTGATGATTTCTTCTTTGCCTCATGTCTCATTTAGTCTCTCTCCCACTCATCCCCCAGACAGTCAAGTTCTCTCCTAGATAACCACTATTACTAGGTTCTAAGTAAAATCTAGCAAGCCTTCATGGAGCTATTACATGTAGCTATTTAGAGTTTTAATTTGCTACAGATGCTTTGATTATCCATTATTTGAAAAAAGTGAGTCTCACCTGTCTTTTAGACATTTTCTCTGTGTATCAGGAATTAATTATTTCTCTTTCCATGTCAGTAACCTCATTAAGCACTCTTTTTTTTTTTTTTAAGAAAGCCTGATCCTCCTTCATTTATCGAACATAAGTGACAGCCCATAAAATTTATTGGTAAAAAATAGCTTTGGAATCCATTAGTCATTCATGAGGCAAGAAGAGGAAGTTTAAAATTATGTTGGTAGAACTGTTCTAAGTCACATGTTCCTTAGATAATTCTCTTGCTCCAGCAGGCCCACCTAGTTCCTAACACTTCAACATGAAAAAAAATGTTGTGAAAAAACCTGACCCATCCCAAGACATCCCTGTTCCTTCTGGGATCCCTGAAGGATGTCTGTTTCCTAACAGTGATCTTGGTTACTCCACTGTGGAATCTCAGAACAGCTGTCCTCATTTTGGGATCAGGACCAGGGCTCAATCTAAAAAAGTTCCTACCTCTTCAAATGCCCAGGTTATGTCACTGATTTTTTTTTTTTTTTTTCTTAACCACATCAACCCAATCAAGGAACAGTGCAGACACCACACAGCCTTCTGTCAGGAGAGAGCACAAAGCATGAAATGTTCCCTCAGGCAGTGGGAGGACCTTTCTTACTAGTAAGAAGGTGTGGATTCTGAAATTGCCTTCAGACTGAAGCCTTTGAATTAGCAGTGATGTCAGCTTGAAGACACAGAGGGGCAGGTCAAGGGTCTCGGGGAGGGGGCCCTCACTCTAAACAATCCTACTTTAATCACATTTTGGGGCACGTTTCACATTATTTGGTTATTGTGAGTAGTTATTCATAATTTGTATTAGTTTTGCTGCCTTTTAGAGCTCACATCTCTTCTTTTGAAATTTATTTTTAATTAAAGGATAACTGCTCCACAATATTGTGGTGCTTTCTGCCATACAAAAATGTGGGTCAGCTTTAAGTACACATATATCCCTTCCACTTTGAGCCTCACTTTCACCCCACTCCTCCGCATCCCATCCCTCTAGATCATCACAGAGCCCAAGGCTGAGCTCCCTATCCTATTCAGCAACTTTCTATTAGCCATTTATATTACACATGGTGATGCATGTGCAATGCTACTCTCTCAATTCATCCCACTCTCTCTTTTTCTTTCTGTGTTCAGAAGTCCTGTACTCCACATCTGCATTTCTATTCCTGCTCTGCAAATACGTTCATTAGCACCATTTGTCTAGATTTCATATATATGTGTTAAAATGCGATATTTATTTTTCTCTTTCTGACTGATTCACACTGTGTAACAGGCTTTAGATTTGTCCACCTCAGTTAAACTGCACTCCTATCTGTTTGTTTCTATAGCTGAGTAACATTCCATTGTATATATGTACAACTACTTCTTTACCCATTCATTTGTTGACAGACATCTAGGTTGCTTCCATGTCCTGGCTGTTGGAAACAGTGCTGCAATGAACACTGGAGTACATATGCCTTTTTGAATTACAATTTTCTCAGGGCATATGCCCAGAGAAGTATCCCCAGGGATTGCTGGGCCATACGGTAATTTTATTCCTAATTTTTTAAGGGTCTCCATACTGTTCTCCATAGCAGCTGTATGCAATGAACACTGGGGTACATTTGTCTTTTTATCACAATTTATTCAGGACATGTGCCCATGTGCCCTTTTACTTCCATGAGTTTGACTGTTTTCAATACCTCATATAAGGGGATTCATGCAGTGTTTGTCCTCCTGTGTCTGGCTTACTTCTCTTCGCGGAATGTCTTGCAGGTTGATCCATGTTGTCTCATATGACAGGATTTCCTTCTTTTTAAGGAGGAATAATAATCCATTGTATGTATAGACTACAGTTTATTTATCCATTCATCTGTTGATGGACATTTAGGTTGTTAACACATCTTGGTTACTGTGGGTACTGCTGCAGTGAACTTGAAAGTGCTCATATGTCTTTGAGACCCTGATTTAAATTATCTTGGATAAATACACAAATGTGGAATGGGTAATACATACGGTAGTTCTGTTTTCTATTTTTTAACGTTTGAGTAACATTCATATTGTTCACAACAATTAAATGTGCAATAATTTTTTAAAACACCATCCTTGTAGAGAAGGGGGACAAAAAGAAGCAAATGTAGACAAATATGGGAAACCTATTGAAAATGTGTCCATTTCCCCAGTACCCCTTAATGGTTGAGTACCCCTTACCATCCCACTAACAGGTTAAAATATCCTTATTTGCTTCACAACCTCACCAACTTTTGCTAGGACTTCGTGTTTTTCTGATTACAGTCATTCTAACAGGTGTGAAGTGATATGTCACTGTGTGTTTGATTTTCATATCCTTGATGATCAGTAGTGATATTAAACTCCTTTTTAATATGTCTTCTGTAAACAGAACTCTCTTCAAATCCCTTGCATATTTAAAATAAAAGCTGCTAAATTTTTTGCCATTATGTCATAGAAGTTTCTTATATATTTTGGAAATTAACCCCTTATCAGATATACGGGGGCTCATATTTCCATAGGACCGATCATGTAATGTGCCTTACAGTAGGCATTTTGTTGTTTTTATAGCAAAATTTTGAGGCAGGTATAGTTTTCATCTCTAATTACATCTGTGTAAATAAACTGATCTTCAGGGAGGTTGGTAAATATTTAATGTCACACAGTACTGGTGTGCATGAATGTCTGCATAGCTAAGGCACTCAAGTTTTCCCTGGAAAGCATAGTGCAAATTATTAGCTGAAGTGTTATTTCCTTATTATTATGATGCTTACTTTATTATTATTATTATTAATATATCAAGTAAAGGTATTATTTATTTAATTTGTTATTATCACTCTGTGGTTCAACAAATTATACTAATAAATTACCAATGGATTCTATGTCACCCATCATTTATTTATTTAGGGAAAAATATCCAATGATTGAATGGTGGAATGAATGATTCATGGAGCTTCATTCCCTGGGTGTACTAAGAAAGTCTGAAAACACACCAAATGTCATTTCAAAAAAGGGCCTGATAGAGTTGACTGAATTAACAGCTGTAGTGTAAATTAGCACCTGATATTTGAGCGGTACTCGTGGAAAAGCTTCTAAATGGATACAGTCCAGATATTGAGACAATTTTGAAGATAATGAGATGAGAGGAATTTGGGTTCCTAGTAGGCCGAGAAACAGCAGACAAGCAACAGTAATAACCGGACGAGGAAAAATGAACTGGTTCAAAGTAGGGAAAGGAGTAAGTAAAGGCAGTATATTGTTACCCTGCTCATTTAACTTATATACAGAGTACATCATGCACACTGCTGGGCTGGATGAAGTACAAGCTGGAATCAAGATTTCCAGGAGAAATATCAATAACCTCAAGTATGCAATGACACCACCCTTGGGGCAGAAAGAAAAAATGAACTAAAGATCCTCTTGATGAAAGTGAAAGAGGAGAGTGAAAAAGTTGGCTTAAAACTACACATTCAAAAAACTAAGATCATAGTGTTTGATCCCATCACTTCATGGGAAATAGATGGGGAAAAAAATGAAAATAGTGACAGACTTTATTTTCTTGGGCTCCAAAATCACTGAGGACTGAGACTGCAGTCATGAAATTAAAAGACGCTTGCTCATGGGAAGAAAACTATACCAAACCTAGACAGTGTATCAAAAAGCAGAGACATCACTTTGGTGACAAAGGTACCATACTCAAAGTTATGGTTTTCCCAGTAGTCATGTATGGATGTCAGAGTTGGACCATAAAGAAGGCTGAGCACTGAAGAACTGATGCTTTTGAACTGTGGTGCTGGAGGAGACACATGAGAGCCCCTTGGACAGCAAGGAGATCAAACCAGTCAATCCTAAAGGAAATCGACTCTGAATATTCCTTGGAAGGACTGATATTGAAGCTGAAGCTCCAATATTTTGACCTCCTGATGTGAGGAGCCAACTCATTGGAAAAGACTTTGATGTTGGGAAAGATTGAAGGCAGGAGGAGAAGGGGATGACAGAGGGTGAGATGGTTGGATGGCATCACTGAGTCAATGGACATGAGTTGAGCAAACTCTGGGAGATAGTGAAGGACAAGGAAGTCTGGCGTGCTGCAGTCCATGGGGTTGCAAAGAGTCGGACACGAATGAGCAACAGAACAGCAGCAAACAACACTAGACCAAAAATGACTCATGGTCAGGGGGCGGCAAAATTAGAGTTTCATGAAGGGGTCTCAGTCTATGAGCTTATGGCCGAGAAACCTGAGGGATCATGTTGTCCCTTGTTGTCCCTTGTTTCCCTTGATCATAATGTTCAAGTCCATTATGGAGCCATGTGAAAACACAACTGAAATGAGACTGTTAGTACGGGAAAATCATGATAGACTTTGTGGCCACGTTTAAGTCATTTAATTGTCAAGAAAAGCCCAGAAATCAGTAGAATGTGGTATAAGGGGAATTTAGAAAAACTGTGGGTGGGAGTTAAGATATGTACGGTAAGTACACCCTAGTTATTACCACTGAGGGAGACAAAGCTGGGTGCTGAAGGTGAAATGGAATGGGGTAGTAAGCTTTCCATACGATATGCTTTGGGAGCTGGGGAATGTGGGGAGCACAATCCTAACCATGGAGGAGCAGTACCATTGTCAAAGAGTTCCTCATATTTCCTAACTGGTGCATGACATTGGCACTGGGGCTTTGAGACAATGTATTGAGTGACTCACTCTGCACTCCCTCAGTGAAGGGTGAGGAAGTCCATGGGCAATGGAGTTTTGTGATATCAGCATGAGTGTGGCAATGTATTTTTGAGATTGCAAGCACATGGTATTTGGGGTGGGAAACAAGTGCATCATGACAGATCTGGGATGTTCCCTCTGGGTGGAGCTGCCTGGTCCTTATAAAAGGAGTCTCTATCACCTTGCTGCTATCTTCGTGATACTCAGTCATAGGTCTTCTTTGAAGCCTCTGGTGAGTACAATTTTAGAGGTTTTTAGCACTTGTGTGGGAGGGTATAACCTTAGGGTAGAAGTGGCTGCATTTTAACAAATTAGTGCTCTCTATGGGAATAAGAAGGTAAAGAGAATTTAGGGTAGTTTTCAGTACTTGTTCTTGAAGTCTTCAATGTGCTCTTAAATGTGACGAGAGGAATGAAATCAATGGCACAATCTTAACCTAGGGAGAGTAAGGGAGATGAGATGTCGTTTCAGTGCAGACTACATTAATTGCAAATGAAGCCTTCTCAGCCTTCATTCCCACTGAGGCTGAGTTTGGGCCTTTGCATTTCTCCTCGGAAGACAACAGTCAAGTCAGTTAGACCAGCAACCAGGATCTCATGGGAGAAGTTAGTAGAGATGTGTTTTGAGATGGGCTACAAGTTTCACATCCTGATTATTCTTCTTCAGAGTATGTTTGTATTCACACAGCACTTGTGTAAGTAATTTTTTTCTTTAGAGAGTCGTAGAGTAGGACTCCCTGTTAATAGAAGAAGAGGATTTTGTTGTGAACAATGCTGTCTGTTTGTATTTCAGATTCCTTGCGACCCAGGAGGGATGTCTTACCATCAGCACCCACATCCACATCAGCATGAGCATCAGCATCACCATCAGCATCAGGTCAAGGAGCCCTGCCATCCTCCTCCAAAAGTGTGCACACAGAAGTCCCATGAGCCTTGCCCACCTCATCCATGCCCACCTCCAGTGAGCCAGCAGAAATGCCCTCCTGGGCCACCATGCCCACCATGCCCACCATGCCCACCATGTCCACCATGCGAGCAGAAGTGTCCACCCAAGTGGAAGTAACAGCACCAGATTTCATCTGGACCAAGAAACAACAAGATCCAGGCTCTTCCATTGCTCTCCCTTCGGCCATGGTGATGGACTGCATCTTCCTTAACCTCCCTCCGGGACCAACGGCTGACAGAGTAAAGGGTGGATTCCTGAAGCTGACACCACCTTGTTGGATAAAGAGCCACAGAATCATCTCCTGATGGCTCTTTGCCATGTGCCTGTCTATAATCTGGGTTGTGATCTCTACCTTGTACTTTGTGAGCACTTAGTGTGTCTATTCTTTTGCTTCTCCAATAAAGCCTGTGTCATAGTGGAGCCCACATTTCTTCTTCTGTTTTTCTTTTTTTTTGCACTTTGTGTTTTTAATGTCTCCTGTCAACTACAGGTATTCTTCTGTGTGTTCCTTTTACTCCCATTGGATTTTCAGAGTTAGACTTTTCCATCATCGAGTTCAGCTTTGCCTGAAATATGTCTTTTGGATCAGATCCATCAAGGAATTCTTTCATTGGTTTCAAACAAGTCTATCTCTCTACCTTGTAGGACCCTTAATAGAACTGAATTCTGTCAGCCTCAGTTTCTTCACCTGAGAAATTTAGGAAAGAATGTATTCAACTCAGTGTACTCATAGAAATTAATATATACACAAATATTTCCTAATTATTGATACATGCCAGGCCATCTCTTATATGCTAGGGACATGATCATGATGACCAACGTCCTTCTCCATCTGAATTCTTGGGCATTTTACACATACACACCCAAATGCAGAAGACAAATAATAGTCTTGCGTGTGTATGTGTGAGAGAAAATTTGGAGAAAAGTTCTTCCAAAGTGGCTTTTTGGGCAATGACCTGAGCAAAGAAATGAGTGAGCTTTGGGTGTGTATCTGGGATACACTGTACAATGAGAGGAGTTGGCGAGTGCTAAGGCAGAGCAAATTAACCACAGAAAGGACAGTGATCAAGGAGACACTGCCTTCAAATGGGGTCAGAGAGGTTGGAATGCAAAGATTTAGTAATGATTGTCATTATTTATTCATAGTTTGACAGCCATACTCTGCTGATGGCCTAACGGCCTCAAATTTTATATCTATGCAATTCTCAACTATAAATTAAAGATAAATCAAAATTGCTGAATGAATTGTAGGATTGCATTATAGAGCTGCACTAATTAAGACAGGTTGCTATCCCACAAGAAAAGACACAGAGATCAATGCAATAAAAGAACATCCAGAGATAGATCCACACCATAGATGGTCAACTGATTTCCAACAAGGATGTCTAGGTAATTCAACAGACGCAAAATAACCTTGCCAATAAATGGTAATCAAACTGTTGGATACTGATACAGAAATAATTGAAACTTGGCCTTTACCTAACACCATATAAACATTAACTCAATTTGTATCATAGACTAAAACATAAGATCTAAGACTCTACAATTTCTAGAGGAAAACATAGGAGAAAATCTTAGCTGTGATGGGTTAGGCTAACTATTAATAAAAATCAGTATCCAAAATACGTAAATAACTCATAAACTCAGTCATAAATAGACACTGAATAGAAAACTTGGCAACAGTCACTTTACAAAGAAAATGCCTTCATATGGTCAGCAAAATTATTTTTAGAGCTTCTGAAAGTCACTAGCATTTAATGAGGAGTATTCAAAATTCAAATCTGATGGGTAAATCCTTCAAAAGTATGGAAATGACAAACTAATTAAGACACAGGACAAGCAGCAAATACACTACACCCCTGGGAGAAGTCTGGAATTGTTGCAATAACTTTAGAAAACAGTTTGGCATTATCTGTAAAAGTAGAAGTTGGATACTTCTGGGAACATCCCCTAGAGAAATGTGTGAACATGTGCACTAACAGACATGGAGAAAATGCCCCAGTGTTCCTAACAGCTCCAAAAAGGAAACAACTTTGAGGTCAACCAATAGTACAGCAAAGAGAGAAATGAAGTGCTGTATAGCCATACAAGGATATTCTAAAATTCACTGGTGGATAAACTAAAGCTGCTGCTGCTGCTAAGTAGCTTCAGTCGTGTCCAACTCTGTGCTACCCCACAGGCGGAAGCCCATCAGGCTCCTCCGACCCTGGGATTCTCCAGGCAAGAACACTGGAGTGGGTTGCCATTTCCTTCTCCAATGCATGAAAGTGAAAAGTGAAAGTGAAGTCGCTCAGTCGTGTCCGACTCTTAGTGACCCCATGGACTGCAGCCTACCAGGCTCCTCTGTCCATAGGATTTCCCAGGCAAGAGTACTGGAGGGGGTGCCATTGCCTTCTCGAAACTAAAGCTACATGGTGTCAATTGAAAGATGAGAGACACAAATATTGTTTACAGTTTAATTTCATTTATACAGTAAAAAGCTAGTAACTTAACTATAATTTTTAGAGATATTCCTATACCAATGTTTAAAAACCAAAAGAAAAAGCAAGAAAGTGATTATTAGGAGTCATGATTGTGGTCACTTCAAATGGAGAAGGTATGGGATGCAATTTAATAAGAAAACCTGGGTCTTTTGAAGGGTTTGGAGTGTTTTTTTTTCTTAACTTAATGTTTCTTGACAATAAAGAAATCAATTTGTAATTATCCACTTCATAGAGCAAAGCTGTATGAACTTTCTGAATGTGTTGATCATGTTATCCTAAAATCAAACAAAATTTTATTTTTTGTTTTCATTTTTCTTCTGTTTTTTCAAGACAAAATTGGGGAGGGAATCATGTCAATAATATTAGGCCAGAGCCCTATCCAAGAGTACAAAGTCAACCCCCCTAAAAATAAAATTAATTATCAGTGTTGAAAGCACAACAACAGTAAACTATTCTACGCATTTTATTACCTATAAGGTGATAGAACTTAATGGAGTCAACTTCCCTATAAGATGGGAACACTGTTAATAATAGACCTACCTTTCATATCATCAATATCATCAAATAAATTTTTGCTTTGCAAAAGAATTAATTTTTTAAATTAATTTAATTTTTATTGAAGAATCCTTGCTTTACAGGATTTGCTGTTTTCGGTCACACCTCAATGTGAATCAGCCATAGGTATACATATATTCCTTAGTCCCCTTAACCATTTTTAAAAGATGTCTTTAAAAGATCATATGTACTTTCAGTTAGAAGAAAATAGATGATGTGATAGTAGAGAATTACATAGAAAGTTGAGACTCTGAACTTCAGCATAGTATGGCTGGAAAACTGTGAATAAATTATCAAAACCTTTGATACATCTTTCAGATCCAATGTCTTCAATCCCATTTGGAGACATCGTCCCTTTGATGACTGTTCTCCCTGCAGTTACTCTGCCCTGCCTCAGCACTCACCATCTCCTCTCACTGGTAGTGTACCCCAGATACTCAAGGCTCACTCTTCTCTTCACTCAAATCTTTGCCCTAAAACTCACTTTGGAAAAGCTTTTCTACACAGTTGTCTCTAACATAGCCCCATGAATCACTATTATTTGCCTTGTATGTGCGTGTGTGTGTGTGTGTGTGTGTGTGTGTGTGTGTGTGTGTGTGTGCGTGCGTGCAAACTCCCTTCAAGAGTTTAGATGGAAAAAGGACTTTAGTCACCATTCTCATGTCCCTAGCACATAAGAGACTGCCTGGCTTGTGTTAATAATTAGGAAACTTTTGTCAGTAAGTTAATTTCTATGAGTACACTGAGTTGAATAGATTCTTGCCTACTGGTTTTCAAATCGGGAAACTGAGACTGAGAGAATTCTTTTCAGGGTCTTCAAAGTAGACAAAGATAGAAACAAGTCTGAAACCAATGAAGGAATTCTCTGATCGATCCAGTCCAAAAGACATACTTCAGGCAAAGCTGAACTCAATGGTGGAAAAGTCTAATCTGATAATCCAATCGGAATGAACAGGAACACTCAGAATACTTGTAGTTGACAGAAGAGATGAAAAACACTATATGCAAAAAACAAAAGAAAGAATGAAATAAATAAATACATAATGGGCTATGAATATGCTTTATTGGAGCAGCAAAGGAATAGACACACTAAGGGCTCAAGGGTAGAGATCACACGCGGATAACAGACAGGCACATGGCAAAGAGGATCAAGCGATGATCCTGCTGCTCTTCCAACAACGTGGTGTCAGCTTCAGGAGCCAAGCCTTTTCTCTGTCGGCTGTCACTCCAGGAGGAAGATTAAGGAAGATAGAATCCGTCACCATGGTCGAAGGGAGGACAATGGAAGAGCCTGGATCTTGGTGCCTTTACTTTCACTTGGGTGGACACTTCTGCTTGCATGGTGGGCATGGTGGCCCAGGAGGGCATTTCTGCTGGCTCACTGGAGGTGGGCATGGATGAGGTGGGCAAGGCTCATGGGACTTCTGTGTGCACACTTTTGGAGGAGGATGGCAGGGCTCCTTGACCTGATGGTGATGCTGCTGATGCTGATGTGGATGATGGTGGTGAGACATCCTTCCTGGGTGTCAAAGAATCTGAAATAGAAACAGACAACATTCTTCATAACTGAGTGTCTGAATGGTAGAACATTTAGCTGCGCCAAAAACCCTCCCATCACTAAGGACTCTTCTGGATTCCTAATACAGTCTTTCAGGTTTTTTATAGCTTCTTTACCCTTCTTTTTTAGCATCTCTTGCCCTCAGACCTTCAGTCTTTTCTGGTTAGTCTCTCCTTCTACCACTTTCTAAAACAAAATTGCCTACAGAGGCGTTGTACAAATACAATCATACTCTCAAGAAGAATCTGGATAATAAACTTGTAGCCAATCCCCAAACAAATCTCTACTTATTTCTCCCATGAAATCTTGGTTTCTGGCCAAACTGACCTGACTCTGGGCTTCTGAGGAGAAATGCAAAGGCCCAGATTAGGCCCTCAATGGGATTGAATGCTGAGAAGGGTGCTTTTGGAACTAATGTATGCTGTGCTATAGCACTGTATCTCATCTCCCTTACTCTCTCTCAGGTTAAGACTGTGCCTCTGACTCCATTTTCTCCTCACATTTAAGATCACATTCATGACCAAATACCAAAAGTTTACCCCTAAATCCTCATTACCTCCTTTGTCCCATACAGAACACTAATTGCTTCAATTAAAGCCACTTCTTCCCCCAGATTAAACCCTACCACTCAAGTTCCCAAAAGATCTCTAAGAGTTGTGCTCACCAGAGGCTCCAAAGAAGACCTTTGACTGTCACGACAATGACAGCCCTGTGATGGAGACTCCTTTTATAAGGACCAGGCAGCTCCACCCAGGGGGACCATCCCAGGACTGGCATGATGCACTTGTTTCCCACCCAAAATACCACACGCTAGCCATCTCAAAAATAAATTGCCACACTCATGCTGATATCACAGATCTCCCTTGTCCATGGACTTCTTTATCCTTCACTAAGGAAGTGCAGAGTGATTCACTGGAGACCTTGTCACATATTGCCTGTGCCATTGTTATGCACCGGTTAGGAAATATGAGGAATTCTTTGACAATAGTTTTGCTCTGACAACAATAGTTGTTGTTTCCCTTGATGATCGAGACTAGGATTTACTAACCTCACATATCTTAACCCCTACCCACAGTTTTTTTAATCTCGCGTTCCTCACACCATGCCCCAGTGGTCTCTAGGCTTTTCTTGACAATTAAATGACTTGGGGCCACAAAGTCTTATCTTGTTTTTCTAGTTTTCTAGTTTCTAGTGTTGGCCGTCTCATGCCAGGTGTGTTTTCACATGGCTCCATTCATGGACTTCGAGAGGACAACTTGATCTTTCAGTTTTCTAGGCCATAAGGGCACAAGTTGAGATCCTTTGCTGAAGCTCTACTTTTGCAGATTTATACACTGATCTGGTCTCCGCAGCCACATGACCATGAGCAACTTGTAATCTGCTAGAAACTCAAATTCCTTTCTTCTCATTATCTTCAAAATTGACTTACTGTCTCGGCTGTATCCATACATAAAGAAGCTTTTCCATTAATACTCTGCAAATATCCTATGCCACTTTACAATAGTTAATTCAAATTACTCTATCAGGCCATTTTTTTTTTTTTTGAAATGACATTTAGTGTGTTTTCAGACATTCTTAGTATACTCAGGGAATGAAGCTCCACGAGTCGCCGACCCTGCCATTCAATCCATGGATATTTTTCTCTAAACAAATAAACTAAGCATGACATAGACCCCATATTTATTAGTATAATTATTTGAAACCCAGCAACCCTTCAGCTAATACTAAGCACTAAACCGTCCATGGGGGACCTTGAGTGCCCTGGGTATGCAGACGTCTATAGGCACCGGTACCTATGACATTAAATATTTCCCAACCACCCTGAAGATCAGATAACTAACACTGCTGTAATTAGCGACAAAAGCTATACTGGCCTCAACATTTTGCTATGGAAACAACAAAATGTCTAATATAAGGCACATGACATAATCTGTTACCAAGTCCAAGCTTGCTCTGCTCGCTGCAGTGAATCTGAGATGAGGTGTCTAGCCTAGGAAAATGAAAAAATGAAAGGAAAAATGTCCGTTTTCACCCAGGAATCAAACCCGAGTCTCCTGCATTGCAGGCAGATTCTTTACCGACTGAGCTATGAGGGAACCCGTCTAGACGAGGAAGGGACTTTATTTAGGAACCCGCTGGCTGAGACAATGGCAAGCTAGTGCCTCAAAATAATCATCTTGCTGGGGCCTAGTTGCCAGGGTCTTTTATGGATCAGAAATGGGGTGCAGGTAAGGAAACAAAGTAAAAGACTACTCAATCCTTGCAAATGTCCCCTAGTATGGCAAGCCTCAGGCGGGGGAATGTGTTAGATTCACTTCCTTACAGTCCTTCACAGATAGGCAGCTCAGGTTATCTCCCAAAGGCAGCCCATTACTTATGCTTACAATAACAAAGGTGGCAAGATGAGGGTTAAAATCACAGAAGCTGATCCAGCATCAATTCAAAATTAACTCTTCCTGGTTACAAGATTTAAGGATGTGAGCCCCATGTATATGATAAGTGGTTAATTTCCAAAGTATGTAAGAAGCTCCTACGACATAATAGAAAAAAATTTAACAACCTTAATTTTAAATAGGTAAGGGACATGATTAGAGCTTTCTTTAAAGAAGACATATATATATATAAAACCAGTCATCAATTGAGAAAGACATAGTGGCTATAATGTTGGCTTTAAACCAGTAATAGAGGGTTCAACAAGAACAGGAGTTTAAAATTAATACTAATCACCAGGGAGATGCAAATCAAAACCACAATGATATATCACTTCACACCTGAAGAATGATTATCATCAAAAAATCAAAATAACAAATGTTGGTGAGATGATGGAGAAAAAAGAACCCTTGTACCTCGTAGTGGGATGGCAAAATTGTGTAACCATTTTGAAGAATATGAAGGTTACTCAAAAAGTTAAAAATAGAAAAAATAGAAGTATCATAAATTTTTCCCATTCTACATCTAAACTATTTACCCAAAATAACTTAAATCACAGTCTCAAAGACATATTAGCACTCCCAAGTTCACTGGAGCAGTACTCACAAGAGTCAAAATGTGGTAACAACGTAAATGTTCATCAACAGATGCATGGATAAATAAACTGTAGTATACACATACAAAGGATTATTATTCCATCCTGAAAAGAAGGAAATGCTGTCATAATGGACAGCATGAACTAACCTGGAAGAGATTATGCCAAGAAAAATAGGCCAGAAACAGACGGACAAGTACCACAGGAATCCACTTATGTGAGGAATCGAAAACAGTCAATCTCACGGAGTAAAGAATAGAATAGTAGTTGCCAGGAACTGGCGGAGGATGGGCATGGAGTAAAACAGGGTGTTGCTAATCAATAGGTACCGTGAAAGGAAAATCTCTATTGCCAAATCAATAAACAGGAAAAGTCACAGCCATCAGCGATTTCTGGCCTCCACATGTGAATGCGGGCTCCCAAAGCTCAGTCCAGCAGATGCCGCCACCGCCATCGTGATATTGAGGAGCTGGGGGACACAAGGAGCAGCCATCTGCCAAAGCTGCCACTGCTTCAGGGGAACAAGGAAACAGGATTGGGCCCAGAGAGCTGAGGTACAGACGAAAGAAATGAATTCAGTGAGCCCAGAGGCTTGGCTCTTCCCATGCATACAATGCTAAATTCCTTCATTTGATGTCTGATCTTTGACGTTCAGACTGCCCGCTCCCTTTGCTGTAAATTTGTATGTAGCCTGACTCCCACTCCCATGTTCCAAGGGGAACAGTTTTCTCAGAGGTACTGAGATGCTGTCTCCTAGGCTTGGAGTCCTAATCTTTCCCACCAAATAAAATAAACGTCTACTGTCAGGTTGTGACAATATTTTTTAGTTGACAGCCTAAAATTCCAGTCCTGAAAGGTGTATCAGTTCTAGAGATCTGCTCACAACATCAAGACTGTGTATAACAACACTGTGTCATACACTTCAAATACTGTTAAGAGGATACACCTCATGTAAAGTGTTCCTAACACAATAAAACTTTTTTTAAAAAGTAAATTGATAGAGCCACTATGGAGAACAATATGGAGATTCATTAAAAAACTAGGAGTAAAACTACCAAATGGCCCAGCATATGCCCTGAGAAAACCATGATTCAGAAAGTCCTGTGTACCCTACTGTTAACTGCAGAGCCATTACAATAGCCAGGACATGGAAGCAACCTAGATGTCATTCAACAGATGAGTGGATAAAGATGCTGGGGCACATATATACAATGAAATATTACTCAGCCAATAAAAAGGAACAAATCTGAGTCAGTTGAATTGAGGTGGACAGGCCTAGAGCCTTTCACTCAGAGTGAGCTAAGTCAGGAAGAGAAAAACAAACATTGTATATTAACACATATGTATGGAATCTAGAAAAATAGCACTGATGAACCTCTGTCAAGGGCAGGAATAGAAATGCAGGTGTAGAAAACAAACTTGTGAACACAGTGGGGGAAGGAGAGGGTGGAAGAAATAGAGACAGTAGCATTGAAATACATGCATTGCCGCGTGTAGAATAGATGACTGATGGAAAGTTGTTTTATAGCTCAGGGACATTAGCCTGGTGCTCCGTGACAGCCTAGAGGCCTGGGATGGGTGGCAGTGGGATGGAAGTGAGGCTCAAGGTGGAGGCGATATATGTGTACTTAGCGCTGATCCACATTGTTGCATGGTAGAAACCAACAGAACATAGTACAGCAATTATCTTCCAATTAAAAATAAATTTAAAACTTATATATGTCAGCTCTAATAGGTAGAAAAACTAATACTTATGAATAACGACTCAAAATAACTAATCAAGAATGTCAAAAATACTCCAAATCTTATAAAGAATAGCATTGTGTAGACTAAGGTCTCCCTCGCTAAGACCTCTGCCCTGCTCCTCTCTTTCTTCTAGCTGTTATCGCTGCTAATTAGAAGGAGTGAGTTTGAAGGCACTTTAAGAATCCATATCTTTTTACTAGTAACAGAGGTCTTCCTTCTCCACTGCCTGAGAGAAGATTTCACAGCTTGTGCTCTTTCCTGAAAGAAGACTGTGTAGCATCTGCTATGTTTCTATCTTGACTGGATTGAGGTAGTTCAGAAAAAAGTCAGTGGCGTAAGCTGGGTATTTGAAGAGGTAGGGACTTCTTTAGATTGAGTCCTGTTCCTAATCTCTTTCTCAGTCTCTCAGAGAACCAAAATGAGGACAGCTGTTCCTGCCTAGTCCTCTGAGACTCCACAATAGAGTCACCAGGATCACTACTAGGAGACAGACATCCTTCAGGAATCCTGGAAGGAACAGGAAAGTCTTGGCATGGATTAGGTGCTTTCACAACATTCTTTTCATGACAGAGTCTTAGGAACTAGGTGGTACCTGCTGGAGTAAGAGAATTATCTAAGGAATATGTGACTTAGAGCAGTTCTACCAACATAATTTTATACTTGCTTTTCTTTCTTCATGAATTGCTAATGGATTCCAAGATATCTGTACCAATAAATTCTATGGGTTGTCACATATGTTTGGTAAGTTGAAGGAGGATTAGGCTTTCTTAAGAAAAATGTGCTTTTGAGGTTGCTGACTTAGAAAGAGGGATAATTAGATCTTGATAACAGAGAAAGTGACTAAAGGACAAATGGTTCTCATTCTTTCCAAATAATGGATATTTTTTCATATAATAGATATTTTCCATTTTACAAATGGAAGCATTTGTAGCAAACTGAATCTCTGAGTCTCTCTGAAAATCATGTAATATCTACATGAGAGTTTGCTAGATTTTACTTAGAAACTAGTAATAGTGGTTATCTAGGAGAGAAGCTGACTGTCTGGGGAATGAGTAGAAGAGAGGCTAAGTAAACCATGAGGCAGAAAAGAAATCATCAGCAAATATGCGTGCTCAAAGAGTTAAAGAGCAGTGCCTCTAAAATTCCAAAGGAACATATTTTTTGAACCTACAATGTTACATGTAGCCAAACTATATAGTCAAATATGAATAAAATAATGTAATTTCCACAAATATATTTTCTGATGTAGCTTCTTGAGGTTTTCTTCCAACAAACCAAAGGTAAAAACCCAAATTGAGAAACACTCAAAAAAAAAAAAAAAAAAGCTATGGAAATAAATGAGAATAATAAGTGAATGGAAACCATAGGGTGACAAGTGTTCGGGAAACCTACAGATCAACAAGATTCTACTGAGACACTTTTTCAAAGGTACCAGAAATTATATTTCCAATTGGAAACTGTGTCTAATATGAAGACAGAAAGAATGACGGGCCAGTTAATTTAAAGATGTACAATAGTCAATACTGTGGTGGTAACTGATTATCAATCTACTCTCTGGAAAGGAAAAACATGTATGTGTAGACATTGCTATTCACAGCATAACTACTACACATACTACACACATATTACATTGAACTTGAATAAAATTATTTATTTTTTAAATGGAGGGTGATTGCTTTACAATGTTGTGCTGGTTTCATACAGTAACATCAATCAGCCACAGGTATACATAAGTCTCCTCCCTCTTTGACCTCCCTGCCACCTCCCGCACTGTCAGGAAGCATTTAACAAGAGGCTTCCTGTGTGCTGTTTTGGATCTGTCAGGAACCCTCTGGCCCTTATTGATTCCTGAATAGTCAGGAATTAAGAGGAGAGGCACGCCTTTCCTGGGGCTGAGGAATCCAGGCATTTCTCATTACAGTGATAAGTACCCTCTTCCTTTTTATGAGCCAAATGGTAAAAGGTGATGGTTTGCAACTCTCTCTCTTTGATAGGGATCATCTTATGTTTTGTAAGTCTGGAATTTTAATCTTTGTCTTTGCTGAGAATTACCACCTGGTAACACAGTATATATGCCCATGCCATGTTGATTAAAACACCTTTGTTCCATCAGAGCTTTGGTCCCCGTGTCTTTCTTTCTGTCTTTCTATTCCTTCTTTCTGTCTTTCTCTCTCTCTCTCTTTCTGGCTAATTCCTTGGAGCACGGAGGCCCGCTGAGCTCACTTTCTTGCCCTGGCTTCTAAGACCCCCTTGAGAAGGCACACTGCACCTTCACCCACTCGAGAGGGCACCTGGTTTGGTGCCTACGTGCAGCAGCGCGAGCCCTAAGAACAGGATTCTATTGGCATTCCGCGTAAACCAAGGGATATCAGCCACTTTCTCTCTCTTACTCTCAGAACCACCAGGTTCCGGTCCATTAAAGAACCAACACCGCGCCATCCCATCTCTCTAGGTGGTCACAGAGCCCCAGGTTGAGTTCCTTCTGTTATACAGCAAATTCCCACTTTCTTTCGAGTTTAGGTACGGCAATGTATATGTTTCCATGTGCCTCTGTCAGTTCATCCCATCCTCTCCTTTCCCCACTGTGACAGGTCTGTTCTCTATGTCTGCATCGCTATTGCTACCTTGCAAATAGGTTCATCAATGTCATTTTTTAGATTCCATATATATGCATTAATATATGATATTTGTTCTTTTTCAGACTTCACTCTGTATAACAGGCCCTAGGTTCATCCACCTCACAGCATTGACTTAAATTTGTGCCTTTACTATTCAGTAATATTTCATTGCATATACATACCTCAACTTCTTTATCCATTCATCTAGGTTTCTTCCATGGCCTGACTATTGCCAATATTGCTGCGATGAATATCGGGAAACGTGTGTCCTTTTCAGTTATGGTTTCCTCAGTGTATATGCCCAGTAGTGGGATTGCTGGGTCATTTGGTAGTTTTATTCCCTAATTTCTTAAGGAACCTCGATACTCTTCTCCATAATGACTGTATCAGTTTAAACTCCCACCCCTAGTGAAAGAAGATTCCCTTTTCCCTTTTGTCTTCGAAGGCTGAGCTCTAAAGAATTGATGCTTTTGAACTGTGGTGTTGGAGAAGACTCTTGAGAGTCCCTTGGACTGCAAGGAGATCCAACCAGTCAATCCCAAAGGAAATCACCCCTGAATATTCACTGGAAGATGCTGGAGCTGAAACGCTGATACTTTGGCCACCTGATTCAAAGAGCCAACTCAATGGAAAAGACCCTGATGCTAGGAAAGATGGAAGGCAGGAGGAGAAGGGGGCAACAGAAGATGAGACGGTTGGATAGCAATGCCAATTCAATGGACATGAGTTTTTGCAAACTCCAGAAAATAGTGAAGGACTGAGAAGCCTGGCCTGCTGCAGTCCACTGAGTTGCAAAGTGTCAGACATTGCTTAATGACTGAACCACATCAACAGTGTCAAAGAGTGTTCTTCCTATGTTTTCCTCTAAGAGTTTTAGGGACTATGGTCTTACATTTAGATCTTTAAACCATTTTGAATTTATCTTTGTGTATGGTGTTACTAAGAAGCCGCTGCTCTTCTCCTGTGCCATTCTGGGCTTTGCCCTCCCAGGGACCATGGGGCTCTTTTGCCTGGTGGCAGCCTTTCTCCCCTCTTCGCCATGTGAGGGAGCCATTTCCACCTCCCATGGTTCTTTTCCCGTGTCTCGTCTGCGCTGTATGTCCCTTTTCCTGTATCTCCCCAGGCAGCAGGGGAAAGTGTTGGCTCAGAGCTTGACAGAAGGAAGACAAATAAATACTGTATTAATAAGAAAAAAAGAAAAAGATAAAATCTGTGCACGAAACTCCTGCATAAGAAATATGGTGAGAGTTCCACTAACCACTGAACAATTCTTGAACGCTAGCTGGGTATTCACAATTCAACTTATTTCTGATACTCTTTATCTGGAGACAGTATCAGATTCCATAGGTTAACTGTTCAGTCCTCTATGACAGACCCCTGTCACCACTTAAGACACCAGTCAAAAGTCCAGTTTGTCACCTGAGCTTCTGACCAACTAGTTACAGATGGGAGGTTTCAGTGACCTCCTCCTTAGGTTAGATTACTTTGCCAGAGTAGCTCACAGAACCAAAGAAAATTCTTTACATGCACTCACTGCTCTATTGTAAAATGATACGGTACAGGATACAGATGAGTACCAAACAGACAAAACACACAGAGCAAGGTATGTGGCCAGGGCTGTGGTGCTTCCATGCACTCTCCAGGTGTGCCACTCTCCCTGCACCTCTAATTTTCAACAACCCAGAAGACCTTCAAACCCCAAATTACTGAGATTTTTATGAAGGCCTCATTTTCAGCCCACCTCTCTCCTCATCAACATTAGAGGCAGGGGCTAAAAATCCCAAACTTCTAATCCAATGCTGTAAAGAGCAATATTGCTTAAGAACCTGAAATACTAGATCCATGAATCAAGGAAAATTGGATGCAGTCAAGCAGGAGATGATAAGGTTGAACATCAACATCATAAGAATCATTGACCTAAAGTGGACAGAAATGGGTGAATTTCATTCAGATGACCATTATATATACCACTGTGGGCAAGAGTCCTTTAGAAGAAATGGAGCAGCCCTCAAGAGTCCAAAATTCGGTACTCGGACACAACCTCAAAAACAGCAGAATGATCTCAGTTCATTTCCAAGGAAGACCATTCAACATCACTGTAATTCAAGTCTACACCCCAACCACTGATGTGCACGAAGTTGAAGTTGACTGGTTCTGTGAACACCTACAACACCCAGAACTAGCACCAGAGAAAGATGTCCTTTTTATCATAGTGTATTGGAATGCAAAAGTAGGAAATCAGGAGATACCTGGAATAACAGGCAAGTTTGACCTTGGAGTACAAAATGAAGCAGGGCAAAGGAAAGAGAGTTTCATCAAGGGAACAGGCTGGTCATAGCAGACACATTTTTCCAACAACCCAAGATATAGCTCCACACATAGATATCACAAAAGGTCAATGTTGAAACAAGATTGATTACGTTCTTTGCACTTCAAGATGGAGAAGTTCTATACGGTCAGCAAAAACAAGACACAGAGCTGACTGTGGCTGAGATCATGAGTTCCTTATTGCAAAATTCAGATTTAAAGTGAAGAATGTGGGGAAAACCTTAGGCCATTTAAGTTTGACCTAAATCGGATCCCTTATGCTTATATACTGGAGAGGATGAATAGATTCAAGGGATGAGATATGATAGACAGAGTGCCTGAGTAACTATGGATGGAAGTTTGTAACATTATGTAGGAGGTAGTGACCAAAACCATTCCAAAGAAAAAGAAATGCAAGAAGGCAAAGTGGTTGTCTGAGGAGGTTTTAGAAATAGGTGAGGAAATATGAGAAGAGTAAGGCAAGGGGGAAAGGGAAAGCTATACCCAGCTGAAGGCAGAATTCTAGAGAACAGGAAGGGGAGATAAGAAAGCCCTTTAAGTGAGGTGTGCAAAGTAATAGAGAAAAACAATAGAATGGGAAAGAATAGAGATGTCTTACAGATAATTGGAGATATCCAGCAGACCATTCATGCAAGGATGGGCAGGAAAAAGGGCAGACAAAATAAGGCCCTAACAGAAGCAGAAGAGATTAGGAAAAAGTGACAAGAATATACATAAAAGCTATACAAAAGAAGTCTTAATGATACAAATAACCACGATGGTGTGATCACTCACTTAGTGTTGGACATTCTGGAGTATGAAGTCAAGTGAGCCCTAGGAAGCATTATTACAAACGAAGATAGTGATGGTGACTGAATTTCAGCTGAGCTATTTAAATCCTAAAAGATAATGCTGTTAAAACACTGCACTAATATTTCAGTAGGGCTTCCCTGGTGGCTCAGAGGTTAAAGCGTCTGCATGCAATGCTGATGACCTGGGTTCGATTCCTGGGTCGGGAAGATCCCCTGGAGAAGGAAATGGCAACCCACTCCAGTATTCTTGCATGGAGAATCCCATGGACGGAGGAGCCTTATGGGCTACAGTCCACGGGGTCGCAAAGTGTCAGACACGACTAAGCGACTTCACTTTCAATATGTCAGTAAATTTGGAAACATCAGCAGTGGCCACAGCACTGGGAAAGGTCATTATTCATTCCAATCACAAAGAAGGGTAAGGCCAAATCACATTCATATTACCTTACATTACTCTCATTTCACATGCTAGCAGGTTAGGTTTAAAATCCTTCAACCTAGGCTTCATCAATATGTGAACCCAGAACTTCCAGATGTATAATCTGTGTTTTAAAAAGGCAGAAGAACCAGAGATCAAATTGTCAACCATCACTGGATTGTGGAGAAATCAAGGGAATGCCAGAAAAATATGTACTTCTGCTTCATTCACTATGCTAAAACCTTTGATCGTGCGGATCACAACAAACTGTAGAAAATTCTTAATGAGGTGGGAGTACCAGACCACCTTACCTGTCTCCTGAGAAACTGCATGCAGGTCAAGAGCAACAGTTAGAACTGGACATGAAGCAGCTGACTGGTCCAAAATTGGGAAAGGAGTACGACGAAGGAGTATTATTGTTATCCTACATATTTAATTTATATGCAGAGTACATCATGGGAAACCGCAGGTTGGAAGAATAACAAGCTGGATTGAATGTGTGTGTGTGTGTGTGTGTGTGGGTATGTGTGTGAAATTCACTCAAGAATTTACACAGACAAGAACTTTGGTCACCATACTCATGTTAACAGTTAACAGCATGTAAGACACTGCAGGGCATGTGTTAATAATCAGGAAACATTTGTGAATAAATTAATTTTTATGAGTACACTGAGTTGAATACATTCTTTTCTACTTTTTTACAAATAGGGAAACTGAGGCTAAGAGAATTCAATTGTTTTCAGGAAGGTACAATGTAGAAAGAGGTTCGACCTGGGTTTGATCTCTGGGTTGGGAAGATTTCCTGGAAAAGGAACAAATGAATTTTATTTTATTCATATTTGATGAATAGTTTCAGTCAGTTCAGTCACTCAGTCATGTCTGACTCTGCGACCCCAAGAATCGCAGCACACCAGGCCTCCCTGTCCATCACAAACTCCCGGAGGTTACTCAGACACATGTCCATCGAGTCGGTGATGCCATCCAGCCATCTCATCCTCTGTCATCCCCTTCTCCTCCTGCCCCCCAATCACTGCCTGCATCAGAGTCTTTTCCAATTAGTCAACTCTTCGCATGAGGTGGCGAAAGTACTGGAGTTTCAGCTTCAGCATCAGTCCTTCCAATGAACACCCAGGACTGATCTCCTTTAGGATGGACTGGATGGATCTCCTTGCAGTCCAAGGGACTCTCAAGAGTCTTCTCCAACACCACAGTTCAAAAGCATCCATTTTTCGGCACTCAGCTTTCTTCACAGTCCAACTCTCACATCCATACATGACCAGTGGAAAAACCATAGCCTTGACTAGATGGACCTTTGTTGGCAAAGTAATGTCTCTGCTTTTCAATATGCCATCTAGGTTGGTCATAACTTTCCTTCCAAGGAGTAAGCGTCTTTTAATTTCATGGCTGCAATCACCATCTGCCGTGATTTTGGAGCCCAGAAAAATAAAGTCTGACACTGTTTCCACTGTTCCTCCATCAATTTCCCATGAAATGATGGGACCAGATGCCATGATCTTAGTTTTCTGAATGTTGAGTTTTAAGCCAACTTTTTCACTCTCCTCTTTCACTTTCATCAAGAGGCTTTTTAGTTCCTCTTCACTTTCTGCCATAAGGTTGGTGTCATCTGCATATCTGAGGTTATTGATATTTCTCCCTGCAATCTTGATTGCAGCTTGTGTTTCATCCAGTCCAGCATTTCTCATGATGTACTCTGCATATAAGTTAAATAAGCAGGGTGACAATATACAGCCTTGATGTGCTCCTTTTCCTATTTGGAGCTAGTCTATTGTTCCATGTCCTGTTCTAATCATTTCTTCCTGAACTGCATATAGATGTCTCAAGAGACAGGTCAGATGGCTAGTTTGGCTCCATGTAAAACCGTAGGTTCAAGAAATATTTTCCCTTGGCATCGCTCCTTCCTCTACGAGCATGTATATTTGCTGCTGATTTCTTCTCTGTCTCACGTCTCATTTAGTCTCTCTTCCACTCATCCCCCAGACAGTCAACTTCTCTCCTAGATAACCACTATTACTAGGTTCTAAGTAAAATCTAGAAAGCCTTCATGGAGCTATTATATGTAGCTATTCAGAGATTTAATTTACTACAGATGCTTTCATTATCCATTATTTGAAAAAAGTGAGTATCACCTGTCTTTTAGTCATTTTCTCTGTGTATCAGGAATTAATTATCTCTCTTTCCATGTCAGTAACCTCATTAAGCACTTCTTTTTTTTTTAAAGAAAGCCTGATCCTCCTTCCTTTATAAACATAAGTGACAACCCATAAAATTTATTGGTAAAAAATACCTTTGGAATTCGTTTGTAATTCATGAGGCAAGAAGAGGAAGTTTAAAATTATGTTGGTAGAACTGTTCTAAGTCACATGTTCCTTAGATAATTCTCTTGCTCCAGCAGGCCCCACCTAGTTCCTAACACTTCAACATGAAAAAAAATGTTGTGAAAAAACCTGACCCATCCCAAGACATCCCTGTTCCTTCTGGGATCCCTGAAGGATGTCTGTTTCCTAACAGTGATCTTGGTTACTCCACTGTGGAATCTCAGAAGAACAGCTGTCCTCATTTTGGTTCTCTGAGATACTGAGAAAAGGATCAGGACCAGGGCTCAATCTAAAAAAGTTCCTACCTCTTCAAATGCCCAGGTTATGTCACTGATCTTTTTTTTTTTTTTTTTTTCCTATACCACACCAAGCCAATCAAGGAACATTGCAGACACCACACAGCCTTCTTTCAGGAGAGACCACAAAGCATGAAATATTCCCTCAGGCAGTGGGAGGACCTTTCTTACTAGTAAGAAAGTGTGGATTCTGAAATTGCCTTCAGACTGAAGCCTTAGAATTAGCAGTGATGTCAGCTTTAAGACACAGAGGGGCAGGGCAAGGGTCTTAGGGAGGGGGCCCTCACTCTAAACAATCCTACTTTAATCACATTTTGGGGCATGTTTCACATTATTTAGTTATTGTGAGTAGTTATTCATAATTTGTATTAGTTTTGCTGCCTTTTAGAGCTCTCAATTCTTCTTTTGAAATTTATTTTTAATTAAAGGATAACTGCTCCACAATGTTGTGGTGCTTTCTGCCATACGATATGTGGATCAGCTTTAAGTACACATGTATCCCCTCCACCTTGAGCCTCACTTTCACCCCATTGCCCCCCATCCCATCCCTCTAGATCATCACGGAGCACAAGGCTGAGCTCCCTATGCTATTCAGCAACTTTCCATTAGCCATCTATTTTACACATGGCGATGCATATATTTCAAAGCTACTCTCTCAATCCATCCCACCCTCTCTTTCTCTTTCTGTATTCAGAAGTCTTGTACTCTACATCTGCATTTCTATTCCTGCTCTGCAAACAGGTTCATTAGCAACATTTTTCTAGATTTCATATATATGTGTTAAAATGCGATATTTGTTTTTCTCTTTCTGACTGATTCACACTGTGTAACAGGCTTTAGATTTGTCCACCTCAGTTAAACTGCACTCCTATCTGTTCCTTTCTATAGCTGAGTAACATTCCGTTGTATATATGTATAACAACTTCTTTACCCATTCATTTGTTGATGGACATCTAAGTTTCTTCCATGTCCTGGCTGTTGGAAACAGTGCTGCAATGAACACTGGAGTACATATGCCTTTTTGAATTACAATTTTCTCAGGGCATATGCCCAGAGAAGTGTCCCCAGGGATTGCTGGGCCATACGGTAATTTTATTGCTATTTTTTTAAGGATCTCCATACTGTTCTCCATAGCGTCTCTAACACTGGGGTACATTTGTCTTTTGAATCACAATTTACTCAGGACATATGCCCATGTGACCTTTTACTTCCATGAGTTTGACTGTTTTCAATACCTCATATAAGGGGATTCATGCAGTGTTTGTCCTCCTGTGTCTGGCTTACTTCTCTTCGCGGAATGTCTTGCAGGTTGATCCATGTTGTCTCATATGACAGGATTTCCTTCTTTTTAAGGAGGAATAATAATCCATTGTATGTATAGACTACAGTTTATTTATCCATTCATCTGTTGATGGACATTTAGGTTGTTAACACATCTTGGTTACTGTGGGTACTGCTGCAGTGAACTTGAAAGTGCTCATATGTCTTTGAGACCCTGATTTAAATTATCTTGGATAAATACACAAATGTGGAATGGGTAATACATACGGTAGTTCTGTTTTCTATTTTTTAACGTTTGAGTAACATTCATATTGTTCACAACAATTAAATGTGCAATAATTTTTTAAAACACCATCCTTGTAGAGAAGGGGGACAAAAAGAAGCAAATGTAGACAAATATGGGAAACCTATTGAAAATGTGTCCATTTCCCCAGTACCCCTTAATGGTTGAGTACCCCTTACCATCCCACTAACAGGTTAAAATATCCTTATTTGCTTCACAACCTCACCAACTTTTGCTAGGACTTCGTGTTTTTCTGATTACAGTCATTCTAACAGGTGTGAAGTGATATGTCACTGTGTGTTTGATTTTCATATCCTTGATGATCAGTAGTGATATTAAACTCCTTTTTAATATGTCTTCTGTAAACAGAACTCTCTTCAAATCCCTTGCATATTTAAAATAAAAGCTGCTAAATTTTTTGCCATTATGTCATAGAAGTTTCTTATATATTTTGGAAATTAACCCCTTATCAGATATACGGGGGCTCATATTTCCATAGGACCGATCATGTAATGTGCCTTACAGTAGGCATTTTGTTGTTTTTATAGCAAAATTTTGAGGCAGGTATAGTTTTCATCTCTAATTACATCTGTGTAAATAAACTGATCTTCAGGGAGGTTGGTAAATATTTAATGTCACACAGTACTGGTGTGCATGAATGTCTGCATAGCTAAGGCACTCAAGTTTTCCCTGGAAAGCATAGTGCAAATTATTAGCTGAAGTGTTATTTCCTTATTATTATGATGCTTACTTTATTATTATTATTATTAATATATCAAGTAAAGGTATTATTTATTTAATTTGTTATTATCACTCTGTGGTTCAACAAATTATACTAATAAATTACCAATGGATTCTATGTCACCCATCATTTATTTATTTAGGGAAAAATATCCAATGATTGAATGGTGGAATGAATGATTCATGGAGCTTCATTCCCTGGGTGTACTAAGAAAGTCTGAAAACACACCAAATGTCATTTCAAAAAAGGGCCTGATAGAGTTGACTGAATTAACAGCTGTAGTGTAAATTAGCACCTGATATTTGAGCGGTACTCGTGGAAAAGCTTCTAAATGGATACAGTCCAGATATTGAGACAATTTTGAAGATAATGAGATGAGAGGAATTTGGGTTCCTAGTAGGCCGAGAAACAGCAGACAAGCAACAGTAATAACCGGACGAGGAAAAATGAACTGGTTCAAAGTAGGGAAAGGAGTAAGTAAAGGCAGTATATTGTTACCCTGCTCATTTAACTTATATACAGAGTACATCATGCACACTGCTGGGCTGGATGAAGTACAAGCTGGAATCAAGATTTCCAGGAGAAATATCAATAACCTCAAGTATGCAATGACACCACCCTTGGGGCAGAAAGAAAAAATGAACTAAAGATCCTCTTGATGAAAGTGAAAGAGGAGAGTGAAAAAGTTGGCTTAAAACTACACATTCAAAAAACTAAGATCATAGTGTTTGATCCCATCACTTCATGGGAAATAGATGGGGAAAAAAATGAAAATAGTGACAGACTTTATTTTCTTGGGCTCCAAAATCACTGAGGACTGAGACTGCAGTCATGAAATTAAAAGACGCTTGCTCATGGGAAGAAAACTATACCAAACCTAGACAGTGTATCAAAAAGCAGAGACATCACTTTGGTGACAAAGGTACCATACTCAAAGTTATGGTTTTCCCAGTAGTCATGTATGGATGTCAGAGTTGGACCATAAAGAAGGCTGAGCACTGAAGAACTGATGCTTTTGAACTGTGGTGCTGGAGGAGACACATGAGAGCCCCTTGGACAGCAAGGAGATCAAACCAGTCAATCCTAAAGGAAATCGACTCTGAATATTCCTTGGAAGGACTGATATTGAAGCTGAAGCTCCAATATTTTGACCTCCTGATGTGAGGAGCCAACTCATTGGAAAAGACTTTGATGTTGGGAAAGATTGAAGGCAGGAGGAGAAGGGGATGACAGAGGGTGAGATGGTTGGATGGCATCACTGAGTCAATGGACATGAGTTGAGCAAACTCTGGGAGATAGTGAAGGACAAGGAAGTCTGGCGTGCTGCAGTCCATGGGGTTGCAAAGAGTCGGACACGAATGAGCAACAGAACAGCAGCAAACAACACTAGACCACAAATGACTCATGGTCAGGGGGCGGCAAAATTAGAGTTTCATGAAGGGGTCTCAGTCTATGAGCTTATGGCCGAGAAACCTGAGGGATCATGTTGTCCCTTGTTGTCCCTTGTTTCCCTTGATCATAATGTTCAAGTCCATTATGGAGCCATGTGAAAACACAACTGAAATGAGACTGTTAGTACGGGAAAATCATGATAGACTTTGTGGCCACGTTTAAGTCATTTAATTGTCAAGAAAAGCCCAGAAATCAGTAGAATGTGGTATAAGGGGAATTTAGAAAAACTGTGGGTGGGAGTTAAGATATGTACGGTAAGTACACCCTAGTTATTACCACTGAGGGAGACAAAGCTGGGTGCTGAAGGTGAAATGGAATGGGGTAGTAAGCTTTCCATACGATATGCTTTGGGAGCTGGGGAATGTGGGGAGCACAATCCTAACCATGGAGGAGCAGTACCATTGTCAAAGAGTTCCTCATATTTCCTAACTGGTGCATGACATTGGCACTGGGGCTTTGAGACAATGTATTGAGTGACTCACTCTGCACTCCCTCAGTGAAGGGTGAGGAAGTCCATGGGCAATGGAGTTTTGTGATATCAGCATGAGTGTGGCAATGTATTTTTGAGATTGCAAGCACGTGGTATTTGGGGTGGGAAACAAGTGCATCATGACAGATCTGGGATGTTCCCTCTGGGTGGAGCTGCCTGGTCCTTATAAAAGGAGTCTCTATCACCTTGCTGCTATCTTCGTGATACTCAGTCATAGGTCTTCTTTGAAGCCTCTGGTGAGTACAATTTTAGAGGTTTTTAGCACTTGTGTGGGAGGGTATAACCTTAGGGTAGAAGTGGCTGCATTTTAACAAATTAGTGCTCTCTATGGGAATAAGAAGGTAAAGAGAATTTAGGGTAGTTTTCAGTACTTGTTCTTGAAGTCTTCAATGTGCTCTTAAATGTGACGAGAGGAATGAAATCAATGGCACAATCTTAACCTAGGGAGAGTAAGGGAGATGAGATGTTGTTTCAGTGCAGACTACATTAATTGCAAATGAAGCCTTCTCAGCCTTCATTCCCACTGAGGCTGAGTTTGGGCCTTTGCATTTCTCCTCGGAAGACAACAGTCAAGTCAGTTAGACCAGCAACCAGGATCTCATGGGAGAAGTTAGTAGAGATGTGTTTTGAGATGGGCTACAAGTTTCACATCCTGATTATTCTTCTTCAGAGTATGTTTGTATTCACACAGCACTTGTGTAAGTAATTTTTTTCTTTAGAGAGTCGTAGAGTAGGACTCCCTGTTAATAGAAGAAGAGGATTTTGTTGTGAACAATGCTGTCTGTTTGTATTTCAGATTCCTTGCGACCCAGGAGGGATGTCTTACCATCAGCACCCACATCCACATCAGCATGAGCATCAGCATCACCATCAGCATCAGGTCAAGGAGCCCTGCCATCCTCCTCCAAAAGTGTGCACACAGAAGTCCCATGAGCCTTGCCCACCTCATCCATGCCCACCTCCAGTGAGCCAGCAGAAATGCCCTCCTGGGCCACCATGCCCACCATGCCCACCATGCCCACCATGTCCACCATGCGAGCAGAAGTGTCCACCCAAGTGGAAGTAACAGCACCAGATTTCATCTGGACCAAGAAACAACAAGATCCAGGCTCTTCCATTGCTCTCCCTTCGGCCATGGTGATGGACTGCATCTTCCTTAACCTCCCTCCGGGACCAACGGCTGACAGAGTAAAGGGTGGATTCCTGAAGCTGACACCACCTTGTTGGATAAAGAGCCACAGAATCATCTCCTGATGGCTCTTTGCCATGTGCCTGTCTATAATCTGGGTTGTGATCTCTACCTTGTACTTTGTGAGCACTTAGTGTGTCTATTCTTTTGCTTCTCCAATAAAGCCTGTGTCATAGTGGAGCCCACATTTCTTCTTCTGTTTTTCTTTTTTTTTGCACTTTGTGTTTTTAATGTCTCCTGTCAACTACAGGTATTCTTCTGTGTGTTCCTTTTACTCCCATTGGATTTTCAGAGTTAGACTTTTCCATCATCGAGTTCAGCTTTGCCTGAAATATGTCTTTTGGATCAGATCCATCAAGGAATTCTTTCATTGGTTTCAAACAAGTCTATCTCTCTACCTTGTAGGACCCTTAATAGAACTGAATTCTGTCAGCCTCAGTTTCTTCACCTGAGAAATTTAGGAAAGAATGTATTCAACTCAGTGTACTCATAGAAATTAATATATACACAAATATTTCCTAATTATTGATACATGCCAGGCCATCTCTTATATGCTAGGGACATGATCATGATGACCAACGTCCTTCTCCATCTGAATTCTTGGGCATTTTACACATACACACCCAAATGCAGAAGACAAATAATAGTCTTGCGTGTGTATGTGTGAGAGAAAATTTGGAGAAAAGTTCTTCCAAAGTGGCTTTTTGGGCAATGACCTGAGCAAAGAAATGAGTGAGCTTTGGGTGTGTATCTGGGATACACTGTACAATGAGAGGAGTTGGCGAGTGCTAAGGCAGAGCAAATTAACCACAGAAAGGACAGTGATCAAGGAGACACTGCCTTCAAATGGGGTCAGAGAGGTTGGAATGCAAAGATTTAGTAATGATTGTCATTATTTATTCATAGTTTGACAGCCATACTCTGCTGATGGCCTAACGGCCTCAAATTTTATATCTATGCAATTCTCAACTATAAATTAAAGATAAATCAAAATTGCTGAATGAATTGTAGGATTGCATTATAGAGCTGCACTAATTAAGACAGGTTGCTATCCCACAAGAAAAGACACAGAGATCAATGCAATAAAAGAACATCCAGAGATAGATCCACACCATAGATGGTCAACTGATTTCCAACAAGGATGTCTAGGTAATTCAACAGACGCAAAATAACCTTGCCAATAAATGGTAATCAAACTGTTGGATACTGATACAGAAATAATTGAAACTTGGCCTTTACCTAACACCATATAAACATTAACTCAATTTGTATCATAGACTAAAACATAAGATCTAAGACTCTACAATTTCTAGAGGAAAACATAGGAGAAAATCTTAGCTGTGATGGGTTAGGCTAACTATTAATAAAAATCAGTATCCAAAATACGTAAATAACTCATAAACTCAGTCATAAATAGACACTGAATAGAAAACTTGGCAACAGTCACTTTACAAAGAAAATGCCTTCATATGGTCAGCAAAATTATTTTTAGAGCTTCTGAAAGTCACTAGCATTTAATGAGGAGTATTCAAAATTCAAATATGATGGGTAAATCCTTCAAAAGTATGGAAATGACAAACTAATTAAGACACAGGACAAGCAGCAAATACACTACACCCCTGGGAGAAGTCTGGAATTGTTGCAATAACTTTAGAAAACAGTTTGGCATTATCTGTAAAAGTAGAAGTTGGATACTTCTGGGAACATCCCCTAGAGAAATGTGTGAACATGTGCACTAACAGACATGGAGAAAATGCCCCAGTGTTCCTAACAGCTCCAAAAAGGAAACAACTTTGAGGTCAACCAATAGTACAGCAAAGAGAGAAATGAAGTGCTGTATAGCCATACAAGGATATTCTAAAATTCACTGGTGGATAAACTAAAGCTGCTGCTGCTGCTAAGTAGCTTCAGTCGTGTCCAACTCTGTGCTACCCCACAGGCGGAAGCCCATCAGGCTCCTCCGACCCTGGGATTCTCCAGGCAAGAACACTGGAGTGGGTTGCCATTTCCTTCTCCAATGCATGAAAGTGAAAAGTGAAAGTGAAGTCGCTCAGTCGTGTCCGACTCTTAGTGACCCCATGGACTGCAGCCTACCAGGCTCCTCTGTCCATAGGATTTCCCAGGCAAGAGTACTGGAGGGGGTGCCATTGCCTTCTCGAAACTAAAGCTACATGGTGTCAATTGAAAGATGAGAGACACAAATATTGTTTACAGTTTAATTTCATTTATACAGTAAAAAGCTAGTAACTTAACTATAATTTTTAGAGATATTCCTATACCAATGTTTAAAAACCAAAAGAAAAAGCAAGAAAGTGATTATTAGGAGTCATGATTGTGGTCACTTCAAATGGAGAAGGTATGGGATGCAATTTAATAAGAAAACCTGGGTCTTTTGAAGGGTTTGGAGTGTTTTTTTTTCTTAACTTAATGTTTCTTGACAATAAAGAAATCAGTTTGTAATTATCCACTTCATAGAGCAAAGCTGTATGAACTTTCTGAATGTGTTGATCATGTTATCCTAAAATCAAACAAAATTTTATTTTTTGTTTTCATTTTTCTTCTGTTTTTTCAAGACAAAATTGGGGAGGGAATCATGTCAATAATATTAGGCCAGAGCCCTATCCAAGAGTACAAAGTCAACCCCCCTAAAAATAAAATTAATTATCAGTGTTGAAAGCACAACAACAGTAAACTATTCTATGCATTTTATTACCTATAAGGTGATAGAACTTAATGGAGTCAACTTCCCTATAAGATGGGAACACTGTTAATAATAGACCTATCTTTCATATCATCAATATCATCAAATAAATTTTTGCTTTGCAAAAGAATTAATTTTTTAAATTAATTTAATTTTTATTGAAGAATCCTTGCTTTACAGGATTTGCTGTTTTCGGTCACACCTCAATGTGAATCAGCCATAGGTATACATATATTCCTTAGTCCCCTTAACCATTTTTAAAAGATGTCTTTAAAAGATCATATGTACTTTCAGTTAGAAGAAAATAGATGATGTGATAGTAGAGAATTACATAGAAAGTTGAGACTCTGAACTTCAGCATAGTATGGCTGGAAAACTGTGAATAAATTATCAAAACCTTTGATACATCTTTCAGATCCAATGTCTTCAATCCCATTTGGAGACATCGTCCCTTTGATGACTGTTCTCCCTGCAGTTACTCTGCCCTGCCTCAGCACTCACCATCTCCTCTCACTGGTAGTGTACCCCAGATACTCAAGGCTCACTCTTCTCTTCACTCAAATCTTTGCCCTAAAACTCACTTTGGAAAAGCTTTTCTACACAGTTGTCTCTAACATAGCCCCATGAATCACTATTATTTGCCTTGTATGTGCGTGTGTGTGTGTGTGTGTGTGTGTGTGTGTGTGTGTGTGTGTGCGTGCGTGCAAACTCCCTTCAAGAGTTTAGATGGAAAAAGGACTTTAGTCACCATTCTCATGTCCCTAGCACATAAGAGACTGCCTGGCTTGTGTTAATAATTAGGAAACTTTTGTCAGTAAGTTAATTTCTATGAGTACACTGAGTTGAATAGATTCTTGCCTACTGGTTTTCAAATCGGGAAACTGAGACTGAGAGAATTCTTTTCAGGGTCTTCAAAGTAGACAAAGATAGAAACAAGTCTGAAACCAATGAAGGAATTCTCTGATCGATCCAGTCCAAAAGACATACTTCAGGCAAAGCTGAACTCAATGGTGGAAAAGTCTAATCTGATAATCCAATCGGAATGAACAGGAACACTCAGAATACTTGTAGTTGACAGAAGAGATGAAAAACACTATATGCAAAAAACAAAAGAAAGAATGAAATAAATAAATACATAATGGGCTATGAATATGCTTTATTGGAGCAGCAAAGGAATAGACACACTAAGGGCTCAAGGGTAGAGATCACACGCGGATAACAGACAGGCACATGGCAAAGAGGATCAAGCGATGATCCTGCTGCTCTTCCAACAACGTGGTGTCAGCTTCAGGAGCCAAGCCTTTTCTCTGTCGGCTGTCACTCCAGGAGGAAGATTAAGGAAGATAGAATCCGTCACCATGGTCGAAGGGAGGACAATGGAAGAGCCTGGATCTTGGTGCCTTTACTTTCACTTGGGTGGACACTTCTGCTTGCATGGTGGGCATGGTGGCCCAGGAGGGCATTTCTGCTGGCTCACTGGAGGTGGGCATGGATGAGGTGGGCAAGGCTCATGGGACTTCTGTGTGCACACTTTTGGAGGAGGATGGCAGGGCTCCTTGACCTGATGGTGATGCTGCTGATGCTGATGTGGATGATGGTGGTGAGACATCCTTCCTGGGTGTCAAAGAATCTGAAATAGAAACAGACAACATTCTTCATAACTGAGTGTCTGAATGGTAGAACATTTAGCTGCGCCAAAAACCCTCCCATCACTAAGGACTCTTCTGGATTCCTAATACAGTCTTTCAGGTTTTTTATAGCTTCTTTACCCTTCTTTTTTAGCATCTCTTGCCCTCAGACCTTCAGTCTTTTCTGGTTAGTCTCTCCTTCTACCACTTTCTAAAACAAAATTGCCTACAGAGGCGTTGTACAAATACAATCATACTCTCAAGAAGAATCTGGATAATAAACTTGTAGCCAATCCCCAAACAAATCTCTACTTATTTCTCCCATGAAATCTTGGTTTCTGGCCAAACTGACCTGACTCTGGGCTTCTGAGGAGAAATGCAAAGGCCCAGATTAGGCCCTCAATGGGATTGAATGCTGAGAAGGGTGCTTTTGGAACTAATGTATGCTGTGCTATAGCACTGTATCTCATCTCCCTTACTCTCTCTCAGGTTAAGACTGTGCCTCTGACTCCATTTTCTCCTCACATTTAAGATCACATTCATGACCAAATACCAAAAGTTTACCCCTAAATCCTCATTACCTCCTTTGTCCCATACAGAACACTAATTGCTTCAATTAAAGCCACTTCTTCCCCCAGATTAAACCCTACCACTCAAGTTCCCAAAAGATCTCTAAGAGTTGTGCTCACCAGAGGCTCCAAAGAAGACCTTTGACTGTCACGACAATGACAGCCCTGTGATGGAGACTCCTTTTATAAGGACCAGGCAGCTCCACCCAGGGGGACCATCCCAGGACTGGCATGATGCACTTGTTTCCCACCCAAAATACCACACGCTAGCCATCTCAAAAATAAATTGCCACACTCATGCTGATATCACAGATCTCCCTTGTCCATGGACTTCTTTATCCTTCACTAAGGAAGTGCAGAGTGATTCACTGGAGACCTTGTCACATATTGCCTGTGCCATTGTTATGCACCGGTTAGGAAATATGAGGAATTCTTTGACAATAGTTTTGCTCTGACAACAATAGTTGTTGTTTCCCTTGATGATCGAGACTAGGATTTACTAACCTCACATATCTTAACCCCTACCCACAGTTTTTTTAATCTCGCGTTCCTCACACCATGCCCCAGTGGTCTCTAGGCTTTTCTTGACAATTAAATGACTTGGGGCCACAAAGTCTTATCTTGTTTTTCTAGTTTTCTAGTTTCTAGTGTTGGCCGTCTCATGCCAGGTGTGTTTTCACATGGCTCCATTCATGGACTTCGAGAGGACAACTTGATCTTTCAGTTTTCTAGGCCATAAGGGCACAAGTTGAGATCCTTTGCTGAAGCTCTACTTTTGCAAATTTATACACTGATCTGGTCTCCGCAGCCACATGACCATGAGCAACTTGTAATCTGCTAGAAACTCAAATTCCTTTCTTCTCATTATCTTCAAAATTGACTTACTGTCTCGGCTGTATCCATACATAAAGAAGATTTTCCTCTAATACTCTGCAAATATCCTATGCCACTTTACAATAGTTAATTCAAATTACTCTATCAGGCCATTTTTTTTTTTTTTGAAATGACATTTAGTGTGTTTTCAGACATTCTTAGTATACTCAGGGAATGAAGCTCCACGAGTCGCCGACCCTGCCATTCAATCCATGGATATTTTTCTCTAAACAAATAAACTAAGCATGACATAGACCCCATATTTATTAGTATAATTATTTGAAACCCAGCAACCCTTCAGCTAATACTAAGCACTAAACCGTCCATGGGGGACCTTGAGTGCCCTGGGTATGCAGACGTCTATAGGCACCGGTACCTATGACATTAAATATTTCCCAACCACCCTGAAGATCAGATAACTAACACTGCTGTAATTAGCGACAAAAGCTATACTGGCCTCAACATTTTGCTATGGAAACAACAAAATGTCTAATATAAGGCACATGACATAATCTGTTACCAAGTCCAAGCTTGCTCTGCTCGCTGCAGTGAATCTGAGATGAGGTGTCTAGCCTAGGAAAATGAAAAAATGAAAGGAAAAATGTCCGTTTTCACCCAGGAATCAAACCCGAGTCTCCTGCATTGCAGGCAGATTCTTTACCGACTGAGCTATGAGGGAACCCGTCTAGACGAGGAAGGGACTTTATTTAGGAACCCGCTGGCTGAGACAATGGCAAGCTAGTGCCTCAAAATAATCATCTTGCTGGGGCCTAGTTGCCAGGGTCTTTTATGGATCAGAAATGGGGTGCAGGTAAGGAAACAAAGTAAAAGACTACTCAATCCTTGCAAATGTCCCCTAGTATGGCAAGCCTCAGGCGGGGGAATGTGTTAGATTCACTTCCTTACAGTCCTTCACAGATAGGCAGCTCAGGTTATCTCCCAAAGGCAGCCCATTACTTATGCTTACAATAACAAAGGTGGCAAGATGAGGGTTAAAATCACAGAAGCTGATCCAGCATCAATTCAAAATTAACTCTTCCTGGTTACAAGATTTAAGGATGTGAGCCCCATGTATATGATAAGTGGTTAATTTCCAAAGTATGTAAGAAGCTCCTACGACATAATAGAAAAAAATTTAACAACCTTAATTTTAAATAGGTAAGGGACATGATTAGAGCTTTCTTTAAAGAAGACATATATATATATAAAACCAGTCATCAATTGAGAAAGACATAGTGGCTATAATGTTGGCTTTAAACCAGTAATAGAGGGTTCAACAAGAACAGGAGTTTAAAATTAATACTAATCACCAGGGAGATGCAAATCAAAACCACAATGATATATCACTTCACACCTGAAGAATGATTATCATCAAAAAATCAAAATAACAAATGTTGGTGAGATGATGGAGAAAAAAGAACCCTTGTACCTCGTAGTGGGATGGCAAAATTGTGTAACCATTTTGAAGAATATGAAGGTTACTCAAAAAGTTAAAAATAGAAAAAATAGAAGTATCATAAATTTTTCCCATTCTACATCTAAACTATTTACCCAAAATAACTTAAATCACAGTCTCAAAGACATATTAGCACTCCCAAGTTCACTGGAGCAGTACTCACAAGAGCCAAAATGTGGTAACAACGTAAATGTTCATCAACAGATGCATGGATAAATAAACTGTAGTATACACATACAAAGGATTATTATTCCATCCTGAAAAGAAGGAAATGCTGTCATAATGGACAGCATGAACTAACCTGGAAGAGATTATGCCAAGAAAAATAGGCCAGAAACAGACGGACAAGTACCACAGGAATCCACTTATGTGAGGAATCGAAAACAGTCAATCTCACGGAGTAAAGAATAGAATAGTAGTTGCCAGGAACTGGCGGAGGATGGGCATGGAGTAAAACAGGGTGTTGCTAATCAATAGGTACCGTGAAAGGAAAATCTCTATTGCCAAATCAATAAACAGGAAAAGTCACAGCCATCAGCGATTTCTGGCCTCCACATGTGAATGCGGGCTCCCAAAGCTCAGTCCAGCAGATGCCGCCACCGCCATCGTGATATTGAGGAGCTGGGGGACACAAGGAGCAGCCATCTGCCAAAGCTGCCACTGCTTCAGGGGAACAAGGAAACAGGATTGGGCCCAGAGAGCTGAGGTACAGACGAAAGAAATGAATTCAGTGAGCCCAGAGGCTTGGCTCTTCCCATGCATACAATGCTAAATTCCTTCATTTGATATCTGATCTTTGACGTTCAGACTGCCCGCTCCCTTTGCTGTAAATTTGTATGTAGCCTGACTCCCACTCCCATGTTCCAAGGGGAACAGTTTTCTCAGAGGTACTGAGATGCTGTCTCCTAGGCTTGGAGTCCTAATCTTTCCCACCAAATAAAATAAACGTCTACTGTCAGGTTGTGACAATATTTTTTAGTTGACAGCCTAAAATTCCAGTCCTGAAAGGTGTATCAGTTCTAGAGATCTGCTCACAACATCAAGACTGTGTATAACAACACTGTGTCATACACTTCAAATACTGTTAAGAGGATACACCTCATGTAAAGTGTTCCTAACACAATAAAACTTTTTTTAAAAAGTAAATTGATAGAGCCACTATGGAGAACAATATGGAGATTCATTAAAAAACTAGGAGTAAAACTACCAAATGGCCCAGCATATGCCCTGAGAAAACCATGATTCAGAAAGTCCTGTGTACCCTAGTGTTCATTGCAGTGCCATTACAATAGCCAGGACATGGAAGCAACCTAGATGTCATTCAACAGATGAGTGGATAAAGATGCTGGGGCACATATATACAATGAAATATTACTCAGCCAATAAAAAGGAACAAATCTGAGTCAGTTGAATTGAGGTGGACAGGCCTAGAGCCTTTCACTCAGAGTGAGCTAAGTCAGGAAGAGAAAAACAAACATTGTATATTAACACATATGTATGGAATCTAGAAAAATAGCACTGATGAACCTCTGTCAAGGGCAGGAATAGAAATGCAGGTGTAGAAAACAAACTTGTGAACACAGTGGGGGAAGGAGAGGGTGGAAGAAATAGAGACAGTAGCATTGAAATACATGCATTGCCGCGTGTAGAATAGATGACTGATGGAAAGTTGTTTTATAGCTCAGGGACATTAGCCTGGTGCTCCGTGACAGCCTAGAGGCCTGGGATGGGTGGCAGTGGGATGGAAGTGAGGCTCAAGGTGGAGGCGATATATGTGTACTTAGCGCTGATCCACATTGTTGCATGGTAGAAACCAACAGAACATAGTACAGCAATTATCTTCCAATTAAAAATAAATTTAAAACTTATATATGTCAGCTCTAATAGGTAGAAAAACTAATACTTATGAATAACGACTCAAAATAACTAATCAAGAATGTCAAAAATACTCCAAATCTTATAAAGAATAGCACTGTGTAGACTAAGGGCCACCTCGCTAAGACCTCTGCCCTGCTCCTCTCTTTCTTCTAGCTGTTATCGCTGCTAATTAGAAGGAGTGAGTTTGAAGGCACTTTAAGAATCCATATCTTTTTACTAGTAACAGAGGTCTTCCTTCTCCACTGCCTGAGAGAAGATTTCACAGCTTGTGCTCTTTCCTGAAAGAAGACTGTGTAGCATCTGCTATGTTTCTATCTTGACTGGATTGAGGTAGTTCAGAAAAAAGTCAGTGGCGTAAGCTGGGTATTTGAAGAGGTAGGGACTTCTTTAGATTGAGTCCTGTTCCTAATCTCTTTCTCAGTCTCTCAGAGAACCAAAATGAGGACAGCTGTTCCTGCCTAGTCCTCTGAGACTCCACAATAGAGTCACCAGGATCACTACTAGGAGACAGACATCCTTCAGGAATCCTGGAAGGAACAGGAAAGTCTTGGGATGGATTAGGTGCTTTCACAACATTCTTTTCATGACAGAGTCTTAGGAACTAGGTGGTACCTGCTGGAGTAAGAGAATTATCTAAGGAATATGTGACTTAGAGCAGTTCTACCAACATAATTTTATACTTGCTTTTCTTTCTTCATGAATTGCTAATGGATTCCAAGATATCTGTACCAATAAATTCTATGGGTTGTCACATATGTTTGGTAAGTTGAAGGAGGATTAGGCTTTCTTAAGAAAAATGTGCTTTTGAGGTTGCTGACTTAGAAAGAGGGATAATTAGATCTTGATAACAGAGAAAGTGACTAAAGGACAAATGGTTCTCATTCTTTCCAAATAATGGATATTTTTTCATATAATAGATATTTTCCATTTTACAAATGGAAGCATTTGTAGCAAACTGAATCTCTGAGTCTCTCTGAAAATCATGTAATATCTACATGAGAGTTTGCTAGATTTTACTTAGAAACTAGTAATAGTGGTTATCTAGGAGAGAAGCTGACTGTCTGGGGAATGAGTAGAAGAGAGGCTAAGTAAACCATGAGGCAGAAAAGAAATCATCAGCAAATATGCGTGCTCAAAGAGTTAAAGAGCAGTGCCTCTAAAATTCCAAAGGAACATATTTTTTGAACCTACAATGTTACATGTAGCCAAACTATATAGTCAAATATGAATAAAATAATATAATTTCCACAAATATATTTTCTGATGTAGCTTCTTGAGGTTTTCTTCCAACAAACCAAAGGTAAAAACCCAAATTGAGAAACACTAAAAAAAAAAAAAAAAAAAGCTATGGAAATAAATGAGAATAATAAGTGAATGGAAACCATAGGGTGACAAGTGTTCGGGAAACCTACAGATCAACAAGATTCTACTGAGACACTTTTTCAAAGGTACCAGAAATTATATTTCCAATTGGAAACTGTGTCTAATATGAAGACAGAAAGAATGACGGGCCAGTTAATTTAAAGATGTACAATAGTCAATACTGTGGTGGTAACTGATTATCAATCTACTCTCTGGAAAGGAAAAACATGTATGTGTAGACATTGCTATTCACAGCATAACTACTACACATACTACACACATATTACATTGAACTTGAATAAAATTATTTATTTTTTAAATGGAGGGTGATTGCTTTACAATGTTGTGCTGGTTTCATACAGTAACATCAATCAGCCACAGGTATACATAAGTCTCCTCCCTCTTTGACCTCCCTGCCACCTCCCGCACTGTCAGGAAGCATTTAACAAGAGGCTTCCTGTGTGCTGTTTTGGATCTGTCAGGAACCCTCTGGCCCTTATTGATTCCTGAATAGTCAGGAATTAAGAGGAGAGGCACGCCTTTCCTGGGGCTGAGGAATCCAGGCATTTCTCATTACAGTGATAAGTACCCTCTTCCTTTTTATGAGCCAAATGGTAAAAGGTGATGGTTTGCAACTCTCTCTCTTTGATAGGGATCATCTTATGTTTTGTAAGTCTGGAATTTTAATCTTTGTCTTTGCTGAGAATTACCACCTGGTAACACAGTATATATGCCCATGCCATGTTGATTAAAACACCTTTGTTCCATCAGAGCTTTGGTCCCCGTGTCTTTCTTTCTGTCTTTCTATTCCTTCTTTCTGTCTTTCTCTCTCTCTCTCTTTCTGGCTAATTCCTTGGAGCACGGAGGCCCGCTGAGCTCACTTTCTTGCCCTGGCTTCTAAGACCCCCTTGAGAAGGCACACTGCACCTTCACCCACTCGAGAGGGCACCTGGTTTGGTGCCTACGTGCAGCAGCGCGAGCCCTAAGAACAGGATTCTATTGGCATTCCGCGTAAACCAAGGGATATCAGCCACTTTCTCTCTCTTACTCTCAGAACCACCAGGTTCCGGTCCATTAAAGAACCAACACCGCGCCATCCCATCTCTCTAGGTGGTCACAGAGCCCCAGGTTGAGTTCCTTCTGTTATACAGCAAATTCCCACTTTCTTTCGAGTTTAGGTACGGCAATGTATATGTTTCCATGTGCCTCTGTCAGTTCATCCCATCCTCTCCTTTCCCCACTGTGACAGGTCTGTTCTCTATGTCTGCATCGCTATTGCTACCTTGCAAATAGGTTCATCAATGTCATTTTTTAGATTCCATATATATGCATTAATATATGATATTTGTTCTTTTTCAGACTTCACTCTGTATAACAGGCCCTAGGTTCATCCACCTCACAGCATTGACTTAAATTTGTGCCTTTACTATTCAGTAATATTTCATTGCATATACATACCTCAACTTCTTTATCCATTCATCTAGGTTTCTTCCATGGCCTGACTATTGCCAATATTGCTGCGATGAATATCGGGAAACGTGTGTCCTTTTCAGTTATGGTTTCCTCAGTGTATATGCCCAGTAGTGGGATTGCTGGGTCATTTGGTAGTTTTATTCCCTAATTTCTTAAGGAACCTCGATACTCTTCTCCATAATGACTGTATCAGTTTAAACTCCCACCCCTAGTGAAAGAAGATTCCCTTTTCCCTTTTGTCTTCGAAGGCTGAGCTCTAAAGAATTGATGCTTTTGAACTGTGGTGTTGGAGAAGACTCTTGAGAGTCCCTTGGACTGCAAGGAGATCCAACCAGTCAATCCCAAAGGAAATCACCCCTGAATATTCACTGGAAGATGCTGGAGCTGAAACGCTGATACTTTGGCCACCTGATTCAAAGAGCCAACTCAATGGAAAAGACCCTGATGCTAGGAAAGATGGAAGGCAGGAGGAGAAGGGGGCAACAGAAGATGAGACGGTTGGATAGCAATGCCAATTCAATGGACATGAGTTTTTGCAAACTCCAGAAAATAGTGAAGGACTGAGAAGCCTGGCCTGCTGCAGTCCACTGAGTTGCAAAGTGTCAGACATTGCTTAATGACTGAACCACATCAACAGTGTCAAAGAGTGTTCTTCCTATGTTTTCCTCTAAGAGTTTTAGGGACTATGGTCTTACATTTAGATCTTTAAACCATTTTGAATTTATCTTTGTGTATGGTGTTACTAAGAAGCCGCTGCTCTTCTCCTGTGCCATTCTGGGCTTTGCCCTCCCAGGGACCATGGGGCTCTTTTGCCTGGTGGCAGCCTTTCTCCCCTCTTCGCCATGTGAGGGAGCCATTTCCACCTCCCATGGTTCTTTTCCCGTGTCTCGTCTGCGCTGTATGTCCCTTTTCCTGTATCTCCCCAGGCAGCAGGGGAAAGTGTTGGCTCAGAGCTTGACAGAAGGAAGACAAATAAATACTGTATTAATAAGAAAAAAAGAAAAAGATAAAATCTGTGCACGAAACTCCTGCATAAGAAATATGGTGAGAGTTCCACTAACCACTGAACAATTCTTGAACGCTAGCTGGGTATTCACAATTCAACTTATTTCTGATACTCTTTATCTGGAGACAGTATCAGATTCCATAGGTTAACTGTTCAGTCCTCTATGACAGACCCCTGTCACCACTTAAGACACCAGTCAAAAGTCCAGTTTGTCACCTGAGCTTCTGACCAACTAGTTACAGATGGGAGGTTTCAGTGACCTCCTCCTTAGGTTAGATTACTTTGCCAGAGTAGCTCACAGAACCAAAGAAAATTCTTTACATGCACTCACTGCTCTATTGTAAAATGATATGGTACAGGATACAGATGAGTACCAAACAGACAAAACACACAGAGCAAGGTATGTGGCCAGGGCTGTGGTGCTTCCATGCACTCTCCAGGTGTGCCACTCTCCCTGCACCTCTAATTTTCAACAACCCAGAAGACCTTCAAACCCCAAATTACTGAGATTTTTATGAAGGCCTCATTTTCAGCCCACCTCTCTCCTCATCAACATTAGAGGCAGGGGCTAAAAATCCCAAACTTCTAATCCAATGCTGTAAAGAGCAATATTGCTTAAGAACCTGAAATACTAGATCCATGAATCAAGGAAAATTGGATGCAGTCAAGCAGGAGATGATAAGGTTGAACATCAACATCATAAGAATCATTGACCTAAAGTGGACAGAAATGGGTGAATTTCATTCAGATGACCATTATATATACCACTGTGGGCAAGAGTCCTTTAGAAGAAATGGAGCAGCCCTCAAGAGTCCAAAATTCGGTACTCGGACACAACCTCAAAAACAGCAGAATGATCTCAGTTCATTTCCAAGGAAGACCATTCAACATCACTGTAATTCAAGTCTACACCCCAACCACTGATGTGCACGAAGTTGAAGTTGACTGGTTCTGTGAACACCTACAACACCCAGAACTAGCACCAGAGAAAGATGTCCTTTTTATCATAGTGTATTGGAATGCAAAAGTAGGAAATCAGGAGATACCTGGAATAACAGGCAAGTTTGACCTTGGAGTACAAAATGAAGCAGGGCAAAGGAAAGAGAGTTTCATCAAGGGAACAGGCTGGTCATAGCAGACACATTTTTCCAACAACCCAAGATATAGCTCCACACATAGATATCACAAAAGGTCAATGTTGAAACAAGATTGATTACGTTCTTTGCACTTCAAGATGGAGAAGTTCTATACGGTCAGCAAAAACAAGACACAGAGCTGACTGTGGCTGAGATCATGAGTTCCTTATTGCAAAATTCAGATTTAAAGTGAAGAATGTGGGGAAAACCTTAGGCCATTTAAGTTTGACCTAAATCGGATCCCTTATGCTTATATACTGGAGAGGATGAATAGATTCAAGGGATGAGATATGATAGACAGAGTGCCTGAGTAACTATGGATGGAAGTTTGTAACATTATGTAGGAGGTAGTGACCAAAACCATTCCAAAGAAAAAGAAATGCAAGAAGGCAAAGTGGTTGTCTGAGGAGGTTTTAGAAATAGGTGAGGAAATATGAGAAGAGTAAGGCAAGGGGGAAAGGGAAAGCTATACCCAGCTGAAGGCAGAATTCTAGAGAACAGGAAGGGGAGATAAGAAAGCCCTTTAAGTGAGGTGTGCAAAGTAATAGAGAAAAACAATAGAATGGGAAAGAATAGAGATGTCTTACAGATAATTGGAGATATCCAGCAGACCATTCATGCAAGGATGGGCAGGAAAAAGGGCAGACAAAATAAGGCCCTAACAGAAGCAGAAGAGATTAGGAAAAAGTGACAAGAATATACATAAAAGCTATACAAAAGAAGTCTTAATGATACAAATAACCACGATGGTGTGATCACTCACTTAGTGTTGGACATTCTGGAGTATGAAGTCAAGTGAGCCCTAGGAAGCATTATTACAAACGAAGATAGTGATGGTGACTGAATTTCAGCTGAGCTATTTAAATCCTAAAAGATAATGCTGTTAAAACACTGCACTAATATTTCAGTAGGGCTTCCCTGGTGGCTCAGAGGTTAAAGCGTCTGCATGCAATGCTGATGACCTGGGTTCGATTCCTGGGTCGGGAAGATCCCCTGGAGAAGGAAATGGCAACCCACTCCAGTATTCTTGCATGGAGAATCCCATGGACGGAGGAGCCTTATGGGCTACAGTCCACGGGGTCGCAAAGTGTCAGACACGACTAAGCGACTTCACTTTCAATATGTCAGTAAATTTGGAAACATCAGCAGTGGCCACAGCACTGGGAAAGGTCATTATTCATTCCAATCACAAAGAAGGGTAAGGCCAAATCACATTCATATTACCTTACATTACTCTCATTTCACATGCTAGCAGGTTAGGTTTAAAATCCTTCAACCTAGGCTTCATCAATATGTGAACCCAGAACTTCCAGATGTATAATCTGTGTTTTAAAAAGGCAGAAGAACCAGAGATCAAATTGTCAACCATCACTGGATTGTGGAGAAATCAAGGGAATGCCAGAAAAATATGTACTTCTGCTTCATTCACTATGCTAAAACCTTTGATCGTGCGGATCACAACAAACTGTAGAAAATTCTTAATGAGGTGGGAGTACCAGACCACCTTACCTGTCTCCTGAGAAACTGCATGCAGGTCAAGAGCAACAGTTAGAACTGGACATGAAGCAGCTGACTGGTCCAAAATTGGGAAAGGAGTACGACGAAGGAGTATTATTGTTATCCTACATATTTAATTTATATGCAGAGTACATCATGGGAAACCGCAGGTTGGAAGAATAACAAGCTGGATTGAATGTGTGTGTGTGTGTGTGTGTGTGGGTATGTGTGTGAAATTCACTCAAGAATTTACACAGACAAGAACTTTGGTCACCATACTCATGTTAACAGTTAACAGCATGTAAGACACTGCAGGGCATGTGTTAATAATCAGGAAACATTTGTGAATAAATTAATTTTTATGAGTACACTGAGTTGAATACATTCTTTTCTACTTTTTTACAAATAGGGAAACTGAGGCTAAGAGAATTCAATTGTTTTCAGGAAGGTACAATGTAGAAAGAGGTTCGACCTGGGTTTGATCTCTGGGTTGGGAAGATTTCCTGGAAAAGGAACAAATGAATTTTATTTTATTCATATTTGATGAATAGTTTCAGTCAGTTCAGTCACTCAGTCATGTCTGACTCTGCGACCCCAAGAATCGCAGCACACCAGGCCTCCCTGTCCATCACAAACTCCCGGAGGTTACTCAGACACATGTCCATCGAGTCGGTGATGCCATCCAGCCATCTCATCCTCTGTCATCCCCTTCTCCTCCTGCCCCCCAATCACTGCCTGCATCAGAGTCTTTTCCAATTAGTCAACTCTTCGCATGAGGTGGCGAAAGTACTGGAGTTTCAGCTTCAGCATCAGTCCTTCCAATGAACACCCAGGACTGATCTCCTTTAGGATGGACTGGATGGATCTCCTTGCAGTCCAAGGGACTCTCAAGAGTCTTCTCCAACACCACAGTTCAAAAGCATCCATTTTTCGGCACTCAGCTTTCTTCACAGTCCAACTCTCACATCCATACATGACCAGTGGAAAAACCATAGCCTTGACTAGATGGACCTTTGTTGGCAAAGTAATGTCTCTGCTTTTCAATATGCCATCTAGGTTGGTCATAACTTTCCTTCCAAGGAGTAAGCGTCTTTTAATTTCATGGCTGCAATCACCATCTGCCGTGATTTTGGAGCCCAGAAAAATAAAGTCTGACACTGTTTCCACTGTTCCTCCATCAATTTCCCATGAAATGATGGGACCAGATGCCATGATCTTAGTTTTCTGAATGTTGAGTTTTAAGCCAACTTTTTCACTCTCCTCTTTCACTTTCATCAAGAGGCTTTTTAGTTCCTCTTCACTTTCTGCCATAAGGTTGGTGTCATCTGCATATCTGAGGTTATTGATATTTCTCCCTGCAATCTTGATTGCAGCTTGTGTTTCATCCAGTCCAGCATTTCTCATGATGTACTCTGCATATAAGTTAAATAAGCAGGGTGACAATATACAGCCTTGATGTGCTCCTTTTCCTATTTGGAGCTAGTCTATTGTTCCATGTCCTGTTCTAATCATTTCTTCCTGAACTGCATATAGATGTCTCAAGAGACAGGTCAGATGGCTAGTTTGGCTCCATGTAAAACCGTAGGTTCAAGAAATATTTTCCCTTGGCATCGCTCCTTCCTCTACGAGCATGTATATTTGCTGCTGATTTCTTCTCTGTCTCACGTCTCATTTAGTCTCTCTTCCACTCATCCCCCAGACAGTCAACTTCTCTCCTAGATAACCACTATTACTAGGTTCTAAGTAAAATCTAGAAAGCCTTCATGGAGCTATTATATGTAGCTATTCAGAGATTTAATTTACTACAGATGCTTTCATTATCCATTATTTGAAAAAAGTGAGTATCACCTGTCTTTTAGTCATTTTCTCTGTGTATCAGGAATTAATTATCTCTCTTTCCATGTCAGTAACCTCATTAAGCACTTCTTTTTTTTTTAAAGAAAGCCTGATCCTCCTTCCTTTATAAACATAAGTGACAACCCATAAAATTTATTGGTAAAAAATACCTTTGGAATTCGTTTGTAATTCATGAGGCAAGAAGAGGAAGTTTAAAATTATGTTGGTAGAACTGTTCTAAGTCACATGTTCCTTAGATAATTCTCTTGCTCCAGCAGGCCCCACCTAGTTCCTAACACTTCAACATGAAAAAAAATGTTGTGAAAAAACCTGACCCATCCCAAGACATCCCTGTTCCTTCTGGGATCCCTGAAGGATGTCTGTTTCCTAACAGTGATCTTGGTTACTCCACTGTGGAATCTCAGAAGAACAGCTGTCCTCATTTTGGTTCTCTGAGATACTGAGAAAAGGATCAGGACCAGGGCTCAATCTAAAAAAGTTCCTACCTCTTCAAATGCCCAGGTTATGTCACTGATCTTTTTTTTTTTTTTTTTTTTTCCTATACCACACCAAGCCAATCAAGGAACATTGCAGACACCACACAGCCTTCTTTCAGGAGAGACCACAAAGCATGAAATATTCCCTCAGGCAGTGGGAGGACCTTTCTTACTAGTAAGAAAGTGTGGATTCTGAAATTGCCTTCAGACTGAAGCCTTAGAATTAGCAGTGATGTCAGCTTTAAGACACAGAGGGGCAGGGCAAGGGTCTTAGGGAGGGGGCCCTCACTCTAAACAATCCTACTTTAATCACATTTTGGGGCATGTTTCACATTATTTAGTTATTGTGAGTAGTTATTCATAATTTGTATTAGTTTTGCTGCCTTTTAGAGCTCTCAATTCTTCTTTTGAAATTTATTTTTAATTAAAGGATAACTGCTCCACAATGTTGTGGTGCTTTCTGCCATACGATATGTGGATCAGCTTTAAGTACACATGTATCCCCTCCACCTTGAGCCTCACTTTCACCCCATTGCCCCCCATCCCATCCCTCTAGATCATCACGGAGCACAAGGCTGAGCTCCCTATGCTATTCAGCAACTTTCCATTAGCCATCTATTTTACACATGGCGATGCATATATTTCAATGCTACTCTCTCAATCCATCCCCCCCCTCTCTTTCTCTTTCTGTATTCAGAAGTCTTGTACTCTACATCTGCATTTCTATTCCTGCTCTGCAAACAGGTTCATTAGCACCATTTTTCTAGATTTCATATATATGTGTTAAAATGCGATATTTGTTTTTCTCTTTCTGACTGATTCACACTGTGTAACAGGCTTTAGATTTGTCCACCTCAGTTAAACTGCACTCCGATCTGTTCCTTTCTATAGCTGAGTAACATTCCGTTGTATATATGTATAACAACTTCTTTACCCATTCATTTGTTGATGGACATCTAAGTTTCTTCCATGTCCTGGCTGTTGGAAACAGTGCTGCAATGAACACTGGAGTACATATGCCTTTTTGAATTACAATTTTCTCAGGGCATATGCCCAGAGAAGTGTCCCCAGGGATTGCTGGGCCATACGGTAATTTTATTGCTATTTTTTTAAGGATCTCCATACTGTTCTCCATAGCGTCTCTAACACTGGGGTACATTTGTCTTTTTATCACAATTTACTCAGGACATATGCCCATGTGCCGTTTTACTTCCATGAGTTTGACTGTTTTCAATACCTCATATAAGGGGATTCATGCAGTGTTTGTCCTCCTGTGTCTGGCTTACTTCTCTTCGCGGAATGTCTTGCAGGTTGATCCATGTTGTCTCATATGACAGGATTTCCTTCTTTTTAAGGGGGAATAATAATCCATTGTATGTATAGACTACCATCTATTTATCCATTCATCTGTTGATGGACATTTAGGTTGTTAACACATCTTGGTTACTGTGGGTACTGCTGCAGTGAACCTGAAAGTGCTAATATGTCTTTGAGACCCTGATTTGAATTATCTTGGATAAATACACAAATATTGGATGGGTAATACATGTGGTAGTTTTGTTTTCTTTTTTTTAACATTTGTTCATATTGTTCACAACAATTAAATGTGCATTAATTATTTTAAACACCATCCTTGTAGAGAAGGGGGACAAAAAGTAGCAAATGTAGACAAATATGGGAAACCTATTGAAAATGTGTCCATTTCCCCAGTACCCCTTAATGGTTGAACCATTTACCATCCCACTAACAGGTAAAAATATCCTTATTTGCTTCACAACCTCACCAACTTTTGCTAGGACTTCTTGTTTTTCTGATTACAGTCATTCTAACAGGTGTGAAGTGATATGTCACTGTGTGTTTCATTTTCATATCCCTGATGGTCAGAAGTGATATTAAACTCCTTTTTAATATGTCTTCTGTAAACAGAACTCTCTTCAAGTCCCTTGCATATTTGAAATAAAGGCTGCTAAATTTTTTGCTATTATGTCTCAAGTAAATGTATTATTTATTGACTCTATTATTATTATACTTTGGTTCAACAAATGATACTAATAAATTACCAGTGGATTCTATGTCACCCATCATTTATTTATTTAGGGAAAAATACCCAATGATTGAATGGTGGAATGAATGATTCATGGAGCTTCATTCCCTGGGTGTACTAAGAAAGTCTGAAAACACACCAAATGTCATTTCAAAAAAGGGCCTGATAGAGTTGACTAAATTAAGAGCTGTAGTGTAAATTAGCACCTGATATTTCAGCGGTACTCGTGGAAAAGCTTCTAAATGGATAAGTCCAGATATTGAGACAATATTGAAGATAATGAGATGTGAGGAATTTGCGTTCCTAGTAGACCGAGAAACAGCAGACCAAGCAACAGTAATAACAGGACGTAGAAAAATGAACTGGTTCAAAATAGGGAAAGGAGTAAGTAAAGGCAGTATATTGTTACCCTGCTCATTTAACTTATATACAGAGTACATCATGCAAACTGCTGAGCTGGATGAAACTGCAAGCTGCAATCAGGATTTCCAGGAGAAATATCAATAACCTCAAGTATGCAATGACACCACCCTTGGGGCAGAAAGAAAAAATGAACTAAAGATCCTCTTGATGAAAGTGAAAGAGGAGAGTGAAAAAGTTGGCTTAAAACTACACATTCAAAAAACTAAGATCACAGTGTTTGATCCCATCACTTCATGGGAAATAGATGGGGAGAAAAATGAAAACCATGATGGCCTTTATATTCTTGGGCTCCAAAATCACTGAGGACTGAGACTGCAGTCATGAAATTAAAAGACGCTTGCTCATGGGAAGAAAACTATACCAAACCTAGACAGTGTATCAAAAAGCAGAGACATCACTTTGCTGACAAAGGTCACCATACTCAAAGCTATGATTTTTCCCAGTAGTCATGTATGGATGTCAGAGTTGGACCATAAAGAAGGCTGAGCACTGAAGAACTGATGCTTTTGAACTGTGGTGCTGGAGAAGACACATGAGAGCCCCTTGGACAGCAAGGAGATCAAACCAGTCAATCCTAAAGGAAATCGACTCTGAATATTCCTTGGAAGGACTGATATTGAAGCTGAAGCTCCAATATTTTGGCCTCCTGATGTGAGGAGCCAACTCATTGGAAAAGACTTTGATGTTGGGAAAGATTGAAGGCAGGAGGAGAAGGGGATGACAGAGGATGAGATGGTTGGATGGCATCACTGAATCAATGGACATGAGCAAACTCTGGGAGGTAGTGAAGGACAAGGAAGTCTGGCGTGCTGCAGTCCATGGGGTTGCAAAGACTCAGACACGAATGAGCAACAGAACAGCAGCAAACAACACTAGACCACAAATGACTCATGGTCGTGGGGTGGCAAAAGTAGAGTTTCATGAAGGGGCCCCAGTCTATGAGCTTATAGTTGAGAAACCTGAGGGATCATGTTGTCCTGTTCAAGTTCATTATGGAGCCATGTGAAAATACAACTGAAATGAGACTGTTAGTACTGGAAAATCATGATAGACTTTGTGACCATGTTTAAGTCATTCAATTGTCAAGAAAAGCCCAGAAATCAGTAGAATGTGGTATAAGGGGAATTTAGAAAAACTGTGGGTAGGGGTTAAGATATGTACGGTTAGTAAACCCTAGTTATTACCACTGAGGGAGACAAAGCTGGGTGCTGAAGGTGAAATGGAATGGGGTAGTAAGCTTTCCATACCATATGCTTTGGGAGCTGGGGAATGTGGGGAGCACAATCCTAACCATGGAGGAGCAGTACCATTGTCAAAGAGTTCCTCATATTTCCTAACTGGTGCATGACATTGGCACTGGGGCTTTGAGACAATGTATTGAGTGACTCACTCTGCACTCCCTCAGTGAAGGGTGAGGAAGTCCATGGGCAATGGAGTTTTGTGATATCAGCATGAGTGTGGCAATGTATTTTTGAGATTGCAAGCACGTGGTATTTGGGGTGGGAAACAAGTGCATCGTGACAGATCTGGGATGTTCCCTCTGGGTGGAGCTGCCTGGTCCTTATAAAAGGAGTCTCTATCACCTTGCTGCTATCTTCGTGATACTCAGTCATAGGTCTTCTTTGAAGCCTCTGGTGAGTACAATTTTAGAGGTTTTTAGCACTTGTGTGGTAGGGTATAACCTTAGGGTAGAAGTGGCTGCATTTTAACAAATTAGTGCTCTCTATGGGAATAAGAAGGTAAAGAGAATTTAGGGTAGTTTTCAGTACTTGTTCTTGAAGTCTTCAATGTGCTCTTAAATGTGACGAGAGGAATGAAATCAATGGCACAATCTTAACCTAGGGAGAGTAAGGGAGATGAGATGTCGTTTCAGTGCAGACTACATTAATTGCAAATGAAGCCTTCTCAGCCTTCATTCCCACTGAGGCTGAGTTTGGGCCTTTGCATTTCTCCTCGGAAGACAACAGTCAAGTCAGTTAGACCAGCAACCAAGATCTCATGGGAGAAGTTAGCAGAGATGTGTTTTGAGATGGGCTACAAGTTTCACATCCTGATTATTCTTCTTCAGAGTATGTTTGTATTCACACAGCACTTGTGTAAGTAATTTTTTTCTTTAGAGAGTCGTAGAGTAGGACTCCCTGTTAATAGAAGAAGAGGATTTTGTTGTGAACAATGCTGTCTGTTTGTATTTCAGATTCCTTGCGACCCAGGAGGGATGTCTTACCATCAGCACCCACATCCACATCAGCATGAGCATCAGCATCACCATCAGCATCAGGTCAAGGAGCCCTGCCATCCTCCTCCAAAAGTGTGCACACAGAAGTCCCATGAGCCTTGCCCACCTCATCCATGCCCACCTCCAGTGAGCCAGCAGAAATGCCCTCCTGGGCCACCATGCCCACCATGCCCACCATGCCCACCATGTCCACCATGCGAGCAGAAGTGTCCACCCAAGTGGAAGTAACAGCACCAGATTTCATCTGGACCAAGAAACAACAAGATCCAGGCTCTTCCATTGCTCTCCCTTCGGCCATGGTGATGGACTGCATCTTCCTTAACCTCCCTCCGGGACCAACGGCTGACAGAGTAAAGGGTGGATTCCTGAAGCTGACACCACCTTGTTGGATAAAGAGCCACAGAATCATCTCCTGATGGCTCTTTGCCATGTGCCTATCTATAATCTGGGTTGTGATCTCTACCTTGTACCTTGTGAGCACTTAGTGTGTCTATTCTTTTGCTTCTCCAATAAAGCCTGTGTCATAGTGGAGCCCACATTTCTTCTTCTGTTTTTCTTTTTTTTTGCACTTTGTGTTTTTAATGTCTCCTGTCAACTACAGGTATTCTTCTGTGTGTTCCTTTTACTCCCATTGGATTTTCAGAGTTAGACTTTTCCATCATCGAGTTCAGCTTTGCCTGAAATATGTCTTTTGGATCAGATCCATCAAGGAATTCTTTCATTGGTTTCAAACAAGTCTATCTCTCTACCTTGTAGGACCCTTAATAGAACTGAATTCTGTCAGCCTCAGTTTCTTCACCTGAGAAATTTAGGAAAGAATGTATTCAACTCAGTGTACTCATAGAAATTAATATATACACAAATATTTCCTAATTATTGATACATGCCAGGCCATCTCTTATATGCTAGGGACATGATCATGATGACCAACGTCCTTCTCCATCTGAATTCTTGGGCATTTTACACATACACACCCAAATGCAGAAGACAAATAATAGTCTTGCATGTGTATGTGTGAGAGAAAATTTGGAGAAAAGTTCTTCCAAAGTGGCTTTTTGGGCAATGACCTGAGCAAAGAAATGAGTGAGCTTTGGGTGTGTATCTGGGATACACTGTACAATGAGAGGAGTTGGCGAGTGCTAAGGCAGAGCAAATTAACCACAGAAAGGGCAGTGATCAAGGAGACACTGCCTTCAAATGGGGTCAGAGAGGTTGGAATGCAAAGATTTAGTAATGATTGTCATTATTTATTCATAGTTTGACAGCCATACTCTGCTGATGGCCTAACGGCCTCAAATTTTATATCTATGCAATTCTCAACTATAAATTAAAGATAAATCAAAATTGCTGAATGAATTGTAGGATTGCATTATAGAGCTGCACTAATTAAGACAGGTTGCTATCCCACAAGAAAAGACACAGAGATCAATGCAATAAAAGAACATCCAGAGATAGATCCACACCATAGATGGTCAACTGATTTCCAACAAGGATGTCTAGGTAATTCAACAGACGCAAAATAACCTTGCCAATAAATGGTAATCAAACTGTTGGATACTGATACAGAAATAATTGAAACTTGGCCTTTACCTAACACCATATAAACATTAACTCAATTTGTATCATAGACTAAAACATAAGATCTAAGACTCTACAATTTCTAGAGGAAAACATAGGAGAAAATCTTAGCTGTGATGGGTTAGGCTAACTGTTAATAAAAATCAGTATCCAAAATACGTAAATAACTCATAAACTCAGTCATAAATAGACACTGAATAGAAAACTTGGCAACAGTCACTTTACAAAGAAAATGCCTTCATATGGTCAGCAAAATTATTTTTAGAGCTTCTGAAAGTCACTAGCATTTAATGAGGAGTATTCAAAATTCAAATCTGATGGGTAAATCCTTCAAAAGTATGGAAATGACAAACTAATTAAGACACAGGACAAGCAGCAAATACACTACACCCCTGGGAGGAGTCTGGAATTGTTGCAATAACTTTAGAAAACAGTTTGGCATTATCTGTAAAAGTAGAAGTTGGATACTTCTGGGAACATCCCCTAGAGAAATGTGTGAACATGTGCACTAACAGACATGGAGAAAATGCCCCAGTGTTCCTAACAGCTCCAAAAAGGAAACAACTTTGAGGTCAACCAATAGTACAGCAAAGAGAGAAATGAAGTGCTGTATAGCCATACAAGGATATTCTAAACTTCACTGGTGGATAAACTAAAGCTGCTGCTGCTGCTAAGTAGCTTCAGTCGTGTCCAACTCTGTGCTACCCCACAGGCGGAAGCCCATCAGGCTCCTCCGACCCTGGGATTCTCCAGGCAAGAACACTGGAGTGGGTTGCCATTTCCTTCTCCAATGCATGAAAGTGAAAAGTGAAAGTGAAGTCGCTCAGTCGTGTCCGACTCTTAGTGACCCCATGGACTGCAGCCTACCAGGCTCCTCTGTCCATAGGATTTCCCAGGCAAGAGTACTGGAGGGGGTGCCATTGCCTCCTCGAAACTAAAGCTACATGGTGTCAATTGAAAGATGAGAGACACAAATATTGTTTACAGTTTAATTTCATTTATACAGTAAAAAGCTAGTAACTTAACTATAATTTTTAGAGATATTCCTATACCGATGTTTAAAAACCAAAAGAAAAAGCAAGAAAGTGATTATTAGGAGTCATGATTGTGGTCACTTCAAATGGAGAAGGTATGGGATGCAATTTAATAAGAAAACCTGGGTCTTTTGAAGGGTTTGGAGTGTTTTTTTTTCTTAACTTAATGTTTCTTGACAATAAAGAAATCAATTTGTAATTATCCACTTCATAGAGCAAAGCTGTATGAACTTTCTGAATGTGTTGATCATGTTATCCTAAAATCAAACAAAATTTTATTTTTTGTTTTCATTTTTCTTCTGTTTTTTCAAGACAAAATTGGGGAGGGAATCATGTCAATAATATTAGGCCAGAGCCCTATCCAAGAGTACAAAGTCAACCCCCCTAAAAATAAAATTAATTTTCAGTGTTGAAAGCACAACAACAGTAAACTCTTCTACGCATTTTATTACCTATAAGGTGATAGAACTTAATGGAGTCAACTTCCCTATAAGATGGGAACACTATTAATAATAGACCTACCTTTCATATCATCAATATCATCAAATAAATTTTTGCTTTGCAAAAGAATTAATTTTTTAAATTAATTTAATTTTTATTGAAGAATCCTTGCTTTACAGGATTTGCTGTTTTCGGTCACACCTCAATGTGAATCAGCCATAGGTATACATATATTCCTTAGTCCCCTTAACCATTTTTAAAAGATGTCTTTAAAAGATCATATGTACTTTCAGTTAGAAGAAAATAGATGATGTGATAGTAGAGAATTACATAGAAAGTTGAGACTCTGAACTTCAGCATAGTATGGCTGGAAAACTGTGAATAAATTATCAAAACCTTTGATACATCTTTCAGATCCAATGTCTTCAATCCCATTTGGAGACATCGTCCCCTTGATGACTGTTCTCCCTGCAGTTACTCTGCCCTGCCTCAGCACTCACCATCTCCTCTCACTGGTAGTGTACCCCAGATACTCAAGGCTCACTCTTCTCTTCACTCAAATCTTTGCCCTAAAACTCACTTTGGAAAAGCTTTTCTACACAGTTGTCTCTAACATAGCCCCATGAATCACTATTATTTGCCTTGTATGTGCGTGTGTGTGTGTGTGTGTGTGCGTGCGTGCAAACTCCCTTCAAGAGTTTAGATGGAAAAAGGACTTTAGTCACCATTCTCATGTCCCTAGCACATAAGAGACTGCCTGGCTTGTGTTAATAATTAGGAAACTTTTGTCAGTAAGTTAATTTCTATGAGTACACTGAGTTGAATAGATTCTTGCCTACTGGTTTTCAAATCAGGAAACTGAGACTGAGAGAATTCTTTTCAGGGTCTTCAAAGTAGACAAAGATAGAAACAAGTCTGAAACCAATGAAGGAATTCTCTGATCGATCCAGTCCAAAAGACATACTTCAGGCAAAGCTGAACTCAATGGTGGAAAAGTCTAATCTGATAATCCAATCGGAATGAACAGGAACACTCAGAATACTTGTAGTTGACAGAAGAGATGAAAAACACTATATGCAAAAAACAAAAGAAAGAATGAAATAAATAAATACATAATGGGCTATGAATATGCTTTATTGGAGCAGCAAAGGAACAGACACACTAAGGGCTCAAGGGTAGAGATCACACGCGGATAACAGACAGGCACATGGCAAAGAGGATCAAGCGATGATCCTGCTGCTCTTCCAACAACGTGGTGTCAGCTTCAGGAGCCAAGCCTTTTCTCTGTCGGCTGTCACTCCAGGAGGAAGATTAAGGAAGATAGAATCCGTCACCATGGTCGAAGGGAGGACAATGGAAGAGCCTGGATCTTGGTGCCTTTACTTTCACTTGGGTGGACACTTCTGCTTGCATGGTGGGCATGGTGGCCCAGGAGGGCATTTCTGCTGGCTCACTGGAGGTGGGCATGGATGAGGTGGGCAAGGCTCATGGGACTTCTGTGTGCACACTTTTGGAGGAGGATGGCAGGGCTCCTTGACCTGATGGTGATGCTGCTGATGCTGATGTGGATGATGGTGGTGAGACATCCTTCCTGGGTGTCAAAGAATCTGAAATAGAAACAGACAACATTCTTCATAACTGAGTGTCTGAATGGTAGAACATTTAGCTGCGCCAAAAACCCTCCCATCACTAAGGACTCTTCTGGATTCCTAATACAGTCTTTCAGGTTTTTTATAGCTTCTTTTCCCTTCTTTTTTAGCATCTCTTGCCCTCAGACCTTCAGTCTTTTCTGGTTAGTCTCTCCTTCTACCACTTTCTAAAACAAAATTGCCTACAGAGGCGTTGTACAAATACAATCATACTCTCAAGAAGAATCTGGATAATAAACTTGTAGCCAATCCCCAAACAAATCTCTACTTATTTCTCCCATGAAATCTTGGTTTCTGGCCAAACTGACCTGACTCTGGGCTTCTGAGGAGAAATGCAAAGGCCCAGATTAGGCCCTCAATGGGATTGAATGCTGAGAAGGGTGCTTTTGGAACTAATGTATGCTGTGCTATAGCACTGTATCTCATCTCCCTTACTCTCTCTCAGGTTAAGACTGTGCCTCTGACTCCATTTTCTCCTCACATTTAAGATCACATTCATGACCAAATACCAAAAGTTTACCCCTAAATCCTCATTACCTCCTTTGTCCCATACAGAACACTAATTGCTTCAATTAAAGCCACTTCTTCCCCCAGATTAAACCCTACCACTCAAGTTCCCAAAAGATCTCTAAGAGTTGTGCTCACCAGAGGCTCCAAAGAAGACCTTTGACCGTCACGACAATGACAGCCCTGTGATGGAGACTCCTTTTATAAGGACCAGGCAGCTCCACCCAGGGGGACCATCCCAGGACTGGCATGATGCACTTGTTTCCCACCCAAAATACCACACGCTAGCCATCTCAAAAATAAATTGCCACACTCATGCTGATATCACAGATCTCCCTTGTCCATGGACTTCTTTATCCTTCACTAAGGAAGTGCAGAGTGATTCACTGGAGACCTTGTCACATATTGCCTGTGCCATTGTTATGCACCGGTTAGGAAATATGAGGAATTCTTTGACAATAGTTTTGCTCTGACAACAATAGTTGTTGTTTCCCTTGATGATCGAGACTAGGATTTACTAACCTCACATATCTTAACCCCTACCCACAGTTTTTTTAATCTCGCGTTCCTCACACCATGCCCCAGTGGTCTCTAGGCTTTTCTTGACAATTAAATGACTTGGGGCCACAAAGTCTTATCTTGTTTTTCTAGTTTTCTAGTTTCTAGTGTTGGCCGTCTCATGCCAGGTGTGTTTTCACATGGCTCCATTCATGGACTTCGAGAGGACAACTTGATCTTTCAGTTTTCTAGGCCATAAGGGCACAAGTTGAGATCCTTTGCTGAAGCTCTACTTTTGCAGATTTATACACTGATCTGGTCTCCGCAGCCACATGACCATGAGCAACTTGTAATCTGCTAGAAACTCAAATTCCTTTCTTCTCATTATCTTCAAAATTGACTTACTGTCTCGGCTGTATCCATACATAAAGAAGCTTTTCCACTAATACTCTGCAAATATCCTATGCCACTTTACAATAGTTAATTCAAATTACTCTATCAGGCCATTTTTTTTTCTTTTTTTTGAAATGACATTTAGTGTGTTTTCAGACATTCTTAGTATACTCAGGGAATGAAGCTCCACGAGTCGCCGACCCTGCCATTCAATCCATGGATATTTTTCTCTAAACAAATAAACTAAGCATGACATAGACCCCATATTTATTAGTATAATTATTTGAAACCCAGCAACCCTTCAGCTAATACTAAGCACTAAACCGTCCATGGGGGACCTTGAGTGCCCTGGGTATGCAGACGTCTATAGGCACCGGTACCTATGACATTAAATATTTCCCAACCACCCTGAAGATCAGATAACTAACACTGCTGTAATTAGCGACAAAAGCTATACTGGCCTCAACATTTTGCTATGGAAACAACAAAATGTCTAATATAAGGCACATGACATAATCTGTTACCAAGTCCAAGCTTGCTCTGCTCGCTGCAGTGAATCTGAGATGAGGTGTCTAGCCTAGGAAAATGAAAAAATGAAAGGAAAAATGTCCGTTTTCACCCAGGAATCAAACCCGAGTCTCCTGCATTGCAGGCAGATTCTTTACCGACTGAGCTATGAGGGAACCCGTCTAGACGAGGAAGGGACTTTATTTAGGAACCCGCTGGCTGAGACAATGGCAAGCTAGTGCCTCAAAATAATCATCTTGCTGGGGCCTAGTTGCCAGGGTCTTTTATGGATCAGAAATGGGGTACAGGTAAGGAAACAAAGTAAAAGACTACTCAATCCTTGCAAATGTCCCCTAGTATGGCAAGCCTCAGGCGGGGGAATGTGTTAGATTCACTTCCTTACAGTCCTTCACAGATAGGCAGCTCAGGTTATCTCCCAAAGGCAGCCCATTACGTATGCTTACAATAACAAAGGTGGCAAGATGAGGGTTAAAATTACAGAAGCTGATCCAGCATCAATTCAAAATTAACTCTTCCTGGTTACAAGATTTAAGGATGTGAGCCCCATGTATATGATAAGTGGTTAATTTCCAAAGTATGTAAGAAGCTCCTACGACATAATAGAAAAAAATTTAACAACCTTAATTTTAAATAGGTAAGGGACATGATTAGAGCTTTCTTTAAAGAAGACATATATATATATAAAACCAGTCATCAATTGAGAAAGACATAGTGGCTATAATGTTGGCTTTAAACCAGTAATAGAGGGTTCAACAAGAACAGGAGTTTAAAATTAATACTAATCACCAGGGAGATGCAAATCAAAACCACAATGATATATCACTTCACACCTGAAGAATGATTATCATCAAAAAATCAAAATAACAAATGTTGGTGAGATGATGGAGAAAAAAGAACCCTTGTACCTCGTAGTGGGATGGCAAAATTGTGTAACCATTTTGAAGAATATGAAGGTTACTCAAAAAGTTAAAAATAGAAAAAATAGAAGTATCATAAATTTTTCCCATTCTACATCTAAACTATTTACCCAAAATAACTTAAATCACAGTCTCAAAGACATATTAGCACTCCCAAGTTCACTGGAGCAGTACTCACAAGAGCCAAAATGTGGTAACAACGTAAATGTTCATCAACAGATGCGTGGATAAATAAACTGTAGTATACACATACAAAGGATTATTATTCCATCCTGAAAAGAAGGAAATGCTGTCATAATGGACAGCATGAACTAACCTGGAAGAGATTATGCCAAGAAAAATAGGCCAGAAACAGACGGACAAGTACCACAGGAATCCACTTATGTGAGGAATCGAAAACAGTCAATCTCACGGAGTAAAGAATAGAATAGTAGTTGCCAGGAACTGGCGGAGGATGGGCATGGAGTAAAACAGGGTGTTGCTAATCAATAGGTACCATGAAAGGAAAATCTCTATTGCCAAATCAATAAACAGGAAAAGTCACAGCCATCAGCGATTTCTGGCCTCCACATGTGAATGCGGGCTCCCAAAGCTCAGTCCAGCAGATGCCGCCACCGCCATCGTGATATTGAGGAGCTGGGGGACACAAGGAGCAGCCATCTGCCAAAGCTGCCACTGCTTCAGGGGAACAAGGAAACAGGATTGGGCCCAGAGAGCTGAGGTACAGACGAAAGAAATGAATTCAGTGAGCCCAGAGGCTTGGCTCTTCCCATGCATACAATGCTAAATTCCTTCATTTGATATCTGATCTTTGACGTTCAGACTGCCCGCTCCCTTTGCTGTAAATTTGTATGTAGCCTGACTCCCACTCCCATGTTCCAAGGGGAACAGTTTTCTCAGAGGTACTGAGATGCTGTCTCCTAGGCTTGGAGTCCTAATCTTTCCCACCAAATAAAATAAACGTCTACTGTCAGGTTGTGACAATATTTTTTAGTTGACAGCCTAAAATTTCAGTCCTGAAAGGTGTATCAGTTCTAGAGATCTGCTCACAACATCAAGACTGTGTATAACAACACTGTGTCATACACTTCAAATACTGTTAAGAGGATACACCTCATGTAAAGTGTTCCTAACACAATAAAACTTTTTTTAAAAAGTAAATTGATAGAGCCACTATGGAGAACAATATGGAGATTCATTAAAAAACTAGGAGTAAAACTACCAAATGGCCCAGCATATGCCCTGAGAAAACCATGATTCAGAAAGTCCTGTGTACCCTACTGTTAACTGCAGAGCCATTACAATAGCCAGGACATGGAAGCAACCTAGATGTCATTCAACAGATGAGTGGATAAAGATGCTGGGGCACATATATACAATGAAATATTACTCAGCCAATAAAAAGGAACAAATCTGAGTCAGTTGAATTGAGGTGGACAGGCCTAGAGCCTTTCACTCAGAGTGAGCTAAGTCAGGAAGAGAAAAACAAATATTGTATATTAACACATATGTATGGAATCTACAAAAATAGCACTGATGAACCTCTGTCAAAGGCAGGAATAGAAATGCAGGTGTAGAAAACAAACTTGTGAACACAGTGGGGGAAGGAGAGGGTGGAAGAAATAGAGACAGTAGCATTGAAATACATGCATTGCCGCGTGTAGAATAGATGACTGATGGAAAGTTGTTTTATAGCTCAGGGACTTTAGCCTGGTGCTCCGTGACAGCCTAGAGGCCTGGGATGGGTGGCAGTGGGATGGAAGTGAGGCTCAAGGTGGAGGCGATATATGTGTACTTAGCGCTGATCCACATTGTTGCATGGTAGAAACCAACAGAACATAGTACAGCAATTATCTTCCAATTAAAAATAAATTTAAAACTTATATATGTCAGCTCTAATAGGTAGAAAAACTAATACTTATGAATAACGACTCAAAATAACTAATCAAGAATGTCAAAAATACTCCAAATCTTATAAAGAATAGCACTGTGTAGACTAAGGGCCACCTCGCTAAGACCTCTGCCCTGCTCCTCTCTTTCTTCTAGCTGTTATCGCTGCTAATTAGAAGGAGTGAGTTTGAAGGCACTTTAAGAATCCATATCTTTTTACTAGTAACAGAGGTCTTCCTTCTCCACTGCCTGAGAGAAGATTTCACAGCTTGTGCTCTTTCCTGAAAGAAGACTGTGTAGCATCTGCTATGTTTCTATCTTGACTGGATTGAGGTAGTTCAGAAAAAAGTCAGTGGCGTAAGCTGGGTATTTGAAGAGGTAGGGACTTCTTTAGATTGAGTCCTGTTCCTAATCTCTTTCTCAGTCTCTCAGAGAACCAAAATGAGGACAGCTGTTCCTGCCTAGTCCTCTGAGATTCCGCAATAGAGTCACCAGGATCACTACTAGGAGACAGACATCCTTCAGGAATCCTGGAAGGAACAGGAAAGTCTTGGGATGGATTAGGTGCTTTCACAACATTCTTTTCATGACGGAGTCTTAGGAACTAGGTGGTACCTGCTGGAGTAAGAGAATTATCTAAGGAATATGTGACTTAGAGCAGTTCTACCAACATAATTTTATACTTGCTTTTCTTTCTTCATGAATTGCTAATGGATTCCAAGATATCTGTACCAATAAATTCTATGGGTTGTCACATATGTTTGGTAAGTTGAAGGAGGATTAGGCTTTCTTAAGAAAAATGTGCTTTTGAGGTTGCTGACTTAGAAAGAGGGATAATTAGATCTTGATAACAGAGAAAGTGACTAAAGGACAAATGGTTCTCATTCTTTCCAAATAATGGATATTTTTTCATATAATAGATATTTTCCATTTTACAAATGGAAGCATTTGTAGCAAACTGAATCTCTGAGTCTCTCTGAAAATCATGTAATATCTACATGAGAGTTTGCTAGATTTTACTTAGAAACTAGTAATAGTGGTTATCTAGGAGAGAAGCTGACTGTCTGGGAAATGAGTAGAAGAGAGGCTAAGTAAACCATGAGGCAGAAAAGAAATCATCAACAAATATGCATGTTCAAAGAGTTAAAGAGCAGTGCCTCTAAAATTCCAAAGGAAAATATTTTTTGAACCTACAATGTTACATGTAGCCAAACTATTAGTCAAATATGAATAAAATATTACAAAATCCACAAATATATTTTCTGATGTAGCTTCTTGAGGTTTTGTTCCAACAAAACAAAGGTAAAAACCCAAATTGAGAAAGACTCAAAAAAAAAAAAAAATAGAAAAAAAAAGCTATGATATAATTGAGCGTAATAAGAGAATGAAAGCCCTAGCGTGAGAAGTGTAGGGGAAACCTACAGATCAACAAGATTCTACTGAGACACTTTTTCAAAGGTACCAGAAATTATATTTCCAATTGGAAACTGTGTCTAATATGAAGACAGAAAGAATGACAGGCCAGTTAATTTAAAGATATACAGTAGTCAATTCTGTGGTAATAATTGATTATCAATCTACTCTCTGGAAAGGAAAAAAATGTATGTGTAGACATTGCTATTCACAGCATAACTACTACACATACTACACACATATTACATTGAACTTGAATAAAATTATTTATTTTTTAAATGGAGGGTAATTGCTTTACAATGTTGTGCTGGTTTCATACAGTAACATCAGTCAGCCACAGGTATGCATATGTCTCCTCCCTCTTTGACCTCCCTGCCACCTCCCGCACTGTCAGGAAGCATTTAACAAGAGGCTTCCTGTGTGCTGTTTTGGATCTGTCAGGAACCCTCTGGCCCTTATTGATTCCTGAATAGTCAGGAATTAAGAGGAGAGGCACGCCTTTCCTGGGGCTGAGGAATCCAGGCATTTCTCATTACAGTGATAAGTACCCTCTTCCTTTTTATGAGCCAAATGGTAAAAGGTGATGGTTTGCAACTCTCTCTCTTTGATAGGGATCATCTTATGTTTTGTAAGTCTGGAATTTTAATCTTTGTCTTTGCTGAGAATTACCACCTGGTAACACAGTATATATGCCCATGCCATGTTGATTAAAACACCTTTGTTCCATCAGAGCTTTGGTCCCCGTGTCTTTCTTTCTGTCTTTCTATTCCTTCTTTCTGTCTTTCTCTCTCTCTCTCTTTCTGGCTAATTCCTTGGAGCACGGAGGCCCGCTGAGCTCACTTTCTTGCCCTGGCTTCTAAGACCCCCTTGAGAAGGCACACTGCACCTTCACCCACTCGAGAGGGCACCTGGTTTGGTGCCTACGTGCAGCAGCGCGAGCCCTAAGAACAGGATTCTATTGGCATTCCACGTAAACCAAGGGATGTCAGCCACTTTCTCTCTCTTACTCTCAGAACCACCAGGTTCCGGTCCATTAAAGAACCAACACCGCGCCATCCCATCTCTCTAGGTGGTCACAGAGCCCCAGGTTGAGTTCCTTCTGTTATACAGCAAATTCCCACTTTCTTTCGAGTTTAGGTACGGCAATGTATAGGTTTCCATGTGCCTCTGTCAGTTCATCCCATCCTCTCCTTTCCCCACCGTGACAGGTCTGTTCTCTATGTCTGCATCGCTATTGCTACCTTGCAAATAGGTTCATCAATGTCATTTGTTTAGATTCCATATATATGCATTAATATATGATATTTGTTCTTTTTCAGACTTCACTCTGTATAACAGGCCCTAGGTTCATCCACCTCACAGCATTGACTTAAATTTGTGCCTTTACTATTCAGTAATATTTCATTGCATATACATACCTCAACTTCTTTATCCATTCATCTAGGTTTCTTCCATGGCCTGACTATTGCCAATATTGCTGCGATGAATATCGGGAAACATGTGTCCTTTTCAGTTATGGTTTCCTCAGTGTATATGCCCAGTAGTGGGATTGCTGGGTCATTTGATAGTTTTATTCCCTAATTTCTTAAGGAACCTCGATACTCTTCTCCATAATGACTGTATCAGTTTAAACTCCCACCCATAGTGAAAGAAGATTCCCTTTTCCCTTTTGTCTTCGAAGGCTGAGCTCTAAAGAATTGATGCTTTTGAACTGTGGTGTTGGAGAAGACTCTTGAGAGTCCCTTGGACTGCAAGGAGATCCAACCAGTCAATCCCAAAGGAAATCACCCCTGAATATTCACTGGAAGATGCTGGAGCTGAAACGCTGATACTTTGGCCACCTGATTCAAAGAGCCAACTCAATGGAAAAGACCCTGATGCTAGGAAAGATGGAAGGCAGGAGGAGAAGGGGGCAACAGAAGATGAGACGGTTGGATAGCAATGCCAATTCAATGGACATGAGTTTTTGCAAACTCCAGAAAATAGTGAAGGACTGAGAAGCCTGGCCTGCTGCAGTCCACTGAGTTGCAAAGTGTCAGACATTGCTTAATGACTGAACCACATCAACAGTGTCAAAGAGTGTTCTTCCTATGTTTTCCTCTAAGAGTTTTAGGGACTATGGTCTTACATTTAGATCTTTAAACCATTTTGAATTTATCTTTGTGTATGGTGTTACTAAGAAGCCGCTGCTCTTCTCCTGTGCCATTCTGGGCTTTGCCCTCCCAGGGACCATGGGGCTCTTTTGCCTGGTGGCAGCCTTTCTCCCCTCTTCGCCATGTGAGGGAGCCATTTCCACCTCCCATGGTTCTTTTCCCGTGTCTCGTCTGCGCTGTATGTCCCTTTTCCTGTATCTCCCCAGGCAGCAGGGGAAAGTGTTGGCTCAGAGCTTGACAGAAGGAAGACAAATAAATACTGTATTAATAAGAAAAAAAGAAAAAGATAAAATCTGTGCACGAAACTCCTGCATAAGAAATATGGTGAGAGTTCCACTAACCACTGAACAATTCTTGAACGCTAGCTGGGTATTCACAATTCAACTTATTTCTGATACTCTTTATCTGGAGACAGTATCAGATTCCATAGGTTAACTGTTCAGTCCTCTATGACAGACCCCTGTCACCACTTAAGACACCAGTCAAAAGTCCAGTTTGTCACCTGAGCTTCTGACCAACTAGTTACAGATGGGAGGTTTCAGTGACCTCCTCCTTAGGTTAGATTACTTTGCCAGAGTAGCTCACAGAACCAAAGAAAATTCTTTACATGCACTCACTGCTCTATTGTAAAATGATACGGTACAGGATACAGATGAGTACCAAACAGACAAAACACACAGAGCAAGGTATGTGGCCAGGGCTGTGGTGCTTCCATGCACTCTCCAGGTGTGCCACTCTCCCTGCACCTCTAATTTTCAACAACCCAGAAGACCTTCAAACCCCAAATTACTGAGATTTTTATGAAGGCCTCATTTTCAGCCCACCTCTCTCCTCATCAACATTAGAGGCAGGGGCTAAAAATCCCAAACTTCTAATCCAATGCTGTAAAGAGCAATATTGCTTAAGAACCTGAAATACTAGATCCATGAATCAAGGAAAATTGGATGCAGTCAAGCAGGAGATGATAAGGTTGAACATCAACATCATAAGAATCATTGACCTAAAGTGGACAGAAATGGGTGAATTTCATTCAGATGACCATTATATATACCACTGTGGGCAAGAGTCCTTTAGAAGAAATGGAGCAGCCCTCAAGAGTCCAAAATTCGGTACTCGGACACAACCTCAAAAACAGCAGAATGATCTCAGTTCATTTCCAAGGAAGACCATTCAACATCACTGTAATTCAAGTCTACACCCCAACCACTGATGTGCACGAAGTTGAAGTTGACTGGTTCTGTGAACACCTACAACACCCAGAACTAGCACCAGAGAAAGATGTCCTTTTTATCATAGTGTATTGGAATGCAAAAGTAGGAAATCAGGAGATACCTGGAATAACAGGCAAGTTTGACCTTGGAGTACAAAATGAAGCAGGGCAAAGGAAAGAGAGTTTCATCAAGGGAACAGGCTGGTCATAGCAGACACATTTTTCCAACAACCCAAGATATAGCTCCACACATAGATGTCACAAAAGGTCAATGTTGAAACAAGATTGATTACGTTCTTTGCACTTCAAGATGGAGAAGTTCTATACGGTCAGCAAAAACAAGACACAGAGCTGACTGTGGCTGAGATCATGAGTTCCTTATTGCAAAATTCAGATTTAAAGTGAAGAATGTGGGGAAAACCTTAGGCCATTTAAGTTTGACCTAAATCGGATCCCTTATGCTTATATACTGGAGAGGATGAATAGATTCAAGGGATGAGATATGATAGACAGAGTGCCTGAGTAACTATGGATGGAAGTTTGTAACATTATGTAGGAGGTAGTGACCAAAACCATTCCAAAGAAAAAGAAATGCAAGAAGGCAAAGTGGTTGTCTGAGGAGGTTTTAGAAATAGGTGAGGAAATATGAGAAGAGTAAGGCAAGGGGGAAAGGGAAAGCTATACCCAGCTGAAGGCAGAATTCTAGAGAACAGGAAGGGGAGATAAGAAAGCCCTTTAAGTGAGGTGTGCAAAGTAATAGAGAAAAACAATAGAATGGGAAAGAATAGAGATGTCTTACAGATAATTGGAGATATCCAGCAGACCATTCATGCAAGGATGGGCAGGAAAAAGGGCAGACAAAATAAGGCCCTAACAGAAGCAGAAGAGATTAGGAAAAAGTGACAAGAATATACATAAAAGCTATACAAAAGAAGTCTTAATGATACAAATAACCACGATGGTGTGATCACTCACTTAGTGTTGGACATTCTGGAGTATGAAGTCAAGTGAGCCCTAGGAAGCATTATTACAAACGAAGATAGTGATGGTGACTGAATTTCAGCTGAGCTATTTAAATCCTAAAAGATAATGCTGTTAAAACACTGCACTAATATTTCAGTAGGGCTTCCCTGGTGGCTCAGAGGTTAAAGCGTCTGCATGCAATGCTGATGACCTGGGTTCGATTCCTGGGTCGGGAAGATCCCCTGGAGAAGGAAATGGCAACCCACTCCAGTATTCTTGCATGGAGAATCCCATGGACGGAGGAGCCTTATGGGCTACAGTCCACGGGGTCGCAAAGTGTCAGACACGACTAAGCGACTTCACTTTCAATATGTCAGTAAATTTGGAAACATCAGCAGTGGCCACAGCACTGGGAAAGGTCATTATTCATTCCAATCACAAAGAAGGGTAAGGCCAAATCACATTCATATTACCTTACATTACTCTCATTTCACATGCTAGCAGGTTAGGTTTAAAATCCTTCAACCTAGGCTTCATCAATATGTGAACCCGGAACTTCCAGATGTATAATCTGTGTTTTAAAAAGGCAGAAGAACCAGAGATCAAATTGTCAACCATCACTGGATTGTGGAGAAATCAAGGGAATGCCAGAAAAATATGTACTTCTGCTTCATTCACTATGCTAAAACCTTTGATCGTGCGGATCACAACAAACTGTAGAAAATTCTTAATGAGGTGGGAGTACCAGACCACCTTACCTGTCTCCTGAGAAACTGCATGCAGGTCAAGAGCAACAGTTAGAACTGGACATGAAGCAGCTGACTGGTCCAAAATTGGGAAACGAGTACGACGAAGGAGTATTATTGTTATCCTACATATTTAATTTATATGCAGAGTACATCATGGGAAACCGCAGGTTGGAAGAATAACAAGCTGGATTGAATGTGTGTGTGTGTGTGTGTGTGTGTGTGTGTGTGTGTGGGTATGTGTGTGAAATTCACTCAAGAATTTACACAGACAAGAACTTTGGTCACCATACTCATGTTAACAGTTAACAGCATGTAAGACACTGCAGGGCATGTGTTAATAATCAGGAAACATTTGTGAATAAATTAATTTTTATGAGTACACTGAGTTGAATACATTCTTTTCTACTTTTTTACAAATAGGGAAACTGAGGCTAAGAGAATTCAATTGTTTTCAGGAAGGTACAATGTAGAAAGAGGTTCGACCTGGGTTTGATCTCTGGGTTGGGAAGATTTCCTGGAAAAGGAACAAATGAATTTTATTTTATTCATATTTGATGAATAGTTTCAGTCAGTTCAGTCACTCAGTCATGTCTGACTCTGCGACCCCAAGAATCGCAGCACACCAGGCCTCCCTGTCCATCACAAACTCCCGGAGGTTACTCAGACACATGTCCATCGAGTCGGTGATGCCATCCAGCCATCTCATCCTCTGTCATCCCCTTCTCCTCCTGCCCCCCAATCACTGCCTGCATCAGAGTCTTTTCCAATTAGTCAACTCTTCGCATGAGGTGGCGAAAGTACTGGAGTTTCAGCTTCAGCATCAGTCCTTCCAATGAACACCCAGGACTGATCTCCTTTAGGATGGACTGGATGGATCTCCTTGCAGTCCAAGGGACTCTCAAGAGTCTTCTCCAACACCACAGTTCAAAAGCATCCATTTTTCGGCACTCAGCTTTCTTCACAGTCCAACTCTCACATCCATACATGACCAGTGGAAAAACCATAGCCTTGACTAGACGGACCTTTGTTGGCAAAGTAATGTCTCTGCTTTTCAATATGCCATCTAGGTTGGTCATAACTTTCCTTCCAAGGAGTAAGCGTCTTTTAATTTCATGGCTGCAATCACCATCTGCCGTGATTTTGGAGCCCAGAAAAATAAAGTCTGACACTGTTTCCACTGTTCCTCCATCAATTTCCCATGAAATGATGGGACCAGATGCCATGATCTTAGTTTTCTGAATGTTGAGTTTTAAGCCAACTTTTTCACTCTCCTCTTTCACTTTCATCAAGAGGCTTTTTAGTTCCTCTTCACTTTCTGCCATAAGGTTGGTGTCATCTGCATATCTGAGGTTATTGATATTTCTCCCTGCAATCTTGATTGCAGCTTGTGTTTCATCCAGTCCAGCATTTCTCATGATGTACTCTGCATATAAGTTAAATAAGCAGGGTGACAATATACAGCCTTGATGTGCTCCTTTTCCTATTTGGAGCTAGTCTATTGTTCCATGTCCTGTTCTAATCATTTCTTCCTGAACTGCATATAGATGTCTCAAGAGACAGGTCAGATGGCTAGTTTGGCTCCATGTAAAACCGTAGGTTCAAGAAATATTTTCCCTTGGCATCGCTCCTTCCTCTACGAGCATGTATATTTGCTGCTGATTTCTTCTCTGTCTCACGTCTCATTTAGTCTCTCTTCCACTCATCCCCCAGACAGTCAACTTCTCTCCTAGATAACCACTATTACTAGGTTCTAAGTAAAATCTAGAAAGCCTTCATGGAGCTATTATATGTAGCTATTCAGAGATTTAATTTACTACAGATGCTTTCATTATCCATTATTTGAAAAAAGTGAGTATCACCTGTCTTTTAGTCATTTTCTCTGTGTATCAGGAATTAATTATCTCTCTTTCCATGTCAGTAACCTCATTAAGCACTTCTTTTTTTTTTAAAGAAAGCCTGATCCTCCTTCCTTTATAAACATAAGTGACAACCCATAAAATTTATTGGTAAAAAATACCTTTGGAATTCGTTTGTAATTCATGAGGCAAGAAGAGGAAGTTTAAAATTATGTTGGTAGAACTGTTCTAAGTCACATGTTCCTTAGATAATTCTCTTGCTCCAGCAGGCCCCACCTAGTTCCTAACACTTCAACATGAAAAAAAATGTTGTGAAAAAACCTGACCCATCCCAAGACATCCCTGTTCCTTCTGGGATCCCTGAAGGATGTCTGTTTCCTAACAGTGATCTTGGTTACTCCACTGTGGAATCTCAGAAGAACAGCTGTCCTCATTTTGGTTCTCTGAGATACTGAGAAAAGGATCAGGACCAGGGCTCAATCTAAAAAAGTTCCTACCTCTTCAAATGCCCAGGTTATGTCACTGATCTTTTTTTTTTTTTTTTTTTCCTATACCACACCAAGCCAATCAAGGAACATTGCAGACACCACACAGCCTTCTTTCAGGAGAGACCACAAAGCATGAAATATTCCCTCAGGCAGTGGGAGGACCTTTCTTACTAGTAAGAAAGTGTGGATTCTGAAATTGCCTTCAGACTGAAGCCTTAGAATTAGCAGTGATGTCAGCTTTAAGACACAGAGGGGCAGGGCAAGGGTCTTAGGGAGGGGGCCCTCACTCTAAACAATCCTACTTTAATCACATTTTGGGGCATGTTTCACATTATTTAGTTATTGTGAGTAGTTATTCATAATTTGTATTAGTTTTGCTGCCTTTTAGAGCTCTCAATTCTTCTTTTGAAATTTATTTTTAATTAAAGGATAACTGCTCCACAATGTTGTGGTGCTTTCTGCCATACGATATGTGGATCAGCTTTAAGTACACATGTATCCCCTCCACCTTGAGCCTCACTTTCACCCCATTGCCCCCCATCCCATCCCTCTAGATCATCACGGAGCACAAGGCTGAGCTCCCTATGCTATTCAGCAACTTTCCATTAGCCATCTATTTTACACATGGCGATGCATATATTTCAATGCTACTCTCTCAATCCATCCCCCCCCTCTCTTTCTCTTTCTGTATTCAGAAGTCTTGTACTCTACATCTGCATTTCTATTCCTGCTCTGCAAACAGGTTCATTAGCACCATTTTTCTAGATTTCATATATATGTGTTAAAATGCGATATTTGTTTTTCTCTTTCTGACTGATTCACACTGTGTAACAGGCTTTAGATTTGTCCACCTCAGTTAAACTGCACTCCGATCTGTTCCTTTCTATAGCTGAGTAACATTCCGTTGTATATATGTATAACAACTTCTTTACCCATTCATTTGTTGATGGACATCTAAGTTTCTTCCATGTCCTGGCTGTTGGAAACAGTGCTGCAATGAATACTGGAGTACATATGCCTTTTTGAATTACAATTTTCTCAGGGCATATGCCCAGAGAAGTGTCCCCAGGGATTGCTGGGCCATACGGTAATTTTATTGCTATTTTTTTAAGGATCTCCATACTGTTCTCCATAGCGTCTCTAACACTGGGGTACATTTGTCTTTTGAACCACAATTTACTCAGGACATATGCCCATGTGACCTTTTACTTCCATGAGTTTGACTGTTTTCAATACCTCATATAAGGGGATTCATGCAGTGTTTGTCCTCCTGTGTCTGGCTTACTTCTCTTCGCGGAATGTCTTGCAGGTTGATCCATGTTGTCTCATATGACAGGATTTCCTTCTTTTTAAGGAGGGATAATAATCCATTGTATGTGTAGACTACAGTTTATTTATCCATTCATCTGTTGATGGACATTTAGGTTGTTAACACATCTTGGTTACTGTGGGTACTGCTGCAGTGAACTTGAAAGTGCTCATATGTCTTTGAGACCCTGATTTGAATTATCTTGGATAAATACACAAATATTGGATGGGTAATACATATGGTAGTTTTGTTTTCTTTTTTTTAATGTTTGTTCATATTGTTCACAACAATTAAATGTGCATTAATTATTTTAAACACCATCCTTGTAGAGAAGGGGGACAAAAAGTAGCAAATGTAGACAAATATGGGAAACCTATTCAAAATGTGTCCATTTCCCCAGTACCCCTTAATGGTTGAACCATTTACCATCCCACTAACAGGTAAAAATATCCTTATTTGCTTCACAACCTCACCAACTTTTGCTAGGACTTCTTGTTTTTCTGATTACAGTCATTTTACCAGGTGTGAAGTGATATGTCACTGTGTGTTTCATTTACATATCCCTGATGGTCAGAAGTGATATTAAACTCCTTTTTAATATGTCTTCTGTAAACAGAACTCTCTTCAAGTCCCTTGCATATTTGAAATAAAGGCTGCTAAATTTTTTCCTATTATGTCATAGAAGTTTCTTATATATTTTGGAAATTAACCCCTTATCAGATATATGGGGGCTGATATTTCCATAGGACCGATCATGTAATGTGCCTTCTATTAGGCATTCTGTTATTTTTATAGCAAAATTTTGAGACAGGTATAGTTTTTATCTCTAATTACAACTGTGTAAATAAACTGATCTTCATGGAGGTTGGGAAATATTTAATGTCACACAGTACTGGTGTGCATGGATGTCTGCATAGCTAAGGCACTCAAGTTTTCCCTGGAAAGCATAGTGCAAATTATTAGCTGAAGTGTTAATACCTTATTATTATTATGCTTACTTTATTATTATTATATCAAGTAAATGTATTATTTATTGACTCTATTATTATTATACTTTGGTTCAACAAATTATACTAATAAATTACCAGTGGATTCTATGTCACCCATCATTTATTTATTTAGGGAAAACTACCCAATGATTGAATGGTGGAATGAATGATTCATGGAGCTTCATTCCCTGGGAGTACTAAGAAAGTCTGAAAACACACCAAATGTCATTTCATAAAAGGGCCTGATAGAGTTGACTGAATTAACAGCTGTAGTGTAAATTAGCACCTGATATTTGAGCGGTACTCGTGGAAAAGCTTCTAAATGGGTAAGTCCAGATATTGAGACAATACTGAAGATAATGAGATGTGAGGAATTTGCATTCCTAATAGACCGAGAAGCAGCAGACCAAGCAACAGTAATAACCGGACGAGGAAAAATGAACTGGTTCAAAGTAGGGAAAAGAGTAAGTAAAGGCAGTATATTGTTACCCTGCTCATTTAACTTATATACAGAGTACATCATGCAAACTGCTGAGCTGGATGAAGCACAAGCTGCAATCAGGATTTCCAGGAGAAATATCAATAACCTCACATATGCAGATGACACCACCCTTGGGGCAGAAAGAAAAAATGAACTAAAGATCCTCTTGATGAAAGTGAAAAAGGAGAGTGAAAAAGTTGGCTTAAAACTACACATTCAAAAAACTAAGATCACAGTGTTTGATCCCATCACTTCATGGGAAATAGATGGGGAGAAAAATGAAAACCATGATGGCCTTTATATTCTTGGGCTCCAAAATCACTGAGGACTGAGACTGCAGTCATGAAATTAAAAGACGCTTGCTCATGGGAAGAAAACTATACCAAACCTAGACAGTGTATCAAAAAGCAGAGACATCACTTTGCTGACAAAGGTCACCATACTCAAAGCTATGATTTTTCCCAGTAGTCATGTATGGATGTCAGAGTTGGACCATAAAGAAGGCTGAGCACTGAAGAACTGATGCTTTTGAACTGTGGTGCTGGAGAAGACACATGAGAGCCCCTTGGACAGCAAGGAGATCAAACCAGTCAATCCTAAAGGAAATCGACTCTGAATATTCCTTGGAAGGACTGATATTGAAGCTGAAGCTCCAATATTTTGGCCTCCTGATGTGAGGAGCCAACTCATTGGAAAAGACTTTGATGTTGGGAAAGATTGAAGGCAGGAGGAGAAGGGGATGACAGAGGATGAGATGGTTGGATGGCATCACTGAATCAATGGACATGAGCAAACTCTGGGAGGTAGTGAAGGACAAGGAAGTCTGGCGTGCTGCAGTCCATGGGGTTGCAAAGACTCAGACACGAATGAGCAACAGAACAGCAGCAAACAACACTAGACCACAAATGACTCATGGTCGTGGGGTGGCAAAAGTAGAGTTTCATGAAGGGGCCCCAGTCTATGAGCTTATAGTTGAGAAACCTGAGGGATCATGTTGTCCTGTTCAAGTTCATTATGGAGCCATGTGAAAATACAACTGAAATGAGACTGTTAGTACTGGAAAATCATGATAGACTTTGTGACCATGTTTAAGTCATTCAATTGTCAAGAAAAGCCCAGAAATCAGTAGAATGTGGTATAAGGGGAATTTAGAAAAACTGTGGGTAGGGGTTAAGATATGTACGGTTAGTAAACCCTAGTTATTACCACTGAGGGAGACAAAGCTGGGTGCTGAAGGTGAAATGGAATGGGGTAGTAAGCTTTCCATACCATATGCTTTGGGAGCTGGGGAATGTGGGGAGCACAATCCTAACCATGGAGGAGCAGTACCATTGTCAAAGAGTTCCTCATATTTCCTAACTGGTGCATGACATTGGCACTGGGGCTTTGAGACAATGTATTGAGTGACTCACTCTGCACTCCCTCAGTGAAGGGTGAGGAAGTCCATGGGCAATGGAGTTTTGTGATATCAGCATGAGTGTGGCACTGTATTTTTGAGATTGCAAGCACGTGGTATTTGGGGTGGGAAACAAGTGCATCGTGACAGATCTGGGATGTTCCCTCTGGGTGGAGCTGCCTGGTCCTTATAAAAGGAGTCTCTATCACCTTGCTGCTATCTTCGTGATACTCAGTCATAGGTCTTCTTTGAAGCCTCTGGTGAGTACAATTTTAGAGGTTTTTAGCACTTGTGTGGTAGGGTATAACCTTAGGGTAGAAGTGGCTGCATTTTAACAAATTAGTGCTCTCTATGGGAATAAGAAGGTAAAGAGAATTTAGGGTAGTTTTCAGTACTTGTTCTTGAAGTCTTCAATGTGCTCTTAAATGTGACGAGAGGAATGAAATCAATGGCACAATCTTAACCTAGGGAGAGTAAGGGAGATGAGATGTCGTTTCAGTGCAGACTACATTAATTGCAAATGAAGCCTTCTCAGCCTTCATTCCCACTGAGGCTGAGTTTGGGCCTTTGCATTTCTCCTCGGAAGACAACAGTCAAGTCAGTTAGACCAGCAACCAAGATCTCATGGGAGAAGTTAGCAGAGATGTGTTTTGAGATGGGCTACAAGTTTCACATCCTGATTATTCTTCTTCAGAGTATGTTTGTATTCACACAGCACTTGTGTAAGTAATTTTTTTCTTTAGAGAGTCGTAGAGTAGGACTCCCTGTTAATAGAAGAAGAGGATTTTGTTGTGAACAATGCTGTCTGTTTGTATTTCAGATTCCTTGCGACCCAGGAGGGATGTCTTACCATCAGCACCCACATCCACATCAGCATGAGCATCAGCATCACCATCAGCATCAGGTCAAGGAGCCCTGCCATCCTCCTCCAAAAGTGTGCACACAGAAGTCCCATGAGCCTTGCCCACCTCATCCATGCCCACCTCCAGTGAGCCAGCAGAAATGCCCTCCTGGGCCACCATGCCCACCATGCCCACCATGCCCACCATGTCCACCATGCGAGCAGAAGTGTCCACCCAAGTGGAAGTAACAGCACCAGATTTCATCTGGACCAAGAAACAACAAGATCCAGGCTCTTCCATTGCTCTCCCTTCGGCCATGGTGATGGACTGCATCTTCCTTAACCTCCCTCCGGGACCAACGGCTGACAGAGTAAAGGGTGGATTCCTGAAGCTGACACCACCTTGTTGGATAAAGAGCCACAGAATCATCTCCTGATGGCTCTTTGCCATGTGCCTATCTATAATCTGGGTTGTGATCTCTACCTTGTACCTTGTGAGCACTTAGTGTGTCTATTCTTTTGCTTCTCCAATAAAGCCTGTGTCATAGTGGAGCCCACATTTCTTCTTCTGTTTTTCTTTTTTTTTGCACTTTGTGTTTTTAATGTCTCCTGTCAACTACAGGTATTCTTCTGTGTGTTCCTTTTACTCCCATTGGATTTTCAGAGTTAGACTTTTCCATCATCGAGTTCAGCTTTGCCTGAAATATGTCTTTTGGATCAGATCCATCAAGGAATTCTTTCATTGGTTTCAAACAAGTCTATCTCTCTACCTTGTAGGACCCTTAATAGAACTGAATTCTGTCAGCCTCAGTTTCTTCACCTGAGAAATTTAGGAAAGAATGTATTCAACTCAGTGTACTCATAGAAATTAATATATACACAAATATTTCCTAATTATTGATACATGCCAGGCCATCTCTTATATGCTAGGGACATGATCATGATGACCAACGTCCTTCTCCATCTGAATTCTTGGGCATTTTACACATACACACCCAAATGCAGAAGACAAATAATAGTCTTGCATGTGTATGTGTGAGAGAAAATTTGGAGAAAAGTTCTTCCAAAGTGGCTTTTTGGGCAATGACCTGAGCAAAGAAATGAGTGAGCTTTGGGTGTGTATCTGGGATACACTGTACAATGAGAGGAGTTGGCGAGTGCTAAGGCAGAGCAAATTAACCACAGAAAGGGCAGTGATCAAGGAGACACTGCCTTCAAATGGGGTCAGAGAGGTTGGAATGCAAAGATTTAGTAATGATTGTCATTATTTATTCATAGTTTGACAGCCATACTCTGCTGATGGCCTAACGGCCTCAAATTTTATATCTATGCAATTCTCAACTATAAATTAAAGATAAATCAAAATTGCTGAATGAATTGTAGGATTGCATTATAGAGCTGCACTAATTAAGACAGGTTGCTATCCCACAAGAAAAGACACAGAGATCAATGCAATAAAAGAACATCCAGAGATAGATCCACACCATAGATGGTCAACTGATTTCCAACAAGGATGTCTAGGTAATTCAACAGACGCAAAATAACCTTGCCAATAAATGGTAATCAAACTGTTGGATACTGATACAGAAATAATTGAAACTTGGCCTTTACCTAACACCATATAAACATTAACTCAATTTGTATCATAGACTAAAACATAAGATCTAAGACTCTACAATTTCTAGAGGAAAACATAGGAGAAAATCTTAGCTGTGATGGGTTAGGCTAACTGTTAATAAAAATCAGTATCCAAAATACGTAAATAACTCATAAACTCAGTCATAAATAGACACTGAATAGAAAACTTGGCAACAGTCACTTTACAAAGAAAATGCCTTCATATGGTCAGCAAAATTATTTTTAGAGCTTCTGAAAGTCACTAGCATTTAATGAGGAGTATTCAAAATTCAAATCTGATGGGTAAATCCTTCAAAAGTATGGAAATGACAAACTAATTAAGACACAGGACAAGCAGCAAATACACTACACCCCTGGGAGGAGTCTGGAATTGTTGCAATAACTTTAGAAAACAGTTTGGCATTATCTGTAAAAGTAGAAGTTGGATACTTCTGGGAACATCCCCTAGAGAAATGTGTGAACATGTGCACTAACAGACATGGAGAAAATGCCCCAGTGTTCCTAACAGCTCCAAAAAGGAAACAACTTTGAGGTCAACCAATAGTACAGCAAAGAGAGAAATGAAGTGCTGTATAGCCATACAAGGATATTCTAAACTTCACTGGTGGATAAACTAAAGCTGCTGCTGCTGCTAAGTAGCTTCAGTCGTGTCCAACTCTGTGCTACCCCACAGGCGGAAGCCCATCAGGCTCCTCCGACCCTGGGATTCTCCAGGCAAGAACACTGGAGTGGGTTGCCATTTCCTTCTCCAATGCATGAAAGTGAAAAGTGAAAGTGAAGTCGCTCAGTCGTGTCCGACTCTTAGTGACCCCATGGACTGCAGCCTACCAGGCTCCTCTGTCCATAGGATTTCCCAGGCAAGAGTACTGGAGGGGGTGCCATTGCCTCCTCGAAACTAAAGCTACATGGTGTCAATTGAAAGATGAGAGACACAAATATTGTTTACAGTTTAATTTCATTTATACAGTAAAAAGCTAGTAACTTAACTATAATTTTTAGAGATATTCCTATACCGATGTTTAAAAACCAAAAGAAAAAGCAAGAAAGTGATTATTAGGAGTCATGATTGTGGTCACTTCAAATGGAGAAGGTATGGGATGCAATTTAATAAGAAAACCTGGGTCTTTTGAAGGGTTTGGAGTGTTTTTTTTTCTTAACTTAATGTTTCTTGACAATAAAGAAATCAATTTGTAATTATCCACTTCATAGAGCAAAGCTGTATGAACTTTCTGAATGTGTTGATCATGTTATCCTAAAATCAAACAAAATTTTATTTTTTGTTTTCATTTTTCTTCTGTTTTTTCAAGACAAAATTGGGGAGGGAATCATGTCAATAATATTAGGCCAGAGCCCTATCCAAGAGTACAAAGTCAACCCCCCTAAAAATAAAATTAATTTTCAGTGTTGAAAGCACAACAACAGTAAACTCTTCTACGCATTTTATTACCTATAAGGTGATAGAACTTAATGGAGTCAACTTCCCTATAAGATGGGAACACTATTAATAATAGACCTACCTTTCATATCATCAATATCATCAAATAAATTTTTGCTTTGCAAAAGAATTAATTTTTTAAATTAATTTAATTTTTATTGAAGAATCCTTGCTTTACAGGATTTGCTGTTTTCGGTCACACCTCAATGTGAATCAGCCATAGGTATACATATATTCCTTAGTCCCCTTAACCATTTTTAAAAGATGTCTTTAAAAGATCATATGTACTTTCAGTTAGAAGAAAATAGATGATGTGATAGTAGAGAATTACATAGAAAGTTGAGACTCTGAACTTCAGCATAGTATGGCTGGAAAACTGTGAATAAATTATCAAAACCTTTGATACATCTTTCAGATCCAATGTCTTCAATCCCATTTGGAGACATCGTCCCCTTGATGACTGTTCTCCCTGCAGTTACTCTGCCCTGCCTCAGCACTCACCATCTCCTCTCACTGGTAGTGTACCCCAGATACTCAAGGCTCACTCTTCTCTTCACTCAAATCTTTGCCCTAAAACTCACTTTGGAAAAGCTTTTCTACACAGTTGTCTCTAACATAGCCCCATGAATCACTATTATTTGCCTTGTATGTGCGTGTGTGTGTGTGTGTGTGTGCGTGCGTGCAAACTCCCTTCAAGAGTTTAGATGGAAAAAGGACTTTAGTCACCATTCTCATGTCCCTAGCACATAAGAGACTGCCTGGCTTGTGTTAATAATTAGGAAACTTTTGTCAGTAAGTTAATTTCTATGAGTACACTGAGTTGAATAGATTCTTGCCTACTGGTTTTCAAATCAGGAAACTGAGACTGAGAGAATTCTTTTCAGGGTCTTCAAAGTAGACAAAGATAGAAACAAGTCTGAAACCAATGAAGGAATTCTCTGATCGATCCAGTCCAAAAGACATACTTCAGGCAAAGCTGAACTCAATGGTGGAAAAGTCTAATCTGATAATCCAATCGGAATGAACAGGAACACTCAGAATACTTGTAGTTGACAGAAGAGATGAAAAACACTATATGCAAAAAACAAAAGAAAGAATGAAATAAATAAATACATAATGGGCTATGAATATGCTTTATTGGAGCAGCAAAGGAACAGACACACTAAGGGCTCAAGGGTAGAGATCACACGCGGATAACAGACAGGCACATGGCAAAGAGGATCAAGCGATGATCCTGCTGCTCTTCCAACAACGTGGTGTCAGCTTCAGGAGCCAAGCCTTTTCTCTGTCGGCTGTCACTCCAGGAGGAAGATTAAGGAAGATAGAATCCGTCACCATGGTCGAAGGGAGGACAATGGAAGAGCCTGGATCTTGGTGCCTTTACTTTCACTTGGGTGGACACTTCTGCTTGCATGGTGGGCATGGTGGCCCAGGAGGGCATTTCTGCTGGCTCACTGGAGGTGGGCATGGATGAGGTGGGCAAGGCTCATGGGACTTCTGTGTGCACACTTTTGGAGGAGGATGGCAGGGCTCCTTGACCTGATGGTGATGCTGCTGATGCTGATGTGGATGATGGTGGTGAGACATCCTTCCTGGGTGTCAAAGAATCTGAAATAGAAACAGACAACATTCTTCATAACTGAGTGTCTGAATGGTAGAACATTTAGCTGCGCCAAAAACCCTCCCATCACTAAGGACTCTTCTGGATTCCTAATACAGTCTTTCAGGTTTTTTATAGCTTCTTTACCCTTCTTTTTTAGCATCTCTTGCCCTCAGACCTTCAGTCTTTTCTGGTTAGTCTCTCCTTCTACCACTTTCTAAAACAAAATTGCCTACAGAGGCGTTGTACAAATACAATCATACTCTCAAGAAGAATCTGGATAATAAACTTGTAGCCAATCCCCAAACAAATCTCTACTTATTTCTCCCATGAAATCTTGGTTTCTGGCCAAACTGACCTGACTCTGGGCTTCTGAGGAGAAATGCAAAGGCCCAGATTAGGCCCTCAATGGGATTGAATGCTGAGAAGGGTGCTTTTGGAACTAATGTATGCTGTGCTATAGCACTGTATCTCATCTCCCTTACTCTCTCTCAGGTTAAGACTGTGCCTCTGACTCCATTTTCTCCTCACATTTAAGATCACATTCATGACCAAATACCAAAAGTTTACCCCTAAATCCTCATTACCTCCTTTGTCCCATACAGAACACTAATTGCTTCAATTAAAGCCACTTCTTCCCCCAGATTAAACCCTACCACTCAAGTTCCCAAAAGATCTCTAAGAGTTGTGCTCACCAGAGGCTCCAAAGAAGACCTTTGACCGTCACGACAATGACAGCCCTGTGATGGAGACTCCTTTTATAAGGACCAGGCAGCTCCACCCAGGGGGACCATCCCAGGACTGGCATGATGCACTTGTTTCCCACCCAAAATACCACACGCTAGCCATCTCAAAAATAAATTGCCACACTCATGCTGATATCACAGATCTCCCTTGTCCATAGATTTCTTTATCCTTCACTAAGGAAGTGCAGAGTGATTCACTGGAGACCTTGTCACATATTGCCTGTGCCATTGTTATGCACCGGTTAGGAAATATGAGGAATTCTTTGACAATAGTGTTGCTTTGACAACAATAGTTGTCAGACTTGGTGATTCTTCCACTCCCCAGCCCCCAAGGATTTGCTGTGTAAAACTTACTCCATATTCCGTTTCACCTGCTAGCATCCAGCTTTGTTTCCCTTGATGGTCGAGACTAGGATTTACTAACCTCACATATCTTAACCCCTACCCACAGTTTTTTTAATCTCGCGTTCCTCACACCATGCCCCAGTGGTCTCTAGGCTTTTCTTGACAATTAAATGACTTGGGGCCACAAAGTCTTATCTTGTTTTTCTAGTTTTCTAGTTTCTAGTGTTGGCCGTCTCATGCCAGGTGTGTTTTCACATGGCTCCATTCATGGACTTCGAGAGGACAACTTGATCTTTCAGTTTTCTAGGCCATAAGGGCACAAGTTGAGATCCTTTGCTGAAGCTCTACTTTTGCAGATTTATACACTGATCTGGTCTCCGCAGCCACATGACCATGAGCAACTTGTAATCTGCTAGAAACTCAAATTTCTTTCTTCTCATTATCTTCAAAATTGACTTACTGTCTCGGCTGTATCCATACATAAAGAAGATTTTCCTCTAATAGTCGGCAAATATGCTGTGCCGCTTTACAATAGTTAATTCAAATTACTCTATCAGGCCATTTTTTTTTTTTTTGAAATGACATTTAGTGTGTTTTCAGACATTCTTAGTATACTCAGGGAATGAAGCTCCACGAGTCACTGACCCTGCCATTCAATCCATGGATATTTTTCTCTAAACAAATAAACTAAGCATGACATAGACCCCATATTTATTAGTATAATTATTTGAAACCCAGCAACCCTTCAGCTAATACTAAGCACTAAACCGTCCATGGGGGACCTTGAGTGCCCTGGGTATGCAGACGTCTATAGGCACCGGTACCTATGACATTAAATATTTCCCAACCACCCTGAAGATCAGATAACTAACACTGCTGTAATTAGCGACAAAAGCTATACTGGCCTCAACATTTTACTATGGAAACAACAAAATGTCTAATATAAGGCACATGACATAATCTGTTACCAAGTCTAAGCTTGCTCTGCTCGCTGCAGTGAATCTGAGATGAGGTGTCTAGCCTAGGAAAATGAAAAAATGAAAGGAAAAATGTCCGTTTTCACCCAGGAATCAAACCCGAGTCTCCTGCATTGCAGGCAGATTCTTTACCGACTGAGCTATGAGGGAACCCGTCTAGACGAGGAAGGGACTTTATTTAGGAACCCGCTGGCTGAGACAATGGCAAGCTAGTGCCTCAAAATAATCATCTTGCTGGGGCCTAGTTGCCAGGGTCTTTTATGGATCAGAAATGGGGTGCAGGTAAGGAAACAAAGTAAAAGACTACTCAATCCTTGCAAATGTCCCCTAGTATGGCAAGCCTCAGGCGGGGGAATGTGTTAGATTCACTTCCTTACAGTCCTTCACAGATAGGCAGCTCAGGTTATCTCCCAAAGGCAGCCCATTACGTATGCTTACAATAACAAAGGTGGCAAGATGAGGGTTAAAATCACAGAAGCTGATCCAGCATCAATTCAAAATTAACTCTTCCTGGTTACAAGATTTAAGGATGTGAGCCCCATGTATATGATAAGTGGTTAATTTCCAAAGTATGTAAGAAGCTCCTACGACATAATAGAAAAAAATTTAATAACCTCAATTTTAAATAGGTAAGGGACATGATTAGAGCTTTCTTTAAAGAAGACATATATATATATATATATACATATATATATATATATATATATATAAAACCAGTCATCAATTGAGAAAGACATAGTGGCTATAATGTTGGCTTTATACTAGTAATAGAGGGTTCGACAAGAACAGGAGTTTAAAATCAATACTAATCACGAGGGAGATGCAAATCAAAACCACAATGATATATCACTTCACACCTGAAGAATGATTATCATCAAAAAATCAAAATAACAAATGTTGGTGAGATGATGGAGAAAAAAGAACCCTTGTACCTCGTAGTGGGATGGCAAAATTGTGTAACCATTTTGAAGAATATGAAGGTTACTCAAAAGTTAAAAATAGAAAAAATAGAAGTATCATAAATTTTTCCCATTCTGCATCTAAACTATTTACCCAAAATAAGGTAAATCAAAGTCTCAAAAACACAATAACTCTCCCAAGTTCACTGCAGAAGTACTCACAGTAGCCAAGTGTGGTAACAACCTAAATGTCCATCAACAGATGCATGGATAAATAAACTGTAGTATATACATCCAAGGGATTATTATTCCTTCTTAAAAAGAAGGAAATCCTGTCATATGAGACAGCATGAACGAACTGTGAAGACATTATGCCAGGAGAAATGAGCCAGAAACAGATGGACAAGTACCACAGGTACTTCAATACCCCTTATGTGAGGTATCGAAAACAGTCAAGGTCCTGGAATGAAGAATAGAATAGTAGTTGCCAGGAACTGGGGGAGGATGGGCATGGAGTAAAACAGGGTGTTGCTAATCAATAGGTATAGTAAAATGCAAAGCTCTACTGCCAAATCAATAAACAAGAAATGTCACAGCCATCAGCGATTTCTGGCCTCTACATGTGACTGTGGGCTCCCAAAGCTCAGTCCAGCAGATGCCGCCACCGCCATCGTGATGCTGAGGAGCTGGGTGACACAAGGAGCAGACATCTGCCACGGCTGCCACTACTTCAGGGGAACAAGGAAACAGGATTGGGCCCAGATAGCTGAGGCACAGACGAAAGAAATGAATTCAGTGAGCCCAGAGGCTTGAATCTTCCCATACATACAATGCTAAACTCCTTCATTTGTTATCTGATCTTTGACATTCAGACTGCCCGCTCCCTTTGCTGTAAATTTGTATGTAGCCTGACTCCCACTCCCATGTTCCAAGGGGAACAGTTTTCTCAGAGGTACTGAGATGCTGTCTCCTAGGCTTGGAGTCCTAATCTTTCCCACCAAATAAAATAAAAGTCTACTCTCAGGTTGTGACAATATTTTTTAGTTAAGTGTTCCTAACACAATAAAACTTTTCTTAAAAGGTAAATTGATAGAGCCACTATGGAGAACAAAATGGAGATTCATGAAAAAACTAGGAGTAAAACTACCAAATGGCCCAGCATATGCCCTGAGAAAACCATGATTCAGAAAGTCATGTGTACCCTAGTGTTCATTGCAGCGCCATTACAATAGCCAGGACATGGAAGCAACCTAGATGTCATTCAACAGATGAGTGGTTAAAGATGTTGGGGCACATATATACAATGAAATATTACTCAGCCAATAAAAAGGAACAAATCTGAGTCAGTTGAATTGAGGTGGACAAACCTAGAGCCTTTTACTCAGAGTGAGCTAAGTCAGGAAGAGAAAAACAAATATTGTATATTAACACATATGTATGGAATCTACAAAAATAGCACTGATGAACCTCTGTCAAGGGCAGGAATAGAAATGCAGATGTAGAAAACAAACTTGTGAACACAGTGGGGGAAGGAGAGGGTGGAACAAATTGAGACAGTAGCACTGAAATACATGCATTGCCGCGTGTAGAATAGATGACCGATGGAAAGTTGTTTTATAGCTCAGGGACTTTAGCCTGGTGCTCGGTGACAGCCCAGAGGCCTGGGATGGGCGGCAGTGGGATGGAAGTGAGGCTCAAGGTGGAGGCGATCTATGTGTATTTAGAGCTGATCCACTTTGTTGCGTGGTAGAAACCAACAGAACATAGTACAGCAATTATCTTCCAATTAAAAATAAATTTAAAACTTAAATATGTCAGCTCTAAAAGGTAGGAAAACTAATAGTTATGAATAAGTACTCAAAATAATTAATCAAGAATGCAAAAATGCTCCAAATCTTATAAAGAATAGCATTGTGTAGTCTAAGGTCTCCCTCGCTAAGACCTCTGACCTGCTCCTGTCTTTCTTCTAGCTGTTATCACTTCTGGTTAGATGGAGTCAGTTTGAAGGCACTTGAAGAATCCACATCATTTTACTAGTAACAGAGGTGTTCCTTCTCCACTGCCTGAGGGAAGATTTCTCAGCTTGTGCTCTTTCCTGAAAGAAGACTGTGTAGCATCTGCTATGTTTCTATCTTGACTGGGTTGAGGTAGTTCAGAAAAAATTCAATGGCGTAACCTTGATGTTTGAAGAGGTAGGGACTTCTTTGGATTGAGTCCTGTTCCTGATCTCTTTCTCAGTCTCTCAGAGAACCAAAATGAGGACAGCTGTTCCTGCCTAGTTCTCTGAGATTCCACAATGGAGTCACCAGGATCACTATTAGGAAACAGACATCCTCAGGAATCCTGGAAGGAACAGGAAAGTCTTGAGATGGATTAGGTGCTTTCACAACATTCTTTTCATGATGAAGTTTTAGGAACTAGGTGGTACCTGCTGGAGTAAGAGAATTATCTAAGGAATATGTGACTTAGAGCAGTACTACCAACATAATTTTATACTTGCTTTTCTTTCTTCATGAATTGCTAATGGATTCCAAGATATTTGTACCAATAAATTCTATGGGTTGTCACGTATGTTTGGTAAGTTGAAGGAGGATTAGGCTTTCTTAAGAAAAAGGTGCTTTTGAGGTTGCTGACTTAGAAAGAGGGATAATTAGATCTTGATAACAGAGAAAGTGACTAAAGGACAAATGGTCCTCATTCTTTCCAAATAATGGATATTTTTTCATATAATAGATATTTTCCATTTTACAAATGGAAGCATTTGTAGCAAACTGAATCTCTGAGTCTCTCTGAAAATCATGTAATATCTACATGAGAGTTTGCTAGATTTTACTTAGAAACTAGTAATAGTGGTTATCTAGGAGAGAAGCTGACTGTCTGGGGCACAAGTGGAAGAGAGGCTAAGTAAACCATGAGGCAGAAAAGAAATCATCAGCAAATATGCGTGCTCAAAGAGTTAAAGAGCAGCGCCTCTAAAATTCCAAAGGGAAATATTTTTTCAACCTACAATGTTACATGTAGCTAAACTATTAATCAAATATGAATAAAATAATGTAATTTCCACAAATATATTTTCTGATGTAGCTTCTTGAGGTTTTGTTCCAACAAAACAAAGGTAAAAACCCAAATTGAGAAAGACTCAAAAGAAAAAAAAATGAAAGCTATGGACATAATTGAGAATAATAAGAGAATGAAAACCGTAGGGTGACAAGTGTTGGGGAAACCTACAGTTCAACAAGATTGTACTGAGACACTTTTTCAAGGATACCAGAAATTATATTTCCAATTGAAACTGTATCTAATATAAAGACGCAAAGAATGACGGGCCAGATAATTTAAAGATATACAGTAGTCAATAGTGTGGTGGTAACTGATTATCAATCTACTCTCTGGAAAGGAAAAAAATGTATGTGTAGACATTGCTATTCACAGCCTAACAACTACACATACTGCACATATATTACATTGAACTTTAAAAAATTATTTATTTTTAACTGGAGGGTAATTGCTTTACAATGTTGTGCTGGTTTCATAGAGTAACATCAATCAGCCACAGGTATACATATGTCTCCTCCCTCTTTGACCCCCTGCCACCTCCCGCGCCATCCCATCTCTCTAGGTTGTCTCAGAGCCCCAGGTTGAGTTCCTTCTGTTATACAGCAAATTCCCACTTTCTTTCGAGTTTAGGTATGGCAATGTATATGTTTCCATGTGCCTCTGTCAGTTCATTACATCCTCTCCTTTCCCCACCGTGACACATCTGTTCTCTGTGTCTGCATCGCTATTGCTACCTTGCAAATAGGTTCATCAATGTCATTTGTTTAGATTCCATATATATGCATTAATATATGATATTTGTTATTCTCTTTCAGACTTACTTCCCTCTGTATAATAGGCCCTAGGTTCATCCACCTCACAGCATTGACTTAAATTTGTTCCTTTTAATATATACATACCTCAACTTCTTTATCCATTCATCTAGGTTGGTTCCATGGCCTGACTATTGTCAGTATTGCTGTGATGAATATTGGGAATGGTGTGTCCTTTTCAGTTATGGTTTCCTCAGAGTATATGCCCAGTAGTGGGAGAGCTGGGTCATTTGGTAGTTTTACTCCCTAGTTTCTTAAGGAATCTCGATATTGTTCTCCATAATGACTGTATCAGCTTACATTCCCACCAATTGTGCAAGAAGGTTCCCTTTTCCCTTTTGTCTTCGAAGGCTGAGCTCTGAAGAATTGATGCTTTTGAACTGTGGTGTTTGGGAAGACTCTTGAGAGTCCCTTGGACTGCAAGGAGATCCAATCAGTCAATCTCAAAGGAAATCACCCCTGAATATTCACTGGAAGGACTGATGCTGAAGCTGAAACTCTGATGCTTCGGCCACCTGATTCAAAGAGCCAACTCAATGGAAAAGACCCTGATGCTAGGAAGATGGAAGGCAGGAGGAGAAGGGGGCAACAGAAGATGAGATGGTTGGATACCATCGCCAATTCAATGGACATGAGCTTTTGCAAACTCCAGACAATAGTTAAGGTCTGAGAAGCCTGACCTGCTGCTGTCCACTGAGTTGCAAAGTGTCAGACATCGCTTCATGACTGAACCAAAACAACAATGTCACAGAGTGTTCTTCCTATGTTTTCCTCTAAGAGTTTTAGAGTTTATGGTCTTACATTTAGATCTTTAATCCATTTTGAATTTATCTTTGTGTATGGTGTTATCTTTGTATATAGGCTTCCCTGGTAGCTCAGATGGTAAAGTGTCTGCCTGCTATGTGGGAGACCCAGGTTCAATCCTTGGGTTGGGAAGATTCCCTGGAGAAGGAAATGGCAGTCCGCTCCAGTACTCTTGCCTGGAAAATTACATGGATGGAGGACCCTGGTAGGGTATAGTCCATGGATTCACAAATAATTGGACACGGCTGAGCGACTTCACTTTGTATGGTGTTAGGAAGTTTTCTAATTTCATTCTTTTACATATAGCTGACCAGTTTTCCCAGCACCACTTACTGAAGAGACTATCTTTTCTCCTTTGTGTATTCTTGTCTCCTTTGTCAAAGAAAAGGTGTCCATAGGTGCATTAGTTTATCTGGGCTTTCTATCTTGTTCCATTGGTTTATATTTCTGGTTTTGTACCAGTACCATGCTGTCTTGATGACTGTAGCTTTGTGATACTACACATTTTTAAATTAACCTTAGTTATTAACATTTTAAATCACTTTCTCAAGTCCAGACAATCCACCAAGCAATTAATCAAGTCCTGATTTGTAGCATTGTCCAACAATTGCACCTCATAAGCTTGAAAGAACACACAACTTGTAGGGCCAGCCAACTTTAATTTCCCAAAAGAATGAGGAAAAGAGGAACAGGAAGAAGAGAAAAAGAAGATGAAGGAGTAAAAGAAGGGGAGAACGGTTAGTGGAAAGAGGAGACAATTTAAGATGCCAAAGCAAAATCTAATACAGGAAAAACAAATGCCAAATATGGTGCAAACTATAAGATTATCACAACCTTAATGTGAAAAGTACTGCTTCTTTAAGTGGCATAGGGGACAAGACATTAAATTCATAGATTAAAAAGTAACAACACTGACAGGCTATGCTTGTGGACTGAGTAGTTCCGAGGCACTCACAGTAATATCTGATCTTCATTGTGCTTTCTGTGAGCTGACACCGTTCTAAATGCCTTATAAATATGTGTAAACATAAGGCACCCAAGCTAACCTATAAAATGAGTACTATTATTATTTGCACTTTTGAAGTGAAGAACATGAGACCTTAAAATGAGACACAGAGACCTTAAGCAAATTACCCAAGATCGTACAGTTACTAGGCAGCAAAACCATCGAGTGAACTCAGGAAGGCTGGCTATAGGATCTGTGATCTCAGAAACTTGACTGTGGTCACTTCTAGTGGAGAAGGTATGGGAAGCAGTTTAATTAGGAAGCTTGGGTCTTTTGAAGGGTTGGTAGTATTCTTTTTTCTTATCTCCCTCTTTCTTGACAATAAAGAGATTAGTCTATGATTATCCACTTCATACAGCAATGGTTTAGAAGCTTTCTGAATGTGTTGATCATGTTCTCTTAAAATCAAACAAAATGTTATTTTTTGTTTTCCTTTTTCTTGTTTTTCTTCAATACAAATTTGGGGAGGGAATCATGTCAATAATATTAGGCCAGAGCCCTGTCCAAGAGTACAAGTCAACCCTCCTAAAAATAAAATCACTTCTTCTTCGAACTGCATCAGCTGTTCGTATATTTTGGAGATTAATTCTTTGTCAGTTGTTTCATTTGCTATTATTTTCTCCTATTCTGAAGGCTGCCTTTTCACTTTGCTTATAGTTTCCTTCATTGTGCAAAAACTTTTAAATTTACTTAGGTCCCATTTATTTATTTATTTTCATTTCTATGTCTCTGGGATGTGGGTCATAGAGGATCTTCCTGTGATTTACATCAGAGAGTGTTCTGCCTATGTTTTCCTCTATCAGTCTTACAGTTTCTGGTCTGGCATTTAGATCTTTAGTCCATTTTGAGTTTATTTTTGTGTATGGTGTCAGAAAATGTTCCACTTTCATTCTTTTACACATGGTTGACCAGTTTTCCCAGCACCAGTTGTTAAAGAGATTGTCTTTTTTCCATTGTAAATTTTTGCCTCCTCTGCCAAAGATAAGGTGTTTATAGGTGCATGGATTTATCTGTGGGCTTTCTATTTTGTTCCATTGATCTGTATTTCTGTCTTTGTGCCTGTACCATATTATCCTGATGACTGCAGCTTTGTAGTATAGTCTGAAGTCAGGAAGCATGATTCCTCCAGTTCCATTTTTCTTTCTCAATATTGCTTTGGTTATTTGAGGTTTTTGTGTTTCCATACAAAATGTGAACTTATTTGTTCTAGCTCTGTGAAAATATCCATATCTAGCTTGATATGGATTGTACTGAATCTATAGATTGTTTTGGGTAGTATGCTTATTTTCATTTTATTGATTCTTCCAATTCACAAACACGGTATATTTCTCCATCTATTTGTGTCCTCTTTGATATCTTTCATCAGTGTTTTATAATTTTCTTCATTTAGGTCTTTTGTTTCTCTAGGTAAATTTATTGTAAGTATTTTATTCTTTTTGTTGCAATGGTTAATGGGACTGTATCCTTAATTTCTCTTTCTGTTCTCTCATTGTTAGTGTTTAGGAATGCAAGGGAGTTCTGTGTATTAATTTTATATCCTGCCACTTTACTATATTAATTGATTAGCTCTAGCAATTTTCTGGCAGTATCTTTAGGGTTTTCTATGTAGAGGATCATGTCACCTGCAAACAGTGAGTTTTACTTCTTCTTCCCCAGTCTGGATTACTTTTATTTCTTTTTCATCTCTGACTGCTGTGCTAGAACTTCCAAAACTATGTTGAATAGTGGTGAGAGTGGGCACTCTTGTCTTTTTCCTGATTTCAGAGGAAATGCTTTCAATTTTTTGCCATTGAGACTAATGTTTGCTGTGGATTTGTCATATATGGCTTTTATTATGTTGAGGTATGTTCCTTCTAAGCCTACTTTCTGGAAAGTTTTTTTTTTCTTATTTTTTTTTTTTTCTTATCATAAGTGGGTGTAGAATTTTGTCAAAGGCTTTCTCTGCATCTATTGATATAATCATATGGTTTGTATCTTTCAATTTGTTAATATGGTGTATAACATTGAGTGATTTGCAAATATTGAAGAGACTTTGCACCCCTGGAATAAAGCCCATTTGGTCACGACGTATGATCTTTTAAATATGTTGTTGGATTCAGTTTGCTAAAATTTTGTTGAGGATTTTTGCATCTATGTTCATCAGTGATACTGGCCTGTACTTTTCTTTTTTGTGACATATTTGTCTGATTTTGGTATTAGGGTGATGGTGGTCTCATAGAATGATTTTGGGAGTTTACCTTCCTCTGCAATTTTCTGGCAGAGTTTGAGTAGAATAGGTGTTAGCTCTTCTTTAAATTTTTGGTAGAATTCACCTGTGAAACCATCTGGTCCTGGGCTTTTATTTATTGAAAGGTTTTTGATTACAGTTTTTATTTCCATGCTTGTGATATGTCTGTTCAAGACTTTTTATTTCTTTCTGGTTCAGTTTTAGAAGGTTATGCTTTTCTAAGAATTTGCCCATTTCTTCCAAGTTGTCCATTTTATCAGTATAATGTTGCTCATAATAGTCTCTTACGATCTTTGTATTTCTGTGTTGTCTGTTGTGATTTCTCCATTTTTATTTCTGATTTACTTGATTTGATTCTTCTCCCTGTTTTCCTTGATGAATCAGGCTAGTAGTTTGTCTAATTTATTTAACTTCTTAAAGAACCACCTTTTAATTTTATTGATCTTTGCTATAGATCTTCCATTCTTTTTCATTTATTTCTGCTCTTGTTCTTTATGATTTCTTTCCTTCTACTAACTTTGGGGTTCTTATGTTCTTCTTTTTCTAGTTGCTTTAAGTGTAAAGTTAGATTGTTTATTTAATGTTTCTCTTGTTTCTTGAGGTAGGCTTGTATTGCTATGAACCTCCTTCTTAGCACTGCTTTTACTGAATCCCATAGGTTTTGTGTTGTGTGTTTTCATTTTCATCTCTTTCTATGTATATTTTGATTTCCTTTTTGATTTCTTCCATGATGTTGGTTATTCAGAAGCATGTTGTTTAGTCTCCACATGTTTGTGTTTTTTGTAGTTTTTTTCCCCCTGTAGTTGATATCTAATCTTACCACACTGTGATCAGAAAAAATGCTTGAAATGATTTAATTTTTTTTAAAATTTTTTATTAGTTGGAGGCTAATTACTTCACAACATTTCAGTGGGTTTTGTCATACATTGATATAAATCAGCCATAGATTTACACGTATTCCCCATCCCGATCCCCCCTCCCACCTCCCTCTCCACCCGATTCCTCTGGGTCTTCCCAGTGCACCAGGCCCGAGCACTTGTCTCATGCATCCAGCCTGAGCTGGTGATCTGTTTCACCATAGATAGTATACATGCTGTTCTTTTGAAATATCCCACCCTCACATTCTCCCACAGAGTTCAATAGTCTGTTCTGTATTTCTGTGTCTCTTTTTCCGTTTTGCATATAGGGTTATCGTTACCATCTTTCTAAATTCCATATATATGCGTTAGTATGCTGTAATGTTCTTTATCTTTCTGGCTTACTTCACTCTGTATAAGGGGTTCCAGTTTCATCCATCTCATTAGGACTGGTTCAAATGAATTCTTTTTAATGGCTGAGTAATATTCCATGGTGTATATGTACCACAGCTTCCTTATCCATTCATCTGCTGATGGGCATCTAGGTTGCTTCCATGTCCTGGCTATTATAAACAGTGCTGCGATGAACATTGGGGTGCATGTGTCTCTTTCAGATCTGGTTTCCTCAGTGTGTATGCCCAGAAGTGGGATTGCTGGGTCGTATGGCAGTTCTATTTCCAGTTTTTTAAGAAATCTCCACACTGTTTTCCATAGCGGCTGTACTAGCTTGCATTCCCACCAACAGTGTAAGAGGGTTCCCTTTTCTCCACACCGTCTCCAGCATTTATTGCTTGTAGACTTTTGGATAGCAGCCATCCTGACTGGCGTGTAATGGTACCTCATTGTGGTTTTGATTTGCATTTCTCTAATAGAAATGATTTAATTTTTAAAAAATTTACCAAGGCTAGATTTGTGGCCCAGTATGTGATCTATTGTGAAAAATATTCCATGTGCACTTGGGAAAAAGGTGAGATCCGTTGTTTGGGGGTGAAATGCCCTGTAGACATCAATTAGGTCTAACTGGTCTATTGTATCATTTAAATCTTGTGTTCCTTTCTAATTTTCTGTTTGATTGATCTATCCATAGGTGTGAGTAGGGTATTAAAATTCCCCACTATTATTGTATTACTGATAATTTCCCTTTCATACTTGTTAGTATTTACCTTATGTATTGAGGTGCTTTTATGTTGGTGCATATATATTTATAATTGTTATATCTTCTTCTTGGATTGATCCTTTGATCATTATGTAGTGTTCTTCTTTGTCTCTTATCTGGTGTTTGTTTCAAAGTATGTTTTATTGCTTGTAGACTTTTGGATAGCAGCCATCCTGACTGGCATATAATGGTACCTCATTGTGGTTTTGATTTGCATTTCTCTAATAATGAGTGATGTCAAGCATCTTTTCATGTGTTTGTTAGCCATCTGTATGTCTCCTTTGGAGAAATATCTGTTTAGTTCTATGGCCCACTTTTTCATTGGATCTTTTATTTCTCTGGAATTGAGCTGCAGGAGTTGCTTGTATATTTTTGAAATTAATCTTTTGTCTGTTGCTTCACTTGCTTTTATTTTCTCCCATTCTGAAGGCTGTCTTTTCACCTTGCTTATAGTTTCCTTTGTTGTGCAGAAGCTTTTGATTTTAATTATGTTCCATTTGTTTATTTTTGCTTTTATTTCCAATATTCTGGGAGGTGGGTCATAGAGGATCTTCTGTGATTTATGTCAGAAAGTGCTTTGTCTATGTTCTCCTCTAGGAGTTTCATAGTTTCTGGTCTTACATTTAGATCTTTAATTCATTTTGAGTTTATTTTTGTGTATGGTGTTAGAAAGTGTTCTAGTTTCATTCTTTTACAAGTGGTTGACCAGTTTTCCCAGCACCACTTGTTAAAGAGGTTGTCTTTTTTCCATTGTATATCCTCACCTCCTTTGTCAAAGATAAGGTGTCCATAGGTTCGTGGATTTATCTCTGGGCTTTCTATTCTGTTCCATTGATCTATATTTCTGTCTTTGTGCCAGTACCATACTGTCTTGATGACTGTGGCTTTGTAGTAGAGTCTGAAGTCAGGCAGGTTGATTCCTCCAGTTCCATTCTTCTTTCTCAAGATTACTTTGGCTATTCGAGGTTTTTTATATTTCCATACAAATTGTGAAATCATTTGTTCTAGTTCTCTGAAAAATACCATTGGTAGCTTGATAGGGATTGCACTGAATCTATAGATTACTTTGCTTAGTATATTCATTTTCACTATATTGATTCTTCCAACCCATGAACACAGTATATTTCTCCATCTATTTGTGTCATCTTTGATTTCTTTCACCAGTGTTTTATAGTTTTCTATATATAGGTCTTTTGTTTCTTTAGGTAGATGTACTCCTAAGTATTTTATTCTTTTCATTGCAATGGTGAATGGAATTGTTTCAATTTCTCTTCCTGTTTTTTCATTGTTAGTTTATAGGAGTGCAAGGGATTTCTGTGTGTTAATTTTATATCCTGCAATTTTACTATATTCATCTAGTAATTTTCTGGAGGAATCTTTAGGGTTTTTTATGCAGAGGATCATGTCATCTGCAAACAGTGAGAATTTTACTTCTTTTCCAATATGGATTCCTTTTATTTTTTTTTTTTTCTACTCTGATCGCTGTGGCTGAAGCTTCCAAAACTATGTTGAATAGTAGTGGTGGGAGTGGGCACCCTTGCCTTATTCCTGACTTTAGGGGAAATGCTTTCAATTTTTCACCATTGAGGATAATATTTGCTGAGGGTTTGTCATATATAGCTTTTTATTATGTTGAGGTATGTTCTTTCTATGCCTGATTTTTGGAGGGTTTTTATCATAAATGGATGTTGAATTTTGTCAAAGGCTTTCTCTGCATCTATTGATATAATCATATGGTTTTTATTTTCCAATTTGTTAATGTGGTGTATTACATTGATTGATTTGCGGATATTGAAGAATCCTTGCATCCCTGGGATAAAGCCCACTTGGTCATGATGTATGATCTTTTTACTATGTTGTTGGATTCTGTTTGCTAGCATTTTGTTAAGGATTTTTGCATCTATGTTCATCAGTGATATTGGCCTATAGTTTTCTTTTTTTGTGGCATCTTTGTCAGGTTTTGGTATTAAGGTGATGGTGGTCTCATAGAATGAGTTTGGAAGTTTACCTTCCTCTGCAATTTTCTGGAAGAATTTGAGTAGGATAGGTGTTAGTTCTCTAAATTTTTGGCAGAATTCAGCTGTGAAGCTGTCTGGTCCTGGTCTTTTGTTTTTTGGAAGATTTCTAATTACAGGTTCAATTTCCATGCTTGTGATGGGTCTGTTGAGATTTTCTATTTCTTCCTGGTTCAGTTTTGGAAAGTTATACTTTTCTAAGAATTTGTTCGTTTCTTCCAAGTTGTCCATTTTATTTGCATATAGTTGCTGATAATAGTCTCTTATGACCCTTTGTATTTCTGTATTTTCTGTTGTTATCTCTCCATTTTCATTTCTAATTTGATTTTTCTCCCTTTGTTTCTTGAGGAGTCTGGATAATGGTCTGCCAATTTTACTTACCTTCTCAAAGAACCAGCTTTTGGTTTTGTTGATTTTTTTCTCTGGTCTCTTTTGTTTCTTTTGCATTTATTTCTGCCCTAATTTTAAAGATTTATTTCCTTCTACTAACCCTGGGGTTCATAATTTCTTCCTTTTCATGTTGCTTTAGTTGTAGAGTTAGGTTATTTATTTGACTTTTCTCTTGTTTCTTGAGGTAAGCCTGTATTGGTATGAACCGTCCCCTTAGCACTGCCTTTACAGTGTCCCATAGGTTTTGGGTTGTTGTGTTTTCATTTTCATTCTTTTCTATGCATATTTTGATTTCTCCTATGATTTGTTGGTTATTCAGCAGTGTGTTCTTCAGCCTCCATATGTTGGAACTTTTAATAGTTTTTTTTCCCCTGCAATTGACATCTAATCTTACTGCATTGTGGTCAGAAAAGATGCTTGCTGTGATTTCAATTTTTTTTTTTTTTAAATTTACCAAGGCTAGATTTATGGCCCAGGATGTGATCTATCCTAGAGAGGGTTTGTGTGTGCTTGAGGAAAAAGGTGAAATTCATTGTTTTGGGGTGAAAAGTGTACAAGCAATAAATGCTGGAGAGGGTGTGGAGAAAAGGGAACCCTCTTACACTGTTGGTGGGAATGCAAACTGGTACAGCCACTATGGAGAACAGTGTGGAGATTTCTTAAAAAACTGGAAATAGACCTTCCATATGACCCAGCGATCCCACTGCTGGGCATACACACCGAGGAAACCAGATCTGAAAGAGACACATGTACCCCAATATTCATTGCAGCACTGTTTATAATAGCCAGGACATGGAAACAACCTAGATGTCCATCGGCAGAAGAATGGATAAAAAAGCTGTGGTACATATACACAATGGAATATTACTCAACCATTAAAAAGAATGCATTTGAATCAGTTCTAATGAGGTGGATGAAACTGGAGCCTATTATACAGAGTGAAGTAAGCCAGAAAGAAAAACACCAATACAGTATCACTTCAGTTCAGTTCAGTTGCTCAGTCGTGTCCGACTCTTTGCAACCCCATGAATCACAGCACGCCACCTCCCTGTCTATCACCAACTCCTGGAGTTTACTCAAATTCATGTCCATTGAATCGGTGATGCCATCCAGCCATCTCATCCTCTGTCGTCCCCTTCTCCTCTTGCCTCCTATCCCTCCCAGCATCAGGGTCTTTTCCAATGAGTTAACTCTTCGCATGAGGTGGCCTAAGTATTGGAGTTTCAGCCTCAGCATCAGTCCTTCCAATGAACACCCAGGACTGATCTCCTTTAGGATGGACTGGATGGATCTCCTTGTAGTCCAGGGGACTCTCAAGAATCTTCTCCAACACCACAGTTCAAAGCATCAATATTTTGGTGCTCAGCTTTTTTCACAGTCCAACTCTCACATCCATACAAGACCACTGGAAAAACCATAGCATTGACTAGACGGACCTTTGTTGGCAAAGTAATGTGTCTGCTTTTTAATATGCTATCTAGGTTGGTCATAACTTTCCTTCCAAGGAGTAAGCGTCTTTTAATTTCATGGATGCAATCACCATCTGCAGTGATTTTGGAGCCCCCCCAAAAAAGTCTGACACTACTTCCACTGTTTCCCCATCTATTTCCCATGAAATGATGTGACCAGATGCCATGATCTTAGTTTTCTGAATGTTGAGCTTTAAGCCAACTTTTTCACTCTCCTCTTTCACTTTCATCAAGAGGCTTTTCAGTTCCTCTACACCCTCTGCCATAAGGGTGGTGTCATCTGCATATCTGAGGTTGTTGATATTTCCCCCAGCAATCTTGATTACAGCTTGTGCTTCTTCTAGCCCAGAGTTTCTCATGATGTACTCTGCATATAAGTTAAATAAGCAGGGTGACAATATACAGCCTTGATGTACTCCTTTTCCTATTTGGAACCAGTTTGTTGCTCTATGTCCAGTTCTAACTGTTGCTTCCTGACCTGCATATAGGTTTCTCAAGAGGTGGGTCAGGTGGTCTGGTATTCCCATCTCTTTCAGAATTTCCACAGTTTATTGTCATCCACACAGTCAAAGGCTTTGGCATAGTCAATAAAGCAGAAATAGATGTGTTTTCTGGAACTCTCTTGCTTTTTTGATGATCCAGTGGATGTTGGCAATTTGATCTCTGGTTCCTCTGCCTTTTTAAAACCAGCTTGAACATCTGGAAGTTCATGGTTCATGTATTGCTGAAGCCTGGCTTGGAGAATTTTGAGCATTACTTTACTAGCATGTGAGATGAGGGCAATTGTGCAGTAGTTTGAGCATTCTTTGGGATTGCTTTTCTTAGGGATTGGAATGAAAACTGACCATTTCCAGTCCTGTGGCCACTGCTGAGTTTTCCAAATTTACTGGCATATTGAGTGCAGCACTTTCACAACATCATCTTTCAGGATTTGAAATAGCTCAACTGGAATTCCATCACCTCCATTAGCTTTGTTCGTAGTGATGCTTGCTAAGGCCCACATGAGTTCACATTCCAGGATGTCTGGCTCTAGGTGAGTGATCACACCATCGTGATTACTGGGTCGTGTAGATCTTTTTTGTACAGTTTTTCTGTGTATTCTTGCTACCTTTTCTTAATATCTTCTGCTTCTGTTAGGTCTATATCATTTCTATCCTTTATCGAACCCATCTTTGCAGTATACTAATGCATATATATGGAATTTAGAAAGATGATAACAATAACCTTGTATGCGAGACAGAAAGAGAGACACAGATCTATTGAACAGTCTTTTGAACTCTGTGGGAGAGGGTGAGGGCAGGATGATATGGGAGAATGGCATTGAAACATATAAATTATCATATGTGAAATGAGTCACCAGTCCAGGTTCGATGCATGATACAGGATGCTTGGGGCTGGTGCACTGGGATGACTCAGAGGGATGGGATGGGGAGAGAGGTTGGAGGGGGGTTCAGGATGGGGAACACATGTACACCCGTGGCAGATTCAAGTCAATGTATGGCAAAACCAATACAATGTTGTAAAGTAAAATAAATAAATTAATTAAAAACAAAACAACCAACCAACCAACCAAACAAACAAAAAAAAAAAACAAAGTCTGTTTTATCTGATATGAGTATTGCTACTCATGCTTTCTTTTGGTCTCCATTTGCATGAAATATCTTTTTCCAGCCCCTCACTTTCAGTCTGTATGTGTCCCTGGGTTTGTGGTGGGCCTCTTTTAGCAGCATATATAGGGGTCTTGTTTTTGTATACATTTGACCAGTCTTTGTCTTTTGGTTGGAGCATTTAACCCATTTATATTTAAGGTAATTATTGATAAGTATGATCCCATTACCATTTACTTTGTTGTTTTGGGTTCATTTTTATAAACCTTTTCTGTGGTCCCTGTCTAGAGATGATCTTTTAGCATTTGTTGAAGAGCTGGTTTGGTGGTGCTGAATTCTCTCAGCTTTTGCTTGTCTGTAAAGCTTTTGATTTCTCCTTCATATTTCAATGAGATCCTTGCTGGATAGAGTAATCTTTGTTGTAGGTTTTTTTCTTTCATCACTTTAAGTATTCCCTGCCACTCCCTTCTGGCCTGAAGAGTTTCTATTGAAAGATAAGCTGTTATCTTTTTGGGACCCCTTATGTGTTATTTATTGCTTTTCTCTTGCTGCTTTTAATATTTGCTTTTTGAGTTTGATCTTTGTTAGTTTGATTAACATGTGTCTTGGGGTGTTTAATATGTGTCTTGGGGTGTTCCCCATTTTAGGGAAGCTTTCAACTATTATCCCCTCATGTATTTTCTCATATCCTTCCTTTGTGTCTTCTTCTTCTGGGACACCTATGACTTGAATGTTGGGCATTTAACATTGTCCCAGAGATTCTCTGAGGTTGTCCTCATTTCTTTTAATTCTTTTTCCTTTTTTCGTCTCTGCATCATTTATTTCCACCATTCTATTTTCCACTTCACTTATCCTCTCTTCTGCCTCAGTTATTCTGCTGTTGATCCCCTCCAGAGTGTTTTTACTCCCAGTTATGGCATTGTTCATTATTGATTGTCTCTTCTTTATTTATTATAGGTCCTTGTTAAACACTTCTTGCATCTTCTCAGTCCTTGTCTCTAGTCTATTTATCTGTACCTCCATTTTGTTTTCAAGACTTTGAATCATCTTTACTATCATTATTCTGAATTTTTTTTCGGGGAGACTTCATATCTCCTCCTCTTTTGTTAGATTTGGTGGGTTTTTATCATGTTACTTCACCTGCTGAATATTCATCTGCCTTTCATTTTGTTTAGATTGCTATGTTTGCGGTGCCCTTTCTGCAGGCTGGAAGTTCATGGTTCCTCTTAATTGTGGAGTCTGCTTGCTGTGGGTAGGGTTGGACTAGTGGCTTGTCAAGGTTTCCTGGTTGGGGGAGCTTGCATCTGTGTTCTGGTGAGTGGAACTGGATCTCTTCTCTCTGGAGTGCAATGAAGTGCCTAATAGTGAGTTTTGGGGGTGTCTATGGGTTTGGTGTGGCTTTGGGCAGCTTGTTTTTTAATGTTCTGGATTTTGTTCCTGTTTTGCTGGAGAATTAGCATGGTATGTCTTGCACTGGAACTTGTTGGCTCTTGGGTGGAGCTTGGTTTCAGTGTAGGTATGCGGACTTTTGGGTGAGCTCTTGACTATTAATGTTCCCTGGAGTCAGAATTTCTCTGAGGTTCTAAAGTTCTGGAGTTGAGCCTCTTGCCTCTGGGTTTTGGTCCTCCTCTTACAGCAGCCTCAAGACTTCTTCATCCATACAGGACAGAAGGTAAAACTCCTAGGTTAATGGTGAAACAACTCTCCACATCCAGGAACACCCAGAGAGATGCACAGAATTATATAGAGAAGAGAAGAGGGAGGAAAGAGATAGAAGTGACCCAGAGGAGAGAGGGGAGAGTAAAAAGGGGAGAAACAATCAAGCCAGTAACCAAATCACTAAGTGACAATGTATACTGAAGATTGATTCTTAAAGGTACACAATTGATAGCAAATATCAAAAAGCAAAATTAAAAACCTAAAATAGAGTTTAGACTCTGAAAAATATAATATAAAAATTACAAAACTAAATTGATCACAAAAATTAAAAATATATATATGGAATTTGTTTTTAAAAAATAAGTTTTTTTTTTTTAAATTTAGAAAGGTGATAGTAGGCTATAGAAATAAAAGTTAATGGAGTAATAAACACCTAAAATTTAAAAATCTTTAAAAATTAAAAAGTGGTAATAGTAAAAATATATCTAGAAATTTCTCTGGAGCTGATGTGAGCAGTGTGGGGTCATTTCAGCATTAGATAGTCCTTTGTTCCAGCTTGCATTTTTTCTCAAGGTCTATAGCTGCCCCTCAAATGCACAGTCTCAGCATTAACTTCAGGGTTTTAATCTGTTGCACCTGTCACTTCCGGGTGGTTCCCCCTGCTTTGTTTATTTTGGCTTCCTCTGTCTGCAAGTCTCTTCAGTGTCTAATTTCTGCCCTGACAGGAGGTGGCAAAGGTGGCCACTTGTTTAGGCCCACTTGTTCAGTTGTGCTGTGAAGAGGAGGGAAACCTGCAAACAAATATCGCTGGCATGTGTGGGAAGTGTTTGCAGTGGATGGACCATGCTAGGTTTGCCACAGCCCAAGGCAGCATGTACTTTCTGGGTCCACACTGCTCAGGCTCCAGGGTACTCTGTAAGGGGACTGTCCCAAGTGGGCCCTGCTTTTTAAGTACTTCCCAGGTCTGAACCTCTCAGGTTCTCGGGTGCACTGCAAGGGCATAGACCCAGATGGGCTATGTGTTTTGTGCCCTTCCCAGGTCCAAGCCACTCAGGTGACTGGGTGCTTGGCCAGCACACTCTCTCAGGTGGACCATGCATGCTTCTTATGCATCTCCCTAGTCCTGGCCACTCGGTTTCCTGAGTGTGCTGCAAAGGCACAATCCCAGGTGTACTGTGTGTCTCCTCTGGGGAGCTCATCTCAGGCTGTGACACTCCTGGCGGATGTGAACCATCCAGGGTCCCAGGGAGATGTGATTAGCAACTGGCAGCCTTCTCACAGTTTGGTGGAAAATGTGGTCTCTGGGGCCGAGATAGTAGCAGCCACTTGGCTTCTGGCTCTGGCTGGGGCACACTTGTCTCTCTGCCTCCAGGAAGAGAGGGCCGTAAGTGGCATACAGCTTACTCTCCTTTGGTATTCACCAGGGCACAACCCTTTGTTCTGCGAGCACACCAGGGGTCACCATGCAGCGTTAGAATCTTTCAATGGAAAGGGGCTTGTTTTTTTATTTTTGTCTCTCTGGCCATTCCACTATTTGGGTTGCTATGTCACCTTAGCCCCCTCAGATTTTCCTCAGGGCACTCAAGGCCAGTCCTTACCCTAAGGACCAACAATGCAGCCCACACCTCCCTGCCCAGCCCCCAGTCGCTGCTGGTGGATGTGAGTGGCTGAGCCACTTCTCTGCTAATAGTTGCAGTCAGGCACATATTCTGTGCATATTTTTCTCAGCTATGTTGCCCTCTGAGATTTCAAAGCACCCCGCAGACACACCTGTGAGAGGGTTTCCTATTGTGTGGACACTTCTCCTCCATGACTCCCTCCCCAGGACAGGTCTTCATCCCTAAATCCTTTGTCTCTGTTTTCATCTTTTATAATTTGTATTACCTCCTTTTGAAGAGATTGGGATGCCTTTCTGGGTGCCTGGTATCCTCCACCAGTGTTCAGAAATTGTTTTGTGAAAGTCGCTCAACATTCAAATGATCTTTTGATGAATTTGTGGGGAGAAAGTGGTCTTTCCATCCTATTCCTCCACCATCTTGGGACCACCTTCCCTCTCTGTCTTTTCTAAATCCAGCCTGAACATCTGGAAGTTCTTGGTTCATGTACTGTTGAAGCCCAGCTTGGAGAATTTTCAGTATTAAATGAGTGCAATTGTGTGGTAGTTTGAACATTCTTTAGCGTTGCTTTTCTTTGGGATTGGAATGAAAACTGACCTTTACCAGTCCTGTGGCCACTGTTGACTTTTCCAAATTTGCTGGCATATTGAGTGCAGCACTTTCAAAGCATCATCTTTCAGATTTGGAATAGCTCAGCTAGAATTCCATCATCTCCACTAGTTTTGTTCATAGTGATGTTTCCTAAGGCCCACTTTACTTCACATTCCAGGATGTCTGGCTCTAGGTGAGTAATCACACCATCGTGGTTATCTGGGTCATGAAGATCTTTTTTATATAGTTCTTCTGTGTATTCTTGCCACCTCTTCTTAATATTTTCTGCTTCTATTAGGTACATAAAATTTCTCTCCTTTATTGTTTCCATCTTTGCATGAAATATTCCCTTGGTATCTTTAATTTTCATGAAGATATCTCTAGTTTTACCCATTCTATTTTTTTCCCTCTATTTCTTTGCATTGATCACTGAGGAGGGCTTTCTTATCTCTCCTTGCTATTCATTGGAACTCTGCATTCAGATGGGTGTGTCTTTCCTTTTCTCCTTTGCCTTTCACTTATCTTTTCTCAGCTATTTGTAAGACCTTCTCAGATAACCATTTTGCTTCTTTGCATTTCTTTTTCTTGGAAATGGTCTTGATCATTACCTCCTGTACAATGTTACAAACCCCCTTCCATGGTTCTTCAGGCACTCTACCAGATCTAATCCCTTGAATCTATTTGTCACTTTCACTGCACAATCATAAGGGATTTGATTTAGGTCATACTGAATGGCCTAGTGGTTTTCCCTACTTTCTTCAATTTAAGTATGAATATAGCAATAAGGTATTAATGATCTGAGCCACAGTCAGCTCCCAGTCTTGTTTTTGCTGACTGTATAGAGCTGCATCTTCAGCTGCAAAGAATATAATCAGTCTGATTTGGGTATTGACCATCTGGTGATGTCCATGTGTAGAGTCGTCTGTTGTGTTGTTGGAAAAGGGTGTTTGGTATGACCAGTGCGTTCTCTTGGCAAAACCTTGTTAGCCTTTGCTCTGCTTCATTTTGTACATCTATAGGTACCTGTACTTTATGACATTAAACATTTCCCAACCTCCCTGAAGATCAGTTCACTTTCACAGTTGTAATTAGAGATAAAAACTATACCTGCCCCAAAATTTGGCTATGAAAGTAATAAAATGCCTAATAAGAGGCACATTACACAGTCAGTCTTAAGGACATGTGAGCACCCATATATCTGAAAGATGTTAATTTCCAAAATATATAAGAAACTTCTACAACATAATAGCAAACATTTTAAACAAACTTAGTTTTAGATAGGCAAGGAACTTGAATAAAGTTCTCTTTAAAGAAGACATATAAATAACCACAGGTACATGAAAAGTAGTTTAATATCACTACTGATCAATAGGGAAATGAAAATCGAAAACACAATGACATATCACTTCACACCTCTTAGAATGACTATAATAAAAAAAAAATTAACAAATTTTGGTGAGGTTATGAAGATATAAAGAACCCTTGTACCTGTTAGTGGGATGGCAAAATAGTTCAACCATTATGAAAAATATGAAGGCTACTCAAAAATTGAAAATAGAAAACATTGAATTACCATATGATTTACCCATTTTACATTTTGTATGTGAAATTTACCCATTTACCCATTTCACATAATCTAAATCAGGGTCTCGAAAACATTAGCACTTCCAACTTAATTTCAGCAATACTCACAGTAGCCATGATGTGATAACAACCCAAGTGTCCATCAGCAGATGAACTGATAAATAAACTGTAGTATACACACACACACACACACACACACACACACACGACACACACACACACACGACACACACACAACACACAGACACACACACAATGGATTATTATCCCTCCTTAAAAAGAAGGAAATTCTACCATATGAGACAACATGAAGCAACCTGAAAGATACTATGCCAAGGGAGATAAGCCAGACAAAGGAGGAGAAATACTGCTTGAATTCCCTTATATGAGGTATCAAAAACAATCAAACTCATTGAAGTAAAGAATGGAATAGTAGTTGCAAGAAACTTGGAGGAAAGGAAAACAGGGTGTTGCTAATCAATAGGTATAATATTTCAGTCCTGCAAGGTGAACCAGTTGGAGAGATCTGCTTACTATATCAAGCTTGTATATAAAAACACTATATACACTGAAAATAGCGTTAAGAAAATACATCGCATGTTAGGTGTTCTTAACACAATAAGTTCAGTTCAGTTGCTCAGTTGTGTTTGACTCTTTGCAGCCCCATGGACTGCAGCATGCCAGGCCTCCCTGTCCATCACCAACTCCTGGAGTTTACTCAAACTCTTGTCCATTGATTTGGAGATGCCATCCAAGCATCTCATCCTCTGTCATCCCCTTCTTCTGCCTTCAATCTTTCCCAGCATCAGGGTCTTTTCCAATGAGTCAGTTCTTTGCAGCAGGTGGCCAAAGTATTGGAGTTTCAGCTTCAGCATCAGTCCTTCTGATGACTATTCAGGACTGATTTCCTTCAGGATGAACTGGTTGGATCTCCTTGCAGTCCAAGGGACTCTCAAGAGTCTCCTCCAACACCACAGTCCAAAAGCATCAATTCTTCAGAGCTCAGCTTTCTTTATAGTCCAACTCTCACACCCATACATGACTACTGGAAAAACCATAGCTTTGACTAGATGGACCTTTGTTGGCAAAGTAATGTCTCTGCTTTTTAATATGCTGTCTAGTTTGGTCATAACTTTTCTTGAAAGGAGCAAGTGTCTTTCAATTTCATGGCTGCAGTCACCATCTGCAGTGATTTTGGAGCCCAAGAAAATAAAGTCTGTCACTGTTTCCACTGTTTCCCCATCTATTTCCAATGAAGTGATGGGACCAGATGCCATGATCTTAGTTTTCTGAATGTTGAGTTTTAAGCCAACTTTTTCATTCTCCTCTTTCACTTTAAACAGGAGGCTCTTTAGTTCTTCTTTGCTTTCTGCCATAAGGGTGGTATCATTTGCATATCTGAGGTTATTGATATTTCTTAACACAATAAAACTTTTAAAAAAGGAAATTGATAAAGCCTATATAGAAAACAGTATGAAAATGCTTTAGAAAACTAGGGCTAAAACTAATAAATGGCCCAGCAATCCCACTTTTGGGCATAGGCTCTGAGAAAACAATTCAAAAAACATGTGCCCAGTGTTCATTACAGCATTATTTCCAATTGCAACCTGGATATCCATCAACAAATTAATGGATAAAGAAGTCACATATATTTACAATGGGATATTACTCAGCCATAAAAAGGAACAAATATGAGTCAGTTGAACCTAAGTGGACAAATCTAGAGCCTGTTATACACGGTGAAGTAAGTCAGAAAAACAAATAGCCTATATTAACACATATATATGGAATCTCGAAAAATGGTACTGATGAACCTCTTTTCAGGGCAGGAATAGAAATGCAGACTTATGGAATGGACTTGTGAACACAGCAGGAGAAACAATTTGTGGGATGAATTGAGAAAGTAGGATTAAAATATATGCACTGCCATGTGTAGAATACATGACTGATGGGAAATTGCTGAATAGCATATGGGGCTCAGCGTTGTGCTCTGTGACCACCTAGAGATGCGGGGGACAGTGTGGTGGAAGTGAGGTACAAGGAGGAGGGGTTATATGTGTACTTAAAGCTGATTCACATTGTTGTATGGTAGAAACCAACAGAATATCTTATAGCAATTACCCTCCAATTAAAAATAAATTTTAGGAAAAGAAATGTGAGCTTGAAAAGGTAGAAAAACTAATAAGAATTATGAATAACTACTCACAATAACTATAAAATGTTAAATGTACTTCAAAATGTGATTGTAATGGTATTGTTTAGCATAAGGCCCCCCCCCCCCCCCAAACGCCTCTGTCTTCCACTCTCTCCCAGAGTTTGTTGAAAACCATGTCCATTGATTTGCTGATGCTATCCAACCATCTCATCCTTTACCACCCCCTTTTCCTTTTGCTTTCCAGCTTTCCCAGCTTCAGGGCCTTTTCTAATGAGTCAGTTCTTTGCACTAGTTAGCCAAAGTACTGGAGCTTCAGATTCAGCAATAGTCCTTCCAATGACTATTCAGCTTGATTCCTTTGGGGTTGAGGGTTTGATCTTCTTGCAGTCCAAGAGACTCTCAAGAGTTTTCTCTAGCACCACAATTGAAAAGCATCAATTCTTCAGTGCTCAGCCTTCTTTTCAGAACAATTCTCACATCTGTACATGACTACTGGAAAAACCATAGCTTTGACTATACAGTTCTTTGTGGGCAAAGTGATATCTCTGGTATTTAATAACACTGTCTAGGTTTGTCATTGCTTTCCTTTCAAGAAACAAGCATCTTTTAATTTCATGGCTGCAGTGACAGTCTGCAGTGATTTTGGAGCACAAGAAAATAAAACCTGTTACTGCTTCCAATTTTTCTCCTATTTCCCATGAAATGTTGTCATTAGATGCTGTGATCTTAGTTTTTTTATGTTGAGTTCCAAGCCACTCTCCTCTATCACCCTCATCAAGATTACTTCCTCTTCACTTTCTGCCATTACATTGGTATCACCTGCATATCCAAGGTTGTTATTTTTCCCAGGAATCTTGGTCCAAATTGTGATTCTTCCAGTCTGGAATTTTCCACGATGTACTCTGAATGTAGGTTAAATATACAGCTTTGTCCTACTCCTTTCCCAATTTTGAACCAGTCCTTTGTTCCATGTCCTGTTGTAACTGTTGTTCTTGACTTGCACACAGCTTTCTCAGGAGACTGGTAAGGTGGTCTGGTCCTCCAGTCTCATGAAGAATTTTCCATTTTGTTGTGATCCACACATTCAAAGACTTTAGTATAGTGAATGAAGCAGAAGTAGATATATTTCTGGAATTCCCTTGATCTATTCATGATTCAGTGCTGGTTGGCAATTTGATATCTGATTCCTCTGCCTTTTTAAACTCAGCTTGTATATTTTGAAGATTTTGGTTCACATACCACTGAGGCCTTGCTTGAAGGATTTTGAGCATAATCTTGCTAGCATGTGAAATGAGTACAATTGTACAGCAGTTTGAACATTCCTTGGGATTGGAATGAAAGCTAAACTTTTCTAGACCTGTGGCCACTGCTGTGCTTTCCAAATTTGCTGACATATTGAGTGCAGCACTTTAACAGCATTAGGATTTTAAATAGTTCAGCTGGAATTTCATCACCTCCACTAGCTTTGTTGGTAATAACGCTTCCTAAGTTCCACTTGACTTTACACTCCATGATGTCTGGTGCTATGTGAATGATCACATCACTGTGGTTATCTGCACTATTATGACCTTTTGTGCATAGTTCTTCTTGCCACCTCTCCTTAATTTCTTCTGCTTCTGTTAGGTCCTTTTCATTTCTGTTCTTTATTGTGTGCCTCCTTGCAGGAAATAGTCCCTTAGTATCACCAATTTTCTTCAAGGAATCTCTGGTCTTTCCCATTTGATTGTTTACCTCTACTTTTTTTTTTTCATTATTCATTGAAGAAGGGTGTTTACAATTATCAGCATATTCTATTGGCAGAATTCTATTAGCCATAGCCCTGCTTCATTTTGTACTCCAAGGCCAAACTTGCCTGTTATTCCGGGTATCTCTTAACTTCCTACTTTTGCATTCCAATCCCCTATGATGAAAAGAATATCTTTCTTTGGTGCTAGTTCCAGAAGGAGTAGTATATCTTCATCAAACTGCTCAACTTCACTCCGTGCATCAGTGGTTGGGGCACATACTTGGATTACTGTGATGTTGAATTGTTTTCCTTGGGAATGAACTGAGATCATAATGTTGTTTTTGAGGCGCATCCAAGTACTGCTTTTGGACTCTTTTGTTAACTTATGAGGGCTACTCCATTTCTTCTATGGGTTCTTGCCCACAGTAGTAGATATAAGGGCCATCTGAATGATATTCACCACTTCCTCTCCATTTTAGTTCACTAATTCCTAAGATGTTGATGTTCAATCTTCCTATCTCTGCCTTGATCACTTCCAATTTTCCTTGATTTATGGACCTAACATTCCAGATTCTTATGCAGTATTTACAGTATCTAATAAGAATCTTAGAATTTTATCCCCTGCCTCTAGTTTTATTGAGAAGGGAGATGGGCTGAAAATGAAACCATTGTAAAAATTCTGGGATTTTCAATGACCCCCTCCTTGGACTAAATTACTTACCAAAAGCAGCTCACAGAACCCATGGAAATAGTTTACATACACTCACTGCTTTATTATAAAATGATATGATAACAGATACAGATGAAAATCCAAGCAGTTGGAGTTGCAGTGAGATTGGCACACCTGGAGAGGGCATGGAAACTCGGTGCCCCAGCTACATATTTCCTCTGTGCATTTCTTCTGTTTGGATGTTCATCTGTATCCAAGGAAGGGGTCGTTGAACCTCTGGTTTGTAATTAGTTGGTCAGAAGCACAGGTGATGACCTGGACTTTGTGCTGGTGTCTGAAGTGGGATAGGGGGTTAGTCTTGAAGGATTGAACACTTAATCTATGGAATTTGAGGCTATCTGCAAATAAATAGTGGCATAACTAAGTTGAATTTTAGGATACCCAATTAGTGTTCAAGAATTGTTTGGTAGTTTTGGGAAACCCTCCATAACTCTGGGTAGGAATTTGGTGCAGATTTTTTATCTTTACAACTAGAAATTGCTCTAAGTTAGGAAACATGAAAGATTGATCTAATATTTAAGAAATATATTAATTTACCACTCTAATAAGAGATTTTATTTTCAATTTCTTAATTTTGGTAGAAAAGGAATATAACAAATAAGAATAAATATAAACAGTTTTAAAAACTTCAATCTTTGGGTCGTGTACTAAATTGTGCATTCAAAAATTAGAGCATATAAATGTTGACATGAAGGGAAAATGTCAAAGAAATTTTGTGAATTAAAGATTTCTGACAAAAGATTCAGTCTTTCACAGATGCAAATATCCTTCCAGCTTGATTCAGTGAGTGGTCAAAGGACAAAAGCATCTAAGTGGTATATGTTATCATTTCTAAGAGAAAAGTATTTCCACATATTATTCCTAATATTATGCACTTATGATTATGCCCTATGTATTTTGGTGGAAAAAGAAAGATGCTTATTCAGAAACCCTACAACCTGGGAAGACGGTAGATTAGCACCCCCAGAAACCATTTCCTAAATGTCTTATATTTTATAGCTGGCATTTCATAAAGGTGTTTTTTTAAATAATAAAAAACAAAAAACCTCCAAATTACAGTGTAAATATTTTTATCAAACAAATATGGAATGCTCAGAAGATCTACTGACATACTGGGCAAAGCAAAATATCAACAAATTTAAAAGAATAATGTCATGCAAAGCATATTGATAATCAATGCACAGTTAAACTAGAAGTAAAATTTTAAAAATATTTGTAGTCATTTTTTGAATGTTTAAATACATTTTTTTGTTTTTTTAAAATTTTATTTTATTTTTATTGGAGGATAATTACTTTTCAATATTTTGATGATTTCTTCATATTTCAACATGAATCATAGGTATACATATGTCCCCTCCCTCTTAACCTCCCTTCCGCCTCCCTCTTAATCCTACCTCTAGGTTTTCACAGAGCACTGGCTTAGGATTTCCTGTTTCATACAGCAAATGCCCACAGGTTACCTACTTTACATATGGTAATATATATGCTTCAGTGCCACTTCCCCAAGTCTTACCACCTGTCTTTATCCTTCACTCTGTCCAAACTTCTGCTCTGTAGATCTGCATCTCCATTGCTGCTCTAGATAGGTTTATCAGTATCATCTTTCTGGATTCCATATACATGCATTAATATTCCATGTATGTCTTTCTTTTTCTGACTTACTTCACTTTTTATAATAAGCTCTAGGTTTATCAGCCTCATTAGAACTGACTCAAATACATTACTTTTTATAGTTGAGTAATATTTGACTGTATATCTATTCATCTTTTGATGGACATCTAGGTTGCTTGCATGTCCTAGCTATTATAAATGTTGCTGCAATTAACACTGAGGTACTTGTGTCTTTTCCAATTATAATTTCCTCAGGATAGTGGGGTTCCTGGGTCATATGGTAGTTTTATTCGTAGTTTTTTAAGGAATCTCCACACTTTTTTCCATAGCGGTTGTATCAATTTATGTTCCTACCAACAGTGCAAGAGGGTTCCCTTTTCTTCACATCTTCTCCAGTATTTATTGTTTATAGACATTTTAATAATGGTCGTTCTAACTGGTGTGAGATGAGACCTTATTGCAGTTTTGATTTGCATCTCTCTAATAATGAGCAATGTTCAGCATCTTTTCATGTGTTTGTTAGCCATCTGCCTGTCTTCTTTGGAGAGATGTCTGTTTAGGTCTTCTGCCGAACTTTTAATTGGGTTGTGGTCCTAAACTCATTTTATGAGGCCACCATTACCCTGATACCAAAACCTGACAAAGATACCACAAAAAAGAAAATTGCATGGTAATATCACTGATGAATATAGATGCAAAAATCCTCAATAAAATTGTAGCAAGCAGAATCCAACAACACATTAAAAAGACCATATGTCATGACCAAGTGGTCTTTATCCCAGGGATGCAAATATTCTTTAATACAGGAAATTTAAAAAAGAAGTAAAAGGAATCCTAGTTAGAAAAAAGACTTAAAACTATCACTGTTTTCAGATGACTTGATTCTTATTTAGAAAACCCTAAAGTAGCCATCAGAATATTACTATGGCTAATCAATGATTTTAGTAAATTTTCAGGTTATAATATAAATATTATTATATATATAATATAAAATTAAGTCACAGAAGTCCTTCACACTCCTGTAAATTAACAATGAAAAATCATAAAGAGAAATTAAATAAACAATCCAATTCACCAAAGCAACAAAAGCAATAATATGCTTAGGAATAAAATCACCTAAAGAGACAAAAGAGCTGTATGTAGAAAACTACAAGATGCTGATGAAAGATGTCAAAGATGACACAAACAGATGGAGAGATAAACCATTTTTTTGGATTGAAGAATCAATATTGTGAAAATGAATATACTAACCAAAGTAATCTATAGATTCAATACAATCTTTGTCAAATTACCAGTTGCATTATTCACAGAACTATAACAAATAATTTCATGATTTGTATAAAAACATGGAAGAACCTGAAGAGCCAAAGCAATCTTGAGAACGAAAAAAGGAGTTGGAAGTATCCACCTTCCTGACTTCAGACTTTACTACAACGTTACATTCATCAAGACAATATGGTACTGGCACAAAAACAGAACTATAGACTGATGGAACAAGATAGAAAGCCCGGAGATAAGCCCGTGCACCTATAGGCACATTATCTTTGGCAAAGGAGGTGAGCATATACAGTACAGAAAAGACAGTCTCTTCACTAAGCGGTGCTGGGTAAACGGGACAGCTGTGGGTAAAAGAACGAGATTAGGACACTTCCTAACACAATGCAGAAAGATAAATTCAAAACAGATTAATGACTTAAATGTAAGATAAGAAAGTATAAAACTTTTAAAGGAAAACTTAGGCTGAACACTCTGACGTTAAACACAGCAAGATCCTCTGTGACCCACCTCCTACAGTAATGGAAATAAAGCAAAAATAAAGAAATGGGACCTAATTAAACTTAAAAGCTTTGGCAGAGCAAAGGAAACTGTTACAGGATGAAAAGACAACCCTGAGAATGAAAGAAACTAATTGCAAATGAAGCAACTGACAAAGAATTTACTTCAAAATATACAAGCATCTCATACAGGTCAATATTAGAAAAACAAACAACCCAATAAAAAAGTGGACAGAAGACTGAAGAACATTTTTCCAAAGAAGACATATAGATGATTGGCACATGAAAAAATGTTCAACATTGCTTATCATTAGGCAAATGAAAATCAAAACCACATGAGATATCACCTCACACTGGTAAGAATGAGCACTATCAAAATATCTACAAACAGTAAATACTGGAGAGGATGTGGAGAAAAAGGAAGCCTTTTGGATTGTTGGTGGGGATGTAAATTGATATAGCCACTATGGAGAACTATACGGAGATTTCTTAAAAAAAAAAAACAAACAAAAAACCACAACTAGGATTAAAACTATCATATGACCCAGGAGTTCCACTACTGGGCATATCCCCTGAAGAAACCATAACTGAAAAAGACACATGTACCCTAATGTTCATTGCAGCAATACTGAAAATAGCCAGGACATGGGAGCAAGCTAGATGTCAACTTACAGATAAATGGGTGAAGAAGTTGTGGTACATAAATACAATGAAATGTTATTCAGACATAAAAAGGAATAAATGTGAGTTCTGGTGAGTTGGATGAACCTAGAGTCTGTTATACAGAGTGAAGTAAGTCAGATAGAGAAACAAATATCATATTAATGCATATATAGCGTGTCTAGAAAAATGGCACTGATGAACCTATCTGCATGGCAAAAATTGAGATGCAGACATAGACGACAGATTTGTGGACAGTGCAAGAAGGAGACAGCAGGACAAGTTGAGAAAGTAGCATAGAAACATATACATTGCCATATGTAAAACAGAAAGCCAGTTGGACTTCACTGTTTGATGGCAGGGAGCTCAATCCAATGCTCTGTGACCATCTAGGGTGTGAGATGGGGTGGGGATTGGGAGAGAGGCTCAAGAGGGAGGGAACGTATGTATACCTACATCTGATTCATGTTGATATATGGCAGAAAACAACACAACAATGTTAAGCAATTATCCTTCAATTAAAAATAAGTAAAATATTTAAAAGTGAAAGTGAAAGTCACTCAGTTGTGTCTGACTCTTTGTGACTCCCAAGGACTACATAGTCCATGGAATTCTCTAGGCCAGAATACTGGAGTAGGTAGCTGTCTCTTCTCCAGGGGATCTTCCCAACCCAGGAATCTAACCCAGGTCTCCCACATTGCAGGTGGATTCTTTACCAGTTGACCCACAAGGGAAGCCTAAGAATACTGGAGTGGGTAGCCTATCCCTTCTCCAGTGGATCTTCCTGACTCAGGAACTGAACCAGGGTCTTCTGCTTTGCAGGCAGATTCTTTACCAACTGAACTATCAGGGAAGTCCAAACAGGGCTAGGGTTCTCATTCTCTTATTTACTCTCAATTATTTCTTTAATCTTTTGCCATTTGGGTCTTTCTCATTTTGGGTTTTTACCTTTGTTTTGTGGTAGCAAAACCTTGAGAAGCTACATCAGAAAGATAAACTTAGAATTTTGTATTTGTGGGAACTATTCATATTTGATGTATAGTTTGTCTCCATGTAAAATTGTAGATTCAAAAAAATTATTTTCCCTTGGAATTTTAAAGGCATTGTTCTTTACTCTTCAAGCATGTATATTTGCTGATGATTTCTTCTTTGCCTCATGGCTTACTTAGTCTTTCTTCTACTCATCCCCCAGACAGTCAGTTTCTCTCCTAGTTAACCACTATTTCCAGTTTCTAATAAAATATAGCAAATTCTCAAGTAGATACTACATGATTATCATAGATTCAATTTGCTACAATGCTTCAGTTATCCATTATTTGAAAAATGTGAGGACCACCTATCCTTTAATCATTTTCTCTGTTTATCAGGAAGTAATTATCCCTCTTTCTACATCAGCAACCTCATTATAACTCTTAAGAAAGCCTGATGCTCCTTTAATTTATCAAATGTAAGTGACAACCCACAGCTGTCCTCATTTTGGTTCTCTGAGATACTGAGAAATAGATCAGGAACAGGGCTCGATCTACAGAATTTCCAACCGCTTTAAACCCCCAGGTTATGCCTCTGATTTTTTTCTGTACCACAACAAACCAATGAAGATAAAAAGACTATAGATGCCACACAGCACTCTTCCAAGAAAGAGCACAAGTCATGAATTCCTCCCTCAGGAAATGGGGAGGACTTTTCTTACTAGTAAAAAGGTGTGAACTCTGATGGTGCCTTCAGATGACACATTCTAATTAACAGTGATGTCAGCTAGAAGAAAGTGGAGCAGGACAAGGATCTTAGTGAAGGAGTCCTTACTCTATAGTTCTTACTCTAAGAATAATGATATTCTTTATCACATTTTAGGGGCACGTTTAACATTATTGGTTAGCTATTGTGAGTACATATTCATAATTCTTATTTCTTCACCTTTTAGAGCTCACATTTCTTTACTTTTTAAAAAATTTATTTATAATTGGAGGATAATTGCTTTACAACATTCTGTTGGTTTCTGCCCTAAGTGCACATTTGAGCCTTCTTCCTAGAGCCCCACCCTCGCCCCCATCTTCCATTGCACCACTCTAGGTCATCACAGAGCACCAGCCTGAGCTCCCTGTGCTATACAGGAACTCCTAATAGCCATATATTCTAGAAAAGGCATAGATGTTAATATGCCACTCTCAGTACAACCCAGCTTCTCCTTCCCTTTCTGGCTCACATATTTTTTTCTATGTCTGAATTTCTATTCTTGCCATGCAAATACTGTTCATTGGTACTATTTTTTTCTAGATTCCATTAATACTTGATACTTGTTTTCTTCTGTCTCACTTTACTCTGTGTAATAGGCTGTAGGGTTGTCCATTTCAGTTCAAGTGACTCAGATTTGCTTCTTTTTATGGCTGAGTAATATTCCACTTATAAGTTCCAGAAAAACATCTATTTCTGCTTTATTCACTATGCCAAAGCCTTTGACTGTGTGGATCACAATAAACTGTGGAAAATTCTGAAAGAGATGGGAATACCAGACCACCTGATCCACCTCTTGAGAAACCTGTATGCAGGTCAGAAAGCAACAGTTAGACCTGGACATGGAACAAGAGACTGGTTCCAAATAGGAAAAGGAGTACATCAAGGCTGTATATTGTCACCCTGCTTATTTAACTTCTATGCAGAGTACATCATGAGAAACGCTGGGCTGGAGGAAGCACAAGCTGGAATCAAGATTGCCAGGAGAAATATCAATAACCTCAGATATGCAGATGACATCACCCTTACGGCAGAGAGTGAAGAGGAACTGAAAAGCCTCTTGATGAAAGTGAAAGAGGAAAGTGAAAAAGTTGGCTTAAAGCTCAACATTCAGAAAGCTAAGATCATGGCATCTGGTCCCATCACTTCATGGGAAATAGATGGGGAAACAGTGGAAACAGTGTCAGACTTTACTTTTTTGGGCTCCAAAATCACTGCAGATGGTGATTGCAGCCATGAAATTAAAAGACACTTACTCCTTGGAAGGAAAGTTATGACCAACCTGGATAGCATATTAAAAAGCAGAGACATACTTTGCCAACAAAAGCCCATCTAGTCAAGGCTATGGTTTTCCCAGTGGTCATGTATGGATGTGAGAGTTGGACTGTGAAGAAAGCTGAGCGCCGAAAAGTTGATGATTTTGAACTGTGGTGTTGGAGAAGACTCTTGAGAGTCCCTTGGACTGCAAGGAGATCCAACCAGTCCATCCTAAAGGAGATCAGTCCTGGGTGTTCATTGGAAAGACTGATGTTGAAGCTGAAACTCCAATACTTTGGCCACCTGATGCGAACAACTGACTCACTGGAAAAGACCCTGATGCTGGGAAAGATTGAAGGCAGGAGGAGAAGAGGACGACAGAGGATGAGATGGTTGGATAGGATCATCAACTCGATGGACATTAGTTTGAGTAAACTCCGGGAGTTGGTGATGGACAGGGAGGCTTGGCATGCTGCGGTTCATGGGGTTGCAAAGAGTTGGACATGACTGAGCAACTGAACTGAACTGAAGCTGAGCCACGGTCAGCTCCGGTCTTGTTTTTTCTGACTGTATAGATTTCTCTATCTTTGACTGCATAGAATATAATCAATCTGATTTCAGTATTGACCGTCTGGTGATGTTCATGTGTAGAGTCATCTCTTGTGTTGTTTGAAGAGGGTATTTAGTATGACCAATGTGTTCTCTTGGCAAAACTCTGTTAGCCTTTGCCCTCCTCCATTTTGTATTCCAAGGCCAAGCTTGTCTCTTATTCCAGGTATCTCTTGACTTCCTACTTTTGCATTCCAATCCCCTATGATGAAAAGGACTTTTTTTTTTTTTTTTGGTGTTAGTTCTAGGAGATCTTGTAGGTCTTCATAGAATCTTCATTCTATCTTCATAGAATCAGCTTCATCTTCTTCAGCATTAGTAGTTGGGGCATAGATTTGGACTACTGTGATGTTGAATGATTTGCTAGAAAAGAGACAAGAGAAAACATGTGAATATGTTCACTAGCAGGCACGAAGAAAATGTCATATGTTCGTATATCTCCAAATAGGAAGTGACTTAAATGTCAACCAAGAGTACAACAAAGAGAAATAAAGTGTTATATAGCATAACAAAAAGATGGTATGCAGTATAATTCCCTTTATATGAAGAAATATCTAAAAATATTATAGCTAAATTACTAGTTTTTAGGCTTCATATAAAAGGAATTATACTGCATACCATCTTCTTGTCTCTCTTCTTTCAGTTGACACTATATAGTTTTAATTTATTCACTGGTGTATTTTGTATATCATTGCATGCTATGTAATACTTAATTTCTCTCTTTATTGTACTCTTGGTTGACCTTTAAGTTGTTTCCTATTGGAGATATAGGAACAGTATGACATTTTCTTCATGCCTGCTAGGGTATGTTCCCAGAAGCACATGCCTCTTCACATGCCACCCTAGGGTTTTCATTCTGTTGATTACCTTCAATTATTTCAAAAGTTTTTGCCTTTGGATCTTTCTCATCTTGGGTCATTACTTTTGTTGGAGCGAAACCTCAAGAAGCTACCTCAGGAAACATAAGCCTAGACTTTTGTATTTGTGGAAAATATATTATTTTATTCATATTTGATGAATAGTTTGGCTAGATGTAAAATTTTAGGTTCAAAAAGTATTCCCCCCTTGATATTTTAAAGGCTTTGCTTTTTAATCTTTGACCATGCATATTTGCTGATGATTTCTTCTTTCCCTCATGGCTTACTTAGTCTCTTTTCTACTCAATCCCAAGATAGTTAACTTCTCTCCTAGATAAACACTATTACTAGTTTCTAAGTAACATCCAGCAAATGATCATGCAGATATATAAGATTTTCCGAGATTCAATTTGCTACAAATGCTTCAATTATTCATCACTGAAAAAAGTTAGGATCACCAGTCCTTTAGTCATTTTTCCTGTGTATCAAGAAGTAATTATTCTTCTTTCTAAGTCAGTAACCTCATTAAGCACTCTTTCCTTAAGGAAACCCAGTTCTTCAATTTATCAAATGTAAGTGACAACCCATAAAATTTATTGGTAAAAAAATAACTTTGGAATCCATTAGTAATTCACCAGGCAAGAAAAGCAAGTTTAAAATTATGTTGGTAGAACTGTTCTAAGTCACATGTCCCTTAGATAATTCTCTTGCTGCAACAGGCACCACCTACTTCTTGGACTTCAACATGAAAAGAATGTCACGAAAGCACTTGTCCCATCCCAAAACATGCCTTTTCCTTCTGGAATCAGTGAAGAATGTCTGTTTCCTGATAGTCATCCTGGTTACTCCATTGTGGAATCTCAGAGGACTAGGCAGGAAGAGCTGTCTTCATTTTGGTTCTCTGAGATACTGAGAAAGAGATCAGGAACAAGGCTCAATCTACAGAATTTCCTACCTCTTTAAACACCCAGGTTATATCACTGATTTTTTTTCTGTACGACAGCAACCCAGTCAAGAGAGAAACATGCCACACAGATGCCACACAGTATTCTTCCAAGAAAGGGCACAAGGTGTGAACTCTTCCCTCAGGCAGTGGGAAGGACCTTTCTTACTAGTAAGAAGATGTGGACTCTGAAAATGCCTTCAGACTGATGCCTTCTAATTAACAGTGATGTCAGCTAGAAGCAGGGAGCAGGGCAAGGGTCTTAGCAAGGGAGCCCTTACTCTAATGCTATTCTTTACCACATTTTGGGACATGTTCGATGTTATGAGTAGCAATTCATAATGATTAGTTTTTCATTACATTTTTCTACCTTTTAGAGTTCACATATCTTTTTAAAAAATTAATTTTAATTGAAAGACAGTTGCTTTACCATATCCTGTTGAGTTCTACCATAGAATAATGTGGATCAACTTTAAGTACACATATATTTCCTCTCCCTTGTGTCTCCCTTTCACCCTACTCCTCCAACTCACCTCTCTAGGCCATCACAGAGCACCAAGCTGAGCTCCTTGTACTATATAGCAACTTTTCATCAGCCATCTATTCTACACATGGCAATGTAAATATTTCAGTGGAACTTTCTCAGTTCATCCCACCCTCTCCTTCCTCTGCTGTGTTCACAGATATGTTCTGTATGTTTTCATTTCTATTCTTACCTTGCAAATAGGTTCATCATTGTCATTTTTATAGATTCCATTTATATGTGTTAATATATGATCTTTATTTTACACTTGCTGACATACTTCATTATGTATAGCAGCTCTAAGTTTACCCAACTCAGTTCAACTGACTTAGATTCTTTTCTTTAAATGGGTGAGTGATATTCCATTGTATATATGTACCACAACTCCTTTATCCATTCATCTGTCAATGGATATCTAGGTTGCTTCCATGTCCTGCTATTGTAAATAGTGCTGCAATGAACATTGGGGTACATGTATCTTTTTGAATTATGGTTTTCTCAGGGCATATGCAGGCTTCCCCGGTAGCTCGGACAGTAAAGTGTCTGTCTGTAATGGAGGAGACCCAAGTACAATCTCTGGGTTCCGAAGATCCCCTGGAGAAGGAAATGACCGCCCACTCCAGTACTCTTGCCAGGAAAATCCCGTGGATGGAGGAGCCTGATAGGTTACAGTCCATGGGGTTGCAAAGAGTTGGACACGACTGAGCGACTTCACTTTTACTTTCAGGGCATATATATGCTCAGTAGTGAAATTACTGGGTCATATGGTAGCTTTATTCTTAGTTTTTAAAGGAATCTCCATATGGCTCTCCATAGTGGCAATTCACCTTTTTAAAAAAGTTTTATTGTGTTAAAAACACTTACCATGAGGTGTATTCTCTTAACAATATTTTAAGTATATAATACAGTGTTTTTATATACAGGCTTGAAAGTGAAAGTGAAGTCACTCAGTTGTGTCCCACTCTTTTGCGATCCCATGGACTGTAGCCCACCAGGTTCCCCCATCCATGGAATTTTCTAGGTAAGAGTACTGGAGTGGGTTGCCATTTCCTTCTCCAGGGGATCTTAACAACCCAGGGGTCAAATCTGGGTCTCCTGCATTGCAGGCAAACGCTTTACCTTCTGAGCCATCAGCGAATCCCTATATAGGCTTGATGTGGTAAGCAGATCTCTTGAACTGATTGACCTTGCAGGACTGAAATTTTGTGCCTATTGATTAGCAACACCTTGTTTTCTTTCCCTTCAGTTACTGGCAACTACTATTCTATTCTTCACTTCCACGAGTTTCCAATCTCCTTAATATAAGGAGATTCATGCAGTGTTTGTCCTTCTGTGTCTGGTTTATTTCCCTTGGCACAATGTCTTCCAGGTTGATCTATGTTGTCTCACATGGCAGGATTTCCTTCTTTTTAAGGAGGAATAATAATACATTGAGTGTATATGGTAGAGGATATTTATCCATTCATCTATTGATGGACGTTTAAGTTGTAACCACATTTTGGCTACAGTGAGTACTGATGCAGTGAACTTGGAAGTGCTAATATGTCTTTGAGATCCTTATTTAAATTATCCTATATAAATACACAGATTTGAAATGGGTGAATCATATGGCAGCAGTTTTTTCTCTTTTTAAATTTTTGATTAACCTTCATATTTTTCATAGTGGTCACACCAGTTTGCCATCCCACTAACAGGTTCAAGGATTATTTTTTCTCCACAATCACACCAATATTTATTATTTTTTTGTGTGTGTTTTTGATTATAGTCACTCTAACAGGTGTGAAGTGACATGTCATTGTGGTTTTGATTTCCATTTCCCTGTTGATCAGTAATGATATTAAGCTCCTTTTCATGTACCTATGGTTATTTATATGTCATCTTTAAAGAGAATTCAAGTCCATTGCCTATTTAAAATTAAAGTTGTTAAATTTTCTTTGTTATTATGTTGTAGAAGTTTCTTATGTAGCTTGGAAATTAACCCCTTATTAGATATATGGTAGCTCATATTTACTTAAGATTGACCATGCAATGTGCCTTATATTAGGCATTTTGTTGCATTCATAGGAAAATTTTGAGGCAGTTATAGTTTATCTCTAATTAACAGCTGTATAATATACTGATCTTCAAGCAGATTGGGAAATATTTAGTGTCACAAAGTACTGGTGTTTATGGATGTCTGCATAGCCAAGGCAATCAAGCTTTCCCCTGGAAGGCACAGTGAATAATATTAGCTGAAATGCTACTGTAGTTCTACAAATTATACTAATAAATTATCAATGGGTTCTATGTCACCCATATTTTACTTATTTAAGAAAAAATACCTATGGATTGAATGGCTGAATTGGTGATTCATTGAGGTTCATTCCCTGAGTGTACTAAGAATGTCTGAAAACACACTAAATGTTATTTAAAATAAAGGACCTGATAGAGTCAATTGAATTACTGTTGTAGGGGAAAGAAGCACAAGATATTTAGGAATCAATAATGGAAAAACTTCTAAAATGGATATAGCCCAGACACTGAGTCCATTTTGAAGGTAATGAGAGGAAAGGAATTTGGGTTCCTAGTAGACCATAAGTGACACGTATCATGGGCTGCAGAGGTCAGATCAGTGTATAAATCTGTAAAAGTAGAGCTTCACAAAGCGGCCAGAGCCTTATTTATGATTTATGGCCTAGAAAACTGAGGGATCATGTTGTCCTCTTCAACTTACATATGGAGCCATGTGAAAACACACCTGGCATGAGACTGTTTGCACTGGATAATCAAGATAGACTTTGTGGTTGGGTTTAAGTCACTTAATTGTCAAGTAAAGCCCAGAGACCACTAGGATATGGTACAAGGGGAAATTAGAAAAAAATGTGTGTATGGGTTAAGGTATGTCCTGTTAGCAAACCTTGGTTTCTACCATCAAAGGAAATGAAGGTGAGTGCTGGCAGGTGAAATGGAGTGGAGTGATGAATTTTACATACCAGATGCTTGGAGAGCTGGGGAGAGGGGGAAGTACCAATTCTGACAATGGATGAGGAGCACCATTGTCAAAGAATTCCTCATATTTCCTGACTGGTACACGACATTGGCCAAGGAAGTATGTGACAAAGTATTGAGTGAATCATTCTATACTTCCTCAGTGAAGGGTAAGGAAGTCCATGAACAAGGGAGCTTTGTGATATCAGCATGAGTGTGGCAAGTTACTTTTGAGATTGGAAGCATGTGGTATTTGGGGTGGGAAACAAGTGCATCATGAGAGTGCTAGGCTGTTCCCCTGGGTGGAGCTGTCTGATCCTGATAAAGGGAGTTTCCACACAGTATTAGCTTCGTGATACTCAGTCATAGGTCTTCTTTGGAGCCTCTGGTGAGTACAACTCTTAGAGGTCTTTTTGGCACTTGGCTGGCAGAGTTTCATCTGAGGGTAGAAGTGACTTTACTTTAACCATTTAGTTTAGTTTATCTCTAATTAACAGCTGTATAATATACTGATCTTCATAGTGCTCTCTATGGGGTGGCTCAGATGGTAAAGCATCTGTCTACAATGCGGGAGACCCAGGTTCGATCCCTGGGTGGGGAAGATCTCCTGGAGAAGGAAATGGCAACCCACTCCAGTATTCTTGCCTGGAAAATCCCATGGATGGAAGAGCCTGATAGGCTACTGTCCATGGGGGTTGAAAAGAGTCGGACACAGCTGAGCGACTCCACTCACTTCACTTATGGGAGAAAGAAGATAATGTGTTTTAGGAGCATATTTTGTTATTTGGTCTTGAATGTCATCTTGAATGTGATGAGAGAATTGGAATCAGAGGCACAATCTTCACCTGAGGGAGAATAAGTGAGATGAGATGCTATGCTATAGCATATCCTACATTAGTTCCAAGTGCATTATTCTCAGCATTCAATCCCACTGAATGCTAGATTTGGGCCTTTGCATTTCTCCTCAGAAACCAACAGTCAAGTCAGTCAGACCAGCAATCAAGACCTCATGGGAGATATAAGTAGAGATTTATTTTGGGATTGGCTGCAATTTTAACATCCAAATTCTTCTTCTTCAGACTGTATTTGTACTGACATAAGACCTGTGTAGGTAATTTTGTCTTTAGAAAGTGGTAGGATGAGAGATTAACCATAAAAGACTGAAGGTCTGAGGGCAAGAGGTGCTAAAAATGAAGGGTAAAGAAGCTACAAAAAACCACAAGGACTATATTGGGGATCACAAAGGGTTCTTGGAAATGGGAGGGTTGTTGGCTCAGCTAATTGTTCTACTTACTATTAGGACACTCTGTTATGAACGATGTTGTCTGTTTGTATTTCAGATTCCTTGAGACCCAGGAAGGATGTCTCACCACCATCACCCACATCCGCATCAGCATCAGCAGCATCACCATCAGGTCAAGGAGCCCTGCCATCCTCCTCCAAAAGTGTGCCCACAGAAGTCCCATGAGCCTTGCCCACCGCATCCATGCCCACCTCCAGTGAACCAGCAGAAATGCCCTCCTGGGCCACCATGCCCACCATGGGAGCAGAAGTGTCCACCCAAGTGGAAGTAACAGCACCAAGATCCAGGCTCTTCCCTTCCATGTCCTCCCTTTGGCCATGGTGATGATTGCATCTTCCTTAATCTCCCTCCTGCACTGACAGGCAACAGAGAAAAGGCTTGGTTCCTGAAGCTGACACCACGTGCTTGGAAGAAGAGCAGCAGGATCATTGCCTGATATCTCTTTGCTATGTGCTTGTCTGCCAGGTGTGATCTCTACCCTGTGAGCACCTGGTGTGTCTATTCCTTTGCTTCTCCAATAAAGCACATTCATACTTGAACCCATATTTCTTCTTTCTTGTGTGTGTATAATGTTTTTAATCTCTTCTGTCAACTACAAGTATTCTTCTGAGTGTTCCTTTCCATTCCCATTGTATTATCAGAATTAGACTTTTCCATCACTGAGGTCAGCTTTGCCTGCAATATTTGTCTTTTGGACTGGATACATCAAAGAATTTCTTTTATTGGTTTCAAGTCCATTTCTATCTCTTCCCACCTTGTAAGACCTTGAAAAGAATTGAATTTCTTCAGCCTCGGTTTCCTTATCTGTAAAAAATTAGGGAAGAATATATTCAACTTAGTGTATTCATAGAAATTAATTTATTTGCAAATGTTTCCCAATTATTAACACATGTCAGGCAGTCTCTCATGTGCTAGGAACATGAGGATGGTGACCAAAGTCCTTGTCTAAATTCTTGAGTGGATTTTACAAGCACACACACACACACCTAAGACAAAGAATAGTGATGCATGGCTATATGTTAGAGACAGTTGTTCAGAAAAGCTCTTCCAAAGTGGTTTTATGTGCAAAACATTGAGTGAAGAGAAGAGTGAGCTGTGAGTGTATCTGGGGTACATTGTACCGTGAGAGGAGATGGCAAGTGCTAAGGCAGAGGAAAGGAACCACAGACAGAACAGTGATCAAGGAGATACTGTCCCCAATGGGGTCAGACACATTGGATCTCAAAGATGTGGTAAAGGTTTTGAAAATTTGTTTACAGTTTGACAGCCATATTATGCTGATGGCCAAAGGAATCAAATTTTGTATTTATATGTGTGCATACTAAGTTGCTCCAGTCATATCTGACACTTTGCAATCCTACGGACTGTAGCCCACCAGGCTTTTCTGTCCATGGGATTCTCCAGGCAAGAATACAATCTGTAGTGGGTTGCCGTGCCCTGCTCCAGGGGATCAACCTGACTTAGGGATCGAACCTGCATCTCTCGTGTCTCCAGCACTAGCAGATGGGTTCTTTACAACCAGTGCCACCTGGGAAGCCCTTTTTATCTATAGACTCCTCAACTATCCCACATAATTTCTTTTAACTGAAAGTATATATGCTCTTAAAGACATTTTCAAAAAAGTCAGAAGTACTAAAGAATAAATTTAAAGGGCTTCCCATACATTGATATGAATCAGCCATAGATTTACACGTATGACAAAACCCACTGAAATGTTGTGAAGTAATTAGCCTCCAACTAATAAAAAAAAATTAAAAAAAAAAATAAATAAAGGGCTTCCCAGGTCGCGCTAGAGGTAAAGAACCTGCCAACCAATGCAGGAGACAGAAGAGATGTGGGTTTGATCCCTGGGGTTGGGGAGATCCCCTGGAGGAGAGCATTGTAACCCACTCCAGTATTCTTGCCTGGAGAACTCCTTGGACAGAGGAGCCTGGTGGGCTACAGTCCAGAGAGTTGAAAAGAGTCGGATGCTAAGTCACTTCAGTCATATCTGACTCTTTGTAACCCTATGGACTGTAGCCCACCAGGCTTTTCTGTCCATGGGATTCTCCAGGCAAGAATACAACTGGTAGTGGGTTGCCATGCCCTGCTCCAGGGGATCATCCTGACCTAGGGATTGAACCTGAATCTCTTACGGCTCTAGCACTAGCAGATGGGTTCCTTACCACTAGTGCCACCTGGGAAGCCTTTTTTATCTATATAATTATCAACTATCCCATATAATTTCTTTTAACTAAAAGTATATACGGTCTTAAAGACGTTTTCCAAAAGATCAAAACTATTGAATTTAAAACTCCTTTGCCAAATGAAATTTTATTTTGTGGGCATGACTATATGAGAAGTAAATCTATTATTAATAGTTTTCCCATCCTATAGGGAAATTGACTCCATTAATTTCTATTACCTTATAGGTAAAAGCAAAAATGTGTAGAGAATTTTACTCTTGTTGTGTCTCCAACACTAAAAAGAATTGATTCTCTATTTAAGAGGGTTGACTTTGCACTCTTGGAAAGGGCTCTGGACTAATATTATTGTTGACAGGTTCTCTCTCCACTTTTGTCTTAAAGTAAAACAAAAATATAAGCCCTTTGATTTTAGGAGAACGAGATCAACACACTCAGAAAGTTCATAAACTTTTGCTGTATAAAGTGGATAATTATAAATTGATCACTCTCTTACAGTCAAGAAACTCAAAATCAAGAAAAATAACATTATCAGCCCTTCAAAAGACCCAGGTTTCCTTATTAGATTACATCCCATATGTTCTCCACTAGAAATAACCACAATCCTAACTTCTAATTATCACTTTCTTGTTTTTCTTTGTGTTTTTTATCCATCAGTATAGAAGTATCTCTAAAAATTATAGTTAATTTACTAGCTTTTTAGTTTTATATAAGTGGGATTATACTGCATTCCATCTTTTTTTCTCTCTTCTTTCAACTGACAATATATAGTTTTAGTTCGTTCACTAGTTTGTTTTAGTATATTGTTGTATGGCTATATAACACTTCATTTCTCTCTTTGTTCTACTCCTATTGACCTTTAAGTTCCCTATTTGGAGCTGTTAGGAAACTGTGATGTCTTCTTCATGCCTGCTGCACATGCTCACACATTTCTCTAGGGTATGTTCCCCAAAGTACATGAATCTTCTGCTTTGATAGACAATTAATGCTCAACTATTTTCCAACATTGTTGCACCAATTCAAACTCTCTGACAGGAGTGTAATGTAATTCCTGATTATCCTATCTCTTTAAATTAGTTGATCATTTCCATACTTCTGAAAGTTTTGCCCATCTGTTGAACAGTAGTTGCAGTGATCTTTTTTTTTGCATTTTGTGTAAAGTCTTTACTAAATATTAATAACTTTCAGAAGCTCTAAAATACTTTTATTAGCTGTTTGGAAGCCTCCTTTTTTACGAAGTGACTGTTGCCCATTTTTCTATTGAGCTGTCTTTTTATGATTGAGTTTATGAGTTATTTATGTATTTTGGATGCTGATTTTTAATAACACTTTTCCTGACCCATGGTAACTAATTTTGTCCTATGTTTTCTCCCAGAAATTGTAGAGTCTTAATTCTTACATTTTAATTTGTGATATATCTGAGTTAATTTTTATATGATGTGAGTTGAAGGCCAAGCTTTGTTTATTTCTGTATCAATATCCACCATTTGTTGACAAGATTATTTTTGGTTTTCGTCCATTGAATTACTTTGACACCTTTATTGAGAATCAGTTGGCTATATGTTTTGGAGCCAAGTTTTCAGCTTCTCATAGCAAAATTTAGGCTTAAACTAAAGAAAGCAGGGAAAACTACTAGGCCAATCAGGTACGACTTAAATCAAATCCCCTGTGAATATTCAATGGAGGTGATGAATAGATTCAAGAGATTCGATCTAGTAAACAGTGTGCCTAAAGAACTGTTGACTGAAGCCCATAATATTGTACAGGAGGCAGAGAACAAAACCATCCCAAAGGAGAAAGAAAAAGCAAGAAGACAAAGTGGTTATCTGAGGAGGCTTTACAAATAGCTGAATAATGAAGAGAAGATAAAAACAAAGGAGAAAGGGAAAGGTATATCCAACTAAATGCAGAGTTCTAAAGAATAGCAAGGAGAGACAAGAAGACCTTCTTAATTGAACAGTGCATAAAAATAGAGGCAAACAGCAGAAAGGGAAAGACTATCTCTTTCCCCTTCTTCAAGATAATTGGAAATACAAGGGAATATTTCACCCAAATATGGGCACAATAAAAGACAAAAATGGTAGAGACCTAGTAGACACAGAAGAGATCAAGAAGAGATGGAAAGATTACACAGAACAACTATATAAAAATGATCTTAATGAACCGGATAACTACAACGGTGTGGTCAGTCACCCAGAGCCAGACATTCTGGAGTGTGAAGTCAAGTGGGCCTTAAGAAGCATTGCTGTCAATGCTAGTGGGTGTCATGGAATTCTAGTAGAGCTATTCAAAACCCTAAAAGATGATGCTATCAAAGTGTTTCACTCAATATTTCAGGAAAGCTGGAAGACCCAGCAGTGGCCACAGGACTGGAAAAGGTCAATCTTTATCCCAATTCCCAAGAAGGGTAGTACTAAAGAATGTTCAAAAACATCAGACAATTACACTCATTTCCCAAGCTAGAAAGGTAATGCTTAAAACCTTGCATGCTAGGCTTCATATTATGTGAACCAAGACCTTCCAGACATCCAAGTTGGGTTTAGAAAAGGCAGAGGAACCAGAGATTAAATTGTCAACATTCCCTGGATCATAAAGAAAGCAAGGGAATTCCAGAAAAACATTTACCTCCGACTCATCAACTATGCTAAAGCCTTTGACTGTGTATAATATAACTGTGGAAAGCTGTTAAAGAGAAGGGAATACTAGACAATTGGTCTTACCTATCTCCTGAGAAACCTGTATATGGGTCAAGAAGCAACAGTTAGAACCACGTATGGAACAACTGATTGGTTCAGGGTTGAGAAAGGAGTAGGACAATGCTGTCTGCACTCACCCTGTTTTTTTGGCCTATATGCTGAACACATCATGAGAAATGCTGGGCTGGATGAGTTACAAGCTGGAACCAAGACAGGTGCAAGAAACATCAACAACCTCAGATATGCAGATGATACCACTCTAATGGCAGAAATCAAAGAAGAACTAAAGAGCCTCTTGACGAGCATGAAGGAGGAGAGTGAAATAGCTGGCTTAAAACTAAATATTAAATATGCCCTATATTTTTTTTAGTTGGAATTTCATAAAGGTGTTTTTTAAAATAATTTTAAATGCCCCAAATTAGAGTGTTAACATTTTTATACAACAAATATGAAATACTCAGAAAACCTATAGACATACTAGGCCACAAAGCAAGTGTCAACAAATTTCAAGGAATAAAATCATACAAAGCATATTCACTAATCAAAACAGAGCTAATTTAGAAGTAAAATTAAAAAGTTAAACACAAAGTCATTTACTTAAAAGTTTAAATAATTTTTTATATGGAAAAGCACCTTAGAATTGAGTAATACTTAAAACATGGCATTATCAATTAGGAAAATACAGAGAAACCTGTGTTTCTAGGCAAATTTACAGAAATAAATGCTTTTATTATATTTATTTAATATATTTATTATAAAATAAAAAAATTAGAAAAAGTTATAAATGTGCAGAGTACATCATGTGAAATGTTGGACTGGATGAATCAAAAGCTAGAATCTAGACTGCTGGGAGAAAGATCAACAACTTCAGATATGCAGATAAAACCACTCTAATCGCAGAAAGTAAAGAGGAACTAAAGTGCCTCTTGATGAGGGTGAAAGAGTGAAAAGGCTGGATTGAAATTCAATATGAAAAAAAAACTAGGATCATGGCACTGGGTTCCATTACTTCATAGCAAATAGAAGGGGAAATAGTGGAAGCAATGGCAGATTTTGTTTCCTTGGGCTCAAAAATCACTGCAGATGGTGACTGCAGCCATGAAATTAAAAGATGCTTGCTCTTTAGAAGAAAAGCTATGACAAACCTAGACAGCATATTAAAGAGCAGAGCCATCAATTTGCTGACAAACTTCTGTATAGTTAAAGCTATGGTTTTTCTAGTAGTCATGTACATATATAACAGTTGGACCATAAAGAAGGCTAGCACCAAAGAACTGATGCTTATGAGTTATGGTGCAGAAGACTCACGAGAGTCCCTTCAATTGCAAGGAGATCAGACTAGACAATCCTAAAGGAAATTAACCCTGAATATTCACTGAAAAGACTGTTGCTGAAACTGAAGTTCCAATACTTTTGGCACCTAACGTGTAGAGTCAGTTACATTGGGAGAGACCTTGGTGCTGGGAAATATTGAAGGTAAAAGGAGAAAGGTAGCAGCTGAAGATGAAATGGCTAGATAGTATTGTGAGACTGTCACGACTAACGCCATGACAGGCAGCCTAGATTAGGAGTAGGCCTGGTTTCCCCGGGTAACATAATTATCAGGCCTCCTGGAGCCAGCCAATCAACATATGCCTAGCAAGAAAAAGGGAACCTATCAGGGGAAAGCTGAAAGCCCCATGTTGGGCCAACAAAAATTACCTTGCAACTGTGTAACCAATCCGCTTGCGCCAACTACCTACTGTGTAACCAATCCGTTTGCGCCAACTACCTGCTGCTTTTTTTGACCTAATAAATACCGGAGAGAACTGGGGCTCCCTCCGTCCTCACACCCTTGGTGAGGGCAGAAGGCCCTGGCTCGAGTCAGTAATAAATTCCCCTATTGCAAGTTGCATTGTTTCGGGGAGTCTTCTTTCCCTACCGGGGACTCGGACTATGGGCAGAACAGTATCACTGATTCAATGGACAATGAATTTGAGCAAACTCCCAGAGATGGGGGCTTCCCTTGTGGCTCAGCTGGTAAAGAATCCACATGCTATGTGGGAGACCTGGGTTCCATCCCTGGATTGGGAAGATCCCCTGGAGAAGGCAAAGGGTAGCCACTCCAGTAATCTGGCCTGGAGAATTACATGGACATATAGTCCCCGGAGTCACAAAGAGTTGGCCATGACTGAGTGACTTTCACTTTCACTTTTCACTTTCCAGAGACAGTGGAGAACAGAGGAGCCTGGTGTGCTACAGTCCATGGGGTTGCAAAAAGTTAGACATGACTTAGCAACTCAACAACAATAAATTAAGTATCTATCAAAGCATTTTTTTGAAAAGTACAACATAAAAAAGGAAGAAATGAAATAATTAAAATATGATCAGGAATTGATAATATGGAAAAGATACAATTTTGAGAAAAATCAAGACAATCAAAAACTAGATTTTTGAAAAAGTGATAAAAATGATGGAAATCTGTTAAGATAAAAAACAGAAAATAAATTGCATATATCATATATATGTGTGTGTGATATATATATACACAGGCATGTGTGTGTCTGTGCGAGACTCTTCAGTTGTGCCCAACTCTGTGTGATCCTATGGACTGTAGCTCACCAGGCTCCTCTGTCCTTGGGATTCTCCAGGCAAGAATACTGGACTGGGTTGCATGCCCTCCTCCAGGGGATCTCCCTGATCCAAGGATCCAACTTGCATCTATTATGTCTCTTGCTAGCAACACCTGGGAAGCCCCAGAGAGAATTTTATTCTAGCCAACCTGAGGATTGTAACCAGGGAGACAGTCTTTCAGAATACTCCGAGGACTCTTCTGCTTGTTAGAAACTGAAGACATAGTCATACGCGTTTTTCAGAAAAAGATTGTACATCAAAATGACACATTGAAATTTTATGTAAAGTTCACTAGTATACATAGCCCAGATCTACAAGAGGAAGACGTGCAGTATGTCACGATGACCACATGCAGAATTAGGAAAGAAAAATTAATCTTCTCAGGAGTTACAATGCTAGCATTAGAATAAGGAGAAACAACATTGATCTTTATGGTCAAGCAGGCTTTCCCACCTTTGAGGAGATCTGGTTAATATATAATGCTGATGCATACTGCACATTAGAGAGGGCTCAATAGGGGCAGGAAGTATGTTATGCTTAACTTTGCTTGTCTTGCCTTCAAACATAAATTTTATTCCATTAGATAATATTCTTTATAACAGAGTTAAACTTTCTGCAAAGAACTGGCTAGTAAATACTGTATGTTTTGAGTGCAATGTAATCTCTGTTGCAACTATTTAGGAAGACAGCAGCCACAGAGAATAGATAAATGAGTGGATGCAGCTGTGTCTCATTGGAACTTTGTTTACAAAAATGTTTTTTAGAAGTTTTGAAAAACAGGGTGGCAGGCTGGATTCAGCACAAGCTGTACAGTATCTTCTTTATATTACGAATACCTGTTTTAATTTCATTCCTACTATTGACAATGTGTGCTTTCTCCTGTTTTTACTCTTTAGCTTCCATAGAAGTCTATCAATTACGTTGGCCTTTTCAAAAAACCGATTTGTGTCTTTGTTAATTTTCTGTGTTCTTCTTCCTTGAGATTTAACTTGCTGTTCATTTACCAGCTTCAGGAGGTGCTAGGTTATTGCTTAGTTTGTCCAAGCTTAGGTTATTGATTTTGATGTCTGTCTGAAGTATGCACGTATTGCTATGCTGCTGCTGCTGCTGCTAAGTCACTTCAGTCATGTCCGACTCTGTGCGATCCCATAGACGGCTGCTCACCAGGCTCCCCGTCCCTGGGATTCTTCAGGAAAGAACACTGGAGTGGTTTGCCATTTCCTTCTCCAGTGCATAAAAGTGAAAAGTGAAAGTCAAGTCGCTCAGTCGTATCCTCCTCTTAGTGACCCCATGGACTGCAGCCCACCAGGCTGCTCCATCCATGGGATTTTCCAGGCAAGAGTACTGGAGTGGGTTGCCATTGCATTCTCCGACTTATTGCTATACATTCCCTCTAATCAGTTCTTAGCCATATTTAATAAATTGTGATAATTTAAATTTTATTATGATTCAACTAAAATTAAAACAAGCAATTCCATTGTTATTCCCTCTTTGACTCAAATGTTATTTAGAAGTGTAATGTTGCACTTTCAAGCACTTGAGGATTTTCTTGTTACATTTTATTTTTTAATTTATAGCTTTATTTTACATGATTTGTAATATTCTGAATGATTCAACTTTAACAGTTTTGAAAGTTGGTTTATGCCAGTTGTGGCCATTAAAAAATGACACATGCATTTTATAAGAATGTGCATTCTTCAGAGACTGTGTGTGATGTTTTTGACCTGTCAATTAGGTCAAGTGTACTAATCATGTTTTTCAAATCTTTTCTGTCCTTACTGATTTGTATCTATTTATCATATCACTCTTGCCTGGAAAATCCCATGGACGGAGGAGCCTGGTAGGCTGCAGTCCATGGGGTCGCGAAGAGTCGGACACGACTGAGCAACTTCATTTTCACTTTTCACTTTCATGCATTGGAGAGGGAAATGGCAACTCACACGACTTAGCAGCAGTAGCAGCATCATATCAATTATTGCAAAAGGTGTGTGAAACTTTCTCACTGTGATTATGGATTTATCTATTTCTTCATTTATTTCTGTCAGTTATTATTTACATATTTTAAGTTATATTATATGGGTCCGGAAAATTTAGAATTGCTATACTTACTGATTGATTGGCCTTTTCTTATTTTTGAAATGCCCTTTTTCATGCCTGAGGTGAATGATTTTGTCTAGATAATGGCAGGCCTCTCTTTCAAGGCTGTTAGTATGGGAATTGGGTCAACCTGCTAAAGAGTGGAGGTGAATCTGGGATTCTTCTGTTGCTATGGTTACGTCTGGGCAACTCAGATTTCAAATTCTTCTAGTAATAGCTCATGCTTAGGGTGGAGGCTGGGGTGATGGAGGGTTTTTCTCAGTTTTCCTACTTCACCCTCAGCTCTGAGTTTTCCTGGTACACTTATTCTACAGAACTGGTCTCTTTCTACACTCTTTCCTCGCTCCACTGGTAGACGGCTACTGCTTGCTTTGTTGTTGTTCAGTCCCTAAGTTGTGTCCAACTCTTTGCGACCCCATGGACCGCAGCACACCAGGCTCCTCTGTCCTCCACTATCTCCCAGGGTTTGCTCAAACTTATGTCCACTGAGTTGGTGATGCCATCCAACCATCTCATCTTCTGTTGCCCCCTTCTCCTTCTACCCTCAACCTTTCATTACTTGATGCTTATGAGCCTGGTAAGGGGACTAGGACATTATTTATCATCCTGGTCCATCATCAGTCTTAGGCAGGACCCCAGTGCTTGTGTCTTGAGTATGAGGCTTTCTCAGTGGTCTTGTGTCTGCTTCCTCTAGCAATCAAACTTCTTTGTCTTGTTGGAAGATCTATATGAGAGAGAGTTTCTGCCGTCTCCTAGTATAAAAAAAAAATCTCTAATGATATTTGTACACGAATTTGGGCCCAAGACGTTCCCTTCTATCACCCCTAGGAATATAAGAAGTTTCTTTGCTTCTACTTTTCCCCCAGTCAGTCATGATGGATCTTTATCTGTGCCATGGGGGCAACAGAGTTTGAAACTTCCCCTCCAAACAGACAGGAAAGGTCTTAGTGGGGCTTTGAGTCTTTCTTACAAACATCGTTCCTCCCTCCCCTATGTCAGCACCACTGAAGGGTCTTGCCTGTTCCCAGCATTTCTCATGAGCACCAAATGGGGAATCAAGCAGAATCTTCAAGTGGGTGCAAAGTCCCCTGTTTCTGTGATACCTGGGCATGCTAGCCCATACTCAGGTTTTGGCAATTTGTTAGACACCTTATCTGTGTTCACCTTGTTTGATTTACAGCACTTAATCTCTCTTTCTCCAGTGTCTGACATAGGTAGTCAGTGCTCACCTTCTGCCTCCTTGTGAGTCTCAAGACCTTTGATTATTTTGAAACTTCTGCCCTGGTGGCTTTGAGAAAGTTTAGCTCTTGTAGTTTACGTGATGTTTGCCTTTTGTTGAGGTGAACGTGAAGCTCTCTCCAACTTTTTTCATCCTCCCTGGAACTGGAACTCTTCTCCCAGCGCTTTAACATCCATTTATGTCCCCTTTCTTGCTTCCTTTTATTGTTTTACTTCTCTTTTTTATGCTTTGGTTTTAGCCACGAGGCATGTGGGATCTTAGCTCCCTGACCAGGGATCAAACCCACACCCCCTGCACTGGGAGGTAAAGTCTTAATCACTGGACCACCATGGAAGTCCCTTACCTCCTTTTAGATTGATTAAATGTTCTGGATTATGCCTCCCTCCCCCTACATTTTTCAGGTTTTTTTTTTTTTTTTAAATTCTTTTAGAGGGTGCTCCAGAGATTATCAGGTTTGATCCCTGGGTTGGGAAGATCCCCTGAAGGAAGGCGCAACACACTCCAGTATTCTCACCTGAAGAATCCCATGGATAGAGAAGCCTGGTGGGCAATGGTCAGTAGGATTGCAAACAGTTGGACACAACTGAAGCAACTTAGCACACACACACACACACACACACACACACACACACCAGAGATTATAACATACATCTTTGATTTATAATCTAATAAATATGAGTGCTTACACTCTTTCTCAGAAAAATCTAGGAAACTTAGAATGTTTTAAATTTGCTAACTTACTTCCAGGATCATGTATTATTGTTGTCAGGCAATTTAATTATACATAAACTTTAAACCTCAGACATCATTATTATTAACACATTGTATTTATTTACATTGAGAGACATCTAGATTTCCTTTGCTCTATATTTTTCCCACTCCATGTGTTGAGTTTTATGTCACTCTTGTGTTTTAGGTCAAACTTGGACTGAGGCTGAAGTGATGAAGTGGTTCATTTTTGGCTTTTGCCTACTTATGAGCTAATTATTCATGAATCAAATCTGGGCTTTTTCTCCCTGTCAGCTGGTTTCAGTGACTCAATATTAGTTAAGGAGGAGGTGTTGGTGGCCAGCTGACCTAACAGGCCAACACTGACTGAGTGACTCGAGGAGCTGTCATGGCACTCTTCACTTAATGGCAGCTGCAGTAATTGCAGCCATGAAATTAAAAGATGCTTGCTCCTTGGAAGAAAAGGTATGACAAACCTAGACAGTGTATTAAAAAACAGAAATATCACTTCGCAGTCAAACCATATAGTCAAAGCTATGGTTTTTCCAGAAGTTATGTATGGATGTGAGGTGGAAAATAAAAAGTCTGAGGGCCAAAGAATTGGTGCTGGAGAAGACTCTTGAGAGTCCCTTGGACAGAATGAAGCTCAAACCAGTCAATCCTAAAGGAAATCAGCCCTGAATATTGATTGGAAGGACTGATGCTGAGGCTGAAGCTCCAACACTTTGGCCAACTAATGCAAAGAAGCAACTCATTGGAAAAGACCCTGATGCTAGGAAAAATCAAGGGCAGGAGGAGAAGGGGATGTCAGAGGGTGAGATGGTTGGATGGCATCATCAATTAAATGGACATAAATTTGAGGGAACTCTTGGAGATAGTGAAGGACAGGGAAGCCTGGCACCCTGCAGTTCACAGGGTTTCAAAGAGTTGAACTTGACTCAGTGACTGAACAACAACCTGTGGCTGACTCAGTGCCTGAGGAGAAGTTTGTAGATCCAAGGGACCAAGCTTGCAATAGACTTTTTCTTTGAGTGGTCTGGGGACACTAAAGCTGAAGAAACATCAGTGCCTTCACCATCATGGACCGCAGCCACCTTTTGCCAGGTGTGCCCTCAGAGACTCATGTTCCTGTCATTGTGACCCAGATTTAAGCAAATGATTCACAAATTCTGGATGGTAGAAGTCAGGCATTACTTTAAGGAATTATGTTTTGGGTGTGTTTCTAGGATACAAGGAGTCACTTTCTGTTAGGGAAAGTCCCTTGGCATATCCAAGACTGTGTCCCAGTAATCCCAAGATTATTGACAGTGGCAATGACTCGGTTTGTAGATAACCTGTTCTTAAGCAATTGAGGGTGGAGTCTTTATGCCTGGTGGTTATGACCAATACTCACCTCACACAAAACTCCCTGTTTCCTATGAGGTCAGCTTCCCTGAGTGGGAGCTTAGATGGTTCAGTGTTTCTGCCCTGTCCTGAAATCATCTGGAGAGCAATGTCCTGCCCATACATCTCCATTTGGAAAAACCACATCATAGGAAAGATTTTTGATGATCTCACTAGATAAAGTAAATTCAAATAAGGTCACTCTGAGATTGAGGAGAGAAAAAAAAAGGGGATAATAGAATCAATTCATTAAACCTTTCTTCATGGTCTACTATTTGCTAGACTCTATTCTGGATCACATGGATATATTTATAAGAGGTCTCAGCTCTGTCCTTCCGAATCTGACACTTGGGAATGGTATAAGGGGGTCTGTGTATATGATTAGTGGAGTGTATAAAGATAAGACCAGTATTAAACAAGTAGATAATACCAAACATGAAATTCTTTGCTTTGAAGGACTTAGAGCCTAGGTTTGGAAAGAGAAAGCACATATACTAGTCCTACAGACCTTAAGCCTCTTGTATTTTTCTGTACTCACTCCTCTTTTAAATATACAGTCAGTCATGTATGTGTTTGTGTGCAAACTTAAAACACTATCTTACACTTTTTTTAGGTTTGTGTATGTTGAACCTTGTTTTATCTCTGGAGTTTAGGATGTATAGGGCATGGAGTATGCAGAAGTTGTCCTGAGATTCAGAGACAGAAGTGACCCTCTTTCTGTACCTTCATAAATGAGCAAAGGGTCCTCAAGCATTCAGGTCAAAAATGAACAGCCTCGATGAAGGACACATAGAAGAAAAGCAACAGTGGTGAGTTCTGAGTAGGTTAAGGAAAAGGAAATTACCAGGGTTTTTTGTGGCAAGTAAATCTCTGCCTAGGCAGAAATAAGGTTATTCTGAAAGGACCTGAAGATATTTTAGGAAGGTATTTTCCAAACTTCAATAAATTCCATGCTGCTTTTCTTATTTCTGCATATTGCCAACATTATTACATACATATTTTACTGAAATTCCCTTCAAATCAACAGACCTTAAAAACTTACACCAATTTGAGGTAGTACGATATATTACATAAATCTGAAATTCAACTTATAAACTTTTCAATACAGATTAAGCCTGATAATACTTAAGGTATAAAACAGTGTTTGCCATGTGGGATTGTCTTCTAACAAGTCACACCATGGCAAACATTGGAAAATGCTGCAACAGGGATTCCTGTTCACAAATGGGTGGATATAAAATGAACAAAATAAAATTAAAACAAAGCACTACTTTCCTAGGTGACCCTTCCCTTTCTAAAAAACTTTCATTCAGTTCTTTGATCCTTTCTCATGAGGGTAGAATTGAAAGGCAGGGGAAAGCACATTTCAAGTGGGCACCAGGAGAGGGGTGGGTTGAGCCTTGTTCTTCCCTGATTAAATTTCAGGCTGAAGATATATGAGGAGGGCAGGAAACAGGAAGGGACAGTAGGAGTTATTGGAGGCTAAGGGAATACCAGACCACCTTACCTACCTCCTGAGAAATCTGTATGCAAGTCAAGAAGCAAGAGCTAGAACTGGACAGGGAACAACAGACTGGTTCCAAATCAGGAAAGGAGTATGTCAAGGCTGTATATTGTCACCCTGCTTATTTAACTTATATACAGAGTACATCATGTGAAATGCTGAGCTGGATGAAGCACAAGCTGGAATCAAGATTGCCGGGAGAAATATCAATAACCTCAGATATGCAGATGACATCACCCTTATGGCAGAAAGCATAGAAGAACTAAAGAGCCTCTTGATGAAAGTGAAAGAGAAGAGTGAAAAAGTTGGCTTTAAAAAACATTCAAAAAACTAAGATCATGTCATCTGGTCCCATCACTTCATGGCAAATAGACAGGGAAACTGCAAACAGTGGCTGAGTTTATTTTTCTGGGCTTCAGAATCACTGCAGATGGTGATTGCAGCCATTAAATTGAAAGAAACTTTGCTCCTTGGAAGAAAAGCTATGACCAACCTAGACGGCATATTAAAAAGCAGAGACATTTTTTTGTCAACAAAGGTCCATCTAGCTAAAGCTATGTTTTTTCCAGTAGTCATGTATAGATATGAGAGTTGGATTATAAAGAAAGCTGAGCGCCGAAGAATTCATGCTTCTGACCTGTGGTGTTGGAGAATTCTTGAGAGTCCCTTGGACTGCAAGGAGATCAAACCAGTCCATCTTAAAGGAAATCAGTCCTGAATATTCACTGGAAGGACTGATGCTGAAGCTGAAGCGCCAATACTTTGGCCACCTAATGTGAAGAACTAACTCACTGGAAAAGACCCTGATGCTGGGAAAGATTGAAGGTGGGAGGTGAAGGGGATGACAGCAGATGAGATGGTTGGATGGCATCACCACCTCAATGGACCTGAGTTTGAGTAAACTCTAGAAGTCAGTGATGGACAGGAAGGCCTGGTGTGCTGCAGTCCATGGGGTCGCAAAGAGTCGGACATGACTGAAAGACTGAACTGAACTGAAGCAAAGGGAGGCTGGGAGAAGGGCTCCTGACTACTGTCTTGGTCTCACAGGGCACACCAGGAATACTGTACCAGACAGCCTAGCTTGTTGTCTGCCACTCCACTAGCCTATAATTGTTGGAAGGCAGGTTCTGTTCCTAATAAGGTATGCATTCACACATCTATAAATGATTATTATTAAATAAATATTTAAAATAGTCCTTATGCTAAATATAAACAGTAAAGTTACTAGAAGGAATAGACCTAAGTAATCTTTCTGGAGGAAAGTAGAGATGGAGCAAGCTGAGGAGATGGAGTACCATACACAGGCAGTTCTAGAGAGACGCAAACCTCCAGGGGTGAGATTGGAAACAGCATCCCTAAAGGAGCATCCAGTATCTGTCAGCAGGCAAGCAGACCCAGGAGGCAGTTAGGATTGAGCTGTGTCAAAGGAAAACTCAATGTAATCTCACCCCAGGGGTCTTGTCTCCTCAGCCACACTGCCAGAGAATATGAAAAAGTGAAACTAGAAACTCATGGTGGTAACTCTCTTTGAGGAATATGATCACTAGGAACAGTGTTGAAAGCCACAGTCATTAATAACAATAATTTAGCAATAATTCATAGCTAAGATGTTCTTTAATAAAATAACAGTTAATAATAATGACCAACATTTTAATAACCTGACATGAACATTTTCATGAATTTATGCCTGTTTCCCTGACAATCACATTGTCGTTTAAATACGTAGATCAATTAAAATAACAAACATATTTGTCCTTTGAGAGGCTGACTTATGAGGATATTTAGAGATACAGTTTTTCAGAAATGGAACAGGGGGTCAAAATGTATGTTTGCCCTTCAAATATTAAAGAAGTGAAAGGAGATAATCCGGGAGTAATTCTGTAGGAAATAAAAAGGAATTAAAGGAATTAAAAAAAGGAACACGATGGGCGAACTATGAGGAGAATTTATTCTTGGTGCCAGTCCAGAGGCTGTGACTTGGAGACCTGAAATGCAAAAGGTCTTGTAGTTATTGGCGAATTTCAAATGTCCACAGTGGTGTAGGCTTTATTAAATCTTCAAAGGTAAGCTCAGAGCATGTCTATGTTCTATTAAGGGTAACGTAATATGTGAAAATATGGCCCCAGTAATCACTGTTGGGGGCTTCCCTGGTAGCTCAGTGTAAAGAATCTGCCTGCTAATGCAGGAGACATGGGAGATGTGGGTTTGATATCTGGGTCAAGAAGATCCTTTGGAGAAGGAGATGGCAACCCACTCCAGTATTCTTGCCTGGAAAACCCCATGGACAGAAAGCCTGGCAGGCTACAGTCCATGGAATCACAAAGAATTGGACAAGATTTATCAACTGAACAACAACAAAGAAATACTCTTGAGGAATATTCATTCATATGTCCCTAATTGTAAAAAAAAAAAAATGGAGAATATCTTCCACATCACATAAATTCTCTAGCGATCATTAAATAAGCATTAAGACTAAAGGGGAGTAGACTGGAGAGGAATATGTTACAATTGTGACTTGAGGAAATGTCTAGGGTGGGGCCAGGTGTTCAATTACATGGGCAAGGAAAGCTAAGAAGAGTGGCCAGGCTTATGATGCGGAAAATCTGAGATGATGTGACATGGGTACTAACCCCATCATTCAGATACTCCATTAGTTGTCAGTGAAAATTTGCCCTCAAACTGGGACAAGGTCCTGAAAATGCCAGGTTAGGCAGGGTTCCAGTTTAAAAAAACTTCTCACCAAGCATATGCCCCAGGAAACAGAATCTTGGTGCAGAATGTTCCCAGTAATAGGGTACATGTCAGGTCATTTTTAGAGTTCCAGGTAAATTGAACTGAGTTGAGCTGTATTTAGGGCTTCCCCAGTGGCTCGGCAGTAAAGAATCCACTTGTGGTGCAGGAGACACAGGTTCAGTCCCTGGGTGGGGAAGAGCCCCTGGAGAAGAGCATGCCAACCCACTCCAGTATTCTTGCCTAGAAAATCCCATGGAACCTGGGTGACCTACAGTTCATGGGGTCGCAGAGGGTCGGACAGGACTGAAACAACTGAGCGTGATGACAGGGCAGTATTTAGAGCTGCTCAGGCTTGGGCTGTTCTGTTTTTAGTTAGGGTTCTCTGCAATATAGTCTGCATCTCAGGTCCCCACCAGCTTTGGGGAATCTATAGAGTCTGATTGGTAGGGTATGGTGGAGGGATCATATGTGCTCCAGGTGCACCAAAATGTTTTATTTAATATGGAAGCCCTAATTGTGTTTAATATCATTCATTTAGTCACTGGAAGTTTCAGATGATGATATGGGTTTTTCTGCCTTCCTTCCACTCCCCTGCCCCTCTGCCAGGTCATTTATGAGAATTGTATTAAAAATCACAGGAGAAAATAAAAGTATGGGAAATAAAAATGAATGACAGGCAGAGGACTCTCCCCTTTCCCTGATTCTTTTAAAAGTATCTAGAGATATGATTTTAAAAATCAAGTTGGGGTGGCTCTTGCACTCAAGGAGTCACATGAAGCTGACATTGTCCTCTCCTAAAACAACTTCCCTCAAATCAGTAGAACTTTTCTTCTCATATATGCCCAATAGAAACTCTTAAACAAAAACTGATTGCATCAGTTGCAGAGGAAGAGGCAATAGTCCCAAATAATAAGATGACTTAAAGGGACACTCCCAGAAGTATACAAGCCAAAGCTCCTGTAAAGAACTGTACAATTATCCATTTAGTTTTCAAGTATCTGCTTTGATTTCTTAATACTTTCTTGATGACTGTCTGGATTCCACACCCTTTCCCGGAGACACAGCAACCATGAGAACCACCTCCTGTTTTCTCCTCAAGAGTCCTGAACCATGCCCACTTCCAAATGTCCACTGGTGCAGTACCAGCAGAAGGGCCCTTCTGGACAATGACTCATCCTGCTAGAAGAAAGGTGACCCAAGATCATTTTCAACTGTCAAACTTTCAGGACTATGAAACAAAAGCAAATGCGGCATTATAAAGCATGGCTTCTAAGTCCACCTATGGTGCCTTTTTTTTTTTTTTTGTATCCTTACTCACCTTTGCCTCTGCTCTGCCTGAAATAAATAATATGTGACAAACAACTGGCTTTTCTGAAGTGGATGTTCTCTCTGAACAAGGACTGCCCTTGATTTAAAAAACTTCAGAAAGAAGAGCAAGATCAAACCCTCTTGTGTGCCTTCTGCCTATGATAAAGGTGGGATTCCACTCCTCCAACAATGCACATTCATTTCAGCATGAACGATGAATAAAGGATACTGTTCATAGTCAAATGCAGATTTAGTCTGTTTCTCTATTTTTTGGTCATTTTTAAAACTTGTTTTTGGTAACTATAGTTGATAAGTATTTTAGTTGTGATGGTAGGAAAGATGGTAGTGGTCTGTATGTGTGTAAATCTTTTGTCTTTTTCCATTGATCCAGAATTTTAGCCTCTTGCAATAAAAGTTTCATGAATCCTGTTTAAACTGAATCTAATACAATGGATTAAAAGAATATATCTTCATTGCTTCAGATTCATATCCTACTACTTACATCCCATTATGATTCTTATTGGCAATTTTAAAACTACTGCTTTGATTTCTTTAATAATTATAAAGATAATAAAGATCTTATTGCTTCTAGAATAGGTTTTTTTTTTTTTTTTTTACAATATAGTCTAATTTTATTTAAAAATTCTAGCTTAAGTAAAATCTATAAAAACAGAGTAAGCTTCTGGAATAAAAATAATTAGCAAAGAAATTATTAATGTTCTAGATGTCTTCTTTCCCTTCTATTTAGTTTTTAACATAACTTTTACTCATTGTATTTTCAATTAAATTATTTGAGTTCTTGAAATATATTTTGGATATTAACCCCTTATCAGACATATCATTTGCAAATATCTTACCCCACTCAGTAGGTTTTTCTTTTCCTTTTGTTGATGGTTTCCTTCACTATGCAGAATCTTTTAAGTTTGACTAGGTCACATTTGTTTATTTTTTGGCTTTTGTTTCTCTTGCCTGAACAGACAGATCCCCCAGAATGTAAGACTATGCCAAAGAGTGCACTACTTTTTGTATGCTTTCTTCTAGGAGTTTTATGGTTTTTGGTCTTACGTTTAGGTCTTTAATTCATTTGAGTGAATTTTTGTGTATGGTGTGAGATGTTCTAATTTCATTCTTTTGCATGTAGTTGTCCAGTTTCCCCAATACCACTTGTTGAAGGGACTGTCTTTTACCCATTGTATATTTCTCATTTTTTTGTTGTAGATTAATAGACTGTTATGTGCATGGGCTTGGGGCTTCCCAGGTGGCACTAGTGGTAAAAAAAACTCATCTGCCAATGCAGGAAACCTAAGGGGCTCAGGTTCAATCCCTGTTTTGGGAAGATCCCTTGGAGGAGGGCGCCGCTCCAGTATTCTTGCCTTAAGAATCCCACGGACAGAGGAGCCTGGTGAGCTACTATCTACAGGATTACAAAGAGCTGGACACAACTGAGTAACTTAGCATGCATGCATAGGCTTATTTCTGGGCCTCTATTCTGGTCCATTGATCTATGTGTATGTTTTTGTCCCAGTATCAAGCTGTAGATTTTTAGTATAGTCTACAATCAGGGGGTATGATACTCCTAGGGTTTTCCCCCCTTCTTTTCTCCAGATTTCTTTGGCTATTTGATGTCTTTTATGGTTTGATACAAAAATTCAACATTCAAAAATTAAGATCATGGCAGCCAGTCCCATCACTTCATAGAAGTGGGAAAATAGAAGGGAACAAAGTAGAAGCAGGGACAGGTTTTATTTTCTTGGGCTCCAAAATAACTTCAGATGGTAATGGCAGTCATGAAATTAAAAGACACTTGCTCCTTGGAAGGAAAACTGTGACAAATGTAGACAGTGTATAAAGCAGCAAAGCCATCACTTTGCTGACAAAGGTCCATACAGTCAAAGCTATGGTTTTGCCATTAGTTGCTTATGAATGTAAATGCTGGACCATAAAGAAGATTGAGCACCAAAGAATTGATGATTTTGAAATATGATGCTGGAGAAGGCTCTTGAGAGTCCCTTGGACTACCAGAAGATCAAATCAGTCAATCCTAAAGGAAATTAACCCCGAATATTCATTGGAAGGACTGGTGCTGAAACTGAAACTCCAATACTTTGGCTACCTGAGGTGAAGAGCCAACTTATTGCAAAAGACCCTGATCCTGGGAAAGACTGAAGGCAAAAGGAAAAGAGTGCAGGAGAGGATGAGATGGTTAGACAATATCACCAACTCAGTGGGCATGAATTTGTGCAAACTCTGGGATATAGTGAAGGACTGGGAAGTCTGGCATGAGGCAATCCAAGGGGTTGCAAAAAGTTGGACAGGACTTAGTGACTGAACAACAACAAATGGTTTGATATGAATTTTAAGGTTATTTGTTCTAGTTCTGTGAAAAATGTCAATGGTATTTTGATAGGGGTATCATTAAATCTGAAGATTGCTTTGGGTAGTATGGACATTTTAAGGCAATGAATTCTTTTAATCCATGAACATCTTTTCATTTCTTTGTATCAACTTAAATTTCCTTCATCAACATATTATAGCTTTCAGAGTATGTATATATGCTTTCCACCACCTTGGTTAATTTTATCCTGAGGCATTTTATTCTTTTTGATGTGATTTTAAACAGCATTGTTTTCTTGCTTTATCTTTATAGCCCATTATTAGTGTATAGAAAAGTGCAGATTTCTATACATTAATCTTGAATCTTTTAACTTTGTGTGTATGTGTGCTTAGTTGCTTAGATGTGTCCAACTCTTTGTGACCCTATGGATTATAGCCTCCCAGGCTCCTCTATCTGTGGGATTATCCCAGCAAGAATACTGGAGTGGCTTGCCATTTTATTGTGCAAGGGATCTTCCTGACTCAGGGGTCAAACATGCATCTCCTGCATTGGCAGGTGTATTCTTTACCACTGTGCAGCCTGGGAAGCCCTACTGAGTTCATTTATTATTTTCAATAGTTTTTGGTGGAGATACTAGATTTTTAAATTTGTTTTCATATAATTTTATACTGTCATGAAATCTGTAGGTAGTAACAGTTTTACTACTACCTTTCCAATTGTTATGGCTAACACTTCAAATACTCTAATTAGAAATGGTAAGAGTGGGTATCCTTGCCTTGTTCCTAATTTTAGAGGAAAAGCTTTTAGTTTTAATGGTGATTTTGTTGTTATATTGAGACAGTTCTCCATATCTAATTTGTTGAATATCTTTATTATGAATGAGTTTTGAATTTTGTCAAATGATTTCTCTGCATCTTTTTCAGCCTGTAGTTTTCATTTCCTGTAGTGTCTTTGTCTGGCTTTTAAGAGTAATGCTGGCCTCATAAAACAAGCTAGGAAGTGTTCCCCACTTTTCAATTTTTCGAAAATTTTGAGGATTGGTGCATATTCCATATATGTATTTGTTTTATGGTTACAATGGTGATTACATCCTAAAGTTAAAACAACCTAGTTTGGACTGATGCCAACTTAACTCCAATTGCATTTTATTTATTTTTTCTTTCAATTTATTTTTATTAGTTGGAGGCTAATTACTTTACAATATTGTAGTGGTTTTTGTCATACATTGACATGAATCAGCCATGGATTTACATATATTCCCCATCCCAATCCCCCCTCCCACCTCCCTCTCTACCCGATTCCTCTGGGTCTTCCCAGTGCACCAGGCCCGAGCACTTGTCTCATGCATCCAACCTGGGCTGGTGATCTGTTTCACCCTAGATAATATACATGTTTTGATGCTGTTCTCTCGAAACATCTCACCCTCACCTTCTCCCACAGAGTCCAAAAGTCTGTTCTGTACATCTGTGTCTCTTTTTCTGTTTTGCATATAGGGTTATCGTTACCATCTTTCTAAATTTCATATATATGCATTAGTATACTGTATTGGTCTTTATCTTTCTGGCTTACTTCACTCTGTATGATGGGCTCCAGTTTCATCCATCTCATTAGAACTGATTCAAATGAATTCTTTTTAATGGCTGAGTAATATTCCATGGTGTATATGTACCACAGCTTCCTTATCCATTCTTCTGCTGATGGGCATCTAGGTTGCTTCCATGTCCTGGCTGTTATAAACAGTGCTGCGATGAATATTGGGGTGCACGTGTCTCTTTCAGATCTGGTTTCCTTGGTGTGTATGCCCAGAAGTGGGATTGCTGGGTCATATGGCAGTTCTATTTCCAGTTTTTTAAGGAATCTCCACACTGTTCTCCATAGTGGCTGTACTAGTTTGCATTCCCACCAACAGTGTAAGAGGGTTCCCTTTTCTCCACACCCTCTCCAGCATTTATTGCTTGTAGACTTCTGGATAGCAGCCATCCTGACTGGTATGAAATGGTATCTCATTGTGGTTTTGATTTGCATTTCTCCGATAATGAGTGATGTTGAGCATCTTTTCATGTTTTTTTGTTAGCCATCTGTATGTCTTCTTTGGAGAAAAGTCTGTTTAGTTCTTTGGCCCATTTTTTGATTGGGTCATTTATTTTTCTGGAATTGAGCTGCAGGAGTTGCTTGTATATTTCTGAGATTAATCCTTTGTCTGTTGCATCATTTGGTATTATTTTCTCCCATTCTGAGTGTTGTCTTTTCACCTTGCTTATAGTTTCCTTTGTTGTGCAAAAGCTTTTAAGTTTCATTAGGTCCCATTTGTTTATTTTTGCTTTTATTTCCAATATTCTGGGAGGTGGGTCATAGAGGATCCTGCTGTGATTTATGTCAGAGAGTGTTTTGCCTATGTTCTCCTCTAGGAGTTTTATAGTTTCTGGTCTTACATTTAGATCTTCAATCCATTTTGAGTTTATTTTTGTGTATGGTGTTAGAAAGTGGTCTAGTTTCATTCTTTTACAAGTGGTTGACCAGTTTTCCCAGCACCACTTGTTAAAGAGGTTGTCTTTTTTCCATTGTATATTCTTGCCTCCTTTGTCGAAGATAAGGTGTCCATAGGTATGTAGATTTATCTCTGGGCTTTCTATTCTGTTCCACTGATCTATATTTCTGTCTTTGTGCCAGTACCATACTGTCTTGATGACTGTGGCTTTGTAGTAGAGCCTGAAGTCAGGCAGGTTGATTCCTCCAGTTCCATTCTTCTTTCTCAAGATTACTTTGGCTATTCGAGGTTTTTTGTATTTCCATACAAATTGTGAAATTATTTGTTCTAGATTTGTGAAAAATACTGTTGGTAGCTTGATAGGGATTGCATTGAATCTATAGATTGCTTTGGGTAGTATAACCATTTTGACAATATTGATTCTTCCAATCCATGAACACGGTATGTTTCTCCATCTGTTTGTGTCCTCTTTTTATAGTTTTCTATGTATAAGTCTTTTGTTTCTTTAGGTAGATATACTCCTAAGTATTTTATTCTTTTTGTTGCAGTGGTGAATGGTATTGTTTCTTTAATTTCTCTTTCTGTTTTCTCATTGTCAGTGTATAGGAATGCAAGGGATTTCTGTGTGTTGATTTTATATCTGCAACTTTACTATATTCATTGATTAGCTCTAGTAATTTTCTGGTAGAGTCTTTAGGGTTGTCTATGTAGAGGATCATGTCATCTGCAAGCAGCAACAGTTTCACTTCTTCTTTTCCTATCTGGATTCCTTTTATTTCTTTTTCTGCTCTGATTGATGTGGCCAAAACTTCCAAAACTATGTTGAATAGTAGTGGTGAGAGTGGGCACCCTTGTCTTGTTCCTGATTTCAGGGGAAATGCTTTCAATTTTTCACCATGGGTAATGCTTGCTGTGGTTTTGTCATATATAGCTTTTATTATGTTGAGGCATGTTCCTTCTATTCCTGCTTTCTGGAGAGTTTTAATCATAAAAGGATGTTGAATTTTGTCAAAGGCTTTTTCTGCATCTATTGAGATAATCATGTGGTTTTTATCTTTCAATTTGTTAATGTGGTGTATTACATTGATTGATTTGTGGATATTAAAGAATCCTTGCATTCCTGGGATAAAGCCCACTTGGTCCTCCAACTGCATTTTAAAAGATTACTACTATAAAGCTCTATACCATTTTTATGCTACTGATATCACAAATTATGTATTTATATTTTTGTTGTCACAAATATGGCTTGGCAGTTATTTTTAAATAAATTTGTATTTTAAATATAGTAGTAATTATAAAGTGAAGTTACAAAATAAAATTACCAAAATACTGGCTGTTCTAGACATTCGTAACATTGTACAAGAGGCAGTGACCAAAACCATCCCAAAGGAAAAGAAATGCAAGAAGGCAAAGTGGTTGTCTGAGGAGGTTTTACAAATAGTTATGGAAAGTAGAGAAACAAAAGGCAAGGGAGAAAGGGAAAGATATACCTGACTGAATGCACAGTTCCAGAGAATAGCAAGGACTGATTAAAAAAAAAAAGCCTTCTTAAATGAACAATGCAAAGAAAAAGAGGGAAACAATAGGATGGGAAAGACTAGAGACGTCGTCACGAAAATTGGAGATATCAAGGGAAAATTTCATGTAAGGATGGGCATGATAAAGGAAAAAAATGGTAAGGATCTAACAAATGCATAAGAGATTAAGAAGAGATGGCAAGAATAGACAGAAGAACTGTACCAAAAATGTCTTGATGCAGATAATCACAATGGCCACTCGCCTAGAGATAGACATACTGGAGGGTGAAGTCAAGTGGGTCTTAGGAAGCATTACTACAAATAAAGTCAGTGGAGGTCATCAAATTCCAGCTGAGCTATTTAAAATCCTAAAACGCAGTGCTGTTCAAGTGCTGCACTCAATATATCAGCAAATTTGGAACACTCAGCAGAGGCCACAGGACTGGAAAATGTCAGTTTCCATTCCAATCCCAAAGAAGGACAATGCCAAAGAATGTTCCGACTACTGTACAATTGAACTCATTTCATATGCTAGCAAAGTAATGCTCAAAATCCTTCAAGCTAGGCTTCAGTACACGAACCAAGAACTTCCAGACGTATATCTATGTTTAGAAAAGGCAGAGTAACCAGAGATAAAAATGCCAACATTCATTGGATTATAGAGAAAGCAAGGGAATTCCAGAATAACATCTACTTTTGCTTCATTGAGTATGATAAAGCCTTTGACACTGTGGATCACAACAAACTATGGAAAAATTCTTAAAGAGTTGGGAATACCAAACCAGTTTATCAGTCTCCTAAGAAACCTGTATGCAGGTAAAGAAGCAATAGTTAGAATCAGAGAAGGAATAACAAACTGGTTCAGAATTGGGGAAGAAGTGTGTCAAGGCTGTATATTGTCACACTGATTATTTAACTTATATGCAGAGCACATTATGTGAAATGCCAGGCTGGATGACTCACAAGCTGGAATTAAGATTGCCGAGAGAAATATCAGCAACCTCAGATATACAGAAGATACCACTCTAATGGTAGAAAGTGAGGAGGAACTAAAGAACCTCTTAATGAGGATGAAAGAGGAGAGTGAGAAAGCTGGCTTAAAACTCAACATTCAAAAAACTAAGATCATGGCATCCAATCCCATCACTTTGTGGCAAATAGAAGGGGAAAAGGTTAAAGTAGTGACACATTTTATTTTCTTGGCCTCCAAAATCACTGTGGATGGTGACTACAAATATGAAATTAAAAGACGCTTGTTCCTTAGAAGGGAAGCTATGACAAACCTAGATAGCATAAGAAAAATCAGAGACATCTTTGCTGACAAAGGTTCCTATAGTCAAAGCTTTGGTTTTTCCAGTAGTTCTGAACATTGGACAACAAAGAAGGCTGAGTGCCAAAGAACTGATGCTTTCGAACTGTGGTGTTGGAGAACACTCTTGAGAGTCCCTTGGACAGCAAGGAGATCAATTAATCCTAAAGGAAATCAACCCTGAATATTCATTGCAAAGACTGATGCTGAAGCTCCAATACTTTGGCCACCTGATGCAAAGAACCTGGAAAAGACCCTGATACTGGGAAAGACTGAAGGCAGGAGCAGAAGGAGTGGACAGAGGATGAGATGGTTGGATAGCATCACCAACTCAATGGACATGAATTTGAGCAAACTCGGGGATATAGTGAAGGACAGGGAAGCCTGGCATGCTATAGTCCATGGGGTTGCAAAGAGCTGGACATGGCTTAGAGACTGAACAACAACAAATATTTTCCCACCTTTACTGGAAATTTTTACATATCCAAATGATTTCAAGTTTCTTTTTAACATCCAATCATTATCAATCTGAAAGGCTCCCTATAACATTTCTTGTAGGATAAATCAGGTGGTAATGAATTACCTCAGGTTTTGTTTAGCTAGAATATTATAATTTTCCCTTCATTTTTAAAGGACAAATTTGTCAGATTTAGAATTCTAGGTTGAGAGAGTTTTTCTTTTAGCATTTTAAATATATTATGCCCCACTTCCTCCTAGCCTCTAAACTTCTGATGAGAAATCTGTTGACAGTATTACTGAGGATCCTTTATACATTAGAGTCTTCATTTCTTGCTTTCAAGTTTCTATATTTTTACTGTTTAATTATAATGTGGTTTTCTTTGGAGTGAACCTACTTGGATTTTTTGAGCTTCTTGGGTGTGTAATTTTGCTTTTTTCCAGAAGTCATATAAATAGAATCATACAGGATGTAGCCTTCAGACTGACTTCTTTTATTTAGCAATTTGCATTTAGTAATCAATGATATCTTTGTGTGGATTGATAGTTCCTTCCTTTTTGTCACTGAATAGTATTCTATTCTTTAGGTTTGCTCCAGTTTATTTATCTGTAAATCTATTGTGGTGCAACTTGGTTTTTGCCAACTCTTGGCAAAATAAAGCTGTTATAAACATTACCTTGTCAATTTTTGTGTGGACACATTTTGAAAGTAGGTAAATTTCTAAGAGGGCTATTACTAATCATATGGTAAAATTATATTTAGCTCTGTAAGTTCTTGAGTCACTGTTTTATAACTTATCCTTTCACAGTTCTTTCAGCTCTGTCAGTCTTCTGTCTAGGCAACAGTTATCTACTCCCCCATGCTAAAGTTTAAAGAGTTTTTCTCCCCAGAATTTTCCATAGCTTAACCTAAGTTTCTTTATTTTCCTTTATGACTTTTTGTGGAGAGATCTAATAGTCTATGTAATTTCACTGTCTTGGAAGACTGTTATAAGAAGTGTCTGATTCATTCAATTTTCTACCTCATTGTTCTTAATCTCACTAGCACACACCATACAGGATCAGTTCACATTTTTATTAGCTCTTGAAATCTCTCCCTTAAATATTCTGATCCCACGTTTAGAGAATACAAAATTAGAATTTATAAAGTCTGTTTGCGATTGAAAAGTTAGTGCTGATGGCTAGCCTGACATTTGGATAAAATGCCACCAGGAACAATGTGATATTTAAACGACAGATTTTCTTATTGTCTTAAACAGCTAACCATAGTGTTAGCAAAATGAACTAGAGATTAAATTATATTTTAATACAGTATAATTCTTTATAAATGTTATTTTTTAGCCAACAAAATTAACATACTAGATTTTACTAGTTTTAGATTTTTTTTTTATTTAACAATATTCAGAGGAAGGCCTAAATGAGTCCAAATACCTAGGAGCAATTAAATTGCCCTGGTTTTACATTATGCTCCAAGTTTCTGCTTAGATTAATTCTCATTTCACCACGTAAGAATAAGTTAGTCCCTTTTATTATTTCTACATACCTCATTCATGCTGAATGTTCTTATTAGCTTTCTCCTAAAAAAACTTTTGGAACTGACTTAAAATTGAGATAATATAAAAACTCTTAAAATGAGGCAAATAACTTCCTCAATCATCAAACACAACTTTAACTTGATGTTTTGCCTCTATTTATTTACCAATTTATTATTTAACTACTTGTATACTTTCTACAGCCTGTGTTAAATGCTTTATATAATTTATTATTTTTCATAACAGTTAAAAGTAGGTACTGTTATTATTGCTATGTTATTATCATTACTACCTCTTTTACTAACATCTGCTTTTACCTAATTTATCATAGTCTGACCAATTTTAGGATTTCTGTCTGTCTGACATTTGCAGTCTGGACAAGTTCTTTCCTCATTATATATTTTTTCTTTTTTTTTTAATTGGAATATCATCGTTTTATAATATTGTGCTGGTTTCTGTCATACATCAACATGAATCAGCCACAGGTATACATATGTCCCCTCCCTCTTGAACCTCCTCTGAATCTCCCACCCCATCCCACCCCTCTGGGTTATCACAGACCACTGGGATGAGCCCCCTGTGTCACACAGCAAATGTCCACTGGCTATCTGTTTTACATATGGTAATGTATGTTTTCATGCTACTCTCAAATCACCCCACCTACTCCCTCCTCATTATATTTTAAGCTAAGTACAATCTCCCATTTTTATTTGAACAGTTTCATAGGTACATATGACTGTTGGGAGCTTGCGGCTTTTTTGTGTATATGTCAATGCTAGGAAGATGGTGAATTATCATTGTGATTTTTCTTCAAGAAAGATTATATTGAGATGTGATCAAATATAGACAGAATAACAATAAAATATCTACCATCTCCAGTCCCAGCTTTGATGACTGGCCAGAAATGCTGGTGTAGAACCTCAGATCTGGAAAGGAGAAAGAATATTTTACCTCTAATTGGGGAATAGAGAAACTTGACTCTTGTAATCTTTTCAAGTAACATTTTAAGATCCTTTACTTGTTAACAAATATTCTTTGGAGAATCTTTTGAAAATAAAAACACAAAAGGGAAAATTATCTGTAACTACATCAGCTAAAGGTAAACACTCTTAGCAAATGATTTTTTTTTCATTTATTTTTATTAGTTGGAGGCTAATTACTTTACAATATTGTAGTGGTTTTTGTCATACATTGACATGAATCAGCCATGGATTTACATATATTCCCCATCCCGATTCCCCCTCCCACCTCCCTCTCTACCCGATCCCTCTGGGTCTTCCCAGTGCACCAGGCCCGAGCACTTGTCTCATGCATCCAACCTGGGCTGGTGATCTGTTTCACCCTAGATAATATACATGTTTTGATGCTGTTCTCTCGAAACATCCCACCCTCACCTTCTCCCACAGAGTCCAAAAGTCTGTTCTGTACATCTGTGTCTCTTTTTCTCTTTTGCATATAGGGTTATCGTTACCATCTTTCTAAATTCCATATATATGCATTAGTATACTGTATTGGTCTTTATCTTTCTGGCTTACTTCACTCTGTATGATGGGCTCCAGTTTCATCCATCTCATTAGAACTGATTCAGATGAATTCTTTTTAATGGCTGAGTAATATTCCATGGTGTATATGTACCACAGCTTCCTTATCCATTCGTCTGCTGATGGGCTTCTAGGTTGCTTCCATGTCCTGGCTATTATAAACAGTGCGGCGATGAACATTGGGGTGCACGTGTCTCTTTCAGATCTGGTTTCCTTGGTGTGTATGCCCAGAAGTGGGATTGCTGGGTCATATGGCAGTTCCATTTCCAGTTTTTTTAAGAAATCTCCACACTGTTCTCCATAGCGGCTGTACTAGTTTGCATTCCCACCAACAGTGTAAGAGGGTTCCCTTTTCTCCACACCCTCTCCAGCATTTATTGCTTGTAGACTTTTGGATAGCAGCCATCCTGACTGGCATGTAATGATACCTCATTGTGGTTTTGATTTGTATTTCTCTGATAATGAGTGATGTTGAGCATTTTTTCATGTGTTTGTTAGCCATCTGTATTCCAGAAAAATAAATGACCCAAGCAAATTATTATATGTACTTCCTGTCTTTTCTTAAATATATGTTAATCAAAATCTCATCATGCTTTACAAATTATTTTTAAATTATAATTTGAATATTTCTGATAGTATTAACTTTAATGATCTTAACAATACATATATGCATGTATTGTAACTTATCCAATTCAGCAAGATTATGGAAGGATGGTGAAGAGTGAGCCTTACACTCAGAAATAAAAGCAAAAAGGAACAAGTAATTTGTATTTACTTCTCTACAAGTATTTGGAACATTTCACCATAATTCTCATTTACTTATTTTTACTTCTCTATTTTATTGCAGAATCTTAATTTTCAGAAATTATTTTGTTCAATAGTAAATAACATAAAGTAGTAAAATGTGGGATAAAATGTTAAAGCAAAAATTGGACAAAAAGTTTCAAAAGTGTTCTTTCCTTTCATTTTTCTTATAATAATAATTCACAGTAAAACCCTCAGAAAGCTAGAGAATGGAGACAGCAGTCTTGTGGCAGCTCTTTATGTGGTTGATCTTGAGGAACTCTTGACTATTCAAGTTTACCACTGTAACCTATAACATGACTGTGGCTGACATGGGGGCACCATGTCTGTTGTAACTTTGGTGCTTTGTAATGATTTGTTCTCTTTTCAAAAGAGGTGTCCTCAATGGAATGTCTCCAGATGTGACCAAAGCTGGAGCACCTGGCACTGAAATCCCATTTGCGCAGTTAATTCTCAAAATTTTTGATGACAGAAATTAGACATTTCTATAAGGATTTATGTCTTCGATGTGATGTGAAACTATGGGAAGTAGTAACTGATCTGTTGAGTAAAGTTCCTTCTCTTTGTTCTCTGAAATACTCTATACGATCCATTCATTGATGGCATTGCTCGTAGAGATCTGTTCTAAAGGTGCTGTAGTTGATGCCTCTGTCCCTGCATTGTCATGGTCAATGGTTAGAAGCTCTTCCTTGCTGATAGGAGGAAAACAGTTCAGGAGCCCCAACCTGTTCAACAGATGGGATGTGATGCTGTGTTGATTCAGTGATCCTTTACTTTCTGGAGCTTAGGTAGTGACTGTTTCAGAGATTTTGAGTGCTTCCTCTTTCTCTTCCTCTTCTCCTCATTCTCACCTTCTTCCTCCTTTCCCATTTATGAAACCACATTCTTGAAAAGCTTCTTGATTATTTGATCAAAAGGAGGAAAGAGATTTAAGCAACATCACTTTAAATGTTTAATTTGCAATCAGGCAGCTCACTGACTGCAGGCAGAATTTTTTTTTAAATATTAAAGGACTAATCAGTAAATGTATTGCCAACATGTCAAGGTACCAAATTGGAGAGCAAAAGGTAATATGGCAAATTGAGGGGACTGGAGGGCTGAAGGAGAAGGCAGAATGACCATGAAAATACATTTTAAAAATTACTGTCTTTTAAAGACCTAAAACAAAAAAAAAACACACACACACACACAAAAAAAAATAAAGACCTAAAACATATCTGGAAAGAGCAGAATAAAGCAAATATATCAGATCAGCCCTAAGTTCATGGTTTACCTAGATTTCAGACTTCTGGTGCTCTGACGCTCTCTCCCCTCCCCAGACCTACTCTCAGTCACTTATTTGTGATGACATATGTCTTAAATGATATTGGACTTTGACTTTTGGTTTCATTCAATTTTAACTTGCTATTTGCTAATAGAATATAAAGGACTTATTTCCTGAGAAAGGAATTTTCAGCACATGACAGCAGTCGAGGGGAGTGTTGGGGTCAGTGAGATGGAGCATCCTAATTCTATTAAAAATACGCTCCCACATTCTACAGTAACATAGCCAGCATTGTAACTTTTTTTTGTAAACCAGACAGGGCCCCTCAGCAGCCAAGGCCCATAACAAAAAACTTCAAGCCCAAGGGGACAGAGGATAGTTTATATCCAAGACAAAAAAGGCAGAAATGAAATCTTTTGATAGAATTGAAGATCATAATAAGGCATTGCTTCCCAAATATTAGTCACTTTCTAAAGACTCTTTATATTTCTCATAATTACACATCACATGTACCATAATATTAAAACTTTATTTTAAATTCACTTTAAACTAACTTTTAAATTTTTTAATTTACTAGGTCATAGGCAATACTGTGCATGAAATGGCAGATTCAGCTTATATATATATATACCCACACGTGCATGCTGGCTAAGTCGCTTCCATCTGGTCTGATTCTTTGTGACCCTATGGACTGTAGCCCGCCAGGCTCCTCTGTCCATGGGATTCTCCAGGTAAGGATACTAGACTGGAGTGATAACCATTTCCTTCTCCAAGGGATCTTCCCAACTCAGGGGTTGAACCCGTGTCTCTTGTGTCTCCTGCATTAGCAGATGGGTTCTTTACCACTAGCACTACCTGGGAAGCCCATACTTCCCAGAGAGAGAGAGAGAGAGTGAAAAAGAGAGAGATATGATGAGATGATGAAGACTGGCAACTTCAAAATCTGCAGATCCAAAAACCCTGGTGGAAGTCCATCAGGCAGGGGAATTGTCTCTTACCTGCAGGAGGGTCAGATTTTGTTCTATTCAGGCTTTCGATGGATTGTTTGAGGCTGATCCACCTTACAGAGGCAACTTCCTTTACTCAGTCCACTGATGAATATTAATCTCATTCAAAAACATCCTTAGAGTAACACCCAGAATAATATTTGACCAAATATTTGGGCATAGGAATTTGCTCGGCTGGTATTCATTATTTGAAGGAGCAAAGTAGTGAAAGGAGGACCCTAGATGTCACCACTTTACTGAATGTGTCTACGTATCAGGATGGGAAAGTTGGTGAGATGATCTGCAACCTGCAGTCAGTCAATTTAGAATAAAGGAAAGTTAGATTAGTAGGTCATGGATCAAGGGGAAAAGCACTATAAGAACTTGAAGTAAAGAGAAAGTCTTCACCAGGTAGCTAGGTTCTTTGCAACCCACTATGTACTGCAAAATGGCAACCAGTTCAAGCAGAACAAGGCAAGCAGTTTTGTAATTCACAGAACATGAAAGATATCAAAGGGTCTTCATCCCCAAACAAGAAAGAGAGGCTTTGATTACAAGTTAGAGAACTCCGCAAATCCTTCCACTACCCTAAACCGCTGAAACTGAAAGCTAAGGTAGGGATTCTATGAGTCATGAGAACATAATCCAGTGATAAGATCCTGGAGCAGGACATTTCCTGATTTTGTAGTCCCTACCAAGCCAGTTATGGATGGATTTGCATTTTGGCTGGGAAATGATTGGATCAGCAAGTTTTGGCAGCTCCACTTCCCCCTGGGAGGGGCAGTGAGCCCCAATAAAGAGGCCCTCTGCTGCACCACCACCATTCTGCTACTCAAATCCATAGACTGTGGAGAACCTGGTGAGTCTGATTCTTCAGTTCTACTTTGTTCTTGGGCTCCTGAATGTTGAACTTATGCTGGAGACAGCAAGTTTCATGGGTTCAAAGTTACAATCATGGGTTTAATAGTACTTACTGGATGGGAACTTGGAATTTGGGCAAAATCGTATGCTGTGTTTATTAGGTTTCTGGTACAGAGATTGAGTTCTTCTATTGAAAAAGACATTAATAAGAAATCTTTGACATTACAAGGTAAAGAAGAAAGTATTTTTTTCTTTTTTGATATCTTTTTGGTGTCCCTCTCTTGTGATTTCACAGGCATTTATCTTAGAAAGTATGAGGCCCTTGTATCCTCCTGGTGGCCCTTTGCTCTGTACATGTCATATTGCTGGGACCTCATGAGAGATAATGAAGATAGGAATTGCTTGTGAGCTTGCCCAGGGTTTTAGAACTTGTGATGCCCTCTTTTGAAGATGTTTTCATAAAACAAACCCAAAAGCCATTGCTTGGTTCTTTAAAACCAAGATATTTCCTTTGGAAAAATTATATGAGAAAAGGGAAGGTTTTCTCTGGGCTGATGATACAATTTCCTAAAAGGGGGAGAGAAGCCAGAAACTCATTAAAAGGGATTAAAGAGATTAAAGCACATTCTTAGAGTCTGGATACTCTCAGACGGTATTACGCAATTTTTTTGCCACGTCCTTCTGTAGCAGTTCTTTCTTGTGAACACTGTCATGTAATTTCTTTCAGATTGTAAGATTCCAGAAAGATGTCTCAGCAGCAGCAGCAGCAGTGCAAGCAGCCCTGCCAGCCACCTCCAGTGGTGTGTCCACCCAAGTGCCCTGAGCCTTGCCCACCCAAGTGCCCTGAGCCTTGCCCACCTCCAAAATGCCAGCAGAAATGCCCTCCTGTGCCACCTCCCCAACAATGCCAAGAGAAGTGCCCACCCAAGTGCAAGTAAAAGCTTCAGCTTGTATCTGGATCAGGAAAGGATAAGGACAGTTGACTCACCTAGCTCCACAGGTCCACCTTCATCTCTTCAAATCCTGTCATGAATACAGAAGAAGCTTCTGCATCCTTCAGCCCTCAATACGTCTGTGGCGATTTCTGAGAGCCAGAGGTTTCCTTCCTGAGGTTGCTACACCACTTCCCTCTGGGAGGACAGCTGAGAAAGCATCACAGCTCTTCAGAGGGAAAAGCAACAGCTCTCCTCTTGGGTCTCATCAGGGAATTCACTCACTGTCTTCTGTGTCTGTCACCTGGGCAGGGGTTTCTACCAGCTGGGCAATTGTTACTTATCCTCCACTCCTGAATAAACTACAGTTCCTTTGTGTGATGTTAAAAAATGTTTTCTTTCTTTTAAAACCTGCTTTTAGTAATGCCATATCATCATCTTGGTTTGTTCCTATCTTTCTTTGATGCCAGGGTTCAGGCTGTCATAAACAGAGTTGTCTAAATTTTGAGTCATATAAAAGATTATTTCTATATAGTTTAAAATCCCATCCTATTTTCTTAATTATCACTTCTTGATTGATTTGAGGAACAATTTATACAATTCCTCAGGATTTCAGTCCCTTTGCTAAAATGTTGTATGGTTGTTCTTCCTTCACCTCTTCTGCCCCCAGTTTTATTAAGGCATAACTAAGATATTACACTGTATATCTTCACCATGTATGGAGACCGGCATGGCAACCCACTCCAGTATTCTTGCCTGGAGAATTCCAAGGACAGAGGAGCCTGGTGAGCCACAGTCCTTGGGTCGCAAAGAGTCGGACACAACTGAGTGACTTTCACTTCACTTCACCATGTATAATGTGATGATTTGACATATGTACATTTTGTGCGTTTACCACCATTGGGTTACTTAACACATTAATCACCTCCATAATAACCATTAAGCATGTGTGTATGTGGGTGTGTGGCGAAAATGATTAAGGTTTACTGTTTCAGCAAATTGCAAGTACAAAACACAGTATTATTAACTTGAGTCACCATGCTGTACATTAGACTTCCAGAGCTTATTCATCTTGTGACTGAAGGTTTGTTGCCTTTCCCTAAAATCTCCACTTTTGCCCCACCCCTCAGTCCCTCCTAACTACCATTTTGCCCTCTGTTTCTGTGAGTTCTTTGAGTTTGGCAACACATTTCTAAATAATCAATGGGTTGAACAAGAAATAATGAATAAAATTAGAACATACCTTAGGAGAAATGAAAACAGCATACAATAACTTTAATGATACATGTAATGCAAAATAAAAGCAGAGAAATTTATGGCTGGAAACATCCATATTACAAAAGAGGAAAGATCTCAAATCAATAACCTTTATAGACATATATACATGTGTGTGGGTTTATGAAAAATAAAAAATTCTAACACTAAATACAGCAAAAATATAAGCAGTTATTATTTCTGGCAGTTTAATGATGGTACTCTTTTTTAAAACAGCTTTATGCTTTCCTGATTATATATATTGTGATGTAATTTCATTTTTACAATGGTTCATCATTATATTTAAAAAATATACAGCAGTCAGTGAAGATGTTGCTGAGCTAGAGGAATATGCTATGTCCCAGCTTCTGGAACATAATTGCTGGTGACTGTTTCAGATGTTTCAAATGTCTTTCCTCTTCTTCCTTATTCTCCACTTCTTCTTCCTTTCACATTACAAAGTCACGTTCTTGAAAAGATTCCTGATTATTTGACCAAGACAAGTTAGTTGACAAATTCTTCCTACTGACTGCAGGAAGAATTTAAAAGTTTTTTAAAAAGAATTAAAAAAGTTATTTTTAAAAGCATTGACAACCCATCAATATACCATGTTGGACAGTTAAGAGGGTATACATTGGGAGTGAAGTGTAATATAGCCAGATAAGGGGTCTAGAGGGTTGAAGGAGAAGACAGAGAATAAACAAATTGAAACAGAATTTTAAAATTACTGTCTTTTAAAGATCAAAAGCATGTTTGGAAGCAGTTGAAGAAAGCAAATATATAAGATCAGTCCTAAGTTCATATTTCACCTAGATTTCAGAGCTTTAGTGCCCTGACCCTCTTATCTCTCCCAAACCTAACTCTCTATTACTTATATCTTAAATGGTATTTAATATTTATTTTTCCTCTCACAGAATTTAAACCTGATACTTATGGAATAAAAGAGTTTTAAATCCTGACAAAAGAATTTTAAGACCATGGTAGCAGTCTAGGGAAGTGTTTGGGTCAGATGAGATGGGACATCCTGATTCATTAAAAAAAAAAAAAAAAAGAAAGAATATATTTCCACATTCTACAGTAACATAAACCTAGCATTGTAAATTTTTTCCTAAATCTGACAGGGCCCCTCACCAACCATGGCCCATAAGAGACAGCTTCAGTGCCCAAGGGGACAGCACAGAAAAGAGTATAACTCACATCCAGGATAGAAGATAGGCGCTAAAGAAGAACTGTTGACTGCTAAATCTGTGAAAAGGCACAAATAAAAGCTTTGCCAGGGTTGGGCATTGTTTTCTGAACTTCAGTTATTTCCTAAAAGTTCATTATATTTGTGTTAATTACACATCACAAGTATCATATAATATTAATATCTTTAATTTTAACTTTTTTATGCTAACTGTTGGAATTTTTAATTTCATTGGCCATAGTCAGTCATGTACATAAAATGGCAGATGAAATATTGAAATTATATATATATATATATATATATATAGAGAGAGAGAGAGAGAGAGAGAGAGAGAGGTAGAGAGAGATTACGAATTCTGGAAAATTTGAAGTTTGTAGAGGTGAAAACTTTCTGGAAGTCCATTAGACAGGGGAATTATCTCTTACCTGGAGGAGGGTCAGCCTTGTTCTATTCAGGCTTTCAGTGAGGACTACCCACCTTTTAGAAGGCAAGCCCCTTTACTCAGGCCACTGATAAATATTAACCCTAACCAAAAGCATCCTTTGAAAAAAAAATCCAGAATAATGTTTGACCAAATATCTGGGTATCCTGTGTCAGTCAAGTTGATCTATAAATTAACCATCAAACTTTCTTCCCAGCAAACTGGCAAATTGTACAGAAAAAGTAGAGAAGATCAATGTTATGTGGCAGCCTGGATGGGTGAGTTTGGGGGAGAATGGGTACATGCAAATATATGGCTGGGTCTCTTTGCTGTCCACCTGAAACTGTCACCACACTGTTAATTGGTTATACTCTAGTATAAAATGAAAATTGAAAAAAAAAAATAGAAAAAATTAAAAAATAAACAGGCAAAAAAACGAAGAGTGAAAAATAGGTTTATTTCACATATACACCACTGTGGCCAATATGGAAAATGTAAAGGTTAAAATTATCATAAAATTATTATTAATAATGAAAAGTTTTATATGAATGACAATTAACTTCAATCACTGAATTATTAATAAAGTGATTCCAACTTTCTCTTAAATCTACCACTAGATTTGATGTCAAGAAACATGTGTTTCAATAATTAACAAATAGTAAATATATAAAAAAGTAGCCATTTGAATAGTATTACATTTTAGATTGGGTTTTTCAATAATTTCAAAGAGGCAGGAAAATTTGAACAATCTTTGAAAATTTCTCAAAAGTTGAAGAAATAAAAAGAGATCAGTTGGAGAAATTATGTAGGAGCAGGTGGTAGGTCATGTTGGGGAGTTATGAGTAAAAAGCCTGCTTTCTATCATAGGTCTAAGATCTGAGCTGCCACAATATCTGATTATAGTAGGTGATGCTAAACTTGTAGTGAATTTCCTGTGATTCAAGGTGAGACAGGTTTATAAAGGTCACAAGAATCTTCTTGATGTCCTATATTCCGTGGAGCAAAGCAGTGAAAGAAGGACCCTAGAGGGTTCCCACTTTACTGAAGGTGTCTGTCTAGTATGATGGGAAGGCTGGTGAGATGAACTGCAACCTGATGATGATCTGCCCTCAGTTTATTTTAGAAGCAAGGATACTTTAGATTACCAGGCCAGGGATCAAGGGGAAATGCATTGTAAGAAGAGTCTGAGGTAGAGAGAAAGGTCCCAGATAGCCAGGCTCTTTGCAACCCAGAACGTAGACTAGAATGGCAACCAGTTCAAGTGGACAAAGCAAACAGTTTTATATTTCAAGGAAGGTGAAAGACAGAAAAGATCATATCCTCTGATCAAGAAAAGGAGCCTTGATGACAAGTTAGAGAACACCCCCCCCCCAACCCCCGCAAATCCTTCTGTCCTAAATTCCTGAAACTAAGAGCTAGGCAGAGACTCTGTGAGTCATGAGAACATAATCCAGTGAGGAGATCCTGGAGCAGGGCATTCCTCTTTTTGAAGTCCCTGTCAAGCCAGTTATGGATGGATTTGCATTTTGGTTGGGAAATAACTGAACCAGGCCCATTTTGGCAGCTCCACTTCCCCCTGGGTGGGGCAGAAAGCCCCAATAAAAAGGCCCTCTGCTGCATCACTGCCATCCTCCTGCTACTCAAGTCCTGATAGACTTTGGAGAACCTGGTGAGTCTGATTCTTCCATTCTGTTTTGTTCTTGGGATCTCGAATATTGAATTTATGCTGGAGGCATCAAATTTAGTGGGTCCAAAGTTATGATCAAGTGTTTAATGCTCCTTAGTGGATGGGAACTTGGAATTTGTACGCTGTATTTATTAGGTTTCTGGTAGAGAGTTTGAATTTCCTTACTGAAAAAGAAGTTAATAGGAAATCTTTGACATTAAGAGATAAAGAAGAAAGTATTTTTCCTTCTTTGATATCATTTTGGTGTCCTTCTGTTGTGATTAAAGAGGCATTTATCCTAGAAAGTATGAGGCCCTTGTATCCTTTCTGGTGGCCCTTTGCTCTGTACACGTCATACTGCTGGGATCTCATGAGAGATAATGAAGATAGGAATTGCTTGTGAGCTTGCCCCAGATTTTAGAATTTGTGATGGACTTTTTTTGAATGTGTTGTTTTAATTAAAAAAAAACAACCAAATTACTGCTTTGTTCTTTCAAACAAAAATATTTTCTTTAGAAAATTTGTATGAGCAAAGAGAAGGTTTTCTCTGGACTGATGAAACAATTTCCTAAGAGAGCGAGAGAAGCCAGAAATTCATTAAAAGGGATTAAAGAAATTAAAGCACATTCTTAGAGATTGTTTACTAGCTGATGGCATTACATAATTTTTGCCGTGTCCTTCTGTAGGAATTCCTTCTTGTGAACACTGTCATGTAATTTCTTTCAGATTCTAAGACTCCAGAAAGATGTCTCAGCAGCAGCAGCAGTGCAAGCAGCCCTGCCAGCCACCTCCAGTGGTGTGTCCACCCAAGTGCCCTGAGCCTTGCCCACCTCCAAAGTGCCCTGAGCCCTGCCCACCTCCAAAGTGCCCTGAGCCATGCCCACCTCCTCAGTGCCAGCAGAAATGCCCTCCTGTGCCACCTCCCCAACAATGCCAAGAGAAGTGCCCACCCAAGTGCAAGTAAAAGCTTCAGCTTTTATCTGGATCAGGAAAGGATAAGGACAGTTGACTCACCTGGCTCCACAGCTCTACCTTCGCCTTCTCTTCAAATCCTATCATGGATACAGAAGGAGTTTCTCCACGCTTCAGCCAACAATACGCCTGTGGTGATTTCAGACAGCTAGAGGTTTCCTTTCTGAAGTTGCTATACTGCTTTGCTCTTGGAAGTGCCCAAGAAAGCATCACAAAGTTTCAGAAGGAAGAACAGCAGCTCTTCTCCTGGGTCCCATCAGAGGATTCACTCACTGTCTTCTGTGTCTGTCACCTGGGCAGGGGTTTCTACAGGCTGGGAAATTGTTACTTATCCTCTACCTCCTGAATAAAGTAGAATTCCTTTGTGTGATGTTAAAAATGCTTTCTTTCATTTAAAAGTTGCTTTTAGTAATACAATATAATTGTTTTGGTTTATTTGTATTCTTCTTTGATACCAAGGTTCAGGATCTCACCATCATTGTTGCCTGAATTTTGAGTGACATAACAGGCTATTTTTATATAATTTCTAATCCATATTACTTATTTAATTGAAGATTGATTTGAGAAATTTTAAACTCCTCAGGGTTTTTGCTTCTTTACTAAAAAGTGGGGAAAAATCTTAGACATATTGCTCACTCGTCTGGGGCATGCAAATTAAATGAATGTGTTTAATTTAGTTGGCACATTGCTAGATGCAGAGTTAGCCCTTAGCGAGGCAGTAAATCGCCATTGTCTTAGTCATCACCAGCATCACTACTGTCATCAGCATCACCACCATACTTGTTCCAGCAGGAAAGTGGCTCAGACATAACTAGTATAGCAAACAGAAAGATTCTTAAACTTTATTACTCTTTCCTAATTTGTTGTTCTTTTTCTTCTTCATTAACCTTATTTTTAATGTGATACTGCAAATATAGAATTTGGGGGAAATACTGGAGTATTTTTGCATAAAATTATAGTGGTTTTTAAAACATAGGTAGTGGAGAAGAAAGAGAAATTAAAAAAAAAAAAATGATCCTTACCAGGCAAAGTGCTGTCTCCTCTCCTTGCGTACCACCTGCTCTTCTTTCTCTAACAACTCATCCGGGTCCGTCTATATGTTTTCACTTCTGAGATTATTTTTTTATTGAAGAACACATTGGTTTTGGCAATGTTTAGATTTGTAAAATTACAGTTGCTAAGTACCTTTTTTTTTTTCTGGGTGCTTAGCCTACTATCAAGTAAGCTGGGAAATGAGGGATATTTTGCTTAAGTATATCTTTTTTTGTGGTTCTAAGTTTCCATTTAGAGAATAGTCAACTCAGACCATACACTCACACACACACTGATAAATAGGATATTATTTTTAAAAATGATAAAGTCTTTGTATTAAATCATACTATGCCTAAATATACTTAAGATTAAAAGGACTTTTCTTTATCTACATTCTTGACTCACAAAGCTAGAATTAAAGGATTCTGTGATAATAGAACTGAAGATGGAGAAAGATTCCAGATTACAGCTCAATCCTCCTCAGACTATGACGTGTGTCGGGGGCGGAAAAGTACCAATAACTGGGAGTTGTCTTTTCTGTAGCTAGTGTTATTTGACCTGACACAGAAATTAGTTCCTAGAGGTAAGGTGTTGTTGTAACAAATCTTAAATATGTGGCCATGGCTTAAGAGTCTGGAGTAGGTTGGCAAGAAAACTGACACTCAAAAACATAAATGTGGTGGTACACGATATTCAATGGCAAAATCGTTGCTATAGAGGTAACTTGGAAGGCAAACTGAATGTTGGTAGCTTGTTGTGTTCACCATGGTATTTCAGTGGACTTATGTTCAGAAAATAATTGTTTAGTTTACAGGTCAGAAATGAAAAGAAAAGAGTGTAGCCCAGAAATTAAAAACTTTGTTGAGTTAGAAAAATGCACCACTTGTAAGCTCCAAAGACGAAGAGATGAGATTAGAAGTGGTTATGAACTTTAGATCCACTTTCAGTTGACTATAACAAGAGAGAAAAGAGAAATAAGTTGTAGTCTTTCTATCTGTGTGCCAGGGTGCCTCGTGGTAGCTCTATTATGTTCAGAAGGAAAGAATGCAAAATAAATCAAGCCACAAAACTACTTCTAGGAAAGGACCTAAGTGTGGTCCCTAAAACATAGAAATGATTAAAGGAGTGAAACCTATTGGGTGTCTAATAAGTTTTTAAGGGAATTGATAGCTAAATATACTATGTACCAAAACTAAAAAGACTTTGACTTTTCAAGAATAGAAATAATTTTCCAGGCCTCCTTTCCCTACCTTCCACACTACCCATTTCAGATGTCAGTACAGATAAATAAAAGGATACAACTGCTATGAGATGGACACCAGACCCACAGAGAATAATGGATGGGGGAACCTCTCTCAGAGAATAGTATCAGAGTCTAACAGAGGTAAGGAAGAGAAGGAACACAGAAATTTTCAAACTTTGTTACTCTATGGTATGGTGGTTATTCTTTCATTTCCCCCCCCCCAGCTTAATTGAGATATAACTGACAGTTTAAATTGTATATATTTACTATCTTCAGGCTCTACTACAAAGCAACAGTCATCAAGACAGTATGGTACTGGCACAAAGACAAAAACATAGATCAATGGAACAAAATAGAAAGCCCAGAGGTAAATCCACACACCTATGGACACCTTATCTTTAACAAAGGAGGCAAGAATATACAATGGAGAAAAGACACTCTCTTTAACAAGTGGTGCTGGAAAAACTGGTCAACCACTTGTAAAAGAATGAAACTAGAACACTTTCTAACACCATACACAAAAATAAACTCAAAATGGATTAAAGATCTAAAGGTAAAACCAGAAACTATAAAACTCCTAGAGGAAAACGTAGGCAAAACACTCTCTGACATAAACCACAGCAAGATCCTCTATGACCCACCTCCCAGAATAATGGAAGTAAAAGCAAAAATAAACAAATGGGACATAATTAACTTAAAGGCTTTTGCATAATGAAGGAAACTATAATCGAGGTGAAAAGACAGCCTTCAGAATGGGAGAAAATAATAGCAAATGAAGCAACGGACAAAGAATTAATCTCAAAAATAAACAAACAACCCCTGCAGCTCAATTCTAGAAAAATAACCCAATCAAAAAATGCCTAAGAACTAAACAGATGTTTCTCCAAAGAAGACATACAGATGGCTAACAAACACATGAAAAAATGTTCAACATCACTCATGATCAGAGAAATGCAAATCAAAACCACAATGAGGTACCATCTCACACCAATCAGAATGGCTGCTATCCAAAAATCTACAAACAATAAATGCTGGAGAGGGTGCGGAGTAAAGGGGACTCTCTTACACTGTTGGTGGGAATGCAAACTAGTACAGCCACTATGGAGAACAGTGTGGAGATTCCTTAAAAAACTGGAAATAGAATTGCCATATGACCCAGCAATCCCACTGCTGGCCACACACACCAAGGAAACCAGAATTGAAAGAAACACGTGTACCCCAGTGTTCATCACAACACTGTTTACAATAGCCTGGACATGGAAGCAACCTAGATGTCCATTGGTATACGAATGGATAAGAAAGGTGTGGTACTTATACATGATGGAATATTACTCAGTCATAAAAAAGAATGCATTTGAATCAGTTCTAATGAGGTGGATGAAACTAGAGCCTATTATGCAGAGTGAAGTAAGTCAGAAAGAAAAACACCAGTACAGTATACTAACACATACATATGGAATTTAGAAAAGTGGTAATGATGACCCTATGGAGAGACAGAAAAAGAGACACAGATGTAAAGAACAGACTGTTGGACTCTGTGGGAGAAGGCGAGGGTGGGATGATTTAGAGAACAGCATTGAAGCATGTATATTATCATATGTGAAATAGATCGCCAGTCCAGGTTCAACACATGAGGCAGGGTGCTCAGGGCTGGTGTACTGGGATAATCTTGAGGGATGGGATAGGGAGGGAGGTGGAGGGAGGGTCAGGATGGGGAACTCGTGTACACCCATGGCTGATTCATGGGAATGTATGGCAAAAACCACCATAATATTGTAAAGTAATTAGACTCCAATTAAAATAAAAAATAAAAATGGGAAAAAACTGTATATATTTACAGTGTATAATGTGATGATTTGACCTATGCATACTTTGTGCAATGATTACCACTATGAGTTTACTTATAAATTACCTCAATAATAACCATTTAAGAGTGTGTGAGTGTGTGTGTGTGTGTGTGTGTGCGCGCACACACGCTTATGTGTGTGGTCAGAATGCTTAAGGTCTTCTTTATCAGCAAGTTTCAAGTGCACAACACTGTATGTTAGACTCCCAGGGCTTCTTCATGTTATAACTGAAGACTTATTCCCTTTGCCAAGCATCTCCACTTTTGCCGCATCCCTCAGTCCCTGTTAACCACAGTTCTACTCTGTTTCTGTGAGTTCCATGGGTTCAGCAACACATTCCAAACAATCAATTGCTCAAAGAATAAATTACAAGTAAAATTAGAAAATGCTTTGTCAGGAATGAAAATGAAAAGACAGCATACAAAATCTTGTGCGATACACATAATGTTGTGCATAAAGAGATATTTACGGCTGGAAATATTTATATTAAAAGTGATGAAAAATCTCAAATCAATGACCTTATAGAACTTTAAGGCAAAGAACAGCAAAGAGAAAAGTCAAAATAATATACACTAGAACAGAAATAAATGAATTTAAAAATAGAAAAACAAAAGAAGAAATAAAAATAACATGTTGGTTCTTTGAAAGAATCAACAAAATTGACAACCCATGGGGATACTGATCAAGACAAAAAGATAGAAGGATCAGGTTTCTGAAATCAGCAAAGAAGAGGAGACAACACTGCTGATCTTAAAGAAATAAAAGGACTTAAGAGAATACTCTGAGCACTGACCATGAACACTAACAAATTAGAAAACATAGATGAAATGGATATATTCCAAGTAAGATGCAAAGTATGGAAATGCGTTCACGAAAGTGTAGAAAATCTGAATATCTGTAGCAAATAAAGAGATAACATTAATAATGCAAAAAAATGTCCACAGAGGATGACCTTGGCCCAGATGGTTGCATTGTCAAAGTCTACCTAATATTTATATTACAAATAGCATAACCCTTTTATGAACTTTTGCAAAAAATAGAATAGAAGGACTTAATGCCATAGAACTGCACCTTTAAAAATGGTTTAAGATGAAATATTTAATATTATGTGTATTTACTATAATTAAAAATAATTTTAAAATGTAGAAAACAAGGGGCCATTTACCAGCTCATTATATGAGGCTTATTACCAGAAATGACATCACAAGGGAAGAAATAAATATTCTTTAAGGATATAGGTTAAAAAATCCTCCATAAAATACTAGCAAACTAAATCCATTACCACGTATGAAAGATTATACACCATGAGCAAGAGGAGTTTATTCCTGGAATGCAAGGTTGTTTGAACATACAGTATCAATCAATGCAATGCAGCATATTCATAAAATAAAAACAAAAAACACAACCATTTCAGTAGGCATTTGACAAAATATAATGTCCTTTCATGATAAAAAGAAAAAAAAATCAAGTTGAAATAGAAAGAAAATTTGTTAACTTCATAAAGATCATCTATGAAAGACCCACAGGCAACATCATACTTAATGGTGAACGACTAGATGCATTCTCACCAATGTCAGGAATAGTACAAAGTTGTGTATTCTTGCCATGTCTACTAAACTATTAAATATTGTACAGAAAGTTCTTGCTAGGGCAAATAGGTAAGAAAAAAAGATATCCAGATTGGAGAGGAAGATATAAAATGTTTTCTATTTGTAGACTGCATGATCTGTATGTAGATAACCTTAAGGAATTCACACATGAAATAGTATTAGAATGAATAAGCAAGTTCAGTGAGATTGCTGATACAATACAATTGTACAGGATACAATATCAGTATGCATAAATCAGTTATATGTCTTTACACAAGTAATGAATAATCTGAATGTGAAAGTAGAGTGATTTCTTTCACAATAGCATTAAAAAACAACTGGAATAAAATAAACACATGCAACACTTATACACTGAAAGCTACAAAAGATGACTGAAAGAAATTCAAGAAGATAAATGAAAAGATGCTTTGCATTCATGAATTGGAAGGTTTAATATTGTTAAGATGGTAACACTCCCTAAATTGATCTACAAATTCACAAAGTTTCTACAAGAATCCTTGCTCCCTCTTTTGCAGAAATTGACAAGCAGATCCTAAAACTCAAATAGAAATGCAAGGGGCCCAAAATAGCCAAAATAATCTCAGAAACCCCCCACAAAGTTAAAGGATTCGCACATCCTAATTTCAAAACTTTCCACAAAGATACAGTAGTGCAGGCTTGTGACACTAGCATAAGAAGTTCAGAAACAAATTGTTACATTTATGATCAATTGAGTTTGACAAGAGTGGCAAGACAATTTAATTGGGGAAAGAGTAGTCTTTTTAACAAATGGTACTGGGACAACTCAATATCTATAGGTGAAAGAATGAAGTTGGACCATTACCTCATAATATATATATAAAAATTAATTCAAAATGGATCATAGAACTAAGTGTAAGTAGGAAAAATAAAATTTAGCAAAAATGTAAAAGTAAATCTTCATGGCCATTAATTAGGCAATGGTTTCTTAGCTCTGATACCAAAAGTTCAATATTAGAAAGAAAAAAAAATAGATTGAGCTTATCAAAATTTAAAAACTCTTTTGCATTTTCAAGTACACCTGCTCAGTTGGTAAAGAATCTGCCTGCAATGTAGGAGACCCCAGCTTGATTTCTGGGTTGGGAAGATCCACTGCAGAAGGGATAGGCTACCCACTCCAGTGTTCTAGGGTTTCCCTTGTGGCTCAGCTGTAAAGAATCTGCCTGTAATGTGGAAGACCTGGGTTTGATCCCTGGGTTGGGAAGATCCCCTGGAGAAGGGAAAATATTCACTGCACTATTCTGGCCTGGAGAATTCCATGGATTATATAGTCCATGAGGTAGCAAAGAGTTGGACATGACTGAATCACTTTCACTTTCACTTACACTTGAGAGAATGAGTAGATAACCCAAAGAATGAAAGAATATTTATTTGTAAGCCATAAATTTGATTAAGGACTTTTATCCAGAGTATATAAGAATACTTAAAACAACAATAAAATGAAAAAAAAAATAACTGTTAAAAATGGACAAACAATTTGAATAAATCAACAATAAAGCACACAAGATAATAGACAGAAACCAGAAAGTTATGTACTTCTGTGAAAGTCGCTTGGTCGTGTCTGACCAAGGAGAAGTTATCCCCTTCTCCTCCTGCCTTCAATCTTTCCGAGGATCAAGGTCTTTTCCAATGAGTCAGTTCTTCGCATCAGGTGGTCAAATGATTGGAATTTCAGCTTCAGCATCAGTCCTTCCAATGAGCATTCAGGACTGATTTCCTTTCTAATTGATTGGTTTGATCTCCTTGTAGTCTGAGGGACTCTCAAGAGTCTTCTCCAACACCACAGTTCAAAAGCATCAATTCTTTGGTGCTCAGCTTTCTATATAGTCTAACTCTCACATCCATACATGACTACTGGAAAAACCATAGCTTTGACTAGATGGACCTTTGTTGGCAAAGTGATGTCTCTGCTTTTTAATATGCTGTCAAGGTTGGTCATAGTTTTCTTCCAAGGAGCAAGCATCTTTCAATTTCATGGCTGCAGTCACCATCTGCAGTGATTTTGGAGCACCCCCAAAATAAAGTCTCTTGCTATTTCCATTGTTTCCCCATCTATTTGCCTTGAAGTGATGGGACAGCATGCCATGATCTTTGTTTTCTGATTGTTAAGTTTTAAGCCAACTTTTTCACTCTTCTCTTTCACTTTCATTAAGAGGCTCTTTAGTTCTTCTTCGCTTTTTGCCACAAGGGTGGTGTCATATGGCTTCACAATATTCACAGAACTGAATTCAGGAAACTAAGGCCTGACTGCTATGAGTCTTCCCATTATTTCCTCTTGCATATAGTAGTTTCTATTTAGTTTTCCTGTATCTGTTTCACCCTTGGTTCCTGGGTAACAGAAAGAAATGGTTCATCTGCTTACCTCATAGTCTGATGAACCAATAGAAACCATAGGAAGATATGGTAGAGATAATTACAAGCCATCCAGAGGCTTTATATTTTGAGTGAGATGAAACTATGATGTTTCTTCCTTGGGGACTGTGCTCTGCATAGGAACCAAAAGGAGTAAACAGATCTTTGAATACCACAAGCATAGCCTGTGACAGTAGCTTGAAGAGCTCTCCAGTTTCTACTTTCCTCTTTTTTTTTGGGCACACTGATAAACTAAATTTCTTGACTTTCTGAGGTAGATAGGGCCTTGTGACTAATTTTGAGTCAAGCCAATGAATAAAAACAAGGCTATCTTTTCTCTTACTCAATCTATTGCCCTTTTCTTATATCTGGAATTCAGAAGAGAACAAGGCCCTCGGTGATGGTAAGACCATACAATGGAAGGAACCTGGCTCCCTTTGACTGAATGGAGCAAAGACCTTGCAAATTCACACTGGAATTGGAAATGAGTAAGAAATAACTTCTGGGAATTCCCTGGCTGCCCATTGTTTAGTACTTCATGCCTTCACTGCTGTGGCCCAGGTTTAAATCTTGGTCAGGGAACTACAGTCCTGCAACCCTCATAGTATGGCCAGAAAAAAGAAAAAAAAAAAAAAAAGGAAGAAAGATAAGGAAAAAAAAAGAAAAGGAAAAGAAATAATTTCTACTGGATAGTGCCGCAACAACAACTTGAAAATGTTAGTCGCTTCAGTCATGTTCAACTCTTTGTGACCCCACAGACTGTAGTCCACCAGGCTCCTCTGTCTATGGAATTCTCCAGGCCAGAATACTGGAGTGGGTAGCAATTCCCTTCTCCAGGAGATCTTTCTGACTCAGGGATTGAACCCAGGTCTCCAGCATTGGAGGCAGATTCTTTACCATCTGAGCCACCAGGGAAGCCAACAGCTTAGAGGGTGTTCATTGTAGTGGCTTACCCATGCTGCCATGAAGACTAATAAAGATAGTTACATGGCAGCCTGGATGGAAGAAGGGTTTGGAGAGAATGGATACATGTACATATATGGTGGAGTCCCTTTGCTGTCTACCTGAAACTATCACAACACTGTTAATTAGTTATACTCCAAAATAAAACTAAAAGTTTATAAATTTTCTTTTAAAAAGGTAGCACATTTTTTCCCTGTTTGGCTAGTTGATTTTTGTTCTAGGTGGCACTGTTTACTTGGTAGACCTTACCTACCAATTAAACAAAAAGGTATTTAGGATAATAAGATGTTGAGGGTAAATATTTTTTAAGTAGATTTAATAAATTTAAAGAATGCAATCAGATAAAAATGTTATGATCAAGAGAATCACTATAGCTTGAATTATCCCTTTTAATATTGTTTTTTTATATTATTTTATTTCACAGTTGAAAATATGTCCCTTTTTTGGACTTCTCTGGTGGTCTACTGGTTAAGAATCTGCCTTGCAGTGCAGAACATAAGTTCTGTTCCTGATCTGGGAAGATTCCACATGCCATGGGGAAACTAAGCCTATGTGCCACAACCCCGGAAGCCCACGCAACCTAGAGCCCGTGCCCCTCAACAAGAGAAGCCACCACAAATAGAAGCCTGTGAACAGTGACTAGAATAGACCTGCTCGCCACAACTAGAGAAAGCCCACATGCAGCAACGGAGACTCAGTGCAGCCAAAAATAAAATAAATAAATAAAAACTTTAAAAATTTTGAAAAAGAAAGGAAGTCTCTTTCTATATGGCCAAAGGAAAATTTCCTTTGTTTCTCAGTAATATAAAAAAGAAACATACTTTTTATGTAAGTATAAACATACACACGTGTATATGAATGCACGATTGGTAATTCTTTTTTTTTTTGAGTTTATTTTTTTTCCCATTTATTTTTATTAGTTGGAGGCTAATTACTTTACAATATTGTAGTGGTTTTTGCCATACATTGACATGAATCAGCCATGGATTTACATGTGTTCCCCTTCCCGATCCCCCCTCCCACCTCCCTCTCCTCCCATCCCTCTGGGTCTTCCCAGTGCACCAGCCCTGAACACTTGTCTCATGCATCCAACCTGGGCTGGTGATCTGTTTCACCCTTGATAGTACACTTGTTTCAATGCTATTCTCTCAGAACATCCCACCCTCGCCTTCTTCCACAGAGTCCAAAAGCCTGTTCTGTACATCTGTGTCTCTTTTTCTGTTTTGCATATAGGGTTATCATTATCATCTTTTAAAATTCCATATATATGCATTAGTATACTGTATTGGTCTTTATCTTTCTGGCTTACTTCACTCTGTATAATGGGCTCCAGTTTAACCCGATTGGTAATTCTATTGCATTTCTTTTCACTGTAAACATTTTTATACTCTAGGGAGATGGGGGTGGACTTTCCAGTCCTCACTTTCTGTGGCTCCTGCTGTACTATGTGTGAAGTAAACCGTTTCATACATGGGGATACAGGGGGTGAGCTTTTGTGTGTCACTCTGGGAGATTTCAAGATTCCAGATCTAGTATGCATGAGTGTGTATGTGTGTTTGCACGAAGGATGGGGTAGGGAGTGAAGTACGTCCTTCTCAAAGACTAAATGCCCAAGGCAAGCATTTTGAGTCCTCCTCATCTGGCTTTCTGGCACAGAGTGGACACTCAGTGAATGGAAGAGGATTGATGGAGATGACAAACGTGGAGGCATCTTGGGGTATGTTTGGGAATCTGAATTATGGGTATCAGAAAGAAAGGTGTGAGGAGGAGCAGATTCACATAGATTGGAATAGCACCCCCCTTAAATAAATAAGAAATTGATGGATAAGTCAGCAATCTGAAAGCCAGATTTGGGGAATGCGGTAGAGAGGAGGAGTTCACAATTAGTTCAGACAGGCACAGACTAGACCCCAGTGTGACTCACTGGGTTCTAAGAGGAGAGCCCTGCTCCAGCCCTGGATGCCCAAAGCAACAGCCTCTGCGCAGCACTGTACAACCTCCAATTTCCAGCCCTTAATACTCACTAATACTTAATACCAGGAATACTCATCGAGGGCAACACCCCACCTAACTCTTACCAGGACCAGATGTTTCTGAATGAACCACTTCCTCACCAACCTGTCTAGATATAGGCCTTACTTTACAAAGGAAAGGAATGAAGGAGTTGAGTCAGACCACACACACAGTCAGGAGTGGAACTGAAAATGCATTTAACGGTGGAAGAACGAAGCTGATCCACTTGTTTTCACCTTGAGCCCCTCTTTCAGGTGAATCCTGAGCATCTGATAGCTAAGGTTCTAAGGTACCCGGACCTTCAGCCTAATTCAGAGGTTAGAGGCCCAGTGTGTTTGGGAAGGAAAGCTTCATGGCACACATTTTTAGGGTGTAAATTAAGAAGGTCTATGACTCAGGGTGACAGAAAGGCAAATGGGACCCCTAATCAGAGTGGGGGAGGTCAACATCTGATGGTTGGTTCCTCTAGGGCTAGGCTGTAGCCTACCTCAGTTCTGCTGAGCTTTCTGTTGAGCTGGTGCTGGAGTGACTGTTGAGGAGCAGGGCTCTGGAAACTTGGGGTGACAGGGCTCTGGAACCTTGTGTTGGCATGGGTCAGAAATCTTAGGGTGGCAGGGCTCTGGCACTTTGGTGTGGCATGGCTCCTTGGTTTGGGGGATGCATGGTTCCTGGGGAGGAGGCTAGCAGGGATGTTTCACCTGCTGCTGCTGAGGCTGGGGAAGTGGGATTCAGGGCTGCTTTTGCTCATGGGAACTCATGCCTCAAAGGAGGCTGGATCTAGAGAGAGAACAGATGGTTTAAACAGGGATTAACTAGAGAAGAAGCCACATTCAATGCCAATTTACATCTCTTCAAAAGCAAGAGATGTTCTTGCTTCTTCTCCCTCTTGACCACAAAGAACATTTTAATGACTTCTGAACCTTTGAAAAGGAGGAATGTAAAGGTGATCGTTCTGCTTCACTTGAACATAGCTTCTCCCAGTGCTCTTCTTCTTCCTGGCACATCTTAAAACCCAATAAGCAACACAATACATTTGCAGGCTCCTGGAAGTCATGTGAGATCACAGTATTGGGTCATATGGAAATGTGATATTATTTAGAAAAACAGAAAATGAAACCCAGTAACTTCAGCCCGTGCACACACAGAATGACTGTTGTTCAGTTGCTAAGCCATGTCTGACTCTTTGTGACCCGAGTCAAGACTGCAGTGTTCTAGGCTTCCTTGTCCTTCACTATCTCTTGTAGTTTTCCCAGACTCATGTCTATTGAGTCGGTGGTGCTATTCAACCATCTCATACTCTGTCACCCCCTTCTCCTGCCTTTGATCTTTCCCAGCATCAGGGTCTTTTCCAATGAGTCAACTCTTCGCATCAGGTGGCCAAAGTATCGGAGTTTCAGCTTCAGCATCAGTCGTTTCAACGCATATTCAGGGTTGATTTCCTTTAGGAATGACTGGTTTGATCTCCTTGCAGTCCAAGGGACTCTCAAGAATCTTCTCCAGCACCACAGTTTGAAAGCATATAAATAACTACTGACTTCTAAAGAACCTATGCAAATCCACTTCTGGCTTCACTCACACCCTTAAATGTTTTCCTTATTCCTGCTTGTTCAAGTAGTATCCAGCCACCATGGATCACAGATGGCTTGAAATGGTGTTTTGGGTTTACTACAGCAAAACTTCCAGAAATTACCTGTCTTCCTGAACCACCTTAGCACTTTACTTGTCCTCATCGCCTCTTGAAGGTGACTTTTATATATATATATTTTTTAGCACTAAAGGGCCAAACACAGTGAATATTCACAAAACAATTTGTTGAAGAATAAAATTCTCTGTATTGAAATTATGAATAAAGAAATAGTTAAAAGGTTATTAAGAGTGCTGTGGCTCTCTCTATTATTCCTTATCCTGCCAACTGTGGGTCCTTGCACATGCCAGTCCCCTTCTCACTGACACAAGAAGAAGTGATGGAGCAGAACTGGTAAAGTCTTAAGTCCCTTCAAGCCTGAGCTATGATTGCTTTTAAAATAAAGATATTCCTGGAGGTTAACATTATAATGGCTGGACTTCATAGTGGGGGAAAAGACACCAAGAATACCAAGGAGATTCCAACAGAAGTCAAATACATTGAGGGAATGATAAAAGGTTGCAAGAAAAAAGACTCACCTGCTATATGGAGAAGGGCAAGCTGTGTGGTTACTCAGATCTGATGTGGTGTCCCCAATCAACTGGCTTTTTTATAGGGAATGAGACCTGTCTTGAGGAACAGAATATTTCTGGGTTGCTGTGTTTTCATTTTTTGCCTGCCAAACATGATTCATCCTACACCCCCTCATATAACTGTTGGCTCAGCTTTTGTGATATATTTTTGCATTTGCTGTCTGACAACAATGTCACGTAGGACTTACCTCCACTGAGCACACTTTGCACCCTGGTCTGGAGTTTATAAAAAGGGTGATATGGGCTGAAAGGAGAGAGAAGGAAGAAGCTCTAGGACTGCTGACTAAAAATAAGCCTTCTTTCTAGACGTTCCTAATCCTTAGTATAGACTGGGTTTGGACTGCTTAACATTTGAAGTGGATGTGGAGAGGAACAACAGGTGTTTCTGGTTCTGCTGGGAGGCCAAAGTTATGGTGGTATGAATTTCCCCAGGTTGGAAAAAAGTATTAATTTTGTTTATCCATCATTCAGTGTAGCCTGGAAGAGGGAAGGCAATGCTAAAATGATTCTTTGGGTCCTAAAAAGCCTTTACTCCAAGAAAGGCTTTAGAGTCAATAGCAGAAGGGCATAGGGACTGTGATGAGTGAAAACGCTGGTGAAGACAATTTCTGCAGCCCCAGAACAACCTGGCACTTTTAGTGCATCCACTTGTTCTGTCTTATGTGACAGCAGGCTGTGAAGACCCTGCTTTTCATGGTTACCACTTCCTAGAGACCACATAGGGAGGAGAGATTCAGGATTCCTTACCCTTTATACTCCAGTTCATTCTGCTCAAGATGAAATGAAGCTGAGGTCACTAACCCAGATTGACCTCAAACATACAATCTGTGTCAAGCTGCTGTCTTTGGAAAATCCAGATTATTCTTTAAACCCTAGTGTCTGGGTGGTCCCTTCCTTCTTACACTGCTTACCTACATGTTTGTGGAGTAGCTGCTGGCTCCACAGCTGTGTCACGTCCCCTGAACTTGAGCCGACCAGACAGGCAGCACCGAACCTCCTCCCACTGGGTCCCCTTAGCCATTCCCCTATGTCCATCTCCACCTGGCACTCTGTGTAGTAGCTGCTTAGTGGACTGATGATCATAGGATGGATGCATGAATGCATGACACTATTTGCTATGAGACACGCAGAGGCTGCTTGGGGAATGGCTAGGGCCTTTCTTATAAAAGGAACTTCACGCTTGTGACAAACCTCACAATGTGGGCTGAGAGGCAGGGTAAGGGCTCATCAAGACAAAGATGTTTCTGCTATTATGCCAAACCACATATTTCTCTAGAGTTTATGCAGTTACTTCCCTGTGGGCAAGGGCCAATGCCACCACCATGCCTGAGTTCCAGGCCTCTTCTACTAATTTAGTTCTTCTTTAGACTTGGGTACACGCATTTTCTCACCCAAACCATATCTCTAAAGGACCCTATGGAAGGAGTTCCAAGCACACCTTGCTGCTGATCTGGTGGGATTCTCAGACCTAGAGTGAACTACTTCCTGCTCATTGGTCCTCCATGACACTGCTCATGGACCTGGCTGACCTGAACCTCAGCTCAGAGGCTGAACCGCTGCCTCTCATGTCTCTCCTGGACCCACATCCAACTGTCATTCAATATTCTCTAAGCTTTGACCTGATGAACCTGACTGACTCATGCCTCCTTTCCCTCAGCAAAACTTTCCCCTTTCTGGTTCCTGGAATTTCCTCTTTATTCTCCTGCTTTTGTCAAAAATGTACTGAATAGTTGAGTGTTAAGGTCATTTCTGCTGTATATGGAAACTCATTTTATTCACTAGCAATGCTAGATTAGGCAGTGTATTTTCTGGGAAACCATATGGCTTCTGAGTGCAACTAGCCTCTCCCCACATGTCCTTGATTCTTACACTGATGCACTTCTCAGGATAATAGGATGCTGCTAATTTTCTTATGTCTTGGTTTTGCTGGTTAACTGTGCTAGATATCTCTTGGGCATACCTATAAATTCTCTCTGCTTTACCGGTTATCCGTACACTGCCATATGGTCCTTTCTGTATAGATTTGGATGGGCTTTGTATAGAAACCTCATCTCCCTTCCTGAGCCAGGGCTTCTATTATACTACCATTCAGGGAACCCGTGGAACACAATGCACCCTTGTGTGCTCAGTCCAGAGTGTGGGGGAAGTTAATGCACATGAAACCAAATTGGACAAATGGTGGTAGTGAAGGCTATGGATAAATACTCCTTGCCTTCATCCCCAGGTGAGATCATCAAAGAGTTAGTTCTGGGATCATTTCCTAAAGATCCTCAAAGGGTCCCATGGACTTGAACACCAGTTATTCCTGTTGATATGCAAAGAGATAATAAGAAACAAAAGTGTTAGTGGCTCAGTTGTGTCTGATTCTTTGTGATCTAATGGACTGTAGCACACCAGGCTCCTCTATTCATGATGTCTCCTTGAATTTCTTCTTTCTCAGTTATCCCTGTATCCATCATTCCTTTCCTCTGAGATCATATTTCCAAATAAACCCTTGCCCATGAGGCTTAGTATCAGGTACAGGTTTCTGGAGAAGCCAGGTTAGGACAATTATGGAACAGGCTTGTAGTTCACAAAGCAGATATAGATATACAGTCATTCAGAAAATGGAAGTCAATGCTCAGAGCACATAAAGACAGATAGATCATTGTAATAAAGTTGGGTTTGATCCAGGTGCCTTTTGAGACTTTGGAAATGTTGGTGTGGCTGAGGACAGTACTTCTGAGAGAGTTGATTCTTAGGTAGGTTGACAAGAAGTTCTGGGTCGTCGAGGAAGAAAGAGAGGTCTGGGTTCTCAAGGAGGAAAAAAGGACATTTTCTTTTCTTTAAGCCCAGAGCTGATGATTGCACAACAAAACAAGTCAGCTTAAACTCTGTACCAATGATAATATAACAGCAATGTATCCTGCTTGAGGACCTGTTTCTCCTTCTTGAGAACCTTCTGACTAATCCTGTTATCTTAAAGTGTATATTATGGGAGTGGGTCTGGTAAGATCTTTCTACTATCAGTTCTAATCTTGTCATCTTAAAATGTAAATTGGGGGAGTGGGTCTAGTAAGACCTTTTCAAACTTGAGACATTCTTTTGATTTACTGTAATAACCAATTGAAAACTTTTATAACTCCCTTGCTAAGACTAGCAAGGGGGGCACTCTCCATCCCCCTTCTGATGTCTATGTCAGAAGCTTTCGCTGTCTCTTTTTCACTTTAATAAAACTCTGCTACACAAAAGCTCTTGAGTGATCAACCCTGGTTCCTGGTTCCAAAGCTAAATCTTCTTCAGAGATCAGGAATCTGGCATCGTTCACCATAGGCTATCATCTTGGGGGCTTGTCCGGGATCTTCAGGACAAGGTAAGAACACTTAGAGTTCTGGCCTCTCTGCTTTCTCAGTATGCACATTTTCTGCTTTACTTTACTAACTCTGCGGTGTGCCTGTGTGTGTGTGTGTGTGTGTGTGTGTGTGTGTGTGTGAGTGATTAACAGCCTCTGGGTGAAGCAAGTGGACTGAACTTTCCTTTCTCTGTCACCTTTTGCTGGTCTCTTTGACCATTTTGTAATCATGTGGGGAATTAGAACTACTAACCTAATCTCTCAGATCATAGACTTTCAAGGTACTTGTGATTCAAGCCATTACTGTGTTCTTTTACTTAGAGCCCAAACTTGGAATAGTCATGAGAAACCTAGACTTTCTAGGAGCACATTTGGGAACTAGGTGGAACTCTAGCTCTAGCAGTGTCTCTTTATTGACTGCTTCCATACAGAACCAGAGTCCTAAAAGCTAGTCCTTGTCATAGCCATGCCTCCAAACTATATGGATGGAAGTGCTGCTAGCAAACAAGAGGTTTCTAAGAACATAGGTTATGAATGCCAGTTTGGAAGTGCAATGGTGTTCTTGCTTTGGTAATGCTAGCTGTTAGCAGACCAGAAAAAGCTCTCTAATGGCTTCTGTCTCAACTCCTTAGATATTCTTTCTGGGAAATCTGTGGGAATGAACTGGAAGGATTGGCCCTAGTAACTTGAGGACAAAAATCATTTTTCCCTCGCTGGCCAACCCTTTTGCTATCACATATACTGGTGTGGTGAGACTCAGGGAAGGGGCGTCTTGGGTTTTCAGCTCATCCCTTTATAACTCAATGTGTCTATTGTGGTCAGGACAGCACTCAGGAATGTGGATAGGCACAGGGGAGATAGATGCTTCCTCTAGTAGCCCTAGCTTGGGAAACATTCCAGGAAAGCTACTCTGCTCCACCCTGGGTGGCATTGGAGGAAAGGGGCAAATCAAACAAAGGTCTTGGTGGCAAGGAACTAAATCAATCTGGGATGCCATCAGGTTTACCCCTGGTGCATCTCCACCCTGCATTGGTGATGGAACCAGGAGGGAAGAGTAAGGCACCTGCATTGGTAAGGGACAGATGAAGTCCAACCAGGGAAGGAAAGCGTCCCTGGAAAGCCTGTCTATACCCCCACCTAGAGCAGGGAGGGATGCCTCCAGTGAAAACAAGCCATGGCTGTGGATGCCGCTTTTTTCGCTCTCACAGGTGGGAGCTAACAGTTCTAGAACCACTCCTTTAAAAAGTATTCTTTAAGAAACTGGGAAAAGTTCAATCCCCAGAATTTAAAAAGACATGCCTGATCTTCTTTTGTGATACTGAATGGCCACAGCATCCTTTGGAAGATGGGGAACATTGACCAGTTGAAGGGTCTCAATTATAATACTGTTTTACAATTAGACTGGCTCTGTAGAAGACAAGAGAAATGGGTAGAAGTGCCATATATGTTGCTCTTTATCTCTCTGAGAGACTTGCTAGACTTATGTCCTAAGGGTGCAGATTTAGGTGTGAAACCTTCAGCTGCTTCCTGTCCTCTTACTTTGCCCTTGTATCTGGGGCTCTCAACTAAACAGGCTGAGAATCAGGGCACCCTTCCAGGAGGGGTTACCTCACTCTAGGTAGAAATGAAAATAGTTCCAATTGTTGATGAGACTATTTAGAAGATCCAAAAATCACATAGAAGCCTTTATGGGACTAACTTTAGTTTATGACCTTACTTGGAGAGATGTAATGTATGTCTTGGGACAGACACTGACTCCTGACTCAAGAGCTCGGGTTTTGGGGGGAAGCTACTACTTTTGGAGACAAATGGCTTGAAGGCAAGTGGAAAGAGGGAACATGAAATAGCCCTCCTCCCTACTGGGAGCCAAGCAGTTCCCATAACAGTGCCAGATTGAGACTATAACATGGCTAAAGGAAGGTGGGATCAGAGCCACTTTGCAAAATGTATTCTTAAAAGACTCAAGTGAGCATACACTAAGACTTTAGACTATGCTAAGTTGGCTGACATAGAATAGGGAGAGAAGGAAACTCCTGGTAAATTCTTTGATAGACTATGGGAGGCTGTCCACAAGTTTACTGACATTGATCCCAAAAATGCAGAGGGAGGAATGATCTTAAAAGATAGATTTCTCACTCAGTCAGCTCCAGATATCTGCCTCAAGCTACTAAAACAGGCATTTGGACCAAATCAGTCTTAAAAAAAAAAAAAAACTGTTGCAGCTGGCTCAGATGGTATATTATGGGGTAAAGAATATGAGGAGGAAAATAGGAGGAAAAAAGAACCCAAAAGACTGAAGCCCCAACAAAGGCTGTTAGAAATGTTCTGAAACAGCCTGAGGAAAAATGCCCAGAGGAACCCAGGTGGAAAAGGATGGACTTGTTATTACTGTGGGAAAGCAAGGCATCTCAAGTGGGATGCCCTCAGGCATCTAAGCTGCCCCTCACCCCCCCAGCTCCCTGTCTGATCTACAAAGAACCACACTGGAGAAGAGACTGTCCTCTGAGGTATAGGTCCCAGGGGTCAGACTCTCAGGACAATTGGGACTGAAGGTGCCCTGGGGTCCCCACAAACACCTGACTACCAATAACTGTGGGGGGCCAATCAATCAATTTCCTTCTGGACACTGGGGCACATTTCTCTGTGCTCACTGAAGCCCCTAGTCCGCTTTCCTAACAATCCACTACCATAATGGGATTGTCAGGATGAGCCAAATGCTATTATTTCATTCATCCTTTAAGCTGCAACTAAGACTCTGTGCTATTTTCTCTAGTTTCTAATTGTGCCAGAGTCTCCCTCACCCTTTCTGAGGAGGGATATACTGAACAGGGTCCAGGTATCTGTTTTCCTGAATATGGAACCTGTTCTTTTTTAATTCAACAAAATGTAAATCTTGGAGTGTGAGCTGATGGAAAAACTGTGGATTGAGCACAAAATGCTGTTCCTGTTGTTTTCAACCCTCACCTATTTCCACATCAAAACAGTACACACTAAAGCCCAAGGTTAAGGAAGGGTTAAAGCCTATCATTAAAAATTTAAAGGAACAAGGACTATTAATTTCCTGTAACAGTCCATGCAACACTCTTATTTTGGGTGTAAAAAAAGTCAAATGATAAATGGAGACTTGTTTGAGATATACGAATAATAAGTGCCTAATCCTTATACTTTATTGTCGGAAATTCCTGAACGAGCCAAATATTTTTCAGTCATTGATTTGAAGGATGCTTTCTAGGGTTAAATTATCCCCTACCTATGACTTTAATACAATTGAGAGGATTTGGGGGCATCACAGGCTACTGCCTGATCTTTATATAAACTTATAACCGAGACTCAGCAGGCCCAAACCAGCAAGCTGATTTGGTCCCCTGAGACTCAAAAGGCTTTTAAGATTCTTCAAACTGCTCTCTTGCAGTCTCCTACTTTGAGCTTGCCCACAGGATCAGAATTTAGCTTGTTTGCTACTGAAAAAAAAGGCAATGGCCACATTCCTTAAGGATACTTGCTACTATTGTTTTGCTAATGCCTAAAGCTCATAAGTTTACTAATGGGCAAAATCTCACTGTACTGACTTCTCATGATGTAAGTGGGACCTTAAACTCTAAAGTTCAGAGCAACAATGCTCTGCCTTTAAAGCTGCTGTAACTCAAGGGATGTCAATAGACATCCACTTACACTGTTCCTGGAGACCCCAATCTTCAGAAAAAGTTAAAAAAGCTAATGATATTATTAAGAGGCATCTGTGTAAACTAACTCAGGAAACACAAGACAGTTGGTTTAAAGTTTTACTCATAGCTTTAATGAGGTCTCAAACTGCCCATAAGAAGTGACTGTCTCTGACAGACTGTTTTTGCACACAGATATTGTCATGGATCCTAAAGCCTTAGCATTAACCATGTGACTCTGCTTTCAGCTTTTCAACAAACATTATGAGAACTCTGGGAGGTGACTCCTGACCCAGCCTCCACAATCAGTCTGCTTGCTGGGTCTGCAGAGTACTCCCCCTCCTCATCAACTGAAGCCTTCCCATGGTGGGTTTCTCCATTTCAAGGAAAAGACTTTCTTCAACTCTATGATGACATCTAACAATCCTAAGATGGACTGGTATAACATATTGTATCTTAACTATGGACATAATGTGACTTTTAATTTTGATTATGTTTTAACTTGGTTTAATGACTATTTTGCCTTATATATGTAACTGTGTAACTGGATCATTTCTGTCTGAAAGATTTTAAGTTACAAATGGCTGTCCAGGCTCCTATAAGAGCCACAGCCTTCTCCAACTGTTAGCTGGGGCCCCTGGGTCAGAGACCCTCAGTATGAGGGTTTGGAGAATATGTTGCCTCAACAATTTAGGGACAGTACCCCTCAACAGCAGAAAGTAGTTATGGAATGAAAATGATGCCCCTTTCCCTTGGCAACATAATTCTCCTAAAAGAAAAAGGGGGTGGGGTGGGGAGGTGAATGAGAGTCAATTCTTAGGTAGGTTGTTAAGAAGTCTGGGGTCCTCAAAGAAGAGAGAGAGATCTGGGGTTCTTGAGGAGGAGATTGGGGCCTGGAGTTCTCAAGGAGGAGAAAAGGGCAAACATTTTTTTCCTTAAGCCCAGACAGAGCTGATGATTGCACAACAAAACAAGTCAGCTTAAACTCTGCACCAATGATAATATAACAGCAATGTATCCTGCTTGAGGACCTGTTTCTCCTTGAGAACCTTCTGATTAATCCTGTTATCTTAAAATGTATAGGAAGTGGGTCTGGTAAGATCTTTCTATTGTCAGTTCTAATCCTGTCATCTTAAAATGTAAATTGTGGGAGTGGGTCTAGTAAGACCTTTACAACCTTGAGACATTCTTTTGATTTACTGTAATAACTAATTTAAAAAGTATATAGCTCCCTTGTTTAGGCGAGTGAGGGGGGCACTCTCCATCCCCCTTCTGATGTCTATGTCAGAAGCTTTCTCTGTCCCTTTTTCACTTTAATAAAACTGTGCTACACAAAAGCTCTTGAGTGATTAAGGTTGGTTCCTGGTCCATAAGCTAAATTTTCTTCTTTGGAGATCAGCAATCCAATATCATTCACTGAAAGCTATCACTTCCTCAGCTTACCTCTAGAATATTGCATGGTAGTAAGTTCGGGCTTCCCTGGTGGCTCAGAGGTTAAAGCGTCTGCCTCCAATGTGGGAGACCTGGGTTTGATCCCTGGGTTGGGAAGATACCCTGGAGAAGGAAATGGTAACCCACTCCAGTATTCTTGCCTGGAGAATTCTATGGATGGAGGAGCCTGGTAGGCTATAGAGTCGGGGTCGCAAAGAGTCAGACACGACTAAGTGACTTCACTTTTTTTTTTTTTTAAGTTCAGGAGAGAAGCCTTTTTCTGTTAAGTATAATCCCAAGGAGAACCCCTCCAATTCATTCATTCAACTGATTCTTGTGTGTTGCAATATGTCAGGCTGTGTTCCAGACAGTTGGGATGAGTCAGTGAACAATAACACAGATCTCTGACCTTGTGGAGTTCACATGCTAGAGAGGAAGGTGGAGATAAACAGTAAAGAATATGATGGTTAAGTAAATTATGTATTAAATGCCATGAAATAATGAAATAGTAGTGTAAGCAATTGGGGGCATCAAAGAAGTAAGGAAGGGGACTGTGTATCTTCTTAGAGAAGAGGATGTTTGGACAGACTTGAGGGAGGTGAAGCTAGATATTAAGGTATCTGTTGAAAGAATTTCAGGTCAAGAGAATATCCAAAGAAAATGCTCCAAGGTAGTAGCCTGCCTGGCATGTTCTGGGGGCACTGTGGCTGGACTGGAAATGGTAACTGGAAGAAAGACTGGGGCCAAAAGAAAGTAAGTTCATCTCCTGCTTTTAGTCTCTGCCATCAGCCATCATCAGGGCATGGCAAATCCTTCTTCTTCCACGGCACATCCTCAGAAGAAATTAACCCAGAGTAAAATGCATTGAGGACTGTTTCTTCAGGCTCCCATATGTCTCATATCTTTTGGACTTTTTTGGGAAAGTTTCCACTCTCAGGTAGGGTTACTTATAAAAGTGGGTTAAAGTCACATATAAATACCTCTCAAAAATAGGAAGTTGACTTACCAAGGATATGTACTTTTAGCAGACTTTAGTTTGCCCTGTGTGATAAGAATATCATTGAATTATTTTAACTGAGTAACTATATAATTGTGCCTTTTGAAAAAAATATCATTTGGGACTTCTCTGGCGCTCAGTGGTTAATAATCTGCCTGCCAGTGCAGGGGAGATGGGTTCAATCCCTGGTCTGGGAAGATTCCACATGCTGCATGTCATCTAAGACTGCACACTGGAACCATGGAAACCCGTCACTCTAGGGCCTATTCCACGGCAAGAGAAGCCCCCACAATGACAAGCCCACACACCACAGCTAGAGAGTAGACCCTACTCTCTGCAACTAGAGAAAAGCCTATGCACAGCAACAAAGGCCCAACACAGCTCAAAATCAGTCAATAAGTAAAAATCTAAAAAAAAAATACCTTTTGCTATGAGTAAATGTTAAACAGATATATTAAGCAAATATTATAGCACAAGGATACGATGCTGTGGTCATATAGGGGTGTTGGTATGAGAATAATTGAATATTGGGGAAAACTACTCTACTATACCTTTACTAGCCAAATGGCACCTATCTTATCTTCTTTGTTATACAGGGCACAATAAAAGCCCTACCGTGGCTTCCTACCTTTAATCCTGGCTCAGGACCATCAAAGTCCCTTTCTTTAGTTTCAGCCAATGGTGTACTTATCCCTCTAACTGCCCTCTCTCCATCTCCACACTATGAATTTTTTCTTTCTTTCTCTTTTTAATGTAGCAGTAATATTGGTTTTATATGTATTCAGAATAGGGCTCCCTGAATTACCAGACACCAGGATGCCTCCTGCCCCACCTTTCCAGAGTACTCCCTAAAGGTTACAATGTGTTAAATCACTGAATCAGTAAAATTGTTACCTATTACTTGAAAAGCAGTTTGCCCAATGAGCTTGTAGTTACAGACAAGAAAGAAAAGTGACTGGAAAGATGCAGAGATTTGGTTATTATCGGCTGCTACTAGTGGCAAAATATTAACAAATTGATTAAAGAAGTGGCTAATTTGCAAGTGAAACAGTACAGCAATTCCATAGGAAAAGTCGACTACTTCTAAATCTCAACACAAAGAGATAAGATCAAAGAAACAAAGACTTTAAGACCTGTCTTTGAAGGTAAAGTGAGTTTAAAAGTGTAATATTCTTATCCACACCATTCCAGAGGGCATCAGGGCAGTAGAAGCACATTTAAGTAAAAAAGGCCAAGGAAGCAAAGAAATGAGTCTGGCTTAATATTAGGTCAGGGAAAAAAAGCTTTGAATAGAGTTGCAGCCAGGGGAGATGACTAGAAAAAAATCAGAAACCTCGGTTTTCTTGCTTTATTTATTTATTTTAATTGGAGGATAATTACTTTACAATATTGTAATGAATTTTGCCATACATCAATGTGAATTGGCCATAGGCATACACATGTCCCCTCCATCCGGAACCCCTCTCCCACCTCCCTCCCCATCCTATCCCTCTAGGTTGTCATAGAACACTGGCTTTGGGTGCCCTGTTTCATGCATTGAACTCACACTGGTTATCTATTTTACATATAGTAATGTTGCGGTCCCTGGAGGAGGGCATGGCAACCCACTCCAGTATTCTTGTCCAGAGAATCCAATGGACAGAGGAACCTAGTGGGCTACAGTCCATCGGGTCATAAAGAGTCAAACATGACTGAGCACACATGACGTTGCAGTACATATACACAATGGAATATTACTCAGCTATAAAGAGGAATGCATTTGAGTTGGTTCTAATGAGGTGGATGAACCTAGAACCTATTATACAGAGTGAAGTAAGTCAGAAAGAGAAGGATAAATACTGTACATTAATACATATATATATAGAATCTATAAAGATGATACTGATGATTCCACTCCAGTATTCTTGACAGGAAAACCCCATTGACAGAGAAGCCTGGTGGGCTACAGTCCACGAGGTAGCAAAGAGTTGGACACGACAGAGTGATTGAGCACACACATAAAGCAATATCAAAGCAGAAAGAGCAGCCTAAGCTACACCACCCCAGAGAAGAATATCCAACCCACTTCAGGAAAAGGTAATGAAGGAAGAAGCCATGGAAGACAAGAGTACCTTTTAAAGAGTGGAGCCCATGTCATATCAAAGAACTGTCATCCAGGGTCATTAAACGGAAAGATTGATGTTGCTAAAAATGTTCAAACTACCCAAAGTAATTTATGGATCCAATGGAACCCTTATCAAAATACCTAACATATTTTTCAAGAACTAGAACAAATATTCCTAAATTTATATGGAAACACAAAAGACCCCAAATAGACAAAGCAATCTTGAGAAAGAAAAATGGAGCTGGAAGAATCAGGCTCCATGACTTCAGACTATACTACAAGGTCACGGTCATCAAAATAGTATGTTACTGGCAAAAAACCAGAAATATAGATCAATGGAACAGGATAAAAAGCCCAGAAATGTGCCACATACCAGTGGTCAACTACTCTACAACAGAAGAGGCAAGTTGATATAAAGGATAAAAAGACACTCTCTTCAGTAAATGGCACTGGGAAAACTGGACAGCCACATGTAAAAAAAGAAAAGAAAAGAAAATTTAACATTCTTTAACACCATACACAAACATAGCTCAAAATGGACTAAAGACCTAAACATAAGACTGGATACTATAAAACTCTGAGAGGAAAACATAGGCAGAACACTCTGACATAAATCACAGTAAATTCTTGTTTTTGGTCTGTCTCCTAGAGTAATGGAAATAAAAATTAAAAAAAAAATAAATGGTATCTAATTAAACTCAAACACAGCAAAGAAAATCATAAACAAAATGAAAAGACAAACCACAGATGAGAGAAAGTATTTGCAAACCATGCAACTTACTAGGGATTAATCTCCAAAATTTACAAGCAGCTCATGCAGTTCAATATTGAAAAAACAAACAACCAAATCAAAAGATGTGCAGAAGACCTAAGGAGATATTTCTCCAAAGAAGTCACATAGGTGGCCAAGAGGCACATGGAAAGGTGCTCGACTTTGCTATTAGAGAAATGCCAATCAAAACTACAAAGTGATATCACATCAATCAGGATGGCCACCGTCAAAAAATCTACAAACAATAAATGCTGGAGAGGGTGTGGGGCAAAGGGAACCCTCCCACACTTTTGGTGGGAATGTAAATTGGTACAGCCACTATGGAGAACAGTATGGAGGTTCTTTAAAAAACTAAAAATAGAGCTACTGTATGATATAGCAGTCCCACTCCTGGGCATATATCTGGAGAAAAACATGGTTAGAAAGGATATATGCACTTCATCATCCATTGCAGCACTGTTCACATTAGCTAGGATGTGGAAGTAATCTAAATATCCATTGACAGATAAATGGATAAAGAAGATGTGATACACATATACAATGGAATATTACTTGGTCATTAAAAAGAAAGAAATAATGCCATTTGCAGCAATATGGACTGGGAGATTATCATACTAACTGAAGTAAGTCAAACAGAGAAAGAAAATACTCCTATGATATTGCTTATATGTAGAATCTAATTATACAAACGAACTTATTTACACAACAGAAACAGTCACAGACTTAGAGAACAAACTTATGGTTACCAGGGGGAAAGGGTGGGTTGGAAAATGATAGATTGTGAACCTGAGGCTGACATGTACACATTAGTATATTTAAAATAGATAACCAACAAGCACCTACTGTATAGCACAGTGGACTCTGCTCAATATTCTGTAATAACCTAAACGGGAAAATAGTTGGAAAAGAATAGATAGTTGTATATGTATCACTTTGCTGTATACCTATAACTAACACAACATTGTAAATCAACTATACTAGAAGAAAAAGTTTTTAAAAGAAAAAAATTCTCATTATTTCTAATGAGAGGGTGGACTTCATCATGCTTCTTAAGAGGTATTTCAGAGTTCATGTGGATTAGATACTGATTATCTATCTCCCTTCCTCTCCTTTTCCCCCATGGAAGTTCTTACTGAGACTATCCAACCCCTGCTCCATTATTGAAAATTGGACTGTGGTAGGGGTGGATAGGACTGAACTGTGTGTTTCCTACTTTGCTGGACCATGAAGAAAGGTTTCTGCCTGGAAAGGAGAAGTCCATAGGATCATTCAGTAAAGGTATAAATCATTCAGCAACTCAACAGACATTAGATAAGCTCTTACTATTTGATAGGGAGCAGGCTGGGATCTGAGCTTAGAGCCCTGAACAAGATAGAGAAGGTTGCAGCCTTGAGGAATACAGAGAAGATTCCAGCCCTCATGATGCTTACAGTGTGAAGTCAGAGGTGACCTAGCAAGCATGGACGTGAAGAGAACAGGGGTGTAGGAAGTGAAGGGTCACTTGGTGTCAATGGCAGCACATCCAGTGGCTGTGCCTGCAAATGTGCTGAGGGTCCGAGGGGGCTAACAAGACCCCAAAGCCTGGGCAAAAGCCACCAGCTTCTGTGGAAGGGTACAGGGTGAGGGTGTTGAATATGGAGCACGAAAGAGAATAGGCAGAAGAAAGGGGAGACACTTGAGAAAATTAAGTTGGAGGCTGGAAAAGAATGTGGGATGTGGCTGCCCTAAACCCACCACAAGACTTTTCTGAGTCAGGAATGTGAACCTACAGAGAACTCCCTCAGTCACTATCTGAACCAGAAGGAATGATTTTTCCGGGAATCATGGAGGTCGTTGTCCTGTACAAAGGAAAAAAAAAAAAAAAAAATGACAATGCAGAAAAAGGGAAGAACCATGAAACTGAACAAAATATGCATTTCTCTATTTGTTATATCAGCTACCAGGCTGTGGATTTGAAGTCTTCCAAGTGGTGCATAGTTTGAACTCCAAGTTCCTCCTGTGAACCAGTATAATTCTCTAAGTTTTCTGCACAGTTGAGGGTAATTTTGCCACATCACAGGAGAGGAGAGGAGTTGAGGAAGGAGAAGGAGATGAGATAAGAAGAAATAAGTCCTCCTTTAAATCTCAACTGGCATCAACTGTCAGTCCAGTGATCAGGGTTTGAAACCTTTGGGTTGTGAGTGTAAGAGGAGTGTAGAGGTAAAATGCGTGGTCCCTAACCAGAAGGTTGAGAATTGAGATGAGAATTATGGGGAGAAGACACACAGGGGATGCTCCAATAAGGAAGTGGATGGCTCCCTTGGACTGCTCATATGGGATTGCATAAAGAGCATCAGCAATATCCCAGAAGGCCAATATATATCATTTTCCTCTAGCTTAGCAACATCCTCACTACTAACTATTTTAAAAATTATTATCATGAGGTTATAAAAATAAAATTACATCATATATGTTATATATCATCATCATATGACCACCAATATCAACTTGCCAGAAATAAGCATTGATAATACTTCGCTATATTTGGTGTTAAGATTTTTTATTTTCCATAAACCCACACCTGTGTATATATGTCTATAAGGATACTGATATATTGATTTGAGACCTTTGATCTTTTTTAATATAGATGTGTCCAGCCACTAATTTCTCTCTATGCACTGCATTACATGTATCACTGAAGTTCTGGTATACTGCTCCTTCATTTTCATTCCTCCCAAAGTATTTTGCAATTTTATTTATTATTTCTTCTTTGAGCCATCAGTTATTCAGGAATGTGTTGCCAAACTCATATATATCACAGAAGCAGAGAGTAGAATGGTGGTTAGGAGAGGCTGAGGGGTGAGGTAAAAGTGGAGATGCTGGATAAAGGGTCCAAGGCTTCGGTTATAACATGAAAGAGCTCTGGGAGACAATGTAAATGATGGTGAGTCTAGTTAATAACACTGTTGTACACTTGAGACTTGCTAAGAGAGTAAATCTTAAACATTCTCATCAAACACACACACCCATGTGCACTCACACACACATTTAAATGATTACTGTTGAGGTAACTAACATGTTAAGTAGCTGATGGTGGTACTCATTGCACAAAGTATGCATAGGTCATCACATTATACAATTATACATCAAATCACGTATAATGTATACATTATACATCAAATCATCACATTATACACCATAAATATATACATTTTAATTTGTCAGTTATACCTGACTAAGGCTGTAGGGGAAAAGATGAAAGAATAACCATCACACAGAAGAGTAACAAAGTTTGAGAATTTCTGTGTTCCTTCTTCTCCTTGCCTCTGTTAGGCTCTGATACTATTCTCTGAGACAGCTTCCCTCATCAGTTATTCTCTGTGGGCCTTGTATCCATTTCATAGTGGTTATTCCCATTAGTCACCTGCATGGACCACATCTGAAATGGGTAGTGCGGAAACAGGGGAAAGAAGGGATGGAAAGTTGTTTCTATTATTGAAAAATCAAGGTGTCTTTAGTTTTGGCATATCGTATATTTAGTCATCAATTTCCTCAAAAACTTATTAGACATCTAATGTATTTCATTCCTCCAACCATTCTGTGTTCTAGAGACCACACTCAGGTCCTTTCCTAGAAGTAATTTTCTGGCTTGATTTATTTTGCTGCCTTTTCCTCTGAACATAATAGAGCTACCACTGGAACTCCTTGGCACACAGATGGGCAGACTATAAATTTTCTCTCTTTTCTATGTTGCTACAGTCAAATGGAAGTGGATGCAAACTTCAAAACCATGTAAAATCTCATCTCTTCCTCTTTGGGGATTACAACTGGTGAGCCTTCTAGTTCAACAAGTTTTTGAATATCTTGGCTACATTTTTCTTTCCATTTTTTTCATTTCTGGTTTGCAAACCAGACAACTATTTTCTGAACATATGTGTATCAAAATACCCTGATCAATACAACAAATAACCAACATATGCTCAACCTTGCAAGTCATTTTTCAAACTATTTGCCATTGAATAACATGTATCATCACATTTATGGTCTCCAATATCAGTTTCTTTGCCAACCACCTGCAGATTTCTAAGCTAAGGCTACATTTCTAAGATTTGTTACAGTAGCATCCCATCTCAGAAAACTAATTTTTGTGTTAGGTTGAATAACACTAGCTACAGTAGGAACAGATCCCAAATATCAGGTTTTTTTTTTTTTTTTTTTTCATTCATGTCATAGTCTAATGAGGATTGAGCAGTAATTTGGGTATCTTTTTCCATCTACAGTTCTATCTTTATAGAGTCCTTTACTTCTAGGTTTGTGAATGAAGACTGTAGAAAGAGAAAGATTGAATCTATCTTGTGTATAGGTACAGAATGATTTGATTTGAAGACTTGGTTACATTTAAGAATAATGTTATTTTTAGTGTGTGTGTGTGTGTGTGTGTGTGTGTGCTTGTGTGTGTTTGATCTGAATGAACTATTTGACTTGTGGACACTTAGGGCCACAAGAAGAAATAACAAAGATTACCTTTTTCCCCAGCTCAATTTCACAGCTAAGCACTTAGACACTAAGCTGCCTAGCAATAGTGACTTTGTAAATCTCAATGGACACTGTAAACCTCAAATTTCTTCAAAGGTGGGATCAAGATAATCAGGAAAGCAATTTCAGATGTGAAAAAATATATAAGGTGGTACACATGGGGAGGAGGCAGCACCTTACCTGGTAAGTACCCCTTATATTTACCTTTCTTTGGTACTACCCATTTTTTAAGAACTACTATAACCTTATGCAGACTATTTCATTAATTTCCAAAAGCCCTTTATCAGCAATAGCATCTAAAAAATATGGCTAAATTAGAAAAGGAAAAAAAAAACAGAATATGAAAGTACAGTACAGTGTTAAGAAACTTCTTGTTTGAAACAGAAGCTATTTCTGAGCTACTGTCCTTCTGGAGCTAATATCGTGGTGAGGGTAACAGAGGTGCTGGTAACAGTGGTGATAATGCAGACAATGAGGACCTGGACAGGGAAATTTGGCATGCTGCAGTCCATGGGGTCACAAAGAGTCTGACACGACTGAGTGACTGCACTGAACTGAACCGAACTGTCTTCCAAGTGTTATTTATGAGTCTGGCATGTCCCAACTAAATTATAGACCTTCATTGGATATTGATTCCTCAGAAATTTGGAATGAAAATACAATTTTCCCTACATTTTACTAAAGGGACTGAAAACCTGGAGAGATAAATATTTTGATCCTCAAACCATCAAGTGATAATTAAGGATACAACATGGAATTGAAATTATGTAGAAGCATTCCCTGGTAAGACTCAAAATTTAGACAACGCTGATTGTGAGAGCTTGAACCTTGGCATCAAAGGATAGAAAGAAAACAAGATGATGATATGGTATTACTAAAAACTTTTGAAAAGAAAACATTTTTGCCATCACACAAAGGAACTGTGGTTTATTCATGAAGAGGAGGATAAACAACAGTTGACCAGCTGGTAGAAACCCCTGCCCAGGTGACAGACAGACCCAAGAGAGGGAGAGAATCCTCTGATGGTGCCCAGGAGAAAAGCTGCTGCTCTTCCATCTGAAGCTCTGTGATGCTTTCCCAGCTGTCCTCCCAGAGGAGAGCAGAACAGCAGCCTCAGGAAGGAAACCTCTGGTTGTCAGGTATCACCACAGGCATACTGCAGGCTGAAGGAAGGAGAAGCTTCTTCTATATCCATGATAGGCTTTAAAGGGAAGATGAAGGTGGAGCTGTGGAGCATGGTGAGTCAGTTGTCCTCATCCTTTCCTGATCCAGATACAAGCTGATGCTTCTACTTGCTTTTGGGTGGGCACTTCTGCTGGCATTGTTGGGGAGGTGGCACGGGAGGGCATTTCTGCTGGCACTTTGGAGGTGGGCATGGCTCAGGACACTTTGGAGGTGGGCAAGGCTCAGGGCACTTGGGAGGGCACACTACTGGAGGGGGCTGGCAGGGCTGCTTGCACTGCTGCTGCTGATAAGACATCTTTCTGGAGTCTCAGAATCTGGAAGAAATTACATGACAGTGTTCACAAGAAGGAACTGCTACAGGGAGAAAAGTCTGAGCTTGTTTAATAACATAGGATAGAATCTTTGCAGTCCCTAAGAATGTGGTTTGATCTCTTTAATCCCTTTCACTGAACTTCTGGCCTCTCTCTCCCTCTTTAACAAATTGTATTATTGGCTCAGAGAAAATCTTTACTTTTACATAAAACTTGAAAAAAATGTTTTTCAATGAACCAATCAATGTTGTTCGGTTCTGTTTTTTCTGTAAATAGCATCTTCAAGAAAGGCCATCATAAGTTCCAAAATCCTAGGTAAGCTCACAAGCAATTCTCATCATCATTATCTATTATGAGATCCCAGAAGTATCACTTGTGTACACAGCAAAAGGCCACCAGGAAGGATACAAGGGCCCAACACCTTCTAAGATAAATGCCTCTTAAATAACAGCAGAAGGACACAAGAAAGACAAAAAGAGGTAAAGAACTTCATTCTTTACCTCTTCTTGTCACAGATTTTGTTGCAATCTCTTCAATAAAGGAATTCAAACTCTGTCCCAGAAACTTAATAAATACTCTATATCACTGCGTTCATATTCCAAGCTCTCATCCACTAAGGAGCATTAAAGTCATGACAATAACTTTGGACACACCAAATTTGCTATAGCCAGAATTAATTCATAAGTAAAGAGCCAAAGAATAGAGTTGAACTGAAGAATCAGACTCACCAGGTTCTCCAAAATCTATCTGGACTTGAGTAGCAGGAGGATGGCAGTGATGCAGCAGAGGGCCTTTTTATAGGGACTTGCTGCCCCACCCAGGAGGAAGCAGAGCTGCCAAAACAGGCCTGGTTCAGTCATTTCCTAACCAAAATGCAAATCCATCCATAAGTGGCTTGATGGGGACTCCAGAAAGAGGAAATGTTCTGCTCCAAGATCTCCTCCCTGGATTATCTTTCCATGACACACAGCATCCTTGTTTTAAGCTCTTAGTTTCAGGGATTTATGACAGTGGGAGGATTTGTTTGGGTTCTTTAACTTGGAGTCAAAGCCTCCTTTCTTGATTGGAGAAGATTCCTCCTTGATACCTTTCACCTTCCATGAATTATAAAAGTGCCTGTCTTGTTCCCCTTGAACTGGGTGCCATTTTGTTGTACCTACTGGGTTGAAAAGAGCCTGGCTATCTAGTGACACCTTTTTCTTTACCTCAAGTCCTTCTTATAATGCTTTTCCCTTTGATCCATGACCTGCTAATCTGTCTCCTTTCTTCTTCTAAACTGGACTGAGGGCAGGTTGCAGATCATCTCTCCAGCCTTCCCATCATAATACTTGGATATGTTCAGTAAAGTGGTGCCCTCTAGGATCCGCCTTTCACTGCTTTTCTCCCTCAGATAAAAGACATCAAGCTGTTTATTGCAGCCTTTAGAAATCTGTTTCACCTTGGGTCCCAGGGAATTCACTAAGAGTTTAGCATCATCTACTGTAATTCAGTTTTGGCCGCAGCCCAGACTCTAGACCAACAACAGAAAGCAAGCTTTTTGCACATAACTCTCCAACATAATGTACCACTTACTTCTACATAATTTCTCCCAGCTGTCCTCTTTGTACTATGTCACTGTATGAAAAAAATCTCAGAGCATTGTTCAAATTTTCTGACATGCTTCTCCTTTGAAATATCGAAAGGCCCAATCTGGTAAATATTGCCATAAAACAACTATTTTTTAGTGAAAGTTGAAATCATGAGCCATTCAGTCTTTGAAGTTAATTCCCATTCATATACAACTTCTCAAGTCATTAATAAGGATTTCACTGTAATTTAAACCATTTTTTTAGATTTACCATACTGATTACATGGAATATATGTTAGATAAATCTCTTTCCTGGTCACTTCCTTCATAAAATTTGTCAGTGTGCTGGAAAGAATCATAGTTAATTTATGAGTCATCTTGACTGGCGCAGGGTGCCCAGATAATTGGTCAAATGTTATTCTATGTGTTTCTCTAAGGATGTTTTTGAATGAGATGGGCTTCCCTAGTGGCTCAGTGGTAAAGTATCTGCCTAAAAAGCAGGAGATGCCAGTTGGATCACTGGATGTGGAAAATCCCCTGGATAAGGAAATGGCAACCCACTCAGTATCTTTGCCCGGAGAATCCCACAGAAAGAGGAGCCTTGCGGTCTACATTCCATGGGGTCACAAAGAGTTGGACAAAACTTAGCAACAGACAATACCCTTCAATCAGAGGTCTGGGTAAAGGAGGTTGCCCTCTATAAGGTGGGTAGTGCTTCATCCATTGAAGGCCTGAATAGAGCAAAAGTCTAAGCCTTTCTTGGGTAAGAGATAATCCTCTTGCCTGATAGCCTTCCACAGATTTTCAGTTCCACAGATTTTGAATTTGTCAGCCTTTATAATCTCTCTTTCTTTTTCCTGTTTCTCTGTGCATCTGTCACTCTCTCATATAAAAATATATATAACAGGTATTATATTATAATTTGAAAATATTATCTGCCATTTCATGTACATCATTTCTTATGTTCAATCAAATTAAAAATTCAAGGAGCTTGTCTAAAGTGATTAAAGTAAAAATATAAATATTACATGATACATGTGAGGTGTAATTATGGCAAATATAATGAATTTTTAGAGAATAACTGAAGTTCAAGAAAGAATGCCCTAGCATGTTCTCCAGCCCTGGCATAATATTTCATTTATGCCTTTTCAGAGACTTAGCTCTCAACAGTTCTTCTACAGTTCCTTTGTTCAGCTGGAGCTGAACTATCCCCTTTTCTATGCTATCCTCTTGGGCACTCTTCAGTGGTTGGTGGAGAATCATATCTGGTTTAGGAGTAAAGTTACAATGATGGCTTTATATTATTATAGAATATGGGAACACAGTTAATGGAATCAGGATGTCTCATTTCACCTGATCCCTACAGTCCCCTAGAATGCTGTGTCGTGCTGAAGACTACTTTACCAGGAAATAAATCATTTTTATTCCAATAATAAATATCAGGCTTAAATTGCATAAAAACAAAAATGAATGTAAGATACCATTTAAGACTCACACCACCACATACAAGTGATTGAGAGTAGGCTTGGGAGGGGAGAGAGGATCAGAGAACTAAATGTCTGAAATAGTTAAATACATGCTTAGGGTTTATCTGATGAGTTTGTTTTCTTCTACTCTATCCCAACATGTTTTAGATCTTTAAAAGAGAGTGGTTTTATTTAGTAATAGTCTTTGCATATCTTTCTTTTTTCTTCCTGCAATCAGTGGAATAATTGACCTACTCTAACTTGCCTTGGCCAAAAAATCAGGAAGCTTTTCAAGAATGTAATTTTATAAATGGGAAGGGAAGAAGAAGAAAAGAAAGAGAAAACACCTAAAGCCTTGAAATAGTCACCAGGTATGCATGTTCCAGAAGTCAGGACATAACATTCTCCTTTAGCTCAGCTGCATCTCCACTGACTACCATATATTTTTTAAATATTATAATAAAGAGGAGAACTCAAGTCGGTAGAATAGGAGGATGTGAAATTCATACTTCCTCACATATATACATCAAATATACATCTACAAATGGAGTAATTCTCAACAGAATACTTGATGAACATTAGTGGAAGTCTTGGGAAACCTAAAAGGACAACAAAATCCACTCATAATCAGGCAAAATGAAAAATGTAACACAGAAAAGAGGAATCAAAACAGGGACCAGCAACCCTGACAGGAAGCTGAAGATGGAGGGGAAAGCCCACCACAGTGGGGGAATCAGCTGGGACAGAAATGAGCCTTCAGGGGATCAAAGCAGAGGATGGTCTGTGAAAGGCAAGACTAAGAGCTGCATGCATGGTCTGTGCCACAGCCCTGCTCATCCTAGCCTGAATCATGTGTCTCCTGTTGCAGAGGGGCTGGGTGCTAGAACGTGGGATTTATAGTGAAAACTCAGGGAGGGAATCGTTGTTGGCTGTGAAAAGACAGCCTGAAGGGGCAGGAGTAAGGAGTTCTACAGCTGGGAAAGTTTGCAGATAAAGCCTGGGACACCACAGAAGCTAAGTGTCAATGTTGAGTGGCATGCAAGGGGTAGGGCTGCCATCATAACCACTTTCCCACCTGCCAACTTTTTTGGCTTTCAGAGGCACTGGAAGGGGCTCCCATTGATTCATCTTGCCCATCCCTCCAGCTAAGGCCTCTTCTACACAAGTAGGTTCAGTGGTCCTGAGTGCCGCCCATCTTAAAGCCACGTTTGAAATTAGCTCTGACAGCCTTTGTGCTGGGAGGCCTGAATGCTAAAGTGTGGGGTTAAGAGAGTGGATCCTGTGAGAGGATCACAGATACAACAGAGAGGACAGGAGTGAGAGGCTTTGAGGTTGGGAATGTCAACTGGAGGAAGTGTGTTCTGCCCAGGAAACGAGGCACCATTGTTAAGTAGCATGCAGAGGGTAGGGCCATGACAGCCCTCACACCACATACCAGCCCCTGCCTCTCTGGGCACTGGGAGGGAGTCCCACAAGGGCAAGTGTGCCCCTATCTGTTGCAACTGCCTGCTGGTCTACATCACAGGCAATTTGTGCACATTCCAATTGTGGCCGCTGGTCTGAGTAAGTAAGTGTGTGCCACTCAGACACTATTTTCACTCTGTCTCCTCTGGGTGGGAAACAGATGTCTGAGGGTGGCACGCACACATACACACACACACAACAGGGGCCCAAACCAATGCTGAACCCCAGGGATGGTGCAACTAAGGAAGAGGAGCAGAAATGTCTCCCTGCAGCTGCAGAAGCTGAGGGTTAAATCCCTGTGATCGGCTCAGTAAATCCTGTGTCTGTGGAATATCTGAATAGATAATGACTGTTACCACTGAGATTGGTCCAGCTTTAGCAGCAGTGAGCTTTGGAGGCAATTACACATGGGAGTTGGGGCTGGTCACAGTCTGAGCTGGTTCTGCAGTGCCCACAGCAGATCCAGACTTACCTAGAAGTTTTGGAAGGCCGTTTGGGGAGGCAGGGGTTGGCTCTGTCTCCCTGTAGGAGCAAGGACACTGACAGAGGAAGCGCCAGGAAAATGTTTTTATTACTATTGTTCTGTTTTGCTTTGTTTCATTTTGTTCAGTTGTTTTTTTATTATATTTTATTTTTTGTTGTTTTTATGTGTTTGCTTTATGTTTTCTTTTGATTTTTTTTTAGATTGCTTTCTATTGTTTGATTTATTTTTCACTTTTTGTTAGCTTAGTCTATATTTATTAGCCTCATTTTTGAGTTCTTTTGTTCGTTATCTTGTTTGGTTTGTTTTCTTTTTTGTCTATTATCTCTGGATCTTTGTTTCTGTAAGTTTGGTTTTGTTGCTATCATTTGTGTTGAATTTGGTGTGTCTGTTTTCTTTGTGTGTGTGTGACTGTATTTTGTTTTTCTTGCTGCCTGTTTATATTTTTACTATTTGTCTTGGGTTTTGCTTGTTTTCATTTCCTTTTATTTATTTTTCTTCTTTTCTCTGGCCACAGTTGTGGCTTGTGGACTCTTGGTCTCCAGCAGGAATCAGACCTCTGTCCATCTGTGGTGGGAGCACTGAGTCTGGGATGCTGTACTGGCAGAGAACCCAGGTCCATAGAATATTAATTTGCATGTTCAATCCTGGAAGTGTGTATTTCAACACCAAGCCCTCACTCCACCCAACTACCTGTAGACTCCAATACCTATAGACTCCATGCCAAACTAGCAGCAAGACAGAAATACAACCCCACCCATCAGTAGATAGGCTGCCTAGTAATTCTAGGCTCACAGACATCCCAAAACAACCCCTGCTCATCAGAGAGAAAAGACTCAGTTCCCATCATCAGAGTGCAGACACTAAGCCTTCCCACCAGGAACCTTACACAAGCCCCTGGACCAATCTCACCTACCAGGAGACAGACAACAGAAGCAAACGGAACTACAACCCTGCCACCAGTGAAAAGGAGACCATAAAAACAGTAAGATAGACAAAATGAAATGACAGAGAAATATGTTTCAGATGGAGAAGCAAAGTAAAAACTGAGAAGACCAAATAAATTAAGAAAAAACAGGCCATTTATCTGATAAAGAATTTTGAGTATTCAGAATTCTGTTTCCATTGTTTCCCGATCTATTTGCCATGAAGTGATGGACCAGATGCCATGATTTTAGACTTTTGAATGCTGAGTTTTAAGCCAGCTTTTTCACTCTCCTCTTTTACCTTCTTAAAGAAGCTCTTTAGTTCCTCTTCAGTTTCTTCCAGATGGGTGGTATCATCTGTATACCTGAGGTTATTGACATTTCTCCCAGCAATCTTGATTCCAGCTTGTGCTTCATCCAGCCCAGCATGTCTCATGATTTACTCTGCATATAAGTTAAATAAGCAGCGGGACAATATACAGCCTTGACTTCCTCCTTTCCAAATTTTGAACTGGTCTGTTGTTCCAATATAGACAGCATATGAAAAGCAGAGACAATACATTGTCAGCAAAGGTCCGTCTAGTCAAGGCTATGATTTTTCCAGTAGTCATGTATGGATGTGAGAGTTGGACTGTAAAGAAGCTGAGTGCCGAAGAATTGATGCTTATGAACTGCGGTGTTGGAGAAGACTCTTGAGAGTCCCTTGGACTGCAAGGAGATCCAACCAGTCCATCCTAAAGGAGTTCAGTCCTGGGTGTTCATTGGAAGGACTGATGTTGAAGCTGAAAATCCAATACTTTGGCCACCTGATGCGAAGAGCTGTCTCATTGGAAAAGACCCTGATGCTGGGAAAGATTGAGGGCAGGAGGAGAAGGGGATGACAGAGGATGAGATGGCATCACTGACTCAATGGACATGAGTTTGGGTAAACTCGAGGTTTGGTGATGGACAGCGAGGCCTGGTATGCTGTGGCTCATGGGTCGCAAAGGGTCGGACACGACTAAGCAACTGAAGTGAACTGAACTGCACTGAAGCTTACAAAAAGTGAAAAAAAAATCAAACAATAGAAAGCAATCTAAAATAAATAAATGCAAAGAAAACATAAAGCAAACACATAAAAACAATAAACAATAAAAAATAATAAAAACAACTGTACAAAATGAAACAAACCAAAACAGAGCAATAGGAATAAAAACATTTTCCTGGAGCTTCCTTTGTCAGTGTCCTAGCTCCTACAGGGAGACAAAGCCAACCCCTGCCTCCCCAAACGGCCTTCCAAAACTTCTAGGTAAGTCTCTGGATCTGCTATGGGCACTGCAGAACCAGCTCTGACTGTGACCAGCCCCAACTCCCATGTGTAATTGCCCCCAAGGTTCACTGCTGCTAAAGCTGGACAGTATCACTGGTAACAGTCATTATCTATTCAGATATTCCACAGACACAGGATTTACTGAGCCGATCACAGGGATTTAACCCTCAGCTTGTGGAGATGCATGGAGTGATTTCTGCTCTCTTCCTTAGTTGCATCGCCCCTAGGGTTCAGCTTTGGTTTGGGCCTCAGTTGTGTGTGTTTGAGTGTGTGTCACCCTCAGACATCTGTTCCCCACCCAGAGGAGACAGAGTGAAAATAGTGTCTGAGTGGCACACACTTACTTACTCAGACCAGCAGCCATAATTGGAGTGTGCACAAATTGCCTGCGGTGATGTAGACCAGCAGGCAGTTGCAACAGATGGGGACATACTTGCCCTGTTGGGACTCCCTCCCAGGTCCCAGAGAGGCAGGGGCTGGTATGTGGTGTGGGGGCTGTAATGGCCCTACCCTCTGCATGCTACTTAACAATGGTGCCGTTTCTCCTAGGCAGACCGCACTTCCTCCAGTTGGCATTCCCAACCTCAGAGTCTTTTGCTCCTGTCCTCTCTGTTGTATCTGTGAAGCCAACAGTGATCCTCTCCCAGCACCTTACACTTTAGCATTCAGCCCCAGGCAGGGCAAAGGCTCTCAGAGCTAATTCCAAATGTGGCTTTAAGATGGGCGGCACTCAGGACCACTGAACCTACTTGTGTAGAAGAGGCCTTGACTTGAGAGATGGGCAAGATGAATCAGTGGGAGCCCCTTCCTGTGCCTCTGAAAGCCAAAAAAGTTGGCAGGTGGGAAAGTGGTTATGATGGCAGCCCTACCCCTTGCATGCCACTCAGCAATGACACTTAGCTTCTGTGGTGTCCCAGGCTTTATCTGCAAACTTTCCCAGCTGTAGAACTCCTTACTCCTGCCCCTTCAGGCTGTCTTTTCACAGCCAACAATGATTCCCTCCCTGAGTTTTCGCTATAAAACCCATGTTCCAGCACCCAACCCCCCTCTGCAACAGGAGACACATGATTCAGGCTAGGATGAGCAGGGCTGTGGCACAGACCATGCATGCAGCTCTTAGTCTTACCTTTCACAGACCATCCTCTGCTTTGATCCCCTGAAGGCTCATTTCTGTCCCAGCTGATTCCCCCACTGTGGTGGGCTTTCCCCTCCATCTTCAGCTTCCTGTCAGGGTTGCTGGTCCCTGTTTTGATTCCTCTTTTCTGTGTTACATTTTTCATTTTGCCTGATTATGAGTGGATTTTGTTGTCCTTTTAGGTTTCCAAAGACTTCCACTAATATTCACCATGTTTTCTGTTGAGAATTATTCCCTTTGTAGATGTATACTTGAAATATAAATGTGAGGAAAGACAAATTTCACATCCTCCTATTCTACCGACTTGAGTTCTCCTCTTTATTACAATATTTAAAAAATATATGGTAGTCAGTGGAGATGCTGCTGAGCTAAAGGAAAATGTTACATCCTGACTTCTGGAACATATGTATCTGGTGACTATTTCAGAGCTTTCAAGTGTTTCCTCTTTCTCTTCCTCTTCATTCTTCTCCTCTTCCCTTCCTATTTATATAACTACATTCTTGAAAAGCTTCCTGATTTTTTGGCCAAGACAAGTTAGTAAGTTAATTATTCCACTGATTGCAGGAAGAAATAAGAAGATATGCAAAGACTATTACTAAATGCATTGCCAAAACATCAGTGTACTAAGTTGGACAGTTAAGAAATATATTAATACATTAGGAAGTGAAGAGTAATATGGCAGTTTGAGAGGTCTGAATGGTTGAAGGAGAAGTTAGAGAATAAACATTAAAAACATTTAAAACCACTCTCTTTTAATGATCTAAAACTTGTTGGCATACAGTAGAAGAAAACATACTCATTAGATAAACCCTAAGCATGTATTTAACTATTTCAGACTTTTAGTTCCCTGATCCTCTCTCCTTTTCGAAACCTACTACCAATCACTTGTATGTGGCAGTGTGAGTCTTAAATGGTATCTTATATTCAGTTTCGTTTTTATGCAATTTAAACCTGATATTTACTGTTAAATTATTTATTTCCTGGTAATGTAATCCTCAGCATGAGACAGCGTTCTAGCAAATTGTAGGGTTATGTTGAAATGGGACAGCCAGATTCCATTAACTGTGTTCCACATTCTACAGTAATATAAAGCGAGCGTTGTAACTTTACTCCTAAACTAGACATGATTCCTCACCAGCCACAGCCTAATTATAAAAATCTTCAGTGTCCAAGAGGATAGTACAGAAAAGAGGATAGTTCAACTCCAGACCTGAACAGAGGAACTGTAGAATTATCGAGAGCTAAATCTCTGAAAAGGCATAATGAAATAATTTACCAAGGCTGGAGAACATGCTAGCACATTCTCTCTTGAACTTCAGTTATTCTCTAAAAATTATTTTATTTGTCATATTTATATTTCACATGTATCATGTAATATTTATATTTATACTTGAATCGCTTTACACAAATTTTGATTTGACTGAACATAGGAAATAATGTACAGGAAATGGCAGATGAAATTTTCAAATTATGATATAATACATATTATATATTTTTTATATAAGAGAGTGACAAACACAGGGAGAAACAGGAAAGAGAGAGGATGAGAGATTACAAAGGATGGCAAATTCAAAATCTGTGGAACTGAAAACCTGTGGAAGGCCATCAGGCAAGAGGATTATCTCTTACCCAAGAAAGACTTAGACTTTTGCTCTATTCAGGCCTTCAATGGATGAAAGACTACACAACTTACAGAGGGCATCTCCTTGACCCAGACCACTAATTTATATACTAAAAAGTGAAAGACTGTCGCTAAGTTGTGTCCGACTCTTTGTGACCCCATGAAATGTAGCCCTCTCTCTGTGGGATTCTCCAGGCAAGACTACTTCAGTGGGTTGCCATTTCCTTATCCAGAGGATTTTCCTGATCCAGTGATCAAACTGGCATCTCCTGCTTGTTAGGCAGATACGTCACCAGTGAGCCACCAGGGAAGCCCTTCTCATTAAAAAAAATCCTTAGAGAAACACATGGAATTTGACCAAATATCTGGGCACCCTGTGCCAGTAAAGATGACTCATAAATTAACCATGCTTCCTTCTAGAACACTGACAATGCATATGAAGGAAGTGACCAGGAAAGAGGTTTACTTAACATATATTCCCTGTAGTATGGTAAATCTGAAAAATTGGTTTAAATTACAGTGAAATTCTTACTAATGATTGAGAAGTTGTAAATGAATGGCAATTAACTTCAAAGACTGAATGGCTCATGATTTCAACTTTCACTAAAAAATAGTTGTTTTATGGCAATACTTCCCAGATTGGGCCTTTCGATATTTCAAAGGGGGAAAGACATCAAAATATTTGAACAATGCTCTGAGCTTCTTTTATAGAGTGACATAGTACAAAGAGGACACTTGGGAGAATTTATGTAGGAGTAGGTGGTACATCATGTTGGGGAGTTATGTGCAAAAAGCTTGCTTTCTGTTGTTGGTCTAGAGTCTGGGCTGCGGCCAAACCTGAATTACAGTAGATGATGCTAAACTCTTAGTGAATTCCCTGGGACCCAAGGTGAAACAGATTTCTAAAGGCTGCAATAAACAGCTTGATGTCTTTTATCTGAGGGAGAAAAGCAGTGAAAGGAGGATCCTAGAGGGCACCACTTTACTGAACATATCCAAGTATTATGATGGGAAGGCTGGAGAGATGATCTGCAACCTGCCCTCAGTCCAGTTTAGAAGAAGAAAGGAGACAGATTAGCAGGTCATGGATCAAAGGGAAAAGCATTATAAGAAGGACTTGAGGTAAAGAAAAAGGTGTCACTAGATAGCCAGGCTCTTTTCAACCCAGTAGGTACAACAAAATGGCACCCAGTTCAAGGGGAACAAGACAGGCACTTTTATAATTCATAGAAGGTGAAAGGTATCAAAGAGGAATCTTCTCCAATCAAGAAAGGGAGGCTTTGACTCCAAGTTAAAGAACCCAAACAAATCCTCCCACTGCCATAAATCCCTGAAACTGAGAGGTTAAGACGGGGATGCTGTGTGTCATGGGAAGATAATCCAGTGAAGAGATCCTGGAGCAGGACATTTCCTCTTTCTGGAGTCCCTGTCAAGCCACTTATGGATGGATTTGCATTTTGGTTGGGAAATGACTGAACCAGGCCTGTTTTGGCAGCTCTGCTTCCTCCTGGGTGGGGCAGCAAGTCCCTATAAAAAGGCCCTCTGCTGCATCACTGCCATCCTCCTGCTGCTCAAGTCCAGATAGATTTTGGAGAACCTGGTGAGTCTGATTCTTCAGTTCAACTCTATTCTTTGGCTCTCTACTTATGAATTAATTCTGGCTACAGCAAATTTGGTGTGTCCAAAGTTATTGTCATGACTTTAATGCTCCTTAGTGGATGGGAGCTTGGAATATGAACGCAGTGATATAGAGTATTTATTAAGTTTCTGGGACAGAGTTTGAATTCCTTTACTGAAGTGACAAGATTAAAACAAAATCTGTGACAAGAGGTAAAGAATGAAGCACTTTTCCTCTTTCTGTATCTTTCCTGTGTCCTTCTTCTGTTATTGAAGAGTCATTTATCTTAGAAGGTGTGGGGCCCTTGTATCCTTCCTGGTGGCCTTTTGCTGTGTACACAAGTGATACTTCTGGGACCTCATGATAGATAATGATGATGGAAATTGCTTGTGAGCTTACCTAGGATTTTGGAACTTATGATGGCCTTTCTTGAAGATGCTGTTTCCGGAAAAAAAAGAACAGAACAACACTGATTGATTTTTTGAAAAAAAATTTTTTCTTCGAAAAGTTGTATGTTAAAAGATTTTCTCTGAGCCAATAATACAATTTGTTAAAGAGGGAGAGAGAGGCCAGAAGTTCAGTGAAAGGGATTAAAGAGATCAAAGCACATTCTTAGGGACTGCAAAGATTCTATCCTATGTTATTAAACAAGCTCAGACTTTTCTCCCTGTAGCAGTTCCTTCTTGTGAACACTGTCATGTAATTTCTTCCAGATTCTGAGACTCCAGAAAGATGTCTTATCAGCAGCAACAGTGCAAGCAGCCCTGCCAGCCACCTCCAGTAGTGTGCCCTCCCAAGTGCCCTGAGCCTTGCCCACCTCCAAAGTGTCCTGAGCCTTGCCCACCTCCAAAGTGCCCTGAGCCATGCCCACCTCCAAAGTGCCAGCAGAAATGCCCTCCCGTGCCACCTCCCCAACAATGCCAGCAGAAGTGCCCACCCAAAAGCAAGTAGAAGCATCAGCTTGTATCTGGATCAGGAAAGGATGAGGATAGCTGACTCACCTGGCTCCACAGCTCCACCTTCATTTTCCCTTTAAAGTCCATCATGGATATAGAAGAAGCTTCTCCTTCCTTCAGCCTGCAGTATGCCTGTGGTGATACCTGACAACCAGAGGTTTCCTTCCTGAGGCTGCTGTTCTGCTCTCCTCTGGGAGGACAGCTGGGAAAGCATCACAGAGCTTCAGATGGAAGAGCAGCAGCTTTTCTCCTGGGCACCATCAGAGGATTCTCTCCCTCTCTTGGGTCTGTCTGTCACCTGGGCAGGGGTTTCTACCAGCTGGTCAACTGTTGCTTATCCTCCTCTTCACGAATAAAGTACAGCTCCTTTTTGTGATGTCAAAAAATGTTTCCTTTCTTTTAAAACTGTTCTTACTAATACCATAAAATCATCAAGTTTTGTTTCTATCCTTTGATACCAAGGTTCAAGCTCTCACCATCAGTGCTGTCTAAATTTTGAGTCTTATCAAAGAATGCTTTAACATAATTTCAATTACATGTTATTTCCTTAATTATCACTTGATGGATTGAGGACAATATATTTACCTCTCCAGGTTTTCAGTCCCTTTAGTAAAATCTATGGAAAATTTTATTTTCATTTCAAACCTCTGCGGAATCAATATCAAATGAATGTGTATAATTTAGTTGGCAGATGCCAGACTCATAAATAGTACTTGGAACATAGCAGGTCATCAGTGTCTCCATCATCACCACCATCACCACCCCTGTTACCCTCACCACCATATTTGCAGCTGACTCATCTATCTCCTCAGCTCCACCTTCATCTGTTCAAAGCCTGTCATGAATACAGAAGAAGCTTCTCCATCCTTCTGCCTACAATGTGCCAAACCATTGCTTATTTAATGTGTATGCAGAGTATATCATGAGAAACGCTGGGCTGGAAGAAGCACAAGCTGGAATCAAGTTTGCTGGGACAAATATCAATAATCTCAGATATGCAGATGACACCACCCTTATGGCAGAAAGCAAAGAACTAAAAAGCCTCTTGATGAAAGTGAAAGAGGAGAGTGAAAAAGCTGGCTTAAAACTCAACATTCAGAAAGCTAAGATCATGGCATTTGGTCCCATCACTCCATGGCAAATAGGTGGGGAAACAGTGTAAACAGTGGCTGACTTTAGTTTTTTGGGCTTCAAAATGACTGCAGATGGTGATTGCAGCCATGAAATTTAAATATGCTTACAACTTGTAAGGAAAGTTATGATTCTAAGATCGAAACTACAATGAGGTATCAGCTCACACTGGTCATGATGGTCATCATCAAAAAAAAAAAAAAAAATCTACAAACAATAAGTGTTGCATGCGTGTGGAGTAAAAGGAACCCTCACGCACTGTTTTGGTTTCCCTGATGGCTCAGATGGTACAAAATTCTGCCTGCAGTTCTCACAACCCAGGTTTGACCCCTGTCTAGGGCAGAACCTCTGGAGAAGGGAATGGCAACCCACTCTAGTTGGTAGGAATGTTAACTGATGCAGCCACTATGGAGAATGGTATGGAGGTTCCTTAAAAAACTAAAAATAGAGTTACTATATGACCCAGAAAGCACACTACTGGGCGTATTCCCTGAGAAATCAATAATGGTCATTGCATCACTATTTACATTTGCCAGGACTTGGATGCAGCCTAAATGTTCATCAGTCAATGAATGGATAAAGAAGACATGGTACATATATACAATGGAATACTCAGTTCAGTTCAGTCACTGTAGTGACGGACTTTTTGCGAACCCCATTGACTGCATGCAGCATGCCACGCTTCCCTGTCCATCAACTCCCAGAGCTCGCTCAAACTCAAACTCATGTTCATTGAGTTGGTGATGACATGCAACCATCTCATCCTCTGTTGTCGCCTTCTCTTCTTGCCTTCAATCCTTCCCAGCATCAGAGTCTTTTACAATGAGTCAGTTCTTCGCATCACGTGGTCAAAATATTGGAGTTTCACTTTCAGCATCAGTGCTTGCAAGGAATATTCAGGACTTACTTCTTTTAGGATAGACTGATTTGATCTCCTTGTAATATGAGGGACTCTCAAGAGTCTTCTCTAACACACAGTTCATAGGCATCAACTCTTTGGTGCTCAGCTTTCTTTATCATCCAACTCTCACATCCATACATAACTGCTGGAAAAACCATAGCTTTGACTAGATGGACCTTTGTTGGCAAAGTAATGTCTCTGCTTTTTAATACTCTGTCTAGGCTGGTCATAATTTTCCTTCCAAAGAGTAAATGTTTTTCAATTTCATGGCTGCAATCACCATCTGCAGTGATTTTAGAGCCCCCTAAGATAAAGTCTCTCACTGATTCCATTGTTTCCCCTTCTATTTGCTATGAAGTGATGGGACCGCATGCCAAGATCTTCATTTTCTGAAAGTTGAGTTTTAAGCCAGATTTTTCACTCTCCTCTCTCATTTTCATCAAGAGGCTCTTTAGTTCCTTTTCACTTTCTGTCATAAGGTGGTGTCATCTGCATATCTGAGGTCATTGTTATTTCTCCCTGCAATTTTGATTCCAGCTTGTACTTCATCCAGCCTGGTATTTCGCATGATGTATTCTGCATAGAAGTTAAATAAGCAATATACAGCCTTGACATACTCCTTTCCCACTTTGGAACCAGTCTGTTTTTCCACGTCCGGTTATAACTGTAGCTTTTTGACCTACATACAGATATTATTCAACTATAAAAATAATTGAAATTAGGTCATTTGTAGATACATGGATGGATCCAGGGTCTATCATACAGAGTGAAGTTAGAAAGAGAAAAACAGATGTCATATATTAGTGTATATATGTGAAATCTAGGAAAATGGAACAGATGAACTTATTTGCAGCACAGAAATAGAGATGCAGACATAGAGAAAGGACATGTGGATACTGAGTGGGTGGGTAAGAGGGGGTGGAATGATTTGGGAGATTAAGATTGACATACATATACTACCTTGTGTAAAATGACTAGTGGGAACCTGCCAGATAACCCAGGGAGCTCAGCTCACTGCTCCCAATACGGGTGAAATGGGGTGGGGGATGATGAGAGGGAAATCCAAGAGGGAGGTGAAATAGGTATGCAAATAACTGATTCGCTTCATTTTCTAGAAGATTCTAATACAGTGTCATAAAATAACCCCAATAAAAAATAAAATAAAAATAAAATGGATAACCAACAAAGACCTAGTGTATAGAACATGGAATTCTGCTCAATAATCATGTAACATCCTAAATGGGAAAAGAATTTGAATAAGAATGATACATGTATATGTAGAAGTGAATGGCTTTGCTGTATGCCTGAAATTAACACATTGTTAACCAACTATACTCCAACATACAAAAAAAGGTAAAGAATAGTTTGGTTAAGAATATATCCTTTTTCACAGCTTACTTGATTAGTAAGCTAAACATTAGAGAAAAACTTGCTTAGCAATAGTGACTTTGTAAATGTAAATAAACATTGTAAACCTCAATGTTCTTCAAAGTTTGTGTCAAAACAGAGAAGTAATTTCAGATGAGGAAAAATATTTAAGGCTCTGAGGTTAATGAGTTGTTGGAGTAAGAAGAGCAAATATTACACATGGAGAGTGGGCAAAACTTTACCTAGTAAGGATCCTTTAAATTTCCCATTCTTCTGTACTTCCCATGTTTTCAGAGCTACTATAATGTCATGTGGAGAAGGCAGTGGCACCCCACTCCAGTACTCTTGCCTGGAAAATCCCATGAATGGAGGCGCCTGGTAGGCTGCAGTCCATGGGGTCGCGAAGAGTCGGACACGACTGAGCGACTTCACTTTCACTTTCACTTTCATGCATTGGAGAAGGAAATGGCAACCCACTCCAGTGTTCTTGCCTGGAGAATCCCAGGGACGGCGGAGCCTGGTGGGCTGCCGTCTATGGGGTCGCACAGAGTCGGACACGACTGAAGTGATTTAGCATAGCATAGCATAGCGTAATGTCATGCAGAATGTTCCACCACATCCCAAAAGTCCTTTATCTGCAGTATCACATTAAACATAAGGTTAAATTAGAAAAGAAAAAGCACAAGAAGAAAATGAAGGGGCAAAGGAGTGTAACAGTCTTCTTGGTTGCTGTGCTAGTTACGTCTGTCTCACCTCCCTGCTGAAGCAAGCATGGTGGTGAGGTGATGATGTTGATGGTGGTGATGGAGACAATGATGATCTGCCATTTCTGTGCCCCAACATGTGCAAATTAAAGTATACACAATCATGTAACTTTTATGCCTCAGATATTTTGCAGCGTAACACTATTTTCCCCATTTCAGAAAAGGGACTTTAATTCTGAGGAGTTAAATAATTTTGTACTCAAATTAGTCAAGCAATAATTAACATGGATTCTAAATTATAGATCAATAATCTTTTTTAAAAAAAACCTTTCTTTCTTTTTTAAACAGTGTATTTATTTATTAATTTATTTTGGCAATGCTGGGCCTTCATTGCTACATGGGCTTTGCTCTAGTTGCGATGAGTCGGACTGCTATCTAGTTGTGGTGTGTAGACTTCACACTGAACTGACTTCTCTTGTTGCGGAACACAGGCTTTAGGGTGCTTGGATTCAGTAGTTGCAGCATGTGGGCACAGGAGTTGCAGTTTCTGGGCTCTAGAGCACAGGCTCGATAGTTGTGTCACTTGGGCTTAGTTGCTCCACGGAATGTGGGATCTTCCCAGACCAGGGACCAAACCCACGTCTCCTGCATTGGCAGGTGGATTCTTTACCACTGACCCATCAGGGAAGATCAGAAAGGATCTCTGGTATTACTCAAATTCAGACAACACTGATTGTGGAAGCTGGAACTTTAGGATCAAAGAAGGAAAATAATAAACCCAAACACAATATGCTTTTGCTATAAGTGCTTTTAATAGAAAGAAACATTTTTGCCATCACAAAAGAGAATTGTAGCTTATTCAGGAAGTACAGAACAAGTAATAATTTTCTAGTTGGTAGAAACCCCTGCCCAGGTGACAGACAGACACAGAAGACAGGGAGAGGATCTTCTGATGGTGCCCAGGAGGAGCGCTGCTGCTCTTCCCTCTGAAGCACTGAGTTTTCTCAGCTGTCTTCCCAGAGGCAAGTGGTGTAGCAGCCTCAGGAAGAAAGCCTCTACTGTCAGGAGCCCCCACAGGCATATTGCAGGCTGAAGGATGGAGAAACTTCTTTTGTATTCATGACAGGCTTTAGGAGAAGATGAAGGTGGAGCTGTGGAGCTGATGAGTCAGCTGCAAATATGGTCAGGAAAACGGGTGGTGGTGATGGTGGTGATGATGGAGACAATGATGACCTGCTATCTTCCAAGTGCTATTAATGAGTCTGGTATGTGTCAACTAAATTATACACATTCCTTGAATATTGATTCTTCAGAAGTTTGAAATGAAAATACAATTTTCCCTACATTTTAATAAAGGGACTGATAACCTAGAGAGGTAAATATTTTGATCCTCAAACAATCAAGTGATAATTAAGCAAATAACATGGAATTGAAATTATGTAGAAGTATTCTGTGATAAGAATCAAAATTTAGACAGCGTTGATTGTGACAGCTTGAAATTTGGCATCAAACAAATCACCAGCCCAGGCTGAATGCATGAGACAAGTGCTCGGGCCCGGTGCACTGGGAAGACCCAGAGAAATCGGGTGGAGAGGGGGGGGGGGGGGGGGGTTGGGGATGGGGAATACATGTAAATCCATGGCTGATTCATGTCAATGTATGACAAAACCCACTACAATATGGTAAAGTAATTAGCCTCCAACATATAAAAATAAATGGAGAAAAAAAAAAAAGGATAAAGGCAAAACTTGATGATGGTATGGTATTATACTAAAAACAGTTTTAAAAGAAAAGAAACATTTTTTTCCATCACACAAAAAAACTGTACTTTATTCGTGAAGAGGAGGATAAGTTACAGTTGACCAGCTGGTAGAAACCCCTGCCCAGGTGACAGACAGACCCAAGAGAGGGAGAGAATCCTCTGATGGTGCCCAGGAGAAAAGCTGCTGCTCTTCCATCTGAAGCTCTGTGATGCTTTCCCAGCTGTCCTCCCAGAGGAGAGCAGAACAGCAGCCTCAGGAAGGAAACCTCTGGTTGTCAGGTATCACCACAGGCATACTGCAGGCTGAAGGAAGGAGAAGCTTCTTTTATATCCATGATGGACTTTAAAGGGAAAATGAAGGTGGAGCTGTGGAGCCAGGTGAGTCAGCTATCCTCATCCTTTCCTGATCCAGATACAAGCTGATGCTTCTACTTGCTTTTGGGTGGGCACTTCTGCTGGCATTGTTGGGGAGGTGGCACGGGAGGGCATTTCTGCTGGCACTTTGGAGGTGGGCATGGCTCAGGGCACTTTGGAGGTGGGCAAGGCTCAGGACACTTTGGAGGTGGGCAAGGCTCAGGGCACTTAGGGGGGCACACTACTGGAGGTGGCTGGCAGGGCTGCTTGCACTGCTGCTGCTGATAAGACATCTTTCTGGAGTCTCAGAATCTGGAAGAAATTACATGACAGTGTTCACAAGAAGGAACTGCTACAGGGAGAAAAGTCTGAGTTTGTTTAATAACCTAGGATAGAATCTTTGCAGTCCCTAAGAATGTCATTTGATCTCTTTAACCCCTTCCAATGAACTTCTGGTCTCTCTCTCCCTCTTTAACAAATTGTATTATTGGCTCAGAGAAAATCTTTTTACATACCACTTTTCAAAAAATTTCTTTTTTCAAAAAACCAATCAATGTTTTTCTGTTCTTCTTCTTCTTTTTTTTTTCCTGGAAATAGCATCTTCAAGAAATGCTATCATAAGGTCCAAAATCCTGGATAAGCTCACAAGCAATTCTCATCATCATTATCTATCATGAGGTCCCAGAAGTATGACTTGTGTATAGAGCAAATGGCCACCAGGAAGGATACAAGGGCCCCACACCTTCTAAGATAAATGACTCTTCAATAACAGCTGAAGGACACAGGAAAGATACAGAAAAAGGAAAAATACTTCTTTCCTTGCCTCTTGTCACAGAATTTGTTGCAGTCTCTTCAATAAAGGAATTCAAACTCTGTCCCAGAAACTTAATAAATACTGTATATTACCGTTTTCAAATTCCAAGCTTCCATCCACTAAGGAGCATTAAAGTCATGACAATAACTCTGCACACACCAAATTTGCTATAGCCAGAATTAATTCATAAGTAGAGACCCCAGGAATAGAGTTGAACTGAAGGATCAGACTCACCAGGTTCTCCAAAATCTATCTGGACTTGAGTAGCAGGAGGATGGCAGTGATGCAGCAGAGGGCCTTTTTATAGGGACTAGCTGCCCCACCCAGGAGGAAGCATAGCTGCCAAAACAGGCCTGGTTCAGTTATTTCCCAACCAAAATGCAAATCCATCCATAAGTGGCTTGACAGGGACTCCAGAAAGAGGAAATGTCCTACTCCTCCCTGGATTATAATCCAGGGATCTCCTCCCTGGATTATCATCCCATGATGCACAGCATCCCTGTCTTAAGATCTCAGTTTCAGGGGTTTATAGCAGTGGGAGGATTTGTGAGGGTTAACTTGGAGTCAAAGCCTCCCCTTCTTGTTTGGGGAAGATTCCTCTCTGATACCTTTCACCTTCTATGAATTATAAAAGTGCCTGTCTTGTTCCGCATGAACTGGGTGCCATTTTGTTGTACATACTGGGTTGAAAAGAGCCTGGCTATTTAGTGATGCCTTTCTCTTTACCTCAAGTCCTTCTTATAATGCTTTTCCCTTTGATCCATGACCTGCTAATCCGTCTCCTTTCTTCTTCTAAAATGGACCAAGTGCAGGTTGCAGATCATCTCTCCAGCCTTCCCATCATAATACTTGGATATGTTCAGTAAAGTGGTGCCCTCTAGGATCCGCCTTTCACTGCTTTTCTCCCTCAGATAAAAGACATCAAGCTGTTTATTGCAGCCTTTAGAAATCTGTTTCACCTTGGGTCCCAGGGAATTCACTAAGAGTTTAGCATCATCTACTGTAATTCAGTTTTGGCCGCAGCCCAGACTCTAGACCAGCAACAGAAAGCAAGCTTTTTGCACATAACTCTCCAGCATGATGTACCATCTACTCCTATATAATTTCTCCCAACTGTCCTCTTTGTACCATGTCACTCTATGAAAGAAGCTCAGAGCATTGTTCAAATTTTCTGACGTCCTTCCCCTTTGAAATATTGAAAGACCCAATCTGATAAGTAATGCCATATAATAACTATTTTTTAAGGAAAGTTGAAATCATTATGAGCCATTCAGTCATTGAAGTTAATTCCCATTCATATACAGCTTCTCAATCATTAATAAGAATTTCACTGTAATTTAAACCAATTTTTCAGATTTACCATACTGGTTAAAGGGAATATATGTTAAGTAAACCTCTTTCCTGGTCACTTCCTTCATATATTTTGTCAGTGTGCCAGAAAGAAGCATAGTTAATTTATGAGTCATTTTGACTGCTATAGGGTGCCCAGATAATTGGTCGAATATTATTCTATGTGCTTCTCTAAGGATGTTTTTGAATGAGATGGTCTTTCCTGGTCACTCAGTGGTAAAGTGTCTGCCTAACAGGGAGGAGATGCCAGTTTGATCACTGGATCAGGAAAATCACCTGGGTAAGGAAATGGCAACCCAGTATCTTTGCCCGGAGAATCACTCAGAGAGAAGAGCCTGGCTGGCTACATTCTGTGGGGTCACGAAGAGTTGGACACAATGTAGTGACAGACAAAACCTTTCAATATATAAATCAGTGGTCTGGGTAAAGGAGGTTGCCCTCTATAAGGTGGGTAGTCCTTCATCCATTGAAAGCCTGAGTAGAGCAAAAATCTGAGTCTTTCTTGGGTAAGAGATAATCCTCTTGCCTGATGGCCTTCCACAGGTTTTCAGTTGCACAGAGTTTGAATTTGTCAGCCTTTATAATCTCATTCTCTCTCTTTGCTGTTTCTCTCTGTGTCTGTCACTCTCTCATATAAAATACATGTATAACATGCATTATTATAATTTAAAAATTTCATCTGCCATTTGATGTACATCATTTCCTATGTTCAATCAAGTTAAAAATTCAAGAAGTTTGTGTAAAGTGATTAAAGTAAAACTATAAATATTACATGATACATGTGAAGTGTAATTATGAAAAATATAATGAATTTTTAGAGAATAACTGAAGTTCAAGAAAGAATGCCCTAGCACATTCTCCAGCCCTGGCATAATATTTCATTTATGCCTTTTCAGAGATTTAGCTCTCAATAATTCTTTTACAGTTCCTTTGTTCAGCTGGAGCTGAACTATCGTCTTTTCTGTACTATACTCTTGGGCACTGAAGATTTTCATAATAGTCTATGGCTGGAAATGAATCACATCTGGTTTAGGAGCAAAGTTACAATGATGGCTTTATATGACTATAGAATGTGGGAACACATTAATGAATGTCCCATTTCACCTGACCACTACAATCCCCTAGAATGCTATCTCATGCTGAAGATTACTTTACCAGGAAATAAATCATTTTTATTCCAATAGTAAATATCAGGTTTAAATTGCATAAAAACAAAAATGAATGTAAGATACCATTTAAGACTCACACTGCCACATACAAGTGATTGAGAGTAGGTTTGGGAGGGGAGAGAGGATCAGAGAACTAAACGTTTAATACATGCTTAGGGTTTATGATGAGTTTGTTTTCTTCTACTCTATCCCAACATGTTATTGACCTTTAAAAGAGAGTAGTTTTAAAGGTTTTATTTTTTAATTAATTAATTTATATTAATTTATAATATTGTATTGATTTTGCCATACAATGACTTGAGTCTGCCATGAATGTACATGTATTCCCCATCCTGAATTCCCTTCTCACCTCCCTCCCACCTCCCTCTGGGTCATCCCATTGCACCAGCACCGAGCCTCCTGTATCATGCATCAAACCTGGACTGGTGATTTGTTTCACATGTGATATTTTACATGTTTCAATGCCGTTCTCCCATATCATCCTGCCCTTGCCCTCTCCCAGAATCCAAAAGACTGTTCAATACATCTGTGTCTCTTTTGCTCTCTCGCTTATAGGGTTATCATTACCTTCTTTCTAAATTCCATATATATGTTTTAGTATACTGTATTGGTGTTCTTCCTTCTGGCTTACTTCACTCTGTATAATAGGTTCCAGTTTCATCCACCTCATTAGAACTGATTCAACTGTATTCTCTTTAATGGCTGAGTAATATTCCATGGTGTATATGTACCACAGCTTTCTTATCCACTCATCTGCTGATGGACATCTAGGTTTCTTCCATGTCCTGGCTATTATAAACAGTGCCATGCTGAACATTGGGGTACACATGTCTCTTTCGATTCTGGTTTCCTCGGTGTGTATGCCCAGAAGTGGGATTGCTGGGTTGTATGGCAGTTCTATTTCCAGATTTTTAAGGAATCTCCACTCTGTTCTCCATAGTGGCTGTACTAGTTTGCATTCCCACCAACAGTGTAAGAAAAGTTCCCTTTTCTCCACACCCTCTCCAGCGTTTATTGCTTGTTGACTTTTGGATAGCAGTCAATCTGACTGGCGTGAAATGGTACCTCATTGTGGTTTTGATTTGCATTTCTCTGATCATGAGTGATGTTGAGCATCTATTCATGTGTTTGTTAGCCATCTGTATGTCTTCTTTGGAGAAATGTCTGCTTAATTCTTTGGCCCACTTTTTGATTGGGTCTTTTATTTTTCTGGAATTGAGCTGCAGGAGTTTCTCGTATATTTTTGAGATTCATCTTTGTTCATTGCTTCGTTTGCTATTATTTTCTCCCATTCTGATGGCTGTCTTTTCACCTTGCTTATAGTTTCCTTTGTTGTGCAGAAGCTTTTAATTTTAATTAGGTCCCATTTGTTTGTTTTTGCTTTTATTTCCAATATTCTGGGAGGTGGGAGATAGAGGATCCTACTGTGGTTTATGTCGGAGAGAGTTTTGCCTATGTTTTCCTCTAGGAGTTTTATAGTTTCTGGTCTTACGTTTAGATCTTTAATCCATTTTGAGTTTACTTTTGTGTATGGTGTTAGAAAGTGTTCTAGTTTCATTCTTTTACAAGTGATTGACCAGTTTTCCGAGCACCACTTGCTAAAGAGGTTGTCTTTTTTCCATTATATATCCTTACCTCCTTTGTCAAAGATAAGGTGTCCATCCCAAGGTATGTGGGTTTATTTCTGGGCTTTCTATTTTGTTCCATTGATCTATATTTCTGTCTTTATGTCAGTACCATACTGTCTTGATGACTGTGGCTTTGTAGTAGAGCCTGAAGTCAGGCAGGTTGATTCCTCCAGTTCCATTCTTCTTTCTCAAGATTGCTTTGGCTATTCAAGGTTTTTTATATTTCCATACAAACTGTGAAATCATTTGTTCTAGTTCTGTGAAAAATACCGTTGGTAGCTTGATAGGGATTGCACTGAATCTATAGACTACTTTGCTTAGTATATTCATTTTCACTATATTGATTCTTCTGACCCATGAACACAGTATATTTCTCCATCTATTTGTGTCATCTTTGATTTCTTTCACCAGTGTTTTATAGTTTTCTATATATAGGTCTTTTGTTTCTTTAGGTAGATTTATTTCCTCGTCTTTCCTCACATATATATTTAAAATATACATCTAAAAATGGAGTAATTCTCAACAGAATACCCGGTGAACATTATTGGAAGTCTTTGGAAACCTAAAAGGACAAAAAAGTCCACTAATAATCAGGCAAAATGAAAAAGTAAAACAGAAAAGAGGAATCAAAACAGGGACCAGCAACCCTGACAGGAAGCTGAAGATGGAGGGGAAAGCTCATCACAGTGGGGAAATCAGCTGGGACAGAAATGGGACTTCAGGGGATCAAAGCAGAGGATGGTCTGTGAAAGGTAAGACTAAGAGCTGCATGCATGGTCTGTGCCACAGCCCTGCTCATCCTAGCCTGAATAATATGCCTCCTGTTGCAGAGGGGGGTTGGGTGCTGGAATATGGAGTTTGGAGTGAAGATTCAGGGAGGGAACCGTTGTTGGCTGTGAAAAGACAGCCTGAAGGGGCAAGAGTAAGGAGTTCTACAGCCGGGAAAGTTTGCAGATAAAGCATGGGACACCATAGAAGCTAGGTGTCAATGTTGAGAGGCATGCAAGGGGCAGGGTTGCCATCATAACCACTTTCCCACCGGCCAACTTCTTTGGCCTTCACAGGCACTGGAAGATGCTCCCATTGATTCATCTTGCCCTTCCCTCCAGCTAAGGCTGCTTCTACACAAGTAGGCTCAGTGGTCCTGAGTGCCGCCCATCTTAAAGCCACATTTGGAATTAGCTCTGAGAGCCTTTGCCCTGCCTGGGGCTGAATGCTAAAGTGTGGGGTTAAGAGAGTGGATCCTGGGAGAGGATCACTGTTGGCTTCACAGATACAAGATAGAGGACAGGAGCAAGAGGCTCTGAGGCTGGGAATGCCAACTGGAGGAAGTGTGTTTTGCCTAGGAGAAAAGGCACCATTGTTAAGTATCATGCAAAGGGTAGGGCCTTTACAGCCTCTGCACCACATATGAGCCCTTGCCTCTCCGGGCACAGGGAGGGAATCCCGCAAGGGCAAGTGTGCCCCCATCTGTTGCAACTGCCTGCTGGTCTACATCACCACAGGCAATTTGTGCACATTCCAATTGTGACCACTGGTCTGAGTAAGTAAGTGTGTGTCACTCAGACACTATTTTCACTCTATCTCATCTGGGTGGGGAACAGATGTCTGAGGATGGTGCATGCACGCACACACACACACACACACACACACACAAATGTGGCCCAAACCACAGTTGAACCCCTGGAGCGGAGCAACCAAGGAAGAGGGGCCAAAATCACTCCATGCAGCTCCACAAGCTGTGGGTTAAATACCTGTGATCGGCTCAGTAAATCCTGTGTCTATGGAGTATCTGAATAGATAATGACTGTTACCACTGAGACTGTCCAGCTTTAGCAGCAGTGAACTTTGGGGGCAAGTTCACATGGAATTGGGGCTGGTTAGAGTTTGAGCTGGATCTGCAGTGCCCACAGCAGATACAGAGAAATACGTAGAAGTTTTGGAAGGTCTCTTGAAGAGGCAGGGGTTGGCTCTGGATCCCTGTAGAAGCAAGGACACTGACAGAGGAAGTGCCAGGAAAATGTTTTTTATTAATATTGTTCTGTGTTGATTTGTGTCATTTTGTTCAGTTGTTGTTTTTTATTATTTTTTTATTTTTGATTGTTTTTATGTGTTTGCTTTATGTTTTCTTTGCATTTATTTATTTTAGATTGCTTTCTATTGTTTGATTTATTTTTTGACTTTTTGTAAGCTTCAATTCAGTTCAGTTCAGTTCAATTCATTTGCACAGTCGTGTCCGACTCTTTGAAACCACATGAACCACAGCAGGCTAGGCCTCCCTGTCCATCACCAACTCCTAGAGTTTACTCAAACTCATGTCCATTGAGTTGGTGATGTGATCCAGCCATCTCATCCTCTGTGGTCCCCTTCTCCTCCTCCACCCAATTCCTCCCAACATTAGGGTCTTTTCTAATGAGTCACCTCTTCGCACGAGGTAGCCAAAGTATTGGAGTTTCAGCCTCAGCATCAGTCCTTCCAATGAACACCCAGGACTGATCTCCTTTAGGATGGACTGGTTGGCTCTTCTTGCAGTTCAAGGGACTCTCAAGAGTCTTCTCCAACACCACAGTTCAAAAGCATCAATTTTTTGGTGCTCAGCTTTCTTCACAGTCCAACTCTCACATCCATACACGACCACTGTGGAAAAACCATGACTAGACGGACCTTTGTTGGCAAAGTAATGTCTCTGCTTTTTAATATACTATCTAGGTTGGTCATAACTTTCTTTCCAAGGAGTAAGCATCTTTTAATTTCATGGCTGCAATCACCATCTGCAGTGCTTTTGGAGCACCCCAAAATAAAGTCTGACACTGCTTCCACTGCTTCCCCATCTATTTCCCATGAGATGATGGGACCAGATGCCATGATCTTAGTTTTCTGAATGTTGAGCTTTAAGCCAACTGTTTCACTCTCCTCTTTCACTTTCATCAAGAGGCTTTTTAGTTCTTCTTCACTCTCTGCCATCAGTAGATAGGCTGCCTAGTAATGCTATGCTCACAGACATCCCAAAACAATCCCTGCTCATCAGAGGGAAAAGACTAATTTCCATTCTCCAGAGCACAGGCACTATCCCCTCCCATCAGGAAGCTTACACTAGTCCCTGAACCAATCTCACATACCGAGGGACAGACAATCGAAGCAAATGGAACTACAGCCCTGTCACCTTTGAAAAGGAGACCATAAAAGCCATAATATAGACAAAATAAATGACAGAGAAATATGTTGCAGATGGAGAAGCAAAGTAAAAACCCAGAAGACCAAATAAATGAAGAAGAAACAGGCAATTTATCTGATAAAGAATTCAGAGTATACAGAATTCTGTTGTCACTATTTCCCCATCTATTTGCCATGAAGTGATGGGACCAGATGCCATGATTTTAGTTTTTTGAATGTTGAGTTTTAAGCCAGCTTTTTCAATCTCCTCTTTCACCTTCTAAGAGGCTCTTTAGTTCCTCTTCACTTTCTTCCAGAAGGATGGTATCATCTGTATACCTGAGGTTATTTACATTTCTCCCGGCAATCTTGATTCCAGCCTGTGCTTCATCCAGCTCAGCATTTCTCATGATTTACTCTGCATATAAGTTAAATAAGCAGGGGTACAATATACAGCCTTGACTTCCTTATTTCCTAATTTTGAATTGGTCTGTTGTTCCAACCTAGACAGCATATTAAAGAGCAGAGACATTACTTTGCCAACAAAGGCCCATCAAATCAAACCAATGGTGTTTCCAACAGTCATGTATGGATGTGAGTGTTGGGCTATAAAAATGCTGAGCCCCAAAGAACTGATGCTTTTGAACTATTGTGTTGAAGAATATTTTTCAGAGTCCTTCAAACTGCAAGGAGATCAAACCAGTGCATCCTAAAGAAAATCAGTCCAGAGGATTTATTGGGAGGACTAATGCTGAGGTTGACACTTCCATACTTTGACCACCTGATGTGAAAAAGTGACTCATTTGAAAAGACCCTGATGCTGGGAAAGATTTAAGGCAGGAGGAGAAAGAATGACAGAGAATGAGCTGACTGGATGGCATCACCAATTCAATGACATGAGTTTGAACAACCTCTGACTGGGAACCCAGGTGTGCTAGGGGTTGCAAAGACAGAGATATGACACAGCGACTGAACTGTACTGAACTGAACTGATGTTCCATGTCTGGCTCTAGCTGTTGCTTCTTGATCTGTATACAGATTTCTCGGGAGGCAGGTATGGTGGTCTCATATTCTTATCTATTTAAGAATTTCCCACAATTTGTTGTGACCCAGAAAGTCAAAGGTTTTAGGGTAGTCAATGACACGGAAATAAATATTTTCTGGAATTCTCTTGCTTTATCTATGGCAGTCAGAATTACTGCCATTACCCTTATCATAGTTTGTCCTCAGGCCAAACTACAGGGAGGGAAAACAGCTCCATCCATCAGCAGAATGTTGGACTAAAGATTTACTGAGCATGGCCTTGCCCACCAGAGAAAGAACCAGTTTTCCCCACAGTGAGTCCCTCCCATTAGGAAGTTTCCACAAGCCTCGTATCCTAACAAGGGCAGACAGAATGAAAATGAAAATCACAGAAAACTAAGCAAACTGATCACATGGATCACAGCCTTGTCTAACTCAATGAAACATGAACCATGCCATGAAGCGCCACCCAAGACAGAGACAGTGGAGAGTTCTGACAGAATGTGGTCACTGGAGAAAGGAATGGTAAACCACCAACACTCTTGCTTTGAGAACCCCCTGAACATTATGAAAAGGAATCATAAAGATCAGATATAGAAACGAAGAAAACAATAGCAAAGATTAACGAAGCTAAAAGGTGGTTCTTCATGAAGATAAACACAAATGATAAATATTTAGCTAGACTCATCAAGAGAAAAAGGGAGAAGACTCAAATCAATAAAATTAGAAAGGAAAAAGGAGAAGTTACAATTGACACCATAGAAATACAAAAGATTGTAAGAGACTACTCCAGGTAGTGATCTGGCAATAAAATGGACAACCTTGAAGAAAAGTGCAACTTTTCATGACTAAACCAGAAAAAATAGAAAATATGAATAGACCACTCACAAGGGCTGAAACAGAAACTGTGATTAAAAATCTTCCAACAAACAAATGTCCAGGACCAGAGGCCTCACAGGCAAGTTGAGAAGAGGTTACATCTATCCCTCTCAAGCTCTTCCAAAAATTGCAGAGAGAGGAACATTCCCAAACTCTTTATAGGAGACCAAGATCACCCTGATATAAAAACTAGCATGGAAACACAAAAGACCCCAAGAAGAGAAAAATAGAGGTCAATATCACTGATATACATAGACACAAAAGTCATCAACAAAATACTAGTAGGCAGAAACCAGTAATACAGTAAAAGGAACACACACCATAATCAAGTGAAATTTATCTCAAGGATGCAAGGATTTTTTGCTATCTCCTAATCAATCAGTATGATACACAACACCAAAAAACTGAAGAATAAAAACCATATGATCATCTCAATAGATACAGAAAAATCTTTTGACAAAATTCAACACTCATTCATGATTAAAAATTCTCCAGAAAGTGGGTAAGTAGAGGGAACCTACCTCAAAGGAAAAGGTGACAATGACAAACTCACAGGAAATATAATTTTCAATAGTGAAAAACTGAGAGCACTTCCTCTAAGATCAGGATCAAGACAGGGATGTCCACACTCACCACTATTAGTCAACATAGTTTTGGTCAACATAGTCTGAATACCTAGCCCTGGTATTCAGAGTAGAAAAATAAATAAAAGAAATCTAAACTGGAAGAGAAGAAGTAAAACTGTCACTGCTTGCAGATGACATGATACTATACATAGGAAATTGTAAAGAGGTTACAAGAAAACAACTAGGACTAATCAATGAATCTGGTAAAGTTGCAGGATACAAAACTAATGCACAGAAATCCCTTGCATTCCTGTATACTAGCTATGAAAGATCAGAAAGAGAAATTAAGTAAACAGTCCCATTTACCTCGGCAACAAAATAACAAAAGACCAAGGGCTAAAGCTACCTATTGAGGTAAAAGAACTATACTCAGGAAAATATAAGACACTGATGAAAGAAATCAAAACGGACACAGCCAAATGGAGAGATATACAATGTTCATGAATTAGAAGACTCACTATTGTGAAATGACTGTAGTACCTGAAGCACTGTACAGATTCAGTGTAATCCTTATCAAATTACCAATGGCATTTTTCACAGAATTAGAAGAACAAATTTACAGTGTGTATGGAAAAACAAATGACCACAAACAGCCAAAGGAATCTTGAGAAAGAAAAATGGAGCCTGAGGAATCAGGCCTCCTGATGCCAGAATATGCCATGAAGTTATAGTCATCAAAACAGTATGGTACTGGCATAAAAACTAAAATATAGATGAATGGAACAGGATGGAAAGTGCAGAGAGTAAGCCCATGCAACTATGGTCTCCTAATCTATGACACCCTGCTTATTTAACTTATATGCAGAGTACATCATGAGAAACGCTGGGCTGGAAGAAGCACAAGCTAGAATCAAGATTGCTGGGAGAAATATTAATAACCTCAGATATGCAGATGACACCACACTTATGGCAGAGTGAAGTGGAACTAAAAAGTCTCTTGATGAAAGTGAAAGAGGAGAGTGAAAAAGTTGGCTTAAAGCTTAACATTCAGAAAACTAAGATCATGGCATCTGGTCCCATCATCTCATGGGAAATAGATGGGGAGACAGTGGAAGCAGTGTCAGACTTCATTTTTTGGGGCTCCAAAATCACTGTGGATGGTGACTGCAGCCATGAAATTAAAAGACGCTTACTCCTTGGAAGGAAAGTTATGACCAACCTAGATAGCATATTAAAAAGCAGAGACATTACTTTGCCAACAAAGGTCCGTCTGGTCAAGGCTATGGTTTTTCCAGTGGTCATGTATGGATGTGAGAGTTGGACTGTGAAGAAAGCTGAGCACCGAAGAATTGATGCTTTTGAACTGTGGTGTTGGAGAAGACTCTTGAGAGTCCCTTGGACTGCAAGGAGATCCAACCAGTCCATCCCAAAGGAGATCAGTCCCAGGTGTTCATTGGAAGGACTGATGATGAAGCTGAAACTCCAATACTTTGGCCACCTCATGAGAACAGTTGACTCATTGGAAAAAACCCTGATGCTGGGAGGGGTTGGGGGCAGGAGGAGAAGGGGGCGACAGAGCATGAGATGGCTGGATGGCATCACTGACTCGATGGGCATGAGTTTGAGTTAACTCTGGGAGTTGGTGAAGGACAGGGAGGCCTGGCGTGCTGTGATTCATGGGGTCCCAAAGAGTCAGACACGACTGAGCGACTGAACTGAACTGAACTGAACTGAATCTATGACAAAGAGGCAAGAATATACAATGGAGAAAACACAGTCTCATCAATGAGTAGTGCTGTGAAAACTGGATAATTTTATGTAAGAGAATGAAATTAGAACACTCCCTAAAAAAATACCCAAAAATTAACTAAAAATGGAATAAAAGCCTAAATATAAGACCAGACTCTATGAAACTCTTATCGGAAAACAAAGGAAGAACACTCTTTGGCATAAATTACAGGAAGATCTTTCTTGAACCACCTCCTAGAGTAACAAATATAAAAATAAACAAATGAGAGCTAATTAAACTTAAAATTTTTTGCACCACAAAGGAAACCACAACAGGAGAACCCTCAGATTGGAAGAAAATATGTTTAAATAAAGCAACTGACAAGAGATTAATCTCTAAAAATATGCAAACAACTCATGAAGCTTGATATTAAAAAAAAAAACAACCTAGCAACCCAAGCAAAAAAGTGGGTAGAAAACATAAATAGACATTTCTCCAAAGACATATAGATGACCAAGAGCCACATGGATAGATGCTCAACATTACTAATTATTCGAGAACTGCAGATCAAAACTACAATGAGGTATCACCTCACACTGGTCATGATGGTCATCATCAAAAAAATCTACAAACAATAAATGCCCGATGGGTGTGGAGAAAAAGGAACCCTCGTGCACTGTTGTGGGTTTCCTGATGATAAAAAGTCTGCCTGCAGTGCACAAAACCCAGATTTATCCCTGCGTAGGGAAGATCCTCTGAAGAAAGGAATGGCAACCTACTCCAGTTGGTAGGAATGTTAACTGATGCAGCCACTATGGAGAGTGGTATGGAGGTTCCTTAAAAAACTAAAAATAGAGTTACTATATGATCCAGAAAGCACACCACTGGGCATATTCCCTGAGAAATCAATAATGGTCATTGCATCACTATTTACAATCGCCAGGACTTTGCTGCAGCCTAAATGTTCATCAGTTGACGAATGGATAAAGAAGACAAGGTACATATATACAATGGAATACTCAGTTCATTTCAGTCACTGTGGTGACTGCCTCTTTGCGACCTCATTGACTGCATGCAGCATGCCACGCTTCCCTGTCCATCATCTCCTGGAGCTTGTTCAAACTCATGTCCATTGAGTCAGTGATGCCATCCAACCATCTCATTCTCTGTTGTCCCCCACTCCTCCTGCATTCAGTCTTTTCCAGCATTGACTCCATGGACCTCAGCACACCAGGCTTCCCTGTCCATCAACTCCCAGAGCTTGCTCAAACTGAAACTCATGTCCATTGAGCCGGTGATGCCATCCAACAATCTCATCCTCTGTTGTTACCTCTCTTCTTGCCTTCAATCTTTCCCAGCAACAGGGTCTTTTCCAATGAGTCAGTTCTTTGAATCAGGTGGTCAAAGGATTGGAGTTTCAGCTTCAGCATCAGTGCTTCCAAGGAATATTCAGGACCGATTTCCTTTAGGATAGACTGGTTTGATCTCCTTGTAGTTCAAGTGACTCTCAAGAGTCTTCTCCAACACCACAGTTCAAAAGCATCAATTATTTGGTGCTCAGCTTTCTTTATCATCCAACTCTCACATCTATACATAACTGCTGGAAAAACCAGAGCTTCGACTAGATGAACTGTTGTTGGCAAAGTAATGTCTCTGATTTTTAACATGCTGTCTAGGTTGGTCATAGCTTTTCTCCAAGGAGCAAGCATCTTTCAACTTCATGGCTGCAGTCATCATTTGCAGTGATTTTGGAGCCCCCCAAATAAAGTCTTTTACAATTTCCATTGTTTCCCATCTATTTTCCATGAAGTGATGGGACCAGATGCCATGATCTTTGTTTTCTGAAAGTTGAGTTTTAAGCCAGATTTTTCACTTTCTTGTGTCACATTCATCAAGATACTCTACTTCCTTTTCACTTTCTGCCATAAGGGTGGTGGCATCTGCATATCTGAGGTCACTGATATTTCTCCCGGCAATTTTGGTTCCAGCTTGTGCTTCATCCAGCCTGGCATTTCACATGAAATATTCTGCATAGAAGTTAAATAAGCACTGTACAGCCTTGACATACTCCTTTTCCAGTTTGGAACCTGTCTGTTTTTCAGTGTCCGGTTCTGTTGTTTTTAGACCTAAATACAGATATTACTCAGCTATAAAAATGATTGAAATTAGGTCATTAGCACATTGTTAACCAACTATACTCAAATATACAAAAAAAAAAAGGTAAAATAAAGAATAGTTTGGTTAAGAATATATCCTTTTTCACAGCTTACTTGACTAGTAAGCTAAACATTAGAAAAAAGTTGCCTAGCTACAGTGACTTTGTAAATCTAAATAAACATTGTAAACCTCAATGTTCTTCAAAGTTGGTGTCAAAACAGAGAAGGAATTTCAGATGTGAAAAAATATTTAAGGCTCTGAGTTTAATGAGTTGTTTGAGTAAGAAGAGCAAGTAGCACACATGGAAAGGCGAAGTTTCCCATCTTTCTGTACTACCCATGTTTTCAGAGCTACTATAGTTTCATGCAGAATGTTCCACTACATTCTATAGGTCCTTTATCTGCAGTATCACATTAAACATAAGGTAAAATTAGAAAAGAAAAAACACAACAAGAATATAAAGGGGCAATGGAGTATAAGAATCTTCCTGGTTGCTCTGCTAGTTATGTCTGTGTCACCTCCCTGCTGGAGCAAGCATGGTGGGGAGGCGATGATGGTGATGGTGGTGATGGAGACAATGATGATCTGCTGTCTTTCCAGTGGCAATTCTGTGCCCCAGCATGTGCAAATTAAAGTACACACAATCATGTAATTTTTATGCCTCAGGTATTTTTACAGTGTAACACTGTTTTCCCCATTTCAGTAAAGGGCCTTTTTTTTCTGAGGAGTTAAATAACTTTTTACTCAAATTAGTCAAGCAATAATTAACATGGATTTTAAATTATAGAGCAATAATCTTTTTTTAAAAAAGCTTTCTTTCTTTTTTAAACAGTGTATTGATTTATTAATTTATTTTGGCAATGCTGGGTCTTCATTGGTACATGGGCTTTGCTCTAGTGGCCATGAGTCGGGCTGCTATCTCATTGTGGTGTGCGGACTTCACACTGAACTGACTTCTCTTCTTGTGGAGCACAGGCTCTAGGGTGCTTGGACCTCAGTGGTTGCAGCTTGTGGGCGCAGGAGTTGTGCTTACTGGGCTCTAGAGCAGAGGCTCACTGCTTGTGTCACATGGGCTTAGTTGCTCCACGGAACGTGGGATCTTCCCGGAGTAGGAATTGAACCCATGTCTCCTGCATTGGCCGGTGGATTCTTTACCACTGACCCGTCAGGGAAGATCAGAAAGGATCTCTGATATTACTCAAAATTCAGACAACACTGATTGTGGGAGCTGGAATTTATGATCAAAGAAGGATAGCCATAAAACCAAAGAAAAGATGCCATCACTATAAGTGCTTTTAATAGAAACAAACAAACAAACAAACAAACATTGTTATCACAAAAGAGAATTGTAGTTTATTCAGGAAGTGGAGAAGAAGTAACAGTTGTCGAGTTGGTAGCAATTCCTGCTCATGTGACAGATGACACAGAAGACAGGGAGAGGATCTTCTGATGGTGCCCCGGAGGAGCGCTGCTGCTCTTCCCTCTGAAGCACTGAGTTTTCTCAGCTGTCTTCCCAGAGGCAAGTGGTGTAGCAGCCTCAGGAAGGAAGCCTCTGGCTGTCAGGAGCCCCCACAGGCATATTACAGACTGAAGGATGGAGAAGCTTCCTCTGTATTCATGATAGGCTTTGAAGAGAAGATGAAGGTGGAGCTGTGGAGCTAGATGAGTCAGCTACAAATATGGTGGTGAGGGTAACAGGGGTGGTGATGGTGGTGATGATGGAGACAATGATGACCTGCTGTCTTCCAAGTGCTGTTTATGAGTCTGGCATGTGCCAACTAAATTATACACATTCCTTGAATATTGATTCCTCAGAAGTTTGAAATGAAAATACAATTTTCCCTACACTTTACTAAAGAGAATGAAAACCTGGAGAGGTAAATATTTAGTTCCTCAAACTGTCAAGTGATAATTAAGGAAATAAGATGGAATTGAAATTGTGTAGAAGTATTCTTTGTTAAGACTCAAAATTCAGACAGCACTGATGGTGAGAGCTTGAACCTTGGCATCAAAGGATAGAAACAAAACAAGATGATGATATGGTATTACTAAAAACAGTTTTAAAAGAAAGAAAACATTTTTGCCATCACACAAAGGAACTGAACTTTATTCGTTGAGGAGGATAAGCAACAGTTGACCAGCTGGTAGAAACCCCTGCCCAGGTGAAAGACAGACCCAAGAGAGGGAGAGAATCCTCTGATGATGCCCAGGAGAAAAGCTGCTGCTCTTCCATCTGAAGCTCTGTGATGCTTTCCCAGCTGTCCTCCCAGAGGAGAGCAGAACAGCAGCCTCAGGAAGGAAACCTGTGGCTGTTAGGTATCACCACAGGCATACTGCAGGCTGAAGGAAGGAGAAGCTTCTTCTATATCCATGATGGACTTTAAAGGGAAGATGAAGGTGGAGCTGTGGAGCCAGGTGAGTCAGCTGTCCTCATCCTTTCCTGATCCAGATACAAGCTGATGCTTCTACTTGCTTTTGGGTGGGCACTTCTGCTGGCATTGTTGGGGAGGTGGCACGGGAGGGCATTTCTGCTGGCACTTTGGAGGTGGGCATGGCTCAGGGCACTTTGGAGGTGGGCAAGGCTCAGGACACTTTGGAGGTGGGCAAGGCTCAGGGCACTTGGGAGGGCACACTACTGGAGGTGGCTGGCAGGGCTGCTTGCACTGCTGCTGCTGATAAGACATCTTTCTGGAGTCTCAGAATCTGGAAGAAATTACATGACAGTGTTCACAAGAAGGAACTGCTACAGGGAGAAAAGTCTGAGCTTGTTTAATAACATAGGATAGAATCTTTGCAGTCCCTAAGAATGTGGTTTGATCTCTTTAATCCCTTCCAATGAACTTCTGGTCTCTCTCTCTCTCTTTAACAAATTGTATTATTGGCTCAGAGAAAATCTTTTTACATACAACTTTTCAAAAAACCAATCAATGTTGTTCTGTTTTCCTTTTTTTTCTGAAAAGAGCATCTTCAATAAAGGCCATCATATTCCAAAAATCTAAGCTCACAAGCAATTCTCATCATCATTACCTATCATGAATTCCCAGTAGTATAACTTGGGTACAGAGCAAATGATCACCAGGAAGGATACAAGGCCCCATACCTTCTAAGATAATTGACTCTTCAATAACAGCAGAAGGACACAAGAAAGATACAGAAAGAGGAAAAATACTTCTTTCCTTGCCTCTTGTCACAGATTTTTAAAAAATCTCTTCAGTAAAGGAATTCAAACTCTGTAACAGGAACTTAATAAATACTCCATATCACTGTTTTCAAATTCCAAACTCCCATCCACTAAGGAGTATTAAAGTCATGACAATAACTTTGGACACACCAAATTTGCTATAGCCAGAATTAATTCACAAGTAGAGAGCCCAAGAATAGAGTTGAACTGAAGAATCAGACTCACCAGGTTCTCCAAAATCTATCTGGACTTGAGTAGCAGGAGGATGGCAGTGATGCAGCAGAGGGCCTTTTTATAGGGACTAGCTGCCCCACCCAGGAGGAAGCAGAGCTGCCAAAACAGGCCTGGTTCAGTCATTTCCCAACCAAAATGCAAATCCATCCATAAGCGGCTTGACAAGGACTCCAGAAGGAGGAAATGTCCTGCTCCAGGATCTCCTCCCTGGATTATCTTCCCATGACCACAGCATCCTTGTCTTAAGCTCTCAGTTTCAGAGGTATATGGCAGTGGGAGAATTTGGGAGGGTTCTTTAACTAGGAGTCAAAGCCTCCCCTTTTTGATTGGGGAAGATTCCTCCTTGATACCTTTCACCTTCTATGAATTATAAAAGTGCCTGTCTTGTTCCACTTGAACTGGGTGCCATTTTGTTGTACATACTGGGTTGAAAAGAGCCTGGCTATCTAGTGACACCTTTTTCTTTACCTCAAGTCCTTCTTATAATGCTTTTCCCTTTGATCCATGACCTGCTAATCTGTCTCCTTTCTTCTTCTAAACTGGACTGAGGGCAGGTTGCAGATCATCTCTCCAGCCTTCCCATCATAATACTTAGATATGTTCAGTAAAGTGGTGCCCTCTAGGATCCTCCTTTCACTGCTTTTCTCCCTCAGATAAAAGACATCAAGCTGTTTATTGCAGCCTTTAGAAATCTGTTTCACCTTGGGTCCCAGGGAATTCACTAGTTTAGCATCATCTACTCTAATTCAGTTTTGGCCGCAGCCCCGACTAGGCCAACAACAGAAAGCAAGCTTTTTGCACATAACTCCCCAACATGACGTACCACCTACTTCTACATAATTTCTCCCAACTGTCCTCTTTGTACTACTTCACTCTATGAAAGAAGCTCAGAGCATTGTTCAAATTTTCTGAAGTCCTTCCCCTTTGAAATATTGAAAGGCCCAATCTGGGAAGTAATGCCGTAAAACAACTATTTTTTAATGAAAGTGAAATCATTATGAGCCATTCAATCATTGAAGTTAATTGCCATTCATATACAATTTCTCAATCATTGATAAGAATTTCACTGTAATTTAAACCAATTTTTCAGATTTACCATACTGGTTACAGGGAATATATGTTAAAGAAACCTCTTTCCTGGTCACTTCCTTCAGATAATTTGTCAGTGTTCTAGAAGGAAGCATGGTTAATTTATGAGTCATCTTGAATGGCACAGGGTGCCCAGATATTTTGTCAAATTCCATGTGTTTCTTTAAGGATGTTTTTCAATGGAAGGGCTTCCCTGGTGGCTCACTGGTGACGTATCTGCCTAACAGGCAGGAGATGCCAGTTTGGTCACTGGATCAGGAAAATCCCCTGGATAAGGAAATTGAAACCAACTCAAGTATTCTTGCCTGGAGAATCCCACAGAGAGAGGGCTACATTTCATGGGGTCACAAAGAGTCGGACACAACTTAGCAACAGACTTCCACCTTTTAATATATAAGTCAGTGGTTTGGGTCAAGGAGGTGTCCTCTGTAAGATGGGTAGTCTTTCATCCATTGAAGGCCTGGTTAGACCAATAGTCTAAGCCTTTCTTGGATAAGAAATAATCTTCTTGCATGATAGCCTTCCACAGGTTTTCAGTTCCACAAATTTTGAATTTGCCAGCCTTTATCCTTTCTCTTTCCTGTTTCTCCCTGTGTTTGTCACTCTCTCATATAAAATATATGTATAACATGCATTATATTATAATTTGAAAATTTCATCTGCCATTTCATATACATCATTTCCTAAGTTCAATCAAATTAAAAATTCAAGAAGATTGGGTAAAGTGATTAAAGTAAAAATGTAAATATTACATGATACATGTGAAGTGTAAATATGACAAATATAATAAATTTTTAGAGAATAACTGAAGTTCAAGAGAGAATGCCGTAGCATGTTCTCCAACCTTGGCAAAATATTTCATTATTCCTTGTCAAAGATTTAGCTCTCAATAATTCTTCTACAGTTCCTCTGTTCAGGCCTGGAGCTGAACTATCCTCTTTTCTGTACTATCCTCTTGGGCACTGAAGATTTTCATAATAGGCTGTTGCTGGTGAGGAATCATGTCTGGTTTAGGAGTAAAGTTACAATGCTGACTTTATATTACTATAGAATGTGGGAACACAGTTAATGGAATCAGGATGTCCCCTTTCACCATAACCCTACAGTACCCTAGCATGCTGACTCGTGCTGAGGATTACTTTACCAGGAAATACATCATTTTTATTCTAATAGTAAATATCAGGTTTAAATTGCATAAAAGCAAAAATGAATGTGATATACTATTTAAGACTCACACCACCACATACAAGTGATTGAGAGTAGGTTTGGGAAGGGAATGAGGATCAGAGAACCAAACGTCTGAAATAGTTAAATACATGCTTAGGGTATATCTGATGAGTTTGTTTTCTTCTACTCCATCCCAACATGCTTTATATCTTTAAAAGAGTGTGGTTTTGGAGAATCCCATGGACAGAGGAGCCAGGTGGGCTACAGTCCACAGGGTCGCAAAGAGTCGGGCAGGACTGAGCGAGTACACACTTTCTTTCTTTAAATGTTTTTAATGTTTATTCTCTAACTTCTCCTTCAACCCTTCAGACCTCTCATCCTGCCATATCACTCTTCACTTCCTAATGTATTAATATATGTCTTAACTGCCCAATTTAATACACTGAGGTGTTGGCAAAGCATTTAGTAATAGTCTTTTCATATCTTTCTTATTTCTTCCTGCAATCAGTGGAATAATTGACCTACTAACTTGTCTTGGTCAAATAATCAGGAAGCTTTTCAAGAATGTAGTTATATAAATAGGACGGGAAAAAGAGGAGAAGAATGAAGAGGAAGAGAAAGAGGAAACACTTGAAAGCTCTGTAACAGTCACCAGGTATGCATGTTCCAGAAGTCAGGACGTAATATTTTCCTTTAGCTCAGCAGCATCTCCACTGAATACCATATATTTTTAAATATTATAATAAAGAGGAGAACTCAAACTGGTAGAATAGGAGGATGTTAAACTCGTCCTTCCTCACATATATATTTCAAGTATACATCTCCAAACTTAATAATTCTCAACAGAAAACTTGGTGAATATTACTGGAAGTCTTTGGAAACCTAAAAGGACAAGAAAAATACACTCATAATTAGGCAAAATGAAAAAAGTAAAACAGAAAGAGGAATCAAAACAGGGACCAGCAACCCTGACAGGAAGCTGAAGATGGAGAGGAAAAGCCCATCACAGTGGAGGAATCAGCTGGGACAGAAATGAGCCTTCAGGGGATCAAAGCAGAGGATGGTCTGTGAAAGGTAAGACTAAGAGCTGCATGCATGGTGTGTGCCACAGCCCTGCTCATCCTAGCCTGAATAATGTGCCTCCTGTTGCAGAGTGGGGCTGGGTGCTGGAACATGAGGTTTGGAGTGAAGATTCAGGGAGGGAACAGTTGTTGGCTGTGAAAAGACAGCCTGAAGGGGCAGGAGTAAGGAGTTCTACAGCCGGGAAAGTTTGCAGATAAAGCCTGGGACACCACAGAAGCTAGGTGTCATTGTTGAGTGGCATGTAAGGGACAGGGCTGCCATCATAACCCCTTTCCCACCGGCCAACTTCCTTGGCCTTCACAGGCAATTGAAGGGGCTCCCCTTGAGTCATCTTGCCCATTCCTCAAGCCAAGGCCTCTTCTACACAAGTAGGCTCAGTGGTCCTGAGGACTGCCCCTCTTAAAGCCAGATTCAGAATTAGCTCTGAGAGCCTTTGAGCTGGCAGGGGCTGAATGCTAAAGTGTGGGGTTAAGAGAGTGGATCCTGGGAGAGGATCACAGATACAACAGACAGGATAGGAGCTAGGGGATCTGAGGCTGGGAATGCCAACTGGAGGAAGTGTGTTCTGCCCAGGAAACGAGGCACCATTGTTAAGTAGCATGCAAAGGGTAGGGTCATTACAGTCCCCACACCACATACCAGCCCCTACCTCGATGGGCACTGGGAGGGATTCCCACCAGGGCAAGTGTGCCCCCATCTGTTGCAACTGCCTGCTGGTCTACATCACCACAGGCAATTTGTGCACACTCCAATTGTTGCAGCTGGTCTGAGTAAGTAGGAGCGTGCCACTCAGACACTATTTTCTCTCTCATCTGGGTGGGGAACAGATGTCTGAGGGTGGCGTGCACAGACACACACACACACACACAAGTGGGGACCAAACTAAAGCTGAACCCCAGGGGCGGTGTAACTGAAGAAGAGGAGCAGAAATCACTCCATGCAGCTCCACAAGCTGTGGGTTAAATCCCTGTGATCAGCTTGGTAATTCCTGTGTCTGTGGAATATCTGAATAGATAATGACTGTTACCACTGAGGCTGGTCCAGCTTTAGCAGCGGTGAACTTTGGGGGCAAGTACACATGGGAGTTGGGGCAGGTCACAGTCTGAGCTGGTTCTGCAGTGCCCACAGCAGATCCAGAGACTTACTTAGAAGTTTTGGAAGGCAATTTGGAGAGGCAGGGGTTGGCTCTGGCTCCCTGTAGAAGCAACAGCACTGACAGAGGAAGCTCCAGGAAAATGTTTTTCTTACTATTGTTCTGTTTTGCTTTGTTTCATTTTGTTCAGTTGTTGTTTTTATTATCTTTTATTTTTTATTGTTTTTATGTGTTTACTTTATGCTTTCTTTCCATTTTTTTTAGATTGCTTTCTATTGTTTGATTTATTTTTCACTGTTCGTTAGCTTAGTCTATATTTATTAGCCTCATTTTTGAGTTCTTTTGTTCGTTATCTGTTTGGCTTGTTTCCTTTTTTGTCTATTCTCTCTGGATCTTTGTTTCTGTAAGTTTGGTTTTGTTGCTGTCATTTGTGTTGAATTTGGTGTGTCTGTTTTCTTTGTATGTGTGTGACTGTATTTTGTTTTTCTTGCTGCCTGTTTATATTTTTACTATTTGTCTTGGGTTTTGCTTGCTTTCTTTTCCTTTTATTTATTTTTCTTCTTTTCTCTGGCCACAGTTGTGGCTTGTGGACTCTTGGTCTCCAGCAGGAATCAGACCTCTGTCCCTCTGTGGTGGGAGCACTGAGTCTGGGATGCTGTACTGCCAGAGAACCCGGGTCCATAGAATATTAATTTGCATGTTCAATCCTGGAAGTGTGTATTTCAACACCAAGTCCTCACTCCACCCAACTACCTGTAGACTCCAATACCTATAGACTCCATGCCAAACTAGCAGCAAGACAGAAATACAACCCCACCCATCAGTAGATAGGCTGCCTAGTAATTCTAGGCTCACAGACATCCCAAACAACCTCTGCTCGTCAGAGGGAAAAGACTCAGTTCCCATCACCAGAGTGCAGACACTAAGCCCTCCCACCAGGAAGCTTACACAAGCCCCTGGACAAATGTCACCTACCAGGGGACAGACAACAAAAGCAAACAGAACTACAACCCTGCCACCTGTGAAAAGGAGACCATAAAAACAGTAAGATAGACAAAATGAAATGACAGAGAAATATGTTGCAGATAGAGAAGCAAAGTAAAATCCCAGAAGACCAAACAAATGAAGAAAAACAGGCAATTTATCTGATAAAGAATTCTGAGTATTCAGAATTCTGTTTCCATTGTTTCCCCATCTATCTGCCATGAAGTGATGGACCAAATGCCATGATTTTAGTTTTTTGAATGCTGAGTTTTAAGCCAGCTTTTTCAATCTTCTCTTTCACCTTCATCAAGAGGCTCTTTGATTCCTCTTCACTTTCTTCTAGAAGGGTGGTATCATCTGAATACCTGAGGTTATTGACTTTCCCAACAGCAATTTTGATTCCAGCTTGTGCTTCATCCAGCCCAGCATTTCTCATGATTTACTCTGCATATAATTTAAATAAGCAGGGGGACAATATACAGCCTTGACTTCCTCCTTTCCAGATTTTGAACTGGTCTGTTTTTCCAACCTAGAGAGCATATTAAAAAGCAGAGACATTACTTTGCCAACAAAAGTCCATCAAGTCAAAGATATGGTTTTTCCAACAGTCATGTGTGGATGTGAGTGTTGGATTATAAAGAAAGCTGAGCACTGAAAATTTGATGCTTTTGAACTATGGTGTTGAAGACTATTGAGAGTCCCTCAAACTGCAAGGAGATCAAAACAGTGCATCCTAAAGGAAATCAGGCCTGAGGATTCATTGGGACTATTGATGATGAAGCTGTCACTTCAATACTTTGGCCAACTGATGCGAAGAACAGACTCCTTTGAAAAGACTCTGATGCTGGGAAAGATTGAAGGCAGGAGGAGAAGCGATGACAGAGGATGAGCTGGTTGGATGGTATCACCAATTTGAAGGATGTGAGTTTGAGCAACCTCAGGACAGGGAAGCTAGGTGTGCTGCAGTCCATGGGGTCGCAAAGAATTGGACATGACTGAGTGACTGAACTTAACTGAACTAAACTTTGTTCCATGTCTGGTTCCAACTGTTGCCTCTTGATCTGCATACAGATTTCTCAGGAGGCAGGTATGGTGGTATTCCCATCTGGTATTCCCATATCTCTACGAGTTTTCCACACTTTGTTGTGATCCACACAGTCAAATGTTTTAGGGTAGTCAAAACACAGAAATTATTTATTTCTTCTGAAATTCTCTTGCTTCTTTATGGCAGTCGGAATTACTGCCATTACCCTTACCGTAGGTTAACCTCTGGTCAAACTACAGGGAGGGAACAGAGCCCCATCCATCAGCAGAAGGTTGGATTAAAGATGCACTGAGCATGGCCACTAGAGCAAGAACCAGATTCTCCACAGCCAGTCCCTCCCATCAGGAAGCTTCCACAAGCCTTGTATCCTCTTCCATCAAGGGTAGACAGAATGAAAACCACAATCACAGAAAACTAAGCAAACTGATCACATGGATCACAGCCTCATTTAACTCAATGAAACTATGAGCCATGCCATGAAGTGCCGCCGAAGACAGAGATGGTGGAGAGTTCCGACAGAATGTGGTCACTGGAGAAGGGAATGGTAAACCACCAACATTCTTGCTTTGAGAACCCCCTGAACATTATGAAAAGGAATCATGAAGATCAGAGATAGAAACAAAGAAAACAATAGCAAAGATTAATGAAGCTAAAAGGTGGTTCTTTGTGAAGATAAACACAATTGATAAATATTTAGCTAGACTCATCAAGAAAAAAATGGAGAAGACTCAAATCAATAAAATTAGAAAGGAAAAAGGAGAAGTTACAATTGACACCATAGAAATACAAAAGATTACAAGAGACTATTACAAGCAATGATATGGCAATAAAATGGACAACCTGGAAGAAATGGATAAATACTTAGAAAAGTGCAACTTCTCATGACTGAACCAGAAACAAATAGAAAATATGAATAGACCACTCACAAGGGCTGAAACAGAAACTGTGATTAAAAATCTTCCAACAAACAAATGTCCAGGACCAGATGGCCTCACAGGCAAGTTCTATCAAACATTTAGAGAAGAGGTTACACCTATCCTTCTCAAGCTCTTCCAAAAATTGCAGAGAGAGGAACATTCCCAAACTCTTTATATGAGACTAAGATCACCCTGATATAAAAACTAGCATGGAAACACAAAAGGCCCCAAAAAGAGAAAAATAGAGGTCAAAATCACTAATATACATAGACACAAAAGTCCTCAACAAAATACTAGCGGGCAGAAACCAGTAACACAGTAAAAGAAACACACACCATGATCAAGTGAAATTTATCTCAAGGATGGAAAGATTTTTTGCTATCTCCTAATCAATCAGTATGATACACAACACCAAAAAACTGAAGAATAAAAACCATATGATCATCTCAATAGATACAGAAAAATCTTTTGACAAAATTCAACACTCATTCATGATTAAAAATTCTCCAGAAAGTGGGTAAGTAGAGGGAACCTACCTCAAAGGAAAAGGTGACAATGACAAACTCACAGGAAATATAATTTTCAATAGTGAAAAACTGAGAGCACTTCCTCTAAGATCAGGATCAAGACAGGGATGTCCACACTCACCACTATTAGTCAACATAGTTTTCGAAGTCCTAGTCATGTTATTCAGAGTAGAAAAATAAATAAAAGAAATCTAAACTGGAAGAGAAGAAGTAAAACTGTCACTGCTTGCAGATGACATGATACTATACATAGGAAATTGTAAAGAGGTTACAAGAAAACAACTAGGACTAATCAATGAATCTGGTAAAGTTGCAGGATACAAAATTAATGCACAGAAATTCCTTGCATTTCTATATATTAGCTATGAAAGATCAGAAAGAGAAATTAAGGAAATAATTACATTTACCACTGCAACAAAAATAATAAAATACTAAGGGCTAAAGCTACCTATTGAGGTAAAAGATGTATACTCAGGAAACCATAGGACACCAATGAAAGAAATCAAACAGGACACAGCCAGATGGAGAGATATACAATGTTCATGAATTAGGAGACTCAGTATTGTGAAATGACTATAGTACCTGAAGCAATCAACAGATTAAGTGTAATCCTTATCAAATCACCAATGGCATTTTTCACAGAATTAGAAGAACAAATTTGCAATTTGTTTGGAAACACAACAAACCGCAAGCAGCCAAAGGAATCTTGAGGGAAAAAAAATGGAGCTTGAGGAATCAGGCTTCCTGACATAAGAATATAGTATGAAGTTACAGTCATCAAAACAGTATGGTACTGGCATAATAACTGAAATACAGATGAATGGAACAGGATGGAAAGTTCAGAAATTAAACCCATGCAACTATGGTCTCCTAAATTATGACAAGAAGGCAAGAATATACAATGGAGAAAACACAGTCTCATCAGTGAGCAGTGCTGTGAAAACTAGACAATTATATGTAGAAAAATGAAATTAGAATATTCCCTAACACCAAAGCCTAAAATAAACTAAAAATGGAATAAAGGCCTAAATATAACACCAGACACTATAAAACTCTTAGAGGAAAACACAGGAAGAACACTCTGTGGCATAAATTACAGCAAGGTCTTTTTTGAACCACCTCCTAGAGAAACAAGAATAAAAACAAAACTAAACAAATGAGAGCTAATTAACTGTAAAGGTTTTTGCACCACAAAGGAAACCACAACAGGAGAACCCTCAGATTAGAAGAAAATCTTTTTAAATAAAGCAACTGATAGGAGGTTAATGTCCAAAAAATAAGCAAACAGCTTATGAAGCTTGATATTAAAAAAAAAAAAACAAGCAATGCAAGCAAAAAAAATGGGTACAAAACATAAATAGACATTTCTCCAAAGACATATATATGGCCAAGAGCCACATGGATAGATGCTCAATATTACTAATTATTAGAGAAATGCAGATCAAAACTACAACGAGGTATCACCTCACACTGGTCAGATTCAGTTCAGTTCAGTCCTTCAGTCATGTCCGACTCTTTGTGACCCCATGAATCGCAGCAAGCCAGGCCTCCCTGTCCACTACCAACTCCCAGAACTTACTCAAACTCATGTCCATCGAGTTGGTGATGCCATCCAGACATCTCATCCTCTGCCGTCCCCTTCTCCTCCTGCCCCCAATCCCTCCCAGCATCAGGGTCTTTTCCAATGAGTCAACTCTTTGCATGAGGTGGCCAAAGTATTGGAATTTCAGCTTCAGCATCAGTCCTTCCAATGAAAACCCAGGACTGATCTTCTTTAGGATGGATGGGTTGGATCTCCCTGCAGCCCAAAGGACTCTCAAGAGTCTTCTCTAACACCACAGTTCAAAAGCATCAACTCTTCAGTGCTCAGCTTTTTTCACAGTCCAACTCTCACATCAGTGCATGACCACTGGAAAAACCACAGCCTTGACCAGATGGACATTTGTTGGCAATGTAATGTCTCTTCTTTAAAATATGCTATCTGGGTTGGTCATAACTTTCCTTCCGAGGAGTAAGCGTCTTTTAATTTCATGGCTGCAATCACCATCTGCAGTGATTTTGGAGCCCCCCCAAAAACAGTCTGACACTGTTTCCACTGTTTCCCCATCTATTTCCCATGAAGTGATGGGACTGGATGCCATGATGTTTGTTTTCTGAATGTTGAGCTTTAAGCCAACTTTTTCACTCTCCTCTTTCACTTTCACAGAAGTCTTTAGTTCCTCTTCACTTTCTGCCATAAGAGTGGTGTCATCTGCATATCTGAGGTTATTGATATTTCTCCCGGCAATCTTGATTCCAGCTAGTGCTTCTTCCAGTTCAGGGTTTCTCATGATGTACTCTGCATATACGTCAAATAAACAGGGTGACAATATACATCCTGGTCAGGATGGTCCTCATCAAAAAAATTTACAAACAATAAATGCCCGACGGGTGTGGAGAAAAAGGAACCCTCAGGCATTTTTGTGGTTTCCCTGATGGCTCAGATGGTAAAAAATCTGCCTGTAGTGCACAAAACCCAGGTTTGATCCCTGTGTAGGGAAGATCCTCTGAAGAAGAGAATAGCAACCCACTCCAGTTGGTAAGAATGTTAACTGATGAAGCCACTGTGGAGAATGGTATGGAGGTTCCTCAAAAAACTGAAAATAGAGTTACTATATGATCCAGAAAGCACACCACTGGGCATATTCCCTGAGAAATCAATAATGGTTTTTGAGTCACAGGACTTTGCTGCAGCCTAAATGTTCATCAGTTGATGAATGGATAAAGAAGACATGGTACATATATAAATGGAATACTCAGTTCAGTTCAGTCACTGTGGTGACTGACTCTTTGCGACCCCATTGACTGCATGCAGCATGCCAGGATTCCCTGTCCATGAACTCTTGGAGCTTGTTCAAACTCATGTCCATAGAGTCAGTGACACCATCCAACCTACTCATGCTCTGTTGTCCCCTTCTCCTCCTGCCTTCAGTCTGTCCCAGCATCGACTCCATGGACTGCAGCACACCAGGCTTCCCTGTCCATCAACTCCCAGAGCTTGCTCAAACTCAAACTCATGTCCATTGAGTCAGTGATGCCATCCAACCATCTCATCCTCTGTTGTTGCCTTCTCTTCTTGCCTTCAATCTTTCCAGCATCAGGGTCTTTTCCAGTGAGTCAGTTCTTTGTATCAGGTGGTCAAAGGATTGGAGTTTCAGCTTCAGCATCAGTGCTTCAAAGGAATATTCAGGACTGATTTCCTTTAGGATAGACTGGTTTGATCTCCTTGTAGTCCAAGGGACTCTCAAAGGTCTTCTCCAACACTACAGTTCAAAAGCATCAATTCTTTGGTGCTCAGCTTTCTTTATCATCCAACTCTCACATCCATACATAACTGCTGGAAAAGTCATAGCTTTGACTAGATGGACCTTAGTTGGCAAAGTAATGTCACTGCTTTTTGACATGCTGTCTAAATTTGTCATAGCTTTTCTTCCAAGGAGCAAGCACCTTTCAATTTCATGGCTGCAGTCACCATCTGTAGTGATTTTGGAGCCCCCCAAAATTAAGTCCTTATTGTTTCCATATCTATTTTCTATGAAGTGATGGGACCAGATGCCATGATCTTCATTTTTTGAACATTGAGTTTTAAGCCTGATTTTTCACTCTTTGGTGTCACTTTCATCAAAAGGCTCTTTAGTTCCTTTTCACTTTCTGTCATAGGGGTGGTGTCATCTGCATATCTGATGTCATTGATATTTCTCGAAGCAATTTTGATTCCAGCTTGTGCTTCATCCAGCATGGCATTTTGCATGAAAAATTCTGCATAGAAGTTAAATAAGCACCATACAGCCTTGACATACTCCTTTCCCAATTTGGAACCTGTCTGTTTTTCCATGTCTGATTCTAACTGTTGTTTTTTGACCTACATACAGATATTACTCAACTATAAAAATGATTGAAATTAGGTCATTTACACGTTGTTAACCAGCTATACTCCAATATACAAAAAAAGGTAAAATAAAGAATAGTTTGGTTAAGAACATATCCTTTTTCACAGCTTACTTGACTAGTAAGCTAAACATTAGAAAAAAGTTGCCTAGCTACAGTGACTTTGTAAATCTAAATAAACATTGTAAACCTCAATGTTCTTCAAAGTTGGTGTCAAAACAGAGAAGGAATTTCAGATGTGAAAAAATATTTAAGGCTCTGAGTTTAATGAGTTGTTTGAGTAAGAAGAGGAAGTAGCACGCATGGAAAGGCGGCAAAACTTTACCTGGTAAGGATGCTTTAAGTTTCCCATCTTTCTGTACTACCCATGTTTTCAGAGCTACTGTAATTTCATGCAGAATGCTCCACTATATTCCAAAAGTCCTTTATTTTCAGTATCACATTAAACATGAGGTTAAATTAGGAAAGAAAAAGCACAACAAGAATATAAAGGGGCAATGGAGTGTAAGAATCTTCCTGGTTGCTCTGCTAGTTACGTCTGTCTCACCTCCCTGCTGGAGCAAGCATGGTGGTGAGGCGATGATGGTGATGGTGGTGATGGAGAAAATGATGACCTGCTGTCTTCCCAGTGCCATTTATGTGCCCCAACATGTGCAAAATAAAGTACACACAATCGTGTAATGTTTATGCCTCAGGTATTTTGCAGTGTAATACTGTTTTCCCCATTTCAGTAAAGGGCCTTTTTTTGTGAGGACTGAAATAATTTTTTACTCAAATTAGTCAAGCAGTAATTAACATGGATTTTAAATTATAGAGCAATAATCTTTTTTTAAAAAAGCTTTCTTTCTTTTTTAAACAGTGTATTGATTTATTAATTTATTTTGGCAATGCTGGGTCTTCATTGGTACATGGGCTTTGCTCTAGTGGCCATGAGTCGGGCTGCTATCTCATTGTGGTGTGCGGACTTCACACTGAACTGACTTCTCTTGTTGCGGAGCACAGGCTCTAGGGTGCTTGGACTTCAGTAGCTGCAGCTTGTGGGCACAGGAGTTGCGGTTTCTGGGCTCTAGAGCAGAGGCTCACTACTTGTGTCACATGGGCTTAGTTGCTCCACGGAACGTGGGATCTTCCCGGAGTAGGAATCGAACCCATGTCTCTTGCATTGGCAGGTGGATTCTTTACCACTGACCCATCAGGGAAGATCAGAAGGATCTCTGATATTACTCAAAATTCAGATAACACTGATTGTGGGAGCTAGAACTTTAGGATCAAAGAAGGATAGCAATAAACCCAAATACAATATGCTATTGTTGTATGTGGTTTTAATAGAAAAAAAAATTTTTACTATCACAAAAGAGAATTGTAGCTTATTCAGGAAGTGGAGAAGAAGTAACAATTGTCAAGTTGGTAGAAAGCCCTGCCCAGGTGACAGACAGACACAGAAGACAGGGAGAGGATCTTCTGATGGTGCCCAGGAAGAGAGCTGCTGCTCTTCCCTCTGAAGTACTGAGTTTTCTCAGCTGTCTTCCCAGAGGCAAGTGATGTAGCAGCCTCAGGAAGGAAGCCTCTGGCTGTCAGGAGTCCCCACAGGCATATTGCAGGTTTAAGGATGGAGAAGCTTCTTCTGTATTCATGACAGGCTTTGAAGAGAAGATGAAGGTGGAGCTGTGGAGCTAGATGAGTCAATTATTATCTATAAATATGGTGGTGAGGGTAACAGGGGTGGTGATGGTGGTAATGATGGAGACAATGATGACCTGCTGTCTTCCAAGTGCTGTTTATGAGTCTGGCATGTGCCAACTAAATTATACACATTCATTGAATATTGATTCCTCAAAAGTTTGCAGTGAAAATAAAATTTTCCATAGATTTTACTAAAGGGACTGAAAACCTGGAGAGGTAAATGCTTTGCTCCTCAAACAGTCAAGTGATAATTAAGCAAATAATATGGAATTGAAATTGTGTAAAAGTGAAGTTATGACCAACCTAGATAGCATATTAAAAAGCAGAGACATTGCTTTGCCAACAAAGGTCTGCCTAGTCAAGGCTATGATTTTTCCAGTGGTCATGTATGGATGTGAGAGTTGGACTGTGAAAAAAGCTGAGCACTGAAGAATTGATGCTTTTGAACTGTGGTGTTGGAGAAGACTCTTGAGAGTCCCTTGGACTGCAAGGAGATCCAACCAGTCCATCCTAAAGCAGATCAGTCCTGGGTGTTCATTGGAAGGACTGATACTGAAGCTGAAACTCCAATACTTTGGCCACCTCATGCAAAGAGTTGATTCATTGGAAAAGACCCTGATCCTGGGAGGGACTGGGGGTAGGAGGAGAAGGGGATGAAAGAGGATGAGATGGCTTGATGGCATCACCGACTCAATGGACATGTGTTTGAGTAAACTCCGGGAGTTTGTGATGGACAGGGAGGCCTGGCGTGCTGCGATTCATGGGGTCGCAAAGAGTCGGACACGACTGAACAACTGAACCAAAATCAACTGATTCTTTGATAAGACTCAAAATTTAGACACCGCTGATTGTGAGAGCTTGAACCTTGGCATCAAAAGATAGACACACAACAAGATGACGATATGATATTGCTAAAAACAGTTTTAAAAGAAAGAAAACATTTTTTGACAACACACAAAGGCACTGTAGTTTATTCGTGAGGAGGAGGATAAGCAACAGCTGACCAGCTGGTAGAAACCCCTGCCCAGGTGACAGACAGACCCAAGAGAGGGTGAAAATCCTCTGATGGTGCCCAGGAGAAAAGCTGCTGCTCTTCCATCTGAAGCTCTGTGATGCTTTCCCAGCTGTCCTCCCAGAGGAGAGCAGAACAGCAGCCTCAGGAAGGAAACCTGTGGCTGTTAGGTATCACCACAGGCATACTGCAGGCTGAAGGAAGGAGAAGCTTCTTCTATAACCGTGATAGGCTTTAAAGGGAAGATGAAGGTGGAGCTGTGGAGCCAGGTGAGTCAGCTGTCCTCATCCTTTCCTGATCCAGATACAGGCTGATGCTTCTACTTGCTTTTGGGTGGGCACTTCTGCTGGCATTGTTGGGGAGGTGGCACGGGAGGGCATTTCTGCTGGCACTTTGGAGGTGGGCATGGCTCAGGGCACTTTGGAGGTGGGCAAGGCTCAGGGCACTTTGGAGGTGGGCAAGGCTCAGGACACTTTGGAGGTGGGCAAGGCTCAGGGCACTTGGGAGGGCACACTACTGGAGGTGGCTGGCAGGGCTGCTTGCACTGCTGCTGCTGATAAGACATCTTTCTGGAGTCTCAGAATCTGAAAGAAATTACATGACAGTGTTCATAAGAAGAAACTGCTACAGGGAGAAAAGTGAGCTTATGTAATACCATCAGAGAGAATCTCTCTAGTCTCTAACATGCTTTATTTCTTCTCCTCCTTTTAACAAATTTTTTACTTCTCCCTCATTAAAAGAGTTTTTAATTAGAAGAAAACCTTCTCTCATTCAATTATTCCAAAATTTGTTTTTTGTTTGAAAGAAGCAATATTTTTAGTTGTTACTTTGATTTTATGAAAATAGCATCTTTAAGAAAACCCATCATAAGTTCTAAAATTCTGTGTAAGCTCACAAGCAATTTCCATCATCATTATCTCTCATGAAGTCCAAACAGGATGACTTTTGTAGAGCAAAGGGTCACCAGGAAGGATACAAGGACTCTACACCTTCTAAGATAAATGGGTCTGTACCAGGGTGGAGGGATACCAAAATATACAGAAAAAGGAAAAGTACTTTTGTCCTTACTTCTTCATGTCAAAAACTTCATATTTATTTTATATTTCAATAAGAGAATTTGAACTCTGTACCAGAAACTTAATAAATACCATATATCATTGGGTTTAAATTTCAAGTTCCCATCAACCATCAACAAAGTAGCATTAAATACATGATCATAACTTTGGACACAGCATGTTTGTTCTCTCCAGCATAAATTCAACATTGGGAGCCCCAGAACAAAGTAGAACTGAAGGATCAGGCTTACCAGTTTCTCCAAAATCAATCGGGACTTGAGTAGCAGGAGGATGGTGGTGGTGCAGCAGAGGGTCTTTTTATTGGGGCTTACTGCCCCACCCAGGGGAAGTGAAGCTGCCAAAACTGGCCTGGTTCAGTCATTTCCCAAGCAAAATGCAAATCCATCCATAAGTGGCTTGACAGGGACTCTGAAAAGAGGAAACATCCTGCTCCAGGATCTCCTCACTGGATTATGTTCTCATGACTCACAGAGCCTCTGCCTTAACTCTCAGGGATTTTCAGCAGTGGGAGGATTTAGCAGATTCTCTAACTTGTACTCAAAGGCTCCCCTTCTTGTTTGAGGAAGATGGCTCTTTTCTGTCTTTCACCTTCCTTGAGTTATAAAACTTCCTATCTTGTTCCACTTGAACTGGTTGCCATTTTGTTGTACATACTGAGGTGAAAAAGGCCTGGCTGCCTGGTGACAGCTTTCTCTTTACCTCAAGTTCTTCTTATAATGGTTTCCCCCTTGATCCATGGCCTGCTAATCTAAGTCTCCTTTCTTCTTATAAAATGCACTGAGGGTGGGTTGTAGATCACCTCAGTAGCCTTCCGGTCATGATACTTAGATGTGTTCAGTGAGGTGGTGACCTGTAGAACCTTCCTTTCACTGCCACGCTCCATAAAAAACAAGTCATCAAGCAAATTCCTCTGACCCTTATAAATCTGTTTTACCATAGATCACAGAGAACTCAATACAAGTGTAACATCACCTATAGCAATTCAGATGTTCCAGTAGCTTAGGCCCTAGATCTGCAACTGAAAGCAAGCTTTTTGATCATAACTCCCCAACTTGACATACCACCTGCTCCTACATAATTTCTCCCAAGTGGCCCCTCTTTATTTCTTCCACTTTTGAATAAAGTTTAGAGAATTGTTCAAAATTTCTGGCTTCCTGCCCCTTTGAAATGATTGGAAAACCTAATCTAGAAAGCAAGGGCAATCAAACATCTAATTATATATGAAAGTTGAAATCACTTTATTAATAATTCATTCAGTGTAGTTAATTGCCATTCATGCATAACATCTTAATCATTAATAATAATTTTAATATACTTTCAATTCATTTAAAAATCCATTTTAAAATGTTAAAAGATTTTCCATATCAGTCACAGTGGAATATAAATCAAATGATCCTATTTACTGCTCTGCTTGCTTCATGAAATTTGTCAGTGTGCTGGAAGGTTTGATAGTTCATTTATGGGTGAATTTGACTGGCACAGGGTGCCCAGATATTTGGTTAAACACTATCCTGTGCATTTCTTTAAGGCTGTTTGTGGATGAGATAAGAGGAGCCTGGCATGCTACAGTCCACAGTGTGGCACAGAGTTGGACACAACTGAAGTGACTTAGCAGGCACATGCAATGTTTAAATAAGTGGCCTGAATAAAAGAGGTTGCCTTCTATAAGGTGGGTAGTTCTCATCAGTGCATTGAAGACCTGAATAGAACAAGACTCACCGTCTCCTGGTAAGAGATAATTCCCCTGCCTGTTGGCCTTCAGTAGGATTTTGGCTCTGTAGAGTTTGAATTTTCCAACTTTAGTTATTTCTCTCTCTTTCTCTGTCTCTCTGTGTGTCTCTCACTCTTTCTTTATATATACAATATATGCATTGTAATATACAATTTCATCTGTAACTTCATGTACATGATTTTCTGTGGCTAATCAAATTAGAAATTCAAGAAGTTGGTGTGAATTGAAGTTAAAGCAAAACTATTAATATTACATGATTCATGTGATCTATAATTTTGACAAATATAATGAGCCTTTAGGGAATAACTAACATTCTGTGAATAGTGCCCTAGTATGTTTTCCAACTCTGACCAAAGATCTTGTTCTGCCTTTCATAGATTTATAGATTTAGCCCTCAATAATGCTTTGCCTCTACAGTTCTCTGTTCTTTCCCAGAGCTGAACAGTCCTCTTTCCTGTGATGTCCCCTTGGGCACTCAGGCTTTTTATGGTGGGCCTTGGCTTTTGAGGGTTCCTGTCTAGTTTAGAAATAAGTTATAATACTAGGTTTATATTACTGTAGAATGTGGAAACACATTTTTAACGAACTCAGGAACCCTCTATTCCTCACCCCTATGCTTCCTTAGATTGCTATGAAGTGCTTAAAATTCTTTATCAGGAAATAAATCTTTGTATTCCAATTAAATTTCAGGTTTAAATTGTGTGAAACAATAATAAATGTAAGATACTGTGTAAGACTCACACCATCACATACAAATGATTGAAAGCAAGTTTGTAAGGGGAGAGAGAATCAGAACACTAAAGGTCTGAAATCTAGGGTAATTATGAACTTAGGGCTGATCTGATACATTTGCTTTCTTCTACTCTTTCCCAAGATGTTTTAGGCTTCTAAAAGACAATAATTAAAAAATTATGTTAATGTTTATTCTCTGTCTTCTCCTTCAACTGTTCAGATGCCTCAGCTTGCTATATTACACTTTGCTCCCCAATGTATACCTCTTAACTCTCCAACATTGGTACACTTACATGTTGTCAATACATTTACTGAATAGTCCTTTCATATCTTTTCAAAGTCTTCCTGTGGTCAGGAGGGCTGACGAATTGTTGCCAATTAAACATCTAAAGTAATATTGGTAGATCTCCCTTCCTTGTCTTGGCCAAATTATCAGGATGCTTTTCAAGAATGTGGTTTGATAAATGGAAAAGGAGGAAGAATAGGAGGATGAGGAGGAAGAGGAAGTGGAGATATGTGAAACCTGTGACAGAGTTACTGGCTATGCTCCAGCAAATAAAGGATTACTGAATCAAGCCATCATCACATTGGTTAAACAGGTTAGGTTTCCTGAACTGTCACTGCTCCTGTCAGTAAGGAGCTGCTGTTGACCAAGGTAACTGCTGACCATGACCATCCAGGAACAGAGCCATCACTATAGCACCTTAAGGATTAATGTCTACAAGCAGTGTCATCACCAAATGGTTCATGTAAACTATTACAGTTGCCGCTGTGTACTAATTACCTGAGTGCAATCAGAATACGTGTTTTGTACTCAATAATGGGGACCCATATAGTAGGAAGAGACACTAGTAGTCACATTTTGATGTGATTTCCCCTGAGTATGCCATAAGGACTTTCATAGCCTCTCTCATCTCAGAGTGGGGCCTCAGGGTAATTTGATCCTCCATGACATGCCTAATGCTTTAATCCCATCAAAAACTCACACTCTAAAAAAAAAAAAGAACAAACCTCACACTCTTATCTATTCTGTTTATTGGTTTTCCATTTATAGCAAAAAAAAAAAAAAAAAGGTGATAACTGAACCCTACATTTCATCAGGCAACCTACTGCTACATTTTCTCTATTATAACTCAAAATTTTTCTTCCATTCAGTTTTCAAGGTTTATAGTTACATATTGATCCACCTACAGGGATTCATAAGCCACATTATTATGTAGCCCTGTAGGGAGTGTTTCCTAGATTCCACCTGTTAGCTAGTTAGAATAGGAAAAAGGAGTCCAGAATGGCAGTGGCTAAAAAACAAAGAAGGGAAAAGCCCATGAAAATAAAACAAAAGGAGGTCCAAGGACCAGAGTGAGAACCTCAGGTAAAACAAACAGCCTTCCTGGCCAGCCCAATTTACATAGGGCAGGCTCAGAGGGAGGAGAAAAAACATATAAAAAGAGGAGACAAAATTGAGCCCTCACACCTGGAGGATGTATTTTCCCTTGTTTGCCAAACAAAACCGAGCTGTAACTACTTATTTAACTTATATGCAGAATACATCATGAGAAATGCTGGGCTGGAGGAAGCACAAGCTGGAATCAAGATTGCCGGGAAAAATATCAATAACCTCAGATACGCAGATGTCACCACCCTTATGGCAGAAAGCAAAGAAGAACTAAGGAGCCTCCTGATGAAAGTGAAAGAGGAGAGTGAAAAAGTTGGCTTAAAGCTCAGCATTCAGAAAACTAAGATCATGGCATCTGGTTCCATCACTTCATGGGAAATAGATGGGGAAACAATGGAAACAGAGGCTAACTTTATTTTCTTGGGCTCCAAAATCACTGCAGATGGTGATTGCAGCCATGAAATTAAAAGACATTTACTCCTTGGAAGAAAAGTTATGACCCACCTAGACAGCATATTAAAAAGCAGAGACATTACTTTGCCAACAAAAGTCCGCCTAGTCAAGGCTATGGTTTTTCCAGTGGTCATGTATGGATGTGAGAGTTGGACCGTAAAGAAAGCTGAGCACTGAAGAGTTGATGCTTTTGAACTGTGGTGTTGAAGAAGACTCTTGAGAGTCCCTTGGACTGCAAGGGGATTCAACCAGTCCATCCTAAAGGAGATCAGTCCTAGGTGTTCATTGGAAGGACTGATGTTGAAGCCGAAACTGCAATACTTTGGTCATCTGATGTGAAGAGCTGGAAAAGACCTTTGGGAAAGACCCTGATGCTGAGAAAGATTGAGGGCAGGAGGAGAAGGGGATGACAGAGGATGAGATGGTTGGATGGCATCACCGAATCAATGGATATGGGTTTGGATAGACTCCAGCAGTTGGTGATGGACAGGGAGGCCTGGTGTGCTGCGGTTCATGGGGTCACAAAGAGTCGGACATGACTGAGTGACTGAACTGAACTGAACACTGGTCTGTCCGTCACTTCAAATTTTTGCTGTGGCGAGACAGAACAGAGGAAATTACAAACTTCCCTGCACATCCAAATAATGTATTTTGTAATAGATGTACTCTGCAAAACAAAACTCAAAAGCTATTGACACATTACTACAGTTCTGCTCAGTCAATAACATTTGGTACAGTTAATCATCATACTTTACGATCACAATGTCTCCCAGAGGATTCCACTTTTAAAAAATTCTATCTGGTCTTATAAGTTTCCAAAAGCAGGAATGGTCTCAGCCAGGCCAACATATGACTTCACTCTCTCTGGCAGTTTGCATAATTGTGCTAAGAGATAGTTTTATTCTTTTGCTCTGAGTCTCTCTCAAGGTAATGTTGATTTCCCTCTTTGCATAATGCATTTATTTATCGTTTTGTCCTCAGCTACTATTTCTCCTTCTATCCATTTGTCACAAATTTAAACCTAAACTTTCCATGTCTGGAAGGGACATTAGGTTCAGCCATTGTGCTTATCCAGATTTGCAAGAGAAATACCAGTCTAGCAAGGACTCCCTGTCTGTCTATTGCCATTCATACAGAGGACTAGCTCAGACACTAGATAATGCAGCTGCATTCACTGTTAAATAAAATTTTGCCAAATGGGTAGAGGCACAATCCATCTCAGATATTGGACCAAATATTTCTCCTGGGGCAAACAACATATATGGGTACTCAGGACTGAAGAGTGCTGCTGCATTCATCAAATATTATGGACTCTTGTACAACTTTGATTTTGGCCTTAGATAACAGTCCAAATGGGTTAGAAAAGGTCAGTTTTCCTTCCAATCCCAAAGAAAGGCAATGCCAAAAAAAATGTTCAAACTACTGCACAGTTGCACTCAGCTCACATATTAGCAAAGTAATGCTCAAAATTCTTCAAGCAAGATTTCAATAGTAAGTAAACTGAGAACTTCCAGATGTTCAAGTTTGATTTAGAAAAGTCAGAGGAACCAGAAACCAAATTGCCAACATCTGTTGGATCATAGAAAAAGCAACAGAGTTCCAGAAAAACACCTACTTCTGCTTTATTGACTATACCAAAGCCTTTGACTGTGTGGATCACAATAAAATGTGGAAAACTCTTCAAGAGATGGGAATACCAGACCACCTTACCTGCCTCCTGAGAAATCTGCATGCAGGTTAAGAAGCAACAGTTAGAACTGGACATGGAACAACAGACTGGTTCCAAATTGGAAAAGGTGTATGTCAAGGTTGTATATTGTCACCCTAGTTATTTAACTTTTATGCAGAGTCCATCCTGCAAAATGCCTGGGTGGATGAAGCACAAGCTGGAATCAAAATTGCCGGGAGAAATATCAGTAACCTCAGATATGCAGATGACACCACCCTTATGGCAGAAAGCAAAAAGAAACTAAAAAGCCTCTTTATGAAAGAGGAGAGTGAAAAAGTTGGCTTAAAACTCAACATTCAAAAAAACGAAGATCATGGCATCTGGTCCCATCACTTCATGGCAAATAGATGGGGAAACAATGGAAACAGTGACAGACTTTATTTTCTTGGGCTCTGAAATCACTGCAGATGGTGAGTGTAGCCATGAAATTAGAAGACGCTTGCTCCTTGGAAGGAAAGCTATGACCAACCTAGACAGCATATTAAAAAGCAGAGATATTATTTTACCAACAAAGGCCCATTTAGTCAAAGCTATGGTTTTTCCAGTAGTCATGTATGGATATGAGAGTGGGACCATAAAGAAAGCTGAGAACTGAATAATTGATGCTTTTAAATTGTGGTACTAGAGAAGACTCTTAAGAGTCCCTTGGACTGTAAGGAGATCATACCAGTCAATCCCACAGGAAATCAGTCTGGAATATTCATTGGAAGGACTGACGCTGAAGCTGAAGTTCCAACATTTTGGCCACCTGATGCAAAGAAGTGATGCATTGGGAAAAAAAAAACCCTGATGCTGGGAAAGATTGAAGGCAAGAGGAGAAGGGGACAGCAGAGGATGAGCTGGTTGGATGGCATCACTGACTCGGTGGACATGAGTTTGAGCAAGTTCTGGGAGTTGGTGATGGACAGGGAAGCCTGGTGTGCTGCAGTTCCTGGGGTAACAAAGAATCAGAAATGGCTGAGCTTAGCAGTTAGAACTGGTTAGAACAGTTAGAACTGGACATGGAACAACAAACTGGTTTCAAATAGGAAAAGGAGTATGTCAAGGCTGTATATTGTCACCCTGATTATTTAACTTATATGCAGAGTACATCATATGAAATGCCTGGCTGGATGAAGCACAAGCTGGAATCAAAATTGCTGGGAGAAATATCAATGTCCTCAGATACACAGATGGCACCACCCTTATGGAAGAAAGCAAAGAAGAACTAAAGAGCCTCTTGATGAAAGTGAAAGAGGTGAGTGAAGATGTTGGCTTTAAACTCAACATTCAAAAAACGAAGATCAAGGCATCTGGTCCCATCACTTCATGGCTAATAGATGGGGAAACAATGGAAACAGTGAGAGACTTTATTTTTGGTGGCTCCAAAATCACTGCAGATGGTGACTGCAGCCATGAAATTAAGAGACACTTGCTCCTTGGAAGAAAAGCTATGACCAATCTCAAGAGCATATTGAAGTGCAGAGATGTCATTTTACTGAAAAAGGTCCATCTAGTCAAAGCTATGGTTCTTCCAGTGTTCATGTATGGATGTGAGAGTTGGACTATAAAAAGAAAACTGAGCACCGAAGAATTGATGCTTTTGACCCGTGTTGTTGGAGAAGACTCTTTTTTTTTTTTTTTTTTTTAATTTTTTTATTAGTTGGAGGCTAATTGCTTCACAACATTTCAGTGGGTTTTGTCACACATTGATATGAATCAGCCATAGATTTACACTTATTCCCCATCCCGATCCCCCCTCCCATCTCCCTCTCCACCCGATTCCTCTGGGTCTTCCCAGTGCACCAGGCCGGAGCACTTGTCTCATGCATCCCACCTGGGCTGGTGATCTGTTTCACCATAGATAGTATACATGCTGTTCTTTTGAAACATCCCACCCTCACCTTCTCCCACAGAGTTCAAAAGTCTGTTCTGTATTTCTGTGTCTCTTTTTCTGTTTTGCATATAGGGTTATCGTTACCATCTTTCTAAATTCCATATATATGTGTTAGTATGCTGTAATGTTCTTTATCTTTCTGGCTTACTTCACTCTGTATAAGGGGTTCCAGTTTCATCCATCTCATTAGGACTGGTTCAAATGAATTCTTTTTGACGGCTGAGTAAAATTCCATGGTGTATATGTACCACAGCTTCCTTATCCATTCATCTGCTGATGGGCATCTAGGTTGCTTCCATGTCCTGGCTATTATAAACAGTGCTGCGATGAACATTGGGGTGCATGTGTCTCTTTCAGATCTGGTTTCCTCAGTGTGTATGCCCAGAAGTGGTATTGCTGGGTCATATGGCAGTTCTATTTCCAGTTTTTTAAGGAATCTCCACACTGTTTTCCATAGTGGCTGTACTAGTTTGCATTCCCACCAACAGTGTAAGAGGGTTCCCTTTTCTCCACAGCCTCTCCAGCATTTATTGCTTGTAGACTTTTGGATAGCAGCCATCCTGACTGGTGTGTAATGGTACCTCATTGTGGTTTTGATTTGCATTTCTCTAATAATGAGTGATGTTGAGCACCTTTTCATGTGTTTGTTAGCCATCTGTATGTCTTCTTTGGAGAAATGTCTGTTTAGTTCTCTGGCCCATTTTTTGATTGGGTCATTTATTTTTCTGGAATTGAGCTGCAGGAGTTGCTTGTATATTTTTGAGATTAATCCTTTGTCTGTTGCTTCATTTGCTATTATTTTCTCCCAATCTGACGGCTGTCTTTTCACCTTACTTATAGTTTCTTTTGTAGTGCAAAAGCTTTTAAGTTTCATTAGATCCCATTTGTTTAGTTTTGCTTTTATTTCCAATATTCTGGGAGGTGGGTCATAGAGGATCTTGCTGTGATTTATGTCGGAGAGTGTTTTGCCTATGTTCTCCTCTAGGAGTTTTATAGTTTCTGGTCTTACATTTAGATCTTTAATCCATTTTGAGTTTATTTTTGTGTATGGTGTTAGAAAGTGTTCTAGTTTCATTCTTTTGCAAGTGGTTGACCAGTTTTCCCAGCACCACTTGTTAAAGAGGTTGTCTTTTTTCCATTGTATATCCTTGCCTCCTTTGTCAAAGACAAGGTGTCCATAGGTTCGTGGATTTATCTCTGGGCTTTCTATTCTGTTCCATTGGTCTATATTTCTGTCTTTGTGCCAGTACCACACTGTCTTGATGACTGTGGCTTTGTAGTAGAGTCTGAAGTCAGGCAGGTTGATTCCTCCAGTTCCATTCTTCTTTTTCAAGATTACTTTGGCTATTCGAGGTTTTTTGTATTTCCATACAAATTGTGAAATTCTTTGGTCTAGTTCTGTGAAAAATACCGTTGGTAGCTTGATAGGGATTGCATTGAATCTATAGATTGCTTTGGGTAGAATAGCCATTTTGACAATATTGATTCTTCCAATCCATGAACACGGTATGTTTCTCCATCTGTTTGTGTCCTCTTTGATTTCTTTCATCAGTGTTTTATAGTTTTCTATGTATAGGTCTTTTGTTTCTTTAGGTAGATATACTCCTAAGTATTTTATTCTTTTTGTTGCAATGGTGAATGGTATTGTTTCCTTAATTTCTCTTTCTGTTTTTTCATTGTTAGTATATAGGAATGCAAGGGATTTCTGTGTGTTAATTTTATATCCTGCAACTTTACTATATTCATTGATTAGTTCTAGTAATTTTCTGGTAGAGTCTTTAGGGTTTTCTATATAGAGGATCATGTCATCTGCAAACAGTGAGAGTTTCACTTCTTCTTTTCCTATCTGGATTCCTTTTACTTCTTTTTCTGCTCTGATTGCTGTGGCCAAAACTTCCAACACTATGTTGAACAGTAGTGGTGAGAGTGGGCACCCTTGTCTTGTTCCTGATTTCAGGGGAAATGCTTTCAATTTTTCACCATTGAGGGTGATGCTTGCTGTGGGTTTGTCATATATAGCTTTTATTATGTTGAGGTATGTTCCTTCTATTCCTGCTTTTTGGAGAGTTTTAATCATAAATGAGTGTTGAATTTTATCAAAGGCTTTCTCTGCATCTATTGAGATAATCATATGGTTTTTATCTTTCAATTTGTTAATGTGGTGTATTACATTGATTGATTTGCGGATATTGAAGAATCCTTGCATTCCTGGGATAAAGCCCACTTGGTCGTGGTGTATGATTTTTTTAATATGTTGTTGGATTCTGTTTGCTAGAATTTTGTTAAGGATTTTTGCATCTATGTTCATCAGTGATATTGGCCTGTAGTTTTCTTTTTTTGTGGCATCTTTGTCTGGTTTTGGAATTAGGGTGATGGTGGCCTCATAGAATGAGTTTGGAAGTTTACCTTCTTCTGCAATTTTCTGGAAGAGTTTGAGTAAGGTAGGTGTTAGCTCTTCTCTAAATTTTTGGTAGAATTCAGCTGTGAAGCCATCTGGTCCTGGGCTTTTGTTTGCTGGAAGATTTTTGATTACAGTTTCGATTTCCTTGCCTGTGATGGGTCTGTTAAGATCTTCTATTTCTTCCTGGTTCAGTTTTGGAAAGTTATACTTTTCTAAGAATTTGTCCATTTCATCCAAGTTGTCCATTTTATTGGCATAGAGCTGCTGGTAGTAGTCTCTTATGATCCTTTGTATTTCAGTGTTGTCTGTTGTGATCTCTCCATTTTCATTTCTAATTTTGTTAATTTGGTTCTTCTCTCTTTGTTTCTTAATGAGTCTTGCTAATGGTTTGTCAATTTTGTTTATTTTTTCAAAAAACCAGCTTTTAGCTTTGTTGATTTTTGCTATGGTCTCTTTAGTTTCTATTGCATTTATTTCTGCCTTAATTTTTAAGATTTCTTTCCTTCTGCTAACCCTGGGGTTCTTCATTTCTTCCTTCTCTAATTGCTTTAGGTGTAGAGTTAGGTTATTTATTTGGCTTTTTTCTTGTTTCTTGATGTAAGCCTGTAATGCTATGAACCTTCCCCTTAGCACTGCTTTTACAGTGTCCCATAGGTTTTGGGTTGTTGTGTTTTCATTTTCATTCATTTCTATACATATTTTGATTTCTTTTTTGATTTCTTCTATGATTTGTTGGTTATTCAGAAGCGTGTTATTTAGCCTCCATGTGTTTGAATTTTTAACAATTTTTTTCCTGTAATTGAGATCTAATCTTACTGCACTGTGGTCAGAAAAGATGACTGGAATGATTTCAATTTTTTTGAATTTTCCAAGACCAGATTTATGGCCCAGGATGTGATCTATTCTGGAGAAGGTTCCGTGTGCACTTGAGAAAAAGGTGAAGTTGCTTGTTTTGGGGTGAAATGTCCTATAGATATCAATTAGGTCTAGCTGGTCCATTGTGTCATTTAAAGTTTGTGTTTCCTTGTTAATTTTCTGTTTAGTTGATCTATCCATAGTTGTGAGTGGGGTATTAAAGTCTCCCACTATTATTGTGTTACTATTAATTTCCTCTTTCATACTCGTTAGTGTTTGCCGTACATATTGCGGTGCTCCTATGTTGGGTGCATATATATTAATAATTGTTATATCTTCTTCTTGGATTGATCCTTTGATCATTATGTAGTGTCCTTCTTTGTCTCTTTTCACAGCTTTTATTTGAAAGTCTATTTTATCTGATATGAGTATTGCGACTCCTGCTTTCTTTTGGTCTCCATTTGCATGAAATATTTTTTTCCAGCCCTTCACTTTTAGTCTGTATGTGTCTCTTGTTTTGAGGTGGGTCTCTTGTAGACAGCATATATGGGGGTCTTGTTTTTGTATCCATTCAGCCAATCTTTGTCTTTTGGTTGGGGCATTCAACCCATTTACATTTAAGGTAATTATTGATAGGTGTGGTCCCGTTGCCATTTACTTTGTTGTTTTGGGTTCACGTTTATACAACCTTTCTGCATTTCCTGTCTAGAGAAGATCCTTTAGCATTTGTTGAAGAGCTGGTTTGGTGGTGCTGAATTCTCTCAGCTTTTGCTTATCTGTAAAGCTTTTGAGTTCTCCTTCATATCTGAATGAGATCCTTGCTGGATACAGTAATCTAGGTTGTAGGTTATTCTCTTTCATTACTTTCAGGACGTCCTGCCATTCCCTTCTGGCCTGGAGGGTTTCTATTGATAGGTCAGCTGTTATCCTTATGGGAATCCCTTTGTGTGTTATTTGTTGTTTTTCCCTTGCTGCTTTTAATATTTGTTCTTTGTGTTTGATCTTTGTTAGTTTGATTAATATGTGTCTTGGGGTGTTTCGCCTTGGGTTTATCCTGTTTGGGACTCTCTGGGTTTCTTGGACTTGAGTGGCTATTTCCTTCCCCATTTTAGGGAAGTTTTCAGCTATTATCTCCTCGAGTATTTTCTCATGGCCTTTCTTTTTGTCTTCTTCTTCTGGGACTCCTATGATTCGAATGTTGGGGCGTTTCACAGTGTCCCAGAGGTCCCTGAGGTTGTCCTCATTTCTTTTGATCCTTTTTTCTTTTTTCCTCTCTGCTTCATTTATTTCCACCATTTTATCTTCTACCTCACTTATCCTATCTTCTGCCTCCGTTATTCTACTCTTGGTTCCCTCCAAAGTGTTTTTGATCTCATTCATTGCATTGTTCATTTTTAATTGACTCTTTTTTATTTCTTCTAGGTCTTTATTAAACAATTCTTGTATCTTTTCAATCTTTGTCTCCAGGCTATTTATCTGTAACTCCATTTTGTTTTCAAGATTTTGGATCATTTTTATTATCATTATTCTAAATTCTTTTTCAGGTAGATTCCCTATCTCCTCCTCTTTTGTTTGACTTGGTGGGCATTTTTCATGTTCCTTTACCTGTTGGGTATTTCTTTGCCTTTTCATCTTGTTTAGATTGCTGTGTCTGGAGTGGACTTTCTGTATTCTGGAGGTCTGTGGTTCCTTTTTATTGTGGAGGATTTACCCAGTGGGTGGGGTTAGACGATTGGCTTGTCAAGGTTTCCCGGTTAGGGAAGCTTGCGTCAGTGTACTGGTGCGTGGAACTTGATTTCTTCTTTTTGGAGAGCAATGGACTGCCCAGTAATGAGTTTTGAGATGGGTCTATGTGTTAGGTGTCACCTTGGGCAGCCTGTATGTTGACATTCGGGGCTATGTTCCTGTGTTGCTGGAGAATTTGCGTGGTATGTCTTGCTCTAAAACTTACTGGCTCTTGGATGGTGGTTGGTTTCAGTGTAGGTATGGAGGCTTTTGGACGGTCACTTATTGCTTAAAGTTCCATGTAGTCAGGAGTTTTCTGGTGTTCTCAGGTTTTGGGCTTAAGTTTCCTGCCTCTGGATTTCAGTTTTATTCTTCCTGTAGTCTCAGGACTTCTCCAACTATACAGCACTGATAATAAAACTTCTAGGTTAATGGCGAAAAGATTCTCCCCTGTTAGGGACACCCAGAGAGGTTCACAGAGTTACATGAACAGGAGAAAAGGGAGGAGGGAGATAGAGATGAGCAGGAGGAGAAAAGGGGGGACTCAAGAGGAGAGAGACAGATCTACGCAGCTGTCTGTTCCCAGAGTGTTCTCCGTATCTCAGACACCTACAAGGATTCACAGAATTGGATTGGGAAGAGAAGGGGAAAGGAGGAAATAGAGGTGTTCTGAGGTAGAAAACAGAGAGTCAAGATTGGGAGAGAATAATCTTCGGTTTAAAGATAGGGCTTCTTTTTTTTTTTTGGTAAGGTTATAGTGTAGTGAAAATGAAAATGAAGAGTAGTAGAGGAGTACTAGAGGACTTTAAAAGAAATAAGAGAAGAAGAAAAATAGAAAGTAAAAGAGAAAACGGAAAGGAAAAAAAGGAAGAAAAAAGAAAAAAAAAAAGAAAAAGAAAAAAAAGAAAGAAAAAAAAAATTTTTTTTTCCCCCTAATTAAAAAAATCGTAAAAATCTATGTAAATAAAAGTTAAGGAGTAATGGGGGAGTAATAGGGAATTTTAAAGGAAAATAAAAGAGAAAAAATTAAAAAAATATATAAAAAGAAAAAAAATTTTTTTTTTTTTTCCTTACTTAGAAAAAAAAAAAGTAAAAATATATCTAGGAGTTTCTCTGGAGCTGCTGCGGTCAGTGTGGGTTCGGCTCAGTTTCAGATAGCTCCTCGTTCCAGCTTACACTTCTCGATAACTACAGGGCCCTTCCGTGAAGTCGGTGTTTTCTACAGGGATTTTAATCTGTTGCACCAGTCCCTTCTGAAGCGGTTCCCTTTGTTTATTTGGCTTCTGTTTGCCGGTCTCTTCAGAGCCTCATTTCCGCCCTGACACAGGCGGGCGGAGGTGGACTCTTATTCAGTTAGCTAGTTCCGTTGCGCTGCGGGGCGGGGCTGGCGCTGCGGGGATGGGCTGGCGCTGCGGGGCGGGGCTGACGCTGCGGGGAGGGGCTGGCCCTGCGGGGGCGGGCTGGCGCTGCCGGGAGGGGCTGACGCTGCTTTCTCCGTCTGCGCTGCTCAGGCTCCCGGCTGTTCTATATGGAGCGCGCCCCGCGCTGCGCGAGGTTCCAGCCCTCGGGTGTTACACAAAAGCGCGGAAGGAAAAGCTGCGCCTGCTCTCTGTGCCTTCCCCGTCAGAGCGGTCCAGGCAGCGAGGGGCTTGGTGGGCGCGCTATCCCCAGGTGTGGCGCACCCACTCCCTTCCGCGGACCCAGTCTCAGTTTCCGCTGACGCCAGTCGGGTGCGCGCGCCTTCCGCCCTCTGTGTCCCCAGCCCCAGTCCCCGCCCGCGCCGGTCGGGTGCCTGCGCCCTGTGTCTCGCTGCGACCTTCCCCTCCCCCCTGCCTCCTGCCTCCGGCGGGGCTGGGCGGGTCCGCAGCCTGCGACCTCTTCTTGGGACTTTCTCCGTCCCTTTGTTCTGCGAACGGCCGGCAGTGTGTTCCGGCCGGTTAATTTTCTCTCTTTTGGTCTCCCACAGTTCAAGTTGGCACCTCACAGAAGTTCCCTCCGATTGTCCTCAGGGCCCTCAGGCCCGGACCCTAGCCCAAGCAAGGCCGCCTAAGACTCCCTTCCCGGGACGGGTCTCCGTCCTTAGCTCTCTTGTCTCACTTTTTATCTTTTATATTTTGTCCTACCTCCTTTCGAAGACAATGGTCTGCTTTTCTGGGCGCCTGATGACCTCAGCTAGCGATCAGAAGTTGTTTTGTGAGGTTTGCTCTGCATTCAGTTATTCTTTTGATGAATTTGTAGGAGAGAAAGTGGTCTCCCCGTCCTACTCCTCCGCCATCTTGGCTCCTCCCCGGAGAAGACTCTTGAGAGTCCACTGACTCACTGGAAAAGACCCTAGTGCTGGGAAAGATTGAAGGGAGGAGGAGAAGGGGACAACAGAGAATGAGATGGTTGAATGGCATCACCAACTCGATGGACATGAGTTTGAGCAAGCTCCGTGAGCTGGTGATGGACAGGAAAGCCTAGCTTGCTGCAGTCCATGTGGTCACAAATAGTCAGACACAACTGAGGGACTGAACTGAGCCATTGCCTTCTCCAGGGGGCCTTCCTGACCCAGGGATCAAACTGGGTTTTTCAGGCAGTTTCTTTACCATTTGAGCCACCACAAAAGTTCATGTTACTGTAGAATGTGGAAACACATTTCTAATGAAATCAGGATAACTCATCTCTCCTCACCCCCAACATTTCCTTAGACTGCTCTCATGTACTTAAAATTCTTTTATCAGGAAATAAATCTTTTTATTTCATAATGAAATATCAGATTTAAATTTCATGAAACCAAAAAGAAATCTAAGATACCATTTAAGACTCACACTGTCACATATAAGTGGTTGAGAGTAGGTGTGGGAGGGAAGAAAGGATGAGAGAAGAAAGTTCTGAAATTTAGTTGGCATAGAAATCTAGGTGGCATTTAAACTTAGGACTAATCTGATATATTTGCCTTCTTCTACTCTTTCCAAACATGTTTTAGGACTTTAAAAGACATTTATCTTTTTAAAAAATATTTTAATGCTTATTCTCTACTTTTTCCTTCAAACTTCCAGGCCCCTTTTACAGATTTTCCAGACCCATATTACACTTTGCTCCCCAATGTACACCTCTTAACTGTCCAGCTTGGTGCATTGACATGTTGTCAATGCATTAATGAATAGAACTTTCATATCTTTTTATTCTTTATTTTTTTCATTTATTTTTATTAGTTGGAGGCTAATTACTTTACAATATTGTAGTAATTTTTGCCATACATTGACATGAATCAGCCATGGATTTACATGTGTTCCCAATCCCAATCCCCCCTCCCACCTCCCTCCCCATCCCATCCCTCTGAGTCTTCCCAGTGCACCAGCCCTGAGCACTTGTCTCATGCATCCAATCTGGGCTGGTGATCTGTTTCACCCTTGATAGTATACTTGTAGGACTTTCATATCTTTTTAAACTGCTGACTAATTGTTGCCAATTAAATGTTTAAAGTGATGTTCCTAGATCCTCTTTCCTTGTCTTGATCAGGAGTTTTTAAAGAGTGTGGTTTGATAAATGGAAAAGTAGGAAGAATAGGAGAATAAGGAGGAAGAGGAAGTGGAGATATTCGAAACCTGTGACAGAATCACCAGCTATGCTCCAGTAAATAAAGTATTACTGAATGAACCCCTCATCATATCAGTTAGACAGGTTAGGTTCCCTGAACTGTCATCTCTCCTGTCAGTAAGGAAGAGATTTTGACCATGATTACCATTGGCCAGGACCATCTAGGGACAGAGTCATCACTATAGCACCTTCAGGATTAGTGTCTATAAGCAGTATCATCACCAGATGGTTCATGTAAACTATTACAGTTGCCACTATCCAACCAGTCCATCCTAAAGGAGATCAGTCCTAGGTGTTCATTGGAAGGAATGATGTCGAAGCTGAAACTCCAATACTTTGGCCACCTCATGTGAAGAGTTGACTCATTGGAAAAGAACCTAATGCTGGGAGGGATTGGGGGCAGGAGGAGAAGGGGATGACAGAGGATGAGATGGCTGGATGGCATCACCAACTCGATGGACATGGGTTTGGATAGACTCCGGGAGTTGGTGATGGACAGGGAGGCCTGGCACGCCACGATTCATGGGGTCACAAAGAGTTGGACACGACTGAACGACTGAACTGAACTGAACTGATGTACTCATTATCTGAATGCAGTTAGAATACATGTTTTGTACTCAATATATGGAGACCCATCTAGTAGGGTTAGACGGTAGTAGTCACACCTACCTGTGATTTCATCTGAGTATGCCCTGAGGACTTCCATAGGCTCTCTCATCTCAGTGGTCCAATCCTCAGGGTAATTTGATTCGCCACAATATGCCACTTATTTAATCTCATCAAAAACCCATCTTTAAAAAAACTCTGTTTCTTAGTTTTCCATCCATAACAAAAAAAAGGGTGATAATTGTATGACTACATTTTTTTCAGCCAACCAACTGCTGCATTTTGTCATTTAAAACTCCAGACCTTTCTTCCATTCAACCATCAGGGTTTAAAGTGACATAGTGATCTGTCTGCAGGAAGTCATATGTCACATTATTAGGTTGCCCTATAGGGAGTATTTCCCAGAAATTCCACCCCAAATAATATTTTTAGAGTAGATGTATCCTGGAAGATGGGTTAAAATTTACTGTCCTTTTACTACAGTTCTGCTCAGTCATTAACAATTGATACAGTTCCTCATCATATTGTACAATCAAAAGGTCTTCCAGATGATGCCACTCAGATTTTAAAAATTCTGTTTAACCTTATAAGATTCCAAAAGCAGGGGTGGTCTCAGTCAACATACAACTTCACCTTCTTTGGCATCTGCTTGTTGTTGCTGTTTAGTCACTAAGTCGTGTTTGATTTTGCAACCCCATGAACTGTAGCATGTCAGTCTCCTCTGTCCTCCACTATCTCCCAGAGTTTGATCAAATTCATGTCCATTGAGTCGGTGATGCTATCTAAGTGTCTCATCCTCTGCTAACCCATTCTCTTTTTGCCTTCAATCTTTCCTAGCATCAGGATCTTTTCCAACGAGATAGCTCCTCAGGTGCCAAAGTTCAGCTTCAGCAACAGTCCTTCCAATGTATAGTCAGGGTTTATTTCCTTAGGATTGACTGGTTTAATCTCCTTGCAGTCTAAGGGACTCTCAAAAGTCTTCTCTAGTACCACAATTCAAAAGCATCAGTTATTTGGCACTCAGCCTTTTTTATGGTCCAACTCTGACATCATACATGACTCTGGAAAAACCAGAGCTTTGACTACATGGACTATCTGGTGTAATTGGGCTAAGAAACAATATTATTTTTTGCTTTGAGCTGCATTAAAGGAACCGAGGTAATGTTGGGTTTCCCTCTATGCACAATTCATTTATTCATTCTTTTGTCCTCAGCTACTATATCTTCTTCTCTCCATTTGTCACTGATTTGAACCTAAACTTTTCCAACTTTGGAAGGAGCATTAGGTCTAGCCACTGTGCTGGTCTAGACTTCCAAGAGAAATACCAGTCTAGCAAGTACTTTCCCCTCTGTCCATTCTCATTTATACAGAGGACTAGTGCAAACACTACACAATGCAGCTGCATTCACTCTAAAGCCAAATTTTGCCAAATGGGTAAAGGCACAATTCATCCAAGACATTGGACCAAATGCTTCTTCTGGGATAAACAGAATCTGTGGGCAATCAGGCCTGAAGCATACTGCTGCTTCCAGAAAATTTTACAAACCCCTGTATACTCCAAATTTGGACTTGGATATCATTATAAACGAAGTGTCCCTAATTCTCTGAACTCATTCATAAAGCTTCAGACCTAATGGAAAGTGAAATCCAAATGGCCATTGTTCAAGTAGCATGGGCCATGGTGGAATTTTATGAGTAGTTAGTGAGATGACTCAGCAAACAAAGTAGCATGCCAAAATCATCACCCTTCCAAAACTTTTGGAAGCATCAGGAGAAGGAAATACAAAAAAGACAGTTCAAGATCACCTTGTAGCCTCTGGAATGTATATGTGTCAAAAATATGTGACAGAATAAATCACAATAAGGTCTTTTTTGTCTCACTTCTTAGAGTAATGAAATAAAAACAAAAATAAACATATGGGATATACTTAAAAGCCTTTGCTCAGCAAAGGAAACCATAAACAAAATGAAAAGACAACTCTCAGAATGGGAGGAAATATTTGCAAATGAGGCAACCAACATGGCATTAATTTCCAAAACATACAAACAGCTCATTGAACTCAGTATCAAAATAGTAAACAACCTAATAAAATATTAGGTGGAAGATCCAAATAGATATCCCCCCCCCAAAAAAAGAGACATACAGGTGGCCAAAAGATGAAAAGATCAAAGGCCAAAAGCATGAAAAGATACTCAACATCACTAATTTTTAAAGAAATGCAGATCAAAGCTACAATGATACATAGTTACAACAGCTATCATCTCACTCTGGTCAAATCAGTTATCATAAGAAAATCTACAAACAATAAATGTTGGACAGGGTGTAGAGAGAAGGAAACCCTCTTGCACTGTTTGTGGGGATGTAAATTGGTACAGCCTCTATGCAGAATGGTATAGAGGTTCCTTAAAAAAAACTAAAAATGGAAACACAGTATGACTTAGCAGTCCCATTCCTTGTGCATATACTTGGAAAAAAACTGTAAATTGAAATGATACATGCATGCCAAAGTTCATTGCAGCACCATTTACTATAGCCAAGGCATAGAAGCAAACTAAATGTCCATCAACAGAAGAATGGATAAAGAAGATGTGGTACATATACACAATGGAATATTACTCAGCATAAAAAGAATGAAATAATGTCATTTGCAACAACATGAATGGACCTAGAGATTTTCATACTGAGTGAAGGAAGTCTGACCAAAAAAAAAGACAAATATCATATGATACTGTTTATATGTGGAATCCAAAAAAAGGGTACAAATGAAATTGTTTGCAAAACAGAAGTAGAAAACAAACTATGGTTACCTGGGAGTAAGGAGGGGAGAGGGTTAAATTGGGAGACTGGAATTGACATATAGACATTACTTTTTTTTTTTTTAATTGTTTTTAAGTGGAGGATAATTGCTTTCCTATGTTACATTGGTTTCTGCTGAATCAGTCTTAAGTATACAGGTATCCCCTCCCTCTTGAGCCTCCCTGCCACCACCCACCCTCCATCCTATCCCTCTAGGTTGTCACAGAGCACTGGGCTGAGCACCCTGTGTTATACACCAGCTCCCCATTGGTTACCTATTTTACACATTGTAATGTACATATGTCAGTGCTGCTTCTGCTGCTGCTAAGTCGCTTCAGTCGTGTCCAACTCTGTGCGACCCCATAGACGGCAGACCACCAGGCTCCGCCGTCCCTGGGATTCTCCAGGCAAGAACACTGGAGTGGGTTGCCTTTTCCTTCTCCAGTGCATGAAAGTGAAAAGTGAAAGTGAAATCGCTCAGTCTGACTCTTGGCGACCCCATGGACTGCAACCCACCAGGCTCCTCTATCCATGGGATTTTCCAGGCAAGAGTTCTGGAGTGGGGTGCCATTGCTTTCTCTAATGTCAGGGCTACTCTCTCGATTAACCCCACCTTCTCCTTTCCCTGTTGTGTCCCTAAGTCCATTCTATATATAAAATAGATAATTGAAAAGGACCTAGTGTATAGCACAGGGAAATCTACTCAGTACTCTCTGTAATGGCCTATATGGGAAAAGAATCTATAAAAAGAGTGTACACACACACACACACACACATCAGTTATACGATTCACTTTGTTGTATACCTGAAAATAACACAAGATTGCAAATCATCTATACTCCAGTAAAAATTTAAAAACAGACTATGAATCAGAAAGCCTTTACAAAGTGTATCAAAATAGAAGAATCACTTCAAGAAACTAGAACCCCTCTGATCATTACTGTTATTTATAGTTAGAAGGGGGTGGACGAAGAGGGATTTGAATAGAAGGGTTAATTACATGAGGCCCATGTGTCAGATCATATGAGGATGTAGCTGCTTATAATCAAATGCCTCCTTGTGGGGGTATCTGTAAAGTAAAAATTAGTGAAGAAAACAAGAATATTAGGTTCAAGAATGTAGGGATGATGTTTTTAAAAATTTTTTATTTTTACTTTACAGGATAATTACTTTACAATATTGTGATGGTTTTTGCCATACATCAACATGAATCCGCATTAGGTGTACATAAGTCCCCTCCCTCTTGAACCCCTCTCTCACTTCCCCCCATCCCACCCATCTAGGTGGTCAGAGAGCACTGGCTTTGAGTTCCCTGCATCATATATTGAACTCCCACTGGCTATCTATTTTGCATATGGTAATGCATATGGTTCAATGCTATTCTCTCATATCATCCCACCCTCTCCTTCCCCCATTGTGAAAGATAAATATCGTATATTAACGCATACGTAAGGAATCTAGAATAGTACTGATGATCCTACTTGCAAAACAGCAGAGGACACACATTTAGGAGTGATGTTTTTTGGAATAAACTGGAATCTTGGAGGCAGTGCACACAGGCTTGGAGGTGGCTTGGAACAAGCAGAGCTCAGTCCACTGCCAGAGAAGAAATCTGTTCCAGGTATGGCTGCCTGAGTGACAGGCTCTGACCTCTATTACACAATAGCTACTGCCGTTCCAAGGATTCCCCCTAAATGTAATCACACACACACACACACACACACACACACACACACACACACACACCTATAGAAGCCCAGGGTACCAGAATTAGACAGGTGTCATCTATACTAACTCCTCTCTAACTGCAAGTCCTATTCATTATGGGAGAGCAAAGAATGGGGCACAGTCAGCCAATGACACCAACATCCAGGAGTGCGCTTAAAAGAGTTTTAATAGAGGTAGAAAGGGAAAGAGGCATTTCTGCAAATCCAGGTTCTCCCGTCAGATGAACCCCAAGAAACTGAGATCCAGTAAAGCTGCTAAGGCCTTCTGCAGAACTCAGACCTCAGAGGACTGTTCAGAGTAAGGAAAACTTCACAGCACATATTTTTAGGATGCAAATAAGAGAGGCTGTGACTCAGGGAGATAAAATACTCATTGCAAGATATACACAATGAAGAAAGAGAAACAAAAGGGAGGAAGGTGTTCAATATCTGGAGGTTGGTTCCTCAAGGGCATAGCTGTGGACCATGTTACTTCTGGTTGCCCTTCTGCTGGTTTGGGCCTGGAATGACCACTGCGGGGTATGACTCAGGCACCTTGGTATTTCCAGGCTGAGGGACGTTGGCGTAGACTGGCTCTGTAACTTTGATGGGACATGGCTCCGGAAGTGTGGAATAGCCTTGCTCAGGAACCTTGGTGTTGTCCAGTTGTGGAACCTTTGGAAGGCATGGCTCCTCAACTGTGGGAACAAATGGGTCCTGAGGTGGAGGTGGATGCGGGCAGGGCTGTTTCACCTGCTGCTGCTCAGGCTCAGGGGGTGGGGTGAAGGGCTGCTTCTGCTGGTAGGAACTCATGCTTCAAAGAAGGCTGGACCTGGAGACAGAAAAGCTCATTCAGTAGTTTAGTAAAACAAGGAGGAAGCCAAGTCTAATGACAAGTATCTTAATTTCAAGCCCCTTAAGAAACGAGAACTTCTCTTCTCTTTATTTTTGTTTCCTTGAGTTTGAGAATCAAAGGAAACTTTGGGGATTCCTGCACAGTTTCAAGAGAAGAAGCTTAAAGGTGGTTTATTTTGCTCCCATGGGAGTGGAGCCTTTCTCTTTGCTTCCTTTCTTCCTGTGTTTTTTCTGAAAACCTACATTAGCCACATAACATAACTTCAGGTTCCTAGGGTTGATTGAAGCCCCCAGTTTACAATCAATTGAAAAAGTGGTCAAGTTCAAAATCTGGAGTCTACCCTCTCATATCCCTCACATAGAGTGCCTCAGTTCTCATAGGACAATCCATAAGCCCACACAACTCCATCTCTGAGCCTCTGTTCACATTGTCTTCTTGGTGCATGTTTCTGGAAGTCTTTCCATTCTGCTGTTACTTGTCCATACACGCTCACCGCTCATGGCTCTCCTCCCAGATCCCAAGTCATCTTTCTCATTCTGACTCAGCACAATACCTGCCTCATCCTCTCTATTCTATGTGCAGTATTTTTTTGTAAATTACTCCTATGTATTACATTCTCTGATGGATCATAGGTTCAAGGAGTAAAGAAAAATGTATCTTTTGTACATCCAAATTGCCAATGCAGTGCCCTCGATTTTGCAGTCTAAAAATTAATGAGAGAATATTAAAATGTCACTAAAAGTGCCCTGATCATGAGCTGTAGTCTATATCCTCCTGTCAACTGAACAGATGGTCAACAGAAACTATTCCCCCTTTCTGACCCCAAATTCCACAGCTGTAATCTACGTGAGAAGTCATAAAGAACTATAGTCAACTTAAACATAAATTACTTTGCATTTAAAATAAATATATCACAGCATGGCAGAGATCTTAATCAAAATACAATATCATTGGGCAAACATTAAGAAAATCCATGTGAGGAGTCTCACCTGAAGTGAAGAAACGTTTGAGTTGTCTGGTCTTCTGGGTCTGGTGAGAAATCTCTGGCCAGCTGGCATTTTATATAGAATATGAGCCTTGCCTTAAGGAAGTGGGATTTGGGGGTGCTAACCTGTCTTCATTCCAGCTTTAGTAGTGAAAATCTCTGGCTTAACATTTTGTGGGGCACTTATTGTTTGACAGTGATGTCAACTTTATTTGACAGGTCTGTTCTCATTGTCTACACTTTGTAGTGCGGTTGCTATGGGAAACAGGGTTCTTGGGTGGTGATAAGTTAAATCAGAGAGAAGTTCCAGGCTCCTGGGACCAGAAATAACCATGCCTGTTTAACAGGACCCTAATATTTAGCTCATATTAATGTTGTTGATCATTTTAATCTCCTAAGTGAATGTGGAGATGAACAATAGGCACTACTGCATCTCCTGGGAGGCCATGGGAATGGTAGTAATAAGTGAAGCGTCTGATATTCCATTTCTTAGTAGACCCAAATCTGGGAAAGGAAAGGACAAGTTAAAATGTATTCTTTGGAAATGCTTCCCTCTGAAGGGCCTTAAGATGCCACATTGACCACGCTGTGCATGTCATTGGGGATAGACAGTTAAGACTGGATCTGTCCAGCATGTTGGAACAGCCCTAAGACCCTGTTTCTCATGGGATCTCTCTTCTCTGTGGGCAACAAAGAATAAGAAAGACTGATTCTTTGAGTTCATGAACCAACCACATCCTCTGATCAGGATAAGGTGAAATAGAGGTCACTAATTCAAGGTTGACCTCAATGCACAATCTCTTACCAGGTGTGGCCCTTAGGAAATTCAAACATTCTTAAAATTCAGGTATGTGGATGGCTCCTCCCTTCCCACTGCTTTACCTCTCTTATCTCACATTGACCTGAGTCCCAGGCACAGCCACCAGTGGGATCTCCTTTCTTTAGTTCTCAGAAGCTCTAATTACACTTCAGCCTCATCCATTGTCTGGTAGATGATCAGTCAATGTGCAATTATTGTTTTCCTTAATAGATGCATAGGTTCATAGAAGAGAGCGAGGAAGGAAAGATTGAAGGAAAGAGGGAAAGGAGAAAGGGAGATATGAAGAAAGAAGGAAGGAAGGGGAGAGAGAGAGAAAGAGAAGAAAGCATTATTTTAGAAAGATATACATGAACTGCTTGCGTGCAGGCTAAGTCGCTTCACTTGTGTCCGACTCTTTGCGGCCCTGTGGACTGTAACCTGCCAGGCTCCACTGTCCATGGAGATTCTCTTGGCAAGAACCCTGGAATGGGTTACCATTCCCTCCTCCAGGGGATCTTCCTGACCCAGAGATCGAAACTGCATCTCTTGCATCTCCTGCATTGGCAGGCAGGTTCTTTACCACTAGTGCTGCCTGGGAATCCCATGAACTGCTTGAACAATCATAATAAGGTGACTTCTTAGAAATGATTCACTATCTTATGACAAGCTTAAGAGTACAAGTTGAAGAGGTGAGGGTTCGTCATGCTCTTGCCCTGCTTCCTTCCCCGCCCATGCCCTTCCCTCTCAGCTACTGTCTGACCAGCCATGACCCTCTAAGGTGGGGCCAGTGTCACTCTCACATCTAAGCTCTAGTCTCTGGTCTCACATTAAGTCTCCTCTCAGGCTTGTCCAGGTCCCTCCCTTTCCTAAAACCACCTCTCAGAGCCCTTGACACAGGAATCTGCCCAGATCCTGCTGCTCTCCCTGGGGTTCTTATTTCCAGAGAAACTGCTTCCTGCTCCTCTGCATGAATCTGGGTCTTCCTCATGTCCTAAACTGATTATTGACTTTGGTTCTAGAAGAAATTCCTTTCTCATTTCCTGACTCCCTTCCCTGGTGGACTCTCTTTTGCTCTGTCCTAATCACCCTAACAAAAGCCTCTCTGGCATCAGCCACTAGACCCTCTAATTTACCCACACTGTTGTTTCTCCTTGGACAAGCCAAACCTTTGGCCAATCACTGTGTGTTTCCCCTAACAATGTGACTCTATAGGGGTCAGTTTCCTTAAGTCATATAGCACTGGTGAAGAAACCAAACTTCTCCAAAGGAGAGAAAGAGTGTCAACACCAAGCCAGTGAATATGCTTGTCCAAACAGAAACAACAGTGTGGGTAAATTAGAGGATCTAGTGGGACTTTTTAATGCATTTGTAGAAATGCAGGCTTGAATAGTTAATGCTTCACAGCCACACCTTACCACTGGAAAACATGAGTTGATAGACAACGCTTCCCCCTTTCATTCCCAGAGAAAACCCTTCTGAGACACATTTTTTTCATATTTAATATGCATAACTAAATATGAGTTTGGATGTGTGCAAACACCTGTAATATCATTTTCACAGAAGAGAGACATATCCAACACTTCCAATGTGTTCCCCACTCCCCACTATTTTGTGGTGAGAAATTTATGTATTCTCTTAAATTTTAAGTACACTATACCATATTGTTAACTAGAGCTATTATGTTGGAGAACTGATCTCTAAACTTTAATCATATAGCATAACTGAAACTTGATATCCATTGAATAACAATGCTCCATTTGCCCTACCACTTCACCCATAGAAAACACCACTATACTCTCTGCTTCTATGAATCTATTTTAAATGCCTCATATAAATGGAATCATACAGTATTTGTCCTCATGTAACTGGCTTATTTCACTTAGCCTAATGTTCTCCAGGTTTATCCATGTTGTTGAGAATGGCAAGATTACTTTCATTTTAAAGGGCAACTAGTATTCCACTTTGTTAATGTCAATATTTTCTCTATTAATCTGCTAATGGACAATTGTATTGTTTCCATATCTTGGCTACTATAAATAATGCTAAAAAGAACATGGGTGTGTAGCTACCTCCTGGAGATGATGATCTAAATTCTTTTGGATCAGTTCAGTTCAGTCACTCAGTTGTGTCTGACTCTGTGACCCCATGGACTGCAGCATGCCAGGATTCCCTGTCCTTCACTAACTCCCAGAGCTTGCTCAAACTCATGCCCGTCGAGTCGGTGATGCCATCTAACCAACTCATCTTCTCTTATCCCCTTCTCTTCCTGCCTTCAGTCTTTCCCAGCATCAGAGTCTTTACCAATGAGTCAGTTCTTCGCATTAGGTGGCCAAAGTATTGGAGCTTCTGCTTCAGCATCAGTCCTTCCAGTGAACAGTAAGGACTGATTTCCTTAAGGATGGACTGGTTTGATTTCTTTGAAGTCCATGGGACTCTCAAGAGTATCCTCTAACACCACAGTTCAAAAACATCAACTCTTCAGTGCTCAGCTTTCTTTATTGTCCAACTTTCACACCCATACATGACAACTGGAAAAAAATAGCCTTGACTAGATGGACCTTTTTGGCAAAGTAATGTCTCTGCTTTTTAATATGCTGTCTGTGTTGGCCATAGCTTTTCTTCCAAGGAGCAATTGTCTTAATTTCATGGTTGCAGTTGCCATCTGTAGTGATTTTGGAGCCCAAGAGAAAAAAAAAAAAGCCTATAACTGTTTCCATTGTTTCCCCATCTATTTGCCATGAAGTGGTGGGATCAGATGCCATGCTTTTAGTTTTATGAATGTTGAGCTTTAAGCCAACTTTTTCACTCTCCTTTTTCACTTTCACCAAGAGGCCCTTTAGTTCTTTGCTTTCTGTAGTAAAGGTGGTGTCATCTGTGTATCTGAGGTTATTGATATTTCTCCCTGCAATCTTGATTCCAGCTTGTGCTTTATCCAGCCTGGCATTTCACATGATGTACTCTGCATATAAGTTAAATAAGTAGGGTGACAATATATAGCCTTGATGTACTCCTTTCCTAATATGGAACCAGTCTGTTGTTCCATGTCCAGTTCTAACTGTTGCTTCTTGACCTGCATACAGATTTCTCAGGAGGCAGGTAAGGTGGTCTGGTATTTCCTTATCTTGAAGAATTTTCCACAGTTTGCTGTGATTCACACAGTCAAAGGCTTTGGTGTAGTCAATAAAGCAGAAGTAGATGTTTTTTTGGAACTCTCTTGCTTTCTTGACAATGGATGTTGACAACTTGATCTCTGGTTCCTCTGCCCTTTGTAAATCCAGCTTGAACATCTGGAAGTTCATGGCTCATGTACTGCTGAAGCCTGGCTTGGAGAATTTTGAGCATTACTTTGCTAGTGTGTGAGATGAATGCAATTGTGCAGTAGTTTGAACATTCTTTGGCATTGCCTTTCTTTGGGATTGGAACAAAACCTGACCTTTTCCAGTCCTGTGGCCACTGTTGAGTTTTCCAAATTTCCTGGCATATTGAGTGCAGCACTTTCACAGCATCATCTTTTAGGATTTGAAATAGCTCAACTGGAATTCCATCATCTCCACTAGCTTTGTTCACAGTGATGTTTCCTAAGGCCCATTTGACTTCACATTCCAGGCTGTCTGGCTCTAGGTGAGTGATCACATCATAGTGGTTATCTGGGTCATGAAGATCTTTTTTATAAAATTCTTCTGTGTATTCTTGTCACCTCTTCTTAATATCTTCTGCTTCTGTTAGGTCCATACCATTTCTCTCCTTTATTGTGTCTATCTTTGCATGAAATGTTCCCTTGGTATCTTTAATTTTCTTGAAGAGATCTCTAGTCTTTCCCATTCTATTGTTTTCCTCTATTTCTTTGCATTGGTCACTGAGGAAGGATTTCTTATCTCTCTTTGGTATTCATTGGAACTCTGCATTCAGATGGGTGTAGCTATCTTTTTCTCCTTTGCCTTTCACTTCTTTTTTCTCAGCTATTTGTAAGGCCTCCTCAGACAACCATTTTGCCTCTTTGCATTTATTTTTCTTGGGGATGGTCTTGATCACATCTTCCTGTACAATGTCACAAACCTCTGTCCATAGTTCTTCAGTCACTCTGTCTCTCAGATCTAATCTCTGGAATCTATTTGTCACTTGCACTGTATAGTCTTAAGGGATTTGGTTTAGGGCATGCCTGAATGGTCTAGTGGTTTTCCCTGCTTTCTTCCCTGCTTTCCCTGACTTCTAAGTCTGAATCTGACAGTAAGGAGTTCATGATCTGAGACACAGTCAGCTCCTGGTCTTGTTTTTGCTGACTGTATAGGGCCTTTCCATCTTTAGCTGCAAAGGATATAATCCATTTGATGTCCCTATTGACCATCTGGTTTTGTCCATATGTAGAATCTTCTCTTGTGTTTTTGGAAGAGGGTGTTTGCTATGACCAGTGCGTTCTCTTGGCAAAACTATTAGCCTTGCCCTACTTCATTTTGTACTCCAAGGCCAAATTTTCCTATTACTCTATGTATCTCTTGACTTCCAACTTTTGCTTTCCAGTCCCCTAAAATGAAGAGGACATCTTTTTTGAGTGTTAGTTCTGGAAGATCTTGTACATTTTCATAGAATCATTCAGCTTTAGCTTCTTTAGCATTACAGGTTGGCGCATAGACTTGGATTACTGTGATATTGAATGGTTTGCCTTGGAAATGAACAGCGATCATCCTGTCATTCTTGAGATTGCACCCAAGTACTGCATTTCAGACTCTTTTGTTGACTATGAGGGTTACTCCATTTCTTCTAAGGGATTCTTGCCCACAGTAGTAGATATAATGGTCATCTGAGTTAAATTCGCCCATTCCAGTCCATTTTACTTCACTGATTCCTAATATGTTGATGTTCACTCTTGCCATCTCCTGTTTGACCACTTTCAATTTACCTTGATTCATGGACCTGACATTCCAGGTTCATATGCAATATTGTTCTTTACAGCATTAGACTTTACTTCCATCACCAGTCACGTCCACAACTGGGTATTGTTTTTGCTTGGCTTCATCTCTTCATTTTTTCTGGAGTTATTTTTCCACTCTTTTCCAGTAGCATATTAGGTACCTACTAACCTGGGGAGTTCATCTTTCAGTATCATATCTTTTTGCCTTTTTATACTGTTCATGGGGTTCTCAAGGCAAGAGTACTGAAGTGGTTTGCCATTCCCTTCTGCAGTGGACCACATTTTGTCTGAACTCTCCACATGACCCTTCCTTCTTTGGTGGCCCTAAGAGGGTAACAGGCAGGAAGGCCAGGGGTCTCCAAAAGGAAGAAAGAGGCTGCAAGTGCCAGACATTTTTATCTCTCTTAAGCGGCAGGAAGAAACAAACCAGCGATATGTTTTTCCTTCTCTATACAAATTTAAAAGGAGGTTTCTCTTAAAATGCTGTGTTGCCATGACACCTGGTCTCACCTAAAGCTAACTACTCTCAAACCTTGAGTTAACCAATACATTTCTTTTTCTTATGGAAATGTTGTCTTAAGCTATGTTAATGTACCCCAGACTCTATCTTCAAGTTGGTTCCACCAAACGGCCTAATTTACTTACTCAGGTATTGTTCCCCTAATCTATGTAAACGAAACTATTTGTTGGTATTCTGCCCTTCTACTAGATTCAAGTCAATCGTTTTATGGCCAGGGATGAATTATCTGGTGCCATTTTAAATTTTATGACATTCCTTTCTTTTCATTAACAGACTGTGAGTGGCTATATAACATATAACTAAAGACTAGGAGGGGGGTACTCTTTTGCCCCCTTCTGATGCCTATGTCAGAAGCTTTCTCTATCTCCTTTATACTTTAATAAAACTTTACACAAAAGCTCTGAGTGATCCAGCCTCGTCTCTGGCCCCGGATTGAATTTTTCTCCTCCGGAGGCCAAGAATCCTGCGTCTTATCATTCAGCAACAACCTTTCAGCCCTATACAGCATGGCTCATAGTTTCACTGAGTTAGACAAGGCTGTGATCCATGTGATCAGTTTGATTAGTTTTCTGTGATTGTGGTTTTCATTCTGTCCGCCCTCATGGAAGAGGCTTGTGGAAGCTTCCTGATGGGAGAAACTGACTGTGGGGGAAACTGGGTCCTGTTCTGATGGGTGGGACCATGCACAGTAAATCTTTAATCCAATTTTTAACAAGATGGCAGAGTAGAAGATCATGTGCTCATTCTTCTCCTGCAAGAACTCTAAAAGAACTCCAAAAGTAAAACTCACTGCTGAGTAACCATTGACAGGAGAATGTTGGCTCCCCCCAAAAAAGGTACCCCACGTCCAAGAGCAAAAGAGAAGCCCCAACAAGATGGTAAGAGAGGCAATATTGCATTTAGAGTCATACCCCATACCTGCTAGAGACACTTGGAGGGCTCAAACAAAACATTGTGTGCACCAGGAGACCCTACAGAGACTGAGTCCAACCTGCCTTTGAGTGTTTGAGTGTCTCTTGTGGAGGTACACCTCCACAGTGGTCTGCGCAGGGTCAGGGCTCTGGGTGCAGCAGACCTAGGTGTGGCATAAACCCTTTTGGAGGAGGTCACCATTAACCCCACACAGAGCTGCCAGAACTTACACATGACTGGGGAAAGAGACTCATGGAGGGCACAAACAAAACCTTGTGTGCATCAGGACCCATGAGGAAGGAGCAGTGACCATACAAGAGATTGACCCAGACTTGCCTGTGAGTGTCCAGGAGTATCCAGCAGAGGCGTGGGTTGGCGGTGGCCTGCTGCAGGGTCAGGGGCACTGAGTGCAACAGTGTGTGCATGGGAACTTTTGAAGGAGGTTGCCATTATCTTCATTACCTCCACCATAGTTTGGTCTCAGGTCAAACAATAGGGAGGGAACATACAGCCCTGACCATCAACAGAAAATTTGATTAAATTCTTTTGGATATATTCCCACAAATGTGAAGTCAGATCATATGGTAGCTCTATTTTTGTTTTTCTGAGGTATCTGTATATTTTTTCCACAGCTGTTTATTTTATATTCCCACCAATGATGTGTAAGGATTCTAATTTCTCCTTAACCTCAACACTTACCCTTTATTCTTTTAATAATATCCATTTGGAACCACAAAAGAGCCAGAATTGCCAAAAATGATCTTGAGGGGGGAAAAAAAAAAAAAAGGCTGGAGGCAACACACTTTCCAATTTCAAAATGTATTACAAAGCAACAATAATTAAGACAGTATTGTACTTCTATAAAGACTTATAGACCAATGAAATAGAATAGAAAGCCCAGAAAAAAATTCACATTTATACAGCCAACCAATCTTTGACAAGGGTGCTAAGGACACATAATACGGGAAGAATAGCCTCTTCCACAAATGGTGTTGGGAAAAATGGCTATCCACATGCCAAAATAAATAAATAAATAAAAATTTGGATTTTGGACTCCTACCTTCCACTACTCACAAGAAAACATAGGGGAATACACTGGTATTGACAATGATTTCATGGATTTGAAGCCAAACGCACAGGCAACAAAAGCAAAGATAGTCACGAGAAACTACACCAAATTTAAAAACTTCTATACAGTGAAGGATCAACAGAGTGAAAAGGCAGCCTACAGAATGGAAACCATATATCTCATAGGTGATTAATTTCCAAAATTTATAAGGAACTCTTACAATTCAGTAGAAAAACAAATAACCTAATTTAAAAAATAAGCAAAGGACTTGAACAGACATTTCTCTGATGAAGACATACAAATGGTCAACAGATATGTAAAAGATGCTTAACATAATTAACTATCAGATAAATGCAAATCAAAAAAAATTATCAGGGAAATGCCCCTGATGGTTGTCTACTTTGTTACACATTCTTTGTAACAGATTTGTGTTTTCTTTGGCCTAGTTTCACTCTTCCTTAATCCCTTCTTCCTCCTCTGTAGGATTACATTCTCAAAGAAGAAATTAGTTGCACTTTGTTGTAGATTCTCTTCTGTGGGGATTCAGGCTGGGACATGTTACGAAACACATGTTCCATCTGAGATGCAAAAAGAGAGAGAAGACTGCCCCATGATGGAAATCAGTGCCTAGGTCAGAGAAATCATGTGATGGATCAGTGTAGGAAACTTGAAATTGACCTAAAGCACCATTTTAGAGGCCCTAGAACTGGCTCTGGAACTAGGCTGTTCAATACAGTAGCCACTAGTCATACCTGGCTATTTAAATTTAAATGTAAGCCTTTGTGACCCAGAATATGGAAAAGAAGCGTGGTAAGACAGAAACATACCCATATCTGAGCAATTAGAACTCTGGTGCATTCCCTACACTGGCATATTTATGACTGCTTCTCTACACACAGATTCTGTTCCTGATTCATTTTTGTGGGATTTTAGCCCTCTGATTGGCCCAGTAGAGGCAGTGCAACCTAATATCCCAATATGAAAGGGAGAAAGAGCACTGGCAGCCTCAGGTTTAGGGGCTGGACAGGGAATTCTGGGCATGAGAGCTGCCTCAGTGAGTCAGGTGTTGGCTCTGGCGCTCCAGGAACACGCTTTGGTGTTCTAAGATCACTATCTTTGTTATCATCAGCATCCTGCTACTGTTCCTAGCTAACTTGGTCACCACCACCTGGCAGGATTCCACTTAGCAAATTATTGCCCCATAAAGATGATAACACATCCTTTATGAGATGCTATGTCTACAAGATTTCACATTTCAGAGCTTAATAGATCCTGAATAGCAGGCGATGACTTAGTGGACTATATCAATCATTTGAATGTTTCTCTTACTGCTTCGGAGAAGGCAATGGCACCCCACTCCAGTACTCTTGCCTGGAAAATCCCATGGATGGAGAAGCCTGGTAGGCTGCAGTCCATGTGGTCGCTAAGAGTTGGACATGACCGAAGTGGCTTAGCAGCAGCAGCAGCAGCAGCTTACTGCTTACTCTGTAAGATTTGTAAATCAGATATGGATGAAATAACTTCATAACTTATTTACTAGCACTGCTTGGTGCCACTGCCTTGATTTTTGCTAAAGTATCAGGAATTGTACTTTTTGCCTTCATTTATATTGAATCATTTATGCAATATAGCTTAGTAAAAAGTTTTATTATTTTACAATGTCTTGACTCTCTGATAAAATCTCAGGGACTTCCCCTCCCCCTCACCCCAACAAGGGACCTGCAGGTCATACTTTGAGAATTTCTGGTCTAGCATCCTATCCATAATGTGACTAGATTTGCAAAAATAAGGCAACTCCTTTCTTGGCCCAGCCGCATTGGCCCCTGAGGCAAGGCAGCTTACAAAGCCATGAGATGGGGAAGATTTAAAACCTCACAATTAAAATAAATAAATTAATTAAAAAAACCCCCAAAACCTCACAAATTACCATCTCAATAAAAGTAGCCTCTCAGGGCTGTCATATGCTGAAGAAGGGTCAGGTTGAAGGAGGGCTAAATACCTTCTGAAGGATTTGAGAAATAAGATCTAACTATTAAAAGAAAAAAAAGCTCAGCCTACTATCCATTTGTATGCCCAATTCTTACAGAAATTGGAAAATTAGTTCCTTATGTGTAAAGTTGTTTTTTTTTTTTTAAAGCAGAAATCTGTTATCTACAGAGGGGTCAACAAAAACAAAAATATCTTTAAATAGGGAAGGCAGCCTCAAAAAAGTTCTGGGTCTCAGAACCAAGAGCATCAGAGGCGAGGGATTCCTTATTCTTTGTGAAAATTACTCACTCTTATCTTCTGACTTGCCTTCTCTAAAAAGGAGCAATCATTGCATTCTTCACCTATGATCCACTTGGAGAGAGCAGTGCCAGTTCCAGTTAAGAATGTCCTTTAAATACATCTCCACTCTTCAGTATATGCTTTATTTGGAAATTCCATGTGACAAAATGGGTAATATACATGTCATTTCTCCTGCCTTTCAAAGCATGGTAATTATCTAAAGAAAAAACCTTTGGGCCACTGAATTTTGATCTGAACTAGCTGTTCTTCATGAAGCATAAGCTTTATTTTTACTCGAAAGAATAACTGATAGCCAAACTGTGGTTAATCAGATGGGTATTCAGCAGACATTTCTTCAACAAAGAATTAAATGAGCCTGCCATTTTAAGGAAAGCAGTTCACAGTATCTGTGGCAATCAGACCCTAAGGTACTGCTCCCAACAGTTCCCTTCCTGGCATTTATACTTCGTGTAATCCCCTCCCCTTGAACGTGGACCTGTGATGTTACCTGTTTCTGACCTACGGATTACAGAAAGGGATATGGTATTACCATTCCTGTGATTTTGTTATGTGTATGACTGACTAGCAGACAAGAGCTAGACACTCCCCTTTCAGCCTTGACAAAGCAAGAGCCCATGTGCCCATGTTGGAGAAATTCACTTGGCATGGAATTTTGGAGCCCTAGGAATTGTAGTCGATCAGTCGTGTCTGACTCTTTGCCACCCCATGGACTAATGTAGCCCACAGGCTCCTCCGTCCATGGGATTCTCCAGGCAAGAATACTGGAGTGGGTTGCCATTTACTTCTCCAGGGGATCGTCCCAACCCAGGGATCGAACCCAGGTCTCCCGCATTGCAGGCAGACACTTTAACCTCTGAGCCACCAGGGAAGCCCAAAAAGGAAAGTGAAGTCGCTCAGGAATTGTAGGTGGATTCTAGGAACTGAGAGAGGATTCCACTGGACAGCCAGCAAAAAGCTGGAACCACAGGAAATGAATGTCGTCAACAAGCTGAATGAGCTTGGAAGTTAGCTACAGCCTGGTGGACATCTGGATCACAGTCTATGAGACCCTGAGCAGAGGACCCAGCTAAACTGTGCCTTAGTCTCCTAATCCCTGGTAGCTATGAGACAACAAATATGCATTATTTTCAGATGCTAGGTTTGTTGCCACTTGTTAAACAACAATAGTATTTATTGGCAATAGTATTTATTGCCAATGATTAAATGTGAACTTTTAGCAAAATTATAATTTTGAAAGTTATGCTGTCTTGGCTGCTTGATTGCACTATGAGCTTTACAGGTTCCAACACTTCATGCCTTTTCTCATGATATAGTGGTGATATTAATGAATGTGATTTCTATAACATATGATGAAATATGCTAACATTTATAAGACCTGCATAAATCAATGAACCAATATTTTCAATATGACCAATTATTGATGCAAAAAATCATGTATAAATGATAGGTAAAGGTATAAGATAGACCAATGATTTTTTAAAAAAATGTTTGAAAAGACTTTATATTGAAGTTTTATATCAATTTCACATTTAATACCTCCTTAATAATTTGCAATTGATTTTTTTCCATTTTTGAAGATTTCTTTAATGATTAGATTTTCACATCAGTTTCTGCATTCACTGTGTTCTATACGTATTTTTTAACTTTTAATTTTGCAGTAACTATAGATTCACAAGAAGGTGCAGGGAAATACACATCTTTGCCCCCATCTCCCCGATGTTAACATCACACGTAATTTTAGCACAACATCAAAATCAATATTGGTACAATATATTGAGCTTATTAAGATTTCACCAGTCCTGTGTGCATTCATTTGTGTGTGTTTTGTGTGTGTGTGTGTGTGTGTGTGTGTGTGTGTGTGTGTGTGTATAGTTCTGTGCAATTTAGTCACAGGCATGACTTTGGGTTCTATGTTTCTAGCCCTAGAGGGGACACGGCTCAGAACACATAGTACAATTACAGATGGTAGCAAAAAAGGATGCGCTATGTTTACTTTTATTCAAACTTAGGAAAGTTTGAGGAAATAAGTGAAGGTGTTAGTAGAGACAAGAGAACACATGCTCATATAATGAGTTGGTAAAATCCTCTGTCTTAAGTGTGAAGACATACTTTGATCACCTAAATTTATACTTATAATAAATAGCTTTTTATTTCTTCTTCTTTTACATTTTTTTTCCTTTCAGCAATTTTCCCTGTCTTACAAAGATTCTCCATTCTTACATCATCATTCAAAGAAAATTCTCCTTTTGTGAAACAGCAAATGTTGGTTGAAAGCAATAAATAACCCAGGATTCAACTTCTAAATGGTGTTAAGAAGAAATTGTCATTATTATGTACCGTGAAACCAAAGTGCTTTAGAAAATGAAGCAGATACTGTTCCAAAAGATCATCACCTATGTCATATGTTTTCTTGGAAAAAAAGACATGAATATCAAGAATTCTAACTCATGTGATCCTCTAATATGGATTGAAATTAAAACTTTAAAAGAGTGGCAGTTATGATAAATAGTTATTTATAGGATCAAGTAGTCCTAGTCATGGGCTTCCCAGGCGACATTAGTGGTAAACAACCTGCCTGCCAATGCAGGAGATGCAAGAGATGCAGTTTTGATCTCTGGGTCAGGAAGATCCCCTGGAGGAGAGCATGGCAACCCACCCCTGTATTCTTGCCTGGAAAATCTCATGGACAGAAGAGCCTGGCAGGCTACAGTCCATAGGGTCACAAACAGCTGGACATGACTGAAGCTCCTTAGCAACCACTCAATCCCAGTAACAGAGGAGTGGAGCAGTGGGACGTTATCTCCCAACTAATACACAAGCCCCCTGAAATTCCTAGAACAACTGGGCAGCCATGCTGCTAAAATGGGCACCCTGTATCACCTGGCAGTTTGAATGACAGTGCCAACTCAGTGTTACAAGAGTGGGGTTCAGAATCTTCCTCTCTCCATAGTGGCTGTATCAATTTACATTCTCACCAACAAAAGGGTTCCCTTTTCTCCACATCCTTGCCAGCATTTACTGTTTGTAGATTTTTTTATGATGACTAGGTGGGCTGCCATCTATGGGGTCACACAGAGTCGGACACGACTGAAGCGACTTAGCAGCAGCATCATTCTGAAGAATATGAGGTGATATTTCATTGTAGTTTTATTTGCTTTTCTCCAATAACAAGAGATGTTGAGCATCTTTTCATGTGTTTATTGGCCATCTGTATGTCTTTGGAGAGATATCTGTTTAGGTCTTTTGCTCATTTTCTGATTGTTTTTCTGATATTGAGTTGAATGAGCTTATTGTATACTTTGGAGGTTAATCCCTTGTCAGTATGGAGATCCCTTTAAAAAAAAAAAGAAGACTAGGAATAAAACTGCCATATGACCCAGCAGTCTCACTACTGTGTGTATACCCTAAGAAAACCATAATTGAAAAAGACACATTTACTCCAATGTTCATTGCAGCACTATTTACAATAGCCAGGACATGGAAGCAACCTAGATGTCCACTGAGAGACAAATAGGTAAAGAAATTTGGTATGTATATAAATGGAGTATTACTCAGTCATAAAAGGAACAAATCTGAGTCAGTTGAACTGAAGTGGATGAACCTAGATCCTGTTGTACAGAGTGAATGAAGTAAGTCAGAAAGAGAAAAACAAATATTGTATATTAACACATATATATGCAATCTAGAAAAATGGTACTGATGAACCTATTTGCATGGCAGGAATAGAGATGCAGATGTACAGAATGAACTTTTGGACACAGCAGGGGAAGGAGAGGGTGGGAAGAATTGAGAAAGTAGCCTTGAAACATACATTACTGTATGTCAACTAGATAGCCAATGGGAAGTTGTTGTATAATACAGGGAGCTCAAGCTGGTGTTCTGTGACATTCCACAGGGGTAGAATGGGGAGGGGGTAAGTTTCAAGAGGGTGGGGCATATGAATACTTAAGGCTGATTCATGTTGTTGTACGGAGAAACCAGCACAACATTGTAAAGCAATTATCCTCTAATTTAAAATAAATTTAAAACAAAAAAGAGCATTGTCAAATCCACAGCATTGTCTGGGGAAGGTATAGCCCACTCTGCATTTCAGCAGACATCACATAGACTCCCATAATTTAGCAGGTAGTTGGTGAGGGGGCGGCCGAGATTGGGGGCAGAATGTTGAACACAACAGAAAAGAGACAGAAGTCAGAGACAGTAGAACAGGATGACCAATATTGAAGAGAATTGAGTGCACTATGTAGGGAGATGCTGGAAGCCACTGGAAAAGTGGTTGAAGAGAGTTTCTTCTGAGTCAGAGACAGGAGGAAACAGACTGTTGTCCTGTGGGAGCTCCCTTATAGAACAGTCTTCATCTAAACCAAATTGTCTTCTTTTTCCTTCAGGACACAGGAAGACTCACGGTGCTCCTAGGACAGAAAGAGTGTGAAGGTGAGGAAACCAAGACATATCCATGAAGAGAACCAAGCATACATTTCTTTATCTGCACAGATGAGATCTGTAACCAAGCTGTGAACCTGCAGTTCACCAACCTGTGCATAGTTTGTGTTTCAGATTTCTCACGTACAAGCAGTGCCCTGCCCTCTAGTGCTGGCTGGGTGACTTGAGATTCTACTTCCTGGAGAGGAAAGGGGCTGAAAGAAGAGGAGTAGCTGAGATGGGGAGAGCTCCACCTCGGCCTGATAACCTCATTTAATCTTTGGTGGCCATAGCTTCAAAGTCAGTGGGCAAGACTGTAGTCCTTGGTAGTGAATGGGGTGGATAGAGTGGAGGGCTTTCCCAAAAAGATTCAGTATTGCATTGGGGGTTTATGTGGGATCACACACACAAGATCTAACTGTACCCCCTTTCTTCTCTTTTGGGGCTGTGGTTCTGGAAACAGCTGCAGGGCTTTAGGAAGTTTCTGAAAAAATCTTGCCTCTAGCTCATCAATATCTTGGACAGCTTTACTTTTTTGAAACATGCTAAAGAAGTGTTGTAAATAAATGTAATTTCAATTTATGGTGTAGAAAAGGTTTAAAATTTTTTTTTGTCAGTTGGCTTCTTTTATTTTTTTATTGACGTGTAGTTGACAAAGAATGTATTACTTTCAGGTGTACAACTTAGTGATTTAACTTTTCAGTTCAGTTCAGTTCAGTCGCTCAGTCGTGTCGACTCTTTGCAACCCCATGGACCGCAGCATGCCAGACCTCCCTGTCCATCACCAACTCCCGGAGTTTACTCAAACTCATGTCCAGTGATGCAATCCAACTATCTCATCCTCTGTTGTCCCCTTCTCTCTGGCCTTCAGTATTTCCCAGCATCAGGGTATTTTCAAATGAGTCAATTCTTCTCATCAGGTGGTCAAAGATTCACCTTTATATATACATTAATTGATCACCACAATAAGTCTAGTAATCATCTGTCACCATTAAGTATTGCAATATTATTGACAGTATTTGCTGTTCATTATATCCCTGTGACATTTACCTTATAACTGGAACTTTTTATCTGTTAATTCCCTTCATTTATTTGGCCCATTACTGCAAAGTGAAAGTGAAAGTTGCTCAGTCATGTCCGCGACTCTTTGCAACCCCATGGACTATACAGTCCTGGAATTCTCCAGGCCAGAATACTGAAGTGGGTAGCCATTCCCTTCTTCAGGGGATCTTCCCATCCCAGGGATCGAATGCAGGTCTCCCACATTGCAGGTGGATTCTTTACCAACTGAGGCACAAGAGAAGCCCATTACCTCAAACCCTCCCCTTTGGTGACCTTCTGTTCATTCTCTGTATCTTTGAATCTGTTTCTGTTTTTTGGTATTTGTTTTTTAAAGACTCCACATATAAGTGAAATCATACAGTATTTGTCTTTCTCTATGTGACTTATCTCACTTAGCATAATACCCTCTGTGCCCATACATTTTGCTGCAAATGGCAAGATTCCCTTCTTTATTATGGTTTGGTAATATTCCATTGTGTATGTATATACCACATCATCTCTATCCACTCATCGGTCAATGGATACCTAGGTTGCCTTTTGTATCTTATTATCTGCTCTCCCTTAACTTTATCTTAATTTTGGTCTCATATGATTTACCTCTTTTCCTTCTTTTTTTTTTTTTAAATTAATTAATTTATTTTTTTTTATTAGTTGGAGGCTAATTACTTCACAACATTTCAGTGGGTTTTGTCATACATTGATATGAATCAGCCTTAGAGTTACACATATTTCCCATCCCGATCCCCCCTCCCACCTCCCTCTCCACCCGATTCCTCTGGGTCTTCCCAGTGCACCAGGCCCGAGCACTTGTCTCATGCATCCCACCTGGGCTGGTGATCTGTTTCACCATAGATAGTATACATGCTGTTCTTTCAAAACATCCCACCCTCACCTTCTCCCACAGAGTTCAAAGGTCTGTTCTGTACATCTGTGTCTCTTTTTCTGTTTTGCATATAGGGTTATCATTACCATCTTTCTAAATTCCATATATATATGTTAGTATACTGTGTTGGTCTTTATCTTTCTGGCTTACTTCACTCTGTATAAGGGGCTCCAGTTTCATCCATCTCACTAGAACTGATTCAAATGAATTATTTTTAATGGCTGAGTAATATTCCATGGTGTATATGTACCACAGCTTCCTTATCCATTCATCTGCTGATGGGCATCTAGGTTGCTTCCATGTCCTGGCTATTATAAACAGTGCTGCGATGAACATTGGGGTGCACGTGTCTCTTTCAGATCTGGTTTCCTCAGTGTGTATGCCCAGAAGTGGGATTGCTGGGTCATATGGCAGTTCTATTTCCAGTTTTTTAAGAAATCTCCACACTGCTCTCCATAGTAGCTGTACTAGTTTGCATTCCCACCAACAGTGTAAGAGGGTTCCCTTTTCTCCACACCCTCTCCAGCATTTATTGCTTGTAGACTTCTGGATAGCAGCCATCCTGACTGGCATGAAATGGTACCTCATTGTGGTTTTGATTTGCATTTCTCTGATAATGAGTGATGTTGAGCATCTTTTCATGTGTTTGTTAGCCATCTGTATGTCTTCTTTGGAGAAATGTCTGTTTAGTTCTTTGGCCCATTTTTTGATTGGGTCATTTATTTTTCTGGAATTGAGCTGCAGGAGTTGCTTGTATATTTTTGAGATTAATCCTTTGTCTGTTGCGTCGTTTGCTATTATTTTCTCCCAATCTGAGGGCTGTCTTTTCACCTTGCTTATCATTTCCTTTGTTGTGCAAAAGCTTTTAAGTTTAATTAGGTTTTATTTGTTTATTTTTGCTTTTATTTCCAATATTCTGGGAGGTGCGTCATAGAGGATCCTGCTGTGATTCGTGTCGGAGAGTGTTTTGCCTATGTTCTCCTCTAGGAGTTTTATAGTTTCTGGTCTTACATTTAGATCTTTAATCCATTTTGAGTTTATTTTTGTGTATGGTGTTAGAAAGTGTTCTAGTTTCATTCTTTTACAAGTGGTTGACCAGTTTTCCCAGCACCACTTGTTAAAGAGGTTGTCTTTTTTCCATTGTATATCCTTGCCTCCTTTGTCAAAGATAAGGTGTCCATAGGTTCGTGGATTTATCTCTGGGCTTTCTATTCTGTTCCATTGGTCTATATTTCTGTCTTTGTGCCAGTACCATACTGTCTTGATGACTGTGGCTTTGTAGTAGAGTCTGAAGTCAGGCAGGTTGATTCCTCCAGTTCCATTCTTCTTTCTCAAGATTGCTTTGGCTATTCGAGGTTTTTTGTGTTTCCATACAAATTGTGAAATTCTTTGGTCTAGTTCTGTGAAAAATACCGTTGGTAGCTTGATAGGGATTGCATTGAATCTATAGATTGCTTTGGGTAGAATAGCCATTTTGACAATATTGATTCTTCCAATCCATGAACACGGTATGTTTCTCCATCTGTTTGTGTCCTCTTTGATTTCTTTCATCAGTGTTTTATAGTTTTCTATGTATAGGTCTTTTGTTTCTTTAGGTAGATATACTCCTAAGTATTTTATTCTTTTTGTTGCAATGGTGAATGGTATTGTTTCCTTAATTTCTCTTTCTGTTTTTTCATTGTTAGTATATAGGGATGCAAGGGATTTCTGTGTGTTAATTTTATATCCTGCAACTTTACTATATTCATTGATTAGCTCTAGTAATTTTCTGGTAGAGTCTTTAGGGTTTTCTATGTAGAGGATCATGTCATCTGCAAACAGCGAGAGTTTCACTCTTCTTTTCCTATCTGGATTCTTTTTACTTCTTTTTCTGCTCTGATTGCTGTGGCCAAAACTTCCAACACTATGTTGAATAGTAGTGGTGAGAGTGGGCACCCTTGTCTTGTTCCTGATTTCAGGGGAAATGCTTTCAATTTTTCACCATTGAGGGTGATGCTTGCTGTAGGTTTGTCATATATAGCTTTTATTATGTTGAGGTATGTTCCTTCTAATCCTGCTTTCTGGAGAGTTTTAATCATAAATGAGTGTTGAATTTTGTCAAAGGCTTTCTCTGCATCTATTGAGATAATCATATGGTTTTTATCTTTCAATTTGTTAATGTGGTGTATTACATTGATTGATTTGCGGATATTAAAGAATCCTTGCATTCCTGGGTCATGGTGTATGATTTTTTTTAATATGTTGTTGGATTCTCTTTGCTAGAATTTCATTAAGGATTTTTGCATCTATGTTCATCAGTGATATTGGCCTGTAGTTTTCTTTTTTTGTGGCATCTTTGTCTGGTTTTGGAATTAGGGTGATGGTGGCCTCATAGAATGAGTTTGAAAGTTTACCTTCATCTGCAATTTTCTGGAAGAGTTTGAGTAAGATAGGTGTTAGCTCTTCTCTAAATTTTTGGTAGAATTCAGCTGTGAAGCCATCTGGTCCTGGGCTTTGGTTTGCTGATAGATTTTTTATTACAGTTTCGATTTCCTTGCTTGTGATGGGTCTGTTAAGATCTTCTATATCTTCCTGGTTCAGTTTTGGAAAGTTATACTTTTCTAAGAATTTGTCCATTTCATCCAAGTTGTCCATTTTATTGGCATAGAGCTGCTGGTAGTAGTCTCTTATGATCCTTTGTATTTCAGTGTTGTCTGTTGTGATCTCTCCATTTTCATTTCTAATTTTGTTAATTTGGTTCTTCTCTCTTTGTTTCTTAATGAGTCTTGGTAATGGTTTGTCAATTTTACTTATTTTTTCAAAAAACCAGCTTTTAGCTTTGTTGATTTTTGCTATGGTCTCTTTAGTTTCTTTTGCATTTATTTCTGCCTTAATTTTTAAGATTTCTTTCCTTCTGCTAACCCTGGGGTTCTTCATTTCTTCCTTCTCTAATTGCTTTAGGTGTAGAGTTAGGTTATTTATTTGGCTTTTTTCTTGTTTCTTGATGTAAGCCTGTAATGCTATGAACCTTCCCCTTAGCACTGCTTTTACAGTGTCCCATAGGTTTTGGGTTGCTGTGTTTTCATTTTCTTTCATTTCTATACATATTTGGATTTCTTTTTTGATTTCTTCTATGATTTGTTGGTTATTCAGAAGCGTGTTATTTAGCCTCCATATGTTTGAATTTTTAACAATTTTTTTCCTGTAATTGAGATCTAATCTTACTGCACTGTGGTCAGAAAAGATAACTGGAATGATTTAAATTTTTTTGAGTTTTCCAAGACCAGATTTATGGCCCAGGATGTGATCTATTCTGGAGAAGGTTCCGTGTGCACTTGAGAAAAAGGTGAAGCTGATTGTTTTGGGGTGAAATGTCCTATAGATATCACTTAGGTCTAGCTGGTCCATTGTGTCATTTAAGGTTTGTGTTTCCTTGTTAATTTTCTGTTTAGTTGATCTATCCATAGTTGTGAGTGGGGTATTAAAGTCTCCCACTGTTATTGTGTTACTATTAATTTCCTCTTTCATACTCGTTTGCATTTGCCATACATATTGCGGTGCTCCTATGTTGGGTGCATATATATTTATAATTGTTATATCTTCTTCTTGCATTGATCCTTTGATCATTAGGTAGTGTCCTTCTTTGTCTTTTTTCACATCCTTTATTTGAAAGTCTATTTTATCTGATATGAGTATTGCGACTCCTGCTTTCTTTTGGTCTCCGTTTGCGTGAAATATTTTTTTCCAGCCCTTCACTTTTAGTCTGTATGTGTCTCTTGTTTTGAGGTGGGTCTCTTGTAGACAGCATATATAGGGGTCTTGTTTTTGTATCCATTCAGCCAATCTTTGTCTTTTGGTTGGGGCATTCAACCCATTTACATTTAAGGTAATTATTGATAGGTGTGATCCCGTTGCCATTTACTTTGTTGTTTTGGGTTCATGTTTATACAACCTTTTTGCATTTCCTGTCTAGAGAAGATCCTTTAGCATTTGTTGAAGAGCTGGTTTGGTGGTGCTGAATTCTCTCAGCTTTTGCTTATCTGTAAATCTTTTGAATTCTCCTTCATATCTGAATGAGATCCTTGCTGGGTACAGTAATCTAGGTTGTAGGTTATTCTCTTTCATTACTTTCAGGACGTCCTGCCATTCCCTTCTGGCCTGGAGGGTTTCTATTGATAGATCAGCTGTTATCCTTATGGGAATCCCTTTGTGTGTTATTTGTTGTTTTTCCCTTGCTGCTTTTAATATTTGTTCTTTGTGTTTGATCTTTGTTAATTTGATTAATATGTGTCTTGGGGTGTTTCGCCTTGGGTTTATCCTGTTTGGGACTCTCTGGGTTTCTTGGACTTGGGTGGCTATTTCCTTCCCCATTTTAGGGAAGTTTTCAGCTATTATCTCCTCGAGTATTTTCTCATGGCCTTTCTTTTTGTCTTGTTCTTCTGGGACTCCTATGATTTGAATGTTGGGGTGTTTCACATTGTCCCAGAGGTCCCTGAGGTTGTCCTCATTTCTTTTGATCCTTTTTTCTTTTTTCCTCTCTGCTTCATTTATTTCCACCATTTTATCTTCTACCTCACTTATCCTATCTTCTGCCTCTGTTATTCTACTCTTGGTTCCCTCCAGAGTGTTTTTGATCTCATTCATTGCATTATTCATTTTTAATTGACTCTTTTTTATTTCTTCTAGGTCTTTATTAGACATTTCTTGCATCTTTTCAATCTTTGTCTCCAGGCTATTTATCTGTAACTCCATTTTGTTTTCAAGATTTTGGATCATTTTTATTATCATTATTCTAAATTCTTTTTCAGGTAGATTCCCTATCTCCTCCTCTTTTGTTTGACTTGGTGGGCATTTTTCATGTTCCTTTACCTGTTGGGTATTTCTTTGCCTTTTCATCTTGTTTAGATTGCTGTGTCTGGAGTGGGCTTTCTGTATTCCGGAGGTCTGTGGTTCCTTTTTATTGTGGAGGTTTTACCCAGTGGGTGGGGTTAGACAATTGGCTTGTCAAGGTTTCCTGGTTAAGGAAGCTTGCATCGGTGTCCTGGTGGAACTTGATTTCTTCTCTTTGGAGAGCAATGGAGTGCCCAGTAATGAGTTTTGAGATGCGTCTATGTGTTAGGTGTGACCTTGGGCAGCCTGTATGTTGACGTTCAGGGCTACGTTCCTGTGTTGCTGGAGAATTTGCGTGGTATGTCTTGCTCTAAAACTTATTGGCTCTTGGGTGGTGGTTGGTTTCAGTGTAGGTATGGAGGCTTTTGGACGGTCACTTATTACTTAAAGTTCCATGTAGTCAGGAGTTTTCTGGTGTTCTCAGGATTTGGGCTTAAATCTCCTGCCTCTGGATTTCAGTTTTATTCTTCCTGTAGTCTCAGGACTTCTCCAACTATACAGCACTCCTTTTGAAGACAGTGGGCTGCTTTTCTGGGTGCCCGATGACCTCAGCTAGCAATCAGAAGTTGTTTTGCGAAGTTTGCTCTGCGTTCAGTTATTCTTTTGATGAATTTGTAGGAAAGTGGTCTCCCCATCCTACTCCTCCGCCATCTTGGCTCCTCCTCCTCTTTTCCTTCTTAAACTTGCCTAAACTTTTCTTTTCCATTTTTATTTGCTGCATTTGCTCCTACGTTCTACTCTGAGAAGCACCCTGTGTGTGTGTGGAGAGAGAGGGAAGGCATGTGTGTCTTTATGTCAGTGTGTATTTGTGTGAATGTATGTTCCTATGAGATAGCAGTGAAGATCACCCCTTTCAGGTTCCTCCTAGGGCAGACACTGTGGGTGCTACTCTCCTTCTTGCTGTTACATATTGGGGTCTTCATACTGGGGGTCCAGTGAAAGAACAACAAAAAAAAGAGCAAGTTGATTAAATCATTGTGTGTGTGTGTGTGTGTATTTTGTAATTTGGGGGATCTGTGTGTGTGTGTCTGTGTGTGACTGTGTGGGCAGATATGTGTGGGTGAAGATGTGTGTGTGTGTATTTTGCAATTTGGGGGATCTCTGTGTGTGTGTTTGTATGTGATTGTGTGGGCAGGTATGTGTGGATGAAGGTGTGTGTGTGTGTTTGTGTCTGTGAGTGTGTTTAAGAGCTTGGCTCCATGTGTGGGGTCCATCAGGCAGGGAGAATGAGTGAAGAATAGATAATAATGTTGGAACAGGAATAATAATAAAGAAATGACAACAAAATAAAGGCACTGTGGGTAGAGTCAGAGATGGCATGAAGCAGACACTATCTACACTTAGATATGAATAATTTACTCTTTCAAGAAGAAAGTCCTGCTCTAACTCAGGCTGTCCAAAGTAACAGACTCTGGTGGTCTTGCCTGCTCTCCCAATGCCAGCCTAGCAGTGCTTGTGAGTATACTCACACACACACATGTTCCTGATGTCTAGATCTTTTCTGACTGCAGCTCTCACAACCAGCCCTTGCTGTGGGCAGTTTCTGCTTCACGTGAAAGAACCTTGAAGGAAACTGTCAGCCAATGACACATACAGTCAGCTGTTGAGTTAAACATATTTAATGGGGGCAGAGCAGGGAAGATTCACTCAATTCCCCCAACCCCAACATCTTTCTTCAGATGAGCCCTGAGCAGCCGGAAGACTAGCTCAGCCAGTGAACCTTACAACCTGATTCAGAAGCTCAGGAACCCTCCAGACTGAATGTGAGCGAAGCTTTTTACAGGGTACAAAGAAGGAGGGGTAATGATTCAGGGTGACAGCACACTAATGCAAGTGGGGCAACAGAAGCAGATGGGAGAGGAGATTCAGCCGCTGGTGGTCAGTTCCTCAAGTGCATGGCTGTGGACCACATTACTTCTGCTTGGTCTTCTGCTGAGTTGGCCCTGGGACGACTGGTGAAGGACAGGGCTCTGGAACCTTGGGATGGCAGGGCTCCGGAACCTTGGGATGGCAGGGCTCCGGAACCTTGGGGTGGCAGGGCTCCGGAACCTTGGGGTGGCAGGGCTCCGGAACCTTGGGGTGGCAGGGCTCTGGAACCTTGGGATGGCAGGGCTCTGGAACCTTGGGATGGCAGGGCTCTGGAACCTTGGGGTGGCAGGGCTCCGGAACCTTGGGATGGCAGGGCTCTGGAACCTTGGGATGGCAGGGCTCAGGAACCTTGGTGTGGCATGGCTCCTTGGTTTGAGGGATGCATGGTTCCTGGGGAGGAGGCTGGCAGGGCTGTTTCACCTGATGCTGCTGAAGCTGTGGAGGTGGGATGCAGGGCTGCTTCTGCTGATGGGAACTCATACTTCAAAGGAGGCTGAACCTAGAGACAGAAAAGCTGACTCAATGATTTGATTAAACAGAGAAGAAATCAAGTTAAATGCCAAATAGTTTTATTTCATGCCCCTTTAGAGGAGACAGTCTCTGTTCCTCCTAGCTAAATTTGATAGTTAAAACATGCTTTGATAATTTCTGAGTTTTTTCAAGAGGAGGAGCTTAAAGGCAACTCATTTCTGTGCCATTTCAGGGGGATTCATTCCTCGGCTCCCTTTCTTCCTCAGACATGTCACATCCCTAATTGATAAACACCCAAGACCACATATTAAGTCATTTAGAAAGTGATGTTGTAGAAAGAACCGCACTGTACACACCTCTAGCATCACACAGAACACCTTGTGACTTACTGTTTGAGTCTATAGAGTCTGAGCTCCTCCAACTTTTCTCTGGCCTTTGTGTACACAGTCCTCTCTGAAATGCTTCCCTTCCAATCTCTATGGATCCAAATGCTCCTCCATTATAGCTCACATCATGTGTCATCACCAGGAGCTCTTCTTGAGCTCTCTCAAACTGCCACTGCCTTTCCCTGACCCCTCTCTGATACCAGTCACTATCTACTTTAGATTTCATCTACACGTGTGTACATGCATTATCTTCCCTGCTAGGTTGTAAGTTTGCTGAGTGAGTTCTGTGACCATTTGATCCCCTCCACAGTGCCTAGCACTGTGCCTTAAATATAATAAATATTCAGTAGAGGTCCATCTTATGAATTAGAATTTGTATAATAAGTTATCATAAACAGAGAATCATGGTGTTGCTTAGTGTGTCCTGAGTTCTAGTGATAACATGACCGCTAATTTATCTTGAGAACTTACAAAGATTGTCCTCCTTTTTGACCCCCAGTTCCATAGCTGTCCACTGAAGGGGCTACCTTCGCCAGCTCTAATGTCCTTTCAAAGCCAAACTATGTTTCATTTAAAATAAAGATACCCCAGTATTCTCTCTTCAGCCCTCTTATACGTGTTTACCTCTGTCCATTTTCCAACAATGATAAAATAAAAATTTCAAATGGGTTCTAATCAGAGACTCACCTGGTACACAGAGAAGAACAGGTTGTCTGGTTGTTCTAGTCTGTTGTGAAGTCAACGGGCCAGCTGGCTTTTTATACAATGAATGAGCCCTGCCTCAAGGAAATGCAATCATCGGGGGCCCCTCTGTTTTCATTCCTTACCTGTCAAACATGAGTCACCTGACTCCCCTCAATTATCAGTTGGCTCAGCTTTTGTGATGAAAACCACCCACTTGATATTCTTTGGCACTGGCTGTATGACAATGATGTCACCTGGGCCTAATTCCAATTGCCCCTCCCCCTTAGGCCCAGAATAGGACTTGTTTGGGGGAGGGGTGAACCACAGGCATCCTGGAGTGTTTGATGAGCTAATCCTAAAGAAAGAACTGAGTCCTTTTGTGGTAGTGCCACTTTCCTGCTGCCTTTTTCCTTGGGATGGTTGTTCCTCATGTGCTGTGGGATAGAATACATTTGAGTAGATGAACAAATGGGGAAGGAAGGGGATCAGATGAGCTGAAGTGGTCACGTGCTGTCTGCCTTATAATGGTAGATGCTAGAGATCATGGAATTGACTGGTTATAGAGTCCTTGTCTGAAATGTCCTACACCCTTATGTTCATCCCCCTGTCTTTCTCCTAACTCCATTAAACTACACACATTTGGAATTACTTAATTATCACTGCCCCCCCCCCCAACCTCACCCCTCTCTGACTGGTTGCTAATCTGGGTAAACCTGCTTTGCTTTCCCCAACCACACCTTCACCCCTCTCCTATTTCAGAGATTTTCAAGAGCTAATTCCTCTTCTGGGATAAACTTTTCTCTCCACTCCACCCAGCCTTCTGGACATGGCCCTGCCCTCTTTCCTAATACAACTCTATACCACCCCCGCCTGAAAACCTGGTCGTCTTCTCTAACCACCTTTACCCCCAGCCCATTCATGGAGCCCTCCAGGGTGAACGCTTCCCCACCTCTTGCCCACTTTCTACTCCAGACCCAACACCTTGAGAATCTTGCTGGCTGCAATGGTTTCCTCCTCTCTCTGGCTCTGTGTCTTTGGGGAGGATTTCTGGACATCAGAAATGTGTCTGCTCAAAACAACAGTTGCTGTTGTTGTTCAGTCTCTCAGTTGTATCTGACTCTTTGCGACCCCATGGACTGCGGCGCACCAGACTTCCCTGTCCTTCACCATCTCCCGGAGCTTGCTCAAACTCATGTCCAATCAGTTGGTTACACCATTTAACCATCTTGTCCTCTGTTGTCCCCTTCTCCTGCCTTCAATCTTTCCCAGCATTAGGGTCTTTTCTAAAGAGTCAGCTTTTCGCATCAGGTGGCCAAATTACTGGAGCTTCAGCTTCAGCATCAGTCTTTCCAATGAATATTCAGGACTGATTTCCTTTAGGATAGACTGGTTGGATCTCTTTGCAGTCCAAGGGACCCTCATGAGTCTTCTCCAATATCACAGTTCAAAACCATCAATTCAACAGTGTTCCCATAGTAATATCTATATCCTCATTCATTCAATAAACATTGAATAAGTCCTTAGTATACACCTGTTATGTCTCATTCTAGGAGCTTTCCCAGTATGAAGACCCCTTCCCCTCAGAGTAAGAACTCCCTAGGGTGAGGGTCACAGCCTAGATCAGAGCCTCTAGTTTAATGGATCTCTGAGATCTTCACTAGATCCATGCTTCTCAAGTGATAACAGTTTGAGGCTGTGAGAGGTGAAGTAACTCACCCAAGATCAAACAAGAGACCCCATGAGAAAACGAATTCCACACAGAAATCCTATGTTCATCTTTGTACTAACCCATCCTTGCTCCTAATGCCTACAGAGAAAATTAAGCTCAGGCAGGAAAATGACTAAAGGTGGAAAGGGGGAACTCAGCCTTCCTGGCTTGGAGCTGAGCCCACTCAGAGTCCTGGGAAAGTACTGTGTGAGTGGCAGTGTGAGGTCAGGAAGAGCCTTGCCTTTTGGGTAAGCCCTTAATATTTTCTAAGATAAATCCTCTTAAGTAGGGAAAAAAGCTGCTGAATGTTTAAAGTGGCTCTGGGGATAAACAGAAGGTATTTCCAGCACTGCTAAAAACAGAAGGGGCGTGAGTTAGCATAGGGCAAAGAAAGGGGCTCATCTAGTTTATCATTGCTCAGTGGCCTGGGTCTGAGAGAGGGAGAGAAAGGCTGAAATGCTTAAATGTCCATTTGAAGCAGAGTTGTTTTCACGTTGGAGGAAGTCCCAGGGGCATAGTGACAGAGCCTAGGTGCCCTTAAGAGTAATAGCATTGAGGATAGCAGTAGATACTTCTGAGCATCTGCCCAGGCATAGCTTCCCTCCATGATGGTTGGATCCTAGAGAGTCTCTTCACAATGGGCTTCTCTTTCTGGGGACATAAGAGCAGGGATTCCCTGAGGGTCCTTACACTGGTAATTTCCTCTGATGAACGCAACATGAAACTGAAGTCACTGCTTCCCTCAAAACACAATATGTTACTAGGTGTGGCCTTTGGCGAATCCTAGTCACCCTTAAACCCAGGTGTATAGATAGCTCTTCCTTCCTCTACCCCCAAACACATACCTAAATGCTTATGGAGCACATGCTGGCTCCACAGGCGGTCACCTCTTATGACCCTGAGTCCTAGGGGGGCCTTCCACTGCACGCCCATCACCCTCGGTCCACATCCACCCATGGTGCCTGGTAAGTAGGAGCTGCTCAGTGACTTGGTGATTATAAAATGACTGACTGACTGACTCAATGAATGGGTGAATGGATGAATGGCATAATCTGATTTCCGAAAAATGAGTTGAAAGGGAGAGTAAGGGTTCGGCAAAGCTTAGGGACAGACAGCTTCCGCTGCCTTCTCCACCCAGTGTTCATGGTCAGCCAGTTTAATGATCTGTCTCCCTCTGGCCTGCTACCAGGACCATGATGACAGCCGAGCTCCTAGCCTCTCACCTCACTTTAACACTCCTCTGGGCTTGGGCCAGGTCCCTCTCTTCACCCAAACTCCTTCTCACAGGCTCCTGACATAGGGGGTTTGGGGCAGAATCTGTTGCTACATTTGGTAAGATTCTCAGGCCTGAGGAACCTGCTTCCTGCTCTCTGCCCTGTGGTATCACCCAGCTTGTCTCAGGCTCTGGAGGATCTGAACCCAGCTCTGGGTCTTGGCTCTGGATGTCAAAGAATTTCCCTGTCACCCAGCACCCCACCCTGACTGGGTTCTCCTGCCTGTCTTGACTTGTGCTTCCTGCACTCCACCCCACACTGCTCTGGATCCCGACTCTGTAACTTTCCCTTGACCCCTGACATCATTTTCCCCATTTGTTCGTTTGAAGCTCACCAGTGGTTGGTATTAAATCAGTTCTCCCTTTCAAAGAAGGTCTGCTTTTTACCATCAGGGTTGGGCTAGCCAGTGAACCTGGCTCCATAAACTTCCCACACAAAGAAAGGGGAAACTGGGTGGTTTCTGATGGTGAATGCGTCTCTCAGAATTCCTTGACCTTTCGCAGGAGGCTGCTGCTCCTCCCCAGTCAAAACCCAGCTCCCCTCTGGACCAGCTGGGGAATCTTTCCTCCACTAGCTAGCTCTGAGTGTGGAGCCAGTTCCTCACTTGTGTACAGAGCAAGGAAGGGGACCCCCAGACTTGTGAACACAGTGATCACACTCTTCCTTTTCTGACTGAGGTCACTCCCTCCTCCTTTCCTTCCCCAAGGCCCAGAGCACACAGGGACTGACTTGCCAAATTCAAAAGCCCATCATTTTACTGCAGGAACCCATATTTAAAATATGGTAACATCTAGAAACACATGAGAGTTTTCCTGTCACCCTCCCCCTGACCACTGTGAGGAGCTCAGGAGACCAGAATGTTGACCCCCACCTCCCCCCCACATTTCAGGCTCGGATGGTTAAAGGAAAACAAAGTCTCTACAACACACAGTGCCCCCATCTATAAAAGAAGAGAAGGAGACGAAAGACCAGACCTAGGTGTTTAGAAGCCTCCTGGTTGCTTCGGCACAGGAGGCAAGAGGAGCAATGGTTGCCGGCATGAATGCTGAGCTGGAAAGAGCGTGGAAGTCCTAATGCTGGTGAGCCTCTGCCCAGCCCAGTCCGCAGGGAGCAAGAGGGAGGTGGAATATGGAAGGGACTTGGTCCAGGCCACACAGCTTCTTTCTTTATTGGAATCTAGCTGATGTACAATGGTGTGCTAGTTTCAGTGTGTTAGTCATTCAGTCCTGTCCCACTCATTGTGACCCCATGGACTGTAGCCCGCCAGGAGTGTTAGTTTCAGGTATACAGCAAAGTGAATCAGTAATACACACATCCACTTTTTTTTTTCCAGATTCTTTTCCCATGAAGGTCATTACTGACTTCTGAGACGAGCTCTCTGTGCTATTCAGTAGATCATTATTCAGTTCGGTTCAGTTCAGTTGCTCAGACGTGTCTGACTCTTCGTAACCCCATGAACTGCAGCACGCCAGGCCTCCCTGTCCATCACCAACTCCCAGAGTCCACCCAAACCCATGTCTATTGAGTCGTGATGCCATCTAACCATCTCATCCTCTGTCATCCCCTTCCCCTCCTGCCCCCAATCCTCCCCAGCATCAGGGTCTTTTCAAATGAGTCAGCTCCTTGCATTGGGTGGCCAAAGTATTGGAGTTTCAGCTTCAAAATCAGTCCTTCTAATGAATATTCAGGACTGACCTCCTTTAGGATGGACTGGTTGAATCTCCATGCAGTCCAAGGGACTCTCAAGAGTCTTCTCCAACACCACAGTTCAAAAACATCAATTCTTTGGTGCTCAGCTCAGTTGGACTTTATAGTCCAACTCTCACATCCATACATGACCACTGGAAAAACCATAACCTTGACTAGACAGATGTTTGTTGACAAAGTAATGTCTCTGCTTTTTAATATGCTGTCTATATTTTGGTCATAACTTTCCTTCCAAGGAGTAAGCCTCTTTTAATTTCATGGCTGCAATCACCATCTGCGGTGATTTTGGAGTCCAGAAAAATTAAGTCAGCCACTGTTTCCACTGTTTCCCTATCTATTTGCCATGAAGTGATGGGACCGGATGCCATGATCTTAGTTTTTGGAATGTTGAGCTTTAAGCCAACTTTTTCACTCTCCTCTTTCACTTTCATCAAGAGGCTCTTTAGTTCTTCTTCACTTTCTGCCATAAGGGTGGTGTCATCTGCGTATCTGAGGTTATTGATATTTCTCCCGGCAATCTTGATTCCAGCTTGTGCTTCCTCCAGCCCAGCGTTTCTCATGATGTACTCGGCAATGGCACCCCACTCCAGTACTCTTGCCTGGAAAATCCCATGGATGGAGAAGCCTGGTAGGCTGCAGTCCATGGGGTTGCTAAGAGTCGGACACAACTGAGAGACTTCACTTTCACTTTTCACTTTCATGCATTGGAGAAGGAAATGGCAACCCACTCCAGTGTTCTTGCCTGGAGAATCCCAGGGACGGCGGAATCTGGTGGGCTGCCATCTATGGGATCGCACAGAGTCGGACACAACTGAAGCGACTTAGCAGCAGCAACTCTGCATATAAGTTAAATAAGCAGAGTGACAATATACAGCCTTGACGTACTCCTTTTCCTATTTGGAACCAGTCTGTTGTTCCACATCCAGTTCTAACTGTTCCTTCCTGACCTGCAAACAGGTTTCTCAAGAGGCAGGTCAGGTGGTCTGGTATTCCCATCTCTTTCAGAATTTTCCACAGTTTATGGTGATCCACACAGTCAAAGGCTTTGACTTAGTCAATAAAGCAGAAATAGATGTTTTTCTGGAACTCTCTAGCTTTTTCGATGATCCTTTGGATGTTGGCAATTTGATCTCTGGTTCCTCTGCCTTTTCTAAAACCAGCTTGAACATCTGGAAGTTCATGGTTCACAGTACTGCTGAAGCCTGGCTTGGAGAATTTTGAGCGTTACTTGACTAGCGTGTGGATGAGTGCGATTGCGCGGTAGTCTGAGCGTTCTGTGGCATTTCCCTTCTTGGGATGGAGTGAACACTGACCTTGTCCATTATCAGGAATCTATTTACATACAGTAGTGTGTATATGGCAATCTCAGTCTCCTAGTTTACCCTTCCCCCTCTCCTTTCTCCTTGGTAACGAAAGTTTGTTTTCTATATCTGTGACTATTTATGTTTTACAGATAAATTCATTTGTAACATTTTTAAAAGATTTCACATATAAATGATATCATATGATATTTGTCTTTCTTTTTTCTTACTTGCTTCCTTATGACAACCTCTAGGTCCATCCATGATGCAAATGGCATCATTTTGTTCTTTTTTATGACTGAGTGATATTTCACTGCATAAATATATATATATATATATATATATATATATATATATATATATACACACACATATATATATGCACCCTGTAATATCTATAGCTATATATGCCACATATTCTTTATTCACTCCTCCGTTGATGAACATTTAGTTTGCTTTCATATCTTGGCTGTTATGAATAGTGCTTCATGGCTTCTTTAGTGGAAGAATCAAAGAGAAACCTGTCTTCCTAAGAACAGAGTTCTTTACCCTCCTTCTTTTCTTTCCCCTGAAAGGATGGATAAAAATTTAAATCTGGCTTCTTTTACTTAAGGTAAGAAGAAAGAAAGGGCCAAGGCTTAGTGTCTGACCCAGTTGTTATGCTCTTGTTAATTAGATGACCTTGAGCAAGTTACCTAATCTTCCTACACTTCAACATCCTATTTTTTATAATAGGAACTTTAATTGTATTTCACAAGATTATTGTAAAGATTAAATGAAATGATGCTTCAAACACTGTTAGGATGAATGAATGTTGTACATAATCATTCTTGCTAATTTGTCTCATTGTTTCCTTTCACTTTAAATCTCATGAATCTTCTTTCTCTTGTCTGTGTGTTTTTCCTTTTCTTCTCTCATTGTGTGCATGTGTGAAAGAGAGAGAAGGGACCCAAGGACAGGGTGCCCTTCTAGAGTGGGGCCACACGCTTGGGCTTTATGGTTGCTTTATCTCCTCTCATTTTTTCTACGACACTTTCAGATGTACATGTTTGTCAGATTATATATAAGTTATTGGTTAGTGGCAGTGACCACACAGTCCATACTTTATTCAAGTTGGAGTGCAGGGGCTGGCTAAAGTTGGTGATCATGCAATGATGTGGACATGCCCTAGGTAAGGAAATTGAGGCAGAAAAATGTAAAGGAACTCTCCCAAGAGGTCATAAAAGTAGGATGTGCCAGGACACAGTCCCTTAACAACTTTGCCATACTGCTTCTCAATACCTGTGGGATGTTCTATACGCTGGAGAGTTAGGAGGAAGAGAGGGAGGATAGGACAAGGAACAGGACAAGGAGAAGAAGAGGGAGCGGAGGGAGGGGGGGAATCCTGGTTGGGTCCTGACATTCTCACACAGCCGAACGAGCATTTGCCTATCTGTTGTCTTTTCTAAACAGAGTTTCTCTATCTTGAAATAGAAGTAGGATAGGGTATAGATGATCAAAGACATACACAGAGAGAACGAGAGGCTACTGAGTTTTGAAATGGAATCAGGGATGGTTCTGATTTATATCATAGATAAATGCTCCCCCACTGATCACTCATTGCCCCTTGGGCTGTTGAAGGGGCAGACTAATAACCCCATGACTAAGCATCTTTGGACGGAGAGTCCAAAACCCTGTTGGAGGTGACTGCTGTTTGTAGTTGTTGGTTCCATCTTGTTTCTTCAGCTGTGCTTGCTTCATCACTGATCCACCTCTACAGAAAACACCTCCAGAGTGCAGAATGGCTTCTAGATGTCACAGATTTGAGGGGACTTCCATGGTGGTCCAGTGGCTAAGACTCTGCCCCCCCAATGCTCGGGCCTAGATTCAATTCCTGGTCAGGGAACTAGATCCCAATGCTTCAACTAAAGATCTCATGCACCACGACTAAGGCCTGGCACAACCAAACAAATATTTCTTAAAAAACAACAATAAATTTAAAAAACAGATCATAGGTTTGAAAACATAAAGTCTTATGTTCAAGTTCTACCTCTGCTCCTTACTAGCTGTGTGTGTGTGTGTATGTGTATGTGTGTGTGTGTGAGAGAGAGAGAGACAGAGACAGAGAGACAGAGAGAGATTGGGAAAGTTTCTTAATAATAAGAGCTCCTATTTGATTAGGGCTTCCCTGGTGGCTCAGTGGTAAAGAATCTGCTTGCCAATGCAGGAGACACATGAGACCCTGGGTTCAATTCCTGACTTGGGAAGAGTACTTGGAGAAGACATGGCATCTACACAGTGTTAGACTTTGTTCTAGGCACTTGACACTAATCCCCACAACATCACTGCTAGGAGCAGGTCATGAAAGCCATTCTACAGATGTGGAAGCTGAAGCACAGAGAATGTCCCCTGCCCAAATTTACATGGTAAATAGGTGGAAGGGTCAAGAAGCAAATTTACCATTGTGACTCTGAGACCTTAGTCAATCTCAATTTATCTTACCAATAAGTTAGGAATGATAAGATTTGCTTCCAGAGCTACTATTAAGTGAGATTATACATGTAAAGTGACTGTGGTAGTGAGCAGAGCATAGCAGATAGATTCTAGATATCAAGTGCATTGCTTCTCCTGAGAGTCTGAAGTACATCTGTTGTTAGAAACTCATCTCCAGTGACTCAGAACATTCCATAATTGTCTTGATTTGGGAAGTAGTCATCCATTTATTTAACACATAGTTGCTGAATGACAACCACTTGTCAAGCATGGAGTCCCAGCCTATATGAAGTCTGGTAGAGAAATGGGCAGCCTTCTGGGAGCTTCTGGGACTCAGTACCCATCAGTGAGGAGTGTTCCCCTAACTGACCTAAGCATAAGAGTCACTTGGGGTGCTTGTTAAAATACAGCAACAACCTATTCATCTTCATGTAATACGAGTAGTCAGAGGGCGCCTGGGGATTTGTATTTCTAAAGTGCTCATCAGGTGGTTTTTGTGATCAGATAAGTTGGGAAACACTAGATTCTAAATCCAATGGTTTTTCTACCTTGATTGAAATGGACATTATCTGGTATCTTTAAAAATATCCCTATGGACTCCACTTGAGATTTATTTAACAGTTGATTTAAAAAAAAAAAAAAAAAGTCCTCAGAGGCAAGCAGGTTTGAAAATCATTGCTCCAACAGAACATCTCAACTCTTAGGACTTTAATGCAGACAAGGAGCCCCAGTCCATAACTCCTTCAGGTGGAAGGAGGTACAGGGTGGTGCTAATTTACTGGGGCACTTGGTGATGTTGATGCAACTAGATGCTCGTGGATGTGAGTGTTTGGCCTAAGGATATTGGGAACCTTGGAAAGCAATTAAGTTCCATTCAAAGAAGGCTAAGTACTTCCACATACCCTTGAACCCCCACCTTCCCTCCAGGGAATCATCAAAAGACAGGCTCAGGCTGGTTTGCCTGGGCTGGTTTTGGACTCAGTGGCCTGAAGCCAAGAGATGGTTCTGTGTCACCTGCCTGTATACCATCATGCTAATGCTACTGAGAATTTTCGATAGTGTAAAGGAAGCAAGACTTTACCTCTACCCATTTTAAGTTTTTTCCTAGGACTCCTTAAAAAAAAAGAGAGAGAGAGAGATCAACAAGAGAAAATCAGTTTATTAATGCACACAGCAAAAAGTAACTCAAAGCTGTGACCCAGGACTGTGGCTTGTATAGCATCTTCAACAAAGACCAATACATCTGTAGAGAAATGAGAGGACAAAGGAAAGCAATTTTAGGCTTCCAAGGGCAGCAGACTGTGGGAAGGTAAATAAATGGGCAGGAACTAATGGAGGAAGATTGGTTTGCAGATTCCTCTCCAGCCATCTCTGGTCTGATGAGATTCTATCTCCAGTATTAGAATTTATATTCTGCTTTTAGGCCAAAAAGAGTGGGGCGGGGAGGTGGATTTTTCTGTCTTTGCTGTTTCTTAATTGCCTTCAGCATGAAATAATTTTTTATGTCAAAGAGGTATATCTGGGGTGACATATTCTTATTTCCTTCAGTGGATTAGAGGTCTATATCTCCCACCTCCAGGAAGCTTCTGGAAGGGCCAAATTATGAACTTTGGAGTCCCAAAGTACTGAAAATTATAGTTTCCCTCCTCCCTCCTTCCTCTGCCAATTCAAAATAAATCTTTATTTTTCAAAACCTAAAATGCACAGTTGCAACTTTTAAAAACTATTTTCTGGTTTACTTTCATCTGAAATTGTTCATAAGTCTGACATTCTTTCTCTAAAAAAAAAAGTCTTTATTGAATTTGTTACAATATTGTTTCTGTTTTATGTTTTGGGTTTTTCTTTTTTCTTTTTTTTGGCCATGAGATGTGTGGGATCTTAGCTTCCCGACCAGGGTTTGAACCCTCACCCCCTGCATTGGAATGTGAAGTGCTAACCACTGGATGGCCAGGGAAGTCCCCTGACCTTCTTTCATTTGTTTATTTTCTCATTTCCTGGGCTTTGCCCATGCCCAGAACATGTGGACTTTACATATTAGACCAGCAGATCCACTCTTATGGGAATAGAGAGGGTGGGGTAGGGAATAGCAGTTACAAAAGTACAAAGCACCCCTGACCCCAATTGTCCATGGGGTTTTCCGGGCGAGAATACACCATTTCCTTCTCCAGGGGATCTTCCCGACCCAGGGATTGAACTCACGTCTCCTGTGTCTCCTGTGTTGCAGGTGGATTCTTTACCTGCTGAGGCATTGAGGAAGCCCTACCCCAATGCATGGACCCACCTAACTGTTGGGCAGAAAGAAAACATCGAATCCAACTTCTCATTTTATGGACAAAGGACCCAGGTTAAGGGACTTACTGAAAATCATAGGTCTATTTAGTAGCAGAGCCAGAACAAGGACCCATGTCCCTTCTTTCCTGGGCCCGAGTGCTCTCCACACTGGGAAAGAGACAATTACAATTGGCATAGATTCCTGAGTCAGAAAAGACACTTCCATACGGCCACTCTCTAGGCAGAGAGGTGTCCTTAGGCTAATGTTTTAGAGCTACCTTCCCCAGTTGTAAAAGATAGTTGTAAGACTAACCATTTATTGAGCATATACAATATGTCAACTGAGCATATACAATATACAATACAGTCAATTTATAGATATTATCAACACAAAAATTCTGCAAATAATTGTTCTTAAACCATTACAGTTTTTCACATATGATGAAACTAAGTCTCGGGATGTAAGTGAGTGGATACAGTTGGACAGCTAGGAAACAAGAGATCCTGAGATTCAATGCTGTTCAGTCTGACTACAGAACCCATGTCCCATTCTCCAAAGGAACTGTCAGAACAGCTCCAATGCAGACACCATGCCTGGGCACTTGGCCTCTAAGGGGCTCTTGGCCAGAAGAGGCAGTGGCAGAGAATAGGAGCCGACCAGGTTTGTGATCACCCAGTTGAGCAAGTGGATCAGGTGGGGCATTGTTTTGCTCTGGGGTGGAGAGAAATTTCCAGGCAAGTGGAGGAAGAGGGATAGAGAGAGAAAATGGCAATGAGCCTTCCCCCCATTTCTGTAGTATTTAGAGTTCTAAGTACACTTTCCTTTCTGCAGAAGAACAGAAATATTGTTTTAATCTTACTGCTTTATTTTGAATGGGGTTTGAAGACATGATGGGAGAGGAAATTAGTGAAATACACACAGGAACATTGAAAAAAAAGCATCATTTTTCAAGTAAATTAAGGTTGGAAATATAACCTTTAAAAAATTGGAGGCAGGATATTATATTGGAAACTGTGTGTATGTTAAGTCGCTTCAGCCGTGTCCAACAATTTGTGACTCCATGGACTGTAGCCCGCTCAGGCTCCTTTGTCCATGGGATTCTCCAGGCAAGAGTACTGGAGTGGGTTCCCATTTCCTCTTCTAGGAGATTTTCCTGACCCAGGGATCAAACCTGCATCTCCTGCATTGCAGGCAGATTCTTTACCACAAGGTAAGACCCATACAGGAAACTGCATGCAGTTCAGTGAAATTTCACAAAGTGGCTGCATCCATTTACCTAGGACCCAGATAAAGACAGAATTTGACCAATTTCCCCTACTACAGCCTTCCTCTCACCTTCTAGTCATTCTGACTCTGTAAATAGAATCATTCAATATGTGCTTTTAATGTCTGCATTCTTTCCCTCAAGACTGTGTTTATGAGATTTGCCCACGCTGTGTAGGATAATGTGTCTAATGTCATTGTTTTGTAGCATCTCATTGTATGATTAAATGGGTATTTAGAATATTTTTGGCGTGGACTTATTACAAATTCTGCTGCTATGAGCATCTTCATACACGTGCTTTAGTGTCATATGTATACACTTCTGTTGTGTATGCTCTAAAGAATGAACTTGCTGGGATGAGATGTGTATGCTCAATGTTAGAAAGTACTGTGCAATAGTTTTTCAAAGTGGCTGCCCCATGTAGGCTCTCATCAACAGTTCCGATTTATCCATTTCTTATGAGAACCTAGTATTGTTTGTGCTCTTAATTTTAGCTAATATGTTGGAATATATAGTGGTACCATGCTTTGATTATAATTTGTATATCCCTGAAGATATTAGGGAGAGTGTTCAGCATCTTTTTATACAGTTACTGCTCATTCTTTTTCATGACCTATTCAAATCTTTGCCCATTTTTCTAGTAGGTTACCTAAAAAATAGTGGTTTTTATTGATCTAGGAGTCCTTTATATATTCTGAATACAATGTTTTATCTATTTTATATCTTATATTTATATCAGTTCAGTTCAGTTCAGTCACTCAGTCATGTCCAACTCTTTGCGACCCCATGAATCGCAGCACACCAGGCCTCCCTGTCCATCACCAACTCCCGGAGTTTACTCAAACTCATGCCCATTGAGTCGGTGATGCCATCCAGCCATCTCATCCTCTGTCATCCCCTTCTCCTCCTGTCCTCAATCCCTCCCAGCATCAGGGTCTTTTCCAATAAGTCAACTCTTCGCATGAGGTGGCCAAAGTATTGGAGTTTCAGCTTCAGCATCAGTCCTTCCAATGAACACCCAGGACTGATCTCCTTTAGGATGTACTGGTTGGATCTCCTTGCAGTCCAAGGGACTCTCAAGAGTCTTCTCCAACACCACAGTTCAAAAGCATCAATTTTTTGGTGCTCAGCTCTCTTCACAGTCCAACTCTCACATCCATATATGACCACTGAAAAAACCATAGCCTTGACCAGACGGACCTTTGTTGGCAAAGTAATGTCTCTGCTTTTTAATATGCTATCTAGGTTGGTCATAACTTTCCTTCCAAGGAGTAAGCCTCTTTTAATTTCATGGCTGCAGTCACCATCTGCAGTGATTTTGGAGCCCCAAAAAATAAAGTCTAACACTGCTTCCACTGTTTCCCCATCTATTTCCCATGAGGTGATGGGACCAGATGCCATGATCTTAGTTTTCTTAATGTTGAGCTTTAAGCCAACTTTTTCACTCTCCTCTTTCACTTTCATCAAGAGGCTTTTTAGTTCCTCTTCACTCTCTGCCATAAGGGTGGTGTCATCTGCGTATCTGAGGTTATTAATATTTCTCCTGGCGATCTTGATCCCAGCTTGTGCTTCTTCCAGCCCAGGGTTTCTCATGATGTACTCTGCATATAAGTTAAATAAGCAGGGTGACAATATACAGCCTTGATGTACTCCTTTTCCTATTTGGAACCAGTCTGTTGTTCCATGTACAGTTCTAACTGTTGCTTCCTGACCTGAAGTGAACATAATTATATTTTATATCTATATTGCATACAAACACTCATACACATATACTTGCATACACAAAAATATACATATGTGTGTGTATATATATATGTGTGTGTGCATACAGTTTTCCAAGTCTGTGTCATTGTGTATATTTTGGTGAACTGAAGTTCTTAGTTTTAATGTAACCAAATTAAGTTTTTAACAGATGACACTTTTGCGCTATTTAGGAAATTTTTGCTTACACCAAGCTCTTCTACGTTTTCTTCCAAAATCATATATTTTTAATTTTCAAATTCAGGTCTACAGTTTATCAAGGATTACTTTTGTGAATGTGTAAGGTGGGGGTTAACATGTATCTGAATGTTATAGACATATGAATATCTATTTGACACATCACCATTTATTAAAAAATACTCTTCTAATTTTTATAATGCTGTTTACTTTTTGTAATGAGTCAGATGATTGTTTGTATGAATCTGTTAGGCAGTAATAGAGTCTTCCAGCACATGCCATGGCATGTATCTTCATTTTTGAGTTCTTTTGTTTCAATAATGTTTTATGTTTTTAGTATAGAGGTCTCATATATCTTTCAATGAATTATTTATTATATAAATTATTATTTATCTTAAATTTATTTAAGGCTATTGACACCTTTTATTTCTTTGCTACTCCCCAGCTTTATTGAGATACAAATGATATGTAATATGTATAAGTTTAAGGTGTACAATATGATTTGATACACACACATATATTATGAGATATTTGTCTCTATTTTCATTGAAGTTAAAAACTAACAAAATGAAAAGTGCACAGATTTTCAGTATAGCTCAATGAGTTTTGCATATGCATATGCACCCACATAACCATCACCCACAGGAGGGAGAACACTTCTGGAGGCCAGGAAAGCTCCACTATGTCCCCTCCAGTCAGTCGTCTCTCCAAGGATGACCACTATTCTATTTTCTATCATAACAGATTGGTTTGCCCTGGCCTTACAGTTTTAAACTTCCAATCTGGTGTATTCCCCCAAACCCTTCTCCTTGGCAGTTCACATACTCCAATCAATGTCTTATAAAACCACTAAAAACTCCACTCTTCTTTTCAGAAACTTTCTGCTTAGGTTTGTAGTATCTTGACCTGTACATTCCCCCATTCACTAAATATTCACTAATATGGAAATTAGTCACTTGCTTGAAGCCCCTCAAAGCATCTACCACCTCTTTTGGTTTCTCTGTCTCCCCACGAGTCTTTCGTAGTAGAAAGCCCAGGTTTTCATTCTTCTGCTCATGCCCCAAATTCACAAATGACACCAGCGTTACAAAGCGCAGCTCACCTCTTACGTTCTCTTCTCTCTGGAGTTTTGGGGACCCCAGCCAACTTCAGATATTTATAAACTTCTTCTAGCTTTTATTAGACTGCTAGTTGGCCACAAGCAGTCCCATTTCACTCAGAATCAGAAGTTCTAGCTTTATTTGGAAAAGCCAGTTATTGTGAAATTGGGAAATATTAAGAATAGTAAGATCCTAGATTTCAAGGTTTCATAATATAATAGGGGAAAGAAATACATAAAAGTGAACTACAGTGCAAAAAACAATTATATGCATGATTCATAAAATAATTATAATAATTATATTACTTAATAATAGAAATATAGGTGTCATAAGAGCTTGTGGGAGGTTTCAGTTCTTTCCAGATGTTGAGTGAGGTTCCATGGAAAAATCTGAAAAATCTGAACCAGACCTTTAAGACCAAAGGATCTCCTACAGGGCAAAGTGAAGAGCTGGTATTCTAGGCAGGAGTAGTGTAAACCAAAAAACAGAGGTATCATAGCTGAATGATATATTTGGGAAAAAGAAATTACCTCACACTACAGCATTGTGGTACATTCTGAGTCTTGTAGGGGAGTTTTGGAGTAGTCTAGTAATTTTTATATTTCAGAGTATATAGGAATTATGGGAGAGCTTTTACATTTTCTCTTTGGTCCCTGATGTTGAACGAAATGATGCATAATGTCCCTTCTGACATTATGTTACTTTATGTGAAGGGGATCATAGAAAAAGCAAGAGAATTTTAGGAAAACATCTACTTCTGCTGCATCGACTACATTAAAGTCTTTGACTGTGGATCACAACAAACTGTGGAAAACTCTTCAAGAGATGGGAATACCAGAACACCTTACCTGTCTTCCTGAAAAATCTGTATGCTAGTCAAGGAGCAACAGTTAGAACTGGACATGGAACAATGGACTGGTTCAAAATGGGAAAGGAGTACGTCAAGGCTGCATATTGTCACTCTGCTTATTTAACTTCTGTGCAGAGTACATCAAGCGAAACTGGATGAAGCACAATTGGAATCAAAATTGCCGGGAGAAATATCAATAACCTCAGATACACACTACCCTTATGGCAGAAAGCAAAAGGAACTAAAGAGCCTCTTGATGAAAGTGAAAGAGGAGAGTGGAAAAGCTGGCTTAAAACTCAACATTCAAAACACGAAGATCATGGCATCTGGTCCCGTCACTTCATGGCAAATAGGTGGGGAAACAATGGAAACAGTGAGAGACTTTATTTTCTTGGGCTCCAAAATCACTACAGATGGTGAGTATAGCCATGAAATTAAAAGACGCTTGCTTATGGGCATGAGTTTGAGTAAACTCCGGGAGTTTGTGATGGACAAGGAGGCCTGGCGTGCTGCGATTAATGGGGTCGCAAAGAGTTGGACATGACTGAGTGACTGAACTGAACTGAACTGAACTGCTCCTTGGAAGAAAAGCTATGACCAACTTAGACACCATATTAAAAAGCAGAGACATTAGTTTGCTGACAAAGACCCATCTAGTCAAAGCTATGGTTTTGCCAGTACTCATGCATGGATGTGAGAGTTGGATGATAAAGAAAGCTGAACACCAAAGAATTGATGCTTTTGAACTGTGGTGTTGGAGAAGACTCTTGAGAATCCCTTGGACAGCAAGGAGATCAAACCAGTCAATCCTAAAGGATATCAGTCCTGAATATTTATTGGAAGGACTGATGCTGAAGATGAAGCTCTAATCATTTGGCCACCTGATGCAAAGAACTGACTCATTGGAAAAGACCCTGATGCTGGGAAAGATTGAAGGCAGGAGAAGGGATGACAGAGGTTGAGATGGTTGGATGGCATCACTGATCGATGGACATGAGTTTGAGCAAGCTCTGGGAGTTGGTGATGGACAGGGAAGCCTGTCAGGCTGCAGTCCATGTGGTTGCAAAGAGTCAGACATGACTAAGTGACTGAACTGAACTGATGTGAAGGGAAGCCAGGAATGAACAAATCACCTTTCTTCCACCACATATATGAATAAGATTTTCATATCTAAGACATTGTTACTTTGTGAATCTCTGTTGGTGGCATTAAATTAAAAACTTGTTTCCTTATGGAGGAGATGGGTCCTTCATATTCACAGAGAGCTAAGACTCTGTCCTTGGCCACTGGTGTCCCAGGCATGGATGTCTCTCCCCCTTACTGAGGTAATGACTGGGAATTCAGGCTCCAGCAGAACTCATTGTTTCAGTCACTCCTCTTAATGGAAGTCTAAGGAAGTCTGTCATCTCTGGAACCCAAAAGTCTGAGTGGAAGGACTTGCCAGGGCCTTCCTGGTAGACATGGAAAGCCATGTCTGGGTGACTGAGAATCTGGCTGGAGCTTTGGTGGAGGGAATGGGTCTGCTAAGATATACCAGCCTTTCTACCCACCAGAGGAAATAATAACAGATGCAAGGGCCAGGGCTCAGATAATAATTCTTTGACTGTCAAATAATTATTTGACTTATAAGCATTCACTTCTGAATCTTAACTTTTTTTTAGAACATTATGACTTTCTGGTTAATGCCTGTACCCACTAAGTTTTAGGTCATGACTATTTTGAAATATTAGCCATAGATGGTAATTTGAAGGGGAAATGGAGAAGATAATATTATTCCTTTTCAGGCCAGTGTGTTAAATGAAGAAGCACTTTATAATTGCTGTTGCCCAACTGGAATTCAGTGAGCAAATCCCAAAGGAAGAGTAAAACTCCAAGCAGGAAAATCTGACTGTGTGTTTATCATCTCCCACCCACACAAGGTCTCTCCTTCCAAGTCTCTCATCTCTTTTTATATCAGGAAGTTTTGCTACTTCTTTCTAAAGTAGGCAGCCAGTCTCAGACCAGAGTTAGGAATCCAGCTGTAAAATCTAGACTTCTTTCACAAGCTACATAAAATTGGACTAACTGACAAAATCAATTGTAAAACTGCACTGTACTGGGACAGCTTTTCCCTATATGAGAAAATAGACTGAAACTCAGGACAGACTCTCAGGAGAGCTCTGGAAAAGCAGCATGGCAAAGAGGAAAATATTTTCATGCTAGAATCTGCTAGATATTCAGTGAGTGGGTAAATAAGCAAGTGAATGAATGAGTGTGGGTTAATGAATAAATGAATGGACAGAAAATAAATACATGAAAAATCCATTTACACATGTTTGTAGAAGTGGTTGGTAATGCTCATGTCATTTATGTATGTTCTTTCTTCTTTTTCAGAATAACTTCCAATAGGCAAAAGACACATTCATCTAGTAGGCTGGGAGTTCCCAAACTTTTCCATTCTTTGTCCTTTCTTAGATTCAATTGGCTTGCAAGAGTTTCCCAGACTCCTGTCAACTAGCCGTGGAATTTCTCTCCCCATCCTTTACCAGAGATGTGTCAGCATCTGACATCCCTCATCATTAGTTACTAGAGAGCAGCTATGCCCATGCCCCCTAAGGATGTATTAATAAGAACATGTGTACTCACATACTCACTTCCCCCAATATTGCCTCCACATCACAGACTGGGGCCAGGACACAGGCAATGATATGAAGCACAGATTTATTAGAGGAAGAAATAGGAGGGAAGCTCAGGGATGGGGAATTGGGAAAGGGAATGAGACAGAAGCTATGCATCAGCCTCTGGTGTCCCCATGAGCCCAGATATAGTTCTTGCTTTAGGACATGGATGGGGCCATAGCTGTGGCCAAACTGGAAGCTGGAGAGGCTGGGAACTCACTCATGTTCATCTAGGAGAGAGTCAGAGTGGGGAATAGAAGAATACTGGGAGCAAGGGGATGTGTGAGACAAGGGGTTCTGTAGGAAGAAATCCTGACAATGCTTCGTTGGACCCTGAGTAGGAGGAGGTGGGAGAGGAGGGCAAATCCTGGAGCTGAGGATCAGAGGAGAAACAGGAGGAAGAGAAGGCTGCATCTGGGAGCCTGGATGGCAGGCAGGTATATCTCAGTCCATCCTTACTTCTATTTACTCTTGGGGGCTTGCTGGGTTGCGGGACACTTCTGCTGGGCTGGGATGGCTGTGCCCTTGGGTGGACATTGCTTCTTGGCCTGGGGAGCACACGGATCCTTGGTTTTAGGTGCACACGTCTCTTGACATTTGACAGGGGGCGGCTGACACGGCTGCTTCACCTGCTGCTGTTGGATCGTCTGGGGCAGGCACTGCTGCTGCTGCTGCTGGGAAGACATGGCTGCAGGAGCAGGTGAGCCTGGAAGAAACCCAGATAGAGACACTGTGAGATCAGCTCCCTCCACCTCTTCTCCCTCTGACTCCTAAAGAGGGTTTTCTCCTCTAGCAAAGGGTAAGTAATTAATAGCTTCAAGTTGACTAGTGAGTTGGTTCACACACACTCATTACAATCTCTTTCTTTCTCCCTTTGTCTCTGAAACTCTGATTTCTAATCTTCCTCTATCTTCCCATGGAGGGCTGACCCAATTGAATATATGATGTATTTCTTAGTCTTAACAGGAAATAAGATGGGGTGCTGAGCTGAGGATGAAAAGATGGTCCAGATATTTTACTAGATCAAGGTATGAGATCTTGGCCGATGGGTTGGCAATACCAACTGTCTACTTTCAGAAGTGGTGATGAGTGTGAGTGAAGGTGGAAAGGCATGAAAAAGAGATCAGGAGCAGATTCTGCCTCAGAGGGAAGACAGAATGTCATGGTATATGAGTGATGGGGCTGGAGTACACCTGTTGTGGGAGCTCAGTTCTAATCCTGGCTCTACCCCTGACTTACCATGAGATGTAAACATAAGTCATTTAATGCAGTTGGGGAATAGTGGTTCTGGCTTTCCATGGAGAACTGGGAAATTGAAGATCAAATAGATCACTGGAGGTAAGGGATTATAGGAGGATATTTTACCAAGAGACACCCTGGTCCAAAGAACCTGCCTGCCAATGCAGGAGACATAAGAGACACGGGTACAATCCCTGGGTTGGGAAGATCCCCTGGAGGAGAGCATGGCAACCTACTCCAGTATTCTTGCCTGGATAATCCTATGGACAGAAGAGCCTGGCGGGCTATGGCCCATAGGGTCGCAAAGAGTCAGACATGACTAAAGTGACTTAGCATGCAAGCATGCATGCACCCTGGTCCAGAGGAAAGAGCAATGGTCAAGAAGGCACAGGCAGAGGTTCTAGATCCAACCTTGCCCCTCGCTGGCCAGGCTCATCTCTAGGAAATCTGCCATCTCTGGACCTCCATGCCTCTGTTTGGGGGCTATTGATCCAGAAGTGATCTTAGGCCTTCCCAATTCTGACATGTGTCTCTGGTTCTCTTTGTAGGCACGTCCCTCATCTTTTAAGCTCATGACTATACATAGGAAGTATAGTTTCCAGATGGCAATCATGATAGAGAGGCATGACGGCTACAGAGTATAAAATACAATATTTAGTAGACCAGCTTCTGTAAACCTAAAAGGAAAGTTTGAGAGAGCTTGCTGGTAGGACTGAAAAGGCAGAAGAAAGATTTGGAGGAGGCTACAAAATGCTGTAGCTCTAAATATCTCCCCTCAATGACAAAATTCCTCTTACTAGGGAATCAAACTGAGAACTAGGAAATTAGTTGGACCTAGCATTGGTGTCGGAGATTGAATTTCTTAAGTAGCAATTAGCGTGACATTTTCTTAATTGTCACAATGCTTATGTTACTTCTCTGGTTACCCAAGAACAGGAGAGGAGCTTGGCCTAGCAGCTCAAGACAGTTCAAGGAGTAGAAAAGGGCCCAGCAGATCCCAGGAGGACAAATCCCTCACTACTTACCAGAGGAGTGAGCCAGACCCTAGGAGATTCGGCTGAGCACAGGTTCACACCAACTACTCCTGGGAACCTTTTAAAGGCCCCCAGGCTGCCGCAGGCACCTGGTGTGGCCTTCATTACCATCTTCCAAAGAATTCCTAGCCTACTTCTCCCACCTGCACTTCCTCCAGAGACTTGCTTTACTGGCCTGTTTTAATGAAAACCACCCACTAGATACTCCAGCATTCTGTGTCCTGGCTACCTGAGCTGACTTCATCCACTAAGGTGTCACCTCAAATTCAAGGACTCAAAGTCTTTTAAAAATAGGACTTATGTGAAGCTCTGCTTGTAGACCTAGAGTTATAAGAAACAGGAAGGAAGGAAGAGGCAAAGCGGGAAGGAATATGGACTGGGGGCACTACCAACAAAAATAGGAACGTAGGACTTTCCTGTCAGTCCAGTGGTTAGGACTCTGGGTTTCCACTGTAAGGGGGGTGGGTTTGATTCCTGGTGGGGGAAGTTCTTCATGTCATGAGGTACAGCCAAGAAAAAGGAGCATAACCTTTTCTGCTATTGCTGCCATTTTTTGAGCATTCACTGGTGCCCAGCCCTGAGATCACCCTTCATGCCCATTGTTTTATTTTACCTTTATAATCCCTGTAAGATGATGCCATTGTTGCTATTTTGCATGTGAGAAAAGTAAGGCTGGCAAAGATCACATAGGAAGTAAAGTGCAGAGATTGAATTTGAACTCCGATCTAGTGGATTGAAAGAATCCAGACCCTTAAGCATTATAAAGGGACACCTGACACAGTGCTTAAGATCTGCCCAAATCCAGAAGGCACTGCTTACGTGATATTCTACAAGGCTTCCTTTTGATCACACATAGAACATGGTGGTGCTGTCCCCCACCCACCCACCCACCAGGAGTCAGGCTGCTTTGGGTATTAGTGATGGTGAAAGAGAGTGGGAAAAAATGGCTACCCAGAAACTCTTCTGGGTAGAGTTTCTAGGTAAAATATAGGGCCATTAGTTAAATTTGAATTTCAGATAAGCAGAGTTTTTCAATATTCAGTTCAATTCAGTTCAGTCGCTCAGTTGTGTCCAACTCTTTGCAACCCCATGAGTCGCAGCACGCCAGGCCTCCCTGTCCGTCACCAACTCCCGGAGTTTACTCAAACTCATGTCCATCGAGTCGGTGATGCCATCCAGCCATCTCATCCTCTGTTGTCCCCTTCTCCTCCTGCCCCCAATCCCTCCCAGCATCAGGGTCTTTTCCAATGAGTCAACTCTTCGCATGAGGTGGCCAAAGTATTGGAGTTTCAGCTTCAGCATCAGCCCTTCCAATGAACACCCAGGACTGATCTCCTTTAGGATGTACTGGTTGGATCTCCTTGCAGTCCAAGGGACTCTCAAGAATCTCCTCCAACAACACAGTTCAAAAGCATTAATTCTTTGGTGCTCAGCTTTCTTCATTGTCCAACTCTCACATCCATACATGACCACTGGAAAAAACATAGCCTTGACTAGACGGACATCTATTGGCAAAGTAATGTATATAAGTATGTCCCAAATATTGCAGGAAACATACTACAATATTTGTTGTTTATCTGAAATTTAAGTGTAACTGGGCAGACTGTATTTTTATTTGCTAAATCTGGCAACTTTACTCAAGAACTAATTCAGATGGGAGAAAGGTGCCCTGGTCCCACCCCCACCCCCCTACTTGGCCTCCTGGGGAAAGAAAACCTTCTTAGGAGGGGGTGGGTTCAGTTTTGGACCACTGCCCCAAACCTCAGGATCCTGCTGAGGGCCATTGATGAAGTAATTTCTGTCAGTATTAGAGCAAAGCTTACCCCTTGCCCTATTTAAGCATCGTGGCAATTCTGTTAGTTGTGCAAATATGATTTTATAGTTTAAAAATGTAGATCCAAAGAAGTTCACTGACTTGCTCAACAAGATAAAGCTAGTAGGCAAGGAACTGGGCGGGGGCCTTGGCCCAGGGCTCATTTCTACTACATCGCAGAGGCTGATGTCCCTGCCATAGGCAAGTGACTGTCACTGGGTGGAGACCATGACTAATATTTTTTCTGAGCTTCTTGTCATGTATAGACCGAACATTGGTCATTTTGAGGGGTCAGCCTCACTTAATAGGTAATCCTTTCCATATTTCTCATGCAAGCCAGGTTTCCTACTCTACCTCTTTCTTGAGCTTAACAACTTTAAGGATGTAGCACCCTGAGTTCCAGATACCAGGTCCTGCCTTCCATCTTCAGGATGAACACCTTCTCCACCTACACCCCTCTCTTCCCTGCCCCCACTATATGAGTTCAGTTCAGTTCAGTTCACTTCAGGTCACTCAGTAGTGTCCAACTCTTTGCAACCCTATGGACTGCAACACGTCAAAATTCTCTGTCCACACCAACTCCCGGATCTTTCTCAAACTCATGTCCATCGATCAGTGATGCCATCCAACCATCTCATCCTCTGTTGTCCCCTTCTCCTCCTGCCTTCAGTCTTTCCCAGCATCAGGGTCTCTTCTAATGAGCCAGTTCTTCACATCATGTAGCCAAAATATTGAAATTTCAGCTTCAGTATCAGTCCTTCCAACAGATATTCAGGACTGGTTTCATTTAGGATTGACTGGTTTGATCTCCTTGACATCCAAGACTCTCAAGAGTCTTCTTCAACACCACAGTTCAAAAGCATCAATTCTTTAGGGCTCAGTTTTCTTCATAGTCCAACTCTCACATCCATGCATGACTACTGGAAAAACCATAGCTTTCAATAGATGGGTCTTTGTCAGCAAAGTAATATCTCTGCTTTTTAATATGCTGTCTAGATTGGTCATAGCTTTTCTTCCAAGGAACAAGCGTTTTCTAATTTCATGGCTGCAGCCACCATCTGCAGTGATTTTGGAGCCCAAGAAAACAAAGTCTTTCACTGTTTCCATTGTTTCTCTATCTACTTGCCGTGAAGTGATGGGACCAGATGCCATGATCTTCATTTTTTGAATGTTGAGTTTTAAGCCAGCTTTTCCACTCTTCTCTTTCACTTTCAAGAGGCCCTTTAGTTCCTCTTAGCTATTTGCCATAAGGGAGGTGTCCTCTGCATATCTGAGATTATTGATATTTCTCCCATCAATCTTGATTCCAATTGTGCTTCATCCAGCCTAGAATTTTGCGTGATGTACTCTGCATGGAAGTTAAATAAGCAGGGTGACAATATACAGCCTTCATGTACTCCTTTCCCAATTTGGAACCAGTCTGTTGTTCCATGCCCAGTTCTGACTGTTGCTTCTTGACCTGCATACAGATTTCTCAGGAGGCAGGTAAGGTGTTTTGGTATTCCCATCACTTTAAGAATCTTCTACAGTTTGTTGTGATCCACACAGTCAAAGGCTTTGGCATAATCAGTAAAGCAGAAGGAGATGTTTTCTGGAATTCTCTTGCTTTTTTTGATGATCCAATGGATGTTGGCAATTTGATCCCTGGTTCCTCTGCCTTACATCTGGAAATATACAGTTCACATACTATTGAAGCCTGGCGTGGATAATTTTGAGCATGACTTTGCTAGTGCATGAGATGAGTGCAATTGTGCGGTAGTTTGAACATTCTTTGGAATTGGAATGAAAATTCCAATTGCCTTTCTTTGGGATTGGAATGAAAATTGACCTTTTCCAGTCCTGTGGCCACTGCTGAGTTTTCCAAATTTCCTGGCATATTGAGTGCAGCACTTTCACAGCATCATCTTTTAGGATTTGAAATAGCTCAACTGGAATTCCATCACCTCCACTAGCTTTGTTCATAGTGATGCTTCCTAAGGCCCACTTAACTTCACATTCCAGGATGTCTGGCTCTAGGTGAGTTATCACACCGCTGTAGTTATCTGGGTCATGAAGATCTTTTTTGTATAGTTTTTCTGTGTATTCTTGCCACATCTTCTTAAGATCTTCTGCTTCTGTTAGGTCCACACCATTTCTGTCCTTTATTGTGCTCTTCTTTGCATGAAATGGTCCCTTGGTATCTCTAATTTTCTTGAAGAGATCTCTAGTCTTTCCCATTCTATTGTTTTCCTCTATTTCCTTGCACCGATCACTGAGGAAGGCTTTCTTATCTTTCCTTGCTCTTCTTTGGAACTCTGCATTCAGATGGGTATATCTTTCCTTTTCTCCTTTGCCTTTTGCTTGTCTTCTTTTCTCAGCTATTTGTAAGGCCTCCTCAGACAAACATTTTGCCTTTTTGCATTTCTTTTTCTTGGTGATAGTCTTTATCATTGCCTCCTGTACAATGTCAGAACCTCCATCCCTAGTTCTTCAGACACTCTGTCTATCAGATCTAATCTCTTGAATCTATTTGTCACTTTCACTGTATTATCATAAGGGATTTGATTTAGGTCATGCCTGAATGGTCTAGTGGTTTTCCCTACTTTCTTCAATTTAAGTCTGAATTTGGCAATAAGGAATTCATGATCTGAGCCACAGTCAGCTCCTGGTCTTGTTTTTGCTGATTGTATAGAGTTCTCCATCTTCAGCTGCAAAGAATATAATCAATCTGATTTTGGTATTAACCATCTGGTGATGTCCATGTGTAGAGTCTTGTCTTGTGTTGTTGGAAGAGGGTGTTTGTTATGACCAGTGTGTTCTCTTGGGAAAACTCTGTTAGCATTGCCCTGCTTCATTTTGTACTCCAAGGTCAAATTTGCCTTGTTCAAGTAGCTCAAGAACTTCTTGTTCTACTAGTTCATCATGATGCAAATTCTCCAAAAGGGAAGCATGCAGCAGGATGAATTGGTGTAGACACATATCAAGGTGTTCTCCCACATCTGGCACCTAGAAGGCATCAATCTATGTGTGATGCTCAGGAAGAGGTGGGTTTTCCACCCTTCATATCCATGTCACCCTCACAGCCTCTCTGGGATAAATTTTACTTCCTATTTTCCTCAGTCTGCTCTTTGACTTCTTACTTTGTCTATCAACAACTCTTGCTTACTTTGAAGAACTCTATCTAATGATGGACTCTGGCTTATGACACAATTATCATCTCAGGGGATGATACCCTGGGGATGGCCTTTATAGAGAACATGGCTGGACTTGACATGGCTGTGCCCTCCAGGTCATAAATCTCCAAGAGTCATTCAAGCTCATACACATCTCACATGTTAAACTTTTCAAAACTATGGCATTTAACTTCCATCTTGGCCACATTATCCATATTTCATAGAAGGAGAAATTTGAGACTTGTAATGAGGACATGCTTGACTCAAGGTCACACAGAGTTAATGTCAAAGCCAGGGTTGGATCACAGGTCTCCTGACTTCACAGTAATTTAGAGTCAGCTGAAGTGCCTGTGTCCCTGGGCTGATATCTAGAGTATGTTATGTTAATGGTAGAATCAGGAAGCTGATTCTGGTGGTCTCCATCATTTGCACCAGATCCCTATCCTCTTTCCTCCCTGGTTTACAGTTGCTCTCTTTCCCATCAAGCCTGTCCACACTTCTTCCTCTAAAACAGGGATCCCCAACCATTGGGATCTAATGCCTATTGATCTGAGATGGAGCTGATGTAACAACAATAGAAACAAAGTACACAAAAAATATGCTTGAATCATCCCAAAACCACCTCCCTTGCCCCAGTCTGTGTGAAAATTGTCTTCCACAGAACTGGTCCCTGGTACCAAAATGGCTGGGAACTACTGCTCTAAGAAGCCCTAACTGATCCCTCTCCCCTGCACTGCCAGACACAGGTGCATATTTTTGGTCATTAAACCTTATAAAGCACCTCTATATACAGTTTTCACAAGACTCTATGAAGAAAGCTAATTGTATTTCTAATTTTATAGATGAAAAAATTATGGCTCTGATGGTGGCTAGATCTGGAACCCAGAAAGGAGGGCCCACCTAAGTCTCTTAGATCAGTAGTGACTCATTTCCAAGCACCCCAAATGGCTGGGAGAATGAATTGTTCTTTCAAAAGAGGAGTGGGCACTTCCTGGCACCCCCTCAAATCACCTCATGTAAACACCTCCTCCAGATGAGGTGGGTCCTGAGAAGCTAGTGGAATGATGACTCTGTAGTGCCCGCTCCCACCCACACTGCTCCAGCTAGGCCATGAGACTGTTGCCTGGTCAATCGATCATGAGTCCTACATCTTCTCTGTCATCCTCAAAGCACCATGTTGCGCTGAAATCAGGGACTCAGGCTTTGCATCTTGCCTCTCTAGGGACCAGACACCTGAGAGCAGGTGTGTACCCATGACTCCATTAGAAAGGGGAGGGCACAGGTAAGCCTCATTTCTGAAGGTGAGTCAAAGATTGAGAAACCCCAGCCCCACCCTGCAGACAAACAATGTGGTGACCAGGCAGCAGAGGTCTGACACTGGGAGGGGACCTTGTCAGAGACCAAGCTAATCATCTAACTCTCTATCTAGACACACCTTCACGAGGGCACTTTTGCCTCTGGGTTTGGGGGGAAAAGAAGAGTTGATGTTTCCATCTGGGGACACATGGAACATACTTGTCATGTTATTTTCAGGAATGAAACAAAGAAAACCAAAAAGGGGAATTCTGAGTTACTAGTAGAGAGGACAGTGGAGGTTTGGAGCTGCCGTCTTCCTGTATTTTAGCTGTTTATCCAGTAAAATGCAAACTTAAAACTGAGCAAATTGCATCTTATTTTAAAAATCATAATCATGTGATATTTGCATTAGCTTAATTTCTACCTAATACTTAACCAGTAGTCATGGCTTAGAACATTTCAGTTTCGGGTTTACCTCCACTAATTACTTAATAATCTATCAACAAACACTTTAGTAGATGCTACTTAAAGAGACCTTGTGACCTTTTTTTTAATGTGGGAAATCCACTTGTAACATGGATCATTTCATCCTCTAATTTATCTGTTTGCAAATGAGATGCTCAGATCCTAATATTAGATACTTTATATCAGAGTATTCAAAGCAGGCCCATGGAGAGAGGAGAGTAAGAGGATGAGTTTCCAAAAAATGTGTGATTAGTTTATCTATTTCCTCCATCCCTTTCTGGAAGACCCTCCATGGTCCTGGGAGTTATATATAGGGGAAATAAAGTCGTGGACTTAGTGAGAGGTTAGTTCCAATGGAACACCCATGGGTTCACCTGTGGAAGTTGAAGCTGGCTGTGGAAGCAGAGGGGGTGAGGGGCAAAGCACCCATCTCTGAGAAGAGAGCCAAGGTCAGCCTCTTGGAAGTCGAGTGGTGCTGAAATACCACTTGGATGTAGCACAGTATCCTTAGAGACATAGGGAAGGAGCCAGGGCAGTTAAGAAAATTCTACTGATTCTTGCCCCTCACTGCGTTTGAGATACTGACCGCATTCCTTAACTTGTCTGGGCCTCAGCATTTTTGTTCTCCAATACGAGGTGATTGGCTAAAATTTCCTCTGTGCTGTGCTGTGGTCAGTGGTGTCTGACTCTCACCCCATAGACTATAGCCTGCCAGATTCCTCTGCCCATGGGATTTTCCAGGCAAGGATACTGGAGCAGGGTGCTATTTCCTCCTCCAAGGGATCAAACTCGTGTCTCCTGCATTGACAGGTGGATTCTTTAACACTAGAGCCACCTGGAAAGCCCCAAAGAGTTCCTCCAAAGTCCCATTAAGGGCTAAGATTCTATAAACATACATTAGGTCTGGGAAGGCAAACCGCATTTCATCCCTTTGAAATCAATAGTGAATTGAGAGGACTGAGGTTGAGTTTCAGCTTGATCTGAAAGCATGAACATATTGACTAGAGATGTCTGCCGTGAGAGGCAGAAGTGGCCACATGTGCAGGCAGTCGCATCCCTGGCTTAGCCTAAAGCAGGGAGCGGTATACAGTACTAGGACTTATGAGTGAGGATAACTGAAGCACTTGAAGAAGGAGAAAAGAGTCTGAAGGCAGGCAGGTTGATTCCTTCAGTTCCATTCTACTTTCTCAAGATTACTTTGGCTATTCGAGGTTTTTTGTATTTCCATACAAATTGTGAAATTATTTGTTCTAGTTCTATGAAAAATACCTTTGGTAGCTTGATAGGGATTGCATTGAATCTATAGATTGCTTTGGGTAGAATAGTCATTTTGACAATATTGATTCTTCCAATCCATGAACACGGTATGTTTCTCCATCTGTTTGTGTCCTCTTTGATTTCTTTCATCAGTGTTTTATAGTTTTCTATGTATAGGTCTTTTGTTTCTTTAGGTAGATATACTCCTAAGTATTTTATTCTTTTTGTTGCAATGGTGAATGGTATTGTTTCCTTAATTTCTCTTTCTGTTTTTTCATTGTTAGTGTAAAGGAATGCAAGGGATTTCTGTGTGTTAATTTTATATCCTGCAACTTTACTATATTCATTGATTAGCTCTAGTAATTTTCTGGTAGAGTCTTTAGGGTTTTCTATGTAGAGGATCATGTCATCTTCAGACTCCACTACAAAGCCACAGTCATCAAGACAGTATGGTACTGGCACAAAGACAGAAATATAGATCAATGGAACAGAATAGAAAGCCCAGAGAAAAATCCACGAACCTATGGACACCTTATCTTTGACAAAAGAGGCAAGGATATACAATGGAAAAAAGACAACCTCTTTAACAAGTGGTGCTGGGAAAACTGGTCAACCACTTGTAAAAGAATGAAACTAGAACACTTTCTAACACCATACACAAAAATAAACTCAAAATGGATTAAAGATCTAAATGTAAGACCAGAAACTATAAAACTCCTAGAGGAGAACATAGGCAAAACACTCTCCGACATAAACCACAGCAAGATCCTCTATGACCCACCTCCCAGAATATTGGAGATAAAAGCAAAACTAAACAAACGGGACCTAATGAAACTTAAAAGCTTTTCACTACAAAGGAAACTATAAGTAAGGTGAAAAGACAGCCCTCAGATTTGGAGAAAATAACAGCAAATGAAGAAACAGACAAAGGATTAATCTCAAAAATATACAAGCAACTCCTGCAGCTCAATTCCAGAAAAATAAATGACCCAATCAAAAAAATGGGCCAAAGAACTAAACAGACATTTCTCCAAAGAAGACATACAGATAGCTAACAAACACATGAAAAGATGCTCAACATCACTCATTATTAGAGAAATGCAAATCAAAACCTCAATGAGGTACCATTACACGCCAGTCAGGATGGCTGCTATCCAAAAGTCTACAAGCAATAAATGCTGGAGAGGGTGTGGAGAAAAGGGAACCCTCTTACACTGTTGGTGGGAATGCAAACTAGTACAGCCACTATGGAGAACAGTGTGGAGATTTCTTAAAAAACTGGAAATAAAACTGCCATATGACCCAGCAATCCCACTTCTGGGCATACACACTGAGGAAACCAGATCTGAAAGAGACACATGCACCCCAGTGTTCATCGCAGCACTGTTTATAATAGCCAGGACATGGAAGCAACCTAGATGCCCATCAGCAGATGAATGGATAAGGAAGCTGTGGTACATATACACCATGGAATATTACTCAGCCATTAAAAATAATTCATTTGAATCAGTTCTAGTGAGATGGATGCAACTGGAGCCCATTATACAGAGTGAAGTAAGCCAGAAAGATTAAGAACATTACAGCATACTAACAAATATATATGGAATTTAGAAAGATGGTAATGATAACCCTATATGCAAAACAGAAAAAGAGACACAGAAGTACAGAACAGACTTTTGAACTCTGTGGGAGAAGGTGAGGGTGGGATGTTTCGAAAGAACAGCATGTATATTATCTAGGGTGAAACAGATCACCAGCCCAGGTGGGATGCATGAGACAAGTGCTCGGGCCTGGTGCACTGGGAAGACCCAGAGGAATCGGGTGGAGAGGGAGGTGGGAGGGGAGATCGGGATGGGGAATACGTGTAACTCTATGGCTGATTCATATCAATGTATGACAAAACCCACTGAAATGTTGTGAAGTAATTAGCCTCCAACTAATTTAAAAAAAAAAAAGGAGAAAAGATATGAGCTGTTTAAAAATCCTGCACAAGCTGACACCACCTAGAATCCCCATCTGAGCTCCCACCTCTCCTTCACACAGCTAAGGGACTGCTGTTTCCAAAACTTGCCTCAAACCATTTGAACTGTGATGACCCTCTACTAGCAAACATCCCAGCAAAATTCAAGGTAATCTCTAAGAACCATTCAAAATGTTTCTAAAATTGAGCAGGACCTTGCTGGGCCCTCACAGGTACAAAAGCCCTTCCGTACCTTTCTGTACAGAAAAAGATTTTAGTCTGCTAGGGGCCTCTCCTGAGTCACAAATGACTGGCTCAAGAATTAACAATTGAAAGGATGTAGACATGTAGTGAAAAAAATAGCAGTTGGGGCAGGAGAACTGGTTACAATTTACACAGTAAATCAGTCATATATCAGTCACAGGATGTTTATTTCCTCCCTGAAGTACATAGATAACAGTGTCTGAGACACACTCCTGACTTGTTTTGCAGGTACAGTAACTGCTACTGGATGGAAAAACTAATTACGTGATGACCAGACTATAGTCATGACATCAGCTGCTTCATCTTGAGCTGTACTGAATCTGTGATTTTCACGATTCCAGGAACTGGCCTCAAGAAAAAGAATAAATTGACACGGGAGTTGAAGATTAACTGTTCTTAAAACAACCAAGATGACACCGACCAGCCTGGTTTCAACATGATTATGGGAGCCAGCTGCACTGTTCTGCACGTAGCCCTCAGTGGTATATCCTTGAAGCCTTCCTTTATTTTTAATTAATTACTATTTTTTTGTCCCAATAATTGATTGATATATTAACTCTTGAAGAAGAAGCCAGGTTTGTCCTTCAAGTATTTCCATTATTTCTTTTATTAACATATTTTGCAAAGACTGCTTCAAGCTCTTTGGGTCACCAACTGAAATTTCAAAATCTTTTGGAAGGGTCCAGTATGATTTATTTCCTTAAAAATATACTCTATCTGTTGACAGCAGTGTCTTCAAAATATCAAAATAAGGAAATGTAAAATATAAACATTTCACATCAGTTCAGTTCAGTCGCTCAGTCATGTCTGATTCTTTTTGACACCATGGACTGCAGCATGCCAGGCCTCCCTGTCCATCACCAACTCCCAGAGTTTACTCAGACTCATGTCCATTGAGTCAGTGATGCCATCCAACCATCTCATCCTCTGTCTTCCCTTTCTCCTCCCTCCTTTAACCTTTCGCAGCATCAGGGTCTTTTCAAATGAGTCAGCTCTTCATATCAGGTAGCCAAAGGATTGGAGTTTGGCTTCAGCATCAGTCCTTCCAGTGAATATTCAGGACTGATCTCCTTTAGGATGGACTGGTTGGATCTCCTTGCAGCCCAACAGACTCTCAAGAGTCTTCTCCAACACTACAGTTCAAAAGTATCAATTCTTCAGCACTTGGCTTTCTTTATGGTCCAACTCTCAGATCCATACATGAACACTGGAAAAACCATAACATTGACTAGACAGACCTTTGTTGGCAAAGTAATGTCTCTGCTCTTTAATATGCTGTCTTTCACATAGAAGTGCTATTATAAACAGTCAAATCATCTTCCTGTGGATAACAAAAATAACTGATGGAGAGTCTGAGTGTCTGGACATTGAGCCCCTCTATTGCTCCTAATGCTAATGTTGAGCTAATTCCATTCCAGGAAAGCTATTTAAATGACTGCTTCCTAGATCCTGCTCACTTATTTACTCTGTATTCACTAGAAATCTGGCTTCTCTTCCTACCAGTCTGCCAACCCACAGAGAAAATATAGGAGCATTCCTTTGAAAGTGTTTGCCCTCTGGCCAGCAACTGCGAGATCCTTTTTAGGATGCTAATTCACCATCTTCCAGGTTGCTGGTTTTCTGAATAAAGCGTCTTTCTGTTCCACCAATCCCTGTCTCTTGAACATCGACTTTTGAGTGACAAGTGGCCAACTTGAGTTTGGTTTCCACCCCAGTTGATAACATTACCTTCTCCAGGACCTCTGTACTTATTCTCTCCCCAAAGAAGTGTTTTCCTCTTCCGCTCAACTGCCACAACTTTTTATTTATAACTATTTGGAGCACTTTTCATCTAATGTTTTTACTTGGTATACATATAAATTATAAAATATATGTTATTTATCTCAGCATCAATACAAATTCCTTGATAGGAGAAGTTTCACCCTCATCATATATTCATGTGTTTGTCATCTACCCCCATACTAGCCAAACATATATTATATCCACTTCAGAAATAGAAGCAAATAAATACACGAATGAAAAGATGAATGATATTTAAATGAATGAATTGAAGTAAATGGTAAACACAAGGTTAGACACTTTGGTTTAACAGTCAGAACCAATGAAGTGCCAAGGTATGTTTTGGACTAAACCATTGTTCCAAGTTCAGAGATACTTGCCATCTCTAAATAGCTCTCCTTGTTTATCCTAATCACATGGTGAGCATGCTCAGTTATGTCTGACTGTTTATGACCCCATGGACTGTAGCCCTCCAGGTTCCTCTGTCCAGGGGATTCTCCACTAGAGTGGGCACTTGTCTCATGCATCCAACCTAGACTGACGATCTGTTTCACACTTGATAATATACATGTTTCGATGCTGTTCTGTCAGATCATCCCACCCTCGCCTTCTCCTGTAGAGTCCAAAAGTCTGTTCTATACATCTGTGTCTCTTTTTCTGTCTTGCATATAGGGTTATCATTACCATCTTCCAGATGACCCAGAGAGATGGGATGGGGAGGGAGGTGGGAGGGGGGTTCAGGATGGGGAACACAGTAAATCCATGGCTGATTTATGTCAATGTATAGCAAAAACCACTACAATATTGAGTAATTAGCCTCCAACTAATAAAAATAAATGGAAAAAGAAAAAGAATACTAGACTGGGTTGCCATTTCCTTCTCCAGGGGATCTTCTCAACCTAAGGATCAAATCTGCATTTCTTACATCCCCTGCATTGGAAGGTGGTTTCTTTACCACTGTGCCACCTGGGAAGCCCATTTCAACCACACACACTGTCTTTCTAGTCCCTCAAACTTGAAGATTGATGCTGAAATCATCCATTACCTGTAAGAGGCCCAGGTGCCTGGATGTGTGTGTGTGCCTGTGTGTGTATGCACATGCGTGCACATGCATGGTAAATGGGGTGCTTCTTTATACCCAAACAGCGAGCTTCCTAAAGGAAGGAGAGATGTTCAGGACAGACCTGACACCTGGTAAAAATTGGTACTTGGATAGACTAGCTAGTTGGTGAATGGGTGGCCCAGTTACTAAAGGATGCTGTTGAATGAGTGAGTCAGTGACTGAGCTAAAAGTTGGAGCGAGTGAGTAAGCAAATGTATAAATAAGAAATGAGCCAACAAACTAGCTGACTGACTGGCTAGTTCACTGAACAACTGATTATCTGACTGTTGAGTGGTGGACAAACTGATTTACTGACTGGCTGACTGGTTGGCCAACTAGCTGATGACTAATTTTCAAAAGCAGATCTTTATATAGTATAGCAAACGAAGTTTTCTTGGGGACATGGGACAAATGGCACAAAAGAGGATCCTGTGTATGGGAGCCCCTGAGGAGTGTATACTATGAACTGGAAAACCATTTCCTAGTTTTCTTTCTTTTTCTTGGAGTTCTCTGTGATTTTCATTCCCTGTCAACTGAGGTCAGTGGATGTGACTTCAAGGGAAAGCCAGCCAGAGGCAGTCATGGTCAGACAGTGGCTCTCTTCCTGCAAGAAGGTATTTGGGACCAGAGGACATCTGCTCACTGGGGAGCCTGATTGTTCCCTGGGTCTTGGGGTCTGGGGGTGGGGTTCTGGGGCTCAGATCATCTCTCAGGTCAGGGAAGGGCCTCTGTGATGGTGGCCAAGACAGGGAACCAAATCAAACAGACAAATCAGTGGACGGCACAAGCTGGGCCAGGTTGCCCAGTTTATACCCTGCTCTCTGACCACAGAGACCTTCCTTGGGAAAGTGATGTACAGGCAGCAAGCAAGGGCTGCCAGACTCGGCTTCAGACAGTGCCTGGTGATGACTGAAGCCCCCAGGGTGGACCAGGTCTCATAGCGCTATGTGGTGACCAACCCTGCATCTACTCAGCTGACTGACAGGCAATTTCATACCTTGTCACAGCCATCGCTCCTGACCTGGATGAGAAAGAAGGGGCAGGACAATAACCTGGATACAGGTAGCTTGTATCCATAGTAACCAAGCCACTCCACGGACAAACCCTTCAGTGATTCCCCAAAGGCCTCGGGAAAAAGTCCCCTGGTTGCTGACAGAGGTGAAAAGGCCCTTTTCTACTCCTGTCCCTTGCTGAGAGGTTTCTAGTCTCCTCTCTCCCCAGTCATCCCACCTGCTTTTTCTCTATGCACAGATACTCTACTGTTTCAGCCATAAGCCATGATAACTATTTTTTAAATTTAATTTTATTTTTTAATTCAGTTTTTGTTTTGTACTGGAGTGTAGTTGATTGACAATGTTGGATTAGTACACAGCTGAGTGACTCAGTTATACATATGAATATTGTGTGGTTTAGTCACCCTGTGGTATCCAATTCTTTGCGACCCCATGGACTGCAGCCGACAGGCTCCTCTGTCCATGGATTTTCCAGGCAAGAATATTGAAGTGAGTTGCCATCCATTCTTTTTCAGATTCTTTTCCCATAGAGGTTATTACAGAACATAATGACTATTTACAGGTTTTTTTTTAAAGGAATAGTCTCTCTTGATGAACAGATAAGGGACTTGTGGTACACATACAGGTACCTACTTGCAGGGCAGTAAAGGAGACACAGACATTTTGGACAGAGTTGGGGAAGGAGAGAGTGGGATGGTATGAGAGAATAGCCTTGAAATATATATATTGCCATATGTAAAATAGATAACCAGTGGAAATTCGATGTATGATGCAGGAAACCCAAAGCCAGTGCTCTGTGACAACCTAGAGGAGTGGAAAGAGGAGGGAAGCAGGAATGGGGTTCAAGAGGGAGGGGACATATGTGTACCATGTGCCAATTCATGCTGATATATGGCAAATCATCACAATATTGTAAAGTAGTTATCCTCTAATTTATAAATAAAATTATATATATATATATAATTTATATATATTTTTATAAATATATATAAGAAAAAATATATAAACATAAATATATATGTAAGAAAAGATAAATATATATGAAGGAAAAAAACTCGGTAGCTCAGATGGTAATCTGAATCTGCCAGCAATGCAGGAGATGAAGATTCAATCCCTGGGTTGGGAAGATCCCCTGGAGAAGGAAATGACAACACACTCCAGCATTCTTGCCTTGAGAATCCCATGGACAGAGGAGCCTGGTGGGCTACAACTGCCATGGAGTTGCAAAGAGTTGGACATGACTTAATGACTAAGACTTTATATATAAAGAGTATTCTATCTTTTTCACTCTCCTTTTTCCAGCAAGCCACTCCCTCTGCCTGGAGTGCCTGTCCTTAACTTGTGCCTGACTGATCTCAGAACTTCAATGACTAATTTACTTCTTCCCTGAATACCCCCCACCAATCTGTATTACCCCAGCAGCATTTAGTATCTGTGTTTGTTCTGGAAACTCTTGTCCTGGTGCTGGTTCTCTATTGGAACAGTCTCCTCTGCTCCATCCCTTTGTAAACTGTGAGCTCCTAAAGGGCAGAAATAACACTGCCTACTCCTTTGACTCCTATAGAGCGCCTTGTCCACAATAGACATACAACAAATATATGTTCATACAAACCAAATATGTAGTCCACCTGGAGCATATGTGAATCCAGCCTCTCCCAGTGTGTGGCTATGAGAGTCTCTTACCTCCTCTGCCTGACACAGGCAAGCCCCAATTCCTCCCCATCATTGGATCTCTCCTTGCCTCGATTTTTTGTGCTTCTATGTGTGGCCTATGTCAAGCATGCCTTCTTCGAGCTTCATGTTCAGCCTGTGGTTTTTATTCCTTGCTGGATAGTGAGCCTGTGAAGAGCAGGTACCTATCTTTCTCAGACTCAGTTCCTCCTCCTATTCAGGGCCTTGGCAGACTTTTGCATACAAGAGAACTTTGAAGTTAAATAAATAAATAAAGACTGGCTAGGTTTTCTAGGACGATACTCAAGTTCAGAAGACAACAATGAGATCAATAATTCCAAAGGGCAGATTTCCAAAACTCTCTTTGCATGGGTGAGAATTTCTATGCATGACTGCACTATGCCCATAAGTGTTTTGCAGCCGATGCCCCTCTGCCCCAGGGGGTATCCTTGCCTGCCTTGTGGATGATGGCAGCCCCAGCCATGCGACTTGTGCTGCCTGTAAGACTGTAAACCTTAAGAGCCATGTTCTTTATGCCCTCTTTCCTCTCTGCCATGAAGCCTGACCTTGTTCCTGATTGAAGCTGCACTGTAAGCTTGCATCCTTAAGTCAAATTAATGTGTAGCAGGACTGCAGTTGACCCTTGGTAGACATGTAAGGTGAGCAAGCAATAAACCTTTGTTGTGTTAAGGCGCTGAATGTGGGGCTCTTTTGTTACTGCAGCATAACTTAGCCTATCCTGACTGATACACAGGGACATGCAAGAATGAACTTCTCTCGAGGAGAATGTATTCCTAGTTCACCTTGACTCTGCCCAAAGGGAAAGTACATTTTTAAGTCCAGTGCGTGCTGAGTAGTAGCCAGGACAGTGACTCAGGTATGTGTGTATGTGCCGTGTGTGGGGTGTGTGTAGATACGTGTGACAAGTGTGAATAGGTGACGGTAAGCAGAGGTCGGGCGCAGGAGAAGGGAGGGGAGGGGGATGGAGGAGCAAGCCTGGGCTTACGCAGCACAGGGGAAGGGCCATCTGCTTGTGGGCAACTGACATTTGCCTACAAAGGACTTTCTGTCTGTGGTTGGGAAGCTAAATAAAACTGTTTCCTCACGGGATTTTGTGCCAAACCACATCCTACATCTTACACTGAGCTGAACTGAGGACAGAGTGCCACCTGCTGGAGCTGCCAAGCCGGTGCAACTACTTCCAATTTCAGCCGAGTTTCTCCTTCAGTCATGTCCAACTCTTTCCAACATAATAGACTGTAGAGTGCCAGGCTTCCCTGTCCAACACCAATTCCCGGGGTTTGTTGAAACTCATGTCCATCAAGTCGGTGATACCATCCAAACACCTCATCCTCTCTTGTCCCCTTCCCCTGCTTTCAGTCTTTCCCAGCATCAGGGTCTTTTTCAATGAGTCAGAAAACTAACCAAACTGATCACATGGATCACAGACTTGTCTAACTCAATGAAACTGTGAGCCATGCTGTGTAGGGCCACCCAACATGGACAGGTCGTGGTGAAGAGTTCTGACAAAATGTGGTCCACTGAGAAGGGAATGGCAAATGACTTCAGTATTCTCGCCTTGAGAACCCCATGAATAGTATAAAAAGGCAAAAATATATGACACTGAAAGACGAACTCCCCAAGTCAGTAGGTGCCCAACATGCTACCGGAGAAGAGTGGAGAAATAGCTCCAGAAAGAATGAAGAGATGGAGTAAAATGAAAACAACACCCAGTTGTGGATGTGACTGGTGATGGAAGCAAAATCCAATGCTGTAAGAACAATATTGCATAGGAACCTGGAATGTTAGGTCTGTGATTTGAAAGTGGTCAAACAGGAGATGGCAAGAGTGAACACTGACATTTTAGGAATCAGTGAACTAAAATGGATAGGAATGAGAGAATCTAATTCAGATGACCATTATATCTACTACTGTCGGCAAGGATCCCTTAGAAGAAATGGAGTAGCCCTCATAGTCAACAAGAGTCTGAAATGCAGTACTTGGGTGCAATTTAAAAAATGACAGAATGATTGCTGTTAATTCCAAGGCAAACCATTCAATATCACAGTAATCCAAGTCTATGCCCCAACCACTAAAGCTGAAGAAATTGAAGAATGGTTCTATGAGGACCTACAAGACTTTCTGGAACTAACACCAAAAAAAGATGTCCTTTTCATCATAGAGGACTGGAATGCAAAAGTAGGAAGTCGAGAGATACCTGGAGTAACAGGCAAGTTTGGACTTGGAGTACAAAATGAAACAGAGCAAAGGCTAGCAGAGTTTTGAAAAGAGAACGCACTGGTCATAGCAAACACCCTCTTTCAACAACACAAGACAAGACTCTACACATGGACATCACCAGATGGCCATACCAAAATCAGATTGATTATATTCTTTGCAGCTGAAGATGGAGAACTCTATACAGTCAGCAAAAATGAGACCGGGAGCTGACTGTGGCTCAGATCATGAACTCCTTATTGCCAAATTCAGCCTTACATTGAAGAAAGTAGGGAAAACCACTAGACCATTCAGACATAACCTAAATCAAATCCCTTACAATTATACAGTAGAAGTGACAAATTGATTCAAGGGGTTAGATCTGATAGACAGAGTGCCTCAAGAACTATGGACAGAGGTTCGTGACATTGTACAGGAGGCAGTGATCAAGACCATCCCCAAGAAAAAGAAATGTAAAAAGGCAAAATGGTCATCTGAGGAGGCCTTACAAATAGCTGAGAAAAGAAGACAAGTAAAAGGCAAAAGAGAAAAGGAAAGATATACCCATCTGAATGCAGAGTTCCAGAGAAGAAGAAGGTGAGTTAAAAAAGCCTTCCTCAGTGATCAATGCAAAGAAATAGAGGAAAACAATAGAATGGGAAAGACTAGAGATCTCGTCAAGGAAACTAGAGATACCAAGGGAACATTGCATGCAAAGATGGGCACAATAAAGAACAGAAACTGTATGGACCTAACAGAAGCAGAAGATCTTAAGAAGAGGTGGCAAGAATACACAGAAGAACTGTACAAAAAAGATCTTCATGATCCAGATAACCACGATGGTGTGATCACTCACCTAGAGCCAGACATCCTGGAATGTGAAGTCAAGTGGGCCTTAAGAAGTATCACTACAAACAAAGCTAGTGGAGGTGATGGAATTCCAGTTGAGCTATTTCAAATCCTAAAAGATGACGCTGTGAAAGTGCTGCACTCAATATGTCAGCAAATTTGAAAAACTCATCAGTGGCCACAGGACTGGAAAAGGTCAGTTTTCATTCCAATCCCAAGAAGGGCAATGCCGAATAATGTTCAAACTACCACACAATTGCAATTATCTCACATGCTGGAAAAATAATTTTCAAAATTCTCCAAGCTAGGCTTCAACATTACATGGACTGAGAACTTCCAGATGTTCAAGCTGGATTTAGAAAAGGCAGAGGAACCAGAGATCAAATTGCCAGCATCCATTGGATCATCAAGAAAGCAAGAGAGTTCCAAAAAAACATCTACTTCTGCTTCATTGACTACACCATAGCGTTTGATTGTGTGGATCACAACAAGCTGTGGAAAATTCTTCAAGAGATGGGAATATCAGACTACCTTACCTGTCTCCTGCAAAATCTGTATGCAGGTCAAGGAGCAACAGTTAGAACCAGACATGGAACAATGGATTCGTTCCAAATTGGGAAAGGAGAACCTCAAGGTTGTATATGGTCACCTGCTTATTTAACTTCTATGCAGACTGTATCATGTGGAATGCTGGGCTGGATGAAGGACAAGCTGGAATCAAGATTTCTGGGAGAAATATCGATAACCTCAGATATGCAGAGGACACCACCCTTATGGCAAAAAGCAAAGAGGAACTAAAGAGCCTCTTGATGAAGTTGAAAAAGAAGAATAAAAAAGCTGGCTTAAAACTCAACATTCAGAAAACTAAGATTATGGCATCTGGTCCCATCACTTCATGGCGAATAGATGGGGAAACAAGGTAAACAGTGAGAGACTTTATTTTGGGGGACTCCAAAATCACTGCAGATGGTGACTCCAGCCATGAAATTGAAAGACACTTGCTCCTTGGAAGAAAAGCTATGACCAACCTCAACAGCATATTAAAAAGCAGAGGCATTACTTTGCAGATGAGGGTCTCTCTAGTCAAAACTATGATTTTTCCAGTAAGTCATGTATGGATGTGAGAGTTGAACCATAAAGAAAGCTGAGCACTGAAGAACTGATGCTTTTGAACTGTGGTGTTGGAGAAGACTCTTGAAATTCCCTTGGACTGCAAGGAAATCAAATGAACCAATCCTAAAGGAAATCAGCCCTGACTATTCATTGGAAAGACTGAAGCTGAAGCTTAAGCTCCAAGCCTTTGGCCACCTGATGTGAAGAACTGACTCATTGGAAAAGACCCTGATGCTGGGAAGGATTGAAGGCAGAAGGAGAAGAGGACAACAGAGGATAAGATGGTTGGATGGCATCACCGACTTGATTGACGTGAGTTTGAGCAAGCTCCAGGAGTTGGTGATGGACAGGGAAGCCTGGCATGCTGTCAATCATGAGGTGACAAAAAGTTGGACATGACTGAGCAACTGAACTGACTGTCTCCTCCTTCAGCGGGCGGGTTCAGACCCAGAGTGGAGCCTTTGATGCTGAGGTGACCCTGTTGATCCCTTCACTTTACAGGCAAAGAAAGTGAGGACTTGGGCCAGTATGTTTCCCTCTGAAGGCCTCTCAAGCTGGGCCACACTACCCTCAGGGGAAGGGCTGATTCCTTCTCCACTGGAGCCAGTGCAATTCCAAGGTTCCCTTGGCAGTGGGGTTCAAAGTAGACAGGCTGTTTTGGGTCAGGGCATGCGGTGGGGAAGAGGTGAGTACTCTGTGGTTCAGGAGAGCCAACCTGGATGGAGGATAAGGGAAGACTCCTGCAAGGGCTTCCATTAACTGAAGAGCGGCAACCTAAAATGCAAGGCTCTCTACACTGTTGCCCACAGTCCTTGCCAGAAAAACACTACCTACTCTTAGCAGACAAGGAAACTGAAACCCAGAGAGGCTAAGTGATTTGTCCAGAGTCATGTAGCTGGGAAATGTTTGTGTCAGAATTCAAGTCGAGGCCAGTTTGGTTCTAAGACTGAACTCTGTATTGTATCAAGCCATATCATCCCCAAACTAAAGGCTCTTCATGCCTCTTGACTGTATTCTTCCTGCACAGGGCATGCAGATAGGCAGGGTTCAGGATGTTCAGGCCACATGGTATGATTCTTTCAAGGAGTCTGTAGACTACAGAATGAGGGCTTACCGACCAGACGCTTGGTGAGTGCAGGGAGCAAGCCTTGACTGTAGATGGCCCCAGTCACGTGTGAAACCACTGCCTCAGAGACCCTTGCTAGTCCTTACGTACGCTTTATGGAGGAACCATCAGTGCCAAGCCCTGTGTTTGGAGAACAAACAGGCAGTGAATGGGACAGGAAGAAAAGTGGCTGGATGAGTATAACAGTGTGTGTTACTGGCCTGGTGTGTTACTCTTCAGGGCAGTTAAGGGCAGAGCTCTCAAGGGAAGCCATTCAGTTCACTTCAGTCTCTCAGTTGTGTCTGACTCTTTGCAAACCAATGAACCGCAGCACACCAGGCCTCCCTGTCCATCACAAACTCCCGGAGTCCACCCAAACCCATGTCCATTGAGTCAGTGATACCATCCAACCATCTCATACTCTGTCATCCCCTTCTCCTCCTGCCCTCAATCTTTCCCAGCATCAGGGTCTTTTCCAATGAGTTGGCTTTTCTCATCAGGTGGCCAAAGTATTGGAATTTCAGCTTCAACATCAGTCCTTTGCAATGAATACCCAGGACTGATCTCCTTTAGGACAGACTGGTTGGATCTCCTTGCAGTCCGAGGGACTCTCAAGAATCTCCTCCAACACCACAGTTCAAAAGCATCAATTCTTTTGTGCTCAGTTTTCTTTATAGTCCAACTCTCACATCCGTACATAACCACTGGAAAAACCATAGCCTTGACTAGATGGACCTTTGTGGACAAAGTAATGTCTCTGATTTTTAATATGCTGTCTAGGTTGGTCATAACTTTCCTTCCAAGGAGTAAGCATCTTTTAATCTCGTGGCTGCAATCACCATCTGCAGTGATTTTTGAGCCCAAAAAAATAAAGTCTGACACTATTCCCACTGTTTCCCCATCTATTTGCCATGAAGTGATGGGACCAGATGCCATGATCTTCGTTTTCTGAATGTTGAGCTTTAAGCCAGCTTTTTCACTCTCCTCTTTCACTTTCATCAAGTGAAATTTCTTCTTTTTAGTTCTTCTTCACTTTCTGCCGTAAATGTGGTGTCATCTGCATATCTGAGGTTATTGATATTTCTTCCAGCAATTTTGATCCCAGCTTGTGCTTCTTCCAGCCCAGGGTTTCTCATGATGTACTCTGCATATAAGTTAAATAAGCAGGGTGACAATATACAGCCTTGACGTACTCCTTTTCCTATTTGGAACCAGTCTGTTGTTTGATGTTCACTCTTGACATCTCCTATTTGACCACTTCCAATTTGCCTTGATTCATGGACCTAACATTCCAGGTTCCTATGCAAATATTGCTCTTTACAGCATCGAACCTTGTTTCTATCACCAGTCTCATCCACAACTGTGTGTGGTTTTTGCTTTGGCTCCATCCCTTCATTCTTTCTGGAGTTATTTATCCACTGATCTCCAGTAGCATATTGGGCACCTACTGACCCGGGGAGTTCATCTTTCAGTGTCCTATCTTTTTGCCTATTCATACTGTTCGTGGGGTTCTCAAAGCAAGAATACTGAAGTGGTTTGCCATTCCCTTCTCCAGTGGACCACATTCTGTCAGACCTCTCCACCATGACCCATCCATCTTGGGTGGCCCCACATGGCATGGCTTAGTTTCACTGAATTAGACAAGGCTGTGATAGGGGAAGCTGTAGGACGTTTAAATTTCCCTGGGGTAACAAAAGGCTTCTGGACATGATTCTGGAGAGAGACCCCTGACATCTTTTCCCTTTAAGAATCACTACTCCAACAAAGCATTGTCTTCAAATGAGCAGGGAAAAAGTTAGGAAGCCAAGGTCTAGCTGTGGAAAGTCTCCTAGTGCTGGAGTGTGCCCCTGGATTGTGAACACATGGGGACCCCTGGCCCAATCCAGAGGGAGAAGGAGATGGCAATCAGCCACCCTCTGAACTGTGTGTGCATCTTTGTTGGCACATGCAGGCATCCTGGGTACACGCCTGGCCTCGCTCACCTCTTTGCAAGGTTGCTGGTCTCAGCTGTCTGATTCTGTCATGCTCGTGCTAAGTCACTTCAGTCATGTACAACTCTTTGCGACCCTTTGGACTGTAGCCTACCAGGCTCCTCTGTCCATTGGATTCTCTAGACAAGAATACTGGAGTGGGTTGCCATACCCTTCTTCAGAGGATCTTCTTGACCCAGGGATCAAACCTACGTCTTATATTTGCTGCATTGGCAAGTGGGTTCTTTAACCACTAGCGCCACCTGGGAAGCCTTCTGTCTTTTCTACTTTTCCTTTTATCATGGCATCTACTCTGCAACCACAGGTCACCAGCCTCCCTGAAATAGCAAAGCCAGCATTACTCTATGAACTACTCCCAGTCTGTTCTAGTTCAGTTTGGTTCAGTTGCTCAGTCATGTCTGACTCCTTGTGACCCCCTTGTACTGCAGCATGCCAGGCTTCCCTGTCCATCACCAACTCCTGGAGCTTGCTCAAACTCATGTCCATTGAGTTGGTGATGCCATCCAACCATCTCATCCTCTGTCGTCCCCTTCTGCTCCTGTCTTCAGTCTTCCCAAGCATCAGAGTCTTTTCCAATGAGTCAGTTCTTTACATCAGGTGACCAAACTATTGGTTCTAAGGAGTGTCAAATGAGCATCTTCAGAACCAAGATTCTGATTTTACAACTCTCTCCACAGGGGGCTCAGTCCTAATATAAGACATGGTAGGAGACCAGTAGGAAAGTTTATTAAGATTATGAAAGCTGGTGGTACTTTCCTGGCTGTCCACATACAGAATAGCATACATGCACACATGTACACAGCACACACACACTGTCTGCAGGAAGCCAAGGCACAAAGCCCCCATCCTGACCAGTTTGCTGCAGAGAATAGAATAAGGACATTCAGTGAAGATTTAAATGGAATGTGACTGGCTGTAATCAATCAACCTTAAAAAACCACAAGCTAATCTTTATCCTCTCCCAACACAGAAGCTCTAGCTCTGTGCACAGGTGTCTTGCTATTCACTCTTTTTCCTCAAGGCCATTATGATCAAGAAAGAGGCCTCCTGGCCAGTTCCACAGAGGCCAGAATGGAATGTCTCAGACTTCCAAGCATTCCATCAGTCACCTGCAGTTCTCCTTACCAAGTTCAGTTCAGTCCAGTCGCTCAGTTGTATCCGACTCTTTGTGACCCCATGGACTGCAGCACGCCAGGCCTCCCTGTTCTTCACTAACTCCCAAAGCTTGCTCAAACTCATGTCCATTGAGTCGGTGATGCAATCCAACCATCTCATCCTCTGTTGTCCCCTTCTTCTCCTGCCCTCAATCTTTCCCAGCATCAGGGTCTTTTCCAATGAGTTGGCTTTTCTCATCAGGTGGCCAAAATATTGGAGTTTCAGCTTCAGCTTCAGTCCTTCCAATGAATATTTAGGATTGATTTCCTTTAGGATTGACTGGCTTGATCTCCTTGCAGTCCAAGAGACTCTCAAGAATCTTCTCCAACACCACAGTTCAAAAGCATCAATTCTTCTGCACTCAGCTTTCTTTAGAGTCCAGCTCTCACATCCATACATGACTACTGGAAAAACCATAGCTTTAACTAGGTGAACCTTTGTTGATAAAGTAATGTCTCTGCTTTTTAATATGCTGTTGAGGTTGGTCATAGCTTTTATTCCAAGGAGCAATTGTCTTTTAATTTCATGGCTGCAATCACCTTCTGCAGTGACTTTGGAACTCCCCAAAATAAAGTCTGTCACTGTTTCCATTGTTTCCCCATCTATTTGCCATGAAATGATGGGACAGATCTTCGTTTTCTGAATGTTGAGTTTTAAGCCAACTTTTTCACTCTCCTTTCACTTTCATCAAGAGGCTCTTTAGGGACAGAGGAGCCTAGAGGGCTACAATCCGTAGGGTCGCAAAGAGTCAGACACTACTGAAGTTACCAAGCACGAATGCACAAAAGTGTTAAAATCCTAGGTTAGTGCCTTGCTTAGAGTAGTAAAACACAGTTTTAAAATATAAATATATACATGCATGTGTGTGTGAATGCTAAGTCGCTTCAGTCGTGTCCAATTCTTTGCGACCCTATGGTCTGTAGCCTGCCAGACTCCTCTGTCCATGGGATTCTCCAGGCAAGAATACTGGAGTGGGTTGCCATGCCTTCCTCCAGGGGATATTCACCGCCCAGGGATCAAACCTGCCTTGCAGGCAGATTCTTTACTGCTGAGCCACTGGGGAAGCCCCCAAATATATATATACTTATGTTTATTTTAAATATCTAATATTTAGTTTAAATATTTAATATAATTACATACAAAATTTAAATTTTAAGGTTAATCATATATTAAATTATATTATACTTATAACTTAATATAAAATATTTATAGCATGAAATTATAATATTTCTATATATTTATATACACAATATAATACATATATATATTATATATATATAACTGGTTTTGTTGCAGGAAGGGGGACCCCTTCCAGGGCCCAAAACTGGGCTCTTGTCTAACACTCAGAAATGAATTGTCCGAGGAGACACATGCTGACAAAGCAAGAGATTTTATTGGGAAGGGCACCCGAGTGGAGAGCAGTAGGTAAGGGAACCCAGGAGAACCGCTCTGCCGAGTGGCTCGAAGTCTTGGGTTTTATGGCGATGGGATTAGTTTCCGGGTGATCTGTGGCCAATCATTCTAATTCAGAGTCTTTCCTGGTGGCGCACACATCGCTCAGCCAAGATGGATGTTAGCAAGAGGGATTCTGGGAAGTGGATGGACACGCGTTATCTCCTTTCAACCTTTCCTGAACTCTTCTGGTTGGTGGTGGCTTATTAGTTCCGTATTCCTTATCAGGATCTCCTGTCATAAAACAACTCATGCAGATGGTTACTATGGTGCCTGGCCAGGGTGGGCGGTTTCAATCAGTGTGCTTCCCCTAACAGTTTCAGACTGTGTGTGTGTATCTTGGTTCCCTGGAGGGAGACAAGTTTGTCCTGTCGACTATAAAAGATGTACAACTTGAGAGTTGTGAGTTAAGTTTTATTTGGGGCAAAATGAGGACTGCAGCCTGGGAGAGAGTACCTCAGATAGCTCTGAGAAACTGCTCCAAAGATGCAGTGGAGGAAAGTCAATATATAAGATTTTGGTGAAGGGGGAGTTCAATACAATTAAGCTTTCATTTTACAAAAGGTTTTCTGCTAGTCACAAGGAGTTGATGTCATCAGGAAGGGATTTAGTGCTTTTCTAAATATGAGGAGATGCAAGGTTTGGAATCCTGAAATCAGTTCCTGAAAATACTCAACTATCCAAAGGCTTGTCCCACCAGATTCCCTGGAGCACAGAGTGCCCCACTCCACCCCGAACTCTCTCAGTGGGTGTTGAAGGTTAGCAGCAGCAGCAGCAGCACAAGTTTCGATCTTTGCAGAGACAGAGGGCAAATGCCTTTGTTGTTCAGGCACTGGCAATACTCTTGGCAAGTGCCAGTTTGTAGCTGACAGTCCTAAGGCTGAGGGACTTGAACGTATAGATGTGGATTTCAGCTAAGCTTGCTCTGAGCCTCTGGGAGGAATCCTTACAAAATGCTCTAGTGCCTGGGTTGCCCCATCTCGTCATTCCATTCTTACCTCTTTACAGGGTTTTCCGTGACTGTGAGTTGTTAGGAGAAATAATGATTAGAGTGAGTCACCGTATACCGAGTCAGAGCAAGAAGGAAGCTGAGCAAAACTCCTGCAAGCCCAGTGTGGTCATGGGCAGGTGAGGAAGCCCAGGTGAGGCCTGGGAAAAGGAACTGACTTGCTTAGGATTAAATGGGTGGCCCACGGCAGAATCTAGGCAGCAACCTGGGTCTCATGACTCCTGTCCAACACTCTTTATGTGGAGCTATATTTAGTGCCTCCTAAAACCCATGGGAGGTGAACCTCCTTGTTCTATTAGCCCTTGGGAACAGAGGAGACTCAAGACCAAGGGTTGCTTGGAAAGCAGAGGACACAGAATGGTTTCCTTTTTATGTTGCTAAAGAGTAAGTTGGAAGCAGCCTTGTCTGATACCTGACAGCTGGTGTAAAAATTCCAGAAGACAGAGGACTGAACACCAGGAGCCCAGAGTCAGAGTCAACAGTGGTGACTATTCTCTGCCCTGGACCACTCCAGACAACTGCAGTGCTTACACACACACACACACCCCCACTGAGATGGACGGCACTCAGTAACCCAGGAGACCTCAGCAGACCTGGGCACAGGCCAAGCCCATGTGTCTTCCATGCCAGCTGTCTGTGATTCCCCAGGAACACCAGCCCGGGCCCCAAGCACAGACATGCAAGGGAAGGCAGAGCCTACCGAATCAGGTCAAACCCAAGGATCCTTGTGAAGAATTCCTGGTGGCTGGAGCCGAAGTTTACCTGCTAAATTCCATCACCAGCTGTGTATCCCCTGGGGAATGGCAGAGGGTGTGCCCAGCAGCTGGGTGGCCGAGAGATGGCCTCACTTTCCCAGGGGGATTATGGGGGAGGGAGGAGGGAAGGGGGAAGGGCAAGCCTCCACTGCCTGGCAGAACCTGTGCTCGAGTTTCTAACTCAGCCTTGAAGTATTAGTCATTCTCATTTTATAGCTTAGACACTTTTATGGCTAAGGTTACTCAATAAAAAAGTAGGGAAGAGAGGATTTAAACTCAGCTCTGCCAGGCTCCAGGATGGGTGTTGGTTCTTTTACTTGCCCAATACTACCTTCTAAGGAATTTCTTTATTTGGAATATGTAACTATATTCTTCTCAGAAGAAGTCACACCTTTTTCCAAGCCCTCAGCATCATACTCTTTATCCTGAGATCTTTGTGCTATGGAAATTGACTCAAGACCGATGGGCAGACATCCTGTTGGGATGTTACAGAAACCGGGGGACAGGTCTGGACTTTATGCTTTGGGGCCATGCACATAAGCAAGACTGACAATGTGAGCATGCCTGTTGGTGCATTCAGGTGTCTGTGAGTGTGAGTTGGTATGTGAACATGTATTTCAGGGTGATTGACAGCATGCGATTTTGTGTCAGGGTGTGGTGAGTCCTTGTCTCACAGGAGGGCTCATGAATGAATACATGTGGGAAGATGAACTTGAGTGTGCAAGAGTGAGTGTGCACAGGGCTGACGTTCAACTGGTATGTAGAGGTGTTGATGAATCCAGAGTTAAAATGTTAAAACTACTTCTGTAACAAGTGGCAGATAGCCTCTGCATCAGGCCCTCTGCCCACCAGAGCTCCTGCCCTGACTGACTGCCAGTCAGCTCAGACCTACAGCATCGGGAAGCTGCTGACCAATGACTGTCACAGCCGGGGCCTCTGGGACACTGGTGGATCTCAGTGCTCAATGTCAGTCTCCAAGTCTGCAGAATTCACTTTGAATAATAACCGTGTGTGTGTGTGTGATTTGCAGGCTTCCCAAGTAGTGCTTGTGGTAAAGAAACTGCCTTCCAATGAAGGAGATGCAAGAGATATGGGTTCGATCCCTGGGTCAGGAAGATCCCCTGGAGGAAGACATGGAAACCCACTCCAGTATTCTTGCCTGGAGAATCCCATGGACAGAGGAGTCTGGCAGGCTACAGACCTTAGGGTCGCAAAGAGTTGGACACAATTGAAGCAACTTAGCACACATGTACAAATGTGTGTCATTTATGTGAGTGTATGAACATACATGAGCAGGTACCCCTGTATAAACATGTGTGAGTGTGTGAACATGCTGGCTTTGTCTTCCCAACAAATGGGTGGATTGTAAGTTCTGGAAAGATGGGATCCAGACTTTATGCTTCTTCCAGCAACTAATAGGGTCAGAGCACTTGCTGTGTTGCAAAGAATTCAGACCAGAGAGCCCGAGCATCACAAGTTTGAATCTCAGCTCTACCACCTACAAGCTGTTGCTGCTGTGAGCAGTAAGGAGCTTCTCTGCACCTCACCCCTAGCTCTAATGGGAAAAGCAACACCTACTTCAATAGGGTGGTATCAGTGTGTGGGAGCGCTTGGCACACACCATGGCCCTGCCCTGCTCCAACTCCCTAAGCATATCAGCCTCAGCTCTTGCCTCCAGGGAGCAGGGTCTGCCTCTGAAAGGCATGGCTGGCTGTATAAATTGACAGAGAAATTTTACTGTGGGCTGGAGCAGTATCCATCATGGGCAAGTGTTAAAAAAGGGAAGATTCTGGAAGAAAAGGCAACCACCAAATGGGGTGATTATGTCCTGGAGTAAATTGTTTCCACCCGTGAGCAACCCTCAGACCCTTTGTTCTACACAACTGGTCCTTGTCCTTGACTCTAAGATGTATCCTGACCCTCACACCTTTGTCTCACTACAGGGGTGGGGCCTGTGTCCCCAGGTTGGTGGAAATAAGTAGAGGGTCTTGCTGCTGACTCCAAAAGTGGAGAATAATAGTAAAAGCAGCAGTAACATTCATCCAACACTTGCTATGGGTTATTGTTTAGTTGCTAAGTCATATGAAACTCTTTGTGACCCCACGGATTGTAGCCCACCAAGTTCCTCTGTTCATGCAATTTCTCAGGCAAGAATACTGGGGTGGGTCATCACTTCCTTCTCCATACCTCTGCTTTTAAATCACACACAGGTGAGCTACTGGTGAATGCTGATGTGGAACCAAAAAGGGAATGGATTCAGCAAAGTCTAGGTCCTGATATTTCTCACAGGAAAGACATCTCCAACTCTAGATTTTTTGTCACAAATTTTTTATCACAAATCTCATAGTCTATTCACCAAATACCAGTCAGATGGAAAGGAAAAGCATAATTTACGTAAAATGATACTTTTGGAAATCCCTGCCATACATAAAACTTATTCTAAGTGTTTAATAAAATGGAAAATATAAAAACCTCCTAGTTTGGGTTACGTTCTACTTATTATTTATTTACATTGTCTTATTTAACACCTTTTTCTAAATGAACAATGCAAAGAAAGAGGAAAACAATAGAATGGGAAGAACTAGATATCTCTTCAAGAAAATTAGAGATGTGAAGGGAATATTTCATACAAAGATGGGCACAATAAAGAACAGAAACCATATGGACCTAACAGAAGCAGTAAATATTAAGAAGAGGTGACAAGAATACACAGAAGAACTATACAAAAAAAATCTTCATGACCCAGATAGCCACGATGGTGTGGCTCTGTAGATAGATCACTCATCTAAAGCCAGACACATTGGAGTGTGAAGCCATGTGAGCCTTAGGAAGCATCACTACCAACAAAGCTAGTGATGATGATGAAATTTCAGATGAGCTATTTCAAATCCTAAAAGATGATGCTGTTAAAATGTTGCTCTCAATATGCCAGAAAATTTGGAAAACTTATCAGTGGCCACAGGACTGGAAAAGCTCAGTTTTCATTCCAATCCCAAAGAAAGGCAATGCCGAAGAATGTTCAAACTACCACACAATTGCACTCACTTTACATGTTAGCAAAGTAATGCTCAAAATTCTCCAAGCCAGGCTTCAACAGTACATGAACTGAGAACTTCCAGATGTTCAAGCTGGATTTAGAAAAGGCAGAGGAACCAGAGATTAAATTGCCAACATCCACTGGATCATAGGAGAAGAAAGAGAATTCCAGAAAAACATCTACTTCTGCTTCATTGACTACATTAAAGCCTTTGACTGTGTGGATCACAACAAAATGTGGAAAATTCTTAAAGAAATGAGAATACCAGACTACCTTACCTACCTCCTGCGAAACCTATATGCAGGTCAAGAAGCAACAGTTAGAACTAGACATGAAACAACAGACTGGTTCCAAATCGAGAAAGGAGTACATCAAGGCTGTATATTGTTTCCCCGCTTACTTAACTTATATGCAAAGTACATCATGAGAAACGCTGGACTGGAAGAAGCACAAGCTGGAATCAAGATTGCTGGGAGAAGTATCAATAACCTCAGATATGGAGATGACACCACCTTTGTGGCAGGAAGTGAAGAGGAACTATTAAAGAAAGCGAGAGAGTGAAAAAGCTGGCTTAAAACTCAGAAAACAAAGATCATGGCATCCGGTCCCATCACTTCATTGCAAACAGATGGGGAAACAATGGAAACAGTGAGAGACTTTATTTTCTTGGGCTCCACAATCACTGCAGATGGTGACTGCAGCCATGAAGTCAAAGATATTTGCTCCTTGGAATAAAAGCTAAGACCAACTTAGACAGCGTATTAGAAAGCAGAGACATTACTTTGCTGACAAACTCGATATAGTCAAAACAATGGTTTTTACAGTATTCATGTATGGATGTGAGAGCTGGACCATAAAGAATGCTAAACACCAAAGAACTGATGCTTTTGAACTGTAGTGTTGGAGAAGACTCTTGAGAGTCCCTTGGATTGCAAGGAGATCCAACCAGCCCATCCTAAAGATCAGTCCTGGGTGTTCATTGGAAGGGTTAATGCTGAGCTGAAGCCCCAGTGCTTTGGCTAACTGATGCAAAGAGTTGACTCCTTAGCAAAGACCATGATGCTGGAAAAGATTGAAGGCATGAAGAGAAGGGGATGACAGAGGACGAGATGGTTGGACGGTATCACCGACTCAATGGACACAACTTTGAGCAATCTCTGGGAGATGATGAAGGACAGGAATCCTGGCATACTGCAGTCCATGGCGTCACAAAGGGTGGGACACAACTGAGGGACTGAACAACAACAACAAAAATTGCACATCACTCTCCTTCAACCCCAGGTGGCAGGTATTATTCTCTCCACTATTCAGATGAGAAAAGTGAGACCTGGAGTAGTGTAAGGGTGGATCTGGGATCAAAAACCAGTATGCTGGAGATAACAGAAAATCTGCAAAGTGGTCCGCACATAAGCACATGTGTACACATGCTGATTATGATCATTCGTGGAGCCCAAAGAGGCAAAAGTAAACCTTCTGTTAAGCTGCTGAGTGAGATGGAATGAGGAAAGAGAAGTAAAAACCCAAACGAGAGATTTGGGGGAAGGTCATGTATGACAGTCATGAGAGTAGATATATGGAGGCTCTGCTGAATAACATATCTCACTGTGGGGAAATGTCTAAACTGCTCATCATTTATTTCAGGGGGTTCTTCTAAGGTTTATACAGCTTTTCAATGCTCTTTGTGTGTCATACTTGAATTCTGTTGAATGCAGCTCTCTGGGGGAATTGTTTACACTGGAGCCCCTCTCCAGCTTTCTGCGGTGTTCAGTTGGTGCGGTGCACCATGAACCGGGGCTGAGACCCGGGAGGGCCGGCCTGGATACACCTGGACTCTCACCATTGGCTCATGCTGTACCTGATTCTGGAACGTGCTCCTCCCTGCCTACCCAAATCCCATTCTGAAGCCCCCTTCTACTGGTGTTCCTCATGGAACAAACATTTTCTGGGAGCCCTGTGGTGGATGCCATGATGACAGAGATGACCAAGTTCTGCTTCCTTCCTGCATCAGCCCTAGGTATTCTCTGTTTTGTCTGAATTCCAAAGACATAAATGATGTATCTGTAGCTTCCAAGTTATCCTTTAGAAAGAATCCATCTCATCTAATTGTTCTTTGTTATCTTGAGGATCTCAGCTTGGTCTTCTTACAAGGATTATCAAACCAAGAAATCTGAAGCCCGGGTGTGTGCGTCTGTGTTTTCACAGCATCTATCACATGCTATGCAAATGAGATGGAAGGTGCTTACCAAGGAGCCACTGATGGATCGATGGACGGGATAGGTGGATTGGTGATGGATGAATTGATGGATGGATGGAACATAGCTGAAAGGCATGGAAAGGAACAATAGAGGAAGAGACAAGTCAACCAGGGAAGCAAAGCTAGAGCTTCAGTCTTCAGCTAATTCTGAATTCTACAGAATCTGCAACATATGTTTGGGATAATTCAGACTTTTAGTTTATGTTATTTTCCTTTCTGGCTCCTTTTGGGTACTTCTGTTAGTTCTCAGTGACTCCCCTGTCATGAAAAGGGAGGTAGGTATGAGAACAGAGATTCAAATACTCCTATAAGTGGACTATTTTGTGAGAGAAGGATTTGATGGGAAGGTATGGGGATAGTGAATGCAGTAGAAACAAGAAGTTTGGATTACCTGGGGGTCTGAATTATCAGATTATCTGCATACCCCAAGAATTTAGGGAACTGAAAGTAGGAGGGCCGTGAGAGAAAAATAGCCCAGGAGAATCCCCATGGGGGAAACAATGGGGGCTACAATTTTAATAAATATTGGGAGTACATATCCTAATTATGCATTTGGCTAGCTTGAAGAAACTTCGATCTTTTCTTTTACTGTGGAGAACTTTTTAAACACGTTTTAAAAAATAGTATTTCTTTATTTTTGGCTGTGCTGTGTCTTTGCTGCTTTGCAGGCATTCTCTAATTGTGGCACATGGGGGCTACTCTCTAATCATGGTGATCTGGCCTCTCATTGCAGTGGCTTCTCTTGTTGCTGAGCACAGGCTCTAGGGTTTGCAGGCTTCAGTAGCTGCTGCTCATGGCTCAGTAGCTGCAGCTCCAGGGCTCTAGAGCACAGGCTCAATAGCTGTGGCACACGGGCCCAGTCGCTCTACAACTGAATCAGGGGTTGAGTCTGTGTCTCCTGCATTAGCATGTAGATTCTTTACCACTGAGCCTCCAGACCCACCAGCCCTTGGAATGTGTTCTTTGAATTACAACTTACTTGCTTCAATCCCCTTCTCTATTATGTAGTTCCTGGCTGAGGGTTCCCTTACTCTTTCTGCACCTTACAAGGATAAGGAATTTTTTTTTTTTTTTTTTGGCACATGGGCATCATATCCCCCTGTTTCTAAGGGGTGTTCTCATTGATCATGGTTGGGGGATGTGTTTGTATGGTGCAGAAGTGTCCATCTGGTCGCCTCACCTTGGCAAGACCACAGTAAATGTTTCTCAGCTCAGAAGTGCATCTCCCCATACCTTCTCCTCCACCTGCACCCACATACCTAGCCCTCCTAGGGCTCTGGGTTAGCAAACAGAATACAAATAATCAAACTGAGACATTAATGCCAGAAGAATTGTGTTTAATTGTTTGGAAAACAGGAGCAGCAAATGAAGGGTGTTAGAAAACGGCGTCTGGGCATGCTGCCCAAGTTTCCAAGAAGCCGACAGGGTGATGTAGATACATGTCAGCAAAGGTGAATAGTCGGTTTAGAACCAGATTCTCATCTGAGATGGAAATTGCAGCTGCTAATTAATAAGAGGTTGAGATCCGGGAAGCTGCCATCCTATTGTTGCCGCCTTTTCCCGAAGAGTGGCTGCCTCCAGGAACCGGGGGTGAGTGGGGCTGACAACTGACTGAGAGAGGGGAGTGGGCTTCATGCTCTCTGTTCTCCTGGTGGATTAGCCCTTGGCCTCATGCCTGAGCGTATTTCTTATTGGACTTCTGACACTGCTGAAGGGGTGAGTGCTTCTATTGGCACTTGGGGGCATAGGACTCCTTGCACTTGGGTAGAGGCTGGCAAGGCTCCTGGGTCTGCTGAGGCGGGGCTCAGCACTGCTTTGGTGAGGGGCAGCACTGCTTTGGTGGGGGGCAGCACTGCTTCGGTGGGGGGCAGCACGGCTGGGGTGGGGGGCAGCACTGCTTCGGTGGGGGGCAGCATGGCTGGGGCGGGGGGCAGTACTGCTTTGGTGGGGGGCAGCACGGCTGGGGCGGGGGGCAGCACGGCTGGGGTGGGGGGCAGTACTGCTTCGGTGGGGGGCAGCACTGCTTCAGTGGGGGGCAGCACGGCTGGGGTGGGGGGCAGCACTGCTTCGGTGGGGGGCAGCACAGCTGTGGGGGAGCACACTGCTTCTGCTTCTGCTGAGACATTCTGGGCCGGATGTGCACTGGAAGCAGAAAGACACAGAAGTGAGGAAGGCTGGAGCCTTAATGGGAGAACCTCCTGCCTTGTTCACACCCACCCCGCTTTGACCTTGCCCTGGTGGCTTCACTGACTTAAGGTGTGTGTATGCATGTGTGTGTGTCCGTATAAATTGTAGCTACAGTTTGTAAGCCATTTCAAGGTTTTTTGTTTTGCTTTGTTTTTTGAGACAAACATGGGAGGAAAGAAGGAGAGATGGAAGGGAGGAAAAGGGGAGAAGAGAAAGGGAGAGAGGTAGAAGAAAACAAAGATGTAAAAAGGGAGAGAAAGAGGAGAGAGAAGTAGAGAGTAAGAAAGAAAGACAGTGAGAAGGAGAACAAAAAGCAATCCACTGCCACAGCAAAAATTGTAGAATATAGAACCAGATTTCCTGGGAGCTGAGTCTTGGCTAAACCATTAACCAGCTGCGTGAGTTTGAGCAAGTTGCTTAACTTCTTTGTCCTTTTCTTAAGGTCATTGGAAGCATTAAATGAATATATAAGAATCCATACAGACAAACACACATACTTACACACATAGACATGTATATACTCACAATATGTATATATACACACACACAAGAATCAGCACGTGATGAGTACTGTTGTAAGGATTTTTGACTTATTAAGTCAATTTCTAACAATTTTAAAAGGCTAACAAGGAGCATCTTAACCGCTCTCTAAGAGAATTCGTAGAAAAGGAGAATCTAGAGACAAGGACCTTTTAGCTCAATGCTTAATTATAGTTGAGGAAAGCAAAACTCAGAGAGGGAAGTAATTGTTCCAGAAGCACTCTGCACAGGGGTCTGGAAGCAGCCGTCCCCAGCTCTCAGAGCAGGGCGTGGCCACAGCACCACATGGCCTTGTCCCTGCTGCTCTGAGCTCCCAGGGGCCTCCGTACCCCGATCCCTAAGGAGTTCTCCTTCTTCCCTGCATTTACCGTCCCCTTAAGGGCAGCTTTGCCCCTGAGCTGATTTCCTCCCTTTCATTTTACCCAGCCCTGCTCAGCACCTGGCCACACACAAACTCACACCTCACAGGCCGCCAGTAGCCTCAGGCACGGGCTTCTCGGCAGACCCTCCTCTCCCATCTCAACCCAACTTCTAGTACCCTTCAGCTGTTGACCTGCAGCCCAAGATAGGTTGGTCTGAAATGATACATAGGAGAGAAATGCCCAAGTGAGGCCTCTCTGACCAACCACCCAAATCTGTGGCCTCAGTTCCCAGCAGAGTTGGGACCATGTGGAGCCAGGCTTCCAGGAGAGGTGCTCCTTTGTCAGACTTACCTTCGTTCACTAGCTGCTGGAGTGTGGGGATGCTGAAGGATGCTGTGGGATGCTCTGAGCCTGTCCACCTTTTATACATCTTGAATCCCTGTCTGAGGCCATGAGGTGGCCCAGGATTGGGGCATCCTAATTAGGCCCTAGTCACAGTAGAATGTACCTTCCTCAAATTCCAGGTTTTAGTCACCTTCTAGGCTGGCAACTTCCCCCTTGGTTTGGCGGGACTTGGGGATGACGGTACCTTCACTCCGGCCCTTGCCCCACCTCCCCATCACTTTACAAGGGCTGGCTGCCTCGGATTTTCAAACCCACTCGTGACTTTTGACTTAGAACTTTGGCATGTGGGATGGTCCCAAGGAAGCATTTAGGACAGTGCTGGATGTGCTGGGGTGTGAGGGCAGTGTTCTGAGATGTTCCAGTTGATGGGGTGAGGGGTGGGCCAGGCAGGGTACACAGAAGAGCATTAGGGAAGTGACAACTGAGGGGTGAGCGGCTCTCTGGGAAACTCATTAAACTCATTATAGTTCTGAACTTGACTTAACCTGGGCTCAGAACCACATTCGGCCTGAACTGGTGAGAAAACAGGGCAAGCGGCTTTGGTTTTTCACCTTTGGTAATACAAGGGAAAAAATGAAGGCTGCAGCCCTCTGGCCTACCCACCACTGAGAAAACCATTAGGCTTCATTAAGAGAAACTGGGTGGTAACAATAAACAGTACCTATCTCTTTATCCTTTTACATATGTATAAAAGGGTTCTCAGGGTTCTCAGGAAAATGATTATCATAAGGTAGAGAAGGTGGAGGAGCTGAGAAGCATTGATTTGGAATGAGCTGCTGCAGAGTCACCTGGGCTGGCTCCTGAATTCTAAGCTCCTAGGGCTTTAGTCCTGATTCTTCTTCCCCATTCCAGTTAGAGATTCCAGGATGAAGAGGGATGACACAGGGCACAAACGTGGATGATTTTCATATATGACAAAGGATGGAACATTTCTTTAAAAAATCCCTAAATAGTGTTCAGACTGGAGCTCTGATCTTCACCAGTTGGATGACCTTGGGCACTTAGTATCTTTGAGCCTCAATTTCCTCACCTGCTAAAGAGGATAACACCATCCTCTTTTTGTTTGCTTTTTTTCATGGAAAAGTATTTTATTTTAAATATAGAGGTGTGTACTTGTCAATCTCAAACTCCCAATCTATCCCTTCCCCCACCCCACCCTTTCCCTCTGGTAGCCATAAGTTCATTTTCTAAGTCTGTGAGTGTTTCTGTTTAGTAAGTAAGTTCATTTGTGTCATCTTTTTCAGATTCTGCATATAAGTGTTATAGTTTCTCTAATTTGCTTCACTTAGTATGATAACTTCCAGGTCCACCTCTGTTGCTGCAAATGGCAATATTCATTCTTTTTAGTGACTGAGTAAAATTCCATTGTATATATTTATATATTGTGTATATATATATATATATATATATATATATATACACACTGTATGTGCCACATCTTCTTTACTCATTCATCTGTTGATGGACATTTAGGTTGCTCCCACATCTTGGCCATTGCAAACAGTGCCATGATGAACATGGTGGTGCATGTATTCTTTTGAACTATGTTTTTTTTTTTTTTTCTGGACATTCATGCCCAAGAGTGAGACTGTTGTATCCTAATGGTAGTTCTATTTTTAGTTTTTTAATGAACCCCCATACTGTTCTCCATAGTGTCTGTACCAATTTACATTCCCACCAGCAGTGTAGGAGGGTTATGCTTTCTCCACACCCTCTCCAGCATTTACTGTTTGCAGATTTTTTGATGATGGCCATTCTGACTGGTATGAGGTTAATATCTCATTGTAATTTTGATTTGCATTTTTCTAATAGTTAGAGATGCTGCACATCTTTTCATGTGTCTCTTGGCCATCTGTATGCCTTCTTTGGAGAAATATCTATTTAGGTCTTCTGCCCATTTTTTAATCATGCTGTTTGTTTTGATATTGAGCTCCATGAGCTGTTTATTTTGGTTATTAATCCCCTGTTGGTCACATCATTTGCAAACATTTTATCCAATTTTGTGAGTTGTCTTTTGGTTTTGTTTATGGTTTCCTTTGCTGTGCAAAGGATTTTGAGTTTAATTAAATCTCATTTATTTATTTTTGTTTTTATTTCCATTCTTTTTGAGGTAGATCAAAAAAGATCTTGCTGTGATTTCTGTCAGAGAGCATATGCCTATATTTTCCTGTAAGAGTTTTACAGTATCCAGTCTTACATTTAAGTCTTTAATCCATTTTAAATTGATTTTTGCGTATGGTGTTAAAGAATATTCTAATTTCATTTTTTCACATGTATCTGTCCAGTTTTCCCAGCACCATGTATTGAAAGGACTGTCTTTCCTATGTTTTATAGTCTTGCCTTCTTTGTCATAGATTAATTGGCCATAGGTGTGTGGGTTTATTTCTGGGTTTTCTATCCTGTTCCATTGATCTATATTTCTGTTTTTGTGTCAGTATCATAATGTTTTGGTGACTGTAGCCTTGTAGTATTGTCTGAAGCCTGGGAGCCTGAATGTCAGTAGCAGTAAAGGTTATAATGGGCAACACATGTAAAGTATATGCATAGTGTTTGGTGCAAAATAAGTGCTCAACAAATGTTGAACACTTCATCAAGTAGGGCTATGAAGACTAGGACAAAATATACTCTCAGAAGTAAGGAGTAGGCTGTTACAACATTCGAAGGCAAGTAGTGGCACTTGCTACCAGTGTCGTAAGGCCTTAACTGGAAGGAATGAAAATAGGCAAGCTAGTCCTGAGGATGGTACATTTCTTGTCTCAGACTTGGAATTTAGCCACAGTTTTGCTGAAAGTCTTAGAATATCCCTAAGTCTTGGGAAATCACATTGCAATACTACAAGGAAATCTAACACAGGCTTGGAAATCAATGGTTTCTCACCCTGGGACTCACTGAGAGGGCGGGCTATGCATGGGTGAGGCACTGAGGGAGACTCTGAAGAATCCAGGTCTTCCCAGGAGAAGAATCCCTTCTGCCTGGTGTCATTCTGATGGAAGCAACCCCAGATAGCCTTGGAGAGGGATTTCAGCTCAGGTCCCTAGGAGCAGAGAAGAAAGGTCATGTGGGGTGGCTACCCCAGGATAACCATTAATTCATCAAGAAGTAGGATGCTCACGCCATGTACTGGGTGCTACCCCTGTGTTGGAAATGGTGGTGAATAAGGAAAACCACACCCTTGCTGGTCGCTACCCTGCTTCACATTCTGTTCTCCCCCTTCTCCTTCCAACTCTTTAGTATTTTTCAATTGTTTGATTTGGGTTAGCTGAATAACTCAAATTCAAGTGTTACAGTAACAATGACTGCATAACCAGAGAAACTGTGAACATCATCTAATCCATGAGTTTGGGGTGTTATATCCTGTCAATATTTTCCTGTATTGGGCCCCCACTAACCAGATCAGATTTTTTTTGTGCTGGAGTCAGCTATCTCAAGAATGCATTACATAGTGTTGCTTCTACCACCAGAGAGCAGAAGGAATGGGTAATCCAGAAGAGACAGATAAAACTAAATGCTTATCCTGGGCATTTGGAATGGTATTATTCACTGACTTTCGTTAGTGTCATTCTTTCTTTCTCCAAGCCTCTGTCTCTCGTGGACACAGGCTCACACACACACACACACACACACACAGACACTCACACATACACATGTGAGTCTCTCACATACTCTAGCACTGGGTGTTTGTGGGGCATAAAACCAGTTCTCAGGAAAGGTGATGGGATGGGAGGTGGCATTTTCAACCAATTTCCAAAACACATGTACATAACTCACTACTTACTGTTGGTCATGTCCAGCAGGCATATGACCCTGCGTCCTTTGCGTGGCTCCCATACCCTAAGGCTCCATATGGCTCTTGAGCACATTTTCCCCCTTCCAGTATCCCTTGGTGTTCATCCCATCCTCATTTAACTTGCATGAACATGAACATGCTGGTGAGGTAGCAGGGATGAGAGGTGTACATCAGAGGAAGGAGGTAGGTAGGGGACTTCACTCTCCAGGACGTCTCTGTTTTGCAAATAGACACTTGCTCACTTGATTGCTTGATTTCTAGTTCTAGGCACCTGGTAGCACATCCTCCCGGAAAAAGACCAGGACCTAGATGCATAGAAGGCCAAGGGGCTGAGTTCTCTAGAGATCTAGTCAGTCATCTAATATACAGGAAGCAGATGCCATACCGGGGCTGGGGAACTGAGTGGCATACAAGCCCAGCCCTCAAGGAGCAGATGATCTCCATGGAGAGAGACAAATCCACCCCAATGTGACAGAAGCACTGGATCTGGGAGGAAGACATCATGAGTCAGGAGGGATCATATGGAACAAAGGAGGCTCAGGACTCAGAGGAGTGGTCACCCCTTTGGGCTGGGTCAGCGATGGCATGAAGCATCAGGGCGGACAGGTAAAGCTCCTTGACAATGACCTCCTCCAGGGCAGAAACACCGACTTCATCTTTGTTTCCTGGTACCTCGTAAAGGTTCCAGCTCAGATTCAGAGCTAACTACATTTTTGTGAAATGAATGAGGACATTCCAGGCCAGGGGATATGGACTGAGAAACCATGTGGAAGGTGGGAAGATGCTATGTGTGTCTGAGGGACAAAGAAACCAACTCAGCTAGATTGGATGGTCACTGCTAGGAAGCCATGGGCAGTGAAGTGGGGCCAGACCCCAAGGAAGGTGGAATAGTCAGGAGAGCTGAAGAGCTGAAGCCAGGAGAGCTGAAATTACAGAGTGGAAGGCGCAATAAGGAGACCTGAGCTTTGATTTTAAATACTGCAGAGGTACCCCCTTATCAGATGCTGTACATTAAAAAAAATTCTATTGGTTAGCTTAGAGAGGCAGATAGGCATTGGCTTGTATTTAGAAGGCCTGAGTATATCTCTGGCTCTGACAATAATTAACTGTGTGCTTTTGGACAGCTGGCTTCCCCTCTCTGGGGCTCAGATTTTTCACTCTGTAGAACATGATAATCCCTAAGGCCCTTTCCAGGTGTAAGCAGTGTGATTTTCCCATAGCAGATGAGAGCCAAAAGAGAGACATAGCTAAAAATGGTTTCTGAGTAAAAAATTCACAGGACTGGAGGACTAAGAGGATGGAGGGAGAGAGGAGGAGTCAAGGGGACCCTTCTGCTTCTAAGTGACAAGAATGGGCAGTGCACAGATTGGGACTGGGGTGAGCGCAAAGGGGGACACGATGCCTGTTCATGCCTGCTGTGTCTGGTGCAGCGGGCCCCCAGCTCTGGTCACCATACACTGTACACACTGCTGCGTAATGTGTGGTCTGCATACGCTGTTGCGTATTGTCTGTGCACTGCATATAGACAGCGTGTGCCCACTGTGTCGGATGTGTGCTACACAGAAACAGCACCCATGCCTGTTGTGTACGTGCTGGATGTACGTGAGTCTGCTCCGAGGGCAGCAGTAGAGGAGAAATGATGAGGGGACCACCAAGGAGCCTTCACCTGCTGGGAGCCAGGTTTGTGCTGAGCACTCAAAAGAAGCACAGAAAGCAAAGCAAGGAAGCTCTAGGTCCCAGAGCTTCCATGCGCCTTCCTGGTGGCAGGGCTTGGTCAGGGAACAAGAAAGCACTCTAGACTCTCGGGTGCCAGGACTGGAAGGAGCCCAGGAATCAGACAAAACACTCCAAATTCCTGGCTCAAAGACTGTGCCAACACATGATGTCACTCTCAACGAGTCACCGAGAAATGATAACTGTTACTATATTTTGCAGAGGTTGGTATAAGGTTGTTGACTTTTATTTCTTCGGAAGGTCTTCTTTTTTGTTTGCTTTTTGAGACTATACTCTTTCCAGAGTTATTAATTTTAAAATTACCTTTATATATTACAGTGATGGCAACCATAAGAGGCCTTTACTTTTACTTGGAAAAATAAAATGCTTGCCTTCTTTACTGAATGCATTTTTTAAAAATGTAATTTTAGTTTTTAGTGAAATCCAAAAGCCTGGGCACCGTTGATGTGGGTCCATCCAGTCTTTTTTTTTTTTCTGACTTCCTTTTCTTCCCTTTTAATTTACTGTAGTATAGTTGATTTACAATGTCATGATTAGCTTCAGGTATACGGCACAGTGATTCAGATATATATATATATACACACACACATATATATGAATGTTTGTAAATGTGCAAACTTTTTTCAGATTCCTTCCTCTTACAGGTTCTTTGAAATATTGATTACAGTTCTCCTGTGCAAGTAAGTCCTTGTTGGTTATCTAGTTCATAAAGGTGTGTATGTGTTAATCCCAAACTCCTAATGTATCCCTTCTCCCCAGTTTCCCAATTGGAAATCGTAAGTTTAGTTTTCTATGCCTGTGGATCTGTTTTTGTTTTTTAAACAAGTTGATTTGTATCTTTCTTAATATATATTTCACATATAAGGGATATAGCATGATGTTTGTCTTTATCTGGCTTACTTGCTCAGTATGATAATCTCTAGGTCCATCCACATCTCTACAAATGACCCAGTTTCATTCCTTTTTATGTCTGAGTAATATACCATTGTATTCATGTAACATATCTTCTTTATCCACTCATCTGTCAATGGACACTTAGGGTGCTTCCAGGTCTTGGCTAGGGTAAATAGTGCTGCAGTGAACACTGGGGTTCACACATCTTTTTGAGGTATGGTTTTCTCCAGGTATATGCCCAGGAGTAGGATTGCGGGACCATATGGTAACTGTATTTTTAGTTTTTTAAGGAACCCCCATACTGTTCTCTATAGTGGCTGTACCAATTTACATCCCCACCAACAGTGTAGGAGGGTTCCCTTTTCTCTACACCCTCTCCAGCATTTATCATTTACAGATTTTTTGATGATGGCCATCTGACCTGTGTGAGGCAATACCTCATTGTAGTTATGGTTTGCATTTCTCTAATAACTAGCAATGTTGAGCATTTCTTCAGGTGCCAGTTGGCCAGCTATATGTCTTCTTTGGAGAAATGTCTATTTACATCTTTTGCCCATTTTTTGATTGAGGTTTTTTTTGATGTTGAGTTTATGTGCTGTTTGTATATTTTGGAAATTAATCTTTTGTTGGTCACATCATTTGCAAATGTTTTCTCCCACTCTGTAGGTTGTCTTTTCATTTTGTTTACAGTTTCCTTTGCTGTTCAAAAGCTTTTGGGTTGGTCCCATTTGTTTATTTTTGTTTTTATTTCCATTTCTCTAGGAGACAGATCTAAAAGATCTTGCTTTGATTTATGTCAGAGAGTGTTCTGCTTATGTTTTCTTCTAGAAGTTTTTCAGCATCTGACCTTATACCATTGAGTCTTATCACTAACAAACATAGAAAAGCTGAAATAGAAAAGGGAAGTGACTTGTGTGAGGTCACAATTTATCAAATGCCAGGGAGAGGACTTGGACTCCAGGTACCTGATCAAAAACCAAACCAAATGAAAAGTAACACATCATACAAAGAAAACAGGACTTTGGCTGATGTAAAAAATCTTAGGAAATTCTCCTCCCTTCCTGAATGGCCCTCCCCACTATCCCCTAAAAGCCGGGCCTGTGCAGTGGTGGCAGGACCAGGCTTGCGCAACACCCACACCCCAAGCGTCTTCTCCCAGACTCTCTTGGTCACAGTGCGAGGCTCTGGCTTGCCCCTCTTGGCCTGCCCCTCTCCTTGTGAGACAGGCTGTGGCCTGCACTGTCACATCATTAAAATAGAAACTATTCTTTTGCCTTTAACCAGCCTTTCAGATCAAAGGGATTAACCCCTTCAAGTCACCTCTCCCCTTCCTGACTCTTAGAAAGCCCCCAGTTTTAAGAAGTGAGCAAGTTACCTCCAAGCCCCCCATAGTTGGCTCCTTAGTCACCTGGCTTCTCCATGCCCAGAATCAATGGTTTCACTGTCCTAGGATAGTTTACTGCCCCAGGGAACTAAGGCTCAATCTCATTCTGCAATGGCCCCACGATATGGAATGAGGTCCCTAAATACTGGAGTTTCCACGGGGATCTGCCTGCAGGCTCCTCTTCTCCCTTGGTGATCTCACTCACTCTTGTGCTTCTAATAACCACCTTTCTACTGATGCTACTAATGACTTGTAAATCTGTATTTCCAACCTAGGCATCTACCTTATGCTTCCAGTCCATGGCACATCCTGTTGCTTCCTTAGTATCTCAAAATGCCCAAAAAAGGACTTGTCATCCTTCCCTATTTGCGCGCACAGCACACCAGCTACGTTGCACTCAGGAGTACCACCTTTAACTATATCCCACCATTGACCATTCCCTGGATGGGACTGGTCTACCACCTGGATGTGTAATGATCTACATCTATCACCACAGAAAACATTTGTGATTTGAAGAGGGCCCTCCCCTGGTCTGGCCTTCATCAGCTCTTGTCTTGACTGCCAAAGAGATTGCTTAACCCATTTCCCTATCTATGTTTGTCTAGATGCAAACCATTTTCTACACAGAAGCCAAAACAATAATTTTAAAAGGTAAGTATGGAAAAGAATGTCTTGTCTTAAGGAAATATACACTAAGGTTATTTAGGGGCAAAGGGGCATCACATCTGCAAGTTACTCTCAAAATATTCAGGAAACAGAAAATAAAACATAGATAAATAAATACAGATTATATGCATATTCATGTATGTATATATATATATATAGAGAGAGAGAGAGAGAGATTGAAGGCAGAAGGAGAAGGGAGCAACAGAGGATGAGACGATTGGGTGGCATCAATGACACAATGGACATGAGTTTGAGAAAACTTTGGGAGATAGTGAAGGACAGGGAAGCCTGCCGTGCTGCAGTCCATGGCATTACAAACAGACAAAGAGTCTGATACAACTTAGAGACTGAACAACTATACTCCAGCCTTCTATTTATGCATACATAGACATAGATATACATATATACATATCTATCTATATATCTCTCTATACATGTCTTGTTTTCTTTTTCTGAAATAATATTTATCTATCTCTATATGTAAACAGAGAGAGAGAGAAACATTTAAAATCTGGGTGAGTCTGTATGAAGGATATCCAGAAATTCTATGTACTGTTCTTCACAGTTTTCCATAAGTCTGAAACTACGTTAAACAGATTTTTTTTTTAATTTCTTTATTTTTTTGCCACGCCACATGGCTTGTGGTATCTTAGTTCCCTGAGCAGGGATCGAACGCGTGTCCCCTGCAATGGAAGGGTGGAGCCCTAACCACTGGACCACGAGCAAATTCCCTAAATAAACATCTTTTAAATATAACTTATCCCACATCATTCTCCTATGGAAAATCCCTCAAGGGGCCCCCATCCCCCTACCTACAGCCTAAAGCCTAAGTTCTATCTCTCTAGCTTTATCTCACCATCCCTGGTTCATGCTTCTGCCCCGTCTACAAGGACCTGCTTACAGTTGCTGGCAGACAACCTGCTGTTTCTCATTGCAAAGTCTCGGCTCACACAGCTGTTCGGACGGGAATCCCTGAGGCTCGCCTGGCGCTGGTAAGTGATTAAGTCAGAGGCACAGCTCACACTCCGAGCATGGGGGATGGAGCCAGGCGAGCTCTCTGCCTTCCCCTAACCTTTCCCCTCCGGATGGCCATGGCTGTTTCCTCTCTCCCTGCAATACAGGCACACGGGTTTGCGAGGAACAGCCTACGGTTCTAAGTGGGCTCCAGACAGATAAAAAGAACTTGAGAAATGCATTTGGTGAGATCACAGTCTCCCAGTGCAACTTCTGGATCTTTGGTTTTATGTTTTGTCACTCGGGAGAAGGACGGTTGTGATTTCGTCTGGCCCTGCTCCATTCTGCTCCGTTTCCAAACCTCCAGGAAGTCCCCTCTAACGGGCACCAGACGAGTTTAAGCCGGAGGCCAGGGGCATGTGTGTGTTCACCTTGTGTGTGCAGCTGGGTGCGGGAGGGGTCAGAGGCAGACAGGGTCCTCCTTCCTCTTCCTAGAAGTACCCCTCCCTTCACCCCAGCTTCAGGGCTGCCAGCCAGATAGTACATCTCATCTTGAAAAGCATGAATGAGGCACCCCTCCCCATGACCTGGTGGAAGGACATCAGCTGGCCTGAAAATTCTGGATCTATAGGATGCTGCATCTGCTCATACCTTCTCTGATCTGAGAGGCATCAGTTGAGCTGGAGGTCTCTATTTCCTCGGTAGGCATTTGGAGAATCACAGATCCTCTTGCTAAGTTTAGATTTGATGAAGACTTAAGGAAAGATATGATAAGTGGCTTTATACCATATTGTTTCTCCAAATGGAGAGCTCTTACTTATCCTTCTATGTTGTCCAGAATTAAGGAAATGGGCAAGTGAGAAAAACTAAAACTAAACTGAAGAAAACAGGAAGCCTAAATTGATCTTTGTATTAAAGAACTGAGTCTTAAAAGAAAGTGGAAGGGAAATGAGGAATATACCACATTGAGTGCCTGGTGTTGGTATAGCTTCTATGCTGTTGGGGTCCTTTAATGGACCGGAACCTTGTGGTACGGAGTCGACGATAAGAAAGTGAAAGAGAGAAAGAGGGAGAGAGAAAGAGAGAGAGAGAGAGAGAGAGACAAAAAAGACCCGGGGACCTAAGCTCTGATGGAGCAAAGGTGCTTTAATGATTTTTCTATGAGTATATATAGGCTGCAGTACAAGAAACTTCTTTCGGGAATGATAGAGATCAGAAAACCAAATGTACAGCAACTGTTACCACAAGGTCAGGAGACAATCCATATCTCAAGAAAGGGGAAGGAGATTAAGCTGTTTTGTCCTAAGGAGAATGTTTACTAAAGGAGACTCATGCTTGCCTCACACAATGACCTCAGTCCCTGGGAGCAGCGTGCTGTTCCGCTTGAAGAGGGACAAAGGACTCATGAGAGACAGCATGTAGGAATCCTCCCGTCAAACATTCCCTGACACTATGCAGTTTTAGAAAGGAAGGAGAGAGATTTTGTTTTGAAACAGGACATTTTCTGCCAATGATATATGCATCTATCTTGATAGCTGTCTATATCTAGACAGGGTAGTAAGACATATAATTTTAAGAAATTTTGTGCTGAGTGTTAATGGAAACATTCCTTGGTACTCTTCTAGTGATCTAAATTAAAATAAAATTTAATTATTTTCTGAGGTACCTTTTGGATGTGATAGCTCTTTTATACCAGGCCATAAAACTGTCTAATTATATGCAGATTTCAAAAAGGTTACATTTCAAGTGCAATGTGGAGTGTTCTAAAGTTGACCTAACATATTTTAGCTATGGATACAAGGAAATCTATAAACGCATTACTACTTAGCTATGCAAAATGCATCCTTACAATGTTAAAATGTAGGCTGGCTCCTTGGTTCTTAACAAACCTGAAGAGAAATGCATTAAGTAATCAGTTTAAAATACAACACTATTTTAGGCGTTGACCTAACATATTTTAGCTACGGATACAAGGAAATCTATAAACGCATTACTACTTAGCTATGCAAAATGCATCCTTACAATGTTAAAATGTAGGCTGGCTCCTTGGTTCTTAACAAACCTGAAGAGAAATGCATTAAGTAATCAGTTTAAAATACAACACTATTTTAGGCGGCAAAGAATCAGTCAAAGGGGCTGGGGCCTGGTCTCTCCACACTTCTGGGGCTGAGACAAGGCAATGCCACAGATCATGGAAGAGGAGATCCTGAGTGAGGTCCCAGGAGCCTCAGGTCCCAACACCCCAGCTTCTCTTCTCTTGCCAACTTCTTTCTGCTCTCAGCAGTGAGGTGGGGCTTGCACAAATGGAGTCAGCGGAGGACCCCCCTCCCTGCCTCCTCCTCATCTTCCATGCACACCCTTCAAATGGGATGATACTGGCAAGTGGGTGTGTGGAACCCAGACAATCAGGTCTCATATTTGCTTCTAAGTAGAGAGATCAGAATTTGTATTTGAAGTTCTGAGTCATACCAAGTTTCCATGAGGGTGGGTCTCTCTATATTCTGTTTTACACACACACACACACACACACACACATATACACACCCTCAGCTGGTCACCCCTACTATGCAGGGTATTCTCTGTGTGTGCAGAGACCTTTGCTGGGCATTGAAGTACATACAAATAAGATGCGTTCCCAAGGTGTTTGCTGAGCATCTATCACGTAGCTAAGCACAGGGCTGGATACCAACAAGGATGGAACAGTGTAAAATTCAGGTTTTCAAGCTGCTTAGAGTCTACTTAGAGAAAATAAAAGTGAAACAAAGGGGAGCTCAGTTTTTATAATAATATAGAATCCTAGTTTTCTACTGAGAATCAAGCTATGGACAGAGGAATAAGGCTCTCTGAGGAGATGGGACGGCCCCAAGGATCAGGTCTAGAGAGAAGAGCAGAACTGTGGTGAGTTGGGATGAATGGATGGAGCGAGTCAGCGCTGCACCTGTGCATCTCCCATCACCACTGTGGGCCCAGAGGGAAGAGCAGCAGGTTTGTAGTGTAGGGCTGACCCAGGGCTGAAGATCTCGTGGGGGCCAACAAGAATGCATTATCAGTGATGGAAACCTTGGGGTGAGATAGTTCAGACTGTGGTCCATGCTGGAGAAGGAGGTAAGTGGTGGAAATTTTAGAGGTTACAACACGGATGTGGTCGATGATTCTCAGAGACAGTAGAGCCCAGAGTTAAGAGTGGCAAAGAAAGCATGAAAGTACTGTCAGCATGGAAGTCAAAACTAACCTGAGAAGCAAGTTAGCACTCTTAGAAATGAAGCTTTTACAAGCCCAGAAGTCGAGAACTCAACCACATATCCATATTAAATGAGTAGCTTCTAATATTTTAAGCTTCCCATAGAGTATTAAAAAATATCTTTGAAGCAAAAATTCAAGTGGTATCTTCTTCATGAAGCCTTTTTCATCCCCAAGACACATGTTCTGTCTAAAGAAACAACTCTCTCTTACTTCTACAGCTTTTCCTACATCTACTAGAAAGTGTAGAATGTTCTTCTTGATTCTTGAGATATTTGCACATATGATTTGTTAACCCCAATGTCCAACCCTGGAGGGCAGAGCCATGGATGCCCTCTCCAAAGACCAGTACATACTAAGATTATGTTCAGTCCAGCAACTGTTCCAGGAACTGAAGTCATGCTGTGTCTTGGAGGAGACCTATGACTGATGGACTTTTTGCTTTGGGGAAGATTAAGTAGCAGTCTTTAGGAACAAAGTTTTCCAAGGTTGCCCACTAGCCAGTTCAAATGCATGTGGAGCTAAACACAATAAATATTGTTGAATGAGTAGTCCAAACAGAAGTTTATGGGAGGCTAAGCTGAGGGAGATACGTATGCTACAGTGTCTTCACCCTCTAGCACAAAAAGATGTGCATGTGCATATGTGCCTGCACATGCACACGTTTGCACGTGCACACACACCCCCTAACCCTCCACATGCATAGTTGCTGACTTAGGCTTGTGGCGATCTTTCACATTTATAGACATGTCTGTTTGTCTTTGAGGAAGGGTATAAGTAGAATGGTATCTTCATGATACAAGTCCCAGACTTGCCTCTTGACTCCTCCTTTTGTTGTGAGGCTGCTTGGAATTTATCCTCATAGACCATGGGCCACTGTCAGGGTGTGGTCTTGGATGCACAATGATGAGTGGCTATTTGCATGGAAAGTTCACCTCAAGAGCAGCATAGAAACAGAGAACTCACCAGGCACACCCCAAAATACATTCACCCCACAGTTAGTGAGCACCCACTGTGTTCTAGGCACTGAGGATCCAGAGATAAGTATGGCATTGCTTCCATTCTGTAAGTCCTCAGAACCTAGAGGAGGTAGCAGACTATACAAACGACTTCAGCACTATATGATGAGTGTCTTAGTGGAGTTATTTGGAAGCCATTGTAGCAGAGATAAAGGAGGACATAAACCAGTCCAGAGGAGCAGCTGAAGGCTTCCTAGAGGAGGCAGGCCACGCTCTGCACTCAATGCACCCATGGCAAGGTGAGGTCAAGGACACCCTCCTTTTTCTCCTAGAGGTTTCCTGGTTTGGGAGATAATGTTACCCATCCCTCTAGCTCAGAGAAATCTTTGTTCACCCGTTCCCCTCTAGTTCTACCCAACTTTCTATCAGATCAGTCCATCATAGTACTGTTATTCGAATGAAAGTTCAAAAGAGCAATTCTAAAGAAAGTCCAGATGCCCAATTGGGCATCTGGAGAGAGAGTCCAGAAGTTGGCCTGAAAGCACTGACCAATCTCGAGGTTCATGGGCTATAGGATAGGGTCCTAATATCACTGCACCTTAAGGTCTTTGTGAGGCTTATTCCAGTGGGAAAGGATGGGAATCGCACCCCATATGTGGACAACTCAGTCTACGCAGATCCAGTGTGTGCATAGCAACAAACTCTCGTGCCCCGGCCATCTTCCAGCCAGAGATCTTGCAGAGCATAGCCACGCCCACACGGGGTTTTCTCCCTTATAGCTTACGTCCTCCTAGGGAACGAGAGGAAATAATAAATTTTCTGTAATATCTTACAGAAAAACCAGAATGAACTTTTTCGCCAGTCCAATACATCTACACCTAAGAAATAAATAACACGATTTCAGGGGAGTTATGGGCCTTATGAAGAAATTATACCATGGCCATGTTTAATTAGGGTGGGCAGGGAAGACCTCTTTGAGGTAGAGACATCGGAGTTGAGCCTGGAGGATGGCAAGAAGGTCATACAAAAGTCTGTGGAAAGCAGTGAAGCAAGAGCAAGTGCAAAGGCCTGAGATGGGGAGGGTCTTCATGTGTTCAGTGAGCGTCCCTTGGCTAGAGCCTGGTAGACCAGGAGCAGGTGCATTCGGGGAGTCAGGCGGGGACTGAGTTCCATCAGGCGTTGGGACTGTGACAGGATCTGAGCTGGTAGTGACTTGATCTAAGTTCTGCTTGAGAAGGGTCATTTTGGCCATTCTTACACCGCAGGCTGAGCCAAGGCACAAGTCACGGCTCCTGTCTTCCTTCTTATCTTGGATCCTTATCAGAACCCAGAGAGCATATTTCTATTCTAGATGTTTATTTTAAATTTAGCCAGGAAGAAACTGACCCTTGGTAAAGTAGCAGTGATACAATTACAATTGCCAAGTGCAGGTCCCTTTGCATTGTATTGTATGTTGTGTCTTTTCTGGGAAAGTATCCAATTTTAAAAGCGTGTCCTTTGTCCATCTGAACACACTTGACCTTGGTGGACCGCACACTCCCATTAGAGGTCCAGAGGAGAGGATCCCCAAACTAAGTGGAATTTGCAGAAGGAATCTGCTCCTACACTTCTTCTCCCAGGCAGAACTACCATATCAGACTAACCCTACCATACTTGTTAATTTAGCCTTTATCTGGTCCTCCCACTTCTGCCCCCCAGAGTGCCTGGCTGCTCTGGGACATCCCTGCTGATGAGGACAAGTCACTCAGGGCTGGTAGGTTCTGTTTTTCCACATGGGTTGGAAACACCTCTTATTTCGTTTTCAGCTGCCTTGTGCCTATAGCAGGGTACTTAAGAGCACAATGGGAAGGACACAGAACACAGCATCAAGGCTGGCTGACGTTTCTGTTTTATTTCCCTCTGCTTCCCACGCTGCAGCCAACCTGAAGTGTTCATTCCATTCACACCCACAGTATTTTCCCAGGCTACACCTTTACTCAGGTGGTTCCCTCTGAGACTCTGCTCCATCCCCTTTGGGGATCTCTTCCTTGGTGCTCATTCTTCAAAGCCCAGATCATATGTCATCTCCTTCAGAAAGTCTCTGTCAGTTCACTAATCCTCATGAGATTCCCCATCAGTGAGTCTCCAAAGCTTTAGCATGGGCTCTCGATTCAGACATACTTGAGTTTGAGTCTCGGTGACTAGCTGAGTGACCTTGGATGCATGACTGTTCTGTCCTCTCTGAACCTCAGTCTTCTTGACTGTAAGGTAAAGGGTATAATCACACCTGCGTCATGGTGCTGTTGTGCTGGAAAAATGAGATCATGCAAGTAAAGCCTTCGACGCTCTGACTGATATACGACCAATGCTAAATAAATGGCGGTGGCTATTGTTACTAGAGTTATCTGAGCATTTGTTTTTTGTCCCTGCTTACTCTTAAGGGCACAAACTGTCCTATTCAACACCATTTCTTTGGAGATTCTTCCATAGATACCCAAGCTTTGCTTTTCGGACCTTGGATGGAGCCCTTCTCTTCCAGTCTTGCACTTCTGTATCATGACACTAGAGGGCGGTAAGAGACCACGAACACTTTAAGACAGGCAGGTCATCTTGGATGCCCTTCCTCTTGGCTAGCCTGTACCAGTAATGGGGCACCTACTATAGTTTTTCTCGCTTGGATTACACTCTCATTCCTTTGTGCTAGGAAAAGTCCAAAAGCACAGAAGCCAAGAGCTATTCATTGTAGTCCTTTTGGGAAGGCCTCCTCACTCCCCAAGTTTGCTTTAGTTGATTGGTTAATCAAAATCAGCCAGGATTTCCTGGTACTCATATCTCCTTTACTATGCTTCATGTTTTAAGGATGAAATGGCTTCAAGAATGCAAAGTGCTTTGAACATTACCTGGCACATAAGAAAGAAGCCTATTTTATTTTTTTTTAATTTTTTTTATTTTTCAGAAAGAAACCTATTTTAAAGGGCCAATTTGGGAAGTGAATAAAAGGTAACAAGGAACACAGGGAAGCTTTAGAAACCCAAATGTGCAACGTTTCATTTGTAAAGCTGTGTGCTAGACCCAGTGCCAAGGACTCCCCAAATATTATTTCATTATCAAATACTGAAAAGTTAGTATCCCTGTGTGCATTTTAACCATTGTCATAGACTGAACGTTAGTCTCCACCCCCACCCCCACCCCTCCAATATTCTTATGTTGAGATCCTAACCCCCAACATGATGACATTAGGAGGTGGGAGGTCTTTAGAAGGTGATTAGTTTATCATAGTAGGATTATTGTCCTTATGAAAGAGATCTCCCTTCTCCCTTTCTCCACGTGAGGGCGCAGCGTGAAGATGGCAGTCTCTGAACCAGGAAGTGGGCTTTTACCAGACACCAAATTTGCCAGCATCTTAATCTTGGGCTTCCCACCCTCCAGAACTGTGAGAAATAAATGTTAAACCACCTAGTCTATAGTATTTTTGTTGTAGCCGTCTGAGTGGATTTAGACAATCATGAAAGGAGAGATTAGAGATCCTATATAACTCACCTACAATAACACAGAATGTAACTAGTGCAGCTAGCTTCAGTCCTAGCTGTGTCTGACTATATATAGCACACATCTTTTAACATCCACAGTGATGCCTCAAGTGGTCAGGTTGTTTTATTTGTTTGTTTAATAATGATTATTATTACCTACTGCTGCTGCTAATTCGCTTCAGTTGTGTCCGACTTTTTTGCAGCCCCATGGATCGTAGCATGCCAGGCTCCTCTATCCATGGGATTATCTAAGCAAGAATACTGGAGTGGGTAGCAGTTCCCTTCTCCAGAGGATGTTACCAACCCAGGTATTGAAACCAGGTCTCCCACATTACGGACGAATTCTTTACCAGCTGAGCTACAAGGGAAACCCAAGAATACTGGAGTGAGTAGCCTATCCCTTCTCCAGCAGATCTTCCTGACCCAGAAATTGAACAGGTGTCTCCTGCACTGCAGGTGGATTCTTTACCACTAAGCTATCAGGGAATTGTGGCTCAGCTGGTAAAGAATCCGCCTCCAATGCAGGAGCCCTGGGTTCAATCCCTGGGCTGGGAAGATTCCCTGGAGAAGGAAATGGCTACCCATTCCAGTATTCTGGCCTGGAGAATTCCATGGACTGTATAGTGCATGGGGTTGCAAAGAGTCGGACATGATTGAGTGAGGTATTCCCTGGTGGCTCAGATGGTAAAGAATCCACCTGCAATGCGGGAGACTTGGGTTTGATCCCTGGGTTGGGAAGATCCCCTGGAGAAGGGAAAGGCTACCCACTCCAGTATTCTGGCCTGGAGAATTCTGTGGACAGAGGAGCCTGGTAGGCTTACAGTCCAGGGGTAGCAAAGAGTCTGACATGACTGAGTGACTTTATCTATAGATATCTCTAAATTAAGGACTTTTTACTTTCCCTCAGCAGTTATAGTATTAAATAAATACTATCACACCTTAAAAATACCCAAGATATTTTTATTATGCAGTGTCCACTCAGTGTTCACATTTCCAATTATCTCCAAAAGGTCATTATTTTTCTAACAATTTATTTGAATTGAGATCAAAATAAGGTAGGTACATTTTTATTGGTTAATCTATCTCAAGTTTATTTTTGTGTATAGACTCCCTGTCCATTTTTTTGTCTCTTTGGAATTTTTTACCTGAAGAAAGTGTGTTATCTGTCATACAGGGTGCTTCCCGTCTGGATTTTGCGGACTGCCTCCTCACGGAGTCATTCAGCACCACGTGGGTTCCGGTATAGTACTGCTTTCACTTGTCCACATGGTGGCGCTTCATGAGACAGCTGCCCTTGGGTGAGCTGGCAGAAAGCCTGAAGTACCTGGCATTGTCTGTCTTCCCAGAGTGGCTCTCAGCCAGCGAGTTAAAAGCGCAGGAACACAGCAGCCCAGCCTTCTTGCCTCCCGCCAGCACAGCTCGGAGTCTTTTTCTACTCTCTGCAGTTCTCGTAAGGAAAGGCGGGATTAATGCTACCCATCCATCTTTGCCTGAAAACACACATCTACATGGCTTCTTCTCACAGTCCTGCTTCTCCTACTCCCTTACTAGTTTTGTCTGGAAGTACAGCCTTAATAAATTATTTGCAAATAAATCCTCATCTCAGGGAGTGAGATGATACCCGTTGTGGTTCCAGAAGGCTGATTCTGGTGGTGGAATTTGGAGTTGACTTGCTTGCTGTCTAGAAGGAAACAGGATCCCTTCACTGATTGCACTATCTTTCATGGTGAATCAGGGCAAGATCTAATGGAAGGTGATGCCCTGGCTTGTGCTACATCTTTGATTTTTTGAGATAAATAGAGGAAATGCTAAGCTTGAGGATGGTGAACTCAGTTGTTGCTGGTTGATATTGATGCTTTAAAGAGATAAAAAAAAAAAAAAAAAAAAAAAGCTCAGGTCACCCACTTATTACCTTCAGATGTGATGTGAAAGTCAGAAGGTGTACATAGTAGTGTTTAAAAAGACCCTCATCTCCTGCAGATAGTGCTAAATGCAAGACTTTAAGACCTAATAGTAACCTCAGCATGTATGCGTGCTAAGTTGCTTTAGTCGTGTCTGACTCTTTATGACCTATGGACTGTAGCTCACCAGGCTCCTCCATGGGAATTCTCCAGGCAAGAGTACTGGAGTGGGTTGCCAATTCCTACTCAGAGGATCTTCCCAACCTTGGGATTGAACCCATGTTTCTTATGTCTCCTATACATAGGCAGAAGGGTTCTTTATCACTAGCGCCACCTGGGAAGCCTAATAGTAACCTCTGTAGAAAGCCAAATTTTCAGCTTTCATGCTTCTTATACCAAAGGAAGATCCTAATAGGGAAAGAATGAAACCTCAAAACTTGTGATGGGAACATATTCATGGCTGTTTTAGAGAACACTGAACTCCAGAATCCCCTGAATTTTCTCAGCCTGCAGAAGCCAGCCACTCTACTTAGACGACATCAGTCCCCACATTCTCACTGGCTGAAGATGTGAAGAGGCTTCATTTGAAGCAGATACTTTGTAAGGCATTATCATCTAACTGGAGATCACCCTCACCTCCTCTCCTGGCCATTGGTTCAAGTCTCAACAAAGCCAACTGAGTTAGTGCTGATCCTGCTAAGGGAGGGAAGAATTATTCAATCCTGGGAATCTGCACCAGGACACAGGAGTGCTAACCAGATGCCATGATTGTCTGTGTAGAAAATCTCAAAGAATCAACAGTAAATCTTCTCAAACAAACAGCAATCATACCAAGGTCAACAGGATACAAGGCTAATATACAAAAGTCAATTGTTTTCCCATATCCCCGCAATGAACATATGGAATTTGATATTAAAAGCATAATGCCACTTACAAAAAATACTTTGGTAAAAATCTAACAAAATATGTTCAAGACCTTTATGTGAAAACTACAATAGTCTGAAGAAAGAGAACAAAGATCTAAATAAATAGAAGTACATGCTTTGTTCATAGATTCAAAGACTCAATACTGTTAAGATGTGAATTTTTCCCAAATTTATCTACAGATTCAACATAATCCAAAACAAAATTCCAGCAAGCTCTTTTGTGAATAGCAACAGACTGATTCTAAAGTTTATGTGAGAAGGTGAAAGACTCAGAATAGCCAACCAAAGACTGAAGAATAAGAATGAAGTTAGAAGACTGACGTTACCTAATTTTAAGGCTTAATATAAAGCACAGTAATCAAAACAGCATGATATTGGTGAAAGACTAGATCTGTAGTTTGATGCAACTGAATAGCGAACCAAAAATAGATCTACACAAGCAGAGTCAACTGGTTTTGATAAAGGGGCAAAGGCATTTCAGTGGAGAAAGTCTTTTCAACAAGTCATGTTGGAGCAACTGGACATTTATATACCAAAAAAAAAAAAAAAGAATGAATTGAGACCCAGACTTTATACCTTTCATAAAAAATTAACTTAAAATTGATCATGGACCTAAATATAAAAAATCTGTAAAATTTCTCTAGGGTAACCTAGGAGAAAACCCAAGTGACCTTGGGGTAGTTGGTGAGCTTTAATTTTTAAAATTTTTATTTGTTTAATTAAAAATTTATGCATTTTAAGGAAATTAACATTTTTAGAATCACAAAAGGTGTCCACTACCACATCATTAATCAAAGCAGCTCTCATCTACCGCCACTCTAGACCCTGTTTTCACTGGTGCCTGCCTCTATAATTAATTCTCTTCAGAACTGTGATTTTTTTTAAACTTTTTGTTTTATATTAGAGTATAGCTGGTTAGCAATGTCGTGATAGTTTCAGATGTACAGCAAAGTTATTCGGCTCCTTGTATACATGGGAGTGTGTGTATACATACATACGTATACATACACATCCACACCTGTGTATAGGTGTACATACATACCTATACATGTATCTATTCCTTTTCAAATTCTTTTCCCATTTAGTTTGTTATATAACACTGAGCAGAGTTCCCTTTGCTATACAGTAGGATCTTATTGGTTATCTGTTTTGAATATAGGAATGTGTACAAGTAAGTCCCAAACTCCCTAACTATCCCTTCCCTTCATCCTTTCCACCTGGTAACCCAAAGTTCATTCTCTAAATCTGTAAGTCTGTTTCTGTTTTATGAATTAGTTCATTTGTATCATTTCCTTTTAGATTCTGCGTATAAGCAATATCATACAATATCCTTCTCTGTCTGACTTATTTCACTCAGTAAGACAGTCTCGAGGTCCATTCATGTTGCTGCAATTGGCATTATTTCATTCATTTTAATGGCTGAGTAATATTCCGTTACATATATGTGCTCAGCTTTATCCATTCCTTTGTCAGTGGATATTTAGCTCACTTCCACGTCTTGGTTATTGTAAATAGAGCTGCAATGAACATTGGGGTGCATGTGCCCTTTCAGACCATGCTTTTCCCAGGATAAGCCCAGGAGTGGGATTGCAGGATCATATGGTAGCTTTCCATAAGACAACTGCTCACCAAAGAAGATAGATGACAAACAAGTATAATGAAAATATACTCAACATCATTTTTCATCAGGGAATTATGAATTAAAAATATAAGATACCGCTATACATCTACAGCTCAGTTGGCAAAGAATCCGTCTGCAACGCAGGAAACCCTGGTTCAATTCCTGGGTCAGGAAGATCCTCTGGAGAAGGGATAGGCTACCCATTCCAGTATTCTTGGGCTTCCCTTGTGGTTCAGCTGATAAAGAATCCACCTGCCATGCAGGAGACCTGGGTTCGATCCCTGGGTTGGGAAGATCCCCTAGAGAAGGGAACGGCTATCCGCTCCAGTATTCTGGCCTGGAGAATTCCATGGACTGTGTAGTCCGTGGGATGGCAAAGGGTTGGACACTACTGAGCAACCTTCACTTTTACACATCTATTATAATGGCTAAAATACAAAAAGTCAACATTAAACGTTGGTGAGGATGCCAGGCAACAGAAACGCTCATTCATGGCTGGTGGCAATACAAAATAGTACAGACACTTTGGAACAGAGGATACCTGTTTCTGACAAAGCTAAATATAATCTTACCATATGATCCAGCAACTCTAGGGATTTACTTGATTTAAAAATCTAAGGCCACAAAAAGCCTGCACACAAAGATTTATAGAAGTTTTATTCCACAATCACCAAAAAATGGAAGCAACCAAGATATCTTTTGATAGATGAATGGATAAGCAAACTGTGATATTTACATACAATAGGATACTAGCGATGAAAAGAGATAAGCTATCAAATCACAGAAAGACAGGGATGAAACTTAAATGCCTATTTCTCTTTTTTTAATTAATTTATTTATTTTATTTAGATGCTAATTACTTTACAATATTGTAGTGGTTTTTGCCAAACATCGACATGAATCAGCCATGGGCACACATGTGTTCCCCATCCAGAACCCCCCTCCCAACTCCCTCCCCATCCCATCTCCCAGGATCATCCCAGTGCACCAGCCCAGAGCACCCTGTCTCAGGCATCAAACCTGGACCAGCAATCCACTTCACACATGATAATATACACGTTTCAACGTTACCCTCTCAAATCATCCCATCCTCGCCTTCTCCCACAGAGTCCAAAAGACTGTTCTTTACATCTGTGTCTCTTTTGCTGTCTCTCATATAGGGTCATCGTTACCATCTTTCTAAATTCCATATATATGTGTTAGTATACTGTATTGGTGTTTTTCTTTCTGACTTACTTCACTGTGTATAATAGGCTCCAGTTTCATCCACCTCATTAGAACTGATTCAAATGCATTCTTTTTAATGGCTGAGTAATATTCCATTGTGTATACATACCACAGCTTTCTTATCCATTCATCTGCTGATAGGCATCTAGGTTGCTTCCATATCCTGGCTATTATAAACAGTGCTGTGATGAACATTGGGGTACACGTGTCTCTTTCAATTCTGGTTTCCTCGTTGTGTATGCCAAGCAGTGGGATTGCTGGGTCATATGGCAGTTCTATTTCCAGCTTTTTAGGAATCTCTACACTGTTCTCCATAGTGGCTGTACTAGTTTGCATTCCCACCAACAGTGTAAGAGGGTTCCTTTTTCTCCGCATCCTCTGCAGAATTTTTAAATGCCTATTTCTAAGTCAAAGAAGCTGCTGCTGCTGCCGCTGCTGCTAAGTCACTTCAGTCATGTCTGACTCTGTGCGACCCCATGGACTGCAGCCCTCCACGCTCCTCTGTCCATGGGATTTTCCAGGCAAGAGTACTGGAGCGGGGTGCCATTGCCTCCTCCGAAGTCAAAGAAGCTAGTCTGACTTTAATTATATGACATTCTATAAAGACAAAACTATAAAAATAGAATAAAGATTAGGGTTCAAGGAGAGCACAGAAGGGTTGGATAGGTGAAGCATAGATGACTCTGTTTTAGGGCAATGAAACTACTCTGTATGATTATACACACACACACACACACACACACACACACATATATATATAATTTTGCATTTGTTAAAACCAATAGAATTTTGCAGCACATAGAGTAAAACAATGCATGCAAAATAAAGAAAAAATAAGAAGTTGGGGAATCCTAGGAAAGAATATAGACTGTTATACGATATTATCTGTGTTACAAATGTATGCAACTGCCTCATTGGAGAAGGTAAGAGAAAAAAAAACTGACTTAAACAGCTTTGGAAATGAGAGAAACATGTAAGACTAAAGGCATAAGAACTGCTTATTAGCACTGCGGTACGGTTGAGACGGGAATGGCAACCCACTCCAGTAAGCTTGCCTAGGGGAAGTCCCATGGACAGAAGAGCCTGGCAGGCTACTGTCCATGGGGTCACAAAGAGTTTGACATGACTGGGCAACTAACACTTTAACTTTCATGCTGTGCTCAGTCATGTCCGACTCTTTGTGACCCCACGGACTCTAGTCTACCACATTCCTCTGTTCAGGAATTTTCCAGGCAAGTATACTGGAGTGGGTTGCCAATTCCTACTCCAGGGGATCTTCCTGACCCAGGGATTGAATATGCATCTCCTTTGTTGGCAGGTGGATTCTTTACCACTAGGTCACTTCTGATTCTTCTATGAATGTACACTAGAAATGAACAATTAAGAAGATGGATGGTGGATGGTAGGTGTGACATTTTCCACTGTTGGAGTTGGAATTTACATATGAGAAAGAGGGTAGAATGATTCATGTGGTTAAGGATTATAGTTGGAGATGGTGGTATGAACTATGTTTAGCTTAATATAAATACAGGTGCTTACATATAGAAATGCACACTCATGCACACATATACATACATGTTAGTACACATACATATATTTCCTTTGTGAATTGAGTGGACCCAAAAGAAACAGTAAACTAGTAAAAGTGAGCATGACAGATCTTGGTTTTTAATGGCATTCTCCAGTAAAATCAACCAGGACTCCTCGAAGAATTTGTTAACTCTAGGATTGGGGCAGGAATATACATGATAAGCCTGGAGTACCTCGTAGTGCCAGAAAGGATGGAATGCTCAAAAAAATCAAAGGAACGAAGGAAAAACAAAAACTAAAAACTCCACTTTGATATTTAACTACAGACACAGGAATCAATTGAAAGATCTCCTAATGGCCAAAGCTGGAACAATTTAAACAACAAAATAAAATACTATTCAGGTCCTTTGCCCAAAATAAAGAAAGTACTATCTGGATCTTTTGTCCATTTTAAAACCGGATTTTTCATTTGTTTGTTTTCTTTTTTTTTAATTTGTATGAGTTCCTCATTTATTTTGGATGTGAACAAACTCCTTTTGGTGACAGACCATACTATTATAGCCAAGACCACTGCCAAGGAACTTATTCTCTAGATAAGTTGGTTTTAGGTCTTGCTTTTAAGTCTTTAATCCATTTGGGTTGATTTTGGGGTATCATTCTGAGAGTCTGATTTTATTTTTTTGCACTGAATATCCAGTTTTCTCAACACCATTTATTGAAGAGACTATCCTTCCTCATCTTGTATTCTTGGTGTCTTTGTCAAAAATTAATTGACCACATAAGCATGGATTTATTTCTAGTTTCTCTAATCTGTTTCTTTGATCCATGTGTCTCTTTTTATGTCAATATCATGCTGTTTCCAGCAGGTATATGAAAAGGTTCCCAACATCACTTATCAAGAGGGAAATGCAAATCAAACCACAGTGGGATATCCTCTTACACCTGTTAGAATTGCTATTATAAAAATGTCAAAAGCTAACAAGTGTTGACAAGAATGTGAAGAAAAGATAATCCTTGTACATTGTTGGTAGGAATGCAATTGCTATAGTTATTATGGAAAACAGTATGAAGTTTCCTCAAAAGTTTAAAAATAAAGCTGCCATATGATTCAGCAATACCACTTCTGGGTATATACACAAAGGAAATGAAATCAGTACTTGAAGAGATATCCTATGTTCATTTCAGCATTATTAATGATAACCAAGATATGGAAACAACTTAAATGGCAATGGATGAATGGGTAAAGAAAATGTGATATATGATGTTATATTATAATGTGTGTGTGTATATATACATATGTATATATATACATATATATATATAAAATTTGGACTTCCCTGGTGGCTCAGTGGTAAAGAATCCACCTGCCAATGCAGGAGATGTGGGTTTAATCCCTGTGTTGGGAAGATCCCCTGGAGAAGGAAATGGCAACCTAGAAAATCCCATGGAGTAGCCTGGAGGGCTACAGACCATGGGGTCACAAAAGAGTTGGACATGGCTTAGAGACTAAACAACAACAGCAAATTTAATCTCAGAAAGGGAGATGAAATTTGTGACGCCAAAGAAGCTGAATTTATAGTAGCATAGAGCAGAGTAGTGGTTATAAGAAGCAGGGGTGTAGAGGGAAAAGGGAGATTTTTAAAAATGAAGGAAAGGAAAATGGTGGTTGCTGAGGGCTGCAGGGAGACGGTCATGGGGAATTATTGTTTAATAGGTACAGAGTTTCAGTCTTGCAAGAGGGATGGTGGTGACGGTTGCACAACAACATGAATGTACTTAATACCTCTGAACTGCACATGATTAATACATGAAATTTGATGTCATGAGTATTTTACCACAATAAAAAATAAACTACTACTGGAGTATAACCCAAAGTGTAAAACAAAATATTAATGAGTACATGCTGACATAAATAAATTATTAAACACATCTACCATATACACATCCAAACATATACACATCCATATATACATAAGGAGAGGAAATAAATATGTCTCCTATATGGATAATTCAAAATAATTTATGAGGATACTCCATCTTCAGTGACAGAGAGCTTAACTCCTCAATTCTTTCTTAATCGTGGGCTTTGCAGAATGACATCCTTCCAAAGAATACAGTATAGTCAGATGGGATGTTGGGAGGGAGGGTGAAGACAGTAATTTTACAGTGGAGAAGCCTTATATATACTACCTCAGCCAGGTGATCAAGGTAATAAATCATGTGAATAGTATGTACTCTTTATATAATGTAATGAAAAAGGCAGTTTACCTCTGTGGTATTCCTCCTAGAAAACAATAACTCCAGTCAAACCATGAAGAAAACATCAGACAAACCCAAACTGAGGGATATTCTATAAAATACCAGACCAGGATGCCTCAAAACTATCAAGGTCATCAAAAAGCAAAGAAAGTCTGAGGAACCATCACAGTCAAGAGGAGCCTAAGGTAACAAGACAGTAGTGTGGTATTCTAGATGGGATCCTGAAACAGGAAAAGACATCAGGTGAAGACTAACATAATTGGAATAAACCATGAACTTCAACTAATAATAATGTACCAATACTGTTTTGCTAATTGTAAGAATAAATGTGCCATACTGATATAAGGTGTTAATAACAAGGGAAATTGGGTGTGAAGTGTAAAGTAACTCTCTGTACTATCTTCTTGACCTTTTCATAAATCAAAAGCTACTCTGAAAAAAAAGGTATTTTATACATTCTGCTATATATAAAATCTATAAACAATAAAGTTCTGTTGTATAGTACATGGAACTCTATTCAATATCTTGTAATAACCTACAATAGGAAAGAGTCTGAAGTTGTACACCTGAAAGTAATACGGTATTGTATATCTACTCTAGTTAAATAAATAAATTTTTAAAAAAAGAAAAGAACCACCAAAAAAGTCTATTAAAAATCAAAACCTAGGACTTCAAAAAAAACTGCACACATTCTGGGTGTTTCTAATTACTTCTCCCTGTGCCCCCAATCTTCCCACCCAGTTCTACCCAAGCTTCCTTTTAACTCTTGTCCTCTTAGGAGGACTTGAGCCTGTAATCTCATCCTCTAAATAATGAGAGCCACCCAAGGAGTGAAGTATTGAGATCAAAATTTTGAATGAAACACCCTGTTCACTGTGTGATGGATGAATTCCTGGGTGTGTGGACACAGGGATCAAAGAACAGCTTGAGGGCCATTGCAATCATTCAGGTGAGAAATGACCTTGATCAAAGCTTGGAGGGTGTGGGAAGGGGTAGCAAGGATTTATCTCTGGTGTGGGGATAGGGAAGAAGAGGAAATGAGCATAGGGAATGATGTGGTTTCTCTGGCTTTGGTGAATGCACAGATGGTATCATTACCCAAGAGAGAGAATTCCTAACGAGGAATGACAGTGTGTGTGTCTGGAGTTGGGCGGGGAGTAAGGGACACTAAGTGCCTTTCAGACCCATTGACTTTGGGTGCATATGGCATTCTCAAAAGAGATGTCCCTGACATATGCTCATGATTGTGATGAAACAGCTTTGGGTAACTTGAGAAAACCTGCCTGAGATGATGTTAAATTATCAGAATCCTGGTGGCTCAGCAGTTATGAATCTGCCTATGATGCAGGAGATGCTGAAGATGTGGGTTTGATCCCTGGGTCAGGAAGACCCCCTGGAGGAGGAAATAGCAACTCACTCCAGTATTCTTGTCGGGAAAATTCCATGGACAGAGAAACTTTCTGGGGTACAGTCCATAGGGTCACAAAGAGTCGGGCCTGACTGAGTGCACACACAAGGTGATTCCCAGGAAGGAAAGAGCCCCATGTCCTGATGTGGTTAATGGTAGGTAGTAAAGGCTACAGAAATGTCAGGGAGGGAAAACCACTGCAATGACCTTAGATCTGTACTTCTGCAAGCTACTGGCTCCTCTGATTCCAGTTGGCTCAAACTTTGCTTCCCTTAGTGATATTTTCTCCATCAGAGACCAGTCCCAGAAGTCCCTCTTCTCCCCATCTTCCCCAATTCTGCTACTTTACTTTCCTAAAGTCTTCCTTAACCATGTCAGCAGTTCCAAGACTCTTGGAAACCATGAGCATATTCTGTGGAGAGAAAATCTGGGCAAGCACCAGAACCGAGGTGGAGCCCTACTCCCTACCCGTGCCTTTAGCATTGGGTTAGCATTGGGTTCAGTGGGTATAATGGAAAGCAGGGCTGAACTGAGATGAATAGATCCTCATCCCTCAGCCAAGGTAACCCATTCCCTCTTCCTGACTGTTGAGTGCTACTTTCAGGTACACGAGTGAACTTTTGTTTTGCTGTTGTTTTCATTTCCTTTTTAGAAGCTGTTGAATGTATTGAGTGGTTTGGGGTACAGAATCAAAGAGGGGTCAGAGTATCTGTCCACCTATGGGAACTGGCCAAGAGAGTCATTCTCAACCTTTAACCTGCACACGGGTTTTTATGTGGTGAGTGATAGAGTAAAAAGTCAAAGAAAATACAGGATTCCAAGCCTTCCAGGATTTATTCTGTATTATTGTACACACTCACAGATTCAGCTATAACAGTGGGGATGTAGTCAGAGTAGCTATAGTCACTCTCTCCTCAGGTAAAGCCTCTGGCCACCTGAGGTTGGGATTGGGCTCGTCAGAGGTGGATGCTGGGATATAACTCCCCCCACCCCAGCCCTATCAAAGAGACATGCAGAAGGTCAGGGTCAGGCAGGTTCACAGATGAGGCGGGTCACCCAGGTTGGGGGCCCGAGATAAGCGAGGCCACTGGCTCTCTTTTCACTTGTATGGGATTTCCGGGGCCTCTGGGACACTGCAGGTGGTTACTTATGTTTAGAAGGCACTACACCTCCTGCTTCCTCAGAGGGCAAGGCTTTTCCCTTCAGTGGCAGGACTGGTTGGATCTCTTGGACCTGGCCGGGAGCTGGGACAAACACAGGCTGTTTCAGCTGCCCCTCCTGCTGCTCCAGCAGTTGCTCCTCTTTCTTTTCCAGTTGCTCCTCTCTCTTTGCTGGTTCTTGATCCAATTGCTGGCCCAAGACCTTCCCCTGTTCCAGCTGTCCTTTTAGGTGCTGCTCTCTTTGTGTTTTCTCCTGCTCCAGCTGCGGCCCCAGGTGTTCTGCTTCCTGATATTCCTCGTGCTGTTCTTTTTGCTGCTGCACTTCCTGTTCCTGTAGCTCATGCTGTTGCTTTTTGACAAGCACTTCTGGCACCTGTGACTCTTGCTGCTGCTGCTCCACCTGCTTTTCTGGCACCTGTGACTCTTGCTGCTGCTCCACATGCACTTCCGGCACCTGTGACTCTTGTTTTTGCTGCTCCACATGCACTTTCAGCACTTGTGACTCTTGCTGCTGCAGCTCCACATGCACTTCCTGTTCCTGTGACTCTTGCTGCTGCTCCACATGCACTTCCTGTTCCTGTGACTCTTGCTGCTGCTCCACATGCACTTTCGGGACCTGTGACTCTTGCTGCTGCTGTTCCACATGCACTTCTTGTTCCTGTGACTCTTGCTGCTGCTCCACATGCACTTCCGGCACCTGTGACTCTTGCTGCTGCTGCTCCACGTGCACTTCCTGTTCCTGTGACTCTTGCTGCTGCTCCACATGCACTTCCGGTACCTGTGACTCTTGTTGTTGCTGCTCCACATGCACTTCCGGTACCTGTGACTCTTGTTGTTGCTGCTCCACATGCACTTCCTGTTCCTGTGACTCTTGCTGCTGCTCCACATGCACTTCCGGTACCTGTGACTCTTGTTGTTGCTGCTCCACATGCACTTCCGGCACCTGTGACTCTTGCTGCTGCTGCTCCACATGCACTTCCTGTTCCTGTGACTCTTGCTGCTGCTCCACATGCACTTCCGGCACCTGTGACTCTTGTTGCTGCAGCTTCACATGCTTTTCTGGCACCTGTGACTCTTGCTGCTGCTCCACATGCTCTTCTGGCACCTGTGACTCTTGCTGTTGCTGCTCCACATGCACTTCCTGTACCTGTGACTCTTGCTGTTGCTGCTCCACATGAACTTCTGGCACTTGTGATTCTTGTTGTCTCTGCTTCACATGCTGTTCCTGCACCTGAGACTCTTGCTGCTGCAACTCCACATGCACTTTCTGCACCTGAGACTCTTGCTGCTGCAGCTCCACGTGCACTTCCTGCACCTGTGACTCTTGCTGCTGCTGTTCCACATGCTGCTCCTGCACCTGTGACTCTTGCTGCTGCAACTCCACATGCACTTCCTGCACCTGAGACTCTTGCTGCTGCAGCTCCACATGCACTTCCTGCACCTGTGACTCTTGCTGCTGCTGTTCCACATGCTGTTCTTGCTGCTTTGGCTCCGCTTGCTCTGGTTCACACTTTTGCTCAGGCACCCCCTTCACAATTGTGTGTTTCTCCCTGAGCTCTAAGGGGACCTCCCCCGGGAGCTCCGAGTGTACCTCCTGGCATGGGGCAGGCAGTGGAGTTGGCTGCTTCACTTGCTCCTGCTGGGTATCGGTGGGAGGAGAAGCAGGCTTGAGGGGCTCCTGATGGGCAGGGGGCAGGATCACTGGCAGAGTGTACTGCTGGGACATCTTGGAAGCTGCTTTCGGTCAACCTGAAAAAGAGGAGGGGTTAGAGGAGTTACTGAAAGCAAGGAAATAGATGAAGCCCAAGAATCTGTAGCAGTGCCTGGTTTCTCAGCATTCCTAGTTCCCTTGGGTGGGGCATTCTTCTGATCATGCTGGGCTATCATTCCACAGAAGCAGCAGAGTGAAGGTAGGGATGGAGAGGGGCGGGGAAAGGCCCTCCTGGGAGCTTATTGTTCCCAAGAGCCAATAACAAGGACTGTCTCCAGAGCTGCTCTGTGCAGGTGCGCTGGGTAGCATCTCACCTCCTGCTCTTGCCTATCCTTGTCTCTGGCTTGTTCCTGACCTCCTCTGACAAACAGGAGAGTTGAGCTCTGGGATTATGACAGGAAGAAGGAAGGTGCCAAGGTGGGGGGAAGTTCTCCTGGAGGACCCCCAAGTCCTGGAAAATCAGTAACCCATCCCAACAGGATCTGAGAAGTGATGCTGCATGCCCTGGACTGGAGTCACATGACATTATCTTGGCTTAAATCTCCCAGTGAAATGCTGTGTGGTTCTGGGCACGTCATTTAGTCCCTCTGGGCCTCAGATTTCTCCTCTGCAAAATGAACCGGTTGGCATATTCAGCTCCAGGGCTTCTTTCTCTCTTGACCTTCTGAACTTTGGCTGGCGGTGGTGGTGGGAGGGGGCTGGAAGGTTGCTGAGAGCTGGAGCTGGTTCTTTCAAGTCTCCTACTTCTAAACTGGGTTTCCCTGCCCCTGCTCTGCCTGAGTTCTCCAAATAGAAAGTGTTCCCCGTTTGGCATTTCTCCCTTCTGTAGCACAGCTAAAAATTACAAGTGTGTCCCTGGACCCCATTCCCCTTGAGAGAAGACAAAAATAATAGTGAGCCCAAATCAAGCAGTTTTAGGAGAGAATCTGACTGTATTTCCCCTGCATCCCTATCTTACTCTTCTCTCCTCCCTGTCCCCCACACTTGAAAATACAGTCCGAAGAAGACATGGTGCAAGAGGGGATTGCTGTCTGTTCTGTTTCCAGGCCACGCACCTAACCCTCAGCACAGTGACCTGAGCTCCCCCAGAAGGACAGTGGTCCAATTGAATCCTGCACACGAGTGACCCCTGCACCCCCTCAGGCTGACCACCCCCAGCCACGTTCTGGCCTGTGGGAGGCCCCAGGTCCCAAGCCTGGTTCTACCAGCAAACACTTACCAGACTCACAGTGGGGCCAGCTGGAGAGGCTTCTAGTGGAGTGCTGAGCTGAGCAGGGGCCGAGGTGCCCTTTATACCGTTCCCCAGCCTGGCCTCCTTTCCAGGTTGAAGGAGAAGGACTGGTTTCACCACTCCAGTTGGTCAACTTCCTCTAGCCCCTTCCTGACTCATCATAGGCACCTTAATCAGAAAACCCCTGAGGGCCCCTTTTCACAGAGACACACAGCTCCCGCCTGGCCAGTGGGCTCTGGGGGTTCAGTCACCCCCATGAGGCTCATCACCTCGGCACAGGGAGGTGAGAGGGAGGCATCTTGGGAAACTGGTCCCCTATTCCTCTTTTTTTGTTTAACCTCAGCCAAACTTTTCTTCTGAATCTCAGTTCCTTTACCTGTAAAATGGGTTTATCTTCCTTATTAGGCTGAGGGATTCAATTCCAGGGCACAGAATAGAAAGTTACATGTCTTTCTGGGATGCCCAGTCTGGAGATATGTTAAAGGTGGGAGGAGCCACTTTTCAGGGCTCTTTTCAGCCCAAGAAACAGGGCTACTGTGGGATTCTCTTGGCCACTAACCCACAACATATCTGCTCTCAAGACATACCTATAACATAGCTATAACATACCTATAACTTCATTCTGCATGGAAGTACTCTGTCCTGGGATAGGGGAGGGTTCAGTCTGACAACTTTAGAGGTTAAGCAGAATGCTTACAGGAGTCTCCTGCCATGTGTCAGGGGCTACCCAGGCCCTATGCTGAAGACTGTAGTTACAGAAGTTCCCAAGAATGCCAAGCTCACAAAAACTCCAAGGCATGGACCACTTTAGGCAAGAAAACAGGCATTAAATCTATAATATATAAAATAATAAGGATTACTTTTTACGGTGATAAAAACAAACATCTCATACAATGTTTTGGGGAAATTCATGAAGATATAAAGATCAAGATTAAGGGGCCTTTCCAGGTGGTGCTAGTGGTAAAGAATCTGCCTGCCAATGAAGGAGACACAAGAGACATGGGTTCGATTTTTGGGTCAGGAAGATCCCGTGGAGTAGGAAATGGCAACGTGCTCCAGTATTCTTGCCTTTAATAACTTCATAGACAGAGGAGCCTGGTGGGCTATAGTCAATGTGGTCACAAAGAGCCAGACATGACCAAGTAACTGAGCATGTGTGCACGCGTGCGTGTGCACACACACAAACACTCTGACATAAAGATCAAAACTAGATCATCCACTACTTTCTCTAAACTACTCTCTGAACGTAGCTTAAGCAAACTTTCAGGGTGGGGGTTAGAGCTGGCTTGTCCCTCACCAGCAACAATGGTGACCTAAGCCTCTTGGAATAAAATGTAAACTCCCTACCAAGTGTTCAAAGACCCTTACTGAGAGTCCTCAGTTACTAAGACAAGCCCAGTGCTCCCCACCTCTGGGGCCTCCCAGGATCCCTAACTCTGCATCTTTCAGTTTCACAGTTAATGCTGGGGCCTGGAAGAGGGACTCCCTGGGACACCATCTAAAGGGTATCCCCTGATTTGCTGCATTTCACTTATAACAACTGAGGGCTGCTTTATTTGCTTTTGTCCACTTGTTTATTTTCCAAATTTCTCATTGAAAAATAAACTGTAAAAGGCAGGAGTTTTGCCTGCTGTGTTTTCCACTATGTCCCTAGAACCTGTCCTAACTATCAAATATAACCAGTAGCCTATAAATATCAGTGGAAAGAATGAAGGAACAGTGCATTTTAGTGTCATGCATATGTGTGTATAAACAAAATTGAATTGTGACTTGCCTTTCTCTTTAATAGCTTATTTTATGGACATCATTTAATCTTTCTCCTTCACAACCTAATCATAAAAAAATAAATAAAATCAAGGAAAATACTCATTTCTGGGGCTAATTTTGAGAAGTTCTGATTTCTGTATGGTATCTCACAGGTATCTCCCTCCAAGCCCCCAATAGATCTATTTCTGAGCTAATTTTGTCGTGCTCCTGGGGCTTAGTCTGAAAAGACAGATGGAAGGACTCCTGTTTCCGGAATATACCCTCAGTTCATGCCCTCTGTGGCCCCTGAGCCTCACCTGGGACCTCACATGGTCTCCCGTTAGCACAGGGCCAGCCATCTTCTGGGGCAGGGCAAGTGCTCTCCACCCTGCCCCCTCCCCCTTTGCCCCATGCAGAACTAAGCCAGCACCCTCACAAAGAGGCACCCATGCCTTCTACTTTGCAGCTGATCTCACATGGGAGGAATCTGCCTCTCCCCAGCTCATGACTGTCAGTCCCTGCTCCAGGAAGTCACACCGGTCTTATGGGTTTCCATGGACTAGAATCTGCCAGATCTACCTCCCGCCCTCTGATTCACAGCATAATGAAAGCTTTGGGGGAAGACAGTGTGTGAGCCTTTGGCCACTGGGCAGAGCCGGGGTGTGGTGAGGAGGGTGAAGCCTGGAGTTGCTGGGGTGTGTGTGTGTGTGTGCACGTGGGCACGCGCTCACGGGGAAGGATTGGAGGAGCCCCAGCCCCAGCTCATGGGGCTCAGAGGCCCGATGCTCTGCCCTCAGATTGCCCCATCTGGGGCACAGACAGGCATGTGCATGGGCGAGATTCTCTTGGTGTCTGCGTGAGCGATCCCACGGGGCCCCAGGGCCCACACGAAGAGGCCGGGTAACTGTCTAGCCCCCGCCCACTGTCTTGGGGATGAGCTCATATCCCATGACACATGCAGAGGCCCTGAACCCAGCTCAAGGAGGCCCTGGCTCTTTATCTTGCAGAGCCAGAAACTGGCTGGTTTCTCTTTCTGAGTGATACATCCTTCTTGAACTGTTGCTTAGCTGTGGGGGCAGGATGAATGGGTCATGTACTTCGCTGCCCGGGGGCGCCCAGGAGGAGGGTTATGAGGATAGCTCTTAGTAAGTTGGTGGGATGGGGTGATGGCAGATGGTCCTGCAGTGCTGGCTTGGACCAGGTCTCACGTTCTCATCTAGGGTAGCCACGCCTAGGATGTCTCCCAAAGAGGCAAAGCCCCCATCCTCTGAGGCCGTGGACATCTTCTCCATCCCCTGGGGCTTCTCCTCTGCCCAGGGCACTGTTGCCCACATCTTCCCACAGTCCACACTCTGTACTGGTCACCTTCCCACAGGCCCATAGTCCTCACTGCCCTGCTCCATGGTGCCTCCTGAAAACTGGCCTCCGCTCCTCATTTGCCCTCTGTGGCCATCTGCTGCTCCAAGAAGAGAGAAAAGACCAAGAAAGGGCCAAGAGGCTGAGTCTTCCTCTCTAGGCTCCTGAGTTGGCCTGTCTGATGTACCCTGGTGCTTCCCTTATGTCTTCCTCTGGCCTCTCCTCCTTGACCTGTGAGGTTGCTAGGCTCCAATTTCTTGCTTGTGAATCTGATCACTGTGGAGAGACAGACACAGCTCTGCTCCTGGTGCAGTAAGAGGAGCAAAGGCATGAAAGTTGATCAGGAGCAGAGAAAAGGAGCTGTTCAGTGCCCTCTCCTCCAGCTTGCAGGATGCCCTCCTCTTGGGCTCGCTGGGAAACCACATCCTGGGTAGCTGATTGTCTGCACCTGATTACAGCAGCATCTCTGAGCTGGGAGCAGGGGTGGGAGCTGGAGAACGCATGGGGAGGGCCTGGCCAGGGTGCCCAGGAGCTTCCCGGCACTTCCCAGTCCCCTCCACTGGGGCCAGTGCCGTTTTGTGACAGGTGGGAAGTGAAGTCTGAAGAGAGGACATGAGAAGCCCAAGGCCCTACAGAGGGCCTGCGGCACAGCTGAGCAGAGCTCCCACACGCTGATCTCTGTCCAGCGGGCTCTCTTCCCCACCAGGCTGCCTTCCCAGGTGCCTGAGCATCTGACAGAGGTAACGGGCTACACTAGATAACCTGGGACATCTTCTGAGTGTGAATCAGCCATCTACGGGCTGACCCCATGTGGTCAGTTCTGGGCTTCCTAGAGGAAGGACCAGTCTTCTTTGGTTCAGATTCAATCAAAATGCCCTGAGGATGACCCTCATTTGTTCTGGGAACAGAAAGCTCTACTTCTTGGCTGGTATATGTGTGTTTGTGTGTTAGTCCATCAGTCGTGTCTGACTCTTTGAGAGCCCATGAACTGGGGCCTGCCAAGCTCCTCTGTCCATGGAATTTTCCAGGCAGGAATACTGGAGTGGGTTGCCCTTCCCTTCTCTGGGAGATCTTCCCAACTCAGGAACTGAACCCGGGTCTCCCCCACTGCAGACAGATTCTTTACCATCTGAGCTGCCAGGGAAGTCCTCCTGACTGGCACTGATCTATTTTAGCCTCATCCAACCCCTAGGATTGTTGTTCTGTTGGCTTTGCAGTCAGATGGACCTGGGTTTAAATCCCACTCAAACTCTTGTTATCTGAATGAGCTGCTTTTCCTCTATGACCCTCAGTTTCTTTGTCTAGAAAAATTTATTTTTTACCCTCTTTTTTTTATACTATTTTTAATCTAGTAATTTCTCACCCATACCAATGAAATGCTCAGAAAGGGCGGGGTTGGGAGGGAATCTGTATTCACCCCAGCTCTATTTTAATAGCAAAAATTGGAAAGAAAAGTTTTTCCATTTGAAGATAAGATAGAATATGAAAAGATTAAATTATTTTTGAAAATTAATTTCACATATAAGGAACTGGAAAAGGTCAGTTTTCATTCCAATCCCAAAGAAAGGCAATGCCAAAGAATGCTCAAACTACCACACAATTGCACTCACCTCACACACTAGCAAAGTAACGCTCAAAATTCTCCAAGCCAGGCTTCAACAGTACATGAAATGTGAACTTCCAGATGTTTAAGCTGGATTTATAAAAGGCAGAGGAACCAGAGATCTAATTGCCAATAACCCCTGGATCATTGAAAAAGCAAGAGAGTTCCAGAAAAGTATGTATTTCTGCTTTATTGACTATGCCAAAGACTTTGACTGTGTGGATCACAAAAAACTGTGGAAAATTCTTCAAGAGATAGGAATACCAGACCACCTTACCTGTCTCCTGAGAAATCTGTGTGCAGGTCAGGAAGCAACAGTTAGAACTGGACATGGAACAACAGACTGGCTCCAAATAGGAGAAGGAGTATGTCAAGGCTGTATATTGTCACCCTCCTTATTTAACTTATATGCAGAGTATGTCGTGAGAAATTCTGGGCTGGATGAAACAGAAGGTGGAATCAAGATTGCCGGGAGAAATATCAATAACCTCAGGTATGCAGATGACACCACCCTTATGGCAGAAAGTGAAGAAGAACTAAAGAGCCTCTTGATGAAAGTGAAGGAGGAGAGTGAAAAAGTTGGCTTAAAACTCGACATTCAGAAAACTAAGATCATGGCATCTGGTCCCAACACTTCAGGGAAAGTAGGTGGGGAAACAATGGAAACAATGACAGACTTTATTTTTTTGGTCTCCAAAATCACTACAAATTGTGGCTGCAGCCATGAAAATAAAAGACACTTGCTTCTTGGAAGAAAAGCTATGACCAACCTAGACACCATATTAAAAAGCAGAGATATTACTTTGCCAACAAAGGCCCATCTAATCAAAGCTATGGTTTTTCCACTGGTCATGTATGGATGTGAGAGTTGGGCTAAAAAGAAAGCTGAGTGCCAAAGAATTGATGCTTTTGAACTGTGGTGTTGGAGAAGACTCTTAAGAGTCCCTTGGACTGCAAGGACATCCAACCAGTCCACCCTAAAGGAGATCAGTCCTGAATATTCATTGGAAGGACTGATACTGAAGCTGAAACTCCATCTTTTGGCCACCTGATACGAAGAACTGACTCATTGGAAAAGACCCTGATGCTGGGAAAGATTGAAGGCGGGAGGAGAAGGGGACGACAGAGGATGAGATGGTTGGATGGCATCACCAACTAAATGGACATGTGTTTGAGTAGACTCTAGGAGTTGCTCGTGGACAGGGAGGCCTGGCGTGCTGCAGTCCATGGGGTCAAAAAGAGTCGGACATGACTGAGTGACTGAACTGAACTGAACTGAATGAGGAACTGTGGTAGCATTTTAAATATGAATTTGTTAACTATAAAATAAACTATAACATACAGATATTATTTGCAAATTTGTAATAAGTGTGTGATTATATTTTTTAAAAAATGGGTATTTGCACCTCCTTTGACTTTTGTGAGGATTTGGTGAGGTGATATTTGTGGTTAGCACACAGATGGTGCTCAGAAACTGTTTTCCTGTTGGGAGTCATGGCAACATTAGCTGACAGACTGCAGTGTGCTACCTGCGCATACATAGAGTCTTAATAACTCAAGGTTTCACTTTCTCCTTTTGCCAATGAGAAATCTGAAACCTCAAAGTCACACAGTGCATGGAGTGAAGTGGGGATGGAAACCAGGGATCCTGATGTCCCATTTACTCCTCCCTCTAGTCAGCCTGCCGTGGGCCTCTGGCAGTGCTCCAGCTCAGCCCATGGCGTGTTTCCCTTGTGCACTCAGGAGGCTCCACATGGGCTGATTGTGTTTTCACGTGGTAGGCTCACTGAGGATTCCACATGGGCTTGCATTCCTGCAGCATGACGGTCCACAGAGGGGCCTGGAGGTTGTGTGGGCAGAAAATAGGTAGTGGTTTGGATCTAGCTTTGATGTGGACAAAGGAATCCCGGCAATGGAGTGAGGAGTGCACAGGCAGTCACAGGGAGCCAGAGACGATAGAAAGGGCTCTGCCAGCTGCACGGAATGGGGGCTGACTGGTAAAGAACCCGAGGGATCGAAGCCTTCACAGGGATGCGCTCAAGAAGTGGAAGGCAGTGGTGGGAGGGACACATCTCACTAGAGGGCAGACAGAAAGGGTGGAGGGCCTGAGCTGGAGGGAATAGGGGAGGGATTCCACAGAGGAGAGAGGAGGCAGGTGCAGAACGAGGAGAGCAGGACCTAGTCTAGCTGTGCAGACTCCCCCAGAAATGTCGTCCATGGTCAGACAAGTCAGAGGAGGTGAGGGTGCTCCTGGGACTCAGCTGACCTCTTGGTTTATCATTCCCCATCCTCTTTCCCCTCTATTAATTAGAGGATGCTGGGGACACCTGACCCTGCATCAGCTGCTTCTGTGGAGGACTAATTGCTCTTAACGTTACTCCTAAATGTGGTTGCAGAGGCCACTCAGATCCATGTGGAGTCCATGCATGTACGTGTGTGTGTATGTGTGTGTGAGAAATCTGGGCATTAGAAAAAGCCACTGCAGAGTTATATACAGAGGATTAGAATCATCTGGGCCTGGATGAGAGGTTTTCACCAAGAGGAGTCAGTAGCCCACATTGCCTTGTTGGGGTTCTGCTCAGACCCCTCTGAGCAGCCTCAGCATGGGCCATTTCTAACCTCATCTGTTCTCTGTACCTGTGGACTGCTCGCCATGAAGCTGTCCAGTTGTTCCAGGCCTCCAGATGGGTTGGTCTGGTGCAGAGTGCGAAAGAGTGCCTCTTCATTCCTTCCTTCCTAAAACTTGCCTCCCTGCTTACTATCTGCATTAAACAAGACCAATGCAGAGTCAGGGTGAGTCCTGGCCTCTGGGATCCCAGCTGGGCCAGGGTACTGAGGAGGACTTTGGCTATCACCCTAACCTCCCAGTCTGAGAGGGAGATACCACCTCTGATTTCAGAAAACCCAGATTAGGGAGACATGGCTCCTGCTCCCAGGAAACTCCCATCCGATGGGAAGAGGGGTACAGAAACAGTGATGGGTGCAATTCAATGCTGTGACATGTAAGCCCACAATTAACTGGTCTGTGTGCATGGATGCAGGTGTGAATAGGCAGGGCTGTGAGTCTCCCGGAGGGACTGGCTGGGGGGTGGTGGGCAAAGGAGATACAAAGGCAAAGAAACCTGCAAAGCCTGCTCTTTACCAGACATGGTGCTAAACAAGCCTCAACCACCGTCTCATTTAACCCTTTGCACTTCACAGGCAAGCAGCTGGGACTCAGAACAGAGGTCCTCCAGGCAGCAAGTGGAGCAAGTCTGGGAGTGTCTGCTTCCAGGCCAGCCTCTGCACCAGAAAAGGCAGAGATGTCCACTAAGTCCCATAGATATGGGACACACTGGAGCGATAGAGTCCAAATGTGACAGAGCAGGACTGGAGAGCGGCAAAACAGAGGACAGGTGAGCTGGAAACTGCTGGAGAGTGGCTGAAAAGTTATTTTCCTGCCACTCAGGTTTTACTAGAAAGCCTGCTTGGAGTGGGATGGGGGGGTGGTGCATGAGGGGGAGAAGGAGGTCAGAAGGCTTTGGGGGAGAAAGGTGAGCCCCGAGCTTCCTCTTACAGGCAAGTCTTTGCATGCATGGCTGTAGCTTCACCCTCTCTCTACCCTGTGGTCCAGCCTCCAGCACTCTAGGCACCCCCAAACTACCTCTCTCCCCAGCTTAGGAACACAGCTGAGAAATCTTGCATTGGAGGAGACTTCACAGTCATCAAATTCAACCCTGACTTGTATCACATGAAGGATGACACAGTCTAGAGAGGGGACAGAAGGGCAGGGGTTACAAAGGGGGTCAGCCGCAGGCCCCGGCCAGGTCCAGATCTCCGGATCTCCTGAGTTCACCTTTACTCACCTCTCTGCCTCTGCACATTCCATTCTCTCTGCTGGAATGCCTTTTTTTCACCTCCTGCCTTATTGAATTTTTTAATCATCCAGAGCTGATTGAGAGCTTCCCATGTACATGTGTTCCAGGCATTTAGGGGTACAGCTTTGAACAAAACAAGTGCAAGTCCCCACCCTCCCAAAACTTTCATTCCAGTGTGTGGAGAGAAGGTGGCAAGTGACATAAACACATACCTGGAATATAAAGCATGTTAGAAATACTATGTAGAAAAAAGAAGGTATGAAAGAGGTCTAGGGAGTGCTATGGGATGGGATGTTGTATATTTTATTTTATTTTTTTGGCTGTGCAGCATACCATGTGGGATCTTAGTTCCCCAACCAGGAATCAAACTTGTACCCTGTGCATTGGAAGCATAAAATTTTAACCACTGGGCAACCAGGGAAGTCCAATGTTGTGTATTTTAAATGGAATAGTCAGGAAAGGCCTACAGCAAGAACCCAAGGAGTGGGGTCAGGGTGAAGATATGCAGGGGAGAAGGAACAGCAGGGGCCATGTGCCAAGCAGGCATGTTCTGGAATCAGCAAGGAGGCCCATATAACTGGGCATGTATGAATGAGGGAAAGAGCTGTAAGAGGTGAGGGTGGAGGAGTGGGTGATGCTGGGCAGTGGGAGAAATCATGAAGCAACTTGGGCTTTTATGGTGAATGAGATGAGAAGCCTCTTCAGAGTACTGCACAGAGGGGCGGCATCATCTGACTTACTTGTAAAAGGTTCTCTCTGGCTAGCTTGGAAGCAGGCAGCCACAGTAATGTGGCAGCTGCCTAGAACTAGGGTGACAGCAGGAGGGGCAGGGAGACATGGTCAGAGGATAGATATGTCTTGACAATAGAATCAGTAAGATTCCCTAACAGATTAGATGCAAGGTATAGGTGAGGGCAAACAATGACTCAGAAGTTCTTGGCCTGAATGACTGAGGATGGAGCTGCCACTTAACAGTGACAGAGAAGACCACAGGAGGGGCTGGCTTTGTGGGAAAAATCAACAGTGAGCTTTGAGACATGTTTGGGATGCCCATTAGACACACCCAAGGAGAATTGTCAAGTAGGCAATGAGATATACTAGAAGGAGAATTAAGAAGGAGGTTCATGCTGTAGACATAAATTTGGAAATCATCAGCATATAAATGGCATGTGAAGTCATGAGCCAGGATTAAGTCATCAAGGGAATGAATATAGATAAAAGAGAAGAGGTCCCAGGACAATCCCCTGAATCATTCCAGTGTCAAAGGGTCAGATGAGAAGCAACAAGTCAAAAAACTGGGACTGAACGAGAAGGAGCAGATGGTGAGGTAAGAAATTCACCAGAAGAATAGGGCATCCTGGAACACAAGTAGAAAGAGTGTTGATCGGAAAGGATGAACATCTGCGGAAAATGCTATAAAGATGAGAACTGAGAATGCCTGTTTGGTTGGGCAACATGGAATCCATTGATGACCTTGACAAAGGTAGCCAAGGGCTGTGGTGAGGATGAAAACCAGCCTGCAGTGATTCCAAGAGCAAATGAGAAGAGAAGGCTTAAGAGCAGTGAAGATAGAAAGCATTTTCCAAAAATCTTATAGGGAAGAGGAGCAGATAAACGGGAAAATAACCAGTGCTAATTCCTGTCCTCCAGCTTCTTTTGAACTTTGCTCATGATTTTGCCCTTCCCTTGCAGGGAAGCTGTCACTGACAGACCAGAAGCTGTCTCATAGACAGACCAGTCTATGAGACCATGATTGCTCTAGAGCTCACGCTCATTTCAACCTCATCTCCTCACTCTTTGTTCCTGCCTGTAGAACCTTGGATCCAGCATGGGACTTTCCCACTTCTTCTCTGTTCCTGTAGAGCAAGTAACTCCATGACTTACTTCTGCACCTCATTCAGACTTCTACTCGAAATGTCACTTCCCTTCACACTGTCTAAAATAGACCACTCACTCCACCATGTTATTTATCTCATTAGAGTGATCATCATCATTTGAACTTATGGTATTTATTTGTGTGCTTGCTTCACTAGGAAAATAAGTGCATGAGAAGAGAGCCCTTGACTACACTAGTTCCTAGACTTTCCCAATACTCAGGACCATACTTTGCATGTGTGTGAGTGCTCACTCAGTTATGTTCAATTCTTTGCAACCCTACGGACTGTAGCTCACAATGGTCCTCTGTCCATAGGATTCTCCAGGCAAGAATACTGGTATGGGTTGTCATTTCCTACTCTAGTGGATTCTTCCAACCCAGGGATCAATGCTGCTTATCTTCATGTCCTACATTGGTAGGCAGATTCTTTTACCTCTGAGCCACTTGGGAAGCCTACTTGGCACATGATTTCTTCAGCATGCCTATATATCTGTCACTTACATAAATACTCCTTGACGTAATGTCTACTTATGTTAAAAAGATGCAAAAATATGTTTTCCCATAAATAAATGTAACCTGTAATATCTAGTTGCTGTTCCTGATGACAGAAAACTTAATGCATTCACATCCAGATAAACTCAATCAACTCTGGCTTAACTTCAAGCATTATAAGACCCCCTTTCCTATCCCTTCTCCGCTTAGCCTCAGATTATTTTAAGTCTGCTTTCTGAAAGGTATTCGATTTTAGATCTGTGCCATGAATCCCCAATTGGAGCTGAAACTCCAATACCTTGGACACCTGATGCGAAGAACTGACTCATTGGAAAAGACCTTGATGCTGGGAAAGATTGAAGGCAGGAGGAGAAGGGGATGACAGAGGATGAGATGGTTGGATGGCATCACCAACTTGATGGACATGAGTCTGAGCAAGCTCTGGGAGTTGGTGACAGACAGGGAAGCCTGGCATGCTGCTGTCTATGGGTCACAAAGTGTCAGACACGACTGAGCAAATGAACTGAACTGAATAGATGAATCCCCAAACCTTAGAAACCTTCAGGCTTCTGTTTTGAAGATCCAGTCCTTGACTCTACTCTGGGGTCTGTGCTGCTGGCCAGATGGAAGACTCAGGGAGTTTTGTACAAGAAAAAGGATGGGATTAAAATATTCCAACGTTTCACCTCTCCACGTCATCTCTCCTTCTTCCTGGCAGTAGTGATCATTTGACATTGTGAACATTTCTTCCTCTCCATTAATAGTTTCCAGCTTTAGAGACAAAAGCCAGAAACCCATCTTCCCTTCAGTGTTTTCCCTCGCTCTTTTTGGTGGTATTTCTGTGCTTCACCTTTCAGTCCTCCACTCCTGTCCTCCACGGCAATACAGGACCCCCAGCCATTCTCCACCCCTGCCTCTAAGTAGTTCCACGCAGCAGGTGGAGCTAACTGGCTATAAGGCCAAACAAAAGAGTTAAGTCTGCATTTAGGGGTGAGACCAGGACAGACAGTCCTGGCATTTCTGCAGGCACTAGGAGCTATCAGAGCCAAGCCAGCCTCAGCCCTTCTGGGGGGAGGGGGTGTGCTGTGCCCCTTCCCAGGAGGCAGGAAGCGGGAGAGGGGCTGAAGCCAGGGTAAGTATGGTGTGATTTTATGTGGGGAAGGAGGAGCATTCCATCTCTCTGAAGTTCAAGGAGTCCCCTCTTCTGTGCTGTGCTGCATGATATCAGTTTAAAAATACAGTCTGTGATTTTTGTCCATGACTCTTACATGAAATTCAACCCCTTCATCCAGTGCTTAACCAATCAAACAGCAATTGGTCTAGTGTGAAGGGGAGAGAAAATTAGGATTTAAAAACCCTTCTTAGGTGGCTCAGTGATAAAGAACCTGCCTGTCAATGCAGGAGATGCAGGTTCAATCCCTGGGTTGGGAAGATTCCCTGGAGGAGGCAATGGCAACCCACTCCAGTATTCTTGCCAGGAGAATCCCATGGACAGAAGGGTGTCAAAGGGTTGGTCACGACTGAGCACGTATGCACACAATTTTAAAGACATATTTAAGTCTCCGCAATTTGTCCCCTCCTGAGTTTTCTGCCACTGAAATGATCCCTCTTTTTTTTCCAGCTTTATTGAGATATAATTGACATATATCATGTAAGTTTAAGGTGTACAACTTGACACTTTGATAAACATATATATTACAAAATAATTACCACAATAAGGTTAGTTAATGTATCCATCTTATAATTACCATTTATCTGTGTGTGTGGTAATTTAAGATCTCCTCTCTTAGCAGCTTTCAAATATCATTAAATTCCAGAGCTTATTTATTTTCTAACTGCAGGTTTGTACCCTCCTAACAATACCTTCCGATACCCCTACCCCGACCCGGCCCAGTCCCTAGCAACCATCACTCCACTCTGTCTCCACGATTGTTTTTTAGCTTTCACATGTAAGTGAGAAAATTCAGTACTGTCTTTCTGTCAGACTTATCTCACTTAGCAATTATCCAAAATGAAACACAGAAAGACAATCTTAAAAGAGAAAAGAATAAAGCTTCAGTGAGCTGTGGGAAAATATCAAGAAACCTAATACCAGCACAGTTGAAATGCCTGAAAGATGGAATAGACAAGCAATTACTAAAATATTCCAAAATTGCGGTGGAGGGGCTCTATACAGATACAAAAATATTAATGAACTCAAGTACAAGAAATGTGAAACAAATTATATCAAGTCGCATCACAATAAAATTGCTTGCAGTAGGCGATAAGGAAAATAATCACAAAAACAGGCACAGAAAAACAGACACATTGCACAAAGATCATATTACAGAGGGAAAAAGAGTAAAAGCAAATTGCTCACTTGTCACGATGCAAGCCAGAAAATGGCAGAGGAAATGCACTGAAAGGGAAACTTTGGAATTCTATATCCGTAAAATATCTCTATAGAATGAAGAGAAAATATTTTTTCAGACATTTCAAAGGTGAAATAATTTAACACCAACAGACTCTGAACTCTAAGAAATGTTAAAGATAGTCCCTTGGGATGAATAGGAGTGATATAAAATGGATTTACAGATGCACACAAAAGAAATAGCACTCTACCTAGATAGAAACAAAAGACTTTTCTTATTATTTAAAACTACTTGAAGAATAAATAATTATTTAAAGCAAACTTGATAGAAATTTATTTTGAAGTTTTTAGCATATGTTAAAGAAAAGTGTATCATACCAAAGCACGTAAGTCAGAAAGAAAGAAATGAAAGGATATTGTTTATAGGTTCTGAGACTGTAAGTGAAGTGATGTAATATGAAGATAAACTATCCTGAGTGAAGGATCTGTACAACACAACACACAACATAACCACCAAATCACACAGAGTTATGGAGTGTAAATCAACAAAGGAGATGAGATGGGATTATATAAAACATTCCATGCAAAAGAAAAACAAAGGCATAAGAAAACAGAACAAATGTGGGACATAGAAAACAAATAGCAAGGTGGTAGATTTAAACTCTGATTAAAGGACAGAGATTGTCAGATTGAACAAAAAAGACCTAACTGTATATTATCTAGGCTTCCCTGGTAGCTCAGTGGATAAAGAATCCACCAGCCAATGCAGGAGCCACAGGATATATGGATTTGATCCCTGGGTTGTGAAGATCCCCTGGAGAAGGAAACGGTAACCCACTCCAGTATTCTTGCCTGGGAAATCCCGTGGACAGAGGAGCCTGGCAGTCTACAGTCCATGGGGTTGCAAGAGTTGGACATGACTTAGCAACAAAAGAAGAACAGCATATATTGTCTGCAAGGAACTTATTTTAAACATAAAGATACAAATAGGTTAAAGCTAAAGTGATAGAAAAAGAAATGCCTTGTTTATACCAACAAAAAGAAAGCTGAGGCCTCCCTGGGGCTAAGTGTTGAAGAATCATCCTGCCAATGCAGAAGACATGGATTTGATCCCTGATCCAGAAAGATCCCACATGCCTGGGTGCAACCACGTCCACTGTGCCACAACCTTTGAGCCTGTGCTCTTGAGTCCAGGAAGCGCAACTATTGAGCCCATGTGCCACAACCACTGAAGCTCGTGCCCCTCAGAGCCCGCTCCTCAACCAAAAAAAGAAGTCAACGTAATGAGAAGCCCACACACCATGAGAGGAAAAGCCCTCACAGCAACGAAGACCCAGCACAGCCAAAAATAAGCAAATAAATACATGAAATTTTACATATGTAAAATGAAAGTTGAAGTGACTAAATTGACTTGAAAGCAGATTTTAGAGCAAAGAATGTCACCAAGAACAGAGAAGTTCATTCTATGATGATTATGATGCAATTTATGAAGAGGATATGATACATCCTAAATGTTAATGCATTTATTAAGAGATTTTCAAAATATATGAATCAAAACTGTTATAAGAAATAATTGAGGAATTTGCAGTTATGTTCAAAGATATCAACACTACTCATTTAATAATTGATAAAACAAGTGGCCATGATGTCAGTAGAAATATAGAAGACTTGAATCATACTGTCACATCAATTAACCTAATTGACATTACAGAACATTCCATGCAACAACAGATTCCACTCAGATTCCATTCTTTTCAAGTGTACTGGGAGCATTTACTGAGAGAGAGCATATGCTGGCCCATAAAACAAGTCTCAGTAAGTTTAAAAACTTTTAAGTTATGCAAAGCATGCTATTTGACCACAGAGGAATAAAATTAGAAATAACAGAAAGATCTTTTAAAAGTCTCCCAACATTTGCGGGGGGTGGGGGGGTGGGGCGAGGAAAGGTCACTTATAACTAACTCATAAGCCAAAGTGTTAGGGGAAGCACACTGATTGAAACCGCCCACCCTGGCCAGGCACCATAGTAACCATTTGCATGAGTTGTTTTATGGCAGGAGATCCTGATAAGGAATACGGAACTAATAGGCCACCACCAGCCGGAAGAGTTCGGGAAAGATCGAGAGGAGACACTACCTGTCCGTCCACTTCCCAGAATCCCTCTTGCTAGCATCCATTTTGGCTGAGCGATGCGTGCGCCACCAGGAAAGACTCTGAATTAGAATGATTGGCCAAAGACCACCCGGAAACTAATCCCATCACCATAAAACCCAAGACTGCGAGCCACGCGGCAGAGCAGTTCTCCTGGGTTCCCTTACCTACTGCTCTCCACCCGGGTGCCCTTTCCCAATAAAATCTCTTGCTTTGTCAGCATGTGTCTCCTCGGACAATTCATTTCCGAGTGTTAGACAAGAGCCCAGTTTCGGGCCCTGGAAGGGGTCCCCCTTCCTGCAACAAAAGGGCAAGCCAAAAAGAAAGTTAGAAAGTCTTTTGATCCAGAAAATTGCAACACAACCTTTAAAAATTTTTGAGTGTAGCTAAAGTAATACTGAGAGGTAATTGTACAGCATTAAATATGCATATTATAAGAGGAAAGACTTCAAGTTAATGATCTTGGCTTTCATGTTAAAAAACAAGAAAAGAGAAGAACAAAGAAAGCCCAAAGTAAACAGAAGAAGGAAAATAATAAAAAGTCAGCTCAGACATTTAGTGAAATAGAAAAATAAAAACAACAAAACCAATGAAACAAAAAGCTGATTCTTTAAAATTGATAAAATTAGCCAACTTACACATGAAAAAAAGGGAGAAAATATAAATTATCAATATCAGAAATGAAGTCACCTTACTACAAATTCCACAGGTATTAAAAAATAGTAAGGACATATTATAAAAAACTTTGTCAATAAATTCTAAAGTAGATAACATGATTAAATTTCTTAAACAAAAATTGACAAAGTTCATTCAAAAGGTAATAGATAATCTGAAAACTCTAAATCAGTTAGAGAAATTATATTCTAAATTAAAAATTTTCCAGTAGGGACTGACAGTAAAAGGGCACAAGGGAAATTTCAGGGACAGAATGTACTAGTAGTCACAAGGGATATACATTTGATACAAATCATCAAGCTAAACACTTAAAACAGGTATATTTTTATTACTTGTAATTTATACTTCAGTAAAGTTGATTTTAAAAGCTTGAGCGGAAAAAAAAAAAAAAAAAAACTTCCCACAAAGGAGCACTGGTGAATTCTACCAAATGTCTAAGAAAAAGATTATACAGAATTATCCACAAACTACTACAGAAAGTTGAAAAGAAAGGACTACTTCTCACTTCATAAGGACAATGTTTTGACACCAAAGTCAGACAAAGACAAGACAGGAAAAGGAAGCTATAGACCAGTATCCCTTATTAACATAGAGGCAGAGAAAGTAACAAGATTTTAGCAAATCAAATGTAAACACAGTTTAAAAAAAAAAAAAAAAAAAGGACTAAACAACCCAATCAGATAGGGTTGATTTGCCAAAGGAATGCAAGGTTGTTTTACCATCAAAAATCAATCAGTATAATTCACCATATTAACAGACTAAAAAAAACCCCAACTATATGAGCATTTCAATAGATGCAGAAAAAAGCAGTTTTCAAAATTTGACATTTATAGAAAATGGTATGAAATTTACATGAAGCTACTAAAACTAAAAAGTAATATATGAGATTGCTATACAAAAACAATTGCATGTTAATATACTAACTGTCGACTGAAAAATAGAGTCACAACCTGAAAGTAGAGAGTTATTTTATTTGGTGGGAATGTTTAGGACTCTGAGCCGGGGAGACAGCATCTCAGTAGCTCTGGGAAAACTGCTTCAAGGAGGTGGGGAGAAGTCAGGCTATATACAAGTTTGCAACAAAGGGAGCAGGCAGTCTGAACATCAAAGATCAGGTATCAAGTTAAGGAATTTAGTATTCTGTGTATGGGAAGATGCAAGCCTCTGGGCTCACTGAACTCATTTCCCTCATATGCACTTCAGCTATCTGGGGCCAAATCCTGTTTCCTTGTTCACCTTGCTTCTTGCATCCTCCCAGCTCCTCAGCAATCACTGTGGGGGAGGGGGCATCTGCTGGATTGCTGTTTGGGGAGCCCTCATTCACATTTGGAGACCAGAAATAGCTGATGGCTGTGAAATTTCCTGTTAATTAATATGGTAGGAGATATTTTCATTTCACATAACAATGAATAACCAGAAATTGAAATAAAAATACCATTTACATTATGATAAAAATATGTGAAATACCTAGGGAAAAAAACAGACAAAATATGTGCAAAATCTTTTCACTGAGCTACAAAACTTAAAAAGAAATTAAAATGACCTAAATAAATGGAGAGATATTCTATGTTTATGAATAGATTTTGTAATGTTAATATATTCATTCCTCTCCAATTTAATCTATAGATTTAATTCAATCCCAACTCAAAAATCTCAGCAGACTTTCTTTTTTTTGTAGAAATGGACAAGTTTATTGTAAAATTCTTATGGTAATGTAAAGAACCTAGAGTACCTAAAGCAACTTTGAAAAAGGACAAAATTAGAGGATTATTTGATTTCAAGACATTATAAAGCTACAGTAAATAATAAGAAAATGTCAGTCAGTTAGTTCAGTCACTCAGTCGTGTCCTACTTTTTGCATGAATCGCAGCACACCAGGCCTCCCTGTCCATCACCAACACCCAGAGTCCACCCAAACCCATGTCCATCGAGTTGGTGGTGCCATCCAGCCATCTCATCCTCTGTTGTCCCCTTTTCCTCCTGCCCCCAATCCTTCCCAGCATTAGGGTCTTTTCCAATGAGTCAACTCTTTGCATGAGGTGGCCAAAGTATTGGAGCTTCAGCTTCAACATCAGTCCTTCCAATGAACACCCAGGACTGACCTCCTTTAGGATGGACTGGTTGGATCTTCTTGCAGTCCAAGGGACTCTCAAGAGTCTTCTCCAACACCACAGTTCAAAAAGCATCAATTCTTCAGTGCTCAGCTTTCTTCACAGTCCAATTCTCACATCCATACATGACTACTGGAAAAACCATAGCCTCGACTAGGTGGACCTTTGTTGGCAAAGTAATGTCTCTGCTTTTAAATATGCTATCTAAGTTGGTCATAACTTTCCTTCCAAGGAGTAAGCGTCTTTTAATTTCATGGCTGCAATCACCATCTGCAGTGATTTTGGAGCCCAGAAAAATAAAGTCAGCCACTGTTTCCACTGTTTCCCCATCTATTTCCCATGAAGTGATGGAACCAGATGCCATGATCTTTTTTCTGAATGTTGAGCTTTAAGCCAACTTTTTAACTCTCCTCCTTCAGTTTCGTCAAGAGGCTTTTTAGTTCCTCTTCACTTTCTCTCATAAGGGTGGTGTCGTCTGCATATCTGAGGTTATTGATGTTTCTCCCGGCAATACTGATTCCAGCTTGTGCTTCTTCCAGCCCAGCATTTCTCATGATGTACTCTGCATGTAAGTTAAATAAGCAGGGTGACAATATACAGCCTTGACATATTCCTTTTCCTATTTGGAACCAGTCTGTTGTTCCATGTCCAGTTCGAACTGTTGCTTCTTGACCTGCATACAGGTTTCTCAAGGGACAGGTCAGATGGTCTGGTATTCCCATCTCTTTAAGAATTTTCCACAGTTTATTGTGAGCCACACAGTCAAAGGCTTTGGCATAGTCAATAAAGCAGAAATAGATGTTTTTTTGGAACTCTCTTGCTTTTTCGATGATCCAGTGGATGCTGGCAATTTGATCTCTGGTTCCTCTGCCTTTTCTAAAACCAGCTTGAACATCTGGAAGTTCACGGTTCACATACTGCTGAAGCCTGGCGTGGAGAATTCTGAGCATTACTTTATTAGCGTGTGGATGAGTGCAGTTGTGCGGTAGTTCAAGCATTCTTTGGCATTGCCTTTCTTTGGGATTGGAATGAAAACTGACCTTTTCCAGTCCTGTAGCCACTGCTGAGTTTTCCAAACATGCTGGCAGCAGTTTCACAGCATCATCTTTTAGGATTTGAAATAGCTCAACTGGAATTCCATCACCTCCACTTCCAACAAACACCCTCTTCCAACAACACAAGAGAAGACTCTACACATGGACATCACCAGATGGTCAACACCTAAATCAGATTGATTATATTATTTGCAACCAAAGATGGAGAAGCTCGATACAGTTAGCAAAAACAAGAATGGGAACTGACTGTGGCTCAGACCATGAACTTCTTATCGCCAAATTCAGACTTAAATTGAAGAAAGTAGGGAAAACCACTAGATCATTCAGGTATGACCTAAATCAAATCCCTTATGATTATACAGTGGAAATGAGAAATAGATTTAAGGGACTAGATATGATAGACAGAGTGCCTGATGAACTATGGACAGAGGTTCATGATGACATTGTACAGGATACAGGGATTAAGACCATCCCCATGGAAAAGAAATGCAAAAAAGCAAAACGGCTGTCTGAGGAGGCCTTACAAATAGCTGTGAAAAGGAGAGAAGTGAAAAGCAAAGGAGAAAAGGAAAGATATTCCCATTTGAATGCAGAGTTCCAAAGAATAGCCAGGAGAGATAAGAAAGCCTTCCTCAGCAATCAATGCAAAGAAATAGAGGAAAACAACAGCATGGGAAAGACTAGAGATCTCTTCAAGAAAATTAGAGATACCAAGGGAATATTTCATGCAAAGATGGGTTCGATAAAGGACAGAAATGGTATGGACTTAACAGAAGCAGAAGGTATTAAGAGGTGGCAAGAATACACAGAAGAACTGTACAAAAAAAGATCTTCATGACCCAGATAATCATGATGGTGTGATCACTCACCTAGAGCCAGACATCCTGGAATGTGAAGTCAAGTGGGTCTTAGAAAGGATCACTACAAACAAAGCTAGTGGAGGTGATGGAATTCCAGTTGAGCTATTTCAAATCTTGAAAGAAAATGTCAGGAAGGACAAATAGATCAATGTAACAAAGTAAGAATTCAGAGGTAAATAAAAGCAAATATGGTCAGATGATTTTTGACAAAACTGCAAAGGCAATTCAGTAGAGAAAGGATAGTCTAGAGCAATTGAATATCCATAGATTCCCCTCCATACTCCCCAACTCAAAAAAACAAAAAACAAACAAACAAAAAAACCCTTTGTCCAAAGCTTTTACCATGTATTTTAAAAAGTAACTCACAGAAGAACATGTAGGAGAAAATTTTTGTGTTCTAGGATTAGGCAAAGATTTCTTAGATATGACACCAAAAACAAGATCCATAAAAGAAAAAAAAATAATTGGATTTTATCAAAATTAAGAACACCTCTTCTTTGAAAGAAATTGTGGAAGAGAATGTAAAGATAATCCACAGACTGGGGGAAATATGTGCAAATAGCTGACCTGATAAAGGACTTATATCTCTATATATATTGTTATTCCACACGGGCTTCCCTGATAACTCAGAAGGTAAAAATCCACCTGCAATGCAGGAGACCCCGGGTTGATTCCTGGGTCAGGACAATCTGCTGGAGAAGGGATAGGCTACCGATCCCAGTGTTCTTGGGCTTCCCTTATGGCTCAGCTGGTAAAGAAACAACAAATATATATATATTTGTTGTTCAGTCGCTCAGTTGTAACCCCATGTGTTGCAGGAAGGGGAGCCTCTTACCGGGATGGAAACTGGGCTTTTGTCTACCACTCAGAAATGATTTGTCCGAGAAGACACATGTGCTGACAAAGCAAGAGATTTTATTGGGAAAGGGCGCCTGGGTGGAGAGCAGTAGGGTCAGGGAACCCAGGAGAACTGCTCTGCCAAGTGGCCATCTCGGGTTTTATGGTGACGGGATTAGTTTCCGGGCTGTCTATAGCCAATCACTCTAACTTAGAGTCCTTCCTGGTGGTGCATGCCTTGTTCAGCCAAGATGGATGCCAGTGAGACGGATTCTGAGAGGTGATTGGACATATGGTGTCTCCTTTTGACCTTTCCTGAACTCTTCCAGTTGGTGGTGGCTTATTAGTTCTGTGTTCTTTACCAGGATCTCCTGTCGTAAAACAACTCATGCAAATGGTTACTATGGTGCCTGGCCAGCGTGGATGGTTTCAGTCAGTGTGCTTCCCCTAACACATGGACTTTGCAACCCCATGGACTGCAGTATGCCAGGGTTCCCTGTCCTCCACTATCTCCTGGAGCTTGCTCAAACTCAAGTCCGTTGAATTGATGATGCCATCCAACCATCTCATCCTCTGTCATCCCCTTCTTCTCCTGCCTTCAATCTCTCACAGCATCAGGGTCTTTTCCAATGAGTTGGTTGTTCGCATCAGGTGGCCAAAGTATTGGAGCTTCAGAATGGGTCCTCCCAATGACTATTCAGGGTTTGTTTCCTTTAGGATTGATTGATCTCCTTGCTGTCCAAAGGACCCTCAAGAGTCTTCTCCAGCACTACAGTTAGAAAGCATCAATTCTTTGGCGATCAGCCTTCTTTATGGTCCAACTCGCACATCTCTATGTGACTACTGGAAAAACCATAGCTTGAACTATATGGACTTTTGTCAGCAAAGAGTGGTGTCTCTGCTTTTTAACATGCTATTTAGATTTGTCATAGATTTTCTTCCAAAGAGCAAGCGTCTTTTAATTTCATAGACTATTTTTTAAAATCTCAGAATTCCGTCATAAGAAACTAAACATCTCAGTAAAGTAATGGAGGAAATATTAGAAAAGATGATTCACCAAAGACGATATATGAAGACAGTGACCATATGGAAAGATGTTCATACCAGTAGCCATAAAGGAAATGCAAATTAAACTCAATGAAATAGCACTGCATATCCGTTAGAATATCCAAAAATAGAAAGATGTGCAGCAACCAGAATTCTCATATATGTTCAATGGGAATGTAAAATGGCCAACCATTTTGGGAAACAGTTGGGCAGTTTCTTAAAAGTAAAACATACACCTACTGTGTAACAGTCATTCTAGCCTTTTAGGCCTTTACTCAAGAGAAATGAAAACATAGCCCATCCAAAGACTTGTCATGAATATGCAGGGCAGCTTTATTTGTAATAGTCAAAACCTGGAAACAATCCAAGTGTCCATCAATAGATTAATGGGTAAACAAAATGTGGGTATTATCCATACAATGAGGGCATTTACTACCCAGCAATAAAAAGTAATGAACAATTGATACATGCCACAACTTGTTTGAATCTCAAAGTAGTTTTGCTGAGTGAAAGAAGCCAGGCATAAGAGAATACATACTGGATGATTCTCTTGACATAAAATTCTTAAAAGTTCAAACTCATTTATAGGGACCCAAAGTAGATCAGTTGTTTTCTGGGATTGGTGGACAGGGAGGATCATGAGGGAGGAAATACAGAAGGGCATTAGAAAAATGTTGGAAGGAATGGACATAGCAGTTGTATACCAAGAATACAGGAAGAAGTGATGTCCACAATGTAGTGAATGGGGCTGGTTTCCCTATTTCTACCTGTTCACCTAGATGAACTGAACTGTGTTTTGTGGGCAAATTGTTTTATCATGGTAACTCTTCTGGAGGGAAAAAGGGACCTGGTGACCGATAGAGAAGTTTGAGGAGAACCATGCATTGCGTATCCATGATGTGTCAGATCTGATGTTAAACGCTTTAAATGAATGATCCTATTTCATTCTCATAAAAACCCTTTGAAGTACCTTTACTCTCATTTTACAGATGAGGAAATGGAGCCTCAGAGGGTCCAACAACTTGCTCCACCATTGCAGAGCTGGTATTGATACCATAAGACTCTGCTGCCTGGGCCAGTCACAGTGCTGTGCTGAGTCCTGGGAGCTCTGGTTCTAGGAAGATCTTGGGGGTGAGAGAGGGAAGTCACTCCTTGGCATGTGTTTTTGCTGGTTTGACCTCAAATGTGTTGCCCCAGGACCCAGGGACACTGGAATTCCTTCGCTTAGGGTGACTGACCACCTCCACCCCCCTCTTCCTGGGACTGGAGGGATTCCTGAACATGGAACTTTCATTTTAAAACCAGGATGAGTCAGTCACTCTAATTCTGGCTCAGCAGAGGCCTTGTGCTTCCAGACTCTGGTTTTCTGGGTCCTGGGTGCCTTCATGACATGCATAGCACATTTTCCTGGGCTTAGGCCAGACAAGTGAGGTGGTTTCAATGGTTTCACAGGTAAAGGAGGAAAGAGAGGTGATTTTCTTTATTGCTCTTTTATTTTTGTGCTATCTAATATCAGGATCACTAGGCAAGATGGTTCTAGCTTTTTCAACCTCCTATTTCCAGCTGGGGCCTCACAAGGGTGGGGGGTTCTGAAGGGAGGTAGGGGCTTCTGGTTGAAAGTAAATGGTGGTCACTGAGAAACAGCTTTTCTAAAGGTGGGTCTAGCCTGACGCCGCTGGGTGGTGGGCATGGCCTGTCTACTTGTTTGGGACAATCTACTTGTCTGGTTACTTCTGCCCCCGGGGACTTTTGGGCCCCTGCTTTGGGCTTTGGGACTGCTGCTGGGTTTCGGAGTTGTTCTGAGTTTGGGGTGCAGCAGGATCGGGCTCCTTATTAAGGCAAGTACACTCAGGCTTGGGCTCCAAACAGCAGCACGGCTTTGATGGGCAGCATGGGTTGCATTTTGATGGGCAGCATGGGTTGCATTTTGGTGGGCAGCATGGGTTGCATTTTGGCGGGCAGCTTGGACTGCATTTTGGCGGGCAGCTTGGACTGCATTTTGGCGGGCAGCTTGAGTGGCACTTTGGTTGGTCACACATCTTCTCAAGTTTTGGGGGTCCTAGAACAAAAAGATTTTCAGAGAAAAAGCTGGCTATCTGCATTCCCTCACTCCTTCTTTGACCCCCAGATACACCAGTTTTCTGAGCAATGACACAGACAAGGGCTGGGAAATCAGGCCAAGATGTTCAGAGGGAACCCAGTCCCACAGTGCTGGGCTTTCATTCGGGTCAGTGAGCTGCTTCCTCACTGTGCTGTGCTCAATTGCTCAGTAATATCTGACTCTTGCAACCCCGTGGACTGTAGCTCACCAGGCTCCTCTGTCCATGGGATTCTCCAGGCCAGAATACTGGAGTGGGTTGCCATTCCCTTCTCCAAGGGATCTGCCCAACCCAGGGATCCAACCTGCATCTCTTAAGTCTCCTGCATTTGCAGGTGGGTTCTTTACCACTAGCGCCACCTGGGAAGCCCCAAAGGGAGTCAATTTCCCAATGGAAAAGGAAAGACCAGAATATGTGATAATTTTGCCTGGGGTCTCTTGGCTAATGAGGAAGAGTATGACCCTTGACAATTGAGTCTGAGTCGAGTGGTGAGCACTTCACAAACATCATATCATAAATGATTGCAGCCAACCTGAGAGGTCAGTGTTTTCACCCCCTTTTACCTATGAGTAAGACAGAGGTTTAGTGATCTACCTCAGTTGCTGTTAGGTAGATTCAAAGCAGTTTCCATCCCCACTCAGAGCATATGCTTGGTCTTATGTCCTTGGTCTGGTGCTACTCAGGAGCGCAGGTGCAATGAGAGTCTTGCTAGATGACTCGTTGACCGGTCCTGAAAGCACCACCTCCTCCCGTTCTCCCCAGTAAGAAGTCACTGCCTTGGGGGCCCTTCCAGCAAGAGGAAATGGAGAGGCCACTGTTTTTGGCACGGAGGGCCGAGATCCAGGCTGGCTCTATGACTCCCAAGTCAAAGAGAAAAGCAGTTCTCTGACCTTTATCTCTTCCTCTATGCTGGTACAGTGTTGGCAATGCAGAGAGGGTAACTGGACCCTGCATGCGTCCGCAGACTCAACCATTCAGGACTTTTGTAATCTTCCAATTCTTTTAGGAGTAGGAAACACCCAAACAACTCTTTTCTTTGCATCTTATCAACCCACCTTTCTCCTACCCAGGAAATCCAGGAATGTTCTCCTTAGATCCACAGGCCTAGGACCCAATATATGGCCCCTGGGGCAGCCCCTCTGGTTTCTGCCCAGTACCTCTTTACGAACATGGATGAAAGCCACTGGGAGGCCCCAGAGCAGGACAAATGGTCTAGAAGTGGACAGGAGTCCGTAGACAGAGAGTCCTCTAGCCTTAGAGGAGATGTGGAGGAGGGGAAATGAGCCTGTACCCCAATTGGGGGCTCATCCCACAAGGCCACAGACCCCTGTAGGCAGATGCTGGGTCTGTCAGAGGTGGGTCTATGAGAGCTGGTCACCAGGGTGGAGACGGTTAGGTATGGGAGTTCATCTGACACCTGCTGAGATCAACTGCTTCTACCCTCCAGCCTCCAGCGTCCAAGGATAAGCCTCTTTTTTTTTTTTTTTAACTTTTAAAATTTTCTTGTTTGCGGCCTGTGGGATCTGAGGTCCCCAACCAGGGATCAAACCAGGCCCCATGCAGTGAAAGTGCAGAGTCCTAACCACTGGACCACCAGGGAGTTCCCTCCATACTGTTTTTTTAAACTGAACCAGTTATCGCTGTTGGCTTTCCACGAGACACACACACTCATATGCCCTTGTGTGTGTGTGTATGAGTGTGTGTTTATGCAGAAGCGCAAGCACAGGAAGGAAGAACATGAGTCTTCTGGCCATGGCTGTGTGGCTGCATCGAATTGAGATTTTGTTATATCTGTTCATCAGGCTTTAAAACTGGAGCCTGTGTGAACAGCTCCTAATGGAACTTGCTTCTATTCTGGCCTCAGCCCCTCCTTTTAGTGGATTCTTCCCTGTTCTCCATCCCACCCTTGTTCTGCCATCTGCCACCCTCTCCCCTAGTGGCTCAGATGGTAAAGAATCTGCCTGCAATGCCGGAGACCCAGGTTCAATCCCTGGGTCGGCAAGATCCCCTGGAGAAAGAAATGGTAACCACTCCAGTTTTCTTGCCTGGAAAATCCCATGGACAGAGGAGGCTGATGGGCTATAGTACAGACCCACAGGGGTCACAAAGAATCAGACACAACTGAGTGACTAACACACCATCTCCCGGCCCTGCTCCAAACACTCCATATGCTGAGAAAGCCATGGTTCTCATCTGTTTGCTCTTCTCTGTGTCCTGGGATAGGGGACTTCCTGGGTATAGTAGGTATGAATCCCCTTGCAACGAAGACTTCCTGAGGGTTCCCTGAGTAGAGATGGAAAGGCTTATCAACCCCTTCTTGCCAATGAAGGCAGCTCTAGTTCACAGAATCTGTGCAGGATTTTCATGTTAGGTGGTTCCTGAGGCAGACCTGTCCAGTGACCCACTTTGCTGTAGACCCAGGGCCTCAGCTGTCTCAGATGATGGGTGTCAGGCTCTTAGCTCAGCCCTTTCATCTGGGGCTCCACCTCGCTCAGCTCAGGTGTGCAAGCCAGGCCCCAGTGAGCCAGGTGTGGCTGACACCTCCGCCCAGCTCAGCCTCTCTCCCTCCACTTTCAGAACTGCGAGAGCCTCATCGTGGGGTTCTGTGGGAGGGAGTCCCCAGCATGTGCCTGAAGAGGGGCTGTCACTGTGCGGCTTGTGTGTCTTGAGGACAGACTGAAGTGACTCCCATTTGGGGTCCACTATGCTGTGCACCTCCCGAGCTGGAGCACCAGAGTGAAAGATACATGAGAAGGAAGCATCACCTCATAGGGCCCCCAACACTGCCTCTGCACCCTCCACCGTCTCCCAAGTCCCTGGCCGTCCAGCTGCAGCCTCAACTGTGTCAGCGGCAGGTTCCCACCTGAGAGGCAAAACTGACTCCTGGAGTAGGGTGTCGGCCTTAATTCCCTTGTGACTCTATGCCTGCCAGTTATTCGGGAATTAATTCTGTCATCCGGGGAGAGGTTTCTGCTTAGTTTTAAGCACACGACGCAGGACCAGAGTTCCTAAGGGGTGGGAGTAGGAGACAAGTCACACAGTCCCTCCCTTCAGGTCAGGAGACGCTGCAGAGAGGCTGAGGTGACAGAGACCTGCCCTGTCCATGCCCTGACTTGCCTGGGAGGAAGAGGAGGGAGAGGCAAGGCAAAAGGAGACACAGAGAGGAAAACAGAAGGCAGACATCAGCAGGAAAATGGGGGAAAAGAGAGAGGAAGGTTAAGGTCCATGGAGCCTTGCTCTCTGCCTCCTTTATGGTCTTTGAAGCTGTTTGACAGAAAGTCTGTGTGTACTTGGGTGTCCTGCAGCCCTGGAGGGTGTTTGTGCATGTGTGTGTGTGCACTGGGAGCCTGGTATATGACTCAGGCTCCTTGTTGTCTGAACCTGTCCCCTCTGTCCCCTGAGGGGCCAGACCTGAGATCAGGGAAAAGGAGGTGGAGTTGGAAGAGGGTGAGGAGCGGATGGTGGGGTAGACGGTAAGCCCTTTAAAACTTTTTCCATTGCTTTTCTCTGAGCATGTTTTGCTTTCTTCACAATTTCTTCCCCCTGCCTCTCTGTCTGTCACTGTTTTCCATTCTCTCTTTGCTCCTCTGGGTCTGTGGTTCACCTTTCTCCCTCTGCAGCCAGGGCCCCTGGACTGACAGCTGAGGGCCTCCTGCCCACTGGGAAATCCAGTATGTCAGGCTCCACCCTTCCAAGTCCAGGCTGGGCTGTTTCTAGAGGAGCAGTTCTCATCCTAGTGACCAGAGGGTTCACCTGGCTGCTCCCAGTCAACCCCTCCCAGCACTTCCTCTTTGGGCGGGTCCTGAGAACAAGTCCCCGCTGGAGACAGAGACGTCAAAGATGGAGAGCAGCTTGGGAATGAGTCCCGTGCACTAAAGGGGAGGGAAAGGGCAGGGCCGTCAGGCCCCACGCCTTCCAGTGTTCTCCTTGTTTCTCTGCCTGGAGGATGCGAGGCTGCCCTCTGTGGGTCCTCTGCCCACCAGCCCACCTCATCTCCAGCCACTGTTCCTCTGTGTTGTCAGACTGGCCCCGAGCAGATCCTTGCTAAATTCTGCTGGCCTCTGTCTGGACGTTTGTACTGCTCTTTCCATGGCCTAGAACACCCCATCCTTACACTCACGAAATTATACTCAAATCTGAAGTCTCAGCTTCCACATCACTTGAGGAAGACGTCCCTAACTCACAGGGTCTGTGGCTCCGATATAAGTTCTTGGCGTTCCCTGAACTTCTCGCTACCTTTTTACCATGATTTCCCTAATCGTCTGTCTTCTCTGATGTGTTGCTTGATGAACAGGGGCATCCTCACTGTCCTGCTTGCCACTGTTCTCGCCATCTAACACTGTATGACACTATGTAGCCTTCAATACCAAGGAATGAATGAATGGACGAACGGAAAGTCAGGAAGACAGGCAGGGTTACCTGCTCTGATCACTTCTTTTTTGTCCCTTTTCAATTCGTGCTTCTCAAGCTTGGCTTCCGGAAACTGTCTTCCCTGGACTGGCAGGAGATATGCCCCTTGCTCAGCAGCCTAGTGAGTCCATGATGATCAGAAGCCAAATGGTTTCTGTTCCCTGCTTGTGTCAAGATCCTGAGATTCTTAGCCTCTATGACCCGCCATGTGTGCGTGTCATAGTCACGCCCTGAGATTCTGCGATTGTGACCCACCAGCGCCCCCTGCTGACTGGATCGCAGGGCTCCTCTTGATTTCTTCTTCCCTGAAGGGCACAGGGAGCTCTCGCGAGAACCCGTAATTGTTCAATCACCAAAGCTTAACGCACACATATGTATTGTGTCCACTGTCTACCAGGCTGTGTCCTGAATGTGAGGTGCACAAGCCAATCGTTCACGTTCTCAAAACTGCTCTAATTCGGTGTAGAGACGGGAGAGGGGTCAATACCATGTGATGAGAACGATGGCAGGAGGGCACGGGGGGCCGTGGGACCACACGGGCTCAGGGTTGGGGTCTAGGAGGCTTTCAGGAAGGAGTGACGTTCAAGCAGGGATTGGATGGCAGCCGAAGATAAGGAGTGGGACCTGGAGATGTGTGAAGGCATTCAGACTCATACATGGATAAGATAAACGTGGCCTGGGTAGGGGAGAAGCTGGGTGTGACTGGCGCATGGAGGAGAAAGCAGACGTAAGCCAGGAAAGCGGGTGGATGCTGTTCTGATGAGAGCATCGTACACTGTGGGGAAGGGCTTGGATTTAACCTGAGGATAAGGAGAGTCACTGAGGGGTTTCAAACGGAGAGAAACAGGGATCCCTTGCGGGGCAAGGGCTCTATTTTAATCATTTTCCTATGTTTCCAGTACATTCCCAGCACAAACACCACCCACCTCCACCTAGGGCCCTTCGCTTGTACTGGCTGGAACAGTCTTCATGACTGACTCCCTCACCTCCTTCAAGTCTTTGTTTATAAGTGGCTTTCTATTTGAAATATGACCACACTCCTCCTCCTATTTAAAACTACAATCTGCCACTCTTTCCCTCATTTCAATCACCTTAGACAGTTTTATCTTCTTTTCCTTGGTAACACTTTACATACATACAATATATTTTACATATAATTTCTTTGCTGTGTTTTTGGCTATTGTCTTTTTTCTCTCACCAAAATGTCATCTCCAAATGGGCAAAGTATTTTTTTTTTCTCCGCAGACTCAAGCTTCTAGAATAGTGCCTGACACATAGGAAATAAACAGTATTGGTTGAATGTATGAAAGCTGATTGTCAGTTACTCATTTTTGTGGGCCATGGTCTCGGCTGTAACTCCCAGCTTCACTTGCCCAAGGTGAGAAACCCATTTTTTAAAAGTTGGTTCTCAAAACATCACCCAAACTAACAGAATGTGCGCCTTCACAGTCCCATTCCTACCTTCTATGTTTTTCTTTTTGCCTCCGTCATCAAATTTAGGGATGGTTATGATCATCTTCCTTACCCAGAGAAGCTTAATATATTGGTGGTGAGAAAGACTGAGGCCACCTTGTAGGAACTAGTGATTAATGTAATTAATAGTAATTTATTAACTAAACATTAATGGAACAAATCCTTGTGGTCCCTCACATCTGTGTTCTGGTCCCTGAGGCCTAGCTTCCAGCAAGTCTCCTTTGATATTATCCACTATTATAATATATTCATTTGGTTCCAAACCCAAAAGGTAGAAGGGATACAATGTGCAATTCCTCCTTGCTACTACAATTCCTTTAGCCAATAGTGATCTGTTTCTCAGATATCCTTTCAGGATATTTTATGTGCCAAAAGCATACAAAAACATGTATATTTTCCCTTCTTTTAACAAAATAAGAAAGGAAACTCCACATTGTCCTGCTCACTGATTTTTCTCACAATGTATTCAATAAGTTGGGGGTTTCAGTACATAAAAAGGGCCTTCATTCAGTTTGCAGCCTGAATAATAATATAGAGACACATGCACGCAAAATCATTTAGTCTTGTTCGACTCTGTGCAACCCTATGGACTGTAGCCTGCCAGGCTCCTCTGTCCATGGGATTCTCCAGGCAAGAGTACTGGAGGCAAAATACATGCCCTCCTCCAGGGGATCTTCCCCACCCAGAGCTTGAAATCTTGTCTCTTACATCTCCTGCATTGGCAGGCAGGTTCTTCATCACTAGTGCCACCTAGGAAGGCAGAGACACACGGGAATCCCCAATTTGGGCTCTTGTGAATGACACTACAATAACACACCACACACTCTTCATGCCTCAGGGAATATGGACATAGAATTCATTGCCCTAAGTATAGTTGCTTCCTCAGAGGATAAAATTGACAGACATTGTCAATTTTTCTTCTATAAATGTTTCACGACTTTATATCACTCCTTACAATGTCTAAAACTTCATGTTTCCCCACAAACTCACACAATGAATTCATGATTGAACTCATTCACTCTATCAATCCAATAAGTAAAACTGATAATTCAGAGTAGGTTTGAGGTTTTTCTTAGTAAGTCAGCTCAATTCTTTTGTCTAGGAGTCATAATATTTCTTTAGTTGGAAACTGTCCAGTTATGCAGTTTGTCTAATATTTAATTAGATTGTTGATAATTTTATTATTGATTTGTGGTGTGCATACTATATGGGGGAAATTAGCCCATTTTTGTGCAATGATATGTACAATATCTTTTGGTGTGCTTTTGACCTTGTTAGATTTCAGCCACAAATAATTTTTATGTAAATGGTTTTTTATTTTATTTTATTTTTGTAAATGTTTTTTTAAAAAAGCCTTTGTGTTTGCTATGGTGAACTGTCACATTCTAAGTAGTGTATAAGCCCTGAGTTGAAACATAATTAGCACATTTTAGAGCTACAAGCAAAAATGAAAGTGCTCGCTATGCAAATAGGCTTTTAGGCAAGTCCCCTGTCCATCCTTCCACCTATCCTGAGTGCTGTCCTTAAACCAGGCATATATTCTGGAACCACCCTCAGTTCATTTAGCAAGTTCTTTATCTCTGGGGTCAGTTGCCACCAGCAGCAGAACAAGTACAGGAATCTCTATTCTTCATTATTCTAAACAATCTGTGAATAACCTCTGAATTTGCATCAGCTTACTGGGATCTGTAAAAGGCCTGAATGGTGTGGTCAAGGATCCTGAGTCCCTCCATGTGAATGGGAAGCAATATTAAAGCTGCAGCCTTTACCTCAAGCCTGTATCTGTCCTCCATTGCACTTTGGAAGAATTGGGTTGGCCAACAAGTTCGTTCATGTTATGGAAAAACCAGAACGAACATTTTTGGTGAACCCAATACCTCCTCTCAGTCATGATTCACTTTTAAGAGGTAGAAGTATCACATTCTTTTCCCAAGTCCACCTGACAAACTCCAATCAGGAAGAACTACTCCCAGAGATGACTGTGGTTGTCCCTTTTTCTCTTCATCTCCAATTCACCTCATCAATAACCAGAATTCAGAAGGCCCTTCAAGATTATGATGTAGCATAAGAATTTCCAGGTAATTCACAACCAAGCATTGCTGCTGCAATTTAGTTTAAGGCATAGCTTTACTGTGTGGATTACAATAAACTGTGGAAGAGATAGGAATACCAGACCACCTGACCTGCCTCTTGAGAAACCTGTATGCAGGTCAGGAAGCAACAGTTCGAACCGGACATGGAACAACAGACTGGTTCCAAATAGGAAAAGGAGTACGTCAAGGCTGTATATTGTCACCCTGCTTATTTAACTTAATATGCAGAGTATATCATGAGAAACACTGGAGGACGCACAGGCTGGAAACAAGATTGCCGGGAGAAATATCAATCACCTCAGATACACAGATGACATCACCCTTATGGCAGAAAGTGAAGATGAACTAAAGAGCCTCTTGATGAAAGTGAAAGAGGAGAGTGAAAAAGTTGGCTTAAAGCTCAACATTCAGAAAACGAAGATCAAGGCATCTGGTCCCATCACTTCATGGCAAATAGATGGCGAAAAAGTGGAAACAGTGGCTGACTTTATTTTTCTGGGCTCCAAAATCACTGCAGATGGTGATTGCAGCCATGAAATTAAAAGACGCTTATTCCTTGGAAGGAAAGTTATGACCAGCCTAGACATCATATTGAAAAGCAGAGACACTACTTTGTCAACAAAGGTCCATCTAGTCAAAGCTATGGTTTTTCCAGGAGTCATGTATGAATGTGAGAGTTCGACTATAAAGAAAGCTGAGCACTGAAGAATTGATGCTTTTGAACTGTGGTGTTGGAGAAGACTCTTGAGAGTCCCTTGGACTGCAAGGAGATCCAGCCAGTCCATCATAAAGGAAATCAGTCCTGAATATTTGTTGGAAGGACTGATGCTGAAGCTGACACTCCAATACTTGGGCCACCTGATGTGAAGAGCTGAGTCATTTGAAAAGACCCTTATGCTGGGAAAGATTGAGGGCAGGAGGAGAAGGGGATGACAGAGGATGAGATGGTTGGATGGCATCACCAACTCAATGAACATGGGTTTGGGTGAACTCCGGGAGTTGGTGATGGACAGGGAGGCCTGGTGTGCTGCGTTTCATGGTGTCGCAAAGGGTAGGACACGACTGAGCGACTGAACTGAACTGATAACTTTACTGCCCCCTGGTGGATGTAAATATCCTTACAGTACTGAAATAAGATTGCCTCTTCAGTTGCTTTACTGAGGTGTGAATCCAATCACTGTCTCCAGTGTAAGTCCTTCCAGGACAGTGATGTGGTCTATTTGTCTAAGAAACAAAGGTGTGTGTGAATGTGTGTTTGTCTCTGTGTGTGTGTGAGAGAGCGAGCGAGAACACACACACCACTATGTCAGTTATTAATTTATTGCTTCTTGGCTTCAAATGCACGCTTTAATATATGCTTTATGATGAACGATGGACATCGTGCTCATTTCTCCATAAAAGTGAGCACAATGTTAAACTTTCTCCATAGAGGGTGCTGTAGAGACGTTACAGGAGGAAGGGGCTTCCTGTGGTTTCCACGAAGGTGGGACCAGGGCAGGTACAGGTGAGTGTGGGGACATCTGAAGGTGCTTGCCCCAGTCATGGGCCACTTTACTGTCTCCACATGAAGATGACCTTTTTTCTCAGCCCTCTCACCCTGAAACCAAAGTCCCCTCTGACCCAAGTGCACACAGCCTTGTTTGATGAAAGGGGGTGGTGGACTTCCACACAGAGCTTCAGCTCCCTCTCAAGTCTCCTAGCTGCTGGCATGTGCTGAAGGCCCCTGCCCCTACTGTGGCCTGGACGCCCATGGCAGACCCAAGCCACACAGGTTCTTAAGCCCCCCTTGCCCTGCACTGGGAAGGTGGTCTGTTTGCCTGGCAACTCCAGATCAGCTTTGGTCTGGCTAAACCAGAGAGCTCCTCTGCTACCTGCTGGCTGAAACAAATTTTCCAATCACGTGGATCCCTTCCAAGCTTGTCCTTCTTTGAGTACTTTTCCTTAGCCTCTGTCATATCTTGTATCTACATTGGAAGGATTGATGTTGAAGCTGAAACTCCAATACTTTGGCCACCTGATGTGAAGAGCTGATTCATTTGAAAAGACCCTGATGCTGGGAAAGATTGAAGGCAGGAGGAGAAGGGGACAACAGAGGATGAGATGGTTGGATGGCATCACTGACTCAAAGGACATGAGTTTGGGTAAACTCTGGGAGTTGGGGATGGACAGGGAGGCCTGGCATGCTGCAGTCCATGGGGTCGCAAAGAGTTGGACATGACTGAGCGACTGAACTGAACTGAACTCTTTCTTTTACTATTGTTAATGATTCTTATATTGAACTTCCCTTTTCTAACTTACTGGTTGGTTCCTATAACCTGGTTGAACCCATTGCTACAGTCAGCCCAGGATCAAAGCTTGCTTCTAAAATTTGTTCAGCTCTGTGACCATGAACAAATTACTGAAACTCTGATTCCTAGTCTATAAAAAGAAGGCAGATTACGTGCCCTTTACAATTGTCATGAGAATTACACAGAGCCCATTAAGTGCCTAGAAGTCAGCAAGCTTTGTTAGATGTGGCCAGTTAAGGAGATAGAAACACAGAAGAAAAAAAAGTCAGAAAAGGAAAATATAAGCCAGAAAAACACCTGATAGAACAAAAGGCAGAGAGAAATGTTAACATAAAGTCAAACAAAAAGCAAATGAGATGAATAGCCAATGGTCCTTGAATTTACTTCAAATGGCAAACATTTTATTCAATATTTATAATTTAGAAACCATTTCAAAATAGATTATTTCATCTAACCTTCCCAATAAACCATCTTAGTGTGGATTGTCATAAATGATGCTGTCATTTTCAAAGGTCCCAGACGAGACTCAGAAGCACGTTGGAAGCCACCTGCTAGCTTGTAAAAAGAGGGTCTTATCTCCCTGCATAGCCCATTGTCTTCCTACCACTGCCCTCTTGTGGTCAAGTAGATATCAACGCCTGAAACGTATCTGTCAGCTCACAGGGCTGAAAGTCTCCAACTCTAGTCCCCAAAGAAGACTCTGCACAACATTGAAGGGTGTCCAGCCTGACTCAAAGAGGAAGTGTTTCTTATAATAATCTAATCTTGTAAGTTTAAATTTTTTGCTTTGCCTTAGGTCGTACTTAAAATTAGCCCAGTAATATAGGTACTAATTGATTAGTGAAGTGCACATGTTATTTTGTAATAGAAATTTGATGAACATTGCTCCAGAGCTACATTTCCCAAAATTATTTGAATAGGGCACAGGTGATATTTTTAAATTTAATAATGGAAGAACGCATTTAATTTTATTTAAGAAATACACATAATGCCTTCTGTTAAACAAACAAAAAAACCTTATATTAAAGAAGAAAAAAAGAAGATTCCACAAATTGGTTTTCTCAGTAATATATCAAAGAGGAATAAATTTGTGTAGTAAAATGCCTAATGTTTAATAACACTGAATAGTATTTCAAGTATATTCTGATATTGAAAAATAAGAGAAATATTATTGCATTTTCCCATCCTTTAGACAACATATATCAAGATAGAGATTAGCCAGAAATTCTACACATGAATTAATGCCCAAGTTAAAGGTCATGCGCTCCCAAGTCAGACAATCTATGAGTGACTTTATGGTTTTCACTGGTTAGTTATGTTATTTTCTTAAACTTAGTTTGTATGCTAATAAGAAAAATAGTAAAAAATATCATTTATATCACAATGACATTTATATTTTATAAAGAACAATATAACTTGCAATTATTTTTAATAGACTACCCAGTTATATAGCGTGGAATCTTTAATGTTCTGTGGAAACTTTAAAATATTTTAACAACTACAACCATTTCTCAGATAAAATCTTATGTTGGGACTACTATGTGTAAAACATACAGGAGTTTATTCACTGAAGTTTACTTTTGCATTCAAATTTATATCAATTAATTAAGAGAAAGTAGACTATTTTGATGAACACAAAATAATCCGTGGATAGCAGATGGCAGTTGCAGTTTTATTATCAATTTACCATCTACCCTTTTCTCTGGATTTTTTTTCTGGTTGGACAGTATTGGTAAAATCATAATTACTGTTTTGCAAATGGCAATCAGGGCCTCTACTCAGATTGCACAGGCTGTGTACTGCAGAACCCCAGGGGGCACCAGGAAACCCCCACCTACAGGCCAGGACTAACAGTTGTTGGAATGTGTCTGTTTCTCTGATTTGGTTTCAAATCCCATGGACAGAGGAGCCTGGTGGGCTGCAGTCCATGGGGTCGCAAAGAGCTGGGCACCACTGAGCAGCTAACACTTTGCTTTGGTTTCAACAGCTCAGTTTTCATTGTCAGTATCCTTTTCTATTAGGCTAATCTCAACATTCGAAAAAGGAGTCACAGTATCTGGCAACCAGAAAGTCAACAGGGACCTTGAAGATTTGGGTAAAGAGGTGGAGGTAAAAGCTTGACTGACTAGGTTAAAAGGAGAATTAGAGACAAAGTGTACAAAGAACACTTTTGAGGAGTTTTATGGGGGAAGAAAACAGATCAGATGAAAACTATCTCTGAATCCTGTTTTCCTTATATACACATATCTGTTTACCAGTGAATCCTGTTGGTCCAAGCCAGCATTAACACCTGCCTTAATTAGTGTGGTGACCTCCAACTTGGCCACTCGGTGTGTGTGTGTGTGTGTGTGTGTGTGTGCGCATGTGTGCTTAGTCACTCAGTTGTGTCTGACTCTTTGCAACCCCATAACTGTAGCCCACCAGGCTCCTCTGTCCAGGCAAGAATACTGCAGTGGGTTGCCATGCTCTCCTCCAGGGGATCTTCCCAACCCAGGGATCGAACCCAGGTCTCCCAAACTGCAGGCTTTACTATCTGAGCCGCCAGGGAAGCCCACTTGGCCACTCTGATCTGCCCTTAACCCCACAATCTATTCTCAAAAAAAAAAAAAGCCAAAATTATGAATTATGCTTTTAAAACATGGGTTAGCAGATCTGAAAGAGACACGTGCACCCCAATGTTCATCGCAGCACTGTTTATAATAGCCAGGACATGGAAGCAACCTAGATGCCCATCAGCAGATGAATGGATAAGGAAGCTGTGGTACATATACACCATGGAATATTACTCAGCCATTAAAAATAATTCATTTGAATCCGTTCTAGTGAGATGGATGAAACTGGAGCCCCTTATACAGAGTGAAGTAAGCCAGAAAGATAAAGAACATTACAGCATACTAACATATATATATGGAATTTAGAAAGATGGTAATGATAACCCTATATGCAAAACAGAAAAAGAGACACAGATGTACAGAACAGACTTTTGGACTCTGTGAGAGAAGGCGAGGGTGGGATGTTTCAAGAGAACAGCATGTATATTATCCAGGGTGAAACAGATCACCAGCCCAGGTGGGATGCATGAGACAAGTGCTCAGGCCTGGTGCACTGGGAAGACCCAGAGGAATCGGGTGGAGAGGGAGGTGGGAGGGGGGATCGGGATGGGGAATACAAGTAACTCCATGGCTGATTCATGTCAATGTATGACAAAACTCACTACAATATTGTAAAATAATTAGCCTCCAACTAATAAATAAATAAATAAAACATGGGTTGGTAATGGCACACCTCTGCCCCAAATCTTCTAATACATACTCATTTCACTCATTATAAAAGCCAAAATTCAGTAAGATCTTCATAAACTGGATCCAAGTCATCTCTGTGCTCCTACAACTACCCGGACATCCCACTCACCCCATCCAGGCACGCTGGCCCCTTTGCTGTGGCCGAAGGGCATGCATGCTTCTGCCTGAGTTGTACTCATGGTTCCCTCTGCCTAAAATATTGCTCCAGATATTCATGAGGTTCATGTCTTCATTTCCTGTAAAGAAAATTTTATCACACAGGCCTTCCCTCACCCCTGTATAATCTAGCAGCCCTCTTGCCCCAGCAGTCTCAGTTCCCCAACCTTCCTTCACTTCTTCTCTATACAAATTAGTAATGTTTAAAATATATTAAACATTTAGTTATTGTGTAGTTATTGTCTGCTTTTCTCACTAGATTCTAAGCTCCACAAGAGTAGGACTATTTTATTTTTGCTTCAGGCTCATCTCTGAGCCTGATGCCTAGCACATAGTAGGTGCTTAATAAATATCCATTTAATAATGTAATAGTGATTAGATGTTTCATTTTTTTTTTTTTTCACCATGCCTCCTGTCTTGTGGGATCTTAGCTCCCCTACCAGGGATTGAACCTGTGCCCCATGTGGTGGAAGCACAGAATCCTAACCACTTGACTGCCAGGGAATTCCCACAAAAAACTGAATTTATTCTTATTCTATCTTGAGTCAAAAGTTTTAGTTTCATTGTTTATACTTATCTGCTGATTTAAACAGTGGCATTGCAATACTACATACATATGCTGAGCTTTTTGAGTTTATTAAAAGATCAGTAAAATTTGGCAACTAATTTATTAGTTTAACTTATGCAACTATGATATATTTATCAACCATAATTATGTTTATAAACAAAGTGATCATTCTTATCATATTCAAAATATCTGTGCTAGGACATTGCCTCTATATGGGCAATGATCTGTGGTATAAAAAAGTAAATACCATTTCTTCTTATTTCACACAAATGACACTGGAAATCTGGCAAGTTAAAGTCAATTTTTACGAGTGGTTTTGTCAGGTCTTGTTTTGTGATGTGTCAGCTTCCTGTAAAATCCATTTGTCTTCTGATGCAACACACAACAATTTCTTTAACACACATTGACAGTAGTGTCTATATAAAGCACAACTTCCATCCAGAGTTTTTCTTGCCATTGCTTTTGTACTCTCAATAAAACACCACTTTTACCTATTTATTTAATAGTATATAAAAATCTTATCTCAATATATAAAGTTACTTTCTTCTGTTGAGTACCTATCAAGCACCTTTGTATTTACTCATCTGAACATATTGTAGCAAAATGGAAAGATTTTCACCAGCCATCTTCCTGTTGAGTTTGAGATGGAAGATACTTTAAAGAATGAAGCTAGTGACCAAGAAGGATCTACTTTAATAAGTAAATTTTTAAAAGGAATAAACCTAGAATGTGACAAAAAGAATATTACTCTGTAAGTCAACTGATATAAGTAAGACCTTAAAAATGCACACTGAGGTGTTACCCAATTTCTAATCTGACGTCTACCAGTGAGGTTAGCAGTCCTGATGATCGCCAAAGCATTGTCATTTGTCACCTCTTATTTAACACTTTTGGTGAGCATGCTGAATATTATCACAGCATTTTAAACATACACAAACACGGTCTTTCTCTCGCAGACATCCCAAAAATCTCTGAAATACCTCTCTGGACTCCTACTGTTCTTTCTGTTGGAGGTTGAAGACTCACTGAACTAGAAGTCCTTTTCCTTGGACAGAGTATTGGGAAGTAACAAAAGGTGGTCAGGTCTATCTTTATTCTAACCCCTAGAGCTCTCAGTGCCCTGGATGCCCCTGGTCAACCATGAGTTTCAACAATGTATTGTGATCCAAGAGGATGGCCTGGCCCAGCAGCCTGCAAAGGTCTCTTCTGCAATAACACCTAATGAAGAGCATTCATGTGTGAGACTCACTCCACTGCATGAACCCAGATGTTCTAGTAGCTGTGGCTTGCTTCAACTAAGCTGGGACTATGTACAGTTTCTAGAGGACTGACCATAACTCCCTCTTTTGTCTCTCACCAGCCCAACAGGTAACCATGGGTCATGAAACTGTGGTTAAGATCCAGAGTACTGGAATAGATTGGGAGTTTGGGACTGACATGTATGTACTACAATATTTAAGACACTTAAAATAGATATGCTAGGGACTTCCTTGGTGGTCCAGTGGTTGAGAGTCCACCTGCTGATGCAGGGGACATGGGTTCAATCCCTGGTCCAGGAAGACTCCACATGCCACAGGGCAAATAAGCCCATGAGCCACAACTACTAAGCTGGTGCTCTGGAGCCTGTGAGTTGCATCTACTGAGCCCACACATCTAGAGGCTCTGCTCCACAACAAGAGGAGCGACTGCAGTCACTAGAGAGTAACCACCACTTGCTGCAACTAGAGAAAGCCTACGTGCTGCAACGAAGAGCCAGCACAGCCAAAAATAAATAAATGAATTTAAAAACAAAAATACTTAAAAAAAAGATAACCAGCAAGGACCCACTGTATAGCACAGTGAACTCTGCTTAATATTCTGTAATAACCTAAATGGGAAAAGAATTTGAAAAAGAATAAATACATATATAAGTGAATCACTTTGCTGCACGCTTGAAACTAATAACACAACATTGTTGATCAACTCTGCTCTGTTATAAAATAAAAATTTAAGAACAGAGAACCACAGTGCTGGAGGAAGGGCAGAAGCGTTACTGTTGCCTACGGCCCACTGTTAGTCTGGAAAAAGTACTTGGAGAATTCGCTCCCGAACCCATGCCACTTGTCCCATTAAATAAAAGAGGGAAAGAAATGACCTGGGATGAAGAGCAACAGCAAGACCTGAATGTCTCTCAAGGGTATTGTGCTCCCTGGACCTCGGCATATATTCCCACCAGACTCTGGCACTTGAGTGAAGAGAAGGCATGAGGGGCTAGGTCAGGCAGATTTGCTCAAAGAGAGTCATTATCATGGCTTTCTGAACTGAGATCTGGAAACTACAAGTACCTTGGTGACATTTCTTTCTTAAGCACATGACTACCCAAGATAAGAAGGATCTGGAGGCTAAATTCTGGGGCTGGGAAGTAGTGTGTCCTTTATGAGTAGGAAGAAGCTTCAGTGATGGTGGCAAATGGGGCCACAGAAGTGGAACTGGGTCATGATACTTTGGGGACACCCCCCTCCTATTCCTCTCTGGATCTTTTTTTCACAGCCTCCCAAACCACTCAGACCCAGAGTCTACTCAAGAGGGAATGTCCCACCTGGTGTCTCTATGAGGAAGTCTGCTTAAGGAATCCAGATTCCTGGGAACTTCTCAGAGCCAAGGCTGGGGAGCATCAACAAACACCAAGAAGTTCTGAGTGCCAAGACAGATAAGCTTTATTTTTGCACACTGATAAGGCTTTGAGAAGCAGACTTTATTCCAGTATCTGGATCTTCTTGACCTAAGACCAGAGCTAAGGCCAGGAGGTACGAGATTTTTGGGAAAAAGGAATCCATCTCTGCAGCTTAATTCAGGAGAGGGAAGAAAAAGACCAAGAAGTGACATTGGCTCCAGACTGGCCCTTGGCTGTGGCTCTTTGGATCCTCAACAGGTGCAGGTCAGCTGTAGTCCCCAAAACCATGGCAGCAACTGGAACATCCAGCAAGCTCCACGTCTAAGCAGCTGGAAGGCTGGGGCTGGCGTCGGTAGTTGCTTGGGAACCGATGGGATACCAGAGAGCTGCAGCCTCCAAAGCCAGAGATAGAACAGCTGGAGACATAGTGGGTGCGGGCGGGAGACAGGCAGGGAGCCGGGGCCTGAGGGGCCTGAGGGACCTGAGGGGCCTGAGGAACCTGAGGAACCTGAGGGAAGCGCTTAGGTGGATATTTGGGGAGGCTCTTGCTGGGGAGCTGGTACTTCTGCTGGTTTTGCTGGCAGAACATCTTGGAGAATGTTCAGTTGCTCTGTAAAGCAATACAGATATTCCAAAAGTTCAGTGAATATAAACCCTATTTGCATCAGCATTTTCCCAAGTCTGACGTTCTGTAATTTATTCTGTGGCTCCAGGGCCCATATCTTCATAGCAGAGTAGCCCTACTTTCCTGGCATAGGGGAAATCAGCAGTGCGTAAATTAAACGTTGGTAACACCTTCTCCAGGTGGCTAAGTGGTTAAGATTCTGCTTGCAAGGCAGGAGACATGAGTTCAATCCCTGGGGTTGGGAAGATCCCCTGGAGAAGGAAATGGCAACCCACTCTAGTATTCTTGCCTATAATATTCCATGGACAGTGGAGCTGGTGGGCTGCAGTCCACGGGGTTGCAAATAGTTGGACTCAACTGAGCACACACACACACACACACACACACACACACACACACACACACACACACACACACACACACACACACACACACACACACACACACACACACACACACACACACACTCTGACCTGTTCTGGTTCTCCTAAGTCTTCTGAATTCAAAGGCAGCAATATGGGGCACTAGATAGTTCTCCAAATCTTAAATTTTTAAATAACATTTTCTGGTTTAAGAACCCTAGAAACCACATGTTTAGCCTGAGCCCATGGTCATACTAACCGGTTTCATCATTTGCCTTTTTTTCTTTCTTACATCATGGGCTCTGCCTTAAGCCTTGTGTAACTATCTCTTGTCTTACAAAGTAACCACCCCACACCCCTGGCCTTATCTCTGGTTACCATTTATCCCCCCTAGGATTGCTTCTTCTGAGCTACCTCAGTGATTTCCATGAGGCTGATTGTCCTTCAATTACAAGGTAGTTCCCATTCTCTCCAACCTGGAGTGGCTTGTCCAGGTGATGTGTGGCAGTCCTGGCCCTCCCCAAATTGCCATCAATTCAATTAAGACACTCACCTTGTTCTTCTTACCTCTGGCAAGTGATGGTACATCAAATGCAGTGAGGAGACAGTGTGATCTGAGGCCTTTTATACAAATCCTGCACCCAACTCGAGGGAATGAGCCACGGTCATATGAAAACTGTTCCCAACCAGGTCTTTATGGTGACCGTTTCCCCCATTCCAGGGGCTCTGTCACTCTGCGACACTGGGTCATTACTGGATGCTCGTGAATATCTTTCCAGGGCATCCTCCCCACCATAAACCCTGGAAGTATTTCCATAAAGATGAGAAGATTGTGATTTCCAAGGGGTTTATAATGGAACAGAACAACCTGGAGATTGAATTTAGGGTTTATGGAGGAATCCAATGCATGCTTGAGATGAAAATCTGAAGCTACAAATGTTGGGTCACCCAGAACATATGTAGGAGTTTCTGAAAACTCTGTTAACAGATTTGGGACCAGTCGTCCAAGCACCCTGGGGTCACAATCAAAGGATAGGCGTATCTGATTCAGATCCCAAAGTGTCTAAAACATTGACCAATGATGTAGCCTCATAGAAGAGCCCACCTGGACAAGATTTCAGGCCACTTCTTACCCTCCACACATGGATGACAAAACTGAAAGCCAGACAGGATGAAGGAGATGCTCTGGTCTTACAGAGTCTGAACTAGAAACCAGGTCTCCTAACTCTCTAGCTAGTTCTTTCTTTGATCATAGTTCCTTGTTTCTAACTTGCTTGAAATCTACTAGCTTCCTTCCCACCAGCAACCTTTCCTAGTTTGCTTTTCTTAGTTCATCATTTCAACCACATTTTGGCCAACATATTACGGATGTGAGAATTTGACCATAAGGAAAACCAAGTGCTGAAGAATTGATGCTTTTGAACAGTGGCACTGAAGAAGACTCTTGAGAGTCCCTTGGACTGCAAGGATATCAAACCAATCAATCCTAAGGAAATCAACCCTGAATATTCATTGAAATGACTGATGTTGAAGCTTCATTACTTTGGCCACCTGATGTGAAGAGCCAGCTTGCTGGGAAGTATCCTGATGCTGGGAAAGATTGAAGGCAAGTGGAAAAGGGGGCGGCAGAGGATGAGTTGGTTGGATGGCATCATTGACTCAATGGACAAGAGTTTGAGCAAACTCTGGGAGATGGTGATGGACAGGAAAGCCTGGTGTACTGCGGTCCACAGAGTCACAAAGAATCAGGCATGATTTAGCAACTGAACAACAACAATAAATAAACTTTCTTGCACCTTTAGCTTGTCAATGCACTTGACTGACAAAACTCCAACCTTGGCTGAATCTTCCCTGCTATGCCTTGCTGCTATAAAAATAAAAACAAAACAGATGCTCTGGATGGTTGGCATCATCACTAGATCTTAATCATCCTCTCAATGTCTTAGTTGAGCCCAAATCACTGCTTGGCAATCCCATATACTCTGTACTTACTCTACACAAACATCATGACCTCCCTCCTCTCCTGAACCTTCAAAACATTCACTGTTGCCTCTAGGTAGATGATGCTGCCTCCACTTCTTGGGGCAGACAGTAGCTGTCAAGTGTAAAATGTTCCACTTCCCACCACCAAGTCTTCAAACCTATCCATGCCTGCAATTATCTTCTGTGACTTCCTGTGTTAGAGAAGGATCAGCTCTTTTTCTTTTCTAATGCCTCTCTACTCCTTTGCTCCAGACTCTTCTAGCTCCTACAAAATGTCATTGTAGCTTCCTGTACTTCTCATTGCACCATGCTTGCATTTGTTTTTCAATATCTGTCATCCTGGATCACTGACTCAATGGACATGAGTTTGAATAAGCTCTGAGAGATGGTGAAGAACAGGGAAGCCTGGTGTGCTGCAGTCCATGGGGTTGCAAATAGTTGGAGACAACTAAGCAACTGAACAACTACAGCCTAGATAGAATGAAATCTCAGTATTTGCTAGTTCACTGTTTATCCTCAGTGCCTACAATGCCTGACATCTTGTAAGGCCTCCAAAAAAAAAAAAAAAAGCACATTTGCTCAGTGAATTAATGAGCTATTTGTGGTTGAGGCAAAGGTCTCCCTCCTTTCACTCCTGGAGAAAGAGTACCTTGGGAGGCCAGGTCAGTGCCAGGTAAATAGGTCAGATTTGGAGGCTGCTCCCAGGATAGAGTCATTATTGCCAATCAGCCATAAGAGTTTGGCAGTGGAAGTCAGGCCTCTGGTTCTGGCTCTGCTACTCCTCCTGGGTTTCAAAGGAGACTGGACCTGTACATCTTCAAATGTGTGTTTTGCTCATTAGCATCAGACCTTTAAGGGCTTTTCCTGGTTTGCTATTGTCCCTGAACTTATTTCATCTGGGGTCGTGAGTGGTGGTGAACTTGATGAAGAAGGAGGAGAGGATGGCTAGTGTGTATGTGAGGATATGAAACACTGGGAGGTAAGACTCATGACAAGGAAGCAATTCCTTATATATTTAGTTCATCCCATCTAATAGAGGAAATTACTTAAGTCGTCTGGCTGTGACAAAGCAGAGTATTGTGTATATATGTGACTCTCGCTTAATCATTTCTCTCCTAGCTAAGAGTTTGAGCCACTGAAGCCCAGATCTGTGGGATGGGCAACATTATGCCCCTTCTCTGCATGGCCCCCACTAAAACATTACAAATAATTTTCAAAGGTTGAAAAACATTGTTCTATGGCATTGATCTAATATCATCAATGAACCATTGATTCAATCATGAAAAATTACTTATCCCAAAGAAAGTCGTTTCTAACCATAACTTGGAAATGATCATTTTAATGACATTAATTTGTTCACTGAGTACCTATTGGGTGCAGAGTTTTGTGAATTCACAAAAAATGTTAAGATACTTCTTTGCCCTTAAGGAATGATACAGGTGGGTTGATATGAGGGAAAGGAAGGGAATTGAGATTTATTCTTAACCTGTTGTCCGTCAAACTTGTTATTTTCATTATTCCAATACATTATCTCATTGAGTTTCTTGCTGTTAACCCCATGTTACAACATAAAATAAGACTGAAGCTCAAAAACAGAGTGGGAGTTAGGGGATGAGAGGGAAACTGAACACCTGCATAGGCACGAGATGTGAAAGGGCTTAATCTTTTCTGGAAACAGAGTGACCTTACTGTTGGATAAGAGCCAGAAGCAGGACACTAGCTGGACAGAAAGGAGGGGCGGGCCCGGAGCATCAAGAGAGTTACATACTGGGTTGTGTACTTTAGCCTATAGATTGAAAGTGAAAAGTGAAAGTGAAGTCGCTCGGTCGTGTCTGACTCTTTGCAACTCCATGGACTGTAGTCTACCAGGCTCCTCCATCCATGGGATTTTCCAGGCAAGAATACTGGAGTGGGTTGCCATTTCCTTCTCCAGGAGATCTTCCTGACCCAGGGATTGAATTCAGATCTCCCGCATTGTAGGCTGATGCTTTACCATCTGAGCCACTAGGGAACTCTATAGATTAATGGCTTCCAAAATCATATCCCTGGAAACTCTATTGCCTGGGAGGTTCAAACATCACCTCCTTGGAGGGCCACACCTGCAGACAGTATGAGTTGTTCTATCTTGGGTCACTTCCAGTCCTCCCTCCCTGCCACCACCATTGCTATTGTGTTAATTTCATGTCTTCGCGGGCATAGAAGCTGGAAGAAGATGGTTCTCAGGGTCAGGGCACTAGCCTTTGAATCATGGGTATGTTATTTACTGCTTTTGAGCCTCATCTCTTTTTCTTAACCTGCAAAATGAGGTTAATCTGTAAAATAAGAACCCTATAGAACTATTTACTGTGATAATGAGAGTAACGTTGAACAGGTAGTAGATTGAAAATACATTTTTGTTTCCTTCCTTTGCCTCACCATCTTACTGACAAGAGGATTCCTTGAAAACTTTGAGTCAGGTTTTGAAAGATTGTTTATCTTTAATTCTTGACTGTTTGGGCTATGTGGGGGCAGGGGTTCTGAGGAGACATCAGTCTGGACCTTCCACTTATCACTTGCTACAATCAAAGTCATTACACCTTTACCTGCTGTATATATTGGAGGTAAAAAATCAATTTCATCTGAAAACTAGATTATGCTGCCTAAAATAGTTTGACCTTTTTAAGAGACAAGTGGGCATCATTGACCATTTAAGCAAAGAAGGGACATGATGAGATTTACACTTTAGAAAGATTCTTCAGTTTAGGTGGCCTTAGGTGCCTTGACTTGATTACATGAGCTGATGTCTGTGGTAACAACCAGGCTACAAGTCTGACGTGAGGATCAGAGTGGGACTAGGGGGAGCTCTTTTGTTAATGAGCTTGTAGATAAAGGGACTGGTTGAAAGGTGATGGAAGGTCTTCCCTTGGCAGAGGCCTGTCTGGACTAGAGAATTTCTTGTGCATTTCTGGACTGTGTTCTCATCTGCCCAAACACCTCCTCACCATCCTGCTTGCCTGAGGATGCAGGCATGCTTAGGATTCCTTCTGTCTTGGGTGTGCCCTTAATAGAAGGGTGAGGAAACAACCAGGCCAGCCCTGGCATGTGTGAGATTCTTATCAAGTTAATTCCTAAGAGATGAAATAAAGGAAAACAAGGATCTTCATTCTGACTGAGCAGTGAGATCTTGGAACCATCTTCCTATGGGGCAGAACACCAGCGGATGGGCAGACTGGTGGCTAACAGCCTAGGGAGAGGATTCACGGTCCTCTCAAGGGCAATGGGATTCACATTTGGACTGTTGAAGGACCCATGATGCTTGTGCTTGGCTTGGGATGGAAGCCATGAACTGCATTCAATGATGGCCCTGTGGGTCTGAACCCATCCCAATTAGGGGATAGAAGAAAGGGACATGATCTACTCAGCATAACACATCCCCAACTCTTGCTTCTGGGACTGACATGGCCTCAAATCCAGTCCCACTCCCCTGTCTGTACAGTGTGGACTAGAGACATAGGCCCACCTTGTCGTATAGGATGGTGGTTTGAAAGAAGAAAACATCACCGACATTGAGTGGGGTTCTGTGAGCTGTAGGTAGAGCATAAGCGCTATCATTCTTTATTACATTTTCCAGTGTTTGCCAGCTGTTGAGTCTTATTCCTGTGGGACCAGGGAACACACAGCAATGTCATCTGGTATCATCTGGTACTAACATGGCCCCTATTTTCTCTAGGCTCCCATTGTAGAAAACTCCCTTGGAATGAAGTAGCAGGTCATCCCTAGGGCACAGGCCCAGTCCAGTCCGGATGTTGACCAGCTGTGGGTCACTTCCCTCTTCCAGGCTGCAGTGTCTTCACTTGTAAAATGAGTGGTGTTGTTGTTCTTATCTTGATCTCTCAGGTAATTATGGGGGCTGCTTGATCTTATTAGGACCTGAGTGACTTTCTGATTTATCATCTTTGATGGTTGTGTTGGTAACAAATGTAAGCATCCTTCTTTGAATCCTGGGCTCCACCCTGACCCTGCAGTTGACCTCAGTGAGTCAAGGAATAACTAAGAACTTCTGAGTGTGTGCTCTATCATGCAGTTGTGTCTGAGTCTTTGCAACCTATGGACTATACAGCCTGCCAGGCTCCTCTTCCATGGGATTCTCCAGGCAAGAATACTGGAGAGGTTGCCATCTTCTCCTCCAGTGGATCTTCCTCACCCAGGAATTGAAAACTGCATCTCTTGCATCCCCTGCATTGGCAGGTGGATTCTTTACCACTGAGCCACTGGGAAGGCTACTAAGACCTCTAGGGCTTACATTTACAAATGCCACCATCAAATGACACCTTGTAGTCCTAAGGTCAGAAAAGATACAGAGAGATCACTTTGCTAACTCCCTTCCTCCAGGCAATGATACCAAGAAGATATTTCTGAATCTTCCAGAAAATGAGACACCACAGCCTATAGTGACAGGGCTTTCCTGCTCCTATATAGCTTCATCCCTCTCTTCTGATGCTCACCAAAGTGAAAAGAACAGATCTTTGACTCTGTCATCCTACCATTCTTAGAGATTTCTGTACTCATAATATCTCTGGTTCATCACAACCCCATGCAAAAGACTATAACATCATTCTCTCTACTGTGCCAAAGAGATAGAGTCCAGTAGATCGTATCCTTCAGCTTGCAATGAACACATCTTAAAAACATCCAGTACAATATTGTAAAGCCATTAACCTCCAATTAAAAATAAATAATTATTAAAAAAGAAGAAGAAAAAGGCAGGGATAGTGATACCACCCCTCCCCGAAAAAGTCAGCTTCAAGTTGGATCAGGAGGTTATCTTTACCTAGGAAGGCCTGTACTCTAAACTGTTAGATAGGGCTCAGACATTAAGAAGCCTTAGGCAAGTTGCTCAGAGTGTGGGGCCTGCCATTCTCCTCTGTGGCATTAGGACTTTCTGCTGTAGTTCTAAGCCATTCAAGGTTTAGGGAAGTAGTCCCATAAGGGAAGTCTGTCACATTCCTCCACATTTACACTATATTTCACCAGTTTTACTCTCTCCTCTGAACAATGCTATGAGTTTAGTGTTACTGGCTATGAAAAAACAGAATATTGGAAAGTTTATGTGTAGTGAAGATCATACAATTTTAGGTTTGTGAGCAAGAATGCCAACCCAGCAAGGAATTTAATGAAGCAAGGAAAGATTTCTTTCATTCTTGCCCTTGGTGCTGTTACAGATCAGAGCGTTGAAACCTGGCTGTGCTTTTGAGCCATTTGTGGGAAGGACTTTTAAAACGCACATTCCCAGCTATGACCTATTGAGTTGTCTCTGAGAAGTGGGTCCTAAGCATTCTCACTGCTTAAATATTCTCTGGGTGATGCTGCTAGTTTGAGAAACATAGGTCTAAAGGGTCCTGGTAGTACCTTGGAATCAAAGTCAGCCCATGGAATATTCTGGCAAGACTACTACCTTTCTCCAAGCTCCTCCAGGGATCTTCGTAGGCTATTAAAAGATATAAGGAGCACAGGCAAATCACAAACCCATTCAGCCTTGGAGGAGTCTTAGCAAACATCTAGTTAGGTACCTACATCCTGTCTCCCATGTGCCTGATGCTGTGCTTTCTGGCCTCAAATAAAATGCTTACATTTGGATAACTCATTACCTCACAAACTAGGCCATTACTCTTCTGCTATTTTTGTTAGAAAATAACTCTACTTTTATAAGCCCATCAATATATCTGACTTGGCAAACCAAAAACTTACAGGTCCCTGCCTTTACTTACCATCTTGGAATCTACCAAATTGTGTTGTTTTTTCTCCCCAGTAAATATCAGTTGAATATACAAATAAAATTGGTAATGGGCTTCCCAGGTGACTCAGAGGTAAAGAATTCACCTGCCAATGCAGGAGATGCAAGTTTGATCTCTGGGTTGGGAGGATCCCCTGGAGAAGGAAATGGCAACCCACTCCAGTATTCTTGCCTGGAGAATTCTATGGACAGAGGACCCTGGTGGGCTACAGTCCCTGGGGTCACAAAAGTGTCAGACACAACTTAGCAACTAAAAAATGCAAAAAAAAAAAGAAAGAAAGAAATAATGATAGTACCTCAAGAAGCAGTTCTTGATATATTAGTCAGTAGAATGAGGGAATTAATTACAAATAAAATATGTCATTTGACTTGGGTAAGTGTCTATATTTCACACCTGAGAGTTGGAGGACCAGATAAATCATTTCAGTGTTAAAATCGTGACAGAATTAGGATGAAGTTCAAGGTCAGTTGATTTTACCCAGTGTTCATGCTTGGGGTGGAGAGGTGCATGGGGTTGAGAGGGGAGCGCCGTCATTTAGAGAGCGTGGCACAGGGGCTAAATGTCCAGTATCTGCACTCAGACCACCCACCTTCGAATCTGGGTTTCCTCACTTAGTAGTTGTACAGTGTTAGGTTCGTCACTTCTCTGTAATATGATCACTCATTTGTAAAAGGATGATAAAATTACATCTGCTTCATAGAGCTGTGAAAAGTCACTCAAGTCAGGTCTGACTCTTTGTGATCCCATGGACTGTAGCCTGCCAGGCTCCTCTGTCCATAGAATTCTCCAACCAAGGGTTTGCAGGTGGATTCTTTACCAGCTGAGCCACCAGGGAAGCCCAAGAATACTGAGTGGTATTCCTTCTGCAGGATAACTTCCCCACCCAGCCATTGAACCTGCACTGCAGGTGGACTCTTTGCCAGCTGAGCTGCCAGGGATGTCTGGCATGCTGTACTCCACGGGATCACAAGGAGTTGAACACCACTGAGCGACCGAACAGCAATGGCATAGAGCTGTCTTTAGGATTAAGTAAATAATATGTGTACAGAGATTAGAAGTGTGCTTGTACATAGGAGGCTGTCTATAAACACAGATTGTTGCTGTTGCTTTTGGTGTTGCAGTTCTTATTATATTATTATCTGGCTAGTCCGGTGTCCCTCAGTGATTACGATCTATATTTTTATTTCTCTAAAGATTTATAAATACTAGTGGATATCACAAGAACACGTCAGTGACTGGGAAAGGCTGGTTTCACAACATTCTTCCACAGCCTCTAACAGGACCACCACCACCTCCTACAAATGTCCCCGTGAGTCATGCTTGGGTTGGGCTAGAGCCGTGACAGTGGACATTGGGTTGACTGGAGCCATATATTTGAAGAATCACTCTCGTAAAGCTATAATGAGGAAAGTTCCCTAAAAATCATTTGTCTGTGTTCTCTGAGAGCAAACTTCTTAACTCAGCACTAGAGAAATGAGTAGAGTTAGTGGTAGATCCAGGCAGGCACTGAGTTTGCCTGGGGTTCAGAATGTGTCAATCCCTCCACTCCATGGGTAATCAAAGCAGGACAGAGAGAACCTGTCAGAGATAAGGGGAGAACTTCCAGGACCTCGATCAGAAGAAGAATGGAGACATCCAAAGGTCCATGTTGGGAGGGCATATTGAAGCTCCAGAGAGGATGATTGGGATCAGTGAGAATCTAAGGACTTGAAAGGACTGGCAGAGCTGCTGAAGACAGAGCAGTCTAGGAGTTAGACTCTGTGCTTGGGTATTAGATGATGCCTCAGCAGGATGGATAAAGGAGCAGAAACAATAACCCACTCCAGTATTCTTGCCTGGAAAACTCCATAGACAGAGGATTCTGGCAGATTACTGTCCATGGAGTCACAAAGAGTCGGACATGACTGGCATGCATGAACAAAAATGATTTATTTAGACCCCTTTATCTTTTTTGAGCATCATTTCACACCAGAATGAAGAACAAGGGTATTTTATTATCGGTATTTCACATATAGATGAATTATAATCCTTGTGAACCAAGCAATGACTAGACTTGTAAGACCTTCCTTTTTCAGGTTTCCTTACACTTTCCATTGACCCTCTGAGCATTTTGTTTTAATATGATTTGCTTTTCTCAGTGGGAGGTAAAACAATACTGGTTGTTATCCATCTATAATTTTGTTCTAGTAATGTTTTTAAGTGTATCACTGATCATTGCAAGCAATTTCTTTTAGACTCCATTGTTAGGAAGAACAAGCCTTCTCTTGAAGACTATGTCAGATAATTTGTATCTAGATTTTACCTATTAAGAAGTTCAGAACTACCCACCATTCTGAGATATAGTAACTACTCAGGTCACAAGTTTAATACTTGTGTTCTTTTATCAACTCACAGGCTTTCCTGTATTGCTTTCTGATGTGCTATAATACTTGCAGTTTTATGACAGAGATGCTATGTCCTCTCCTGTTCTGGTTCATAGAGAGAATCCAGACTGGTCCTAACCCATGCCCAGGAATGGAACGAGGCTTTCTCATGCCCACAGTTCCACACAAGGTGTTCATGATCTCATGCTTCTTGCACAAGCCATGTGATGAACTTGTTCACGGAAAATGAGTATGCTAAGGTGGGATGCCAGGAGGAGGAAGCTGAGCCACCTATGTTTGGCAGATGATTTCTAGGGGTGGGGAGTGGAAGTCCTCGTGGAATGACAATCCATTTCAGTTTAGTGCCTTGGTTTTCAGGATGTCTGGTCTTTATCTTGACCCATACTTATCCAACTTCAAGGACTCTGGCTCACCATTCTTTCCTCTTTAATCAGTAGTTTATATAGTCTCCAGAGGCAAGAAAAAAAGTTTCTTACATAGCATGAACTTCCTCCTGGGCTTTCATAATTTTGTTTTCAAAACAGAATGCACACTATTCTTGCATACTAGGAATGAACAAATAAGTGAACGTGTGACAGAAGGTGGGAAGTGGATTTCTCAGCGTTGGAGGAGAAGATTATAGATAAGCAAAAAATGAGGCTAGGACAAACCATGTGACACTGAATTAGAGTTGAAGACATCGGTATGAATATATATTCAGCTGAATATAGAGATAGATGGAAAACTAGTGAAAGAATTACAGACACATGACTATACACCTGTTAGTATACACATATATATTTCAAATCTCCATCCATTGAGAAGGATAAGAAGCAGTGATGTCCCAGTAGCACTGAACATAACCAACATTCAGATCTTAGTTTATAATATAATTTCCCAATAAAACAAACTAAGATTCACAAGACAAATAGATGAATCTAGGTCTGGGGTAAAGGATACACAAAATGAACCCGAATCATCTTAAAATGTCATAAAATAAGGAAGTGCTTAAAAAAGAGTCTGGTAGTTTGTTACCAAAGGAATATTGAAGCTTACTGAAAAAGCTGCCAAATATGAATGACAAATATGAACAACAAAATAAATAAATTGGCAATGGATTAGAACTCAAAGTATCATATAAATAGATGCCAGTGTCTGTGAGTACATACTGATACAAATAAATGATTGAATAAACTGGGGGGGGGGGGGGAGGGGGCGGGTACTCTTCCTACAGAAAAATTCCAAAGAATTGGTGTAGATACTGACCCCTCAAGAAGATGAGCCGAACTCTCTACTCCTTTGAATGGGTTGCTTATAATGACATCCTTCCAGAGAAGAATACAGAAATGGAAGGAAAAAGAGTGACTTTAAAGTGGAGAAACCTGACAAACACTACGTCAGCTGGGTGATCAAGGTCATTGTCAACAGTGATGTCACATGGATAGTATCTACCCTGGATATGATGGGATGAGAATGGCATTTTACCCCTGCCTTATCCTCATTCCCCGAATCCATAATCTCATTCTAATCATGAGAAAAACACCACACAAATCCCAACTGAGAGACATCCTCCAAGAAGCCCGACTGGTACTCCTCACGACTGTACAGGTCATCCAGGATAAGGAGTCTGAGAAACCGTCACAGTGGAGAGGAGCCTAAGGAGACAAGACGAATGAATGTAGTGTGGTGTCCTGGATGGAATCCAGGAACGTGAAATAGACACTAGTTAAAAATTAAGGAAATCTGAATTCAGTAAGGACTTCAGTTAATAATAATGTATTGATACTGATTCTTTAATTGTAACAAAAGTACCATACTAATGTAAGATCTCAACAACAAAGGCAACTGTTACAGGGGACATGGACTCTCTGGACTGTCTTTGCAACTTTCTTATAAATCTAAAATTATTCTAAATACAAAGCCTATTTTAAGAAAAAAACAGACATAGAGAACAGACTTCTGAACACAATGGGGGAAGGAGAGAATGAGATGAATTGAGAGAGTAGCATGGAAACATATACATTACCATATGTAAAATAGATAACTAGTGGAAATTTGCTGTGTGTGTAGGGAGCTCAAATCAGATGGTCTGCGACAATCTAGATGGGTGGGATGGGATGGGAGGGAGATTCAGGAGGGAAGGGACATATGTGTACCTATGGCTGATTCAAGTTGATATTTGGCAGAGACCAACACAAAATTGTAAAGCAATTATCTTCCAATTAAACTAAATAAATTAAAAAAGAGAGTATGCCCCAAATGTAAGGTACAGCTAACAATTGAGCTAAATGTGTCAAAACATGTTATCTGCAATATCACACATAACCCCCTCCACAGTTTCGGAAACAGATCCACTTATTTTACTTTATTTCTAAGTGAGGAAACTGAGGCACAGAAAAGTATAGAAATTTGAGTAAGATGACAGAGTTATTAGAGATTTGAAATGGGTTCCATCTGACCAAGAACTGAACTTACGCTTGGTCTGTTAACGAAGGTTTGACCTAGGACTCATACAAGGGTGTAGAAATGGGATGTGGTTTTATTGATTTTTAGAAAAAGTAATGTATTTAAGTAAAAATTAAAAACCAAGTTATTCAATAGCTTGTAATATGAAGAAATGTCTCATTCTAAATAACCTGTTTATACCTTACAGACATGTCTGTATACTTCCCCCAGTGAAACACAGTGAATAAAGCTCATGTTCATCAACCCTTTCCTCCCTCCTCCTTATTTAGACATGGTTTTATTTTTCAAGTACCCTGTACATGCGTGCTAAGTCACTTCAGTCATGACTCTTTGCAACCCTATGGACTACAGCCAGCCAGGCTCCTCTGTCCATGGGATTCTCCTGGCAAGAAAACTGGAGTGGGTTGCCAGTCCTTCTCCAGGAGATCTTCCTGATCCAGGGATTAGACCTGCGTCTCTTGTGTCTTCTGCATCTGCAGGTGAGTTCTTTACCACTAGAGCCACCCTACCGCTGTAACTTTAAACATTATAACTAAAATTCTATCTCTTCACTTGCCAAGTTTAGACAGTATTTCTTGACTTCCTACTAAAGAAGAGAGAAAATTAGCACCCCATACTTTCTTTCACCATAGGATGATTTTATTTTGTTTTATTTGTGACAGTTTTATGGACAGAAACAAAAACAGCTTTTATTGCTGTTTTTGCTGAATCATGACATGTACAGTATCCAGTAATAAAATTTGGCCTGCAGATGTTGTAAACTAAGAGCTGTTTAAATCTCATTAGACTGAGGGAGTAGGCTTGGGCAGAGGAGCCTGGCAGGCTACAGACCATGGAGTCACAAAGTCAGACACAATTGAGCAGACACACATCACACCCGCTACAATACTGCGCTTGACACTTTGAAAATTAGATAAAAGAACATATTAAATTTCAAATGCTCTGCCAGCATAATTTTCTTCTAATTAGAAAGTACTTAAAATGTGTAAATGTTAAAACCATAAAGTTAGATACAGTCTAAAAAAAAAATGATGTTACCGCTTACTGATTTTTGCTGGCCCTATAAACTTGTTAAGATTTTGAATATACGACATTTTGCACAAAATGTGAAGTCTGTTTTTTGTTGTTACTATAAAATAAATACAATGTGTGTGGCTTCCCAGGTGGCTCAGTGGTAAAGACTCCACCTGCCAAAGCAGGAGATGTAGGAGGCCAGGGTTTGATTTCTGGGTCAGGAAGATCCCCTGGAGGAGGAAATGGCAACCCACTCCATATTCTGGCTTGAAAACCTGGTGGGCTACAGTCCATGAGGTCACAAAGAGTTGGACAAGCCTGAGCGACTGAGTATGGATGCACAATGAATGTACAATGTTAAAATGAATCAGTACTAAAGCCACATGACAAAGACATTCACAGTATTGGTATTTTCGATGTACAAACATTTGGAAAATGTGAAGATGCCAAATGTAGACCTTTACGAAGAAACAATATCAAATTACTAGTTTATTTTCAATGTAGTAATCTTGAAGTCAATTTGATACAGACTAAACAGTATGTCAAGAAAATATTATATAAATTGAACAATTAGCACAGGGAATCCAAGTACTGAATAGGGAAATCTGAATAGGCCAAAATATTAAGGATTACTCTTGTCAAAGGAAATTTGTTTCTGTTAAAACTTTAAAAAAGTCTTTTTTTTTTTTTTTTGGTTTGGAAAATGTCTGTTTTCAATAAAGAGCAGAAATAAAAAATAGAAAAAACATATTCTTAGATATTAAGCTTTACACTATCAACTAAGCATTAATATTTTGCTTTTTTTCCTAGGGAAAAATGAGATTTCATTTTCAGAAATCTTTCACACAAATGTAAATGAATATCTAAAGTAAAAAATATTTTAAAATCTATCAACTAAATATGAAAGTTTAAGCAATGGCATATCAAAATTTCTAAGACACTGCTCTATACAACATAAAGCACACTTTTTCCCTCAAAAGGAGAAAGCATCTAATCTTTTTCTGAGAATATGAATTTCATGACAGTAAAGTAGGTAGACACTTGTCAAGTTTCTCAAAAAGTGTTTCTTCACAAGACAGATTTTTTTCTGTAGCTAGGGTAATTTTTTAACATAGTACTCCTTGCTCCCAAACAAAAACATTCCCCAAAGTCATTTTCTTAAATGGAAGCATGGTAACTGCTAGCAAGATGCAGTTTTCATGGAGGGTCTGAAAGAAAAAAAAACTTCATAATTTCTGGCATTGAATGAACTATTTACAAAACAGAAAAAGACTCACAGACAGAAAACAAACTATGGTCACCAAAAGGGAAAGAGGATAGAGAAGGGATGAGTTAGAAGTTTGGGATTAGCAGATACAAACTACATATAAAATAATTAACAGGGTTTTACTCTATACCATAGGGACCTATATTCAATATCTTGTAATGAGCCATAATGGAAAAGAATATAAAAAAGAATATAACATACATGTATGTAAATGAATCACTTTACTGTAGACTTGAAACTGACATAGCACTGTAATCACTGTACCTCAATAAAAAATTAAAGTAGAATTCCAATTCTAAAAATTTATCTTAGAAAAATTACTACTAACAATCACCAACAACAGTGTTTATTTTACTGCTGTTTAAACAGCAGAAGAGTGGAAACAACATAAGTGCCAGATATCAAAGAACTAGTGGCACAAATTTATGGTGTATTTATCCAATAGAGTAAAATAGTGTTTATCAATATTTATGAGCATAGAAGGATATTATACGTTAAAAATGTTATAAAATATTCTGAAATAATCTTATTTTGTGATTTTTATAAAGTATGGAAATAGATCCATAAAATTATTAGCAGTGGTTGTTTTTAGGTGATAAGATTTTTGGTTGGTCTTAATCATTTTCCTTATCTACACTGACATATCTTGCATACATAAAAGTATATATTACTTGTTTAATGAGAAAAATATACATTTAAAATTATAATTATATGTAATTATGCTGTTGATGTTCTGTTGCTAAGTCATGTCCAACTCTTTGTGATCCCATGGACTGCAGTGTGCCAGGCTTCCCTGTCCTACACTATCTCTCGGAGTTTGCTCAAACTCATGTCCATTGAGTCGGTGATGCTATCTATATATCTAGGTATAGATGTTTCACAACAGAGGCAGAATTAGGTCCTAGCAATCGGGAAGATGGTTATACTCTGGAAATAAGCATCCTATTTATAGGAAATGATAGGATGATATTCTGCTCTGAGCCTGGGCAATATAGCCTACTGAGTTGGGTACCTGATTAAAAAACAGATGTTCAGCATCCCCCAGAAAATGAGAATCAGCTAAAATTTTCACATGAAACTTATATTGATATGCAACATGGTTGCTCCTCAAGGCCCTTCAGTCCTTTATACTTTACCTCAGGTACTCCCAGTCCCAGACTGAGAGACCCTGAGCTTGGGTACAATCTTTTGCTTGCTGGAGTTTTATATCTTAAGTTCAGCAAATTCAGCCAGGTTGAGTTTTCACCAGGAATTGGAGTTACGGACTGCCCCACATTATAATTTTACACCTGGCAATCCAGCCAAATTGAAAATCATGTCACTAAGAAATACTCCATTTACCTTGCATTTGTCATCTGTGCTGTATCCTCTGGCTAGAAGATTCTTCCTCCTCATCCCACCCCCAGCATCAAAGTCTGCTTATCTGTTTCTTTTTTTTTAAATTTTTTTTTAATGTGGACTATGTTTAAAGTCTTTAATTTGTTACAATATTGCTTCTGTCTTTTGTTTCATTTTTTTTTTTTTTTTTTTTGCCAAGAAGCCTGTGAGATCTTAACTCCCTAAACCTTCTTGTGTGTGCATGCTCAGTCATGTTGGATTCTGTAGGACCCCATGTACTGTAGCCTGCCAGGCTCTTTTGTCCATGGGATTATCCTAGCAAGAATACTAGAGTAGGTTGCAGCTGCCATTTCCTCCTCCAGGGGAGCTGCTGGTCCAGGAATTGAACCTGCGTCTCCTGTGTCTCCTGCACTGCAGGCAGATTCTATTCCATTCAGCCAGGGAGGAAGCCCAGGGATCAAACCCACACCCCCTGCAATAAAAGCGAAGTCCCAACCACTGAACCACCAGGGAAGTCTCAAAGTCTGCTTCGCTTTAAGTGGTGGTAGTTTAGTCACTAAGTTGCATCCGACTCTTGTGACCCCATGGACTGTAGCCTGTCAGGCTCCTCTGTCCATGGGATTCTCCAGGCAAGAATACTGGAGTGGGTTGCCATTTCCAGGGACCTGTTTAAATGCTTCCTACCCCAGGAAGCCTGTTCTCTTCTCCCACAAGTGGTGTGCTCTGTTTTGAATTTTCCCTTCCGAGGTCCAGGAAGCCACCTTAGATTTACACCATCAGGATGAGCCTCCCCTGCTGTACTTGACCTTTCATACTATTTTTTCTCCTTTAAGTTCTTTTAGACACAAAGTAAGAAAAAAATAAGTATGTCAATCAACTTAAAATTATATTAATCCACCTATTTCCATCCGGAGTGTGCATTGCTTCTTCCAGTAGATTGTAAGATTCTCTAGAGCAGAGACAAATCTCCTACTTACATCTGTGAACACAGAGCCCAGTACACGGTAGGTTTTGAACACTTGTTTATTACACTGAAGCCTTCAAGGCTAGGATTGGGGGGTGACACAGGACAACGGCAGTGAGGATACTGAGAATTCAGACAGAAGTCTCAAACCACCTGTCTCTCTTAGGAGGAAAGCAGGAGAGGCAGCCTGCACCAGCAGGGGTGTTAGCATGTCTGAGCAGAAACCCCAGGTGTTCACAGCAGCTGGGGCTCCAGAGCAGCGGTGTCGGTGCTGAGCTGAAGGGGTGGGTGGAAGACGGAAGTAGAAGTACAGCTTAGCAGAGTTTCGCCTCCTAAGTGTAGGGGCGCCAGGAGCCCAAGCAAGAGGGAGGAGACTGTGCTTCCCGAAGAATGAGTGCAGGAGACCAGGGTGGGCCAGTCACCTTAACACTCCTTAACATTCCTCCTCCTTGATATGGTGGGTTGTGCCACCCCTGAGGCAGCGGGGCTTCCGGAGAGCCCTCCAAGAGCCAGCTGGGCTCTGATTCTGGGGCCTTTGGGAACCAGAACCACAGTGCCCTGCATAAGGAGGGCAAGGAGCAGAGCAGGAAACTGGGAAAGGACTTGGGCGTTGGGGAGGGGGAAATCTGAGAGCACTCGGAGACCCCTGATTTTGCTGATTCTGTTGTGACATGGCTTGGCTAGCCCGTGGAAGCTGGAAGGAAAAAGGACATTTGGTTAGATCAGGAACCCAGTGGCCTTGGGTGTCTGTTTCTCTGCTTCGTGAGCTGGAGCTGTCGCATGGAGCCTAGCATTTACAACCTGCTAAAATCCACCCCAGGAGGGGAATAATGAATTTGAAAGGGGAGTGAATTGTGGTGAGAACTCTCAGGGGACCCTATAGGCAACAACCAAGCAAATCACCTACTCTTTATCTTAGACAAAAAAATAAAATAAAATAAACTGCAACCCAGTTGAGCTGGCAGTCCACATTTCCCAGGTCAATGTCCATAATGGTCAGGGGTTAAGGAGGTCCAAGTCTCTACCCATTCGTTACTCAGTCTTGCTTTACCCTGAAGTTCCTAAGCCTGCATATACCTTCCCTGCTCTTCTAGCTTCTGTGGCTTTCTTCCATCATGTGGGGTCTTTTAAAGGGATCTGTTTCCCTTCCCTTCTCCCTGCCCCAAACCTCTCGTTCCTGGTGTATCTATTCCCTTAGAAGAAACCAGAGAAGGAAATGGGGCTCCCTTAGTGACCTCTGAGTGAGGGACCTCCGTGCATCTCCCTACCCAGATGTAGCTTTGCTCTAGAGGAAGACGTGTGGACAACTTACCCCGGGAAGAGTCTCGAGGCTGTGGGGCTGGGAAGAAAGAGGTGTTTTATACCTACTCCAATCAAAGCCTCCGGGCTACTTGCTATTGGAGGGCAGCCATGGAGTGGTTTATTTATCCGGATGTTTCACAATTCCCAGGGCTGGATTCCTCAGCTACACACACGCAACTGGATCTACGTCAAAGGGATCTGCATGTCAGTGAGTAACCGAAGGTTGGGGCCTTCAGGTTGGCTTGAGTGGAGGTGTACACTGACCAAGTCTAGATGACATCCCTGGGGGCGTTGAATGGGGACATCAGTTCTATCTGGGATTGGATGTGGAAGGATCAAGTTCAATACCATCCAAGTGTGAGGACGATCCTCCTGTACACCCTGCTCCTATCACCTGTGACTTTCATCATCCAGCTCAGTGCCGTCGCCTCCATGGAGACTTGCCTGGTCTCCCAGCCACATGCAAGCCCTCCATCCTCTGAACTTCACAGATGCCTCTCACAGCATTTACAGCTGCTCATGGTCAAGATGACCTAAATTCTTGTCCTAAATCCACTATTAAACAGTTTCTTGATGACAGGGACCTTGTCTTTATCACATCTGCATTCCTAGAACCTGATGCTGTCCCTGATATAAAGAGGATACACATAAATATTTGTCAAATGAAATAATCTAAGTGCCATTAGCACAGACTTTGAGTTTTGGGAGAACAAAAGACAGGAGGAAAACAAGATCCTGCTCATGTTTACTTTGTGGATCAGATCTCAACTACTTGCATTGACATCCTTGCCTGATACTGTTTCATAATGAGTGCAGGGAACACTGTGGATAGACCACATCTTATAGAACAGGCTGAAAATAGTGTGGAGAGTGAAACACTAATACAGCCTGCCATCTCTTAAAGGCAAAAAGGGAGCTATTTATGTCATCATCAAGAGAATTTAGGGAAAAGTTGTCCAGAGGGAAAATTTTTTCTTCATCTTTCATGAAAATGTGTATCAGCACATGTTGTCTGTCCTTAGAGTGGGGACACTCTCACCTAAATACAGTCCCTAACTTCTGGATGCTTCCATCTCAGAATTACTGCTGACATGCACAGTTAAGTTAAAAAGGTCCTGATGAAATTCCTTGATCTTAGGGATGATGTTTTGCCTGACTCTGCATTTGCAATGCTTGACACCCAGTAGGGACTCAGGAAACTGTTGAGTAAAAGAAAAAGATGAGCAATTACAGAGGATATTCTGATTAAAGGAGCAGTCTTCAAAGGCTTCAGTCACATAGTAGGTAGGATTTAGATGTGGGGTGAGGGATTCATACCTAACCAGAGTGGTAAACAGGACAAGAATAGGAGCAGCTGTTGGGACCCGAAGCTCAACAGGTCAGGATTGTCAGGGCTTACTTGCTTCATCTGAGAAGGCTCCCTGGAGGGGGCAGCCTTGATGTGTAGCTTGGATGAAGTAGAGAAAGGTCCTTGTGAGTAGGACAGAGAGAATGATTTGAAACCCATCCAATCTCATTAGAACAAGACCCTAGAGAGAGAGCTTCCCAGGTGCCACTAGTGGTAAAGAACCCGCCCGCCAATGCAGGTGATGTAAGAAATGCAGGTTCAATCCCTGGGCAGGGAAGATCTCCTGGAGGAGGGCTGGGTTGGGAAGATCTCCTGGAGGAGGGCATGGCAACCCACTCCAGTATTCTTGCCTGGAGAATCCATGGACAGAGGAGTCTGGCGATCTACAGTCCATAGGATTGCAAAGAGTCAGACATGACTGAGCAACTTTCAGTTTCATTAGAGACAAGAGAGCACCTGGTTAATGGGGCCTTGGAGATTAGACCCTTCTTTCCTCACATCCTCCCTCTCTTCCTCTTTCTTCTTCTCTTACTCTTCTCCTTCCCCTCAGACATCAGAAAAAACCCAAACTGCTCTTCAGAAAGGCTGCAGACACACCAAACATTAGCAGGAGGGCAAAGGAACGCTGTCTCAGTTTACCAGTTGTTCCTTATCCCCACCCAGAACCCATCACGTAAACCTACACTCACAAATGAGTTTCCTTGAGGTCAACTAGAATCTGCCCAACCCCTATTGCCCCTCTGTAAGGGCTAAAGAGTCTTTCTGGGGCTCTGCCCTGGATGAGCTAGGCTTCCCTGTTACCTCTCCAGCACCCTGAGCCACTCCTCATAATTGCCCACAAGAGTCTCTAGGTACCATCATTTTCAGCACAATGAAATTTCATAACATGTGGGATGGTACCGGGGATTGACATCACCAGAATTGGCCTTTTCAATGGAGGAAATTAGCATCTAGCTTTGCTCATCCCCTTAAGGGAGCTTGCTTGAGGCCAGCAGAGCTGTCTCGTCCTCCAAGTAGACTTATAAGTCCAGTCAGTTCCAGGTCAAGACTCCAGAAAGTTGATGTTCTCCTTCTCTTTTCCTGGTTCAGATTGTATTTATGAGTTTGATATTTATTAAGACCTGAAGCCAAATCTGGCCTCTGTACCCCAACACAGAATTAAATCTCAGAGACAAGTTTGGGATGAAGTAGAAAATAATTTTCTTAGTTTTGGCTTTTCTTCAGTTTTGGCAGGCAAAGGGGGCCACAGTGGGCTAATGCCCTTATAACTGTGTGTCTCCACTTGGGGAGTGTAGTGAGTTTTATGCTAATGATTCAGAGAGGGAGTGATCATTTTGTCAATATTCTTCTGACCGGTTGGTGGTGGGCTAAGTGGGAGTTAGCATCATCAACCTTCAGCTTCCAACTGGTCTGGGGTCTTCACGCTTGAGGATAGCATGCCATCATTGATCTTCATTAATTTCTCCCACCTGAGGAGTTTCAATATCTGCAAAACAGCTCAAAGATATTGTTTTGTGTACACCTTGATGGGGAGTCAGGACCTTGCCCCAGGGCTGCACCATTGTTTCTCTTGACTGTTTGCTTCTCCCTGTCTCTCATCCTTCCCTTCCCTGATTAACAATTGTTTGAATCTGCACATTGGAACTCAGGGAAGGTCATAGAGGCTGAATGAAGGCTGTTTCCTGTAATCAAAGAAATGGGGGACACAGAAAGGCTTTGTGCCCAGGAGCCCCTTCGGGCCTTGCTTGGTATCAGCACCATATTCTGGATACAAACAGAATACAAGTCCCGTCTTATTCTTCAGAGTTTTCACTCTAGAGATAATATAGACACATTGGTATCTAACACAAGACAGTAAGTGAGAGACGGGCAAACAGAGAGAGGCAGGTGAATTCTGGTTATGAGTTGAGAATAGAAATGTACCACGTTAGAGTGATGGCATTTTGAATAATGTGGTTCCCACTATTATTGGCATCCAGCCTTGTCTGGGGATAGGACAACCTGTTGCTGAGAATTACCCATTCCCTTCTCACTCCTTAATCCCTGCTTGTGACTCTATTTCTCTGGGCAATAGACATTTCCTTTCTTTCTCCCTCCCTCCCTCCCTTCTTCCCTTCTTCACTCTCTCTTTCCCCTTTTTCTTTCTTTCCTATCCCTTATTTTTCTTTCTTTCTCCCTCTCTTCCTTCCTCCCTCCCTCTCTTCTTTCCTTTGTTCCTTCCTATCTTTCTTTCTGCCTTTTTCTTTTGTTCTGAATCCTTTTCTGAGAGTTCCTTTTCTGTAATGGGCTCCCTGACAATACCTGATCAGGAAAATCTTCAGAATACTTATTGCTTGCCATGCATACAACTTATCACACACAATTGCTTTTATGTGAGAGTGTAAACATTTCAAGCACAGGCCTTAAAATATAGTCACAACCTAAAAGTTAAGAATTATGTTTTATGTGATGGGAATTTTTAGGACTTCAAGCCCAAGAGATAGCATCTCAAGTAACCCTGAGAGAACTACCCCAAGAAGATGGGAGGAGGAGTCAGGTTGCATAGAAGTTTGCAACAAAGGACAGGTAGTCTGAACATCAGAAGTATTTTGTGAATTAAAGAAAACCAGATATCCCAAGTTAAGGAATTAGCACTTTTCTATGTATGGGGATATGCAAGAGTCTGGGCTCACTGAAACCATTTCTTTCATATGCATCTCGGCTATCTGGGGCCAGCATCCTGTGTTTTTCACATCCTGAGTTCCTCAGTGCTCACAGTAGGGAGTAGCTGCAGTCTAATGCCTGCCAGTTTGCACAAGTATTCTCCTTCCTGAATGCTCTTAGGGCTCAGGAATTCACATTTGAAGGACTGGAATGGCTGATGAATGTGAAATCCTTGTTTACTGATATGGCAGGAAATACTCCATTTCTCAGAGCTATGTCTCATACATCTTCCATCTCCTTCCAGGGTGCACAATGGTTAATTGCCATACTAGTTTAATAACTAGTTTCAAAAAATTTCTATCACAAACTTTTGCCAAAAGGAAAACAAAAAGATTTACCCAGAATGCATTTCAAATATTATGTCCTAAGTTGATTAGTTTCAGGTGAATATGAACTCAACCATGGCAAGATCAGACACAGTGAGGTGGGGTGGTCTGCATCACACTGTGAACACCTCAACTACATTTCCTGAATACTGTGATATTTTCACTTAGAATGTGTCAACAAATATTGTTTAGAGGGAGTGTTCGGGACATCTATCCTATGGCTCTCACAGTTACTTCTTATTTCAGAGCCCATCCATGTTCTTTTTTCCTAGAAAGAAAGGCTAGGAGATTTTCTGGTCCTAGAGTTTTCCTCCAAGTAGGACCATAGCCAAATCACCAATTATGCTGACTTGTACACAAGGCTATAATGTTATGAGGATTAGCTAGTTAATGGAGACCATAGGGTCTAAATGCTTGGTTTCAATTTTAGTAGAAGAAATTATTAGCAAAAAGTGAACTTAGTGTAAGCTTTCCTTCACCAGAGGGGTCAGTCTCTTTTCTTCTCCTTGCACCATCCAAGAAAGAAAAGAAAAGCTCCTAGGATTTAGAGAAAAAGAATTAAAGCTGTGCTCAGAGGTTAGATTGTTTAAACTCCTCATAAAATAACTTTTAAAGAATAAATTATTAAAGAAATGTATAAATACTTAAAATCTTGAGACATAGTCTTTTTAAACCTCAAAGGAAACCTAAATCAGATTAAACAAAAGACCTTAAAGGAAGGCTTCCAGAGCATGAAGAGCTCCATGGACCCTTCCCCCCTCCGAAAAACATTTGTAATTGTTGAAAATTACTTTCAAAAAGTATTTAAAGTCTATGTAAATTGTCCTGGAGACATACAACAAATGCAGAAACTTTTACTCAAGTGTGTGAGTGCATGCTTAGTCACTCAATTATGTTCAACTCTTAGCAACGCATTGGACTGTAGCATGCCAGGCTCCTCTGTCTATGGGATTTTTCAGGCAAGAATACTGGAGTGCGTTGCCGTTTCCTTCCGCGGGGGATCTTCCCAACCCAGGGATTGAACTTGTGTCTTCTGTGTCTCCCCGTGTCTCCTGTATCTCCTGCTTTGCAGGTGGATTCTTTACCTGCTGAGCCATAGGGAAAGCAAGAAAATCTACTAAATCTCAGTCATAACAAAAAAAATCTACAACCCTAGAGTGCGACTGGTCTTAACTGGAATATTACACCTCTCAGAGAAATAAGATCCTCTTGTCTGAGAATTCCAGTTTTAGATAACATAGTAGTCATGTGTTCCTTTGGTCACCAATAAGCTCTGTGCTTATTAGTATGCTAGCTGGCTTTATTGGTGGCGTCCCACCAATATGTGTAATGTTTGATTTCTCTCTTTACTGAAACTAATGGGGATGCATCCCTCTTCTAGTTTCCTGGACTATCCAAGGGGGAAGTGCATGCTGAGGATCAGTGTACTGGATGACCCCTCTCTGGAATTTGATTCTTAAGTTTCAGACTAAAGACATAGGGACATCTAGAGGTCATGTTAATTACAGCAGTTGGGAGGCCTGAATCATATTATTCTTGTGATGTGTTCCTACTGTCTACTCTACCAGACACTTGTGTCTTTTAACAAATTAAAATACAAATTCAAGGTATTGGCTATTTATCCAGTTGATAATAAGACTATCAAGACACAATAAACTAGAAGTTAACAATGATTAAATCTCATGTGAAATTTGTAACTGAAAAAAAAATTATTGAAAATGCAAGATTTCCTTACAAAATTTAGAGTTGAAATATTTGACCTGAAAAATTGGACTTGGGATTCAAGGAAATAAAAGGGAGACTTGAGAGCTTTTGAAAAAGTCCTTGATTCCTCTTAAAGGCATTTTAAATTTTGTGATATTTGGGGCATGCTTTATGCATGTTCTTAGTTAGAATTAGCTAAGATTCCAGGTTTATTTGCAGAAAGTTCATATTTAACTTTCAAACAAATGTTTTGGTTAAAGGAGAAAAGAAAGTTGGGGGTGAGTTGGGGTAGTATCACAAAAGGTAGGAGGAGGAGGAGACCAATGAAGGGATGGAATGCATATCTGTCAAGTCTGTCTTGCTCCAGGGACCATTGGACCCAGAAGAAAACCTACAGTCCAAGGCTTCATCTTCATGAGAGACATTAGGACGTGTACTTAAGCAGAGCTGCATGGAATTCATCTGAGAAATGGTGCCAAAGTAAGAGGCAGGCTTCTCTGGTGTCTCAGCCATTAAGAATCCTCCTGCAACATAGGAGATGCAGGTTCAATCCCGCAGTCAGGCAGATCCCTTGGAGGAGGGCACCGGCAACCCACTCCAGTATTCTTGCCTGGAGAACCCCATGGACAGAGGAGCCTGGTGGGCTAGAGTCCATCGGGTCACAAAGAGCCAGACGCAACAGAAGGACTGAGCAGGCACACACAAGTAAGGGGCAGGGCCATTTTTCTTGCCCCTCCTCCCTTTCTTAACCATATCATCCAGTACATATTTGATTCCCAAGGTCTCAAGCAGCAAGAGAATGGATGACAGTGAAAAGAATACTGGGGCACAAGCAGGCAAGGAAGAGTCCAGAACAAAATGGTGAGCAGATTTCTTGTTTTATTGTTTCATTTGAGGCTGCAGATGCAAGATTATCTGGGGAGTGAGTTAGAGTCTGTGGTTTGGGGATTCCAGGGCAGACATCCCAACTGGTGTCAGAGGTCAGCAGACAGATTCTTGGGAGCAGACTCAGGTTTCTGAATCCTGGGACAGAGAGTCACTCCAGCCCAGAGTTCAGAACCTCACCTGGGACCTCTCAGGCAATCTCACGAGGAGGAGGAGGAAGTGTTTGTCCATCTGTTGTCCCCAGGTCGGCTCTTCTTGGCTCAGGGTCCACTTCAGCAGCACCCGCCTCCAGAGGACTGACCACTCCCCCCTCCACAGCACCCGGAGCCCCCCGAGGGCTGGGGGCAGCAGTCAGACCTCTGGGGTCTGCAGTGGTGGGACCTGCGGCGCCTGTGGTGGCTCAGGCAGCAGCCCCCACACCCAGAGCTGCAGCAGCCCCCGGAGCTGGGGCCACAGCAGCCCCCGGAGCTGGGGCCACAGCAGGAGACTGGGGGGCACTTCGGGGGGCATTTAGGGGTGGGGCACTTGGGGGCACACTTGGGAGGGGGCTGGCACTGCTGCTGGTTCTGCTGGCAGGACATCTTGGTGGGCGAGCTCAGGATCTGAGGGAGAGACAGACAGCAGATCAGACCAGCACACAGAGACCTCCCTTACGGGCTTTCACCATCTTGTCTTTCCCCCACATTCTAAAAGCCTGGTCAAGTAACTCCTGGAGAAGTTCTCTCTAAAATATAGTTTTTCAAGTGCTTTTCACTATCTTATTTGAAATTTGGGAGCTTTTCACAAAACAGACATAGGTTGTCTTCTTTCAACAAAGCAAGACATAGATGTCAACTAACTAAATTGACAAACTTGCCCAAAGTCAAGGTCCTTTCTTTGGAGAAGGCAAAATTGACCTTCACAAAGTCTGACTCAAGCTCACTCTACACCACTCAGAGCTCTGATAATGTCCAGTCTAGGAGAGAGTTTAGAGCAGCAATCCTGTCTGCTAAGGAAGAACTAGAGATTCCCTTCTGGAGGAACTTCCCAGATAGCTTTCCAGAGACACATATTATTATCAGCTCATATATCATATATAATTTCATAATTCTGCATATGTATTTGGGTTAACCAGTCCATATGTTGGCCCTTTGCAACTCTGTTTATATATTATCTATCTATACCTGTATTTATCTATGTATATGCTTGGCTTTCCAGGTGGCCCTAGTGGTAAAGAAACCCCCTACCAATTCAGGAGACATTAAAAGAAGCAGGTTTGATCCCTGGGCAGGGAAGATCCCCTGGAAGAGGAAAATGGTAAACCACTCCAGTATTCTTGTCTGGAAAATCCCATGGACAGAGGAGCCTAGTAGGCTCAAGTCTATAGGGTCGCAAAGAGTCAGACATGACTAAAGCGACTTAGCACACATAGCACGCATGCTTCTGTGCTATATGCAAGTATATATGTATATCTCTATATATACATATATAAAATGGAGTTACTAAATCATTTTAGAGAGAAGTGAGCCCCAAACCTAATCAAGGCAAGTATATATGTATATCTCTCTCTATATATGCAAGTATATATGTATATCTCTATATACACATATATAAAATGGAGTTACTAAATCATTTTAGAGAGAAGTGAGCCCCAAACCTAATCAAGGCAAGTATATATGTATATCTCTCTATATATATGCAAGTATATATGTATATCTATATATATACATATATAAAATGGAGTTACTAAATCATTTTAGAGAGAAGTGAGCCCCAAACCTAATCAAGGCAAGTTGGATTTGAAACTAGGTTTTCTGGTCTAGTGAAACTAGGTTTGGTTATGCACCCTTTACAACACACAATCTCTTCCATTTTTTACTTCTTAGCAGGTAAATTTCAACTTGTTAATCATTATTCAACTCAGGAGCTTCTGGTACGGATGCCAGGCAGTGGTCCTGACCAAGTAAGTGACACTTGGTGAGGGTGAGGCCCTTGGATCTCTGTGTTTATCTGACCCCAAATATGCTGTCTCTGGTCTCCATTGTTTGAAAAATCACTCTGACCCTAGTGGAGGCTTTGGAGCAGGAACACAGCTGGCTTCTCCAAGGTAATAGTTCCTTACGAAAGTTTTGACTTATCTAAAACCTGAGAAACTCAAAAAGATACAGAACTAACTTAGAGCACAGAGCATAGACACACAAATGCCATCTCCTGCCTCACAGCTCATCCTTCATCAGGTTTCTAGATTTTTGCTCCCTCTCAGGATCCACCCTCATCCTTGCCATCCCCAAGGCCCTGCCCCCCGCCCTCCCCTCTAGTCTGAACATCCTCTGTGGAAGGCCCTGCTCTGGGTCCCAGTGGACACTTACCAGCGCCGAAGCAGCACGGGGTCTGTCAACACCTCAGGAGAGAAGTGGATGGAGGTGCTCTATCCCTAAGGCCTTTTATCCTGGCCTTGGGCTCTTCCCTCAGGTGTGAGACATGACCTGGGCATTTGAGGACCGCCTCCTGCCAGCTGTGTGGCTCCTGTGACAAGTGATGACTGGTAGCTCCTTCCTGCCTCTCTCAATGGGGCTCAGAAAAGCTGCTCCCAGCTAAAAATATGGTCAATAGAAATGGGATTGAATTCCTCCCATCATCTGCCACCTTATTATCCTTAGTGGTAACTGCCTTTCAGCCTCTTTCTTGGCGCTTGGGCCTCCAAACTTTCCTGTTTTTCCTTCTATGACCGTAATTCATTAGCTTCAGACCTTCTCACTTGCACAGAAAAACACTGATGTCTCCAAGGTTTTCACTTTGCTATTGGGAGTGAATGTAAGTGTACACCTGTGTGTCTATGTCTGCACTTGTTTTCTAAGTGCGGTATGTGTATTTGGTATGTGTTTTGTGGAGCTCACATTCCAAAATAGATTTACCTCTTAAAATCAACTTGAGCTTGGAAAAATTACTCAGAAGTTAGGTTTATGTCTCTGGAACCAGACTTCCTGAGCATGAATTCTAGCTCCAACACTTACTATTTAGATGTAATAACTTAGGGCAAATTGTTTAGCTTCTCTGCTTTTGTTTCCTTATCAATTTAGTGATTTTAATAGCTTTTACTTCATGAGTTTCTTAGGAGAATCAAAAAGCTCATAGAACTTTGCCTTGAATATTTCATACATACCAAAAGCTATCATCATTGTTATCATCAACATGATTTTCCTTAATTACCTTCTTAGACGCATGCTGTGGCAATCAATAGATATTCTTGTCACGTATGAAGCCAACATTTGCATAGGACTTTAGAGTTTCCAAATAGTTTTCTTATATGTCCATCAGCGTAAGGCCTGGAGCAAGCAGACATATGTATCCTGTGCAGACATAGGATACATCACTGTGTAAAAGTCTGGCCCTCTGCTGCCTGAGTATTACTCTCATCTTCCTGCTCAGGTTGTTACTCATAAGGGAATGATTGTAGTATCAATTCCTTGTCTATCACACAGAAGTCTTACTCAGGAGCAAAGCACTGATATTAAAATAATTGGCCTGAGGATTCGTATGGTCCCTGCCTCTAAAGATGTGGTACCCAAGCCATCAATCAATCTGGTTTAGATATGGGTGATAAGCAGGTTTATGATCCTTATGATAACCTCATAAGGATTGGTTTGCTTCCCTTGACTGTGTGATGTTGATGGAGTTCAACTCAATAAGAATGTTTTTATTAAGCAAATGATTGACTTTCTCAGCCTTCTGTTATCAAGGGATTGGGAGTAAACATGACTGAGTTTTAGATGCAAATAAAAGGCAGATCAAAAGTAATGCAATATGTTTCACATTGAAAAATTACTGAAATAACTCTAACAATTTCTTTTCCAATTTATTTTGACTATGTACAAGTATAATCTAGTAATTAACAAATTTTTTTAAGTGTTCAATTTTTCTAGAATCACCCTGAACTTCACACTGAGGGTTATTTTATTTTATGCACTAGAACCAGTGTCAAGTATGTTTATGGATTATTTTTTCACCCAACAATCTTTTCTTGTAACATACATAGTTAAATCATAGTCAAAATAACAAAGAAAAATATAGTTGATGGTTTTTTTATGCCTGGTAGTGCCAAAGCCATGATATAAAAAGAACTATGATGTTTACCCACTTCTAAATAAAACCATTTATGTGAACAAGAGCAATATTTAAGCAAATTTGAAAAAGATACGACCAACTGAGAAGAAAATTACAATATATATTCCAGGAATAAGACTAAAACAGTTGGTATGCAACTATATTTTACAAATTAATAAGGAAAAAATTCCAGTGAAAATAATAGTGAAAAGAGATAAACAGGCAATACAAAATGTTAGATTTATATATTACTAGTAAATGAATGAGAGCTTCCCAAGTGGGCTAGTGGAAGAACCTGCCTGCCAATGTAGGAGATAGAAGAGATACAGGTTCGATTCCTGAGTTGGGAAGATCCCCTGGAGAAGGAGATGGCAACCCACTCCAGTCTTCTTGCCTGGAGAGTCTCATGGAAAGAGAAGCCTGGCAGGCTACAGACCACAGGGTTGCAAAGAGTCAGAAACAACGAAGTGACTTAGCACGCACAAATGAATGAAAAGCTAGAAAAAAAGACATCTTTTATCTTCTTCTATCAAGTACATTTCTTCACATCAAATAGGCAAAGTTTTAAAAATTTTATAAACTAAGTGTAAATGTGGAGAGAAAAAGCCACTGTAAATGGAACATAAGTGTTACCTTTCTGAAAGGCAAATTGGTGGTCAATTCATTCATATTAATTTATTGATAAGTAAAATAATTTAGAATATACATATATTTTGATTAAACAACTCCAATTTGGGAATTTTATTCTATGGATATTACCACAAAAATGTGAAAATCTGAATATTCAATGATATAAACTGATATTTATAAGAGAAATTGGGAATATATTAATTCATGTAATAAATTTTGACACATACATGTAAATACATATACAGTGATTAAAATTATTTATGGTTCTATGTTTAGGCATGAACAGATATTTCTTGACTGAAGCTGTCATATTATTTATTGACTGGTGCTATGTATTATAAAGCAGAAATATTGTACAAGAATAGAAAATAGAATTTAAAGATAGAACCATGTTTAATAGCAGCAAAAATATGAGATATCTAATAATAAATATTTCAAATTTGCACAAATGGAGAAAATTAGATTCTTCTATCTAGTTGCATTCAATATTAGAGGAAAATTGAACCCCTGTGTGAGACTGTATCCCTTTCCCCTAATCTTTATTCAGGGATCAGTAAATGCATTTGGAGAACTGGGAGAAAAGGACAAATATCAAGTGTGACACATGTGTAGAAGGACTGGGCTCCGTTTCCCTCTGTGATCCGCCAGCACACAGAAGCCATTAAATCAGGTTTGGTATTGTGACTTTCTCAGACCGGACATTCTAATTTCCAAACTGAAACCAGGTTTGTGATTTTAAAATGACATTACTTGGGAAGAGCTATAAAGTCACTAAGTCTTCCCAAGTTTTCATCTGGCATCAGAAGATCATCTCATTGAGTAAAATTTTAAGGACAATAGTATATAGTACAAATTATATTCTATAATCTCAGCTTGCTTAATAGGAGCATAGAGATAGATTGTTTAATATCACACCTGCTTGAGGAAACTCTTAGATGACTTCTTGGAAGGATGATATTTTGGGTGGGCCTTTAAGGAGGGACAGAACTCTGAAGGGGTCCAGATGGTGGAGAAGAAATTGAAGAGTACTTCAGATAGAGGGAAGAGCAGGTAATGCTGCTAGTAATAGCAGTAATCACAGTAATGTTAGTAGTAGTAACAGGAGTAGCGGTGGAAGCACTTATAAAATAACAGTAGAAACGCCTCTTTATGGAGAACTAAAACATTCTGGACACTGAACTAAAGACAGTAGCCTCTACTGCTTCCCAGATTAATAGACATCAAGATGGACAAGTTTAAGTTATATCTGGTAAGGGTGAGTTGTTCAGTATGGTGGGAACACAAGGTTCCATGAGGCAGTATGAACGGTGAACCTTAGAAATTAAGTTGGAAATATTTTCTGTTGAGCTTTAAACATAGTACTTAAGAAGAATGTGCATTATTCTGTAGAAAGCCACTGTTTTCCAGAAGTAGAGTGACAAGTTGATAGATGCCACATAGAGAGCATGTTTGGGAAAAAAGGTGTAGAGAGTTTAATGAAGCTAAAAGAGGGAGAAAGAAGCAGGATTTGCTGAAAGGTTAGTATAAAAGTAGGCTCAGATGGTAAAGAATCTGCCTGCAATGCAGTAGACCTGGGTTCGATCCTTGGATTGGAAAGAATTCCATGGACAGAGGAACCTGGCAGACTGCAGTCCACGGGGTCACAAAGAATTGGACATGATTGAAGTGACTGAGCATGGAGCATGCACAATTCCTGGAACCAAACTGATTGAAGAAGGGGTGGATAAAAACCATGGGCTTTCAAAATGTGCTCAATTTGTCTTTTTTCTTTTATTCATTCATTTATTTTTGCTTCTCTTTTTCTTTCACGCAAGTATGTGCATGTGTAGGAGGAAGGATGCTTTGGTGGGGTGGGTCAAGAGTAGCAGAATGAGTGCATGGGAGAAGAGGAACATGGAAGAACATAGTATGGCTGGGTTAGGGCCCCAAAGGTGGCCAATAACCCAAGAAATCATGTTTACAAAAAAAGCACTTGAAACTTGGTCCATCAGTGATGCTTCAGGGCCCTGATGACATAAGAAAAAACAAGAGTTAGGAGCATTTGTCTCTTGCATCAGAGTGTCTCTCTGGCGCATGGGATTCAACACCACCAGCCAGGGAGGACAGGGTAGAGGAGAACAAAGGCAACTCAAGATCAAAATGCTGAGCAGATTCATTTTATTGTTTTACATCAGTCAGAGAGCACCCTTTAAGAGAATACCACGAGGAGTAACTTAGGGAATTTTTCCTAGGGAAGTGAGGGTAGACATAGAGACAGAATCCAAGGCCGTGGAAGGGGATTCAGAAGAAAATTTGAGTTTCTGAACCCCAGGGAGGGTTCATTGTCTTTGCAAGTTCAGAGTCTTCTGCAGGACCTCTCAGGCTCTGCAACCAATGAAGGAGGATAAAGATGACGTCTTCAGCAGTGTGCTGTCCCCAGGTTGGATCTTGTAGATTCAGGGTCCACTTCAGCAGCAGCCGCCTCCAGAGGACTGACCACTCCCCTCTCCACAGCACCCGGAGCCCCCTGAGGGCTGGGGGCAGCAGTCAGACCTCTGGGGTCTGCGGTGGTGGGACCTGCGGCGCCTGTGGTGGCTCAGGCAGCAGCCCCCACACCCAGAGCTGCAGCAGCCCCCGGAGCTGGGGCCACAGCAGCCCCCGGAGCTGGGGCCACAGCAGGAGACTGGGGGGCACTTCGGGGGGCATTTAGGAGTGTGGCATTTGGGGGCACACTTGGGAGGGGACTGGCACTGCTGTTGGTTCTGCTGGCAGGACATCTTGGTGGGTGGGTTCAGGAGCTGAGGGAGAGACAGACAGCAGGTCAGATCAGCACACAGAGACCTCCCTGCCCCTTCCTGACTTTTCAACATCATTTCTAACATGTATGTTTAAATAACTTGCCTCAGTTATTATTTTAATGTCTTATCAACTACTCTCATAGCATCTCCTTTGAACCTCATCTTATCCTTTTTAAAGTAGGAAGGGGCTATAACCTATTTTACCAATTTGAAAACTGACATTAAATGATATTTAAAAAACAATTCTTTTCACTTATTCAAATACTGAAATTGCTCTATAGAGATGAACTTAGAACTGAAATATTTAATTTATGGAAAAAAGTCCTGTTAACACCCTAAATAATTTCACGTTTTGGACATTTACAACTTCAGATTAGAAAGGGCTCTGAGGATTTTCCTGGCTGGCTCACCTTGTTAGAGAGAACGATGGGAGTTCCCTTGACTCAGATCCTGACCTATAATGGCCTCAGAAACACCTCTTACACCATCCTTAGCCTAGAAATTATTAAACTTCTTGTGCTTTTCCACCTCTAGAAGTGTACAATGCATTCCCAGGCTCTATCCTCACCCACGTGTATAATAATCTCCCAGAGTGCCTCTAATCCTCTCCTCACTCTGAGAATTGCTCAAATCATACCAGGCAGAGGATACAGTATCTCTAGAAGGTAAACTCCATTTCTGAGACCTGTTCCAGAATATCAGAGCAGCCGCCAGTGGTTTCCTTCTTTCATCCTGGGAGTCCCCCCTCCACAAAGCTGCAGATCTTTGGGTCCCTCCCGGTGTCCTTAGCCATCACTAAACTCCTATCATTCTCCCCGTCTTCCTGCCTGCTCCTGGTTCCTTCTGTCCTTCCAGGGCTTGTCTCTCTCTCTCTCTAATACTATGGGCCACGTCCCCCAAGGCCCTGCTCCCTGCCCTCCCTCTGGTCTGAGCGTCCTCTGTGAAAGGCCCTGCTCCCACTCCCAGTGGAAACTCACCGGTGCACACACAGCACAGAGTCGTCAGCACCTCAGGAGAGGAGTGGATGGAGGTGCTCTGGCCCCAAGGCCCTTTTATCCTGGCCTTGGGCTCTGCCCTCAGGTGTGAGCCAGGACCTGGGCATGAGAGGACCGCCTCCTGCCACCCACATGGTTCCTGTGACAGGTGATGACTGGCAGCTCCTCCTTGCCTCCCTCCATGGGGCTCAGAGCATCCCCAGCACCAGTGCCCCCTAATTCTCCTTACAGCTTACTGTCCCTTACACCTTCCTCTTGGAATTTGGCCTCCCAAGCTCTCTTGTCCTAGTTCTCTGAAATGGTCTGCTTTGAACTAAGACTAATGGAGCCCCCAAGGGTCTCTGCTTATGTCCCAGCCCCCTAGGCCCATCCTGTGTGTGTGTGGATGTCCATGTCTGTGCTGTTCTTGTTAAAAGCCTGGATTGGGGTGAGACCCATCTGGGACAGAACACCTGGTCCTGACACTCAGCTATGTGATCTTATGAAAATCACCTAACCTTTCTCATTTTGTTTCCTAAACTTTAAAATGGTTGAGTAAAACTACTCTCAATGATGTCATGAGAGTCAACAGAACCGTAGAAGCAAAATGTCTGCAAAAGGTCCAATAGCACACTGTGTATGCAATCTCAGCCATATCCGACTCTTTGCAATCCCATGGTCTATAGGCCACCAGACTCCTTTGTCCAAGGGATTATCTTAGCAAGAATACTGCAGTAGGTTGCCATTTTCCCCTCCAGCAGATCTTCCCGATCCAGGGATCAAACCTGTGACTCCTGTGGCTCCTGCATACATCGGATCCTCACAAATGAGCTATCTATCCATTGATAATTAAAAGTGAGAAAATTTATTTAAAAAGACAGCTCTTTTCTAGGATACATACATCTGACTTTTTAAATGACCAACTTTTTCACCTGAGCTTTTTTGTGCATTTTCATAAAACAATATTTCCGTCAAGTAACTAGGGAGTAAATCTGCATTGCCTTACATAGTAGAATGAGAATCTGTTTTCCAAGAATCTTACACAGGGAAAACCGTGAGCTGGTGGACCAGAAAGCAGCAAGAAGAGACAGTGAGAGGGTTCAACCCTGGGGCACAGGTAGAGGGCTGGGACCCTACTGAAATGTGTGCCCCGGTGGAGGAAGCAGGAGGACCTAACAGAACAGGAGGGCTTGGGGTTCAGTAGGAATCTCCAGTGTTAATTCTTTGTTCCTGCAAGAACCCAAGGTGTTCCTTCAACATTTTTACAAGATTAAGATAAGGACTAATGTCAGTTTGGTAGGTAGCAGGTGAGCCTTCCAAATGTAGAAGGCAACATCACAAAACAACTAAACAAATTAATCAGATGAAAGGAAATCAGAGCTAGGATTAATTATGGGAAGAAAACCTTCTTTCCAGAAGTGTCCAAAATAATTTTTTAGAGTAGAATAAGATACATTGAGTCAATAATATCTATATCAAGGTAATAATGGATAAGAATAACCAATATCTGGTGAAATGTATACATGTGCACAGGCATAGGGGGTTTTAGATTGACTTAGATTGACTATATTTTAAAAATTGTGGTATAAAACCTTACAGACAGAGATAGAGATGCAGGTACAGATACAGCCTCAGATACAGATATAGGTGCAGAATCTACCCTCCCTATCATTCTCAGCACCAGATATGAAAAGGTGGATCGCCTCTGCTGATGAATCCCATCTGCTAGGATTTCTCCTTGACTCCAGTCTTCACTGGGATACAAGCATGTTCTCCTTCCACCATCCCATTACGTCTGCCCTTTAAGGAAACCTCATTCAGGGCTCCACACTGTGTTCAGGATTGAAGTAATCATTTTTGACTGATATGCAAGGCTCTCTGTAATATGACTTTGTACAACTACTCCAATTTCTGTTTTTCTTCCCAAGATTTACTGTATGGCTGTACGGTAAGCATATCTTTCCTTACTCTACTTCTCTGCTTTGTTCTATATTTTCCTTTCTGAGATGATGAGTTCAAGTCTCATTTACTCCATATGCTTTATGTGACATATCTTACATATGAGATTTTAACAGACCATCTGACAACCTGTGCCTTATATTTCTGATTCTCCTTCAGCAACCGGGACAAGGTTATGCACACATATGTAGTTAATAGATTTTTAAGAATTCTTTCATTAGCATTAGCACTGTGTAGTTTACAAGTAGCTCATCCCTATGACTGGTCATCCTCCTAGAAGACCACACACTGAGATAGGCACAGTGAGCTGTGATGGCCACATCACCCTGCAGAGATTTGCCCCTGTCTCACCTGGCTATGACATTGGCCCAGATTGTTCCAATGAGCTTAGTTATGGGGAAGTGGAAAGGAATATCTGTGCATTGGCTCACAGATATGGGTTGTGAATCCAGCTCCTGATTCCTAGAATGATGGGGTGAAGAAGTCATATGGTCCACACCTCTGCCTCGAGGCAGGGCAACATCTGAGATATCAATCTGTTTGGACTTGGGTGATGAGTCAGAGTCATGATTGCAATCGTATCACTTGGACTGACTTTTTGGCCCTGGATATTAGAGTTGGTGATGGACAGGGAGGCCTGGCATGCTGCGGTTCATGGGGTTGCAGAGTCAGACATGACTGAGCGACTGATCTAAACTGAACTGATGAGCTGTCAATGGCTTTGGCCTCATTCAGTAAGCATTTTGACTACCAAAGGCTTTCTGAGGTCACCTATTCATTCAAGAGTTCTATAACTCTTACGATCATTCTTGCATCTTCTCAAGGAGTAGGAGATCTAATGGGAAGTAATTCAAGCTGAGTTAATTTTCTTCTGTGCCCTCCCACTCTCCTCTATGTGAGCTGCAAAGTGGAACATTATCACATTTTCCCTTCATGCAAATCTTTCTTTGAAGTTATAAATGGTAATCAATAATCTAAAGAAATAGAATTTCTAAATGATTGTTTCTCAATTATTAAGGGAGTGAAAGTATTTTAAGAGTGGCATAAAATCCATAATATATAAAGGAAAGAATTGATAAATTACATAAAATAATTTCTATATAACATAAAGCACCACAGGTAAGATTTGTTGTTGTTCAATCACTAAGTTGTGTCTGACTCTGTAACCCCCTGGGCTGCAGCACGCCAGGCTTCCCTGTCCTTCACCATCTCCCAGAGTGTGCTCAAACTCATGTCCATTGAGTCAGTTATGCCATCCAACCATCTCTTCCTCTGTCATTCCCATTTCTTCCTGCCTTTAATCTTTCCCAGCCTCAGGGTCTTTTCCAATGAGTTGGTTTTTTACATCAGGTGGCCAAAGTACTGGAGTTTCAGCTTCAGCATCAGTCCTTCCAATGAATATTCAGGGTTGATTTCCTTTAGGATTGACGGGTTTGATCTCCTTACTGTCCAAGGGACTCTCAAGTGTCTTCTCCAGCACCACAGTTCAAAAGCCTCAATTCTTCAGCTCCCTGCCTTCGTTATGGTCCAGCTTTCATATCTGTACATGACTACTGGAAAAACCATACCTTTGACTATACAGAATTTGTGGGCAAAGTGATGTCTCTGCTTTGTAATATGCTGTCTATGTTCATCATAGATTTTCTTCCAAGAAGGAAACATCTTTTAATTTTATGGCTGTAGTCACCATCCACAGTGATTCTGGAGCCCAAGAAAATAAAGTAAGTCTGTCACAGTTTCTATTTTTTCCCTCTCTATTTGTCATGAAATGATAGGACCAGATGCCATGATCTTAGTTTTTAAAGTCAGCTTTTTTTCCTCCTATTTCACATTCATCAAAAGACTATTTCGTTCCTCCTCTCTTTCTGTGATTAGGATTGTATTATTTGCATATCTGAGGTTGTTGATATTTCTTTCTGCAATCTTGATGCCAGCTTGTGATTCAACCAGCATGGCTTTTTGCATGATGTACTCTGCATGTAAGTTAAATAGGCAGGGTGATAATACACAGCCTTGACGTACTCTTTCCCAATTTTGAACCAGTCCATTGTTCCATGACAAGGGTTCCAGTCCAGTTCCATTGCTTCTTGACCTGCATACAAGTTTCTCAGGATACAGGCAAGGTGGTCTGGTATTTCCATATCTTTAAGAATGTTCCACTGTTTGTTGTGATCCACACAATCAGGCCTTAGCATAGTCAATGAAGCAGAAGTAGATGTTTTTCTGGAATTGTCTTGCTTTTTCTATGATCCAATGGATGTTGTTAGTTTGATCTCTGGTTCCTCTGCCTTTTCTAAACCTAGCTTGAACATCTGGAAGCTCTCGGTTGAAAGCCTAGCTTGAAGGATTTTGAGCATGACCTTGCTAGCATGTGAAATGAGCACAGTTGTACAGTAGTTTGAGCATTCTTTGGCATTGCCCTTCTTTGGGATTGGAATGAAATTCTTTTCAAGGCCTATGTCCATTGCTGAGTTTTCCAAATTACCTGGCATACTGCGTGAAGCACTTTAATAGCATCATCTTTTAGGATTTTAAATCACTCAGCTGGAATTCCATCAACTCCACTAGCTTTGTTTGTAGTAATGCTTCCTAAGGCCCACTGGACTTCCCACTCCAAAAAAAAATTACAATACATACCTGATAAGGAATTGCTTTACTTAATATATATATTTATCTCATAAATCTAAAAACATATAAAACCATAATGGACAAAGGACATAGAGAGCCCTCATTTCTCATATGCATACACATTCACACATATTGTGTTAGTCAGGAATCTTCAGAGAAAGAGAACCCATAGACCATGAACATGCTTGTAATGAGATTTATTCCAAGGTACTGGCTCCCACAGTTGTGAGGGCTTGTAAGTTTCATTTCTGTAGAGTAAGCACAGGTTGAAGATTCATGAAAGAGTTGATGTTAGGGCCTGCATTCTGAGGGCTGTCTGTAGACAGAATTCCATCTTCTTTTAGAGTGCTAGTCTTTTCTCTTAAAGCTTTCAATTGATTGGATGAAGTCACTCACACTCTGGAGGGTTATCTATTTACTCAAAATCTACTGGTTTACACATTGTTGCTCAGTCACTCAGTCATAGCCAACTCTTTGCAGCCCCATGGACTGCAGCATGCCAAGCTTCCCTGTCCTTCACCATCTCCCAGAGCTTGCTCAAATTCATGTCCATTAAGTTGGTGATGCCATCCAACCATCTCATCCTCTGTCTTCCCCTTCTCCTCCTGCCTTCAATCTTTCCCAGCATCAGGGTCTTTTATAGTGAGTCAGTTCTTTGCATCAGGTGGCCAAAGGATTGGAGTTTCAGCTTTAGCATCAGTCCTTCCAATGAATATTCAGGGTTGATTTCCTTTAGGATTGACTGGTTTCATCTTGAAGTCCAAGGGACTCTCAAGAGTCTTCTCTAACACCACAGTTCAAAGACATCAATTCTTCGGGGCTCAGACTTCATTATGGTCCAATCCTCACATCCATACATGAGTACTGGGAAAACCATAGCTTTGACTATATGAACCTTTTATGATTTACATGTTAATCTCATGCAAAGAAACAGTTTCACAGCAACATCTAGACTGGTTTTTGACTTACAGTCTGGGTACCATGGCCTCACCGAGATAACACATAAAGGTAACCATCACAGTTCACCCCTTGTCAGCTTGGCACCTGTACACATCTCCTTACACCACATTTATTCTCCAAATAAAGACAATGACAAAGTCACACTTCCAGATAACACTATGCACAACTATGCTGTGAACAACAGAAAATGCACTAACCCTTCCCGCAGAAGAGGACACAAGTTCTTTGAGTGATGTTTACTCTTCTCCTTGATAGCCTTAACATTAATATTGTGATATAAAGTTGGACAATGCTTCAGTGCAATACATCTTATGTTATGTGAGCAGGATTAGAAAGGGAATAAAACAAAGGCCTTATAGATACACATACATACAAACATATTCATAACAAAATATGGAAGATATACTAGTAATAATTAATGTCTGGATTGTGGGTATCTTTTACCTAATGGGGTGACCCAACATTAACTCCTGAAGAGTCTGGACCATTAGTACTCCTGTCTGAAGTAGACCGTTGTAGTTTTCCATTATCTGTCATCAAAGGGTATGATAGTAATAAGATATGCCCTAAGTCATCTGTCATATTCCATATATATTCTTCACTACATCCATTCTGAAGTAGTATTCCAACTTCCTAATGGTAATCAGGCTCAATCACTCCATCAAGCACATTGACACCCTTCTTTGTCATTTGATTCAGAGGCATAAGGATGCCAAAGTAGCTGGGTGGCAGTCTTAACTTTCAGTTCAATGGAATTACTGGGAGTCCTGGTGGAAGCATTCCTCTCTCAGGAACTAAGACCTCTTGATCAGCATGAGATCACAGGGACAGGAAGCAAAAATTTTGCTAGTAAATCTCTAAGGGTAATAGTATATGTGGTGCCACTCTATTTCCAGCTTTGATTCCTCGACCTACATAGTCTGGTTATAGAAGAAACAGAATCATAATATTGATTGCTGATTTTGAGCATATGCAGCCTCTTAAAGAGCCTTGCCCCAACCCTGAAAGGTATTCCCACTATCCTGGTTCTGTAACTAGGTCTTCAAAAGGCCATTCCACAGTTTGATCAAGTCAGCTGCTTGAGGATGATGGGGAACATGGTAAGAAGAGTGAATTCCATGAGCAGACCCATTGCTTTGTTTTACTTGCCATATTTGTCAGTTTTCTCCAGAGAAACAGAAAAAATATTATTTTATACACATGTATATACATACATATGTGTATATATGTATATATATACATATATGTGTGTGTGTGTGTGTGTATATATATATATATACATATATATATATATATATATATATATATGTACATTGATGCAGTGGTAAAGAATCTGCCTTCCAATGCAGAAGATGCAAGAGACTCAGGTTCAGTCCCTAGGTTGAGAAGATCCCCTGGAGGAGGAAATGGCAGTCTGCTCTGGTGTTCTTGCCTGGAAAATCCCATGGACAGAGAAGTCTGCCAGGCTACAGCTCATGGGGTCACAAAGAGTCTGACAGGACTGAACGACTTAACACTAGCACTGTGTATATAGATATTATGTATATAATGTGTATACATATATATGTGAGTATAATGTATATACATGTATATGTATATTATATAATATATATATGAAGATATATATATATTTTTAATGGGTTCACTTAATTAAGGATGCTAAGAAATCCATGATCTGCTATCTGTAAGTTGAAAACCCAGGAAAGCTGGTGGTGTAATTCAGTCCACATCTGAAGGCCCAAGAACCAGGGGAGCCAATGGTGTAGATTCCAGTCTGGGTCTGAAAGCCTGAGAATCAGAAAAACCAAAGAAAAGTTCAGCTTCAACTCAAGAAATCAGTCAAGAATTTTAAAAGGGCAAATTTTTCCATCCTCTGCCTTTTGTTCTTTTCCAGTTCTCAATAGATTGCATAATTCCAAACCTACAATGGGAAGAGTAGTCTATTTTAATGAATCCCCTGATACAAATACTAGCCTCATTCAGAAACACCATCACAGACATATCTAGAAATATCACATAGCCTGGGCATCCTATGGCCATTCAGACCAACACATAAAATTAAGTGTCAGAGAAACAGTGTCTTGTGAAGCACCATGATGATAAATAAGACATACTATAAGTCCTCAGATGAGAATTTTGACAGAAGAATTGCATGCAAGAAAGACAAATCCATATCCAGAGAAAGTCTTTATGCCAATAAGAACAAAACACTGTCATTTCCTGATATGTCCTGGCACAGTCAACCTGCCCCCAGGCAGCTGGTTCATCAACCCTGGTAAAAGTGTCTTACTTGAACTCAGTGTTGGTCTTTATAGACATGTCAGTCATGGTGAGTGAAAATTCATGCCACTGAGCCCATGTATATCCACAGTTACCCTGGTTAAAGATTGCAGGTCCCTTTGAGGAATATAGGGGGAAAGACTGACAGTATTTAACTCTTGAGCAGGGTACCAGGGTTTATCTTCAAAGGGAACAGGCCTCTCCTTCATTCAAAGAGTTCTGGGTTTTATAAACTAGCTCAAGACTAGAAATTGATTGGGGGAACATGATTCTCTCTTTTTATGATTCAGTTTTGTTCATTTGACTTAGAACTTTTAAATTTATATCTATCAAGTGAAAATTTAGTAGGCTTGACATTTACTTCACTTCTAAGTATGCAGAGATTAACTAGCAGAGACAGAGCTCTCTGGCGGTCAGAACACAGACTGCCGCATTGACCCTGTCATCCATTTCTGTAGCCGCACCCACTTTGCTATTGGTGACTAAGTGCTGACACTTGCTCCTACTGTTCTGGGATCCAATTATCCCTATTGTGTTTAGGTTTCTCAATTTGGTGACATCAGATTCCATTGTAGTTTTTGGCTTATAGAGAAGAACCATCACAGAACTCTTCAAGGATGCCAGGGCTCCCCTTACAATGGATTTCTCCTGGTCATTATAAAAGGGGAGTCCTCTGAACCCTTCTGGGGTGGACAAGCAGATCTTAAATGACAACTTCACCTTAGATTCCAATAACACCAAGCCTCCAGATCCCTTCCTCTGCAGTAAACTAAGGCAGTTTTGGTGTTTCACCTTCCTTTAGTGGAGACTGCCTTTGCTTCATGTTATAGCCAATCGACCATTTGTTAGAGCCCTTTCTACCCCCCAAAGTTACAATGTTAAATCTAGAATATCTACTTGGCTGATCTAAATCCATAAAATTGGCCTGATCCAACTTTAAGTCCCTTCCACGATTACCCCGCCCGTAATATCCATTCCACACATAAGTCCTGGGTTTGTATGTATATAAATCAGAAAATATCATGTGGAGTGTAGTACACTTGCTTGTGGGTCACACATTATGCCTCGCCTTTTGAGGTCTACTGGGACTTCAGTCCACTTCTCTAGGAGCAAAGGGAGACAATGGGGTGGTCCAGGTGAGAACCAGCAGTCTCTCGCAAGGCTACTTCTTATGTCAAGGTCATTACCGTTTCCTGGGACAATACAGGTTTAATTTACTCAGATGGGGTAGAAAGGTCTGCTTCTACTGCAAATAACAACAACAACAATGATAATAATAGACCTGAATCTAGAAATTCAATGTTTTGCCTTTTTAGAATCTTTCAAAATATTTGCATTCCAATTTTCAGAATCCCGGGAATGAGTCAGTTATACATCATGTGAGGCATGATATCAGGTTCTCATGTGCTACAGACATAGCATCACTTCTGTGGGATCCCTTACATAATTGCATAATCACATCTAGTTAAGAAGACCCCCAGACAAACCCCAACTGAGAGTTTGTCCTCCAAACCAAGAGCTCCTTAAATATGCCCAGGACATGAACAATAAAAAGCCTAAGGGCTGTCACAGATAGTAGGAGACTGAAGAATCATGGCAACTAAATGCAGTGTTGGCTCCTGGATTAGACTCTGAATCAATAAATTTTTTGTTTTGCTATAAAGGGCATTAGCAGCACAAGCGGCAAATTTGAACAAGGTCTGTAGATACTGAGGCTTTAGGGGAACCAGAAGTTGAGTACAGAGTATGAGAAAGATGATGTAGGAATAAAAATATCAGTTCAGACAAGAAGGAATACAGATTTCTAGCTTTATTGTTTCACATCAGGCTGGTTTATGCAAAAAGAGAAGCTGCAGAGGGACACAGGGTCTGTGCTTTGGGATTCTCAGAGATTCCACGCATATGAAAAGGAGGTGAATAAATGGATTTGGGAGGGAGTTTGGGGCTCCTGGACCCAAGGAATAGGTATTCCCTGGACCAGAGCTCAAAGGCCTCACCCAGACCCCCAGCAACTGGGGCAGGCCCAGCAGGAGGGGCAGGAGAAGAGGAAGTATTTGTCCGTCTGTTGTCCCCAGGCCAGCTCTTCTTGGCTCAGGGTCCACTTCAGCAGCAGCCGCCTCCAGAGGACTGACTGCTTCCCCCTCCGCAGCACCCGGAGCCCCCCGAGGGCTGGGGGCAGCAGTCAGAGCTCTGGGGTCTGCAGTGGTGGGACCTGCGGCGCCTGTGGTGGCTCAGGCAGCAGCCTCCAGACCCAGAGCTGCAGCAGCCCCCGGAGCTGGGGCCACAGCAGGAGGAGACTGGGGGGCACTTCGGGGGACACTTTGGGGGGCATTTTGGAGTGGGGCACTTGGGGGTGCACTTGGGAGGGGGCTGGCACTGTTGTTGGTTCTGCTGGCAGGACATCTTGGTGGGCAGGCTCAGGAGCTGAGGGAGAATCAGAGAACAGATCAGACCAGCACACAGAGACTTCCCGGCCCCTTCCTGACCTCTCACCATCTTTCTATCCCCTTTCGTTTGACAAACTATTTAAGGCAGCCCTAGATAAATAAACACTGAAAGTTTCATTGTTCCCAGTGGTTGCTCAAATGTTCTCATAGCTTCTTTTTTTTAATGTCAAATGTTCTCCTGCTGTATAATTAGAAAAACTGAGATCAAATAATAAGAAAATGTTCTCAAACCCAGACATCCAGTATGTAGGAGAGCTACTATAATTATACTGTAAGAACCATGAAAAAACCCAAGAAGCAGTTTAGAAATGAAGTCATATCTTTAGGGAAAATAGTCATTCCCTCTTGGAAAATTTCCTAGATATTCTTGTCCTATAGGGATATAGATGTTCACAATCTCAAAGGATGTTGGAGATTGCCCAGGAGAAGTAGCTTTTTAATTAATATAAGCTGGGACTTGCACACAGGCCCTTGAGCTAGTCCAGTGCTCTGTATTCTCCATAGACACTCACCACAGACTAATACCTCAGCACCAAGCTTTGGGGTTTGCCTCTTCACTTCTGCAGACCCACTAATCTGAGAGTTTAAAAGAGGTCAGTCAGTTCTGATTTCCTCTCTCCTGGCTGAGTACTACTATCACCATCTCTGCTTTTCCAGGAGGACAGTTACGTTTTCAGAGATAAGCGTCCCTTTTTGAACACACCTGTAGGTTAGCATGATGATCAATGTTGCAAATCCTTCAGATCACTGACCAAAGAACACATCAGTTGGATTTCTCTAGAGCACTCAGTCACAACTCCACAACTCCTCCTACCCAGGTTCCCAGCCTCCTCATTGCCCCTTCCCTCAGCTTTCCCAAGACTTGTTATTTTGCTAAAAAAAAAAAAGACCAGTCTCATCCTCTTCTCACCCTCCCCATCTCAGCATACACACATAGGCATGCAGACACATTGCAAAGCCTCCACATGTCCTCCCCCCTGGTCTGAGCATCGTCTGTAGAAAGCCCTGCTCCAGGTCCCAGTGGACACTCACCAGTGCATACACAGCCCAGCGCTGTCAGCACCCAGGAGAGGAGTGGATGGAGGTGCTCTGGCCCCGAGGCCCTTTTATCCCAGCCTCGCGCTCTGCCCTCAGATGTGAGACACTACCTGGGCATGAGAAGACTGCTTCCTTCCACCCATGTGGTTCCTGTGACAGCCGGTGACTGGCAGTGCCTCGCCTCCCTGCACGTGGCTCAGGACATCTGTGACCACCAAGGTTACGGCTGCTCAGAAATGCAGGCAGGGAGGGAAAATCCTCTTGTCCTTCCCCACTTGATCTTTCTGAAGGGCCCCTTTCTTGAGGACTCCTGCCTTTCCTTCTTGGAACCATCCTGCCTCCATCCCTACCCCTTGCTCTGCCCAACACTACCTTTTTCTTCCCAAATGTTATCAATGACTACATACAATCTGGTTTAAAGCACGTTTTAAAGATATTTGTTCATGTTTTATTCCATCTTCATAACCCTGACACTATATATATAATATATATATATTATATATATATATATATAATAGTTGTGTAGTTTCAACTTTATAGTAATGGCATCATACTTGAGTGACTCATCTGTAACTTTCTTCTTTACACAGGACTTTGTGAGTTACTCAAGCTGATTTGCGTAGCTATAGTTTCTTTCTACAATGTATAGTATCTATCTTATGATTAGAGTGTGAGAGCTTGATTTTATCCTTCCTCTTTTTTTAGATGAGCACTTAGATTGTTTGCTCTCTTTGCTGTATAAAGATTGCAGCTATGGAGATTTTTGTTTGCTTTCATATATATTGGGGAGATTCTCTAAGTTAAGCCCCTACAAGTGGGGCTGTTGTGTTTTAGATCATGTCCATCACTCTAATTTCCTCTTATCAATTTCTAGTTCTACTTGTGATATATTAATATAAGAATCACCCTTTCTACATGCTGTTACTGGACTTAAAATAATTGCCATTGGATGCATATGAATTGGTATACTATTGGAGTTTTAATGTGTCTTTTTGCTTAGTAATGATCATGAGCATCTTTTTATGTTGGTCATTTGGATTTTCTCTTCTACGAATTTTCTGTTTTTATTTTAAAACTATTTTTCTATTTTTAATTTCTTTTTGTTAGGATCTGTCAGTGTTCTTCACATATCCTGGTTACTAATGCACTATTCTTAAATGAGCTGTATCTTTCCTGAATAAATTGTTTTCCTGTTTGCCTTTTAATGCTGTCATTTAATTAGAAAGTGTTTTATTTTTAACATAACTGCATTTCTGCACCATTGTATTGTTTGCACTTTTCATGATTTTAAGACTTCTCAACCATTTATAAATTCAGAAATCTGTTCTTTTCAGTTTTCTTTGGAAAGTTGTAAAATGTTGCTTTCTTTCAGAAGTTAAGCGAGTTTGGGGCAGAATGGATTCATGCATATGCATGGCCCAATGGCTTTGCTGTGCCTGAAAAGATCACATTGTTAATTGGCTGTACACCAATATAAAGTAAGAAGTTTTTAAAAAGTTAAGGCCTTTATTCAACCTAGAAAGAATTTTTGTACAATTTCATATTTAACATTTTTTCCAAGTGGATAACAGTTGTCTCCTTATCATAATCAAATATTTCACTTTCACCACTAATCTAAAATACCTACTCAGTCAAAACTGAATTTCCATATATGTGCACTTCTGTAGTTGGACTGATGATTATTTTCATTGTCAGTTTGTCCCTGTGAGAATGTCCTGCTGCCTTCATTACTGTAGGTGTAAAATCAGTTGCACTATCTAATCATACAGGTTCCGTGATTTTGTTCTGCTCCCTAAGATTGTTTTAACAATTACTAGATCTCTCCTCTTTCTTATAAATTTTAGAGTCAGCTTGTCATGTCCCACAAATGGAAATGAAGAAAGACAAAACATCTTCAGAATTGTGATGAAAATTTCACGCGATATTTTCATTAATCTGTGGAGTGACAAATTTTATAATTTTTCTTTCTATTCATTCATAAATACAATATAACTCTACTTATTTTGGTACTTTATAATTTATTTCAATAAAGTCTTCTCTTTTACCAAAAAATTTTACACAAGGACCATATTTTAGACTTTATATATTTTTTATACTTTAGCAAATTCTAAAGTTATATTTTTGAATTACTTTTTGCTGGTCAGTAAAAACATAATTTGTTATATATTCTGATACATCTTGCAACTTTTCTAACTTTTGTTTTTATTTTAATTTCCTGTAGCAATTATTCTTACACATATGATTTTTATATAATCGTTTTTCCTTAGGTTACATTCTTAGAAGTTAAATGCCTATTTTAAAGAGTATGTTCACCTTAAAGCTAATTTGTATACAAAGAGTAATTATGTGTTGAATAATGAATCACCAAGCTTCCATTCAGATGGCTAGGCCAATCTATATTTCTAACAACTTAAAATCCACTTCTGATCACCTTCAGCAATACTAAGCTTTGTTACCCCTTTTATATTTGTTCCAGTTCTGTATAAAGGAATAAATCTGATAGGCCTCATTCCTGAGAAGTCATTCTTATTTATTTGTACTTTGTGGTTACTTGCATGTACAAACATGAAACAATAAATTTCAAAATGCATTATTCATGTGAATTTCTCCCTAAGCTATTTGTTCTTGCATTTTGTCCATTAGTTTGTAAGTAGGTTTATTTATTTTCTATAAAATTATAATAAATTACTGTTTATTTTGAATTTTGACCTATTACTGATTTGTATATTTTGTTTTCTCTCAGGTGGTTGTTTCTAAAATTATGCATTGCCCCATATAGGTTTTTAATGTGGTGATATTTTATTAGTTACTTTATTTTAATTGGAGGATAATTGCTTTACAATATTGCGGCGGGTTTTGCCATACATTGACGTGACTCAGCCACGGATGCTCATGTGTCCCCAGACCTGAATCCCCTCCCTCTCCCCTCCCCACCCATCTCTCTGGGTTGTCCCAATGCACCAGCTTTCAGTGCCCCGCTTCATGCATCAAACTTCCACTGGTCACCTGTTTTACATAAGGTAATACACATGCTTCAGTGCCATTCTCTCAAATCATCCCACCTTCGCCTTCTCCCACAGATCCAAAAGTCTGTTCTTTACATCTGTCTCTTTTGCTGCCTTGCATATAGGGTCATCATTGCCATATTTCTAAATTCCATATATATATGCATTAATATACAGTATTTGTGTTTCTCATTCTGACTTACTTCACTCTATAGGATAAGCTCCCGTTTCACCCACCTCATTAAAACTGACTCAAATGTGTTTCTTTTTAGAGCTGAGTAATATTCCATTGTGTCAATATGTACCACACTTCCTGATCCATTCGTCTGCCGATGGACATCTAGGTTGCTTCCATGTCCTAGCTATTGTAAACAGTTCTGCAATCAACATTGGGATACATGTGTCTCTCTCAATTAATGTGGTGGTATTTTTTGCCATGCTTAAAATATTTTACTTACAAAAAATCACTAGGTACATATTCTAGTAATTTTGAAGTATTGATTTATTGTTGTTAGTATAAGTAGATGTTTGGAGTAGAAGGAAATGAAAAAGAATCACTTATACATATAGTGTGGGATCTGGAAAACAGAGGAAAGTTCATCTGCGTTAATTCTCACTAGAGGCCAGCATTCTTCTCTCCTACCTCCTGAGATTATGAGAGCTGACCACAGAAGAAACATGTTCTCTCAGAACATCAGTCCTTTACTAGCACACATTATTTATGTTAAAATGGTACCCAAGCCATTGAGATCTAAACCCAGTTGTAAAGATGTTACATCATGTTGCTAAACCCAAGTCAAGTTAACTGGTATTTTAGGGCACTGCCCTTTGTTGTGGCAGAGGCATGGACAGAATAATTTCCACAGCCCATCATCTTTGGAATGAATAGACTGGATTCCTGAATCAAAGCTGCCTGCATGAACAAAGCAGTCAAAATCTTGACTACATTCTAATTAAATATACTCTTTGAAACAGCATGAGCCATACCCAGGTATTCAAAGAGAAGATTTATGCAAGATGATAGGGTTTGTACACTGTAATGTGAACATCTCAGAGTAAGAATTCTGTTGATGATGGCTCAAGTCATCATCAAAGTAAAATTAGCACTAATATTAATGAATAAATTTTAAAACTTGTTACCCATTGAATGCACAGTCCTATATTAGGAGCTGATGAGGGAGATAGAAATATAAGACCCAAGCTGAGAATTCAAGGAGACTTTGTTTTAAACGTATTTCAGAGAAAAGACTCAAAAAGAATATCACAGCAAGTTATATTTGAACAAAACAGTTTCGGTAGAACATAAAACATGGAATAAACCATAGGAGTTTGACAAGCAGAAACAAATTACAGTAGGAAAAAAGTGAGCCATTTCAGCTTAAGAAGAATATTTCTAAGTGGAAGTAGCAAAGTCTATACTGGAGATGTATCCAAGGTCTACAAAGCCCTCAACAATCCATCAGCAGAGACTGGCTCATTGTAGACCCCAAGGTGACACCTCCTTAGTGGTCCAGGAAACTTACTTCTGAAGGTGAGGGATGGAACCCAGTGAAGAATAGAATTCAGTGAAGGAATTGAAACCCAATGAGGGATGGGGCAAAGGAGAGATAAGTCATGTTAGAGGCAGAACAATTTAGAGATGGCTGAGCACCAGGCAATTCCAGATGCAGAGAGAAGCATGATGAGATATATACATGTGTGTATGGGTGTAGATGTGTATACATCCACATGCATACATATCATCTCATATTTAGCCTCTCTCATAATCTCTGTGATATTTCTAAGTAACAGTGTATTCAAGTACATACAGACTATATATCTCAGCACTGTAGGGTTCATACTGCACAAAGGGACCTAGATATTATCAAATCAATATCTATTCTGGGTCTAAGGAATTCCTGAGTTCTTCCCCAAGACTGAGGAAAGTAGACTTTCTTTCTATAATTATCTCTAACTCCAATTCTTCTTCATCTGATAAATTAGTCTAGTTGTTTAATAATCTTGTAATATCATAGATAGGGCTCTTGTTATCTGGCTTACTATCAACCCAAATGCAAGCTCTGGCCCTTTCCCTTACTCTCCTACAAATGTGAAAATACCAATATTCCTATGAAGAAAAGCCTGTGTTCATATAGATAACTGAGTTGAAGTCCTAAAAGAGTAGAAATTGGAAGACACTCATAAAACAGAAAGAGACAAAAAAAAATTCTATGAAGTATTAGACATTCCTGTCTTAGGCTTCCCTGGTGGTTCAGCTGGTAAAGAATCCTCCTGCAATGAGGGAGACCTGGGTTCAATCCCTGGGTTGGGAAGATTCCCTGGAGAAGGAAACAGCTACCCACTCCAGTATTTTGGCCTGGAGAATTCCGTGGACCATATAGTCCATGGGGTTGCAAAGAGTCAGACACGACTCAGCGACTGTCACTCACTCAAATATTCTCCGGCCTCCACTTCACTAGGAATGTCTGTTTCTTGACTAATTTACATCAGGCCATGCCCAGCCTTACACAGTTTCACCATCTCTTCACTACCTTTCCTCCCTCTTGGCTGTAGACTTCATTCAAGCCTCCCATACAACCATGGGGAATCTGAATTCTCACTCTAATTAACAAATTAAGTCATCTCTCTCTGCCTCCTCCTCAAAACTTCATTCCTGGCTCATATTTTCTTGTTAAAACCTAGCAACAACCTCAACATAATGAAAGGGTCTTTTATTTTCTAACCATATCAACTCTCTTTAGAAAGCAGCTGTAAATTATAAAAGATGAATATGTTGGCATTTGTAACAATATATACAGAGAAGCCTGGCGGGCTACAGTCCATAGGGTCGCACAGAGTTGGACAAAACTAAAGCGACTTAGCACGCACACAGCACACACTTAAACTCTCTACCAGAAATGTATGTTGCTTTAGTTCACTGACTCTCACAAATTACTGGACAGTTATTTTGATATTATCTCCTTTGTAAACTGACAAAACTGAGAAGAAGGATGTGATAGTTTTCAGAGTCATGCAGCCAATAGGTGGCAGAATGATTCTCTCAGGTCTCTATGACTCTTTAAATGAGGTTCTCAGTTGTTGTGGTACATATACATATGCAAACAAACCCAAACTCATGCTCCTGAGGGTACACACACACACACTCTCTCTCTCTATCTCACAAAAAATAATAGAGCTCGAAGATTCTGTGAAACTTGATTTAAAGCAGATTGCTCAGGACCCTTGAATTAAGATTTGGGAGACAAGAAAAAAGTTGGGAGTTGGGAATTCAGGGTCTAAAATTAATCAAGGTGGCTATCTTCCAGGGAGAGAGAGTGGGGAGGAATTACAGGTAGGGATTTTCTTCCCTGTCACCTTTTCTAAGCAGTCATATTCCTGGTTGGGAGCAGATGCCCGGAGCTTCATGGAGGGAGGCAGAGAGGAGCTGCCAGTCATCACCTGTCATTGGTCACAGGAGCCACATGGGTGGCAGGAGGTGGTCTTCTCATGCCCAGGTCATGTCTCACACCTGAGGGCAGAGCCCAAGACCAAGCTTAAAGGGCCTTGGGGCCAGAGCACCTCCATCCACTCCTCTCCTGGGGTGCTGACAGCCCTGTGCTGTGTGTACCCTAGTGAGTGTCCCCTGGGAGTGGAAGCAGGAGCTTCCACAGAGGATGCTCAGAGCAGAAGGGAGGGTGGGGGGCAGGGCCTTGGGGATGGCAAGAATGAGGGGAGCTAGAGAGAAAATCTAGAAATCTGATGAAGGCTGAGCTGTGAGGTAGGGGGTGGCATTTGTGTATCTATGCTCTGTGCTCTAAGTTAGTTCTATATCTTTTTGAGTTTCTCAGACTTAGATAAGCTAGAACTTTCAGAATGAAAATCTTACCCTGGAGAAATCAGCTGTGTTTCTTCTACACAGCCTCTACTAGGGTCACAGTGATTTTCAAACAGTGGAGACCAGAGGCAACATATTTGGGGTTTGATAAACAGAGAGATCCATGGGCCTCAGCCTCATGAAGCATCATTGAGTTGGTCAGGAGTGCTGCCTAGTCATCTGTATCAGAAACTCAAAAGTTGAATGAGTAACACGTTGAAATTCACCTGCTAAAGTGTGGAAAAAATGGTTCTGTGTTACAAAGGGTTTATAACCAAGACTAGATTCACTAGACCAGAAACCCTAGGTTCACATTCAGCTTGCCTTGATTGGTTTGGGACTCTCTTCTCTATTTCTAAAATGATTTGGTGACTCTATTTTATATACACATAGAAATAGATGTATACCTGTACACATAGGTATAGATATATACAAGTATGAACATAGATAAATACAGATACAGATAGATAATATATAAACAGAATTTCAGAGGGTCAACATATGGGCTGGTTAACCAAATACGTATGTACAATTATGAAATTATATATCATACATATGATAACAATATGTGTCTCTGGAAAGCTCTGTGGGAAATTCCTCCAGCAGGGAATTCTTAGTTCTTCCTTAGCAGAGAGCACAGCTGCTCCAAACTGGCTCCTCAGTCAGTCAGATCAGTTGCTTAGTCATGTCTGACCCTTTGTGACCCCATGGACTGCTGCATGCCAGGCTTCCCTGTCCATCACCAACTCTTGGACCTTGCTCAAACTCATGTCCATTGAGTCAGTGATGCCAACTGGCTCCTAAAGTGGACATTTTCAGAATTCTGAGTGGTGTAGAGTGAACTTGAGTCCGATTTTGTGAAGGCTGATTTTGCCTTCTCTAGTGAAAGTATCCTGACTTCGGGCAACTTTGTCAATTCAGTTGTCCTCTATGTCTTGCTTTGTTGAAAGAAGGCAACCTATGTCTGTTTTACAAAAAGCTCTCAAATTGCAAATGAGATAGTGGGAAAGCATTTGAAAAACTATATTGTAGATAAAATTTCTCTGTGACTTACTTTGCCAGGCTTTTAGAATGTCAGAGAAAGACAAGATGGCAAAAGTCCATAAAGGAAGTCTCTGTGTGCTGGTCTGGCCTGTTCTCTGACTCCCCCTCAGCTCCTGAACACGCCCACCAAGATGTCCTGTCAGCAGAGCCAACAGCAATGCCAGCCCCCTCCCAAGTGCCCCACCCTGAAATGCCCCCCAAAGTGTCCCCCGCAGTGCCCCCCAGTCTCCTCCTGCTGTGGCTCCAGCTCCGGGAGCTGCTGCAGCTCTTTTTCCTTTTTAAGACATATTTTTATATTAGGGATATTAAATCCTTACCTGGCACATGTGTTGTATTTCTCTGTGGTTGATTACTTGTCCTTTTGCTTTTGCAACCTGCAATTAAATTTGTATATAATTTATCCACCTTTTCCTTACATATTATGAGATTTGTGCCATTCTTATTTTCCGGCCACTTAATAATGAAGTAACAATCACCTACTCTATTTCCTTTATAGTATTGTCTCATCATTTAAAATTTAAAAGAAAGTTTTTCAAGAATAGGAAAAAGGCTAAAATGTGTTAATGTACCAGTTTGTAGCTTAAAAGGGAGGAGAGTGAGAAGGTACAGCAAAAAGAATACAGTCTGAATTACTTCACATTAACTCTCAGCAGTGCCTCCTCCAACTCCCTGAGAAGAGGACAGAATGAAAAAGTAAGAAAAAGAAACCTTGCATTAATGCATGGCCTCAGAAAGCCTTTGGTCACCAAACTGTTTATTGAATGAGGCCAAAGCCATTGACAGCTAATATCCAAGGCCAGAGGGTCAGTCCAAGTGATATGGTTATAATCATATTTCTGACTCATCACTCAAGTCCAAGTAGATTGATATTTGGGCTCTGCCCTACCTCAAGGAAGAGGTGTGGACCAGATGACCTCTTTACCCCATCATTCTAGGAATCAGGAGCTGGGATCCCGTGTGAGCCAGTGCGCAGATATCCTGTCCACTCCCCCATAACTAAGCTAATAGGAACAAGCTGGGCCAATGTCATAACCAGGTGAGACAGAGGCAGATCTCTGCAGGGTGATGTGGCCATCACAACTCACTGTGCCTGTCTCAGAGTGTGGTCTCCTAGGAGCATAACCTGTCATAGAGAAGAGCAAACCTCAATATCAGTGCTAATGCTAATGAAAGGATTTTTAAGAATCTCTGAACCACCTGTGTGTGTGTAACCTTGTACAGTTGCTGAAGGGAATCAGAAATATAAGACCCAAGTTGTATTGTCAGAGGATCTATTAAAATTTCATTCATGAGAAATGTCACATAAAAGCTATGGAGTAAGCAGGACTTGAAGTCCCTGACTCAGAAAGGAAAACATCATGGAATAAAGCATAGGACTAGGATAGGGAGATGGTGAAGGACAGGGAAGCCTGGCATGCTGCAGTCCATGCGGTCGCAAAGAGTCGGACACAACTGAGCAACTGAACAACAAAAGGATAGGGAGAGACATGTTTCCAGTACAACCAATATGTCAGTTCGTTCAGGGAAGCAAATCAGAAATTGAATTAGTTGTACTAAGTCATATTGCAGAGAGCCTTGGATGTCAGTCAAAGTGCTGCCCATGCTCTGGAGCCCTGGATGAGACTTCCTTAAAGTGTGGGGGTAATGATTCCTAGGGTGTGGGATGATGGAGAGAGAACACGCCTGTATCCCAGTGAAGATTGGCATCAAGGATAAATCCTAACACATGGAGGCAATGAAACATCAGAGGAGGCTGTGCATCTTGAGATATCTTGTGCTGAGAACATAGACAAGGTGGATTCTGTATCCATATCTATGTCTGTATTATATATACTGTTAAACAATTTAAAATACAATTATGTCCACACATACAGCTCACCAAAGGTCCGTCTAGTCAAGGCTATGGTTCTTCCAGTGGTCATGTATGGATGTGAGAGTTGGACTATAAAGAAAGCTGAGCACCGAAGAAGCTCCTTGCAGTCCAAGGAGATCCAACCAGTCCATCTTAAAGAAGATCAGTCTTGGGTGTTCACTGGTAGGACTGATGTTGAAGCTGAAACTCCAATAACTTGGCCACCTGATGTGAAGAGCTGACTCATTTGAAAAGACCCTGATGCTGGGAGATTGAGGGCAGGAGGAGAAGAGGACAATAGAGGATGAGATGGTTGGATGGCATCACTGACTCAGTGGACTTGGGTTTGGGTGGACTCTGGGTTTGGGTGGAATCTGGAGTCCCTCTGGTGAGGGACAGGGAGGCCTGGGGTGCTGTGGTTCATGGGGTCGCAAAGAGTCGGACACGACTAATCAACTAAACTGAACTAAGTATAGCTCACCAGATACTGATTCTCCTTGCCCGACAGACTTAGGCGTAGATACTACTGTTACGTCTTTGTGTGTGTGCTAAGTCGTGTCATACTCTTTGGGACTCCATGGACTATAGCCTGCCAGACTTTTCTGTCCATGGAATTTTCCAGGCAAGAATACTGGAGTGAGTTGCCATTTCCTCCTCCAGGGAATCTTCCTGACCCAGGGATCAAACTCCTGTCTCTTGCATCTCCTGCATTGGCAGGGGGGTTCCTTACCACTGCGCCACCTGGGAAGACTGAGTTATGTCTACCTCCTCTCAAACTCTAGAGAGTTATTTTGGACACTTATGGAGGGAGCGCTTTCTTTTCATAGCTAACTCCTAGGTCTAATTTGCCTTCATCTAATTAATTTGATGATTTTTTAAAATACTACTGCTCTGTAGGCAAGGGAGGACACAAACAAAATTAACATCAGCCAATATATTAATCTCCATAAAACGTTCGAAGGTTTAAAAAAAAAGTCCTTGAAGGAACACTTGTGTGGAAGTCTTCCTATTCTGTCAGGTCCTCCTGCCTCTTCCAGCTGGAGGCTTATTTCCACAGCATCCTCCTCTACAAAGGCCTCAGGACTGAATTCTGTCATTGTCTCTCCCTGCTACTTTCTGGTCCACAGGCTCAGCCTCTTTCCTCATGTAAGGTCCTTGGAAGGCAAATTCTCATTCTACCATAGAAGTCAATGCATATTTACTCTCTAGCTCCTCTGCATGGATATCATTTTATGAAAATGTACAAAAGAACTCAGTTGAAAAAAAAAATGTTCATTTAAAAAGTTAGATGTACTTATCCTAGAAAGTAACTTACCTAAAAAAAAAGCTACTCATTTTTAATTATCAGTGAGTAGATAGCTCATATGAGGGTCCATTGTGTTATAGGGCCTTTTGCAGGAAGAAAAACATCTTTGTTCCATGATTCTGTTGACCCTCAGGATACTATTGAGAGTGATTCTTAGCAACTAATTTAAAGCTGAGGAAACTAAGAATGCGAAAAGTTGGGTGATTTTTCACAAGATCACACAGCTGAGTGTCAGGACCGGGATTCTGTCCCTTGTGTGTTTCACACCCAATCCAGGCTTTGAACTGGACTGGTACAGACACACACAGGCACACACACATGATGGGCCTGGGGGGCTGGGACACAGCAGAGACACTTGGAGACTTCATGAATCTCAGTTCAAAGCAGACCATCAGGGAATTAGGACAGGAGTGCTTGGGAGGCCAAACACTAAGACGAAGGTGTGAGGGACAGACAGATGTAAGGAGAATGAGGTGGCACTGATGCTGGCGATGCCCTGAGCCCCATGGAGGGAGGCAGGGAGGAGCTGTCCAGTCATCACCTGTCACAGGAGCCACGTGGGTGGCAGGAGGCGGTCCTCTGATGCTCAGGCCCTGTCTCACACCTGAGTGCTGAGGCCAAGGCTGGGATAAAAGGACCTCGGGGCCAGACCACCTCCATCCACTCCTCTCCTGAGGTGCTGACAGACCCTGAGCTGCTTGTACTCTGGTGAGTGTCCACTGGGAAGGAGATAGGGCCTTGGGGGCCGTGGTCCGTATTATTAGAGAGAGACAAGGCCTGGAAGGACGGAAGGAGCCAGGAACTGGCAGGAAGAGTGAGAGAACCATAGGAGTTTAGTGATGACTAGGGACACTCTGAGGGAACCAAAGATGCTGTATAGGACTCCCAGGATGAAAGGAAACCATTGGCTGCTCTGACATTCTGGAACAGGTCTCAGAAATGGAGTTTACCTTCAAGAGATACTGTATTCCCTGCAAAGTACGATCTGGGGACAGCAATTCCCAGAGTGAGGCAAGGATCAGAGGCACTCTGGGAGATTGCTGTATACGTGGGTCAGGATAGAGCCTGGGAATGCATTGTACAAGTTCTAGAGGGGAAAAAGCACAAGAAGTTTAAAGCTCTCTAGGTCAAGGATAGTGTAAGAGGTGTCTCTGAGGCCATCAGAAGCCAGGTTCTGATAAGGGATGTCTTATCTTTCTCTCTAACAAGGTGAACCAGCCAGGAAATTGCTAAGACTCCTTCCAATCTAATGTTGTAAATATCTAAAATGTTCAATTATTTGCAATGTTAACAAAATATTTTTTCCATAAAGAAAATATTTTGGTAATATTTGGATGACATAAGTGAAAAAATTATGTTTTAGTGAATATCATTTGGTCTCAGTCTTCAAATTAATGAAACAATTGATGACCTCGTTTTACTTTAAAATGATAAGCTGAGGTTCAGAGGAGATGCCGTCAGAGTGGTTGATAAGACATTAAAATGATAAAAGGGTCAGGTTATTTAAATGCATGTATTAGAAATGATTCTAAAAGTTCAGGAAGGGGCAGGGAGGTCTCTGTGTGCTGGTCTGACCTGCTGTCTGTCTCTCCCTCAGCTCCTGAACCCGCCCACCAAGATGTCCTGCCAGCAGAACCAGCAGCAGTGCCAGCCCCCTCCCAAGTGTGCCCCCAAGTGCCCCACCCCTAAATGCCCCCCAAAGTGCCCCCCAGTCTCCTCCTGCTGTGGCCCCAGCTCCGGGGGCTGCTGTGGCCCCAGCTCCAGGGGCTGCTGCGGCTCTGGGTGTGGGGGCTGCTGCCTGAGCCACCACAGGCGCCGCAGGTCCCACCACCGCAGACCCCAGAGGTCTGACTGCTGCCCCCAGCCCTCGGGGGCCTCCGGGTGCTGCGGAGGGGGAAGCGGTCAGTCCTCTGGAGGCGGGTGCTGCTGAAGTGGACCCTGAGCCAAGAAGAGCCGACCTGGGCACGACAGACGGACAAACACTTCCTCCTCCTCCTCACCTCTTGCTGGGCCTGCCCCTGTCCCTGGGCATTTGGGTGAGGCCTTTGAGCTCTGGTCCAGGGGATCCCTGTGCCTTGGGGTCCAGGACCCCCAAACCTCTCCCCCAAACCCATTTATTCACCTCCTTTCCCACATGTGTGGCAGCCTTGGAAACCCCAAAGCACAGACCCCATGTCCCTCTGCAACTTCTCTTTTTGCATAAATCAGGCTGATGTGAAACAATAAAACTAGAAATCTGTATTTCTTGTCCGATTGATTTTCTCTTCCTACCTCATCTTTCTCATACTCTGTCCTCAACTCCTAGTTCCCTTAATGTGTATCTATAGGCTTGTTCAGATTCACCTCTTGTGCTACTAATGTTTCTTATAGCAAAACAAAATTTTGTTGATTCAGAATCGAATTCAGGGTCTAACATTGCATTTAGTTGCATGTTTCTTCAGTTCCCTCCTGTTTGTGACAGTCCTTCAGGCTTTTTGTCTTTCATGACCTGGACATTTTATTATGAACTGTTGGTTTTGTGGACAAACACTCAGTGGGGTTTGTCTGAGGTTTCTTCTTGACTAGATGTGATTATGCATATTTATAATGGTTCCCACAGAAGTGATGCTATGTCCTTCATAGAGTCAGAAGTTATGCCTCACATGATGTGTAATTGACTCATTCCTGGGATCCTGAAAATTGCAATGCAAATATTTGGGAAGATTCTGAAAAAGTGAGACATTAAATTTCTGACTTCTTTTCAATTGCCTTTTTTTTTTTTTTTTGGTAGTAGAAGCAGCCTTCCCACCCCACTTAAGTAAATTAATCCTGTATTGCCCCAGCAAATTATAACAACTTTGCCTGAAGTAGTTACCTTGCAGGAGATTGGTGGTTCTCACCTGGACCCACTCGCACCATCTCCCTTTGCTCTTAGATGTATAAGTGAACTCAAGTTCAAGTAGGCCTGAAAAGCTGAGACATGAATTGTGACCAACAAACAGTTGGATTATAGTCCAAAAGAACTACATGATTTTTTCCCTGATTTATACAGACACAAACCCAGCGGTATGTGTAGAATGCATATTAGGAGCATGGGATAATTATGAAAGGAACTTAAAGTTGCTTCAGGCCAAATTTATTGATATGATCAGGCAAGTAGATGTTCCTAGACTCAACATTCTAACATTGTGGGTTAGACAAGGCTTTAACAGTTTGGCTGATTGGTTACCATGAAGAAAAAGTCAGTCTCCACTAAATGAAGGTTAAATGCAAGAACTTCCTTGGTATACTGCAGAGGAAGGGATCCAGAAGCTTGGGTTGATTAGAATGTTAGAGTGAAGTTATCATTTATATCCACTTGTCCATCCCAGAAAGGTCCAGAGGACTTACTTCTTACCACAACCAGGAGAGATCAACTGGTAAGGAGAGCCCTGGCATCCTTAACTAACTCTGCAATTGTGCATCTCTCTAAGTCAAAAACTACAGTGGAATCTGATGTCACTAAATTGGGAAACCAAAATGCAATAGTGATAATTGGATCCAGGATAGCAGGGCCAAGTGGCAGCACTTAGTCATCAAGAGCAAAGTGGGTGTGGCGACTGTAATGGACCTCAACATCAAAGTAGCAGTCAGGATGTTCTGACTCCCAGAGAGCTATGTCTCTGGTAGAGTTCATCACGCTGTACTTAGAAGTGAAGTAGATTGGAAGTCCACTAAATTCTCAGTTGATCCGTATAAGTGGAAGAGTTCTAAGACATGTGAATAAAACTCTGACAAGAAAGAACATGCTCCCCAATCAACTTCTAGTCTTGAGCTAGTTAACAGACCCAGAACTTTTTGAATTAAGGAGAGGGCAAGCCCCCTTAAAGAAGGATTCCAGTACTCTGCCCAAAAGTTATGCTGTCAATCTTTCCCCCAACCTTCCTCAAAGGGACCTTGGACCTTTGACCAGGGTGATTATGGTTATTTATGGATTCAGCAGGATTTTTACTCATAAGGGCTGATGTGTCTATAAAGACCAACACTGAGTTCACAATAAGACACTATTACTTGGGTTGATGAGCCAACTACCTGGTGGCAGGCTGACTGCATCAGGGCACTCACATCATGAAAGGGCAGTGCTTTGTTCTTATTGGAATAAGGATTTCCTCTGGACACAGATTTGCCTTCTTTGCATGCAATTCTTCTGCCAAAGCATTCATCTGAATGAGCCTTAATATGAATGGATAAGATGGATAAGAGTGCCTTATCCATCATCATGGTATTCCATGTGGCACTGCTTTTATGATAGTTAATTTTATTTTTTGGCCCCAGGGGTGCCCAGGCTAAACAATATTTCTGGATACATCTGTGAGGGTATTTCTGGATGAGATTAGTATTTGAATCATCGATTCAGTGGATTACTATCCCCAGTGTGGGTTGGGAATAATACAATTTGTTGACAGCCTAAATAGAACAAGGAGCACAGGATGGAAGATTTTGCCCTTTTAAAATTTTTGCCTAATTTTGTGGGGACACTGACCTTCTCCTGCTCTTGGCACTGCTGTTTCTTGGCTTTCTGGCCCAGACTGGCATCTACACCATTAGCTCCCCTGATTCTCAGGCCTTTAGACTTGGACTGAAGTACAACATCAGCTTTTTGTGGGACTTTACTGCATCCTTTATTGCATTAGCCCAATTTAAAAAATAAATCTCTTCATGCATACATATATATAATCATTCTTCTGTTATAGAATTCACTGTTCTTACCATGTTCCCTATCATCCTCAAGCAGCTAGATGATCAAACTGTGGAATGGCCTTTTAAAGACCTAGTTTCTGAACCAGCATAGTGGGAATACCTTGAGACTGGGGCAAGGCTCTTTAGGAGGCTACATGCTACATGCTCAAAATCAGCAATCAATATTATGGTTCTGTTTCTTCTACAGTCAGATGATATATGTCCAGGAGTAAAAGGTGGAAATAGAGTGGCACCTCTCACTACTACTTTTAGAGATCTCCTAGCAAAAGCTTTGCCTCTTGTCCCTATGACCTTATGCTGTTCAAGAGGGTCCTTAGGTTCAAGAGGTTCCTAAGGGAGGAAAGCGTCCACCAGGACACACAATGACTCCACTGAACTGGAAGTTAAGACTGTCACTCAGCCACTTTGGCCTCCTTATGCCTCTGAATCAACAGGCAAAAAAGGGAGTTACTGTGCTTGTTGAGTGATCAAGTCCAATTGCCATGAAGAATTTGGACTATTGCTTCAGAATGGAAGTAGAGAAGGACATATTTGAATATGAAAGATCACTTAGGGCATACCTTAGTACTACCATACTCTTTCATTAAAGGCAATGGAAAAACTACAACAGTCTAATTCAAACAGGACTACTAATGGTCCAGACTCTCCAGGAATTAATGTTGGGTCACTCCACCAGGTAAAGAAGAACCACAACTAGGACTTTAACTATTATTATAGTATTTCCTCCATATTTTGCTATGAATATGTTTGTGTGTATGTGTGAATAGAGAGTCTTTATTTCATTTCTAATCTCCTTATCAATAAGGGGTATGGACCACTGTATTTAAGTGTGGTTCGACTGTGTATCACAATATTAAAGTTAAGGCTATCAAGGAGAAGAGTAAACATTACTTAAGGATGCTGCATCTTCTTCTGGGGAAAAAGTTAGTGCGTTTTTTGATGTACACAGCATGGTTGTATTATGTTAGCTGGAAATGTGGCCTTGTCATTATCTTTATTTAGGGAATAAATATGATGTAAGGAGATGTATGGGGTTTCACTGGTGGCTCAGTGGTAAAGAATCTGCCTGCAATGCAGGAGGCCTAGGTTTGATCCCAGGGTCAGGAAGATCCCCTGGAGGAAGGCATGGCAACCCACTCCAGTATTCTTGCCTGGAGAATTCTGTGGACAGAGGAGCCTGGCGGGCTACAGTCCATGGGGTCAAAAAGACACAATTGAAGTGACTGAGCACACACGCATGTAAGGAGATGTGTACAAGTGCCAAGTTGACAAGTGCTGAACTGTGATGGTTAACGTTACGTGTTAAGTTGATGAAACCATGGTACCCAAATTGTAAGTTAAACAGCAGTCTAGATGTCACTGTTTAGATTTTTTTACATGTTATTAACATTTGAATCAGTAGACTTTGAGTAAACAAATCATCCTCCATAGTGTGGGTGGACCTCATGCCATCAACTGAAAGCCTTAAAAGACTGAGCACTCTGAAAGAAGAAGGAATTCTGCCTACAGACTGCAGGCTGTAACATCAACACTTCCATGAATCTTCAACCTGCCAACTTACTCTTCGGATATCAAGCTTACCTACCCCTTCAACTATGAGAGCCAATTCCTTAAAATAAATTCCATTAGATACATGCACATGTCCTGTTCTGTTTCTCTGAAGAATTCTGACTAATACAATATGTATGAATATGTGTGTGAATGTGTGTGAATATGTGTTTGTATGAGTAATAAGGGCTCTCTGTTTTTTTCTCCATTACATTTTTGTATGTTTATTAATTTTTGGATTTATAAGATATATTTGTATGTTAAGTAAAGTAATTCTTTATCAGGTATGTATTGTGTTTTTCTTTTGTTGATTATTTATCTTTTTATCTCATATATGGCATTTTATGCTATAAAATTATATTTTTGTATTTATTTCCATTACTCTAGAAGGTGGGTCATAAAGGATCTTGCTGTGATTTATGTCAAAGAGTGTTCTGCCTATGTTTTCTTCCAAGAGTTTTATAGTTTCTAGTCTTACATTTAGGTTTTTAATCAATTTTGAGTTTATTTTTGTGTATGGTGTTGGGAAGTGTTCTAATTTCATTCTGTTACACGTTGCTGCCCAGTTATCCCAGCACCACTTACAGAAGAGACTGTCTTTTCTCTACTGTATATCGTTACTTTCTTTGTCAGAACTGAGGTGCTCATTTGTGCATAGATTTGTTTCTAGGCTCTCCGTTTTGTTCCGTTGGTCTATATTTCCTCTTTTGTGCCAGTACCACACCATGTTGATGACTGTAGTTTTGTAGTATATTCTGAAGTTAGGGCAGTTGATTCCTCCAGCTCCATTCTTCTTTCCCAAGGTTACTTTGACTCTTCAGGATCTTTTGTGTTTCCATACAAATTGTGAAATTATTTGTTCTAGTTCTGTGAAAAATAATTTAAGAGGGCATCCCAGGTGGCTCAGTGGTAAAGAGCCTGCCTACCAATACAACAGACTCAGGAGACGTGAGTTTGATCCCTGGGTCAGGAAGATCCCTGCAGGAGGAAATAGCAACCCACTCTAGTTTTCTTGCCTGGAAAATCCCATGGACAGAGGAGCCTGGCAGGCTGCAGCCCATGGGGCCACAAGGAATCAGACATGAATGAGCATGCATGCACAGAGCCACGCAGCTAAGCTGATCCTGTACTCCTGACCAACAGAAATTGTGACAATTTGATAGGGATTGCATTGGATCTATAGATTGCTATGGGTAGTATAGTCATTTTCACAATATTGGTTTTTCCAAGCCAAGAACGTGGTATATCTCTCCATCAATTTGTTTCACCTTTAATTTCTTTCATCAGTGTCTTATAGTTTTCTGCACACAGGACCTAATTAAACTTAAAAAATTTACACAATGAAGTAAACTATAAACAAGGTGAAGACAGAACCTTCAGAATGGGAGAAAATAATAGCAAATGAAACAGCTGACAAAAGACTAATCCCCAAATATACAAGCATGAGTTCATGAAGCTCAAAAGTAGAAAAACAGACAACCCAAAGAAAAAGTGGGCAGAAGACTTAAACAGACACTTCTCCAAAGAAGATATACAGATGGTTAATAAACACAAGAAAAGATGCTTAGTATTATTGATTATTAGAGAGATGCAAATCAAAACTACAATGAAGTATCATCTCACACTGATCAGAATTGTTGTTGCTCAGTTGCTCAGTCATGTCTGACTCTTTGCAACCCCATGGCTGCAGCATGCCAGGCTTCCCTATCCTTCATCCTCTCCTGGAGCTTTCTCAAACTCGTGTCCACTGAGTCAGTGATGCCATCCAACCATTCGGCCTCTGTCATCCCTTTTCCTCCTGTCTTCAATCTCTCCCAGCACCAGGGTCTTTTCAAATGAGTCAGTTCTTTGCATCAGGTGGCCAAAGTATTGGTGTTTCAGCTTCAGCATCAGTCCTTCCAATGAATATTCAGGACTGATTTCCTTTAGGATGGACTGGTTTGATCTCTTTGCAGTCCAAGGGACTCTCAAGAAGCTTCTCCAACACCACAGTTCAAAAGCCTCAATTCTTCAGTGCTCAGTTTTCTTTATGGGCCAACTCTCACATCCATACATGACTACTGGAAAAACCATAGCTTTGACTAGACCAATCTTTGTCAGCAAAGTAATGTTTCTGCTTTTCAATATGCTGTCTAGGTTGCTCATAGCTTTTCTTCCAGGGAGCAAGTGTCTTTAATTTTATGGCTGCAGTCATCATCTGCAATGATTTTGGAGCCCCCCAAAATTAAGTCTGTCACTGTTTCCATTGTTTACCCATCTATTTGCCATGAAGTGATGGGACTGGATGCCATGATCTTAGTTTTTTGAATGTTGAGTTTTAAGCCAAATTTTTGCCCCTCTCTTTCACCTTCATCAAGAGGTTCTTTAGTTACTCTTCGCTTTCTGCCATAAGGGTGGTGTCATCTGCATATCTGAGGTTATTGATATTTCTCCCAGCAATCTGGATTCCAGCTTGTGCTTCATTCAGCCCCACATTTCACATGACGTACTCTGCATATAACTTAAATAAACAAGGTGACAATATACAGCTTTGATGGACTTGTTTCCCAATTTGGAACCAGTCTGTTTTTCCACATCTAGTTCTAAGTGTTGCTTCTTGATCTACATACAATTTTCTCAGGAAACAGGCAAAGTGGTCTGGTATTCCCATATCTTTAAGAATTTTCCACCCTTTGTTGTGATCCACACAGTCAAAGGCTTTAGTGTAGTCAATGAAGCAGAAGTAGATATTTTTCTGGAACTCTCTTGCTTTTTCTATGATTCAACATACGTTGGCAATTTAATCTCTGGTTCCTCTGCCTTTTCTAAATCCAGCTTGAACATCTGGAGTTTCATGGTTCATGTACTGTTGAAGCCTGGCTTGAAGAATTTTTATCATTATTTTGCTAGCATGTGAGATGAGTGCAATTGTGCAATAGTTTGAACATTCTTTGGCATTGCTTTTATTTGGGATTTGAATGAAAACTGACTTTTCCAGTACTGTGGCCACTAGTGAGTTTTCCAAATTTGCTGGCATATAGAGTGCAGCACTTTCACAACATCATCTTTTAGTATTTGAAATAGCTCAGCTGGAATTCCATCACCTCTACTTGCTTTGTTTGTAGTGATGCTTCCTAAGGCCCACTAGACTTCACACTCCAGGATGTCTGGCTCTATGTGAGTGATCACATCATCATGGTTGTCTGAGTTATTGTGGTTATCTGCCATATAATGCCACCCAAGATAGACATGTCATGGTGGAGAGTTCTGACAAAACATAGTCCACTGGAGAAGGGAACAGCAAACCACGTCAGCCCTCTTGCCTTGAGAACCCCATGAACAGTATGAAAAGGCAAAAAGATATGACATTGAAAAATGAACTCCCCAGGTCTGTAGGTGCCCAACATCCTACTGGAGAAGAGTGGAGAACTATCTTCAGAAGGAATGAAGAGGCTGAGCCAAAGTGGAAACAACACTCAGTTGTTAGATGTGTCCGGTGGTGAAAGTAAAGTCCGTCAGAATGGCCATCATCTGAAAGTCTACAAACAATAAGTGCTGGAGAGGATGTGGAGAAAAGGGAACACTCTTGCACTGTTGGTAGAAATTAAAATTGATACAGCCACTCTGGAGAACAGTATGGAGATTTCTTTAAAAAATTAGGAATAAATCTACCATATGACCCAGCAATCCTACTACCGGTCATATACTCTGAGGAAACCAGAATTTAAAAAGACACATGTGCTCCAGTGTTCATTGCAGCACTATTTACAATAGCTAGGACATGGAAGCAACCTAGATGTCTATTGACAGATGACTAGATAAAGAAGCCATGGTACATGTACACAGTGGAATATTACTGAGGTATAAAACAGAATGTATTTGAGTTGGTTTCAGTGAGGTGGACAAACCTAGAGCCTAGTACACTGAGTGAAGTAAGTCAGAAAGAGAAAGACAAATATTGTATATTAACGCATACACTTGGAGTTCAGAATGATGGTACTGATGAGCCTATCTACAGGGCAGCAGTGGAGATTGCAGACACAGAGAAAAGACTTTTGGACACAGTAGGGGAGAGAGAAGTAGAATGATTTGAGAGAGTAGCATTGAAACATATACATTACCATATGTAAAATAGATAGCCAGTGGGGGTTTGCTATATAACACAGGGAACCAAAGCTGGTGCTCTGTGCCAACATAGAGCAGTGGGTTGGAGTGGGAGATGAGAGGGAGGTTAAAGAAAGATGGGTGTATACCTATGGTTGATTCATGTTGGTGTATGGCAGAATCCATCACAATATTTTAAAGTAATTATCCTCCAATTAAAAATAAAATAACTTTTAATGGTATTTTAAAATTTAGTTTATTAATTTTTTCCTTTATAAATTATGGGTTTGTGCCACTTTTAAAATATCTTCTCCTCCTTATTAATTAAGCAACAATCATTTATATTTTCTATTTCTTTAGAGTGTTGTTTCATTGTTTATAACTTGAAGATTTACATGAAGGGAAAATTTGCTAATGTTTTCCTTTGTAGTTCAGATGGAATGAGAGTGGGAGGGCATAGAGGAAAATTAACTTAGCCTGATTTACTTTCCGTTAGATCTTCAGTTTCTTGAGAACTTGAGGGAATGATGTAGAGATAGAATCCTTGGATGAATTGGTGACCTCAGAAAGTCTTTGTTCGTGAAAATGGTACCAGAGCCACTGACAGCTAATATCCAAACCAAAGAGTCAGTTCAAGAGATATGGTTGTAATCATAACTCTGACTCATCACTTAAGTCCAAACAGATTAATATTTCAGGCTGCCCTGCCTTGAGGCAGAGATGTGGACCCTATGACCTCTTCATCCTATCATTCTAGGAATCAGGAGCCAGCTCCTGTGCGAGTCAAGGCGTGGATATCCTGGCCACTCCCCATAACTAAGATCACTGGAACAACCTGGGCCAGTGTCATAGCCAGGTGAGACAGGGGCAGAACTCTGCAGGATGACATGGTCATCACAGCTCATGGTGCCTATCTCAGAGTGAGGTCTCCTAGGAGGATGATCTAAGTCACAGGGAAGAGCTGTTTATAAACTGCAGAATCAGTGCTTTGCTGTATGTTGTTTAGTTGCTAAGTCTTCTCTAACTCTTTGCAACACCATGGACTGCAGCAGGCCAGGTCCCCCTGTCCTCCACTATCTCCCAGTTCAGTTGAGTTCAGTTCAATTGCTCACTCGTGTCTGACTCTTTGCAACCCCATGGACTGCAGCATGCCAGGCTTCCCTGTCCATCACCAACTCATAGAGCTTGCTCAAACTCATGTCTATTGAGTCAGTGATGCCATCCAACCATTTCATCCTTTGTTGTCCCCTTCTCCTCCTACCTTCAGTCATTCCCAGCATTAGGGTCTTTTCCAATGAATTGACTCTTCACATCAGATGGCCAAAGTGTCAGAGCTTCAGCATCAGTCCTTTCAATGAATATTCAGGGATGATTTCTTTTAGGATTGACTGGTTTGATGTCCTTGCAAGGGACTCTAAGAGTTTTCCCCAGCACCACACTTCGAAAGCATCAATTCTTTGGCACTCAACCTTCATTATGGCCCAACTCTTACATCTGTACAAGACTGCTGGAAAAACCATAGCTTTGACTATCTGAATCTTTGTTGACAAAGTGATATCTTTGCTTTTTAATATGCTGTCTAGGTTAGTCATAGCTTTCCTTCCAAGGAGCAAGCTTCTTTTTTAATTTCATGGCTTCCGTCACCATCTACAGTGATTTTGGAGCCCAAGAAAATAAAATCTGTCATTGCTCCCATTTTCTCCCCTTCTATTTGCCATGAAGTGATGGGGCTGAATGCCATGATTTTAAATTTTTGAAGGCTGAATTTTAAGCCAGCTTTTTCACTCTCTTCTTTTACCTTCATCAAGAGGCTCTAGTCTTCTTCATTTTCTGCCATTAGAGTGTTATCATCTGCATATCTGAGGTTATTGATATTTCTCCCAGCAATCTTGATTCCATCTTGTGATTCATCCAGCCCAGCATCTTGCATGATGTACTCTGCATATAATTTAAATAAACAGAGTGACAATATACAGCCTTTTTGTACTCCTTTCCCAATTTTGAACCAGTCCATTGTTCCATGTAAGGTTCTAACTGTTGTTTCTTGACCCACATACAGGTTTCTCAGGAGACAGAGGGACAATCTGGTATTCCCCATCTCTAAGAATTTTCCAGTCTGTTATGATCCACAAGTCAAAGGCTTTAGCATAGTTTATGAAGCAGAAGTAGACTGTGTTTTTTTTGTTTGTTTGTTTGGAATTCTTTTGCTTTTTCTATGACCCAACGAATGTTGGCAATTTGATCTTTGGTTCCTCTCCCTTTTCTAAACCCAACTTGTACATCTGGAAGCTCTTGGCTTATGTACTGCTGAAGCTTAGCTTGAAGAATTTGAAACATTACCTTATTAGCATTCAAAATGAGTGCAATTGTTCAGTAATCTGAATATTCTTTGGCACTGCCCTTCTTTGAGATAGGAACGAAAACTGACCTTTCCTGGTCCTGTGGCCACTGCTGAGTTTTCCAAATTTGCTGATGTATTGAGTGCAGCACTTTAATAACATCATCATTTAGGATTTTAAATAGTTCTACTGGAATTAATTAATGTACCCCAATAAATATTCATTGAATGAATGCCCTGAATCATTAGGCTAATTTGCATTCCCAGTAACAAGGCTTTTTGAGGGACCATTTGCACACAACCCACCAACAATAGTTTTAGGAACATTTCTTTCATTTTAAAAAAATATTCACTTATTTACTTATTTGGTTGGTTTTGTTGGGTCTTTGTTGCAACACACGAGAGATCTTCATTGTGTCATGCAGGACCTTTCATTGCAATGCACAGGCTCTCTACTTGTAGCACCTGGGTTCTAGAACTTGGGCTAGGCAATTGTGGTAATTAGGCTTAGTTGCCCCGTGGCATGTGCGATCTTAGTTCCGTAACCAGGGATCAAACCTGGGTCTGATGCATTGCAAGATGAATTCTTAGCCACTGGATTACTAGGGAAGTCCTTTAGGAGTCTTTTTAATTTCTGACAATGTATTATGAATCTAAGAGCTCCCTCCTGAAGAAACAAGTTCTATTCTTTATTAGTGAGGTGGAATTTTTTTTCTAATATAATTTTAGTGGAAACTAGAATTTTTTTTTCATTTCTTTCTTCCTTCTTTTGGTATTGATCATTTATGACTCTTCCAAATCTTTTATAAAAATGTTTACTTGTTTATTCTTAATTATTATGAAACCTATGTTATCTAGGGATATTGATACTATAACTATCATATGTAGTCTATTTCCCAAGTTAATTATTTTTATTAAAACATTTTTTAGAGCAATTTTAGGTTCATAGAAAAACTGGGGAGAAGGCACTGAAATTTCCTGTATACTTCCTCTCCCAATACCTGCCTAGCTTCCTCCATTGTCAACATCCCCCACCAGACATGTACATTTGTTACACTTGATGAAGCTCCCACTTCTACATCATTATCGTACAAAGTCTATAGTTTACATTACCATGTATTCTTAGTGTTCCACATTTTATAGGTTTGGACAAATGTGTAATGACATGTATCCATCAGTGTGGTATCATACAGAGTATTTTCACTATCCTAAAAATGCCCTGCCTATACATCCCTCTCCCACCCCAACAACTCTTGGCAATCACTGATCTTTTTTTTTAACAAGTCTTATCTATTTATTTATATTAACTTTTGGCCATACTCTGGAGCATGTGGGATCTTATTAATAGTCCCCTGATCAGAGATCAAACTTACACCCCCTGCATTGGAAGAAGGAATCTTAACTACTGGACTGCTGTGGAAGTCCCAATCACTGATCTTTTTATTTTTGCCACCATTTTGCCTTTTCCATGATGTCATATAGTTGGAACCCATACAATATGTAGCCTTTTCATATTGGCTTCTTTCACTTAATAATATGTATTTAATCTTCCTCTCTGTCTTTTCATGGCATGATAGATCATTTCTTCATAGTGTTTAATAATATTCCATGGTCTGGATCTACCACAGTTTATTTATTCACCTCCTAAAGGATATCTTGATTGTTTCCAAGATTTTGACAATTATGAAAAAGCTGCTCTGAACATCTGTCTATAGATTTTTGTATGGATGTAAGTTTTCAACAATTTTGGGTGAATACCAAGAAATGTGATTGCTAGATCACGTGGTAAGAGAACATTTGGTTTTATAAGAAATTGTCTTCCAAAGTTGTTGGAAAATTTTGCATTTCCATTAGCAGTGAGTTAACACTCCTATTGTTCCGCATCCTCACCAGTGTTTGATGTTGTCAAAATTCAATATTTTAGCTGTTATGACAGGTGTATAGTGGTATCTCATTGCTGTAATTTGCATTCCCCATGGCATAGGACATGAAGTATCTTTTCATATGCTTATTTGCCATCTGTATATCTTCACTAGTGAGGTATCAGGCCCTTTGTCTATTTTTTAGTTGGGTTTTTTTTCTTTTTGTTTAGTTTTAAGAGCTCTTTGAATGTTTTGGATTGTACTCCTTTATAGTAGAAAATATTCTTTCCAGTCTGTGGCTTATTTTATCAGTCTTAACATTGTCTTTTGCAAAGCAGAAGTTTTTAATTCAATGCAACCTAGCTCATCAGTTATTTATTTCATGTATCATGACTTTGGTGTTGCATCTAAAATGTCACTGCCATACCCAAGATCAACTAGGTTTGCCTCTCTTCTTCTAGGAATGCTATAATTCTCATTTACATTTAAGTCTGTGATCCATTTTCAGTTTTTTTGTTAAGAATATAAGTTCTGTGTCTAGATTCATTTTTTCACATGTTGATGTCGAGCCCTATTACATGAAAAGACTATCTTTGTTCCATTATATTGCTTCTTTTTTCCCCCCAAGTACCAGTTGACTATAGGTTTGGGGAAGGTTATTTCTGGGGTTTCTATTCTGTTTCATTGATCCATTACCTATTGTTTTGCCAATACCAAACTGCGTTGATTATGTAACTTACTTGTAGTAAGTCTTGAAGTCAGGTAATGTCAATCCTTATGAGCTGATTCTCCTTCAGTATTGTATTGGCTGTTCTGGGTCATATATGAAAATCATATAATCTTTAGAATCAGCTTGGTGATACCCACAAAATAATTCCTGGAATTTTGATTGGGAGTGCATTGGATTTATAGAACAGATTGGGAAGAATCAACATCTTGATAATATTGTGTCTTTCTATCCATAAACATGGAATATCTCTCCATTTTTTAAGTTCTATGATTTCATTTATCAGAGTCTTATAGTTTTCCTAAAATAGATTTTATACATAATTTATTAGATTTATACCTAAGTAATTAATCTTGGGGGTGCTATTATAAATGGCATTGCATTTTAAAATTTCAAATTTCATTTGCTCATTTCTGGTTTATAAGAACACAATTGACACTTGCTTAACTTTGTACCTTCACCTTGCTATAACTCTTTATCACTATCTTAAATTTTCTACAGAGATAATAATGTTATTTGTGAACAGTTTATTTCTTCCTTCCCAATCAGTATATCTTTAACTTATTTTTCTCGGCTAATTGCATTAGCTAGAACATCCAGTACCACCATGTGGAAAAGGAGTCGTGAGAGGGCACATTCTTGCCTTGTACCTGATCTCAGAAGGAAAACTTTGAGTTTCTCATCAATTTTGTATTCCTCCACCTTTTTATTGGTATTTTCTACCATTTAGAATTTAATTTTTCCATATTTAACCATGTAGATTACATGTATCTATATTTTCCTTTATATATTATGGATCTTATGTTATTCTTAATTAAAGTTTTCTCCAAATAATTAACTACCAACTACATTTTAAAGGTGTTGACTGTATTTGCAGTTATATGACTACATATATTTGACAAAACATTGAATTGTATATTAAAATTAGCAAATTTTATTGCATGTAAATTATACAGAAATAAAAGTGAGCTTTTAATTTAAAATAAAGATTCCATCTATATTTTTGTATGTATGTATTTTGTATATTTAAACTGATGGAGGAGTCAAGTAGAGATTGTCAGGAGAAGGGTGAGGGATGCGGAGCACAGGAGTGAAGAATGACAGTGGGAAGAGACAGGAAGAAGCAGCTGTCTTTCCCCTGGTCATGTCTGAGGGCACAGCTAGATATATGAAGGCAGGAAGGGAGCCAGCAGTTGAAGAAGCTATGTTCACAACTAATGCTGCTTCAGGATATTGGTTAAAAGGGAAAACAAAGAATTAGGAGAAAATGCAAACCTATAAAAAATACACTTTTCCCTTCTGACCCATGACCCTGTCATCTGTCTACTGAGGCCTCTGAAGCCACCAACAGAGAAGGTACAAGAATAGAACAATGGTGACCAAAACATGAAATGAAATCTGTCTACATCAAGTCAGTGAGCAGACTCTGTGTTTATTATTTTAACTTGGGCAGCAGGATGCAATAAGTTACAGGGGGACACGGGGGTCTGTGCTTTGGGATTCCCAGGGCCATCACACATATGGCAAAGGAGGTGAATAAATGGGTTTCAGGGAGAGGTCTGGGGATCCTGGACCCTAGGGCACAGCGATCCTCAGCCCAGACTCCCCAGCAAGAGGGGCAGGCCCAGCAGGAGGTGACGGAGGAGGAGGAAGTGTTTGTCCATCTGTTGTCCCCAGGTCGGCTCTTCTCGGCACAGGGTCCACTTCAGCAGCAGTCGCCTCCAGAGGACTGACCGCTTCCCCCTCCGCAGCACCCGGAGCCCCCCGAGGGCTGGCTACAGCAGTCAGACCTCTGGGGTCTGCTGTGGTGGGACCTGCGGCGTCTGTGGTGGCTCAGGCAGCAGCCCCCACACCCAGAGCCGCAGCAGCCCCCAGAGCTGACACCACAGCAAGAGGAGACTGGGGGGCACTTTGGGGGGCATTTAGAGGTGGGGCACTTGGGGGTGCACTTGGGAGGGGGCTGGCATTGTTGCTGGTTCTGCTGGCAGGACATCTTGGTGGGCAGGCTCAGGATCTGAGGGAGAGACAGACAGCAGGTAAGATCTAGCACACAGAGACCTCCCTTCCCCCTTTTGCCCTCTTAGCATCACTTATAATCTTAAAAGCATAATATCCAGTAGTTTTACTACTCTTAGTAGCTTTCCCATACTCTTGAATTTTGTATTTGAAACTTCAGCACAGTTGTGTAAGTCAGACAAGACCTTTCATCTACTTGTACAAAGTAGTAACCTAAGACCAAACAATATAACAAAACAGCTCCAAGAGTCTGAAATCTTATAAGTGGAGATGGAACTGATTCTATCTATGTCTTCCAAATTTGAAATTGTCCAGTTTATAGTCCATTTAAGGACAAATTCTTTCTTAAAGAAAAAATACAGCAACCAGTCCCCTGATCATAATTTGATTTATTCTGTAAAGTCAGCATTGCAAAAAATCTTATAGATTACAGCTCTCATTAAGCTCACTTATATTAAAGATCATTGTTGTTGTTTAGTTGCTCATCATGTCTGACTCTTTTGCTACCCCATGGACCGTAGCCCACCAGGCTCCTCTGTCTGTGAAATTTCCCAGGCAAGAATACTGGAGTGGACTGCCATTTCCTTCTCCAGGTCATTCTGACCCAGGGATCAAACCCTCATCTCCTGCATTGGCAGGTGAATTTTCTACTACTGAGCCACCAGGGAAGCCCTTTATTAAAAAAGAGACTAGTAATCCTCTCAACCTCTACAGCCCTGGGACTTGAACCTCTGCCTTCTGATCTCAGTCCAGAGAGGTCCCATCTCCTTAAGCTGATGGGTTGTGATGGTGGTCCTCAGGGTTACTGTTTCTTAATCAACATGGAAGTTTGTAAACGCACTTCCAGACCCATGAGTAAGCATGAAGAAGTTTAATAATAAGCAAGTTTAAAAATCCCAGAGGAGCCTGAGGTCTCTGTCTTGGGCTGCTCCTTCACTGCAGATGGGGGCACGGCAATATTTTCACATGTGAGCTCCCTCCTGCCAGAGTAGAGCACGGGGTCTGTCAGGTCATCAGTGTCCTTGTCCTGAGAGGCCCTCTCCACTACAGGTCAGCTTGTTTCCTTTAGGGCACAGCTGCCTGACTCTTTTGCCTGTGTTCCCACTTGGTACCAGATCCCTCCTTGCATCCCTCAGTCATCCTGTGCCCTCCTCCTCTGACACAATGACCTTACTCTGTGAAGGTCCTGCCTTCTCGTTCGTATCTGAGCATCCTCTGTGGAAGGCCCCGCTCCAGTTCTCAGAGGACGCTTACCTGTACACACGCAGCACAGGTTCGTCAGCACCACAGGAGAGGAGTGGATGGAGGTGCTCTGGTCCCAAGGTCCTTTTATCCCGGCCTTGGGCTCTGCCCTCAGGTGTGAGCCAGGGCCTGGGCATGAGAGGACTGCCTCCTGCCAGCCACGTGGCTCCTGTGACAAGTGATGACTGGCAGCCTCTTCCTGTCTCACTCTATGAACTCAGGGCAGCCTCTCCATTAGCTTGGAATAGAGCTACTTAGAAACAAGGAGTGGAGAAGTTAGAGACGCTTTAGTTTGGATCTTCTGTTTCATTCTCCTTGAGAAATACCAGCATGGAAGGAAGGCCTCTTAGCTCCTGTTTTTGTTGCTTGGGGCCCAATCACTTTCTTTCTTCCTTCTGATATAAATTCATTACTCATGGCAGTCTGTTTCAGACTGTAATTTGGAGATGTCTTCACATTTCTCCACATAATGTAACCCTGCCAGGCTATCAAAGGTCAGCAAAATTTGATCTATCCCCCAAATGTGCCCCATGGCCTGTTTCATTATAGCCTGAAAACTAAGAATGATTTTACATGTTAAATGTTTGTGAAGAGAAACTGAAAGAAGACTCTTTCATGAAATGTGAAAATTATAATAAATTCAAATTTCAGTGTTCATAAAGTTTTACTTGAAACCAGGCCTGCTCTCATTTTTTTATTCTCCAGGGCTATTTTCACACTGCAGTGGCAGGATTAAGTAGTTAGAGGAGAGACCCTAGGGTTCCCAAAGCCCACAGTATTTACTCTTTAGCCTTTACCAAAGTTTGCTGATGTATCTCTTTGCTTTTATGAGCCTGAGATCAGACAGATCTAGAAAACAGTCCTGATTCTGCCACTTGCTAGCTGTGTGTCCATGCAAAAGTTACTTGAGTTATTTTTAGTTTTGGTTGTTGTTTGTTCCTCAGTTATAAAGTACAAGTAGTGATAAAAATATTTCACAAGGATAATGTTTCAGTCAATAAGACAGTATAAACAAAAGAACTGGTGAAAGACTGCTAATGTGGTGGATCCTCAAGTTATAAGATGCCTATGTATTTGTATATAAAGGGAAATTATATCATTTTAAACCATAACTTCCTTCAAAGAAGGGTAAATCTGGATTTTTTTTTCCATTCTTATCTTTTTCAAATTACTTGTTCTGCTTAAATATCTTGACTTTTTTTTTTTTTGGCCATGTCCCTCAGCTTGTGGGACCTTATTTCCCTGACCAGGGATGGAACCCAAGTCCCTGCAGTGGAACTATGGAGTCCTAATCACTGAACCTCACCGTGAGAAGGTACCCCTCTTCCAGGATAAGGAGCAGTGGCTGTGCTTTGCTGGAGCAGCCGTGAAGAGATACCCCAGGTCCAAGGTAAGAGAAACCCAAGTAAGATGGTAGGTGTTGCGAGAGGGCATCAGAGGGCAGAAACACTAAAACCATAATCACAGAAAACTAGCCAATCTGATCACATGGGCCACAGTCTTGTCTAACTCAATGAAACTAAGCCATGCTGTGTGGGGCCACCCAAGATGGTCAGGTCATGGTGGAGAGGTCTGACAGAATGTGGGCCACTGGAGAAGGGAATGGCAAATCACTTCAGCATTCTTGCCTTGAGAACCCCATGAACAGTATGAGAAGGCAAAATGATGGGACACTGAAAGAGGAACTCCCCAGGTCAGTAGGTACCCAATATGCTACTGGAGATCAGTGGAGAAATAACTCCAGAAAGAATGAAGGGATGGAGCCAAAGCAAAAACAATACCCAGTTATGGATGTGACTGGTGATAGAAGCAAGGTCCGATGCTGTAAAGAGCAATATTGCATAGGAACCTGGAATGTTAGGTCCATGAATCAAGGCAATTTGGAAGTGGTCAAACAGGAGATGGCAAGAGTAAATGTCAACATTCTAGGAATCAGAGAACTAAAATGGACTGGATGGGTGAATTTAACTCAGACGACCATTATATCTACTACCGTGGGCAGGAATCCCTTAGAAGAAATGGAGTAGCCATCATAGCCAACTAAAGAATCCGAAATGCAGTACTTGGATGCAGTCTCAAAAATGACAGAATGATCTCTCTTCATTTCCAAGGCAAACCATTCAATATCACGATAATCCAAGCCTATGCCCCAACCAGTAATGCTGAAAAAGCTGAAGTTGAACATTTCTATGAAGACCTACAAGATCTTTTAGAACTAACACCCAAAAAAGATGTCCTTTTCATTATAGGGGACTGGAATGCAAAAATAGGAAGTCAAGAAACACCTGGAGTAACAGGCAAATTTGGCCTTGGAGTATGGAATGAAGCAGGGCAAAGGCTAACAGAGTTTTGCCAAGAGAATGCACTAGTCATAGCAAACACCTTCTTCCAACAACACAAGAGAAGACTCTACACATGGACATCACCAGATGGTCAACACCAAAATCAGATTGATTATATTCTTTGCAGCCAAAGATGGAGAAGCTCTATACAGTCAGCAAAAACAAGACTGGGAGCTGACTGTGGCTCAGATCATGAACTCCTTATTGCCAAATTCAAACTTAAACTGAAGAAAGTAGGGAAAACCACTAGACCATTCAGGTATGACCTAAATCAAATCCCTTATGACTATACAGTGGAAGTGAGAAATAGATTTAAGGGACTGGATCTGACAGACAGAAAGCCTGATGAACTATGGACGGAGGTTCATGACATTGTACAGGAGACAGGGATCAAGATCATCCCCATGGAAAAGAAAGGCAAAAAGGCAAAATGGTTGTCTGAGGAGGCCTTACAAATAGCTGTGAAAAGAGAAGTGAAAAGCAAAGGAAAAAAGGAAAGATATACCCATTTGAATGCAGAGTTCCAAACAATAGCCAGGAGAGATAAGAAAGCCTTCCTCAGATCAATGCAAAGAAATAGAGGAAAACAATAGAATGGGAAAGACTAGCGATCGCTTCAAGAAAATTAGAGATACCAAGGGAACATTTCGTTAAAGGATAGATAAAGGACAGAAATGGTATGGACCTAACAGAAGCAGAAGATATTAAGAAGAGGTGGCAAGAATACACAGAAGAACTGTACAAAAAAGATCTTCATGACCCAAATAATCACAATGGTGTGATCACTCACCTAGAGCCAGACATCCTGGAATGTGAAGTCAAGTGGGCCTTAGAAAGCATCACTACGAACAAAGCTAGTGGATGTGATGGAATTCCAGTTGAGCTATTTCAAATCCTAAAAGATGATGCTGTGAAAGTGCTGCACTCAATATGAGCAAATTTGGAAAACTCAGCAGTGGCCACAGGACTGGAAAAGTCAGTTTTCATTCCAGTCCCTAAGAAAAGCAATCCCAAAGAATGCTCAAACTACCGCACAATTGCACTCATCTCACACGCTAGTAAAGTAATGTTCAAAATTCTCCAAGCCAGGCTTCAGCAATATGTGAACCTTGAGCTTCCAGATGTTCAAGCTGGTTTTAGAAAAGGCAGAGGAACCAGAGATCAAATTGCCAATATCCGCTGGATCATCGAAAAAGCAAGAGAGTTCCAGAAAAACATTTATTTCTGCTTTATTGACTACGCCAAAGTCTTCGACTGTGTGGATCACAATAAACTGTGGAAAATTCTGAAAGAGATGGGAATACCAGACCACCTGACCTGCCTTTTGAGAAACCTGTATGCAGGTCAGGAAGCAACAGTTCGAACTGGACATGGAACAACAGACTGGTTCCAAATAGGAAAAGGCTGTATATTGTCACCCTGCTTATCTAACTTATATGCAGAGTACATCATGAGAAATGCTGGGCTGGAAGAAGCACAAGGTGGAATCAAGATTGCTGGGAGAAATATCAATAACCTCAGATATGCAGATGACACCACCCTTATGGCAGAAAGTGAAGAGGAACTAAAAAGCCTCTTGATGAAAGTGAAAGAGGAGAGTGAAAAAGTTGGCTTAAAACTCAACATTCAGAAAACTAAGATCATGGCATCTGGTCCCATCACTTCATGGCAAATAGATGGGGAAACAGTGGAAACAGTGTCAGACGTTATTTTTTGGGCTCCAAAATCACTGTACATGGTGATTGCAGCCATGAAATTAAAAGACGCTTACTCCTTGGAAGGAAAGTTATGACCAACCTAGATATCATATTAAAAAGCAGAGACATTACTTTGCCAACAAAGGTCCGTCTGGTCAAGGCCATGATTTTTCCAGTGGTCATGTATGGATGTGAGAGTTGGACTCTAAAGAAAGCTGAGCACCAAAGAATTTATGCTTTTGAACTGTGGTGTTAGAGAAGACTCTTGAGAGTCCCTTGGACTGCAAGGAGATCCAACCAGTGCATCTTAAAGGAGATCAGTCCTGGGTGTTCTTTGGAAGGACTGATGCTGAAGCTGAAACTCCAGTACTTTGGCCACCTCATGTGAAAAGTTGACTCATTGGAAACGACCCTGATGCTGGGAGGGATTGGGGACAGGAGGAGAAGGGGACAACAGAGGATGAGATGGCTGGATGGCATCAAGAACTCAATGGACATGGGTTTGGGTAGACTCCAGGAGTTGGTGATGGACAGGGAGGCCTAGCGTGCTGCGATTCATGGGGTTGCAAAGAGTTGGACACGACTGAGCAACTGAACTGAACTGAATCACTGAACTGCCAAGGAAGTCCCTATCTTGATGTTTTTGACTATGAAATATGGCCAGGAAAGGAGTTTGTGGTGAGGAGGAGAAGAGCTCTTCATTGTTCCACATAGGACAGCCAGTCAGAGATGATGTGTAGGGAAAGAGAGAAGTGCAGAGTGGGACACCTAAGCACCAGGGCCAGGGAAACTGGAGATGAGGTGATAGAGTGACCTCCAGAGGCTCTTTTTAAGCCCCTTGCAACTTCCTGACCCTAGGTTTTTATTGTAGATTTCTTTGCTTGTAAAGTTTTTCTACTCCAGCAAGTTGAGTGGTTAAAAGGCAAGGACAAGAGTTCACATTTCGTTCAAGTTGGTGTATAGCACCACGGTGAGATTTTCTGAGAGGAAGCTAATTAATTAATTAGAAAAAGGCACACTGAAGCCAGAAGCACCATGTGAAGAAAAACCCTCTCCTTCCTGTCAGTGCCAGAAAATTTTGGGGAAAATCAAAAGTTTCCCAGAGTCTGGAACATTATAATGACTTAACAAATCACAAGGGGAAGAATGAAGTCAGTTAACATATAGTTACAAGATATTAATAAGTAATATATACATTTGGGTGGACAAATTATATGAACAGAGACTAAATATGTGTGTTTATATAAACATACACACATATATTTTATAGTGGTATTGTGTATGTTGTGTATATATAGGTATTTTATTGGCTGTTATTTTGCATCCCACCTTCCTGGTTTTTCTATCTTCTTCATTAGAACTCTTCTAGAAATAATTACCCACCACCATTAAATAAGGTGACCAAAACCACACAGCATAGTTTACCAGAGACAGTTCTAGATTATGTCTTTTATCCCAGCATAAATTTTCATAAACCTTCTTTTCAATCTTCTTTTCAAACTCAACCCTGTTCCAGTTCAGATAATAACTATATAGTCACACTATCATCCAATGATGTCTTCTTAAGAGGCTTCACTGATTCAGGATAAAACCTGAACAACTTGGCTTTGATCAAATATCTATACAGTATGACCCTTTTCTGTTTCTAAAGGTTTTTTCTTTGTTCCCTTAAGAGACGAAATCCTTCTCTTAACCTGAATTGACTCCTTAGCTCTACTTTGAATCGGCTGCATGCATGCGTGCTAAGTCTCTTCAGTCGTGTCCGACTGTTTGTGACGCTACGGACTCCAGTCAAGACTACTGGAGTGGGTTGCCATTTCCTTCTCCAGTGGATCGAACCCCCATCTCTTATGTCTCCTTCATTGGCAGGTGGGTTTTTACCACTAGCGCCACCGGGTTACTTCATGTCTTTTCTTTGTTTTGCTTATGTGACATATTTCTGATCAAGTATTTATTAAGAACAGGGTCTGGATATAAAACATTTATATCCCCCTCTGCTCCTAGAGCAGAGCTATGCAGACAGTCATTTCACCAGGGTTTCTTAGCACCCAAGAGTTTGCACATAGCTTTTCCAGGGGATTTAAGTCAATCAGGTAACAGTTTGACATTAAGATGTGTAGTTATAGGTGCTGGTCATATCATCCTACAGCAATCTCTCTCTATATTACTCAAGTGAAATATTTGTTCTCAATGTGTTCTAAAGGGCGTAGCTATGGAAGGAGAGACTGGGATATTGATTCCTTGGCTCACATAGTCAGTACTACTCCAAAGCCCAGCTCATAGATTCCTAGGTTAATGGAGCTGATGTTCCATTGGGTCACGCCTCTGCCTCTAGGTATGGCAGCACCCAACCTTCCATGAGTCTGACTCTGGGTATAGGTTATTAATCAGCAGCATGGCTGCAATATCTTGAGGACTTCTTTCTAAGCCTTGGCTTTTAGAGTTCAACTGATGGAGTAAACAAAAAGGAATAAAATGTTTAGTTACAAGGGATTGGCTTTCTGAGGTTATTTACTCATCAAAGTGTAAGGCAAGTGCAGAGAAAAAGTGAGTGAGCTAGGCAGTCGGGCAAGGAAAGGAAATATATTAGAGGGAAAACGAGAGGGTGACTGGCCCTTGAGAAGAACCAGTGTCCTCCCTCTCTGATGGGATCTTTCTTATTTACCTCCAATGAAAAATTCTCTGAAGGGATGGTTAATTTTTAGCCTGTAGCTGAGGTCTGGAATATATAGCCAGTCATATAGCCAGAGGTCTGGAATCTGGTGGTCTTGTAGCCTTCAGAAGGTAGGTGCCAGCAGGAAAGCAGAATGTAGTTTGGGCAATTTGGTCAGTCTCAAGGGTCACTGTGACTTTATCCTTTGTTTGAGAGGTCAACATAATAAGTTATGTTAACAATGAGCCCCCATGTAGGCCCTATCACAAAGGTATCTGTCTCCCATGTTCTTTGATAATTTCACAAGATGGGAGGAAACACTACTGAGATTCACAGGAAGTCATTAAAACTGGGTGAATTTTTCTCATTCCCTGCACCCTACAGCCCCTTCCAGAGACAGGACCTTGTACATCATCGATTTTTAGTTTCCTTCCCTTCCCTTCCCCTTCAAAACATTTGAAAGTGAAAGTGTGAAAGTATTAGCCTCTTAGTCATGTTCAACTCTTTGCAACCCCATGGATGGTAACCTGTCAGGCTCCTCTGTCCAAGGGATTCTCCAGGCAAGAAAACTGGAGTGGGTTGCCATTCCCTTTTCCAGGGGCTTTTTCCAACCCAGGGATCGAATCTGGGTCTCCTGCCTTGCCCGCAGATTCTTTACCTTCTGAACTACCAGGGAGGCCCTCAAAACCTTTATTTTATATTATAAAATATTTTTAAAAGCACATTTTAAAAGTATCAAGGGAAAATATTTATTATTTCTAATTCATTGAGAAATAAACTTATTTTGAAGGAAATAAAAATATAAAAGAAAAGTTGATAAATGGGTATATCTATATATAAATATAGATGGGTATATCTAAAAATCTATACAGCAAATAGCACCCACAAATAAGACAGAAAGAAAATCAATCAGTGGGGAGATTGCAACACGTTTACGAGGAACATAAAAGACAGCTCTCACAAGTCAACAGAAAATACGCAAGTTCATTTCATTCGCTCAGATTTGTCCGACTCTGCATCCCATAGACTGCAGCATGCCAGGCTTCCCTGTCCATCACCAACTCCTGGAGCTTGCTAAGACTCATGTCTATTGACTCAGTGATGCTATCCAAACATGCAACCACACCAACAAACAGATGAGCAAAGAACATGAACAGGCAACACATGTTGTGTTTGGAGTATTTCTATGGAGTATTTCCTGCCATATCAGTAAACAAGGACGTCACAGCCATCAGTGATTTCTGCACCTCCAAATGTAAATTTCTGAGCCCAGAGCCTGTCCGAAAGGGAGAACAATGCCTGCAATCCAGCAGCTGTTGGATGCCACCACTAAAAATCAAGAAGCAAGATGCTGGCCCCAGATAGCTGAGATACATATGAAAGGAATGATTTCAGTGAGCCCAGATGCTTGTATTTTCCCATACAAAAAAGAACACTAAATTCCTTAACTTTAGGTATCTGGTTTTCCTTAATTGACAATAATCTTTTGCTGTTCAGACTGCCTGCCCCTTTTGTTGCAAACTTCTATATAACCTGACTCCTCCTACATCCTCAAAGAAGTTTCTCAGGGCTACTTGAGATACTACCTCCTGAGCTTGAAGTCCCAAGAATTCCCACCGAATAAAACAACTCTCTACTTTCAGGTTGTGACTATATTTTTCAGTTGACACACATATCAGAAATTAAATACAAATGGCCAAAGAATAATTGAAAATATATGCAATGTTACCAATCAAAAAAGATTGACAAATTAAAAGGAAATCTCTTATGGAACAGTGTCAATCCAGTGTATTCATTCACTGGCAAAGATTGAGTGCTTGACAGACTCTCATTGTTGGAGGGGATGCATGGAATTGGGCACTCAAACCTCACTGGCTTGAAAATAAGTTGGTATAATTATCGTGCATGACTGTATGAGGATTCATTCATTTAATACAGACTTTATGATGTGTGAATGAATTAAAATGTAAAATGAGCATACTTTTTTACAGTGTTTGAATATATAGGAACTTAGCCTAAGGAAATAAGGGAATGGTAAGAAAAGAATATATGCATAAGGATGCTCCTTGTAGCTAATTACCAATAGTAATGATACAGTAATATTAACTCCACCAGGCTCCTCTGTCCATGGGATTCTCCAGGCAAGAGTACCACAGTGGGTTGCCAGTTCCTCCTCCAGGGGATTCTCCCAGCCCAGGGATCAAACCCATATTTCTTATGTCTCCTACATTGGCAGGCAGGTTCTTTACTACTAGCACCACCAGTGAAGCCCCCCAAAGCACATTTTCCCTGACTGGGAATTGAACCCAGGTCATAGTGGTGAAAGGACCTAATCCTAGCCACTAGACCACCAGCCTGACAATTGGAAGTGCTCCATCATTGACAGTTCTTATATCACCCTGTCCTCAGGACTCAGGGCAGTAACAGAGTAGGAGGTGTTTTTCAGAGAATGTGCAGATGAGGGTCACCAAGTCTGCTGGAGAGCCTATCCTTCTTGCTCTAGTCCATGATGGTGAAAGATGGTGAAGTTCTCCTCTCACTGGTTTGACTGTCTAAGATAGGGAAGGGGATAGTCAGAGAGAGCATCCTGGATCCCAACGTGTTGCCTGGACTGTGTGGACATCCTGACCTCAAAATCAACGGAAATTGTGGAGAATTTCCTATGTGTGGGCAGGAGGGCTCCCACACATGGGAGGCAGAGAAGAAATTAAGTCCAGCCTCCACTGCTGGATGCTGACTTCTGGACTCACCAGAGATCAAAAGGTAAAGAGAAGGGAAGCTCCAAGAGAGTTTGGCTCCTTGTTTGTAAGGAGCTTCAGGCCTTGAAGCATCTATCAGGACCCATATCAGCATTTCTCCCTGTGCCTAGAGGAAGTGGTAGTTGAACTTGCTACTTGTTAACCTTTATTTGCCTTTCAGTTCTTCAATAAGTCAGCAGTTCCTTACAAAAAGTTCTGCCTGTTAAAGCAAACATCTTAATTTCTGTTTCCTGACCTCCTCTAAGAGAGCGACTAGTTTCAGCTTTAATGAGGACAGGTGTTGGAGGAATTTAATCGTAAGGACTCAATGAGTCTTGAAAGCAACTGATACTAGTCTAGGGTCCAGATAACAAGTGTAGAAAGGGCAGAGGGCAGCAGACATGCTTGTCTTTCCCGGTATATGGTATATCGACAAGTAAGAGGAAAACAGTCCAGGACAAGGTGGTGAATGGATGATTTGTTTTATTGTTTCATTTCAGGTAGGAAACGGCCAGTGGCATAAGAATGATTCTCTGGGGTTCCCAAGGCAGCTTGAAGAGATGAGATCAGGGATCAGCAGGTGAGTTTTTAGGAAAGAACAGAGATTTCTGGATTCCAGGTCAGAAGGAACTTCTAGGACAAAATTTGAAATCTTCACTGATACATCTCAGCAGACAGTCAGGCCAAAGGAAGATGGCCTTGTCTTTTTCATGCCTCTAATTCAGCTCTTCTTGGCTCAGGGTCCACTTCAGCAGCAGCCGCCTCCAGAGGACTGGCCGCTCCCCCCTCCGCAGCACCCGGAGCCCCCCGAGGGCTGGGGGCAGCAGTCAGACCTCTGGGGTCTGCGGTGGTGGGACCTGCGGCGCCTGTGGTGGCTCAGGCAGCAGCCCCCACACCCAGAGCTGCAGCAGCCCCCGGAGCTGGGGCCACAGCAGGAGGAGACTGGGGGGCACTTTGGGGGGCATTTAGGGGTGGGGCACTTGGGGGCACACTTGGGAGGGGGCTGGCACTGCTGTTGGTTCTGCTGGCAGGACATCTTGGTGATGGGCGGGTTCAGGAGCTGAGGGAGAGACAGACAGCAGGTCAGACCAGCACACAGAGACCTCCCTGCCCTTTCCTGAACTTTCAGAATCTTTCTAGCGCCTTTATCTTGAAAGCTTTCAGATCAGACATAAGAAAATCATCTCTTTCGTGCTCATTAACATTTCCTAAGTGTCAGAAAAAAGACCAGGAAATAAACTGGCTCCAGGTCAGCATTCTCTCTACCACGTCACCAGGATCCTTGAAAATGTCCAATGTAGGGGCCATTTTAGAGCTGAAAGCCTCATTAAGGAAAAAGCAAAATCTTCCTCTCCCTGAAGAATTTCTGATATGTTTTCATTTTGCAGAACATAGAAAATTGAAACTGCAAAGGGCCTTGGAATCAATGTGTCCCAATCAGCTCATTTCAGAAGAAACTGAAACAAACAGAGGCAAATTCACTGGCTCGGGGCTATTCACAAACACATCACAGTTTCATCCCCAGGTTCCCTGACTCCCAACCCAAAGACTGTCTTATATCCTGCTCCCCAGGCCTGTCACTGGGCTGCTCAGCCTCACTATGGATCTTCTTGTTGGAATCCAAACAGATCCACAAGTGTCTCTGATTTTCTCCACTAAGTAGCAGCATCCTCAGTCCATTATTTCTACAACTGGGTAGGGATATGTTTCCATAATGATGTTTCCATTATACACCCCCACTCCAGCATAATCTAGAGGTCAGTATTTTTATTCCCTAAAAGCAGAAAAACACACCCAGCAACTGAAAACCATTTGGTTTCTCTAAAGCTCCAGCACCAGCCACAAAAATCTTCCCAGTAGCTCTTGGTCTCTCTCACTCATCTTATCCTTCCCTCCTTCAGATTCCTGAGCTTTTGTCCTTGCTGGCCACAACTCCAGCCCCTGTTTCTGCCCTGCCCTCCCTCTGGTCTGAGCATCCTCTGTGGAAGGCCCTGCTCCCACTCCCAGTGGACACTCACCGGTGCACACACAGCACAGAGTCGTCAGCACCTCAGGAGAGGAGTGGATGGAGGTGCTCTGGCCCCAAGGCCCTTTTATCCTGGCCTTGGGCTCTGCCCTCAGGTGTGAGCCAGGGCCTGGGCATGAGAGGACTGCCTCCTGCCACCCACATGGTTCCTGTGACAGGTGATGACTGGCAGTTCTTCCCTGCCTCCCTCTACGTGGCTCAGGGCAGCCGTTCCTGGCTAGGAAAGCACCTGCCTAAAATGAGGGCTATAGTGGGTGGAAACAGACACCAGCATTCATGGAATCCTCTGTTGCCTTACTTCCCATGGAACATGGCTCTCTTCACAGCCTTCTCTTCACACCGAGGGACCTGGTCACATGATGCCTTTCCTTCCACCCTAGATATTAATTTTTCATCTGGACCTTTGCATCTAGATAGCTTGGAGTAAAAATGTACATGTCTAAGTTGTGGGGTGTGTGTATGTGTGTATGACTGTCAACTGAAAAATATATTCACAGTCTGAGACTTTAGAGTTATGTTTTATTTGGCGAAAATTCTTAGGACTTTGAGTCCTGGAAATAGCATCTCAAGTAACCCTGAGAAAACTGAGAGGAGGTGAGGGGGAAACTAGGATATATAGGAGTTTTGCAACAAAGGGCAAATAGTAGGTGCAAAAGATTACTATCAGTAAAAGAAAACCAGATATCTTAAATTAAGGAACTTAGCACTTTTCTGTGTTTGGGAAGATGCAAGAGTCTGGGCTCACTGAAATCATTCCTTTGATATGTGCCTCAGATATCTGGGACCAGTATCCTCTGTTTACACATCCCAAAATTCCCGAGGGCTCACCATAGGGAGTGGCTGCATCTGATGACTGCTAGATAGCAGGTATTCTTTTCCTTGGGGCTCACCAGCTCACCATTGGTGGTGGCTACAATCTCTGATGACTGTGACATCCTTTGTTTATTGATGTGGCAGGCGATATTTCATATCATAATAGAATATTCTGATTACTAGAACCATATCAGAATGGAATATTCTATCATAACCTTAGCTTTCTAATATTTTAAATTGAGATTATGATAGAAATGTCTTCTTCAGGATCTACAAATTAAGATGGCAAAGAGGAGGTAGACCAGATGGTATTCAGCACTGGGTGATGTTCAGGTTGATAGACAGGCATAAAGAAAAATAGATTCAGACATGAATTTATAACAGAAAGTGGGCTTTTATTAAGTCGTAGCTATCTTTTAAAACTAGGTGGATCTTATTAAAACTAAATGCCATTTTTTCCAATATACCTCAAAGAATCTGACTTTATGAGGAGACCTCTAGAATTAAAATAGGAGAAGAAGACTGAAGAGAGGCGTATTTCCCTAAATTATAGCCTGATTCACAATTTCCTGGGGCAACTCTGAAGGAATGAAGTAAAGTAAAAATGGGACAAGTGAAAAAAGAAAGTGACCAAAGAAGAGGTCTTAAAGTGTGACTTCAAGTGGTGTGACTGGTATACTTAAGAACAGACATATTCAATATTCATTAAAAATTTTCATTATTGCAATATAGATTTCCTATGTTCCCCAAGGTTAAAAATGACCAAGTGGAAGTTTAAAAAATGAGAAACAGATTATCTGAAAAAAATAAGTTCAAAATTAAATATAATGTCAGAAAACTCACTGAATGGTCTTAGCAGATTGTAAAGCACAGAAGAACAGATTGGTGAACCTGAATTTGAAAAAATTCTTCAAACTGAAATGGAAGAGAGGAAAAAATATTGGGGAAAAATGAACAGATGATTGATAATCTGTTGAAAAGTAGCAAACAGTATACATACATGTTAGAGTCCAGAAGATAAAATAAATAGAATGGAGGAGGAAATATAGTTTAAAACAACAGTCAAAATTTTTCCAAATTTCATAAAAATTGTTAACTAATAAATCCAAAATGCTATTAAAAAAAATCCAGTAAGTAGTAAAGCATGTCTAGGGGGAAGATACAAATTAGTCTTGGAAAATAGGTAAAAGAGAAAGGAATTCTGAAGAAGGTAACCAGAAAGATTTGTCAAAGAGGTCTGGTACAAATATAGGCTTTAAAGGGTGGTGAAGCCTTGATCCCTGGGGTGGAACCAGGAGGACATTCAGTGGAGAAGAGCAGTGTGAGAATATGTATGGTGCAGGAGGATACAGGTGGTCTTTTGTGAGCAGAGTGGTCCAGCATGATTGGAATGTAGGGCATGTGTGATGGAGTAGGGAGGGAGAGTGAGGCATAGAATAAGGCAGAAAAGAAGACTAGGTCCAGATTTGGGGGAGACTACAGCCAAGGTCAGTCCTCCAGGTTCTATGCAATGTTCACCAAAAATCCACTGAAGGCCTTGGTTCAATTTTATGATTGTTACTTGTATGTTTGTCATTTTAGTAGGGTAAGGATAATCACATTTATGCTGGGGATTCATGCAGGAGACTGGGACAGAGGACAACAGCAGTGGGGGAAGAGCTGAGAAAGCCACTGCTGATAATCCCCTAGATGTTGTCACAGACTGATAATTCCTTTCTCACGAATTACAAATCCAAAGACCTTAGAAAACTGAGTTTCTTGTCTGATTGTTTATGATAGTCATTTGGTGGCAAAAAAACTGAACTGAGCTGACAGTGAGGTCTCTTCACCTTACTGTGAATGTTCCTATGTTCTGTTGCAGAAATACAAATGACCTCTCTGAGGGAACCCTGAAACCATGAGAGGTGGAGGATCTGGACTATACGACCTGCCTCCCCAAGATGTGGTGGACTCCTTGGTTTGAGTTTGTAAAAAATTATGTGAATACCTCAATTAAATAAAGGCTGGCACCACCAGGGGGAGCTCTCATGCCCTGCAAAGATAACAGGGCACATCGGGAAGAAAAAGACTCTTCTTTCCTGGCAAAGACTCAGCCAATGAAAAACCATGGACTCTTGTTAACTACAGCCCTCCCAACTTCCTTTTCCCCTTTATAAAAGTGTTCTCCTTTCCTCACCATATAGGGACTTGTACGTGACTCCCCATGGTTGCAGACACCAAATTGCAATTCACTGAGGATTCCAAATAAACTCATCTTTGCTGGAGCAATATCTGGCAGTTTGTTTTAGGTCAGCAAATCCATGGTGTTGGGGTTGTACATGGCCAACTCTGAAGTATTCCTGCAGCATTACTATCAAAAATAAATTCTATTTATTGACTATCCTCCTTTTTAAAAAATGTCCTAAATTTTACTTGGTGCCAAGGGATTCAGATAAGGAATAGGTCTGTGGTATTTGTATCCTGGCAACCCACTCTGGTATTCTTGTCTGGAAAATTCCATGGACAGAGGAGCCTGGTGGACTACAGGCCACGGGGTTGCAAAGAGCTGGACACGACTTAGCAACTAAATAACAACAAATGTCAATATAGCTGAGGGTGAGAAACACTGTTTGCTACTAGAGGATTAAGACTATACTCATTGGAAACAGCTCCTGGATTTCTGACTGAATAAAACAAACCTCTGAAGAATGCAAATGAGATGCTGTGGAAATAAATGATGAATGAAATGCTTGCTCAACCCAGCCTTTTTATCCAGGCAGGGTCAAGTCAGGAGGCCTTCAAGTGACTAAGGGCTCAATCTCCATTCAAGCCTACAAAGTATCTCTGACTGATGGAGAGCCTCTCCTCCCTGGTACCACCTGTCCCTCTGGCTGGTCCAAGGAGACACACCAGTGGTAAACTGGCTGCACGGCATCAATAAGCTGATGGTCATTTGTGATGGCTGCTCATCTCAGTATCCTTAAACCCAACATCCACCCTGGTACTTGAACTCTCTGATCTCAAAACTTCTTCTCTTTCTAGATTCAGCGTTTTGCCTCAGCCATTTTCCAGCACCAATCACTTTATCCCTCTTCTGTCTGCCATTCCATGTCCCTTTACTTCTTTAATTGCTTTTCTTCCAAGCCTCCCATTTGATCCAGCTTAAGGCAGGAGATAGATGGGCCCTGGGGTAAGCAGTCGGAGTTAGTTTCTGGTGAACCAATACTCCCAGATAAAAACAGCAGGACAATTGAGGGAAAAGGCTGGGCTCTGCACAGATAGAAGATGTGTGTGTGTGTGTGTGTGTGTGTGTGTGTGTGCATGTGTGTGTCAGTGCTCAGTTGTGTCCAACTCTTTGTGACCCCATGGACTGTAGCCTGCCTACAGTTCCACTGTCCACGGAATTTCTCAGGCAGGAAAACTGGAGTGGGTTGCCATTTCCTACTCCAGAGGATCTTCTCAACCCAGTGATTAAACCCCTGTCTCTTGAGTCTCCTGCATTGGCAGGCAGGTTTTTTAATCACTGTGCCATTTGGGAAGCCCCAGATAGAAAATAAGAGAACATATATTTCTCATTCTCAAAGTCAGGAGACCTCCCCAACTACACATACACAGAAAGGCTCCTTGGAGGTCAAAAGAGAGAGGGTGTCACCTCATAGTAAGTGATGTCAACTACCCACAGGCCTCTTTGCTGGAATCCATCTTCGCTAAAAGATGCACATGCACACATAGGAGGACTCTGTATTATAACAAATTCTGACTCAGAACTAGTCAAATCGAGATAATTGGCCAGAGGAAACCTGGAGAAAAATGCCCCCAAAAAGTGATTCAAGGGGATGTGACTCCATGTGTCTATCCACACGTACTGTACTTTTTTTCCTCCTAATAAACACTTTGATGGTTTCACTACTTTCCTTCTCTTTGTGGAAATTCATTTCTGTATAGCTGATGGTCCAGGCCCTGTCACTGGCCACTGGCCCTCATGGTCTAGTGGCTAGGATTCAATGCTTTCACTATCACAGCCCAAACTCAATCTCTGTCTGGGAACCAAAACCTGGCTTTAGGCCACTGCAGGCTGAGGCCACCGGAGATCAAGCAACCACATTCACTCCTGTGTGTGCTTCTCTTCTACTCATTCGACCTCTGCTTGGGCCCGGACTTCCCTGTTTATGTGGTCTACCTCCTTTATCAAGAGGACAGTTCCCAGGGCCAGTTGCTAGATCTTTCCTCTACTTCTCTCCTTAAGGCTGACCTTCTTACTGCCAAAAACAAATGGATTTGTAGTACTCTGTAACATACAAAATGTTTTAAATAATGTATCTCATTTAACTCTCAATGTGACCCAGACAGGTGTATGCCTTTTTTTAGCTGAATTTTATAGATGAAAAAGCTAAATGTCAGAGAGACTTAGTTAAGCTAAATCTTAGCTTAAGACCTAAGCTAAGCTGAGACCTCCCAGTTAGTAAGAGGTGGGGCCGGGATCAAGTTCACTTTTCATCATGTCCATCCTGTCTTTTCTATTCCTGTGTGCTGGTTCATATTTCCACACCCATCTGAGCCCCTTTTTGCCACACACCAAGTTCAGTCCCTCTCCCCTTCCTATGCAATCCGGGATGCATGCACGGATCATCTTCATTGCTTTACTTGTTTTTGCCTCTAAAGTGGTTTGGATATTTTATTATATAATTTAAAAACACATCCACTCTTTATATTTTTCTTTGCTAGAATATCAACATGGGCTTCCCTAGTGGCTTGAACACCTTGAGAATGATAATCTTTGTCTGATTTGTTCACTGATATATCCCAAGCATCCAAACACCTGGCACATAGTAAAAACTCAATTAATATTTGAATAAATATTTGTTGAATGTGTGGATAAATATTCCATTTCCAAACAGTTCTGCTATCTTCTTTATTTTTAGCCAAAATCTTTTCTTTATGCTTTCCATTCATTTGATTTCGGCTCTTGAGTTACATTTTCTATGAAAAAAAAAGCTTTTCAAATAATGGAAGACTGCAACATGCTACTCTTTTTGTAACATCACTCTGCCTTTCACAGAGAGGCAGACCAACTTTGGGAGTAAGAGACGCCTGGACTTGGATTCTAGGATTACCAGGTCTTAGATGTGTGACCAGATAAATTAGTTAACCTTGCTAGATTGTGTGTGTGTGTGAGAGAGAGATAGAGAGGGAGACTGTCTATAAATTGGAGCAAATCATAGCATCTTTTCAAGGGCTGAATATGAGTAAGAATGTAGGTTACCTCTTCAGGTGGTGGCAGGCACACAGTAGGTCATCATCTTCTAGCCTCACTCCTATTTGATCTGAGCTGAACAAACTAGGTACCCAGGTGTGCAGTGTGTGTGCCAAGCAGAGCATCACACTCAGGCCTAACTGTTAAGAACAAGAGTTCATCACCATTTGCCACAGACAATCTCACTCTTGGCCTGTATTAAGTTGTAATCAACCATGCTTTCTCCATATGTGCAGGTTTACAAATACCAACTCATCTTCTATCTTGAGTGCAGTTAACATTTAAATTAAATTCATAACTTCACATTTATCTTAACTATATTTTATCATATCAGATAAAGTCCATTATTCCAACCCATGTTGAATCACTGCCTACTGTTCAATTTCCCCATCACTTGAATTCCACACCTGGAATTTCAGTCAGTTTCTTCTCAAGTGTTTCTCTAAGAGGCTGATAAGAAGTTCATTAGAGCAGGATAAGAATGGAATCTGGGGACCATAAAAGTGTTAGGAACCAGGGGAGATGATCAATGAAGGAAAAAATACCTCTTCAAGGGCTTCTGTCATTATGCCATTTGCTCTGATAGCACACCTATTATCATCTCTGTCTGGAACACAGTTCCTCTTCCCTCCATTCATTAGATAACTCCCACTTGTCCTTCACATTGCTGATCATATCTGCCTCCTCCAGGCACTTGACCCCTGCAAATGCCCCTCCACTGCTCCTCCTCAGTACCCTGTGCCCCAACACAGAAACTCTTATGACCTCTATTGTCTCAACCTCTTGGCGAGACAAACCGGGTCTGCCTGGCTCACCATTGCCTCTCCTGGAATAAGCACAGTTCCTGGCAGAGCACTGAGGCTCCATAAAAATTTGCCAAATGAATGGATGTGTTGATACAAGTTGATACGTGGTTTTTTCCCTAATAGCTGTTAGTACTGGAGAACAGAGGGAAGGTGTTAACCCAGCTCAGGGCTCCCATGATAAGATGTAGTGAGGAATGTGGTGGGCAGGTTTGGCACATCTTGAGTTATTTCTAGGCTTCTAGGTACTTCTATTTTAACCTTCCAGGTCAGGGAGCTTCTTCTTTTGGAGGAATGAGTTTGACGGTCCCTGGTGATGGGGAAAAACATGAGTCATCTTGCATCACCATCACCCTCTCTTCCTTCCTAGTCTCAGGCCATAGGCATGTGGATCCCCTGGGATGTCCAACCAGGTCAGAAATCAGGAGTGTGCTGTGGCCAAGGACCAAATCTTGCTCACCACCTGCCTGTTCTCCCACTTATCAATGAAGTATCTACATGCGCACTGCCTGCCTTCTGATTACTGCCATACACCTAGCTAAACCATTATGAACAGCTAAGTTACTTCCTTATGCATGACAGTTCTATTTGCTTATTCATCCTGGACTATTTTAATCCACTGGACAAACTATGGAGTGTGGAATTTCTCCCTCTTAATATTTGGGAAATTCCTGGGTAAAGGAGAGCTATGCCAAAACTTGGCTTCTCCTAGCCCACTAAAAATATCTTACATATACTGGACACCACCCCACCCCTCATCAGCCACTAATAAGGGCTCCATTCTAAGTAATTTTAGTTGCAGTGGGGCTGGGGGGTTAACTGAGAGAAAGGAAGATGGACTTTATCTTAAGGTGTTTCTAGACTGAGTAGAAATTTGACTCTACACAGAGAATAATTACCTAAAACCTCCCACACACACACAAAAAAATACTTAATGGTCAACACCCTATTGCCATCGTGTCCACGTTCTACTCATGTTGCAGCCAGATATGTACCAGCTTTAATGTTCCTTGTAGGTATAGAGTAAGCTCAGGCCCCTGGGTGTTCATTGTAGCAATGGTCTCCCCACCCAGCTGATCAGAATAATTTTCAACTACAGTCCAAGATTTTATTGCTGGAAATTCAAATTAAGTAGTTCTGGGTTGGATCCTGGGATTACATGTCTTTAAGCGGGTTCCCAGCTTACTCCACCCTAGCCTTGTGCCTGTAACAAATAGGAATTATGGAAATTTACCTGGTATTAAGACAGCCTTTAAGGACATCTAGGGTGATTTACTCATTCAACAGTGAGGATGCTAGTCCCGAGGAGGGAGGCTTCAGTTCAGTTCGGTTCAGTCACACAGTCATGTCCGACTATTTGTGAACCTATGGACTGCAGCACGCCAGGCTTCCCTGTCCATCACCAACTCCTGGAGCTTGTTCAAACTCATGTCCATCGAGTAGTGATACCATGCAACCACCTCATCTTCTGTTGTCCCCTTCTCCTCCTGCCTTCAATCAGGGTCTTTTCCAATGAGTCGGTTCTTCGCATCAGGTGATCAAAGTATTGGAGTTTCAGCTTCAGCCTCAGTTCTTCCAATGAATATTTAGGACTGATTTCCTTTAGGATAGACTGGTTTGCTCTCCTTGCAGTCCAAGGAACTCTCAATAGTCTTCATCAACACCACAGTTCAAAACCATTAATTCTTCAGTGCTCAGCTTCCTTTATAGTCCAACTATCACATTCATACATGACTACTGTAAAAACCATAGCATTGACAAGATGGACCTTTGTTGGCAAAGTAATGTCTCTGCTTTTTAATGTGCTTTCTATGTTGGTCACAGCTTTTCTTCCAAGGAGCAAGTGTCTTTTAATTTCATGGCTGCAGTCACCATCTGCAATGATTTTGGAGACCCAAAAAATAACATCTCTCACTATTTCCCTTGTTTCCCCATCTATTTCCCAGGAAGTGATGGGACCAGATGCCATGATCTTAGTTTTCTGAATGTTGAGTTTTAAGCCAACTTTTTCACTCTCTTCTTTCATCAAGAGGCTCTTCAGTTCTTCTTTGCTTTCTGCCATAAGGGTGGTGTCATCTGCATATCTAAGGTTATTGATATTTCTCCTGCCAATCTTGATTCCAGCTTGTGCTTCTTCCAACCCAGCGTTTCTCATGATGTACTCTGCATATAAGTTAAATAAGCAGGTTGACAATATACAGCCTTGACGTGCTCCTTTCCCAATTTAGAACCAGTCTGTTCTTCCATGTCCAGTTCTAACTGTTGCTTCCTGACCTGCATACAGATTTCTCAGGTCATACAGACCTGCATACAGAGGCAGGTCAGATGGTCTGGTATTCCCATCTCTTTGAGAATTTTCCAGTTTGTTGTGATTCACACAGTCAAAGGCTTTGGTGTAGTCAATAAGGCAGAAGTAGAGGTTTTTCTGGAACTCTCGTTTTTTTGATGATCCAACAGATGTTGGTAATTTGATCTCTGGTTCTTCTGCCTTTTCTAAATCCAGCTTGAACATCTGGAATTTCATGGTTCATGTACTGTTGAAGCCTGGCTTGCAGAGTTTTGAGCATTACTTTGCTAGTGCGTAAGATGAGTGCAATTGTGCAGTAGTTTGAACATTCTTTGGCATTGCCTTTCATTGGGATTGGAATAAAACCTGACCTTTTTCAGTCCTGTGGCCACTACTGAGTTTTCCAAATTTGCTGGCATATCAAGTGCACCACTTTCCCAGCTTCATCTTTTAGGATTTTAAATAGCTCAGCAGTAAATCCATCACATCCATGAGTTTTGTCCATAGAGATGCTTCCCAAGGCCCACTTGACTTCGCATTCCAGGATGTCTGGCTCTAGGCGAGTGATCACACCGTCGTGGTGATCTGGGTCATGAAGATCTTTTTTGTATAGTTCTGTGTATTCTTGCCACCTCTTCTTTATATCTTCTGTTTCTGTTAGGTCCATATAGTTTCTGTTCTTTATTGTGCCCATCTTTGCATGAAATATTTCCTTGGTATCTTTTATTTTCTTGAAGAGATCTCTAGTCTTTCCCATCCTATTGTTTTCCTCTATTTCTTTGCATTGATCACTGAAGAAGGCTTTCTTTTGTCTCCTTGCTATTCTTGGGAACTCTGCATTCAAATGGGCATATCTTTCCTTTTCTCCTTTACCTTTAACTTCTCTTCTTTTCTCAGTAAGACCTCCTCAGACAACCATTTTGCCTTTTTGCATTTCTTTTCCTTGGGAATGGTCTTGAGCATTGCCTCCTCTACAGTGTCACAATCATCTGTCCATAGTTCTTCAGGGACTCTGTCTATCAGATCTAATCCCTTGAATCTATTTGCCACTTCCACTGTATAATCGTAAGGGATTTGATTTAGGTCATACCTGAATGGTCTAGTGGTTTTCCCTACTTTCTTCAAATTAAGTCTGAATTTTGCAATAAGAAGGGAGGCTTAGAAAAAGTGAAAGAAAGGAGAACTGCAGATAGATAGAAGCAGGATTCCAAGGAATCAGACATGAGCCTTAGACCCAATTTCTTACAATCCCTTGGACTACTTAGCCCTCATCTCTGGAAACTGGGCCCTCATTCTGATGCAGCATGGCTGGATGCCAGGTACAAAGGTTTGGCTGACCCCTGCTTCACATTGCTTGTGACTTGGCTAGTGAAGTGGCATTTCTAGCAATAGTCCATCAAACTGTTAAATGGAAATGATACTGTGCAACAAGTGGGTTGCCTCATATTAGTGTGGAATTCAAGGGGAGTCTTTCACAGGTCTTTGAACACCTTTAAAGCATTTTATGAATGATTTTTTTTTCCTCTGAAATGTTCAGCCCTGGTCCAGGAGACACTTTAAGTTTTGTTCAAATTGTTGACATAGAAGGAAAAGAGAGAGAGAGATCTGGGAGGCAGGTCGTCAGCAAAGAGATGGAGGGTGGGGAGTGAGGAGATGACCATACAAAGCCAATGCTGAAGGACTGCAGGGTATCCCGAACCTTGCTTCTGACTTTTCAGTCCCCACTGCCAAACGCATTTGAAAAGCCCTGAGCTTCTAAAGCACACAGACAGAAACACCAGCCAAACAGACATACTGAGAACATGTAAAGCCCCCAGAAGGACATGTAAACACACATCCTCCTGGGTACCCCTTTCCTCTGAGTGCTACAGATGGGCTGTGACTCTTTACTATGGGCCTGCCTGGGTGCTCAAGGCAGAGCATCCTGTCAGAGGAAGTGGAGGATGTTTGAGGCCAGTTCAGACTAGTGCTGGGAGAGAGGAGTGTTGGACCTTGAGCCCCTCTGGCTACTGGGAGATGGCATCACAGCCTCGGTCTGCCAGTGGGCACCAGGCTGTCAGGGGTTCTCTGGCTCAACCCCAGACTGACTCACCCAGGGACCCCTATATTCTACCATCTTCCAGTCCCTTTGCATATCCAGGCCTAGTTATCCTGGGGACCAGAGTCTGCCCCCTGAAGATAGGACAGGTAGTGGGACACTGTAATCAAAAGCCTGCGTCATGACCTTCTCCTGCACCTGGAGAGGGAGCAGTTTCTTAGAAGTGAAAGCCTTTCCCTCCCAGCCAGTCTGAGTTTCTTCTGTACCTGGGGTGGGGCTGGGGGGTGGCTACTCACCACCTCCCCCCAGACAAGGGGGTTCCTGTCAGTAGTGTGTTTGTGACAACAGGGGCAAGATCTAATGAAAATTGCCATCTGGGGCTTCCAGGCCTCTCCCCATCCTGCTATCTTCACTCTGACTCAAGGGCCTGGGTGATGGAAACCCTCAGATGCCCATGGGAGCCATTTGGACCCAACCAGACCTCTGGGGCCTAGGCCACAGAGCAGGTGCAGTCCCAGAGCAGCCTGGATTTTCAGAGAAGAAGCAAGGTGAAAGTGGAGAAAAACCTGTGAGACAACTCCAAAATGTTGTTGGAAAAATGACTTAGTTGATACAGGAAAGATCTATGGAAGAGGCTGTGACCAAGATGGATGGGACCATGAGTAACAGGAAAGAGTACAGGTTGTGAATGACATCTGGCTACACAACTAGGCAAGTCACATAAATCCTGTGGGATTATGTTTCCACCTCTGTCAAATGGCAAGTTGATAATGTCTTTGTGATGGACTGTTGTAGAAATTAGAGAATATATATACATGTATACACATACACATGCACATTCATATACATATTCATTTTCTACCTGCATGAGGCATTTCACTAAATCAATAATGACCAAACATTACCAGGTATCAGAAATATCTGGGGAAGAAAGTAAAATAAATACCTAGAGGCCTGGTTAAAACAGTTTTCTTGGCCTCACTCTCAGATTCTCTGCTTTAATAGGTCTGGAGTGATACATATGCATTTCTAACAAGGTCCTAGGTTAGGCTGATGCTACTGTTCTGAGTACCACCCTGAGAATCAGTGTGCTAAGCTGTGACAGCACATAAGCATTATGTTTCTCCCTTTTATGAGTACCTTCCTAGCAGATAAGCAAGGAATATTTGTCAATTAAAAAATCAATAAGTGGATTTCACAAAAGAGCCTTGGTTTTCTTTTGTACACACAGGGTTTTACTATGTGTTCTCTTGGGTCTTCATCATTGACATTAAGGGACTGGATCCCTTGGATGAGGGGAAGACATCTGAAGAGCCAGGCCCTGGATCTGTGGTTCCAGACTATTGAGCTAGAGTTATGGGGTCTTTTGGTGCTGTGGCCTGTGTGGAGGAGGGCACTATTGCCCAGGCCAAAGCCACCCCTGCTGCTCTCCTAAGAGGAGACTTTCTCATCTTCTAAGACCAAGGTGGCCTCAGCACACTCTCTTCTCTAGAGAAGCCCATCCCAGCATCATTTCCCAGCATCCTCTGTGGTATCCATCTCATCTTCAGGGAGGCAGAGGCATCTTCCCCTTTTCTGCCTCTCTAAGCCCTACCTTCATATACCCAAGACCACCCATGCCTAATGGAATTTGGGAGCAATCAAGGAATGCAAACTCAGCCTCAGATGTGTCCTTTTCTATTGTGTCAAAAAAAAAAAAAAGTGAATCATTTATTCTGAACCAAACAAGAATGTGTCCTGTGCAAAGTACCCCAGAGAGCCTATCCCAGACTCCCTCCCCCACCCCCCGACTCCACAGAAGTCACATGGCTATGACTAAGGCCCCAGAGTTGAGTGACCTACCCTACCCTGGCCTGAGACCTTTACCTCAAATAGAGGAGCAAGAGTTATCCTCCCTGTTCCCTTATTCCTCATCCCCTTCATCCACCTTTCCCAGCAGGGGCCAGGGACACTGATGGTAGACAGAAAACCTACAAGGCAGCCCACTCAGTCTAGGCTAAGGAAAGCTCAGACCATGAGTAAAATAAACCCAAGAAAGAAAGAAAAAAAAAAAAAAAAAAACTCATCCTAGGGAGTCAGGAAGGAGAAAGGACACAGGCACCATGTAGGACTTAGTGTGTGAGGGTATCATCATCTTTATTGTTACATGGTTTCCTCTTGTCTGCAGTCCTGTGGTTGCACATCAGGACAGACCATAGCTCAAGTTGCAAACCATAAGCCTTGCTGAGAAGCTGCCTGCTCTAGGAGAAGCACAGGACTGTGGGGATACTCTGACTCCACTCCAATGGGAGTTTACAACCTAGCTGGGCAGGTAGGACAGACACACCTGAAAAGTGAAATAACAATTCAAGAGATGTTGCAAGGCAGTTGCCAAATGGATGGTGTGGATGATGCAATGAATTCTAGGAAATCAGTCCAGGCTCCTGCAGATAGGAACAAATACAAAAGGCTCCATGGAATAGGTCTTGAAATACAGGTTGGATTTTTAGATACTGGGAGTAGCAGAGAAGTGGTCCGGGTAGTAGGGAAAGAGTGAGCAGAGGCTTAGGGGCAGGGGCCCCAAGGGGATGTCTTGGGAAACACCCAAGATGTGCCATGGTGGCCAGGCTGGTCTGGCTAGAACAGAGGATGTGTTTAGGGAGGAGTCAGATGTGAGGCTAAAGAGGTGTCTGAGACCCAGATGTGGATCCTGAGATGGCATGCAAAGGACTTTGGGCATCACTTCTGCAGCAGGGAGCCTCTGAAAGTCTTTGAAGAGATACAAACCAGAAAACATTGGAAATTGCGGCTGCTGGGAGTCGAGGATCAACATTTTCAGGGCAAAAGGTAAGGCCGTCTCAGCCGTGCTTTCTTTAAAAGTAGGCACCCTTTGCTCCACCACGGGTTCCACCTTTCACTCCAACTCTGACGCCTCCTTGGTCTCCACAACCACCAAGACCCTGTGACTCTGGAAGGCCTACATCGCAAGGTCTGCACCTAGGCTCACTCTCTTGCCACCAGTCATAACCAGCTGGGCCACAGATGGGGGCCTCAGTGTCCAGGCGGTGTGGACTGGACTCACGACAGCCTAGGTCTCCTGTGCACGGATTTGGATTTGGACCTGAGCAGGGGCTGGGACAACGTCGCGGATCCACACGTGGCTCTGGGCTTGGGCAGGGCGATGGAAGAGGAATTGGCTCCGGACGTGGAAAAGATTCTTGGCGCTCACAGGGCTGCGGACACGGACGCGGTGCTGGAAGATCACACTGCACTGGGCGAGGATGACGCGGGGCTGGATATGGCACTGGACGTGGTTCTGGATACACACAAGGTTCCAAAATTCGCCGTGGTGGAGAGCAGGGACGGAACTCTGGACTTCCGCAGCGCTCTGGACGTGAACACATACGTGGAGCCGGAAGTGGATGTGGGCGTGGGGCCGGAAGTGGACGTGGGCATGGAGATGGAGGTGGACTTCGCCGCCATGATGGCTCTGGACATTGGTCCAAACGCTGCGGAGGACGGAAGCTTGGGAGTGGACACGGCTCTGCATGTGGTCTCAGATCCGGGCAGGAGGTAACCCAGGAGGGTCGTGGGGCACAACTCTCAGGGCAGCGTCTGATGGGAGGAATCTGAACAGAACACTTCTGGGGGGGAACCTGCTTGGGGCAGCGAGGGGAGGAAATCTCTATTCGGCACTTGGGTCCACATCTCTGAGAGCAGCCAAAAGTGGGACGCCGAGAACAGTCACTGTTATAGATGGGCTCAGAGCGGCGGGGTGGGGTACAATAGTTATAGGAGCTCGGAGAACATCTTGACGGCAGGCAGCTACTGCTGTAGTAGGGCTCAGAACGTCGTGGTGGGGAGCAGCTGCGGTAAGAAGGCTGCAGCTGGCGAGGAGGGAGGCACCTGCTGGTGCTCCGAGAGCGACTCTGTGCAGGAAAGCTCCCGTAAGAGCCCTGGGTCTGGCACTGGGGCGCACAGGTGCTAAATGAAGCCCGGGACTGGCGCTGGGGGGCGCAGCTGCTGTAGGAGCCCTGATATTGGCACTGGGTGGAGAATCTTCCCTGAGGCTGGCACACCGGGGGACCTGTTACATAAGTCTGGACAGGCTGAGGTGCTGGGCAGGGTACATAGCTCTGGCCTGGGCATTCCACATAACAGGTTTCTGTATAACAAACTGGAGCACATTCTACATAGCAGGTCTGCACGGGGCATGGGCCTTCACACTGCACATAGGAAACCTCAGACTGCAATGGAGCCTGGCTTTGAACACATGTAATCTGAGGCTGGCTTGGAGCCTGACCCTTCGCCTCGGTGGTCTTAGACTGGCATGGAGCTTGGCCCTTCACCTGGGTGGTCTTAGACTGGCATGAAGCTTGGCCCTTCACCTCTGTAGTTTTAGACTGACATGGAGCCTGGCATTTTACCTGGCAGACTTGAACTGGGCATGGTGCAGGGCACTCCACAATTTGCATCTCGCAGGGAGCTTGGACCACCACCTGGCTGTTGGCACAAGGGGCCTGGGAGATACAGAAGGGGGAACATGTCACACAGTACTGGGGGTGCGGCTGGTAACACTGAATCTGCTGCTGGTCACACATGGTTCTGATGCAGGCAAGTAAGCAGAACCTGAGGGTAGAAAGACCAAGATCAGGAGGGTGAGAGTTGTTGGAGAGTGGTGACCAGGACTAGGGGAAGATACCCTGCTTATTTCCTGGCCTTTCCTCCCCTACCTTCAACTTGTACCCAAGAGTCCTTACAGAGTGAGCTGGACCCAAGATTAGTCACCATTGCCCACAAGATCTGCCTTGAATCTGCCAAAAGACCTGATCTGAGGGAGCTTCAAAGGGACTGCAAATGGGCATTCCAGTGTCCAGCACAAGAGGGCGCCAATGACAAGAGAATTCCCTCACTTCAGCAAGTCCTAAGAGGTGGGAGGGAGCTTTATATGAAGTAGAGAGAAACCTTCCTCCCAAGGCTGTAACCCAAAGTGGGAACTCCACACCCACAGGAGCTTGGATGTCCTCAAGTGCTCACACTGGCAACTTGCACATACGTGCAAACATGCAAAAGGGCACATATGGGAGCAAGCCCCAGAACTCCCAGGTGCCTCAGCGGTAAAGAAACTGCCTGCAGTACAGGGGACGCGGGTTTGACCCCTGGGTCAGGAAGAGCCCCTGGAAGAGGAAATGGCAACCCACTCCAGTATTCTTCTTGCCTGGAAAATCCCATGGACAAAGAAGCCTGGCAGGCTACAGTCTATAGGGTTGCAAAAAGTGAGACACAACTGGGTGACTATGCACACATGCACTCAGGCACCATCTGCACTCAAAGAAAGTATCCACTGTAGATTAAAGGATCCAGTCACTTACCAGACAGCTCAAACCCAGCATAAAATGTTTGTTTCTCTCTATTCAGTCTTTTTAGGTGAATTTACTTGAACAAGCCCTTGTGGATGTATGCAAAACACGCACATACCAAATACACCAACCTTGGAAAGGCTCAGGACTGTCTTGGAAACTTGCCTAGGCAGATTCCTGATGTCAGTCACCTCAGCTTTCAGAAATGTTTTCTCCCCAGCCCCTCTGAGAGGCAAGGCACAGTTACCTAAGATGGGGTGACCCAGAAAGTGCAAGTTTCCTAAATCATAAGACTGACATTCAGGCACACATAAAGCTCTAAATAGCAGAGTGTTACAAACACGATGTGGGGGTACAGGCATGCTCCCCAACAGCAGACTTAGCCAGGGAGAAACTGAGGGCCATCCCCATTCCTCTGTCCTCCTCAAATCTGCCCGTTCATGGGCATCAGCCCAGTGACCAGCACAGCATGGAGACTGTTTTGACAATTAGTCCATCCGTCAAAACACATCTCCCTGAACTGAGATACTGAAATACTTCTAATGAAGAGCAAAGCCTTCCACTGTCTATTCTTACAGCCTGTCTAAGTATACATGTCCTTGAGGAAGGTAACCCTCTTACACACATGTCTGCTCACAAGAGGTAAATTAATAATCCATCTTTTCCAGAGAAAGAGGTCCTGATGCAAGAAAATGGTACCTAAGGATAAGACCATGGTTATCCAAGGCAAATACACTGACTTCAGTGTCCCAGCTTTTCAGCCCAACTCTGTAGATATTCTTCCTTCATCCTCTAAAAGCCCTCCAGACTGTTCTCCTCTGAAGGAGTACCTCTCTTTTTCTGGTCCCAGGGTCTGCCCTCACTGTGCCTCATCCTTGTGAATCTGGGAACCCCTTGGGCATCATCCAGACCCCAATCCCAAGACCCAACCCCTAGACTCACCCTCCTCACAGGCAAGCAGTCATTCAGGCTGAGGAATCTGGAGAGAGGACTGTATATAAAGGCTTCTGGGTCTGACTTAGACCATGAGACAACTGGTTGGCATCTGCCGGGCATCACCCAATTCCAGCAGCCAGTCACCTCCCTGTATGCTTGTCCTTGCAGTCACCTATAGAATGTGGGAGTGTCTCGCCTTAGTGTCGAAGCCTCTGAGCTATGAAGGAGCAGGTCCTTGTTTTCTTCCTCCTTCTTAACACTGTCAGTTTTTTCTCCATTCCTAGAAGACCTGGTTGAGGGGATGATGAGGTGTGGCAAAGGCATATTTTCTCTTGAAAGATGATTCCAGGCCCCTACATTCCTTCGTGTCTCAGATTCTAACCAGGTAGAGAAAACAGAAGAAAAATCCTTCTTTAAATTAAATAACAGATAATTCACCTCAGTTCAGTCATTCAGTTGTGCAACTCTTTTCCACCCCGTGGACCGCAGCACACCAGGCTTCCCTGTCCATCACCAAGTCCCGGAGCCTACTCAAACTCATGTCCATTGAGTCAGTGATGCCATCCAACCATCTCATCCTCTGTCGTCCCCTTCTACTCCTGCCTTCGATCCCTCCCAGCATCAGGGTCTTTTCCAATGAATCAGTTCTTTGTATCAGGTGGCCAAAGTTTTGGAGTTTCAGCTTTAGCATCAGTCCTTCCAGTGAATATTCAGGACTGATTTCCTTTAGGATGGACTGGTTTGATCTCCTTGCAGTCCAAGAGACTCTCAAGAGTCTTCTCCAGCGCCACAGTTTAAAAGCATCAATTCTTCAGCACTCGGCTTTCTTTATGGTCCAACTGTCACATCCATTCATGACTACTGGAAAAACCAGAGCTTTGACTAGATGGACCTTTGTTGGAAAAGTAATGTCTCTGCTCTTTAATATTTTGTCTAGGTTGGTCATGACTTTTCTTCCAAGGAGCAAGTGTCTTTTAATTTCATGGCTGCAATCACCATCTGCAGTGATTTTGGAGCCCCCACCCTCCCCCCCAAAAAAAGTCAGCCACTGTTTCCATTGTTTCCCCATCTATTTGCCATGAAGTGATGGGACTGGATGCCATGATCTTAGTTTTCTGAATGTTGAGTTTTAAGCCAACTTTTTCACTCTCCTCTTTCACTTTAATCAGGAGGCTCTTTAGTTCTTTGCTTTCTGCCATAAGGGTGGTGTCATCTGCATATCTGAGGTTATTGATATTTCTCCTGGCAATCTTGATTCCAGCTTGTGCTTCATCCAGCCCAGCATGGATGGGCTCTGCATATAAGTTAAATAAGCAGGGTGACAATATACAGCCTTGACATACTCCTTTCCAAATTTGGAACCAATCTGTTGCTCCTTGTCCAGTTTTAACTGTTGCTTCTTGACCTGCATCCAGATTTCTCAGGAGGCAGGTCAGGTGGTCTGATATTCCCATCTCTTTAAGAATTTTCCAGAGTTTGTGGTGGTCCACACAGTCAAATGCTTTGGCATAGTCAATAAAGCAGAAATAGGTGGTTTTCTGGAACTCTCTTGCTTTTTTCATGATCTAACAGATGTTGGCAGTTTGATCTCTGGTTCCTCTGACTTTTCTAAATCCAGCTTGAACATCTGGAAGTTCACAGTTCATGTACTGTTGAAGCCTGGCTTGGAGAATTTTGAACATTACTTTGCTAGCATGTGAGATGAGTGCAATTGTGTGCACTCATTGTGTGAACATTCTTTGGCATTGCCTTTCTTTTAAGAGATAATTAAAATCACCTAAAAGATAGAGGAAACTTTACAGGATGAAGAGGATATTGGGTTAGAGCTAACTCTCATATCCCAGGTTGGCTGCGTACAACTGTGACCTTTATAACCAACCTGAATATTAATTTACTCATCTGCAAAATGAAGATAATTAAATCAATCTCCCTGAGTTGTGGTGAACATTGAGGCAGTTATTTCATACAGAAGCATCCAGACAAGAATGATATTCAAAGCACTGAACATCTACTAAGAGTAAATGCTGATCGTGAGCAGCAGGCACGTCTGGACTATGGTTGCCTGCTGCGTCCCAGTCTTTCGCTGGCAGCCTGATGGTTTTACAGCACGTGTGCAGCTAGTGCTATTTGGAGTGGTCCTTGAGGACAGCACAGTGCAGAACAGGAATAATCCTGTGAGCCAGATACAGTCAAGATGGGGTCACATTTCATTTTGTGCAACATATTTTTCACTTAGATAATTAGTAATCATTAGCATTTAGAAATGGATTTTCCTTAAGATTCCAGACATTCAGCTTTTCTTCTAAAGTTGAAAGATCCAACACAGGTAAGCCTACCTTCCATCAACCTGATTAACAACTGCCTCCCCCCCACCCCCGATAGGGCCTGTACTTTTATTTTCTACAATTCTCCATCATTCCTTACTACAGCCACAATGTCATTCCAAATGTAAGTTTCCTTTTATTATTTTATTTTTCCTCTTATGTTTCTTTGGCGAAATTGAAGGAAAATGAAATAACCCTGGGTCATTTCACTTGTTTATATAAACTGGTAAGCATTTAATATAGAGGTTAGAGAGATTTGAGGTTGAATCTTAACTCTACTATTTGCTGATGGGGTTAAAGCTCCTTAACCTGCATGAGCCTCAGATCTATAAAATGGAAAGAAGAAAAATAAGAAGGAGGAGAGTGAGGAAGAGGAGCAGGAAGAGGAAGAAGAAGAGGAAGAAAGAAAACTCAGAGGAGTATTGTATGAATTAAGTGAGATAATTGGTGTAAAGTACTTAGCACTTTATTAGCTGTCTATTACTCTGAGCTTTAGTTTCCACATATGAAGATGGGAGTGAAAATACTTACTTCACCAGGTTCTCATAAAGATAAAATCAGATAATGGGTATGAAAGTGGCTTTGTGACCTACAGTACACATTCCAGTCACGGCTGTGAAATCCTTCCCGTGGGGAAGTTTCCGTCCAGATCAGCCTGATCAGAGTTCTGGTTCCCATCATTCATTCCAAAGGGGTCTCCAGATACCATTATTCTAAACTCAAGTGGGGTCATAGACTTTCAGAGGGTCAGAGCAACAAGGACCCAGAAATTATCTGGTCCCACCTGTCCTTCTGCAGGGAAGGAAAAACACCTGATCTCAGACTAGGCCTCTTTCACTACAACAGAGAAGTTACTTCTCTCATCACACAATTTGGCCACGGTGCTCTGAACTTGGGTAGCGTTGGTCCTGAAGGTAGTCAGGGAATCAATGAAAAGGCAAACCTGAAAACCTAGTCCAGCCGTCTGACCACCAGAATGGGACTATTGAATCCTGCGTTGATTTTTAAAAAGATGGTGGCAACTTGAAAAAAGCACAATAAATCTAGAGATATTTCATTGAGCACTTGTTATGAAACTGTCACTTGGGTAAGATATTTGACATACATTAAGTCTCTCAATCTTTAAAATAGCCATGCGGGACACATGTTATTATCATAATTTCATAACTGGGAAAACAAAAGTTCAAAGAAATAGTAGTTTGTTATAGGTCACAAACTTGAAAATGGCAGAATCAGGATTCTAGTCAAGTTATCTAGAGATAGAGGCTTTAGGAAATATATATATATATCATGTATATATACATATATATGTTATATATATATGTATATGTATGTGTATGTATATATACACATAATGAAATGAAATTGCCTTGAGTTACAGATACACAGAGAGGCATTCTATGCTTTATTATAGTATAAGAGTTTTTATATTATACTATAATATAATAACTTTTCAGGAGTTATTATATTATCCTTTAGTATACTGGCTTGCTGAACCTTAAAAGAATTTACTGGAGTCTTAATGATTCCTTAATCCTGAGAGGTAGTCCAATAATACTTGTCCTTTGTGTGCAAAGATGTATATTTTAACAGATTTAATACAGCTTCTTCCTTTGTATCATTCACAATTTTCTTTTCACTTCTTTTCCTCTACCATCATTCTAATAGAGGAGGTTCTGGAACTCATTCCTGAAATGGTGGTGATGTTTGTCATTTAGATATCTTCCAATCTTTCCATACAAATTCTTAGTGTCTTGTAACTTCTACCATCAAGAATTAAAATAGTCAGGGTTTTACCTTGACACCAGGGTACCACTGAGTTTTTCTCCCTAAGACCATCTTCAACAGGTCACATGCCTATTTAAGCAACAGAGTACCTGTGTGTCAACCAGGGTAAAGGTAAAGGCAAAAAAAAAAAAAAAAATAGTATCACAGATTGTCACCATGTGGCTGTTAATAGATGATGAAACAAACACACATCAAGAGAACAAAGAAAAGCTAATACTCAACAGAACAGAAGAGCTCCCCAATTGTTTGCAACCACTCTTAAGAGAGACATTGAAAGTTAAAAGAGAAAGCAAGCACAATAAGGACAGTGATAGAGGTAATGAGTGGATGTATAAGGAAATGTGAAGATACAGAGGAGAGATACAGGGAGACACTGGAGTTCAGTTCAGTCACTCAGTCGTGTCTGACTCTTTGTGATCCCGTGGACTGCAATAAGCCAGGCCTCCCTGTCCATCAGCAACTCCCGGAGTTTATTCAAACCCATGTCCATCGAGTCGGTGATACCATCCAGCCATCTCATCCTCTGCCAGCCCCTTCTCCTGCCTTCAATCTTTCCCAGCATCAGGGTCTTTTCCAATGAATCAGTTCTTTGCATCAGGTGGCCAAAGTTTTGGAGTTTCAGCTTCAGCATCAGTCCTTCCAGTGAATATTCAGGACTGATTTCCTTTAGGATGGACTGGTTGGGTCTCCTTGCAGTCCAAGGGACTCTGAAGAGTCCTCCAACACCACAGTTCAAAAGCATCAATTCTTCAGCACTCGGCTTTCTTTATGGTCCAACTGTCACATCCATACATGACTACTGGAAAAACCAGAGCTTTGACTAGATGGACGTTTGTTGGAAAAGTACTGTCTCTGCTTTTTATTATGCTATCTAGGTTGGTCATAACTTTTCTTCCAAGGAGCAAGCATCTTTTAATTTCATGGCTGCAGTCCCCATCTGCAGTGATTTTGGAGCCCCCAAAAATAAAGTCTGTCACTGTTTCCACTGTTTCCCCATCTACTTGCCATGAAGTGATGGGACCAGATGCCATGATCTTAGTTTTCTGAATGTTGAGTTTTAAGCCAACTTCTTCACTCTCCTCTTTCACTTTCATCAAGAGTCTCTAGTTCTTCTTAGTTTTCTGCCATAAGGGTAGTGTCATCTGCATATCAGAGGGTATTAATACTTCTCCCGACAATCTTGAGTCCAGCTTGTGCTTCATCCATCCCAGCATTTCTCATGATGTACTCTGCATATAAGTTAAATAAGCAGGGTGACAATATACAGCCTTGATGTACTCCTTTCCCAATTTGGAACCCGTCTGTTGCTCCATGTCCAGTTATAACTGTTGCTTCTTGACCTGCATACAGATTTCTCAGGAGGCAGGTCAGGTGATCTGACATTCCCATCTCTTTAAGAATTTTCCAGAGTTTGTAGTGTCCACACTGTCAAAGGCTTTGGCATAGTCAATAAAGCAGAAGTAGATGTTTTTCTGGAACTCTCTTGCTTTTTCTGTTTGAAACATTTAGATGGGGGATGCATAGAAACAAGGGAGTAGGACCCAAAGTGGAGCTATATCTCTGCTCTAAGTTTTCTTTTTCACATTTTGCAAATTTAATGATGTTGCTCAGTGAATAGTAATCTATGTATGTTTCATTGGCAGAATAAAAACTATGCTAGGTAAGTTATGCGTGTGCAGAGAATTTGGGCTTCTGAAAGTCTACTTATCTTGAAACACTGTTACCATCACAAAATAATATTCAGAGTCTGAGGCAGAACTAAACCAACTACTTTAAATGGTAGTAAGCTCTTAGCTCAAAATTCTCCAAGCCAGGCTTCAGCAATACGTGAACCGTGAACTTCCAGATTTTCAAGCTAGTTTTAAAAAAGGCAGAGGAACCAGAGATCAAATTGCCAACATCCGCTGGATCATCGAAAAAGCAAGAGTTCCAGAAAAACATTTATTTCTGCTTTATTGACTATGCCAAAGCCTTTGACTGTGTGGATCACAATAAACTGTGGAAAATTCTGAAAGAGATGGGCATACCAGGCCACCTGACCTGCCTCTTGAGAAACCTGTATGCAGGTCAGGAAGCAACAGTTCGAACTGGACATGGAACAACAGACTGGTTCCAAATAGGAAAAAGAGTACGTCAAGGCTGTATATTGTCACCCTGCTTATTTAACTTATATGCAGAGTACATCATGAGAATGCTGGGCTGGAAGAAGCACAAGCTGGAATCAAGATTGCTGGGGAAAATATCAATAACCTCAGATATGCAGATGACACCACCCTTATGGCAGAAAGTGAAGAGGAACTAAAAAGCCTCTTGATGAAAGTGAAAGAGGAGAGTGAAAAAGTTGGCTTAAAGCTCAACATTCACAAAAGTAAGATCATGGCATCTTGTCCCATCACTTCATGGCAAATAGATGGGGAAACAGTGGAAACAGTGACAGACTTTATTTTGGGGGGCTCCAAAATCACTGCAGATGGTGATTACAACCATGAAATTAAAAGATGCTTACTCCTTAAAAGGAAAGCTATGACCAACCTAGATATCATATTAAAAAGCAGAGACAGAGACATTACTTTGCCAACAAAGGTCTGTCTAGTCAAGGCTATGGTTTTTCCAGTGGTCATGTATGGATGTGAGAGTTGGACTGTGAAGAAAGCTGAGCGCCGAAAAATTGATGCTTTTGAACTGTGGTGTTGGAGAAGACTCTTGAGAGTCCCTTGGACTGTAAGAAGATCAAACCAGTCCATCCTAAAGGAGATCAGTCCTGGGTGTTCATTCGAGGGACTGATGCTGAGGCTGAAACTCCAATACTTTGGCCACCTCTTGTGAAGAGTTGACTCATTGGAAAAGACCCTGATGCTGGGAGGGATTGGGGGCAGGAGGGGAAGGGGACGACAGAGGATGAGATGGCTGGATGGCATCACCGACTCTATGGACATGAGTTTGAGTAAACTCTGAGAGTTGCTGATGGACAGGGAGGCCTGGCATGCTGCGATTCGTGGGGTCGCAAAGAGTTGGACATGACTGAGCGACTGAACTGAACTAAACTGAAGCTCTCAGACAGTCATCATACTGTTGAATGGAGAGTCCTGCTTAAGCAGACCCTCAGCCTCACAGAATGTTACCAGTATAGCATCACTGGGTTATCAATATTCATTGATTTAGAGAACGCTAAAGGAGGCTCAGTGGCAAGGATATATCAAATGCCAGTCCGTCTTTGGTTACTGAGAAGACATGAGCTATAGCCAGTTCCTCACAATTGCTCCCAATATAGTCTGGTGCCTCATTTCACTGCCTTTTCTCCAAATTCTTTCCTCTGCTCAGAGCACTCTCTTCTGCCCTCTCTCTCTCTTTCCACCCACTCCTCTTTGCGTTGTATGTCAAATGTCTGCTAATATCTTCATCACATTTAGCTCAGATACCAATGTCTCCATCTGTTTTACTGGGCTCTATTCTCACCACCAACCCAGGTAAAATGAGCCATTTGGGGGCCCTGAATCGTCGTCTTTTATAGAGTCTAGAAACATTGCACTTCTTTGCTGATATGTCTCATATCTTCATTAAATGATGAACATCCTGGTAGCAGAAGACTGTGCCTAGCCGAAAGCCAGGCTCCTAGACAGTGCCCACCAAATGTTTTGAATGACATTATGAAAATCAGTCTAGTAATAAGCACCAGAAGCCAATTTAAAAAGTTGTTTTCTAATAATACCAAGAAAGACTTCTGTAGGAATGAGTTGGCTAGATAGAAGGTGAAATTTCACTGATTACATTTAATATAAAGATATTTAACTTTTTATCTTTGAATTATTTATTTGTTGCAGATTTTAAAGATAAAATATCTTCCAGTTTAGACTTGATACTGTATTTATATGTATATATTTTTTCTTTGCTTAAATTTAAACTTGAAGTTACTTTACTACTGTAAAACATTTTTATCCTTTATAAATTTCTTTTATTAACACAAAGAAGACATTAAAAGTTGTGTGGCCTCCAGCAAAGTTACTTATATTCTTTGGGTCTCAGATGGACTTTGTAAACCCTGAAGTTATTTCTAGTCCTAACATTAGGCTCAAATTATAGAGTTAAACAAGCTGGACTCAAGATTGCTGGGAGAAATATCAATAGCCTCAGATATGCAGATAACACCACTCTTATGGCAGAAAGTGAAGGGGAACTGAAGAGCCTCTTGATGAAAGTGAAAAAGGAGAGTGAAGCTAGTCGGAACAGCTCAGTTAAGAGAGTGTTAGACTGAAAAAGGAGAGTGAAAAAGCTGGCTTAAAACTCAACATTCAAAAACCTAAGATCATGGCATCCAGTCCCATCACTTCATGGTAAATAGTTGGGGAAACAATGGAAATAGTGACAAACTTTATTTTCTTGGGCTCCAAAATCACTGTGGATGGTGACTACAGCCATGAAATTGACAGATGCTTGCTCCTTGGAAGAAAAGTTATGACCAACCTCAACAGCATATTAAAAAGCAGAAACATTACTTTTCCAACAAAGGTCCATCTAGACAAAGTTATGATTTTTCCAGTAGTCACATATGGATGTGAGAGTTGGACTATAAAGAAAGCTGACCACTAAAGAATCGATGCTTTTGAACTGTGGTGTTAGAGAAGATTCTTGAGAGTCCCTTGGACTGCAAGGAGATACAGCCAGTCTCTCCTCAAGGAAATCAGTCCTGAATATTCATTGGAAGGACTGATGCTGAAACTGAAACTCCAATACTTTGGCCACCTGATGTGAAGAACTGACTCATTGGAAAAGACCCTGATGCTGGGAAAGATTGAAGGCAGGAGGAGAAGGGGACAACAGAGGATGAAATGGTTGGATGGCATCACCGACTCAATGGACATGAGTTTGAGTAAGCTCCGGGAGTTGGTGAAGGACAGGGAAGCCTGGCGTGCTGCGGTCCACGGGGTCGTAAAGAGTCAACATGACTAAGCGACTGAACTGAACTGATAAGAGTTAGAAAAAGACAGTGAGAGAAGCAAAGATAAAACTGGATTGTCATAGAACAACAATAGAAAGAGACAAATAAGTATAAAGCTTTGAAGATAGTGTCAGTTCATAGAAAGATGAAAAAATTATATAATAAAGTCATATGGATTGCTCATAAGAATTTATAGGTGAAATTAAGATTAAAATATGGTTGGCTTTTCATTTCCACAGGTTACTCATTCTTGGAGTCAACCAATCCCAGATCAAGAATATTTTTAAATGATCAAGTTTCAAAAATCAACACAAATTTACTGTGTGCTGGTAATTGTTTACATGACATTTATATCTCATTAATTATCATAAGTAATCTGGAGATGATTTAAAGTATACATGAGGATGTGTATAGATTATGTGCAAATAGTGCACATTTGATTAAAACATAAGGGACTTGAGCATACTGTGGTTTCAGAAGGAGTCCTAGAATCGGTCCCCTTCTGACATCAATGGATATATGATTCTTCATATTGTATAGAAAAATTAATTCAAAATAGATCAAAACCTAAGTGTAAGAGCTTAAATGATAAAACTCTTAGAAGTGAGCATAGGAGTAAATCTTCTGGGCTTTACTTTATTTAAGTGGTTTCTTAGATACAACATCAAAAGCAAAATTTGGACAAAATTTTTAAAATAGATAAATTGAGCTTCATAAAACTTTTAAAACCTTTTATGTTGCAAATGTGAAAAGCTGACCCACTGAATGAAGGAAAATATTTGTAAATATCTGAAAAGGGACTTTTATCTACAATATATAAGGAACACTTACAACTGAAAGATAAAAGATAAAAAGATATGGCAATTTAAAAATAAATAATGGATCTGAATAGATATTTCTCCAAAGAAAATATAGAAATGGCCAGTTAAGCAAATGAAAAAATACTCAATATCGTTAGTCGTTAAGGAAATGCAAATAAAAATCATAATGACATACCACTTCACACCCACTAACATGACTATAATAAAAAAAGCATAGGCAGTAACAAGTGTTGAGGAGGATACATAGAAATTGGAAGCCTCAACACATTGCTGGAGGGAATGTATATGGTACAGTTATTGTGAAAAGCAATTTGGCAGTGCTTCAAAAGTTAAACCTAGAGTTACTTACTACATGATCCACCAACCCCCTTGCTCCTAGCAAAATAAAAATCACTCCAAGAAAAATGAAAACATCCACTCAAAAAATGTATACATAAGTGTTTCATAACAGAATTGTTCACAATAGCCACAATGCATAAACAGCTCAAGTGTCCAACTGATGAATGGATAAACACTTGTGGTGTACAGATACAATGGAGTATTATAATTGGCCATATCAAGGTGTTGAATTTTGATACCTGCTGCAACATGAATAAACCTTGAAAACATTCTGCTGAATGAATAAAGCCAGTCACAAAAGATCACATACCATATAATTCCGTTTACATGAAATGTTCAGATGAGGAAAATCTATAGAGACAGAAAGCTGGGCTCAGAGGGATGAGATGTGACAGCTAATAGCTACAGAATTTTGTTTTGGGGTAATGAAAACATTCTAAAATTAGATAACTACACAGCTCTGTGAACATACAAAAAAACATTGAATTATACACTTTCTGTGGATGAACTGTATGGTATGTGTGCTATATTTCAATAAAAATTATATATATATATTTGCTTCTGTATGTACATTTGCATATATATTGTAAGATATCTATCTATCAAGATAGATATCACATACATACATATGCATACATAAGTAGAAATATATCCTTAAGCCTTGGTGACAACTAAATCACATTCATGGAGCATAGACTCACAAGCTCCTTGAGATCCAACCTCCCTATATAGGATACCTATACAGGATACCCTCTATAATTTCTTTAGGGAACAACCTTTCCTTGAACCTGAGTCAGGCATCTTCCCCAAGCATCTTGGAGACACAATCATTCAGGCTGGCATGTTTACTGGAGGCTGACCTGTAATCCAAGGAAATATTGTATTCTTCTTGGTGATGACTACTTCTTTCAAATCTTCCCTGCTGGTAGTAATTATCTCAGATGTCCTATGCTAAATGGATAAGATCTTAGTTCATCAAGTGGAGCTTATTAAATCCAGGTCACTCTCCAAGTATTTACAGATTACCTATCAGATTCCTAGGATTGAATTAAGATCAGTCATCATCCATCCACTCGACAAACATTCTGTGAACAGCTACTCATAGCTTCTGTCCTCAAGGAGCTTACTGTCTAATAAGGAAAATACATAAATGAACAGACATCTGTAGTGCCATGTGATAAGGGCTTTGATAGATGTAAGCACAGGATAAGAGCGTAGAAAGGAGGCACTTAAAGAATTTGGAGGCACCACTTTTCAAAGATTTTACCTTCTCACTCCACAGAAAAAGCTACACATAGAAACCAATGGGAGACAGTGTTCACTGCAGCACTATTTATAATAGCCAGGACATAGAAGCAACCTTGATATCCATCAGCTGGTGAATGGATAAAGAAGTTGTGGTACAGGGCTTCCCTTGTGGCTCAGTGGTCAAGAATCCACCTGCCAATGCAGGAGACGTGGGTTTGATCCCTAGTCCTGGGAGACCCCACACACAGAGCAGAGCAGCCAAGCCTGTGCACTACAACTATTGAGTCTGTGCTCTAGAGCCCAGGAGTCACAACTACTGAGCCCGTGTGCCCTAGAGCCCGTGCTCTGCAACAAGAGAAGCCACCACGATGAGAGGCCTATGCATTGCAGCTAGAAAGCAGTTCATGCTTCAGCAAAGACCCAGCATAGTCAGAAGATAAGTAAATAGAATAATGAATAATAAAATATAAATACAAAAGAAGAAATCATGGTACATATTCATATACACAATGGAATATTATTCAGCTGTGAAAAGGAATGAATTTGAGTCCACTGAACTGAAGTGAATGAACCTAGAAACTGTTATAGAGTGAAGTAAGTCAGAAAGAGAAAAACCAATATCATATATTAACACATACATATGGAATCTATTAAAAAATGGCATTAATGAACCTATTTCCAGGGCAGGAATAGAGACACAGACATAGAGAACAGATTTGTGGAAATAGTGAGGGAAAGAGAGGATGAGACGAATTGAGAGGGTAGCATTGAAACATATACATTGCCATACATAAAACAGATCTCTAGTGGAAGTTGCTGTGTAACACCAGGGACTCAACCCAGTGTTCTGTGACAACCTAAAGGGGTGGGATGAGGGAGGCAGGAGCGAGGGTCAAGAGGAAGAGGATATATGTATAATTATGGTTGATTCACATTGTATGGCAGAAACCAACATTGTAAAGAAATTACCCTCCAATTAAAAATTAAAAATAAGTGAACTCTTTGGGGAAAATGAGACTATGAGCTTCCAAACATGAAATTGCATGGCTTACAACACAAAAAGGCAAGTATCTATGGTAGAATTGTCTGATTTAGCAAATAGAAATACAGGGTCCCCAAGTGAATTTCAACTTCAGATAGACTATACATATATTTTAGATATGTATGTCCCCTGGGGCTGGAGCAATTTAAAAAAAATATTTCTATAGTAATATAGATTGAAGGAATGATGGTGGTAATATCAATGATGCTGACTCATTAATTCTTCAATGCATGCATTTATATTCATTCAGCTACTGGGTTTAACTGTGTATAAAACATTATGCTACATCCTGGAGTTACAGTGCTGAGATAAAGGAGCCATCAAATGTAGCCCCTGTTCTTAGAAAGCTGTTAATTGAGTGAAGAAGATAATCATCAATCAAAAGACCACACAGATAAATAGCCAATGATGCCCCTGATTAGTATTTGGCAGGACAGGTCTGCAGAGCAACGAGAGCTGCTTAGGGCTGAGGATGCAGGAAATGGGAGAGAGCTAACCTGGGCAGGGAGACCAGAAAAGACTTTCCTCAATACATGAATATGGGCTGAGACCTAATGGATAAATAGGAACAAAGGATGAAGTATATGCTAGAATGAAGGGACAGCATGTGCAAAGGGACAGTGTAGGAGATATGAGCGATTATGCACATTCATAGAATTGAAAGCAGCCAGTGAAGCAAGAGAAAGGGGCCCCTCAGGTCTGCATCCAGATCACTGGCAACTATCTTAAGCAGAGATGTGACAGGACAGGATCAGCCTCTGGCTGCCCTGTGAGGTATAATGTGGGAGGAACTGAGCTAAAACAGGGACATAGGTGTGGAGACTGTTTGTCTTAACCCAGGAAATGAATTGTTGACCCTATATACTATTAGGCACCGTCTTACACCATCAACACTTTGCCTACTTTGATCTCAAGAAGTAAACCCCACTTAGGAGGCTGAGTGCCCCAGGGAAATAGCAAGATCGTTGCAGGCAGACAGGCCTGGGCTTATCCTATGGTTCCTCCAAGCAAGAGCGTGGCAGAGCAAGTCGCTTACTCTTGCTCAGCCTTGGTTAGTTTCATCATACATAAAATGCAAACAATATTTGCCTCATACTTTGTTAGAAAGGCTAAATAAAAAGTATGTGAAGAGTCAAGCCATGAATGGGCCCTCAATAAAGGCTATTACTGTTATTATCATCATTATATGATTACGTTTACCTAACATCACAGCTGTTTTTGTTACATTAGTATGCTTACCTAATGGAAAAATAATCATTTCTGAAACTGTTTGCAATGGGACAAAATTATTTTAAATATGAAATCATATAGAACATATCATGGGATTGTAGAAATAATTAAAAGAGTAACAGATGGGGGGCTTTCTTATTTGGTCTTAGCTCTCAAATATATTGTGTTTGGCCTCTCTGAATCTTTATATCTTCATATCTTCATTCTGTTGGTTGTGTTTTTATCGCTTATTTTTCAAAGGATGTCATAAAAATAAAATACACCCCATGTCATGAACATTCTTTAAATTAACATAAATCATAGTCAGCATAAGAGTCACTGCCCCTGTACACACATGGCATTTCTAGTTCCCAAGCCCAGGACTGACAGAAGGGAAGAAGGTCCTTTTTCCACATTAAAGGACAAAGTCACTGGGGTCTTTGTCTTGGGAGGGGGTCTGGACAAAGCTGGCCGCTCCTTAGGATGGCTGTTACCTGAATTGGGCCAAGTCATCTGGAGAAACACTGACCCGCATGGGTGAGGCAGAGCTGCAGGGAGGTGAGGCTTTGTGTGAGACATCAAGGGCCAGGAGCGGGGTGCAGAAGAAGAAACTTAATTTTTCTCTTAGTGGGATTTGGGGCTTGATGGTAGGGTGTGTAGGGTGAGGAGAGAGGGAATTTGTGGGGAGCACAAGAATGAGCCTTGTGCAAAGATTACATTTTAACAAACTCCAGAATGAAAGAAAGATTGTGAGGGGAGGGAGAGGGGTCTGGTGGATCTGTGTTACTTGGATCCTCCCATTGCTGCTCTCCTGTGGGTGAGGTTCAGGTCAACAGCAGTCCCCAGACCCCTCATAGAACCTGGAGCCCCCAGAGCCCCCGGAGAGCTCACACTCACAGCAGTTAAGATACAGCCCCAGTGAAAGGGATGGAACATGTGGTGGCCCAGGCAGCAGCCCCCACCCTCCCCCCATCCCCAGAGCTGGAGCCACAGCAGGAAGAGACTGGAGAGGGACATGGGGTAGGTAGTTGGGCGGGACATTTTGGGGAACACTCAGGAGGGGCTGGCACTGCTGCTTATTCTACTGGAAGTATAGTTCAGGAGAAGTTCAGCCAACCTGAGAGACACAAAAAAGAAACCAATGCACCATTTCAAAGATTGATTCTCATTATTTTCTTTCCCCTGGATTTCATTGAAATCTCTCCTCTACAAATAGCAGGTTCTTGAACCAAGTTCCACAATGGCATCTGGATACTGATGTGAAGGTAAGCAAACCTTAATGAATACTCTGTCTCCTCAGTCTGTTTTGCTTCCCCTAGGGTATGATGGCCAACTCCCCATATGGGCTCCAAACCCACTGACGTAAGCCTTCTTACCCCCAGAGGACACAAAGTAGTGCACTCATTTTCTGATCCTTACTCTCAAACATATCAGATGGGAGTAGGATGCATCCCCCCAAAATGATGGGGTTTTTTTTTTTGAATGAATAAACTAGAAAATTATGATACTGAGAACAAAGACCTCTGCAAGTTGCAGGATCCTTAAGCCCACCCCAACTCCCACCACCACTCCTCTGAAGTGACTCCTTCCTCTCTCCCTGGAGCCCCTTTGTCCAGGGCCTGATATTTTCCCAGGGATGAGGCACTGCCCATGTATGCAGAGCGGTCAGTTTCACAACCTGGGATGAGGAGACTCTTTTTGCACCAGGATTTCCTTGCACATGAACAAGAGGAATCAGAAAGCCAGAGCCTGTCAGACATCTTCTCCCCAGGCCTGCCACCAGCAAGCCTTTCCCCATTCCCACTAGCTTGCCCATGCATGCATTCATTCATTCATTTGGTCAATAATCATACACTGTCTATCTTGGGCCCAGAATTTTATGAGATGCTGCTGTCTTCAAGGGCCACTGAGTTTCCTTGAGGACATACTTTCTATTAATTTACTACATCCTCTAACAGCTCTTAACTCAGAACAGTATTATATACATTTGCTTGTCTTCCTTCTCTTCCAGATGGAGAATCTGTTGAGCATAGAATCTTTATTTCTGAATAAATCTGGACTTTATTCAGTTCCATTCCCTCTGTAGTTTCAAAAACAGAATGGGTAGATGTGATGAAAAGATGAATTTTGATGCTTAATTGATTAAGAGAGGAATGAAGAACTGTGTTTTAGCACCAGTGGGCAGAGACTTGTGGCTCAGGGTACCATTCTTCAGGCTTCAGACATCCCTTGAAGGAAACCACACACTGGTCACATGTGAAATGCTTTCGATGTCATCATCTAATAGTGGCTCATTCATTAATTGAATACTTATGTGTTTTCTGTCTTGAGACAGGAATTTTACAAAATTCTGTTTCCATAGAGATGAGACAGGTGCCTGGAGGACATACATGTAAACAGTGCCCCGTAAACCAATTTGTGGTGTGCTACAGTGGTGGCCCCATGACTCATGGGTAGGCTCCTATGGAGCCGAGTCCTTGCATCTGTGTGTGCTCTTCCAGAGGGAGATCACATTTAGGGCAGAAGCTGTACTAGTTTTTATTCATCTACATATGCCCAGAAGCCCCACTGAATGCTCCCAGGGTGGGTAGAGGCAAGGCAGTAAGTTAATGATCACTGACTGAAAGGATGAATGATGTCTGCCTTTGGACACACATGTGAAGAGGCCTGGGTCTCAGGATCCATTTGTTGGGCTGGAGAAGCCCTTTAAAGCAGGACACACACTGAGTCAAATGTGACATGGCCGTGGATGTCATCACCTATCAATGCTTCAGAAATAGTACATTTACTAGGCCTGAGTGCACAGGCCTAAGAGAATGGAAGTCAGATGAGACAAGTATGTGTCAGCAAGCCAGCCAAGGGCATAAAGCTCAGGTCACTGGCCAGGAAAGGGGATTCAAGGAGCAGCTAATCAGTGGCCAGGAGACAGCATGAGGGATTGAGGATTCAGGATAGGGACAGTGATATGAGAGGCCATCAGAAATCGGAAGGGGTTGGTGACAGGCAAGTGACAAACTCTGCCACTCAGTCATGGGTTATTGCACTGGGCTTTGGTTTAAGACCACATTTGAAGATAGACAAAACTCGTTTGTGAAAATCTGTATTTTTCCCTTGACACATCTGAAATGAGATACAAGTAGACCTAATTAATGAAATGTTGATGTGTTCTACATTGAAACAAACATTCTATTACTCAAAATGAAAGATAATCATCCCTACCTTGAAGGCTATCACAAGCCAATTTGAAGACAGATAAGTAAAGCACATGACTACTCTGTTAGACAAGTCCTGGATGCTACTGGGGCTTAGGGGAGGGTATGCAACTCAGACCAGGGAGGAACTTGATACCTAGTGGATGATATGATGAGGATGAGGTCTTAGTGGTCATCAGAACTAGGATCCAAGACTTCACTGGTGGATGGCAGATAAGGAAAGAGAATGGACCCAGCATAAGCATTGTCAATATTAGCCTAAGAAAGGGAAAAAGGGCATTCATCATTATTCAAAGAAAGAGAATTCTAAGGAAAACGTGATCACTATTATAAAATGCCCCAGTGAGTGTCCACTCCATTTGATGGTCTGTTAGAACATCAACAGTGACTTCAGAGTAGCTGATTTCACTGGATATGTGAGAACAGAAGTCATTATTTAATCCTTCTATTGGTGAATCAGCTTAAAGTTGCTAATAATTGAAAAGTGAAGGACAACTTTATAAGGAAGTAGAAAGGATAGAGGCAAGAAAATGATCATTTATTGAATCTTGCCCCCAAACCAAAAGCTAAGAAAACCTTTAAATTGCATTAAGACAGTATCCAATTGAGTATGGAACTGATTACAGGAGCTTTAGATATTCAGAAAGGAAGTGAATGATGTATGCTTAGTTATGAAGGTTGGGTCAGAGGGCCAGGGTCATTGATGGGAGTGGCCATTTCATGATGATGAGGCTGACATTAGTGATACAGATGAGCTTGATCTTGATGGTGCTGACAAAAGAACTGCACTCCATGAAATAAATGTGTTTCTGAGGGTTTTGTGTCACAGGAGAGCAGAAGTTACTGTCCTATCCTAAGCCATCTATTTACATGTATTAACTCACTTAACCCTTACAGCCCTCCTTTAACCCTAACTATGTTAGCCCTCTTCAATAGAGGAGTACATTAAACACAGAGAAGTTAATGACTTACTTCAAGATCATACAACCCAAATTTTATTGAGAAAATACCTTGTCTTTAATTCATCAGTGTTACCCATGAAGGACACCTTTGGTGGCTCAGACTGTAAAGAATCTGCCTGCAATGCCAGAGACTAAGGATCAGTCCCCGAGTTGGGAAGATCCCCTGGAGAAGGGAATGGCTACCCACTCCAGCATTCTTGCCTGGAGAATTCAATGGACAGAGGAGGCTGGTGGGATACAGTCCATGGGTTCCAGTAATGTAATAAAATACCTAAAGTGACCTACTTAAATGGAAATAATCATTATTTTATAAAAATCATTCTTTGACTTTTGATGGGTGTCATTTAATTTAATGATATTTCTACCATTCATTTGCCAGTGACCACCTAAGAAACACTGGGTCTGTCACAAGAAAGACGAAAATCCAGGATGTCTTTAGGTTCTGAACTGGGCAGATAATGATACTATTCATTGAGTTAAAGTCAATGTAGAACAAGTCTGATGAATGGAAGGCTAGGAATGGATTTTCTACTGTAAACTTTGAATTTGGGATGACAATGGAACTCTTCATTGGTGAAATCTAAAAGGTTGCCGAATGAACAAATTTGTAGCTCAGGAAAGAAGTATGTGCGTGCTCCATCGCTTCAGTCTCCTGCATTAATAGATGGGTTCTTAACCTCTAGGGCCACCTGGGAAACCCACAAGAAACAGGTATGGACTTTATACATCGGCCTAGGAGCTGTGTACTGTGTGCTAGGTCACTTGAGTCGTGTCCGACTCTTTGCGACCCTCTGGACTCTAGCCCGCCAGGCTCCTCTGTCCATGAGATTCTCCAGGCAAGAATACTGGAGCCGGTTGCCAGGCCCTCCTCCAGGGGATCTTCCCGATCCAGGGATCACCCCTCATTTCTAACAATTCCTGCATTCCAGGCAGATTCTTTACCACTGAGCCTAGGAGCTATGTAACCAAAAAACGTTTTTTGACACTTCCACAATATTCCATTGTTGATACTGGAAAGATGCCATTGGGCAAGATAACAAGGTTTGTACCTTGGTGAAGTTTACATTAAGGTGAGAAGAGAGAGGCACAAAAAAAGTAAATAAGTAAGAAACTATTGGTTGGTGATGAGTGATATGAAGGAAGTCAAGCAGAGTGATGTGCTTGAGTGACAAGGCAGCTATTTTAGGTTCAGGGGTCAATGAAGGGCTCTCTGAGAAGTGGCTTCTCAGCTATCAGTGTGATAATGTTAACTGATGTCACAGGAGTAGATAATATTGCTCAGGAGAGGTAGGGAGATAGAGAGGAGAGAGCAGGAAGGGAAGGCTCACAGATTGACAGGGATCTGACTCTGTTCTTCCTGCATGAACTAGGGCAGATTATTTAACATTTCTGACTTCAATTTCCTTACTTGTAAAATTAACAAGTAATCAAAACAATATGTTTTAAAGAGTCATGAGAATCAAATGAGAACATTATATAAGTTAATGAATATGATACATTTTTGGAAAAACAAGACCTTAAGTGTATAGAATTGGAGAAATCAGAATCCTTGAATCAAGACTTACTATTGTCATTGCTCTGCACCTGCTCACTTTATTTAGTTCACTGATTTGTCTATCTGTTCAATCATTCATTCATTTTAATAATATAAAAAAAATGGGGAGCCCATCAAAAAGAGAGCTAAGATGTTGACAGTTATGTTACCTCTGACCATACATTTCTCCCCAGCACTCCTCACCACGCTCCTGCCCACCCAAAGTACATATTAGTCCAAAAAAAAAGTTTTCATCCATACCTCACTTTCCTTTTTGTATAGTTAATTTTCAGCCATATATGTACAACAGCCCAAAAGGGTATATTTAAATTTTAAAATAGGGCATCACGCTGCATGTAATCTTCTAGGAATCGCTTTTGTCACTTCATTGTTTGTTGCTTCAGCTCATTCTTATAAAACATTGAATCACAGACCATGTATGAATATCTCACAATGACTTGTCTACCTTCCGTTTGATGAGCGTTTGGCTTGCTTCCAGGTTTTTACTGTTGGGTATAATACTAGCAGTTTAATCACTTAATAAGAACAGTTAGAGACATTATCATTGTGTCTATTAATTTAAAACTTAATGGAGTAATAGGAAGAACATTGGAGAAAGTTTAAGCATACTCAGGGGATTTCTAGGTGGCACTAGTCATAAAGAACCCGCCTGCCAATGCAGGAGATGTGAGAGACCTGGGTTTGGTCCCTGGGTTGGGAAGATCCCCTGGAGAAGGGAATGGAAACCCACTCCAGTATTCTTGCCTGGAGAATCCCATGGACAAAGGAACCTGGTGGGCTACAGTCCATAGGGTCTCAAAGGGTCAGACACAACTGAAGTGACTTAGCACACATGGATACACAAAGCAGACCCACAGGAGGTGAATACCCTCAAATGGCATCTGTAGGGTTAGAGTGGGCCTCTCTGTACAGGAGAGGTCAGCAGAGGTCCTTCCAGGGACACCCCATGGGTATAGACCAGGTGACCTCCCCCAACTCCGGAACCAGGCTTTCCCCAGGCAGGGCAGGGCAGGGCTGGGCCACATGTTGCTGACTCTGACCTGTGGGGTGCTGCTGCAACAATAAATGAGAGCTGAGGTGGGCTCAGTGGGGAAGGTTTTTTATTTTGTAACTCAGAAGAGGAGGCCAGAAATATTTAGGGAAAATGCAGATGTTTCCGTGGGAAGATTTCAGCAGCTCAGTCTGCAGGGCACAGAGGGAGAGGATAGTGAGCAGCAGGCTGGGGTGGGCATTCAGCACTTTGGTTCCAGCTCTGCTTGTCACAAGTCCTCACAGGCGAGATCAGCAGCAGCCCCCAGAGCAGCAGCCGGAGCCCTCAGACTCGTGGCAGCAACTGGAGCCCCCGGGGTGCTGACCGCTGCCACCACCACAGCAGCCGGAGCTCTGGGCTCTGCGGCGGTGGGACCTGCGGCGCCTGCGGTGGCTCAGGCAGCAGCCCCCACACCCCGAGCTGCAGCAGCCCCCGGAGCTGGGGCCGCAGCAGGGGGAGACTGGGGGAGGACATGGAGGTGGGCACTTGGGGGGACATTTGGGAGGAGGAAACTTGGGGGTGGGGCACTTGGGAGGGGGCTGGCACTGCTGCTGGCTTTGCTGGCAGGACATCTTGCAGAGGAAGTCAGTACACCTAGGGAGAAATGCAGAAAGCCATCAGCGCACAAGTGACAAGCAGATACATCCTTCACCCTGGAGTTCATTGACTCCTCAGCCAAGACAAGCTACTTTGTGAGCAGAATCTACAAACAGAATCTGAAAACTGACAGGAAGTGAAAGGACTGCAGTAAAGCTCTCTTTCTCTTTCTATTTTTTCTGAAAAACGGAACCATCTCCCTACGTGGGGCCCAAAGTCAGCCCCATATTAGGCTTCCCAGCCACTTGGAAGCACTGATGGCCATAGTTCAGAATCCTTCCCACAATGGATCCATCATTCCTAAGCATATCCAGCGGATGCTTTCATCTCTGAAAACCTTTATTGGATGAGGACAAGGAGGAAAGACATAGTCTTGGCAGTTTAACCCCACGTTCCTGCTTCTTCTCCTTCCTTCTTTTCTTCCTCTGCCCCGCAGCCCACAGAGGAGGGCTTTTTGTTGCGCTCCTCACCAACCTTGAATATTCTCAGCTCTACAGTCTGCTTCTCACCAGATACTTACTTGAGGATGGCCTGACAGGCTCTGTAGAGAGAGGCCTGGACCAGAGCATCTCTGCAGGTTGCTGACTCCCTCACTTTGTTCCCACTCCCCCAGAGACCTTCCCCTCTCCCTCCTCCTTCTGCTCACCCCTTTGCAGTCCTGTCCCCAGAGCCTCCTTTTCGAGGCACTCACCTTGTCAGTGGAGGGGTGGAAACTGTCAGCGACAGAGCTGAGCACTGAAGAGCCCAACACTGGAGCCCTTTTATCCTGGGCCTGGTGGCTCACCACGGGTGAGGCTCAGCCTGGGGATGCAGAGCAGTCACTTTCACAATCTGGGATGAGTGACTCCTCACATCCCCAGTGCCTGGGATCCAGAATCTCCCCCACATAAGACCTAGAGGAATCCCGGAAGCCAGAGACTGCTAGACATGTGCTTCCCAGGTCTGCTGCCAGTCAGCCATTCTCCCTCCATGGATTCATTCCTAATTAGGCCAATAATCATGCAACGCATTGTCTATCTTGGGTCCAGAATTTTGCAAGATATCAATGACACGGTGATGAAGCAGATTGCCTTCAGGAGCTGGTAGTCTTGGAGGATGAGTTTGTAAGCAGTGAACTGTGAATTGTGTGTCATACAATCTTGATCTTTTGTTCATGTTCCTCATAGCTCTGAGCTCAGTGTTATCCCGAAGTCTTTCTACCTGTCTATCTAAACTCAGAACCCTTTGAAAGCCATCCTTCTCTGTAGTATGTGTATGGCACAGTATCTGGAACAATAAACTTTGGATGAAAATTAAACATCAGGAAAGAAGAAGGTAGATGTTTATGAGACCCTGAGGCAGACTCAGGCAGTCAGCATGGCAGCCTGTTGGCTTCCAGAATTCCTTGTAGCAAGATAGATTCCCAGAGAGATGTAGCATTATTTCCACTAATCCTGGATATTAGTTCCTGAGAAACATACTATTTGAGAGTATAATGGGAATAAGTATCTGTGACAGTAAAATCAAATAGAAAGAAGGGGGAAGTCTAGAGTGAGCATGAAAATATTGTCCTTGAAGAGTCTGATGTCTCCCCGAAGGAAGTGGGCATACAGAGGGGATGGTGATGCCATCTTGGGAGAGGAGACTTGAGATGTGAAGGAGCCTGGGATTTCTAATAGGTTTTTTGCTTCAAGGTTGAAGGTGAGGTCTGAATGTACTTGGGAACTAGAATAGCTAATTTTACCACTGGAGCACTGCATTCTTTATGTGATACTTATAAGGAAGATAAATAAAATAAGACATGTGGATTCCTTTAAGTTGACATTATTTGAGCATCTACTATCGAGCAAACTGCTGTGGATAGGGACACATCTCCATCTAAACTTTGATGAGCCCACACTGTAGTCAGGGCAGTTTAAAAGAACAGAAGAAATCCTGTGATATGAATTTGCCAGGCATATATAGAGGAGCACTGCCTAACACAAACTGGGTTGGTTCCTGGATAATCAAACTACATGAAGATGGGCAAGGAGACAAGGTCATTATAGGAAAGCACCACATGCACAATAAAAGGCCAGGCACAGAACTTCGAGAGTAATCCAACTTTTGATAGGCAAAGACAATGTAAACACTTAGCAGTCTAAGAAAGAAAATTAAGATATCTAGTTGGAAAAATCATGAGAATGTCATGGCACTTTGGAAAAAGCAGGGAAAGAATTTTTGAAGCAGAAGATGCTGCCCACTGTGTGAACTGCTATAGACAGAATCCTGAGATTGGCAAGTTGAAGGGTATTGGTGGTATATAGGTCTTCTCTGGTGGCTCAGTGGTAAAGAATCTGCCTGCAAATGCAGGAGACATGGGTTCAATCCCTGGGCCAGGAAGTTCCCCTAGAGAAGGAAATGGCAACCCACTCCAGTATTCTTGCTTGGGAAATCCCATGGACAGAGGAACCTGGCAGGCTACAGTCCATGGGGTCTCAAAGAATTGGACACAGCTGAGTGACTGAGCAGGCATGCATGCACATGAGACCCACTGTACTGCATGGGCCAATGTTTTAGTAGCTGTGGCTTGCTTCAACTAAGCTGGGACTATGTGCAGTTTCTAGAGGACTGGCTATAACCCCATCCCTTTGTCTCTTCCCAGATCAATAGGTAACAGTGTGTCATGAAACTAATTAAGAAATCGAGTCCCGGAATAGATTGGGAGTTTGGGACTGACATGTACACACTACAGTATTTAAAATAGATCTACCAGGGGCTTCCCTGGTGGTCCAGTGGTTGGGAGTCCTCCTGCCAATGCAGGGGACACGGGTTTCTCCCTGGTGCAGAAAGATCCCACATGCCAGAGGGTATCTAAACCCGTGCGCCATGACTACTGAGTCTGAGCTCTAGAGCTCAAACCACAACTACTTAGCCCAAATGCCTAGAGACTGCTCAGCAACACGAGAGGCCACCATGACTCAACAACAACAACGGTAATGGAACGGCTTCGGAAATAGTTTAATGGTGAGGATTAAAATGATTTTATAGTAGTATTGAAAAGGAACACTATAGAATAAGCAGAGGTCATTATGTCAAGAAACTTAAAAAGACAGATGAGTAATGAAGTAGAAAAAATGGAGTGAAGGAACTACTATTTTAATATTATACGTAGCAGTTGAGATAAGGTCATGAAGCCAAATGGGCTATGAGACATGTGGTACTGATTCAAAGAAGCTATCCAAAAGGAGGTGGCCTTGATTCACACTGGGATTTTTGAGAGAGAGTTGTTGAAAAGCTAATGTTAATTAATAAAAGTGATGATGATACTGACTCTAAGCATACCTCTGGTCATGAGAGGCTAGAGCTGATACTGCAAGAACAGAGGATTGACAAAAAGAGTGCCCTGATTAAGACAACTTGGAGGTGTCTCAGCATATTAGTTTAAAAAGACAGTCTTAGAGTCAGAGACTTAAGCTGGAATCCCTACCTCTCCGTGCCATCTTACGTGAGTTATATTTTTTAAGCTACAGTTTTGTTGTCTACAAAATAGCATCACAGTTCTGCTCATCTGTATGAATAAAATGAATCCTGCCTGCAAAGCACTGAGCATAGTACCACACATGGCTGGAGCTCAGAAAGTGGTAGCTCCTACTACAACTTGGCTTACCTAGTGGCTCAGGGGTAAAGAATATGCCTGCCATTGCAGGAGGTGCGGGTTCAATCTTTGGGTCAGGAAGACCCCATGGAGAAGCAAATGGAAACCCACTCCAGTATTCTTGCCTGGGAAATCCCATGGACAGAGGAGCCTTGTGGGCTACAGTCCATGGGGTTGCAAAAGAGTCAGATATGACTTTGCGACTAAACAACAACTTCTACAACTACTGTGTGCTCAGTTGCTCAGTCGTGTCTGACTCTTTGCAACCGCATGGACGATAGCTCTCCAGGCTCCTCTGTCCATGGAATTTTCCAGTCAAGAACACTGAAGTGAGTTGCCATTTCCTTCTCCAAGTGATCTTCCTGACCCAGGGATCGAACTCGGGTCTCTTGTGTCTCCTGCCCTGGCAAGAGGATTCTTTATCATTGTGCCACCTGGGAAGCCTATAATAACTACTACTACTATTCTAATTAATGTGGTTAGTTCAATATTTTGGTATTTTTTAAAATAGGTATTAGTCTTCCTAACATGATTTCCTTGGCTTATTGTCCTATTTTCCTTGTTGAACTCAACAAAGGCAGTAGGTGGAGACTTCTGAAGACAAAGATGGAAGAAGAATGAGGATTAGGTGTGTCTCATTCTACACCATTCAGGAAACCCATTATCTGTGCAAAGTGGTGTACTAGGTAATAGGGAGGATTCACTGAGATTTGGAAACCACCCTTATCTTCAGAGCTGGACCTTATCTAGAAGGCCCAACAGACAAGCACTCCACCAAGTTTAATGTGAGGCAAACAGAGATGATTATAGGCAAGGCTATATTATCTCTGAAACAGGTGTGACTATCTAGAGGCAGAGTCCAAACAATGCAAATGAACAGAGGTGGAGACAGAAAAGGTAGGTATAAAAATATAGAGATCTCTATTGATAAGTATAGTGTGTAAGTGAGACACAAAGATTTGTAAATAAGGTGTATCTGGGAGTGAAAATCTTCTATAGAATTAGAGTAGTGATATTATGAAAACAATGGAGAAGAAGCGGCAATATGAAGTGATTTGGGGTAAGAGATGAACAACTCTTTGCATTTAACATGATTGCCAGAAGCATTGGATTTGGAAGTGGGCAAAATGGCTGAAGGGGTTCAAAAGATACAGACTTCCATTTATAAAACAAGTATGCTATGGGGATGTATATACATATACATGGGGATGTATACATGGGGATGTATACACACACACACACACACACATATATATATATCAGAGGCACAAAACAGTGATTCAGGCTGTAGAGTGAAGTATGCCCCATATACAAAGCATGCATGCACAGAGGCATACACACATACACACCAGTAGAAATGCCACAACTGAGTCCCTATGTGCTGAGCAGATGTCCTGACTTGTGATGGCCACAGAGGATGACAGGTGAAGCATAAGCATGAGATCAGGGGACATCATCTTCTTCCCCACAGGACAGGAAGGCTGCTTTGGACACTAACCACTTCTGGAGTGCTCCTCTCCAGCTATCCTTATATGCTGAGAACTTGGGATGACATGGTAAAGATCTTGATGGGTCTCTTACCCTGAATCTTAGGAGAATTCTATACTTCTTTTCTGACTCATGACCCATTTTCATTTTTCAGTGATTATGACTTATGACATTCTCCTACACCACTCTGAGGCTGATAATAAAGCATGAGTTATACACATTGTGCAATTTACTACATTTCTGGAATCTTCAGAGATTGCCAAGAAGAATTCTTTTTCCTGGGCTTTTCTGAATTAGAACTGAAGTTCAGCTTGGTTTTCTAATACCTTCCTTATATGCCTACTTTTTTAGCCCTTGTAGGACAAACTCCTTTCCCCTCACCCCCCACCCCACCACAGTCAGACAGCCACCTCAGAGTACAGCTCAATCTGCCATTTCCCCATTGCCATTACAGAGGCAAGGGACTCATTTTATTACAGAGCTTGGTTATAAGTGCCTTTGGTCTTTAAAAAAGCCTCTTGCCCAGAATTCAGGACACTTTGCCACATGGGAGATATAATAGGAAAGGGGAAGAAAATGTCATGAATTAGATGAGAAACACAAAATAACCATCAAAGAGGGCCGATAGAGAGGGAGGGAACCCAACTGTTGAATGTCCACAGTGGCTCAGATAGTTTATATGCACTATTTAATTTAATTCTCACAGTAACACTACAAGGCTGGTAATATTCTTTCTATTTCACAAGCAAAGAAATTAAGACTTTAAAAAGTTCAATATCTTGTTGATGTTCACTTAATAGTAGAGATTAAAGAAAACATTCTACTCTAGGAACATTTGTTTTCTTTCTACTCTACCACACTAGGGGAATCTGCTGTGTAAGCTTTATCTGATACACTTTATCCTATAAAGGGTTTGGTATGCAGATCATTGGAATTGGGAGGATAGTCGTTGCTTGACTATTGTAGGGATTTTTGATTACTGATTATTGAATTAAATAATGGAAAAATACCTCATCAATGCCCAGCACACAGTAGATACTCAATGGTTTTTTTCTCCTACATCTGTGATTAACATCACAAATATTTTCATAGCTGTGTCATAAGGTGGCCCAAGCATACAAAAATAACCCAAGTGGGTGAAACTCTGTGACCATTTGAAGATCAAAAGGATTGAAAGTAAATGTGGATCCTTTGTCTTACCTCTACTGGGAAAGTAGCTCAGATCTTTAAAGATGCAGTGATTTCTGAGTCCATATCACTTAATGATGTGAAGGATGGAACTGCTGGAAACAAATATCCTCTTTGGGAAGCTACATGATAATCCATGTGTTTAATGAAGCATTTCTGTAAATGCACATTAGTTCAGTTCAGTTTAGTTCAGTCACTCAGTCATGTCTGACTCTGCGACCCCATGGACTGCAGCACGCCAGGCTTCTCTGTCTTTCACCAATTCCCAGAGTTTACTCAAACTCATGTCCATTGAGTTGGTGATGCCATCCAACCATCTCATCCTCTGTCATCCCCTTCTCCTCCTGCCTTCAATCTTTCCCAGCATCAGGGTCTTTTCCAATGAGTCAGTTCTTCGCATCAGGTGGTCAAAGGACTGGTTTTTTCAGCTTCAGCATCAATCCTTCCATTGAATATTCAGGACTGATTTCCTTTAGGATGGGCTGGTTGGATCTCCTTGCAGTCCAAGGGACTCTCAAGAGTCTTCTCCAACACCACAGTTCAAAAGCATTAATTCTTTGACGCTCAGCTTTCTTTATAGTCCAACTCTCACATTCATACATGACTCCTGGAAAAACCATAGCTTTGACTAGATGGACCTTTGTTGGCAAAATAATGTTTCTGCTTTTTAACATGCTGTCTAGGTTGGTCATAACTTTTCTTCCGAGGAGCAAGCATCTTTTAATTTCATGCACATCACACAGTTAAAAATGTTATACTCACGGGGTGAAATTTTATAACCAAATTAATTTAGAATAATGAAGTTTTATAAAGTAAAACTGCTTCTGCAGCAAGACTTTTCAGATACTTTACGTAAACATAATGGTCATGAGGATCATTACAATGCTACATTTCATAAAATGTTGTTTCCTGGTTTATTTAAGTTCTGGAAATCTTTATTTACACTGAATTTTATGGTAATTGTGTTCTGAGGAACAGAATTCATTAATGAAAGACCTGGATCTAACCTTTGAACTTCAATAATGGAGAGCTGTATTACTCAGATGAACTGTCCTAATAAAAACAACAAAAATGATGTAACACAATCTGTATACTTATGTTCACATATGTATATATAATGTAATATCATATATACATATGTACCTATACAGTAAGTCCCCTACTTGTGCGTGTTTAATCACTCAGTTGTGTCTGACTGTGACCGCATGGGCTGTAGCCTGCCAGGCTCCTCTGTCCATGGAATTCTCCAGGCAAGAATGCTGGAGTAGATAGCCATTCCCTTCTCCAAGGGATCCTGACCCAGGGATCAAACCCAGGTCTCCTGCATTGCAGGCGGATTCTTTACCATCTGAGCCACCAGGGAAGCGCCAGTCCCCTGCATATGAATCTTGAATTTGCAAACTTTCAAAGATGCCAATATTTGTGCCAGCCTCTGCATGTCAGCTGTACTTAACTACTTCACTTACAGTACTTTTCAAGATACTATACTGTAAGATTAAAAATGTTTTACTTTTTGTGTTTGTTTGTTCTCTATGTACATGTTGTTTGTGGGAAAAGTATTATAAACTTATTACAGTACAGTACTACATAGCTGATTGTGTTAGTTAGGTACCTAGGCTAACTTTATAAGATTTATGAACAAATTGAACTTAGGAACATGCTCTTAGAAGGGAACTCAGTTGTATGTAGGGGACTGACTCTATATTCCTTAATCACATTTGTATATATGGGTGCATGCACACACACATGATTTAGGAATATGAATTACCAGAAAAACTAAAGAGAAAATGAAAGAAAATACAAACCAAAGAAATTAGCAGAGTAATATAGCTACTTTCATCCTAAGGATAAAATTAACATATTCAACATTTTCTTTTGGTGACCTAGCTTTGTGACAAAAATCAGAGCCCAGCCCCTCTCCTGCCAGGGTGGGAGGTCTCACAGAGGACCCTCCTGGAGTTACTGGGCTCCCTCAGGGGTAAGGCTGAGCAAGAAGGAAACCAGCTGCAAGGACTTGCTGCCATGCTCCAGACACCTCCCCTCAGGAACTCTGTTAAGGATGGTCCTAGAATAGGACCCCTCTGGAGCCTGGGAAAAGCAAACACAAATCCTCTCTGGAGGGAGGCACATCGTAAGTTTTCAGTTGTTCCAACAGCTACATTTACAGGTAACTGATGTTATAGTATGCCCTCCTTGGCCAAAGTGTTGTCAGTCTCCAGCCTAATTTTCATAATAAGCTTTTCATAGTTTGCTTTGACCTTAACCTCCTTCTCCAAGGTAATTTAAGCATTTTTCCTTTGTGTTGTACCTCCTTTGCCACATTTATCATTTTGTTGTTTAAAGTGCTAGCTCAGCCAAAAGTCTGGAAACCCCTCAAAGGCAGAGACTGTGCCTTCTGCATTTCAGTGTCCCAGCACTTAGCACTATTCCCTCTACCCAGCACCAAGAACAGAGACTGTATCCAACCGTGTTTATTCACTGAGTGAGTAAACCCTTCCTGAGGGTATGGAAACTGAAGAGAAGAGTTCCAGTGTGTAAGTTAAGTAACTCCTGACATATGAGGCCACCACCTCTGCCTTGGCTTTTCAGAACTATCTTGGTTTCCTCCCAGGCCATAATTCCCCAGTTGTGGGGGACCTTTAGGAGAGTCATGCTGGGAGGAAGGTTTATTCCAAATGTCTTCTGCAATATGAACAGAACATGAGAATCAAGGGGATCAAGGAACAGAAGGATGAGGAAAGAGAATGACACAGAAAATGGAGGGACCCAAGGAGACAACAGGCTTCCCTGGTGACTCAGATGGTACAGAGTCTGCCTGTAATGCAAGAGACCCAAGTTTGATCCCTAGGTTGGGAAGATCTCCTGGAGAAGGAAATTATTCCTTGCAAAATTATTCTTGCCTGGAGGATTCCATGGACAAAGGAGCCTGGTGGACTGCAGTCCATGGGGTGGCAAAGAGTCAGACATGACTGAGTGACTATCACTTCACTTTGAAGGGGACAACAGCTGTCATGAAGACAAGAATAAGATCTCTGTGCAAAATACCTGTTTGGAAGTCTGCCTTACCACATGCTAGTCATCTTGATTAAGTCCCTTAACCTCTCTGAAGCCCAGGCTCCTCACCTACTTCATCTGAGCAGTAATGATATGGAGGTAGGAGATAGGCCCCAGGCTGAGGAGCTGGAGTCCATCCCTTTCAGACAGATACTCTAAAATAGCAGGAGGGAGAAGCTGAACACTGCCTAGATAAGAGATAAAAGCCCATATAGTCCTCATTCTCAAAGTCAAGGAGACCTTTCCAACTAGGTATGTGCAGAAGGTACCTTTGAGGTCAAAAAGAGAGGGGACAACCACCCCATAGTAAGTGATGCCAACCTACACACTAGAATCCATCTTGGCTAAGAGATGTGTGTGAACACAGTGGAGGACCCTGAGATATACCAAATATGGACTCAGAACTAGACAAAGCAACATGATTGTCCAAAGGGAACCCAGAAGAAATGCCCCATAAGAGATTCAAATGACCACAAGGGGGCAACTCTCTCTAAGCCCACAGGTGTGTTTACCCTTTTTCCTCCTATTAAACACGTGACTTGTTTCACTACTTTTCTTTATGTGGAAATTCATTTCTACAGAGCTGGTGGGCCAAGGTCATGTCACTGGCCACTGGTCCCTAGTGGTCTAGTGGCGAGGATCCCATACTCATTCTGCCATAGCCTGACCACACTCTGGCTGAGAAACTGAGATCCTGCTTCAAGCCACAGCAGGCAGAGCCCACCTGAGATCAACAGCACTACTATCTTTAAACCAGCATTTTCAAATGAGTTTGAAGTTGTTTTGTAATTTAAAAAGAGCCTGTACACTAGATTTTGTGTTGCAGTTTTATCATTACAAGTAATATTTAAAGGCGACCCAGAGGGTAAAGGAAGTACAGAGTGAACAGAGGTTAAAGATTAAAGATGCTCTTTGATAGGAAGTAGATTTTCAATATAGTTCTAGAGAGCAGAAGCACCCACTGGTTGAGAACAAAGGCTCTGAAGTCAGGCGGGGTTAAAATCTGAGTTACTGTTAATGTGACTTTGGCAAGTTACTTCACCCTAGGAGGCTCTCTACTTCTCTGCTAGAAAACGTAGATAAAGATTGTATCTACCTCTTAGGTAATAACGAGGATTAAATGAGCTTCAATCATTCTTCCAATAAATATGTATTAACTATTTGTCACATGCCAGACATTGTCCCTGGCACGGGGATACAATGGTGACTCAGATATATTCTGCCTTCAGGTTGCCTCCAACCTATCAGGAAGGCAACATGATAAACGAATAAATATGTGATACAGTTTGTTGTTGTTCAGTTGCCAAGTGGTGTCCGACTCTTCACAACCCCATGGACTGTAGCACACCAGGCTTCCCTGTCCCTCACCAACTCCCCGAGTTTGCCCAAGTTCATTTCCATTGAATCGGTGATGCCATCCAAACTTCTCATCTTCTGTCACCCTTTTCTCCTTCTGCCTTCAATCTGTCCCAGCATCAGGGTGTTTTCCAATGAGTCAGCTCTTCGCATCAGGTGGCCAAAGTATTGGAGCTTCAGCTTCAACATGAGTCCTTCCAAAGAGTATTCAGGGTTGGTTTCCTTCAATGTGATACAGTAGTAGTAGTAAAATGGTGTAGGAGGAAAAATGAAGCAGAGTAGGAATGAAGAGTTGGGGCAGGATGCTCCCTGAGTCTGGTGGTCAGATATGTGGTGTATGGAGAGCTTAGTACTGAGACAGGTTCGTTGGACACTAGCCCACATTGAGCTTGACATTTTCTGCCTGAAATCCATAGATGCTATGCCTCTGAGTCTTCTCTCCCATTCCCTGGGTCATCAGACTGGATTCAAACAATACAGGACATTCCCATAGGACAGATGCATGCATGAAGAAGGTTCATTAATTCATTGACAAGAATATATTTAGTCCCGCCCTATGCTAGGCTCTGGGGAGATCAAGTCAAATAGGAGTTAGTTCCCATCTCCTGTACAGTCCCCAGTCTAGGAAGTTAAGATAATCAGACTTCCCAACAGAGCATCCTTGTGGCTTGAACACAAGGTTTGACCACTGGGGTCTCTGAGATTATTAATCATTGCCTGCCTTTCTCAGCCGTTTGGTGCTAAACACACTTTCCTACCCCCTCTCTTTTCCCCTTTGGCCCAGCCCACTCCAGCACCTACTTGTCTCACACAGTCTACTTGCTAATCAGGTCACCAACAACCATCAGCTGGGTGGAGATGCTTACACCATTGATGAGGAATGACATCTGATTGTGACATTTTCGCCATCCAGCTTCCAACTGAAGACTTGGCCAATATTCTCCCTTCTCGTCAAACACCAAATATAGGAGAGGAGCTCTTCCCAGTTTTTCCAGGGGTTTGGTTCCATGTTCAATACTTGCTGTTCTCTTTAACTCATTCACAGTGAGTCCTTTAACTATATTTTAGGGACCAGGAGTCAAAAAATCTAAATTATTTTCCATGAAGAATGGCATATCAAGATTTTTTAAGTTATAAAAAGTAAGTCATGGCAAAACTTTCGATTACCCTAAAAATATCCTGAAACTGAACATTCTGAACTTTTTATTTTATTTTTTAGCTGTGCCCTGGTGCATGCCCTGGTGCCCCAACCAGGAATTAAACCCATGCTCTCTGCATTGGAAGTGCTGAGTAGTAACTACTAGACAACCAAGGAAGTCCCTATTCTGAACTTTTCTAACCCATCAGTTTTAGAGATGAGAGTGTCAGAATCATGCAATGAGAAAGTCCCTGTGCTGGGAAGCAAAGGCCACCCGATGTTGATACTTGAAGGCATCTCACTCAAGGCACCGCCCAAGTTGTCGTTTGATAGCTGTGCAAACTAGGCCTGGAGATGGGTAGCTACACAGGGCAGAGTTTGTCCACATCCAGGTAAATTGATGCTACTAGGCAATTGTTTTAGATTGTCTTTTATATGCTTTACAAATGTGAATTTCCTTCTGCAGAAAGAAATAAACTTTAATAGAACCAAATCATACCACTTGAAATCTCCCAACAGCTCCTTTTGATTCCTCCACTGACACCATACGTGGCAGGACTCACCGGGCCCTCCAGCCCCTTCTGCCTCACCTTTCACTCTCTCCCATTAGCTCCTTACTCTGGTGACTGTCCTTCCTCCTGCAGAAGACTTGTTCAGGCTTTTGCCTCTTCCTAGTGAAGTCTTCCCTCACTGCTCTATAATTAACTCTACTCAACCTTGAGATCAAGCTGTACTTCCTCAGAGAAATCTTTTCTGACCACCCTGACCAAGTAAAGTCTGCATATTATATATGCTGTCAGGACACCTGGCCCTCCTTCATCACAGCTGTGCATGTTTTCATTTATTTACTGGATCTCTAATTGCTTATTCTTTCTCTCTGTTGTAAATCCCTACATAATAGAGATGGTGCCTGAAACAAAACTGATGTTCAATAACTATTTATGAGATGATGAATGAAAATCAGATGTAAAAGTGATTTCTAGACCTTCCAGACTGGCCAGGTTCATGAGAGCTACTCAAATTCTGGTCTCTGGTCTCCTGAGACCAGTGCAAGAGGGGGTGTCCATGGCCATGTGGTGGTGTTCATTGGGAACTGCTCCTGGGTACTTGCCCTGGATGCCTTGAAAGCCTAGATTCCATCACTTGCAGCTTTTATTTGCGTGATTTTTCTACACAGCCATCTAACACACAAGTACAGCCCTCCTGAAGTTCTGGAGTTCTAGGAAGATATTTCTGTTCTAATCCATTTTATGCCTCCAAATTTAGCCCCATGTTTCATGGGGATTTGATTTTTGTTTACTTGTTTTCAGCATGAGCTTAATCTTTCTGAGGTCTAGGGAGTGGTTATACAGCCATGTTCACTGTGTAATATACTTATGATTTGTGTACTTCTCTGTGTGTTATATTTCCATTTAAAACTTTAAAACATCTTTATTAAGACCTTAATAGCAGAGACAGACTGAGAGAGACAGAGAGAGCCTAAAATATATATCATAAGGGCGAAAAAGAGGATGGTTAACTAAATCACCAGCCACAACATTAGAAAACAAACAACAAAAGTAATGGGAAGATACAATTGTATGCACTAACCAAAATTGATGTTCAATATTAATTTCTTTTTTTTTTCATTTATTTTTATTAGTTGGAGGCTAATTACTTTACAATATTGTAGTGGTTTTTGCCACATATTGACATGAATCAGCCATGAATTTACATAAAACCAGGTAATCATAGAGCAATACACACATATTGTGATTCTATATAATAAAAGAAAATCTTTAAACAGATAATTGAGATTTATTAATACTTGTATTTTCCCCTGCCTTTCCTTTGACTGATACTCCCTACCAAAGAGAATTATGTTTGCCTTTTAAGCTTTGTGATCCCTTCTATCTTATTTATACAAGATCAATAGGATAGGGGAGAGAAAGAGTTATACATCTGGAGAGAAAAGGAGAGGATTTTGTTCCTGGTCACTCCCTCTGAAATGAAGAATCCTGGAACAGGGCAAAAGACAGAGAAAACTAACAAAGGAACCAGAGAGACTGGGGTTACACAACTAGGACCAGACTTGAGTCAGGTCATGGAGGGGAGAGGAGGAGAAAAGGGGAAGAGAGATAAAAGAAGCCACAATTTTTGGATGTTGTAGAGCATTTAGTGGTGCTTAGTGAGAATATTCTGAGCAGCTGTAGAATATGGGACAATTGAAGAGGAGAGAAAAATGGGGATTTTAGAAGTAAGTTGTGGATTATGAAATAGATTGCCTACAATATTTTACAGCAAGCAGATCAAACGAGTCAATCCTAAAGGAAATTAACCCTGAATATTCATTGGAAGGACTGATGCTGAAGCTGAAACTCCAATACTTTGGCCCCCTGATGCAAAGAACCAACACATTAGAAAAGATCCTGATGCTGGGAAAGATTGAAGGCAGGATGAGAAAGGACGACAGAGGATGAGATGGTTGGATAGCATCACCAATTCCATGGACATGAGTTTGAGTAAGCTCTGGGAGTTGGTGAAGGACAAGGAAGACTGGCGTGCTGCAGTCCATGGTTCACAAAGAGTCAGACACAACTGAGCAACTGAACAACAACAGTATTTTTTAGATACATCAATGCTTGACTGAGTTTTGGGAGATGCCATTCTCACAGAAACTAAGCCTCAGGGGACTCCAGGAGTTTTTCAGCTGTGTGTGGTTGATATATAACCAAAAGGTCTAAATGGATAAAATTCTAACTCAGCATGGACACCCCTGGAAAAGGGTGTAGAATTAGAAGTCTAAAGATAACGTTTCATTTTTATCTGTATATGTCTGTTAAAATGTTTATATAGCTCATGCAACTTAGTGATTTTTTAAACAATAAATGTAAAAAAGCATTATAGCATGTGTGCTTGGTCATATCCAACTCTTTTGCAACCCCGTGGGCTATAGCCTGCCAGGCTCCTCTGTCCATGGGATTTCCCAGGCAAGACCACTGGAATGGGATGCCATTTCCTTCTCCAGGAGAACTTCCCAACTCAGGGATCGGGCCCATATCTCTCGCATCTCCTGCACTGCCAGGCAGATTCTTCACCAACTTTGCCACCTGGGGGAAAAGCATTAGATGCTTCTGTCAATTGTAGAACAAGCTGCACTCTGACCTCCCACACTGAGGTGCCACATGGTGGTACATGAGGAAATTATGGTCCTGGACAAGACTGCTCCCAGCTCTGAGCAGGCATCCAGTGACTGGGCTGCAAGTTGATGGCATTTGAATAGAGGGATGGAATATGATTGTGGAGCCATGGGTGATTTCAATGTTTAAATGCAGCACAGGAGTCCAGACCACTTTCTGTCCCAGGGTGACTCAAAAGAGGTTGCTTAGAAACAAACACAAAATTCTCTGTTCTTGTAAAAACATCCATTTATGCATTCACCAAACACATCTCCGGGGCTCATGCACCAAGCCTTGCAGGGTTGCTTTGAACATCACTTATCCCTCTACCTCTTCTTTTAATGTGTGGGTTTATAGTCTTTTGTTACTAAAAAACAATTTACCCCAAGCCCTCCAGAGTTAGCAAAGTCATGGAGAAAAAGGTGCTAATGAGGAAGAGTGCCTGGCCTTAGGACCCAAAAGACTATCCACAGGGCTTATCTTCCTCTCTGAAACCTCCCACTCACTACCTGAGCTGTCTCTCCAGTGATGACAGGGAGATGTCTACCTGCTTCAGGGCAGCTTTAGCTTCTTCTCTCAACTCTTTACTCTATGGTGTCAGGAGGGCAAGCTTATCAGATGAGTAAACACCCACCATGAGTTCACGTCCACTCACACAGCAGCTGGAATATAACTGTGATGCTCCTGGGAAGTTCTGATTCCATAGCTGCTTCTCCATTCAGGATGACAAACTCTGAGTTTACATCCAGTGGTCATGCTACCAGGACATCCTCATCAAGGCCATACCATTTCCTCAGATTGATCAGAGGGCAAGAGAGAGGTGTCCTTTAGCCCCCAAATCTTCCACCCCAGATCCTGATAACATGTGTGCTGCTAAGTTGCTTCAGTTGTGTCCAACTCTTTGTGACCCTATGGACTGTAGCCCACCAGGCTCCACTGTCCATGGGATTCTTCAGGCAAGAATGCTGGAGTGGGTTGCCAAGCTCTTTCTCCAGGGAATCTTCCCAACCCAGGGATCAAGCCTGCGTCTCTTACATCTCCTGCATTAGCAGGCAGGTTCTTCACCACTAGCATCACCTGGGAAGCTTGACTTGCATAGGGAAGTTTATTCCCAGCTTTCTGGGAGGCAAAAGAGTCCCCAGGGGCCACCAGCCCAACCTGCTTGTTCATGCCCTGCAGATGTTTCATCTTGCTGAGAAACAAGAGTAGAGTGGGGAAGGTAGATGAGTTTCTGAGGGGAAAGTGTATATATGAACCAAATAAACAGGAAGTCACTGTGAACTGCATTCAAAGCTTTATTCTTGCCAGAGTTTGGGAGTTGCGCTAACTCTGGTAGGCTGCCTTAATAATGAAGCAAGGTAGGGAGGTGGAGCAATGAGATTTGAATACAGGGAGGGGAGCAGAAGCTGGGGAGTCTCCAAGAAGATAGATCAGGGTGGTGAGTTCTGGAGCAGAGCTGTTCTTCTGTATTTAACAGTCGCAGTCATCGTCGCAATCACAGCATGCAGGACCTCGGGACCTCATGGGAATAATTCCTAGACAACAGCACCCAGAGCCACAGCATCCAGAGCCACAGCACCCAGAGCTGCAGCATCCAGAGCTGCAGCACCCAGAGTCACAGCATCCGGAATCCTCACAGCCACCAGACGATCCTGAGTTGCACTCCTGGGGCCGTTGGATCCAGCGTCTCAGGGGACTCACCCCAAAGGTCCGGGGAGCCAGACAGCAGTAGCTGGTGGAACAGGGAGCAGAGCATGGATCAGGGACACAACATGAGGTGACTGAGCCTCTTACAGGAGCCTGAGCATAGTAGGTTTGGGAAGGAGCAGGGGTCTGAACATAGTATGTCTGGGTCTGGCAAGGGGCTGGGGATTTCACATAGGTCGTCTGGCATGGAGCAGGGCACTTCACAAATGTCTGGCAGGGAGCTGGGTATTTCACATAGGTCGTCTGGCTTGGAGCTGGGCACTTCACGAGGGTCTGGCAAGGAGTTACACATTTCACATAGGTCTTCGTCTGGAACGGAGCTGGGCATTTCACATAGTTTTGAGTTGGACACAGAGGTGGACATTTCACGTAGGTTTGAGTCAGACATGGACCTGGGCATTTCACAAAGGTTTGAGTTGGACACGGAGGTGAGCATTTCACGAAGGTTTGAGTCGGACATGGAGGTGGGCATTTTACAGAAGTACATTTGGTACTCTGCACAACCCCCAATCCCGAACCTTTCACGCAAGATGGAGGGAATTGTGTCTGTTTCTGCTGGTCACACATCTTCCTGTGGCTTTGCAAAATCTGAAAAGAAAGTTCTCATTAGGTCTAAGAAGGCTTCCAAGGAAACCTGCAGCTTCCCCTTTGGATAAAGTGGCCTGTAAGCAGTAGCCTTTTTGAGAAGGTCACAGGCACCAAGATCTGGCATTAGGGCAGACTCAGAATCAGGGATCCTAGGCTCAGCTCTTGTGACTTTATCTGAGCTGGGTGCCTTTGCCTAAGTCACTGCTCACCTGTGGGAATCTGTTTCCAAAATGGAAAATGAAGAGGAAGAGTTTGACAGAGAGATCTCCATGTTTCTACCCAACTCTTCAAGTGACTTGTTTCACCTATTCCAACTCCTGCATTATGAATTCACCTGGGGAAATTGTCATTTCCCAGCTGATTTCCCCCTCCTCACCAAGTCCCCCACAAGAGGCTTCTCTTCTTCCTCCTGCCTGGTCAGCCAGGACCCAGGGATTACAAATTCACATCACCAGAGGCTGAATCAACCTGAGTCTCAAGCTGATCCTAACAGAGGTAGGACAAATTTGAATAAGTCTCCACCTTTTGCTCTTTGGATCAGTGGTACTATCCTTGCACCTCATTAATGGACCCAAGAGAGGATGGCACAGCTGAACTCGAAGAGGGAGAGGGTGGCAACCCAGTTCTCTGCAAAACCCTCTCATGCAGAACTAACAGCTGGTCCTGTCCTCTCACACTCCAGACTCTGAGCTTCCAGGCAGTGACTTCCCTTTGTGTCTCATCCTGACCACCCTCATCCCAAGAGCCAAGTGTCACCAAGGCTCTCCTTCTTTCTGTGTCACTGTCCCAGGCATAGACTTACCCTCTTTGCTGATCAAGCAGGACTGGAAGAAGCCAGTGATCTGAAGAACTGGCCGTTGGGGACACCTTTTATAGGGTAGCAATGAAGCAATTTAATGGCATCTGAGTGAAGCATGAGGTCACAAGGACGAGGCCTGGCATGGCATTGGTGAGATTCCTCCCCAGTATGCTTGGCCCATCATCAGAGGCAGGGCATGTCTCTGCTTGACACTGAATTTTCCTGAACACAAGATAAATGATTCCTATCACTTTCTTCATGAAACTATTCAGTCTTCTCCTAAGAGTTATGAGAGATGAGATGCCTGCAAGAGCTGCCATTATGAAATGATTTCTACATCACATGAGTCTTCAAGGACTTGTTCAAGATGTAATTAGGGTCTCAATTCTTCACACACTGTACTAAAAGCTACACAGAATCTTCCCAGCTACGTAATGTGTTCTCTCTGAGGGCTTCCATGGTGCTTCCTGCTGGCTTGAGTTGTTGGGCCCAAAGAGTTTGGCCCTGCAGTCTCTGCCTCAACGTGGCAGCAAAGCACCCCTCCAAGAAATGGCTTGTTCTGGGCTGGCAGGTTATTCTAAGTTTCTTGGGGAAACTGGGTGTGTACCTGATGATCCCAGACCCCAGGCTCTATATCTAGGCTGCCTCTCCTCTCCTCCTCATGCACTATAAACTCCCTCATCCTAACCTTCCTGGACTTCTCTATCAGGTCTAGATCCACAAGGACCTAGAACAGGGGAATTTAATTGAATGCTTTTTATGTGCCAAACAGTTCATAATACATGTTCACTTATAGATGGTACTGTAACTGAAGCCCCAAAAGATTAAGTTACTCCTTGTCACAAAGCAAGTAAATACCAGAGCAAGAGTTCAAACGTAGGCAGTCTGCTTTCATAAGCCATGGTCTTTATCTCTACAACATATTGCCTCCTATTTCTGGACGTAGTATAGTCCCTGAATCTCTAAAACCCCAGGTGGCACTAGTGATAAAGAACCCACCTGCAAATGCAGGAGACACAAGAGATGCAGGTTTGATCCTCAGGTTGGGAAGATCCCCTGGAGGAGAGCATGGCAACCCAGTCCAGTATTCTTGTCTGGAGAATCTCATGGACAGAGGAGCTTGGCAGGCTGAGTCCATAGGGTAACAAAGTGAAACAAGTTAGCACCAGCACCTGGATCTCTACCTCCATTCCCTTCCCAGTACAGTAGATATAGGGAGAGAAATGGGAATATATGTATTAAACACTTATGTTCTTAATGTATTCAATGTACTGCATACTGTCCTGGCTTCTTCACCTGTGTTACTTCATTTGATCTTCACAATAACCCTTAAACATAGGCTACGTTAGCCCTGTCTTTTAATATTTATTTATTTGGCTGCATGGAGTTTTAGCTGCATCATGCAGGATCTTTCATGGGCTCCAGAGTGCATGGGCTCAGTAGTTGCAGTGAGCAGGCTCAGTTGCCCTGCAGCCTGGGGGATCTTAGTTCCCCATCCAGGGATTAAACCCACATCCCCTACATTGGAAGATGGATCCTTAACCACCTGGGAAGTTCCCCTGCCCTGTTTTTAAAGGAGAATAATCTAAGATCCAAGGCCTAACCACTTCACCAAGGTCATGCCACTGGTAGGCAATGGAGCATCACTTGAATCCAAGCATGTTTCGTTTCAGAGTCACACTCTTCCCATCAGGCCACGCTGGGTTGCCCAGTGTAGATTATCTTAATCCTGAGACTAGCACTGGTTCCAAACTACCACTCCCCTAGATCAGCCAGTCCAGGTCCCACCATGGGCCCTGAGGCCTCTAGGGTAAGAGGTGCTCCTGCATTTGTCCATTAAGGACCCTCAATTTCCCTAAGACCTGTAAGCTCATCAATACCCAGGCCTGACATTGTGCAAACAGAAGAGGAAAGAGATGATGTTTTATTGAGGCCAGGTACTTCACATGGGATAACTCATCAAATTTAGTTCCTACAATAAGTGTCTCAAATAAGTAAACAAACTTGCTCAAGCTCCCATAGCTAGAAGTAGTAGATGTAGAACCCCAGGTTTATATTTGAACCTGGGTTTATATTTCATTTTTTTTCCTACCACAACAAATTGTTCCTACCACAGCAAATGTTTCAAGTGTTAAAATCCAAAACGCTTTATAACCATTCCTTTAAGTCACTCAACAGACACATTCATTAAGCCCACTATCTTGTACATAGGATGGGACAGCCCCACTCTACAAGGAAGAAAACACTTTAAAAGTACAGCTATTTTAAGGCATTTTAGAGAGACACTTCCAGGTACAAGTAGAACTCAGCCCTGGTTCTGATTCTGCCACTGCCCTGCAGTGTGATTCCACTGTGCCCTCCATCTCTGGACCTTTCCTTCTTCCACTCTGAAATAAAGAGCTAGATGAGGCCCCTTCTGGCTATGATATCCTGTGATTATAAGGGCTTGTTCTAGAAAGGAAATTTATCCACATCCTAGTGGTCCATGGAGTTATTCCCACTGGACTATAATCACCATGTGTTGGAGACTGTGGACATGTTCCCTGTATATCACCTGCCTCAAGCACCGGACATAGGGAGCTCTGACTAGATGAGTGAATGAATGAATGGGGATGCTTTGCATGGACTGTGCAGTCTCAATCATCTTCTCCCTCTGTGCGGTGAGAGCCCATCTAGCTGTTAACCAGTCTTTCCATCTCATGTCATCTGTGAGCTCTCATTAGCAAATGTCCTGCTCTGTGGGGTCAGACTCTACTAATGGGCTTGACATGTTCAAGTAGCACTGACATCCCTGGCGAGAGATACTGCTTCCAGGTGCCACAGGTAGGTGGGTTGTGCCCCACCTATTCTATAGGCGGCAAGGCAAGGCAGAGTTGTCAGATGACTGATTTAAGTGCCAGGATGAGTCACAGGGCTATCCCTACAAGGCCCTGTTTATCTCTTTAGATAAAAACTCATTGAATCAGAGACTGTGGACTCATGCAATAATAGTCCAGTAAACTCACAGTGTAGCAGGTAGAGAGAATTGTGAATTCACAGAATAACAGAATCACAGATTCAGAATTCTGGCATCTCTGAGGTGGAGAGGACTAACACAAGTCATGGGATCTGGTCTTTGCGATAAACTGGGTCAGTACCTGCCTCATCATCACCTGGCCTAACTTCTACTTAGGAAGATCTTCTGGTCTTCAGCATTCTCTGAAGTCCCACTGGTTAGCTTATTTCAGAATTTACCGCCTGGAGAATCAGAATCAGCTAATGTATACTAGGTTATCTCTAGAGTTCTTTACAGCATTAGCTGTATGTGCTATAAGGTGTTTGAAGTTGTGCCCCTGAGTGTGTGAACAAAACCAAGATTTCAACCCCAACCAGGAAATCAGCGGGGGAAGTACCCAAGTTGACATGTTGTTCTCTGAGGACAGGGCCTGGATCTCCCTTCTTCTTGTGAGCTTTCTTTGATCAGGGTCTGTGGATGCTCTGAAGGTAAAAATGTGAGTCCTTCCTTTTCTGTGGAAAGAGGAAGTGAGACGCCACCTCCCAGGAAGGGGAGGGCACAGGAACCTTGAAGTCCAGTGAAAAATGTCACTGCCATGTCTGAGAAGATAGTATGGGGGTCCCCTCCATTAGATCCCATATCTGCATGAGTCTCTGTTCCAGACTCAGCTCTAAGATCCTCTCCATCATTATTCCAGTGACAACTGGGGGTTCCCCCTAGATGACTGGGAGATTATATTATAGAGTCATGGAATAGAGGACTAGTGAGGACATTTACAGGCACAGGTAGGAGTTAACCCCCTATATTGTAACTGAGGTCTGCACAGAAGGAAAGAAACTTACTCAAGGCCACACATCCAGGTAAGAGAAGATGCTAGACAGGAATTTCTGAATCCCGTCTAGGGCACATTCCAGTATGTGGTCACTGAGCAGGCCTGTTAAGGAAGCATCATCACCTGGCCTCTTTCTTGCCTCCCTCTCTGCCCTCAAAGTCACCAAGGTTATCACAAGAGAAACCAATGCAAGTCCCCTAAGAAGCATCCTCTACAGAACCAAAATGTTTTCACATATGTGGGGAAGGGTCACCCAGGATTCCCACTGTGTGAACCTATGGGTTGTCAAAAGATGAAAACCCCAGCCCACATGTCTCAGAGCCCCATGGGTCACTGTGTATATGTACCACAGCCTTCTTATCCATTCATCTGCCAATGGACATCTAGGTTGCTTCCATGTCCTGGCTATTGTAAACAGTGCTATGATGAACATTGGGGTACCTGTGTCTCTTTCAATTCTAGTTTCCTCAGTGTATATGCCCAGCAGTGTGATTGCTGGGTTGTATGGCAGTTCTATTTCCAGCTTTTTAAAGAATCTCCTCTCTGTTCTCCATAGTGGCTGTACTAGTTTTCATTCCAACCAACGTTCCATTTTCTCTGCACCCTCTCCAGCATTTATTGTTCATAGGCTTTTTGATAGCAGCCATTCTGACCAGCGTGAGGTGATATCTCATCATGGTTTTGATTTACATTTCTCTGATAATGAGAAATGCTGGGCTGGAGTAAGCACAAGCTGGAATCAAGATTGCCAGGAGAAATATCAATAACCTCAGATACACAGATGACACCAACCTTATGGCAGAAAATGAAGAACTAAAGAGCCTCTTGATGAAAGTGAAAGAGGAGAGTGAAAAAGTTGGCTTAAAGCTCAACATTCACAAAACTAAGATCTTGGCATCCGGTCCCATCACTTCATGGCGAATAGATGGGGAAACATTGGAAACAGTGGCTGACTTTATTTTGGGGGGCTCCAAAATCACTGCAGATGGTGATTGCAGCCATGAAATTAAAAGACGCTTACTCCTTGGAAGGAAAGTTATGACCAACCTAGGCAGCATATTAAAAAGCAGAGACATTACTTTGTCAACAAAGGTCCATCTAGTCAAGGCTATGGTTTTTCCAGTAGTCACGTATGGATGTGAGAATTGGACTATAAAGAAAGCTGAGTGCCAAAGAATTGATGCTTTTGAACTGTGGTGTTGGAGAAGACTCTTGAGAGTCCCTTGGACTGCAAGGAGATCCAACCAGTCCATCCTAAAGGAGATCAATCCTGTGTGTTCATGGGAAGGACTGATGTTGAAGCTGAAACTCCAATACTTTGGCCATCTGACATGAAGAGCTGACTCATTTGAAAAGACCCTGATGCTGGGAGGGATTGGGGGCAGGAGGAGAAGGGGACGACAGAGGATGAGATGGATGGATGCATCACCGACTCAATGGACATGGGTTTGGGTAGACTCTGGGAGTTGGTGATGGACAGGGAGGCCTGGTGTGCTACAGTTCATGGGGTCACCAAGAGTGGGACATGGCTGAGCAACTGAACTGAACTGAACTGATAATGAGTGATGTTGAGCATCTTTTCATGTGTTTGTTAGCCATCTGTCTTCTTTGGAGAAATGTCTGTTTACATCTTTAGCCCATTTTTTGATTGGGTTGTTTATTTTTCTGTAACTGAGCTGTAGGAGCTGCTTATTTTTATTTTTAGATTAATTCTTTGTCAGTTACTTCATTTGGTATTATTTTCTCCCATTCTGAGGGCTGTCTTTTCACCTTGCTTAGAGTTTCCTTCATTGTGCAAAAGCTTTTAAGTTTAATTAGGTGCCATTTGTTTATTTTTGCTTTTATTTCCATTACTCTGGGATGTGGATTATAGAGGATCCTGCTGTGATTTATGTCCGAGAGTGTTTTGCCTATGTTTTCCTCTAGAAGTTTCACAGTTTCTGGTCTTACATTTGGATTTTTAATCCATTTTGAGTTTATTTTTGAGTATTTTGAGTATGGTTTTAGAAAGTGTTCTAGTTTCATTCTTTTACAAGTGGTTGACCAGTTTTCCCAGCATCACTTGTTAAAGAGATTGTCTTTTCTCTATTGTATATTCTTGCCTCCTTTGTCAAAGATAAGGTGTCCATAGGTGCGTGGATTTATCTCTGGGCTTTCTATTTTGTTCCATTGATCTATATTTCTATCTTTGTGCCAGTACCATACTGTCTCGATGACTGTAGCTTTTTAGTACAGTCTGAAGTCAGGCAGGTTGATTTCTCCAGTTTCATTCTTCTTTCTCAAGAATGCTTTGGCTATTAGAGGTTTTTTGTATTTCCATACAAATTGTGAAATTATTTGTTCTAGTTCTCTAAAAAATACCATTGATAGCTTGATAGGGATTGAATTGAATCTATAGATTGCTTTGGTTAGTATACTCATTTTCACTATATTGATTCTTCTGATCCAAGAACATGGTATATTTCTCCATCTATTTGTGTCATCTTTGATTTCTTTCATCAGTGTTTTCTAATTTTCTATTTATAGGTCTTTTGTTTCTTTAAGTAGATTTATTCCTAAGTATTTTATTCTTTTCATTGCAATGGTGAATGGAATGTTTCCTTAATTTCTCTTTCTGTTTTCTCATTGTTAGTGTAAAGGAATGCAAGGGATTTCTGTGTGTTAATTTTATATCCTACCACTTTACTATAGTCATTGATTAGTTCTAGTAATTTTCTGGTGGTGTCTTTAGGGTTTTCTATGTAGAGGATCATGTCATCTGCAAACAGTAAGAATTTTACTTCTTCTTTTCCAAGCTGGATTCCTTTTATTTCTTTTTATTCTCTGATTGCTGTGGCTAAAACTTCCAAAACTATGGTGAATAGTAGTGGTGAGACTGGGCACTTTTGCCTTGTTCCTGACTTTAGGGGAAATGCTTTCAATTTTTCACCATTGAGGATAATGTTTGCTGTGGGTTTATCATATTTGGCTTTTATTATGTTGAGGACTGTTCCTTCTATACCTGCTTTCTGAAGGGTTTTTATCATAAATGGATGTTGAATTTTGTCAAAGGCTTTCTCTGCATCTACTGAGATAGTCATATGGTTTTTATCTTTCAGTTTGTTAATGTGGTGTATCACATTGATTGCTTTGTGAATATTGAATAACCCTTGCATCCCTGGGATAAAGCCCTCTTGGTCATGATGTATAATCTTTTTAGTACGTTGTTGGACTCTGTTTGCTGGAATTTTGTTAAGATTTTTGCATCTATGTTCATCAGTGATATTGGCCTGTACTTTTCTTTTTTTGTGGCATCTTTGTCCGGTTTTGGCATTAGGGTGATAGTGGCCTCATAGAATGAGTTTGGAAGTTTACCTTCCTCTGCAATTTTCTGGAAGAGTTTGAGTAGGATAGGTGTTAGCTCTTCTCTAAATTTTTGGTAGAATTCAGCTGTGAAGCCATCTGGTCCCAGGTTTTTGTTTGTTGGAAGATTTCTGACTACAGTTTCAATTTCCGTGCTTGTGATGGGTCTGTTAAGATTTTCTATTTCTTCCTAGTTCAGTTTGGTATAATCGCTTTCACAGGGGTTCACAGACTTGACCTCATGACTCCACCCTTTACTTCCCTGATCCCTCACATCTGGTCCCACTCACTCCCCCTCTCTCTCCCCCTGCCACATGGGTCTCTTTGCAGCTCATCTGACTCTCCAGGCACTCTACTTTGGGGAACTTTGCTCTTACTTTTTCCTCTACTAAAAATGTTCTAACATTTTGGAGGTGACTAACATGTTTACTTCACAGTCTTTAACTCTTTATTCAAATATGACTTCAGGGAAGCCTTTGCTGCTGATTCTGTTTAAAATGAAAACCCAGACCAACTGGCACTTCCTGCCTCTCTTCCAAGCTTAATTTTTCTCCTCAGAATTTAGAATCGTCTAATGCATTATCCATTTTACATATATAGTGTTTTCCATTTTCTCCCATCAAAATGTAAATGTATCACAAAAGAAATTTCATCTCCTTTGTTCACTGCTGTATCCACAATGTCTTACTCAGGTGCTTGGCACACTCAAAACATACCTGCCGAATGAGCAAATAGTATATATTTTCTTATTTATCTTGTTTGTCATCTGTCTTCCCTTATTAGAATAAGCTCAAGGAGGGTGAAATTTTTACCTGTTTTGTTCACATTTATATTAGAGTGACTGAGCATGCATGCATAAGTGACATATTGCATGCATGCATGTGTGCTCAGTCAAGTCACTCTCTACCCAAACCCATAGACTGTAGCCCACCAGGCTCCTCTGTCCATGTAATTCTCCAGGCAAGAACACTGGAGTGCATTGCCATTTCCTACTCCAAGGAATTTTCTTGACCAAAGGATCAAACTTGCATCTCTGGTGTTTCCTGCATTGGCAGGCAGATTCTTTAATGTTGTGCCACTTGGGAATCCCCATGCATATTATTAAATCTTAAAACTGCTCTTGTAACATAGGTACCTACCTAATAAATATCTTTTGAATGTGCAAGCAAATATTACTGTGAAACAAAGAACATGCCTAATGTGAGCAAGTACTAACTGAATGTTGATAAGTTTTGCTAGTACGGCTGTCTTTTATCCCTCATCAGCTGTAACCTCAGTTGCATTCAGCCCTGAGCAAAAACAGTGAAGGCAGGTGGGTAGGGTAAAAAAAAATAGGGATTGTCTTTTAATGCAGATAAATTATATCCCAGAAAAGCTGTAACCTCCTCAAACAGCACCTGGCCACATCAGCCACCGTGTTCCACACATTCTCAGTCCCAATACATCATTTCAAGAAGTGCAGGATCAGAATTTCAAATAGTGTTCTGAGATCCACCACAACAGTGCTTCTTTGGGTGAGTGGATTAAGATGCATGGTTTTGTTTCCTGTGCCCTACAGGGCAAGCACAGCTGTTCAGCATGTCCTAAGACTGCAGACAGGAGTTTGGGTGGTGCTGCCCTGTCCCTGATGCTTCTGTATCTTTGGCTAACACCCAAGCAGCCCTTCTACTTCTTCAGTCTCTCTAAGGTGTTTTTTTTTTTTTTTTAGTTTGACTATTTATTCATTTATCTTCAATTTTATTGAGAAGCAATTGACATACATCACTGTAGACATTTAAGGCCCATAGCATGACAGTTTGATTTACATATACTGTAAAATGATTAGCACAACAGGTTCAGCTAACATCCATCTTCTCATATAGAAGCAATAAAAAGAAGAAAAAGAAGGAAAGATAAAGGGAAGAAGTTTCCTTGTGATGAAAACTCATGGGGTTTGCTTTTTTAACAACTTTCTATGTATTGAAAAGCAGTGTTAGCTATAGTCATCATACTGCACTTTGCACCCTTAGTTCTTGTGTTTCTTATTCCAAGACTTCTATTAAAAAGTCCCTGCACTAAACTCTTCTCTGTTTCAAATAGCCAGAGTGGTCTCTGTTCACATGACTGGACATTGACCTCATGAAGCTTATATAGTATAAATTACAGAATACAGTCTTCTTCAGGGAGAAAGTAAGAGGTATTTGGCAAATGAAAAGAAAGAAATATGTAATTTCAAGTGGTGGTAAATGCAAGAACAATAACAACAAACTCGATTTATTTAAAATCAGGTTTCTCAGAAGACCTGAGTGTGCAAGCCACGCCTCCCTCAGCTCTACAGTGTTTCCTCTCAGTGAATTCGTTCAGTGCCTCCTCCCCCTTGCATGACCACAAGCTAAGATGGGTCTACAATACCTAATCTGCCATATCCAAGAGTTCTGCTTCAGAGGGAGCCCCAAACCAGCAGAACTCTGTAAAAGGGGACTGCCCAGCTCTAGGACAGAGTGGGTCTCTGTGTATAGGCTTCTTTTAAAACTAAAAGTCTGGGTTTCAACAGCACTTTATTTAACCAGATTTTGGTACATGCATGTCACAACTAGTGAGTACATCCTCAAAGATCTGTAAGTTTTCTCCATCAGTTCCCAGAAAAAGTTGTAATTATTCTGTTATCTTAATGAGAGAGATATTGCCTTAAAGATGTACGTATGAGGCAATCGGTACAGTTTTATTCAAGTAAATAGGATCTTCTGTTCAAACTACTTCATTGACATGGCTATTTTTTTTTATCACTAATATTTTTCCAGCCTTACTGAGATATAATTAACATGACACGTTGTATAAGTTTAAATTGTAAAGCCTGTTGATTTGATATAATTATGTATTGAAATGTGATTCCAGCTTAGTGTTAGCTGACATCTCTGTTATATTACATAAACACCATTTTTTAGTGCTGAGAACACTTTATTTTTTTATTTTTAATTTTTTTTTAGTGCTTAGAACATTTTAGATTTATGCTCCATCAGGTTTCAAGTATATAGGACAGTATTGTCTACAACCACCAAGTTGTGAGTTCAGTTCAGTTCAGTCACTCAGTCGTGTCCGATTCTTTGCGACCCCATGAACTGCAGCACGCCAGGCCTCCCAGTCCATCACCGACTCCCGGAATTTACGCAAACTCATGTCCATTGTGTGGGTGATGCCATCCAACCATCTCATCTTCTGTCGTCCCCTTCCCCTCCTGCCCTCAATCTTTCCCAGCATCAGGGTCATTTCAAATGAGTCAGCTCTTCACATCAGGTGGCCAAAGGATTGGAATTTCAGTTTCAACATCAGTCCTTCCCATGAACACACAGGATTGATCTCCTTTAGGATGAACTGGTTGGATTTCCTTGCAGTCCAAGGGACTCTCAAGAGTCTTCTCCAATACCACAGTTCAAAAGCATCAATTCTTCTGAAGTATATCCCAGAATTTATTCCTATTCAGATTGGAAGTTTATATTATGAATAATATCTCCCCATTTCTCCTACCCCCTGCTAATACTTTTTTAAGTCAGACTCATCCTGGAATTCTAGGCAACCCTTCTTTATTGGCATTACATGAAACAGCAACATTTTAAACTCTCTTGAAGTTATGCATACATTAAACATGAATTCATTAAAGTTTAATTGGTTGTTTTTTTCTTCAGTAAATCTGACTTTCTATCTAGGGAAAAAAGATTGGGATTTAGGTAAAAGAGAAGAAAAGTGGAATAAAAACTACAAATAGGGAAAGGCATGCTTACAGTTGCAAAGCAAGGCTTTAGAATTTTTCCAACAATTTGAGAAATACAGATACTAACATGAGGCCAATAGAATACAAAAATCCAAGGCATAACACAGATGGCTTAGAGAGGCAAATTTTCTGTTTATTTAACTGATGAGGGTCCAGAAAGGAAAGATATGAGAGAAGAGGGTAAAACCAGGCTGCAGTAGGTCCTTTGTCCTTTCATTCTTCCAGTGCCCTTCTTCAGTGTTTCTCGTGGTCTGGTCAAGGTCAGCAGCAGCCCCCAGGGCCATCACAGCGCCTGCAGCCCCCCGAGAACTCACATTCATAGCAGTAGGGGCTCTGGTGCCCTGGCTGGTGGGAGAGACGGGCTCTGTGTGGCTCAGGCAGCAGTCCCCACACCCAGAGCTACAGCAGCCCCCACACCTGGGGCCACAGCAGGAAGAGACTGGAGATGGATAGGGAGTTGGACACTGGAGTGGGCACTTTGGGGGATGCTTAGAGGTAGGACGATTTGGGGGCACTTGGGAGGGGGTTGGCATGGCTGCTGGTTCTGCTGAGAGGACATCTTGGTGGGATTTGCACTTCTAGCAACATCTCCTCTGGAAAATAGATGCTTAATGATGACAAAGTTGCTACTTGTGTGAATGATATTTTAACAAGGACAAGGAAGATGACTAAATTTCAAACTTGCTTTCCCTCCCTTCAAAGACCAGGAACTAACTACCTTTGTGGTAACTGTGACTGCCAGCTCATAATGCATGAGTTGAAATAGGGGTGGAAAAAGAGTTTCCTGGCAAGTGCTTTTCTAGATATGTCCTCCTGTCACCCCACTAATACAATGTCCCAATCTCAAGGCATTCAAAACTCACTTGAGGGTCTCATGGAAACAGGGATAAAGTCATAGGTTACAGGGAACAGTTATCACAACAAACTCACCCACATCTGGACCTTTAATCTGTGAGCAACTGTGCCCTGTGACTGTGAAAAATACTGACAAACCAACCTAAGCCCCTGCACTCAGAGTTCACAATTAAACTGGAAAGAGAAACACAGACACCGAAGTTAGATAGTAACCCTGATGTTCAACACAACAGAAAGAGTAGACTGTGCATGGCAGCAGCCAAATTCAAGAGTCAGAATATTTGTGTGGAATCCTAGTCTCAAGTTAGAAACTTTCAAAACCTGATATGATCAATAAGAAGACAGTAAAACAAATAAATAAGTAAAACACTAAGTGCTTAAAGATAAAGGGGTATTATTAAAACTGAAAATTGACAAAACAGAGAATTCAAAGGAACAATAAATATTTGGGCAAAATGCTTCTTTTACATCTTTCCTGACACCCAGGCTAACTTAGGTCCCCAATTTTTTCACCCATAACATGAGTTACTGTAATTGCTTGCTTAATCATCTGCCTTTTCTAGTAAACTATTGTAATAATGATATTGTTTGCATTATTTATAATGAAAAATATATTTTTCCTTTATTTATCATGTTTTGACATCTTAGGGACCACTGATGGGAAAAGACTGTCCCTCCCAGAGCTAGCTAATTCCATGTTTCATATGCACACCAACCAATCCCAAGTCTATGCCCCATCTCCTTTCCAACTCTCATACACCAAGACAGTATTTCTCTTGCCCTGAACCATCCCAGGGTCAGGCACCAGGCAACTGGAGACAGTCCCTATTCCCCAAAGCCTGCTGGAATTATTCAAACTAGCCAGTCTTAAACTGTTGCTCCTATCCCATGGAAAACACAGTAAGGGTTATGGTCTCTGTTTCCCCTTCCCTCCTGAACAATAAGGGTTATGGTCTCTGTTTTCCCCTCACTCCTGCTGTTGCCTCCAAAACCCAGTGCACCGCCATGTGGCCCTGAATGACATGGTGTGTTGCCTTCTCTTAGGAAATAAAAGTAATAAGTATTCCCAATTGCAAGAGCCCCTGCATGTTGTCACCTTTATAAATTAAGACTCAGGCACAGATCAACTAAAAGCTCCTGCTCACAACCAGGCTCTGTCTCATGTCAGGTTCTTGGTAAACAAATTGTTGTTATTATTTGTGGTTCTTCTTCATAACTTCAATTGTTCCATGAAAATTGTAATTCTATGCTGTGCTTAGCCATTCAGCTGTGTCTGACTTTTTGTGACCCCATGGACTGTAACCCGCCAAGCTCCTCTGTCCAGGGATTCTCTAGGCAAGAGTACTGGAGTGGGTTGCCAAGCTCTCCTCCAGGGTATCTTCCCAATCCAGGGGTCAAACCATCAAACCGCTTTGCAGGCAGATTCTCTACAGTCTGAGCCCACCAGGGAAGCCTGAAAATTGCAATATTCATGTTCAAATGATAGGTTATTCTTTTCATCTTTGCTGCAACATTTGTCTCCTGTGTGTTTTTTAAAGAATGAACTTCAGTGTACTTTTTCACACTATTTAATGTCTTATGGTTTCTGTGTTTATGGTTTTTTGTTACACAGTTCTGCAAAATTGGATTTTCCTGGACCAACTTTTAGCAGGAAATTTCTGTGGAAGCCCTAGAGGTGGGGATGGACCTAGTTTAAGCTTTCCACGTTTCTCTGCTCAAGGGCTCCCCCTTCTGTTACAATGAAAGACTAAACGACTAAGCATGGGTAGCCGTTTCACCTGGACTCTCAGGATCTGATCTAGTTCAGGGAAGGTCTAAAGCCAACCCTGAGACCCCCAAACACTCCTCAGCTCCATGTTGCCACTGGCCTCGGCTACCAGGGGACCTGCCTCTGCATTGCAGTTCCTTTGCTAGGCTGTTGCTTCCAGAGATCTGCCACTGGAAGATCTCATGGCAGAGATCTTCTGCCATGAGCAATTTAGTGATCTGCAGACACCCCCAATTTCATCTTAGTCCTATTCGTGGCTGTTCCCACCCAGGGTGGAGCTCTCTCCTGGGAGTGAGTATTGGCAGATTATCCTGAGGCTTGCCATTGCCAAGCTGCTCTGACCTTGCTGTTCCCCATGGTTCCACCCATAGCTGCCCGTGCAGGCCACACCCTCACATCATTCAGAGGCTGTAGGTTTTCTCTGTATCCCAGATCCACCACACATGTAGGGATATACGTAGTATATGTGTCTCTGTGTGTATGTATCTACTCACATGCATCCTGTGCTCCTTTTTGCTTTGTATGACTTCCTGGAGGAAAACTGGTTAAGATGTGAAACTAAGCTTCTATCATGTTTTACAGGAATCAAAACTGCCTGTTGTATAAAATCAGTGAACAGAGCAATATAAAGTATTGCTTTCATCTTAAAATCAAAGATACATAAAAGTGTAAATAGAAGAAGAATGCTAATGCCTAAAGTCAACAGTGGCCATGCATTGCTGATTATATTTTCCAGTCCACATATGTTCCAAGTTTCCACAAAAAGCATGTTTTCTTTTTTATAATAAAACAAAATTAACATTTACATTTAGACACACACACACGAGGTTTCTCTGATAAGGGAAGAGGACGATTTGGCGGGGAAATGCCTGCAGGAGAGGGGCCTGTCTTTTGGTCATCTCCCTCATCCAGGTGACAGAAGTGCAGAAGTGAGAGGACTCAGGGGCTGACGGTCACATGATTTCTCTGTCCTTACAGTTCTTTCTAACCTTCCTGACTCTAAATCCCAATCCTCTAGATAAAAGTTTCTGTTTTGCGTAGCTTTTCATTGACCCTGGCTTTATCAGTGTTCAGTTCAGTTCAGTCGCTCAGTCATGTCCGACTTTATGCGACCCCATGAATCGCAACACACCAGGCCTCCCTGTCCATCACCAACTCTCGGAGTTTACTCAAACTCATGCCCATTGAGTTGGTGATGCCATCCAGCCATCTCATCCTCTGTCGTCCCCTTCTCCTCCTGCCCGCAATCCCTCCCAGCATCACGGTCTTTTCCAATGAGTCAACACGTTGCATGAGGTGGCCAAAGGATTGGAATTTCAGCTTCCGCATCAGTCCTTCCAAAGAACACCCAGGACTGATCTCCTTCAGGATGGACTGGTTGGCTCTCCTTTCAGTCCAAGGGACTCTCAAGAGTCTTCTCCAACACCACAGTTCAAAAGCATCAATTCTTCTGTGCTCAGCTTTCTTTATAGTCCAACTCTAATATCCATACATGACCACTGGAAAAACCATAGCCTTGACCAAACGGATCTTTGTTGGCAAAGTAATGTCTCTGCTTTTTAATATGCTGCCTAGGTTGGTCATAACTTTCCTTCCAAGGAGTAAGTGTCTTTTAATTTCATGGCTGCAATCACCATCTGCAGTGATTTTGGAGCCCCCCAAAATAAAGTCTAACACTGTTTCCAATGTTTCCCCATCTATTTCCCATGAGGTGATGGGACCAGATGCCATGATCTTAGTTTTCTGGTTGTTGAGCTTTAAGCCAACTTTTTTACTCTCCTCTTTCACTTTATCAGTGTTAGGTAGTTAGAATAGAAAAAAGGAGTCCAGAATGGCGGTAGCTAAAAGACAAGGGAAAAACCCGCAAAAATAGAACAAAGGAAGCTCCGAGGACCGGAGTAAGGACCTCAGGTAGAACAAACAGCACTCCTGGCTAGCCCAATCTACATACGGCAGGCCTAAGGGGAGGAAAAAAAACATATAAAAAGAGGAGCCAAAGGGCCGGGGGCCTCTCTCTCCCGCGTGTGCGCGTTCTCTCTCTCTTTCTTTCTTCTCTTTACGTCTTTTGGGTCGGCATGCCCTCACGCCTCGAGGATGTATTTTCCTTTATTTTCTAAATAAAACTGATCTGTCCAAGAACTATAACATGGACTGTCCGAGAGCTGTGACGCACCAAGGACTTTAACGTCCATTGCTTCAAATCTTTGTTGTGACGAGACAGAACCGAGGCAATTACACTCCCCTGACATCAGGGACCTCCTATCCTCTGCCTTCAGCCTGGTTCTCCCTATTCCCCTGGTGCCTCTGTGCCTCTCTGGCTCCTTCCCCAGGCATCCTGGTGGGTATCTCCTTTCCTCTCTCACCTCACCGTCATAGCTCCTGAGACCTCCTCCCACCCGCCTAGGCCACTGCTTTGCTCTTGATCTCTGACCATGAGTTTTCTTCCCCATCACAAGATCCTGCTTCCTTTCTCTTTTCATACTTTTGGAACAATTATCTGGTGAATATTTTAAAGCAATGACGGATTTCAATCAGTCCACGGATTTCAACCAGTCTAACTGTCTAAACCTTAAAAACTGCCATGGAAGACATTAATATAGATGAAATAAAGCTGATTTTCAACTAGCAATCATATCAAACACAAATATTTTTTATGGACAACCCACCTAGAACTAATTTGGTGAGCAAAAATTTGGCTTTTGGAAAACTGGCATTGGGTGACTTTATTTCCCTAAAAAAAAAATAATGTGATGCCCCAGAGTGAGCTTGAGGGACTCAGATGTTTTGAATTCTCATTACCAAAGCTTTAATTTAGATCTCTTAAATTATCTCCAGAGCAGATAGTTTCAGTTCAAGGTGAATGAGAAGGACCATAAAATATGCCAGAGGCTCCCTACCTCTTTAGGAGGTGGTCTTCTTTCTCATTTCCCCATGCCTCATTACCCAGAGAGCTGGTTAGAGATGGGATAAAGGAAGAGAAATTACCTACTCGTTCTTCATGGTCCAACTGCGAAGTCAAGAAGCTCCCCTGTGAGTGACAGGACAGGCCCAGAACAGCTCTGCTCCTCTAGGCAGAGGCAGAGGCAGACGGTGAGGAGGAACACAGCAGTGTGACTCTGGGTCATGGGGAGCCCAAGATGGAGCGTGATGCCCAGAAGCAGTGCACTGTGGTCCTGTTGCCAGTCCCTCTGCCTGGAACAGGGGACTCTCATCTGCCAGCAGAACATCACTACAGAGATTCTGTCAACCCTCCATGCAGTCCAAACTTTTTCCAGATACATCTAGCCTATGCTGCTATCTCTCTATTAATGTTTTTCAATTATCTCTCATGGAAATATTGAATAAAGTCTGAAAGCTAAAAGAATGTGAGAAACCATTTCTTCTGCTTTTGGAACTGGATATAAAGAAGGTATTGAAGGAGTCTTTTGGGCCTAGAAAAGAGAACAACAGTTTCAAAGGCCCCTTGCTGAATCATCTAACTTTGGAGAAAACAAAGCATAACTTTAGTTTTATCCTGATGTTCCAGGCCAGCTGCATCTATCTGGGACTTATCACCCCCTGTCCGGAAACCTACCACCCCCTACACCCGCCCAGAAGACTTATCACCCCCTGCCCAACTACAAGTGTCATCTCAACAAAAGAATACTCAAAATATCTCACTTGATTGACGTTTCCCTTATCGCTTCCACAAACCTCTCTATAAGTATGAAGCCTCCCTGATCTCTTTCGGCGCTCAGCCTGGTCATTAGGCCGACTGTCGCCCCTCCTTGCCTAAATAAAGGTAACCTACTTCTGTTAAAAAAAAAAAAAAAAAAAAAAAATACCTTACATTTTTGGTGCCGAAACCCGGGAGGGGGCGAGGCACTCGTCTCACTCTCTCTCACTCTCCCTCCCTCTCACTGTTTTCCCCTTTTCCCGGAGTCTGGGAGCGCAAACATCCTCCGAGCTCACTTCTCTGCCAGGGCTCTTAAGTTCCCCTCGGGGACGCCTAGTGCCTTCGTGAGCGGTGCAAGTCTTGTGCTAAGACTTTATTGATGATTTGCGTACCCCCAGGCCTCGGCTTTACCCCCTTTTCTCTCTCTCTCTGACGACCTCCAGAATAGGGACCTCTTGCCATTCGACCGCTCTGCATGCAACACTCCACTCCAGCCGGCCCCTAGATTAAGGTAAGATCCGATCCGGACGGAGTTCTAGAGGCGCCCTAGAATTCAGTCCTCTCCGGGTCCCAGGGACCCCCGGCCCAGGGCCACTCTGTGGGCGACGGTGGGGGACGCTCCACCTCGACACAGAGCTCTCTTCTCATAACTCCTATTGCGACTACGGGTGACGACTCGAGTTCCCAATAGGAGCCTCTGCTTGCCTTTCAATTATGGGGTCTGGCCACTCTGTCCCAAAAGATTCCCCTCTGGCCTGTGTTCTCAAAAATCTCAAACCACTCTCACTCACTGAACTCAAAGCTAACCGCTTAAAGCAACTCTGTACACAGATTTGGCCTCAATATCAATTAGACAATCAAGACCGCTGGCCTGAGGTCGGCACATTTGACTTTAACATTCTCCAAAATCTCACTGACTTCCTTAAACGGAATGGCAAGTGGTCGGAGATCCCCTATGCCCAAGCCTTTTGGGCTCTTCGGAGCAGGCCCTCCCTATGCCAGGCCTGCTCCACCCACGAAGTCCTTCTATGCACCTTGCCTCCCAAGCAAAAGGGCTCTTCTTCCTCAACTAACCGCAGACCGCAAGCTTCTGTACCCCCAGAGTTCGACCCCGTGGACGAGCCCCCTCCCTACCCGCCACCCCGCCGCCCCTCTCCTTCCCCTTCATCCAACTCACCTACTGGCACTGAAACCTCTCCTGACTCTCCCTCAACCCTGCTACCCCATCTCCCCGACTCCCCCTCCCCCCTTCCTTCCCCCCCTGCCACACGGTCACGTACCCAACACATGTTTCCCCTAAGAGAGGTCGCAGGGCCAGAGGGCCCCACCCGAGTCCATGTGCCATTTTCATTGTCAGATATGAGCCAGATAGAAAAAAAGTTAAGATCATTTTCTGAAAATCCTTCCAGATACAGAAAAGAATTCCTGAGACTCTCCCAGGCCTATAACCTCACATGGAGTGACGTATATTATATCCTAAATGCCACTCTCACCCCAGATGAAAAAGACCGTATCTGGCAAGTGGCAAAAGCCCATGCTGATTATTTACATAACCAAGACCGAAACAGCCCAGTTGCTGATGAGGTTGTGCCTCAGTTAGATCCCCGCTGGACTTACCAGCCCGGTGACCCAGGTATCAGGAGACTCAATCATATGATCACCTACATTCTAAAAGGAATGCAGAAAAATACTCATATCCATGTCAATTATGATAGAGTCAGGGAAGTCACCCAAGGGGCAGACGAAAATCCAGCCTTATTCTTGGCACGCCTCACAGAGGCAGTCCAAAAGTATACCAACCTAAATATCACTACCCCTGCTGGGTTACTGTACCTTCATGTTCAGTTCATCAGCCAATCTGCCCCTGACATCAGACGCAAGCTTCGCCAACTAGAAAAGGGCCCTGAGACCCCCCCCAGAGAGACCTTCTAAAAGTAGCCTTCAAGGTGTTCAATAATAGAGAGGAAGAGGCTAAGAGAGAAAAAGAACGTGAGAGAAAAGCTAAATATGCCCTTTTGGCAGCAGCAATTAAAAAAAAAAAATCAGCCTGGCCCAAGTCATCCCAAAACGAGTCTTAAGACTCCCCCCGGACCCTGCTTCCGATGCAACCAGTCAGGACACTGGGCAAAGGCATGCCCAAACCCGCGGCCCCCGACAAAAGCATGCCCAACCTGTGGCCAATGGGGACACTGGAAGATGGACTGTCCCCGGGAGTGCCCTGGCACCCCTGGGGAGGTCCCCACCTCCCAGACCTGGAGAGTGAAATGTCCACAGGGACGCCCTGGCGCATCTGAGGAGATCCCCACTTCTCCCCAGAACCCCAGCCCAACTCTACAAAAATTGTTCCAATGATGGGGCCCGGGTTCCAGCCCCCCGGCCCATGTCTTGAACACGGGCTCAGAACTTAGGGTAGACGGGGTAGTGGCCGAAAAAAAGACCTCTTTTATAATAGACACTGGAGCCACTTTCTCTCTCTTAACTTCCTACTCTGGCCCAACTCAAGACTCAGAAATCACAATCAAGGGGGTCTCTGGAGTTCTCCTAAGGCCAAAAATCAGCCCTCCATTACTCTGTCAATTTAGAAAATCAACCCTTATACACTCATTCCTTATAATGCCTCAGTGCCCAATGGCACTTCTAGGGAGAGATGTGTTATCCAAATTGGGGGTCTTTATTACCATACCCCCCTCGATATAGTCTCTATATTCTGCATGCAAATGGCACCTGGACAGTCCCTAACCCTTACACCCTTCTGTCTACCATACCCCCGACTGCAACCCACTTCACAGTATTAGATCTCAAAGACGCTTTTTTCACTATCCCCCTCCACCCCCTCTCCCAACCTCTTTTCACCTTCACCTGGCAAGACCCCGAGACTCACGTTTCCCAACAGCTAACATGGACAGTTCTCCCCCAGGGGTTCAGAGACAGTCCTCACTTTTTTGGACAGGCTTTACAAAAGGACCTACAGACTCTCAACCTAGCCCCGAGTCATCTCCTCCAATACGTAGATGACCTCCTCCTTTGTAGCTCAACCCAAAAACTCTGCCTCCAACATACTGCCAAACTCCTTGAGGCCTTGGGATCCTGGGGTTATCGGGTATCCCAATCTAAGGCCCAAATAGTCCAAACAAAAGTCACCTACCTGAGACTTTCCATATCCCATCAACAAAAAACTATTCCCCCAGATAAAATCCAGGCCTTAATTAACTGTCCACTTCCAAAAACAAAAAGGAAACTCCTGTCTATCCTCGGCCTCCTAAATTTTTTCCGTATCTAGATCCCCAACTTCTCCCTCATTGCAAAGCCGCTCTATGAGGCAACTAAAGGATGTCTAGATGAGCCCCTCTTTAATCGTTCCTCGCTGGCCAATCCTCTTCACCAACTCACCCAGAGCCTCCTCCGAGTGCCAACTCTCCACCTGCCAGATCACACCAGACCATTCTTTCTCTTTGCACATTCCAGCCAAAGACAGGCCCTGGGGCTTCTATGTCAGCGGGCTAGAAACACCTGGGCTCCCATAGCCTATCTATCAAAACAGCTAGACATGGTGACCAAGGGGTGGCCTCCCTGCATACAGGCCATGGCTGCTATCGCAACCCTCGTACCCAAAGCAAATAAACTCTCTAGACATGCCCCTTTAGCAGTCTGTTCTCCACACACCTTCCGAGACTTGCTGTCACATCGGGCTTTCCTCTCCCTTCCCCCTTCCAGGGTACAGGTCCTACATGCCTTTCTCCTCAACCCTTGGCTCTCATTCTCCCCCTGCTCTCCCCTTAACCCCGCCAGCTTATTACCCATGTCCTCTACAACAGACTCCCTCTTACATAGCTGCAGCCTAACAGTAGATCTTACCCAAAACCCCTTCCAACATGTAACAGATCAGCCCATCCTAGACCCAGACACCCCACACTGGTTCGTTGATGGCAGCTCTCAAAAATCCCCACCGTTTGCAGCAGGATATGCCATCATCCAGGGAGACCTTCGTCACAATCATAAAACACAGACAATTGAAGCTTCACCGCTGCCACCTCACACCACCTCCCAACAGGCAGAACTGATAGCTCTCACCAGAGCTTTAACTCTGGCTAAAAATCTAAAGGTTAACATCCACACAGACTCCAAATATGCCTATAACATACTTCACTCAAACATCCTAATATGGAGAAAAAGAGGTTTCCTAACCCAAAAGGGATCCCCTATTATTAATTCAGACCTGATTCACAAACTTCTAGAGGCAGCACTCTTACCAAACAAAGCCGCTGTCCTCCACTGTAGGGGACATCAAAAGGGAAGTCTCATATCAGCCTACAACAATGCTGCAGACCAGAAGGCAAAGGAGATAGCACTGTCCCATCCTTCCCTCCAGTCCCCTGTCATCTTATCTTTGACTCCACCCGACCCTCCCACCACCAAAGAAATCCTCTCTTATCTACACTCACTCTTTCATCCCTCATCCAAGACACTCCAACAGTTCCTCCGTAACCACTTCCCCATATCCAATGCTGACCAACAATATTTAGATAACCTTACCCACTCCTGTCAAACATGTCAACGTACTAACCCCAATTCCAACCTTAAACCGACATCCTTTCCAACCCATCAAATGCGAGGCAGCCTCCCAGCACAGGACTGGCAGATAGACTTTACTCATATGCCCCGGGTCCAGAGAGTCAGATACCTACTAGTCCTTGTAGACACCTTTTCGGGATGGGTAGAAACATTTCCCACTACAAACAAAAGAGCCCACACCGTGGCCCAAATTCTCCTCACAGAAATTATCCCCAGGTTTGGGCTGCCTTCATCCCTACAGTCTGATAATGGCCCAGAATTTACATCCAAGGTCACCCAACAACTTGTCCAATTCTTACAGATACCCTAGAAATTTCACATTCCATACCGTCCCCAGTCCTCAGGAAGGGTAGAAAGGATGAATAGAATAATCAAAGAAACCCTTACCAAATTAACCCTCGAGGTACATCTAGATTGGACTAAACTTTTACCAATTGTTCTCCTCAGAATACGGGCTTTGCCCAAAAAGCCCCTGGGGCTGAGCCCCTTTGAGGTGATGTATGAAAGGCCCATGCTCCCTCCTGGACTCCCCCCGAACCTCCTCCCACACCAAGCTTCCTACACTCCCCTCTGCTGGCGCAACTCCGCAATGCCGTCTGGAGATACGTCAACCACAATCTGCCTGCCCCTGACCCCCAAGCCTCCCTGCCCCCTTTACAAATTGGGGACATAGTCTATCTGTCTGATAATCCCCAGGGTGACCTAACCCCAAAGTGGCAGGGACCATTCAAAGTCATCCTCCTTACCCCAACTGCAGCTAAACTCAAAAAGGTCACCTCCTGGGTACACCTCTCTCGTCTAAAATGGGTCACCTCTAATCCTGCGCTGCCCTCCTTAAATGACACCTATCAGGTCTCCCTCACAAGACCCACCTCCTTAAAATTCACCCGGCGACAACCCCTGTCAACCATCGGAGAGGACACTGAATGACCTAGACTCTCTTCAACCTACAACTGTTCCTGACCCAACTACTACAAGACCTCTAGATCAGCGCCCCGACAGGAACCTCCTTCAAAGACCTGACTACACTGGTGTCTCAACTGTGGCTCCAGGGAACCTTCTACAACCTGACTCCAGACAAAATTGATTTCTTTACTCTCATTCTCTACATCATTCTACATCCTAATGAGCACTGTTCCTCCTCAGATTCAAACAACCACCAACTCGGGGCCTTCTGCCCCTCACCCTGACTGGCCTCTCCCTGTCTCTCTAACCATAACTGCACTCCTAATCTTAATCCTTGCTATAGGCCTAGTAACTGTCTCCCCTCAAGACATTCTCACCGCAAAAAAGAGAGAGACCTGCCTTTTCCTAGGAAAAGACTGCTCCTATTTTGTTAATGAAACGGGCATAGTCCAGGGCCGAGTCAAAAAACTTAGAGACAGAATTAAACGCTGCAAGAAAGAGTTACAAAACCTTTACATTCCCCAAAACCTGTTCCAACAGATACTCCCTTGGTTGCTCCCTTTCCTGGGACCATTGGTACTTATCATTATATTCCTCTTATTTGGACCCTGTCTCTTTAATCTCTTTCAAAGGTTTCTCCAAGAACGGATTCGGGCCATCTCTTGAGATCAGGTAAAGACCATTCTTCTTCTCGAGAGCCTCACCTCAAGCTCAAAAAAAGGAGACTGTGGGCCCTAGGACGATCCTCCATTCCAGACCCAAAACCGTCGCCCCTATCCAGCAGGAAGTAGCCAGAAAGATACGGCGCCCTTTTCCCCTTTTTTTTATGATTTCAGGGTCTAGAATGAAGGAGTCTTTTGGGCCTAGAAAAGAGAACAACAGTTTCAAAGGCCCCTTGCTGAATCATCTAACTTCGGAGAAAACAAAGCATAACTTTAGTTCCATCCTGATGTTCCAGGCCAGCTGCATCTATCTGGGACTTATCACCCCCTGTCCGGAAACCTACCACCCCCTACACCCGCCCAGAAGACTTATCACCCCCTGCCCAACTACAAGTGTCATCTCAACAAAAGAATACTCAAAATATCCCACTTGATTGACGTTTCCCTTATCGCTTCCACAAACCTCCCTATAAGTATGAAGCCTCCCTGATCCCTTTCGGCGCTCAGCCTGGTCATTAGGCCGACTGTCGCCCCTCCTTGCCTAAATAAAGGTAACCTACTTCTGTTGAGGTCGTCTTTCCTTTTCTGCCTCGCCGGAACCATGCCTTACAGGTATGGTCTATCCCTTGTTGAGGTTTTGTGTTTAAGCCCTGACATGTGCGTGCCAGGAATTCAGGGGAGAGAGGGTATGTGCTGTGTGTTCTCTACAGACTTGTAGGGTGCTTGGTGTACAGACACGGAGGGAAAACTCTCAGGGCCTGGCAACCCTTCCTCAGGAAGCAGGATGCAGACAGAGGTTATAGACCCCTTTACAGATGCTTATTTTCCCCACCCAAAAAAGTTGATAAGCACATACCAGACATTCCAAAGGATTTGTAAATGGAAATAACTGCAGGGTACTATGTTACTACTGAATTTCTTTCTGGAACGGCTGGATTTAACTCTGATAACAATTGGAACAAACCTAATTTGCAACAGCATTCTCTCCTTTATATGGCAAGCTTCTCCTTCCAGGCCCCCCAGCCTCTCTCCTTTGGTGCCTCGCCAGGTCCCACCTCTTCCTGCTTGCAGCCTCCAGCGTGAGGCTCCTGCTCTCACATCACCTTCACCCTGGCTCACTCCTAACTGTAGACTCATCTCTGAGGAGTTGACATGAACGACAAGATTGTCCTGGGCTTGCCTTCAGGGGATGCAGGGATTCCAGGATGAGCCACTACGGCTCTGACAGGAGCGGATGGTCCTTGCACAACCTATGCGTGCCAAGTCACTGTTGGCATTCCCCAGCCTCCTCGCTGTCTCCACCAAGGAGGCCTCGGGAGTGACTGGAATTCCTCTAGGACCAGCATTGTAGGTTGAGCTACAGAGCATTTAGAAGAGGAGATTCTTAGATCTTAGGATCAGGAGCTTTTTGCTCAGGTCACTGTTATGTTCAAAGGCTCCTGGGGAAATGTCTTTCTGCCCAGAGGCCCAGCCACATCTCTTCTTTGGGCCCCCACAACTCCAAAGCTATCCTCTCAGCTTCTTCCCTGTCTCTGCTCTGCTCAGCGCTGCAGCTGGGGCTCTAAGACTCTGAGTCCATCTTCTGCCACCCCTGGGAAGCTGCAGGGCCAGGCGCCTCGATACCTGAGAGCAGGGAGTAGTGATGGGGGGAGGAAGGAAGGAAGAAAACTTTGTAGTTTTCCTTATCCCCACACCAGACTCTTGGCTGTTTTTGGTAATAGAGATGTTCTAAACTAAAGGAAGAAGAGGGACTGACTGTTGAGGGCAGCTAGCAGTTTCAATCACAGTATGACTCTGTAGGAAACAGTAGTTGGACCTCTGGGTATCTAGATGCAGCATGTCCTGGGTATGGGGTGTTACAATTGACAGGATCACCCCTGTGACCTTCACCACAAAAAGTGTGGAAACTCATACCTATGATGCCACCTCCCTGGATCCAGATGTGAGGAGGCGCCAATGACCCAGGTGAGGTAGAAACATCAATTTGGCAATCACCTTGGGAGTTCCCAAAAGCTTCTCTTGTGGTTCAGCTGGCAAAGAATCCACCTGCAATGCAGGAGACCTGGGTTTGATCCCTGGGTTGGGAAGATCCCCTGGAGAAGAGAAAGGCTACTCACTCCAGTATTCTGGCCTGGAGAATTCCATGGACTGTATAGCCCATGGGATCTCAAAGAATCAGAAATGACTGAGCGACTTTCACTTGGGAGTTCCCAAAGGTATGGCTTTGGTTGGGGTGTGCACTCTATTTAGGGACTTCCTGAGGGGAAACCACTGATTTGGCCTTATCTATAATTAAGGAAAACTGTGAAAATGTCTAAAAGTGGAGCTTTAAGACAGCTCAGTGACGGAGCTCACTAAACTGGTGGTTGCCTTTTGCCACATATCTTCTCTTCTTTGTGTCTGAGACCCAGACATGGTGATTAGAGACCAGCAGCCTGTGTTCTGACAGTGTTGTAGATGGAAGTCAGAACTAAGGATGGAGAAGGGGCAGGGAGAAAGGGGCCCAGATCCTTGAGGACATCATGGAGCTACCAAGTGGCCCTGAGCTAATCCCTGCAGATGTTCAGGATGTGAAACAACAAATTCAGTCCTCTAGTTTACTTAAGCACTGTTAATTTCAGCCAAACTGAATTCAAGCCAAACTGAATTTCTAACACAGACACATACACAAGCAAAAGCAAGGTATGATACAAATACATGCCAGAGCTTGTTACCGAGTCTGAGCTAGCTCTGCGTGCAGCGTGGCAGATCAGTAAATAGGAGACAAGATGTTGAGGCAAGGAATATGACTTTATTCAGCAAGCCGGCAGACTGTGTCTCAAAATAACCATCTTTTGGGGTCTGGATACCAGTATCCAGAATGGTGGGGGGAGGTGAGGAAGTAAAGTAAAAAGTCAATTAATCCTGCAAATTTCGCCTGGAATGGCCAACCCAGAGTGGGGATTGTTAGAAAAACGCCGCGGGAGGAAAAAAGCCGCCTCTAAGGACTGATGGTAAAGGCCTTTATTAAGCGTCGCTCTCGGGGCAGAACTCCCGGGGACGGGTGAGTGAGGAGACAAAGGGAGTCTGCAAGGTATGAGGGGTGGGGAGGGGTTTTATAGTCCGGGCCGGCGTCCAGGCCAGGTCTTTTCATATAAGGAAGAAAGCGCAGCCTACAGCGGTGGTCAGTGTCCGAGGGCTCTGTGTTGGTACCTGATTGGACCAGGCTGCAGGGGCCCAGCCCCTGGAAGTTTAGCCAGCCTCCGGAATTTTCCTTGCAGCACTTTTTCCGGGGGCATGCCCCGACCTTTCAGGGATGTATTAATTTCTTCTTTCTGTAGACATCCACAAGGTCCTGAACAAAGGCACTTTGGTTTAACATTCAGGCAAAGAGGCAGGATTCCCTGAGACAGGCTGTTCTGTATATACAGTGTATACAGAAGAGGCAGATAAATAAAGGAGCTTCTCATCACAAAAGGAGACCAAGAAGTTCCAGGTAACCCTGGAAAAGAAAAGGCAATTGCTGTCACTTAAAGAAAGAAGTTTCTGTAAGTGAACCTGAGTATCCAACTCCTTTTAGACCTTCCCTGACCTCAGACTAATTGAGATTCCTCGTAAAGAGCATATTATATGCCATCCTTATTGTAACTAATTAATATTGCTTCATTTACTGGTCTAAAAGCTTCAATTCAATCCACAATGAATCCTCATATGAGGTCTCCAAGGCATATTTGATTAGTAAATAAAGCATTAAAGAGATTTTTATGGTGATTACAGGAAGAGCATGTTTAGAAAACAAGTTACGCCAATTAGGTGTTAACAAGTTTGTTGATGTTGCAGCTACTGATGCAGCTACTGATGGTGATGTTGGTGATGGTGATGTTGGGGAGAGTAGTGACCAAATATGAATCAGCTTCTAGACTAATCAGCCTCTTAGCCAAGCCTGCTCTTGCTTCCATGGGTATTGCCATCACCTGGTGGTGGTAAAAGGCATATTCATGGAATGTCAGAGCCTTGGCAGCTGTACCCTCTCCTCCTTTCCTCATATACCTTAAATAAGATGGCAGTGTTTGTGTATCTATCCTCTTAATGTCGGACATTTAGACAGTAACTGATTTTTCCTTTACAGTTGATTTCCAACTGTAAATGAGCTGTTGAACTGCTTTAAAGAGTGTTCTTGTGTGCACATGTGTTTGACTACTTAACAAATTTTTAAATTGTTGAGACAGACAGTATGCCATTTTTTTGTTGTAATAGTAATGGAAATTTTACCCACAATGACTATATGACAACTGACACTCCACCATAGTCTATAGTAATATCTCTTTATCAAACTCAATATTTAATATTATAAAACTATTGCATTTCATATTTGCCAAAATGATATTAAACCTTTTATTAAAATTATAGTTCTCCAAATAACTATAAGGTTTGACATCTGATTTGGCACTTATTTACTGTATGAATTTCTGCTGTTGTGAAGGGCCTGCCCATTCACCTATTCAGCTCATTCTTTTTTCATAGATAAATAATATTCCATTGCATGTGTATACCACATTTCCTTTATCTTTTTATTTGTCAATGGACTTTTAGATATTATTAGTTTCCATATCTTGGCTATTGGGAACAATGCTGCAGTGAAAAGGGGGTACAGATATCTCTTCAAGAACCTGATTTCAATTTTTTTGGATATACACCCAGACTGTTGGATCGTATGGTAGTTCTTATCACCATCAAAACCCCAATGGCACTTTTACAGAATTAGAAAAACAGCTATTAGTATGGCTACCACAAACTTTTTTTTTTTTTTTTAAGATAAGCTTTGGAGAGGGTGTAATAAAACTGGAACTCATATATTCTTGGTGGGGGTATAAAATGGTGTACTCACTATGTAAAAATGGTTCCTCAACAGTTAAAAACAGAATGACTATGAGCATTCTTATCCAAGTTTTCATGTGGATATATGTTTTCATGTCCCTTGGAGACAAATCCAGGAGTGGAAGTGCAGGACAATATGGCAACTCCATGTTTCATATTTGGAGGAACTATCAAATTGTTTCCCAAAGTGGTTGGATCATTTTATATCCATACCAGCAATGGGTTCCAATTTCTTCACAACTTTGTAAACCCTTGCTATTTTCTGTCTTTTTTTATTATAGTCATCCAAGTAGGTGTGAAGTGGAGTCCCGTTCTGGTTTTGATTTGCATTACTCCACAGCTAATTATGCTGAGTGTCTTCATGTGCCGTTGTGAATTTATGTATTTTCTGGGAGAGATGCCTATTCGGAGCCTTTGTCCATTTTTAATTGGGTTATATGTCCTTTCCCTTATTGAGTTGTTGAGTTCTTCATATACTCTGCACGCGTGCATGCTGAGTTGTTTCAGTCATGTCCAACTCTTTGTGACCCTATGGACTATAGACAACCAGGCTCCTCTGTCCATGGGATTCTCCAGGCAAGAATACTGGAGTGGGTTGCCATGCCCTCCTCCAGGGGATCTTCCTGACCCAGGGATCGAACAAGCATCTCTTAACATCTCCTGTTTTAGCAGGTAGGTTCTTTACCACTAGCACCACATGGGAAGACTTTATTGTCTGTATACAATCTCTTAAATCAAATTTATGATTTACAAATACTTCTTCCCATTTTGTGGATTATATTTTCCATTTCCTGACAGTGTCTTTTGAAGTATAAAAGTATTACATTTTGATGATTCAATTTGCCTGAAGCTCAGCTATGAGCCAGGTGGCAGAAATGAAAGTGGGCCTAGCCCAGATCCTAGTTTTATACCCCGTGCCCCTCAGGCCATTCTGTCTCTCTTAGCCATGGACTGAGCCAGAGGGACTGGGCAGGATCAGACTTCGGTACCCCTCAGCCTAGATTATTTAAACATTTATGTAAGATTTGCTTCAAGGAGAGGCTGAGACATAAATGAAGACAAGGATGAGGCAGACTCACCCTCCCCAGAAGGTAGCTGAGTGACAACGAGTTATCATTTAGGCTTGTCCCTCTGGGGTACCAAATCTCAGGCCAAGCATTTTATTTTATTTTATTTTTAATTGCTAGAAAATCATTTTACAATTTTGTGTTGGTTTCTGAATCAGCCATTGGCGGGGGAGGGGAGGCAAGCTCATGTCCTTCCCTCCTGAGCCTACCTCCCCTCCCCCCATTCCATTCCTCTAGGCCATCTGTAGTGAGGTGGGTGAAGCTAGAGCCTCTTATACAGAGTGAAGTATAAGACTAAAAAAATTAAAACAAGTATCATATATTAATGCATAAATGTGGAATCTAGAAAAATGGTACTGATGGTCCTAGTAGAGAACGAACTTATGGACACAGCAGGGCAAAGCGAAGGTGGGATAAGTTGAGAAAGTGGCCTTGACATATACACACTATCATGTGAAAAATAGATAGTGGGAAGTTGCTAAATAACACAGGGAGCCCACCCTGTCTCTCTCTGACACCAAGCATTTTAAATCAAATAGAAGGAGTTCTGTTAAATACACCTTTCTCCATCTACTCGAATTCCAAATAATTTTCAAATGTGGTTGTCATGGTATGCAGAAAAATTAAAATAATTTACATGTAGCATGATGGATTAAACTGACCAGTCTGCTGGTGGCCTAAAATGCTCAGCCCAGGGATCCCCAGGTTCTTCCGGTGAATTCTTGGGCTAAGAGGACCCAGGGCTCACAGTCCATGATTGCCCAGGGCAATCCCATTGAGAAGCTCTATTAAGCAATCACTCTTATACCATTACCTTTCTGGAAAATTCTGGTAGTTTAACCCTTTATCAGACTCCATTCTTACCAAGGCATCCTATGTCTGTGTGTTGCAAGGACTCTGAGCTGTAGGGGATTTCAAGAGAATGGGATGGACGATGTTGAGGGCATCTTGTAAGTAGGCAACAGAGCTTTCTTGTCGTGAGAAGGGAAGTAGGAAGGGGTCTGGATCCAGTAAAAACCTTGGGTGATCAGAACAAACAGGACACGTCACAGGTCTTCAGAACCCCACGAAGGGAGGAGGAAGAGGGAAAAGCTTCACTCTTGAGGTTCTTCTATGGATTTCTCTGTGATACCAAAGGTCTGGGTCAGCAACAGCCCCAGAGCCTCTGCAGCACCTGGAGCCCTGCAAGGACTGGCCGCAGCAGTCAGAGCTCTGGGGTCTGCAGTGGTGGGACCTGCAGTGCCTGTGGTGGCTCAGGCAGCAGCCCCCACACCCAGAGCTGCAGCAGCCCCTGGAGTTGACACCGCAGCAGGAGGAGACTGGGGGGCTCTTCAGGGGTCACTTTGGGGAGCACTTAGAGGTACAGCACTTGGGGGGTGAACTTGGGAGGTGGCTGGCACTGCTGCTGGTTCTGCTGGCAGGACATCTTGGCAAGAGATCGATCAACCTGCAAGAGAATAATTAGAGTTTTTGATAGGTTAAATCAAGAGTCATGCTCTTTATCTCTTTTAGTGAGTTTAATGAGTTCATGATAAATACATTCTGAGACATGTGGAAAAGCATCCAGAAAGAAATAATATAAATTTTTCCCTGAGTTAAAAATACATAGATTTCAATCCAAATGTAGTGAACATTTATTCTCCTTGGAAGCAAGAATTTCTCCATCTTCAAAGACTTGCATGCAGAATTCAAGTTTCTCAAGTGCATCATTTTAATACAAATAGACCCCTAATCTCAGTGAAGTCAATACACAACTTTTAACCCAGGACAGCTTCCAGAGTGGCAGAGTGCCAGTGACTTCTTGGTGCTGTGTTGTTAGTCGCTCAGTAGTGTCCAGCTTTTTGTGATGCCATGGACAGTAGCCCTCCAGGCTCCTCTGTCCTTGGGATTCTCCAGGCAAGAATACTGAAGTGGGTAGCTGTTCCCTTTGCAGGGGATCTTCCCGACCCAGGAATCAAACCTAGGTCTCCCACACTGCAGGCAGATTCTTTAATGCCCGAGCCACCAGGGAAGCCCAAACACTTCTTAAGTCAGTCTTTCCCTCTTCTTCTGAATGTTATTCCTACTCAGTGTAGCAGGAATCAAAGACAGCCCCTTCTTTCCACAGCCTCCCTCCTTCCTCCCCACCTTCTGCTCTGCTCTTAACCTCCTAGCTGTCAACTCCTCCCCAGTCCTGCTCAGAGTCCCTCTGCCTCCACTTCCCACTCACCCTGGTCACAGGCAGGAGTCCCTGGGGAGTCAGAGTGGATGAGATGCTAGAGCCAGGATGTCTTTGGCTCCGGGATTGGCCCAGGAGGGGCAGGAGGTGGTTCTTACACAAACAGGCACATGCTGGGTCATTCCTGACATTCCCCTGCTTCCTCGCCCCTGCCTCCCAAGAGACCATGGGAGCTTCCAGAATCGCCTCTAGGGCAGGGGCTCAGGGGCTTTACCAGCCACAGCCTCCCTCAGGCTGAGTGCTGAGGAACTGACTGTAGATCCCCAAAGATCCAGGCCCTGGATGAATACTCATGAGGCGACTTCTAAGGAAACCAGAGAAGTGTTTTAGCCCATCTTTTTCCAATCCCCAAGTAAGGTCTTTGAGCCCTGCTTCCATGGCCTGGCTGGTCTCTTGAGGACTGACTCAGGAACCATGTCCTTCCTTTCTAATACACTCTACACATCCTTCCCTCCCTGGTCAGAGCCTCATTCCTGATGCCCGTGTCCCTGGCTAACACACAGGTCCCAGCTGACAGGATCATTAGAGGACCAATGTGGTTCTTCAAGTTCCTTTGGTGGCAATGACGATTGTGACTAAATCCCTTCCCTCATACTCTTTAACACAGCAGTTCTACTATACATAAATCCTCTCTCAAATTGAAGCCATGATATCAGGGATCAAAGCATAGCTCTGCTGTTTATGAACTATGTGTGCGTGTGTGCTCAGTCTTGTCCAACTCTTTGCCACTCCGTGACTGTAGCCCACCAGGCTCGTCTGTCCATGGAATTCTCCAGGCAAGAATACTGGAATAGGTTGTCATTCCCTTTCCTGGGGGATCTTCCCAACCCAGAGATTGAACCCAGGTGTACACTGCAGGCAGATTCTTTACCAGATATCTGAACCACCAGGGAAGCCCCATATAAAAACTTAAGCAGTTATTTGGTAGGTGAAATGCATACAGCCCCATCAACCTCATCATATCAACAAATTTAACAAAAATCTTCATCCCTTTTCAGTAAAATGTATAGAATTAGTTGTGACCTCACGTGTTCCACTGACAACCACATGACAGATGCCCTTTGTCTTCCATTCACTGTGATTTCCATTAGCCCAGCAGATGCAGGTCATATTTTGACATTGTCCAACTCCTCCACCAAGTCCTGCCTCAGCTTCACTCCCTTCTTACCCGGCACTCCATGCTGCAGATGCCATGAGGTTCTCTCAAGAGTTTCGTGTCACACGCCATGATCCCAGCTTCATTCTTTCACTCCTTACCCATCCCATTTCCATGATCCAGTAAGCTCAGCTGAATCAACACACATATAATAGAAGGCAAACACTTCATTCCCATCAGGGGATCTGCAGAGCAGTGCACACACCTGTGTCCCATCACTTAGCACATAGGATCTACTGAGTTGTCCCATTGTCCATCTGTCTCTATGAGCTAGTCAAAAGCAGTTCTATGTGTCTCTGCATTACTAGTGCCCACAAAGGATAAATCCTGAGTGCAGGGTATGTGAGCTGAATGAGAAAATAAAAGTAGAATGGCAGCCAGTGGGCCTGAGCTATGGGTAATTGAATTGTCATTGAAACTTCCTGTTCCGTTTGTCCTTCCTCACAATCTGTGCCTCCGAAAATGCTGACAGCCTGGTCCTGGGAGGATGTGGTCCTGTCACCTTGGGCTGAGCTTGAGGACACACACCGGGCTGTGCAACAGAAAGCTTAGCATAAAAGGGCTCGGGTCCTGGGATCCAAGGTCCACAGTCACCTCAACAAGAGCCTCTCCTGCTTGCACAGACTCAGGTGAGTGTCAGCTAGGCAGAGAGCCTGAGCTGAAGGGGCTGAGCAGATGAACCTGTGCTTCAGCCAGGAGGCGGCAGTAGGAAGACAGGATGGAGGTGGCAGAAATGGGCCCATGGCGAGAGGCAAGGCTGGGATTGTGAGGAAGAAGAGTCCACACGCCATGTCAGGGGTTTTGTGATGCAGCAGACCTCAGCGTCTCTCCTTCCTCATTTTCCCAGACCTGCACCCTTTCCTCCGCACACCCTCAGTGATCTCCTTGCTCCTCACTTGGTGTCTGGAATGTACTTAGTCTCTCAGTCATGTCCGATTCTTTGTGACCCCATAGACTGGAGCCCACCAGGCTCCTCTGTCCATGTGGATTCTCCAGGTAAGAATACTGGAGTGGGTTGCCATGCCTTCCTCCAGGGGATCTTCCTGACCCTGGGATTAAACCCAGGTCTCCTGCCTTGCAGGCGTATTCTTTACCGTCTGAGCCACAAGCGAAGCCCAAGAATACTGGAGTGAGTAGCCTATCCCTTTGCCAGAGGATCTTCCCGACCCAGGAATGGAACCGGAATCTCCTGCATTGAGCAGGCGATTTATGGAACAGTTGTGTGTCGTGTGCACTGCCTGCCTGCAGGGGGCGCCATTCACACTACATCTGTAGGGTATTTGCAGAGTCTCTGGAGACTCACCTGGCAGTCTGTCAGCTTCCTTTCCTTCCAGGAGAGAGATGAAGCAAAGACAACTCAGTAGGCACATTTAACTCCAAATCAGTTTCCATTTCTCTTCTGATCCTGACTCTGGGAGCAATTGGTCTGAGGGGAGAAGGACCTACAAATAAATTATACAGTGGCCTGAACCTTCTGCGTTGACACGTACTTGTTTCATTTCTGTTTTGCTCAGGTTTGCTGACCTCCCGCCAAGATGTCCTGCCAGCAGAACCAGCAGCAGTGCCAGCCCCCTCCTAGGTACCCCTCCCCCAAGTGCCCCCCAAAGAGCCCAGCACACGGTCTTCCTCCAACCTCTTCAGGCTGTGCTCCCAGCTCCAAGGGTGGCTGCTGCCTGGGCCCCCACAGGCGCCGCAGGTCCCACCGCTGCCGGCGCCAGAGCTAGGTCTCCTGTGATAGAGACAGTGGTCTGCAGTCCGGGTGCTCTTGCTGTGGCCAGGGATCTGGGGGCTGCTGCTGACCTGGATCATGAGACTAAGTAAAAACATTTTGTTCTAACGTGACTGGCATCTACCTCTTCTGGTGCATTTGTTTCCTGTGCCCTTCTCTCCTGCAGAGATCTCCCTTGGAGATTTCCAAATGTTTTCCCAGAAGGTTTTCCCAGAAGGCTTCAAGAGCTCAGGAGAGCTTCACCTCTCCTTCTTGATGTCCTTGTGAAAAATAGAGCTTTTCTTTCACATTGCAACCTTTGTCTAGCGTGTCCATGTCTTCGCCCCACCCCAGGCCGCCCAATGTTGGGTGCAGAACCCTGTCTCAGGAACACAAACATAGCAGCTCATACTCTCCTCAACTCACAGGAAGCTTTGGGGGAGCATGTACTGGGGTGAAGGTAGGGTTAAGGATGGGTATTGACGGGGACAAGTTAGTGAAAGTCTTGAGTTTTCCTGTAGGAAAGAGAGGAGATAATACGGATGTTGAAATCCTCAGGGTCAACTCACGGAGTTTCTGTAAGAACGTTGTTCCAGGCTCCTCAGCTGAATGGCAGGGCCGAGAGGGCAGAGAACCAGAAAGAGGCCAAAGAAGAACAAGATTAAAGAGGATGGAAGAGGAGACTATTAAGCCAGTCATCAATGAAGGATGAGAGAGGAGAGGTTGTAGAGTGTAAATGGGAAGAATTTGAAACTGGGGGATGGGAAGGAGTGGATTGGAGAAGCTCACCAAATGAAGGGGTTCTGAGAGTGTGAGCTAGGAGGAGATGCAGAATGAAGGGCATGGGTGGATGGGGAAGGAGCAGCACTCAAGAGCAAAGGAAATTGCAAAGAGTAAAGGGGCTGCAAAGAGGCCCAGTGAATGCAGAATCTTGCTCTGCATAGGGCATCTCTTTCCCTGACAGTTCCTGACTTTTCATCTGACTCACTCTCCAGAAAGCTCCATTTGTGTGGAAGAAGACCTCCTTCCTCCCCCTGCTCCGGTCCTGTGGTTGCTTTCACACAAAGTGCTGGGCTGTTCTCTAGGAAGCAAGGAGAAAGGAAAATCCCTGGGGTGCCTGGAAAGGGGAGGATGGGAGTAGAATGGTGCAAACGCAACCCACAATCATATGATGCTCCACAGTCAGATGGTGCTCAGCAGGAGAATCTTTGTAATTCCATGAGGTCACAGACAGGGGGCAAGTTGGGAGTGGCACAGAGCTCTGGAAAGCCGTGGAAATGAGCGGCATGGTCCAGCTGAGGCCCCTGAGTGGCACCCTGGGAGCCCAGCTATGGCCATGCCAGGGAGGGAACGAGGAGAAGCACCAGACTGGGCAGCTCCTTGGCCCCTGGGCTGCCCCAACCCTGATGTTCTGTGGTCCTTGTGACCCAGAGCAAGAGAGGTTCGCAGAGCTGTGACAGCAACAGGGGTCTCCAGAATGCTCTGGTGTAGTGTCAGTGGGATGTGTGGTCCTCGTGAGGGATCAGGTAGCCTTTCCCCCACCAGAGCTGGAATCACAGAAGAATAAGACTGGAGACAGTCTAAAGGATATGTGAGATTTAGACATGGGGAGGGAGATGACATTGTTGGTTTTTCTTGGCAGGACATCTCTGCTCAGTGACACTGGGGGAAATTAGTAAAGCAGATATAACATTGAAATATATATATATATATATACACACACACACACACACACACACATACACACACACACACACACGCATACATAAACTGTCCTTTTGCCCTTTCAACGACATTTTGCATATCCTGACTCTATGACTCTCAGCCCACAGTGTAAGGAACCTGAAGGCAGCAGGGAAACAGAAAGGCCTTTGGGCAGAGACGATCTGGATCAAGACTGTTGATCAACCCCCAGATTTTCTCTTTTCCTCCTTTGATGTATAGCCAAGGGGCAAAAAGGGGGACCCTATATGAAGAGTGGAGACAGTGAAGGGTTATCATCTGAGTGGCAGATCCTCAAACTCTCCAGCCCCAGGCCTTCAACATTCCCTTGGTAGATTCCCAGACATGTTTCTGATAAAAGGGAGCTGAGTAGTCCCTAAGCTGCTCAAATGTCTGCCCTTGACCCTCAGGACTTTTGAAGGCTGGGTGTTTATAATTCTTCATTCATTCAAACAACGTACATTGAGTACACATTTCAGAAATGTGTTGAACATAGAGAATTCAGCACTGTATCAGACACAGTTCCCAGCCTTGAGAAGCTTGTTGTGTAACAGACAGAGTATAGACTGACAGGAAATGAAATTATCATTAACTGGAATGGTACTTGCTATAAGTGTGTGGGAAGTCCTTGGAACTTAGGTCGTAGAGTTTGGACATCTTGTCAAATGGACAAGTTCCCATTTGACAAGATTGAGGCATCTAGCCATTGTCACTTGTACCACTTGTGGACAGTGAATGAGGTCTTCAGACTTCCAAATGGCTCTTGGTGTAGGGCAGGAGCTAAGATGTTGCTGTGTGGTAATCCAGTTAAAGTGTTTAAGAGGAACTCATGGGATTCAAGAGCCAGGAGTCCCTGGGCTGGAGATTTCCGGAAGGAAGGAGAAAATAGCTGCATTTTTCCATTGTATTTTATTTTAACTTTGTAGAATGAAGTAATGACTTAACATGACATATGTAAAAAAATGGACGTCTTTGATGAGACATTATTGTTGCAATAATGATTCTGAACTTTCTAGATACACAAAGGCTGTGGGAACAGTCTTTCTCTTCAAAACTTGAATATTCTGTAATCACGGCCAGTATTTGAGCCTTTTCAAAATTTATACTAAGGCTTTAAGAATAGGTAGTATGAGCTGGAAAGAAGTGAGGTTAGTGGTCAATATGCCCACTGAGATAATTTTAAAACATAGCTAAAAATTCCTCGACTCTCTGCTCATTGAGAAATAAAGTCTGTGTTCCCTCCCCTTAAATCTAGACAGGCTTATGACAGCTCTAACCCATAGACTATGGTAGAAGTGATGCTGTGTAACTTCTGAGCCTGGACCATGAAAGGTCGTGCAGATTCCTCCTGGTCCTCTTGGGATGCTGTCTCTGGGAGGTACCATGTGAATAGTCTCAGGACCACCCCAAGATTATCATCATGCTAGAGAGGCCAGGAATAAAGCATGCAGCTGAAGCCAGCATCAACTCCAGTTATCTGAGTGAATGACTCTTTATTGCTATTGGATTCGAAAACTAGCATTCAATAGCCAAAAAGTAATGGAAATGAGTTCCATTCTACATCAAATCTCTTGAAAAACAATGTACAGGCATCCAGTCTGCAACCCTCTGAGATGCTCCTCATGTCCTCTTTTTTTCTGTTTTCTCAAAGCCCAGAGGCTCTCATTTGCTGGATGCCCCATGCATTCTTTCCAGAAAAGCCCTCACTTTGGGTTTCTTGAGAGTTCACTGCCTGTCCAGTTCACCTCTCTCTCCCAAGTTCATTATTTTCAGATGAACTTGCTCTTTCTCCACCAGTTCTTTCTTTCGCCTCCAAGTCCTCCATCCTCTTTGGTCTCATTTTCCTCAATGTCTGATCCTTCACACTAGCCTCAGCAGAGAAACAGATTCCGAGGACAGCTCATCCCTCCTCTCCCATGTTATACATGGACTTTTTGTGAGAGTGTTCTCAGCAACCAGACAGCTCCTCTTCTCCCATCTGCCACCCCCAAAACTCCCACTGGGCCGCCCACACAAGCCCATGTGAGAAAAAGCAGACCTATTAATGTTCCAGGCCCCTGCCAGGATCATTCCCTGGTGCAGGCAAGCCAGGGAATTGAGGGAGGGGGTTGGGTGGAGCAGTCAATGGACAGGTGAGAGGCATGTGGTGTGAGAAGAGGTTTTATTTCCCTATGTGGTCAAACAGGTGAGAACACTGTGAGGCACAGAGCAGGGAGCCCACAGGCTCTTGGGAAACACACCTTAGAGCCTCCTAGGGAGAGCTCACCACCCTGCTGTGAACATTTCAGCCAGTCAACCTGGAAAACAAAGATTAGGGTGTCCAAGAAAGGATGCATCAAGCTGGGGCTTTTCCTTGGCTTTTGGATTTTTGTTTCCTCTGAAATCACGTGTCTCAGCATCAGGAGGCCAGGTCAGCAGCAGCCCCCAGATCCCTGGCCACAGCCAGAGCGCCCGGACTGCAGACCACCATCGCCATCGCAGGAGCTGGAGCTCTGGCGCCGGCAGCGGTGGGACCTGGGACGCCTGTGGGGGCCCAGGCAGCAGCCGCCCTCGGAGGTGGGAGCGCAGCACGAGGAGGCTGGAGGCAGACGCTGGGCTGGGCTCTTTGGGGGGCACTTGGGGGAGGGGCACTTGGGAGGGGGCTGGCACTGCTGCTGGTTCTGCTGGCAGGACATCTCGGCGGGAGTTCAGTGAGCCTGGACATATTCAAGGAAAAGGTCAGGGCACAAGCTAAATAAAGGCCAGTATCTCTGCTGTGAGCAGTCTTACTAGGGCCTATGCTCCTAATCCCAGCTGCTTCCTGAGCTGTGATTTTCAGGAGAAAAGTAGAAATGGATCTCAAGTTCAACTGACCTGGCAAGACAGTTCCCTCACTCTACTCCTTCCCAGAACCATGCTATCAGCCTCTAAGTGGGCCCCGTAGAAACACAGAGGCAAATACACCCCACTGGGGAGTGACCTGTGGAGGATGTCTCTGGGTGCATGCGTGTTTCAGGATGAAGCGTGGGGGTGGTGCTGAGAGCCATGTGTCCCAGGCCCCAATGCCTCCCACACAGGTCCTTGCTCACTGCCCCCTACCCTGTTCCCAATTGCCCCCCAAAGTCTGATTCTTGCTGCCTCCACAGACACCTCTGCTTTCCTCTTCCCCACCAACCATGAGTTTGTCTCCCCCACACTCCTAACTGAAGCTCTGTCCCTTTCCAGTCACTCACCACTGCAGTGGAGGCAGAAGGATGCTCCTGAGTAGGCTGTGGATGCGCAGTTCAGAGCAGAAGCCCTTTTATCCTATGCTGGGTGTGTGATGCACGGCCTGAGCATCCTGCTGCTTTCACAACAAGGGGAGGGCAATGACAACACACACTTCCTACTTGTTTGCCTCGTGTCTTCTTGGGCATGAATCTAAAATTCTACTAAGGTGGAACCAGGATGTCCCTGTGACTGCTGAACCAGTTCCTACTCAGAGCTGCTCTGGATCTATTGCTATGTCTTTAGTCATTCATTCACTTCCATTCCTAGACCAAGCTCTGTCCATTTTACTTCATTTGTCAAGAATAATATAGAGAGATGTATGACAGGTTTCTTCTCTGATTATCTCACAGGTTAAATAGATCATGACACAGAGAAGTAAATATATATTTTAAAATAATTTTTTAAAGTCTTTATTGAATTTGTTACAATATTGCTTCTGTTTTATGTTTCGTTTTTTTGGCCACAAGGCATATGAAATCTTAGCTCCCTAACCAGGGATTGAACCCTCACATCCTGTATTTGAAAGTGAAGTTCTAACCTCTGGGTGGCCAAGAAAGTCCCTAGGCAAGTAAGTATATTGATCTATTGAGATAAGTGCTATCACAGAAGCGTTTACAAAGAACTCAAGCCTAAAATTTTAGCTTGTGATGGTCAGTCCCCCTTGTCCCCACATTGCACTGCAAGTTCCAAACAGTAAAGGAGACTTCAGTGTTCTCTGAAGTCTGGTCAAGGTCATTGTCCTGAGGGAGAGGGGAGATGTGTAGGGTAAGGGATGGAGGTGGGAGCCAGTTCTTGTCTAAGACAGACAGGTTCCTGAGAGGACCTCGCTGTCCCATGAGGCAGCATGGGCAGCAGTAGAGGAGTCCCACTAAGAAGGAGCCTACAGCTCTAGATGTGACGAGATTCACGATTGATACTATTAACAAGGAGGAGGAGAAGGGGAGTGGGGCGAAGTCCACTCTTCACTGAGGCTCTGTTGTGTCCATATCTGCCAATGTGCACTATTGATTCTAACACCATAGAAGCTAATAGAAGGAAATGGTTCAAGTGTTGGAAGAGCTAAGGGAAGGGAAACTGTGCAAATGATAATAATGAACCATTTTGCAAAATGGTTGGTAATTTTAAGGTTGACCATGGTGGAGGTTTTATATGAGCCTCATTTGATATCATAGACCTACTAATGGCTAAATTGAAAGTGTTCGTTGCTCAGTCATGTTTGACTCTTTGTGACCCCATGGACAGTGGCCTGCCAGGATCCTCTGTCCACAGAATTCTCCACAGGCAAGAATACTGGAGTGGGTAGCCATTCTCTTCTCCAGGGGATCTTCCTGACCCAGGGATCGAACCCGGGTCTCCTACATTGCAGGCAGGTTCTTTCCCATCTGGGTGCTATTTTCCCATTGAATTTAACAGTGACATTACATATCCATTCCTCATCAAACTGTATCTCCAATATGAAAAATATATTACATTACACTTACCAAAAATAAATTTATCATTGACACTTCAGCATTCACATACTTAAATTTAATTAAATAGAATTAAATAAAACTTTATTATAGCAAATGTATTACATTACATTCCAATTTCTTATAAGCGTAAAGAACTAGCTACCTGTTTTTAGACACAAAATTAATAGTAAAGGCTATGGTGTCCTTTTTCTCTTCAATGTACAATTTACTTGTTTTGAATCAGTGATTCCAAAAGTTCTTCCAGGATACATGTGGGAAAATAAATGGTCCTGGACAGGGGGGCTGATGGTGTATTTTCACCCAGATATCTCAGTTAAATATATATTCCAGGAAGATCCCCTGGAAAAGAGAATGGCTACCCACTCCAGTATTCTTGCCTGGAGAATTCTGTGGACAGAGGAACCTGGCAGGTTACTGTCCATGGGGTCACAAAGAGTCAGACATGACTGAGCAACTAACACTTTCACGTTAACCACTATAAGGTCTATGATATCAAATGAGGCTCATACAAAACCTCCTAAGGCAAAATGTGTAGGTGGAAGGGAGGAGAACTGACTCAGTCTTAGGGTTCAAATCTAGCTGCAGAAGGGAGCTAATTATTTTTCCATGCAATATGCTTTTCTAGAAATAAGCACAGAGGCCATGTTTAACCCCAGCAATGTGTGATTCTGAGGTGCTGTGGGGCTACACTTTGGGTGTAACACGTGTGCCCAGTCAGTGTGACTCAAAACATTTCAGAACCTGCCAATAGAACTGCTTTCTGGTCCTGGTGCATCACCAGCTGACTGGTAGCTGGCTTCCTTCCAGCCCCACCCCTGAGTCCTTGTCTTAGTCCCTGTCTCCCGATGTGCCCATTCTCTTCCTCCTTGTGATGGAGCTCCTTAATTTCACACCTCTCTCCTGGAATCTTGCCAGGTAACTCAGTGGTAAAGAATTCACCTGCCACTGAAGGAGGCATAGGAGACAAGGGTTCGATCCCTGGGTGGTGAAGATCCCCTGCAGGAGGGATGGCAATCCACTCCAATATTCTTGCCTGGGAAATCTCATGGACAGAGGAGCCTGGTGGGCTACAGTTTGCAAAGAGTCAGACATGTCTGAGCATGCACATTCTCCTGGAACTTCCCCCACCTCACAGCCAGGGCTTTCCTTCTCAGAACAGAGTCCACAGTGAGCCTGAGAAGACCAAGGAAGACACTTGAATTCACAGCTCAAAGCATGTATCGACTCCAAAGATGCTTTACTGCGAAGATGTCAGATTCTGAGATAAAACATGGAGAAGAAACTAACATGGAGAAGTAACTGACCTGGTTGGCCTAAAACAAGGATCTTATGATCTAGTAATGTGTATGTGAACTCCGGAGCAGGAAGTGCTTTATCTGAGGTCCAGCTCCCAGGCAAGCCTTCTGAGCCAGGTGTCTTAGTAACAAAGAAACAAGCAAGGAGTAGCCCTTCTCATCGGCAATTTATGACTGATGTTGTGAAAAGGGGAAGATGAGAAAAGCAAGGCCCAAAGTGGTATCCTGGAAAGGTATTTCTCCTTGTAGTTTACATCCTTTTGTTTTCTTATTATCAGATACCGAGTACAGACCGGAACTAACAATAATCCTTGGTTTTTATTGTATGCTGGTCATTGGTCCACACATGCCCCCTCTTAATTTTTCTACCTATCAATCATTTAAATAAAAACACACAAAAGTCTACCACCTAAGTGAAATAATAACTTTATAGTAAATTACATGGACCTACTGAGTTCTCTGTCATCCCATGTCCCAGCCAACTGACATAACCAAAATCCTGAATTTTATACTTAATGTTCTTTCTTTCTTCCCTTTTAATATATTTTGGTCACATTTGTATATATTCCTAAAAAGCACTGTTTTAAATTTTTTCTATTATTAAGTCAGATTCCTTGAGGTATATTTTGTTGCTATTTAGTCACTAAGTTGTATCTGACTCTTTGCGACCCCATGAGCTGTAGCCCACCAGGCTCCTCTGTCCACGCTCTCCAGGCAAGACTACTAAAGTGGGTTGCCATTTTCTTCCCCAGGGGATCCTCCCAACCAAGGGTTTGAACCTACATCTCTGCATTGGCAGTAGGATTCTTTACCACTGAGCCACCAGGGAAGCCAAGGTATATGTCACATACTCTAAAAAAATCACCCGTTGGAGTATACAATTCCATGGGCTTTAACTAACAGATAACTGTGGTCATGTAACTACTGCTACAATTAAGATATGGAACAAGTCCATCACCCCAATATATTCCCTCCCCCATCCCAACCCTGGGCAACCACCAATCTATTTTTTAGTCTTTATAGTTTTATCTTTTCCAGAATGTCATATAATTCAGTTCAGTTCAGTCACTCAGTCGTGTCCGACTCTTTACGACCCCATGGACTACAGCACGCCAATCTGTCCATCACCAACTCTCAGAGCTTACACAAACTCATGTCCATTGAGTCGGTCATGCCATCCAACCATCTCATCCTCTGTTTTCCCCTTCTCCTCCCACCTTCAATCTTTCCCAGCATCAGGGTCTTTTCCAATGAGTCAGTTCTTTGCATCAGGTGGCCAAAGGATTGGAGTTTCAGCTTCAGCTTCAGTCCTTCCAATGAATATTCAAGACTGATTTCCTTTAGGATGGACCAGTTGGATCTCCTTGCTGTCCAAGGATTCTCAAGAGTCTTCTCCAACACCACAGTTCAAAAGCATCAATTCTTTGGCTCTCAGCTTTCTTTATAGTCCAACTCTCATATCCATATGTGATGACTGGAAAAAACAAAGCTTTGACTAGATGGACATTTGTCAGCATATAATTAGAACTATATAATATGTGACATTGAAAACCTGACTTTTTTCACATAGAAAAATGTGTTTAAAATTTATTCCTGTTGTTTCATATAGTAGCAGCTCATTCCTTTTTTACTGCTAAGTAGCATTCCACTGTATGGATGTATCATATTTTTAATCCATTCACCAGTTGAAGGACATTTGGTTTATTTGCAATTCATTGCAATTACAAACAAAGCCATTATAAACATTGACTTACAGGTTTTTCTCTGAATATAAGTTTCATTCCTTTTGGCCAGTTACCTAAGAATAGGGCTCTTGGGCAAATGGTGAGTATACATTTGTATTTATGAGATACTGACAAACTATTTTCCAAATTGGTTGTATAACTTTGCATTGTCACCAGCAATGTCTAAGAGCTCTAAATGCTCCACATCCTTCATAGTATTTGGTATTGTCAGTTATTTTTTTTTAACCCTTCTAATGTGTGTAGAGTGGTATCTCATTTTGCTTTTAATCTGCATTTCCTTAATGACAAATGATGTTCAGTGTCTTTTCTTGTGTTTATTTGCCATCCATGCATTTTCTTTGTTGAGACGTCTGTCTGTTTTCTGTTTTCTTATTTTTAGTTTTTAAGTATTTTTAATATATTCTAGACATAACTCTGTAAGATATACGTTCTGCAAATATTTTCCCCAAGTCTCTGAATTTTCTTTGCATTTTCCTAACAATGTCTTTTGAAAAGTTAAAGTTTTTAATTTTGGTGAAGTTCAGTTTATCAAGGTTTTCTTTTTTGAATGACTCCTTTTTTGTCATATCTAAAAAATTTTTGTATAACCCAAAGTCATAAGAGATCACCTATTATGTTTTACTTTAGAAATTTTATGTTTTGCATTTTGGTTTAATATCCTTGTTGAGTTAATTTTTGCATATAGCATGAGGTAAAATTTAATTCTTTTTTAACAGAGAGATGGCCAAGTGTTTCAGCATCATTTGTTGAAATGACTGTCCTCCCTCCATTCAATCGCCTCTGTACCTTTGTTTAAAATAAATTAATTCTTTATGCTAGGTCTATTTTTGAACTCTATGTTCTTTTCCATAGATCTACCCTTGCCTTGCTCCTGATTTTAGGAGAAAAACACTCATTCTCTATATCAAGTATGAAAATATTATGAAGAATTTTTGGAGATGCTCTTTATAAATTTGAGGATATTCCCAAGGAATCCCTACAAGATTCGTTGTCTTTCTGAAAGCTTTTTTTTTTTTATCATGAATTGACATTGGATTTTTTCAAATGCTTTCTCTGAATTTATTGAGATGATATGTTTTTATTTTCCCTTTAGTCTGATATGAAGGCAATAATGTCTCAACTATTTCAAGATTCTCTTTAGAATTGCTGGACTGTCTGGATTTTTTTTACATTTACCAAAAGACACATAATTTTACAAATTACGAATATCTCATGTAATGTATAATCTAAATATCGGCTGTTTTTTTCAGCCTGTGAGTGCAAAGTAAGACTATAATACATACATCTGCCCAAATAACAGTAGATGGAAATGACCATCTAAACAGTCACAAAGTGTCTCAACACTATTTCTTGGAATTTCCAAAGGGGAGTGTCACATGGCCGTACCAGCCAGTCTGACAGCTCTCATCACTGCATATCCACCCAGCTCATCCTGTCTTGATCCAGCTCACATCCTTGATGTCTATCTTCCCTGATAGTCTGCTGGGAAAATCATCCTCTGTTCTGACATTTCTCATAAAATTCCTGGCTTTCTACTTTTGTATGACAGTGTTAATGGGAGAGATTCTACAGTTTCTTAGTATACATAGAGGAAATCTGGGACTCTTCCAATGAGCTCTTTAGAAGTTAAGGATATTTAGATGCTATGGTTTTAGGGTTGGGGCTCGAATATTCTGTAATAACATATATGGGAACAGAACCTGAAAAAAGAATGAATATATGTATAAATGAATCACTTTGCTATACACCTGAAACTAATACAACATTGTAAATCAACTATACTCCAACATAAAATGAAAGTTAAATTAAAGAATAAAACCTAAATAAGAAAAAATATATACAATACTAAGAAAAATCACAAACCAACATCATGTTAAGGTCTTAGTCCATATGGAAAATTTTCAATATTTCCATATGAGGAGACATTTTACATCCCAAAAGGGCTAGACACCATCTGGGGAGGAAAATTGATACATGGAAGCTAGGAAGAAATATCCTCAATTAGAAGATTGGGAGGCATTTTCACACTCCTTTGCTCCATTTTCCCTAAAAGAAATTTGAGCCATGGGTCACAGAAGCTTCACACAGTTCTCTCACCTCCTGGTCCCATCCCTGAAAGAAGGAAGAGGTTTGTCTTTGTTTCATTTCTTATGTAAGATGACAGACTTTACTGATGAATTGAGATTTAATGCCTCCAAGTGCATTTTAAGAAAGATGCATCAGAAATAAAGTGCGTTCTCTCTGGTAGCTCCTCACTGCAGGTGCCCGGCTCCTGAAGATGAGCTACTTACACTGGTTCTCACAGAGCTGCCCTCATGGACTCACAGCATCTTCTTCCAACATCAAGGACATCTGCTCCATCTGCAGGCCTGTCTGGGAGAAATGTAAGAGGCTGTGAAGAGGGGTTTCCTCCCTGAGGTGAATGTAAAACAAGAGAACAGCAACTCCAGGATTAAACCAGGTGCCCATAAGACAAGGAATGAGGGATGGAGCCTGGAGGAAACCAGAGAGAAGTCCACCTACATTTTTAAAAATATTTGTTGATTTATTTGGCTGTGCCGGGTCTTAGTTTTGGCCTTCAGGACCTTTAGTTGCATCATGTGGGATCTAGTTCCCTGACCAGGGATTGAACCCAGGCACTCTGCATTAGGAATGTGGAGTCTTAGTCACTGGACCACCAGGGAAGTCTCCCACTTACATTTTAAGGAAGATAGAGAAATCTTTACACTGAGAGCCACCCAGAAGTTTTGGAACTTATTCCACCACTGAGATTGCCGTTACCTTTCAGCTGTTGTTGACTAATGACTCATGACAGAGATTGTACTCATTTGGACCAAAAGGAGCCTTTGTACTTGCTTCTATTGAACAAGTCAAAGAGGAAAACTGTTCACATTTTGCAGAGGTCTGAACCCTGGACTGGTTCAGGCCTTCTCCTTACACCCGCCACAGCACCTGCAGTCTCTCTTTGATGCATGCTGCTGCTGCTGCTGCTAAGTCACTTCAGTCGTGTCCGACTCTGTGCGACCCCATAGACGGCAGCCCACCAGGCTCCCCCGTCCCTGGGATTCTCCAGGCAAGAGTACTGGAGTGTAGACAGTTGTAATTCATCATGGTGCCCCTCCTCTCTGCTAGACTGGCAGTCCTGTGGGGGCAGGCTATGTTTCCTTCGTAGCTGTACTCCCAGTGCTGAGACCAGGCCCTGACCCACAGCTGACACTCCCTTAAAGTCTGTTGAATGTAGGAACTTGGGGATTAATGACTGGGTGAGAAGAAATATTCAGGAAGGAGGAGGGCTGGCAATAGGAGAATCTGGTCTGCAGGGGAAGAAACAGTGGGTGACATCCCCCTCCTGGTCATCCCCCAAGGTCAGCTGGGACCTTCGGAGGAGCCCCAGGAGGGTTGTTAGCACCACTTCCTTTAGGCTGACCACTTACCTCTGTATTCTGCCACAAATTAGGACATGACTGAGTAGTCACACTGGGACACAAGCTGTATACTAAGAATTCCCCAGGGCACCAGGAGGGAGAGTAGCCAGCGTTTGTGGCATTACTGAAGGCTTTCCCCATCCAGGAAATCTGATGAAATAAATGTGAGTTGCCTTCTATCCTCTCCTTCTGCATCCTCACCATGGAGTCCAAGAGGAAAAAGTGTCTCTTTTCATAGCTCATATTTTCCCCTTTGCAACCCAGTATCCAGTTGTAGGGGTCTCAGTGAAGTGAGACAAATGGTGGTCAAACTGAAAGGGAGGCTGGGGCTGAAAGCACGGCCTTGGAGCTGTCGGGAACCTCACTCTGGAGACAGGAGAAGTTCAGTGGGGCCACAATTCCCTCCACACCGTCTCCACCACCTCCATCCTGAGCTAACCCTCTGAAGGTCCACTCCATGCCAAGCCCTTCCTGCACAGGGTCTTGAAATACTGTACAGGTGCCCAAGGCTTTAGTGTTGGGTGAGTGTTAAGTAAAGGGAAAGAAACAAAATTTCCTAAAGGCAGGAAGCCATTCCTAGAGGTTTTAATGGTCATAATAGAATAAGATACCTTCCTCTACAAAAAGACTTCATTCAAAATCTCACTTAACTGGGACTTCTCTAGCAGTCCACTGGTTAAGACTCCGACCTCCCAATACAGGGGACATGGGTTTGATCCCTAGTCAGGGGAACTAAGATCCTGTGTGCTGCCAGGCATGGCCAAAAAAAATCACATAACTATGTGCACTGCTTTTTACTAGTTAATAGGCCATGAACATTTTTCTCTGTAAGAAAATATGTGTGCTAAGTCGCTTAAGTTGTGTCTGACTCTCTGCAACCCTATGGACTGTAGCCTGCCAGGCTCCTCTGTCCGTGAGATTCTCCAGGCAAGAATACTGGAGTGGGTTTCCACGCCCTCCTCCAGGGGATCTTCTGGACCCAGGGATCAAACCCGAGTCTCTTATGTCTCCTGCATCAACAGGCAAGCTCCTTACCACTAACACTACCTGGGAAGCCCTGTAAGAAAATATAGGAACATGATATAATATTATTATAATAGCAAAACTTGTTTAAATTAGCTATGGATTATTAAAGCTTACAGCCAAAATTATATATTTTAATGATATATAGTATACTAGATTTAAGTGTGCAAATAGTTATTTTTTTAACCATATAGAGTTTTATTTCTCATTATTACATTAATTTTAATAAATGCGTGATTGACCTGTGCCCTTGTGGATGTTATATCAGATCTCTTTTTATTTTTTATGTCCTCTCCCTCCCACCTCTCTCCTTAAGTGTGCAAATAGTTTTGAGTTCAGATGATTGCACCAATAGCTTTTTTTCAGCTCAGGTCAATTTATCGATTTGTCCATCAACACCTAACTGGGCTCTGCTCCCATGCATGAGGCTGCCTGCTGCTGCCTGGGTGCCATCAGAGGGGCTAGACAGGGTGTAGGCACAGTCCCCTTCCCTTGCCCGTATCTCACTGTGAGGCACTCAGGAGGCAGTATGGATTATTCTGAAGGTCCTGGTCACTGGGGCAGCCAGGAAACATGTCCACTTGGAACTCTTTCTATGATTTATTAATTTGTCTGTCTGTGTGTCTGTCTTGGTAGACTCATGATCCAATGACAGAATTCTTCTGGGATTTCCCTGGCAGTCCAGTGGTTGAGACTCTGAGCTTCCAAAACAAGGACACAGGTTCAATCCTTAGTCAGGAAACTAAGATCCTACCAGCCATGTGGTGGCAGAGGGAGGTGGGGGAAACAAAACAAAACAGAATTCTTCCATAGCTGTACCTCTTCCCAGGAAAGAAGGTGAGCCAGAATCTGAATGGAGGCAGATGGTCTGAAGCAACGAAGGAAGGAAGGAAGGTTGCTAGGCTCCTAGCCGCCCCAGGGTGAGGTGTGTGGACAGTTATGATGCTTCCTGATGGAACCTCCTTAGTTGGACATTATGTAAGTGCCCAGGAAAAGGGCTTGAGGTCTAGTCCTGGGAACATGCCAGACTGTCACCCTCCCTGATTGTGAAAGCAGTGACATGCTCAAGTCATGTATTACACACCCAGCGCAGGATAAAAGGGCTCTTGCCCTGAGTTCTTCATCCACAGCCTCCTCAGAAACAGACTTCTCCTCCCTTCTGGCACCTGGTGAGTATCTAGCAGGGACTGGAACTCTACCTGAGATGCTGGAAAGGAACCCTGAGATCATAGCAGAAAAGGGGAAACCAAAGGGACCTGAAATGAAATCCCAGAAGTATGGTTGCAGAGAAGGCAGCCAAGGGGGTGGTGTAAGGGTCAGGGAGGAGTTCCTTTGGGATGTGACAAGAATTCTGGGAACTGCAAAGGTCACAGGAGCTCATGACACTTCCCATGTTCTTTCTATTCATGTCTACACACGGTTCCTGTGATATTCACTTTTCAGAATACTTTCCTCAAATGGGTACATCCCTTGTGTGTTTCCTTTGAGATACAAAGGTCTGGATGCTCAGTTAGATTGGCACCATGGGATCCTGGGTGGAGAGCAATGTAGGAGGCATCTTGCATGATCAAATTAACTCCACATCAGTGTCCCTCTCCCTCCTGCGGCCCTGGCTTAAGAAGCAGCTGGCCTGACAAGAGAGGGATCGGGAAACCAAGAGTGGGGAAACACTGGACTGTGGATTCCAGGCTGACAAGGTGATTTTGTTTTGCCCAGGCTCACTGACCTCCCGCCGAGATGTCCTGCCAGCAGAACCAGCAGCAGTGCCAGCCCCCTCCCAAGTGCCCCTCCCCCAAGTGCCCCCCAAAGAGCCCAGCCCAGTGCCTGCCTCCCGCCTCCTCAGGCTGCGCCCCCACCTCCGAGGGCGGCTGCTGCCTGGGCCCCCACAGGCGCCGCAGGTCCCACCGCTGCCGGCGCCAGAGCTCGGGCTCCTGCGATGGTGATGGTGGTCTGCAGTCCGGACGCTCCGGCTGTGGCCAGGGCTCTGGGGGCTGCTGCTGACCTGGCCTCCTGATGTTGATTTCAAAGGAAACAAGAATCCAAGGGCCAAGGAAAAGCCCCAACCTGAGGCATCCTTTCCCGGACACCCCACTCTCATTTGCCCAGACTGAGCCAGGGGATGTTCCCGCGCAGGGTTCGGAGCTCTCTCTGGAGGGCTCTTTCTGTCTGATCTCCAGGATCTCACAGGTCCCCACCTCCTGCACCTGCTGATGATCAGCAGAGCCTGTGCCTGACCCTGTGAAAAAATAAAGCTTTTCTTCCTCATTTCCAGGCTCATGTGTCGTTTCACTCTGTCCTCCCCTCCCCTCCACCAGATCCCCTAATGGCCAACACAATCCACACAAGGTTCTGGAGGCAAAATCTGAGCTCTGGATCAGAAGAGAGCAGTTCATTTCCCCCTCCATTCATGAAGGACCATGAGTTTTCAGTTGGAATGGAGACCTATTGGCTTAGGTCTTGCACCTCTCAGTGAAAGGACTAACTTCCCTCGAAACATGCAGTGGGTCCTGATACAACCTGGGAATTGCCAGGGTGTGATATGGGAGTTCTGTTATTTTAGTAAGCTGTTTCTGAGTCCGAAATAAACAGGGATTCCAGAGGCAAGGAAAGTGGAAATAAGCTGAGGAAAAGACACAGATGTAAAGAACAGACTTTTGGACTCTGTGGGAGAAGGCAAGGGTGGGATGATTTGAGAGAATAGCTTATATTACCATATGTGAAACAGATCGCCAGTCCAGGTTCGATGCATGAGACAGGGCACTCAGGGCCAGAGCACTGGGATCACCCTGAGGGATGGGATGGGGAGGGAGGTGGGAGGTGGGTTCAGGATGGGGGATACATGTAACCCATGGCCGAGTCATATGAATGTATGGCAAAAATCACTACAATATTATAATTAGCCTCCAATTAAAATAAATCAATTAATTTACAAAAAAAAGATAGAGGAAGAAGATACATCTAAGGAAGGAAAGTTAACTCCATGGACTCTATGAAAATGCAGGGGGAGATGAAAGGTGAGTGAAGGATTGAATGAGGTCTAGGGGGAATGGTGTGGCTGGGAGTTTAGTTAATGAGATGACTGGAGCATGTGAAATGAGAATTTTAGGAAAAAGAGAAAATGAGAAGTGTTGCTGGAATTCTATATAATTGATTAAATTTTAATTCTACACTATCGTGAAGCTAAATAAAGTACCATGTTTTAGCCTAACTTGTGAAACTCAGACATTTCTGAGGCTGAAATAATGTTCCTAAGTGTGAGCCAGGAGTAACATCTCAGTCTGACACCTGGAAAGTCAGACAGTGTCAGAACTCAACTATAGTCAATTGTAAATACTATATGAAGATGATGTTAGGAACTGAGCGGGGGAGCAAAACTGGAAAACTTTGCAACCTTAAACTAGAAAATGATTTTATCAAACCTGGAAGTTAACTCGTAAAATTTGGAAGTCAAAAAGCCTCCAAGGAGATTAATTCCAGATACACGCCAACTCCATCTAACAGATGAGACATGATTCCCTGGAGCAGGAGTCCCAGTTCCGGCCATTAGTTTAAGTTGGGTTAGAAATCAGCAGACTGCTCGGCCTTCGGCAGGGCAAGGTAACTCCTGGAAGTGGTTGACAAGCTGGCTCCCAGGGAAGAGCCTGCAAACCTGGAATGCAAGGTGTCAGAGCTGGAGACCGCAGGCCCTGCAGCCCTGTGCGGACCGGAAACCTTATTCCACAAGCTGAACAAAGCTGCAGGATTAGAGCATGCTGCCTGACAGAGGCTGCGGAAGAAGACGTGGAGATTCAGAAGCACCTCTAACTACCACCTGAAGGGCTTACATAGTCACAGCTATGGCTGAGTTAAAGAGAGAGAGAGAGAGAGAAAGGAGCAGGGTCAACCAGGACAGCTTCTAGCTAACATTCCAAGGGGGTCTTGGGAAGCCAGAAGTAACATGAGAGCATCTTTAACATGGAGCCCAGATGTGGAGAAAATCAGACTCCCCAAAGCTCATCCAGGTGACTCCAGGTCCTGTCCTTGGACCAGTTTATCTATTCAGTTCATTTTTATTGAGCATCTATTGTGTGTTCAGTTCTAGGCACTGGGGATATGGTTGGGAATCAGAGACTACATTTCTTCTCTCGAGAACTTGCATTCAAATGGGTCTACAGGCAACAGTTGATTGTTTTATACACAATGTCGAGTGAAACACAATGACTCTCTTCTCAGTCGGCCTCATACTCAGGGTGAGTGGACACTGGTGCTGGCTTAATAAACCCAGAGAAAACATCTAGCCTGGAGAAAATATTGACCCTTTGAGATAGTGGCTTTGGTGGTAACAAAAAAAAAGGACGTTGAACATATGATAGCTCCCATATCCAAAGACAGCAGTCGAGAATGGAGTGGGGGCAGATTATTAAAAACCGCTGGAACAAGGTTAGTGCATGAGCAGACGGCATCCTCATGCCGTTTCTCCGGCCCCCTCCCTTATTCTACAGCCCCAGTGAGTAAATACCTTCTTAGAGGTGCTCTTTTCTTCCCATGAATATTCTTTTTTTAATCATCTGAAAAGAGATGGCTGCACATCAGGCCTTCCTGTACAAGGATAACCAGACACATACTTTTCATAAATGTTCATAGAAAATAATAGTATTTTGTCATCATTGTAATTAATAATCATTGGAATTGAAAGGATGTGCCCTCTTCTTAAATGTGATGTTTCAGAGAGCAATGCATCTCCAATGTTATAAAAGGTGCAAGGGCGAAATAGCAAACAGCTTACATAACTGAAATTTCCAAAACATTTGGTTAATCGCTGCTACTCACCATTATTACCCTCGTCATCACCGCACCCAGTCAGTTTGATTCACAGCTGAGCTAATCTCCCTTAACCACCCCAGCCAGCATGAATCCCTCCCTCCCCATACTATTTCTGGAGCTCCTAGAATAAATAATATAGTCACTAAGGCACTAACAACAGTGACCTTTAGATATATCTTTTTTTTTCTTTAAAGAACCAACCAGTTTACTTTTTTTTTTTTTTTTGCGCCACTCCATGTGGTGTGTAGGATCTTCCCTGACCAGGATTAGAACCCATGCCCGCTACAGTGGAATCAGAGTCTTAACCACTGGGCCACCAGGGAAGTCCCTAGATGTATCTTAATTGACAAACCTTCTGCAGAGTACTTGTCTCTGTCTCTTATTTTACTCCTCACATCTTTGGTCTCTTGTGCCTCTATCACTTTATAGTTTTTGTCTTTTTTTTTCCCCCCCTTTCCCAGATACTAGCTGTTAATGGGAGAAGCCAGAATGCAAACACAAACAGAATATCTGACTCCAGATGAATGCCCAAGCAGCCCCATTCTCCCTCAGCACCAGCAGGACCTCACCCCTCTAATGAGGACTCTTGGGTTATGTGAGCGCCTCTTGGCATCACCATCTGGGCTGACTGCCCATGGACATGCCAAAGATCTACCCCTCTGTTCCTGCCAGTTGTACAAGTACTGTTTGTTTGTTTTTTTAACGGGCCAGGGTCCTCATCCCATCCATCAGCCCTAAGTGATCCTAAGTGACAACATCTGGATGCAACTTCCCCTCAGAGTCACTGCAGACAAAAGGGGACTGATGCCCAAAGGCTCTGACTCAGGGCCCGAGGACCCCACCCGCCCCCAACACACACACACACACACACACACACACACACACACACACACATAGTACATCTGAGGCACAGGGTATTTGAGGAGTCCTATGACTTTCCTTATAAAAGAAAACTCTTGGCAACTGCCCAGGAAGGTATGGAGGACCTAGGAATGAAGATTGTTGATGGTCTGTGTGCTTGGTTGTGTCTGACTCTTTGCGACCCTTTGGACTGTAGCCCACCTGGCTCCTCTGTCCATGGAATTTTTCAGGCAAGAATATTGGAGAGGGTTTCCATGCCCTCCTCCAGGTGATCTTCCTGACCCAGGGATTGAACCTGGGTCTCCTGCATTGCAGGCAGATTCTTCATCTGCTAAACCATCAGAGAAGCCCAGGAATGAAGATTACAAGGACTCAAATCAGCTCAACATACGTTAGAAAAGGAAGGCGGGAGGGAGGGAAAGAGGGAGGGAGTGAGGGAAAGAATATGGAATAAAAGAAAAATAAGAAATGACAGGCTCACAGAAAGTTTTAAAGGACAAGTATTTGGACAATTTGGGGGGCTTCCAAATCCCTTCCATCAGAAAAGCTCCTGTTCCCTTTCTCTCCAGCTGCCGTAACACTGAACCCTGTGGTGAGTGATGCGGAGATCTCTCTGTGTTCTCCCAGATGCCAGAAGGACCCTGAGGGCCCACGAGCAGTCATTAAGCTGTCTCTCCTACTCAAGGCACAGATACAGATCCGTCAGGTCCACTTTCCTCCCCACTGTCAGGATGTGCAAGAAGTTATGAGAAAATATGATCAGGTACGAAATTGGGGTCAAGAGATGAAGGAAGTAGCTGGTGAGAGTAGAGACCAGAAAGATTTCATGTTCTTTTATGGACGACAGGTGAGCGACACACAGATGTTCACACCCTCCAACACTTCCATTGTGTCTCCTCCATCTCATGGGACTTGATCTTCTAAGAAGTCCCTATCCATTGAAGCTACTAAGGCTGTTCCAGTGATCTCATCCTCTCTGATCTTCAAAACCCATCCCCTCTCTTGGTTACTGCTTGGCTCCCCCTTCTAGGTGCTGGAAGGTAAAGGCGCACAGCTTTGTGAATTAATGACTGTTCCTTCCAGCTCCACCCGCGTGCCCTCTGCCAGTCCTTTGTGCCTGAAGGCCCCCAGCCTCACCACTCAATAAGTCCACCCATTCCTCAGCATTTCCAGATCCCCAAACTGACCTGAAACAATGCCCAAGGACACGGAAGACAAGTTCCTAGTCACCCACAGGTGACTCATATGAACTGAGGACCTGGTCGGGGGTTGGGGCTTAGTAGAGATGAGGTTTGAGAACATATAGTTTCTCAGGGTTGATATCTTACACAGCATTTCATAGTTTCTTGACTATGAAATATTGATCTCTTGGAGTAATGGCTGTATGTTGTTGTTTGTCATTAAATCATGTCTGACCCTTTTGTGACACCATGGACTGAAGACCATCAGGCTCCTCTGTCCTGGGATTTCCCAGGCCAGAAAACTGGGGTGGGTTGCCATTTCCTTCTCCAGGGGATCTTCCCAATCCAGCGGTTGAACCCGCATCTCCTGCATCGGCAGGTAAATTCTTTTTTTTTTTTTTTTTTAATTTTTTTATTAGTTGGAGGCTAATTGCTTCACAACATTTCAGTGGGTTTTGTCATACATTGATATGAATCAGCCATAGATTTACACTTATTCCCCATCCCGATCCCCCCTCCCATCTCCCTCTCCACCCGATTCCTCTGGGTCTTCCCAGTGCACCAGGCCGGAGCACTTGTCTCATGCATCCCACCTGGGCTGGTGACCTGTTTCACCATAGATAGTATACATGCTGTTCTTTTGAAACATCCCACCCTCACCTTCTCCCACAGAGTTCAAAAGTCTGTTCTGTATTTCTGTGTCTCTTTTTCTGTTTTGCATATAGGGTTATCGTTACCATCTTTCTAAATTCCATATATATGTGTTGGTATGCTGTAATGTTCTTTATCTTTCTGGCTTACTTCACTCTGTATAAGGGGCTCCAGTTTCATCCATCTCATTAGGACTGGTTCAAATGAATTCTTTTTAACGGCTGAGTAAAATTCCATGGTGTATATGTACCACAGCTTCCTTATCCATTCATCTGCTGATGGGCATCTAGGTTGCTTCCATGTCCTGGCTATTATAAACAGTGCTGCGATGAACATTGGGGTGCATGTGTCTCTTTCAGATCTGGTTTCCTCAGTGTGTATGCCCAGAAGTGGGATTGCTGGGTCATATGGCAGTTCTATTTCCAGTTTTTTAAGGAATCTCCACACTGTTTTCCATAGTGGCTGTACTAGTTTGCATTCCCACCAACAGTGTAAGAGGGTTCCCTTTTCTCCACAGCCTCTCCAGCATTTATTGCTTGTAGACTTTTGGATAGCAGCCATCCTGACTGGTGTGTAATGGTACCTCATTGTGGTTTTGATTTGCATTTCTCTAATAATGAGTGATGTTGAGCACCTTTTCATGTGTTTGTTAGCCATCTGTATGTCTTCTTTGGAGAAATGTCTGTTTAGTTCTCTGGCCCATTTTTTGATTGGGTCATTTATTTTTCTGGAATTGAGCTGCAGGAGTTGCTTGTATATTTTTGAGATTAATCCTTTGTCTGTTTCTTCATTTGCTATTATTTTCTCCCAATCTGACGGCTGTCTTTTCACCTTACTTATAGTTTCTTTTGTAGTGCAAAAGCTTTTAAGTTTCATTAGGTCCCATTTGTTTAGTTTTGCTTTTATTTCCAATATTCTGGGAGGTGGGTCATAGAGGATCTTGCTGTGATTTATGTCGGAGAGTGTTTTGCCTATGTTCTCCTCTAGGAGTTTTATAGTTTCTGGTCTTACATTTAGATCTTTAATCCATTTTGAGTTTATTTTTGTGTATGGTGTTAGAAAGTGTTCTAGTTTCATTCTTTTACAAGTGGTTGACCAGCTTTCCCAGCACCACTTGTTAAAGAGGTTGTCTTTTTTCCATTGTATATCCTATCGGCAGGTAAATTCTTTACCACTGAGCCACCTGGGAAGCCCCAGTGAAAACATTAAGTAAGCAAGTGTTAGTTGCCCAGTCATGTCTGACTCTGCAATCCCATGGACTGTAGCCCCCCGCCCCTCACCAGGCTCCTGTATACATGGGATTCTCCATGCAAGAACACTGGAATGGATTGCCATTCTTTCTCTAAGGGATCCTCCCGAGCCAGAGATTGAACCTGGGTCTCCTGCCATTGCAGGTGGATTCTTTACCATCTGAGTTACAAGGGAAGCTCAAGGTGAGTTCTTGGAGTAATGGTTAATAATATTAAAAAGGAAGTTTGTCCTAAATGCAACCTGTTGAACATGGCCCAGTCCTTGGGATTATGTTCCTAGTTGGCTTATAGTATAAAAGGGGAAAGAGCTCAGAGAAAGCCTTGGAATGGAGATCTTCAGAGGGCCTTTAACTGCTTTATTAAACAAGCTGAACTCAGTGAGTTACAGAAAGAAAATACTTTTATCTTTATCCAGTCACTGTCTTCTGCACTTTGCCGAATTTCTCTTAATACTATCTCAGGCAGATTCCATATCTAGGACAAAAAGGTCAGTGCAGCTCAATGTAATTCAGCACACAACTTCTGTCTCTAATGCTCCCCTCCCCCAGCACAGTCCAGCCCTCCTGTAGTGGGTAGGGACACACTGCTCAGCCTCTCTCTGTACAGAAGATAATCCACTTGTCAGCTCTCTGCTGTACACCCTGGGCCAGTCTGGTGGGAGTGATTGTAGGGGCCAGAGCAGCTCTGCTTTTTCTGAACAAATCCTGGGGGGATGAGATTGGGCCTCTCTAGTTTGTTTAGAAGATGAACTTGCATGGATATTTTCTTTTCAGCTTTGGTAATTTCAGCATAGCAACAAAAAACCCCTCTGATCCTGGAATCCTAGAACATTCTGGAACATTCTCCATGGGTCATTAGAGAGGTGTTGTATATCTCAAAATGTGAAAATATTATTCAAGGAGGGGTTAGGACTCAGAAGAGAATAGATAGGAAAATGTCTTAAATTAGCAGACCAGGTGGCATTTTTAGATCCTCTCATCCCATCCTTCATAAGAATGACCCAGCTGCTTGTCACAGCCTTGTTAATGGTTTTGGTGATGGGATGGTCCTGAACTGAGCAGGAGCTGTGTTTTTCAGTAAATAGAGAAATATTTTTTACTTTTCAAGTTTATAATTTATTTTTAAAGGAAGCTATGACAAATCTAGGCAGTGTATTCAAAAGCAGAGACATTACTTTGGTGTCAAAGGGCTGTATAGTCAATAATTATGGTTTTTCCAGTAGTCATGTGAAGATGTGAGAGCTGGACCATAAAGAAGGCTGAGCACCAAAGAATTAATGCTTTCAAAATGTAGTGCTGGGAGAAGACTCTTGAGAGTCCCTTGGACAGCAAGAAGATCAAAACAGTCAATCCTAAACTAAAGTAAATCATCCCTGAATATTCATTGGAAGAACTGATGCTGAAGCTGGAGCCCTGATACTTTGGCCACCTGATGCGAAGAGCCAACTCACTGGAAAAGACCCTGATGCTGGGAAAGATTGAAGTCAGAAGAAGAAGGGGGCAGCAGAGGATGAGATGGTTAGATAGCACCACCAACTCAATGGACATGAATTTGAGCAAACTCCAGGAGATAGTGGAGGACAGAGGAGCCTGACATGCTCCTCCATGAGGTCACAAAATGTTGAACGTTACTTAGTGACTGAACAACAACAAATAATTTAGATGGCCTGATTACAATGCTTTCTGAGGAGCCAAACCTGGGCATTTCCACCACTGCTGGCATCATCCCATTGGCACTACCAAGACTTGGAATCCCCCAGGATTTATCCAGCCAGGCCAAATTCCACCCCAGGAAACCAGAGCTCCAAGGATGGCATCCCTCATTGAGGTGACCCTCAGAGAGTCCCTCTCGTGTTTGGAGCAAGTGGCCAGGCTATGGTCTCCCAGCCACTGGTCTGTCATCATAGGACATATGCTCAAACTCGGGCCCATGGAGCTTCCACTCTGATGAGAAGTGGAGGACTGAGAAATGGGAGCTCCTTGGAAGGGAGATCAAATTGATGAGCAACATCACCCCCAAGCCATGCAGTCTAGGATGGGGCCGCAGAAAGGCCCACAGATCCCCATTGCACATCATGAAGAGGAAAGAAGTCTCCACACACAGTTCTGGAATGTTTAGAAATTTCAGAACTTCCTCCCCAATTTTGAATCCCAGTAACAAGAGATTTTACTCCTAAGAAGTAAATAAGCCACTCAACTAAAGTTATTTTCAGCCCTACCATCCAGCTACCATGAGAAAGTGCCTCCTTCCAGTCTATGATCTACTCAGAGAACTCTCAACAATATGAGTAAAATGGCAACTCAATCATAGATCCTGAAACTAGCTCCCATGTTGGAGGCAGGAAAAGGCTGATGAGGATGTAAATGCCCAAACTCTTCCCACCCCATCCACATCTAGAATGAGCTTTCCCTCCCTGTGGCACAGTGCAGTTATGCTCCCACAGGCAATTTGAAGTAAGTCATGGCACTGCTATATTCTCAAGTGCCAGGGGGAATGGGAAGATGAAAATTGCATCCCTCTCTGTCATGAACACAATTCAGTTTCCATTGAAAAATATAACTTTAATTTAATTCAAATATGTATAACATTTTGTTATAACCCTGTGAATTATCTTAAAAATATACAGCAAAATATATTTATTTTAATATTAGGGAGTAATTGGATGAGAAATTCATCTCTAAAACTAAAATGAAATTCACTGGGGAAATAACATTCAGCTTGTATCAATGGATCATACAAAAAACATCGACCCTATGAGGTCAGCTCCAGTAGGTGAGATGCACCCAACACTACCATAGACCTCATAACACATTCAACAGAACCATCTCCATCAAAGCCAACCTGATCATTCATGTCTGCATACTTTCCTTAACTGGTTCAAGCAGAAGAATTGAATCACTCCTGACTCTGTGTGGTTAGGAGTCTTCCTTTACAGTCTTCAAATGAAGAACACACATTCCCTCAGATCTTGATTTTGTCATAGGTGAACTGTGATTCTTGTCACCCCAATTATTGCAGTTTCTTTCTCTAAACTTTCCCTCCAGTCCAGCCCTGATTTGTCTCCACTCCTTCTCTGCCCGTGGGTTCCATTCTGCTTCCCAGGTCCCAGTAAGCTTCTCTCTGGGACCCCCACCTCCCCATCTTCAATTTTCTATCCATTTTCTACACACAGCCCACCCTGAATGTCCAGTATCCTCTGTTCAGTCAACACCCCACAAGGCAAGAGATGATGACATTTACACACCTGATCTCCCTAAAGAGCATGCAGGAAAATTAGGATATGCAAAGAACTAGGAATTGTAGTTAGTCACTTATACTGCAGCACTTACCAACATAGTAACAGACTGCTTATTTACTTGTCTGTCTATCCAGTTAGTTAATCACTATAAGTCAGGTTATGTGTCATCTTCAACTATCTACAATCCACTGTAAAATATGCACATGGGACACGGCCTCTGCTAAGTACCTATGTAGGTTTCCTGGTTCCCTTTCATCAAACACATTGTCTTATGCCTGGAGCTGGGCTGGGAATATTTGGTGCTGTCACCCTTCCCCAACAACACACTCAAGCTGTGCAACACACCCCCAGGAACTCCTGTCCTGGGCAACTCAGTCTACAACCTACTCAGAACCAGCTTTCTCTGGCTCCTATGAAATCAGCAGAATGTCCAGCTAGGGTGGACCTGAACTAGCAGGGTTGTGACGACAAACCCAGGACTCCATCAGAGAAGTGGGAAGCAGAGGGTCCAGAGCAGAGGCAGCAGGAAGAGTGTGGGGCCAATGAGCACCTTTATGGGGTGTTTCCACAGGCCTGTGACTCGCAGAGGCCACATGCCCTCACCCTCTTCCTAGACTGGTTCTAAGAGATGCACTTATCCCACCAGACATCCTCAAGAAAACTTTACCTAAAAGGATTTGTTCTCCTCCGTGATTACATGGAGACAAGACATTGTTCCCAGTTAGAAGAGAGTCTGTGTGTTTTCCTCGCAAGAGGCCAAAGAAAGAAGAGCACCTTTCCAGACTAACTCTAAATCGGGTTTCATTTTCCTTCCCACATTTCTTAGCTCAAAAGTAGAACACATGATCTATGAAACTCATTAGAGAAGAGTCGTTGATCAGAAGCTTTGGCAACATGATGCATCTTATTCTCTCTAGGGTCATTTACCCCTGCTGAGATGCCCTGCTAGCAAACCAGCAACAGTGCTAGCCTCCACATGTCTCCCAAAGTGCTCACCTCAGCGGCCAGCCCCTTGCCAGTCTCCTGCTGGGACCCCAGTCTAGCAGCCGCTGCCTCACTCCTCACAGCTCTGTCTCTTCCACTGATATCAAAGCCCCAGAGCTCCAGCGGCTGGAAACATCCACCAACGATCTCTAGAACTAAACCCATGGGCCACAACTACTTACCCTGTGCTCTAGAGCCCAAGAACCACAACTACTGAAGCCTGAACATTCTAGGGCCCATGAGCCATAACTAATGAGCCCATGTGCTACAACTACAGAAGCCTGCATGCCCTAGAGCCAGCAAGTCACAACTACTGAAGTCTGTGTGTCTAGAGCTCATACTCTGCAACAAGAAAAGCCTCCACAATGAGAGCCCCATGCACTTCAACCAGAGTAGCCTCTGCTCTCTGAAACGAGAGGAAGTACTCTGTCAGCAACGAGAAGAAAAAGCACCCAATGCAGCCATAAATAAATAAATAAATAAATTTATATTGAGTCACTAGGGTAGAAAAGGGTAGCTGGAATTTATGTCAGTTATGATTCTGTCACTGAAAGTTGCCCCCTGGCAAGGGAGTACTCTGCAGTTACAGAGACAGATTCTCCCATCTTCACCTGGGAACTTCCCTGGTCAAGCCCAAGTCCATTTGTTCAATTATTCATTTGTTCAACCAGTGTTTATGTGATACTCATCTAGGTACTTGAATCAGTGAGGAACAAAACAGACAAAATCACTGCTCTCAGGGAGCTTACATTCCAGTGGGTTATGGGAGGCCTCCTCTGATTTCCTTGCAAGGCAGCAGGTTTAGACAAAGGTGGTTCTATATCCTGTTGGATTCTCATCCTTGGGCTTTGGATAGATACTGGTAAATGGTTGCTAAACCCAGTGAAGACAGTCATCAGGGACAAATCTTTGAGAAAGGGTATTGTTGGTGTTGGGGTAACAAAAAGGACATCTAATGTCTGCTTGTTTCCACACCAAAGGTGAGAGCTAAGTAAGACAAGGGTACCAATGGTGGTACCAATGGTGACGTGTTTGTTTGAAGGTTGGCCTGTCTTCCTCCTCTTTCAGTCTTCCTTAGCCAGTCCCCAAGGCTCAGCAAAAAATCACATTGGCACAAGTATCTTGAAATCACTTCTACTTGGTTCTCTACTTGGTTACAATAAATGGAGCAACTAAAACAAGATGGTCATGCCCATAGTCTTTCTTGTGTCAGGATAATCAGATGCAATTAATATAATAATAATGTTTTATCAAAACCAATCATTTTAAGATATATTTGAAATATAAATGATTTGTCCCATTCTTCAGGATTTTAAATGCATCATGATTCAGTGAGGAATATATGTCTATTATCACAGAAAGAAAACACTACAGCTTGAGGTACCTGCACTTTCCACAACCTTGGTCCACTTTCCAGGAGGTGTTCACATTTATTATCGTTATCAGACTCATCATCACACCCATCAATTATCTTTCATCTTTGGTCTGATCTCTTAGCCACCCCAGCCAATCTGAATCACTCTTTTCCCTTAGTGACTACCCCTGGCTCTCTTAGAATCAATACTGAAGTCACTAAGATACTGACACAATAGCCCTTAAAGGTTTTTTCATTTGCAAGACATGTCACTATGCTTTTGTAGGTTTCTTATGCCCATCTTTAGTTGTACCTGTGGCAGCTCTGGTTCACTGTACTTCCACATGAATAGTTTTTTCTTTCCTTAAGGAGGAGCATACCACCTCCTTAACATAGCTATGAAGAGAAGGGAGAGATTCAAAATTGGCAGTTTCTGTTTCCAGAGCAGACAATCTTAATGACCCTATTATTCTGCCCCCAATGTCCTAGACACCTCCAGTGCTCTCACAGCTCATTCTCCCCTCCACACTAGCATTATCTCTTCTTCCTGGTGGACCACTAGATGCCTCTTGAATTCTATGAGCTCCTCTTAGTTGCCCTGACTGAATTTACTGTGCCTGGACAGAGTACAGTCTACACATCTCTGCTCATCATCAACCATCCTGAGTGATAGCAGATGACAACATCTCAGTGACTCATTCACTCAGAGTCACTGCAGAGGAACAAAGGACTGATGTCCCAAAACTCTGACCTCCAGCCTGAGGACGCCCCAGATGTTTATTGCAACATCCTCTGTTAGTTTATGTTTATTTCACTACTTGCCTCTTGGACCTAGTACATTGTGAAATCTAAGGGTAGGGGTAGCATCTTCCTTGTTTTTTAATCACCTTTGCACAGCATAGCATGTTCTGTCATTTCAATACTAGTGGTTTGAAAGAATTAATGATTTTTATAAATAAATGAATAAAAGCAAGAATAGCAGAGCCATAGGAAGACTGAGGAACATATTTGAACTGTGTTGGGAGTTCTTGGATTCCTTCTCTCCTCAAAACTCTTGATATCATGGAGACTTCCCTGGTGGGCCAGCGGTTACCAATCTGCCTTCCAATGAAGAGGATATAGATTTGATCCATAGTCAGGGAACTAAGATTCCACATGCCTCAGGGCAACTAAGCCCACATGCCACAATTACTGAGCTCTCACCCTCTGGAGCCCATGTGCCACAACTAGAGAGAAGCCCACATGCTGCAGCTAAGAGTCTGTGTGACCCACATGCCACAGCTAAGACTGGATTCAGCCAAATAAAGTAAATAAATATTAAAAAAAAAAAACCTCTCAACACCATGGAAATTCAAAGGGCCTGAGGTTAGAGATGTAAGAAGCTGTCCCTTAAATAAGACTTGCCACTCTCACCTTCTCCAACTCCCACCCATTTTTCTGCCTGCAAATTGAAAAAGGAAAAGACCTCCAAGATTTGGTCTCTTCTCAGCTGGTAAAGAATCCACCTGCAATGAGGGAGACCTGGGTTCAATCCCTGGGTTGGGAAGATCTTCTGAAGAAGGGAAAGGCAACCCCCTCCAGTATTCTGGCCTGGAGAATTCCATGGACTGTATAGTCCATGGGGTCGAAAAGAGTCAGACACAACTGAGCAACTTTCACTTTCTCTGGAATTAGGTTCCCTTCACTCAATTTAGTTTCTACTTCCCTACTCTTCTTTGCTCAAAAAGTTTCCCTAAATTGTGGGTTCAGAGCCACAAGCACTGAATAGTCATTTTTAAAAGTTGATGCAGTCATGTGCAATTATTTGCCTTTTTACTACCTCTAGAGGCAATAAAATCTCCCCAAGATGTCATGGAACAAAATTAGGAGGAGTATCAAGTCCCTGCCAAATGTCTCAGAAGTTCCTGCTCAGGGCTTGGGGCCCACCTGCTGTCCTTTCTGCTGAGCCTCTTCTCTGGGGTCTGCCATAGCTTCGAGAGGAAATTAGGATCATAAGAACTTTGGGAAAACACACTTTCAAATTGGCATTGAAGTTGTGAGGTATTTTCTGGCTACCTATCCCAATTTTATTTGTTTGTAGGACATATATTAAGTTAACCTTAAAAACACATTCCAATATAATTATGTGCAGACAAATACTGTTTGATTCCACTTATATGAAATACCTAGAATGGTCAAATTCGTAGAGTCAAAAAGTACATTGGTAAGTGCCAGGGCCAGGGGTGGGGGTGGGGAGAGGGAATGGGGACTCACTGTTTAATGGGGACAGAGTTTCACTTTAGCAAGATAAAAAGATTCAGGAGATGGGTGATGGTGAGTTTCACAACAAAGTGAAAGTACTTAGTGCCACTGAACTGTGCCGTTAAATATGGTCAAAGAAGTATATTTTACATGATGTGACTTTTACCCCAGTAAAAAAAAAAAAAAAAAAAAAAAATTCTTTTTAAAGAGGGCTTCCCTGGTGGTCCAGTGGTTAAGAATTTGCCTTGGAATGCAAGGGACACAGGTTTGATCCCTGGTCTGGGAAGATCCTACATGCCATGCAGCAACTAAGTCCCCATGCCACAACTACTGAGCTCATGAGCTGCAACTACTGAAGCCCATGTGCCTAGAGCCTGTTCTCCAGAATGAGAGAAGCCAAAGAGAAGCTCACACACTACAACTAGAGAGTAGAACCTACTCACCACAACTAGAGAAGATTGAGGTGTAGCAATGAAGAAGACCCAGTGCAACCAAAAATAAGCAAATAAAAGTATTAAAGAAAGAAAAAGAAAGACTAAGCTGCTTGCCATGGAAGGAATTGTGGGGGTGGGAGGAGCCAGAACTGAGCAGCAACTGTGAGTTGTAAGCAAAGGATTTTTCATTTGTTGATTCATCCTTGACTGACTATATGAAATGTCCAAAATACACTCCAAGGAGTTAAACTTGAGATCCTGCACCTCCTGTTCCTATAATTACCAATTGTAATGACTAAGTCATGAAATTGTCCCAAGATTCATCCAGTCACACCCGTCTCTTTATTTCCTTGATGTCTCTGGGCCGCAGGAAGCCAAGGCTCCTCGGGATGGGTCTCCTGAGATTGGCGACTCTCGGGGAGTTGCCCAGGTACTCTGGGGGAAGTGACCAGGCCATGATCTTATGACTGTTCTCTGTCATCACAGGATGTCAGCTCTGCTTGTGGGGCTTGCAGAGCACCTGATCTCATGAGAAAAAGAAGGGGTGAGAGACAGGAGCAACTCATCAGGGTGGAGGTGAGATTAATGAGCTCTGTCTCCAGATCTTCTGTGGAATCATCCAAGACAGGCAGACAGGGATGGGGCTAGGGCAAAGCCCTATTGAGAGTCCTCCACTGATGTTTCATGAAGAACATGGAAAACTGCCCATTGACAGTCATTGACAAGGATAATTTGATCCTTTGAAACTATCCCAAAATGTGTGACTTGTGTTACTTTTTCACAAATTGCTCCCTCCTCTCTCATCCACTATTGCACCCACTGCCCTACATTCCACGCCCAAGCCCTACCCCCACCAATGACTCAGAGTTGCCATCCATGGTGGGGAAATGGCTTCCATGCTTCCTTCTTTCATGAGAACAAGCCTCGCATCTGATCACCACAACATACAGAGATATAAACATTCATTCATTTTTGCAGCGAAGTCTAAACCCCAACAGCTTATTTTTCATGTGCCCCATGGCACTTGAATTCTGTACAGTGACCGTTATAGTTGGTAAGGGCTTTCCAGATAGCTCAGTTGGTAAAGAATCTGCCTGCAATGCAGGAGACCCCAGTTCGATTCCTAGGTCCAGAAGATCTGCTGGAGAAGGGATAGGCTACCCTCTCCAGTATTCTTGGGCTTCCCTTGTAGCGACCTGGGTTCAATCCCTGGTTTGAGAAGATCACCTGGAGAAGGGAAAGGCTACCCACTCCAGTATTCTGGCCTAGAGAATTCCATGGGCTATATAGTCCATGGGGTCACAAAGAGTTGGACATGACTGAGTAACTTTCACTTTCACTTTCATAGCTGATATAAATAATTCTATGTTTGCTCAGCCTGCTAAACTGCATGCTCCCTTAAGGAAGATACCATACCCTCCTTCTCACTGCTCTATTGCCATGCTGATCATGGTGACTGGCCTATAATTATTACTGAGAAAAGAGCAGACCCAGATTGCTGTCAATAAGCTGCCCTAGATCTAACAGTTAAGCTATATATTCTCCAGCCAAATAAAAACAAGTTCAGAGAACATCAGATAGTCAACACTGTGACCATGAAGGAGTAAGATAAAAACAAGAACCCTCTGAGAACCAAAAAAACAAGGTGCTGGCCAAACCACAAAAATGACCAGCGTCACCTTTTCTCAGCCAACATAAAGAAATGCTCCTTCTCTATGAATTAGATCTTTCAGTTCACTTCAGTCACTCAGTTGTGTCCCACTCTTTGCAACCCCATGGACTCCAGAAAGCCAGGCTTCCCTGTCCTTCACTATCTCCCAGAGCTTGCTCAAACTCATGTCCATCGAGTCCATGATGCCATCCAACCAGCTCATCCTCTGTTATCCCCTTCTCCTGCCTTCAGTCTTTCCCGGCATCAGCGTCTTTTCCAATGAATCGGCTCCTCGAATCAGGGGGCCAAAATACTGGAGCTTCAGCTTCACCATCAGTCTTTCAAATGAATATTCAGGATTGATTTACTTTAGGATTGACTGGTTTGATCTCCTTGCAGTCCAAGGAACTCTCAAGAGTCTTCTCCAACACCACAGTTTGAAGGCATCAATTCATCGGCAGTCAGTTTTCTTTATAGTCCAATTCTCACATCCATACATGACTGCTGGAAAAACCACAGTTTTGACTATACTTTGTCAAAAGGATCTTTGTCAAAAAAAGTAATATCTCTTTTTAATATGCTGTCTAGGTTGGTTGTAGCTTTTCTTCCAAGAAGCAAGTGTCTTTTTAATTTCATAGCTGCAGTAACCATCTGCAGTGATTTTGGAGCCCAAGAAAATAAAGTCTGTCACTGTTTCCATTGTTTCCCCACCTATTTGCCATGAAGTGATAGGACCGGATGCCATAATCTTAGTTCTTTGAATGTTGAGTTTTAAGCCAATTTTTCACTCTCCTCTTTTGTCTTCATCAAGAGGCTCTTTAGTTACTCTTCACTTTCTGCCATAAGGGTGGTGTCATCTGCATATCTGAGGTTATTGATATTTCTCTCAGTAATCTTGATTCCAGCTTGTGCTTCATCCATCCTGGCATTTCTCATGATGTACTCTGCATATAAGTTAAATAAACAAGGTGACAATATACAGCCTTGACATACTCCTTTCCTAATTTGGAACCAGTCAGTTGTTCCATGTCCGATTCTCACTGTTGCTTCTTGATCTGCACACAGATTTCTCAGGAGGCAGGTAAGGTGGTCTGGCATTCCTGTATCTTTAAGAATTTTCCACAGATTATTGTGATCCACACAGTCAAAGGTCTTAGTGTAGTCAATAAAGCAGAAGTAGATGCTTTTCTGGAATCCTCTTGCTTTTTCTATGATCCAACGGATACTGGCAATTTGATCTCTGGTTCCTCTGCCTTTTCTAAATACAGAATGAACACCTAAAACTTCTTGGTTCATGTACTGTTGAAGCCTACCTTGGAGAATTTTGAGCCTTACTTTGCTATCCTGTGAGATAAGTGTAATTGTGCAATAGTTTGAACATTCTTTGGCATTGTCTTTCTTTGGGATTGGAATGAAAACTGACCTTTTCCAGTCCTGTGGTCACTGCTGAGCTTTCCAAATTTGCTGGCATGTTGAGTGCAGCACTTTAACAGTATCATCTTTTAAGATTTGAAATAGCTCAGCTGGAATTCTATCACCTCCACTAGATTTGTTCGTAGGAATGCTTCCTAAGGTTCACTTGACTTCACACTCCAGGATGTCTGGCTCTAGATGAGTGGTCACACCATTGTGGTTGTCTGGGTCACTAAGAACTTTTTTCGTATAGTTCTTCTTCATATCTTTTGCTTCTGCTAGGTCCATACCATTTCTGTACTTTATTGTGACCAGCTTTTCATGAAAAGTTCCCTTGGTATCTCTAATTTTCTTTAAGAGATCTCTATTGTTTTCCTCTATTTCTTTGCATTGATCTCAGAGGAAGGCTTTCTTATGTCTCCTTGCTATTCTTTGGAACTCTGCATTCAGATGGATATTTCTTTCCTTTCTCCTTTGTCTTTCACTTCCCTTCTTTTCTCAGCTATTTGTGAGGTCTCCCCAGACAACCGTTTTGTCTTTTTGCATATTTTTCATTGGGGATGGTTTTGATCACCACCTCCTCTTCAGTGTTACAAACCTCAGCCCATAGTTCTTGAGGCACTCTGTCAATCAGATCTAATCCCTTGAATCTATTTGTTACTTCCACTGTGTAATTATAAGGGATTTGATTTAAGTCATACCTGAATGGATAGTGCTTTTCCCTACTTACTTCAATTTAAGCCTGAATTTTGCAATAAGAAGTTCATGATCTGAGCCACATTCAGCTTCCAGTCTTGTTTTTGCTAACTCTATAGAGCTTCTCCATCTTCTGCTGCAAAGAATATCATCAATCTGATTTCAGTATTGACCATCTGATGATGTCCATTTGTAGAGTTGTCTCTTATGTTGTTGGAAGAGGGTGTTTCCTATGACCAGTGTGTTCTATTGGCAAAACTCTATCAGCTTTTGCCCTGCTTCATTTTGTACTCAAGGCCAAACTTATCTGTTGCTCCAGGTATCTTCTGACTTCCTACTTTTGCATTTCAATACCCTATGATGAAAAGGACATCTTTTTTTTTTTTGGTGTTAGTTCTAGAAAGTCTTGTAGGTCATCAGTGAACTATTCAACTTCAGCTTCTTTGGCATTAGTGGTTGGGGCATAGACTTGGGTTACTGTGATATTGAATGGTTTGCCTTGGAAATGAACAGAAGTCAGTCATTTTTGAGATTGCACCCAAGTACTACACTTCGAACTCTTTTGTTGACTGTGGGGGCTACTCCATTTCTTCTAAGGGATTCTTGCCCGCAGTAGTGGATCTAATGATCATCTGAATTAAATTCACCCATTCCAGTCCATTTTAGTTCACTGATTCCTAAAATGTCGATGTTCACTCTTGCCGTCTCCTGTTTGACCACTTCCAGTTTACCTTGATTCATGGACTTAACATTCCAGGTTCCTATGCAACATTGTTCTTTACTGCATCAGAATTTACCTCCATCACCAGTCTCATCCACAACTGGACATTGTTTTTACTTTGACTCAGCTTCTTCATTCTTTCTGGAGTTCTTTCTCCTCTCTTCTCCAGTAGCATATTGGGCACCTATTGACCTAGGGTATTCATCTATCAGTGTCATATCTTTTCATACTATTCAACTCAATTTCATAATATCTAACTCAATTAGCCTTTAGCCTTGTCCCATTGCTCCTGTTTCCTCATTAAAAATTATTAAGATACCCTATCACAGAAGCACCTCTGCTTTCTTATAGAACCCCATCCAAAAGAAAACTTCATTTCCTTGAACCTTGGGCTTCCCTTGTGGCTCAGCAGGTAAAGAATCTGCCTGCAATGCAGGAGACCTGGGTTCGATCCCTGGGTTGGGAAGATTCTCTGGAGAAGGGAAAGGTTACTCACTCCAGTATTCTGGCCTGGAGAATTCCACGAACTGTATAGTACATGGGGTAGCAGAGTCGGACATGACTCAGCAACCTTCACTTCACTTGGGCCCTACCCCAAAATTACCTAACACAAGCCAAAATTTTTTAGCAAGCACTCTTAATGTTTCCCCATTAAGTACTATATCATTGCAGCAAGCCAATCAACACAACTTTGTTCTACTGTATGTGTACTCCTGGTGGTCTTTGCATGGGAAATAGAGATGATGCTCAACAAAAGTTTATTAAGTAAAGGAAATGACTTAAAGGAGAAGGAATTACATAGGAGGGCTGGTGGGACGGTTAGTAAGGGGATGAGACTCAGGGCAAATATCAACCTGTGAGAAGAAAGACAAAAGGTGGTGTCTCCATCCAAAGTCACAGATCAGGAACCATGATGGGCGCTTTAGAAGATCTGAGCTCCCTAGGAGCATGCCCTCATTAAAATGGCCACTTTCCCATTTAGCATTCTCTTAGCCTCCATCACCAGCAAAACTAGGAGAGCTAGCTATGAGGTTTTCGATACTGTATGTATCACTTCAGTATTATCACTATTCTCAAATGAGAAAGGACCAATTTCACCATTCACCAGTAATCCCTTCCAATGCACCATCAATTGGCGGGTCCTCAACAATGTGAAGGAAATGGATACTCCAGCACAGTCCTAGGGCTAAGCCTACTTATCCCCTCAGCAAGAGATGCCTTCTTAATACAGGAGAATATCAGCACGGAAGGTCAGTGCCAGCTCTGATCCTTCTCCCTTCCCTTGTCACCAAGTTACTATTCTTTATGTACCACTGCAATTCATTATCCCATACACAACTCAAAATAAAACAGGGAACCCCCAGGCTTTAAAGTAGGTAAGCTGTAAAGTGCAAATATGTATAGGGAATTTTGTACTTAAAAGCAATAAAATACAGAAAATAATCACATATATTTACCATTAAAATATTTCATTTAAAAATGTGTTTAATTTAAATATAAATAATTAAATTTCTGTTGTACTTCGGACTGTATTCTTTTGGAAACAAACAGCAAAATGCAGCTATTATGATAGTAGAGATGAAATCAATGGCAAACTCATGTCTAGTACTTGGAAAAAACAAATCCAGTGGGGGGCTTCCCTAGTGGCTCAGTGGTAAAGAATCCTTCTGCCAATGTGGGAGACATGAGTTTGATCCCTGATCCAGGAAGATCCCACGTGCCATGGAGCAAATAAGCTCTTGCGTGTATGCTCAGTTGCTCAGTCACGTCTGACTCTTTGGGACCTCACGGACTGTAGCCTGCCAGGCTCCTCTCTCCATGGAATTTTTTAGGCAAGAATACTGGAGCGGGTTGCCATTCCTTCCTCTAGGGGATCTTCCCGACCCAGGGATCGAGCCCATATCTCCTGCATCATCTGCATTGACAGTGGATTCTTTACCACTGAGCCACCTGGAAAGCCCAGCTAAGCCTGTGCACCAAACTACTGAACCTGGGCTCTAGAGAGCAGGAGCTGCAACTGCTGAAGCCTGCGCACCCTGGAGCCTGTGCTCTGCAACAAGAGAAGCCACTGCAACGAGAAGTCAGCACGCAGCAACTAGGGAGTAGCCCCTGCTCGCCACAACTAGAGAAAAACCTGCACAGCAACGAAGACCCAGCACAGCCAAAAACATAAACAGATAAATAAAATCATTTTTAAAATGCAATGGGAAAATGGGATTCAGATTCTATACAAAATCATCATATACAAACCTGAGAAACTCTCAGATCAGTTCCATTAAATGTGATGTATATAATATCACCATCATCATCAGCCTCATCCGCAGCATCATATTGAACAAATCATCTGCATGACTCTCATCAATCATCTGAAACATTTCACACTAGTAGATCATTTTATTTTTTATAATCAACATCATTGTATCTCACAGGAAGCTAACTATGGACAAACTGGATTTTTCTCATAAGTATGAGTCTTATGATCTCAACTACTGTGTGTCCTTTTGATACTTAAATTGCTCATTTATATAATTCTCTCTCAGTTCTTTTAAAGGGTCTCTCTGCATCCCATCCTACATCTGTTGCCCAACACATCTCATCCCCAGGGTCCAGTGGTTCAGGCCACTCAATATCTCCAGATGTCAGGAACCAGTTATATCTGAAAACATCATTACCCTTGGAAATATGCAGAGCAGTAGGAAACTGATGTCCAAAATACAGTGGCATTTGGAGACAACTGTATCACAGGACAAATCTCACAGTATCAGACGTATGTGTTTGTTTCTGTGAAGTCTGTCCACTTAAACTTGAAATGTTCAAGGTCAGGAAATATGTCACATGTATCTCTACATCCTCACATGTCTTCATTCAGCAAAGATGCAAGAGGCAGAGCTGAAATTAAAGCATCTGAGCTGCATGAATGAAAGGAGAAACGGCAGGGCCCCAGCACACCTAGGGAGTAGTCATCCACATTTCCTGACTCCCTCTTACCTGACATGCAGGTGAGAAGCTGGAAACCCAGGATGGGAGTGTGTGTCACCCTCCCCTGGTTGTGAAAGCAGCAGGATGCTCGGGCCGTGCATCACACACCCAGAACAGAATAAAAGGGCTCCTGCCCTGGGCTCCGCATCCACAGCTTCCTCGGGAGCATCCTTTCCCCTGCCTCCACTGCAGCGGTGAGTGACTGGAGGGGAAAGAGCCTCAGCAGGGAGTGTGGCGGAGACAAACTTGGGTTGGTGGGGAAGAGAGAAGCAGAGGTGTCTGTGGAGGCAGTAAGAAGGGGACTTTGGGGAGCAGCGGGGGGCAGGGCAGGGGACAGTGAGCAACAACTTGTGTGGGAGGAATCGGGGCGGGGTCTGGGACACACCAGAGCCCTGGTTCTCAGCATTGCCCCACTCATCCTTCTGAAACACATACACACACAGACATCCTCCGTGGGTCACTTCCCAGTGGGGTGTATTTGCCTCCATGTTTCTATGGGGCCCACTTAGAGGATGGCAGCATCATTCTGGGCAGGAGTAGAGAGTGAGGGAACTGTCTTGCCAGGTCAGTTGAACTTGAGATCCATTTCTACTTTTCTCCTGAAAATCATAGCTCAGGAGGCAGCTGGGATTAGGAGCACAGGCTCCTAGTAGGATTAGGAGCCAGTAAGACCGCTCGCAGGGGAGACACTGGCCTTGAGCTTGTGCACTGATCTTTTCTCCTTGAATGTGTCCAGGCTCACTGACCTCCCGCCGAGATGTCCTGCCAGCAGAACCAGCAGCAGTGCCAGCCCCCTCCCAAGTGCCCCTCCCCCAAGTGCCCCCCAAAGAGCCCAGCACAGTGTCTGCCTCCCGCCTCCTCAGGCTGCGCCCCCACCTCCGAGGGCGGCTGCTGCCTGGGCCCCCACAGGCGCCGCAGGTCCCACCGCTGCCGGCGCCAGAGCTCGGGCTCCTGCGATGGTGACGGTGGTCTGCAGTCCGGGCGCTCTGGCTGTGGCCAGGGATCTGGGGGCCGCTGCTGACCTGGTCTCCTGATGCTGAGACACGTGATTTCAGAGGAAACAAGAATACAAGGACTTTGTCAGCCTAGTGTGTTCCCTCCCAGCACCCCAGACTCCAAGCCTTTGGCCAGTGCTGAGATGCTCCTGGAGAGCAGCTGAGCCCTCCACAGTGGCTCTTGCTATCCACTCTCCAGGAGCCCACTGGATACCCACCTCATCTCTGCTGGAAATTATAGTATCTTCCCCCTTGATTGTCGTCACCCTTGTCTGACCCCATGAAAGAATAAAGTTTTTGTTTCCTCAGCATCCTAGACTGTCTGTGACTTTGCTGCAGTGCAGGCTGTTCTGTGGGAGAAGGAAATGGCAACCCACTCCAGTATTCTTGCCTGGGAAATCCCATGGACAGAGGAGTCTGGCAGGCAACAATCCATGGGATCACAAAAGATTTATTTGGGCTTCCCTGGTGGCTCAATGGTAAAGAATCCGTCTGCCAATGCAGGAGATGCCGGTTCAACCACTGGATTGGGAAGATCCCCTGGAGAAGGAAATGGCCACCCACTCCAGTATTCTTGCCTGGGAAATCCCACAAATGGAGGAGCCTGGTGGGCTATAGTCTATGGGGTCGAAAAAGAGCTGGATACGACTGAGCAACTAAACACTAGCAGGCTGCTCTGTGAGTCTCTCTCCCCTCTGCTCCTCCAGCACCACCACTTTGCATAAGGAATAATATACTGATTCTAGACCAGAAAAATTAATAGCTCCAACTCTTCCAAAAGGGCCTGTAGGAAAACTTTACGTTGGTTCAGGAAGGGGAGAGGGGTTACTGGTTTTGACCCCACACCAATGAAAGGCCTTATTGCCCACTAAGTAGTGGTGTGAGAAGTGCTCTGACTCCAGAACAGACTTTTCAGGGAGGTCACCACCACCACCAGAACGTGAAAGGCAATTCCAGGATCCCCAGTGAAGAGACAGGGATTGGGAGCTGAAGAATCCAAAATCGGCAGAAAAGTTGTTGAGAGACCAGGGGAGGAATGGAAGCCCTCAGGGGTAACTACTAATTCAATTTCTTCAGTAAAGATCTGGGGGCAGTTAAATGGTGAAAGTGAAAACTGGAGTGGTTCTAGATGTGGAGAAATAGGATGCGGACTCTGCATGTAAACATCTGACCTAAGAAAATTTGGGAAAAGAGAAAAGTGGTAATGGGAGATGGTGTTGGTTTTAAAAATGAAAATAATCATAAGATCAAATACTCATCTAGCACCTACTGTGAGCCAGGCCTAGTTTTAACTGTTTGGCATACAGATTTTCAAATGCTTCTCCTGACAACCCTTGGATGTCGGTTCTCTCTTAGCTTGTGTTACAGATATGGACACATAATTGTTGCATGTTTTCTTAACTTGCCAAGGTCACACAACTTGGCAGCAGGACCATCAATGCAAACAGCGTATTATCCTGATTTGCTTCAAAGCAAGTAATAGGGGACTTCCCTGGTGGTCTAGTGATTAAGAATCTTCCTGCCAATGCTCGGGGCCCGGGTTTGATCCCACAGGCCGTGGGGGCAACTAAGCCTTGGCACCACATCTACTGAGCCTACGCCCTGGAGACCAAGCTCCACGACCAGAGAAGACACTGCAGTGAGAAGACCATACACTGCGGTTGGAGAGTAGCCCCACTATCTGCAACTAGAGAAAGCCTACACGAAGCAATGAAGACTAAGTGACACCGTGAATAAATAAATAGCAAGTAAGAGAATTCTTTCTAAACTGCTTTTTTCCAATCCAGCTCAGGGTGTTTAATATTGCTTTTTTAACTATATCACTAGGATTCCAGACCACATAAGTCATAGCTGAAAGAGCACCCATCTGGGGATAGAGGGTGCTCTCCCTAATTTTAAAAGAAAGTCCAGCCGTTGAACAACTGACCACATCTACTTATCACCTACGGAAATCCCCTCTTTACATGAGAGTCAAGACTGCAAATTGTGAAATAACGGAAAATCAGAAATTATCAGCCAGATTTGAGCCAGGATAGTCCTTAAAAAAAAAAAATAAAGAAAGAACCAATAAGACATCATAGAATTCCACTTCTAGGTATATACCCAAAGAATTGAAAACAGGGACACAGGTACTTGTGCAACCTAGTTCATAGCCGAACTTTGCATGCTAGCAAAATGGTGGAATAAACCCCAGTGTCCATTCACAGATGAATGGATATACATCTAAAAATGGTTAAAACGGTAAAATTTATGCCATGTATATTTTACCACAAAAAAAATAATACAGTGTTTCCTACACACTTATGAATTCCATTCTGAGTGCATTCATTTAAGTCCAATTTGCTTATAAGTCCAACAAAGTTACCCTAACTACCCAACTTACAAAATTGGCTATATAGTACCATACTTTAATAGGTTTATAATGCTTTTCACAAAAATAGTACATAAAAAAGAAACAAACACATAAAATAAAACATGTTACATTTTATATTACAGTACCTTGTAAATTACAATAGTACAGAACAACGGCTAGCATATAGGGGTGGGCATTGAGTGAACAGGCAAGAAGAGTTACTGACTGAAGGAGAGAGAGGAGCTGGCAGATGGTAGAGCTGAAGGATCGTCAGCAATAGAAGACAAAGGGCAGGCTGCAATGCCATTTATGTCTGACGTTGATGGCAAAGGCTCTGGTTCCTTGGTGGAACCAGATGAACATTCACATCTTTGAAAGTTCACAACTTGAAGCTTCTTATGTAGGGAACTTACTGTAATAAAGACATAATAGTGCCTGAACTAAAGCCAAGTAACACAGTAAGTCCACAGTAAGTTCACAGAATTAAAAGATCTTTAAATCCCTCAATGTGACTGCAGCCATGAAATTAAAAGATGCTTACTCCTTGGCAGGAAAGTTATGACCAACCCAGACAGCATATTAAAAAGCAGAGACATTACTTTGTCAACAAAGGTCCATCTAGTCAAGGCTATGATTTTTCCAGTAGTCATGTATGGATGTGAGTGTTGAACCATAAATCAGGCTGAGTGCCAAAGAATTGATGCTTTCAAACTGTGGTGCTGGAGAAGACTGTTGAGAGTCCCTTGGGCAGCAAGGAGATCAAACCAGTCAATCCTAAAGGAAATCAATCCTGAATATTCATTGGAAGGACTGACACTGAAGCTCCAATAGATACTTTGGTCACCTGATGCAAAGAGCCGACTCACTGGAAAAGACCCTGATGCTGGGAAAGATTGAAGGCAAGAGGAGAAGGGGATGACAGAGGATGAGATGGTTGGATGGCATTACTGACTCAATGGACATGAGTTTGAGCAAGCTCCAGGAGATGGTGAAGGACAGGGAAGCTTTGTGTGCTGCAGTCCATGGGGTTGCAAAGAGTCGGACACGATTAAGTGACTGTACAACAACATCTTAGCCAGGAAGCACAGAGGATGTTGAGTTATGGTTTAGATAACACACTAACACACACATCACATAACACACTCATAAACACAGACACACTGATGTTGCAGGATGGAAAAACTTGGCCTCAAAGCAAGATATATTTCCAGTTGTTTGAGAATCCTGGTGTTTAGTAGACACCAGTGCAGCTTTCACAAACTTGAGGAAGACCTCAGTCTGGAAAAAACCTCAGGTTTGGATGTGGTGGATGTGATGGTGGTCAGTAGCCTTGCGAAGCAATGAGGTGTTGCTAATACGACACAATCTGTCCTTCCTCCGCTGGGTCCTCTCCAATCCAGGCTGCTCAGCGCTCTCCTCTTCACTCTTAACCCTCGTCCAGGAAGATGCTGGAGTCTGGGCATGAGGAGGATGTCACAGGCTATGGTTCACATGGCAAGTCACCAGGCTTATGAAAAAGAAAATTAAATAAGAGGGACATCCCCACTTCTTGTCCGTGTACATGATTCTGACCTCTGCACTACAGCATTGACCTTGTCACTTTGTAAGAGCCCTTGTTCCCTTCCTAACCTCAGATTCTATTCCAAGGATTCCTCATTTAATTTGTCACTGAAGGACTCCTTTGATCTCCTCACTGCCTCCTTGTTCCTGGGTCTTTTTGTTAGATACAAAGGCAAAGGGAGAGAGTGCAGAGCAAAACATGGTCATGACAGAACAGAGGGCAGGCATGGAGAGCAGCCGAGAGGGGTCCGGCACACAGCCCAGTGGCTGAGTGGTCTGCGACAGAAATGACAACTAGAGGTCGAGAGGTTCGGGAAAGAGAACAACCAAGTGTGACCCTTGACCTCGGGCTTTTTCCAGAGTAGACTGTGGTGATATATAATTTCTGAGCTGAAGGGTGACAGGACGAGGTGCTGATTCAAAGCAACACTAACAAATGCAACCTTAGACATGAAAACCTTTACGTTTATGAGATCTTCAAGTGCATAGAATGGTAGAGTCACTGCAGAGATAAGGAAACTGTCTAAGAACTTTGGGGTCAAATACGTGTGTGTGCTTCGTTGCTCAGTCGTGTCCAACTCTTTTCGACCCCATGGAGCCTAGCCCACCAGCCTCCTATGTCCATGGGGATTCTCCAAGCAGGAACACTGGAGTGCTTTGCCATATCCTCCTCCAGGGGATCTTCCCAGCCCAGGGATCAAACCCAGGTCTCCTGCATTGCAGGTGGATTCTTTACTGTCTGAGATACCAGGGAAGCCCATATATATAGAGTCAAATACACCCAAATTTTATTCCCAAATTCTGCTATTGTTTAAGTATAAGCCCGGACAAATTGTTTAACTCCTCTGAGCTTCCAGTCCTTTATCTCTAAGTGAATGATACTTTTAGCATCCTCCTCACAGTGAGTGAGGGCTGCGAAAAATAAATGAGATCAGTGTATCAAAAAATACAGTGTCAGACATCCCTGGTGGACCTGTGGTTAAAACTCTGCCTTCCAATGCAGAAGGTTTGGGTTTGATTTCTGGTCCAGGAGTTAAGACCCACATGCCACATGGTGTGGCCAAAAAAAAAAAAAAAAAGTGTCTAACAGAGATAGTGTTTAGTAAAGAGTGGCTGGGCTTCCCAGGTGTTGTTAGTGGTAAAGAACCTACCTGCCAATGCAGGGGACATAACAGATGCAGGTTCAAAGCAGGTTTGATCCCTGGGTCAAAAAGATCCCCTGAAAGAGGGCATGGCAACCCACTCCAGTACTCTTGCCTAGAGAATCCCATGGACAGAAGAGCCTGGTGGGCTACAGTCCATTCTCAAAGAGTTGGACACCACTGAAGCGACTTAGCATGCAAGCATGCCAATAGTAGTTATCATCATCATCACTATTATTGTTATTGCTATTATTAAAACATCAGCAATTGGTCAGTAAATGGAATTCAGATCTCATTTTCTCCCAACACACCAGCTCTTCCTCCTGATTTCCAAATTTCTGCATTGACACCAAGTCTCAGTTTTCAGTCCTGGAAGTTCCAAAGATATTTTGGGGTTCCCCATCCCTCACATCCAGCCAACCCCTAAGCCCTAGGAAATCAGTGAGTCAGCCTCCAAGAGAACTCACACAACTTCTCCCTCCTCCTCATCCCCAGAGCCAGGAGCCTCACTTTAGTCCTTCTCATGTTTTGTCAGGCAAAGCCCCAGTCCATCTCTTTCCCTCCTCTCTTCTTTCCCATTGACCTAATGGCAGATAAGACTTTCCATGGCTCAGGTTAGATCTCTCACCAAAACCATCAATGAGACTCCATGAAATAAAAACAGACTCATCATCATGTTCCAGGAAGAGAAAGGGGGTCAGTGCAGAGAACATGGTGAGGCATGGGGAGAGCAAGACTAGAGAGCAAGGCTGACAGGGCACCAATCACTGAGGACCTGGAGGCCAAGGTCGGGAGCTTGGGCTTTATTCCAAAAGCTACTGGAGTATTTTAAAGCACTCTAATCTTATCTACACTTTTCTTTATTGCTCAATAATTGGCTTCCTTGACAAGGGGGGTAGAGACAAGAACATAAGGAGCAGGGCATTCAAAGGCTTTCACAATGCAGCTCAAAGGAGATGCTTGTGACCAAGTGAGGTAGTGGAAAGCAGAGATGGAGAGATGCAAATTCAGGAATGATTTAGGAAGTGGACAAGACAGGAACTGTGGGTGGTTTGGGTTGGGAGGGAAGGGTGTCTAGGAAAGGAGAATAGTGGAGGGAGAATCCTCTCCCTTCTCTGAGTTCTAAATGGCAAGTGCTCTGGAGGGCTGGTGGTCTTCCTACTGGAGGTCCTCACTTTTGCAGCAACCACCCCCATGGTGGTTCAAAGCCAAGTGCTGTCCTGACTACACTTTTCGATAATCTGGAAAGATGCAGGGCAGGAGGAGGGGAAAGAAGAGTCCTCTACCTAAATATTTGATCAAAAAGTTCATTCAAATTTTTCTGTAAAATGTTACAGAAACAAAATTTTTGGCCAACCCAATGAAACAGCCTGTACCAGTCCCAGCGGGGGGAAAGGCCTGTATCCTCCGAAGGATAACAAGGCCAGGCCCAGTGCTCTATCCAAGGCCCAGCCTTTCTGGCCTTACCTACCTCCAGCTCCATTTGTGGCTACGCCCTCTCTCTCCTGTGCTCAGGCTACCTGGGAATATCTGTGGTCCCTGGAGGCTGCCCCACAGTTTGTATTGGCTTGTGTGACCCAGAGCTTAGTCTGGAGTGCCCTTTGGCCGGGAGGAATTTTGCCCATCCTGCTGGACCCAACCCAAATGTCAACTCCCTCATGAAATCAATTCTTTACTGACCCTCCATCCCTCTGCAAACCCCATGTTCAGTCAGAATTAGTGGTCCTACTGTAGCATCTGTGACTGCTCACCGACCTCTCTCCTTCACTAGAAAGTGAGCTCTGAGGACTTACTCACCTCCCTCTACTTATATTTCTACAATGTCCATCCCAGCCCTCCTTACCCCTTACACTCACTTGCGCTTAGGATGCTAAGCTGCTTGTTCTAACAGGACCAGGGTGGCATGGACCAGGTGAGGGGCCAGCAGCAGGCTGACTGCAGCCCTGTGTGTTGACTGCAATGCATCTGTGCTTTGAGACCCCAGAAATCTCAGTGCCACATACGGTCCCAGAGCCACCCACAGGGATCCACACCAGCCCCAAAGCACAGAGTGGGATCTGTTCAGAGGCACGGAGTTCCAGAAAAAGGCAGATTGGGTCAAAGACAGTAATGAGGAGGGTTGCTGAGCACAGGGGAAGGGAATCTGGGACTTCCCTATAGCTCAGATGGTAAAGAATCTGCCTGCAATGCACAAAACCTGGGTTCGATTCCTGGGTCAGGAAGATCCCCTGGAGAAGGAAATGGCAACCCACTCCAGTATTCTTGCCTGGAGAATTCCATGGACAGAGGAGCCTGGCGGGCTACAGTCCATGGGGTACATGACTAAGCAAATAACCAACACACAAACACACTCACGTGAGCTGACCTCAAGGTCGCTGATGGAGAGCTGCAAGAGTGATAGAGCCACCTAGTGGCCACCTGAGGGGAGTGTTCCTCAGTCCCTCCCCCAAATCAGCTTCCAAATCAGGGCAATTTGCAGCCCCAGCCGACAAAAATTATTCTAACCAAGTTCTAAAAAGAAAGCAGCAGAACAGAAGTGTTTATGGTATTTATTCAATCACATTAATATTATTGTATACTATTAGTCCTACATCATTCCCAGATAAGCACAAATGCAAAAAGTAGTAACATATGTGGGGTTCCCAGGCGGAGTCAGTGGTAAAGAACCCACGGCCAATGCAGGAAACATATGGGACTAGGGTTCGATCCCTGGGTTGGGAAGACCCCCTGGAGGAGGGCATGGCAACCCACTCCAGTATTCTTGCCTGGAGAACCCCATCGACATAGAAGGCTGGTGGGCTACAGTCCATAAAATTGCAAAGAGTTGGACAAGACTGAGGCAACTTAGCATGCAAGCAATAACCTATTAAGGAATAAAAATTATTTCTCAATTTTGAAAAATTGAGAAAGAACAAAGGCAATTAACAAAAGAATTGTAAATGGTCAATATGTTCAACTTGCTTTGATAAACAAAAAAGTACTTTCCACCTGTCTTTTTGTAATTACCAGTCTTTAGACACGAGGTTGTGAAAAATGGACATACATATGGTAGTGGCAGTGGACATTTTAGCTGTGTGTCCCCCAAAACTTAAAGTCATTGGATTTAACAAAATAGCAACTATTTCTAGAAAATGGTATATGCTGTGTGTGCTATTTAAATCAATGGATTTTGTTGTTGCTGTTGTCAATGTGTGCCATTCTTTAGAGGAGCAATAAAGTAGAACTTGCTTCAACGTTCAACAACAGAGGATTAGTTAATGAAAATATTGTGCATCACAAGATGGATGAACTATTGCTCCATCATTCAAACCACCTTCAAAGATGGACACGTTATCATGATGTAATATGAAAATGTAACATATAAGGTATGTACATGTTGTCAAATCTGTATTCACATTTGTGAAATTTTTCACATTTCCAAAGTTTTCAAAAGTCTAGCAAATATATATTACTTTAATTATAATAAAATAACTTTATTTTTAAAAGAAAGTGATTAGGCAGAGTGAAACGCCTAAGAATTAGGAGTCCTGATGCTGCCTGGCCCAGAGGAAGAAAGGGCTTAAGGTATCAGCGCTGGAAGAGTCATCCCCCTCGTTTTATCAATGAAAAAACAAGATGTCACTGCTCGTCTGGTCACCTGGAGTCAGTGACCACCTCTCCAGACCACTGTTGTGCAGAAAAGGGCAGCCTCTTAACCAGAAGGAAAGAGAAGGGGGACTGTCCCCCTGGAAGCAACCTCCCTGGGTCTTGACTTGAGCCCTGGGAGGACCCCAGTCCTCAATTCCCCCACAAATCCTTGGTGGCTGTCAGGACTGGCCTGTTCCGTTCCAACAAATTACGACTCTGGCGTTGTTCCCAGCCTCAGTTACTCTCCCCGCCCCACTCTCCCCGAAGCGGCTTCTCACTGCTTCGCGGGCATGTGCCCAGTTGCTCAGCTGTGTTCGATTCTTCATGACCCCATGGTCTGTAGCCCTCCAGGCTCCTCTGTCCATGGCGATTTCACAGGCAAGAATACTGGAGTGGTTTGCCATTTCCTCCTCCAGGGGATCTTCCCGACCCAGAGATCGAACCCGAGTTGCCTGAGATGGCAGGCGGATTCTTAACCACCGTACCACCTCACTACTCCCTACTGACACTTAATCACTTTTGTCCTTGTTTACAAAATAAGTACCTTAACTCTACTGTATACATGTGAACTACCTATGACATCAAAACGCTCTGCCACTGAAACCTGATTTCAAACTAACGAAAATTCAAACGTTATAGGGACTCCAAGGAATTGGATCTTTTCTAGGCAGAAAAGCGATGCTGGGAGAGCCACTTCATTTTTTTGGGCTCTATTCCGAGCCTCCATCAAGCCCCCTTCTACAAAACCTTCTGCCTCTCAGTACCTTGAGAAGCAGAACAAAGCAGGGGAGAAGTTTCCGTGGGCTTTGAACTTTCATTTTTAAAGAAAGTTGCAGGCATCTCTCACCCGGCGCTACATCGGCTCCTCTGGCTTCCCCTGGTCTCTAGAGCGGCTGGATTGGGGCAGACGGGAACCTTTCGGCAAAACACAATACAGTAGGATTTTTACCCTGTCATATTTAAGCACTCACCACTTTCGGGGAGTTATAGTCCCTGTTGTTTTTCTAGTTGTCAATACAATTTAAAATTAAACTGAATTAGAAAAAGTAATAATAAACCTGCAGTCATTTTTAAATTCATGAAAATTTTTTTATGAGTTTTTATTGTTGAAGGTACCCACACTAAATTTTGGGGTAATCTGGGACATCCCAGGCTCTGCCATGTTTTCTGAATGGCCATCCTCATTGATTTCAAAACTACTTGCCTCTTGTAAAATGATCCCCACACTTTCCTGAAAGGTGATTGCAAGGATAATTCCATTGCTGTACCTCAATGCCACGTCACCGTAGTTACTAACAGAACATGACCGCTTCAGGGGGTAATTTGTTTCCCTAACAACACACACAAATAAACAGACGCTTATTCACACGTATTTAACCACGTGTTTCTCTACCTCCAGATACCAAGCAACATCTGGAGTCCAAAAATAGCTGGCATACTTATTTTGCATAATTCTAGAGTAGGAGGAGAAATACTGAAACAAGCAATCTTTTTTAATTTGGATGTCTAACCTACCGGTGGCCAGAGAGCTGTATCTCCATGATGCAACTCCTGAGGATGCCTATAGGGGGAGTATGGGGCATGGGGAAGGGGCACAGTGTTTGGATTTTGTAAGTGGATAGTGCTATTGGTACTTCCTCTATGATGGGGCTAATAATAATCAGTTTCCTGCCTGCATATACGTGTCATAATAAGAAAAAGAGTTAAAGAAAAACTGTGGATTAAACCTAGAATGGATATAAATGATTATGTATAGAGAAGAGAAATGGGTCAAGGAAGGAAATCTGGCTTTGATGAATGTACCTTGTTTTGTAATTTTGAGTTCAGAACAATGTAAATGTTTAATTCATGATTAAAAACAAAATTTTAAATTCAGAAATATCTAAACAGTGAAAACAAACTATGAGAAATGTGTCTAAGCCTGCATGAGTATAGTTAGGCAGTACACTGACAAAAGAATTATTTCAAGTAACTTTAAAACACAGTATTTTGACTCTACACTTCTATTCCAATGATGAAAAGTATCTCAAAAAAACTTTGCATAGCATTGAATGATCTTATCTTTAGTAGTAGTGTTGGCATTATCATTAAATAATAGTATAGCTATATTCTAGAATAAAATAAAAAGGACAAAAATTTTCAGCATGAGAGGAAAAAGCTACAAGAATAATATGAAAGAAGTATTATTCTAAAATGTTATTTTGAATAGAAATATCATTATTCATGTTTTTCTTGAAAAAAAAAATTCCTAATGTTGCTCCCAAAAAGATCTAGCAACAATAAAAACTTAGTAGCATTTTTCATCCTTACTGCCCATATTAAGGTCTCTAAATACCATTGCTCACTAAAAGGAGGTGGGACTTCTTGGAGAAATGTTTGAGACTAGATCTGAGGTAGTTGAAGTTCAAAATGATTCCAGGACATCTCATAGTACCAGAAAGCAAGGAAGCGGTGGTAGGCATTGGGGTTGTATCAAAATGATACAAGAAACTAAAAAATGGAACCAAAAAATAATCATTGCAATTGATCAAAGCACATCAAAAATAGAGAAACCTTTTAGTCCATAATGATACTTTAAAAAAAACTGATCATCTTTGGAAATTGCTAGGCCACCAACTCATTATTCTGAAAATATCAAGAAAAAGAATTTAGCATTTATTCTGTCTTTTTTTTTAATCTAAACTGTATTTCAGGTTACCATATAGTTGATTAGAAAAGTTCTTCTTGATAAACAATTGTAGTTAATAAATGAAGAATGAATGATAGAATTAGAAAATGACCATTTATTAACCTCTAAAGAAATGATGGGTCTAGCAATAAACATCAATATGTGCTTATAGCATTAGGTGAAAGGTTTATAGAGAAGTTTAAAATGAGTGAATGGATTGTGCTAACATCCTACAGATTACCTGAACCTACAGATCAATCTCAGTATCACTAAAGTAGAACATCTAGACAGTGTGTGCCTCTTGTACTGTGCAATAAGAAGTACATAACAAAAAAGAGAAGTATATAACATCACCTTTGATGTATGTGTGCCATAAATAAGCAAACTAAACAAACTTTAATTTAAGCTTCTAGATCTAATTGTCAGTTTACAAGAAATACCTGGAAATATAGGGACATCACAAAAAAAGTTAAATGACACCAGCAAAGAGAAATCAGCTGAAATTAAGACATGAGAAATTCTTCAAGATGAGTAATGTTTCTTCTAAAAGTGAATGATGTGAAAGAGGAGCAGGACTATTACAGATGAGAAGAAAGTTAAGAGACATATCAACAAAACATGTGGACCTTGTTTGCAACTGATTCAAAAAATCAACTTTAAAATCTACATTTTATTAGATAATTGTGGAAATGTGAGGACTTCCCCAATGGCTCATCTGGTAAAGAATCCACCTGCAATGCAGGAGACACCGCTTTGATCCCTAGGTCTGGAAGACCCCTGGGAGGGGGAAATGACAACCCACTCCAGTATTCTTGCCTGAAAAATCCCATGGACAAAGGAGCCAGAAGGCTACTGTTCATGGAGTCCCAGAGTCGGACATGACTGAGCAACTAGGCATGGGAAATGTGAATGTGAGCTAGGTGTTGCAAGACATTAAAGTATTGTTAATTCTATCATGAATAGTGATGACCTTGAAGTTGTATAAGAAAAGAAAATGCCATTATGTTTTGAGACACATACTGCAGTATTTGTGGGCAGGAAAGAATGTGATGTCTTACCTTTGCCTAAAGTAATCCAGAAAAAAAGTTTATGGGGAGTGGGCATAGTAGCTGACACCTTATTGATGTGGTTTTTTTCCTTAAAATCTGAAAGTTGGGTAATTAGGGGCTCATTATTCTATTCTGTCTCATATTATGCAAGTTTTGATATGTCCATAATAAAAACAAAGCAAAATAATGAATACATTAGATTAGCATGTGAAAGTTCTTCGTAAAGCGTGAAGCTCTGTGCTTTTGAGGGACGATATTGCTGAGGCAAATAGAGAGCAGGTGGCTGCTCCTGAGCTGACCCATGATGGCCGAGGAGCGGGAGTGAGACTCAGCACAGAACCCAGCATCAGTAAGGATGCCAAGAAGCAGGCCCTCCACATCATGGGAGGAGAATAGCTTAGTACCAAATACAGCCATTCCACTTCCACAGATTCACCTGCGGCGATGCAGTGGTTATGTGACACAGTGTATCTTCTATGCCTAAATCACAGATTCAACCCCATCACTTTGTATTTCACTACCTTGTTTTATTGTCTCCATATTAATTATTACTATTTGTGAGTGTCTTATTTGTGGTCTGTTTACTTGTAATCTTTGTCTCCCTCCTTCAAAGATTATTGTGGAGAACAGGAACTTATCCTCCCTTCTGAATCCTCTGTGCTTGGCATAGGGCAAGACACAGTTAGGGTGCTTAATAGATATTTGCTGTATGAATAAATAATATCACCTTCAACTTGTAGACATGGCTGGGCAGGATGAATATTCCATCTTTCCTCAGACATACTCCATAGATATTAATGGTTATATTCTTGTGTATTCTGTTACATCAATCAAAAGTTTTGAAGTGATCAAAGTTATCCATGGCAAATTGTTGGATATGGTGGGGAAAGTACAAATACCTATTATGTTGGTTGGGAATAAGAAAGACCTACGTATGGAAAGGGTGATCAGTTATGAAGAAGGGAAAGCGTTAGCAGAGTCTTGGAATGCAGCATTTTTGGAATCTTCTGCTAAAGAAAATCAGACTGCTGTTGACGTTTTTAGAAGGATAATTTTGGAGGCAGAAAAAATCGATGGGGCCGCTTCACAAGGAAAGTCTTCCTGCTCGGTGATGTGATTCTCCTGCAGAACCTGGACTCTGGGGCCCAGTCCCGCCTGAGGAAGCCAACTGCCCGTCATCCTTCACGATAAACTGCTTCATTTCTCTTCTGTTAACCTGAAAGATTTCATTTGGGTCAGAGATTCTCCCCCACCCCCTCCTTTCAGATTATGTTCAACTCTGACTCTGTCCAAATGAGTTCACTTCCATTTTCAAATTTTGAGCAATCATATTTTCAATTTATATATTGTATTTCTTAATAATATTATGACCAAGAATTTTATCGCATTAATTTTTCAGTGTAGTTTGTTGTTTAAAATAATGTAATCATCCGAATGATACATATTGTTACACTACTATTAACTAGGCTTCGATATATCAGTGTTTATTTCATTGTGTTAAATGTATACTTGTAAATAAAATAGCTGCAAACCTTCAAAAAAATTATGTTCATTACAACATATTTAACTATAGCAACAAACTGGAGGCAAGACAATGGATATTGGCAATAGGAATTGGTTAAATAAATGAGGGACAATGTATAAAATGAAAATTATTCCGACATCAAACGTCTGCTATGGATGAAGGTTCATTCTCATGTGGGATCCCCTCGTGGCTCAGCTGGTAAAGAATCCACCTGCAGTGCAGGAGACCTGAGTTCGATCCCTGGGTCGGGAAGATCCCCTGGAGGAGGGCATGGCAACCCACTCCACTATTCTTGCCTGGACAATCCCCGTGGACAGAGGAGCCTGGCAGGCTTCAGTCCATGGGGTCACAAAGAGTCAGGCACAACTGAGCAACTAAACAGAACACGGCACATGTGGGTGTTTATTGCATTGCATTGTGTCTGTGTGCTCATGAAAATATGCTGTAATATATTATTGAGTGAAAAGTTCAAATGCAAAAACAGCACTCACAACCTGAATATGTTTTGGTAAAAGAAAAAAAGTTTGCATAGATAAAGATCTGGGGAAATACACAACCAGATGTAAAAATGATTTTCTGTGGATGATAGAATTCTATCATCTATCATTCTATCATCATAAGTTATTTTGTTTATTTATGCTTGTATTTTCTACAATGAAGAGAATTATTAAATAATAAGAAAAATCAATATTACAGAAAACTTAATACAAAGATTATCTAATGTATTAAAATTATCAAAATGAAATAAGCTATCTTGTGGGGCAGTGAGCTAACATGCTCTCTCTAGTCTGTTTAAGCATTAACCAGGTTACTGTAGAAGGACTTTTTTCTGCACTGAATGAGTGATTCTCTAATAATCATTTCAAACATTAAAGATATTGTGAATTTTGGACTCTTAATCCTTAAAAAAGACATTTTCAACTAAACAGGTAATGCAGTAATAATTTCTACTTTATTGTTTTGCAGCCACTCAATTGTGTCCGACTCTTTGCAACCCTGTGGACCCCATGCCTAGCTTCCCTGTCCTTCACTATCTCCCAGAATTTGCTCAAACTCATGTCCATTGAGTCAATGATGCCAACCAACCATCTTATCCTCTGTCACCCCATTTTTAATTATGGAATGGATATAATGTCAAAAATGAGCCCAGGCATTTTTTATATGTTTCTGGCCTGGGTGGAGTGCAGGGTTAATGCGCTGCTTTGTAGTAAGAATGTACCACACCTTGCTGTAATTTTCTGATGAATACAAAGCACAAAGTGAGGATTAAATTATAGAGCTCATCCTGTCAACTATCAATCAACAGTTGTTTTTGAGCATCTTCTATATACAAATCATAGCACTGAGCAGACAGGAAAACACCAAGACATGTAAGATGCAACCACTGTCCTCAAGAAGCCTAGCATCTACTAGTTGTATATGATATCTGCCTTGTTTAACAAGGGAATGAGAATCAACAGCTGGTCCTTGGGTCTTGGCCCCACTTTGAGTTTCTCTTGTAACAAATACTACTGATCCCTCCACAGCAGTCCCCAAGGCATACTTGTTCCTAAGAAGGGCAGGAATTCTTTAATTTCCTGTAGCATAGCTGATATAACCTGGAACTTGCAAAAAGCCAATTACTGATTGTGGTTATATTTCTTATTAGAAAACTCTAAAATCTTTTGTTATAACCATCTCAAGTGTTAGGTAAAATAGTGTAAATATTCTTTTAATGTGTATCTATGCTTGTAAGCAAGTAGAAGAAAAGTTCTCAAGGTTCATAATTCAAGGGAGAATTTAAAACCAAACCAAAAAAATAAAAAAAAAATAAAACCAAACCAATATAAGAAATCCATAAGTGGATATGGAAGCTGCCTGAGGGCAATGAGATTCATTCTCTAGGGGGTTGAGATTTAAGGTCATGAAGAGAAAGAGACATTGTTGGGAACCAAACAAAGAGCATCCTCAGTTAAAAAAAAAAAAAAAAAAACTGGACTAGAAGGAAGGATACCACAGACACAAGGAAGTTCGTCCACCTTAGCCTAAGTGAGTACTCAGTCACATCAGTCATATCAGACTCTGTGTGACCCTATAGACTATAGCCTGCCAGGCTGTTCTGTGCATGGGATTCTCCAAGCAAGAATATTGGACTGGGTTGCCATGCCCTCCTCCTGGGGATCTTCCAGACCCAGGAATTGAATCCACTTCTCTCCTGACTCTCTTGCATTGCAGGCAGATTCTTTATCACTAAGCCATCAAGGAAGCCCCTCCCTAGTCTGGGATTATGGTTATAATTTATAACCATAGGTCTGTGTTTCATATTGGTTTGCTGTTCTTCCATAGTATACCACACATGTGGTCTGAAAAATCCCTTATTTAAGGAATTAAAATAAAAATTGGTCCCAGGAAGATGACCTGGGTTGTTTGACAGAAACCAACCCAAAATTATTCTAGAGGGACTTGTCTTCAAAAAAACTATATAAGATGCCCACAGATAAAGTCCCACTGAAGATAAACTCACACTGTATTATTTTCTTCTTTGTTTTGAAATTTTAAATTATGAGTTCTCCTTCAGTGAAAGTCATTATATTCTAATTCTATAAACAACAGAATTAGACTGCCAAAAAAATTTAAAGAACTATATGATAACTGTTATTAAAATAAATATGTTTCTAATTATTTAAAACAGTAAGTAAGAAATTTAATACAAAGAAAAAGGGAATAGGAGAGGGATAAATTAGGATTTGGGGATTAGCAGATATGAACTACTACAAATAGTCAAAGCTATGGTTTTTTCCAGTAGTCATATATGAATGTGAGAGTTGGACCATAAATAAGGCTGAGTGCCAAAGAATTGATGCTTTTGAACTGTGGTGCTGGAGAAAACTCTCGAGAGTATCTTGAACAGCAAGGAGATCAAGCCAGTCAATCCCAAAGGAAATCAACCCTGAATATTTACTGGAAAGATTGATGCTAAAGCTGAAGCTTCAGTAATTTAGCCACCTAACGCAAAGAGCCAACTCACTGGAAAAGATCTTGATGCTGGAAAAGACTGAGGCAGGAAAAGTGGGCAACAGAGGATGAGATGGTTGGATAGCATCATTGACTCAATCAGTTCAGTTCAGTAGCTCAGTCGTGTCTGACTCTTTGCAACCCCCATGAACCACAGCACGCCAGGCCTCCCTGTCCATCACCAACTCCCAGAGTTTACCCAAACTCATGTCCATTGAGTCGGTGATGCCATCCAACCATCTCATCCTCTGTTGACCCCTTCTCCTCCTGCCTTCAATCATTCCCAGCATCAGGGTCTTTTCAAATGAGTCAGCTCTTTGCATCAGGTGGCCAAAATACTGGAGTTTCAGCTTCAACATCAGTCCTTCCAATGAACACCCAGGACTGATCTCCTTTAGGATGGACTGATTGGATCTCCTTGCAGTCCAAGGGACTCTCAAGAGTCTTCTCCAACATCGCAGTTCAAAAGCACCAATTTTTTGGTGCTCAGCTTTCTTTATGGTCCAACTCTCACATCCGTACATGACTACTGGAAAAACCATAGCACAGACGGATCTTTGTTGACAAAGTAATGTCTCTGCTTTTTAATATGCTGCCTAGGTTGGTCATAAATTTCCTTCCAAGGAGTAAGCATTTTTTAATTTCATGGCTGCAATCACCATCTGCAGTGATTTTGGAGCCCAGAAAAATAAAGTCAGCCACTGTTTCCACTGTTTCCCCATCTATTTGCCATGAAGTGATGGGACCAGATGCCATGATCTTAGTTTTCTGAATGTTGAGCTTTAAGCCAACTTTTTCACTCTCCTCTTTCACTTTCATCAAGAGGCTCTTTAGTTCTTCTTCACTTTCTGCTATAAGGGTGGTGTCATCTGCATATCTGAGGTTATTGATATTTCTCCCGGCAATCTTGATTCCAGCTTGTGCTTCCTCCAGCCCAGCATTCCTCATGATGTACTCTGCATATAAGTTAAATAAGCAGGGTGACAATATACAGCCTTGTTGTACTCCTTTTTCTATTTGGAACCAGTCTGTTGTTCCATGTCCAGTTCTAACTGTTGCTTCCTGACCTGCATACAGGTTTCTCAAGAGGTGGGTTGTACACCAAAAACTAACACAACATTCTAAATCAAATATACTTTGCTTTTAAAAAATAATTTTTCAAAATCAGTGATTAGATTTAGCTAAGAATAAAACATAAAAAGGACTTCCCAGGTGGCGCTAGTAGTAAAGAACTAGCCTGTCAATGCATAAGACATAAAAGAGTGCTCGGGCCTGGTGCGCTGGGAAGACCCAGAGGGATCGGGTGGAGAGGGAGGTGGGGTGGGGGATCAGGATGGGGAATACATGTAAATCCATGGCTGATTCATGTCAATGTATGACAAAACCCACTACAATATTGTAAAGTAATTAGCCTCCAACTAATAAAAATAAATGAAAAAAAAAGAGTTGAGTTGGGAATCCCTGTGTTGGGAAGATCCTCTGGAGGAGGGCATGGCAACTCACTCCAGTATTCTTGCTTGGAGAATCCCATGGATAATGGAAGCTGGCAGGGTACAGTCCATAGGGTCACAAAGAGTCAGACACAACTGAAGCAGCTTAGCACACACACGTGCAGAAGATAAAAAAGATTGTGGTTTAACAAGTTATGAGTTTCTCACCTAAAATTAGTTTTGTTTCTCACATAAAATTCCAGAGTGTGGCCACCAGCACTGGCATTATGGTCCCACGGCCATCGGAGACTGATACGTCTTCCATCTTCCTGTTTACAACTCATAGGGGATGACACTTGTTCTTTAGGTTCAGCATGTAGTTCCAGCCATTAATACACAGTCCAAGCAGAGAGAGGAAAGAAGAGATAAAGGAGTAAAGGAGCAAAAGGCATGGGTCTATCCTTTAGCAAAGTATCCTGACAATACTTCCACCGGCACCTTGTTGGCCAGAACTGAGTCACATGGTCATGCTTAGCCACAAGAGAGCCTGGGATATTTACTCTGCACAGCCACGAACCTGACTAAAAAGTAGGAGTTTAATTAATGTGAAAGGAAGCGAGAATAAATATTGCAGTAAACTAACAAGTGACCAATGATATATTAAAAAGAGCTACAAAGAGAAATCATGAACTGGAATAGATATGTTGAAATGATATAGAATACAGTGTTTTCTGGAATAGAGTATATAAATGTCCTGCATGTTCCTAATAAGAGTTCCATAAAAGAAAGAATGAGTGAGGGGAAATATTTGAAGAGATGGCTTAACTTTTTTGAGAATTAATGAAAGTCATGAATCCTCAGAAACACAAATCTCAAGGGGAAGATGTGAAGAACCCCAGAGAGATGAAACAGATCACCTCCAAAAAAGCAAAATTTTGTCTAACAGCACTCTTCTCAAACGTTAGTGTCAGAAAACAGTGGGGAAAATATCTTGAAAGCAAACTGAGACAATATTTGCCAAGCTGGAATTCTATATCCAGCTAAAATATCACTTAAGGACAAAGAACAAATTAAAATTCTTCAGATAAAGATTGGTTTAGACACTCACAGATAGTAGCTAAAACAACTAGCAAAGTAGTTACTTCAGGAAGAAGGAAATGGAATCCAGAAAGAATGACTTGACATAGCAATTGGGTGGAGTGGAGGTGAAAATGAGGATTAAAATAAGCAAGCATTGACAGTATAAAATACTAGAAGTGATGATGGTTAACTTCAGGGTGTGAAGATGGAGATATAGTATTGGCCAACAATAAAATGTAAGGCAGGAAGAGGACAATTAGGGTTACTGTGTGTCAGCATAAACAGCTGTCTAGCAGATATGGTATCGACTTACAATAGCCTCTTTACAGCTAGTTGTTTCCATGGTTTCCCTTGTAGGCAAGGACTAAGATTTCTAACTTCAGCCCCCCTCTGGCACCACATGGCAAGTGCCTTTCCTAAATCCTTTACTTCCTAACCCCCTGCCCAATTTCTTGTTAAGGATTAAAAGATGATGGTGATAGAGTAAAAAGAAAAGGGCAAAAGGGAGAGTTACTTGGGAGGAAGAAGCCACATAGCTTGGTGACTGGTCAGACACGAAAGCCAGGCAAAGGGGGGGCTTCCCTGGTGGTCTAGTGGTTAAGACTCCATGCTCCCAATGCAGGGGACATAGGTTTGATCCCTGGTCAGGGAACTAGAGCTCACATGCTGTGCAGCATGACAAAAATAAAAAGGGAAGACTCAAAGCTGTCACTGCAGTTTTCAGTGTGGATGGTAACAGTGGCCCCACCATCTGAAGTAGAAAAATCAGAAACAAGAACAACAACCTAATTTGAGAGGTAGTTATATTTAGTAAGGGCATCCTAGGTGGCGCTAGTGGTAAAGAACCTACCTATCAATGCAGAAGACCTAAGAGACGTGGGTTCGATCCCTGGGTTGGGAAGATCCCCTGGAGAAGGGCATGGCAACCCACTCCAGTATTCTTGCCTGGAGAATTCCATGGACAGAGGACCTGGCAGGCTACTGGCAGTCCAGGAGGGTCACAAAGAATCGGACACTATTGAAGTGACTTAGCACACATGCATGAGTCTGAGATAATCCAAATGAAAGTATTACATGTGAATCAGAAGCTTTCAATCTGTAATTTGCAGGAAATGTCATAGCTGGAAATGCAGATTTTGGAGACATTCACATAAGGGAATCACCCAGATTGTGTCTTTCTGCCTGAAATCCTAACCAAGAGCCTAGTACTTATTAGACTCTCAACAAAAGTATGACAAACCTAGGCAGCATATTAAAAAGCAGAGCCATTACTTTATCAACAAAGGTCCATCTAGTCAAAGCCATGATTTTTCCAGTAGTCATGTATGGATGTGACAGCTGAACCAAAAAGAAAGCTGAGCACCAAAGAATTGATGCTTTTGAACTGTGGTGTTGGAGAAGACTCTTGAGAGTTCCTTGGACAGCAAGGACATCTAATCAGTTAATCCTAAAGGAAATCAGTCCTGAATATTCATTGGAAGGACTGATACTGAAGCTGAAGCTCCAATACTCTGGTCACCTGATGTGAAGAACTGACTCATTAGAAAAGACCCTGATGCTGGGAAAGATTGAAGGCATGAGGAGAAGGGAATGACAGAGGATGAGATGGTTGGATGGCACCACTGACTCAATGGACATGAGTCTGAGCAAGCTCCAGGTATTGGTGATGGATGTGAAAGCCTGGCATGCTGCAGTCCATGGGGTTGCAAAGAGTTGGACATGACTGAGTGACTGAACTGAACTCAGCTGAACTGAAAAGTGTGAGAATGAGTAAGTGAATGAGATTTCTCCCCTATAAAAATAGAAATCAGATGGCTATGGGCTGAAGCTTAGATATTAGGTTCCGAATATAATGTGCAGATTTGGAGGTGGAGCTAAGAGAGAGAAGAGCAGGGAGGAAATTATTAAAAAGCCCCAAACACTGAGGAAATGGCGGTGCCACAAAGGGAGGTATAGAAGCTGGTCAACAGTGGTCAGTTGGACACAAAGACTTAAGATCCTACGGACTGAGAGAAGACGGTTGGATGTAGAGTTTGAATGATGACTTGGTCACCCTGGAGTGAGATCATCTAGCATGATGATTGGTGGAACAAACATTATTCAATGGGATTAAGGAAGATTTGATAAAAGATAAAACAATGAATGGCACTCTTTGAAACTGGAAGAAGACACTAAGAGAAAAAAAAAGATAGATGGGCATGGTAGCTGGAGATGAAGTTAATGTCCTCATTTTTTAAGCTAAGGTAACACTTTAGCATGATTGAAAACATGGAAGAGAGACCTGCTGAGTCCCAAAACATCATGGTTCACTAGGGCTCCAGGATAAAGTTTCAGGAACTGTGGGTCGTTTCATAAGGCCAGGCCTTATCTATTCCGTGACCAGCTGTATAATCGCACCTGCCCTGGCTTCCTTGAGCTACAAAACTGTTGGCTACAAACACGTACTCACCTTGCCAGCCTTTGCACTAAAGTCTGTTTACTTTAACTTAAACCTTTTTTTCTGTCTTCTCAGCCTGGCCAACTCCTATACATCCTTCAGGACTAAGTTTAACCAGTAGGTTTTGCTAACCCCTCAGCAAGATAAGTGGTCCCCTTTCTGTGTGAGCCATTGAACCACTGGAGAAGAGTTGTTTGTATCAGACAGTATCTAGAATACACGTGCATGCTAAGTCATTTCAGTCATGTCTGACTCTTTGTGACACCATGGACTGTAGCCCTCCAGCTTCCTCTGTCCATGAGATTCTCCAGGCAGCTATACTCAAATAGGTTGCCATGCCCTCTTCCAGGAGATCTTCTCGACCCAGGGATCAAACTTGTGTTCTGCATTGACAGGTGGGTTCTTTACCACTAACAGCACTTGGTAAAGAATCTGCCTGCAATGCAGGAGATCTGGGTTGGATCCCTGGGCCAGGAAGATCCTCTGGAGAAGGGAATGGCAACCCACTCCAGTATTCTTGCCTAGAGAATTCCATGGACAGAGGAGCCTGGCAGGCTACTGTCCATGGAGTCTCAAAGAGTCAAATGTGACTGAGTGACTAACACCTAGCATATAGTAAGTGATTAATAAAGCTTTAATGAATGAAAGATTGAAGTTATGAATGAACAGAAAATCTCTGGATGGGGGTAAGGAATAGAGGGAAAAGGTTAATTCCATACTTTCAGTACATGTAATCATACTTCATACCCATAGAAGAATGGACTTTTAAGCACTGCAAGCTAAGTTTCCAAGCATGTGGAGCTGATATAGTTACATTATTGGCAAAAGATCTAATGTATTCTTAAGAACGCGATACATCATTAAATGAGATACACTGGGAACCATAGCTCTTGCTATGATGTAATGTCTGTGGAGAAGGGGAGATATTTGCTTTTCTAGGGTGGACTATCACACGTCCTGAGGCAAACCGACATATTTCAGATTTATCAGGGCCAAATCATTCTGATCTTCTGCGGTGTCATTAGGGAGGGTGTTTTCCTCGCTTAGTATGAATGCCAGTTTTCCTGTTCAACCAGTTCTTCTTAATTAAGATGAAACTGCTATCCCTCCAGATGGAATCTCTCACTATAACTGTTCCATGGTTTAAAGAGTCCAAGATGGATCATGCAATAGGAGGAAAGGTCTTGTGTAATTAACCTGATTTGGATGAAATACTTTAGCTTCTGAAATTCTGCACTGTCCTGGTTCTCCTCTCCTTGGAATTCTAGACTCTAAGGCCTCAATATAGTCCTATGGATTGTCTAGTCAAAATCTCTGAATAGTTTCTCTGGTTCTTCTTTGCCCTCTTCATTTGGAGCTCACCTTCCCCACTAAGAGTTCAGTTTCTCCCTCTACACAACTTGTGGTTTTCTGTTCACCCATTCATTCATTCATTCACCCAACACATTTAGACTGGCTGTTTTCTGTGACCAGTCTCTATTCTTTATTCTGAGGTTATTGCAGTGCAGACCAGGTCTGTTCTCTCAATAACTTTCACTGAAGAGATGGGAATACATTCTTTCTCAAGTAATTGACTTTCATCTCTACATGACTTATTTCTATGTGTTTCAGGGATTCTGTTTCTGGATCCCAGCCCCACAGCCTGCCTCACGGTCATCTGCTGCTAGCACCTCAAACTCAACATCTCCTAGACTGAAGTTACCCTCTTCCTCCCCACATCTGTCTTCTCTTGACTTCCCTGTTTTGTCAGCAGTATCGTCATTTTCCAGTCATAGGCCACAAAGTCTGAGAGAATCCCACTTGCCTTCTCTTCTGTAGTCCCAATGCATCGCCCAGCTCTGCCTATTCTTCTGACATCTGTCATCTCCTTTTCTCATCCACTGCCATGTCCGAAGTTAGGGTCCTCACTTCTAGCCTGGGCCACTGTGGCTTCTCACCATGATATGCCATATTTCTTCCATTCACTTCCTCCTCCAGGGCATCCTAATCACCACTGCCTAGTTAATCTTAGGGTCATGTCAGAGAGTACGGTCAGTGTTATGCAGATAAACTTCTATCTTTCAAAGAAGAGAGGCATGGTGACCCACTCCAGTATTCTTGCCTGGAGAATCTCATGGACAGAGGAGCCTGATGGGCTGCGGTCCATAGGGTGGAAAACAGTCAGAAGCAACTTAGCTCGCATGCATGCTATCTTTCTAAAGTATTTCTTTCAAAACTATTTTCCTACCATCATATGCCACAGTTATATGCAGTTTCAGCTCCTTGATTTAGCAATCATTTGGTCTCATTTCTCTTCTCTAAGGATGTGTCCTCATGGTGTTTCTACACACCACCACCTCCACCTTGGATCTTCTTTCTCCTCCCTCTTCAAGCAAAAAAACTACTCCCCTTTTTTGCTCACCTTTCCTCTAAAAACACATATTAGAGCTCAATGTTCAGAACATTGGTTTTGGAGTCAGACATACATAGTTCAAAATCATGTTCTACCAATTACAAGTTGTACAACTTTGAGATGGCTACCTAATATAATATCTTAGTTTTCTTATCCCAAAAATGTAAGAGAGAAAGAAAAAACTTAGCTTATGGAAGAGTTGTGAGGATTAAGTGAAATAATGCCCAGCTCAGCTCATAGTATCTGACTTATCTCATCATCAAACCTGTATGCCAAGCAACTGGAATTCCAAGCTACATGTGGCTCAGCTGGTAAAGAATCCGCCTGCAATGCGGGAGACCTAGGTTTGATCCCTGGGTTGGGAAGATCCCCTGGAGAAGGGAAAGACTACCCCTGGACTGTATAGTCCATAGAGCCGCAAAGAATTGTACACAACTGAGCAACTTTCACTCACTCACTCACTCCTAGTAGTAAAAGGTTCTAATGGGGCCAGCATAACTGTGAGCACTCCGTAAGCATCATAGCCTCAGGCTGTCAGGGAGTTAGGAACCCCGTAATCATATGCCTTCCTTCTCTGTGAGATGATTCCCACCTTTCTGCTCAAATAGTGTTTTCTCAGCCAGGCCTTCCCTGGTCCCCATCTAAAATCTCCGTAAACCTTCAGTTCACATCAGTACATCTATCTTCTTTATTTTCATCGCAACACTTTTTACTATGTGGAGTAATCTGATTTTCCTGCTCACTTTGTTGTCTGTCTTTGTCCTAGAAGGTAAGGTCCACGCAGGCAGAGTCTTGGTCTCACTCTTCATCCTGTCCCAGCACCGCAAAAGGCATCTGACAGAGTTGAGTAAGTGGATAAACCACTGAGTTTCTGCACCCCAAAGTGTCTTCATCCTTCAGACACAACACAGATCCCTTCTCCATGAAGTCTTGTGAATAACTCAGTCCACAGTCACTTACCTTCATTGGAAGTCCTGTAACAAATTGTAGTTGGGCTTGAGTTAACTAATTTTCATATTAATAAGTGGTTCAGTTCAGTTCAGTCACTCGTGTCTGACTCTTTGAGACCCCTGAACCACAGCATGCCAGGCCTCCCTGTCCATCACCAACTCCTGGAGTTTACCCAAACTCATGTCCATTGAGTCAGTGATGCCATCCAACCATCTTATCCTCTGTCATCCCCTTTTCCTCCCACCCTCAATCTTTCCCAGCATCAGGGTCTTTTCAAATGAGTCAGCTCTTCATATCAAGTGGCCAAAGAATTGGAGATTCAGCTTCAACATCAGTCCTTCCGATGAACACCCAGGACTGATCTCCTTTAGGATGGACTGATTGGATCTCCTTGCAGTCCAAGGGATTCTCAAGAGTCTTCTCCAACACCACAGTTCAAAAGCATCAATTCTTTGGTGCTCAGCTTTCTTTATGGTCCAACTCTCACATCCATACATGACCACTGGAAAAACCATAGCCTTGACTAGACGGACCTTTGTTGACAAAGTAATATCTTTGCTTTTTAATATGCTGTCTATGTTGGTCATAGCTTTCCTTCCAAGGAGTAAGCATCTTTTAATTTCATGGCTGCAATCACCATCTACAGTGATTTTGGAGCCCAAAAAATAAAGTCAGCCACTGTTTCCACTGTTTCCCCATCTATTTGCCATGAAGTGATGGGACCAGATGCCATGATCTTAGTTTTCTGAATGTTGAGTTTTAAGCCAACTTTTTCACTCTCCTCTTTCACTTTCATCAAGAGGCTTTTTAGTTCCTCTTCACTTTCTGCCATAAGGGTGGCATCTACTGCATATCTGAGGTTACTGATATTTCTCCTGGCAATCTTGATTCCAGCTTGTGCTTCTTCCAGCCCAGCATTTCTCATGATGTACTAGGCATATAAGTTAAATAAGCAGGGTGACAATATACAGCCTTGACGTACTCCTTTTCCTATTTGGAACCAGTCTGATGTTCCATGTCCAGTTATAACTGTTGCTTCCTGACCTGCATACAGATTTCTCAAGAGGCAGGTCAGGTGGTCTGGTATTCCTATCTCTTTAAGAATTTTCCATGGTTTATTGTGTTCCACACAGTCAAAGGCTTTGACACAGTCAATAAAACAGAAATAGATGTTTTTCTGAACCTCTCTTGCTTTTTCGATGATCCATCAGATGTTGGCGATTTGATCTCTGGTTCCTCTGCCTTTTCTAAAACCAGCTTGAACATCTGGAAGTTCATGATTCACGTATTGCTGAAGCCTGGCTTGGAGAATTTTGAGCATTACTTTACTAGTGTGTGAGATGAGTGCAACTGTGAGGTAGTTTGAGCATTCTTTGGCATTGCCTTTCATTGGTATTGGAATGAAAACTGACCTTTTCCAGTCCTGTGGCCACTGCTGAGTTTTCCAAATTTGCTGGCATATTGAGTGCACCACTTTCACAGCATCATCTTTTAGAATTTGAAATAGCTCAACTGGAATTCCATCACATACACTAGTTTTGTTCATAGTGATGCTTCCTAAAGCCCACTTGACTTCACATTCCAGGATGTCTGGCTCTAGGTGAGTGATCACACCATCGTGATTATCTGCGTCATGAAGATTTTTTTTGTACAGTTCTTCTGTGTATTCTTGCCACCTCTTCTTAATACCTTCTGCTTCTGTTAAGTCCATACCATTTCTGTCCTTTATTGAGCCCATCTTTGCATGAAATGTTCCCTTGGTATCTCTAATTTTCTTGAAGAGATCTCTTGTCTTTCCCATTCTATTGTTTTCCTCTATTTCTTTGCATTGATTGATGAGAAAGGTTTTATCTCTCCTTACTATTCTTTGGAACTCTGCACTCAAATGGGCATAACTTTCCTTTTCTCCTTTGCTTTTCACTTCTCTTCTTTTTACAGTTATTTGTAAGGCCTCCGCAGACAGCCATTTTGCTTTTTTGCAGTTCTTTTTCCTGAGGATGGTCTTGATCCCTGTCTCCTGGACAATGTCACGAACTTCCATCCACAGTTTTATCAGGCACCCTGTCTATCAGATCTAGTCCCTTAAATCTATTTCTCACTTCCACTGTATAAATCATAAGGGATTTGATTTAGGTCATACCTGAATGGTCTAGTGGTTTTCCCTACTTTCTTCAATTTAAGTCTGAATTTGGCAATAAGGGGTTCATGATCTGAGCCACAGTCAGCTCCCGGTCTTGTTTTTGCTGACCGTATAGAGCTTTTCCATCTTTGGCTGCAAAGAATATAATCAATCTGATTTCAGTATTGACCATCTGGTGATGTCCACATGTAGAGTCTTCTCTTATGTTGTTGGAAGAGGGTGTTTGCTATAACCAGTGTGTTCTCTTGGCAAAGCTCTATTAGCCTTTGCCCTGCTTCATTCCATACCCCAAGGCCAAATTTGCCTGTTACTCCAGGTGTTTTTTGACTTCCTACTTTCGCATTCCAGTTCCCTATAATGAAAAGGACATCTTTTTTTGGGTGTTAGTTCTAAAAGTTCTTGTAGGTCTTCATAGAACCGTCCAACTTCAGCTTCTTCACTATTACTGGTTGGGGCATAGGCTTGATTACCATGATATTGAATGGTTTACTATCAGCTGAATATTAATGGTGTAATAACAGCTACAGTTTATTGGGCACTTGTTGTGCTAAGTGGATTTACACACACTATCTCATTTAATTTCTTTTGCAATGGTATAGAGTAGGCTAAATTTTGCAAATGAAGAAACTGAGGCTTCAGAAAAGTTACACAAGTTTTTTTTTTAACATATCTATCTATTTATTTTCAGATTCCTTTCCCTTACAGGTTATTACAAAATACTGAGTTGAGTTCCTTGTACTAGTTAATAGGTCCTTGTATTTATCTAGTATATATATATATATATATAGTAGCTTCCCTGGCTCATGGGTAAAGAATCCACCTGTCAATGCAGGAGATGTGGGGGAGCTAGAGTCAATCCCTGGGTCAGGAAGATCCCCTGGAAGAGGAAATGGCAACCCACTCAAATATTCTTGCCTGTGTAATTCCATAAATAGAGGAGCCTGGTGGGCTGCAGTCCATGGGGTCGCAAAGAGTCAGACACAATAGAGCCACTGAGCAGTCATGCACACAAAAATTTCTCATCTAAATTCATTTGAACCCTTGTAGTGCTTATCTGTATCCTGTTCTGTTTTTTATTTTTCCTGTATTTGTATATATGTATCCATTTGTGACATTATTTCTTGTATGTGATATTATCATTCATATCTAGTATGTTTATTTACCATGTTTCTCAAATTAGACTATAACCTCCTTGTGGTCAAGACATACATTTGTGCATCTCCTAGAATTGTTTCATTCAATATTTTACACATGATACACTAATTAACACCCATTTACTTATTAACTTTTAATATTTACCTGGAACAGTTTAAATGCTAGGAATGCAATGACAAATAAGCAATAAATAAACATTGTCTCTAAATAATTAATTGGGTGTCATTATTCCCTGGTGGCTCAGTGGTAAAGAACTCACTTGTTCAGGAGACATAGTTTCAATCTCTGAGTCAGGAAGATCCCCTGGAGAAGGAAATGGCAACCCATTTCAGTCTTCTTGACTGGGAAATCCCATGGACAGAGGAGGCTCTATTCCATGGGGCTGAAAAAGAGTTGGACACAACTTAGCCACTAAACAACAGTAACATTCAACTATCCCTGTGTGCAGATTAAGATGTGGCTCTTCAGATGGATAAAGCAAACTATGGTTACCAGGGGCTACACAGCTGGTAGGAATAAATTGCAAAACTAGGAAAGAGATATGCACACTACTCTATATAAAATAGATAACTAGTTAGGACCTATTGTAAGGCACAGGGAACTCTACTCAAGACTCTGCAATGGCCTATATGCAAAAAGAATAAAAAAAAAAAAAAAGAGTGGATATACCTATGGGCTTCCCAAGTGGCACTAGTGGTAATGAACCCAACTGTCAAGACTTAAAGAGATGTGGATTCAATTCCTTGGTCAGGAAGATCCCCTGGAGAAGGCTAAGGCAACCCACTCCAGTATTCTTGCCTGGAAAATCCCCTGGACAGAGGAGCCTGATGGGTTACAATCCACGGTGTCACAAACAGTAGGACATGACTGAAGCAACTTAGCATGCATGCATGTGTATGTGTAACTGATTAACTTTGCTGTACATCTAAGACTAACACAACATCGTAAATTATACTCCAATAATGTTTTGTTTTGTTTTTTAAAAAGAAGTGGCTTTTGGCTCCCTTGGAGAGCAGTGCAAACCCTAGTCCAGAGACTGCCACTTCTTTGCTGAATAACCTCAGGGGTATCGGGTAAACTCTCAGAGCCTGCCCCAATCTGTTAAACAGAGAACATAATATGTCTTAGAGACTGTGAAAGAGATATGTGAAAACACCCTAAAAACTGCTAAGTTCTATATAAATATAAGTTGATATTTTTATTACTGTAATAACATAAATGAAGCAGAAACTGGATCCATCATGAATAAAATACTCTCAGAAATGCTGTCACTGTCTTACTGATAATTTTCAGCCTTATTCTCCAAAGATGATAAGAAATGTGATTCCGCCTGTCACAGTGTACTTGGGTGACAACCTTCGAGTAGGATTTCATGTTGCCAACTCCCCTCAGGTCCAGAATTCCCAGGGGAGACTGCCACCACCTCCAAGGGAATGCCTGTGCCACTAACAAGCTTTACCTGCTATTGGAAATCTGAAAAGGCTACGCGGCCATGAGCAGAGAGCTCCAGCCCATCCAAAGTAGCTTCCTGGGTTTCTGTAATAGAACTATTCTTAGAATGCCCAAACCTTTCTCATCAGAGTCTCCCTGCAGTGGCCTGCTGGGGGTCAGGGACACTTGAGCCTGGCAGTACCACCATCTCACAGTCAACCATTTAATTCACATCTTTGTGCCTCATGTGCAAGGGTGTGTACTCCCGTTGGGTTCACGTGTCTCTCAGTGAATCACCATCTTTCTTTCCCAAAACTCATGCCTCAGCTTCCTAATTAAGGGTCACCTCCCACCCTGAGGTTGGTTTTCCTATCTGTCTATTCTGAGTCAGGCAGTTCTCCCTTCCCACCTCACCTCTCCACCAAGTTCCAGGGCTTGTTGCCTCAACACACATCACTGGTGTGGGAGTGTCAGGTCCATGGGTGATGTCATTTGTTTGTAAATAATTTCCACAAATCACCCCCACTGGAAACTACAGAGTCTAACAGATGGAAACAAGGGCCTCTCCCATCCAGAGTGGGACTGCCTTTCAGAGCCTCCCTGACAGGGGTCATTGAGTCTCAACTTTAAATATCCTGGATGAATCAATGAAGAATTTCTTACCTCGCCTCTAACCAAATAACCTTGGCTGGGTGGATGCCGTGACAGAGTTTACCAGTCACTGGGTCATGGATGGAGCAGCAGCCAAGAAGCCAAGCTTCAATTTTCTAAGAGCCTGGGTGTGTCTGCAGAGGCCAGAGTGTGATGGTGATTTCTAAAGCAGGAGAATATGATACCTTGAGTCTGAGAAGATGGACTTTGGAATCAGACAGACCCCAGTTCAAATCTCATCACCCTCACTCACCATCTGGGGGCCTGAGACTTTCACTAGCTGTGCAGTTTTGGCCAAGTCACTGAAATTGATCCCCAGTTTCATCATCACCTAAAAAAATAGGGAACTTCGTGTCTATATATTGAGATTATTGTGAGGATTTAAATGAGATAATATATGTAACGTGACCAAGGAAGCATGAGAACAGAGTGAATGCCCAACAAATGATAACTATTGCCACTATTATTAACACCATGATCATCACCTCATCCCTTCTGAGCCCGGCATACACTGCTACAGAGGACTTTGTTGTGTTTCTTCTTCCTGAAATGACTGAATGAGGTCTGTGCCTGCAGGATGGGGTTTCAGAGCTACTCAGGATGGCTCCATCACAACCACCACCTCTAGAGAACGACATTCCCGCATTTCCATGCCCTGCACTTCTCATCCTGCAGGGTCCCGAAAACCCATGGCTCGCTGTTGGACCTCAGCTGTATGACTGAGGCTTGGAGCAGGAGGTTCGAAGTCTCCTGCAACAACCAACTGGCAAAGCAGTTGGCTAGTGATCCTCTGTACCAGAAGTTAAGTCTCAGCTCACCTGACTCCAGAGCCCCTTAAGAACTGCAGATCCAAACCTTTGCCACACAGCTGCCTGTGCCTGATGGATAGGAGAGTGAGCACCTCCATGGAGCAAGGCTCTGGAAGGCTTCCCAGGACCAAGCAGAGCAGTTAGGAGCATAAGTCCTGGCTTGTCCATCATGCATTGGCTGAGTGACTTTGAGCCAGCTCCTTAACCTCAGTTTCTCTTCTGTAAAATGGGGCTAACAGCACCTACCTCCTTGAGTCACCGTGAGATGATGCATGTCCCATAAAGCCCTCAGAACACTGCCTGGCTCCATATGTGACTCCTGCTATCAAGATTAAGTACCAGAAAGCCACTCTTATGCAGGCATGAATTTCAGTTTCCCACCTTTTACAAATCTGCCAAGCCAGAGCTGAGCGGAGAGGATGGAGTAACAGAACACGATGATAAATACACTAAAAAAACTAAAGAACAAATAACAGAGGGGGTTTCTCAGGAGGTAGAAGCTTTATTATGACATGTCTTCAAACAACAATCCAATCAGTAAGCATTTATTGAGTGCCAACTGTTTGCAAGCCCTTGCAGACAGTAAAGTCCACCCATGGCTTTCAAGTTCCCAAGGAGAAAAAGCACACGTGGGTCAGGAAGCTTTGTGAGGCTGAATACAGAGTGGGTGTCCGAACATCCAAGAGCAATTAGCTTTGCGGGGAGGCAAGCTCTGAGGCCCCGCCTCGCAGGGGAGCGCGGTACGGAGGGGCACAGGCGCGGGGTGAGAGCAGCTCTCGCGAGGGTACGGGAGTGGCCTCAGCATCCGCAGCAGCCGGAGGAGCTGGAGTATCGGGAGCTCTGGTTGCTGCCTCCGCAGCAGCCGCAGCCGCTTCTACCCTGCCGGCGGCGCCTCCTGGGGAAGCAGCAGCAACCGACGGAGCTGGAGCCGCCGCAGCCACAGTCCCCGCAGCAGCCGGAGTCGCCGCCGGAGCCGCAGCAGCCGTTGCCGCAGCACCCAGAGCTGCAGGAGGAGGTGTCGGGCGCCGGGGCGGGACAAGGGGTGGGGCCCTGCGAAGGGCCCTTGGGAGAGCCTTTGGCGCTCTGCTGAGAGGACATCGTCACGGAGAACCTGAAAGAGAAGCAGCTTTTCGTATGCGAGTTCTGTTTCTTTCCAAACAGGGCTTTTGAGATGTGCCTTTGTGAGCACGTGAGCCTGGCCTAATGCCAGGAAGGAAAACGCATACACACACACACACACACACACACACACACACACACACGCATACACACACACACACACACACACACAAACGCATACACACACACACACACACACACGCACACACAGCAAGAAAAAGGGGAAGCAAAGGAAAACCTCCATACAGGTATTCCAGTGAGTGAGTTCCCCTGAGTTAAAACCTGCCTACAGTAGCCACGTGAGCCTGGCCTAATGCCAGGAAGGAAAACGCATACACACACACACACACACACACACACACACACACACACACACACAGCAAGAAAAAGGGGAAGCAAAGGAAAACCTCCAAACAGGTATTCCAGTGAGTGAGTTCCCCTGAGTTAAAACCTGCCTACAGTAGCCACAGCCTATGAAAAGAAATCAATGGTTTCCCATTTTCTCTGACTAGAGTAAGGACCACCCAAGTTCTTTACAGTGGAAAAGAAAGGATACTGTGGCAATTTTTCTGTCTGATTCAGTCCAAAATCTTCTCCCTGTCTCTTTTCCCCTCTCCCATGTCTCTGTGGCCATAGGCCTTCAAGTGTTCCCCTAGCCATCAGCATTGCATTAACACTAATGGGGTTTCCACAGTGGCTCAGTGGTCAAGAGTCCACCTGCCAAGCAGGAGACTCAGGTTAGATCCCTGGATCGGGGAAGATCCCCTGGAGAAGGAATGGCAACCCACTCCACTATTCATGCCTGGATATTCCCATGGACAGAGGAACCTGGTGGGCTATAGTCCACGGGATCACAAAGAGCCAGGCATGACTAAGTGACTAAACGACGACGACAGTTAGAAAATACTCAAGTCACACATGCATCTGCCTGTCCCAGTCATTTGGGTCTAAAGAATCCACAAACACCAGAAGCATGTCCTGGCCTATGTCTGTCATCCCCCACGACCATAAGGAAAAGGAGAGTGGGGCAAAGGATGGAAATACATCCCCGTCCAGGGAGCCAAAGACCTGGGTTCTAGCAGAGTCACATCTCTGCTGTAGACTTGCCGTGTGACCGTGCAGTCCCCCCACCCCCAATCCAGCTTCCACGTGCTCACTGACACCAGGCAAGTGTCACTGAAGCTTAGGGCGCTCTCCAGGGCCCTGGACACTGACACTTGAAGCTTAGGGCACTCTCCAGGGCCTTCCTTCTATATCTCCCTGCTAGCTATGTTCTGCCTTCTCCTCCCCTCTGTCTTCAACTCTTCCCATCCTCCTCCCCCAAGTTCCACTTGGAGACTTACCAGACCCTGGCTTCACCAGAAGACTCACTCAGTTTTCCAACTGGAGTGGGCCACCTGCTAGGCAGTGGATTGAGCAGTGTCCAGCCAGAGAACCTTTTATAAGAACCCAGGCACTGGCTCTTGGGAGGGGCCCATTTCCCAACAGACATGGTCAGCTGACACATCCCAGAGACATTCATCACTCAGGTAGCCCCGGAGGTGGTGCACGTGTGTATTCAAGTCACCTCACAGAGGTGCCAGGATTGCTGCAGCATGTTTGCTTTCCAAATAGGACTCTGTTCATAGCTGGGAGGGCTATGTGTGTGCTAAGACAGGGCTGGGGGGCCCGAGTGAGGAGAGGTCTGGCCCTCTCTTGGGACCTATTCTCTTTGCCCTTTTCTACAGTGTACAGTCATACACATAAACAGACACACACACACACACTGTTCCCCTGTTCACGCACTCATCCCAAGGTAGCTATCTAGATGGTCGTTTGTAGTCCAGTTGGTATCTTGGTTCACATCTCTCAGGATCTTGGTCCTTAGCCCCTCAAGGAAGACCAAAGTTTATGGGAAAAGCCTGGTGGGTTTCATCCAAATTCTTTCAGGTGGGATTGAGTGAAGATGATGGTGGAGATATGCCTATGGGAATCTCAGTGGCAATTTCTCTCTGTTACTGAAGACAAGAAGAAAAACCCAAGCAAAGTTATGTAACAGTTAAGACCAGGAAAGCTGTGAATGTAGTTAGGTTAGGTTATCTATCATACCCGCATATAACCCTGATGAACCTAAAAGAAATATACAGGATGCTGGTCCACGTGACAAATACTAAGTCAGATTGTGAGACTCTCTGCTCCTGACTTCATCTCAAACTCCCTTTGAAGATAGGTTCTCCCTGGGGCCACTGCCCAATGTGAAGCGAAAGAAAGAAGGGAAGAAGAAAGAAAAAGGAAGGGAGGAAGAAAGGAAAGAAAGAGAAAGGAAGGAAGGAAGTGTGGAGAAAGAGGGTGGAGGGAGGCTAGGAGACCTGTCCCAAGGTCCAAAGTGTCCATCAAAAATGGTGCCTTTAGAATAACTAGGGCTTCCCTGGTGTCTCAGATGGTAAAGAATCCATCTGCAATGCAAGAGATACAGGTTCAATCCCTGGGTTGGGAAGATCCCCTGGAGAAGGGAGTGCTACCCACTCCAGGGGATCTTCTCCAGTATTCTGCCTGGAGAACTTCATGGACAGAGGAGCCTGGCAGGCTATAGTCCACGTGTTGCAAAGAGTCAAACACAACTGAGCAACTAACACACACATAGAGAATAACCAACTTTTAAGAATTGGGAGAGACTTTGGAGGTTAACTGGTATCAGAACTGCTTCTTAATCAGTGCAGCTGCCCACAACCATGATTATAATAAGGTAAAAGAGAAATCCAAGACTAAGAATTCAAGAATTGATGGTGAGACAGGTTTGGGAATGAGTGAGCTGGGTGTGGCATGAGGGCGCAGACAAGGAAAGGTAAGTCACGAAAAGATACCAATTTCGTTCAACATGGCTTTAGAGCCTGATTAACAGGTTGCATGTACCTAGGGCCACCTGTTAGTGAGTACAGATGAGATACTAGAGAGGTGAGGTCAATAGTAGAAAAGAGAAGGAAGTAATGAAGTAACAAGATGGAGACAGGATCTCCTCTGGGAGACGATTTGGGCAAGTACATGCTCATTGTATGGACTTGCTGTAGCCTCATATACTAACGTTCATTACCCATCACTGCTAATTCTTATCAAAGGAAGGGCTAATTGGTCATCTTGTACATAAAAGGCTGATGCAGAATTATTTCTATCACTAACTATTTGAGTCTTTCCTGAAGGAATCAGCCTATTCTTAAAGGAAAAACCCAACCCAGTGACAGAAGCTCCTGGGCTCTTGTCTCCATCCCCTCCTCACACACACCACCCCACCCCAACCAAAGGGGTGCAGAGGAAGGAGTCCTTGTCGGTTGCCTGTGCTCAGACACTTAGTCATGTCTGACTCCTTGCAACCCCGTGGATTATAACCCACCTGGCTCCTCTGTCGATGGGATTCCCCAGGCAAGAATACTGGAGTGGGTTGCCATTTCCTTCTCCAAGGGATCTTCCTGACCTGACCCAGGGATTGAACCCAGGTCTCCCGCATCTCCTATACTGGCAGGTGGACTCCTTACCACTGAGCCACCTGGGAAGCCCCTCTTGGTTCCCTATTCAGACTCAAACTCTGGCTTTCAGGAGCCAGAGGAAATGGACTCAGAAATTCCTTACCTGCCTCCTAAACTCGTCCCCCAGAAACTAACCTCCATCAGCTCTCCTTTCTAGTCAATTAACAGAAGCACCCAGGATTATAATAATCAGTAAAGTAAAGGTGTTTATTCACTGAGGCCCAGAATGAGCACTTTAATAATCAGTAAAGTAAAGGTGTTTATTCACTGAGGCCCAGAATGAGCACTTTACATGATCTTATTGCCTGTGACTAGGAAATAAAGTTTTGTATGTGTGTGTGTGTGTTTTTAATAATCACCAATGCTGGAAAGAAACCCTCTCAGAGTCATCTCACTGTGACCTTTCTGGGTCCCACCATCTCCTTTTGAAAAATCATGTTCCCAACCCTTCTCATGGGAAGCTTGTGTCAGAGTAATGGTCTCCAACATGATTCTTTCCTTCAAGCTTAAAGTCCCCTCCTTCAGATCCGAAAAGGAAATGCTGTCTCCCAGAGGTCTAAGTAGTTTTGGTGCAAGATCTGTTTCCCAAACTGATTTTTTAAGTGTTGACTTGTATTTAGAAGAAGGGGAGGGAAGATGGCTTGAGGCAGTGGGTGGGGAGTGGGAGAGGTGAACAAAACAATCAGGAGGCAGTGACACCAGGAATAAAAAGCTTTATGGTTACAGCGACAACCCAAATTCCAATACTGAGTCCTCCAAAGAACTATATCTAGTGGGAAATCAGGCCAGTGAGTATCAGAGGTTACACCTCCAGACCTCACCATGGAATGAACATGGCAGGAAGAAGAGGGAAGTTCTGAGCGTTTCGGAAGCCCTTCCATTCTCTTCTTCCATTCTTCCAAGCCAGAAAAAGAGAAGACTCAGGCTGGGCAGGTCATCAGCTCTTTGAAGCCTGCAGTGTTATTTTTCAGTGGTCTTCATGACCCAGTTCAGCAGCAGCCCCCGGAGGAGCAGCCCCCAGAGCAGCAGCCGGAGCCCCCAGAGCAGCAGCTGGAGCCCCCAGAGCAGCAGCCGGAGCCCCCAGAGTGCTGGCTGCCGCCGCTGCCACAGCAGCCAGAGCTCTGGTGTCGGCGTCGAAGAGATCTGCGAAGCTTGTGGTGGCTCAGGCAGCAGCCTCCACCCCCAGAGCTGCAGCAGTCCCCGGAGCTGGGGGCACAGCAGGAAGACACTGGAGGGGGACACGGGGCTGGGCACTTGGGAGGACACTTGGGAGTACACTTGGGTGGGCATTTGGGGGGACACTTGGGCGGGGGCTGGCACTGCTGCTGGTTTTGCTGGCAGGACATCTTGGCAGGAACTGAATGGAGCTGGAAGAAAATAGAGAAATTTTAAGTTCAACTAACCCAAGATAACTTCCTTACATTTAAAACCGAACTATAATTTCACAAGGTTTCTTCTTTTTGGTGATCAGATTTTAAAACCCAGTCTCCCCAAATGAGTTACAAGAGACAAGCAAAGAGTTTCAACCTAGGAACTCCATAACTTCAAATGAACTCTTTGCAACTTCAGAAAGATGCCAATCCTTTCCCTTCTCCTAATCCTCCCTCCCCTTTCCAGCAGAAACTTCCCTGCCAAATCCACTTTTCTCCTTGTCTTCTTTCAAGACTGTCTTCAGGCTCCACCCAGGGATTCTCTCTACCCAAAGTGCCAGCACCAAGAGTCCCTCCTGGTCCTTTACCTGGTTCAACACTGGAGCAGGTTACCCTGGAGGCAGGTGGACTGAGATGCTGTCTGAGGCTTCTGCCTTTTATACAGGTTCAGCTCTGACCTGGCATCACGCAATGCCAACCAAAGGCAGGATGCTGATAGCATCTTTCACAAGGGGCACAGGTGACTACCCTCCCCTCACATCCCAAGGACCCAATTCCTCCCTCTGTAAGTATGTCAAGTATTAACCCACAGGAAGATCCCCTGAGAACTGCTGGCCTCTAACTAAGATAATGATGCGTTCAATGCCTATCAATCTCACAAGCAGCTCTGCTATGCTCCTGATTTCCCACGCTCAGTCAATATGGTTCTAGACCTCTGCGAAGGGAAGTACTCACTTCTGTTTGGTATAGGAAATGGAGGAAAAATTCCCTCCATGGAAATTAAATGGACCTTTTGTAATAAAGATACAGATCCAAAATAAAGTGCCAAGACCAGGCCAAATATCTAATGTCTTTTTCATTCTTAGATGATGCCATGTTGTTGCTGCTGTTTAGTCACTTAAGTTGTGTCCAACCCTTTGCAGCCCCATGAACTGTAGCCCACCAGGCTCCTCTGTCCATGGGATTTCCCAGACAAGAATACTGGAGTGAGTTGCTGTTTGCTTCTCCAGGGGATCTTCCCAACCCGGAGATTGACCTTGCATCCCTGCATTGGCAGGCAGATTCTTTACCACTGAGCCACCAGGGAATCCCAGTTGACGCCACAGTCTGGACTATGAATGCTGGCTGTCTCAGTGATGCTGTTTTAAGCAGGCCCCATGCAGATGGTGTGGGCGGTTGGCGTCTCTCCTTACCTGAACTTGATCCACCAAGAGAACTCAGAAAGAGCACTGACTCAGCAATAAGAATCCCTTTGGAAGGGCAGAAGTCTCGGAATGGCTTCTCTTTCCCCATGTGGTCCTAAAGAAGGCATCTGTGCTCTGCCCAAGGTGAGGTGGCAGGGAACAGGTATATGCTGATGGTGAAGTTGGAGAACTAGACTTCGGTGGAAGTTGCCAGAAGTGAGGCCTGGGTTCTGGTCGACTCTAAGGAAAGAGCGTCCAGCCTGAGAAAATCCTTTTTGTATAGGAAACCTGGTGGACGGGGACGGGTGGGCAAGACATAGGTTTTGCAAGCCTGCAATGGAACCCTACAAACAGTGTCCTGAGGGCAAGTTAGGTCCCCACTAAAGTCATCAAAGTTTAGTTAGCTGATAAGGTAGTCAAAATATGGCATATTCACAGTGAAAACTGCAGTGAGAGGAAGTAAGACAGGGAGAAACACCTCAGCTCTAAGCTGGACAGACTGTCTGGCACCAGTTCCCAGATCTGCAAACTCAGGCAGCTTATTTAAGCATCACTATAAAAAAGGGCTTTCTGCTTTTGCATTTCAGTCCCCTATGATGAAAAGGACATCTTTTTTTTTCTTCATCCAGATTTATTGCCTTTCTGATCATTATGATTTTCATGTAAGCAAGTTGCCAAAATACATTAGCTCTGATTTTATACAGACTCTGAAAGTTAGGATACAAAAAGCATATAAACATCTACCAATACCAAAATGTTTATGACCTTATAATTGTATGGAGTAGGGAAAGGGCACAGATAAGGAACACAAATAAATGAAAATCTAAAGACTAACACTTCCTTTGATTATTTGTTAAAATCCACTGACAAAACAAAAGGAATGTTAAGCCTTTATAAACAACTATGAACACAAAGTGACTGTTTCCTTCCATTTCCTGCCCATCTCCTTAGCTCAACAAGCACTGGAAACAGCCAGCTTCTTCAGAGGGTCCATGAACACCTGCGGGCTAACGTCATCAGTGAGGATGGGCGCTCCCGTTTCCTGTCCGCTAGCACTCAGGTTATTGTGTGTCTGAGACGGTGTCACTTCGGACAAAAGAAATCGAGACTGGCTTCCCCTGTGCTCCGTGTGGATGTACCGCGGCACCGGGAACCGCGCCTGCAGGATCTCCTGTGGGTCCTCCAGGGGCGCCTGCAGGAGGTGCTGGAAGTTTTCGTACTCGGGTATGTCCTGGTAGCCTGCTTTCCGCCACTGGGCTATAGTCTCACTAAGATAAATGACAGTTTGGAAGAAAGTATCCATGAGCAGAATTCTGTCAGCAAGAATTCTGACAGAATTCTCAGCAGAATTCTGACAGCTGCTGCTGTCCAGGAGCACAGGCTCTGGGGGCCGGTGGAAGGAGTAGGAATACAGAATGGGCTGGATCATGATGAGGGGCTGGGTGAGATCCTGCCGGGCAATGTGGTGCCGATAATACGACGGCTCGTCAGGGCTGTTGTTGAAGACTTGAAGGAGTGGAGACCTTCTAAGATGGAACATGAACTGAGGGTATAGAGAGAAGGAAGCTGATAACCTAAATGACACGGGGTCTTCTTCGTTATACTGTCCAAACTTCTGACACAGCCGGATGAGCTGTCGGTCCAGCCACTGGAGCGCGTCCGGCCCCTCCTCCGACTCGGCTCGGAACACCCCCAGCCTCGCCATCAGCATCGCAGCCGCCTCCTGGTCAAGCGCCGCTTTGACGTGCTTCAGCTGTCTCTGCACATCTGCCCAGTTGCGGGCAACGGCGGTCACACGGATGCACCGCTGGGTGCGGGGGTCTGGCAGTGAGTGAAGAACTGGCCTCCTTGCGGGATCCGGGCGCTGTGCTGGGTGACTACTTCAAAGTAGATGTGTAACATCGTTGTGGGATCCAGGCCACAGATTTTCCACTGACCCACGCCACCGACACCACGCTCTTTTTCTGACACACACGGTCCTTTCACATTCAGAGACACACAGCGTCCAATGGCTTCCGCAACCTTCAGTTCCTTTGAGGTCTTTACTTCCAAAGTAGCACCAAATGCCATTTGGTGTTAGTTCTAGAAGGTCTTTTAAGTCTTCACAGAATTGTTCAGCTTTGGCATTAGTGGTTGGGACATAGACTAGGATTACTGTGATATTGAATGGTTTACCTTGAAAATGAACAGAGATCATTCTGTTATTTTGGAGATTGCACCAAGTACTGCATTTCAGACTCTTTTGTTCACTATGAGGGCTACTCCATTTCTTCTAAGGGATTCTTGCCCACAGTAGTAGATATAATGGTCATCTGAGTTAAATTCACCCATTCCAGTCCATTTTAGTTCACTGATTCCTAAAATGTCGATGTTCACTCTTGCCATCTCCTGTTTGACCACTTCCAATTTATCTTGATTCATAGACCTAACTTTCCAGGTTCCTATGCAATATTGTACTTTACAGCATAAGACTTAACTTCCAACACCAGTCACATCCACAACCAAGCATTATTTTCACTTTGGCTCAGTCTCTTCATTCTTTATGTGGTTATTTCTCCACTGATCTCCAGTAGCCTACTGGGCACCTACTGACCTGGGGCAGTTCATCTTTCAGTGTCATATCTTTTTGCCTTTTCATTACTGTTCATGGGGTTCTCAAGGCAACAATACTAAAGTGGTTTGCCTTTCTGTTCTCCAGGGGACCACATTTTGTCATAACTCTCCACCATGACCAGTCCGTCTTGGGTGGCCCTACACGGCATGGCTCATAGTTTCATTGAGTCAGACAAGGCTGTGGTCCTTGTGAGCAGTTTGGTTAGTTTTCTGTGGTTGTGGTTTTCAGTCTGTCTGCCCTCTGATGGAGAAGGATAAGAGGCTTCTTGATGGGAGTGACTGACTTTGGGGGCAACTGGGTCTTGATTCTTTACCAGCCGAGCCACAAGGGAAGCCCAATAAAGATAATGGGCTTCCCTGATAGCTCAGTTGGTAAAGAATCCAGCTACAATGCAGGAGACCCTGGTTCAATTCCTGGGACGGGAAGATCCCCTGGGCAAGGAATAAGCTACCCTTTCCAGTATTCTTGGGCTTCCCTTGTGGCTCAGCTGGTAAAGAATCCACCTGCAATGTGGGAGACCTGGGTTCAATCGCTGGGTTAGGAAGATCCCCTGAAGAAGTGAAAGGCTACCCACTCCAGTATTCTGGGCTAGAGAATTCCATGGACTGTATTGTATAGTCCATGGGGTTGCAAAGAGTCAGACATGACTGAGCGACTTTCACTTAATTGAAGATAATGGCGACCTCCTTGAAAAGGACTTGTGCACCCACTGTTGTATTCAGTGCCCCTGACTCTGCAGCATCTGCCACTCAGACACTCACAGGCAAGTCTGGCTCAGTCTCTTGTGGGTACACTATTCCTTTCTCCTGGCTCCTGGTGCACACAAGGTTTTGTTTGTACCCTCCAAGAGTCTGTTTTCCCAGTCCTGTGGAAGTTCTGTAATCAAATCCCACTGGCCTCCAAAGTCAAATTCCCTGGGGATTCTCAGTCCTTTTGCCAGATCCCTAGGTTGAGAAATCTGTTGTGGGTCCTAGAAGTTTCTTAACAGTGCAAGAATTTCTTTGGTATAATTGTTCTGCAGTTTGTGGGTCATCTGCTTGACGGCTCCATGGTGGGGTGTTTTGGAAACTGAGTTAAGTGTTCCTCAGTCCCTCCCCCAAATCAGCTTACAAATCAGTGGGGAGCTGCCCTAACTGATCATGCAATTTGCAGCCCCAGCCAACAAAAATTACACCCATAGCAGATTCATGTCCACGTATGGCAAAACCAATACAATATTGTAAAATAATTAGCTTCCAATTAAAATAAATAAATTTATATTTTAAAAAGAATAATATATTAATAAACATTTTAAAAATGCTAGTTTTAAAATAATCTTATCATTATGAATACTCTTATACCCATGAGAAAAGTTATTTTAAAATTTCAAATTACTGATCTGCTAATTTTTAAAACCAACACTGTTTCTTTGCAGTATCAGAACTTAGCTCTACTGTGATTCTTTGAGAGCTTTTGTCATCTTCTTTAATTTTTATCGGAGTAGAGTTGATTTACTATGTTGTGTTAGTTTCAGGTGTATAGCAAAGTGAATCAGTTACACATAAACATATATCCACTCTTTTTTTAGATTCTTCTCCCATATAGGCAGTTGCAGATAACTGAGTAGAATTCCCTAGCTAAACAGCAGATTCTTGTTAGTTATCTATTTTGTCTATAGTAGTGTGTATATTTCAAAGAGTAACATCTTACTTGTCACTGAGGAATGAGATTATGGGAAAGCTTAGTCATTATGAAAAAATACAAACAGGAAGAATTTTTAATTCACTTGTAATCCCATCCTCTGATTATTCTTAATATTTTGCTATTTTCCTTCCAGTCTCTTTTTATTATTTTATATACAGTCTTTTTCCCTGTGTATAGTTTTTTAGGGTTTGTGTTTTGTTTCTACTTTACCCAGTCAATGATAAAATACTTTTATAAGAGTTTATCATGCTAACTTTTTACCTGGCATTTTAACATAAGTATTTCCCATGTTATTCATCCTTTGAGGGCATTATTATGGGTAGACATGGAACATTTCATGGAGGGTACAGAATACATTTATAAGTGGTTAGGAACATGAGTTCTAGGACCAAAGTCCAGTCCCAGCTCCCTATTGACCAGCAAGTGACCTTGGGCAAGTGACATGACCTCTCTGCCTCACTGTCCCATCTGGGATATGGGGAAGGTAATAGTGTTTATCTAATAGGATCACTTGCAGATTACATGAGTTAGCATCTATAAAACTCTTGGAATAGTATCTGGCACATCGTAAACACTCGGTCAATATTAAAAGTGGAGCCTGATGCTGTGTCACTTCTAAATATTCAATGAAGACCACTAGGTGGGAGCCAGGGAGCTTGCTTTGCCTGCCAGAGCTCTGTGCAACAGGGGATCCATCTCACCAACCCCCCTCCCCTTGCAGAGAAATATAAAACTCAGACTGAATTCCTGGAAAAAGAAGTCCAGTAGAGCTAAAAGGGATTATTCATTTAATACATGAGTATGATGAATTTTAAAAGAAACAATGTCCACTCCCTTTTACCTATAATTATTTGAGTATGTGGCTGCCTAGCTGACACACAGTAAGATCTTTGATTGCAGGCATCCCAATGGATCTAGTTTAGTGCCTTGTAGATAGTATGCACTCAATTTTAATTTCCTTGTTCAGTTGAATTTTCTGTCCAGTAAGGAGGATGGATGCCTCCAATAAATCTGAATCCAGATTTTTAAAAAAAATTTTTTTGATGCACCACACAGCATGTGGGATCTTAGTTCCCCAAACAGGGACTGAAACCATGTCCCCTTTATTGGAAGTACAGTCTTAACCAATGGACTTCCAAGGAAATCCCAGGACCCAGATTTTCATTGAAAAATTCCAAACTTTTCACAGAGTGATAGAAGATGTGGAAAAGACCTTGGTTCATTCAGAAACAGTGATTCCCAACTCCAATAAGGCCTGGGCATTGACAGCCTCCAAAAGTTCCTTGAGTGGTTCTAATGTCCCATCCAGTTGAGAATCGCTGATTTAGACCATGGTCCTTACTATGCAGATGAAGAAACTGAGGCTCAGAGATGGAAAGAAGTTTGTCCCAGATCACATAGGGACTTAAAGGTTGGAATTCAAATCATACTACCAGCCCTCTCTCCACCATAGCACCTTGCTGCTTGAATATTTTATTGCTTCTTGTGATTTTTTTTCTAACAAGCTTTATTTTATACAATTTCCTTGTTAAAAGTGGCTATTGAACCTTGGGTGAAAATAGTAGTAAACATGGTGAATCATTGTCTAAATCTCATGTTTAGAAAAGTTGGACATAATCCTCACTGCTAGTTGCTCTAAGTAACCAGGAATCAAGTACCTATCTCTAGAAGGCAGTGTCTGGCATCACCAGGGTTGGGCCAGCTGACAGGCCCCAAGAACCCTCCCAAGGGTGGCACTTCCTCGATTACCCTTCCTCATCCATGCCTTTGAGCTTATCAGTCCTGACAATGCTGAGTCACTGCATCTAACTCACAAGAGACTGATGATGGCAATTTACAAGAGGTGCATGAGTATCAAATGTTGGCCAGGTGGGTGCATTCTCTTCCAGCAGGAAAACTTCTCAAAGAAGTTGAGTCATAACCTGTAGATGCTTGGTGGGAGGGGGATTACCAAATGGCCTCAGCTTTTGATGGTGAACAAAACTAGATGTTCCCATCAGGTCATCCAAACTACAGCCCTAGATAGATTAGGGTAGTGTTGAAAGCATCTGCTGCCTGGCTGCCTTTTCCTGCTCTCTTTTGTAGATCAGTCCTCCCTTTGCTAGACGCTAACCAGAGAAGTATCTCAGTAGGCATTCTTTACTGAGTGCTGCTCTCATCCATAATTTTATAATTTATTTGTCTTATCTTTACTACTCACTACAGCCCTGATACACGCTGTTGTAGAGAGTTGCTTCTCCCCACAAATATGGCCACAGCACCATCCCCAGAATCTACAAATAGGTTAACTTATATAGCAAAGAGGACTCTGCAGATATGATTAGCTTAAGGATATGGACAAGGTAAAATTGTCTTGGGTTATCCAAGGGGGCCCAATGAATCTTTTTTATGGAGGCAAAAGGGTCAATGTTAGAAGAAGAGATGTGACAGCAGAAGCAGAGGTTGGAGTGACGCACTTTGTAAACAGCCTCGAGCTAAGGACTGTGATCAGTCTCTGGAAGCTGGAAACAGCAAGGAAGTGGGTTATCCCTAGCACCTCCAGGAACCCAGCTGCCAGCACCTTGGTGTTAGCCCAGTAAGACCCCTGTTGTACTTCTGACCTATTAAACTTGTCTTAAGTTTAAGACACTAAGTTTATGGTAATTTGTTACAGTATCAATGCGAAACTAATACACACACCTAGATTTAAAAAGTTTCAGAACATGGTTTAATTACCTAAAATGAGATCAAATTTATTTAAATTGTTTTCATTGATATCTGGAAATGAAGGCTTACATGTCTGATACTGACAGGATGTCTTTGGTCAAGAGATGACAAGAGATGATAAAAGATGACAGAGAAAATGCTCAAAGATAAACAAAGATGCAGCCTGGGCTTGTGTCCCAGTTCTGCCACTTACTAGCTATGTAGCCTCTCTGAACCTATTTCCTCATCCATAAAATGGGGCAATAACAATGTCCATCTCATAGAGTTGTATGAGGATCACTTGAGATAATGTCTACAAAGCCCTTAGCCCCCGACCTGACTTGCAGGAAGCACTCAGTAATAGTTAGCCACTCTTACTCTAGTCATTATTGCTACTGCCTTTATTAATAGTAATCAATGACCAGTGGAAGCACAGAGATGTCAGGATTGTTGCCAGGGCATTTCCAGGCCCCTATTCTAGCCTTATAACTCCAGGCTATCTGAGTCTTAGCTCAGGGCTTGACAAATTCCATAGAGTAAGATGGACAGGTTGCCACCACTTTGGGTCTGTCTGAATTGCCAAGTCACTACTTGTACCTCTCCTCAAGAAAAAAAAAAGTACTTAACTTTTCCCTACAGAGAGTATTTTGCTATTTATAAGGTGTTTCTGCATTCATGATTTTATGTGAATCTTCCTAATGACCCCACTGGGCAGAACAGATGGTTATTACTCCTGTTATTCAAAGAAACAAATCAGTGCTCAGGGAGCCCAAACAGCTTGACTAAGGTCACACAGATCAGAGAAGGCTGGCCTCTAGGGCTCATGTTGTTCTTCAGATCACAGTGCCCTGTGGCTCACTCTCTGAGTATCACGTCTGAGAAGTGGTGGACAGGCCAAGAGTCCTTAGGGGATTAGATCATAAAAATGGTGTTTGAAAACTAGTTAATAGCATGCACAAAAGTGAAATTGGGCTTCTGTCTTATACCACTCACAAAAGTTATCTCAAAATGTGTTAAAGACTTAGACATAGGACCTGATACCATAAAACTCCTAAAATAAAACAGAGAAGAAGCTCTTTGACATTGGTTTTGGCAGTAACTTTTTGAATATGATACCAAAAGCACAAGCAACAGAGCTAGTGGGACTGCATCAGACTGAAAAGCTGCTTCTGCACAGCACAAGAAATAATCAACAAAATGGAAAGGCAACCTATGAAATGGAAGAAAATACTTGCAAACTTTTTATTGGATAAGGGGTTAGTACTCAAAATATATTTTAAAAATGCATACAACTCAGTGACAGAACAAAATCTGATAGGCATATTTCCAAAGAAAAAGGAATAGACATTTTTCCAAAGAAGGCCTCTAAATAGCCAACAATCATTCATAGTTCAATATCATGAAAAGATATTAAACATCAGTAATCATCAGGGAAATAATCATCAAAACTATAGTGAGATATTATCTCACACTTGTTAGAAAGGCTATAATAAAAGAAAGAAAAACAAGAACCAGCAAGTGTTGGCAAGGATGTGGGAAAAAACTTGTGCACTATTGGTGGGAATGTAAATTGGTTCTGCCACTATGGAAAATAGTATACAGGTTCCTCAAAAAATTAAAAATAAAACTACCATATGATCTGGCAAACTCACTTCTGGGCTTATCGCCCAAGGAAAGGAAAGCAGGATATCAAAAAGATATCTGAGACTTCTCTGGGAGTCCAGTGATTAAAAATCCGCCTGCCAATGCAGGGGACATGGGTTTTATCCCTGGTCTAGAAAGATGCTACGTGCCACAGGGCAACTAAGCCTGTGCACCACAGCAGAGCCCACACTCTAGAGCAGGGGAGCTGCAACTATTGAACCCACACGTGACAACTAGAAAGTAGCTACCCCTCGCCGCAACTGGAGAAAGCCTGCATGCAGCAACAAAGACCTAGCACATCCAAAAATAAATAAATAAACAAATTCACTAAAAACAGTTATCTGCACTCCCATGTTTCTTACTGCATTATTCACAATAGCCAAGATATGGAGGCAACCTAAGTGCCCATCAGCAGATGAATGGATCAAGAAAATGTGGTGCATATGTGCAGTGAAATATTTATTATTCAGCCATGAAGAAGAAGGAAATCCTTCTATTTGTGACAACATGAATAAACCTGAGGGGATTATACTGAGACGTCAGAAACACAAATACTGTAAAAATGTCACTTAAACATGTGGAATCTGAAAAAGCTTAAGTCATAGAAACACAGAGTAGAACAGTGGTTACTACGAACTTGGAGGGGGGTTGGAAGTGGGAATCTGTGAGACGTTAAAGAGTACAAAGTTGCAACTAGAAGATGAGTAAGTTCTGGAGGTAATGCACAGCATAGTGATATTGTCAACTGTATCACAATATACTTTGAAGTTGCTAAGAGACTAGATCTTAAATGTTCTCACCACAAAATAAATAAATAAATAAATAAATAATGGCAGTAACTATGTGACATGGTAGTGGTGTTAGCCAAAGCTACAGTGGTCATCACATTGCAATCTATACATGTGTCAAGTCAACACATTGTACATCTTAAACATACATAACGCTACATGTCAACTGTACTACAATAAAAAAAAAAAGCAAACCATAAATACTCCTCTTCTGAAAGATAGTGTAAACATGGCCTTTAAATAGGGCTTTCTTCTTGCCCCAAGTGATTGGAGTGTTGGACAGAAGAGTGCTCCAGCAGTTCTGGCCTCAAACCACAGAGCTATCATCTTGCCCGCCTGGGCACCACCACCTCCAAGAAATGCATGTCAACGACATGAGTGAAGCAGGGACACCAGAGCCTGACTCACAGAGCTGCCAGGGGCCCTCAGGTGCACATAGCACTTCCCGAAAGAGCTTCACCTCCCGCTTCGTTCTGAGCCTGCCTAGCTCCACCTGCTTATGGATTCCTGATCCCGAAGCGCACGCCTCCTGGGGCTCTGGGCCAGCAGCAGTGTTATCTCCTCCTCCGTGGGGAGCATTCCCATAGCTGGAGCCTGGAGGCGGGCATGCCGTGGGAGCCTCCAGGGTAAATAACCAGAGAAAGGAGGATTCCTCTCTGGGAGAGGAAGTAAATTTCCAGGGTGGAGACCCCGAGGAATAAAAATAGCCCAGGAGGCTCCTGGGAGCCACATGCACAGAGCAACCTTGTTTTCGCAGCTGGAGAGGCTGGCAGCTGAGACCAGGCAGCCGGGAGAGGCTGGCTGCAGAGTAGCAGACAGCAGTCACACAGAGGCAAAGTGTGTGTCCAGTAGGGATGTGTGACCTGTGACTCCCTGGGAGGCCGGGCTGCCCCTCTCGGCTGCTTAGTCTGCCCTGATGCTTGCCATCAACAGTGGAATGTCTTCAGCAGGGAATTGTTTTAGTTGCCCACTTACACTGAGCCCTATAGGGAACCAGGCCAGAGCTAGGCTTAGGGGAGTAAGAGATGAGGAGGCCACCATCCTTGCCCACTGAGAGTGGTCCTGATGAGCTCTAATAGGAGCAGACCGGTGACTATGGGGGCTTCCAAGGTGGCGCTAGTGGTAAAGAACCCGCCCGCCAGTGCTGGAGATACAAGAGATGTGGGGTTCGATCCCTGGGTTACAAAGATCTCCTGGAGAAGGGCATGGCACCCCACTCCAGTATTCTTGCCTGGAGAATCCCATGGACAGAGGAGCCTGGGAGGCTATGGCCCATAGGGTTGCAAACAGTCAGACACGACTGAAGTGACTTAGCATGCACGCAGGTGACTACGGACCAAAACTTCAGCAAAGTAGATTTGAGAGTTTTTTCTAAAATTCATAGAAAGTTACAACAGCATAAATGATAAAGGCCATTCTGTTTATGTAAGTCTCGCCAAATATGTCTGTGTATTCATAAATAATACACGTAAATAAACAGAAAAAAAATGCCTGGATGGATCTGTATTAGAATGTCAGCAGCACGTGCTTCTGGGTGGGGAATCCTGAGCATTTCTTTTTCCTTTTGCTTACCGCCATTTTCTAATTTTCCTGCAATGAGGAAAAATGTGGATTTTATTATCACATTCCTTGGATAATAAAATATCTCGCTGAGTGCAGAGATATTAAACTCACTGAAAGTATCAGAGAAGGCTTCACCAAAAAAAACTGTCTGATGCTTCTGTTCAGTCTTGCAGATGTTCTGAGTTTCTGCTCAGCACCAGGCACCATCCTTGGTGCTGGAGGCACAGGGAGAGAGTTATGCACATTCCTTGCTCCTGGGACTCGGAACACTGTACCCTCTCCCCCTCCATCTGCAGCTCAGCTGTGACCTCCCTTCCCATCTGGTCTCCAGGCGCCCTCCCTGCCAGCCTCACTCTCCCAGATGCTTCATCACACCCTGCACAGCCGCATATGTGGATGTCATTTACCCCCAAGATCATAAACTCCGTGGAAGTCAGAACCCTACATTATCTTTTTATTGAATTCCCAAAGTTGGGAGAACATGGGTGTCCTGGCTGGTGTACTGAACAGAACCAATTGGAAAGAAGGGGACATCGTGGCCCAGACAAATCTCAGTGCCAGAGGCTGGGGAGCCTCACGGTTCCCAACTCTTGAGCCCAGCTGGCGACTGACGAGGGGCTGCCTTGCACTCAGAAGGAACTAGGGTTTATTGAAATGAAAAGTGACCACTTTTCATATAGATATACACACACACACACACACACACAGAGTCCTCTCTTCATCACTCCATGTCATTCAACTTCAAGTAGTGGTGACTCTGTTGACAAATAAAAAATTATAAAGTAGGAAGTGTATCTTACTTGTAACAAAGAGGAAAGACACCCACATATCCAAGAAACTAGAGCTCACAACTGTAGGTTGGAACTGCCCCTCATCCCCTCTCCTCCTCCACCATGCCCACCGCAGCCAACTCTCCCCAGACTCCCCCTGACCTTGCAAGGTCAAGACTTTTTCACATCTTCTCACTTCCTGCTCTGGCTCTGGCAGGCATGTAGAGCATGCCTGAGTCATGCAATAGGAGTCTGAGCAATTTACCAGAGGCTTGAAGTCTCTAGCTTAATGATGAAATGACTGAAATTTCCTGCTACCCTTATGCCAGTTTTTTCCACTCAAATGCAATCTGGGGAAATGTCTGGCTCTATCCTAGGACTGAAGGTTGTTTCATCCAGGGAATTCAGTCTCTAGAAAGTCTTTTTTACTCCTCTCTACTCATCCCCTAGAAGAAAAGCTATGACCAACCTAGACAGCATATTAAAAAGCAGAGATACAACTTAGCCTACAAAGGTTGGTCTAGTCAAAGCTATGGTTTTTCCAGTAGTCATGTATGGATGTGAGAGTTGGACCATAAAGAAGGCTGAGCACCAAAGATTTAATGCTTTTGAACTGTGGTGTTGTAGAAGACTCTTGAGAGTCCCTTGGAATGCAAGGAGATCAAACCAGTCAATTGTCAAGGAAATCAGTCCTGAATAATCATTGGAAGGACCAATGCTGAAACTGAAGCTCCAATATTTTGGCCACCTGATGCAAAGAAATGACTCATTGGAAAAGACCCTGATGCTGGGAAAGATTGAAGACAGATGAAGGGGATGACAGAAGATGAGATGGTTGGATGGCATTACCAACTCGATGGACATGAGTTTGAGCAAGCTCCAGGAGTTGGTGATGGACAGGGAAGCCTGGCGTGCTGCAGTCCATGGCGTTGCAAAGAGTCAGACATGACTGAGCGACTGAACTGAGCTGACTCATCTTCTGGTCTCTTCACCTCTGCCTCAATATCCACAGACCCTCTCAGTCCTTAAGTACCCTCCATCAAGGGCCCCCCATCACTGCCTCTCTCCCTCCTCCTGCTCCCTGTTCTTTATTCTAGCCCTGGAGGGCAAAAATGATGTTCCACCATTGACAGCAACCAATGCATAGAACCCACTATCGCTACCCCCTCCCCACCAGTCCCCTCAGTTCCCTCAGTAAATGGCCCCAAGACCCAAGACTGAGAGCCATCCCAGCCTCTCCTTCATCCTAATCCCACATCCAGTGACACATCCAGGGTTCCTTCTCGCAAGTCTACTGCTTTCTTTCCTCAGACCCTTGCCATCTGTCTAATATGTAACCCTGAGCCTATTTGAATTTTTCAATAGTTCTGTGGGGCTCCCATGCTGGTTTAGATGGTGAAGAATCCTCCTGCAATGCAGGAGACCAGGGTTTGGGTCGGGAAGATCCCCTGGAGAAGGGAATGGCTACCCTCTCCAGTATTCTTGCCTGGGAAATCCCATGGACAGAGGAGCCTGGCAGGCTACAGTCCCGGGGGTGGCAGAGAGTCAGACACAACTAAGAGACTAAACACATTACCCCCAAAGGGAAAACAGTCCAAGTCCCTCCAAATGGTGCCTGAGTTCTTCATACTTGGGCAACTTCTATCTCCCCAGGCTCCCTCTGCCTCCTACGAATGTTTAATGGGCCTCTACTGTGTTCAGAGCATCTTCTGGGTCCTGAGGAGTCAACAGTGAACTGGGAACCTAAAGAGATCAGCTATCTGGTACATGAAGAGCTTGGCGCAGGTCTCCCCTGTACTGTAGGGACGCTATAACTACATTATGTTATCACCACCCCTGAACATGCCTACTGCACCCTCAGTTAGAACACACTTTGCCCCCCACTCCTACATGGCCCTAAGGACCGTCCTGTGAAACACCTGCCCCAGTGGGACCCCTTCACCAGCTCCCTGTAATGAAGGGCCTCTCTTACCAGGCATCTGCTGTGCCCCAGGCTCATAATTGGCCTCCCCTGTTGGATTCTGAGACCCTTCACGTTAGTGTCTGAGTGCTCACCCTGTGAGCCTGGGGGATATCACAGAGGCTGGCACCTAACAGATGTTCAGACTTCCTGAAAGAGTTCCTCGGGGGCAGATGCCTCACACCATGCACCACTGTGTCCGCAAGGATTTAGTGCAGAGCACACCGCATTCAGAAAATACTTGCTGTGTGAAGAAGGAAGGAAGGAATGAGCTCGTCATCACTGTCGGGGAGGGAGGAGGCCCACGGCGCTGTTCTAGTCCCTGCAGAGCACGTTCTGACCTTGACTCAGCCTGATTCACTGGAAACTGTGACCAAAGTCACTTATCTCCAGTGCATTTGCCTTGGTCTCCCCGGGATGCCGGGCAAACGAAGAGACTTTACACCCTGGGAATTCTGGATCCCTTCTAGATAAATAGGGGGATGTCAGGTCCCGCTGGAGTGATTCTTAGACATTCTGGGTCACCTAGGAATTTGTCAAAGATCTGGCTCATCCTTCCTCATTCAGAGGATAAAACTGGTTCCAGAAGTCAGGACTGGTGCTCCAGCCCCACATCCTTTCCATCTTTTTCTACCTGATTCACTGGCCACAGCTGAACTGAAGGAGGACCTGGGGAGCTGTAACATGAGAACACAGTCTGGCAGTGCTTGCTAGAGTGGCCACTCCACTGCCAGCTGCTCCGCTGAGGGACAGAAACCCCACAGACATTGAGACGTGACGGGAAAGTCACTCCTGGTTTCTGCGTCTGACCTCCCCACTGGACTGTGGCCTGATGGGACCAGGAGCTGGGACTCTGATGTGGTGGGTTCAGTTGCTGCCCTCCCATGGAAGTTGTTCTGTGGGATTCCTCTAGGTGAGGCCAGCTCTCTGAACTCCTCTCAGTTCCCGGCAGGTATCACAATATCCCGAGTGCTCAGAGTTTCTCTGTTGCAGAGAGAGGTCAGACCCCACACCAAACTCTTCATGTACCAGGTAGCTGATCTCTTTAGGTTCCCAGTTCACTGCCAAATCCCCAGGACCCAGAAGATGCTCTGAACATAATGCTAAAGCTCGGTTACTTCAGTCATGTCCGACTGTTTGCAACCATATGAGCTGCAGCCTGCCAGGTTCCTCTGTCCATGGGATTGAAGAGGCAAGAATACTGGAGTGGGTTGCATTTCCTACCCCAGGGGATCTTCCCGACCCAGGGATTGAACCTGAGTCTCTCATGTCTTTTGCATTGGCAGATGGGTTCTTTACCGCTAGTGTTACATAGTAGAGGCTCATTAAATGTTTGTGGGAAGAAGAAGGGAGGAAAGAAGGAAGGAATGAAGGAAGAGAAGGAGGCAGGGAGGAAGGAACAGAAGTAGGAAGAAAGGAAGGAAGGAGGGAAAGAGAGAAGGAAGGGTGAGAGGAGAGCCATGTGCCACTTTTGGCATCTGCCCCCACCGAGCTGGCTGAGAACAGTGAGAGCCTCTGTCAGCACCTGGATACCCTGTGTGAGAGGCTGAAGCCAGCTTCCCACAACAGAGGCCATCTCCCACTAATCCCGAGGCTTTGGGACACAAGTTTTCATTTCCCGGAGCAGAAAGTCTCCTGAGTCAGAAAACTTGACAGTTAATGAAGTGCCCTTGTGGCACATGATGAGGATAATCCATCACTCTTAGGTCATCCCAGCTCTGTCACTTCCTGGGGTTTTCAGTGCATCTTTCCCACAAGCTCCCCTACTCCCCACCCCAGCACCCTGGAAGGAACTCATCTCAGAGGCACTGTGGGCCTCAACCACGGAGGTGCTGTGTTTCTCTCTGGGGTCCAGGAGACAAGGGTGACGGGAGTGTATTCTATTGGAAGTGGAAGACTTGAGGACCAGTGGTGCTCCATTATTAACCCTAAAGTGGAAAAAGAATCAGTTGAGCCGAGTGAGGACAGTGGAATAAAATTGAGTATAAAACAAGGACATCTGCTCTTGAGTCTCCATTCTGCCATATTAACTTTGGACTTGTCACATTCCTCTTCTGAATCTCAATTCTCTCATCTCTAAAATGAAGGCCACTTATGTGCAACTCAGTTCAATGAGATCACACGTGGCAAAGTACTTGGTAAGCCATAAAGTACTATAGAAAGATAAGCTAATAATAATAACAGAAACATAATCAAATAATGGTGATGATGATAAGGCCAACCTTTGAATAGCTCTGACCCTCACATAACCCTGCAACCTTATACGGCATCAGTGAGCCCAGAGGGAGGGAAGGAAAGACCCCAGGTGACGACTGAGTGTCGACACTCTGCCAGGGAATGGCTGGTGCCTGTCCAGATGACCGTCCTGAGGGCAGACACTGCCCTGGCCCGGAGAGTGTGAGGAAGGAAGAATGAGCTTGATGGCTTTCTTTGTGACCTGCCTCTGACCCATGTGGGAGTCCTCTGAGGACTGGGAAGTAAGCTCTCTAATTCCCCAGCTGGTTCTGCAAGCCTTTGGGAACCAGGTCGGGCTGGGGCTGGAGCCTGGGATCAGGCAGCCCCTTTGCCTTTGGAGCAGCGCATCCTTGTGTAAGACAGCAAGAGGCTGGATGAGAAGACCATGGCAAGCCCCTCCTGCCCAGGAGAACCCCACAGGCCAGACCTGCAGGTTTCCCACAGGCTCTGTCCTCAGGGGCTCCCAGCCTTGGAACGCCACCCAACACCCAACACTGTCGACCCCACCCTTGCACAGGTTCCACTCTGGGCCACACCTGGCTTAGAGGAGCTTCACTCTGACCTCACACCAAGCGTGTCACATACAAAAGACACTTGGAGCTGCCGCGGGGAGGTTCATCCATCAGTCATCACTCTGTCCTTGAAAACAAGTGGAGTACATATAACGTGCCAGGTGTAGGGCTGGATACCAAAGATACAGACGAGGAGACCCAGGCACTGTGCTTAGGCGGCCCCCATTTTGGGTCAGGTTGGGGTTGGGTGGACATGAACGTACATATGAGACAGTATGATATGTGCACAGATCTTCCCAAGACATCTCAGCAGAAAGAAGTGGGGTGAGGAGTGGCAGGAGAGGTAACACTCAAGGTTCTGTCTCGGGAGTCGAAGTGCGATTCTGCTGTGCCTGACGGGAGGTGAATGACCCTTGCCCATTCCTTCAACGTCCTAAGATAGGAGCCAGAAAGAATCCCATATTTGCAATCGACTAGCTAGTTGATCTTGGGAAAGTCACTTGACTTCTTGGAGCCTCAGTTTTCTCATCTGTAAAATGGAAACCATGATGGCTCTTCCTCTATTCATTCAATCAAACCACAACAATTTTTTTTTTTTAAGCAGCACTGTGTTCTAGGCTTTGGGAACACAGCAGGGAGCAAATGCATGGCCCCTCATGAAGTTTAAGGTTCAGTGGGGAAGACAGACATTAAAGCAGAATATCACATTAGTGCTATAAAAGAAGCACAGAGTTGGACAGGACTGAAGCGACTTAGCACGCACATACAAGTTTGCAGACTCTCACCCAGCCATGGTGGTCATTCTCTCAGCAATGTTATAGGAGTCAGTTAAACAGTGCATAAACAGTGCATGTGGAAGTTTTCTTGACACTGTGAAGTTCTATGTAAATTGGTGCTGGCCTCTTCTCTATGTTTTCCCTTCCTCACTCAAAGCTGGAGGGATCAGAAGGTGAGAAAGGTAAAACGGAAAACAGATACCAGTTGAGATCTTATTATGTGGCAGAAAGGGATGCTCAGGAGGCCATGTAGAGGGTAGCACGGCTCAGGGCACAGAAGCAAAGTTCAGCCAGGTCTCTCTCAACTGCTCCATTGTAGACAGGAGAGCAACCCCCACCCCCTTCCTTAGCATTTCCAACTCCAGCTCGGCTCCTTGGCTTCTGGTTAGTACGAAAGGAAAGAGCAGACTGCCGAGCTGCTGAGGGAAGGGACAGGTGCACCCAGGAGAGAAGAGAAGGGCAAGAAACGGCAGCCTGACAGGGAGCCCCAGCATTGCCCATCCAATGAACCTGAGTAGTTCTGAAAACCTTGCTCTGGTGGGAAGGTAATTCTGCCAGCCTGTCCAGTTATGGAATACAGTGAGTCGACAGATGTGAAAACTGAGGTCCAGAGAGGATAACAGGGTGGCCGAGGCAGCAAACTGGTGAGTGCTGTGGCCTGCCGCTCAGTCTGCTGGTTCCCCTATACTGGGAAGGTGGGTTGGTGATGTCAACCTTGCCTTGGTGGTTTACTCACTTCCCGCTCCTCTCCCTCAGCTGACGCCTTCTGGCTGTCTCCTGTCTGTTCAGTGTCTGCCGTCTGAAAATAATCTGAAACTTAACGCACAGTCAGTGTGGCCCCTTCCTGGGGAAGGCATGTGTATTGAAGCAGATACTGATTTCAAGATAAAGGAAAGCCCCTGCAATCATGGGGTTTCATGTCTCAGCCCTAGGAGGAGTCCCAGGCAGTGGTATGTGGTGGTAGCTGAAGATTTCTCCCCAGATGTGGAAACCGAGGCCCAGAGCCAGAGCGGAAAGCAGCTGATCTCGGCTCACACAGCTAGTAAGTGGCAAGGCCAGGCCTAGAACCCAGGTTTTTTGAACTTCAGCCTCTTCAAGAAAGCTATAGCTGGTGTCTACCTCAGGGAGCTTTCCCAGCTGGAAAGCTTCCTCAAAAGAGCAATTCTGCTCCCACACAAGGAGGGGTGGGGAGAACTAGAGATGGAGGGTGTAAACCTGCCTTCCCAACCTCCAGAGGGCTGGGGAGGAATTCCGGTGCCTATCAAGGGCTCTCTGGGTGTTTTGCCCTGGGTCCCTTCCCTGACAGCCACAGTGCACACACAAGCCCAGCTTCCTCCACAGTTCCCATCGTGCTCTCTGAAGGGAAAGCCGCTCAGTTGTGTCCAACTCTTTATGACCCTGTGGGCTCTTTGTGACCCCATGGGCTATACAATCCATGGAATTCTCCAGACCAGAATACTGGAGTGGGTAGCTGTTTCCTTCTCCAGGGGATATTCCCAACCCAGGGATCGAACCCAGGTATTCTGCATTGCTGAGCCACCAGGGAAGCCCTGTGAAGGTGTCAGCCTATTGTTGAGATGCTCCCTGGTTGGGATGGGAGGGCAGGAAAACCCAACCTTTGAAATCAGACTCCTATCTGAATCTCAGGTCTGTCTGTGGTCTTGAGGAAGTTATTTCACCCCTCTGGGCCTTGGTTTCCATGTTGATAATGATGGGAGAAATACTCCCTATCTTTGGGAGCTGGTCTGAGAATAAATGAGATAACAAATCTGAATGCTCACTATATGGTGCCTGACACATGGAAGGTGCTCAACCAATGATTTCCTTTCCCCTGTGCTACCCCTTCCTTCTTACAGTCATCAGAGTATTTCATGGAGTAAATTTAGAGAAAGTCAGTGATGTGATCTAGACAAGCCATACTGAAGGTGGAATCTAAAGGGAAAGCTCAGGCTATCTCTGTTAATACCTACTCCTACTACTTCTTTGGGACTGAGATATACTTCAGAACTTGACCCAGCCAGCCCTTGGGAAAGCAGGGGTCAAGATGATCGGGTTCTGGCCTTGGATTTGAGGGCTTTATTCCTGGGTCTTGGTTTCCTTGTCTGTGAAATGAGAAGAGAGGTCAATAATTCAGCAAACATTTATTAAGCTTCTAATGTCTTCCAAGCACCAAACACAGGCTGAGTGAGGAAAGAGAGACTAAAGGGATGGATGGACATGAAGATGTGTGAGATGTGATCTCTTCCATATAGGGATGTAAAACCTGGTGGTAGAAGCCAAGAAACTCATGAGCAAGCTGTCACAGCAGGTGCTTAAAAGCATAAACATGGGAACCAGTGCGCTGGGTTTGAATGCAGCTCAACCCTGGACAAGATACTTCAAATGAAATTGGCTCATTTGCAGTGATGTGGTTGGACTGAGAGTCTGTCATACAGAATGAAGTAAGTCAGAAAGAGAAAAACAAATACCATATATTAATGCATATGTATGGAATCTAGAAAGATTCCATATATGTATACATTATAGCTTCTAAAGATTCTGTGATGAATTCTATAGATTCTATATATAGACATACAGCTGATTCACTTCATTGTTCAGCAGAAGCTAACACACATGTTGTGTTAAATATATAAAATAATTATATTCCAGTAAAAAAAATACTTTATTGCTCTGGGACTTGGATGTTATAAAATGGTTGCTATAAATTATGTTAAATATCTTATCAATATATTATATTATTTAAAATACTTATAGTAATGGAATATATAATTTATTTGTAATATAATATTTATATTATATAACTATATTATTATATACTATGTATTTGTGATATAAATATTAATTATAACATGTTAACAAAGAATATAAATGTATATTGCATAAATTATAGTGTCTATATTAAATAAATTATATATAATTTATATAAATGTGATAAATATTAAAATATATTACACATAATATACTAATTACAAAAGCACTTTTTAAAAATTTTATATTGAACTATAGCTGATTAGCAATGCTGTGACAGTCTCAGGAGCACAGCAAAGTGACTCAGCTATATGTACGCAGGTATCCATTCTCCCCCAAACTCCTCACATCCAGGCCACCAGGTAACATCGATCAGAGTTCCCAATAGGTCCTTGCTGGTTATCCATCTTAACTATAGCAGTGAGTACATGTCAACTGAAAACTCCCTATCCTTTCTTCCTATTCTTCCCCTTGACAACAATAAGTTTGTTCTCTAAATCTCTAAGTCTGTTTCTATTTTATAAATAATTTCATTTGTATCATTTCTTTTTAGATTCCACATGTAAGGGGTATCATACAATATTTCTCTTTATCTGTCTGACATACTTCACTCAGTATAACAGTCTCTAGGCCCATTCATGTTGCTGCAAATGGCATTATCTCATTCTTTTTAATGACTGAGTAATATTCCATTGTATACATGCAACACATCTTCTTTATCCATTCCTCTGTTGATGGACATTTAGGTTGCTTCCATGTCTTAGCTATTGTAAATAAGGCTTCAATGAACATTGGGGTGCATGTGTTCTTTTGGGCCATGTTAATTATTCATTATGAGGCATACTAATTATTAAAGCACTTTAAATAGTGTCTTACACAAAGTGTAAGCATCATATAAGAGTTTGATATTATAACCAGGTTTAACAAATAGAAGGCAGACCATATTTGCATGCTTTGTAAAGGAAAGTACAATTAATTCCAGTTGTTTGGGATTGGTAGCATGACATTAGGCCTTGAAGAAGAAGGTTTGTAGTAATGTTTGGGCAGTTCCTGTTCTTTAGGTCCTGTCACCAGAATCCAGCAACATCGCCAAAATGTACCACCATTTCTGGACTCATGCCTTTGACTCTGTCTTCCCCTACTGTCCAACGTGTTAGAAAAGCAAGTTGGAATGTCAATCTGGCTGTCACTAGAGTGAAGTGTTAAGACCCTGTTCCGGGGGCATACAGGTTGATTCAAGAGACTTGGGCAAGTATGTGACACAGCTGCAGAATAAGAAAGAACAGTAGAGAGAGGAGAAGCTGAGTTGAAGGAAGTTTGGACAGAGAAACCTTGGAAAACAGATGTATCCACTTGCCAGGACTGCTGTAACAAAGGACCACAGACTGGGTGGTTTAACCTCAGACATTTATTGTCTCATGATCTGGAGGCTGGAAGTCCAAGATCATGTTGTCCACGGGGTTGGTTTCTTCTGCGACCTCTCTCCTTTGCTTGGAGACGGCCACCTTCTCCTATGTCTTTACGGGGTCTTCCCTCTGTGTGCATTTGGGTTCTGATCTCTTCTTATAAGGACACCAGTCCTATACTAGGGCCCACTTCAATGGCTTTATTCTACCTTAATCACCTCTTTAGAGGCTCCGTCTCCAAATAGTCATATTCTGAGGTCCCGGAGGCTAGGACCTCGACACATGAATTTGTAGGGTCACAACTCAGCCTGGAACAACAAAGGACTGGCCTCCCTGAGTACCAAAAGTGACTTCTGTACCATCAGAGATATACATGGAAAGGGAGACAAGGGTGGAGATGAAGCGGAAATAAACTAAGACCCACGCCTACCCTGAGCAGGGTTCAGTAGACTTTAGAAAATGGATGGAGATTATGCTGAGGCTCAGGGACCAGCAAGAGGAGGCAATTTCTACAGAATGAGCTTCAAAAGCTTTTGCCTCTTGGACACCAGGAAGCTATCATCCCCAGCACACCTCTTCTGTAAAGCACCTCAGCATTCTACTGAAGCATGAGGGAGTCTGGAGGTGTTCCTCCAGGCTTACTGTGAATGGGGAGAGACATCCTGAGACCACCACTGACCCCTCCCACCAGCCTCTAAAGACTGGATGAGACATTCTAGAAGCATTCCCTGAAGTGGGAAAGTTGCCTGAAGTAAGGAATTGATATCTCTGAGGAAATAGCTGTGGCTTATTGGCCTTTTCTCCCGTCATGAGTGTGAAGGGTTAGTTTTCCCCATCTCTCAAGCCAAAGGACAAAGACACCACTCAGAGATCAGTGATACCTGAGGGAAAGTGAAACGGATATATCCAATCCCATGGATGTTTGATGTGCTGCAGAAATTCAGAGCCCAAAATAGAGACCAGTGTTTTGAAGAGCTTACCATGCTCCCCTGGAGTTTGGGGAACATTCCTGGTTATAAAGGCTAGGTTACAACAGCATCAGCCCAATCCATCTACTGGGATCCCAACACACAGAAGAAAAGATGCCCCAAAGAAGAATAATAATAGAGAGAGAAGGAGAGAACACGTGGGAAAGTGGAAGTTCAGGCCATCCACTTGGCCCTACATACTGTAGGTTCCTGGGCCATGGGCTAGGTTTGAGCCTACAAGGCAAGGAAAAAACCTTTAAACTGTGCCAGACAGAAGTCTTTAATCCCTGAAAGTAGTTTAAAAAGCTATAAGATTTGCCAGAGATATTATTAAAGGACAAGAATTTTTTTTTTTTTTTGGCTGAACTGTGGGATCCTAGTTCCCCAACCAGGGATGGAACCCACACCCCCTGCAGTGGAAGTTCAGAGTCTTAACCACCAGACCACCAAGGAAGTCCCAAAAGAGATTGAATATAGCAATTTTAAAGTATCTGATTTGATAAATTGATAAATAACTCATTTTCTGTCTATGAAATACTGAGTTCAAACTTGCAATAAGTTCCAAGAGCTTTTTTCTCACTATCAGAAGTTATTGCTGATATATACATGATTATTGCCCTTCCTACATGCCAACCTTCTCCACCCAGAGAGAAGTTAGTGGGTTATTTTTCTTTTTTCTTTTTTTCATTTATTTTTATTAGTTGGAGGCTAATCACTTTACAGTATTGTAATGGGTTTTGTCATACATTGACAAGAATCAGCCATGGAGTTACATGCATTCCCCATCCCGATCCCCGCTCCCACCCAGGTTATTTTTCTTAAAAGGTCATCCATACTATTTCTGGGCATGGGTGTGTGTGTGTATAAAGACTTTTCTTATAAATGAATATTCATAATCAAAAAGTGGCTATTCATGAATAAACAAAATGTGGTATATCCACACAATGAAATATTTTTCAGCCATAAAGAGAAATAAGTATTGGCATGTGCTACAACTTCAGTGAACCTTGAAAACATTACATGAGGTAAGAGAATTCAGACAGGAAAGACTACATATTGTATGATGCAATTTATACAAATTTCTAAATAGGCAAATCCATACAGGAAGTGTATTAGTGGTTGCCAGGTGACAGGGGTGAGGGGTCAGAGGGCAGGAACAGGAGTGAGAGGGATGAGTAATTGCCAATAACTTTCTTTCTAGAGGGATAAAAATGTTCTGGAATCAGATAGTTGTGATAGTTGCAAAGCCTTATGAACATACTAAACATCATTAAATTGCACACTTTAAAAGACTGAATTTTATGGTTTACAAACTTTTATCTCAAATTTTAAGGAACTGCTAGGGTCTTAGTGAGGCTTTGGAAGGTTTAGCCCCAAAGTCTTCCTGCTGCTGACTCAGATAAAGAATTGTATTAACATTCCATTTTGGTTAGTATGCACTGCTGCATCAAAGAATAACTATTGCCTTAGTCCAAGTAAATCACATTAGAAGAAGAGAACAATGCCAATGTGAATGTGGCAGATTATGTCCTAGCAGGTCAGGAAGAGAGTGCAGTGGGGACTAGTTAGGGAATGAGATGGAGTGACTTGGGACAGGAGTCAGGAAGCCTTCCGGGAGGGGTGGGGCTGAGCTAGACCTTGTTGGATGGGTAAGTGGATCAAGGTGCAGGTGAGAGGGAGTCATGTAGGGCCAAGTGATGAGACATAACCACACTTCCTTCCATGCCTGCCTCAGACCTAAAGTGGGTGGGACATAGGAAAGAGCAAAGACAGCAGGAGGCAGCCAGAGATGGAGATGGCGTTACACCTGGTGGGCTGTGTACAGGAGAGCGGGATGCAAGGAGACCAGTTTTATATAAAATGTGGAAGGGTGGCACGATTCATATGCTAAACTGAACTGTGTAGAGAATTAGGAGCTTCTTTAATTTAAACAAATATAATGTTTCTTGAGCAACTGGCCCACTTAGGGTGAGGATAAAAGGGAAAACACACTTCAAATTACTGATTAGCTGTCTATATTTCTATCTCTTTTAAGAAAAATCTCATTTTAGGAAATTATCCAGTCAAAGTAATTTTTACTTCCCTATTAACACTTTTTACCCCTCCCCCCTTGTCCTGCCAATGTTGGCATCTGGTTTCATTAGCAGAGATGCTTATATGGCCTGGAAGCCACAGATCCAGGGAAGCTGGAATTCTACTGTTGGATTTTGGAGTTTTGCTGCCCCCTACTGTTGGAGGACTGATGCTGAAGCTGAAACTGCAGTCCTTTGGCCACCTGATGCAAACTGACTCATTGGAAGACTCTGATGCTGGCAAAGATTGAAGGTGGGAGAAGGGGATGACGACAGAGGATGAGATGGTTGGATGGCATCACCGACTCTATGGACATGAGTTTGAGTAAGCTCCAGGAGTTGGTGATGGACAGGGAAGCCTGGCGTGCTGTAGTCCACAGGGTCGCAAAGAGTCAGACACGACTAAGCGACTGAACTGAACTGAGCTGAGCTGTTGGAGGACTGAATTGACAGGGTTCTTGGGCTGGGGCTCAGGGATGAAATCTGTGATCAGATTTATTCTGTTGCTATGGCCTGGACAGACCCAGTGTCCTCCCAGTTCACTCTAGCTCCTTCGGGAGCTAAGGATTTCCCTAAACCCCAGCTGAGGCTTCCAGACATCCTGTCACCAGGAGCCCAGCCGATTTCAACTGTAGAGGTGCAGACCTCCCTTCATCCTGGCTAGGGTCTGCCTCCCACTTTCCAAGTTCCCACACTCTAGGGAACTTTCCACCAGCACCGTGAGCTCTTCCCTTCTCCACCAGACAGATGAGAACTCCTGGATCCCTTTTATTTCCATGGAAAGTTTGGAAGGAGTCTCGGCTCCTTCCACAGCACTAAGTATGACTTAAATTAAAAGATTGCTGTTTCCTGCTTTCTTCTAAACCTGATTACTTATCTCCCCTCCAGACTGCTGCCCCACTGGTGAGAGAATCAAGGCAGACACCTAACTATTTGGTTACCCATCTCCATCCCCTTTGCCTCAGGATCTCAGGACTCACTGCTGGACCAGAAGAGCTTCTAATGACCCTTCCCTGTGCAGAAGGGACTTCTCTCCATCACTTTCACCTCCCCTTCCTTTTACTCTTTGCCCTTCCTGAGACCCAGAGGGTGACAAGTTCATCAACCCTCCAAGGTCCTCAGTAACACTAATATTAGAAGGAGGTCCCAGATTTTTACTCTTTGTTCTCAAATGAAGGGGCCAGATGCCAAGGGAAGCTGTGAGAAATGTGTTCCACAAAAGAACAGATGCATCAGCTTGGAGTAGAATGTGGGGAGCAGGTGAGAATCCTGTAAAGAAGCCTGAAGGCCACAGGAGGGACAGATAACAATGAGGAGAAGGAGAGACCTGTGGGTGCTCCTTAGAGTCTGGTCCAATTTCAAAGCATCCCCACGCTTAGCTCATCAACAGAAGATCGTGGGCTGAGTTCATGCGGGCTGGGCCCAAGAGGGGCTTCCTTGGTGGCTCAGACAGTGAAGACTCCGCCTGCATTGCAGGAGACCTGGGTTCAATCCCTGGGTTGGGAAGATTCCCTGGAGAAGGGTATGGAAACCCACTCCAGTATTCTTGCCTGGAGAATCCCCATGGACAGAGGAGTCTGTCAGGCTACAGTCCATGGGGTCGCAAAGAGTCGGCCCAGAGTCAGAGCAGAGGCTGCCTTTAGTTCCCGCCACAGGGCTGGCCCCAGCAGGTCTGATGTGGAACTGGAGAGGAAAAATACAGCGTAAGTGCAGCCCTTACAGGTGAAACAGGATGCAGAGGAAAAGCAAGGCAGAGCTTCACTCTGAGAGGTTGCTGCTGAACGATAAGACGCTGGGATTCTTGGCCTCTGGAGGAGATGAATTCAATCCAGGGCCAGAGACGAGGCTGGATCGCTCAGAGCTTTTGAGTAATAAAGATTTATTAAAGTATAAAGGAGATAGAAAAAGCTTCTGACAGAGGCATCAAAAGGGGGCAGGAAGAGTACCCCCTGCTAGTCATCAGCTGGGTGTTATATAGTCACTTGCAGTCTGTTAATGAAAAGAAAGGAACGTCTTAAAACTCAGAATAGCACCAGATAATTCATCCCAGGCCATAAAATGATTGACTTGAATCTTGTAGAAGGGCAGATTATCATACAAATAGTTTCATTTACATAGATTAGGGGAACAATATCTGAGTATAACAGACCAGTTTGTCAAGTAGGTTCTGAGCCATTTGGCAGAATCAACTTGAAGACAGCGTCTGGGGTACATTAACATAGCTTAAGACAAACATTTCCATAAGAAAAAATGTATTGGGTAACTCAAGGTTTGAGAATAGTTAGCTTCAGGTGAAACCAGGTGTCATGGAAACACAGCATTTTAAAAGAAACCTTTTTTTAAATTTGTATAGAGAAGGAAAAAAATGTGGCTAGTTTGTTTTCTCCTGCCGCTTAAGAGAGATAAAAATGTCTGGCACTTGCAGCCTATTTCCTCTGTTTGGAGACCCCTGGCCTTCCTGCCTGTTACCCTCTCAAGTCTGACCTCTCTTCAGGGGTCCCCTTTGGAATAAGACATTCTAACAGAAAGACCAGACTTGGATTCTACTTCCTGGGCAAGAGAGAGCTGGTTCAGGGGTGTGTCGGGGAGAAGTGAGTGGTATGGACTAAAAAAGAGCAGTGGGGTGGAAGCAGAGTCGGGGAATTCATTTGTTTTCAGCCTTTAGCCCCCTGAGCTTCCCCATCACCATCTATAAAACATGTGTGATGCAGCGCCCTTGGTTATTGTGAGGACTGTAGAAAAGTGATGACGTGAAAGAATCCACTTGCCAGTGCAGGAGGTGCATATTCGATCTGTAAGTTGGGGAGATCTGATGGAATAGATGGCAACCTGCTCCAGTATTCTGGCCTGAAAAATTCCCTGGATAGAGGAGGCTGGCGGGCTACAGTCCATGGGGTCGCCAAGAGTCAGAACACAACTGCATGACGGAGCATGCAAAGAGCACACACAGTGACATGAAAACATGGATTGCCAACGTTAAGGCAGTGTGGGTGCGTGCTCAGCTGCGTCTGACTCTGCGACCCCGTGGACTGTAGTCCACCAGGCTCGTCTTTCCATGGGATTTTCCTGGCAAGAATATTGGAATGGGTTGCCATCTCCTCCTCCAGGGGATCTTCCTGACACAGGGATCAAACTCACGTCTCCTACATCTTCTGCATTGCAGGCTGATTCTTTACCACTGACCCAGCAGGAGAGCCCACATTAAGGCAGCATTGTTTTCAAATAATCCTTTAGTATATATCCAGCAGGTAAATTAGTCCAGGCAGTAATTCCTAAACTATTTTAGCCTCTACTCCCATGTTCATTAGATCACTGGAGAGAAACAGAGACAGAGACACAGAAGAAAACAGATAAGGATTTGCAAAGCAACCATTATGAAAGCTGTCCCAGCTCAAAGCCCGCAGCTGGCCCATGAGTTTAAAGAGAGATTTTCTTAAGGACCAAGGAAAATGGATCACGGGCTGAATTCAAACAAGAGGAAAATTATTTATATGTTTCCATAAAAGAATAGGATCATGGTGTTCTGAGAAACCAGATTCTCAACCCAGTGGCTAGGAATCCTCCTGCTGCTTCATGAAATCCCAGCCCAGGAAAGAATAAACCTGCTGAGGCTCAGGTCTCCAGCTTCAGAAGTTACTCAGGTACTCCCTGGGAAGGGTGGGATGAACAGTCAGGGAGCAGAATGTCAAGAATTACTCTGCTGGTCCCAGTGTGGGTGAGCTGCTTCCTGCTCCTTCCAGAGCCAGGATCCCCTGGAGCCTAGTCAGGTGAGAGCCTATAAAACACACCTGGGGTACCTGCTCCTCATCCACCCAGAACCTCAGGCATGCCAGGTCCACATCTCAGTCTGACCAGGTGAGTGAGTCTTTTGGATCCTAGCAGGAACACATCTGAGACAGTGGGGGGTGTTGGAGATCACAGGGAAAGGAAAGGGAGGATGAAGGAGAAGAGATTTTGCCTTGGGTCTGGTAGGATCCCCCTGGGAATCACACCCCCTAAAACTGGATGGTGTGTAATTAACAAGCTTAAATTCTTGCCAGTGTCTGGCCTCTGACAACTGAGATAACTGGCTGGGGAAGGCACATCCTAGGCCATTGACCTCTCACAGAGGCATTCATGAAAGCTTAAAGAGAGGGCTGGTGCACCTGGAGGAAATGATGACACCCAGTGTTACCACAAAATGCCATCTGGGGTCCTCTTCTCTACATGAATATAACTACCTGCTTGCCTTCCTTCCTGCCTTACCCTCTTTTCTCGCTCATTTATTCACTCATGTATTATTTGTGTATTCAGCAATTATTTATTGAGCTCCTACAAATTACGTGTTGCTGTTCTAGACACTGGAATCTAAAGTGTGCAGAACTAGAGGAAGGATGCTTGAAATCCCTGTCCTCATGGAGCTTCCACTTAGTGTTCCATCTACATTTATTGAACATTTATGTGATCAGAACTGTACTGTGTCTTAGAGATATATTTATTTTCAATGAACAAGATGGAGACTTTGGCTTGAACGTGTGTGTGTGTGTGTGTGTGTGTGTGTGTGTGTGCGTGTACTTGTGATTACCTCCAGATATCAGCACCCTGGGGATCAATCCCAAAGGGAGAAACAATGACTTACGATTTCACAGATCCATAAAAAATCTGGGCTTTAGGTTGAACTCCCACCTGGATGTCCTGCCAGCAAACCCAACAGCCTTGCGAGCCTTTGCTTAAAGTGCCCACAACCAAGTGCCTCCCGAAGTGTCCCCTAAAGGCCCTCCAAAGATGCCCTGCTCCAGTGTCTTCCAGCTGTAGCCCGGGTCCCAAGGCTGCTGCGGCCTCTGCTGACTGTGACCTCGGTGCTCCAGCTGTTGCCACTGCCCTGGAGCTGCTTCCCACCTGGGCTCCAAGCACCACCTGCGTAACCAGCAACTCCTGGACCAGCTCCAGCTCTTTGCTTCTCATCCCTCAGTCTTGTCTACCCCTTGATGAGTCTCACTTGGGGGACAAGACCTCACCTAGCTACTCTGGCTGGGCTTGAACTTGGTCTTGAAGTTCGGACATGATTGCTCTGAATGAGCTACTTTGCTGCAATAAATATTTTAAAATCCCTCTGGTCCTGTGTTTTTCAATTCATGTTTTCACCCTGCTTACCAAGTGTTACTCCTTCTCTCTGAGTAGATGATTGGGTTCTTTACTTTGACTGAAGAGGGGAAAAATCAACCTATCAAATGAGAATAAATTAATTTTTGAAAATAAAACAAAACAGAAGCAAATTCAGATACAGAGAACAAGTTAATTACCACTGGGTGGGAGGAAAAACAGGATAGGTGAAGGGGATTAAGAGGTAAAACTACTTGGTTTAAAAAAAAAAAAAGTTATAAAGATGTAAAGTACAGCACAAAGAATATAGCCAGTAGTTTATAATAACTTCAAATAGAGTATAATCTATAAGAATATTAAATCACTATGTGAACCTAATAGTGTAAGTCAAATACACTTCAATTTTAAAAAGCTTAAAATTCTTAAGGAACTCAGTAAAAAATTTTTTAAATATCTGTCAAAGCTATAGTTTTTCCAGTGGTCATGTATGGATGTGAGAGTTGGACTGTTAAGAAAGCTGAGTACTGAAAAATTGATGCTTTTGAACTGTGGTGTTGGAGAAGACTCTTGAGAGTCCCTTGGACTGCAAGGAGATCCAACCAGTCCATCCTAAAGGAGATCAGTCCTGGGTGTTCATTGGAAGGACTGATGCTGAAGCTGAAACTCCAATACTTTGGCCACCTTGTGTGAAGAGTTGACTCATTGGAAAAGACCCTGATGCTGGGAGGGATTGGGGGTAGGAGCAGAAGGGGACAACAGAGGATGAGATGGCTGGATGGCATCACCGACTCGATGGGCATGAGTTTGAGTAAACTCTGGGAGTTGGTGATGGACAGGGAGGCCTGGCGTGCTGCGATTCATGGGGTCGCAAAGAGTCAGACACGACTGAGCAACTGAACTGAACTGAACTGAACAATTCATTTTAATAAACCTCAAATGTTGATACATTACTGAAACAAATAAGTCAAGGAAATACAGATATATCAGGGAGAATCTTACTACAATGATATGTTCAAATTGTTCCTTTAAATGATTCTTATAGTGATTATGACAGAAAGTTTCCTTTTAGGTAAAAAGACATGCACTTGGACATTATTTCTAAAATGCTTTACAATAAAATTTGATATTAATCTGTATGTTTGTGCTCAGTCTTTGCTGCTGAGGTAGATGCTATTTGAAAGATTTGCCTGAAGGAAGGCCCTGGATTCCTTGAGTTTAGATGAAGGAAAGAGACAGCCTTGCACTTAGATTCTTAGATCCTTCCTACGCATTGAGAGAGCTAAGAGAATTAAGCCCTTTGACATCCACACGTTAGAACAGAAATGCCCTGTCTGGTGTCCAGTGGTCAGGAAAGGATTCCTCATGCAGATCTTCACCGTTCTGCCCTCTCTGCAACACTTTTAAACCTATTCACTGTGTGCTAGTAAACTGTTTCTAAAAGACATTATTATCTTATGAAGAAACCTATTACCCCAAGTTAAAGTGATAGGAGTGACATTATATAAATATTTATGGGCTTCCCTGGTAGCTCAGCTGGTAAAGAATACACCTGCAATGCAGGAGACCTGGGTTCAATCCCTGGGTTGGGAAGATCCCCTGGAGGAGGGCATGGAAAAGCACTCCAGTATTCCTGCCTGGAGAATCCCCATGGACAGGAGGAATCCGTGGGGTTGCAAAGAGTTGGACATGACTGAGCAACTAGATACAGCATGTGTGTGTGTGTGTGTGTGTGTGTGTGTATCCCCTTATATTTTTAATATTTATCTATTTATTTAGCTGTTCCAGGTCTTAGTTGCAGCACATGGGATCTTCAATCTTCGTTGTGGCATATGCAATCTAGTTCCCTGACCAGGGATCAAACCCGAGTCCCCTGCATTGAGAGTTCAGAGTTTTAGCCACTGGACTGCCAGGGATGTCCCAGAAGTGGTATTCTTGCCCATGGAATTTATGTGAAGTCAATGTCAGTTTCAGATTCTCACCAGTTCATTCACATTTCACAGATACACACCCAATCCCTATCAATCATAAGACGTACCACCATTTACACACTACCAAAAAAGAATAAAATGCTCCCAATTTAATTATGAAATTCCAGCAACTATGTGGTACATTTTGATTTCAGAGCTGTTAAAAATGTAAAAATGTGTGTCTTGGGTGGTAAACTGAGATAAAGACAAAACCCATCCTCTTTAGGTTCACCCATATGTCTGCGAAGCTAGATGGTCTCCGTCAGCAGAGGGCCAGACACTGTTCTCCCCAGGGGGTCAGACCTCTGCTCCCTGCTGGCTCATGTTTTGGCCAAATCACATCTTGGTTCTCTTCCCTTTCCTCTTCCTCTGTACTCACACTCCTGTGATGCTCTTTAGACCCCAGAGGTTCTGCTCAGGGCCAGTTTCTCAGTTCCCAAGGGTAAGGTCACTCTGAAAACCAGTCAAGAAAAATCACAGGTCCTGGGTGAGACAGAGGGATGGATGGGGTCAGAACCTCTCTTATTAGGAAGGCCAGCACCAAGTTCTGAAGTGAACCTGGCCCTTGTAGGACAGGACATGGGAATTCTCTCTTGTGCCATGCTTCCTTCCGTGTTCCCCGCATGGAAGGTCGGGGCTGCATCCAGGCTGTCCCTCTGCTTCTCAAAGACCAGGTGTAGCTACAGCTGCAAGCCAGTCAGGACATAGACTCTGAGGTCCCACTTCTCAATGTAACTGTCATTCCTTAGGAAACAGGAGATTAAAATGATTGAAAACTTAGAGATAAAGCAAAAACAGATTTCTGAGCAGTCTTTCAAATTTATACTGCATGCTAATAACTAAGCTTGTCTAAGGTTTTTTTTTTTAATTAAAGTATTTGAAGGAGTACATATTATTTTATGTACTCCCATCTCATTAAGAATTTTCCACACTTCGCTGTGATCCACAAAGTCAAAGACTTTAGCGTCGTCAAAACAGAAGTAGATGTTTCTCTGGGATTCCCTTGCTTTCTCCATGATCCAACAAATGTTGGCAATTTGATCTCTAGTTGCTCTGCCTTTTCTAAACATAGCTTGTACATCTGGAAGTTCTTGGTTCCTGTACTGCTAAAGCCTAGCCTGAAGGATTTTGACCATAACCTTGCTAGCATGGGACGTGAGTGCAACTGTACAGTAGTTTGAGCATTCTTTGGCATTGCCCTTCTTTGTGATTAGAATGAAAACTGACCTTTTCCAGTCCTGTGGCCACTGCTGAGTTTTCCAAATTTGCTGACATATTGAGTGTAGGACTTTAACAGCATCATCTTTTAGGATTTGAAATAGTTCAGCTGGAATTCTGTCACCTCCACTAGATTTACTGGTAGTAAAATTTCCTCAGGCCCACTTGACTTCACATTCCAGGATGTCTGGCTGTAAGTGGGTGACCACACCATTGTGGTTATCCAGGTCATTCAGACCTTTTTTGCATAGTTCTTCTGTGTATTTTTGCCACTTTTTCTTAATCTCTTCTGCTTCTGCTAGGTCCTTACCTGTGTGGATCTCAAAAAACTGTGGAAAACTCTTAAAGAGATGGGAGTACCATTTTACCTTACCTGTCTCTTGAGAAACCTGTATGCAGGTTAAGAAGTAACAGCTAGAACAGGACATGAAACAATAGACTGGTTCAAAACTGAGAAAGGAATTTATCAAGGCCGTATATTGTCACCCTACTTATTTAACTTCTATGCAGAATACATCATGCAAAATGCCAGACTGGATAAATCACAAGCTGGTATCAAGATTACAGGGAGAAATATCAACAACCTCAGATATGCAGATGATATCACCCTAATGTCAGAAAGTGAAAGAGGAACTAAAGAGACTCTTGATGAGGGCAAAAGAGGAAAGTGAAAAATCTGGATTAAAATTCAACATGAAAAAAATTAAGATCATGGCATCTGGTTCCATTACTCCATGGCAAATAGAAGGGGGAAAAGTAGACGTAGTGACAGATTTTATTTTCTTGGGCTCAAAAATCACTGAAGAATATGACCGCAGCCGTGAAATTAAAAGATACCTGTTCCTTGGAAGGAAAGCTATGACAAACATAGACAGGGTATTAAAAATCAGAGACATCACTTTGTCAACAAAGATATGAATAGTCAAAGCTATGGTTTTTCCAGTAGTCATATACAGATGTGAGAGTTGGACCATAAAGAAAGCAGAGGGCCAGAATTTATGCTTTCAAATTGTGGTGCTGGAGAAGACTCCTGAGAGTCCCTTGGACTGCAAGGAGACAAATCAGTAAATCCTAAAGGAAATCAACCCTTAATATTCATTGGAAAGACTGATGCTGATGCTGAAGCTCCTATACTTTGGCTATCTGATGTGATGAGCCTACTCATTGGAAAAGACCCTGATGCTGGGAAAGATTGAAGACAAAAGGAGGAGTGGCTGAGGATAAGATGGTTAGATAGGAACACTGACACAATGGACAAGAATTTGAGCAAACTCTGGGAGGTAGTAGAGGACTGAAGAGTCTGGCATGCTGCAGTCCATGGGGTTGCAAAGAGCTCAACAAGACTTAGCGACTGAACAACAACTACAAATTCTTTAACATAGCCTATTTATTATTTATTAGATGTAACAGTTAGATTAGTTACATTATTAGTTAGATTTATCAGATTATTAATCTAATTTTAACTCGGCAAAGTTAAATTTAATTCATAACTGATTTCTAAGTTGCAAAACCTTGTGTGCCCCAGGACCCAGGAGAAAGGAGCAGTGACCCCACAAGAGACTGACCAGATTTGCCCCATGAGGGTCTAGGAGTCTCCAGCAGAGGCCTGGGTCAGTGATGGCCCACTTCAGGGTTGCGGGCATTTAATGTAGCAGTGTGGACATAGGACCTTTTAAAGGAGGAGGTCGCCATTATCTTCAGTACCTCCACCATAGTTTGGCCTCAGGTCAAATAACAGGGAGGGAACACAGCCATGCTCATCAACAAAAAATTGGATTAAAGATTTACTGAGCATGGCCTCACCCATCAGAACAAGACCCAGTTTCCCCCTCAGTAAGTCTCCCCCATCAGGAAGCTTCCATAAGTCTCTTACCCTTCTTCATCAGAGGGCAGACAGATTGAAAAACCACAATCACAGAAAACTAACCAATCTGATCACGTGGACCACCCTCTTGTCTAACTCAATGAAACTATGAGACATGCTATGTAGGGCCACCCAAGACGGACAGGTCATGGTGGAGAGTTCTGACAAAACATGGTCCGCTGGAGAAGGAAATGGCAAACCACTTCAGTATTCTTGCCTTGAGAACCCCATGAACAGTAGGAAAAGACAAAAAGATAGGACACTGAAAGATGAACTCCCCGGGTCGGTAGGTGCTCAATATGTTACTGGAGACCAGTGGAGAAATAACTGCAGAAAGAATGAAGGGATGGAGACAAAGCCAAAACAACACCCAGTTGTGGATGTGACTGGTAATGGAAGTAAAGTCCGATGCTGTAAAGAGCAATATTGCATAGGAACCTGGAATGTTAGGTCCATGAATCAAGGCAAATTGGAAGTGGTCAAACAGGAGATGACAAGACTGAAAACCAACATTTTAGGAATCAGCAAACTAAAATGGACTGTAATGGGTGAATTTAACTCAGATGACCATTATATCTACTACTGTAGGCAAGAAACCCTTAGAAGAAATGGATTAGCCATCATAGTCAACAAGAGTTCGAAATGCAGTACTTGGATGCAATCTCAAAAACGACAGAATGATCTGTTTGTTTCTAAGCCAAACCATTCAATATCACAGTAATCCAAGTCTATTCCCTGACCAGTAATGCTGAAGAAGCTGAAGTTGAACGGTTCTATGAAGACCTGCAAGACCTTCTAGATCTAACACCCCAAAAAAGATGTCCTTTTCATTATAGGGGACTGGAATGCAAAAGTAGGAAGTGAAGAGATACCTGGAGTAACAGGCAAATTTGGTTTTGGAGTACAGAATGAAGCAGGGCAAAGGCTAATAGAATTTTGCCAAGAGAACTCACTGGTCATAGCAAACACCCTCTTCCAACAATACAAGAGAAGACTCTGCATATGGACATCAGCAGATGGTCAATACGAAAATCAGATTGATTATATTCTTTGCAGCCAAAGATGGAGAAGCTCTATACAGTCAGCAAAAACAAGACCAGGGGCTGACTGTGGCTCAGATCATGAACTCCTTATTGTCAAATTCAGACTTAAATTGAAGAAAGTAGGGGAAAACTCTAGACCATTCAGGTATGGCATAAATCAAATCCTTTACAATTACACAGTGGAAGTGACAAATAGATTCAAGGGATTAGATCTGATAGACAGAGTGCCTGAAGAACTATGGACAGAGGTTCTTGACATTGTATAGGAGGCAGTAATCAAGACTATTCCCAAGAAAAAGAAATGCAAAAAGGCAAAATGGCTGTCTGAGGAGGCCTTACAAATAGCTGAGAAAAGAAAAGCAAAAGGCAAAGGAGAAAGGGAAAGATATACCCATTTGAATGCAGAGTTCCAAAGAATAGCAAGGAGAGATAAGAAAGCCTTCCTCAGTGATCAATGAAAAGAAATAGAGGAAAACAACAGAATGGGAAAGACTAGAGATCTCTTCAAGAAAATTAGAGATACCAAGGGAACATTTCATGCCAAGATGGGCACAATAAAGGACAGAAATTGTATGGACCTAACAGAAGCAGAAGATATTAAGAAGAGAATACATAAAAGACATACACAAAAAAAGATCTTCATGACCCAGATAATCACGATGGTTTGATCACTCATCTAGAGCCAGACAGCCTGGAATGTGAAGTCAGGTGGGCTTTAGGAAGCATCACTATGAACAAAGCTAGTGGAAGTGATGGAATTCCAGCTGAGCTATTTCAAAACCTAAAAGATGATGCTGTGAAAGTGCTGCACTCAATATGCCAGCAAATTTGGAAAACTCAGCAGTGGCCACAGGACTGGAAAAGGTCAGTTTTCATTCTAATCCCAAAGAAAGGCAATGGCAAAGAATGCTCACACTACTGCACAATTGCACTCATCTCACATGCTAGCAAAGTAATGTTCAAAGTCCTCCAAGTGAGGCTTCAACAGTATGTGAACCATGGACTTCCAGATGTTCAAGCTGGTTTTAGAAAAGGCAGAGGAACCAGAGATCAAATTGCCAACATCCGCTGGATCATTGAAACAGTGAGAGAATTCCAGAAAAACATCTACTACTGCTTTATTGACTATGCCAAAGCCTTTGACCGTGTGGATCACAATAAACTGTGGAAAATTCTGAAAGAGATGGGAATACCAGACCACCTGACCTGCCTCCTGAGAAATCCATATGCAGGTCAAGAAGCAACAGTTAGAACTGGACATGGACCAACAGACTGGTTCCAAATTGAGAAAGGAGTACATCAAGGCTGTATATTGTCACCCTGCATATTTAATTTATATACCGAGTACATCATGAGAAATGCTGGACTGGATGAAGCACAAGCTGGAATCAAGGTTGCCAGGAGAAATGTCAATAACCTCTGATAGGCAGATGACGCTACCCTTATGGCAGAAAGTGAAGAACTAAAAACTTCTTGATGAAAGTGCAAGAGGAGAGTGAAAAAGTTGGCTTAAAACTCAACATTCAGAAAACTAAAATCATGGCATTCGGTCGCATCACTTCATGGCAAATAGATGGGGAAACAGTGGAAACAGTGGCTGACTTTTTTTTGGGGGGGGGGCTCCAAAATCACTGCAGATGGTGATTGCAGCCATGAAATTAAAAGAGGCTTGATCCTTGGAAGAAGTGTTATGACCAACCTAGACAGCATATTAAAAAGCAGAGACATTACTTCGCCAACAAAGGTCTGTCTAGTCAAAGCTATGGTTTCTCCAGTAGTCATATACGGATGTGAAAGTTGGGCTATAAAGAAAGCTGAGCACCAAGGAATTGATGCTTATGAACTGTGATGTTGGAGAAGACTCTTGAGAGTTCCTTGGACAGCAAGGAGATCCAACCAGTCCATCCTAAAGGAAATCAGTCCTGAATATTCATTGGAAGGACTTATGCTAAAGCTAAAACTCCAATACTTCGGCCACCTGATGTAAAGAACTGACTCATTTGAAAAAAGACCCTGATGCTGGGAAAGATTGAAGGTGGGAGGAGAAAGGGACAACAGAGGATGAGATGGTTGGATGGAATCACCAATTCAATGGACATGAGTTTGAGTAAACTCTGGGAGTTGGTGATGGACAGGAAAGCCTGGCATGCTGCAGTCCATGGGGTCACAGAGTCAGAAATGACTGAGTGACTGAACTGACTGAAGTTGCAAATTCTTTTTGTTGAGGAGAAAATATAAACCAAAGATTTCATTGCCCTTTAGGCTATCAACAAGTTTTGTGTTTAAATTGGTGATTTTTTCTTTCATTCCTTTTTTTTTTTTTTTTTTGCTGCATTGCATGAATTGTGGGATCTTACTTCCTTGACCTTAGCAATGAAAGCACCAAATCCTAACCAGTAGACCACCAGGGAACTCTCTTAAATTTGCAATCTTTTTCAGCATTCTTTCTTTTTCTGCCTGTATATACTTTGATATCTCCTATTCACCTTGATGGGCTTCCCAGGTGACTCTAGTGGTAAAGAACCTGCCTGCCAATGCAGGAAACATAAGAGATGCTGGTTTGATCCCTGGGTGGGGAAGATCCCCTGGAGGAGGACATAGCAATCCACTCTAGTACTCATGCCTGGAGAATCCCATGGGCAGAGGAGTCTGGTGGGCTATGGTCCATAGGGTCACAAAGATTTGGACACAACTGAAGCAACTTAGCACACATGCATTCACCTTGAACTACCTCTATTGTCATACTGGTTTCCTTATTGGTAAATGAAATAAGTTGATATATGATCATTGTACATTTGTGTGTAAGTCATGTTTTTAACTTTTGAAAATTATAATTTAACAAATTCTCATGTCCACTCTTTTGAAAGTGGAGACAAGGGTCAGAACCAGACAGTGCCAATGTAGAAAAGAGGAACAAAAGTGCTGCCATGACTTAAGAAAGTCTGGATTAGAAAATGAACAAAACAGATATGAGAGATACACAAAGGATGAGTAAGGTCTTTCCTAGACTATGACTACAATAAAGTCTAATCTTAGCTAGGAAAGAGTTTTCTGGAATATATTGAGCTCAAGTTCCCAGGAAGATTCATTGGATAAATCCAGGCGATAGTTGGAGAGGCCGATGTTCAGGTTAGTGACTTTCCAAGCATGGTGAACTTCAAGTAGACTTTCTGAAACCAGCCCCCAGCCACAGTTTTAATTATGCTTATTTATTTATTCCTGTATGAATGGATGCAGTCATACATTCATTCAACCAGCTGACATTGGTTGGGCAAAACAGCATTTATTTAGCCCCTGAGGGAACATGGACATAAGACAGTCTTTTTCTGAACATCTTCTCCAGGGGATCTTTCTGATCCAGGGATTGAACCCACGTCTCTTATGTCTCCTGCCAGGTGATTCTTCATGGACCTGTGAGCTATCTCTAGCATTTTCAGAGATGCAAATGGACACAAGAAAACATGTTAAAGAATCATTTATTTCCCCAATTCTGGTTTCCCCAATGATAGATCCCCATCAGTTCTTCTACCTCTTATTCAACCACCTTTCCTTGCAGACCCTCATATGTGTGCTTCCTCATGTTCACATACACTTTTCTGTAAATGCAACTCATGTGCACGCATGCGCGCACACACACACACACACACACACACACACACACACACATCCTTGCCTCCCTCATTACCCACTCACCCTGTGGTTACAAGCATCTTTGTTAAAGAGAATGACGATGATATCACCATGGAGACAGTTGAATGAACCAATGCATCCCAATCTCATTGGGAAATAGTGACTCAGGAGGTTCAGGACCCTTAGGTCAAGTCTTTGGTACCCATGTTTTTTCTACGGTCATCCTCAGAAAAACCACTAAATGATGCAGCTTTTGAGCGCTGGCACATATTAATCATCCTCAAATTCTTATGCTTGGACAGGCATGCTCTGAGAATGTCCTGGGCTATCAAAGAATGTCTTGTGAATTCACTGCTTTGTTCTCACAGGTGATTTACTTTATCTTTAAACTAAAAGCTCTTAGAGATCAGGGACCAGGTCTGAAGTTACCCTTAGATAAATAGAGAGATAGAGTCTCTCATCTAGAAACAGACAATAAAGGTCAATGCTCCCTCCCCATTCTCCCCTCTCCCACCAATCAGACATTAGGCAATGGGAGGGCCCCTGGTGGCTCAGAGGTAAAGAATCTGCCTGCCAATGCAGGAGCTGTGGGTTTGATCCCTGAGTTGGGAAGATCCCCTGGAGAAGGAAATGGCAACTCATTTCAGTATTCTTGCCTGGGAAACCCCATGGACAGAGGACCCTGGTGAAGTACAATCCATGGGGTAGAAAAGAGTCTGACACCACTGAGGACTAAACAATATGAGGGCAGAGCTGTTTGCCTATCTTAATCAGAAGCTGTTAGTATTTCTTTTTAAACACAATTTGGAATTTAGTTTTAACATCTTTATTGAGAGATAACCTACATGCTATACAGTGTACCATTCAAAATGTACAATTCAAAAGTTTTTAACATATCCATCAGTTCAGTTCAGTTCAGTCGCTCAGTCGTGTCCGACTCTTTGCGACCCCATGAATCGCAGGACGCCAGGCCTCCCTGTCCATCACCAACTCCCACAGTTTACTCAAACGCATCTCCATCGAGTCAGTGATGCCATCCAGCCATCTCATCCTCTGTTGTCCCCTTCTCCTCCTGCCCCCAACCCCTCCCAGCATCTGGGTCTTTTCCAATGAGTCAACTCTTCGCATGAGGTGGCCAAAGTATTGGAGTTTCAGCCTCAGCATCAGTCCTTCCAATGAACACCCAGGACTGATCTCCTTTAGGATGGACTGGTTGGATCTCCTTGCAATCCAAGGGACTCTCAAGAGTCTTCTCCAACACCACAGTTCAAAAGCATCAGTAGAGTTGTGCAAAACCATCCCCAAGAAAAACAAATGCAACAAAGCAAAATGATTTTCTAAGGAGGGCTTACAAATAGCTGAGAAAAGAAGAAAAGCAAAAAGCAAAGGAGAAAAGGAAAGATACACCCATCTGAATGCAGAGTTTCAAAGAATAGCAAGGAGTGATAAGAAAAACCTTCCTCAATGAACAATGCAAAGAAACAGAGGAAAACAATAGATTGGGAAAGACTAGAGATCTCTTCAAGAAAATTAGAGATACCAAAGGACAATATCATGCAAAGATGGGAACAATAAAGGACAGAAATTCTGTGGACCTAACAGAAGCATAAGATGTTAAGAAGAGGTGGCAAGAATACACAGAACTGTACAAAAAAAAAGGTTTTAATGACCCAGATAACCAAGATGGTGTGGTCACTCACCTAGAGCCAGACAACCTGGAGTGTGAAGTGAAGTGGGCCTTAGGAAGCTTTACTACAAACAAAGCTAGTGGATGTGATGGAATTCCAGTTGAGCGATTTCAAATCCTAAAAGATGATGCTGTGAAAGTGCTACAATCAATATGCCAGCAAATTTGGAAAACAGAAGTGGCCACAGGACTGGAAAAGTTGTTTTCATTCCATTCTCAAAGAAGGGCAATGCCAGAGAATGTTCAAACTACTGCACAATTGCACTCATTTCACTTGCTAGCAAGGTAATGCTCAAAATTCTTCAAGCTAGACTTCAACAGTACATGAATTGAGAACTTCCAGATGTTCAAGCTGGTTTTAGAAAAGGTAGAGGAACCAGAGATCAAATTGCCAACACTCAATGGATAATGGAGAAAGCAACAGAATTCTAGAAAAATATCTGCTTCTCCTTCATTGACTACACTGAAGGCTTTTGCCTGTGTGGATCACAGCAAACTGTGGAAAATTCTTAAAGAGATGGGAATATCACCTTACCTGTCTCCTTGGAAACATTTGTGTGAATCAAGACGCAACACTTAGAACCGGACATGGAATGACTGACTGGTTCCAAATTGGGAAAGGAGTACATCAAGGCTATATAATGTCACCCTGCTTATATGACTTATATGCAGAGTACATCATGCAAAATGTTGGGCTGGATGAAGTACAAACTGGAATCAAAATTATCAGGAGAAATCAATAACCCCAAATATGCAGATGACACCACCCTAATGGCAGAAAGTGAAGAGATACTAAAGAGCCTCTTGATGAAAGTGAAAGAGGAGAGTGAAAAAGCTGGCTTACAACTCAACATTCATAAAGCTAGATCAGGGCATCTGGTCCCATCATCTCATGGCAAATAGATGGGGGAAAAATGGAAACAGTGTCAGACTTTATTTTCTTAGGCCCCAAAATCACTGCAGATGGGGACTGCAGCCATGAAATTAAAAGACGCTTGCTCCTTGGAAGAAAAGCTATGACAAACCTAGATAGCATATTAAGAAGCAAAGACATCACTTTGCCAACAAAGGTCCATATAGTCAAAGCTATGGTTTTTCCAGTAGGCATGTACAGATGTGAGAGTTGGACCATAAAGAAGGCTGGGTGCTGAAGAATTGATGCTTTTGAACTGTGGTGTTGGAGAAGATTCTTGAGAGTCCCTTGGACTGCAAGGAGATCAAACCAGTAAGTCATAAAGGAAATCAACCCTAAATATTAATGGGAAGGAATGATGTTAAGTTGAAGCTCCAATACTTTGGCCACCTGATGCCAAGAGCCGACCCATTGGAAAAGACTCTGATGCTGGGAAAGACTGAGGGCAGGAGGAGAAGGGGACAACAGAGGATAAGATAGTTGAATGGTATCATTGACTCAATGGACATGAGTTTAACAGCTCTGGGAGATAATGAAGGACAGGGAAGGCTGGGGTACTGTAGTCCATGGGGTTGCAAAGAGTCAGACATGACTGAGCGACTGAACAACAACAAAGCATGTTAAAGAAAACAGAGAGATAAACCAGATGAAAAGAAGGAGAATTTCAACAAAGAATTGGAATCAATTTAAAAAAACAAGTGAGTATTCTAGAGCTAAAGAATGTAGCATCTAGACTTAGAAGCTTACTGGATTGACCCAAGAGCAGACTGTGAATGGCAGAAGACATGATAAGTGATGAAAGTCAAAAGAAAATATACAGACCAATGCACACAGAGGAAAAATAGGGGCTGGGGGAACAGAGTGAACAAATGAATCATGCTCAAAATGTCAATATGCATGTAACTGGAGTCCAAAAGGAGGAGGGAGAATGAGTCAAAGCAATCCTTGAAAAAATAATGGCCAAGAACTTTCAAAATCTGATGAAAGACACATAGATTCAAGAGCTCAACAAAGTTCAAGGATGATTCATATAAAGAAGTCCCCATATAAGCAAATTATAGTGAAATTATAGAAAATCAAAGCATAGGTGTGGTGTATGCGTGCTCAGTCATGTCTCTTTGTGACCCTTTGGACTATATCCTGCCAGGATCCTCTGTCCATGGAATTTTCTAAGCAAGAATACTGGAGTGGGTTGCCATTTCCTCCTCCAGGGGATCTTCCCAACCCAGGAATCCTACCTGCATCTCTTGCATCTCTTGCACTAACAGGTAGATTCTTTACCAACTGTACCACCTGGAAAACTCAAAAGCAACCAGAGTTGTGGAAATATTATTTTCAAAGGGGGTAATAAATAAAAATTATGGCTGACTTTTCAGCAGAAATTATAGACCTCAGATTACGATGGAACCACATCTTTAAAGTGCTGAGGAAAAGCATATTTATGATAGAGCCAAACTGGAAACACCCCAAATGTCTATCAGCAATTGAACGGTATAACAAGCAATATTACGGTCCCCGAAGGATGTCAAAGTCCTAACCCCAGAACCTGTGAATCCTTTCCCTAACAAAGGGGATTTTTCAGATGTGACTGAATTAAGGACCTTGAGGTGGAAAAATTATGCTTGATTATTTATACAGGGCCAATCTAAATTACATTGGTCCTTAATATCACAGGACCTTTTCTGACTGTGTTCAGAGAAGGAGATGTGAATACAGAAGAACAGTCAGAAAGATGCAGAGTTGTTGGCTTGAAGAAGTAGCCATGAACCAAGGAATACAGGCACCTCTAGAAGCTGGAAAAAGCAAGAAAATGGATTGTCTACCAGAGCCTCCAGAAAGGAATGCAGCCCTGCCTAGACCTTGATTTCAGCCAGCTGAGGTCTGTATTGGACTTCTTACCGACATATCTGTAAGACAATATATTTGTGTTGTTTTAAACCACTAAATGTGAGGTGATTTATTATCACAGCATCAAAAAGCTAAAAGGAATGAATTTAAATATATATGGGGCACATTCATAAAACACATATATAAAAGGAACAAGCTCAACAATATAGATGGGACTTCTCTGGTGGTGCAGGGAATAAGAATCCGCCTGCCAATGCAGGAGACATGGGTTGGTTTCCTGGTCTGGGAAGATTCCACATGCCACAGAGCGACTAAGCCCATGTGCCACAATTACTGAGCCTGTACTCTAGAGCCCACAAGTGGCAACTAATGAGCCTGTGTGCTGCAGATACTGAAGCCCACATGCCTGGAACCTGTGCTGTGCAATAGGAGAAGTCACTGCAAAGAGAAGCCTGTGCACCTCAGCGAAGAGTAGCCCCTGCTCACCGAAACTAGAGAAAGCATGAGCAAAAGAATGAAGGCCCAGTGCAGCCAAAAATAATACATAAATTAAATATATATATTTATATATGTTATGTATATATATGTAAATATATATATATATACACACACACACAAAACAGTATGTACCATAATGGAATAATGGAAACTGTGACAGACTTTATTTTCTTGGGCTTCAAAATCATTGCAGATGGCGACTGAAGCCATGAAATTTAAAGATGCTTGCTCCTTGGAAGAAAAGCTATGACAAACCTAGACAGCATATTCAAAAGCAGGGACATCATTTTGCCGACAAAGGTCTGTGTAGTCAAAGCTATGGTTTTTTCAGTAGTCACGTATGGATGTGAAAGTTGGGCTATAAAGAAGGCTGAGCATTGAAGAATTGATGCTTTTAAACTGTGGTGTTGGAGAAGACTCTTGAGAGTCCCTTGAACTGCATATTCATTGGAAGGACTAATGCTGAAGCTGAAACTCCAATACTTTGGCCACCTAATGCGAAGAGCCAAGTCCTTAGAAAGGACCCTGATGTTGGGAAAGATTGAAAGCAGGAGAAGAAGGGGATGACAGAGGACAAGAAGGTTGGATGGCATCACCAACTCAATGGACATGAGTTTGAGCAAGCTCCAGGAGATGGTGAGGGACAGGGAAGCCTAGCGTGCTGCAGTCCAGGGGGTCACAAAGAGTCAGACACGACTGAGAGACTGAACGACAACATGCCTATTTATATGAAATTCAAGAACAGGCAAGAGTAAACCATGGTGTTAAAGTTCAGAATAGTAGTTACTCTTTGTACTGAACTAAAAGCAGCTTTTTGGAGGTGCTGTAAATGTTCTTTATCTTCATCTAGATGGTGATTACACAGATGCATACATACATAACTGTGCATTGGGTTCAACACTTAAGGTTTATGTAATCTTATATTTTTAAATTATACCTTTGTATTAAAAAAAGATAATGAGGAAAGGATATAATACTCAATTGTTGTTGAGACTGTTAGTAATACATAAAGTAAAAAATAAACTTTTGTTTTTAATTTGTTGGTTCTCCACTAGAGGGCACCCCTGCACAAGAACAAGACCTCATTTAGCACTGCAGGGGTCTCCATCCGCTGCCTGCCCTCGGCTGACTTTGCCCTTAATTACCAACCCTTCCCTGTAATGGTCAATATAGAATCCACGGGATAGCACAGAAACTCTACTCAACCCTCTGTGGTGACCTCAGTGGAAAGGAAATCCAAAACAGAGGGCATATACACTTACGTAGAGCTGATTCATCTTACTGTACAGCAGAAGCTGGCCCAACATTGTAAAGAAACTATGTTCTGATAAAAATTAATTTTAAAATAAATAGAAAAGATAAAAATAAACTATTTGTGGGAGGCATACACGTAGCCAGACAATCACACTAAAGTGTGAGAAGTGCTGTGACAAAATCATTTTTCCAACTATAAGTCAAGAGCCAATAAGGAATCTGTGTGGCCAGATTAAAGGATGAGCAAGATTCAGCAATACTTAAAACGCATGCCATTTGTCTCTGTTTAAAAGGTCAAAACTGTAATATCTGGGAATGTTTGTGTGAATTATGATCCCTAAAAGTCTTAAGAGGGGATATTCTTGAGTTGCCAGCATCAATATTTAGTGTAAAAAAAACTTTAAGTGCAATAACTCTTCGGAAGTCTCCTACCAACAGAGGGCCTTCTTAAGAACTTCCATTTATATAAACTTCACACATCTCTACAGATCAAAGTGCGGCCTGTTTTCTATTTACTGTTGTTGTTGCTATTCAGTTGCTAAATCATGTCCAACTCTGCGACCCCATGGACTGCAGCATGCCAGGCTTCCCCAGCTTCACCTACCTGCTGTAGTCTATTTATTTACTTTTTACTGTAGTCTGTTACTATTCATTCTTTCTTTCAACAGTTACTGAGCACCTTACCACGTCCCAGGCCCTGTCAGTCAGAACCAGAGGTAAGGATGCTAATTCCCTGCCCTCAAGTTGTTCACACGCTGGGGGAGACAGATACGCTGACCACGCAGTCTGAAATGGAGTAGCCCACGGGCCAGAGAGGACTGGGAGGCCGGGAGGTGGCTTAAAGGATGGTCTCTGGGAATAGATGATTTTTGAAGTTGTGATAGCTTAACAGGAGATGAAGGATGTTTTAGGTGTAGAAAACATTGTTCCTAACACATACCAGCACAAGCCATGACAAACGGAAAGGGACATTAACATGATGCGACCATAGAGGTACCAGATGCACAAAGTGCTTTGAGAAGAACAAAAAGGGAAGGATTAATTTGGCAGAGTCACATCTAGGAAAAACCTGGAAAAAAATGAATGAAGAAGATTCACTACTTGGAAAGTTGGTTTACACAGGCAACCAGCAGGTGGCACCCACCCTTTTCCACAGGAGGCAGGTGGAGCCTGGCCAGTTCCTCCCAAAAGTACCCCGCCCAGGAAGGAGCCAATGCAAAAGATGCCTGCCTGGACCAAACTCATTCCCACTCCCACCTCACACAGACACACACACACACACACACAACCACACACACTGTATACCCTGAGCTAGTCTGTACCCACTACCCAGGGAAAGGAGAAGAAACAGGAAACAGCCATGGTGACTAAAGCACCATAACTGCTTTTGTTTTACAAAAGAATGCATCTTCTGTGCTTTCTCTTTCAGGAAATAATATACCAATTGTCTACTGAATGCCACAAAGAGAGAGAACTGGAAATGGTCGGGGATTTCAGGGTAGTGAGGAAGCTGGACCTAAAACTAGGGGTACAAAGAAGCAGCCTTGAAGGTGAGAGAAGATGGGACTCAAGTCTGAGACTCCCGAGGGCTCCTCCACGATCCCCTGAGCCTGTCCCACCCACAGCCAGAAAGGCTGGCCCAGAACAGGACAGCTGTTGCAGGCAAGGACTGCTCACCCATAAAAGAAACACCCACAAGGAAGGCAATAGGGTGTTGAGGAGAGGACGGGGCTCTGGAGCCAGAACACCTGACTTCCTAGCCCTGTAACCATGGACAAGTCATCCACTCTCACTGAACCTCCACTTCTCAACTAATAAATGGGTTCATATCACCCTCACAGAAGAGCTGGCAAGAAGTGCCCAATGATGCCCAGCATGTAACAGCCACTCAATAATCAGCGACATCTGATCCCCATTACCCTCTCCTCTCACTCCCTCCCAGCCACACTGGCCTCCTCACTGCATCTTGCATGCATCAGGCACACTCTCATCTCAGGGCATGGGCGCTGACTGTTTCCTCTGCCTGAATGTTCTTATCCATGATATCTCCTTGGTTCATTCCTTAACCTCATTCAAGTATTGGTGCAAAAGTAGGCTTCTTAATAAAGCAGATCTGACCAGTCCATTTAAATGGAAATCCACTCCCCATCCCTACCACACACACACTCCCAACCCTCCTGATTTCACTCTATTTTAATAGTCATTATCACCCTCCAACATTTTACATAATTTACTTATTTATTAGGTTTATTATTTACTGTTTACCCTGCCCTCACTTTTCCACCCCTCATTTTTTTTAATCTGTTCTGTTCACTGTTGTATCCTGAGGACTAGAAAGATGCACTCAGACACAGTAAAGGCTCAATAAATACTTACTGGTTTCATGAAGGAATGACTAAAGGCATGAATGACCTTCCATCTCTGAGAATCAGTCTCCACATCTGTCAAACAGGAAGAGCTGATGTTAAGAGGAAACACGGTCCCTTACAGGAAAGATCCAGGAAGAGGGGAAGACCTGCACCGTGCCAGACTGTTTTCTAAGAGGCTGTCAAAAGAGTTCAACAAGAGAGGCAAAAGGCTGTCCATACACATACCTGGGCCCAATTTTCATCCCCTATGAAGAGGGGCTCAAGCTTGCTGCAATTTGGAGAGGAGCATCAAAGGGTAGGAGCATAAGCAGAGCTCTGTGTCTCTGGAGGTTGGCACTAATTGGCCCCCACTATACTCTGGAAACTTGGAAATCCATAGAAGTTCTTCACCCTGGAGGTACCCACGGTCAACGTTTGTCTTTTGGAGAGCGACAAACCTGGATATAATCCCAGTTTCTCCACCACTGAGTTATGACCTTGGACCCGTCACATAATTTTTCTGAACCTGAGTTTACTCCTCTGTCAAACAGGATGTAAAAAGCCACTGCTCAAGGGCATTTTGAGTGGCCAGCACACTGCTTACACATAGGACGTGTTTGATAGAAACTATTTCCTTTCAGCTTCCATCTTGAGCTGTATTTTTGGGACAGAGCAGTTCAATGCAGGACTTGCCCTGCAGAGGGTGCCAGAGCACCAAGAAAGCCTAGATCCCCAGCTCTACCAGGCAGCAGAGGGCAGCTGTGGGTAAGGTAAGCCAGCCAAGGTTCTCTGGGACCCTAGCTCTGGGACTGCTCTTTCTCTGGGCCCTCTATCCACGCACTCTCTCCTGAGCCAGCCTGCTGGCCAAAGGCTGCCCAGCAGCTCTGTTCAGTCACTTAATATAACCTCTGTCCTGAGTAAGTGGCAAATGGGTTTGATAATACCAATAGTGCCAGAAAGTTGCTAGATATTACTTGCTCTTCCCAGGTAACATATGTGAATTCTAACAAGGGTTTCTGAACACATATTTGGGAAGAAGTGGGCATTCCAGATGCTAAAGTCAAGTTGGCTCATTTAGACAGACCTACCTTTGAGGATTTAGTGTTTATGCTCAGTGAACTTACAGTAGATTAAACAGATAAAATTGCTTATACTCCATTTCTTAACCTCCATTTCTTAACAACAATTTCATATGGTCCAAATTTATATTTAACCCCTTTACCTCTTCTCAATTTCACTACAAACTCTAGCTATTAATTTATCTCTTTATTTATTTAGAATTTCCCATCATATTTCTACCTTGTAAAAACCTAGCACCAAGCCTGGTAGATGACAGTCACTGCATGTTACAGTTCCCCTCTCAGGACCCCAGGCACTATCTATAAAACTGAGCCCCTCAAATCAACCTTACTGTCCCACTCACCTCTCCTGAAAATCCTGTTTTCTGTTGCATCCCCACAGTTCACCATCTTGTCCCATGGAGACTGAGTCCTAACTCACTGGCTTCCCCTATCCTTCCAGGACCCTGGGCTCAGCCCTTCCACATGGCCAGAGAGTTTCTGTGACATCAGATCCATAACACAATATATGTCCACTTTTATCCTGAGTAATAAAAATATTCATATTCTATTTCAAAAAGGAACAGAGTTGCCATTAACTTCTGCTCTTCCTCTGCAGATGTTGCTCCACCTGGAACAACTTTATATGGCCTAGCGCAAGCGTAATTGGTGTCCACTGGAGAATGGGGTGAGGTGTGGGGTGGCGGGGCGGGGGGGAAGTACTTGAAGAAATAATGACAAATTTTTTCCAAATTTGATTTTTTAAAAACTATACACCTAACCAAGAATTGCAAAGAAACTCAAGCATAAAAAAATGTACTATACCAAGGTACATCATAACCAAATTGGTTAAAACCAGTGATGAAGGGGGGAAAAGTCATAAAAGTAGATGGGGGCAGGGGTATGAGGGGGCATACATTATTTACAGAAGAAGAAAGAGTGATTGGAGGCATCTCATCAGAAATAAGCCAAGCCATAAGGCAGTGGAACAAGGTCTTTAAATTACTAAAAGAATAACTTTCAACCTAGAAATTTATGGGCTTCCCTGGCGGCTCAAACAGTAAATAATCTGCCTTAAATGTGGGAGACCGGGCTTTGATCCCTGGATCGAGAAGATCCCCTGGAAAAGGGAATGTCTACCACTCCAGTATTCTTGCCTTGAGAATTCCATGGATGCAGGAGCCAGGTAGGCTACAGTCCATGAGGTTGCAAAGAGTCAGACATGACTGAGCAACTAACATTTAGATCTTTATACTCAGTTTTTTTAAAATGAAGAATTAAGGAATTTTTAGGACATTTAAAGACTGAAATAATCCATCCCCAGCAAAGCTGAAGCACAAGGAATGCTCCAGGAAGTCCTGGAGAGGCAGGAGAAAGGTGATGTTAGAGGGCATCTGAGCGACACAAAGGAGGGAAGAGCTCCTGCAATGGTAATCACGTGCATCAGTGTATATGCGCTTTTTATTATTAAAACCTCTTTTAATCAGTGGAATAGTGAATCTCTTAAAAACACATCGTGATGGCTGGTCAGGGCACTCAGCCGCTAGCAAGCGCAGTGACAGCACTCCCTAGAGGCGCCAGGGAGCCTGAAGGCGGCGCCCTCCGCTCTCGGCCCGCAGAGGGAGCCCGTGGACTTTGGAAAGGATGCCGGCACCCGGCCAGCCTGGGCCAGATAAGGAGGGCCCTCCAACAGCGGCAAGGTGGGATCCCTCAAGGGAAAACTAACAAACCTCGATGGATGCGTCCTTACCCAGGCTTCCCCATTCACTTGCTGTGACTTCATTTGGGCACCGACCTCTCATGGGTTCCCTCATTTGTAAAGTGAGGGGTGGGACTAGCAGATGTAAAGACTCTCCATCTCCCAGGCTCTTGTCATTCCTTGGTCCTGCTTAGGATGAGCCCTCTGCTTCTGCCCCTGGCGGCGCCTCCAGCGGTGGAGAGAGGCACAGCCCTCCCCTCCAGGGAAGGGTTGACAGAGAAGGCTTTAAGAAATCAGAATCTTGTATGACAAAACCCACTGAAATGTTGTGAAGTAATTAGCCTCCAACTAATAAAAAAGAAAAAAGGAAAAAAAAGACAGATTATCAGAGAAGATTAAAAAAATAATAATAAAAAATAAAATTTAAAAAAAAGAAAAGAAATCAGAATCTGAAAATCCAGCTCCGTATTCCCTGTGCCTGTCAGCCACCCCCACTTCCCACGTGCAACCATGGGGGCAAAGTACTTAACATAATTCTTCCATTTAATTCAACATTCCAACCCCCCAAAGCAAGGGAGATAGCAATAATTGTCCCAGTTTCACAGATGAAGAAGCTGAGACCCAAAGATGTTAAGAAACTTGCTTTTAAAACAGCTAATAAGAGGTGGGGCTGGCGTTTGAGCCAGAGGCCAGGCCTGAACACGGGCTCCCCCGCAGGTCACTGCGGGCTTTGCCCTAAGCCTCCTAGAAATGTTTCTGTCTGATTCTGCTCCTCAGACTCACTCTAACCTGGAAGGGCTCTTGTGGGCCTCTCTGTACTCCTTCACTGTGGCTAAGAAGAGGCGAGTCCAAAAGGGTTTTATGTTTATTTATTTTTATACTTTTAACTGAAATATAGTTGATGTAAAATATATTACAGGTGTACACTATAATGATTCACAGTTTTAAAGGTTATACTCCATTTATATTATTGTAAAATGTCATCTCTATATTCCCTATGTTGTACAATATATCCGTGTGATTTATTTTATACCTAATAGTTTGTACCCTCAACAGTTTTTAAATGTTTAGACCTTCTCACACCTGACCAGTTCCCTTCCTATGAAAGTTCACTTTAATAAGAATGTGACTCAAGGATAGTTCTATACCATATACTGGGACAGAGCCTCATAGTTTACACCTACGTGCCTATTTTCTTGGTTCTTCACACCAAAGGAGAATGTTCACAGTGAGAGGAACATCGTGAAAATGTTCATAGCTCTAGTGAAAGGGTTAGTCGCTCAGTCGTGTCTGACTCTTTGTGACCTCGTGGGCTGTAGCCCTTCCAGGCTCCTCTGTCCATGGAGTTCTCCAGGCAAGGATACTGGAGTGGGTTGCCTTTCCCTTCTCTAGGGGATCTTCCTGACCCAGGGATCAAACTCAGGTCTCCTGCATTGCAGGCAGATTATTTACCGTCTGAACCACCAGGGAAGCCCCAAATGTTCATAATAAAAATGAATTTTTAAAGTGCTTACTTTATAGATGTGGGTATTTCAGCACAGTTTAAGTAACTCAGTCAAGATCACATAACCAAGTATCAACTAAAATTATCTGTAAGCTTATTCCCCCAATTCCAATCCAATCTCGTGCCTTTCTGTGACACCTTTTTTCTTCTAAGTCACTGTTTACATCCAAAGCCTGTGATGCATAATGGGTATATGAGTATGTGTGTGTGTGTGTTTACCATGTTTATGATCAGAAGAAAATGACAACAAAAAATGCTCAGATTGACATCGGCTGGATGGAGCAGTGGCAAAGGGCGCCATCAGCAAGAAGGACCTTTCCTTTCCTGCTGAGATCAACTCACAGAGCCTGGGGCTTCCCAGGGGTCCTCCTCTGCTTGCCTCCTCCTCTGGTCCAAGCTGGGCCACTTCCCTGTGCCTGTGTGGCAGGGCGGGGTTTCTGTTCAACCTCTCCAGGCCGCACCCCAACCCTGAGCCTTCTCCCGGGAGCAGCAAGGGGCCCCTTGCATGCCTCTTCTTTAAAGAAGGAAAGATACCATCACCTGTCAGCTGCAGGGACCTAATTAATACCTGCTTGGAGTTTCGGTTGCTGATTCAGGGCACAGCTCCCCAGCTGAAGCTCCTGTGGGGAAGTCTGTCAACCTCCTAGGGATGGGATGTGGGAATGAGGTCAGTGGAGGGGCAGGGGTCCCTCCTGTCTGAGCTCTTCTAGCATCTTAGGACTAGAACAGAAATGAGCCAGCCTCTAACTGAACAAACGCCCTGTTTAGAAATCCTCCCCTTCTGTGTCCTGCCCAGACCAAACAGAGAGACCCATCCAGCTCACCCAGCCCTCAGGGTCTCCAACCCAAACTCTTTCTCCAAACACCTCTCACAGTAGTGTAATTCCCTCGCCCCCAGTCTGAAGGATTTCCAGAACTTGAACCCAGGACTGTCTAGCTCTGAGTCTGATATCCAAGCCTAGAATCTTTCCAGCTTGAACTCAGCACTTGGGGTCATGTCTCAGCTTTCACAATCCCACCTCCATTTTCATCTCCTCCCCAAATCCACACCCTTTGGAATGACATCAGAATTCATCTGAATTGTTTGAAGAAGAAATAAGCAAATAAATAAACAAGCTCATTACGGAGTGTGATTAGCACTAAGAAGAAAACAAATAGGATGGTGAGGCGAGACTGACAGCAGGGGGTGAGGCGGGGCCCCTGCAGCCACAGGAGACCTGGAAGGTTCGCCTCCTGGACCACCCCGGGCACATTCTGCCGCCCAGTGTGTACACCACGCCCAATCCCCAACCAGTTCCTCCACCTAGCTCCAGCACCCCTGCCTTTATCTGTAGCTCTCGAAACTCTTTGATTTGTTTTATTTAATATTTTGCTGTTGTAGGTCTTCCCTGGTAGCTCAGATGGTAAAGAATCTGCCTGCAATGCCACACACTGGTTCAAGCCCTGGGTTGGGAAGATCCCCTGGAGAAGGAAATGGCAGCCCACTCCAATATTCTTGCCTGGAGAATCCCATGGACGGAGGAACCTGGTGGGCTACAGTCCACGGGGTCACAAAGAGCTGGACACGACTGAACGACTAACTCTTGCACGGTTGTTAGTCTAACCAACTGTAATTGGAGGGCCAGGACTTTGTATTTTTTTTTTCACCCCTCTGCCCCCAGCACCCAGAACAGAGTTTGACACACAGCAAGTGCATCATAAATAGATGTTGAATAAATTGAAGTGGCCTCCATTTCTCCCCGGCAAGATGCGCATGAGCTAACAATCCAGAAGGAGCTGGCTCTCCAGACCCTCAACTGTTCTCAAAGACTTGGGCGGACATCTCTCTGAGCTTCCAGGACCAAGAGGAAAGGCCCGGCTCCTGGGCCATAGGCCACACTTCCCCCAGCTGGAGAGATGCCCAGAATCCAGGACCCAAGCTTCTGGAAAAGAGCCTACTCTCCTTTGGCTTGTTTCTTCCCTTTCTCTCACGCCCCCACATTGAGTTCTCTTCGTTTAATCACCAAATACATTTCAAAACTGCCCACTTTGTCTCTGTCTCCTTTTCTACTACCTTAGTCCAAGCCACCTCTTCTCTGCCTGGACACTCTAGTGGCCTCCTGGCTGGTCTCTCTGCTCTTCCACGGAGCCTCCCAGTTCAAGCTTGTGCGGCATCCAGGGTGCTTATGTTAAAACATAAAACAAGACTGTCTTTTCTCTGCTTAAAATCCTTCAGTTTGTTAAGCTCTTCAGGTTTTTTAAGCTCTTCAGGTTTTTTAAGCTCCCTCAGGTTTTTCCTTGCTCTTAGATAAAATCCAAATTCACTCACCATTATGTCCTATCTCCTTACCCCTCACTTGCTACACTCAAGCCCCAGTGGCCTCTTCTGTCTTTTTCAAATATGGATCTGCTTTGACTTACAATGCAGTTACATCCCCCAAACTCACAATAAGTTGACAATATTGTAAGTCAAAAATGCCTTTAATACACCTAACCTACCAAGCATCATAGTTTAGCCTAGCCTACCGTACATGTGTTCTGAACACTTTGATTAGCCTGTTGTTGTTCAGCAACTAAGTCATGTCTGATTCCTTGCAACCTCATAGACTGCAGCATGCCAGGCTTCTCTGTCCTCCACTATCTCCCAGAGTTTGTTCAAACTCATGTCCACTGAATCAGTGATACTATCCACCCATCTCATCCTCTGCTGCCCCCTTCTCCTCCTGCCCTCAATCTTTCCCAGCATCAGGATCTTGTCAAATGAGTCAGCTCTTCCCATCATGTGGCCAAAGCATTGGAGCTTCAGCTTCAGTATCAATCCATCCAATAAATGTTTGGGGTTGATTTCCTTTAAGATTGACATTAGCCTTCAGTCAGGCAAAATCATCTAACACAAACCTACTTTATAATGAGGTGTTGAATGTCGAGTGAATATGGTACTGAAACTGAAGACAGAATGGTTGTAAGGGCACAGAACAGTTCTAAGCGTGTCAATCATTTACCCTAGTGATCCCGTGGCTGACTGGGAGCTGCCACTGCCCAGCATCAAGAAGGAGCAACACACCACACATTGCAAGCCTGGGAAAAGACCCAAAACCAAATTTTGAACTATATTTTCTGCTGAATGCCTGTCTCTTTTGCACTATCACAAAGTCAAAAAATCATGTTGAAACTTTGTAAGCCAGGAATCATCTGTACGTCAAGTTCTTCCCATTAGTTTTGAAGTTTCCCTCTTCCCAGGATGCTCTCTCATCCTGCTCAGATGTTACCTTCCTGGGGAGGCCTTGGGGACCTGGCTACCTGAGGGTGTGCCCCTTCAGATATAGCTGTTCTGTACCACACTGTTGCATTTATTTCCTTCCTAATCCTACATCCTCTATAATTACTTTTTTTAGTGTATGGTCTGCCTCTCCCCCAAGTGGAAGCTCCACCAGGGTAGGCATCATTGTCTCTTTCATTCATATCCTTGCTCTGTATGTCTCACATGTGGTTTGTGCTCAATGAATAATCTTTTGAAAGAATGGATACAGGGGGACCTCTACTTATTCACATCTTATCAATCTTGTATCCATTGACCCTGGTTGCAACTTTTCCATCCTGCTGGGCCTCTTACGAGCCTTTGCACCTTTGACATCCCCCTTGCGTTCCACCTCATTTCTCACAAGGCCTTCATGTCCTTACCAGCCTTTGGGACTCGGCTTTTTCCTCTGATCAGTATGCTCCTCCAGTACAGTTGAAGCCTCGTCCATTCTTCAATGTGAGGTTCAAGCATGGATTTGAAGTGTGTGAAGATTCCTGATACCTCATCCCTTACTTTAGGCATCAATAGATTACATCACTAAGAGAACCTTCATCATGCTGCATTTTGTTGTGTTGTGGCTGTTGCTGTCTTATGCTTCTGTCGCCCAGGTGGGCGGGCTTCCCAGGTGGTGCTAGTGCTAAAAAACCTGCCTGCCAGTGCAGAGGCATAAGAGAATGAGGGCTCAATCCCTGGGTCAGGAAGATCCCCAAGAGGAGAGCATGCATGGCCACCCACTCCAGTATTCTTGCCTGGAAAATCTCACGGACAGAAGTGCCTGGCAGGCTATGGTCCACAGGGTCATACAGAGTCAGGCACAACTCAAGTGATGTAGCACAAACACACACTCCCTGTTGGAGTGTGGCAACTTCTTGAAGACAAGGATCTGTCTTTCCATTGTTATATTCCCAAGACTTACCCGAGCACATAAACATGGTAGGTGCTCAGTACATGTGAGTGGAACTGCTTGGGAAGCCCTTTATTACATGACATTTTAGCTCTTGGACTGTCTTTGTCCCTTCTGCCGACTCCTAAATATGAAATTTCCCAAGTTTCTCCTCTCAAACCTGATTTTCTGCACTCTTTTCCATTGAATGTCAGAGTTTAAAGCAGCTCCTCAATTCCCAGCACATACATAGTAAGTCCTGTCACGTTGGATCTTCTCCTTAGTCTTGAGGCCCACCTGTCACTGACCTCTCCAGCCTTATGCCTGGCCAGGCAGCCTCAGTGGACAGACCTTATTTTTTAAAGGATCTTTGAAGAACCATCCTGAAGCTCAACACATACATCCTGTGCAACAGAAATGGGGCAGTTTTATGCCAGGAAGACATGACCTCAGGAAAGACTCAAGATTCTTGGGGCCGTTGCTCTTTGGGATGAAACTAGGAAGGATAGGGCCAAGGAAAATTCAGTCCAAGGGGTCACTCTGCCACCTCAGCTCATGAAGTTGGGTTTTAGATAGTGATTCCAATGAGGTCAGCAGTTTTGTAAATGCATAACGAGGTCACACAGATACAAGACAACAGCAAACCCTCCGAATACAATGTCCTTAGGACCACTGTCTATGGCATCATTTTTAGGGCTATATAATAGGTCTGCTGCATAGGCGATCTCAGAAAAAAGTCAAGCAAGGTACAGTTCCAGGGTAACTATTATTAGGGTCCAAAACTCCCACCCACAGCACATCACAGCTCTGGCATGTTCACCCTGAGCCTGAATGGGTGTTACACTAAGTCTGAGTTCAAAGGTTTGGCAATACTCCCATCTCTACCCCTCACCCAAATGAACATCAAGAGCCATCAGCAGGGTAAGGTAAAAAGTATAGCCTTTGTAGTGAAACAGATCTGGGTTGGAATCATGATGCTCCCACTCGAAAACTTCATTCAGCAAATGTTTATTGAAGTCATTCTATGCACCAGACGTCGGAGCAGACCTTGGGGGGAAAAGAAGAAAACAGAACAGACAGAGACACTGGACAGATTAGTTAAACTTGCAGGCCTCTGCTATCTCATCTCAAAGGAGACAATGGCTACCCCTTAGTGGTTGAAAGGCGTTTTTGAGACAATGTGTGTAATTGTGGAGCTATTTACGTCATTGTCATTGTAATTAATGAAACAATATGGCAGCAGTTTGTGTGGAGAGTCATACAATTATTTAAACCCCTGAACCCTAAGGAACAATGATGCTAAGGAAAAGCCCAGGGACAAAGATACACGTGAAGGAGAGAGATGGGAAAAAGAGAAAGCATCTCCTCTGTGTCTACGTTTTGCAAGGTTCTGGGTTGAAACACCTTACATTTGTTAATTCATGAAAATTAAGCAGAGGAAAAAAATATAAGCAACCTAAACATTCAGTAGTAGTATAATGAATGGAATATTTTACAGTGATTTAGAGTAATTATACAGACTATGTGGCAACACAGAAAAATGCTCATGACATCATGTGAGGTGGAGAAAGGAGGTTACAGAGTGTGGGCATGTGGATGACACTTGCAGCTATGTACAATTCCTACGCAAAAATGCAGCCGCACAAAACAACAAGCCTGCTCTGGAATGATGGCTTGATGAAGCTAATTCTTCTGCTCTCCATTTCCCAAGCTGCTTGCAGTCTTGTTTCACTGATTGTTATGTTACTTTAATGGGTGTGTTTTCTTAAGGTGCCCTGTTTGCTGGTTATGTCACTCTGTCCTATTTGGCCTCCCCATCAATTCTGAGAGGGGAGGATAAACCATTTTCAAGCTTGAAAGTCTCAGAAAGTAGCAAATCTTTGAAGAGGCATCAGCTGCCCTCAATTCATTGCTGTTTCTGGGAAAAACAAATGGAAGATATGTTGTTGTTGTTCAGTCGCCAAGTCGTCTCCAACTTTTTGCGACCCCATGGACTCCAGCATGCCAGGACTCCCTGACCCTCACCATCTCCCAGTGTTTACCCAAGTTCATGTCCATTGAATTGGTGACACCATCCAACCATCTCAGCTACCCCTTTTATATTTAGCTTGTCAACTGCTCATAGCAAACCTTCAATACCCAAGGTACTGTTATAGCAGCACCTGCCAGAAACAATATCAACAACTGGAGGGCTCCGTGTCTCTGGGAAGGCCATCAGTGCAGGCTGAATTCCCGTCTATCCATCCACTTCCTCTACCATCTCCTGGTCTATCCATTTTAGGATTCACTATCTGTCCATCCACATTACCACCCCTCTGCCATTTACCCATCTACTCTTCCTTGGAAGGATATCATCATGAAACTCCCTTACAGGACTTATAAAAATGTCCTTATTCTTCAGCTGAAAAATCAGGTATTAAAGGGCTAGGTCCACGTTCCCGCATGGGGTCAGTGCTGCAACAGGGCAGGACCCAGTGCTTCTCATCTTCCCTTGGTCCCTGGTGGGCTGATTGACAGCTGGTTCTGCAACTGAGCAGGTTCCCAAGGCCCATCCTGGGAACAAAGGGTTCCAGTAATCAGGTCACATTTGTCACTGGGGTCCTCCCTGTCCCAGTTGGCCAGCTGGAACAGGATCTTCAAGGCATTCCGAGCATTTGCCGGCTCAATCTGTCACATTCTTGCCCTGCGGGTAGAGTGGGAGAGGCAGTGCAGTATGCACTTGCCAAGCTGCCAACTGAAAACCTGTTTTAATCAATTAAACAATGGATTCTCATTACATAAGCCTAGATTGTGACCTTCTCAATCAAGCACTAGTTGGGGTTGATGAGGACAATGTGCCCTGGACCTTGTCACCCTGCATCAGACTCCTTAGAGTCCTACCTTCACCCCTAATGAGGCTAGAGGGGGAAACTGAGCCAGGGTCCGCTGAGTGACTGGGATGTGTTCACAGAACAAACTAAAGAATTAAACACGTGTGCAGTATGTGTCCGATATGAGGTCCATTGCCAGGTGCTAGGCATGCAAGGATGATCCTAGCACAGTACTTGCCTGTAAGCACGCAGTCTAGGGGAGAAAACAGACCCTAAGACAGCAGTGCAGATGGTAAAGAATCTGTCTGCAATGTGGGAGACCCACGTTCAATCCCTGGAGAAGGGAATGGCTACCCACTCCAGTATTCTTGCCTGGAGAATTCCATGGACAAAGGAGCCTCGAGAGCTACAGCTCATGGGATCACAAAGAGTCTGACATGACTGAGCAACTAACACACACACACACACACACACACACGACAGTGACAACAAGTGTGTACAGGGCCATCACAGGGTGGAGTGAGGGTGCCACTGGGAACAGCCACATGTGTCTAGATAATCCCCGAGGTTTAGAGAAGGGGGCATTAGAACTGGGCCTGGACAGCACAAGAAGACATGGCTGTTTCCTGACAAATCAGCCCATGGAAAAGCAAGGGAGAGGGCCTCACACAGGGGCTCTGAGACTCTTCAGCTCAGATTTGAAAATGTAAGTCACAGAAGCTCCTCCTGGTGTTCCTGGAACAGACTTAAGGCTCTTATACCACCAGGTTACTAGTAGCTTCTCTACTCTCTACCAATGATCCCTAGTCCACTCATATACTCTACTCACCCTTCAAGTTCTAACTCTCAGGTCACCTCCTCTGAGAAGCCTTCCTGGAGTGACTCAGCCCCAGAGCCATCCCCCTCTGCTCCCTCAGTGGGGGACCACATTTATCACTCCAGTGAGTTTTCAGATCCTGCTTCCTTATCTGCCTAGTAGCCCACACAGTGCCTGGCACACAGTAGGTCCTCAACATCTGATTGTCAAGAAGCTAACCCCTCCCAGAATGGACTTACACGCAGGTGATCCAGAAGCACCACCCAGACCCACATCCTGCAAGGCTAAGCTTGTTGTCATGGCAGGAAGCCATCGGTTAACTTGGGAAAAACAAGTCTGCATGGAATCCAGCCAATTCCCCTACTAGCATGCCACAGGCCAGCAGCCATCTCCAACATACACCAGAGTTTCTAATATTTATACGAAACTTGGTGAGCACTGGGCACCAGTCAGCAATCAGCTACCCCCGAGTGTTGACTGAGCCCTCACGGCATACAAGGCATCACAGCACCAGGACCAGTCAGTGGCTGGGAAGAGAAGTGGGAAGAGCTTACCAGTCATCAAAGAGATTAAGGTCATTTCTTTTTAATTCATTGAAAAGACCATCTGATGTATATTATATATTTCCTGACCTTCCCATAGTGGGCCCGTCTTACTTATACAGCTAGATTTTGATTAAAAAGAAGATTTTGAAACAATCTGAGTGGGAGTGGTCACAATTTCAGGAACACAGTTGCTGATTAATATTAATTGATAGATTGCCAATAGGCTTCAATTTGCTATCCACCTATTTAGTCACTAGCTGTGAATGGGTAAACAGGGAGGTACTGAGTGTGTGTGGAAAGAAGTGAAGCTGGTGGGGGCAATGGGAGGGTGGAGGGAGCAGGACTACAGAAGCCTCGGGGGGCATTGTCAGGGCAGTGATATCATGAGCAAGACAGACCCATTGTTGCCAGGCTTCTTCCCAAATTGCCTTCTCCTATCTCAGCTCACCTCCTTTCCAACTAGAAGCCTAAGGCCTGAGCCCCTAGAGCAGTTCTGTCCCTTTAGTTATGCTGCCCTTCATGGGAACCAATGACTCTGCCTTCTTGCTTAGAAAAAAAATAGGGTGTGTGTGTGTGTGTGTGTGTGTGTGTGTTTCTTGTTTTTTTCTTCGAAGGGAACTTCATTTGGCAAACCAGGAGGAAAACAAAGCAAGAGTAATTAGAAGTCGTAGACGTGAACAGCTATACCAGGCACAGGCTCCTTATCTGCAGCATTGAACCTGCAGAGTGGACAACCCAGGACTCTGTCTTCCAACTCTCACCAGGGATTTGCGGCCTGCTCTCCCAGGAGCTGCCCCCATGCCTTACTGACATGGTCCAGGCTGGTGAGAAGAAAACATTTTTTTTAGAAGAAAATATTTTGCTATTTCTCACCTGGGGGCTCTGAACTGAGGACAGTTCTGCCCACCTAGGGCAAATAGCATCCCCTGGGGCCCCTTTGTCTCCCTCCCTAGCTGATACCTGTCAGCAGGTGAGCTGGCTGAGTTTTTCTCTTCTGTAATCTTATCAAGAGAGGCCCCAGCTCAGATACCCGCTGTTGCCTGTTCTCAGGGCCCCATCTACTCGCCGGTGCATTTCTCTAAGCTTGGGTCTTCTGTCCCCCTTGCCAATAGCAGCCCAAATGCTCCTTGGGCCTGTCGTTGACCGTCCTGTCAATCACCCCTTAGTCCCGCCTCTCCAAGCCCCAGAGCCTCCTGCCGCCCCTTCCCTGGCTCCTGCGCAGACTCTCTGGAGCTTGTTTCACTGCAGACATCAGTCCCAGCTGCCATTTGCACAGATCTGGTCCGTGATGAGGCTCCTCACTTCCTGGCCTCACTCCACCTTCAGGGCAACCAGGCACAGGTCCGTATGGTTCCATTCTGCCCAGATGCTCTGCGTGTCTTGCTTCCATCTGCCTGGACTGTTCCCATTGCCCCTGAAATGGAACTCAGCGCCCTTCATTGCCCACCCCAACTCTCAAAGTCTGAAAACCCCTTCTCAAATTCCAGCTCTGCCATTTAATAGACAGCTGACGTGGACAAAGCTTTTGAAACTTCCAGGGATAAGCCACATCTGTAAAATAGGTAAAGTGATCATAACTAGCAAAGAATCCAATGAGAGGCACCATAGGAAAAAGTGTCTTGTTAACCTCTAAAAGTGCGCTGTTAGTTTTCTTAGCCTCCGGCTGCAGGCTGACTTCATTGTTTGTCTTCGCCTGAAGTGCATTTTCCGTCTGGTCTGGAGTGGTTGGGGCCCCTCAGGAACCTGGCTTCTTTGCAGATTTTCTGGTTTTCCCTCTTTCTTGCCTGTCCGCCACTCAGGTTGGGTGCCCTGTAGAGGCCTTTCTGCTGTACGCCCAGCTCAACACTAGGTGGCAGCCTAACCACAGGCTCTTGCTGGATGCGCCTCGCCTCCTGACCTGACTCAGAACCCAGGCCTGAGGCTTCCACGGAGTTAGCCATGTAGCAGGCACCTCTCAGGATTTGCCCTATCCCATAACTGCGGCTTTTAGTAGCAGAGACCCAAGAAAAGCTTCCTGCTGCTACATTCAGGCTGAAGCCAGGGAAACAAGAGGTGGCTTGGGTCAGGTCCCAAGCCAGCTCTTCTGCCAGCTGGGGCTACCTTTGTAGAACAAACTTCCAACACAGCCCTTTGTGGAGCTAGAGGGAGCTGAGGCCGGGTGCCTGCTGAGGGCCCTGGCCTGGCAGCCTTTCTCCTTTCAGGGCTTGGAGTCCCCAGTAACCCAGAGGCCCCACTGGGATCCCACTGAGCTTGGGGACACAAGCATTCAATGTTCAACCTTTCTCCCCACTGACTTCCTCCCCTCAACATGGGCATGGTCACAACGTTCCCATTCTTTTTTTTTTTTTAAGCCAATTTAAATAAATTTATTTGAAATTAAACTTTAAAATGTATTTAAATTAATTTAATTTTAAATTAAACTTTAAATAAATGAAAATTCCAAGTAGTGACATACAATGATAGAAATGAGGTAACTCAAGCTGTTTTCTGGTTTGTTTGGGTTTTTTTCCCCTCTTTTTAAAATAGACTTCACTTTAGGTCAGTTTTATTTGTTATGTAATCTTTTGCTCTTTAAGAGTTTGAGTTTTTGATTTTTTTTTTTTACATATTTTTTTCCCTTTGGAGTTTAGTTGCTTGGGGGCTTCCCAGATCAAGCTAGTGGTAAAGAACCTGCCTGCCAATTCAGGGCACATGAGAGATGCAGGTACAATCCCTGGGTCTGGAAGATCCCCTGGACTAGGGAATGGCAACCCACTCCAGTATTCTTACCTGGAAAATCCCATGGACAGAGGAGCCCAGCGGGCTACGGTCCATAGGGTCGCACAGAGTCAGACACAATTGAAGTGACTTGGCACACACATAGTTGCTTGCACTGCTGTGTTGATTTCTACACAGCAAAGTAAATCAGCCGTATGTATGCATAGATCCCTCTTGGATTTCCTTCCCATTTAGGTCGCCACAGAGCACCAAGGAGAGTTCCCTGCGCTATACAGTAGGTTCTCAAGTTACCTATTTTATACACAGTTTCAATAGGGTATTTGTGTCAATCCCAATCTCCCAATTCATTCTACCACCTCCTTTCCCCCTTGGCATCCATACATGTCCTTTATGTCTGTGTCTCTGTTTCTGGGTTTGTTTGTTTTTTTCTCTGCTTTGCAAATAAGATCCTTCATCGATGCCATTTTTCTAGATTTCACATGTATGCATTAATACATGGTGTTTGTTTTTCTCTTTGTGACATTTCACTCTATATGACAGACTCTAGGTTCATCCATGTCTCTGCAAATGATACAGTTTCCTTTCTTTTTACAGCTAAGTAATATTCCATTGCCGTTGTATATATGTACCACATCTTTGTTATCCATTCCTCTGTCAAGGGACATTTAGATTGCTTCCATGTCCTGGCTGTTGTAAATAGTGCTGCATTGAACATTGAGGTGCATTAGGCATTTCCATTCTAAAAACAATTCTCTTCATCTGGTCTCTCTCAGTCAAACTGATTGAAAAGCTTTCTTCACTCTCTCCCCTCTCACTGCCTACCACTTACACCTCAGCCCACTGTTCTGTTTTCTCCTCTGTCTTTCAAAATCTGTGTCTCGGATGCCGGCCCTACTCCTATCTTGCCAACTCTAAGGCCCATTTCAGTCTTCATTTTGCTGCATCTCTTAGACCACCCTTATGACCCCTCCTTGGGGCTTCCCAGGTGGTGCTCGTGGTAAAGAACTCGTCTGCCAATGCAGGAGACATACAAGACATGAGTTTGATACCTGGAGGAGGGCATGGCAACCCACTCCAATATTCTTTCCTGGAGAATCGCTTGGACAGGGGAGCCTGGTGGCTACAATCCATAGGGTTGCAAAGGGTCAGACATGACTGAGTGACTGCATACACAAATGCCCCCTCCTTGATACGATTCTCTTCACCCCCTTTAAAATGTTCTTGGTCTATTTCATACACTCTCCTCAAACTTAATACTCTCAGTTTTTTGCTCAGCACTTATATCCCAAAGATTTTCAAACCTCTGCCTTAGGACCTGGCATTCCTCGGCTCCAGGGCCCTGTCTCCAGCCGTTTAAACACTCCCAAGACTGAGCTTCTCCCTCCACCCTAGGCCCGATGTCCTCCTCCCATCTCTGTCTCAGGGCAGAGCATCCCCAACAACCACAGCAGTGACCAAAGCCAGACCATTGCAAGTCATCGCTGCCCTTCCCTGACCCTCCCCGCTACATCCACTTGATAACCATGTCCTGTCCATTCTGCCCCCTTAGTACGTCTCAGATATCTCCCCATCACAGTCCCTCCCATGCCCAGACAGGTCCTCATCTCCTCCCTGCAACAACTGTAGCAGGCTCCAAATTGGTCTCTCTGCTCTCATTCCACCGCCCCCCACCACGACCACTGCATCTCCTCACTGCAGTCAGCGTTCTCTATAACATGCAGAGCTAAATGGGTAGTTTCTATGCTCGGTAGTCTTCAGTGCCCCGAGGGTAGCATCTAAATATTATTGCATGGCTCACAAGAACTTTCACCACTTGAGTCTGCCTGCTTTCTCCAGCCACGCAGCTTGGCAGCATCCACCCTCAACTCTCTATTGCAGCAAAACTGTCCTTGGACATGCCACACCCTTGCCTTCTAGTGTCTCTTCTCTCTGTTCTTCCTCTCCTACCTCCCTTTTGTCCACTGGGACTCTGCTTAGAATTTCTAATTCTCTAACCCCAGTGCTGTACTAGGGACACCTTGCCTGAGCTTCCTTGATCAAAGTAATCACTATTGCAATTGTGTGATCACACCTCACTACACTGTAAACTTGAGGACAAGAAATGTGCTTTTCTTTGGTCTTTGGGTCCCCGGCATCAAGTTCATCACTTGACATAGAGAAGGAGTAAAACAAATATTTGTTTTATGGGTAGATGGATGGGTGGGAAATGAAAAATTATTGTGCAGGAAAAGTTTCCTGATTATTCAGAGGTAGTCTGGCTTTCAGATTTCTCACCTTAACCCCAAGAGTCTGGCACCTGTTACATGAAGTCGGACCTCGGAAGGATCCAAAGCAACACATCAGAGTGCTTTCCCTGGGACCAGGGGGATGGGAACATCTTCTCTAGGTTCCTGGCAGAAAGTTTAGGCACTGGGTAGCATGCAGCCAAAGCAGGGCTCCAACTCTGCTCTCACTGTGGCCCGGAGGGATGCCTTGTCAAACCAGGGAGATGGCAGCAATACAGTTAAGCACTTGACCAGAAGACAAAGCCAAGCTGTCTACAGTTTGTCTGCTGCAGAAAAAGGGAGCACTGAGCAATGCACCAGTCTTGGGATATACACAATGGAATATTACTCAGCCATTAAAAAGAATGAAATAAGGCATCTGTAGCAACGTGACTGGACCTAGAGATTGACACATTGAATGAAGTCAGACAGAGAAAGAAAGATCATATGATATCACTTATATTGGAATCACGACTGAGTGACTGAACTGAACTGATATTGGAATCAAACAAATGATACAAATGAACGTATTTATAAAACAGAAACAGATTCACAGACTTAGAGAACGAATCCATGGTTACGAGGAGGAAAGGGTAGAGGAGAGGAATAGTTAGTGAGTTTGAGATTGACATGTATACACTGCTATATTTAAAATGGATAACCAGCAAGGACCTGTATTGCACAGGGAACTCTGCTCAATATTCTGTAATAGTCTAATTGGGAAAAGAATTTGTAAAAGAATAGATATATGTTCCCAGGTGGCACTAGTGGTAAAGAACCCACCTGCCAATGCAGGAGACATAAGAGGCAAGGGTTCGATCCCTGGGTCGGAAAGATCCCCTTCCCGAAGGGAATGACAACCCACTCCAGTATTCTTGCCTGAAGAATCCCATGGACAGAGGAGCCTGGCAGGCTACAGTCAACAGGGTTGCAAAGTGACTTAGCACATATGTATAACTGAACCATTTTGTTGTACATCTGAAACTAATACAACATTGTTAATCAACTATACCTCAGTGTAAAACAAAAAGTTAAAAAAATAAATAAATAAAAATAAATAATATTTTAATAAAATTTTATTAATAAAATAGATAATAAAATAATATAAATTAATGTTTTAATTTAATAAAATATAAATAAACATTTTTAAATGAGATGCAAACATAGGAACAAGTCTTAAGGACAAAGACTTTTTTTGTTTTCAATGTGGCCCCCAGGCTTGTTTGGCTTCCCTGCAATAGCTTCCAGAAAAATGAATAAAATACCAACGAGGGAGAAAAACTTGATTCATTTCTCAACCCTCAGCCTCTCTCTCAAAGGCAGAGCCCATTGACTAAAACCTGGGGGTCTGGAACCTGGACAGATGCCAGGAAATAGAAGCCCAGGTGCCTGCTCCTACCAGTAATGAGTGCAGCAGGCAACGGTAGCATTGTCAATAATGTTTTAGATGTCAATGTTTCAAAACCCGCTTTATAGGCTGGGTCTTTGTTCCTGCTCTTTTCTCTGATTGCTCTCCCACCACACTCTCTCTTAAAGTCTTAGCCATCCCTCAAAACCCAGTGCAAATGCATGATCTGTGAAGCTTTCTCAGAGGCCCCCACCCCACCCCAAGCCTGTATTAAGCCTTATCTTCCCCTTACTTCTATAATACTCAGTCGCTCAGTCGTGTCCTACTCTTTGTGGCCTCATGGACTGCAGCCTGCCTGGCTCCCCTGTCCATAGGATTGCCCAGGCAAGAATACTGGAGTGGGTTGCTATTTCCTTCTCCAGGGGATCTTCCTGACCCAGGGATGGGATCCACACTTCTGACATCTCCTGTATTGGCAGGCAGATTCTTTACCCCTAGCACCACCTGGGAAGCCCTATTTCTTTTGTGACATTAATCTCAATTTCTCTTTCATTGGTATTTCCTATGACTGTCTGATGATGTTCTTGACAAGATCATGAATGCCTGGCAAGGAGGAACTGTTTTAGCCATGTCTACATTTCCCATGGTTCTACCCCTGTGTTCTAGGCATGTGATAAGTGTGCATTAAATTGAATGACAATTATCAAAGCATTACACCATACAATTTTACAAAGCACCATGCAGACAACTAGGTTCATAAGTTCAAAGCATATGGAAAAAAGAGGAGTGACCATATGGGTAGGGCTTATCTGGGAAGACTTCCAGGAGGAGGTGTGGCTGGAGGAAGCTGTGCCAGGTGGGGCTGAGACTCGTGACCAAAACCTGTTAAGTTTTGGGAGGCAAAGGCCAGGTTTCTCTCCTTCCTCACCCAGCCTTTCTCTCATCCCAGTATAGAATAGTGGCAGTATGTATAGTGGTTAGAAATGCAGACTCTCAAGACAGACTGCCCAGATATATATCCTTAGCCAATTAATAGCTGTGTGACCTTGGCCTGGCCGCCCATCTGGTCTCTGTTTCTTCCTCCCTGTAAAGTGTGGGTCAAGTAGTATCTAACTCACTGGATTACATGATGATTTAATGAATTAATTCATGAAAAACTCTTACTAGGTGCCAACAGCTAATCTCAATGCTTTATACAGATTAACTCATTTAATCCTCTCACAGCCCAGTGAGGTTGATACTAACATTATCCTCACATTAAAGTGAAGAAACTGAGACTCAGAGAACCTGGGATGGGGAGGTCATTAGCTTGCATACGTGCATGCTAAGTCGCTTCAGTTGTGTCTGACTCCTTGTGACACTATGGACGCTATGGAGCCTGCCAGGCTCCTCTGGCCATGGGATCCCCCAGGCAAGAATGCTGGAGTGGATTACCAGCCCTCCTCCAGGGGATCTGCCTGACCCCTGGATCAAACCCATGTCTCTTGTGTCTCCTGCAATGGCAGGCAAATTGTTTACCACCACCACCACCTGGGATATCCTACCCCAAAATGGCAAACCTTCCGAACATGACGAACTTGGACCTGCTTACCCCCAACCATCCAACTCTTCCCCTGAAGAAACAGAACTACAATCATACCTCAAAATAATAGCTTTGCTTTCATTATAATTCATAACCATCTGCTAAATGCTTTCACATTGGACTCTCACTACACTCCTATGAGAGAACCATCACTGCCCCTGCTTTTCAAACAAATTCATGAGGCCTGGAGAGGCAGTGAGACTTGGAGAAGTAGGCTCTGTGGTTCCAGGTCCACGAGCCTCCCAGGCCCAAGCAGCCTCCAGCCCGGAGGCGGGGCCACAGAGCATCAGGCAGCTGGCCACAACCCCACTCCCTTGTCTTCCCCATGTCCCAGTCAACTCATCCTCCAGATGAATCCACCCTAGTCTCTGCCCAGGGCCCACCATGGCTGCCAGGAGCCCAGTTCATACCATCAAGGTCAATGAGTTTACAAAAAAATAGCTAAGGCCCCAGGATCTAGAGATGACAAAAAAAGAAAACCATCACTAAACAATAGAGAAAGAAGTGTTTAGAAGTCATTTTTAAAATAAAAGAGTTTGAAAATACAAAAATGTAATGACATACAAGGATTTCTAAAAAATATTTATTTATTTAGCTACACCAGGTCTTGGTTGTGGCATGCAGTATCCTTAGTTGCGGCATGTAGGATCTAGTTCCCTGACCAGGGATCGAACCCTGGCCCCTGTATAGGGAATGCAAAGTCTTAGCCGCTGGACCACCAAACGAGTTCCCTAAAGGATTTTTTATGAAGCATATCTACTTCTAATTTGATGAGCATCCATCATCAAAAGGGTTTTGTTTGGAAGTCAATATTTTCCATCTCTAAAAAATGGATAAAAGAGTTGAACCAAAAATTTATACATAAAATACAAATGACCAATAGAATGTTCTCATAATCTATGAGAAGAATTCAAAACATAAGACTGAGACACCACCAATTAAAGTGGGAACTTTTAAAATAATAGACATCAGGGTTAGGGCTGGGGCAGGCAGTTGCCAGGGCTGAACTTTCAGGGAAGTATAAATTGAACCACTTTTTGAGAGAGTAATTTAGTCTCTGGTTCCAGGAGATAGTGGAGGACAGGGGAGCCTGGCATGCAGCCACACTGCAGTCCATAACGTAGCAGAGTCAAACACAACATAGCAACTGAACACCATGGACAGGCTTAACATTATTTGTGCTCTTTGCCCTCACAATTTCATTTCTAAATGAAATGAAATTTTTCATTTATTAAGAAAAAATGTAAAATATATTAAAGAAGATTCATGTAGTGTGTTTCACAAAAGAGAAAAAAATGCGGCAACCTAAAAAGCTGAAGAGGGGAATGATTAAATAAGTAACAGCTCCTCCATTCAGTGTAATTCTTTGCCACTAAATATGATGTGGAAAAGGTGAAGATTATTTAACAACCTTAAAAATGTTAACTGTGGGACTTCCCTGGCAGTTCCATAGAAGACTCCAATGTAAGGGGCACAGGTTTGCTATCTGGTTGGGGAAATAGGATCCCACATGCCACCTGGCACAGTCAAAAAAGAATATTAATTATGAAAAGCAGACAAAAAATAAACAATACACTGTATATAGACTAATCCCCATACTATAGAAAAATCTATGTATACAGGGACACTATAATTAAGTGATTAAAAGCCCAGACTCCAGAGCCAGAGTGGTTGGGTCTCAGTCTGAGACTGCCCTTTACAAGCAGTGTGACCTTGGGCAGGTCACTTAACTGCATTGTGCCTTTTTAAACTCATTTGTTATAGGAATAATAATGGTACCTACCTCACGGATGCTTGGAAGACTGAATGAGTTAATAACTGGAACAGAGTAAGTTATAGGTATTAGCTATTATTGTCATTGCTTACACATGGAAAAATGACTGCAAGAATAAACAATTTAGGATTATATCTTATGAGTGGTATTATAGTAATGTTTATTCTTTTCTGTCTCAATTTTTCTAAATTTTCTTTCATGTACCTATAGTGCTTTTAATAAGAAAAGAATTGTTTTACTATAATTAAAGAAATTTGAGACAAACTTCTTAGGGAAAAAGACAAGGAATAAAAGTCCAGATCAAGGTACAAGGCATTGATGACTTGCTAAGAAATGAGGGCAGGGATTGGGGAGATCCCTAAAGTATGAAAAGCCAGGACTGAGAAAACCAGACCTGTATCCAGGCTGTGACAGTTAATTTGCCAACTCCGCTGGGCCATCGAGCTCAAACATCAATCTAGATGTTGCTATGCTTTAGATATGATTGACATTTAAATCAGTCAACTTTGAGTATAGCAGATTACATTCCTTAATTTGGGGGGCCTCATCTTATCAGTTGAAGGCCTTAAGAGAAAAATATTGAGGTCCCAGGAAGACAGGGAATTTTCCCTCCAGCCTGCCTTTGGCCTCAAGACTGTAACATCAACTCTTCCCAGAATTTCCAGCCTGCTGACCTGCTCTGTGAATTTCAGACTTGCCAAGTCCAACCAGGCAGAAGGGCCATTTCCTTAAAATAAACTCTCTGTTGGTTCTGTTTCTCTGCAGAACCGTAATATATGGGACCATACGAAGAAGCCATGAGCATGCTTCCAACACAATGCTCCATGTCGACAGCCTCCCTAAGGGTGGTGAGCCAGCCTGTAATTATCAGTCTATATCCTCTTTACCTCCTGTAGGCACAGTGTTTATGCTTAAAAAAAGAGGACTGCCTGTTAGTGCTGGAAGTATGTAAGAGCACAGACTTCTCCATTTAAGAAAGAAAAGAAAAACACAGACCCTTTCATTGTGGAACAGATTCGGTCCTGCCCCAGTTGGGACCACATCACATCCTGCATGTTCTAGAATAGGTTTTTATACACGTAGCAGCAGTAGTATCAAAGAGAACTGAGCCAAGAAGAAGTCTCATTTTTGAAGGAGCTCCCATGAAACCTGCAGCACGACCAGAGAGAAACAAGCCCTGGGCAAGCCACAGACTAGAGCGCCAGGTCTGGGCCGCGGACCTAGAAGGAAGCAGCTGGGGCCCCTCCCCCACTGCTCAGAGCTCTAGTCTTAGCAACACCTGCAGGGTTTCTTTCAACTCAGAGCTTAGGAATGGACAGCAAAGAGGCTTCAACATGCTGAAACCTACTTGTGTAAATGATGTGAAGTTTGATTCAAAAAAAATATTAAGGAAAACTGCATTCTGAAGTTACCAAGCAATTTTCAGAGCACTTATGGGGTTAAGCAGAGTCCCTCCTCACTGAGGAATGGATGAACCTCCCAGGTGCGGTCCTCTCGGATTTCCTTCTTGTGATGTTCTGGATCTGTGTCACCCGCCAAACCTCTTTGTCAACAAACCTCCAAATACTCACATCTTTGTGCCGGGAGCTGTTATAGAAATCACAGATAATTTCCGGCTTTCTATTCACCGTTGCTCAAAGTTCAGACTTTTCATCAACTGTAATTCAAACTACTTCTTGTCCTATTTGGTATAGAGAAATACATGTTGCAACTTAAGGAGATATGTCCACTGCAGATGAACACACATGCAACAATCATAATTCAACTGTGTTACATTCCAGAGACGATTACAGACCCCCTCACACCAAGTCTTCTTGCGCTTCATGTGGTAAGACTTAAAGCCCAGTGCCAAGCAGCTCATGTTGTTATCGCCAGTGTTCTTTTTTTTGTTTTTTTTCCTTTTCCTTGGCTTTAGTTAGTTTCAAATTTAAGAATGTTATTGATAATTTTCATAATTGACATCAAACATCTATTGAGAGTCTGCTTTGAACAGTCACCAGGAAAACCACCGGTGACTCATTATTTTACTTAATCTACACACCATCCATGAAGGAAGAGGCATTAGATAAACGCCATTTTTAGAGAAGAGACTACGGTTCAGAGACACTAAGGGATTTGTCCTAAGTCACTGAGCTTGCAAGTGGTAGAGCCAGGCTAGACCCTGGGACTGGTTGGCCTGTGAGACCCTCAGTTTCCATTTTGACCAATAGAAAAGAAAAGTCATGCCTGCCCGAGGACAGGCTAAACAGAAAGACTCAGAAGCAGGGAAGGAAGCCCCAAGTCCTTAGCTGGTGACAGCAAAGGAAGAAGCTAAAACCATCTGTCATTGTTGACCTCAGATGATGCCTCAGGCTTCCATGCCCAAGCCTCATTAAGCCACTTTTGAGAATCTGCCACCCGGCATATGCCAGGATTCCTCAGTGGGAACTTCTGCCTCAGTCTCTGCTTCTACCCAGCTCAGGGGACTGTGACAGAGGGCTGCATGCTCACAAAACACGCCCTACCTGCCTCTCATGGCCACTCCTGCTCCTCACTCTTCCCCCTTCCCCAAGACCTACCATGGAGGCCAATGTGTAAGCAAAAGGCAAACCCTGGAATAAAAATGGTAGCTTCAGTCCCATCTCCACCCCAAACCATGTGGCTTTGGATATGTCATTTCACCTCTTTGGAACTCAGGTCTCTCCTATGAAACATGGAATAAGAAGAAGAAGATTTCAGGGTGCTGTGAGAGGCTAAGTTTCTGGGGTGTGTGAAGTCACCTTGGCATGGTGGCTGGCATATGGTCAGCACACAGTCCACAGGTGCTGGCCTCAGTGAGGGAGCTGAGCGCACTGCACTAATAGGGTCTCTCCTGACCCCAATGGACTCATCGCCACCTCCTCAGTGGCGTTGGCCAATGTCCAAGGTCAGGGCATCTATTGCACCTGAATTTACTCCTCAGTCTGAGTGAAGAAACTTGGCTTCTGTGACTGCTCCCTGGCACTGGCCTCTGTTACCATGCAGCCTTCCTGGCTTGCTCATGACCAGCCCCCATACTCAGTCTGGGACTCCGACTCAGTAGTCAGGCCCCCGCTGGTGTGCCTGGAGGAGGTGACATCTGCCTTGGCCACTGTTGCCACTTCACTAGCATGTATGTGAAAAACGATAGCACACACAGGGTCCAGATGTATACTTCTTAGGCAGCAATGGTTATCAGGTACATGGATTCAGGGAACCCTGACAGGAATTGCAAAGGCCACCAAATATTAGAAGCCATTGATTTGCTAACCAGGGAGTGAAAGCAGATTCTCAGCCCTCAGAGGGGAGTCCTGCACAGTCAGACCCTCAGTCGCGGCCCCAGAGAGTCCCCCAGCAGCTCTGCACCCAGGTGACCTTAGGCAGGCCCACTACCAGGCTGTGTCTAGCTTTCTGGACCACAGAAGTTGTGAGAGTTGAACATTATCTCTTTCTGTTACATAGATAACTATCTTTCACCTTGGGATGATCTACAAATAAAGGTTCTTAACATTAGCTATTTGTTCTAAAATAGTTAATGTTGTATAAACTCATACAAAGGTAATTAAAGGAAGTCTGTGGTACACCCTTCTGTGGGAGAATAAACATATCTTTATTCATGAACAATCACCCACTGTTTTCTTTAAATTTCTATTTTTTGATTTTCCAAGGTGTGTCTGTTTTTATGATTTTAGATCAGTGCTTCTTAAAAGGTGGAATGAGGGGTTCATGTGAAATTAATTTTGTGTACATGCATTCCTCGTCTCTGTATTCAAAAGGACTACTTGCCACTACTAATTTAAATAACAACATAATTGTGTTTTAAATAATGTTTAAATTATTTAAATAATAATTTCTATGCATATTTTCGGTCCTCCCTGGTAGCTCAAACGGTAAAGAATCTGCCTGCTATGCGGGAGACCCAGTTCGATTCCGGGGATCAGGAATATCCCCGGGAGAAGGGAATGGCAACCCACTCCAGTATACTTGCCTGGGGAATCCCGTGGACAGAGGAGCCTGGCAAGCTACAGTCCGTGGGGTCACAAAGAGTCGGACATGACTGAGCAACTAACACACACATGCATGTTTTAGTGTTTACCAGCTTACCATGCTCTTTCAGACCCACCAATTTTTAACCTCATAATAACTATCAGGCATAAACAAGGGACATCCTCAACACAAAGCCTGTGTTGGTCTGTTTCCACTGCTGGGGATAAAAGTCATGCCACATGTTTCCTTGACCTCTACCATCAAGGTGACCTGAAGACAGGGAATGTGCACATTTACCAAGAGCCAGTAGCCCCTACAATGACCTCAGTGGCCCACAGCCCACTGCATCTCACCCTCTTCCTGTTAAACAGGGACTGCATTCCAAGCCCCGACAGTAACTCCCTACTTCTCGGCTTTCACCTTTGCACACCCTCAGCGTTCCTCTGTCATTCACTGGTCTCTGAACACCCTGTCGTCACCTCCTAATCCTGGCTCACTGGGAGGGATGGGCGCTTTAGTCAATGAAGGAGGAAATGGCTGAAAGCTGGCCAACCCTAGTGGAAACCCACTCAGGCAGGTTTGTAGGGTTCATGGGGAGACTGGCACAAATCCCGTCCATCCTGATGGGAGCTGCAATGGAACTTTCCTTCATTTGGTCCCGGGATCCCTTAGCCTGGGATGCTGTGCCATCCTACTGTATCCCAGAGGACCCAGGAATGAAGCCTCGAAGTCCAAGTGGGATGGAATATGGGACCAGGCGTGATATAAAGACACACTGCCCAGCCCTCATCACACATTTCGATATCAAGTCATCACACACTTACTGCAAAATAGCCTTGTCAGTACAGAAATGATCAATACAAAAGGGATGATTAAGCAAAGAGACAAGCAATGATAATGAGAGTAGAGTAAAATAAATTCTGTAAAAGATACACCACCCAAAAAAGACTGTAAGATTACTGAAGGCAAGCTGAGATGTTTAAGAGAGATCCCATCTGGGACTTCCCTGGTGGCTCAGTGGTAAAGAATCTGCCCGCCAGTGCAGGAGACACGAGTTTGATCCCTGGTCTGGGAAGATCCCACGCCAAGGGACAACTAAGCCTGCGCACCACAACTACTGAGGCTGTTCTCTTTACAGCCTGGGAGCTGCAACTATTGAGTCAATGTACAGCAACGAGAGCCTGTGCTCTGCAACAAGAGAAGCCACCGCAATGAGAAGCTCATTCAGCACAACCAGAGAAAAGCCCACACAGCAACAAAGACCCAGCACAGCCAAAAAAATTTTGAAATTCTAAAAAAAGAGAGAGAGAGAGAGATCTATTTGGTTGGGATTATCTGGAACTAGATGATAGAATCAGTGGTGGCTGGGTTGTTCTGAATGATGGGAGCCATCTGCATGGCGGAGATGGAGAGGAATGCATCTAAGGCAGAAAGAGGGCTTGCAAGTTGGGCTTTTGTGGGAATTAACAGGTCCATGCTTTAGACCCGTGGCTACGATAGAAATAAGGGCATAGTGGGAAATGCCTGTTACCATTACATTTACGTCAACAAACCTTTGATACCACTGGGACTTTGTAGAGATCTGAGCCCTGGTGAAGCAAGAAAAGAAAGAATTCCTCCTCCTTCCACAATATTTCTTCTTTTTCCTAGTGGGAAGAAGGAGGTTGAAATCTTCCAGTTTGCTGATTCCAAGAGCTCTGCCTATGGGCTAGACACTTAGATCTGGGACATTTGGATTCTCTTTCAAATGTCATTTTCCAGCTTTCCTGGCCAAACCAAGGATGCCAATGACAGTGTCAGCCACGTGCTCCCTGCCTGAATCAGGATTCAGAGAAACCACAGGGCCAATACAACCTGTCAGGTCAGGGATTCTGCTCAGAATGTTTAACTCACAAGTCACTGGAAACTGTGTCAACAGGAACGTGTCTGGTACCTGCCTAATCCTCCTTGGTATTTCTGGGGCTGAACTTGAGTATCAGGGCTTCCAGTTGTTCTGATCAGAGCCCAGGTAGGCTGGTTTGGGGAGAAGAGTCTCCAGTTGGGGCAGAGAGAGGATAAGGAGGCCCAGAAGTGTCCACTGTTCATTTTCCCTCTAAGAACCACGCCCATCACCCTGCCCTGCAGTCAGGATGTGTGGGCTTTGAATGGACGGGAAAATTATCTCGATCCCCAGATAACTTTAGGCAACAGCTCTCTGGCTTTTAGACTTGCTTTTGCGTTTTTCTCAGGGTGAAGCCCAGGATTATGGAATTTTCCCATCTTCTGCTATTTTTTTGGAAGGAGACTTGAATGGCCACTCTCTAAGCACTCCTGGTGGCCAGACCCCTGTCACCTGGCCATTCTGTCACCATGGGGCCTGGCCCCATGTCACCATTCTCTGCTCCTGGGTAGAGACGAAGGTGTTTGGTGAGCAGGCTCTTCTATTTAACATTTTACAAAACTTTGTCTTCCATTATTAAGTAATTATTTTGGGTGTGCACAGTCTGTTCTCCCAGTTAGACTCACTTCCAGGAAAGCAGGACCTTATTCTCTATTTGTAGCCCACTGCTATGCAGCAAGTACCAGTTGTCAGATGCTTGTAGAAATCAACCAGGCAGAGGTCAGCAGTGAATTTCTGAGTCAGTGTGTGAGAAGACAACAAAGGGAAAAATGAACTGGTTTCTTTGAGATTTTTCTTTATTCCAAGGCAGAAGGGTAGAGGATGAGTTTCACTCCACTTCTGCTAGGGTTCCTGGCCTGTCTCTGCACCACCCAGCATACCCAGGAGATGCCAGTGCATGGTAAAGTCACTCATTTGCAACAATTCTTCACAAATTTACCAACTAATAAATTTACAAACTCAGTTAGAGTGTGGGTCCCCAGCTTTGCCACCTCCTCATCTCCCCCAGCCCCACCCCCCATTCCAGCCAACCTCCCTCCACCTAATACACACACACACCTCATTTATCTCTACTTCTATGGATCCTCAGCCCTTCACAACGCCCCACTCCCAGGCTTAGCCCTGTTCCAGGCACGTGGAAAGACACAGGCTTCAGAGGCAGACAGACCCAAGTTCAAACCCAAGTGTGTCGCTTTCTAAATATGAGACCTTGGATAGGTTACATAACCTCTCTATACCTCAGCTTCCTCATCTGTGAATTGGACGTATGATACCTACCTCAAAGTTACCCCGTAGATAAAGCACCTGGCTTATCCCTTTCCTAACTTATTTTCCTTTAGTTTCCAAGTCTTTCTGGAAGTTCAAAGCCCATTCTGATGAGACTTAGCATATCACTCAAAGCAGGAAGCTCTAATTTGCTGAACCCCCCTCCTGCTCACCAACTTTGCTCTCATAGTAGCCTTCTCCTAACTCTGACCCATAACCAAAGCAACCTCTGCCCCCATCCCAAGCCCCTGTAGATAGACCTCTCCAACCCCAAAGCCTGCTGCAGCCCCCCTGCTGTCTACATGTCACCCCTGCTCTTTGTCCTGTGCGGAGGCCCCTGCCGTGACTGTGGGGCTGCGTTTGCTATGCCAAATGCTGCAACCAAGGCCCTTCCTGCACCTGCCCATCACACTGCCTTTCCTGCATGCACACGCTGGCATGTAGGTGAGGACGGCAAAGATGCTGTTCCCCACCCAGAGGCACTTGTGAAGTTACTAGTACTTTCTGCAAAGTGTGGCTTCAGAGCTCCTTTGGGCTTGCCTTTGGAGCAAAGAATTCTTCCTTCTCAGCATCCTCAAGGATGGTTGTTCTTCATCCATGGAGAACAAATTCAATGTGTGGAAAATGTCAAAAGTCATGGAGAAAAGAAAAAGTGGCAGCGTGCTGGGATGGAAGGACCACAGCCCAAAGCAGAGGGGCTTTCTGCAGCCCTGTCCCTTCCACATGGAGTGTCCACTTCTCTGAGAATTTTCAGTATCCTCATTTATAAAAGGGGCTTGGCCACAATGCCTCACAGGGCGGTCATGAAGATCCAAGGAAATGAGATAGCGATGAGAATGAAATCCAATCAAAGAGTGATTGCCATTACTGCTACCTTCTTGGGGACTTTCTCATGCGACTGCCGGCCATAAACTCCCTGAGACATGAGCCTGCTGACATGACCTACCTGCTAGTCAACACTGAGTCCTCGGGCCTCATAGCTCTGTGTCTGAATGGCTCTCCATAAATATCTGCTGATCAGTTGATCAGCTGAGTTCCCTGTCTTTTCAATGAAGGAGTTACACAGTCATCTTAAGCCTCTTCTCTCACCAGCTGTTAAGAAGCTGCCCACATATAGGATGGGTTTGTGGGCTAAGAGGTATTAGCCTTCTTTGTTTTGATTAAAAAAAAAAATGAGGCTAACCACCAAGGCACGAGACAGGAGTTTTTTCATGTCTCATAAATTTGGTATGAAAGGCAATTTCCACAAGAAAAATCCCAAGAATGTTCTAAGGAATGGCAACATCATCAGAAAAACATGTGTAGCCTCACAAAGTGACCACTTTGAAAAGGATAACCCTTAATAGATGGCTATGTTCATAAACGTTTGTATTAAAAAAAAAAAAAAGGAGGGTGGGAGTCCATGACTGGGCAGTCACACCAAGAGAAAGAATGCTTACCAGGAACCCCTACCTGTGCCAAGACCATCACTTTGGAAAGGTGATGTCCTGTCAGGAGGAGATAGACCCAGGAAGAGATGAGAGCTGGAAAGAGGACACCAAATGTGGTAGGAGGGGCCTGCTAATTAGACCAGTAGGTGAAACAGACAAGAAGGGAGGTGAGGCTGGGCTGGATGAATCAAGCCTTCCCATGGGGTGGGGACATCCTGTCTAAAACACTAGCCTTGTTTAAATCCCTTATAAAAGGTTTCCATCCCACTCACCTGGTACTCCACAGACCGCATAACAGCCACTTGCTTCATCCTGCCTGTGCATTAGGTAAGTCCCCTCCTGAGGAACCTCTCTTGCTCACAGTGTCTTGGTGATCCAAGCTGATAAAAGCCCTACCAGATAGGGTCTTGTAGGGCTATCAGTGGTGGCTGTGGGCAGAAAGCGTCTGCTCTGATGGGCCTTGGGCAAACCAGGTGTTCTTCCAAAGCAGCTACACTCTCTCCTCCTCCCCTGCGGCTGCTCTGGCAGCAGCTCCTCTCACTGAGAGGCTGTGTTGGCAATAGCGACAGAGCCACCCACGTACCTTCCTAGAGCAGCTAAGTTGTCTGGTTTTTAAGGTTCCGGAAGCCTCATTGCAGTGCTCAGAGTCTGTGCCACCAAGCAACTTCTGCCAAACCCAACAATGGGGTTGAGCCTTCTCGTGGAGGGAGAGGCTTACATGGCAGCTCTCCCCCACCCCAGAGCCATATGTAGGCAAGATGAGTTCGTGAATTTTTTTTTTGAGACTTCATTTTGAATATTATTTATTTATTTATTTGGCTGCACCAGGTCTTAGTTGCAGCAGGCAAACTTAGTTGCAACAAGTGGGATCTAGTTTTCTGACCAGGGATTGAACCTGGGACTGCAGCAATGGGAACATGGACTCTTAACCACTGGACCACCAGGAAAGTCATGAGTCTGCACATTTATTTTAAGGGATTTGAAATGTAACTAACAGGTTATCTTATTATTATCTGTACAGTTTAAAGGTCAGTGGCCCCCGTCTTCCACAAGGATTTTTTTTTTTTCTTTTAAAGATCTTTTCACTTCTCTGTTGAGGTGCAATAGTGTGAGTTATGACCTACACAAGGAGCAAGGTCTTGTTGAAAGACCTTGAAAGCAAGGTCTGCTGTGATTTTTGGCTACTAGATGGTAGCAAGGACACCCCTTGAAGAGCTCCCCTAGGGTCTGTAACTTTCCACATAATCTGCTTCCTCCAGCACTGAGTCCCCACCCACTTCCCTCCTTTACTCACTTAGCTCTCGAATCATGCCTTTCTCTCCCCCACGGCCTTCTCCTTCCCTTCTCCATGGTACTCTCTCCCCTGGTTTTCCAGCTTCTGTAGCTTTCCATTCCTCACAATCCCCGCTTGCATCTGAAGCTCACCATGTGTGATGGTCATCTCTTTTGGGCTCTACAAAGCTATGATCAATGCATCTCCAGGTTTCTTTGCCTCTTGCCCATCCACCAAATCCAGAAACCAGGGAAACTCTCCCTTCAGTTCCTCACAGGCCACCAGGGCTGTGGAGGAACCACACAGCTATGGGCAGCTGACTTCCTCCAAGGTCCCAGCGCTGAGGACAGAGGTCACATTCAGAGAAACATGGACTCTCAGAACTGGAAGGCCTCCCACCCAGGAAGGCGCCAGCTCCACAGTATTCCTGGCAGCTGGCAGCCTGGCTTCTCCGTGAACACATTCTGAAAAGGAAGCCAGAAAGGGCAGAGTTGAGCCCTGGTTGGCCCCCATCAGGGGCAGGAGTTGACCCACATACGTACTTACTGCCTGTGGGTGTTCCCAGCAGGACCCTAATACCTGTGATAGCAATGGCACTGCCCTGTCCATGGGGTACAGTCTAGAAGGCTCACTGCATTTGGCTTCTAGGATTTCTTGGTTCCTTACAAGCTGTGTGGCCTTGGGCAAATGACCTAACTTCTCTGAGCTAACTTCACCTACAGGTGAAGAAAAAAAAGTGAAGATAATCAGGATTACAGGAGATGATGCCTCTGAAAGTGCCTGGTGAGCAGAAGAGTGTACATAGATGTGCACAAATTATATGTGGGTATAATAACCTGCTAATGATATTTAATAGCTAGCACTTAGTCTTGCCAGCTTCTGCCAAGTGTTTTACATGAAAAATCTCTTTGCATCTTCACAATAATGGTATAAAATAAATACTAGTACTGCCTTCATTTCACAGTGAGTAAACTGAGGCACAGAAAGGCAAAGCATCCCGGCCCACTTACCAGACAGGGAGGCAGTGGGGCCGCATCTAGACCCTGCCTGCAACTACACCTGCTCCTCCTTCCCATCGGTAAAATGCGTTAGGTAGGCAATGCCAAGGAAGACACAGCAGAGGGGCCCAAAGCAGGGCTGAATAGGCAAAGAAAGGACTTAGAAGCAGGAGTGCTTTCTAGGAACAGCTAGGTTGATTATGGAGCCCCCAAGCGGGGGCTTTTCCTCTTTCCTCAGCAGGACTCGAAGATGCCGCAGTTACTGCGAAACATTAATGGGATCATTGAAGCCTTCAGGCGCTATGCCAGGATGGAGGGCGATTGCGCAGTGCTGGAAAGAGGGGAGCTGAAAAGGCTCCTGGAGAAAGAGTTCGCTGACGTCATCGTGGTACGAGACCCACGGGTCAAGGGTGCGGGGAGCAGGAGGGAAGACAGAATGACCATATTTGCCTTGGGATTCTAAGCCTGCAGCCGCTACACCCAGGCCCGCCAGTCCTAACGGAGGCTGTGCCGCAGAGAAAGAGCAGGAGAGGGAGCAGGGATGGTCACGGGCCTGGTCCTTAAAGAAAATGCCTTGACTTCAATTAATTCTAATTTGGAGACAGAGTAAGAGGACACTAAAGGGACAGCTCAGAGAGGAACGGAGCCTTTGACTATTCTAGAAATGGCAATCGTTACTTTCTGTTGCTTCTTAAATCTGATATGGCGGCCACTTCTACATCTACCGGAAGTGTGATCAACAGTAACGAGCATTCACGAGAAGCACGGCTTTGTGCTTGGCTGGAAGCAGTTGCTCCAAGATATTAGCTGAGAGGTCGCATCAGAAGTGAGGTGTAGCAGCTGGGGGAGACTCTGGGAGCCCCTCCCTACAAGACAGCCCCAGGGCCCTGATGCACTTCCCTGTCTCTCCCTGCCTTTGGTGTGCAGCTAAAGAAACCAGGATGGTGAAAGTCCTGGGGGAAGGAAGGTGTGTGCTGTTTCTGCACACTGAAGGCAACCCACCAGATGCCCCTACTTGGCAAAACACCTGACCCCTTCAGTGAGGACCTCACAGAATTCCCACAGGGCCATCTTCCTGCTGAGCTTTTGGTGTCAGGCTCGCTGGAGGAAAAAACCACCTCCATGCCAGGGTCCAGGGGCTGAGGACAGCCTGAAGAGTCACTACAAGCTCAGTCATTTAGTCATTCTTCATGAAATGTTTATCCAGTTCTCCTGTAGACCAGAAACTGGGTCCAACACAGAGGATACAAAACAAAGCATGCTTCCTGCCGTTGAGGGAGAGAGGCTGGACTAAATGAGAGTGATTTTGTGTTAGTGCTTTTGTGGTAGCAGTGTGTGTGTGTGTGTGTGTGTGCAGTGTCGGGGTGCCAAGTAGTTAGGCCCCCAGGCCCAGGGGTGGGATGCCTGGAAACTTAGCTGACTGGCCTGACCTCGTCCTCCTCAGAGGAGGGGTACTGATGTAGCCTCATCTTCCCCACAGAAACCCCATGATCCGGCCACTGTGGATGAAGTCCTGCGCCTGCTGGATGAAGATGACACAGGGACAGTGGAATTCAAGGAATTCTTGGTCTTGGTGTTCAAAGTCGCCCAGGCCTGTTTCGAGACACTGAGTGAGGGTCTTGAGGGAGCGTGTGGATCTCAGGAGTCTGGCCATGATACCCCTGCAGCCACCCAAAAGCCAGGGGAAGGACAGAGAAGCAGCCCTGCAGTGGGAAGCCCTGGGAACAGACAAGGCCCTGCAGGGAGCAGCGACGCACAGAGTGAGCAGGCTTCTGGGGGGCCAGGAGGGCCTGGGCCACAGACCCAGGGTGAGGACATCAGCTCTGCTCAGGTCAGTCACCAGGACAGGCAATTGGAGTCCCAGGGACAGGAGGGAGTGAGCCAGTCTACACAAGCAAGGGGTCACGTGGAGCAGGCCCAGAGAATGCGAGAAGACAAGAGTCCTCAGACCAGAGAGAGGGGGACAGAGAGACAGCCGCAGGCCAGGGAACAGGACAGAGCCCACCAGACAAGTGAGGCTGGCACTGGAACCATAACTCAGACCCACACAAGTACCACTCAGACGGTGGAACAAAATAAGAGCCATCACACAGGAAGCGCCAGCACCCAGCCACGGGAGTCCACCAGAGGGACTGAGACCCACGGTCAAGATGGGAGGCAGACTAGCCAAGTGGTGACAGGAGGACACACTCAGGCAGAGACAAGGTCACAAACCCAGACGGTGGAACAAAACAGGAGCAATCAGACTGGAAGTGTCAGCACACAACCACGGGAGTCCACCTATGGCCAGATCAGAGGAACTGAAGCCCACAGTCAAGACAGGAACCAGACAAGCCAAGTGGCAACAGGAGGAAACATTCAGACACAGACAAGGTCACAAACCCAGACACACACTCATACCGCGGAGCAGGACAGGAGCCATCAGACAGGAAGTGTCAGCACCCAGCCACGGGAGTCCACCAGAGGGACTGAGACCCACGGTCAAGATGGGAGGCAGACAAGCCAAGTGGTGACGGGAGGACACACTCAGACACAGACAAGGTCACAAACCCAGACGGTGGAACAAAACAGGAGCAATCAGACTGGAAGTGCCAGCACCCAGCCACGGGAGTCCACCAGAGGGACTGAGACCCACGGTCAAGATGGGAGGCAGACAGGCCAAGTGGTGACAGGAGGACACACTCAGGCAGAGACAAGGTCACAAACCCAGACACACACTCATACCACGGAGCAGGACAGGAGCCATCAGACAGGAAGTGTCAGCACCCAGCCACGGGAGTCCACCAGAGGGACTGAGACCCACGGTCAAGATGGGAGGCAGACAAGCCAAGTGGTGACAGGAGGACACACTCAGGCAGAGACAAGGTCACAAACCCAGACACACACTCATACCGCGGAGCAGGACAGGAGCCATCAGACAGGAAGTGTCAGCACCCAGCCACGGGAGTCTACCTGCAGCCAAGCCAGAGGGACTGAGACCCACAGTCAAGACGGGTATCAGACGAGACAGGTTGTGACAGGAGGACACATTCAGACACAGCCGGGGTCACAAACCCAGACACACACTCAGACCAGGGAGCTTGACAGGAGCCATCAGAGAGGAAACACTAGCATCCAGTCACAGGAGTCCATCAGAGGCACTGAGATCCACAGTCAGGACGGGTATCAGTCGAGACAGGCTGTAACAGGAGGACACATTCACACACAGGGAGGTGCCCCCCAGGCCGTGGAACAGGACAGGGGCCAGATTACAAGCCACACCGGGGCAGGAGAACAGGGCCAGACCCAGAGGCAGTCAGGCAGTAGTCAAAGACAGACACAGGTGAGCAACAGCGAGGCAGGAGAGACAGTGCTGGGAGGGCAGGCCCAGACTGGGGCGAGCACTGTGACGGGCCGACGGGACACGAGCGGTGCCCACCCACCGTGCAGTGTGACAGGAGGTCAGGGAGAAAGAGATCCCACCGCGGTTCAGCAGGAGTGGGTTGATGACCACACGAGGGAGACAGTGATCCGAAGGCAGGACCAGGGCAGTCTGCACACTAGTGTCCCTTCAGCACCAGGCCGGGAGGCAGCCCAGCTAGAAGGGAAGCGAGGACTCACAGCGAGGGGACTGTATTCCTACTTCAAAAGCAGCAAGCCGTGAGGGCCCCGGCCCCGGACTCCGGGGCCCAGCGCAGAGAAGAGCAGACAGCAGTTGGCTTGCTGGCCCTGGCCAGTCCGGTTAGCAAGTCCCTTAATGTTAGCTCTTCATCGCGGTACTTCGCTCTTAGTTCTTTCTCAGTGAGGCCATTTCTGCAAGGTGATTGCTATCCTAAAATTTTCTCTCTTACCTGCTTTGCTGAGCAGACGCTCTCAGGGGCAAGAAGACATGGAACAACTCATCCCTTTGTGCCACGTTTTCCTTAGCTTGTGGGGGGTTTCAGTTACTTTTATAGATTCTGTTGTCTGCCCATTGCCTCATCTATCCTAATGAATCAATAAAAGCTTCCTAAGCAACTGGGCTTCATGTTTCATTCAATTACTATTAACATGATGAACTAAAGACTACAGGGCTTTTATGACAGGACTTTGGTGATGAACTGGATGTGGTCCCTACCCTTGTAGAACATCTGGTTGAGAAAACACTATGCAAGATTCCACAAGTTATGCAGCCACTGTGGGAAAGAGTATGGAGATTCCTTAAAAACACTAAAAGTAGATTTACCGTATGATCCAGCAATTCCACTCCTGAGCATATATCTAGGAAAAGACAAAAGCTCTAATTCGAAAAGATACAGGTACTACAGTGTTCACAGCAGCACTATGTATAACAGCCAAGTCACGGAAGCGGTGCAAATGTCCATCAACAGATGAATGGATAAAGAAGATATGTGTTACATATATACACAATGGAATACTACTTAGTCATAAAAAGGAGTGAAATAATGCCATTTGCAACAACATGAATGGACCTAGAGATTATCATACTAAGTGAGGTAAGTCAGATAAAGAAACATATTATATGATATCATTTATATGTAAAATCTAAAAAATAGTACAAGTGAACTTATTTACAAGACAGAAACAGACTCCCAGACATAGAAAACAAGCTTACAGTTATCAAAGGGGAAGGGAGAAGGGATTAACAGATGCATAATACCACAAATAAAATAGATTTAAGTAACAAGGTCTTACTGTATAGCACAGAGAACTGTATTCAATATCTTCTAATAAACTATAATAGAAAATCATTCAAAAAAGACAATATATACATTTACATATATGTATAACCAAATCACTTTGTCAAACACCTGAAACTAACACAATATCGTAAGTCAACTATACCTCTAAAAAAAGAGATTTCAAGGGTTGTCAGAGTCAAAGAGAAGAGATACCATACTTTTATATTTGGCAGAAATGGATCAGGAAAGTTGCAGTCAGAAGAGGTTTCTTTTGGTAAATGCTTTTAAAGGACAAGCAGGACTTAGGTAGGCAAAGGTAATCTCAGTCTCTAAGGCAATCTCACAATCTCTAATTCTACAGTGCAAAGTCTCTGTTTACCTTGTAAGGTCACAAAGGAAGGCTGACCTAAGGGTATCAATAAGTGAAAGAAGGCTTCCAGGGACTGTGTAAAGAAAGGAAAAGGCATGTGTTCCCAGGAACTGAGCCAAGAGCCTGGGCTCCCCTTTGCCACTCTCTCACCCATGTCAGCTCTGATCATTCATGATGTCTCACTCATTGGATATGAACAGGTTATGAGTAGAACCTCTCCATTCTGGTTTATTGTGAGAATCACCTCGGAAGTAGGTTTTAAAATACAGATTTATAAACCTAACCCTAGAGATGCTGAATCCCAAAGTTTGGAGCAGAGCCTACACACAGTGTTTAGGAACTTCTTAAGGGAAATTTGACTTCTGATAGAATGGCAGACTAGATACTCTGAAGGACCTCCCATAAGAAAGCAAGTAGATCCTATATAAAGCACATTTTTTCCATTACATTATTGGTTTACAGGAAAAAACGGAAATCTCCCAGGAGCAAACAAAATGTGTTAGGCTGAATAATAATCTCCCAAAATGTCCATATCCTGATCCAAGGAATATGTGAATATATTATGTTATATAGCAAATGGAACTTAGTAGATGTGATTAAATTAAGAGTCTTGAGATGAGGATGTTGTTCTGGATTATCCAGGTGGGCCCCGTGTGATCACAAAGGTCCTCATAAAGGTGAGGCAAGAGGACCAAAGTCAGTAAAAGGATTGGAGTTGTAGTGATGTGTCATAAGCCAAGGAATTCAGGTGACTTCTAGAAGCTAGAAAATGTAAGGAAATAGAACTCCCCTAAAGCCTCTAGTTCCCTTTCCAGCACTTTGATTTTAGACTTTTGATTTCCAAGGATGCAAGGGAATCATTTTTTTAATTGTTTTAAGCCATTAGGTTTCTGGTAATTTGTTACACAGCAATAGAAAACTAATACCCAAAACAAAAACTCAGAACTAGAGCCAGAAGAGTAAGGAGGAAGCATGTGTAAAAGGTAAGGTTGTCCTTCTCAGGACAAAGTGATTTTGTATCTGTCCCTACTATAAAGCATCCCTACTATAAAGATGGTAAAGCGTCTTGCTTACAATGCAGGAGACCTGGGTTCAATCCCTGGGTCAGGAAGATACCCTGGGGAAGAAAATGGCAACCCACTCCAGTACTCTTGCCTGGAAAATTGCATGGCTGGAGGAGCCTGGTAGGCTATAGTCCATGGGGTCGCAAAGAGTCGGACACGAGTCAGTGCACTTTCTTTTCTTTCCTACTATAAAGAAAGCTGAGCACAGAAGAACTGATGCTTTTGAACTGTGGTGTTGGAGAAGACTCTTGAGAGTCCCTTGGACTACAAGGAGATCCAACCAGTCCATCCTAAAAGAGATCAGTCCTGGGTGTTCATTGGAAGGACTGATGCTGAGGCTGAAACGTCAATACTTTGGCCACCTGATGCAAAGAGCTGACTCATTTGAAAAGACCCTAGTGCTGGGAAAGATAGAGGGCAGGAGGAGAAGGGGACTACAGAGGATGAGATGATTGGATGGCATCACCGACTCGATGGACATGAGTTTGGGTAAACTCCGGCAGTTGGCATTGGACAGGGAGGCCTGGCGTGCTGCAGTTCACGGGATTGTAAAGAGTCAGACACAACTGAGCGACTGAACTGACTGAACTACTAACCTTTAGGTATAAAGGCCAAAGACAAATAGCAAAGGACTTGCAAGGAAACATGGAATAGTATTCTCACAATCCTTTCATGGGGACTGTATTAGAGAATGAGCTTCCAAAACAAACAAACAAGACAGAGAATCATAAAAGTGTTTGCCATAGAATATGATACAAGGCATTTCAACATATTTAACTGTAGACTAAGACTAAAAAGGTAGGAAAAGCTGACAGAATAACATTTGACATTATATACTCTAAATATAAATATAATACAACTAACAAAAACAGAGGAAGGAGAATATGTATGAAAAATCAGTCAGTTCAGTCACTGGCAATGATGCCATCCAACCATCTCATCCTCTGTCATCCCCTTCTCCTCCTGTCTTTAATCTTTCCCATCATTGGGGTCTTTTCTAAGGAGTCAGCTTTTCACATTAGGTGGCCAAAGGACTGGAACTTCAGCTTCAGCATCAGTCCTCCCAATGAATATTCAGGACTGATTTCCTTTAGGATTGACTAGCTTGATCTTCTTGCAGTCCAAGGGACTCTCAAGAGTCTTCTCCAACACCACAGTTCAAAAGCATCAATTCTTCTGTGCTCAGCTTTCTTTATAGTCCAACTCTCAAATCCATACATGACTACTGGAAAAACCATAACCTTGACTAGACGGACTTTGTTAGCAAAGTAATGTCTCTGCTTTTTAATATGCTGTCTAGGTTTGTCATAGCTTTTCTTCCAAGGAGCAAGCACCTTTTAATTTCATGGCTGAAGTCACCACTGCAGTGATTCTGGCCAAGATAATAAAGTCTGTCACTGCTTTCTTTGTTCCCCATCTATCTGCCATGAAGTGATGGAACCTGATGCCATGATCTTAGTTTTTGTACTAATAGAAACACAAATTAAAACTACATCTAGATACCACTTCTCCACATCAGTTTGGCAAAACTCTAAAAGACAATAGACTTGAGAAGACTTTCTGAGAATAGACTTTGCTGATGAAGGTGTAAAGAATAGGTACCCCCATATTTTCCTGATGAGAGTGAGAAATGATACAGCCTCATTGGAGAGAATTTGACAAAATTCATCATTATTATATCTGCCTGTTTTGTTCTTGCTGTTTCTCTGAAACAGATATTGACAGATAGTAGCATTCAATAATTATCTGTTTAAAAAATAATACATTAACGTTTGTATAATCTCTGTGCAGACTTGTGAATATGGAAAGGCAACTATAATCAAGCTCTTATCGAATAAGAAAATGGAGTTTCTTTAGTGCTGTCAAAGTCACAGTTAGAAATTAGAAAATGGCAGCAGTAAAACTAAACTCAGACTTTTGGGTATAAACTCAGTGACTGATGATACCTCACAGAGAAAAAAGGGCTTGGGAGTGTGTGAGGACCTACCCAAAGGGGTTGGGAGGGTGTCACAGAGAGTGGCCCTTCCAGTCCCACCTCCAGCTCCAAAAGGAAATTCTGGCCATGAAAGCATGGAGCCCACTGACACCTTGGGATAGATGCCACCCTCAGGATCTCTGTTCTCAGGGAGCTTCCAGGAGGAGGAAGGGAGTTGCCCTAGAACAGTCCAGGGAAATTTGAAAGTATAAGTGGTTCTGAAAGAGAAGTTAAGCAACCATGAGTCATGGAGGGGTGAAACTGGCAGCCTGTCCCTTGCTGGATGGATCTGGAAGCTACTGTGAAAGTCCCCCTTCCTCCATGTTTTAGGTATAAATGAATATAGATTTCTTATAAATGTTAAACATTGGAATGGATCAAATCAGAGACGTAGTCATGGTGAACCTTAAAAAGAAATAATTGAATCCAAGTCAACAGAATCTGACTCAACTTTAATTTAAGGCATTCACCTTTCAGAAGTGGGGGGGCGGTTATTCAGCCAAATACAGAAAAGGGGAGTCATGGGGTCAATGAGGCAGGATCCATATAAGCAGTCTGTCTGTGTCTAGGCAAGAAGACCACCTCCCAGTGGCAAGGTCTATGTATCCGTGGAAATCCATCAGGTGAATCGCTGATTGGATGCCATTAGCCTCCACATCAGGAAATGAACTCTCCTTCTCTGCTTCTGTGACCATTCATGATATGGGTCCATGTGGGCGAAAGCACTGCCCAGGGATATGAATGACTAGTGTTCTTTCAACAGAGTTCATGAACTCAACATTCATGTTTCTTGTTGTAAATCAATGAACTGAAATCATGAAGGTCAGTCCTACGCTCTGGGCTTGGCAGCTGTGAGTCTGCCACGCCAGCAGGCTCTCCTCTCAGAGTCATAACCTGGAAGCCTGTGTATGTGCCCTAGCCCTTTGAACCAGGGCATTTGCTAAGGGATGTCATACAATATTTCTCCTCCTCTGTCTTGACTTACTTCACTCAGCATGACAGTCTCTAGGTCCATGCCTGTTATGGCAAATGGCATTATTTCATTCTCTTTAATGGCTGAGTAATGTTCCATTAATATATATGTAAGCACATTTTTAAAATTTTGGAGCTGACTTACACATTATATATAGAATGCTGTGCTGTGGTCAGTCATGTCAGACACTTTATGACCCCATGGACTATAGCCCACCAGGAATGTCCATGGAATTTTCCAGGCAAGAATACTGTAGTGGGTTGCTGTTTCCTTCTCCAGGGAATCATCCTGAACCAGAGATCAAACCCATATCTCTTGTGTCTCCTGAAGTGGCAGATGACTCTTTACCTATCGAGCCACTTGGGAAGCCCCCATATATAGAATAGCATCTATTTATTTTTTACTCAAACATCTTGTTGGCCTTTGCAAAGCTCATAAGCCCCAGATATATGGTTTGTAGCATGAAAAGTGGCCCTATCCTTGGGAATACTCGGGGCTGAAGCCCCACTGCAAAAGCCCCACAAACTTTTCCCACCAGGTAGGTACCTTTGGTTCACTAAGAGTAGGTGTACCTCACTGCTGCCCCCTGGTGGTAGTGAGGAAGGATGCCTATAAAGGAACTGCTGCAACAAATTGGCTTATGCTGGAATGGAACACCGGATCAGAAACCAGGACAGGCTCAGTACTGTGGCACCAGGCACAGCAGCCTCTGGAGGAAGTGACCCTGAAATCTCAGCAGTGACTCACACCAGGCTGCTCTGAGCTGCAGAACTGACAGTGGGCATATTTGTTTTTGTTTATGTGTTTGCTTTTTGGGAGGTGTCCTTCACAGAGCTGCTCCCACTGACAAATGGGCTCCTCGCACCTGGTTTGGGGCAAGTCCTGCTTCATCTGTGGAGCTAGACCTCTTGCCAGGCCTGTGGCTCCACTGGGCAGGGATGGCCTTATGGGGACCTGATTATCTCACGTGAGAAAGTACACGCCTGGAGCAGTCCATGCAGACAGGCAGTGAGGTATACACCCCTTGTCTCTCCTGCCTCAAAGCAGAAGACAGCAATCTATGCACTTCTCCCAGGGCCCTTCAGACCATGGCTGTGGCTCACCCTTGTCTTAGCCACTCACAGGACCTCTCCAGAGTCATCTCCCAGGGCTGATGTAGGCCCCTCGACTCTGTGTGGAGTGTCCTCAGTGCTCCCCAGTTATATGTGAACTACAGGCAATAAACAGTGATTCCGTTCTACCCATTTGCAAAAGGTAGGCAAGGTTTGGGATGGAGTGGGAACAATCCTATCCTTATGTATTTCCATTTAACAAAGAGAAAAAGCTAAGGGGAAAAAGCCAAATGGTTTTGCGTCTATTGTTGCCTGAGTGGTGAGAAACTTTGAAATCCACAAGGCCAGTGATTGGGGAGGGTCTGAGGAGCAGGACTGGGGCCTGTTGAAACAGACAGAGCTAACCTCTCAAGGCAGTACGGCCTCCTACCCACCAAGGCTGAGAGGGGCTCCTGAGCCTTCCTCTTACAGCACTGAAAGGATCTCTAGGGGAAGAGACGCCCCATTTCCAGCTACCAGAGCAGCTGGGGCAGTTTTGAGGCCCACGGCTCTGGGTGAAATGTGGAAGAATAATTGTTCTAGTTTATCTAGGGATTCTCTAAAAAACAAATGACATCGCCAGAGAGAAAATGAAGTCAACTCTAATAGGAATGCTTGTTGGGTTCCTGGGAACCAACATAGTAATGCATGCCATTGGAAGCCTCTACTCTCTCGGAAAAAATAAAATGTAAAACCTCTTATGGTAATGAGATAACCTGTTGCTGTTCCAGACCCAGGGTTTTCCTTGGGCTTTGGGTCATCCTGTCCTGAGCAGGTGGGAACTCGGTGCATGTGTTTAAATATCTTAAATGCTGTTGTCTAGTTGCTAGGTCATATCTGACTCTTTGCAACCCCATGGACTATAGCCCACCAGTCTCCTCTGTCCATGGGAGTTCCCAGACAAGAATACTGTAGTGGGCTGTCATTTCCTTCTCCAAGGAAATATCTTAAATAAAGAAAAACAAAAAAATTCTGGGGGGGTGGCAGGGGGGCATGCAGCTTCTGGGATCTTAGTTCCCCAATCAGGGATTGAACCCAGACCCTTGGCAGTGAGGGTTGTGTAATCCTAACCGCTGGATTGCCAGGGAATTCCCAAAATCCTTTTTTAAACTGAGAAAATTTTATGTTTATCATAGAGAAATCATAAAATAAGCAAGCAAAGAGATGAATACAAAAAAACACCAACAATAAATCCCTTCCACACCCTCCTCTTTATGCAAATTGCCATATAAATATCTATATGAAAATGTACATCTATTATTATATGTGCAGATGACTATGTAAATTATATTTGTAAGTTATGCATCTCTATGTAAAACATATAAAATGATAATCTTCTGTAAATTATATGTATATGCATATATACATTATACAAAGATAAATGATTGCAGAATAGCTTCTAGCTATTTATAAAGCAAGGGATGTTTGAAGAAGGAGGAGAAGATACAAATGGTCCTAATCAGCTTGACCTTGAACCAATATAGAGGCTTCACACAGGTTGGACTTTCTTCCCTATAAGGATAATTACGGCTTTTAGCAGCTGCTCTCGACCGTGTCACAACTGTGAAGATTTCCATATCAGAGAAAATCTGAGGATCAGGGCAGAATGTCAGAGAATTATTCTAAACGTACCCATGTAACAGCAGCCCTCCTCCCTTCTCTCTCAAACCCCCGTCTGTTCACCAGGTAAAATTGGTTTTTCACTGCCATCTCTCTCCCTGTCAGGATTACTAGGCTATGACCTAAGAAGAGGGTAGGGAGTGGATCTCTAACTGGCTTATTTTTTCACAAGATTCAGGAAGCAGTACGGAGGGTGTGTGTGACTGAGGAAACCAGAGTCACCTATCAGGGCCCCAACTTTTCCATCTGAATTTGAGAGGTATATTTAACAAACTAGAACAAGCTGGGCCACACTGACCAGAAAAAGCAGTCCCTTGTTTCATGAGACATTTCATCACCTATCCTCATGTACTCATCATTTGGGTTTGACTTTTTTCTTCCAAGGGAAAGTTACCATCCACAGAGGAAAATTCCCATATACAGGCTGAAATCTACCTTATTTTATAATTTGCTGGTGTTCAGTTGCTGAGTTGTGTCCAACTCTTTGGCACCCCATGGACTGCAGTCTTTTAATCCTAATCTCAAATATAAATAATCACAAATAATAAAAATGCAAGGCTATGCTGCATGCTTATTTGTATATTACTATGAATTTACTAAATACCAACTTTATTCATTATGTGACATGCCAGGCTGAATGAAGCTCAAGCCGGAATCAAGCTTGCTGGGAGAAATATCAATAACCTCAGATATGCAGATGACCTCACCCTTATGGCAGAAAATGAAGAGGAACTAAAGAGCCTCTTGATGAAGGTGAAAGAGAAGAGCGAAAAAGCTGGCTTAAAACTCAACATTCAAAAAACTAAGATCATGGCATCTGGTCCTATCACTTCATGACAAATAGATTGGGAAAACAATGGAAACAGTGACAGACTTTATTTTCTTGGGCTCCAAAATCACTGCAGATGGTGACTGCAGCCATGAAATTAAAAGACACTTGCCTCTTGGAAGAAAAGCTATGACTAACCTAGACAGAATATTAAAAAGCAGGTACATCACTCTGCTGACAAAGGTCCATATACTCAAACCTATGGTTTTTCCAGTAGTCATGTACGGATGTGAGAGTTGGATCATAAAGAAAGCTGAGCACCAAAGAATTGATGCTTTTGAACTGTGGTGTTGGAGAAGACTCTTGACAGTCTTTTGGACTACAAGGAGATCAAACCAGTCAGTCCTAAAGGAAATCAACCCTGAATATTCATTGGAAGGACTGATGCTGAAGCTGACGCTCCAGTACCTTGGCAATCTGATGTGAAGAGCTGACTCGTGAGAAAAGACCCTGATGCTGGGAAAGACTGAAGGCAGGAGGAGAAGGGGACAACAGAGGATCAGACGATTGGATGGCATCACCGACTCAATGGACTATCACTTCTGAGCAAATTCTGGTGGATAATGAAGCACTGGCACCTGGCGTGCTCCAGTCCACGGGGGTCGCAAAGAGCAACTGAACAACAACAACAACAATTTTATGCTTGGCATTTTATAAAAGGAACCAGACCTAGTCTCTTTGTCAAGGAACGTAAATGAAATTAATAGATACAATGGAAAGTGTATTGAAACAACCAAAGAATCTTAGCTCAGAGAGCAAATGCCCATGCTGTCTGCCTATAGGCCCCCCTAAACTAATCTTAGCTTTGGTATGATTCCAGTTGGCTCCATTACAACCACTGTCAATCTTGAAAATGGTTATCTGCACTTATTCTCCAGTGCAGACAAAGATGTTTTGTAACTCTACTCACAATAACTGCAATACCCACCCCACCAAAAACACTCTGTCATTTCATCAAGGATTTTTTCCACCACCTACCACTCACAACAAACACATAGTAATCCTGATACAACAGAGGACTAAAATCCACTTCAGTTTTCCATGATACACTAGCCAGGAACTCACTGCTCTAATTATAGCATCTATTTTATGATAAGATCAGTGACCATATGTATTGTTGAAGTGTTTGCTTTATGAAAGGGTGTTGGAAAACTTAATTACACCCACAAATAATGAAAGATTAAGTCACACCTTAACATAACATAGGGTATTATTTATCTCCACTTAAGCAACAATGCTTAAGAAATCTGAGGTTAACCACAGATTTATGACTTTCTACCTATAACCTGATCTTTCTCACTTAGCTGGTTTTGGCCATCTGCCTCCCCCTTTGAGTTTTGCCATCAGGATAAGCTACTGATTACTCTGCTTCGCACACCTCCATAAGTACCTCATCTAGGAAGACGTGGGGTCTGTAGGTGGCTCTGCTGTGTTTTGTGAGATCTGTTGAATCATTCAGATTACTCAGTTCCACAGCATGCCACAAGTGCTAAATCCACACACTTTTGCAGGGGAGTTTGATTATCCACCACATGAAGGCAACTTTCATCCTCTTACACAGAATTACAGCCCATACCTCTCCCTGGATCTAGGAACTAACAACAAAATTTGTCTGTATCAAGCTTTTTCATTTTGACCTTGCATACATCTTCTTTGCCCAATATCGTAGGGTTCTGGTCTTCTCCTGAGAGCATCGTAGTGAAGAAAGAGATCAGTGCCAGTCCTGGGGGTCAGAGTATTTGTGTTAGCTGAATTGGTTCTGCCACCTACCATCTATATAACTTTATAACCAAGGCTCTTTCTGAGCTTAAATTTCCTGACTGGAAAATGAAGGTCATCATATGTTTGTTGTCGTTCTTGTTCAGTTGCTAAGTCGTGTATGACTCTTTGCAACCCCATGGACTGCAGCATGCCAAGTTTCCCTGTCCTTCACTATCTCTCTGAGCTTGCTCAAACTCATGTCCATTGAGTCAGTGATACTATCTAACCGTCTCATCCTCTGCCACCCACTTCTTCTTTTGCCCTCAATCTTCCCCAGTACTAGGGTCTTTTCCAGTGAGTCAGCTCTTCTCATCAGGTAGCCAAAGTTTTGGAGCTTCAGCTTCAGCAGCAGTCCTTCCAATGAATATTCAGGGTTGATTTCCTTTCGGATTGACTGGTGTGATCTTGCAGTCCAAGGGACTCTCAAGAGTCTTCTCCAGCACCACAGTTCGAAAGCATCAGTTCTTTGGCTCTCAGCCTTCTTTATGGTCCAGCTCTCACATTCATACGTGACTACTGGAAACACCATAGCTTATAACTTATAGAGCTGTTGGCAGAGTAATACCATATGTAAAGCAGGTACAGATGCTTGACAAACATCAGTGCCCTGTGCTCCCCCCTCGCCCATCTGCACTTAGCCCTACCGCCTCACCAATCTTCCTCTTTCTTTTTCATACAAGAAACTGCCAGTTTCTCTTCTTCTCCTCTAATAATAGTAATTATAATAATACTTCCAAAGTCTTCTTTCTAATCTGTATACCCACAACCTTGGCCTGATAAGGTTCTTAAGAAGCTAGGACCAGAAATGTGTTGTTGGTGGTGAGTCAGGTTGCAAAAAGAATGAATTATTTTTAATAAATGTTAGAGTAAGGTGGGTAAAACATCACTGAAGTGTACAAAATTGGAGAAAATTTTATGAGAAAAATGTATAAATATACATCAAAAGCTTTAAAAATGTTATCTTTTGACAATGCTCTTCCCTCTAAGAGTTTATCATGTTAAGGAAATAATCAGATATATTCAAATATTTGTGTATAGGATGTTTGTTATAGTATTGTACTAGTGAAAAATTAGAAATAATAAAAAATATCTAAGAATAGGATGCCAAGATAGTAAATACTAGGTAGTCATTAAAACCTAGGTTTTAAAGGAGTTTATAATGACATTGGAAAATGCTCACAATTTGATATAAAATTGTGAGTATATTATCAATTTTTAAAGTATATAAAACATAGTATTACTGTGAGAGTGAAAATATTAGTTGCTCAGTCATGTCCAGCTCTTTGCAGCCCTATGGACTGTAGCCCACCAGGCTCCTCTGTCCATGGGATTCTCCAGGCAAGAATACTGGAGTGAGTTGCCATTCCCTTCTCCAGGGGATCTTCCTGACTGAGGGATCGAACCTGGGTCTTCTGCATTGCAGGTAGATTCTTTACCATCTGAGCCACCAGGGAAGCCCAGGTTTACTATATGATCCAGCAATTTCATTTCTGGGTATACACCCAAAAAGAATGAAAGCAGGGACTCAAAACATTTGTAAACTCATGCTCACAGCCACGTTATTCACAATCGTCAGAAGGTGGAATTAGCTCGGGTCTATCAGTGGACAAATGGATACACACAATGCGGTCTGTACACATAGAGTGGAACGTAATAACATTCCATTCAAGCAAACGAATGAAACTCTGACACACGCAACAACACAAAAGAATCTTTAGGGCATCATGGTAGGTGTAAAAGGTCAGTCACAAAAGGACAAATAGTGTATGATTCCACTTACATGAGGTACCTAAAGTAGTCAGAATTCGAGACAGAAAATAAAATGGTGGGTGCCAGGGATAGGGAAAGGGAGTAATTGGGGAGTTAGTGTTCAATGGGTACAGAGTTTCAGTTTGGGAAGGTGAAAAATTTCTGGAGATGGATAGTGGAGATAATTGCATAACAGTGCAAATGTATTTAATGCCATAGAACTGGACACTTACAAATGAACAAAATGGTAAATTGTATTTAACTTACTGTAATAAAAATACATATACATATATATATATATATACACACACACAAGCACATATACTTTTATACAATACCAACACATACAGACATGCATATGTAAATAAAATACTAAACAGCTATAAGCCAAATGTCAGCAGTGAATTCTGAATTGTGAAATTATGAGATTTTTCCTTTCTTCTTTGTGTTTTTCTGCATTTTACAATTTTTCCATCATGAACACATATTACTTTTTTCAGGAAAAAATAATTGTGTTTCTTTAAATCCACTTGAGTTTCCTCAAATAGGCTCTTTGCTTTGGCCAAGGAGGAGGTGGCCCTACAGGTAGATGCATGTGTGTTCCGCCCCAGGAATGTTTCCTCTCAGTCCTGTGCTCTGCATTTAAAAGGTGGCTTCAGGCTTGCAGAGCTCGTAAAGAGTCTTTCACCCACACATGGACACAGCTGGAGAACATTTACAAGGTTCTCTTTGAATCTTGTAGATGAATTTATGGCTGTTCCTTGAGGGATTCCTCCCAGTGGCCCCAGAAGCTATGCTGGGAACTATTCCACCTGACTTACAGCCAAGAGTCGCATCGAGGCTGCCTGTGGCCGCAGCACAGTGCAGTAGGAGAAGGGCCACAGATGAGTCAGCTATGGAGCTCTGCAATGTGCCCATCGGCCAGGCAGACCTCTCTCTGGCTCTTCCTTCCTTCACTGATGAAGAAAGTGAAAAATGTCAGTCACTCAGTTGTATCTGACTCTGTAATCTATGGACTGTATGTAGCCCGCCAGGCTCCTTTGTCCATGGAATTCTCCAGGCAAGAATACTGGAGTGGATTGCCATTCTCTTCTCCAGGGGATCTTCCCGACCCAGGGATGGAACCCAGGTCTCCTGCATTGCAGTCAGATTCTTTACCGTCTGAAACACCAGAGAAGTTCCCTCCTTCATAGCTGAGATGAGGCAAACCAAGACCCCTCCTTCAAAGCAAGCTCAGGATTTGCTTGCCCCAGGACAATTCCCTGATGAAGTCCTCCAGACTCTTAGGGTCACCTAAGCAGTCATGGCTTCATATGCTTCACTATCAAGATGTGGTCAAGATTTGCATGTAAGTTCTTAAGCGATTTTCACCAGTGTTCAGGAGTCCAGGAGTCATGGTCACAAGTCTTCCAGTCCTGCCTGGCCTTCTATCCCTAGCAGGGAAACTCATTCATATGCGATTAAATAGGCCTCAGGCAACTCACAAACAGACCCTGTGTGTGTGCTGAGCACATCAGTTGCCCTATTTAGAAGCCACCATTGGTTCTGGTTTGCCTGTAGAACAAATTCCAAATGAGGACTTTATTCTTATACATAGTCACAAGGCCCTATCTGCTGTGTTTTCTGTCTTCCCTTACAGACTCAGCTTTTGCTTTACCCCTGCTCTGCCCTCTTGGCATCCTTTACTGCATGGCTATATCAAGCTTCCAGAAATTCCCTAACACACCACGCCCTGTTAGGCAGGGGACTTGTTATATACTGGTCCTTCTTCCTCCAGCTGGCGAATGAAATACTCTTCAAGACCCAACATGCACAATAACAGCAAACATTGCCAGTCTTTTACAACATGACTAATAATGTTCTGAGTACCTTGCCTGTAATAATTCATCCTTTTCCTACACTGTCAAATCCCAAACAAATCCCTGCTGCCTCACTCCATTAGTTTTCTGCCTATTTTCTTAGCATAGTTGTTTACCCTCCAGTTGAGTCTATAAACCTGTAGACAGCCTTCCTATGAAATGCTATTTTGCCTAAATGAGCCAGAGCTGATGACTACTGCTTAAACCAGTAATCTTGTCTTATAAGACATTTATCTAGCAAGCCTCCACTGAATGTCACTGAGTTCCAGGCACCTGTGCTGGTGTAGAGGGAATACAAGGCCTCAGTTCTGTTCATGAGGAGCTCACATCTGTACGAATAAAAAAAGAGAGGGAGAGAGAGAGAAACAGTGCAAGGTAATTAAAGGTACAGGTAATTAAAGTATTCACGTGAATACTCATGAAAATATAACTTGGCTCTCCGGGAACTCAGATGGGGAGACCGGGAAGGCTTCATAGAGGAGGTGCCAACCAAAGAGGCAATGCGGCCTCAGTAGAGAGAGTAGGCTCTGAAGCCAGACAACTCAGGCTCACATCCCACTTCTGCCACACCCTGGATATGTAAGCTTGGGCAAGTTGCTTAATGTTTCTGGCCCTCAGTTCTCTCATCCATAAACTAGTGACAATAAGTATATCTACCTAGTAATCACCTAGACTGTGTATTAAAAAGCAGAGACACGACTTTGCCAACAAAGGTCCATGTAGTCAAAGCTATGGGTTTTCCAGTAGTTACGTATGGATGTGAGAGTTGGACCATAAAGAAGGCTGAGCGTCAAAAAATTGATGCTTTGGAATTGTGGTGCTGGAGAAAGTTCTTGAGAGTCCCTTGGACTGCAAGGAGTTCAAACCAGTCCATCCTAAAGGAAACCAATCCTGAATATTCATTGGAATGACTGATACCAAAGCTGAAGCTCCAATACTTTGGCCACCTGATGCGAAGAGTTGACTCATTGGAAAAGACCCTGAAGCTGGGAAAGATTGAAGGAGGGAGGAAAATGAGATGACAGAGAATGAGATGGTTAGATAGCTTCACTGACTCAATGGACATGAGTTTGAGAAAACTCTGGGAGATAGTGAAGGACAGCCTGGTGTGCTGCAGTCCATGCGGTCACAGAGTCAAACATGACTTAATGACTGAACAACAACATCAATCACTTCTGCAGGCAGCTTGGTCCCTAGGAACTGTCTATAGAATGTGCTTTCAGGTCTGATGCCAGTACCGTCTGCTTTCTCATTAGCTTTAAATTATTGTGAAGACCCATCTGTTTCAAGCCCAAGCCTCAACTCCAGTCACCAATTTATTATTTAGGCTTTTCCCCTGGCTAGAAGGATCATTCTTTTAGTCTTGGACCTAGAATGTGACTCAGCCTCTCTTTGCTATTTCCAGGTTGACTTGTGCTTTAAAGGTTAGGTTAACATTATTTTAGGATTAGCTTTCTTATTTATTGAAGAAAAGCCTCTGCACTCTGAGTCTAGAATCCACTCCTGTGAACCCACAAGTGAGTGAAGTCACTCAGTCATGTCCGACTCTTTGCGACCCCATGGACTAGAGCCTACCAGCCTCCTCCGTCTATGGGATTTTTCAGGCAAGAGTACTGGAGTGGGTTGCCATTTCCTCATCCAGGGGATCTTCCTGACCCAGGGATTGAACTCAGGTCTCCCGAGTTGCAGGCAGACACTTTACCATCTGAGCCACCAGGGAAGTCCATATCAGCCTTCTTTGTGTTCAGTCACTAAGTCATGTCTGACTGCAACCCCACGGACTACAGCACGCCGGGCTTCCCTGTCTATCACCATCTCCAGGAGTTTGCTCAAACTCATGTCATTGAGTCATCGGCAATGGATCCAACCATCTCATCCTCTGTTGGCTGCTTCTCCTCCTGCCCTCAATCTTTCCCAGCATCAGGGTCTATTCCAATGAATCGGCTTTTCGCATCAGGTGGCCAAATTATTGGAGCTTCAGCTTCAGCAGCAGTCCTTCCAATGAATATTCAGGGTTGATTTCCTTTGGGATTGACTTGTAATTAGCCTTCTAGATTCCCCTTAAACTAAGCCGTCTAGTATAGTTAAAAAAAAAAAAAAAAAGAAAGAAAGGAAAAAAAAAAACTCATAGTCTTCTAGAGCCAGAGAGATCTGGGTTACATTGACAGATCCACCTCTAGCTGTGAGTCTTCAGTCAAGTCTTTAATGTTTCTTTCATAAGGTTACTTCAATGCCCAAGTAAGGAAGATATAGAATATAACTGTTTGAGTCTCTTCTTTTAATTTGTTTCTGTGATGTTCTTAAAGTCGCAGTTTGAAATACCTTCTGATGGTCCCATCCACAGCCATTCTCATTGCTGCCTGTTGTTCCCAGTTTCTCAACTTTTTCTACTGAAAGTCCTGGTGCTACTTCCTTGGTGCTGCTTTGCATAAAACCCATGTTGATTGTTCACTTCATTTTAGCTCCATAAAGGTATTTGCATTCTTAATTTAATTTAAATGTATATCATTATTATTCTATTGTGCTGAAAATGTATGTCATTGAACTTCAACAGGGCAAGATCTTTTATACTAACCATGTGACAAGCTAGAGGAATCTTGAATACATGGATGATTATATTTTGCTAAAACTAAAGGTGATGACTAACGAAATAAAATATTAAGAAAGTGTATAGTATCATGCCAGCATTCTACCCACCTCTTATTCTACTTAACATTTTTATTAATCATTTGAATGTTGATTTCTAAAACTGATGAATCAAATTTACAGATGACAGAAAGCTGGGATGGTTAATAAACACCTTCAAGTCAGAAATGGTTTTCAAATACACACACACACACACACACACACACACACACATATATATATATATATATGGATATATATATATATATATATTAGCAGGTTGTATTGATGCTGAATAAAACAAGAAGTTTAAAGGGGGGCAAATGTAAAATTCCTTCTTTGAGTCTAATAAGCTAGCAGCACAACTGTAGGATAAGGCTGAATTGGTTTAGCAGGAGTCGCTCTTGCACAGTCAACTCAGTGATTCCATATTGTTGTATAATTGCTCCCCAAATCAATATAATCTTAGGATGTCTTAGATGTCTAGCTTCAGAATAAGGGAGGTAAAAGGCTTCCTCTATCTTATGCAGCTAGATCACATCTTTGGAGTTGAATTCAGCTAAGGGTGGCACATTTTAGGATAGATATTGGCAAGCTGAAATGTATTTAAACAGGAAATCATTAGGAGTATGAAACATGTCATAAGAGAATGTTTGAAGGAAGCAGGATTTTTAGATCACACATGACATCCCAAAGGTTCTAAGGGAACAGAACAGGAAGGAGTAAGATGCAAAACATATAGGATAGATTCTTGTCTCTAGGACGTCACATACTAGATGATGAGTGTAATGATAGAGACAGATTTAAAATGGGGAAGAAAGAACTAATTTTGCCTGGGAGAGTCAGGAAAGTTTTCACAGAAGGGAATGGCTGAAACTGAATCTTAAAAATAATGGGAAGGACTTTACCACCAGCAGAGCAGATCATCTGAGGCAAAGGGGAAAATATATACTTGAATCCCTAGGGCAGGGATTAAAACAGTGGGTTAAGAAGTAAATGGGAGATAAGAAAGTGATGACAGAAAAAGTACCAAATTTATACTCTAGGTTTCTGCTTAAATGTAACTTCTTTAGAGAAGTTTTCCTTGGCCCCCCAATCTAATTAAGTGTTCATATTATACTGTCTCCTAATGCTCTATAAGGGCATCAGGGGTTATGCCTGGAATATCATAAACACTTAATAAATTTGTTGAATCATACACACAAAGACTGATTTAAAGCAGAGTTTGACAAACGTTATACAGTATATACACAGTTTTCAGGAGACAAGGCGTATTTGAACTAATAAAACTTGAATTAATTGAGCCTTATGGGAGAAAGAGAATATAGGAAGGACACTGAAGGTAGATGGACCAGCTCTTGTGAATGCAGGGGCCAGGAAATGACATGGCAGGTACAGAGAACCCAGAGAACTTCCATATGTTTGCACACAGGTAGATGTGGGGGAGTAGTAGCTGGCAAGACCAGAGAGGTAGGCAAGGGCCAAATCAATCTTGAGCACCTACTCATGAAGGGTTTCCTAATCCATGCTAAGAAGTCTGGATTTTATCTAAACAGTATTGAGTACCTACTGAAGGATTTGAAAGTCCTATGATTCAATTCATATTCTAGAAAGTTCATGCTGGAGGTTGGGCAGTAGATTATTTAGATGGTGGCAAGAGTAGAGATCACTTGGGAAGCCATTTCAGAAATCCAGGGACGAGGTTCAAGGAAGTATGCAGACATTAGAATTGACAGAATTTGGTCAGATTTCTTTTTTGATGGTATGCTGCTGACCGTGTTTATGACGTCAATTGTCTCGCTGTATCTCTCTGCGCACACTGTTCCTTGAAGGCATGACAGACAAGGTGCAAACAGGGAAGCTAGAAGAAAGCTCAAGGAGCCGCAGAGGCGCTCATTCTCTCCTGGCTGCTGCGGCAGCCACAGCAGCCGAACACGCTGTATTCTCTCCTCTGACGGCTGACCCAACAGACACACCCGTGACGCAGAAGTAATGCCACCGCTTTTTGGGGGTGGAGCTCATACATCCCTACCGCACAAAGTAACCCATGACCAAGCAAGTACCTCGTGATGCACATGCACAGTGCTATAAATGATCTCAGCTGTTATATAATTATTTACAAAACATGGTGCGAGAGAACCTGAACATGCCATCTTGGCGAATTTGCTCTCTCCCCACAGATGGGGATGTTCTCACTTTGGAAAGTAAGAAAGAGTGAACTTTAGGATGATTCTTGTGTTTCTAGTACAGGCAATGGAGTAGATTGTGATGCACAGAGGATTATAAGGAAGAAGAGAAAATAGAAATTAGGGTCAATTGTGAAGTCCATTTAGTAAATGTTTCCATTTGTGGATTAGATTGTTAACTGTCTACCAGATTCCATTTTCTCCTTTTTTCCACATAAATAGTATCTAGCATGTGGCTGGGTCAGGAGTAAGTATGGAACTTCTTTCTCATTCGCTTAAAAAGAAATCCTTGTCCTTGGATATCTGCCTTTTCCTTCTTCTGCTAGTTGGAATGGTAATTACTAGAATGACCTAGGAAGAAGTCACAGGTTGAAGATGACAGAGCAACAATTAGCCTAGAACCCTATGTGTATCAGAGATGTCTCCTGATCTTAGAACCCTAACCTTAGGTTATTTACTTGATAGGAAAATAAACTAATTGCTCATTAAGCCATTAAATATTTAGTCATTTTATTAGAGTGGCTTCAGTTCAGGCACTCAGTTGTGTCCGACTATTTGTGACCCCATGGACTGCAGCACGCCAGGCTTCCCTGTCCATCACTAACTCCCAGAGCTTGCTCAAACTCATGTCCATCATGTCGGTGATACCATCCAACCATCTTATCCTCTGTCATCCCCCTTCTCCTCCTGCCTTCAATCTTTCCCAGAATCAGGTTCTTCTCCAATAAGTCAGTTCTTCACATCAGGTGGCCAAAGGATTGGAGTTTCAACTTCAGCATTAGTCTGTCCAATGAGTATTCAGGAATGATTTCCTTTAGGATGGACTGGTTGGATCTCCTGGCAGTCCAAGGGACTCTCAAGAGTCTTCTCCAACACCACAGTTCAAAAGCCTCAATTCTTCAGTGCTCAGCTTTCTTTATAGCCCAACTCTCACATCCTTACATGACTACTGGAAAAACCATAGCTTTGACTCTACGGACCTTTGTTGGCAAAGTAATATCTCTGCTTTTTAATAGGCTGTCTAGGTTGGTCATAGTTTTTCTTCCAAGGAGCAAGTGTCTTTTAATTTCATGGCTACAATCACCATCTGCAATGATTTTGGAGCCCAAAAAAGTAAAATCTGTCACTGTTTCCATTGTTTCCCCATCTATTTGCCATGAAGTTATGGGACCAGATGCCATGATCTTAGTTTTCTGAGTGTGGAGTTTTAAGCCTAGTTTTTCACTCTCCTCTTTCACCTTCATCAAGAGGCTCTTTAGTTCTTCTTCACTTCTGCCATAAGGGTCATGTCCTTTGCATATCTGAGGTTATTGATATTTCTCCTGGCAATCTTAATTTCAGCTTGTACTTCCTCCAGCCCAGCGTTTCTCATGATGTACTCTGCATATAAGTTAAATAAGCAGAGTGACAATATACAGCCTTGACGTACTCCTTTCCCAATTTCGAACCAGTCTGTTGTTCCATGTCCAGTTATAACTGTTGCTTCTTGACCTGCATACAGATTTCTCAGAGGCAGGTCAAGTGGTCTGGTGTCAGGGAATGTTTAACGGGAGGATTCCTACGTGCTGTCTCTCATGAGTCCTTTGTCCCTCTTCAAGCGGAACAGCACGCTGCTCCCAGGGACTGAGGTCATTGTGTGAGGCAAGCATGAGTCTCCTTTAGTAAACATTCTCCTTAGGACAAAACAGCTTAGTCTCCTTCCCCTTTCTTGAGGTAGGGATTGTCTTCTGACCTTGTGACTAACTTTAGCCCATGTTTCCTTGGTAACGTTTGCTGTACATTTGGTTTTCTGATCTCTATCATTCCTGAAAGAAGTTTCTTGTACTGCAGCCTATATATACTCATAGAAAAATCATTAAAGCACCTTTGCTCCATCAGAGCTTGGGTCCCCGGGTCTTTTTTTGTCTTTCTCTCTCTCTCCTTTTCTGGCTGACTCTCTGGAGCATGGAGACCCGTCGTGCTCACTTTTCTGCCCGGGCTTCTAAGACCCCCTCGAGAGGGCGCCTGGTGCCTTCGTGAGCGATGCAAGTCCTGTGTCAAGGACTTTATTGGTCCTCTGCGTAAACCAAGGGACATCGGCCTCTTTCTCTCTTTCACTTTCTTATCGTCGACTCCGTACCTCCAGATTCCGGTCCATTAAGGGACCCCAACAGTCTGGTATTCCCATCTCTTTAAGAATTTTCCAAAGTTTGACAAATAGATTCAATGGATTAGATCTGATAGAGTGACTGAAGAACAATGGACAGAGGTTTGTGACATTGTACAGGGATCAAGACCATCCCCAAGAAAAAGAAATGCAAAAGGCAAAATGGTTGTCTGAGGAGGCCTTACAAATAGCTGAGAAAAGAAGAGAAGCTAAAGGCAAAGGGGAAAGGGAAAGATATACCCATTTGAATTCAGAGTTCCAAAGAATAGCAAGGAGAGATAAGAAAGCCTTCCTCAGTGATCAATGCAAAGTAATAGAGGAAATCAACAGAATGGAAAAGACTAGCAATCTCTTCAAGAAAATTAGAGATAACCAAGAGAATATTTCATGCAAAGATGGGCTCAATAAAGGACAGAAATGGTATGGACCTAGCAGAAGCAGAAGATATTAAGAAGAGGTGGCAAGAATACACAGAAGAACTATACGGAAAAGATCTTCATGACCCAGATGATCACGATTGTGTGCTCATTCACCTAGAGCCAGACATCCTGGAATGTGAAGTCAAGTGGGCCTTAGGAAGCATCACTATGAACAAAGCTAGTGGAGGTGATGGAATTCCAGTTGAGCTATTTCAAATCCTGAAAGATGGTGTTGTGAAAGTGCTGCACTCAATATGCCAGCAAATCTGGAAAACTCAGCAGTGGCCACAGGACTGGTAAAGGTCAGTTTTCATTCCAATCCCGAAGAAGGGCAATGCCAAAGAATATTCAAACTACCACACAACTGTACTCAACCCACATGCTAGCAAAGTAATGTTCAAAATTTTCCAAGTCAGGCTTCAACAGTATGTGAGCCATGAAATTCCAGATGTTCAAGCTGGATTTAGAAAAGGCAGAGGAGCCAGAGATCAAATTGCCAACATTTGCTAGATCACCAAAAAAGCAAGAGAGTTCCAGAAAAACATCTATTTCTGTTTTATTGACTATGCCAAAGCCTTTGACTGTGTGGCTCACAACAAAATGTGGTAACACTGTGAAGACACTGAAATCTTAGCATTGGTGAGAAGCTTCCTTAATTAGCTAAAATCCTGCAAGTTTCTCACCCTTTGCTAAGACTGTGAATGCTGGGACAATCACATGTTTGTTGGTCCAAAATAAGGATTCTGAGAAGCATGTGTAGTATAAGGATGAAGGTCAAAAGTAGAGGATATTGGTGAAAGCACTTTGTATATTTCCTCTCTCCATCACTTGATTCTTGCATTCTTGGAGATTTTATCCCAGGTTTGCCACATTGTCTGCTACAAACTTCACACCATCTCTAACACCATGCCTTTTCAAGTCTGAGAACTACATTTCCCAGAACTCCTTCCTATATAGTTCAAAATTACAGTTTGTCAATGAAAGAACTTGCTTGTGGCTCAGACGGTAAAGCATCTGGTACAAGGCAGGAGAGCCAGGTTCGATGCCTGGGTTGGGAAGATCCTCTGGAGAAGGAAATGGCAGACCACTCCAGTACTCTTCCCTCGAAAATCCCATGGACAGAGGAGTGTGGTAGGCTACAATCGATGGGGTCGCAAAGAGTCGGACATGACTGAGCGTCTTCACTTTCATTTTCAATGAATGAAACGTGTGTGAAACATGGATGGTAGGAGCAAAGAGGAAGCCCTTATTCCACGGAGGTAAAGGTGGCCAGTTTCTAGAACTTCCCCACATGTCTTCTTCTCGAGTCCTCTGGAGACTTTCACTCTCTCAGTTCCTCCCACATTCACATAATCTCTGATCCCTACATTAAATCTCTTATTCTCATAATACTCACATTGGCTCCCTTTTCCTAATCAAAACAAGATGGGTATACCAGGTCTAGTATTGACACAGGTGTCCTGACTCTTATTGAAAGGAAATAAGAACACAAATCTAATTATTCTGACCTCCACTCAGCTCAAGGGACTTTCCTGTAGCTTAGATGTTAAAGAATCTGCCTGCAATGCAGGAGACCCAGGTTCAATTCCTGGGTAGGGAAGATCCTCTGGAGAAGGGAATGGCAACCCATTCCAGTATTCTTGCCTGGAGAATCCCATGGACAGAGGATCCTGGCAGGCTACAGTCCTTGTGGTCGCAAAGAGTCAGACATGACTGAGCTACTAACACTGCTACTACCACTCAACTCTGTTTTCCTTGGCAGTGTCAGCTGGAAAAAAACTGGGGACACAGCCAAGACAATTCCTTTGGATTCTTGGCACCTGTCAACTTAAAATGTTTCCTGCATTCTTGACAACAAACTTCTTCTTGGGTGCCATTACTTCCACAGTACTCTTGCATAATTGAATGCTGTCATCTCAGACATAAGCCTTGCATTCTTGGCTGCCTCATCAATAAAGAACCAGGCCATGGGTATGGGACTTGCACACATTGTGGGGCTGACGCTGGATCCTCTTCAACACCTTCCTAAGTAGTGATTCATCATGATTATACCCAGCTACTTGTTTAGAGAACAAGATGGTTCTTAACTACACCACTGGAAATATCATGCCTCAGATAGTGCAGGCTCCAAAGCCAACTGAATACACAGGGTTTAGCTAATTACTTGGATGCGACAGAGTTTAAACACAATGAGGGCCTAATTTACTCAAGGCATGCAGAAGCTGGGCTTCTGAATCCTCTTTGACAGCCAGCTGTCTTTCTCTTATTTCAAATACAGAGGCTGCCTACTTTTGTAATCCATAGTGTAGACTTTGTTCGTTCGTTCACACTCATGCTCAGTCATGTCCAACTCTTTGCCACGCCATGGACGACAGCCCGCCAGATTCATCTGTCCACAGGATTTTCCCTGCAAGAACACTGGAGCAGGTTACCATTTCCTCCTCCAGGGGATTTTCCTGACCCAGGGATCAAACCTGCATCTTTTGTGTCTCCTACATTGGCAGGAGGATTCTTTACCACTGTGCCACCTGGGAAGCCAGACTGCTTGAGTTAAATCCTGGTTTAACTTTGAGAAAGTTGCTTAACCTCTCCATAACTCACCTACAAAACAGGGCTAATAATAGTTAAGGATCAAAGAAATACTACAGTTAAAGTGCTCAGCATGTTCCTGGCACATAATAAGCATATGGTAACAATACCTTTACTGGCTCTGCACTAAAATCTGATTTCTCTTCCTAGTTGTTCTCTTGGTGCCATTTACCTATTTTACCGTAAATATGGGGCAAATAAGGATATGTTCACCTAGGTTTGCCAAGCATACTCTCTATTTTCCTTCCACTTGATATACAATATGTACTATGAAATAGATGTATTTCCAAAGTATAATTAACACATTAGACTAGCTTCAGGTGTACAACATAATGATTTGTATATATCATGAAATGATAATAAGTCTAGTTACCATCTGACACCACACAACCTTACAAAATTTATTGTTTCTTGAGATGAGAATTATTAAGATTTACTTTCTTAGCATCTTGCAAGTTTGAATACAGTGGTATTGACTACAGCCACCATGCTGTACCATATATCCCATGACTTACTTATTTTATAACTGGAAGTTTGTACCTCTTGATCTCCTTCACCCATTTTACCCAATCCCACTCTACTCCCCTCTGACAACCACCAAATAGCTTTTTTATTTGTGTCTGGTCACGCTTACAGCTTGGCCTAGCTTAGACTCAAAACTTTCCTATTCAGCAACTGTTTTATAGCATAAGATCTTGCCTCCACCACATTTCTAATCTCATCCTCTATCCCTCTCTCCCTTGCTCACTTTACTCCAGCCACACTTTCTTGCTATCCCTTAAATGCACCAAACAGCTCCTACCACAGGACCTTTACCCTTGTATTTCTCCCTCGAAAACTTTTTCCCTGGGAGCATGCCTTTGTACAAATGTCACTTTCCAGTTTGGCCTTCTCTCAACACCATATGTAAAATACACCCCACACCCTCAACTCCCAATCCTCCTTTATTTTCTCCACAGTACTTATCACCATCTGTCATATATTTATTCATTTAATGCTGCTACTGCTGCTAAGTAGCTTCAGTCGTGTCCGACACTGTGCGACCCCATAGACGGCAGCCCACTAGGCTCCTCTGTCCCTGGGATTCTCCAGGCAAGAACACTTGAGTGGGTTGCCATTTCCTTCTCCAGTGCATGAAAGTAAAAGGTGAAGTCGTTCAGTCATGCCCGACTCTTAGCGACCCCATGGACTTCAGCCTACCAGGCTCTTCCGTCCATGGGATTTTCCAGGCAAGAGTACTGGAGTGGGGTGCCATTGCCTTCTCCAGTTGGCATTTCTTTCTAGACACCTCTAAATCCTCCTTTTTATTTATTTATTTTTTTAGTATTTTCTTTTTTAAAATTAATTTATTTATTTTAATTGGAGGCTAATTACTTTACAATATTGTAGTGGTTTTTGCCAAATATTGACATGAATCTGCCATGGGTGCACATGTGTCCCCCATCCAGAACCCCCCTCCCACCTCCCTCCCCATCCCATCCCTCTGGATCATCCCAGTGCACCAGCCCTGAGCACCCTGTCTCATGCAACAAACCTGGACTGGCGATCTGTTTCACATATGATAATATACATGTTTCAACACTACCCTCTCAAATCATCCCACCCTCGCCTTCTCCCACAGAGTCCAAAAGACTATTCTTTATATCTGTGTCCCTTTTGCTGTCTCTCATATAGGGTCATCATTACCATCTTTCTAAATTCCACATATATGTGTTGGTATACTGTATTGGTGTTTTTCTTTCTGACTTACTTCACTCTGCATAATAGGCTCCAGTTTCATCCACCTCATTCAAACAGATTCAAATGCATTCTTTTTAATGGCTGAGTAATATTCTATTGTGTCTATGTACCACAGCTTTCTTATCCATTCGTCTGTCAATGGACATCTAGGTTGTTTCCATGTCCTGACTTAAATCCTCCTTTTTTAAAATCAAATATAACTTTTAAAGAGTGATAGAATAGTTTAGTTTTCCAAAATAAGGCAAGACAACAGCTACTGTCTTATGAATATATTATCTAATTATGGTCATGCTCTTATCTTTGGCCATCAGTTAAACAAGAAGCTGGAGGAATACATAGAAGGCAAGTGATAAACATTGTGGAAAACAAAGAAAAAGACTATATATTTCTTTGTGTGTATAAAATTATAGGAATAAGAAATATTGATAAGCAGATATCTAGAGTTGAGATGTTGCACAAGTTCACTTATGTGCAAATTGAAAAATGTAACATGCTGGATAGGGTTGCAGAAAGACATTGTGTTGGCCTCCTTAGAAATTCTATCTTAATGATTTTGTCCATTCCTAATTAGATCCACTGGAGATCATTTCATACTGAGTTAATCGCTATGATGGAAAACAATAAGCCTTCTCCCAGAATTTAGAGAGGATCAAACAAACATCATGAGATTGGTTTCTGTATCTGATTTTGGAAATTCACATTTATAGATTCCAAAGCATATATCAGTGGATATTTACCAAGTGTCTACAAGAATGCTACAGAAATCAATCAATAGGCAGTTCTCAAACTGCACCATTATTACCCTAAAATTGATGATTTAAGACATGGGATTTAGGAAGTGAAAGACTGGAGCCATGCCATCTAGGAGTATCTAAAAGTATGCAACACAAACACTGCATTCCATGCAGAGGCTCTAGGAGAGAATTCATATCTTTCTTTTCCAGCATCTAGTGGCTGACTGCATTCTTTGGCTTATGGACCCCTCATCCATCTTTAAAGTGCAACACTCTGGCCTCTGCTCCCATTATCATATCTCCTCTCTCTGACCCCCTTGCCTCCCTCTTATAAGGACGACTGTGATTACATTTAAGCCCACCTGGATAATCCAGAACCCACTCCCCATCTCAAGAACTTTGATTTAACAAATTTGCAAATCCCTTTAGCCATTTAAGGTAACACAATTCACAGGTTCCAAGGATCAGGATGCAACCATCTCTGAAGGACCACTGCTCTGTCTGCCACAATGATCATTATGTAAACAACCACATGGTTCTAATGAATAAAACAATGGATTTCTTTTTTTAATTTTTTTTTACTTTTTTTCATTTATTTTTATTAGTTGGAGGCTAATTACTTCACAACATTGCAGTGGGTTTTGTCATACATTGACATGAATCAGCCATGGAGTTATATGTATTCCCCATCCCGATCCCCCCTCCCACCTCCCTCTCCACCCGATTCCTCTGGGTCTTCCCAGTGCACCAGGCCCGAGCACTTGTCTCATGCATCCCACCTGGGCTGGTGATCTGTTTCACTATAGATAATACACATGCTGTTCTCTCAAAACATCCCACCCTCGCCTTCTCCCACAGAGTCCAAAAGTCTGTTCTGTACATCTGTGTCTCTTTTTCTGTTTTGCATATAGGGTTATCATTACCATCTTTCTAAATTCCATATATATGTATTAGTATGCTGTAATGTTCTTTATCTTTATGGTTTACTTCACTCTGTATAATGGGCTCCAGTTTCATCCATCTCATTAGAACTGATTCAAATGAATTCCTTTTAACAGCTGAGTAATATTCCATGGTGTATATGTACCACAGCTTTCTTATCCATTCGTCTGCTGATGGGCATCTAGGTTGCTTCCATGTCCTGGCTATTGTAAACAGTGCTGCAATGAACATTGGGGTGCACGTATCTCTTTCAGATCTGGTTTCCTCAGTGTGTATGCCCGGAAGTGGGATTGCTGGGTCATATGGCAGTTCTATTTCCAGTTTTTTAAGAAATCTCCACACTGTTCTCCATAGTGGCTGTACTAGTTTGCATTCCCACCAACAGTGTAAGAGGGTTCCCTTTTCTCCACAGCCTCTCCAGCATTTATTGCTTGTAGACTTTTGGATAGCAGCCATCCTGACTGGCGTGTAATGGTACCTCATTGCGGTTTTGATTTGCATTTCTCTGATAACGAGTGATGTGGAGCATCTTTTCATGTGTTTGTTAGCCATCTGTATGTCTTCTTTGGAGAAATGTCTGTTTAGTTCTTTGGCCCATTTTTTGATTGGGTCATTTATTTTTCTGGAATTGAGCTTCAGGAGTTGCTTGTATATTTTTGAGATTAATCCTTTGTCTGTTGCTTCATTTGCTATTATTTTCTCCCAATCTGAGGGCTGTCTTTTCACCTTACTTATAGTTTCCTTTGTTGTGCAAAAGCTTTTAAGTTTCATTAGGTCCCATTTGTTTATTTTTCCTTTTATTTCCAATATTCTGGGAGGTGGGTCATAGAGGATCCTGCTGTCATTCATGTCAGAGAGTGTTTTGCCTATGTTCTCCTCTAGGAGTTTTATAGTTTCTGGTCTTACATTTAGATCTTTAATCCATTTTGAGTTTATTTTTGTGTATGGTGTTAGAAAGTGTTCTAGTTTCATTCTTTTACAAGTGGTTGACCAGTTTTCCCAGCACCACCTGTTAAAGAGGTTATCATTTTTCCATTGTATATCCTTGCCTCCTTTGTCAAAGATAAGGTGTCCATAGGTTCGTGGATTCATCTCTGGGCTTTCTATTCTGTTCCACTGATCTATATTCTGTCTTTGTGCCAGTACCATACTGTCTTGATGACTGTGGCTTTGTAGTAGAGTCTGAAGTCAGGCAGGTTGATTCCTCCAGTTCCATTCTTCTTTCTCAAGATTACTTTGGCTATTCGAGGTTTTTTGTATTTCCATACAAATTGTGAAATTCTTTGGTCTAGTTCTGTGAAAATACCGTTGGTAGCTTGATAAGGATTGCATTGAATCTATAGATTGCTTTGGGGAGAATAGCCATTTTGACAATATTGATTCTTCCAATCCATGAACACGGTATGTTTCTCCATCTGTTTGTGTCCTCTTTGATTTCTTTCATCAGTGTTTTATAGTTTTCTATGTATAGGTCTTTTGTTTCTTTAGGTAGATATACTCCTAATTATTTTATTCTTTTTGTTGCAATGGTGAATGGTATTGTTTCCTTAATTTCTCTTTCTGTTTTCTCGTTGTTAGTGTATAGGAATGCAAGGGATTTCTGTGTGTTAATTTTATATCCTGCAACTTTACTATATTCGTTGATTAGCTCTAGTAATTTTCTGGAAGAGTCTTTAGGGTTTTCTATGTAGAGGATCGTGTCATCTGCAAACAGCGAGAGTTTCACTTCTTTTCCTATCTGGATTCCTTTTACTTCTTTTTCTGCTCTGATTGCTGTGGCCAAAACTTCCAAAACTATGTTGAATAGTAGTGGTGAGAGTGGGCACCCTTGTCTAGTTCCTGATTTGGGGGGAAATGCTTTCAATTTTTCACCATTGAGGGTGATGCTTGCTGTGGGTTTGTCATATATAGCTTTTATTATGTTGAGGTATGTTCCTTCTATTCCTGCTTTCTGGAGAGTTTTAATCATAAATGGGTGTTGAATTTCATCAAAGGCTTTCTCTGCATCTATTGAGATAATCATATGGTTTTTATCTTTCAATTTGTTAATGTGGTGTATTACCTTGATTGATTTGTGGATATTAAAGAATCCTTGCATTCCTGAGATAAAGCCCACTTGGTCATGGTGTATGATTTTTTTATGTTGTTGGATTCTGTTTGCTAGAATTTTGTTAAGGATTTTTGCATCTATGTTCATCAATGATATTGGCCTGTAGTTTTCTTTTTTTGTGGCATCTTTGTCTGGTTTTGGAATTAGGGTGATGGTGGCCTCATAGAATGACTTTGGAAGTTTACCTTCTGCAATTTTCTGGAAGAGTTTGAGTAAGATAGGTGTTAGCTCTTCTCTAAATTTTTGGTAGACTTCAGCTGTGAAGCCATCTGGTCCTGGGCTTTTGTTTGCTGGAAGATTTCTGATTACAGTTTCGATTTCCCTGCTTGTGATGGCTCTGTTAAGATCTTCTATTTCTTCCTGGTTCAGTTTTGGAAAGTTATACTTTTCTAAGACTGTGTCTATTTCTCTAAGTTGTCCATTTTATTGGCATAGAGCTGCTGGTAGTAGTCTCTTATGATCCTTTGTATTTCAGTGTTGTCTGTTGTGATCTCTCCATTTTCATTTCTAATTTTGTTAATTTGGTTCTTCTCTCTTTGTTTCTTAATGAGTCTTGCTAATGGTTTGTCAATTTGTTTATTTTTTCAAAAAACCAGCTTCTAGCTTTGTTGATTTTTGCTATGGTCTCTTTAGTTTCTTTTGCATTTATTTCTGCCCTAATTTTTAAGACTTCTTTCCTTGTACTAATCCTGGGGTTCTTCATTTCTTTCTTCTCTAATTGCTTTAGGTGTAGTTAGGTTATTTATTTGACTTTTTTCTTGTTTCTTGAGGTAAGCCTGTAATGCTATGAACCTTTCCCTTATCACTGCTTTTATAGTGTCTCATAGGTTTTGGGTTGTGTTTTCATTTTCATTCATTTCTATGCATATTTTGATTTCTTTTTTGATTTCTTCTATGATTTGTTGGTTATTCAGAAGCGTGTTATTAAGCCTCTGTATGTTTGAATTTTTAACAATTTTTTTCCTGTAATTGAGATGTAATCTTACTGCACTGTGGTCAGAAAAGATGACTGGAATGATTTCAATTTTTTTGAATTTTCCAAGACCAGATTTATGGCCCAGGATGTGATCTATTCTGGAGAAGGTTCCATGTGCACTTGAGAAAAAGGTCAAGTTGATTGTTTTGGGGTGAAATGTCCTGTAGATATCAATTAGGTCTAGCTGGTCCATTGTGTCATTTAAGGTTTGTGTTTCCTTGTTAATTTTCTGTTTAGTTGATCTATCCATAGTTGTGAGTGGGGTATTAAAGTCTCCCACTATTATTGTGTTACTATTAATTTCCTCTTTCATACTCGTTAGCGTTTGCCGTACATATTGTGGTGCTCCTATGCTGGGTGCATATATATTTATAATTGTTATATCTTCTTCTTGGATTGATCCTTTGATCATTATGTAGTGTCCTTCTTTGTCTCTTTTCACATCCTTTATTTGAAAGTCTATTTTATCTGATATGAGTATTGCAACTCCTGCTTTCTTTTGTTCTCCGTTTGTGTGAAATATTTTTTTCCAGCCCTTCACTTTTAGTCTGTATGTGTCTCTTGTTTTGAGGTGGGTTTCTTGCAGACAGCACATATAGGGGTCTTGTGTTTGTATCCATTCAGCCAATCTTTGTCTTTTGGTTGGGGCATTCAACCCATTTACATTTAAGGTAATTATTGATAGGTGTGGTCCCGTTGCCATTTACTTTGTTGTTTTGGGTTCACGTTTATACACCTTTCTGCATTTCCTGTCTAGAGAAGATCCTTTAGCATTTGTTGAAGAGCTGGTTTGGTGGTGCTGAATTCTCTCAGCTTTTGCTTGTCTGTAGAGCTTTTGAATTCTCCTTCATATCTGAATGAGATCCTTGCTGGGTACAGTAATCTAGGTTGTAGGTTATTCTCTTTCATTACTTTCAGTACGTCCTGCCATTCCCTTCTGGCCTGGAGGGTTTCTATTGATAGATCAGCTGTTATCCTTATGGGAATCCCTTTGTGTGTTATTTGTTGTTTCTCCCTTGCTGCTTTTAATATTTGTTCTTTGTGTTTGATCTTTGTTAATTTGATTAATATGTGTCTTGGGGTGTTTCGCCTTGGGTTTATCCTGTTTGGGACTCTCTGGATATCTTGGACTTGGGTGGCTATTTCCTTCCCCATTTTAGGGAAGTTTTCAGCTATTATCTCCTCGAGTATTTTCTCATGGCCTTTCTTTTTGTCTTCTTCTTCTGGGACTCCTATAATTCGAATGTTGGGGTGTTTCACATTGTCCCAGACGTCCCTGAGGTTGTCCTCATTTCTTTTTTTTTTTCTTTTTTCCTCTCTGCTTCATTTATTTCCACCATTTTATCTTCTACCTCACTTACCCTATCTTCTGTCTCTGTTATTCTACTGTTGGTTCCCTCCAGAGTGTTTTTGATCTCATTTATTCTATTATTCATTTTTAATTGACTCTTTTTTATTTCTTCTAGGTCTTTATTAAACATTTCTTGCATCTTCTCAATCTTTGTCTCCAGGCTATTTATCTGTAAGTCCACTTTGTTTTCAAGATTTTGGATCATTTTTATTATCATTATTCTAAATTATTTTTCAGGTTGATTCCCTATCTCCTCCTCTTTTGTTTGACTTGGTGGGCATTTTTCATGTTCCTTTACCTGTTGGGTATTTCTCTGCCCTTTCATCTTGTTTAGATTGCTGTGTCTGGAGTGGGCTTTCTGTATTCTGGAGGTCTGTGGTTCCTTTTTATTGTGGAGGTTTTACCCAGTGGGTGGAGTTGGACAATTGGTTTGTCAAGGTTTCCTGGTTAGGGAAGCTTGCGTCGGTGTTCTGGTGTGTGGAACTAGATTTATTCTCTCTGGAGTGCAATGGAGTGCCCAGTAATGAGTTTTGAGATGGGTCTATGTGTTAGGTGTGACCTTGGGAAGCCTGTATGTTGACGTTCAGGGCTATGTTCCTGCGTTGCTGGAGAATTTGCGTGGTATGTCTTGCTCTAAAACTTATTGGCTCTTGGGTGGTGGTTTATTTCAGTGTATGTATGGAGCCTTTTGCATGATCTCTTATTACCTAATTTTCTGTGTAGTCAGGAGTTTTCTGGTGTTCTCAGGTTTTGGGCTTAAGTCTCCTGCCTCTGGATTTCAGTTTTATTCTTCCCATAGTCTGAAGACTTCTCCAACTATACAGCACTGATAATAAAACTTCCAGGTTAATGGTGAAAAGATTCTCCCCTGTGAGGGACACCCGAGAGTTTCACAGAGTTACATGAAGAAGAGGAGAGGGAGGAGGCAGACAGAAATGAGGAGGAGGAGAAAAGGGGGGACTCAAGAGGAGAGAGACAGATCTACGCAGTTTTCTGTTCCCAGAGTGTTCTCCGTAGCCCAGACACCCACAAAGATTTACAGTATTGGATTGCGAAGAGAAGGGGAATGGAGGAAATACAGGTGTTCTGAGGTAGAGAACAGAGAGTCAAGATTGGGAGAGAGTAATCAACACACTCCTGAATAAAAATGGGAACTGAATATTGGATTCTTAAATGTCCACAATTTGTATCATATACTGAAAAACAAAGATTAAAAATCTAGAGTAGAGGTTAGACTCTTAAAAATACAATATTAAAAACAAAAACCAAAACACAAAAATTTTTTAGAAATATATATGAAGTTCGGTTTAAAAACAGGGCTTCTCTCTTTTTTTTTTCAAGGTTATAGTGTAATGAAAATGAAAATTAAGGAGTAGTAGAGGACTAATAGAGGACTTTAAAAGGAAATAAGAGAAAATGAAAAACAGAAAAAAGAAGAGAAAAAGGAAAAAAAAACAAGAAAAAAAAATTTTTCCTAATTAATAAAAATCATAAAAATCTATGAAAATGAAAGTTAAGGAGTAATGGCAGAGTAATAAGGAATTTTAAAAGAAAATAAAAGAGAAAAAATAAAAAAAGAAAAAAGAAAAAAAATTTTTTAATTAAAAAAAAAAAAGTAAAAATATATATAGGAATTTCTCTGGAGCTGTTGCGGTCAGTGTGGGTTCGGTTCAGTTTCAGATAGCTCCTCGTTCCAGCTTACACTTCTCAATATCTACAGTCCCCTTCCGGTGTAGTCGGTGTTATCTACAGGGATTTTAATCTGTTGCACCGGTCCCTTCTGAAGCGGTTTCCTTTGTTTATTTGGCTTCTGTTTGCCGGTCTCTTCAGTACCCAATTTCCGCCCTGACACAGGCGGGCGGAGGTGGTCTCTTATTCAGGTTGCTAGTTCCGTCGCGCTGCGGGGAGGGGCTGGCGCTGCTTTCCCTGTCTACGCTGCTCAGGCTCCCAGCTGCTCTGTATGGAGCGTGCCCTGCGCTGCGCGCGGTTCCAGCCCTCAGGTGTTCCACAAAAGCGCTGAACAAAAAGCTGCACCTGCTTTTTGTGCCTTCCCCATCCGAGCGGCTCAGGCAGCCAGGAGCTTGACGGGCTCACTCTCCCCGGGTGCGGCGCGCCTTCTGCCCTCCGCGTCCCCAGCCCCAGTCCCCGCCCACGCTGGTCGGGTGCCTGCACCCTGTGTCTCGCCGCGACCCTCCCGGCGGATGTCGTCCATCCAGAATCTCAGGAGGTCTTTGATTAGAAACTGGAGGCCTGTTTGCAGTGCGGTAGGGGATGCGGTCCTTGGGGCCGAGCCTGCCCCTTTCCCCTCCCCGCTGCCTTCTGCCTCCGGCAGGGCTGGGCCGGTTGGCAGCCTGCGAGCTCTTCTCTAGACTTGCTCGGTCCCTTTGTTCTGCGAACCACCGGCAGTGTGTTCAGGCCGGTTAATTATCTCTCTCTTTCTTGCTGTCCCACAGTTTAAGTTGGTAACTCACAAAAGCCTCCGATTGTCCTCAGGGCACTCAGGCCCGGTCCTTACCCTAAGCAATGCCGCCCGTTCCGCCCCCACTTGCTGGTGGTGGATGCGGGCGTCTGGGGTACTTTTCTGCTGGGAGTTGCTTTTAGGCACGTAATCTGTGGGTTTTATTTATTCTTCCCCTCCCAGTCAGGTTGCCCTCTGAGATTCAAAAACTTCCCCCAGACCCGCCAGTGCGAGGGTTTCCTGGTGTTTGGAAACTTCCTCTATTAAGACTCCCTTCCCGGACGGATCTCTGTCCTTAGCTCTTTTGTCTCTCTTTTTATCTTTTATATTTTGTCCTATCTCCTTTCGAAGACAATGGGCTGCTTTTCTGGGCGCCTGATGACCTCAGCTAGTGATCAGAAGTTGTTTTGTGAAGTTTGCTCTGCGTTCAATTGTTCTTTCAATGAATTTGTTGGGGAGAAAATGGTCTCCCCATCCTATTCCTCCGCCATCTTGGCTCCTCCTCTTCAACAATGGATTTCAGGTCAGAAAGTCTAGGCCTGAGCTTGTCTCCTCTCCTCCATCTGTGTGATTGAAACAAATCAAGTGGTCTCTTTGAGCTCATTTCTTAAAATGGAATAATGATACTTCTAATGGCTAGTGTGAGGATCAAATGAACTAATTATATATGAATACTTGGTCAGCCATAATTCATTAAAGTTTACTTTGATTCTGTTCAACAAACTGTCCCAACCCCATGCTGGGTGCGTGGCAGGTATAGACGCTGGAATACCATGAAGAAATAAGACGAATCCCTACCATCAAAGAATAGTCTAGAAAGCAGGTAACCCAAAATATTACAATTCAGTGAAATTAGAGCAACAATATGAGTATGTATACGATCAAAGAATGAGTGGTTTCTTTAAGAAAGAGAGAGAATGTATCCAGGAAGACTTCACAGACCAAGTAGCAATTTGAACAAGGTTTGGCAGCACAGATCAATTTGCAGACAGAGAGAAGATGGGGTTTATTTTCAACAGAAAAGCAGCCCATGCAAAAGCACAGAGGTGTGAAACTGCGCTGAGCATTTAGGGAACTCCAAGGGCATTTGATATTAACGGATCATTCGCCCACTATGGGGAGGTGCAGAAAACAATGTCAGAGAAGAAAGGGGAGATGAAGAAATGTTTCCTTCTACCTCCTTCTGTTGTGATCAGTTCTGCATGTAATGAGAAGTCATTTAAATCTTTTAAGCAGGGAGGAGATGAACTACCCCAGTCAAGTAAGGATCCTCCTGGTTGTAGTATGGCAGTCCTGAGACCCAGGAAACCCTTCAGTTCTGGGCAAACTAGGATGGTTGGTTACTCTGTGAGAGGCATGATTTGATCAACTTACTTCCCACAGTTTTCTCTGGCTGAAATGAGAAAGGTGAGCTAGGAAACAGCAGGATGGAAGAAAAGAGACTGATAGGAAGCCAGAACTAGAGCCTAGAAGAGCAGTGATGTGGCCAAAACAGCTGCAGTGACTGTGGGGATGAAGTAGAGAGGAAGAATTCATGAGGTGTTTAGAACACAAAATCTATACAGCTTGCTGGGGTTCCCCTTGTAGCTCAGTCGGTAAAGAATCTGCCTGCAATGCAGGAAACCTGGGTTTAATTCCTGGGTTGGGAAGATCCCTTGGAGAAGGAAATGGTAACCCACTCCAATATTCTTGTCTGGAGAATCTTATGGACAGAGGAGCCTGGCAGGCTACAGTCCATGGGGTCACAAGAGTCGGATGTATGGACATTACCACCATATAGCTTGTTGACTGAATGGGTGTGGGAAATCCATGAGCAGGAGAAATCTAGGATAACTCGCAGGATTTTGAGCAACTGGATGAGTGAGTTTAATGCTGACAGACAGAAGAAGTATATGAAGCTAAGTGAATTGATTGGGATAAGGAATTTCAGTTTGGGACATGTTAGGTTTGGGTTTGATGTTTCTGTAAGACATCCAGATGGGGCTCTCCAGGGCATTGTTCAGAACTTGGGGTAGACAGAATTGGAGAGAGAGTGATGTTCTGCCTAAAGATGTATGTGGTGGTGGTAGAGGGTGTGTTTTGGGAGTGAGGGGAGGGATAGGAAAAATATAGGAAGTTGCATGTTTCTAAATAATGATTATAAGATTTCACTTTTAAAAAATATTTGACTTCATTGGGTCTTAGTTGCAGCATATGAACTCTTATTAATAGTTGTAGCATGTGTAATTTAGTTCCCTGACCAGAGATTGAACCCAGGGATCCTGCCTTGGGAGCATGGAGTCCCAGCCACTGGACCACCAGGGAAGTCCCAAGTTTTCACTCTTTCAGTACCTTCAGTGTGTTGTGACTGGCTGGGAGTAACAAAGACTAGTTTGGGCTTATTTAAGCAAAGTTACTGCATAGATAAAGATACAAAGATGTGTCACTAGACCTAAGGGCAAGGACACAGTTGGTCCTGGCAATGCACTGGAGTCAGGGAGTCCTGACATCAGGACTTCTGTCATCTCGTGTCTCCAGTCTTCTTTGCGCCTCTGCTCCCTGCTTCGTTATTCACTCTTCCTAGAGAGTGGTTTTTCCTGCTTCTCAAACTAAACTGCTGTTCATACTTCTGGCGTCAATGCCCCCTCCATGTAAGACACTATGTAGAGACTAAGAATGAAACCACGGAGTGCTAGCACTGAATCCCAAGAAAAGATGTCCATTGGCCTGTCTTGACTGGGCAGATGACCTGGACCAAATAACCATGGAGAGGGCTTAGAAGGGGATGGGAAGTTCTTAGAAAAGGTAACAGTAGGGAAGCTGACCCATAGTATTCACTATCCACATATTTTCTTATTTATCATTAGAACAACACTACGAGATATTTATTATTGCTATCCTTTATAATGTAAATGCCTTGAAGGCAAAGACCACATCTATTCATTCACCACTGTAGTCCCAGCATCTAACACAATGTCTTAGCTCATGCTTAGTGAATGAGTGATTAAGTGAATGAATATCAATTTTACATTTGAGGAAATACAAGATCATAGAAATTCAATCACTGTCCAGGGTGACCCAGCCAAGAAACAGAAAGAAGAATCAAACCCAAACCCATTCTACTTCAGATGTTGTGCTGTTAACTGAAGAAAACTCACTTCTGTGAGGCCCTCATTGATTCCCTGGAAGTTGTAACTTCCTTGGTAAATAACTTTCCAGATACTAAAAATAATAATAATAATAATATTCAGTAGTGGTGACTGTATCCCAATGAGCAGGCAGGATTGCTAGACAGGACCTGGCCTGTTCACGGAGTCTCCATGTGTCAAGTGCTCCTACTGGTGCTTGTGACCCAGAATAGCGAGATGGGGAGGATATCCAAGTGCATCAATCCTAGGCGGCTTTGTCACACAACTTGGCCCATCTCACAACCAACACCTCCAGCTGGAAAAGGTCCCAGGTACGTCTCTACCCGCAGGCTCAAAGAGCAAGACAAGACGATTTTAGATTCTTTAAGAAGACTGCACAACTTTCAACCCTGTTAACAAGAATTCAAATCCACCAACTAAAAAGCAACTTTTCAGCATGTGTTTTGTTTACTATGTCAAGTGTTTAGGAAACAGAGTAAAATGATCACATTTTCTAAGCCTGATGACATGTGAACTGACAAAATATTTTTTCCTTTGTTGCTTATTTACATCAATAAGGAAACACTTTTGAGGGGAAGAAGAGGGTGACAGAGAATTAGATGGTTGGATGGCATCATTGACTCTATGAACATGAGTTTGAGCAAACTCTGGGACATAGTGCAGGACAGAGAAGCCTGGCGTGCTGCAGTTCATTGGGTCACAAAGAATTGGACACAACTTAGCGACTGAACAACAATGATAAATTTGATCAAAAATAATTATATATTTAACAAATCATGTCTTGCCTGCATTATTGCAATAGCTTCATAACTTTTCTCCTCAATTCTACCCTTGCTCCTTCATAGTCTACAACTTCAGTGGGTAGAAAGAAGCTCTGAAAAGAGAAATCGGATCACCCTTCTGTTCTAAACCTGACAATAATTCCCCATCTCACTTAAAGTAAAAGCCAAATCTAAGGCCTAAAGTTGTGGGCCACACATTCTGATTTCTCTCCCCTTCATTCACTCTGCTCCAGTCCCACTGGCCTCCTGATTTCTCCCTGAACTTGCTAGGTACATTCCACCTTGAGACCTTTGCATTGGTTGATTTCTTGGTTGAATAAAAACAACAAAATCATTTTACCAGGAAGAATTTAAAGCACATCATATAGCACTATGGTTTCCACTGTCTGAACTTAAAATCTAGTTGGGCTGACAAAACATTTCACATTTTAAATAATTAGATCAAGAGATGACAAGGTGCTAAGTTGCAGATCTGAGACTGTTCATGTTACATAAGTGGGAAAGAGAAAAGAAAGGTGTAAACAAAAAATTAAAGATTACATGAATTTTAAGAAGCAATAATAATGATGGTAATATTTCACATACTATTGAGTTTATAATAAGCTTTTATACATTTTTTTCCATTTTATCTTCATGAAGCCCTTTGAAGTAAAGCATATGTTATCACCCCATTTTATAGAAGAGATAGCTGAGTAAAGAGAGAGTCTATATAATTTATCCAGGGAATAAAACTAGGAAGAAGTAGAAGAAAACAGGAGATCTCCTGATGCTATATTATTCATTAATTTAGTCACTATTCAATAAACAAAAGGCAAAAGATTTATACAATCTGAGAGAAACCAGAGTATTTTATTCAATAAATATTTTATGTATCCTGTGAAGTGTCAGGCATTGTTCCAGGTATTTAGAATACAGCCATAAATAAAACTGATAAAGTGATACCCTTACAGAGCTTACATACCAGAGAGACACATACCATAACAGATAGTGTCATAACACATAAGTAAATTACATAGTATGTTGGTTAATGATAATCACTATGGAAAAAATAAAGCAAAGAGAAACAGAAGTGGGAGTGCTGGAAAGGGGATATTAAATAGAGTGGCCACCTAGAACACTCTTTGACATAAATAGCAACAGGATCTTTTCTGACCCACTTCCTAGAGTAATGAAAATAAAAACAAATTTTAACAAATGGGACCTAATTAAATTTAAAATCTTTTTCATAGCAAAGGAAAACATAAACAAGATAAAAAGACAGTATTTGGAACTGGAGAAAATGTTTGCAAATTAAGCAACTGACAAAGGATTACTCTCCAAAATGTCTAAACAGCTCATGCAGCTCAATATCAAAAAACAAAACAAAACAAAACAAATAACCCAATCAAAAAATGGGCAGAAGACCTAAATAGACATTTCTCCAAAGAGAACATGCAGGTGGCCAAGAGACACATGAAAAGATGCTCAGCATCACTAATTATTAGAGAAAGGCAGATTAAAACTACTATAAAGTATCACCTCACATGTCAGAATGGTCATCATCAAAAATTCTATGAAAAATAAATGCTAGAGAGAGTGTGGATGAAAGGGAACCTTCTTGCACTGTTGGTGGAAATGTAAATTGATACATCCACTATGGAGAAGAGTATGGAGGTTCCTTAAAAAACTAAAAATAGAACTAGCATATGACCCAGCAATCCCACTCTTGGGCATGTACCCAGAGGAAACTATAATTTAATGTTACTCAGTCATAAAAAGGAATGAAACTGAGTCACTGGTAGAGATGTGAATGGATCTAGAGACTGCCATACAGACTGAAGTAAGTCATAAAAACAAATATCGTATACCAATGCATGTATGTGAAATCTTTAAAAATGGCATAGATTATCTTATTTACAAAACAGAAATAGACATAGATGTAGAGGACAAACATATGGACACTAAGGAGGAAAAGGGGTGGTGGGATGAATTGGGAGATTGGGATTGACAAAGATACATGATTGATACTATGTATAAAATAGGAAACTAATGAGAATCTATTATATAGCACTGGAGCTCTGCTCTGTGTTGACCTAAATGGGACGGAAATCCAAAAAAGAGGGGATATAAGTGTATACATAACTGATTCACTTTACTGTACAGTAGAAACTAACACAGCACTGTAAAGCAACTATATTCCAATAAAAATTAATTTTAAACAAGGGAAAAAATAGGCCAGCAACAGAAGTTATCATAAAGGTTCATTCAGTTCAGTTCAGTTCACTCAGTCGTGTCTGACTCTTTGCGAGCCCATGAACCACAGCACGCCAGGCCTCCCTGTCCATCACCAATTCCCGGAGTCCACCCAAACCCATGTCCATTGAGTCGGTGATGCCATCCAATCATCTCATCCTCTGTCATCCCCTTCTCCTCCTGCCCTCCATCTTTCCCAGCATCAGGGTCTTTTCAAATGAGTCAGCCCTTCGCATGAGGTGGCCAAAGTATTGGAGTTTCAGCTTCAACATCAGTCCTTCCAATGAACACCCAGGACAGATATTCTTTAGGATGGACTGGTTGGATCTACTTGCAGGCCAAGGGACTCTCAAGAGTCTTCTCCAACACCACAGTTCAAAAGCATCAATTTTTCAGTGCTCAGCTTTCTTCACAGTCCAACTCTCACATCCATACATGACCACCGGGAAAACCATAGCCTTGACTAGATGGACCTTTGTTGGCAAATTAATATTTCTGTCTCTGCTTTTTAATATGCTATCTATGTTGGCCATAACTTTCCTTCCAAGGAGTAAGTGTCTTTTAATTTCATGGCTACAATCACCATCTGCAGTGATTTTGGAGCCCAGAAAAATAAAGTCAGCCACTGTTTCCACTGTTGCCCCATCTGTTTGCCATGAAGTGATGGGACCAGATGCCATGATCTTAGTTTTCTGAATGTTGAGCTTTAAGCCAAATTTTTCACTCTCCTCTTTCACTTTCATCAAGAGGCTCTTTAGTCCTTCTTCACTTTCTGTCATAAGGATGGTGTCTTCTGCATATTTGAGGTTATTGATATTTCTCCTGGCAATCTTGATTCCAGCTTGTGCTTCCTCCAGCCCAGTGTTCTCATGATGTACTCTGCATATAAGTTAAATAAGCAGGGTGACAATATACAGCCTTGACGTACTCCTTTTCCTATTTGGAACCAGTCTGTTTTTCCATGTCCAGTTATAACTGCAGCTTCCTGACCTGTGTACAGGTTTCTCAAGAGGCAGGTCAGGTGGTCTGGTATTCCCATCTCTTTCAGAATTTTCCACAGTTTATTGTGATCCACACAGAGTTCTGAAGAATAGCAAGGAGAGATAAGAAAGCCTTCCTCAGTGATCAATGAGAAGAAATGGAGGAAAACAATAGAATGGGAAAGACTAGAGATCTCTTCAAGAAAATTAGAGATACCAAGGGAACATTTCATGCAAAGATGGGCTCAATAAAGGACAGAAATGGTATGTACCTAACAGAAGCAGAAGATATTAAGAAGAGCTGGCAAGAATACACAGAAGAACTGTACAAAAAAGATCTTCATGACTCAGATAATCACTATGGTATGATCACTCACCTAGTGCCAGACATCTTGGAATGTGAAGTCAAGTGGACCTTAGGAAGCATCACTATGAACAAAGCTAGTGGAGGTGATGGAATTCCAGTTGAGCTATTTCAAATCCTGAAAGATGGTGTTGTGAAAGTGTTGCACTCAATGTGCCAGAAAATTTGGAAAACTCAGCAGTGGCCACAGGACTGGAAAAGGTCAGTTTTCATTCCAATCCCAAAGAAAAGCAATGCCAAAAAATGCTCAAACTACTGCACAATTGCACTCATCTCACACGCTAGTAAATTGATGCTTAAAATTCACCAAGCCAGGCTTCAGCAATACATGAATCATGAATTTCCAGATGTTCAAGCTGGCTTTAGAAAAAGCAGAGGAACCAGAGATCAAATTGCCAACATCCACTGGATCATTGAAAAAGCAAGAGAGTTCCAGAAAAAACATTGTAAAGGTAATATGTTTTAAATTTATTTTAAAAATTTTGTTAAGATGTAATTTACATACACTAAAATGTAATCCTTTTAGTATACAGTCCTGCAAGCTTTGACAAATACAATGTCTGTTTAACCACCATCAGAATCAAGACGTAGAACAGTGTCATTATCCAAAAAAATAACCCTCACGTACCTTTGTAGTCAACCTCTCCCTCCAACCCCAGGACCTGGCACAAATGATTTCTGTCCCTATAGCTTTGTCTTTTTCCAGAATGTCATGTAAATGGAGTCACACAGAATTTGGCCTTCTGAGCCTAACTTTTTTCACTAAGCAAATGGATTTGAGATTCATCAATTTTGTTGTATATAAAACTGTGAATCCATTTTTGTTTCAAAGGCTAATTCATCATATGAAGGACATTTCAGTTGTCTTCAGTCTTTCATTATCACAAGTGAAGCTACTATAAATATTTGCATACAGGCTTCTATGTGCATATAAATTTTCACTTCACTTGGGTAAATAGCTGGGAGTGAGACTGTGAAGTCAGACAGTGAATGCACATTTACATTCGTAAGAAACTGTTAATTTTCCAAAGCAGCTATACCATTTTTTCATTGCAAGAGTTCTAGTTGCTCTGTATCCCAGGTAGTATTTTGTATTACTAGATTTAAAAAAGACTATTCTACTAGGTGTTAGTGGTGTCTCATTGTAGTTTTATTAATAATTTGCATTTCCCTAATGACTAATAGCTGGGATTCCCAGGTGGCTCAGTGGTAAAGAATCCTCCTGCCAATACAGGAGACGTGGGTTTGATCCCTGGGTTAGGAAGATCCCCTGAGAAGGAAAGAGCAACCCATTCCAGTATTCTTGCCAGGAAAATCCCATGGACAAGGAGTCTAGCAGGGTCCGTGGGATCCATGGGGTTCATGGGGTTGCAAAGAGTCAGACACGACTGAGCAGGCACACATGCAGTGACTAATGATATTGAACATCTTTCCACATGCTCATTTACCATTAGTGTATATATTTAAAAATTTTTATTAGAGTATAGTTGTTTTACAATGTTACTTTCTGCTTTACAGCAAAGTGAATCAACCACATGTATGGGTGGCACTAGTGGTAAAGATCATGCTTGCCAGTGCAGGAGATGTTAGAGACATGGGTTCGATGCTTGAGACAGGAAGATCCCCTGGAGGAGGGTATGGCAACCAACTCCAGTATTCTTGCCTGGTGAATCCCATGGACAGAGGAGCCTGGTGGGCTACAGTCTGTAGGGTTGCAAAGAATCAGACACGACTGAAGCAACTTGGCAAGCACACATGTGTATATTCCTGCTCTTTTTGGATTTCCTTCCCATTCAGGTTCCCACAGTGTATTGAGTAGAGTTCCCCATGCCGCACAGTAGCTTCTCATTAGTTTCTATTTTATATATTCAGTTCAGTTCCGTCGCTCAGTCGTGTCCAACCCCATGAACTGCAGCACGCCAGGCTTCCCTGTCTACCACCAACTCCTGGAGCTTGCTCAAACTCATGTCCATCTAGTCAGTGATGCCATCCAACCATTTTATAATAGTATTGTGTATATGTTAATCCCAGTCTCCTAATGCATCCCACCCCCCATCATTTCCCCTCTTGGTGTCTGTAGGTTTGCTCTCTGTCCGTCTCTCTGATTATGGTTTGTAAATAGGTTCATAGGTACCATTTTTCTAGATTTAACATATACACATTCACTAGTCATTAGAGAAATGCAAATAAAAACTACAGTGAGGTATCACCTCATGATGGTCAGAATGGCTATCACCAAAAGATCTACAAAAAATAAGTGCTGGAGAGGTGCGGAGAAAAGACTTCACTGTTGGTAGACATGTGGATTGGTGCAGCCACTATGGAGAACTGTGTGAAGGTTCCCTAAAAAACTAAAAATAGAACTACCATATGAACCAGAAATCCCACTCCTGGGCATATACCGGGAGAGAACCATAATTCCAAGACACCATTAGAATTATCTTCTTCAGTGAAGTATCCATTCAAATTTTTCCTAATTTTTTCATTGAGTTTATTTTCTTATGATTGATTTTAGGAGTTCTCTGTAAATTCTAGATACAAATCTTTATCAGATATGTGGTTTGCAAATAATTTCTCAGCCTGTGGCTTGTTTTACCATTTTCTTTACAATGTCTTTGGAAGAGAAGCTCTGGATTTTAATGATGTCCCATTTAACTTCTTTTTTTTTTCCCATGGGTTAATCTTTCAGTGTCAATGAATCAATATGAGAAAACTTGCCTTATCCAAAGCCACAGAGTTGGGTTGTTTTTTTTTCTATTTTCTTCTGAAATATTTATTTATCTAGGTTTGAAATTTAAGTCCACATCCATTTTAAGGTAATTTTTATGAATGGTACAAAGAACTAATAAAAGTGGATTTTTCCTTTTCTTTTTTTTACATATGGCTATCCAATTTTTCCAGCATCCTATGTTAAAAAGACTATTTCTCTTCAATTGGTGCCTCTGCACCTCTGTTGAAAATTAACTAACCACATGAGTCTGGACTTTCTATTCTATTTCATTATTCTGTATAGCTAAGTTTTAGCCAGTAAGACACTTTCTTGTTAACTGTGGCTTTACAGAAGCCTTGAAGTCAACCACTATGAGTTCTCTAATTATGTCCTTCTTCAAGTTGTTGGCCTAGTCTACTTTCTTTACCATTCTCTCAAATTTTAGAATCAACTTGTCCATTTATAAAAGAAAAATCTAATAAGATATTTTAAGGATCTCGTCGAATCTATACAACAATTGGGAGAAAAGTAGCAACTTAAAATGAGTCTTGGAAGACTCATATTAAGTCTTAGAAGACTAGAGTCCATGAATATGGATAACTTAATTTATTCAGATTTTGGTTTTATTTCTTTCAGTAATGTTTTGCAGCATTTGGTACATGTATCTTGCACGTATTTTTAATAATTATTTAAAAGTAAATTGAAATTAATTTAAAAATTAAATTTTTAAGAATCATAAAAGTATTTCATGATTTTGGTGTTCTTACAAAATGATACTTTTAATTTTAGTTCTTTATTAACAGCATACAAAAATATGATTGATTGTTTTATATACCAACCTTATATATTGGGACTTTGATAAACTTACCTATTAGTCATACTAGGTTTTCTTTGTTATTGTAGTTTCTTTGGGATTTTCTACACCAACAATCATATCATCTGCAAATAAATAAAATTTTACTTTCTCCTTTCCCACCTGCCTTATTGCACTGGCTAGGGTCTCATGCCAAATATGATGGTGAGATGTGTGCTCTTAATTTTAAAGGGAAAGCATTCAGTCATTTAGTATTAGGTAAGATGCTAGCTGTAGGAATTTTCTAGATGCCTACTATCAGGCTGAGAAAGTTCTCTTCTATTCCAACTTAGCAAGAGAATAAGTATCACAAATGGATGCTGAATTTCATTAAATGCTTTTTCCGTACCTATTGAGATGATAATATAGCTTGTCTTCTTTCATCTATTGATATAATACATTACATTAATTGATTTTGAATATTCAATCAGCCTGGCATTTCCAAGGTAAACCCTACTTGGTCAAAATATGTTACAAATTTTTACATTATTGAATGGTTTGCCAATTTTTTCTTGAGAATTTTGGCATCTATATTTATGAGAGAGGTCAATCTCCATTTTTCTCTCCTTATAACGTCTTTGTCCAGTTTTAGTATCAGGATAATGCTGGTCTCATTTAGTATCAGGATAATGTAAGAAAATTAGAGATACCAATGAAACATTTCATGCAAGTTCACCTCAGTTAAGTTGCTCAGTCATGCCCCACTCTTCCCAACCCCATGAACCACAGCACACCACGCCTCCCTGTCCATCACCAACTTCCACAGTTTACCTAAACTCATGTCCATTGAGTCAGTGATGCCATCCAGTCATCTCATCCTCTGTCATCCCCTTCTCCTCCTGCCCTCACTCTTTCCCAGCATCAGGGTCTTTTCCAATGTGTCAGCTCTTCTCATGAGTTGGCCAAAGTACTGGAGTTTCAGCTTCAGCATCAATCCTTCCAATAAACACCCAGGACTGATCTCTTTTAGGATGGACTGGTTGGATCTCCTTGCAGGCCAAGGGACTCTCAAGAGTCTCCTCTAATACCACAGTTCAAAAGCATCAATTTTTTGGCTCTCAGCTTTCTTCACAGTCCAACTCTCACATCCATACATGACCACTGGAAAAACCATAGCCTTGACCAGATGGACCTTTGTTGGCAAAGTAATGTCTCTGCTTTTTAATATGCTATCTAGGTTGGTCATGACTTTCCTTCCAAGGAGTAAGCGTCTTTTAATTTCATGGCTGCAATCACCATCTGCAGTGATTTTGGAACCCAGAAAAATAAAGTCTGACACTGCATAGATGGGCACAATAAAGGACAAAAATGGTATGGACAGAACAAAAGCAGAAGATATTAAGAAAAGGTGGCAAGAATACACAGAAAAACTATACAAAAAATATCTTAAGGACCAAGATAACCACGATGGTGTGATCACTCACCTAGAGCCAGACATCCCAGAGTCCAAAGTTAAGTGGGCCTTCGGAAGCATCACTACAAACAAAGCTAGTGGAGGTGATGGAATTCCAGTTGAGATATTTCAAATCCTAAAAGATGATGCTGTGAAAGTGCTGCATCAATATGCCAACAAATTTGGAAGACTCAACAATGGCCACAGGACTGGAGAAGGTCAGTTTTCATTCTAATCCCAAAGAAAGGCAATGCCAAAGAATGTTCAAACTACCATATGATTGCACTCATCTAACACACTAGCAAAGTAATGCTCAAAATTCTCCAAGTGAAGCTTCAACAGTACGTGAACCCAGAGCTTCCAGATGTTCAACCTGGATTTAGAAAAGGCAGAGGAACCAGAGAACAAATTGCCAACATCCATTGGATCATAGAAAAAGCAAGAGAGTTCCAGAAAAAACATCTACTTCTGCTTTATTGACTATGCCAAAGCATTTGACTGTGTGGATCACAATAAACTGTGGAAAATTCTTCAAGAGATGGGAATACCAGACCACCTTATCTGCCTCCTGAGAAATCTGTATGCAGGTCAAGAAGCAACAGTTCGAACTGGACATGGAATGACGGACTGTTTCCAAATCAGGAAAGGAGTACATCAAGGCTGTATATTGTCACCTTGCTTATTTGACTTATATGCAGAGTACATCATGAGAAATGCTGGGCTTGATGAAGCCCAAGCTGAATCAAGATTGCCAGGAGAAATATCAATAACCTCAGATATGTAGATGACACCACCCTTATGGAAGAAAGTGAACTGAAGAGCCTTTTGATGAAAGTGAAAGAGGAAAGTGAAAAACTTGGCTTAAAGCTCAACATTCAGAAAACTAAGGTCATGGCATCTGGTCCCATCACTTCATGGCAAATAGATGGGGAAACAGTGGAAACAGTGACAGATTTTATTTTCTTGGGCTCCAAAGTCATTGCATATGGTTTTGCAGCCATGAAATTAAAAGATGCTTGCTCTTTGGAAGAAAAGTTATGACAAACCTAGACAGCATATTAAAAGGCAGAGACACTACTTTGCCAACAAAGGTCCGTCTAGTCAAGGCTTTGGTTTTTCCAGTGGTCATATATGGATGTGAGAGTTGGACTATAAAGAAAGCTGAGCGCCAAAGAATTGATGCTTTTGAACTGTGGTGTTGGAGAAAACTCTTGAGAGTCCCTTGGTCTGCAAGAAGATCCAACCAGTCCATCCTAAAAGAAATCAGTCCTAAATATTCATTGGAAGGACTAATGTTGAAGCTGAAACTCCAATACTTTGGCCACCGGATGCAAAGAACTGACTCATTTGAAAAGACCCTGATGCTGGGAAAGATTGAGGGCAGGAGGAGAAGGGGACAACAGAGGATGAGATGGTTGGATGGCATCACCAGCTCGATGAACAGGAGTTTGAGCAAGCTCCAGGAGTTGGTGATGGACAGGGAAGCCTGGTATGCTGCTATCCATGGAGTCACAAAGAGTTGGACATGACTGAGCAACTGAACTGAACTGAACTGAACAATTAACTTAATAAATACTAGTCTATTCAATTTAGTCATTTATCTTTGAGTAAGCTTTAATAGTTAATGTCTTTTGAGGAATTCATCCATTTAAGTTGTTTAAATGATTAGCATGATGTTGTTCATAATATTCCCTTATTAACCTTTTAAGGTCTGTTAACTGGTTGTGACATCCCATCTGTCATTGAGGTAGTAAAAATTTGTGTCACCTTTCTCTCTCTTTTTTTTCCTAATTAGCCTGGGTAAAGGTTTTTCAATCTGTTGATCTTTTCCAAGAACCAGATTCTATTTTCACTGACTTTTATGTATTATGTTTGTGTTTTCTATTTCATTGACATATTCACTTATCTTTAGTATCTCTTTTCTTCTTACTTTAGGTACAATTTGCTTTTCCTTTTTTCTAGTTTCTTAAAGTGGAACCTTATGTCATTGATTTGACACTTTTTGTCTTTTCTAATATAGACATTTTTGTGCTACAAATTTTCCTCTAAACACTGCTTAGCTTCAACTCACAAATTTTGACATATATTTTTTCATTTCTGTTCAGTTAAATACATTGTAATCTCTCCTTTGATTTGTTCTTCAATCCCAGGTTATCCTGAAGTGTGTTTTAGTTTCTGAATATTTGAACTTCCAGATAACTTTCTGTTAGTTTCTAATTTAATTCCATTGTTATCAGAGAATATACTCTGTAGAAGTTGAATCGTTTTAATTTACTGAGACTTGTTTTATGGCCCAGAATACAGTCTATCTTGATAAATGTTCCATATGCACTTAAAAAGAATGTGTATTCTGGTGTTGGGTGTTCTGTAACTGTCATTTAGGTCAAGTTGATTAATAGTATTCTTCAAGACTTCCATAACATGAAAGTAAAATGTTAGTCATTCAGTTGTGTCCGACTCTTTGTGACTCCATGAACTGTAGCCCGTTAGGCTCCTCTATCCATGGGATTCTCCAGGCAAGAATACTGGAGTGGATTGCCATTTCCTTCTCCAGGGATCAAACTCGGGTCTCCCGCATTGCAGGCTCTTTACCATCTGAGCCACCAGGGAAGCCCTTCCATATCCTATTGATTTTCTATCTACTGGTTTTATCAATCACTGGGAGGGGTTTTTGAAATCTCTGACTATAAATGACTATTTCTTCTTGTAGTTCTATTCAGTTTTGGTTCATAAAACCCTTAGAATTATGATGTTCTTTTGATGAATTGACCCTGCTTAGATTTCCTCTCTTGTGCTGCAGCCTATAAATGTCCTCTCCCTGTAAAGTTCACAGAGCATCTCCAGGCTTTAAGCTGGAGAAGTTATTATTTGCTCACTTTATTTATTTTCCTTGTGTTGTTTGTGGTCCAATGGGTGAAAACATCTGTTTCCTTTTTGTTTACTAGATGTTAGTTGATGGAAGTGGGAGGATCCTGAAGGCAATAATCAAGCAGAAACTCAAAAGAGATGAGAGTGCACTCGCTGCAAAATAGTACTCTAGAGAGAGGAAACTCTGAGATGGGAGTGTGCCTGGCGAGTTCATGGAGCACCAGGGAGGCTAGCATGGCTGAGGAAGAGAAAGTGAGGAGAGCAGCAAGAGGTGAGGTCAGAGACCCTTTAGTCTTTCTCAGGCTTCCGCCTACTCTAAAGCAGGGGAGTGACATACTCAGCCTTCTGTGTTAAAACATCAAGTCAGTCTACAATCTTGACAATATACTGTAGAGGGTTGAGAGTGGAAGCAGGCACATCAGTTAGGCGGTAAGTGAGCCAGCGAGAAACAATGGCAGGTGGATTAGTATGGCAAAAGTGAAGATGGTGAGAATTGCATAGACTCCGGTTACCATCTGGAAGAAGAATCAATAGGATTTGCTGACAGTTTGCCTTTGAGGTATGAGAGAAAGAAAGAAGTTAATAATGAACCAGTGTTCTCTGTATTACACTGTATCATATTTATCTTTTATATTCTCACAAAAGGTTTAGGGGTTAGTTCTCCTGTGGTTGAGGTTGAGTCTAGAGAATGGGCACTGACTTTATACCTCACACTTTTCTTCCCATTTCTTTTCTAATGGCCCAGTACATATCGGCTCCTGTGGATATTTCTTGGTTAGAAGAATTAAGGCATATGGGACTCTCTTTTCAAACTGGCTAAGAGCTGAAGTACAGTCCTCTAATATAGGGTTGATGCAGAGGTGGGTTAGAGCAGCCAGCCTCTGAGTTTCCTAGGGTGGGGGCCACAGAATCTATATTTAAATTAATATAAAGGTCCCTCCCTTCACAATCATTCTCAAAATAGAGATCCAGCCTGTCTTATCACTCATGTTGCTGCTTGACAAATAGCTTAGCCTAGGCCCCAGATTGCTGGGTTGTGGAACCAACAGGTGAGGGAACCAGTCCTACAGCTGGCAGAATCTGAACTTGGCTAGTATGCACCTGACTCAACTTGACTCTAGCTTTACATGAAGCCCTAAAGTGGGTTGAGTTTTGCTATTTTGGCCACTAACAGCCTTGAGCAGCTTGCAGGGGAAAGAAGCAGCTGAACTTGATAGCTTAACTTTACATATAGGTATAAGAAGGCAAAACTGCAAAATACACCTCAGTCAGCTAATGTCTCCTTGACATTTAGGCCAATTCGAACCACTTAGAACTATCTGTTCAACAGAATTCTATGTGGTAGGAGAGCAAGAGGCAGTAGAGAAGCCCATACATCCATAAGCCATTAAAGACTGCTAGGACTCTGGCTTCTTTAAGAAAGAAAAGGGACAGAAGGATTTTTCTATCTGTAAAACTCTGAAAGAATCCATCCATGGTTTCAAAGTCTGGGAAGAGTAAGTGATCCTACTGAGGATGAGGTAGCTAGGAAGTATATACAACCAGGAAGGGGCTTCCAGAGGCTAGAATGTAACTAGAGGAAGAAAGGGTACAGACTATAAAAGCAAGATAAATATGCCATAGACCCCCTTCCTGGCAGTGGATCAATCATAGAATGAATGGAAAAGAAAGAAGGAAACAATTGATGTGCCCTTGAAAGCAAATCTAGGGCCTATGTTTTGAATTGCTGATGTAAAAGTAAATGATTCTCATCTGAAGATTCTATATCCATCATGAATGGAGTTTGTGTCATCATCATAATTATAAACAGCATCAAGATTATTGGCTTCATAATTACCTTTAATCAATGTGATCCACCAGCCAACTGAGTCAGAACCAAGACCCTCTCCCAAGCTGACCAATCATAGGCCACTTTGTACAGTATTTGATGCCCAGAGATGCTAATTAATCCTGAGCACATCTGACTTATGATTTTAGCTCTCAAAACAAAACTATTAAGAGCAACATACAGAACAGGCATAAAAATACAATATTTTAATCAGATGCAGAAAAAAGATAGCCTTTTCTAAGCAAAAACCCAGCAATTTCTACCTCTTATTGAATGAGTGTTTTGTTCCAGGCACTTGACTTAATTCTTAGAGCCTTTATAACAACACCTATGAAGAAAATGTCTCACATTTAAAGAGATATTAAGTCACATAACTAGTGAGTGGCAGAGACAGAATTCCAACCTAAATCTGTCAAATTCCAAGTTTTATGCTCTTAATTACCGGACTCAACAACTTGGCTATAGATTTTATGTTCGTTTTTAGGGAGAAGTCAAAAAACACATTTCTTTAAGAGTCCTACTCTGACTTTGCCCTGAATTCTTCTGTGTGGCTCAGACTTAGGGAATGAATATGAGAAAGAAGTCTGGGCTAATAACTGCTCCTCTTGTGGCAAAGGTCCCAAGCCCCATTCTGCATGAGTATATCTGCCTCTCTAGCCATATTCATCTCAGAAATGAGTGGGATGTCATCTTTGAACATCTCAAAAAGCTAAATATTGGTCTCCCTATTCCAGGGGTCCTGGACCCTCAGGGAACAGATTCTGCTCCAAGTGTCTTTGACCAGAACAATACTAGGAGCAGGAGGTGGGGTAACTGGGTTAGAGAACATGGTCAATCCTGAGACTTTAGTCTACCCATTATAATTACATGAAATACTTTATCTGCCTTTTACAATTATCTTGCTGTTATCTTGCTATTGATACAGTATCCATAAATCAAGTTACCAGTCCCCAAGGAGAAAACCTCCCACTGAAGAAAAAGTAAGACATTGCAGACGTGCTTTTCCACAGATCCCACTTTATTATCCTTCCTCTAAGAGTCCAAATGCTCAGAAGTGATTTAAACTAGATAATTCCAGAAGACTAAAACTCTGATGCATCATTAGTGCCTAGAGGCAGGAAATTAGCACACAAATGGAATGACTAATGCACAAAATAAACATAATTAATTTTAAAGGGAAAACAAACAAAATTACCAGAGATAATGGAAACAATCAATAAAACTAATTAATCCAAAATTAATAAAACCTAAGCCTGATAGCTGTAACTCATAAAGGTGCTATATTTATTTTTCCCTAGTCCGATTCAAAGATGTCACCCCATTAGTAGATGCAAACTACTACATATAGGATGGATAAAGAATAAGGTCATACTATATAGCACAGGAAACTATATTCCATATCCTGTGATAAATCATAATGGAAAAGAATATGAAAAAGAATACAAATATGTATAACTGAATCATTTTTCTGTACAGAAGAAATTAATACTACACTGAAAATCAACTACACTTCCATAAAAATTTTTTAAAGTATACAAAGATGTCATCCTAGGCAGTCCAAGATATTTTTTGTCAATTTTCTCCTCATCCATAAGGCATGCAAAATCAACCTTATTTTGGTACTGTACAGCAAGTCTGCCCCTTGTTAAAATTCAATGGTTTGGGGATGAATAAATGTATATACATATCTATATATTTGTGTAATTGTGTGCACATAGTGTATCCTGGGCAATCCAAAAGTGCACATCCTCAGTACGCTTTCAAACAGGAGAGTGCCAAGATTGTTGAAAGGCTCATAAATAATCCCAAACTAATATACCTTCATAGAAGAGACCATGCTTAGCACTGGCCTCTGCATATTATAACACTTCAATAATGTATATGAAATGTGTGTGGGAATATGTGTAGAGAGGAGTGAATGTGTATGAGTGTGTGTACCATGATATATAAATCTTTAACTAATGCCAATTTTTTTCTGATTTAAAGACTCTTGCTCCTCAGAAGAAAAGCTATGGCAAACCTAGACAGCATGTTAAAAAGCAAAGACATCACTTTGCCAATAAAGGTCCATATAGTCGAAGCTATGGTTTTTTCAGTAGTCATGTATGGATTGTGAGAGTTGGACCATAAAGAAGGCTCAGTGCTGAAGAATTATTTTTATTTTTTTAATTGAAGGATAATTTATTTACATCATTCTGTGGTTTTCTGTCATACATTAATAAGAATCAGCCATAGGTACACCCATGTCCCACTCCTCCCTCCCAAACCTCCCACCCATCTCCCTCCCCATCCCACCCTTCTAATTGTCACAGAACCCGTCTGAGTCTTCTGAGTTACACAGCAAATTCCCACTGGCTATATATTTTACATACGGTATTGTAAATTTCCATGTTACTCTCTGCTTATATCTCAAGGAACTGATGCTTTCAAGCTGTGGTGCTGGAGAAGACTCTTGAGAGTCCCTTGGATAGCAAGAAGATCAAACCAGTCAATCCTAGAGGAAATCAACCCTGAATACTCATTGGAAGGACTGAGGCTGAAGCTCCAATACTTTGGCAACCTGATGTACAGTTGAATCATTGGAAGAAACCCTGATGCTGGGAAAGATTGAAGGCAGGAGGAGAAGTGGAGACAGAGGATGAGATGGTTGGATGGTATCATTGACTCAATGGACATGAGTTTGAGCAAACTCTGGGAGATGGTGAAAGACACGGAAGCCTGGCGTGCTACAGTCCATAGGGTCACATAGAGTCAGACACAACTGAGCAAATGAATAACAACAGTCTTTTCTGATGCCAAGTTCCAGGCCAATATTCAGTCCTAACCTAGCTTCGTTATACTATTTCATACAATCTTGGACTGCCTCACCACTGGAAGTGCATTCACACAAAGAAAATGGTCATAGAAGCACAACAAGTTCTCAAAAATATGCTTGCTGAAGTAACAGGAATTGCTGAGAGCCACTGTACTGAAGAAATTAGTTTGATTACTTTAAATTCATACTTAAAAATGGACTCTTCCTCCTTTTAAAAAATTTTATGAGTTATTCTCTTTGTAATGAAATTTGGTTCCAAACGCTTATAAATGATTCAAAAAATCAAATTCATGCTTAAACAGCCAATACTTTGACCTACCAAGTGATATTTAAAAGGATGTGATGCTCTGACTGCTTTGAAGGAAGAGCTCTTGTTAAAATTTTGAGCATATATGTATATATATATATATATATATACACACATACAGCCTTTCAGGGAAATTTTATTGTAGAGATTATATGTGTTTTAAGGGAAAAAATCCCCTGCCTTACTTAATAATCATATGTTGCAAATTGTCAAAATACAAATTCTAGATGATCTAGAGAATCCTAAACTCCAGTGCTAATCCAAGTCCCTTCTTCTTTAGTCAGGTTTATCTAGTCAGTAAGTTTCCATATCCATCAGGGAGCTAATCCAAGTTCCTTCTTCTTTAGTCAGGTTTATCTAGTCAGTAAGTTTCCATATCCATTGGGGAGAAGCCTCAGCTTCATATTGTTATCACAGGTGATGGATATTGTGACTGCAAAAACCACTTGAGTTTCTGAGACTCAGCCTTCAGAAATGGCCCTGAGTGGATTTCAGTAAGCATCTGGAGGCCCCAGCTGGCACATCTCATGTCCATCTGCACAGAATGAGTCACTGAAGCCTCCCCTTATAGACTAAAAGCCTCGATGTGTCAGTAGGCATCTGTTTGTAAGACTCTGCTGCTCTAGTACACGAATCTTGAGATATCAACAGTGATGTAAGAAAACAAGAAATGGATTTAGGTGTGGGGACATTCTTATCTGGTGTGACTAATGTTTCCATCTTCACCACAAACTTCTCATAACAGAAAATATAAGCTCCTTTGAAGGCTAGATTCCGACAGTTCAACCCAATAGGCCTCTCATTTCACCTAGGGAGAGAGATTACCAGGAGGGAACAGAGTTAAGAACCATCTCCAAGAAACATCACCCCCAAAAAATCTACTGATAACCCCCTACCACTCAAATTAAACCTGAACATAAGAAGGAAAGAAAAGAAAAGAAATTAAATTCTTTTTTAAAAATTTATTTATGTGGTCAATATTACCCTAATATTATCTTGTCTCACATGTCTGACCTTATTCTCATTTCACAGAAATGGAAAGAGACTCAGATTTAGAAATTTGCCCAAGGTATTACAGGTAGTAAATGTTGGAGCTGTAATATAAAAGCAATCTGTCTTACTGCAAAGTCAGTATTCTTTCCTACTACATCATATTATGAGCCAAGAACAGTTCCCTAAATTGCTTTTATAGAAAAGAGACATATAATAGCTATCAGCATCCCTGGATCAACTCTGAGGTTATCAGTTCTAAGTTGAGTTTGTTCAGAAACCCCAAACTCCTAAGAGTCCCAGCACAGAGGAAATGTTTGGTTCTTAATGATAGGGACAGGATCATTTAAGCTCTAAGGCAAGTCCTTTACGGAATTCCCTTTGAACTGAACAGGATGCTAAAAGAGACTAATTTAACTTGGAGAAGGCCCCCCTTGAATACAGTGAGATAGGATACAAAATTCAGCTGATATTCAGGGGAAAAACCCAAAGCTAGGACTTCTTACAGGTATAATGAAAGTTGTTTTTAATATTCTAAGGTGCTGCTTCCCTCTCAAGACAATCCTTTTGCCAACAGTGCACAACTTCACTAAATGGGCCTAAAATCAAAGAATCTGATGAGATGAGTGAATAGTGCAAGAAGAAGATCCAGACATGGAGAAATGGTAAGCTGGGTTGCACCCTAACCCCTGACTCCAGGCCTCTGCTTCACCGGGCTAAACAATCTTTCAGAAGCCAGGCAGGAAATTTCTCTGCAGGTGTCGTCAAATTGATCCCTACATCACTTTGTTTTCTTTCCAAATAGTGCTTAGGCCTCTGGTAGGATCATAACTATTCTCCAAATTGCAGCTGAAATGATCTGACAGGTGTCCACTTATTCCCCTGACACTAAGAACACCTTGCAGCTATTACAGAGGGAAAACTGAAGCATTGAGAAGTGAAGAAACTTAAGAACACTAACTAAAACCCAGCTGCACAATTCTGTGAATATGCTAAAAGCCACTGAATTATATACTTTAAAAGGTTGAATTTTAGTATGTTCATTACATCTCAATAAAATTGTTTTTAAAAAAGTCATGACATCTTCTGGAGCAATGCTTTTGACAAATAAGGAGTATTTCTGCCTTTAAAGGCCTACCGTTAGCTCCTGATTTATTTTTATCATACATTATTGAGTGCCTCCTATGTATAAAACACTGTGATAGTTGCTATAAAATATTTTAAAGCATCTTGCAATAATTTTACAGTTTACTAAGCATTTATTATATGCCAGTTAAGTACTAAACAATTTCACATGTTATCCTAAGTTATCTCCACAGTGAGGTACGTATTATTGAAATTGGAAAACTGAGGCTCAGAGGATCAGATAATTGCCCAAGAAACACTACCTATAAGAGACAGAGCTGAAATTTAAACTCAAATATTTCTGATTCCGAAGTCAATATTTTTACCTAGTGTGATCTGCAAGTCAGAAGAGGAAAAGAGGCCTGAACACAAAAAATACAAGCAAGAGTGGCAGAGTTCTGAGAACGGGCAAACAATGGAACTAGAATCCTAAAGTTGCAGGGCAAGGATGACTTTAAAAATCTACTTCAGTGTGGAATCTGGGGGTCTGAAAGTCCTCCTGACACAAGAGTCATCTCAATAAAAACAGGCACAGTTCCAAAAGATACACACAATTGAAAATGACCATAATATCCATGGGACAACATCACTTTCCGTGCGGTCATTTTGGTCAGGGAATCCCTGACTAGGAAAGCAATGGATATATATCAGTGGTATATCCATTAACATTTTGTGAGCAGACATTCTAACTGCTAACTAAGTACTAGGCATTGTCTAAGATGGTGAGGTAAGTAAAATAAATGGCTTCCCTGAAGAAGCACCCAAATAGGAACTGACTGACCCCAAATATGTGGTATATATGTGATTAAGAGGCAGGCTTTAGCATTGGACAGTATGGGTTTCTATGCTAGTGTTGCCACTTCCGAGATGTGATTTTGGACAAATTATTAAATTTCTCTATGCTTTCATTTCCTTATTTGTAAAATGAGAATGACAATAATACTGACCTCACAGGATTATTGCAAACAATAAATATGTAAGCATGTAAAACTGCCATGTCAGGCAGTTTCCTCAGGTATTATATTTTATATACCTTATGTACAAAAATGACATTTTCCCAAGGGTCTAGGCCCAAAACTGCCAGACTACCAATGAATAACAGAGTGCTAGAAGAAAGCCCCCTCTAAATTCACCTTGAACACTTCTGAAAAAAACAACTTTTATGTATAGCCCACTAATACATTTTATAGCCTAGAAAAAAGCCTTCCAGAGAGTATGTTTCTTCTCTTCCTGGCTGATAATACTCCTTTTATATACTTCCATATATTTCCTAAAACTGCATGCTTTTTTGTGTAATAGGTGTGTATAGTAGAGGTAAGCTAGTATAACGGTTAAAAGAAAGGGCATTATGATAAGATAGATACAGTTCAAACCCTAGTTCCTCCACTCATAAGCTGAGTTACCTTAGAGAGGGCTCTTATGATCTCTGAACCTGTTTCTTCATCTGTAAAATGGAATACAGTGCAAACTTTATAGAAATGCTGTAGAGATTCAATGAGATGATATGTGAAAAGAATTCAGCATAGTATCTAGTACATACTAAATTCTCAATAAATAGTAGCTATTGTTATTGCAAAAAAGACATTAATTATGTTAGCCTGGTGGCCCAGGTTCATTTTCAATTAAATAAGCATCTATTACACACTGCCAAGTAGCTTACATTTTGCTACTTTTGGTGGATAGTAAAGGGATTGAACGACATTTGTCCTCTAAAACATTATCTCTGCTTTTCACAAGTGTATGACCCCGAGAAAAGTGTTGTGCGACATGTTCTCATATTGGAGGGTGGGCCAGTCCCGGCCTTTCTGCAATCATCACAGAGATGAGAATGCGAAGTAGGAAGATAAACACAGACAGGGGAGGAGATAGGATTGTTGAAAATGAATCAGTCCAACCCACAGAGGGCAGCACCCACTTGTTAGCTATATAAGGGCCACTATCTCAATCCTTTGTCGCCCTGAAAGCTGCATCAGGCTTTATCCTACTTTCTCCTTCGGTGAACCAGGTGAGAGAAAACTCATCCAGCTACATCAGTGGATACTTGGTTGGCTATTGTTCGTGGTATAAATCCAGGGGTATGAGCTAAGACAGAGTTAATATATATTTGGTTTTCCTGCCTTCCCTCCTTTTCATTTCTTTCCTTTTTCTTCTTTTTGTTTGCTTATTTGTTTGGTCAGTTTAGTTTATTCCAGGGTCTTTTTAGAATAAATTTTTCTTTGTTATGGAAAATAATGCAAGTAGAAATTTGTTTCTTCTAGGCTGTTCCACATTCTCTTCCTAGTCATTTTTTGTGCCATATTTTCTGGGTTGTCCAGCTGAAATAGCGAAAAGACCAGCACTGTTACAGAAATCCATCCTTGTTCAGTGGCAACTTTTAGAGCTCCAAGATCTAATCATCCTCTAGTCAAACTGCAGTCTGCATTGCTCAATCTTTTCCCCCTGATTACTGAAAGAAAACAGAGTTTGGTTAAGGCAGAGATTAGGATATCTCGTGAACTTTGATGAGGGCTATCTCATGCTTCTGAAGCACCAAGATAGAGTTAGCCCACTTTGTCCATTCCTAATTTGCTAAATGCCTTAACAGTCCAATTTAGCTTCTGGTACCCAGAGGGGAGGCAGGTATGCATGTTAGATGGTCTGGTACATTTGATTTAAAAGACAAACGAACAAAAACAGTGAAACTAGCCAGAGAGACTGGAGCAATATATCTCGGTGGTTCTAGAAATTTTGGAAGCCCCAAGACAACACCCAGAACACCAAAGTACACAAAGTGTAGAGATGCTGTGTAGAGAATATATTCATCCAGGACATGGAGATCTGAAATCTAGTCCCAGATCAGTCAATAACATGCCATGTATGGCTCAATCTTAGCAAAGTAACTCAAAGTTAACAAGATTAGCTTTCACTGTGTTTATGTGCATTGTATCAGCCCTGACCTAGTCTTACTTGTTGAGGTATTTTGGTTTAAAGAGACAAGATATTTGAAAAACTGGGATGATTACTGTTAAAATCAGAACTGTTTATAACTTAAAATAAAATGAATGAGAGGATCTTTTTTTCTCCCTTCAGGTTCATTTAAACCTGCAAAAAGATGACCAATCTCTTGAGAAGCGTTGTCACCGTAATTGATACTTTCTACACATACACCAAGCAGGATGGGGAGTGTGCCACACTGAGCAAGGATGAACTAAAGGAACTTCTGGAGAAAGAGTTTCGTCCGATTCTGAAGGTGAGGACCATGTACCAGGACTGAAAACTACTAGCATCCTGTACATTCTCTGTTTTATGACCAAGGAATAGCTAAAAAGTGCACAATCCCCATGGTCTTTGAGCTCACACTATGAGTGGTACTTTTGGGGGACATCAGAAAGGCTGTTGAGGCAGCATTTATTTTTAAAGAGGTGATCATTTTCTTCCTCCCACCATACAGACTGTCAGACATTTTCATGTCCCCAGGTTTTTCCTTCTAAAAAAGCATACGATAAATTTGCGCTATCAATTTATAAATTACCCCAGCAAATGAGGAAGAAAAGATATAGAGAGGTAAAACATGTATTAGGGGTATTGATCAAATAACCAAGGTGACTAAAACCTGAAAACAAAATACAAGAATTTTTTTTCCTATTTACTTGGAAAGGACTCAGTTATTAACTTCAAAATTATAGATCATAACATAGAATATATTAGCAGGCAAGGCTTAAAATGTATGTTAAAAACACCAGGTACTGAATTTGGTTTATTCAACTCCCCCTTATTTGCCATACCTGAGTATCTACTTCTCTAGCTTAGGTCCTTGAACTGTATGTGCTGTGGATCCCAATGGCCTTTATTCTTTTTTATTACCTCTTCACACTTGCTAGGTGTTGTTAGGCTGTTTTAGCCTAAAGTATTTCTTGATTGGATTAAAATACCTAACATCAAACATTCCCTCAGTCATGCCCTACTCTTTGCAATCCCATGGATTATACAGCAGATGGAATTCTCCAGGCCAGAATCCTGGAGTGGGTAGCCTTTCCCTTCTCCAGGAGATCTTCCCACCCCAGGGACTGAACCCAGGTCTCCACATTGTGGGCAGATTCTTTACCAGCTGAGCCACAAGGGAAGCCTCCCACAGTTCTACAGCTTTACCCAAATATTTTAGCTGAGTATATGGACTAGGCTGACCAGGTCTTCTTTGGTGTATTGCTTGTACACAGAACCCAGATGATCCAGACACAGTGGATGTCATCATGCATATGCTGGATCGAGATCATGACCGAAGACTGGACTTTACTGAGTTTCTTCTGATGATATTCAAACTGGCTATGGCCTGCAACAAGGTTCTCAGCAAACAATACTGCAAAGCTTCAGGGTCAAAGAAGCGCAGGCATAGTCGCCGACACCAAGAGGAAGAAAGTGAAACTGAAGGTGAAGAAGAGGATACATCAGGACAAAACTCAGGTTACAGATATTCAAGTTGGAGTGAGGGAGAGGAGCATGGTTATAGTTCTGAGGGCTCTAGGGGAACTCCAAAACACAGACACGGGTCTGGCTCCAGAAGGCTGAGAAGGCAAGGTGGTTTATCTAGCTCAGAGAACCAAAAGGGATTTGAAAAAAGGCGCCATGGGTCCAGCTCTGGTTACTCATGGAGTAATGACAAAGAAAGACATGGTTCCAGCTCTGGAGAACTGGAGGGAAAAACAAACAAATCACATGTTAGCCCCTCTAGGGTATCTGGGGATGAATACAAGTTTGGATCAAAGAGTGGTAGAGGGAGAGGTCATGGTGGTCTGTCATATGAATATGAATCAAACTCTACTCAGTCAAATTGTGCAGGACAAAAACATGGGTCTGGCTCTAAATGTTCAGGAGATGGTGGGAGGGAAAGTCATGCATGTGGTTCCAGCAATTCAGGTGGATGTGGAAGACGAAAAAACACTTCTAGTTATTGTCAGGCAGGTAGATTTGGAGAGCAAGGAAACCAATCTAGCTGTACCCAATCAGGTTATCAATCAGGAAGTAGTGGAGAAGGTCCTAGATGTATCTCAGGAGGTTGGGCCTCTGGATATGGTCAACATGAGCCTAGCTCCTGTAGCCAGTCTACTAGGCAGAAAGGATATGGATATAAAACATGTGGTCAACCACAGAATTGTGGAGGACAACAGGGAACAGTTTCATATCAGTCCTCTTGTTGTGGACAATACGGGTCAGGAGTAAGTCAGTCTTCTACTTATGGTCAACAGGGATCTGGTTCCTGTGGATACTCTTCAAACTCTCATCAAAAGAGGTGTGGTTCAAATGAAACTTCTAAATGTAGTCAACATAGATCCAGCTCAGGTCAATCTTCTGGCTTTGGCCAACATGGGTCAGGCTCAGGTCAGTATTTTGGCTTTGGACATGGTGGGTGTGGCTCAGGTCAGTCCTCTGGCTTTGGACACCATGAGTCTACATCAGGTCAGTCTTGCTATGGCCAACATGGGTCAGGCTCATGTCAGCACTCTGGTGCTAGACAATATGGATCAGGCTCAGCTCAGTCCTCTAGCTTTGGAAACCAGAAGTCTATATCAGGACAGTCTACCTGTGGCCAACATGGATCTGGTTCCAGTCAGTCCTCAGGCTTTGGCCAACATGGTTCAATCTCTGGTCAGTCCTTTGGCTTTGAACACCATGACTGTAGATCACAGCAGTCTGGTTATGGCCATCATGAGTTGGGCTCAGGTCAATCACCTAGCATAGATCAACAAGGGTCAAGATCAAGTCAGTCTTCTAGCTTTGGACATCATGAGTCTGGCTCAGATCAGTCCTCTAGGGACAGTGAAAGGCATTCAGAAGTCTCAGAGAGACACTCAGGATCCACTCATGGGCAGGCTGGATCTCAACATGGAGAGTCAGGAGCCACAGTGACAAGGAGACATGGAACTGGTCATGGGCAGTCAGGAGACACCACCAGACATGGCCACTCCAGTCAGGGACAATCTACATGGTCAGGGTCCAGGCAGGCGGGAAGACAGGGATCCAGTCACAGTGAGGCTAGCGACAGTGAGAGGCATTCAGAAGTTTCAGAGAGACACTCAGGATCCACTCATGGGCAGGCTGGATCTCAACATGGAGAGTCTGGAGCCACGGTTAGAGGGAGACACGGAACTGCTGATGGGCAGTCAGGAGACACCACCAGACATGGCCACTCTCGTCAGGGACAATCTACACGGTCAGGGTCCAGGCAGGCGGGAAGACAGGGATCCAGTCACAGTGAGGCTAGCGACAGTGAGAGGCATTCAGAAGTCTCAGAGAGACACTCAGGATCCACTCATGGGCAGGCTGGGTCTCAACATGGAGAGTCAGGAGCCACAGTGAGAGGGAGACACGGAACTGCTCATGGGCAGTCAGGAGACACCACGAGACATGGCCACTCTCGTCAGGGACAATCTACACGATCAGGGTCCAGGCAGGCGGGAAGACAGGGATCCAGTCACAGTGAGGCTAGCGACAGTGAGAGGCATTCAGAAGTCTCAGAGAGACACTCAGGATCCACTCATGGGCAGGCTGGATCTCAACATGGAGAGTCAGGAGCCACAGTGAGAGGGAGACACGGAACTGCTCATGGGCAGTCAGGAGACACCACCAGACATGGCCACTTCAGTCAGGGACAATCTACACGGTCAGGGTCCAGGCAGGCGGGAAGACAGGGATCCAGTCACAGTGAGGCTAGCGACAGTGAGAGGCATTCAGAAGTCTCAGAGAGACACTCAGGATCCACTCATGGGCAGGCTGGATCTCAACATGGAAAGTCAGGAGCCACAGTGAGAGGGAGACACGGAACTGCTCATGGGCAGTCAGGAGACACCACCAGACATGGCCACTCTCGTCAGGGACAATCTACACGGTCAGGGTCCAGGCAGGCGGGAAGACAGGGATCCAGTCACAGCGAGGCTAGCGACAGTGAGAGGCATTCAGAAGTCTCAGAGAGACACTCAGGATCCACTCATGGGCAGGCTGGATCTCAACATGGAGAGTCAGGAGCCACAGTGAGAGGGAGACATGGAACTGCTCATGGGCAGTCAGGAGACACCACCAGACATGGCCACTCCAGTCAGGGACAATCTACACGGTCAGGGTCCAGGCAGGCGGGAAGACAGGGATCCAGTCACAGTGAGGCTAGCGACAGTGAGAGGCATTCAGAAGTCTCAGAGAGACACTCAGGATCCACTCATGGGCAGGCTGGATCTCAACATGGAGAGTCTGGAGCCACGGTGAGAGGGAGACACGGAACTGCTCATGGGCAGTCAGGAGACACCACGAGACATGGCCACTCTCGTCAGGGACAATCTACACGATCAGGGTCCAGGCAGGCGGGAAGACAGGGATCCAGTCACAGTGAGGCTAGCGACAGTGAGAGGCATTCAGAAGTCTCAGAGAGACACTCAGGATCCACTCATGGGCAGGCTGGATCTCAACATGGAGAGTCAGGAGCCACAGTGAGAGGGAGACACGGAACTGCTCATGGGCAGTCAGGAGACACCACCAGACATGGCCACTTCAGTCAGGGACAATCTACACGGTCAGGGTCCAGGCAGGCGGGAAGACAGGGATCCAGTCACAGTGAGGCTAGCGACAGTGAGAGGCATTCAGAAGTCTCAGAGAGACACTCAGGATCCACTCATGGGCAGGCTGGGTCTCAACATGGAGAGTCAGGAGCCACAGTGAGAGGGAGACACGGAACTGCTCATGGGCAGTCAGGAGACACCACCAGACATGGCCACTCCAGTCAGGGACAATCTACACGGTCAGGGTCCAGGCAGGCGGGAAGACAGGGATCCAGTCACAGTGAGGCTAGCGACAGTGAGAGGCATTCAGAAGTCTCAGAGAGACACTCAGGATCCACTCATGGGCAGGCTGGGTCTCAACATGGAGAGTCAGGAGCCACAGTGAGAGGGAGACACGGAACTGCTCATGGGCAGTCAGGAGACACCACCAGACATGGCCACTCCAGTCAGGGACAATCTACACGGTCAGGGTCCAGGCAGGCGGGAAGACAGGGATCCAGTCACAGTGAGGCTAGCGACAATGAGAGGCATTCAGAAGTCTCAGAGAGACACTCAGGATCCACTCATGGGCAGGCTGGATCTCAACATGGAGAGTCAGGAGCCACAGTGAGAGGAAGACATGGAACTGCTCATGGGCAGTCAGGAGACACCACCAGACATGGCCACTCCAGTCAGGGACAATCTACACGGTCAGGGTCCAGGCAGGCGGGAAGACAGGGATCCAGTCACAGTGAGGCTAGCGACAGTGAGAGGCATTCAGAAGTCTCAGAGAGACACTCAGGATCCACTCATGGGCAGGCTGGATCTCAACATGGAGAGTCTGGAGCCACGGTGAGAGGGAGACACGGAACTGCTCATGGGCAGTCAGGAGACACCACCAGACATGGCCACTCTCGTCAGGGACAATCTACACGGTCAGGGTCCAGGCAGGCGGGAAGACAGGGATCCAGTCACAGTGAGGCTAGCGACAATGAGAGGCATTCAGAAGTCTCAGAGAGACACTCAGGATCCACTCATGGGCAGGCTGGATCTCAACATGGAGAGTCAGGAGCCACAGTGAGAGGGAGACACGGAACTGCTCATGGGCAGTCAGGAGACACCACCAGACATGGCCACTCCAGTCAGGGACAATCTACACGGTCAGGGTCCAGGCAGGCGGGAAGACAGGGATCCAGTCACAGTGAGGCTAGCGACAGTGAGAGGCATTCAGAAGTCTCAGAGAGACACTCAGGATCCACTCATGGGCAGGCTGGATCTCAACATGGAGAGTCAGGAGCCACAGTGAGAGGGAGACACGGAACTGCTCATGGGCAGTCAGGAGACACCACCAGACATGGCCACTCCAGTCAGGGACAATCTACACGGTCAGGGTCCAGGCAGGCGGGAAGACAGGGATCCAGTCACAGTGAGGCTAGTGACAGTGAGAGGCATTCAGAAGTCTCAGAGAGACACTCAGGATCCACTCATGGGCAGGCTGGATCTCAACATGGAGAGTCTGGAGCCACGGTGAGAGGGAGACATGGAACTGCTCATGGGCAGTCAGGAGACACCACCAGACATGGCCACTCCAGTCAGGGACAATCTACACGGTCAGGGTCCAGGCAGGCGGGAAGACAGGGATCCAGTCACAGTGAGGCTAGCGACAGTGAAAGGCATTCAGAAGTCTCAGAGAGACACTCAGGATCCACTCATGGGCAGGCTGGATCTCAACATGGAGAGTCAGGAGCCACAGTGAGAGGGAGACATGGAACTGCTCATGGGCAGTCAGGAGACACCACCCGACATGTCCACTCTGGTCATGGGCAATCCACATGGTCAAACAGACATTCAAGTCACACTGATGCCCATTCTGGTAAAAGTCATTCTACATCACAGATTAGTGGCAGACAAAGACATAGATCTGATCAAGCCTGGAGACATGGCAGTTATGGGAGTGCCGAATATGACTATGGGCAGTCTGGTTATGGACCTTCTGGTGGTAGCAGAACAAGCAGTCGTAATTCTAGTCCTTTTAGGTCAACAGACAGAGCTGCAGCTAAGCGAGCATCTAGTTATGGACTATCAGTTTCTAGTTTCTACTACATGGGATCAAAAGCAACTGAAAAAATAGGAAGACAAGATTCAAGTCATGAACAATCAGAGATAAGTGATGGGCTGTCAATTGATTCCCATAACCATTCTGGATTTGGTGCAACTGGAGGTCAGGGATCTAGTCATAGACATTCAGTAGCAACTCAGGAACAGTCAAGAGATATCCTTGTTCAGTCTGCAAGGTGGGGGTCTCCTCATAGCAGTCAGCTTAGGAACCACTCTGCATCTGACCATGGAAAACCCTTATCAGCCCACAGCCATTCAGATTCTAGTTCAACTAGAAGTCAAACCTCCCACAGTGATAGTAAGGGGTATTCAGAATATTTGGGGGAAAAGAGTCATGAACAATCAGAATTGAGGTATAGACAATCAGAGTTCAATACAATAGACGTACCTGAATCCAGCCATCAGCACTTGGGAGATTCATCTTCTCATGATCTGGTAAGATCCAGCACAAATTTAGCAACACAGGGATCAAGTGATGGACAATCAGGACATATTCAAGGTCAGTCTGGATTCAGCACCAATGAAAGACAAGTATATAGCCATGGCCAGTCAAGGGACAGCTATGGGCAGTCAAGTGGCAGTCACTCACTTGATAGCCAAGTCCCTTTGGGAACTGAAGAAAATAGTTTTAGGTATTTATCAAGCAGTGTAACCACATGGAGTGGGGAAAGGCAAAAACAAGAGTCTGGATCAAGTCCATCAGGGACCATGAGAAAATACAATCAGGATGTTGATGATAAGCAGACAAGAGACTCTGAGGTCAGAGTTTACCATGGAAGAGAGAGAACGGATTCAGGTTCCTTTCACTTAGATAGCAACACCCCACTCTATGAATATATCAAAGAACAAAGGTGCTATTACTTTGAATAATAATTTGAAACCAAAGGAAGACAAACTAACTCAAGATAAGAACTAATCCAATGGAGAAATGAGACATACAACATGGAATTAAGATATTTTAAATGATCCTTTCTTTTGGTAGTGGGAGTATATGTCTGATTTTCTATTTAACTGTAGTACTGTTTTCTATTTCTTTTGTTTGGTACAAGGCTTTTTTGTAAGGATCCATAATCATTGAGCTCTTAGAAAATAGTGGATGGAAGAAGTAAATTGCATTTGGGACATATTTAGAACTACATGGCAAAGTGATTGGATTCTCTGGAATAAAGTGAACGTTTAAAAATAATTTTATATATTCCAGGTTGATTTAATTGATTGTTGACAAACCTATCCAAGAAGCTAAGAGACATAGTTTAGGAGCCAAAATTTCTCTAATAACATTGTAACTTATTCTGTGTCCTAAACAACAAAAAAATGTAGTAGTTTAAGATTCAGAATATTTGTGTCTTTTGTACCACCACTGGAACACTGTACTGCTGTTTTTTAATTTATTGACATGACCACCTGGATACAGGATCCAGAAAATGGTATTGCATAAAAATTGCCAATAAACTTTTCATCAAGTTACACTTTGTCTTCTCATTCATCCTCACAAAAACAAATACAGCCTTCTGCTATGGGGTCAGATGCATATTTCTCTTTTCTACCTTTGAACACCTAGATGACAGGAAAATACCTGGATACTATTCAAAGTCCAAAGAAGGCAAAACTCAATCACATTTATCTTTTCCTCAGTCTAATCACTATCCAAAGCATTTATAAGAAATGTTTTATATTGAGGAGTTGATCTCAGATACTTTAGTCAACTGTGATTATCAGAGCAATCATTATTAAACATAACCCCAAGTGGCTATTTCCTGAGACCACACAACCTCTGAAAATAATATTGATGAGTCACAGACTTTCTCTGTCAGAGATATTAATTGAAATATCCCTTAGCAATGGAAGCTAATGGGGTCCTATAGCTCCTAGTCAAATAAAAACAATTAAAAGTATACTCCCCCCAGCAAGAAAAATATGTGAGTTTATTATAAACAGAAAGAGACATAACAAGGAGTAGAAAAATAGGTACAAAAAATAATAACTTCAGTAGAAAGTTTATTGCTATAAAATCAAAAGGCAAATTTCACAATGTGAAAACTAGTACAGACATTAAAGATCATCCCCATAATTTACAGATTAAAAGGAAAAAAAATCAAAGCAAAGCACATTTAATCTAACCAAAATGAGTTATAATTCATTAAATCAGAATTTGATGCTCCATCATCTTCTCCTCCCGTCAGAAACTCAAGCTTCTTTTTTTCCACCTTCACCTTTGGATTTCAAACTGAAGTGCAATTCATCAATGGGCGTTCAAGATTGCAAGCCACTATTAGAGAAAGAAATTATATGAAAGACCAAAAGAATAGTCTCATTCCTCTGATTAGACTTAAAACATATTCTATCCAGCTTTTAACATTTTAAGAACTATCCAAATTTTAAGCCATGCTAGGTGAAAAATAAAACACTAGTCATGTTACTTTATTAGTGGAAGAAAATAAAATTATTGTTATACTAGTAGTGACACACATAAAAATAACTGAGTATATGTAAGAGTTGGACCATAAAGAAAGCTGAGCACCAAAGAATTTATGCTTTTGAACTGTGGTGTTGGATAAGACTCTTGAAAGTCCCTTGGACAGCAAGGAGATCAAACCAGTCAATCCTAAAGGAAATCAGTCCTGTATATTCATTGGAAGGACTGATGCTGAAGCTGAAACTCCAATCCTTTGGCCATCTAATGTGAAGAACTGACTCATTGGAAAAGACCCTGATGCTGGGAGGGATTGAAAGCAGGAGGAGCGGACAACAGAGGATGAGATGGTTGGATGGTATCACTGACTCAATGAACAGGAGTTTGAGCAAGCTCCAGGAGTTGGTGATGGACAGGGAAGCCTGGTGTGCTGTGGTTCATGGGGTTGCAAAGAGTCAGACACGACTGAGATACTGAACTGAACTGAACTGATACGGTAGTTAACTCTAAATGGTAACCAATTTATACAAATCTATATATCTTTCTTAGAGATTGGAATGAAAACTGACCTTTTCCAGTTCTTTGGCCACTGATGAGTTTTCCAAATTTGCTGGCTATTGAGTGCAGCATTTTCACAGCATAGAATCTAAATATAATATAAATTCTTTGGACAATAAAACAATATATGGGAAGGGTTGTAAAAAACATGTCTGACATTTCTGAGAATAATACCATAAGAAAACCTTGATATTTTTCTTTGTCTAAGACCACAAAACCTCAGTCTACAATATTTAACTATGAAGCCACAAAACACCTCTATTAATATTGAGGTAATGGCAGTGAGACTGGTTAATATAAATCTTCTATACTATTGAAATCCTATGCTACATATTTTCCAATTCTACAAAAATACCTGTAATATTACATGTTGTTTAAAGGAAGGGAAACAATGCACAAATAGCAGCACTGAAATAGCAACACTGAAAACCCTCTTGACCAAAGAACATTAACCTATCGTACATCTACTTCTGAATCTAAATACCTTTACTCTTTTCTAATCATTATAATCTTATAAGATTATAACATTATAATCTTCTAAGCAAGCAGCCAACCTATGCCTGTGGCCTTTTCCTTTTTGGCTTGGTACAGTGCTTATGGTCATGTCCTGGGCCGAAGCAGCCATGAGCATTTCTGATGCCCCCCCAAGCACAGCACCACTTGCGTGGTGGATGGTCTGTCGCAAACCTGAACAGGCCTTTCATTCCTGGTTGACCATAAGGTTCCCAGTGCCCAGGAGGCAGCGTAGGCTTTGGCCTTGGGGGAATCTTTCTTAATAGGATTGGACTTTTCTGGGGAGGCCTGGTCACTGTATGTTACATTCCCAAGAAGTAGCAGGAAACCCAGTAACAGTAAGACAGAAAGAGAAAGGGGACATATTGGGCCCCCGGGGCAACCCCAAGGGGAAGAGCTGCCTTGCAGGTTCCTCTCTCATCCCGTGACCTTGTCACGGTCTGGGCATGTCCCAGCGGCTCCTGACACAAATGGGTGCCACATATTAAGGGGAGAATGACTAACTACTTAATAAATGAAGCTACAAACTTAGCTCATGCTATAGATTAAAATAAAATTGGACCTTTACCTAAAACTACATCAAAGGTAGACTGCAAATGCAATAAAAATTTAAGATCTAAATGATAAACATAAAACAATAAAATAAATAGAAGAAAATAATTTTGTAATCTCAGAGTAGGAAAGGACACTGTTGATAGAACTTTATATACATATATTTTTTTAAATTGTGATTTTTCTTTTATGACAGCATAAAGGTTTCTATTCAGTGAAAGATGTCATGACAAAGTTAACTGACAAGTAACAGACTGGGAGAAATTATTTGCATGGTCTACATCCAACAATGGACTAATAGGAATATACAAGGAACTATTTCCAAAAAATTGGCTGAAAAATGGAAAATGTATTTGAACAGGCAATTATGGAATAAATAATCAATATACTTTAGAAACATACACAGAAATGTTCAAACTTATTAGTTAGGAAAACACAAATGGAAGTAACAGTGAAATGGACTAGATAAGCTAGGCATTGGTTGGGGTGGATGAGGGTTTAGGAAATTCTTTGGGTATAAAATTAAAGTATAGTATAGTAGTACAGCTGTCCCAAAGAGCAATCTCAGTATTTTGTCAAATCAAGCATACACATACCCCACCTGCAGGCAACTCTAATTCTGTGTTTAGATCCTCCAAAAAACACTTCTCATACATCCCTAGTGGATGTAAAAGGATGTTCAGTGGAGAATTGCAAACGATCTGAATGTCCATTACTGGGGAGGCACATAGGTACACAGAGTAGGTGCACAACAGTGGTGCAGTTGCAAGCACTGAGCTAGATATATTAAATACATAAAGCAGGATGGATGCTAAGTGAAAAAGGGAAGAAACAGAACGAGATCTACCACATAATAGCACTTACATAAAAGAAAACTACATGCACACAAAAATAATAATGCATATTTTAAAGAACATATACAAATTAAGAAATACAGTGTAAACTCATTAGAACAATTTTCTAGTGGGTGAGGGACAGAGAGATGGGAATGAAGAATAAGGATATAAGTTAATCAATCAACCATTCCAATAAAATGTGCATAGACCAATAAAGATAATATGCCATGAAGTGAGGAACCTGATTAACTCAGATCTTTACAATTGGAATTAAAAAAAAAAAATCCTTGTTATCCTGGGTGTTGATAATCTCAAGTCAGCAAAAAGTTTGGAGAAGTCTATGAAGAGTAACAGAAGATCACAAAACTGTCTGTGAGAACAGGAAACATCTTGGGAAGAGTGAAGGCACAGGAAAGAACAGAAGATCTGAGGGGGAAAAATGGTTTCTGCATTTCTGACTTCAGAAGATAAAAAGAAAGTTAGAAAAGGGAAAATTAAATCATTTTTAAAATAGGAACCAGGCTTAGACTGCTAGGTAGCTTCCAGGGTTGAACAGGGCAGGAGCCACAGATGCACTCCTCTTTGTGTAGAGGTTTCAGGCCAGCCTCTACTCTTGTTCACAAAAGAATGTATTCTCTGAAAAAATGTATAATGTGACAGAGATTGGTTCAGTCTTCGGTTTGGAGGGAAGGGGAAGCCATGAGAGAATTTGCAGGGAGACCTTGTCTTTCCTCTTCCTTCCCTTCCTCTACTATCATTCTTCCTCCACATGCCCTGGTTAACTTGCTATGTTTTCATATTTATTATAAATGCAGAACATGGTAAAAAGCAAATAGCAATTACAGTAGTTAGTTCTACTTCTACTTGAAGTAACAGAAAAACTCAATTCAAACTTTATTAAATAAAAAGGGGGATTTATTGGTTCATGTAATCAAAAAGTTCTGCATGGGTCCTGCAGACAGTACTCATGCCAAGGCTCAAAGGGTGTAATCAGGATGGAAGGAGTTTCTTAATTTCTAACTCTGCTTTCCTCTCTGCAGACTGCATTTTCAGCAGACTGCTGACATACAGTTTCAAGGTGGCTGCAGTAGCTCAGCACACATGCTTCCAAGTTCAAATCTCAAGATGTAGCAGGTGGAGGAGCATGAAATGATGTCTCTTTACTGGTGGTTCCCACAAGCGTTCTGAGATTCTGCCTGAATCGGCCCAAGTTACATGCCCACCTACTGCTGACAGCTCTATTCAAGAGACATTCTTCACCTCAGAGTCAAAGCTAGACCTTTTACTGCACCCCCCTAATCACATGGAATAAGAATGGGAATAGATGAATTCCCACGTGGGACTCTTGCAAAAGGTAGAATATACACAAGGGAGACAAACAATGAATGTACCTAGAGTAATTTTCACTAAGTTTTTTCTTTTAGTATTTTCATTTATCATTCACTTTTCTTTTAAACTTTCTTTTCCTAAAGCAGGTGAAAATCTTCTCTCTGATCTCCCAGATTTACTAAAGGAATCCAACATATGACCCTACACTCTTCAATAACCTCCACATTCTCAGGGAAAGGGGATCAAATATTGAAGAAAAAGATATATATGTTTCTTGCTCTTCTCTCTTGATGAAAACACATATAAAATTGAATCAAATAAGAATGCGTCACATTTAGTTTTCAATTCTGTTAAGATTTCATAATAACATACTGAAGTGAGGTGAAGGTGACTCAGTCATGTCTGACTCTGCGACCACATGGACTATATACAGTCCATGGAATTCTCCAGGCCAGAATACTGGAGTGGGTAGCTGTTCCCTTCTCCAGGGGATCTTCCCAACTCAGGGATCGAATCCAGGTCTCCCACATCGCAAGCAGGTTCTTTACTGTCTGAGCCACCAGGAAAACATAATACTAGTAACTGCCATTTATTGAACACCTGCTATAATGTCAGCCAAAGTGCAGACCATTGATGTATAATTCATTTAGCACCCTCAATAAGCATGCAAGTTATATATTATTATCCCTACTTTAAAGATGAGGAAACAGTCAGAGAGGTTAAGAAATCTGCTCAAAGAGATCTGGTAACTGGAGGAGTCAATGGTCAAAGGCAATCAGTAGGACTTATGAGACGGGGCTCTCAACCCTAAACTCTGGGATCTGGGCACCCATTAGGCACCAATATTGTGACCACAGTGTTATTTCAATTCAATCCTTTCATGTGCCTCATCTGAAAAGTTCTAATCATTAGGAATTTCATGAGGAAAATGAAATAATTCATTGAGGATTACTAAATCTATACTATAAAAAGAACTGCAAATAGTTTTCTATAGACTGCGTTAAGCACAGATAGATATGAAATGCTGCCAGAATATACTTCGCAAGTGTAACTAATGATCTGGATGACAAGAAAAGATATCTCATCCTGAAGGAGGAAACAGACAGAGCTGGACTCTGTCTTAGGCCAGGCTGCGAACATTAGGCTACACACAGGGTCACCCTCCCAATGGACTCTGAACTTTGTGCCCAGTATCTATAGAAATGGCAAACCAATGGAAAAACAGACCCCCCGGAAAAAAGAGCCTCAGGACTTGTACTTGGACTCTCCGTTGCCTAAAAGAATATGCTAATTATCTCTGTAACAGAACAAAGTGGTAAATTCCATTATGTTTATTGGGATATGACCACAGGCCTATTGATAAATATCCACTGTTTATCTAGTCTTGTGACACATGAATCATGGGTTAACTTTGTATCTCTCTTTTACCTTGTCCAGACTAGTTTCAAGGAATTTGGGGAGATGGGTTTGAACAAGTACACTTAAGGTATATAAGGTTTGCACAAAAACTGGTCGGCTAAGAGGAGACTCTGCCTTGGGCCCGCCGGTGTAATAAACTGCACTCCACTATCTGCATTGTCCTTCTGAGTGAGTTTGTTTCCCAGAACATGTGGCTACAACAATCCAGCCCTGGGGGACTCTGCCCCAAGTTGTTGGGATATCCTAAAATAAGATAAATCAATGCTTTAAGAAGTTGAGAAAATCTGGTAATACTTTAGGCAACACTGGTAAAACAAGTAGAAATGCTGGTGGGCCAAGAATCTACCTCAACTTCAACAAGATCATCATTGATGAAGAAATCTATGAGGTTAAAAATGCATTATTCACCTCATGAAGTCACACTTTAAGGACTTTGCAGCCCTCAGTCTCAGTGATTCTTTTGGACATATGGTAGTTTAGAGTCCTAAATAACTGTTTTTAATTTTTGCTATAAGCAGAAATTATATATAATATGCCAGAATGGTTCACCTTCTAAACCCATCACTCCCCAGACTATCAGACTATGCAAACCTGCTGACCCCATAGTAAGCCACATACACTATTCTGGGCCTTCCCCCACCTACACCCGGTGAGAGGGGTGTGGTGTAGTCAGTACTGGAGCTACTTGGCAGCAATAATCATGGAGATTATCAGCCAAACATCTGCCTTATCTACAGGGTGTAGGAGGTGAATTAAGATGGATGAGTAATTAGGAGATTTGCAAGGGGGTCTAAAGTCCAAGTTGATAAAAAAAAAAAGTGGGTACAGAGTAGATAAAGTGGTCTTCACATACTAGAAGTTCAGTGAGACCCTTTATCACCCAGAACAAGTACTGACCTTCAGCAGGAGAAATTTAAGAACAGAAGTTCCCCAAAGTTCAGGAATCAGCATCAGGTCACCTGTTCTGCTGGTCCGGTTTTGATCCTCTCAGTGGTGATAATTAGGTCTCTGCCTTGTTCCTGGTCCTTGAATGTCCCATGTTAGGAGCTCTTCTTTGTCTCTATGCCTTTCCTGCTCCCAAAATTAAAATTCTGGCCTGAAATATGAGCCCCCCAATCCTGCTACCTGCTAACTGATGTTGCTGATACTAACTCCCCATCACCTGCTAAATCTCCTGTTCCTGGTTTCTCCATCACTGAGCTCTGTCCACCTTTCAGACACTACTGAGGCTGCCCCTCCCTAACCTGTCTGCCTACACCAGCTATTGCCAAAATTCTAACCTATTGCCTCTTGTTTTTTTTCCTCCCTCAACCACCATTTCCAATGCATTGTTAAGCTCTAGCTCTGAAATGTCTCTTCCCTTCGATCCTAGTGCAACACCTTATTTTGAAACCTCATTATTACCTCCCTTTTCTCAAATTGCCTGCATCATTGCTTGTGTCAAACTCAATTTACCATCCATATTCTTAGTAGAGGTATTTTTACTAAATAAAAATCTGATCCTGTCACTTTTCCACTTAAAAATTCTTCAGTTGGTCTCCAATGTAAATAAGATGACATTATATGGTTTTTGAAACCTTTCCATATAGCCTTTCAGGTCAATCATCCCATGTTCTGTCCCATGAAATCCAATAAATTCATTCTTTAAAGTTCAGCTCAAATATCATCTTTTCAACTCTCTAAAAGAGAACAAGCTAAAAGAAACTAGAGGGACTATATTAAACTAGAGCTTCAAATAAAACATTGAAAAGGCAATCTACAAGTAAGGAGAACATATTTACAAACCAAATATCTGATAGTTGGTGAAGATAAAAATACATAAAGAACTCATAAAACTCAACAGCCAAAAAGCAAATAATCCAAGCTATTATAAAAATGGTCAAAAGATCTGAATAGATATTTTCCCCCAAAGACATACAAATATCCAATAGGTATATGAAAAGGTACTCAGCATCACTAAACAGAGACTCTAATCAGAACTACTCAGAGAAATGAAAGCTAATCAGAGAAATGCAAAGCAAAACCATGATAAGATATCACCTCACCCCTGTTAGGATGGCTGCTATGAAAAAGACAAGAGATAAGTTTTGAGAATGTATAGAAAAGGGAACCCTTATACACCAGTTGGTAGGGATTAAAAATTGATGGAGCCATTGTGAAAAACAATATGGGAGTTCCTCAAAAAACTAAAAATAGAACTATCAACCACCATATAATCCATCAATCCCATTCCTGAGTATTTAGTTAAAGTATCAGTATCTCAAAAAGATAGTCCCGTATTCATTGCAGGATAATTCACAATATCAAGATATAAAAATAATTTAAATTTTCTTCAATGTGTGAATGGATAAAGAAAACTTTATATATCATATATTACATATTAATTAGTTAGCTCAGTCGCTCACTCATGTTCAACTCTTTGCGATCCCATGGACTGCAGCATGCCAGGCTTCCCTGTCCTTCACCAACTCCTGGAGTTAGGTCAAACTCATGTCCATCGAGTCGGTGATGCCATCCAACCATCTCATCCTCTGTCATCCCCTTCTCCTCCCACCTTCAATCTTTCCCAGCATCAGGGTCTTTTAAATGAATCAGTTCTTCACATCAGGTGGCCAAAGGATTGGAGTTTCAGTTTCAGCATCAGTCTTTCCAATGAGCACCCAGGACTGATTTCCTTTAGGATGGACAGGTTGGATCTCCTTGGAGTCCAAGGGACTCTCAAGACTCTTCTCCAACACCACAGTTCAAAAGCATCAATTCTTTGGCCCTCAGCTTTATAGTCCATCTCTCACATCCATATATGACTACTAGAAAAACCATAACTTTGACTAGATGGACCTTTGTTGGCAAAGTAATGTTTCTGCTTTTTAATATGCTGTCTAGGTTGGTCATAACTTTTCTTCCAAGGAGCAAGCATCTTTTAATTTCATGGCTGCAGTCATCATCTGCAGTGATTTTGGAGCCCAAAAAAATAAAGTCTGTCACTGTTTCCATTGTTTCCCCATCTATTTGCCATGAAGTGATGGGACCAGATGCCATGATCTTAGTTTTCTGAATGTTGAGTTTTAAACCAACTTTTTCACTTTCCTCTTTCATCAAGAGGCTCTTTAGTTCTTCTTCACTTTCTTCCATAAGGGTGGTGTCATCTGTATATGTGAGGTTATTGATATTTCTCCCGGCAATGTTAGGGGATACATGAGTGAAGATCTTGGTGTTCATTCCACAGTACCTATTTACATCAGATCAACGCATTGCACACTGAATATATACAAGTATATTTATCAATTATTCCTCAATAAAGTTTGGGGAAAAGTTAAGAAGTGGAAGAAAATGAGTTGCTCCCTTATCTGTCTTTTCGTAATGATTTACAAATATCTATACTAACATACATCATGTTGTTTATATGTCTGTTTTCTTCATTAGATTATGAATGCTTTGAGGGCAGGGAGCATAACTTCTTCATTGATGGCCCTATGGCAGGCATGATGATTGGTGAGTAGTCAGCTAGTAACTGATGTTTGTTGAATGAATAATGATCCCTGAATACTGTGACCTGTTCTTCATCCGAACCTCACTCTGACACCTGCAAAAAGTTTCCCTCCAGAATACACTCTATCTTCTGTCTATAATATCCTCACATACAAATGAAGCAGGTAGGAAAGGAAGTAGGAGGTTTTTCCAAGTTCGAGCCCTTCCTGATCTTCCACAGTCTCCTGTAATCAATGGTGTATCCTAGTCCCTGTCTGAATAAGTGATGCTGGTGCAGTCTAGTCATAATGGCTATAAAGTCTCTGTCCTAGCTTGCTCCTAGATCCTTCTTTTCCAGTTTCCTAATGCTGCACCAGTCTGCCACCAAAACTCACTGTTCCTATGGAACACAGAATGGAGACTGGTTAATATTTTAGTGCTGGTCCTGGTCATTGCCAGTGTGGCCACTCTAAAGATCTCATAATCCCTCTGTTCATAACCATTTGAAAGTTAAGTCATGAGGCCTTTCCCTTAACTACAATGAGGTAATTAGTTACATTTCTATCATCCCTTCTGTTATTTTTTTTCTCTTCTTATTTTTGTTTCTAATTCTTAGAAAAAAACTTCTAAAAAACACAGTACTGCCTAGGTGCCATTCCCTTCTCATCCTAGAAAGCCTCTGGCCATCTTTGTAGCTGTGCTTGAGGGGTTTAATAAACCACCATGGTTTTTAGAAAAATAACACCTTATTGATAAAAATACTTCTGGAAATATTTCCCCACTATTCAAATAACACGTCCTTTAATTTTTGTTTTCTCTGATTCTCTCTTTCATTTTCACCTGGGCGGGGGGGGGGGGGGGGGGTGTGACTCTTGCATCTGCAGTAGCTGAAATAACATGTTACACATGCACACACACACCCTCAAAACCATATGTCTGCCCCATGTTCCTTTAATGATATTCTCAATTTCCAACACTGAGGCCGTTTCAACTTTTCTCCATACCTAAATAAAACTGTCAGGGAGTACCTAGGAATTATTACATTCACTTCAGTTCATGTAAACTGTCGTGTCTGACTCTTTGCGACCCCGTGGACTGCAGCACACCAGGCCTCCCTGTCCAGCACCAGCTCCCAGAGTTTACTCAAACTCATGTCCATTGAGTAGGTGATGCCATCCAACCATCTCATCCTCTGTTGCCCCCTTCTCCTCCCACCTTTAATCTTTCCCAGCATCAGGGTCTTTTCAAATGAATCAGTTCTTTGCATCAGGTGGCCAAAGTATTGAAGCTTCAGCTTCAGCATCAGTCCTTCCAATGAGGATCCAGGACTGATCTCCTTTAGGATGGACAGGTTGGATCTCCTTGGAGTCCAAGGGACTCTCAAGACTCTTCTCCAACACCACAGTTCAAAAGCATCAATTCTTTGGCACTCAGCTTTCTTTATAGTCCATCTCTCACATCCATACATGACTACTGGAAAAACCATAGCTTTGACTTGACGGACCTTTGTTGGCAAAGTAGCATTTCTGCTTTTTAATATGCTGTCTAGGTTGGTCATAACTTTTCTTCCAAAGAGCAAGCGTCTTTTAATTTCATGGCTGCAATCACCATCTGCAGTGATTTTGGAGCCCCCCAAAATAAAGTCTGTCACTGCTTCCATTGTTTCCCCATCTATTTGCCACGAAGTGATGGGACCAGATGCCATGATCTTAGTTTTCTGAATGTTGAGTTTTAAGCCAACTTTTTCACTCTCCTCTTTCACTTTCATCAAGAGGCTCCTTAGTTCTTCTTCACTCTCTGCCATAAGGGTGGTGTCATCTGCATATCTGAGGTCATTGATATTTCTCCTGGCAATCTTGATTCCAGCTTGTGCTTCCTCCAGCCCAGCATTTCTCATGATGTACTCTACATATAAGTTAAATAAGCAGGGTGACAATATACAGCCTTGACGTACTCCTTTCCCAATTTGGAACCAGTCTGTTGTTCCATGTTCAGTTCTAACTCTTGTTTCCTGACCTGCATACAGATTTCTCAGGAGGCAGGTCAGGTGGTCTGGTATTCCCATCTCTTGAAGAATTTTTCACAGTTTATTGTGATCCACACAGTCAAAGGCTTTAGCATAGTCAATAAAGCAGAAGTAGATGTTTTTCTGGAACTCTCTTGCCCAATTATTATGTTGGGTATTTTAAAAACTGAGAGGCAATCCAGATTGGCATAAAATAGCATGCTTATATATAGAAAAAGCTCATCCTTACTTTCACTCCACCTACAATATTTCTCTCTCCCCCTCTCTTTATCTTTCCTTTACACACACACACACACACACACACACACACACACACAATATTAAATAAGAAGCTGAAATCACTGAGGACAACTTGAAATCTTTCCTTGGAATCAACACTACTTTTCTTCACTATTGTCCTGGTAAATACCAGCTATAGGTAGAGGTGTTCCTACCAGATATTGCTCCACCACCAGATAGCTAAGCAGGAACATCACCTACAATATGCCAAGGAACTCAAGAGAATATTCGACCAGGAAAAATTCCATCCCCAAAATAGCACCTCCCAGGAGATGACTACAACTCCAATAGGAAATCATTTAACTACAAATCCCAACTCCTCTTCACTCCTACAGCCTCAGTCACACATTTCAAAGGACTGCTCCCTTGAATCGTGACAGCTTGACACACATCAGCAGCCCACAGGCCATATGGCAGCATAATGCCCTTCTAGCCCATTGGATAGGAAAAGGGAGGGACGACCACAAATGAATGATTGCAACTGAAATCCTGTAATTTCTGATTTGTCAATAACTTTTGACATTTGGGGATTGTCTTCATACCTTAATAACTCTTGGCAGCCAGAAGTTGTAACTGTGGACACCTAAAATGCCTCTGAAAGCATTTCATTGTCTGGGAACAATGAGGCAAAGAGTTAAGTTCTGTCTGAGGATAGAGAAGATGCCCTACATCTCAGACTACATTATTCCTTGGTCAGTAATTTTAAAGATTTGGGGGGTAAAGATTCTTGGCATTCTAAAGATAAAAAGCTAAGATGCAAGAGGGATCAGGCATGTTGGCAGGAAGTGGAATATGGAAACATATACCATATACATAGGATGTAGTGGGAATTGCACATAAAGTGGAATTGATAGTCCTATTGTGCCTGCAGTTAGTAAACTGCACTGATCAAACAGGCATCTGAGCTGAGTTGAATCAAGTCAGGCAAAGAAATTTACATGAATAACAGAATCATAGCTCTCACGTGGAAAGGGATTTATCACACATCCTCCAAATGTTCCTCTACTTAATGACACTCCAAAACATCCTTGTCTGATGCTCATCTCCCAGTAATAGATGCAACCTGTGCAATACGAAGTGCATTTTGAGGGAAAAATCTGAGTGCAGGCCTGAGTCCTGAATTGTTGATTTATCAGCCATGCAGCATTGGCCTTCTTAATTGTCAACCACAATATGAGGAACCTAGACTAATTGACTGCCAACAACTCATTCAATTCAACATTCTCTAGGCAGTGATAGGGAATTATCTCCAGAGATAATTCTTTTTGCGACTGGACAATTCTGACTATTAAAATGTTCTTACTTATTCAAAGTCAAAGTACACTTGCCTATGCTTTCTACCAATCTGAGTTTTTATACAACAAGCAGATAATCTTCTCCCACCAGCTGCTTCTCACTTTGTTCCCTTTGTTGTTGTTGTTGTTGTTTAGTTGCTAAGTCATGTTCAACTCTTCTGTGACCCCATGGACCATAGTCCCACCAGGCTCCTCTGTCCATGGGATTTCCCAGACAAGAATACTGGAGTGGACTGCCATTTCCTTCTCCAGGGGTTCTTTCTGACCCAGGGATCAAACCTGAGGCTCCTTCATTGACAAGTGGATTCTTTACTACTAAGATACCTGGAAAGCCCTTGTTCCCTTTACCATCCATCTGGCCAATCATCTACTTACTTGACTCAGAACACATAACAAGTTGTCCATATCCGTATTGAGAAGTGAGTGTCAGAACTGAATGAAAAGCTAGAGAAACCATCTGACAATGGCCAACTGAAGGACACCACCACTTATTTTGTTCTAGTTAATTTACTTTTCTTAATGCATCCTGAAATAGCATTACCTTTTGGGCTACTACATCACACCACCACTGCCACAATACCCTTTCTTTTACTCATGGCTTCTACCCTGTACTTGCAAAGTTGAATTTAGAACCAAAGTCAGAATTTTACTTTTAATTCAGTAAGATTCAATTTTATTAGATTTGAGCTACTTGCGTGATATGCTAAAATCTCCTTGGATCTTCAGTCTCTCCTAAAAATACTTGCCATCTTCTACATGTTCTTTTCTTTTTCTGTTTTTTGGCTGTACCACACAGCATGGGGGATATTAATTCTGAAACCAAGGATCAAATCATGCCCCCTGCAATGGAAGCACAGAATCTTAACCACTGCACCACCAGGGAAATCCCTCTGCCCAAATTTTCATCCAAGTTACTGATAAGAATATAATGATCAAAACATGGTCAAGAAAACAGTCCTGGAGCCAACTACTAGGATTGTCCTCTATATGGATGAGAAACAGTAAGATTTGTGTCCTCTGATCATTAAAACATTGCAGCCTAGATTGTCCCAGCATTGCCACTCTCTGACTCCACTTTTCTCAGCTCACTCGCTTCTGCCCCTGCAACGATTTCCACCATTAAGGTCACCCAGGACATAAGATACTTTGAAAGAAACTACCGTTTCAAGTGCCAAAAATATAAAAATGTCTTTTTAAAAAGGAGAAAAGTTCACTCCTAGAGTAATGTGGTGTACGGGAAATAATGTGGAAGTTGGAGTCAGAATGACCTGGAATTGAATCCTGGTTCTGTAACTTACATGCTGGGTAATCTTCTCCCTATCACTATCAGCTCCCTCATCTCAAAATTAGGGATGATAATAATGACCTCACAGGATTGTTTCTGAAGATTAGAAGAAATATATGCAGAATCCTAGCACATTCTTGGCACATACTGAATGGGCATACAGTATAGGTTATGACTATTGTTATATCCTGGTGAGAGAGAGACAGTAGCTCCTGGCACCAAAAAAGATAAACCTAAGAAGAAAAGAGAGAAGAAAATGAAGATCTATGTTCTGTGGATGTTAACTACTAATGTTTCACAAAAGGAAAGAAAATGAGGGCATTAAACAAAGATTTTAAAGCTCAGACATATGCATACCTCACCAACTCTAAACAAGATCATCTCCTCACCCCACACCCCCACCCCTGCCAACCATCGCACCCATATATTTATTTGATCATGTCTCAGGAACTGTTACAGGGTCCAAGAATACAAAAGATGATTCAAGACCCAGTCAATACCAGAATGAGAAGAAATGCAAAATAGGGCACTGGGCACTACAGATACATAAGTAATTAAAGTATCATCATTGCTATAAGGGAGATTAATATAGAGTATATGAGAGGATAGTGATCTACCTGGAGATGTAAGGTGAGGCTTTATGAAGGAGGTAGTGATTCTGGAGAGGCTTAAAGAATGAAAAGAAACTAAGGTGGAGGGACTCCCCAGTAGTAAAGACAGCATATAGAGATTCTGAATAGTAGTAGACCATTAAAAGGTTATGCAAGGAATGTGGATCAGTATAGAGTGACTTTCCCATAAAATGCAGGTGATAAGAGAAGTAGCTAAAAGGATACAGATTCATTACTACTGTGAAGGGGCTTATATGTCCGGTAAAGAAATTTGGAATTCTCCAGGCAAGTAGGAGCCACCAGAAAGAGTAAAGTATAAGAGAAAAATGATAAGAGTAAAAGATGAATCAAGAAGGCTAATAGTGGAAGGGTTGGTTGTAACACTTTTTACTAATGTCCAGTCAAAAGATGGTGAGGTCTAGAACTGAGATTGCCACACTAGAGATAAAGGTCTGCATAATAGACCTTCACATAGAAGTGAGACATCATGACATGACATGAGGGCTGAAGAGAGAGAGAAATGGAAAATGACTTTGTGGGGCTTTAGACACTCAGCAGATAGAGATGTCAGGTAAGTTCTCTCAGGATTCAGAGGTGGAATTTATTAATAAAAAGGGACCTGTGGTAGGTGCTTGTAACGTTGGCATGTAACATGGGCCATGATCCCAGACTTCAGCACCCAGCAAGCTCCTCCAGGCTACAATCTCCTTGCTCTTCTGGTGAAGGAAGCAAGTAAGAGGGAATACATTTCACCTTGTCTACTTGTTCCTAAGCAAGGTGGAGATCTGGATGTACATGTGGTCTCATCCTCCTCAACCTGGAAGATGGTATATTTTGGTACAAGGCATGATAATTAATTCAGTTTGAATAGTATGGACTGAGATACAGGGGGACATCCAAATGGAAATGTAATCTGTTCAATATACAGTCTGGGAAGGAAGAGAGAGGCCAAGGATAGGCATCTCCTGTATATTTATGAGGTCAATGAGGAAAGCCACAGCTTATTCCACAGGAAGAGTAGGTAGAACATGTCTCTGATACCCCAATTAACAACCTTGAAAACAAGACTAATGATTCTTGTCCAGTAAGTTCATGCCACCTCCTAGTGATCATTGCTTCTAATTCAAGAGCCCACTTTCTTGTTCTCTTTTGAAAAATCAAAATTAAATTTACCTATCTTCTCTGAATTCATTACACTTTGTAGAAGATCAACATTCATCATGGCAAATTCTCTCAGGATTCAGAGATGGAATTTATTAATAAAAAGGGACCTGTAGGTAGATGCACGTAACGTTGGCTTAAATATAAGCCAAATTTAATTTTTTCAAAAATGTATACTCTACTACTCCTCTAGAGACAAGGATAAGGAAGCACACTTATCAGTAGATATTTATCAAGCATCTACCATTCAAAGTGGGGGTAATAACAACAACAACAAAACCCAGAAGGTGTGGACCCTGCACACAAAGAACCTATGCTAGCCAAAGGGAATCTTCCATAAAAGCTACATATACATGGGAATGATGTAAACCTAAATTGTAACTGGGTAAAACAAGTACAGATGAATACGTGAGCAAGTTGGGAAGTAAACAGGTCACTAGAGAAATAGAGGTGGAGATATGGGTGGATCTGAGTCTGGTTAGGAATGAATCAGACCATCCTACAGAGGATGGCTCCTCCCTGGATGGACCTGCTATAAAAAGGCCATGATCCCAGACTTCAGTACCCAGCAAGCTCCTCCAGGCTACAATCTCCTTGCTCTTCTGGTGAAGGAAGGAAGTAAGTAAGAGGGACTAAATCTCACCTTGTTTACTTGTTCTTAAGCAAGGTGGAGATCTGGTTGTACATGTGGTCTCAGGCCAAAAGTTCTGGATGTTTGGGGTCCTTTATTTTTAGTCACTATGTTACTAAAAGTTTATTTTGACACAGAAGGAAAATGAGGGGGTAAATTTGCTTTCCACCTGGCTACTTTCTTAATATTGTTTGTTTATCTATTTACCCATTCACTGAACAAATATGTATTAACTACCTTCTATTTGCCATATGCTACTCTTGGCTGATTATGCGGCAATGAACAACATAAACTTAGCAGCAGAAGACATTCAGTCAACAAGAAATGAATAAAAATTCAAACGGTGATAAGAACAATGAAGAAAATAAGACAGTGATACAGTAAAGTAATAGGATGGTACTTGAGATTGAAGGGCTAGGAAAGGACTGTTTGGGGAATTATCTTTTGAGCAGAGATATTAATGACAGAAGAAAGGCAAACAAAAGGATTCTAAAGCAGTAGTAAACCCTTTAAAGGACAAAAAGATGCTTGGATGCCTAGAGCATGTTTAACATGAGGAACAGTGGTATATAGTGAGTCACAGAACTAGACAGGCCATGTAAAGAGGGGCACGGTAGAGTTTGTACATTATTTGAAGTCGATGAGAAGCCATTGGAGAGTATTAAGCAGGAAGAGTAACAAGATCACTCTGAGCTGCTATATGGAAAATAGGACCATAGGCAATGGTGGGAGAAAGGAGATGGACTGCAGTTTAGATGAGAGATGATGGGGTAATTTGTTCAAACACAAGTCTAGAAGCTACGCATGTCTCCATTCTCTGCTTTACACTACACTGATTTTTCTCTCTGACCAGCCAACTCTGACTGTAAGACATGCCAGTCCATCTGTCCTCCTATCCACACTACCATCTTAATCTAGGCTATCCCTTCATTCCCACCTCTATTATATGAAAATGCCACAAATTATTTATTCATTTTTTATTGATAGATATTTGGGTTGTTTTCCTTTGGGGAGATATTATAAATAATGGAGCTATGAAAATTTTTGTTCATGATTTTTGGTTACAAATGTGTATATATTTCCATTGAGGATATTCCTAGGAGTAAATTTCTGGTCTTAGGTATTATCAAACAATTCTTGAAAGTATTTCTGCCAGCTTATGCTCCTTCTAGGAGTGTATGAAATACCCAGTTTCTCCATATCTTCACCAATATGTGGAATTAGTATTCTTTTTTTCTTTTTGTCTTTTTAGTCATTTTGGTGGGGGTGTTGTAGTCTCACACTGTTAATTTTAACTTGTTGCTCCCTGATGATTAACAAAATTGAGAACTTTTTGTGTTTATTAGACATTTGTATATCCTATTTTGCAAAGCTCTTGTACTTTCTAACCATTTTGCTATGGGGCCATCCATATTTCTTGTATTGATTTGTAGTAGTTATTATATATTCAGGAGAGAGCCCTTTACTGGTTAAATGTTGCATATATTCTTTCACTCAATGGCTTTCCTTCTCTTCTTAAGAGTCTTTGAATAAACAGACATTCCTATTTTTAATGCACTCCAATTTATCAATTTTGTTCTTTATCATTAATATGCTTTAAGTTCTCTTTAAAAAGTATTTCTCTATCCCAAATTCTTGAAAATATTCTCCTATGTTATCTCCTTCACCTTTCTTTAAAGACTATGTTAGACTTGTAGGCAAATAATCACTCTCTTTTAAAAAATATTCATTTATTTGTTTGGCTGTGCCGGGTCTTAGTTGCAGCACATGGGGTCTTTGATCTTCGTTGTGGCATGCAGGATCTTTTAGTTGCAGCATGTGGGATCCAGTTCCCTGACCAGAGACTGAACCTGTGCCCCCTGCACTGGGAGTGTGGAGTCTTAGCCACTGAAGTTCAGTCCCCTTTATCTTTCACATGTAAAATCCACCTAAGAAATTCATTTTTCCATATGGGAATTCAATTAACCCAGCACCATTTATTCAAAAGACCATATTTTCCCTGCCAACTCTCATCACAACCTGTTTCATAAATTAAATGTGCATAATGATATATAAGATCTTTCACTTATCTATTTGTTTAATGTTGCATCAGTGTCATGCTGTCTTCTTTTATAACACACTTAACATCCAATATGTCCACAAAGTTGGTCTTCTTCAGTGTTGTTCTGGCTAATCCTGGACCCTCACATTTTAATATAAATTTCAGACACTAGCTTACCAATGAAACAGATCACCAGCCCAGGCTGGATGCATGAGACAAGTGCTCGGGCCTGGTGCACTGGGAAGACCCAGAGGAATCGGGTGGAGAGGGAGGTGGGAGGGAGGATCAGGATGGGGAATACATGTAAATCCATGGCTGATTCATGTCAATGTATGACAAAAACCACTACAATACTGTAAAGTAATTAGCCTCCAACTAATAAAAATAAATGAAAAAATTTTAAAAAAAAGAAAAAAAAAATTTCACAGATTCTGAATGAAATTTTATTGCACGTAAAAATGAGTTTGGGGAGATCTAACATCTTGACAACATTGACACTTTCAACACACAAACAAGGCACAATCTTCCATTTATCCATATCTTTTTAAATCAGTCTCAATAATGTTTATAATTTTCTGAGTTCATATATTTCATATCTTTTGTTAGATTTCAGTTCAGTGCAGTCACTCCGTTGTGTCTGACTCTTTGCAATGCCATGGACTGCAGCACACCAGGCCTCCCTGTCCATCACCAACTCCCAGAGTTTAAACAAACTCATGTTCATTGTGTCAATGATGCCATCCAACCATCTCATCCTCTGTCATCCCCTTCTCCTCCCGCCTTCAATCTTTCCCAGCATCAGGGTCTTTTAAATGAATCAGTTCTTTGCATCAGGTGGCCAAAGTATTGGAGTTTCAGCTTCAGCATCAGTCCTTCCAATGAATATTCAGGACTGATTTCCTTTAGGATGGACTGGTTGGATCTCCTTGCAGTCCAAGGGACTCTCAAGACTCTTCTCCAAAACCACAGTTCAAAAGCATCAATTCCTCAATGCTCAGCTTTCTTTATGGTCCAACTCTCACATCCATACATGACTACTGGAAAAACCACAGCTTTGACTTGACGGACGTTTGTTGGCAAAGTAATGTTTCTGCTTTTTAATATGCTGTCTAGGTTGGTCATAACTTTTCTTCCAAGGAGTAAGCGTCTTTTAATTTCATGGCTGCAGTCACCATCTGCAGTGATTTTGGAGTGCAAAAAGATAGTCTCTCACTGTTTCCATTGTTTCCCCATCTATTTGCCATGAAGTGATAGAACCAGATGCCATGATCTTAGTTTTTCTCATGTTGAATTTTAAGCCAAATTTTTCACTCTCCTCTTTCACTTTCATCAAGAGGCTCTTCAGTTCTTCTTCACTTTCTTCCATAAGGGTGGTGTCATCTGCATATCTAAGGTTATTGATATTTCTCCTGGCAATCTTGATTCCAGCTTGTGCTTCATCCAGTCCAGCATTTTCTCATGATGTATTCTGCATATAAGTTAAACAAGCAGGGTGACAACATACAGCCTTGACATACTCCTTTCCCAATTTGGAACCAATCTGTTGTTTCATGTCCAGTTCTAAATGTTGCTTCTTGATCTGCATACAGGTTTCTCAAGAGGCAGGTCAGGTGGTCTGGCATCCCATCTCTTGAAGAATTTTCCACAGTTTCTTGTGATCCACACAGTCAAAGGCTTTGGCATAGTGAATAAAGCAGAAGTAGATGTTTTTTTCTGGAACTCTCTTGCTTTTTCAATGATCTAACAGATGTTGGCAATTTGATCTCTGGTTCCTCTGCCTTTTCTAAATCCAGCTTGAACATCTGGAAGCTCTGGGTTCATGTACTGTTGAAGCCTGGCTTGGAGAAGTTTAAGCATTACTTTGCTAGTGTGTGAGATGAGTGCAATTGTCTGGTAGTTTGAGCATTCTTTGGCATTGACTTTCTTTGGGATTAAATCTTTGTTAGATTTAACTTCTAGCAATTCCCTGAGTTTTTATACACTTTTGTAAATAGCATCATTCCTTATTTCAATTTCTGTTTCTTGATTTTGTATAGAAATACAAATGAATTTTGTATATTTACCTTGTATCCAGCAACACTGTTAATTTCATTTATTCTAGTAGCTTATACATTTTTTTAAAATTTCAACATATGGAAGCCACATCATTCTTCAGTAACGGCAGTTTTCTTACTTCATTTCCAATTATTCTGTTTTTCATTCTTTGTCTTAATTTTTGCTCTACCTAGGAATTTCAAAACAATGTTGCATAGTATATTAGCAGGTGTACTGATCTCATCCAAAAACTGAGCAAGAAAAGTTTTCAGCATGTAACCATTAAGTATGCTGTTTACTATAGTACCATCAAGGTGAAAGTGAAAGTGAAAATCGTTCGGTCCTGTCCAACTCTTTCTGACCCCATGGACTATAGAGTCCATGGAATTCTCCAGGACAGAATACTGAAGAGGGTAGCCTTTCCCTTCTCCATTGGATCTTTCCAACACAGGAATCCAACCAGGGTCTCCTGCATTGCAGGTGGATTCTTTACCAACTGAGCTATCAGGGAAGCCCTAATTGTACCATCATAAGTACAATTCATATTTATAAATAAAAATTAATGTTGGACTTTTTTATGGACAAGAACATATTTTTATTATAATTACTTCCTTATAATGCATTTTATTCATTCACTGCCAGAATTTTCAGATTCAATTGGAATGAGAAAAATTGAGCCAGGAATATGCTAAGCTTTAATTTGCATGTCCATTGTAGGGGTTTTATCAAATGTTTTTTGCATCTATTAAGAGGTTCAAAAAAGCTGTTTTCCCAGTATTTTATCAGTTCTCATATATTAAAACAAACATGATCTTTGGAGTGAAACTTTCTTAAGTATAATGCATATTCTTTTTGTACAATACTAGATTCAGTTTAATATTTTCTTTCAGATTTTTGCATCTATATTCATAAAGGAAATTCTCCTACAAGTTTTGCTATTTCACATTTTTCTCATTTGTATTTAGCTCAAAATATTTTCTAATTTACACTGCAATGTATTCTATGACCTATTTGTTATTTAGAAGTTACTGCTTAATTTCCAAACATTTGTGGAGATTTTTGTATGTTTCTTTCTATCACTGAAATCTAGCTTCATTCCGCTGTTTTTGTTATTTAGAAGTTACTGCTTAATTTCCAAACATTTGTGGAGATTTTTTTATGTTTCTTTCTATCATTGAAATCTAGCTTCATTCTGCTGTGGTACAAAACAAATTATGCATGATTTTAATCCTTTAAAATTTGTTGAAATTTTCTTCATGATAAGCATATAGTAAATTTTCAGAAGTCTCATATTCACTTCAGTAGGATGTGTATGTTATATTTGTTAGATACAGTGTTCAATATATATTAGTTACTGTCTTATGAATTTTGTGGAACTCTTCTATAGCCTTATAATATTTTTGTTTACTTGTTCTATCAGTTGCTGAGAGATGCTACCTACTATAATTATAGATTTGTCAATTTGTCCTTATAATTCTGTCATTTTTTTGTTGTACATATTATGAGGCTATGTTATTAAGTACATATCAGTTTAAATTGTTATATCTTCCTCATGAACTAGCCATTTATTGTTATGAAATATCCTTCTAGTTATACTTTTGTCTTAAAGTCTACTCTAGAGATGTTAATATAGCAAAAATAATAGCTCTCCTTTAACATTTGAATAACATCTTTTTCCAACATATATCAGACTTAAGTGTGTCTCTTATAGATAGTATGTACTTTTTTTCCCATCTAGTCTGACAATCTTTGTTTCTAAGTTACAGTATTTAGTCCATTCTTATTCAGTATCATTACTGCTTAAATCTATTTGGTTTAAATCCACCATATTACTACTTGGTTTCTAATATCCTACCTGTTTTACATTTCTTTTTCTCTTTTCTAACTTTTTTGGATGAATTACTATTCGTCAGTTAATTTTTGTCATATCAGCTTTTTAATTACATATCCTTTTACTGGTCTTTTCATGCTTACCTTAGACATTACAACACAACACCTACCCTTGGACTTATTAGAGTATATTATTAAAAAAAAAAATACTTTAACACTACTAATACTTTACTACAACAATCCAAGTATCCTATAGTACCTGAACTCCACTTACCCTTTCCAACCTTATTTATGATAGTTATGCATTATCATAAATTGTGAAAGATATTATTTTTGCTGTTTTTTCCATCACTATTCATTTAGATTTTCCCCTATACTTACACTTTTGACTTTTTCTTCGTTCTTTCCTACCTTTCTGTGCTTCTGACTAGGATCATTCTTTAATATTTCTTTTAGAGTAAATCTTATGGTGTAAGGTAAATCTGCTTCGTTTGCTTGAAAATATCCTTACTTAAGCTTTCTTCTTCATGTATACTTTCAGTGGGTATAGAATTCTAGGGTAGAACTTACTTTCCTACAGGAAGATAAGAAAAACATTTCACTGTCTCCTGGCTTCCATTATTTCTTTTGAAAAGTCAGTAGTTGGTTTTTTGAAGATAATATGCTTTTTCTCTGGCTGGTTTTAAGATTTCCTCATTGTCTTAAGTGTTCAGACATTTTTTATTATGTGTCTAGGTATTGTTTTCTTTTATATATCTGCTTGGAGTTGATAATACCTCTTGAATCTGTGGCTTGATATCTTCCACCAGTTTTTAATAATTGCAGTTATTTAACCTCAAATTACTGTAGTTCCCTTCCAATCTGAATGTAAGCTTCAACAAATTGTCACAATTTTGATAGTGTTATGATACCTACACACACACACATAAACACCAACTTTCCTGTTGTCCTTAAAAGAATCTTACTCTGAAAGAACCCTAATTAGTGATTCTACAAATTGATCCTTTAAAAACTGAATCAGATTGCTCTGTTTCCAAAAAAAAAAAAAAAAAAATCATTTAGTGACTTCCCATCGCACCTACAATAAAAAGCACAAATGTTACCCTATTTAGAAGATCATCATTTTCTAACCCCTGTCTGTAAATCTGAATTTAAGTTGTATTACTCCTGATTTGTTCTGGAATTGGTATTTTTTCTATATCACTAACCTTCCAAGTTGATTCCCACATTCAGATCCCTGAACTATTCCTTTTACCTAAAATTCTTCAACTAATCAACAAGGTTAGTTCCTTCTTATTTTTCTATTTTAAACTCAAATATCCTTTTTTAACACAAAATCTTCTCTGATCAATCTAAAGCACATCCCTCACAACAATTCTATATATTAATAGCACCATTCTTTTTTTAACGGCATGCATATCACTTCTCAATATCTAATTTCTCCATTCATTTGTTTATTGTCTTCAGAAGAATAGGTACTTCATTCATCTTGTTTATTATTATATCCCCAGAGCATAAAAGAATAGCTAATCCTGTAGTAGGTGTTGAATATTTGTTAAATAAATTAAGGTATGAATGAGTGAGTGTAGAAAGCAAAGAAAGGTAAGGTCATGCTTGGAGGTATCAGTCTGGAAGTAATTAGATAGTATCTGAAGTCAAGAAGTCCAATGAGATTTCAGTGAATAGATATATTTTAAAAGAGAAGGTCAAGGACATAAGCCATGGGGCTTTTCCAACGTTTTGAAATGAAGCAAAAGGTGAGAGATTAGTGAAGAATATTGAGAAAGAGCAGCTGATAGATTAGAGGTATATAAGGAGAATGCACTGTTAAGATCCAAGAAACAACCAAAAATTCCATGAAAAAGGGAATGAGCAATTCCACACCCCTAAGAGGGTGAGTAAGATGAGGAAGACGAACAACTGACCACTGTATTTAGCAACTTATAGACCATAGGTTATTTAACACAAATCAGTTTCAAGTTTGGAGACAAAAAATTGAGAGAACTGGTTTTAAATGAGTGGTAAACATAAAATGAGGGGAAGCACAGAAAATTCTTTGAAGACTTTGCTGAGAAAGTAAACCATTCACTAGGAGAACTGGATGAAGTGGAACATCTTGGCGGTGGGGGAAATATTGTTCAAGGCCGAAGCAGAAATATTTGATAGGTACTTAGACATACATATGTCAAGCTTAGAGGAGACTTTATGGCTGAATATATAAATTTCAGAGTTGTCAACCTATACATAGGATTTAAAGTTACACAGCTAGTTGAGACCCCTCCACTCCGCCCAAGGGAGGATAAAATACAGAAAAGGAACTAAGGACTCGATCTCAGGCACATCAACATTAGAGCCTGGAATAGGAGACTAAGAAAAATAGGCAATGAGGTCAAAAGAAAAAACTAAAGAGAATGGGGTCTCTGAAGGAGGATGTAGCCACCTGCATCAAATGCTGCTGATACATCAAAGTATATGTGAAATGAAAATGGATAGTTGGACATAGTAAGGTAAAGGGCATTTTTTAAATCATCATGAGAGCTTCAGTGGATTTTTGAGACAGAAAGATAATCTGAATAAAAGAAAATAGAAAGTGAAGAAAAAATACAGGTATATCTTGTGATGAGTTTTGGTATAGTAGAGAAAAGATAAATGGTGCATAAAGGGAGATGTAGGGTGAGGGAGGGGATTTAAATAAGAGACATTTCAGCATGAACACATGCTGTAGTGAATGTTTCAGAAAAAAAAAAAGAAATTGATAACTTAGGAGAAAAAGTGAATAACTACTAACTACAAAAGCAAATTGTTTGAATAGGCAAGAGAGAGTGAGATCCTGCACCAAAATAAAGGACAGAAGGACAATTCATCCACAAAACAGTAGTGAAGGTTAAAGTATGTGGATACAAATTCAATAGGCTGGATGAACCGATACTGGAAAAATGAAATTCTCTCCTAATAGAGAGCAAGTTTTCAGTGAAAGAAAAATCAATGTCATCTTCTGAGATAAAGGAAAGGAAGAATCTATTGCAGCTTTTGCCAAAGGTCTGTGAGAATATCTAAATTCCACTGTGAAAGACACCAATAACGTACACTAATGCATGTATATGGAATTTAGGAAGATGTTAACAATAACCCTATATGTGAGACAGCAAAAGAGACACAGATGTATAGAGCAGTCTTTTGGACTCTGTGGGAGAAGGTGAGGGTGGGATGATCTGAGAGAATAGCATTGAAGCATGAATATTATCATATGTGAAACAGATCGCCAGTCCAGGTTCGATGCATGAGACAGGGTGCTCAGGGCTGGTGCACTGGGATGACCCTGAGGGATGAGATGGGGAGGGAGGATCAGGATTGGGAACACATGTAAACCCATGGCTGATTCATGTCAATGTATGGCAAAAACCACTGCAATGTTGTAAAGTAATTAGCCCCCAATTAAAATAAATAGATTTAAAAAAAAATAAAGCTATTGAGTAGAAAAGCAAAAAAGAAAAGTGAGTTTTGAAAGATATTTTGATATTTTATGACTTATGAATTCTAGGCATGCAAATAAAAGAGTAGTTTGATGTGAAAAAAAAAGAGATCAAGGCCAAAATGTTGGCAGTCCAGTCAGACTCTGTGTTGATATTCATCATGTAGATAATGGATAGAAGTTTTTCATGGCCATTTTCCATTTTTAAAGCTGGACTACCTAGGAAGAGATGTAGGTTTAGAAATGTGAAAATTTATTATAATAATTGATATGACCTACAAAATAAAAGAAATAAATGTACATTTTAACTTCTTTCTAGGTTCACCTATAGTTCCAAAAGATGTCAACTCTCCTGGAAAACATCAATGGCATCATCGAAATATTTCACAAATATTCAAAAACAGATAAGGAGACTGACACATTGAGTGAAAAAGAGCTGAAGGAACTTCTGGAATTGGAGTTTCGGCCCATCTTGAAGGTAAAAGTTATTTGCCAGATAAAATGGTATATCATTTTTGTTCTGCATCAAAAAATGTCAAAATATTACTGTGAAATCTTTATGAGTTGTTTCTCTTAGAATAGGAACAAACATAATTTTATTTCAAAACAGATATAATTTGTTCAGCTCTTTATACCTCTATATATATTACACACACACACATTGTCTATGGAAAAACATAAATATTTAGTTAAAAAGAAGTAAACAAAAGTTAACTTATCATAATATTCCCCCTAATTTCAAGAATGTAAAGAGGGTATGTCTAAAAGATAATTCCTTTGAAAAAATTCATAAAATGCTGACATTTGAAGAATTAAAAGAAGAACATGTCCCATCAAATTTTTTGTGTCACCATACTAGCATTTAAGATTTAAGTCTTTTAGGACAGTACCGACATCTCTTTACTAAGTCAAGATAAAACAAACATTATTAAAGAAAACATTAGGTTCTACTTTTATATAGCAAGAATTCACATTTCCAAAGTTCACTTTAATTATTTAATCTTCCACATCAGTCACTCTCATGTACTCTCCCTGTCTTCCCTATTTACAGAATCCTGATGACCCAGACACCACTGAAGTTTTCATGCATATCCTCGATGTAGATCACAACAAGAAAATAGACTTTACAGAGTTTTTTCTGATGGTATTCAAGTTGGCTCAAATATATTATGATTACACTCAAAGACAGAATTTACAGACAGCAGGACGAAAACAGAAAAAGTATACATACCACTATGAAGATGAAGAAGATGATACAGAAGAAGACAAAGAAGAAACAAAAAGAAAGCACAGTCATTCAAGAAGAAGTGATGGAAAGAATCAAGATAGATCAAAGAGCCCAAGAGGAAGAGGAAAAAAAAGACATGGGTCTAAATCTGGAAGTAAACAAAGAAGAGGTGACTCACCTAGCTCTGGACACAGACATGGATGTAGCGAAAGTCATGAGTCAAGAAGGGAAAAGAAAAGGAGATCAAGCTCTCCTGAACTAAAAGAAAGAAGGCACACGTCAAGTGTCAGCCCAACCAGGAGATATGAAGAAAGAGAAGAAGAATGCGGTTATGAAAATAAAGGTAAAAGAAGTGCAAAATGCATAGGATCAGAGTATGATGACTTGTATCAAGTTTGTGAAGACAAAGTGACCACGAATTTTCAATCCAGTCACAATACAAACTATGAGTCAAACATCACTAAGGGCAGAGACACGGAAGGACATTCACGAGATACAGGTAGTAAATCCGTGGTCACTCATGGAAGACCAAGATCCAGTTCAAGGAATCAAAATGGCTCTGTCCTGACTCATACAGGAGATAGTTCTACCCATTCAGAATCCCAAAAAGAGACGTACAGTGAATCTGTCCATGGAAGGTCAAAAAACACTGGGCAAAGACAGGGGAGCCACCATGAGCAGTCAAGGGACAGATCCACACACTCTGAAACTGGACATGCACAAACCTCTGCTGGATCCGGAGGCAGCAGACACAGGCAATCCAGTGGTAGTCAGGCCAGTGACAGTGAAGGACATTCAGAAGACTCAGGTAGACAGTCCGTGACAACACAAGGAAGGTCGGGTTCCAGCTCAAGCAACCAACGTGGATCTTCCCATGGACAGACAGGAGACAGTTCGAGGCACTCAGCATCTCATCAAGGGAGCCACAGTGAATCTGTCCATGAAAGGTCAGGACCTAGAAGTGGGCAAAGAGAGGGGAGCCACCATGATCAGTCAAGGGACAGCTTCAGACACTCTGGAACTGGACATGGACACACCTCAGCTGGATCTGGAAGCAGCAGACATAGGGAATCCAGTGTTAGTCAGTCCAGTGACAGAGAGGGACATGCAAGAGATTCAGGTAGACAGTCTGTGACACCTCGCACAGGATCTCATTCCAGCTCAAGAAATCAACACGGATCTTCCCATAGCCAGACAGAAGACAGTTCTAGGCGCTCAAAGACCAATCAAGGGAGCCACAATGAGAGACACGCAAGAGATTCAGGTAGGGATTCTGAGATAACTCATGGAAGGTCTGGTTCCAGCTCAAGGAGCCAACATGGATCCTCCCATGGTCAGACAAGAGACAGTCCTAGGCACTCAGAGTCCCATCAAGACAGGCATAGTGAATCTGTCCATGAAAGGTCAGGATCCAGCACTAGACAAAGACAGGGGGACCACCATGAGCAGTCAAGGGACAGCTCCAGACACTCTGGAACTCGACATGGACAAACCTCTACTGTGTCCGGAGGCAGCAGACACAGGCAATCCAGTGGTAGTCAGGCCAGTGACAGTGAAGGACATTCAGAAGACTCAGGTAGACAGTCCGTGACAACTCATGGAAGGCCTGGTTCCAGCTCAAGAAACCAACATGGATCTGCCCATGGACAGGCTGGAGACAGTTCTAGGCACTCAGAGTCCCACCAAGGGAGCCACAGTGAGTCTGTTCACGGAAGGTCAGGATCCAGCACTGGACAAAGAGTGGGGAGCCACCATGAGCAGTCAAGAGACAGCTCCAGACACGCTGGAACCAGTCATGGACAAACCTCCACTGGATCCGGAGGCAGTAGGCACAGACAATCCAGTGTTAGTCAGGCCAGTGACAGTGAGGGACATGCAAGAGATTCCGGTAGGCATTCTGAGACAACTCATGGAAGATCTGGTTCCAGCTCAAGGAACCAACATGGATCTGTCCATGGACAGACAGGAGACAGTTCTAGGCACTCAGAGTCCCACCAAGGGAGCCACGGTGAATCTGTTCACGGAAGGTCAGGATCCAGCACGGGGCAAAGACAGGGGAGCCACCATGAGCAGTCAAGAGACAGCTCCAGACACGCTGGAACCAGTCATGGACAAACCTCCACTGGATCCAGAAGCAGTAGGCACAGACAATCCAGTGGTAGTCAGGCCAGTGACAGCGAAGGACATTCAGAAGGCTCAGGTAGACAGTCTGTGACAACTCAAGGAAGGCCTGGTTCCAGCTCAAGAAACGAACATGGATCTGCCCATGGACAGACAGGAGACAGTTCTAGGCACTCAGAGTCCCACCAAGGGAGCCACAGTGAATCTGTTCACGGAAGGTCAGGATCCAGCACCGGACAAAGAGAGGGGAGCCACCATGAGCAGTCAAGGGACAGCTCCAGACACTCTGGAACTGAACATGGACACACCTCAGCTGGATCTGGAAGCAGCAGACATAGGGAATCCAGTGTTAGTCAGTCCAGTGACAGAGAGGGACATGCAAGAGATTCAGGTAGACAGTCTGTGACACCTCGCACAGGATCTCGTTCCAGCTCAAGAAGTCAACATGGATCTTCCCATGGCCAGACAGAAGACAGTTCTAGGCGCTCAAAGACCAATCAAGGGAGCCACAATGAGAGACACGCAAGAGATTCAGGTAGGGATTCTGAGACAACTCATGGAAGGTCTGGTTCCAGCTCAAGGAGCCAACATGGATCTGCCCATGGTCAGACAAGAGAGAGTCCTAGGCACTCAGAGTCCCATCAAGACAGGCATAGTGAATCTGTCCATGAAAGGTCAGGATCCAGCACTAGAAAAAGACAGGGGGACCACCATGAGCAGTCAAGGGACAGCTCCAGACACTCTGGAACTCGACATGGACAAACCTCTACTGTGTCCGGAGGCAGCAGACACAGGCAATCCAGTGGTAGTCAGGCCAGTGACAGTGAAGGACATTCAGAAGACTCAGGTAGACAGTCCGTGACAACTCATGGAAGGCCTGGTTCCAGCTCAAGAAACCAACATGGATCTGCCCATGGACAGGCTGGAGACAGTTCTAGGCACTCAGAGTCCCACCAAGGGAGCCACAGTGAATCTGTTCACGGAAGGTCAGGATCCAGCACTGGACAAAGAGTGGGGAGCCACCATGAGCAGTCAAGAGACAGCTCCAGACACTCTGGAACCAGTCATGGACAAACCTCCACTGGATCCGGAGGCAGTAGGCACAGACAATCCAGTGTTAGTCAGGCCAGTGACAGTGAGGGACATGCAAGAGATTCCGGTAGGCATTCTGAGACAACTCATGGAAGATCTGGTTCCAGCTCAAGGAACCAACATGGATCTGTCCATGGACAGACAGGAGACAGTTCTAGGCACTCAGAGTCCCACCAAGGGAGCCACGGTGAATCTGTTCACGGAAGGTCAGGATCCAGCACGGGGCAAAGACAGGGGAGCCACCATGAGCAGTCAAGAGACAGCTCCAGACACGCTGGAACCAGTCATGGACAAATCTCCACTGGATCCAGAAGCAGTAGGCACAGACAATCCAGCGGTAGTCAGGCCAGTGACAGCGAAGGACATTCAGAAGGCTCAGGTAGACAGTCTGTGACAACTCAAGGAAGGCCTGGTTCCAGCTCAAGAAACCAACATGGATCTGCCCATGGACAGGCTGGAGACAGTTCTAGGCACTCAGAGTCCCACCAAGGGAGCCACGGTGAATCTGTTCACGGAAGGTCAGGATCCAGCACCGGACAAAGACAGGGGAGCCACCATGAGCAGTCAAGGGACAGCTCCAGACACTCTGGAACTCGACATGGACAAACCTCTACTGTGTCCGGAGGCAGCAGACACAGGCAATCCAGTGGTAGTCAGGCCAGTGACAGTGAAGGACATTCAGAAGACTCAGGTAGACAGTCCGTGACAACTCATGGAAGGCCTGGTTCCAGCTCAAGAAACCAACATGGATCTGCCCATGGACAGGCTGGAGACAGTTCTAGGCACTCAGAGTCCCACCAAGGGAGCCACAGTGAATCTGTTCACGGAAGGTCAGGATCCAGCACTGGACAAAGAGTGGGGAGCCACCATGAGCAGTCAAGAGACAGCTCCAGACACGCTGGAACCAGTCATGGACAAACCTCCACTGGATCCGGAGGCAGTAGGCACAGACAATCCAGTGTTAGTCAGGCCAGTGACAGTGAGGGACATGCAAGAGATTCCGGTAGGCATTTTGAGACAACTCATGGAAGATCTGGTTCCAGCTCAAGGAACCAACATGGATCTGTCCATGGACAGACAGGAGACAGTTCTAGGCACTCAGAGTCCCACCAAGGGAGCCACGGTGAATCTGTTCACGGAAGGTCAGGATCCAGCACGGGGCAAAGACAGGGGAGCCACCATGAGCAGTCAAGAGACAGCTCCAGACACGCTGGAACCAGTCATGGACAAACCTCCACTGGATCCAGAAGCAGTAGGCACAGACAATCCAGCGGTAGTCAGGCCAGTGACAGCGAAGGACATTCAGAAGGCTCAGGTAGACAGTCTGTGACAACTCAAGGAAGGCCTGGTTCCAGCTCAAGAAACCAACATGGATCTGCCCATGGACAGGCTGGAGACAGTTCTAGGCACTCAGAGTCCCACCAAGGGAGCCACAGTGAATCTGTTCACGGAAGGTCAGGATCCAGCACCGGACAAAGACAGGGGAGCCACCATGAGCAGTCAAGGGACAGCTCCAGACACTCTGGAACTCGACATGGACAAACCTCTACTGTGTCCGGAGGCAGCAGACACAGGCAATCCAGTGGTAGTCAGGCCAGTGACAGTGAAGGACATTCAGAAGACTCAGGTAGACAGTCCGTGACAACTCATGGAAGGCCTGGTTCCAGCTCAAGAAACCAACATGGATCTGCCCATGGACAGGCTGGAGACAGTTCTAGGCACTCAGAGTCCCACCAAGGGAGCCACAGTGAATCTGTTCACGGAAGGTCAGGATCCAGCACTGGACAAAGAGTGGGGAGCCACCATGAGCAGTCAAGAGACAGCTCCAGACACGCTGGAACCAGTCATGGACAAACCTCCACTGGATCCGGAGGCAGTAGGCACAGACAATCCAGTGTTAGTCAGGCCAGTGACAGTGAGGGACATGCAAGAGATTCCGGTAGGCATTTTGAGACAACTCATGGAAGATCTGGTTCCAGCTCAAGGAACCAACATGGATCTGTCCATGGACAGACAGGAGACAGTTCTAGGCACTCAGAGTCCCACCAAGGGAGCCACGGTGAATCTGTTCACGGAAGGTCAGGATCCAGCACGGGGCAAAGACAGGGGAGCCACCATGAGCAGTCAAGAGACAGCTCCAGACACGCTGGAACCAGTCATGGACAAACCTCCACTGGATCCAGAAGCAGTAGGCACAGACAATCCAGTGGTAGTCAGGCCAGTGACAGCGAAGGACATTCAGAAGGCTCAGGTAGACAGTCTGTGACAACTCAAGGAAGGCCTGGTTCCAGCTCAAGAAACCAACATGGATCCTCCCATGGTCAGACAGGAGACAGTCCTAGGCACTCAGAGTCCCATCAAGACAGGCATAGTGAATCTGTCCATGAAAGGTCAGGATCCAGCACTAGACAAAGACAGGGGGACCACCATGAGCAGTCAAGGGACAGCTCCAGACACTCTGGAACTCGACATGGACAAACCTCTACTGTGTCCGGAGGCAGCAGACACAGGCAATCCAGTGGTAGTCAGGCCAGTGACAGTGAAGGACATTCAGAAGACTCAGGTAGACAGTCCGTGACAACTCATGGAAGGCCTGGTTCCAGCTCAAGAAACCAACATGGATCTGTCCATGGACAGACAGGAGACAGTTCTAGGCACTCAGAGTCCCACCAAGGGAGCCACGGTGAATCTGTTCACGGAAGGTCAGGATCCAGCACGGGGCAAAGACAGGGGAGCCACCATGAGCAGTCAAGAGACAGCTCCAGACACGCTGGAACCAGTCATGGACAAACCTCCACTGGATCCAGAAGCAGTAGGCACAGACAATCCAGCGGTAGTCAGGCCAGTGACAGCGAAGGACATTCAGAAGGCTCAGGTAGACAGTCTGTGACAACTCAAGGAAGGCCTGGTTCCAGCTCAAGAAACCAACATGGATCTGCCCATGGACAGGCTGGAGACAGTTCTAGGCACTCAGAGTCCCACCAAGGGAGCCACAGTGAATCTGTTCACGGAAGGTCAGGATCCAGCACCGGACAAAGACAGGGGAGCCACCATGAGCAGTCAAGGGACAGCTCCAGACACTCTGGAACTCGACATGGACAAACCTCTACTGTGTCCGGAGGCAGCAGACACAGGCAATCCAGTGGTAGTCAGGCCAGTGACAGTGAAGGACATTCAGAAGACTCAGGTAGACAGTCCGTGACAACTCATGGAAGGCCTGGTTCCAGCTCAAGAAACCAACATGGATCTGCCCATGGACAGGCTGGAGACAGTTCTAGGCACTCAGAGTCCCACCAAGGGAGCCACAGTGAATCTGTTCACGGAAGGTCAGGATCCAGCACTGGACAAAGAGTGGGGAGCCACCATGAGCAGTCAAGAGACAGCTCCAGACACGCTGGAACCAGTCATGGACAAACCTCCACTGGATCCGGAGGCAGTAGGCACAGACAATCCAGTGTTAGTCAGGCCAGTGACAGTGAGGGACATGCAAGAGATTCCGGTAGGCATTTTGAGACAACTCATGGAAGATCTGGTTCCAGCTCAAGGAACCAACATGGATCTGTCCATGGACAGACAGGAGACAGTTCTAGGCACTCAGAGTCCCACCAAGGGAGCCACGGTGAATCTGTTCACGGAAGGTCAGGATCCAGCACGGGGCAAAGACAGGGGAGCCACCATGAGCAGTCAAGAGACAGCTCCAGACACGCTGGAACCAGTCATGGACAAACCTCCACTGGATCCAGAAGCAGTAGGCACAGACAATCCAGCGGTAGTCAGGCCAGTGACAGCGAAGGACATTCAGAAGGCTCAGGTAGACAGTCTGTGACAACTCAAGGAAGGCCTGGTTCCAGCTCAAGAAACCAACATGGATCTGCCCATGGACAGGCTGGAGACAGTTCTAGGCACTCAGAGTCCCACCAAGGGAGCCACAGTGAATCTGTTCACGGAAGGTCAGGATCCAGCACCGGACAAAGACAGGGGAGCCACCATGAGCAGTCAAGGGACAGCTCCAGACACTCTGGAACTCGACATGGACAAACCTCTACTGTGTCCGGAGGCAGCAGACACAGGCAATCCAGTGGTAGTCAGGCCAGTGACAGTGAAGGACATTCAGAAGACTCAGGTAGACAGTCCGTGACAACTCATGGAAGGCCTGGTTCCAGCTCAAGAAACCAACATGGATCTGCCCATGGACAGGCTGGAGACAGTTCTAGGCACTCAGAGTCCCACCAAGGGAGCCACAGTGAATCTGTTCACGGAAGGTCAGGATCCAGCACTGGACAAAGAGTGGGGAGCCACCATGAGCAGTCAAGAGACAGCTCCAGACACGCTGGAACCAGTCATGGACAAACCTCCACTGGATCCGGAGGCAGTAGGCACAGACAATCCAGTGTTAGTCAGGCCAGTGACAGTGAGGGACATGCAAGAGATTCCGGTAGGCATTTTGAGACAACTCATGGAAGATCTGGTTCCAGCTCAAGGAACCAACATGGATCTGTCCATGGACAGACAGGAGACAGTTCTAGGCACTCAGAGTCCCACCAAGGGAGCCACGGTGAATCTGTTCACGGAAGGTCAGGATCCAGCACGGGGCAAAGACAGGGGAGCCACCATGAGCAGTCAAGAGACAGCTCCAGACACGCTGGAACCAGTCATGGACAAACCTCCACTGGATCCAGAAGCAGTAGGCACAGACAATCCAGTGGTAGTCAGGCCAGTGACAGCGAAGGACATTCAGAAGGCTCAGGTAGACAGTCTGTGACAACTCAAGGAAGGCCTGGTTCCAGCTCAAGAAACCAACATGGATCCTCCCATGGTCAGACAGGAGACAGTCCTAGGCACTCAGAGTCCCATCAAGACAGGCATAGTGAATCTGTCCATGAAAGGTCAGGATCCAGCACTAGACAAAGACAGGGGGACCACCATGAGCAGTCAAGGGACAGCTCCAGACACTCTGGAACTCGACATGGACAAACCTCTACTGTGTCCGGAGGCAGCAGACACAGGCAATCCAGTGGTAGTCAGGCCAGTGACAGTGAAGGACATTCAGAAGACTCAGGTAGACAGTCCGTGACAACTCATGGAAGGCCTGGTTCCAGCTCAAGAAACCAACATGGATCTGTCCATGGACAGACAGGAGACAGTTCTAGGCACTCAGAGTCCCACCAAGGGAGCCACGGTGAATCTGTTCACGGAAGGTCAGGATCCAGCACGGGGCAAAGACAGGGGAGCCACCATGAGCAGTCAAGAGACAGCTCCAGACACGCTGGAACCAGTCATGGACAAACCTCCACTGGATCCAGAAGCAGTAGGCACAGACAATCCAGCGGTAGTCAGGCCAGTGACAGCGAAGGACATTCAGAAGGCTCAGGTAGACAGTCTGTGACAACTCAAGGAAGGCCTGGTTCCAGCTCAAGAAACCAACATGGATCTGCCCATGGACAGGCTGGAGACAGTTCTAGGCACTCAGAGTCCCACCAAGGGAGCCACAGTGAATCTGTTCACGGAAGGTCAGGATCCAGCACCGGACAAAGACAGGGGAGCCACCATGAGCAGTCAAGGGACAGCTCCAGACACTCTGGAACTCGACATGGACAAACCTCTACTGTGTCCGGAGGCAGCAGACACAGGCAATCCAGTGGTAGTCAGGCCAGTGACAGTGAAGGACATTCAGAAGACTCAGGTAGACAGTCCGTGACAACTCATGGAAGGCCTGGTTCCAGCTCAAGAAACCAACATGGATCTGCCCATGGACAGGCTGGAGACAGTTCTAGGCACTCAGAGTCCCACCAAGGGAGCCACAGTGAATCTGTTCACGGAAGGTCAGGATCCAGCACTGGACAAAGAGTGGGGAGCCACCATGAGCAGTCAAGAGACAGCTCCAGACACGCTGGAACCAGTCATGGACAAACCTCCACTGGATCCGGAGGCAGTAGGCACAGACAATCCAGTGTTAGTCAGGCCAGTGACAGTGAGGGACATGCAAGAGATTCCGGTAGGCATTCTGAGACAACTCATGGAAGATCTGGTTCCAGCTCAAGGAACCAACATGGATCTGTCCATGGACAGACAGGAGACAGTTCTAGGCACTCAGAGTCCCACCAAGGGAGCCACGGTGAATCTGTTCATGGAAGGTCAGGATCCAGCACGGGGCAAAGACAGGGGAGCCACCATGAGCAGTCAAGAGACAGCTCCAGACACGCTGGAACCAGTCATGGACAAACCTCCACTGGATCCGGAGGCAGTAGGCACAGACAATCCAGTGGTAGTCAGGACAGTGACAGTGAGGGTCATGCAAGAGATTCCGGTAGGCATTCTGAGACAACTCATGGAGGATCTGGTTCCAGCTCAAGAAACCAACATGGATCTTCCCATGGCCAGACAGGAGACAGTTCTAGGCACTCAGAGTCCCATCAAGGGAGCCACGGTGAATCTGCCCACCAAAGGTCTGGGTCAAGCACTGGGCAAAGACAGGGGAGCCACCATGAGCAGTCAAGGGACAGCTCCAGCCACTCTGGAACTGGTCGTGGAGAAATATCCTCTGGATCTGGAAGCAGCAGACATAGGGAATCCAGAGTTAGTCAATCCAGTGACAACAAGGGTCATTCAAGAGGTTCAGGTAATCAGACTGTGACCACCCAAGGAATATCTGCATTCTACTCAAGCATCCAAAATAATGGTGCAGGCCAAATTTGGAGACATGGCAGCTATGGCAGTTCCAATTATGACTATGGACATTTAGGGATTGGACATTCTCCAGCTGAAAATTTCATTCATGATTCCAGTCATATGGAAAACAGGGACAAATCTAAATATAGAGAACTAATGAGATCCAATATAACAGTCCGTAATATACACCCTGGAACTTATGGCCCTTCAAATTATATTTCAAAACAGCTGGGCTTTGGACAGTCATGTAGACACTATTATTATGAATGAGTATTAATAAAATATTAATAAAGTAATTAACCCAAAGTTTAGGCTATTACAAAGGCATAACTTTGATTCAAGGAAATTTGCATCACCCCTTCAGGGTGTTACCTCTTCTTGTCATTTTTTAAAAATTAGTGACATTATTTCTTTACATTGGTGATAATTTCTTTTTATTCTATAGGAAACTTTGAGCTTTGTGGTTAAGTACTGGTTAATAGAAGAAATAGATATCATGGAGTGTTAAACTTGGAAAACCATGAGTATTGGGGGAGATGTGGTTCAAGAAAGGATTTTTCTTTTGAGAGGTACATATCTGGACCTCTCCAGATTGGTACAGATTAATATTAATCAAAATATTAAAGGAATCAACAGGGCAAAGTCAGTGTTCCATCAAGCAAAGCTGCTATATCTTATTATCAGTCAGCACACCTGCCTCAAGTATCCTTCTTTTGGAACTCTGTATTATTCCGCATTTATTAATCACTTTGGGCATATAGAATATAAAAGAGTGAACGGTGTGAAAATGGAAAATAAACAATTGATCATATATCATAGTTTGTCTCTTCCATGCTTATTTCTCATAGACCCTAAAAGACTTATCTCCCCATGGTAAGAATGACATCTTTTTCTTCTGTCACTGACAACTGTATGTCCAAATGGCAGATGTATACCATGCAAAGAAATAAGGAGTCCAAGGAAGAAAGAATTTAATCAAATCCTGTATTTTTCTCCAACATAGTCCTTGTTCCATACAGTCACCATTAGGATGAAAAAAGGCTTAGCGCCATCATAGACAGCAGCATAATCATTATCAGAACATTAATCCAAGTGACTATTTAACCATGTCAAACCAAGATCAGGAAACAGAACACTGACCATAAGTCCTTCTTACAAAGACATAAAGAGACATTTTCCAAAGGAAACTAATGAGACATGCTGTATTATAGCATGTGAAGCTTTTTCCCTTTATAAGGCCAAATAATATTCCACTGTGTATATATTCCACCTTTTGTCTATCTATTCATCTCTTAGAAAGACATTTAGGTTTCTTCCACTTTTGGGCTATTTTGAATAATGCTTCTATGACCATGGTTGTGGATATATATCTTCCACACCCTGTTTTCAATTCTTCTGTTGCTAGATCATAGGGAAATTTCATACTTAATTGAGGCGCTATCATAATTTTTTCCATAGAAGCTATAGCATTTTACATTCCCACCAACAGCGTACAAGGGTTCCGATTTCTCCAGGTCCTCACCAACACCTGTTATTTTTGTTTTTTTGATAGTGACTATCTTAATGAGTATGAGGTGGTATCACAGTATGGTTTTGATTTGCATTTCTGTAATAACTGGGGTGTTGCACACCTGATGTTTTATATATCATCTTTGGGTAACTGTCCACTCAAGACCTTTGCCCATTTTTTAATCAGTTCTTTAATTGCTGATATGTTAATAGGACTTCACATATTTTGGATACTAGCCCGTTGGGGATATGTAATTTGCAAATTTTTTCCTATAGCATACATTGCCTTTTCATTCTTCTCTTTTTAAAAAAATATATTTGTTTATTTATTCATCTATTTGGTTGTAAGCCAGGTCTTAGTTATGGCACATGGGATCTTCGATCTTCGCTGTGGTAAGGGGGATCTTCAGTTGCAGCATGAGAACTCATAGTTACAGCCTTTGGGATCTAATTTCCTGCCCAGAGTTTGAACCTGTGCTCCCCACATTGGGACTGCAGAGTCTTAGCCACTGGATTACCAGAGAAGTTGCTTTTCTATCTTCTCATGTACAGAACTTTTTAAGTCTGATGTAGTCCCATTTGTTTAATTTTGGTTTTGGGGCCTGGGCTGAAGGCTGAATTTTATTCTGCTTTGATAGGAAGCTTCTGAAAGATTTTAACCAGTAGAGTGATAACAATATGATTTTTCATTTCAAAAACATCATTTTAACTGCCTGATGGAGGACATGTTTTAGTGGGGATTAAAGGCAAGAATGAAGAATAACAGGAGACAATACAAAATATTATAGCAGCTGGGATGAGGCCAGAGGCAATAGAGGGGAGTAAGAAATGGTTATAATTGGTATATATTTTAAAAACAGAATCAGTAGAACTTGCTGATGGATTTGTTCTGGAGTATATGAGACAGTGTAGATTCAAGGATAACTCCCAGATCTTTGGGCTTGGAAGGGCTTGGCTGAGCAGTTCTAACTTTGGGTTTCTCATCAAGTTGTAAGTAATAATTAGATGTCATCTGGGGTTTCAGTCATCTGAAGGCTCAAGTAGACAAAAGATACAAATACATGTGGTTCATCCATAAAACAGGCTGTCAGTTGGGAGCTGAGCTGGGCCACTGACTAGAGCACCTCTATGTATCCTCTCCAGCCTGGTAATCCCAAAGTGGTCTGATGTCTTACATACCTGTCTTCCCCAGAGAAAGCATGTCAAGAAAACCAAGTAGAAGCTACATGGTCTTTTCTGAATTACCCTCAGAAATGACATAGAATCACTTCCTCTGTATTCTAGTGGTTACAAGCAAGTCACAAAGGTTGGCTCAAATTCAAGCAGAAGGAACCCCATCTTTCAAAGAGAGAAGTGCCAAGCAATTGAAGAACAGTTTTCAAAACCACTACACTTTGTCAACTTTTTCTAGGATAAAAATTTTAAAGGTAAAGAATTTAAGTGAATTCCTCAATTAGAACATAAATATGAGAGATGGATGAGAGGTCAGCTTCCTGGAGTTAAAGGAATATGCAGAAACTTAGAATACAATTAGATAATCTGTGTGGGCTCAAACATGAAATCTAAGGAACTCAAAGAAAGAAGTTAAGTTTGAATACCATCAGCTTAAAGTCAAGATTCATCCAAGGCAGCACAATGAGTAGGAGAAAACACTTGCAAGTCATACATCTGATAAGGAGTTAATATCCAAAATAGTGTATGAAGAATTCATACAACTTAATAGCAAAAACAAAAACAAGAACAAAAACTAATTTGTAAAAAACAGACCGATGTCAATACGAATTTTTTCAAAGAACACATACAGATGGCCAGCAGATACAAGAAAAGACCCTCAACACAACTAATGAGGAAAATGCAATAAATAAAATAAATAATAAATAATAAAATAAATAAAATAAATAATAAAATAAATAAAATAAAATAAAAACCACACTGAGACATCAACTCAGACTTGATAGAATGGCTATTATCAAAAAGATAAGAGATAACAACTGTTGGTGAGAATAAGGGGATAAAAAGAACCCTTATGCACTGCTGGTAGGAAAGTAAATCAGTACAGTCACTATGTAAAACAGTGTGGAGGTTCCTCAAAATAGTAAAATTAGAACTATATATAATCCAGATAGTGAAAGACAGGGAAGCCTGGTGTGCTGCAGTCCACAGGGTCACAAAGGGTCAGACACAACTTAGTGACTGAACAACAACAATAATTCAGCAAGTCCACTTTGGGGTATTTATCCAAAGAAAACAAAAACAGTAACTCAAAAAGATATACTCAATATGAATCCACATATTCACTGCAGCATTACTTATAATAACCATGATCTGGAAACAACCTGAAAGTCCATCTGTAGATAAATGGATACAGAAAATGTGGCATACATACACACAATGGAATATTATTCAGCCACTAAAGGAATGAAATCTTGACATCAGCAACAACATGGATGGACCTTGAGGGCATTATGCTAAGGGAAATAAGTCAGACAGAGGAAAACAAATACCACAGGATCTCACTTACAGGTGGGATATAAAAGAAATAAACAAATGGAAAAAAGAGAAAACAAGCTCACAGATATAGAGAACAGACTGGTGGTTGGTGGAGGTTTCAGGGTGGTCGAAATGGGTACTGGATGACAAAACTTACATACTTTCAGTTGTAAAATAAATAAGTCAAGGGGACATAATGCACAGTATAGTGGCTATAGTTAATAATATTGTGTTGCATATTTGAAAGTACTAAAAGAGTAAATCTTAAAAGTTCCCATCACAAGAAAAAAATTAACTATGTATGGTGATGGATGTTAAGCAGACTTATTGAAGTAAACATTTTGCAATGTATACAAAATACTGAATTATGTTGTAAATCTGAAAATAACATAATGTTATATGTCAAATACATAAATTAAAAAAAATTCATCCACAGCTAGCAACATTCTACTTCACTGGTAGTAACCTTCTGTAAGTTGACCTTACTCAAAATATTGAATTACAATGTTATTTTTTCTATCATATAAAAAGAGAGTGGAACTTAATTGATTTCTCACTACACATCATCTTACTCACAATATAGTAAAGAAGAAAATTATAATTTACCCTTTACAAATTATAAAACTGATGAGCAAAGACATCAACAATAATTTACCTACAGGTATGGACTCAATGATAAAGCCTCAAAGCCTAGGCCCCTTCTACTACAACATACTGACTAGCACAGTTTCTGACACACAATGGATCCAGATTAAGCAAGTTTCCTTTCCTGTTTTCCTCTAAAAATACAGCTTATAGCTCCAGTTTTAGAGTCTAAAAAGAGAGGGCAAATTTTCACATTCACTCAGCATTGTCTTTTTCCTTCCTTGGCAGTAAAGCTTTAGTAGAAAATCAGTGGAACCTAAAATTCTCAAAATGAAAGCTTATCATAATCCAAGCAGAGTCTCTTCTTGATTCTAGAAAACTATATCATTAAAATGTACAAAAACATCAATCATTGACTAATGGTGCCATTTCAGGTTCTAAGCAGTTAAAAAATCATACCACCAAGATGACCACTTACTGCTAAGATGTTAACATTCAGGGGACTGGGAGACATGAGAATAAAATGAGTAAATTACAATCATATCATATGCTATTACCAAAGTGACAACTCTTGGCAAAAAGATTGCAGTTTTAATTTAACAAAAGACTTATCTATATAACTTCATATGAAAATGAACAAAATAGTCCCTAGCTCTTTGTGGGCCCATATAGCCATCAATTTTCATTGCTCTTCCCTTCCAAAAATTTGTTCCTCTTCTCAGCACCCCTCCCAACCTGTCATGTGAGGGAAGGCTGGGCTAAGTACATGTCAATGAATGTCTGACTCTAGACAAACACATTTCCACACATCTTCAAACAGAAAGCTGAGAATAAGGATTAGACTAATCAGAATCCATATAATATGGGTTGTTGGTTGGCTCTTGATGAACATTACTTCATTCTTTCATCAGGAGGATTCAAGGAAATTATTAACAGTTTAGTTGTTAGTCTCTATACTAAATGTTAGAGTTACAAAAATGAGACAGATTTGTTCCTTTAAGAAATCACTAACAATGGAGGAAAGTCATAATAGCATGACAAGGAGATTTTAGAAGATACTATTATCAAAGTAATTGGCCTCCAACTAATAAAAATAAATGAAAAAAAATAAAAATAAAAGATACTATTAATATGCAGTGGTGGTTGAAAGTAAAGGTGCTAGCTAACTGTATTTACTGGTACGGAAGTCCTGATTCAGATAAAACTTTTGAATTTAGAAGAAATGTGCACTGAATCTCTACAAATGCCTGGAAATGTGCCATGATGACTTAGATGGGAGAGTATTCAAGGGGAGTTAACCATCCTGTGCAGAATCCCAAAGATTAAATAAATAAATAAATAAAGGTGCAGTAAAGGAAGTGATAGTAGCTTGGCATAGCTAAGATATAAGATGGATGTTGGGAAATAGCATTAGGTGATTCTGGAAACCTAGGAACCAGATCAAAAGGCTCCTGGTAAACCATCATAAAGGATTTAGTCTCCACAGTCTGATAGGAAGAGCCAACAAAGAGTTTTAATAGAAAATAACAACTACAGTTGCATTTTGAAAGATCATTTGGTGGCAAGACATGAAAGGGATGACATCAGTGGCAAGAAGACTAGTCAGGAGACCATTGCAAATCTAGGCAAAATTATGTTACGAGTCAGTTACAGCAAAACAGAGCTGAGTATCAAAGACATGACTGAGACAAAATGAATATGATTTGGGGATACACTAAATGCGGTGATTGTGCAAGAGGAAAGTCTCAGAAACTCTAACAAATTTCTGGCTTGGATTTCTAAGTAAATAGAGCATATCAGAGGTGAAAAACAATATCTTAATAGATGAATGTACTTTACTAGGAACTTTCTAACAGTTTTAAAGTTGAATCACATCCCAATCAGAGGTTTTACTAGTCACCTAAGGGCCAAATCTGGCCTACAGATGTGTTTTATTTGGCCTGCACCATTTTAGCTCAAATATTCTGAATCTGATTTAGCTGAATGATTCCACATAAAAACATGAATAACTGCCTTCCTTCTTTTATTTTTAATTGGAGAATAATTGCTTTATAATGTGTTGACTTCTGCTGTTCAATAACTCAAATCAGCCATGAGTGTATATATATATATATATATATATGTATACTCACATATATCCCCTCCCTCTTGAGCCACCTTCCCACCGCCCACCCCCCAATCCCTCTAGTTCATCACAGAGTGCCAAGCTGGGCTCCCTGTGTTATATAGCGGCTTCCCACTAGTTACCCACTTTACACATGGTAGTATATACATATGTCAATGCTATTTTCTCAATTCATCCCACCTTCTCCTCCCCACACTGTGTACAAAAATCTGTTCTCTATGTGAGGATCTCTATTCCTGCCCTACAAATAGGTTCATCAGTACCATTTTTCTAGATTCCATATATATGCGTTAATATACGATATGTGTTTTCTCTTTCTGACTTACTTCACTCTGTATAACGGGCTGTATGTTCATTCACTTCAGTTCAGCTGACTCATATTCATTCTTTTTTATGGTTGAGTAATATTCCATTGTGTATATATACCATATCTTCTTTATCCATCTATCTGTCTATGGACACAGAGGTTGCTACCATGTCATGGCTACCATAAATAGTGTGGAAATGAACATTGGCATACATGTGTCTTTTTGAATTATGGTTTTCTCAGGGTATATACCCAGAACTGGGATTGCTGGGCCATATGGTAGTTTTATTCCTACTTTTTTTTTTTAAGGAATATCCATACTGTTTTCCATAGTGGTTGTATCAATTCACATTCCCACCAACAGTGCCAAAGGGATCCCTTTTCTCCACATCCTCTCCAGCATATGGCGACCTACATACAAATCAGGGAAACAGTCTTTCATCACACCAGCTAACCACCCTGCAAACTGTTAGCAACCCATGAGTCAACAAGATTCAGATGCCCTTTCATCATAAGGACAGACCCTGCCACCACTCCCCTGAGGGCCTCAGTCACCTCATAAATTTCCAGCAATGTGGCTAGAGTCATCAAGTGCCAAAAGCTTCTGAGAAGGGACTTCCCAGGTGGCTCAATGGTAAAGAATCCACTTGCCAATGCAGAAGACATAGGAGATGTGAGTTCAATCCCTGGGTCAGGAGGAGCCCCTGGAGCAGGAAATGGCAACCTATTCCAATATTCTTGCCTGGAAAATTCCATGGACAGAGGAGACTGGCAGACCACAGCCCATGAGGTCACAAAAAGTCAACATAACTGAGTGCACACAGACACAAATAGAGGAGAAGTTAAGAGGAGTGAATGCTGAAAACAGCAATAACAACAACAACAAAAAAATAACACATGGACTTTTTTTGTCCTTTTATTATGCTTCAGGGAGTGTTTAACATAGGGCAACATTTCCCTTAATATCTTCCCTAACTAATAATACATTCTTCTTCAAAACAAGAATTCCAAAGTAAAAAACATTTGGGAAATCCTGGTTAGACAAGGGTCTTAGGTGAAGCAGAGCTTCTCAGAGCCAGAGTCTTTCATGGTTTTACTGCACATGGTGCCTCCAAGAGAACAGTGTGTGCCTTTCCCTAAGGGTCCCGAATACTGTAGTTTAACTGGTGGTTCAGATGATAAAGAATCTGTCTGCAATGCAGGAGACCTGGGTTCAATCCCTGGGTCAGGAAAATCCCCTGGAGAAGGGAATGGCAACCCACTTCATTATTATTGCCTTGGAAATCCCAAAGCAAGAGGAGCCTGGTGGGCTACATTCCATAAGATTCTAAAGTCCATGACCTCAGAGGAAGTCACAGAAAGCATATAAGTGATGGCATTTCAGGCAGATATCACAGTATATACAGGAGAACTTGTTGGACAGAGAATATATGCAGCAGAAAAAAATAGCATATGCAATGACATGAGATCAAGAGTGAGGGTATGATCAAGAATAGTTTTAACATTCAAAAGGACAATCCCATAAGAGGCAGTGGTAGGAGAGGAAGCTAAAAAAGTGATTCCTATCCAATTTCAAGGAGGCCTGTGGGTCCAAATTTCAAATAATTTGAAATTATTCAAATAACTTGAAATTATTCTATGGGCAAAAGAGAGACACCAAGAGCTTTAAAGCAGGAAAATGACATGATAAGGTTTGTTTATAGGAAGATGAACTGGGCAGCAATATAGAAGGGGTAGCAGGGAGATATCAGGGTAGCAGAGAAAGACTGATTGCAAAGCTGCTGTAAAGGTCAGGATGCAAGGTGACCAGGGTCAAAATAAAATTAGCCATGCTGAACACAGAGGAGAGCTGGGTCCAGGAGAAAACTCTGAGGTAGGACTAACAGGATAGGATGTGGTGGTTATCTGAGGATGCAGGTTTAAAAAAAGGTGAGAAATGAAGAATGACTATAGAAGTTCATAGCCTGAGACACTAGATGATGATGATGTTATTGATATGACAGAAGACAACAGGAGAAAAGATACTTCTCATTATATATTATAAGGAATCAGTTTGAACCTCTTAGGTTTGAGATAACAGGGACATCTAAGCACCAAGTGGAGAATGAATCATTCAATTCAGTTCAGTTCAGTCGCTCAGTCCTGTCTGACTCTTTGCAACCCCATGAATCGCAGCACGCCAGGCCTCCCTGTCCATCACCAACTGCCAGAGTTTACTCAAACTCATGTCCATCGAGTTGGTGATGCCATCCAGCCATCTCATCCTCTGTTGTCCCCTTCTCCTCCTGCCCCCAATCCCTCCAAGTATCAGGGTCTTTTCCAACGAGTCAACTCTTCACATGAGGTGGCCAAAGTATTGGAGTTTCAGCTTCAGCATCAGTCCTTCCAATGAATACCCAGGACACATCTCCTTTAGGATGGACTGGTTGGATCTCCTTGCAGTCCAAGAGACTCTCAAGAGTCCTGCAAAACCACAGTTCAAAAGCATCAATTTTTCGGGGCTCAGCTTTCTTCCCAGTCCAACTCTCACATCCATACATAACTGCTGGAAAAACCATATCCTTGACTAGACGGACCTTTGTTGGCAAAGTAATGTCTCTGCTTTTTAATATGCTATCTAGGTTGGTCATAACTTTTCTTCCAAGGAGTAAGCGTCTTTTAATTTCATGGCTGTCGTCACCATCTGCAGTGATTTTGAAGCCCAAAAAATAAAGTCTGACACTGTTTCCACTGTCACCCCATCTATTTCCCATGAGATGATGGGACCAGGTGCCATGATCTTAGTTTCCTGAATGTTTAGCTTTAAGCCAACTTTTTCACTCTCCTCTTTCACTTTCATCAAGAGGCTTTTTAGTTCCTCTTCACTTTCTGCCATAAGGGTGGTGTCATCTGCATACCTGAGGTTATTGATATTTCTTTCGGCAATCTTGATTCCAGCTTGTGCTTCTTCCAGCCCAGTGTTTCTCATGATGTACTCTGCATAGAAGTTAAATAATCAGAATGACAATATACAGCCTTGACGTACTCCTTTTCCTATTTGAAACCAGTCTGTTTTTCCATGTCTGGTTCTAACTGTTGCTTCCTGACCTGCATATAGGTTTCTCAAGAGGCAGGTCAGGTGGTCTGGTATGCCCATCCCTTTCAGAATTTTCCACAGTTTATTGTGATCCACACAGTCAAAGGCTTTGGCATAAACAATAAAGCAGAAATAGATGTTTTTTCTGGAACTCTCTTGCTTTTTCGATGATCCAGTGGATGTCGGCAATTTGATCTCTGGTTCCTCTGCCTTTTCTAAAACCAGCTTGAATCATTAGGCAGTGAGAAATAATGGTCTAGAAAAATTAAGTGCAAGGCTGAATGTGTCCCCAAAGAGTTAGTGGTGTTTTTATAGCAGTAAAAACACTACATATGGTCTATGTCTAATATTCCAGGGTAATAACAATGATAAAACAGAGAAAAATAGACCCTCCTTCCAACTCAGGATGCTATAACTAAATTTTCCCACCCACAATGTCTTCTCTGTTCCATTTATCACAGTACTTCAAAGTGAAAAAAGTGAAAGTCACTCAGTCATTGTCTGACTCTTTGTGACCCCATGGACTGTAGCCTGCCAGGCTCCTCTGTCCATGGAATTCTCCAGGCAAGAGTACTGGAGTGGGTTGCCACTGCCTTCTCCAGGGGAGTTTCCCAACCCAGGGACTGAACCTAGGTCTCCTGCATTGCAGGCAGATTCTTTACTGTTTGAGCCACTAGGGAAAGAGAGAGAAATAGAAAGTGAAAGTCGCTCAGTCATCTCTGACTCTTTACAACCCCATGGACTATACAGTCTGTGGAATTCTTCAGGACAGAACACTGGAGTAGGCAGCCTTTCCCTTCTCCAGGGGATCTGCCCAATCCAGGAATCGAACTGGAGTCTCCTGCATTGCAGGCAGATTACCAAGTGAGCCATCAAGGTAGGCCCGAGAGAAATAGACCCTCCTCCCAACTCAGGATGACATAACTAAATTTTTCCACATACAATGTCCTTTCTGTCCTGTTTACCACAGTGCTTCAAAGACTACTATTAGTGACTCACTAATCTCATAAGCAGGTTTCTTCAATACTCAGAGATGGAATTCACAGTAATCAACCAGGTCACATGGAATCCTAGCTGAGCATACTCTTTTTCACTCTTGACCTCTCTTGGACCTCTTCCACATGCACTCTTTCATTCTCAGTCCAAGGATCACTACTCTGCAGCAAATTACATCAAGCATTTGTTAAGTCACAATGGCAGACACAAGGATGTATAAGGGATGATAGATGTATACAAGGAATGTGTGATTTCCAAAGAAATCTTTCTGTAAAAATGTCTTGTAGATGGCACTAGTACTAATCTAAATCTGGAAGTTGTGAATATTAGCAGAAATGAGCACTTAAAGAAGCTATGAGGGGCTTCTCTGGTGGTCCAATGGTTAAGAATCCACCTGCCAATGCAAGGGACATGGATTCAATCTCTGGTTTGGGAAGATCCCACATACCATGAGGCAACTAAGCCCAAATATATATTTCACCATATGAATCAGACCATCTCATAAAGGATGAGTCCTCCTAAGTATGAAGTTTTAGCTGCTATAAAATGGCCACTCTCCTGAACTTCAGCAACCTGCCAACTCCTTCAGGCCATATCCTGCCAACTCATTCAGCACCCTGACAATTCCTTTGGCAAACTACGTAAGAAAAAAATGTGTACAACTATTCCTACTTAATATTACCCAATGCGGAAATCTAAGAATGTGCTCTAAGGCATAATACCACTGGAAGCTTGGCTTTTTATTCCCTTTATTTTAGGCTCCGTATTAGCATGACATTTTGTATAGAGAGGAAACTGAAGACAGAAATGAGCCTTTTTTTGAGATTACCCCTTACTCTCCAAAAGACAGTCAGCATCACTGCTAGTCTCTGCTGTCTTCAGAGTGTGTGTCTGTGCTCAGTTGCTGACTCTTTTGTGACCCCAAGGAGTTTTCCAGGCAAGAATATACTGGAGTGGGTTTCCATTTCCTTCTCCAGGGGATCTTCCTGACCTAGGGATCAAACCAACATCTCTTGTATCTTCTGTATTCTTTACAGTGGTAAAGAATCCACTGTCTTCCAGGGCTTTATCTAAATATCATAAGCTCTTACTGTGGATCAGATGAGTCAAACCGCCTCCTGCACTGTTGAATCTAAAGATGCAAGAAACCAGGAGGAGCCAAGATGGCGGAGGAATAGGACGGGGAGACCACTTTCTCCCCAACAAATTCATCAAAAGAACAATTGAACGCAGAGCAAGCTTCACAAAACAACTTCTGATCGCTAGCTGAGGTCATCAGGCGCCCAGAAAAGCAGCCCATTGTCTTCGAAAGGAGGTAGGACAAAATATAAAAGATGAAAAGAGAGACAAAAGAGCTAAGGACGGAGATCCTTCCCGGGAAGGGAGTCTTAATAGAGGAAGTTTCCAAACACCAGGAAACCCTCGCACTGGCAGGTCTGGGGGAAGTTTTTGAATCTCAGAGGGCAACCTGACTGGGAGGGGAAGAATAAATAAAACCCACAGATTACCTGCCTAAAAACAACTCCCAGCAGAAAAGTACCCCAGACACCCGCATCCGCCACCAGCAAGTGGGGGCGGAATGGAGAGGAGCGGGCAGCATTGCTTAGGGTAAGGACCGGGCCTGAGTGCCCTGAGGACAATCGGAGGGAGCTTTTGTGAGTTACCAACTTAAACTGTGGGACAGCAAGAGAGAGAGAGATAATTAACCGGCCGAACACTGCCGCCCGTTGGCAGAACAAAGGGACCGAGCAAGTCCAGAGAAGAGCTCACAGGCTTCAGACCGGCCCAGCCCCGCCTGGAGGCAGAAGACAGGGGGGAGGGGAAAGGGGCAGGCTCGGCCCCAAGGACCGCATACCCTACCGCACTGCAAACAGGCCTCCAGTTTCTAATCAAAGACCTCCTGAGATTCTGGATGGGCGACATCCGCCGGGAGGGTCGCAGCTAAACACAGGACGCACACACCCAACCGGCACGGGCGGGGACTGGGGCTGGGGACACGGAGAGAGGGCGCACGCACCCGACTGGCTCAGGCGGAAACAGGCTGGGACCGCGGAGGGGAGAAAGCGCGCCACACCCGGGGAGACTGCGCCCGTGAAGCTCCTGGCTGCCTGAGCTGCTGGGGCCTGGGAAGGCACAAACGCAGGCGCAGCCGAGTCCACGCTTTTGTGGAACACCTGAGGGCTGGAACCGCGCGCAGCGCAGGGCACGCTCCATATAGAGCAGCCAGGAGCCTGAGCAGCGTAGAGGGGAAAGCAGCGCCAGCCCCTCCCCGCAGCGCGACGGAACTAGCAACCTGAATAAGAGACCACCTCCGCCCGCCTGTGTCAGGGTGGAAATTAGGCACTGAAGAGACCGGCAAACAGAAGCCAAATAAACAAAGGGAACCGCTTCAGAAGGGACCAGTGCAACAGATTAAAATCCCTGTAGATAACACCGACTACACCGGAAGGGGCCTGTAGATATCAAGGAGTGTAAGCTGGAACAAAGAGCTATCTGAAACTGAACCGAACCCACACTGACCGCAACAGCTCCAGAGAAATTCCTAGATATATTTTTACTTTTTTTTTTTAATTAAAATTTTTTTTTCTTTTTTCACTTTTTCTCTTTTATTTTCTTTTAAAATTCCCTATTACTCCCCCATTACTCCTTAACTTTCATTTTCATAGATTTTTACGATTTTTATTAATTAGGAAAATTTTTTTTTCTTTTTGTTTTCCTTTTTCTCTTCTTTTTTCTATTTTTCTTTTTATCTTATTTCCTTTTAAAGTCCCCTATTAGTCCTCTACTAATCCTTAATTTTCATTTTCATTACACTATAACCTTGAAAAAAAAAAGAGAAGCCCTGTTTTTAAACCGAACTTCATATATATTTCTAAAATTTTTGTGTGTTTTGGTTTTTGTTTTTAATATTGTATTTTTAAGAGTCTAACCTCTACTCTAGATTTTTTATCTTTGTTTTTCAGTATATGATGTAAATTTTGGACATTTAAGAATCCAATATTCGGTTCCCATTTTTATTCAGGAGTGTGTTGATTACTCTCTCCCAATCTTGACTCTCCGTTCCCTACCTCAGAACACCTCTATTTCCTCCTTTCCCCTTCCCTTCCCAATCCAATTCTGTAAATCTTTGTGGGTGTCTGGGCTACAGAGAACACTCTGGGAACAGACAGCTGTGTAGATCTGTCTCTCTCCTCTTGAGTCCCCCCTTTTCTCCTTCTGCTCATCTCTATCTGCCTCCTCCCTCTCCTCTTCTTCATGTAACTCTGTGAACCTCTCTGGGTGTCGCTCACAGGGAAGAATCTTTTCACCATTAACCTAGAAGTTTTATTATCAGTGCTGTATAGTTGGAGAAGTCTTCAGACTACTGGAAGAATAAAACTGAAATCCAGAGGCAGCAGACTTAAGCCCAAAACCTGAGAACACCAGAAAACTCCTGACTACATGGAACATTAAGTAATAAGAGACCATCCAAAAGCCTCCATACCTACACTGAAACCAACCACCACCCAAGAGCCAATAAGTTTTAGAGCAAGACATACCACGCAAATTCTCCAACAATGCAGGAACATAGCCCTGAACGTCAACATACAGGCTGCCCAAGGTCACACCTAACACATAGACCCATCTCAAAACTCATTACTGGGCACTCCATTGCACTCCAGAGAGAATAAATCATCTAGTTCCACGCACCAGAACACCGACGCAAGCTTCCCTAACCAGGAAACCTTGACAAACCAATTGTCCAACTCCACCCACTGGGTAAAACCTCTGCAATAAAAAGGAACCACAAACCTCCAGAATACAGAAAGCCCACTCCAGACACAGCAATCTAAACAAGATGAAAAGGCAGAGAAATACCCAACAGGTAAAGGAACATGAAAAATGCCCACCAAGTCAAACAAAAGAGGAGGAGATAGGGCATCTACCTGAAAAAGAATTTAGAATAATGATAATAAAAATGATCCAAAATCTTGAAAACAAAATGGAGTTACAGATAAATAACCTGGAGACAAAGATTGAGAAGATGCAAGAAATGTTTAATAAAGACCTAGAAGAAATAAAAAAGAGTCAATTAAAAATGAATAATGCAATAAATGAGATCAAAAAACTCTAGAGGGAACCAACAGTAGAATAACAGAGACAGAAGATAGGATAAGTGAGGTAGAAGATAAAATGGTGGAAATAAATGAAGCAGAGAGGAAAAAAGAAAAAAGGATCAAAAGAAATGAGGACAACCTCAGGGACCTCTGGGACAATGTGAAATGCCCCAGCATTCGAATCAGAGGAGTCCCAGAAGAAGAAGACAAAAAGAAAGGCCATGAGAAAATACTCGAGGAGATAATAGCTGAAAACTTCCCTAAAATGGGGAAGGAAATAGCCACCCAAGTCCAAGAAACCCAGAGAGTCCCAAACAGGATAAACCCAAGGCGAAACACCCCAAGACACATATTAATCAAATTAACAAAGATCAAACACAAAGAACAAATATTAAAAGCAGCAAGGGAAAAACAACAAATAACACACAAAGGGATTCCCATAAGGATAACAGCTGATCTATCAATAGAAACCCTCCAGGCCAGAAGGGAATGGCAGGACATACTGAAAGTAATGAAAGAGAATAACCTACAACCTAGATTACTGTACCCAGCAAGGATCTCATTCAGATATGAAGGAGAATTCAAAAGCTTTACAGATAAGCAAAAGCTGAGAGAATTCAGCACCACCAAACCAGCTCTTCAACAAATGCTAAAGGATCTTCTCTAGACAGGAAATACAGAAAGGTTGTATAAACGTGAACCCAAAACAACAAAGTAAATGGCAACGGGACCACACCTATCAATAATTACCCTAAATGTAAATGGGTTGAATGCCCCAACCAAAAGACAAAGATTGGCTGAATGGATACAAAAACAAGACCCGTATATATGCTGTCTACAAGAGACCCACCTCAAAGCAAGAGACACATACAGACTAAAAGTGAAGGGCTGGAAAAAAATATTTCATGCAAACGGAGACCAAAAGAAAGCAGGAGTCGCAATACTCATATCAGATAAAATAGACTTTCAAATAAAGGATGTGAAAAGAGACAAAGAAGGACACTACATAATGATCAAAGGATCAATCCAAGAAGAAGATATAACAATTATAAATATATATGCACCCAACATAGGAGCACCGCAATATGTACGGCAAACGCTAACGAGTATGAAAGAGGAAATTAATAGTAACACAATAATAGTGGGAGACTTTAATACCCCACTCACAACTATGGATAGATCAACTAAACAGAAAATTAACAAGGAAACACAAACCTTAAATGACACAATGGACCAGCTAGACCTAATTGATATCTATAGGACATTTCACCCCAAAACAATCAACTTCACCTTTTTCTCAAGTGCACACGGAACCTTCTCCAGAATAGATCACATCCTGGGCCATAAATCTGGTCTTGGAAAATTCAAAAAAATTGAAATCATTCCAGTCATCTTTTCTGACCACAGTGCAGTAAGATTACATCTCAATTACAGGAAAAAAATTGTTAAAAATGCAAACATATGGAGGCTAAATAACACGCTTCTGAATAACCAACAAATCATAGAAGAAATCAAAAAAGAAATCAAAATATGTATAGAAATGAATGAAAATGAAAACACAACAACCCAAAACCTATGGGACACTGTAAAAGCAGTGCTGAGGGGAAGGTTCATAGCATTACAGGCTTACCTCAAGAAACAAGAAAAAAACCAAATAAATAACCTAACTCTACACCTAAAGCAATTAGAGAAGGAAGAAATGAAGAACCCCAGAGTTAGCAGAAGGAAAGAAATCTTAAAAATCAGGGCAGAAATAAATGCAAAAGAAACTAAAGAGACCATAGCAAAAATCAACAAAGCTAAAAGCTGGTTTTTTGAAAAAATAAACAAAATTGACAAACCATTAGCAAGACTCATTAAGAAACAAAGAGAGAAAAACCAAATTAACAAAATTAGAAATGAAAATGGAGAGATCACAACAGACAACACTGAAATACAAAGGATCATAAGAGACTACTACCAGCAGCTCTATGCCAATAAAATGGACAACTTGGATGAAATGGACAAATTCTTAGAAAAGTATAACTTTCCAAAACTGAACCAGGAAGAAATAGAAGATCTTAACAGACCCATCACAAGCAAGGAAATCGAAACTGTCATCAAAAATCTTCCAGCAAACACAAGCCCAGGACCAGATGGCTTCACAGCTGAATTCTACCAAAAATTTAGAGAGGAGCTAACACCTATCTTACTCAAACTCTTCCAGAAAATTGCAGATGAAGGTAAGCTTCCAAACTCATTCTATGACGCCACCATCACCCTAATTCCAAAACCAGACAAAGATGCCACAAAAAAAGAAAACTACAGGCCAATATCACTGATGAACATAGATGCAAAAGTCCTTAACAAAATTCTAGCAAACAGAATCCAACAACATATTAAAAAAATCATACACCATGACCAAGTGGGCTTTATCCCAGGAATGCAAGGATTCTTTAATATCCGCAAATCAATCAATGTAATACACCACATTAACAAATTGAAAGATAAAAACCATATGATTATCTCAATAGATGCATAGAAAGCCTTTGATGAAATTCAACACCCATTTATGATTAAAACTCTCCAGAAAGCAGGAATAGAAGGAACATACCTCAACATAATAAAAGCTATATATGACAAACCCACAGCAAGCATCACCCTCAATGGTGAAAAATTGAAAGCATTTCCCCTGAAATCAGGAACAAGACAAGGGTGCCCACTCTCACCACTGCTATTCAACATAGTGTTGGAAGTTTTGGCCACAGCAATCAGAGCAGAAAAAGAAGTAAAAGGAATCCAGATAGGAAAAGAAGAAGTAAAACTCTCACTGTTTGCAGATGACACGATCCTCTATATAGAAAACCCTAAAGACTCTTCCAGAAAATTACTAGAACTAATCAACAAATATAGTAAAGTTGCAGGATATAAAATTAACACACAGAAATCCCTTGCATTCCTATACACTAACAATGAGCAAACTGAAAGAGAAATTAAGGAAACAATACCATTCACCATTGCAACAAAAAGAATAAAATACTTAGGAGTATATCTACCTAAAGAAACAAAAGACCTATACATAGAAAACTATAAAACACTGATGAAAGAAATCAAAGAGGACACAAACAGATGGAGAAAAATACCGTGTTCATGGATTGGAAGAATCAATATTGTCAAAATGGCTATACTACCCAAAGCAATCTATAGATTCAATGCAATCCCTATCAAGCTACCAACAGTATTTTCACAGAACTAGAACAAATAATTTCACAATTTGTATGGAAATACAAAAAACCTCGAATAGCCAAAATAATCTTGAGAAAGAAGAATGGAACTGGAGGAATCAACCTGCCTGACTTCAGACTCTACTACAAAGCCACAGTCATCAAGACAGTATGGTACTGGCACAAAGACAGAAATATAGATCAATGGAACAGAATAGAAAGCCCAAAGATGAATCCACGAACCTATGGACACCTTATCTTTGACAAAGGAGGCAAGGATATACAATGGAAAAAAGACAACCTCTTTAACAAGTGGTGCAGGGAAAACTGGTCAACCACTTGTAAAAGAATGAAACTAGAACACTTTCTAACACCATACACAAAAATAAACTCAAAATGGATTAAAGGTCTAAATGTAAGACCAGAAGCTATAAAACTCCTAGAGGAGAACATAGGCAAAACACTCTCCGACACGAATCACAGCAAGATCCTCTATGACCCACCTCCCAGAATATTGGAAATAAAAGCAAAACTAAACAAATGGGACCTAATGAAACTTAAAAGCTTTTGCACTACAAAGGAAACTATAAGCAAGGTGAAAAGACAACACTCAGAATGGGAGAAAATAATAGCAAATGAAGCAATAGACAAAGGATTAATCTCAAAAATATACAAGCAACTCCTGCAGCTCAATTCCAGAAAAATAAATGACCCAATCAAAAAATGGGCCAAAGAACTAAACAGACATTTCTCCAAAGAAGACATACAGATGGCTAACAAACACATGAAAAGATGCTCCACATCACTCATTATCAGAGAAATGCAAATCAAAACCACAATGAGGTACCATTACACGCCAGTCAGGATGGCTGCTATCCAAAAGTCTACAAGCAATAAATGCTGGAGAGGCTGTGGAGAAAAGGGAACCCTCTTACACTGTTGGTGGGAATGCAAACTAGTACAGCCACTATGGAAAACAGTGTGGAGATTTCTTAAAAAACTGGAAATAGAACTGCCATATGACCCAGCAATCCCACTTCTGGGCATACACACTGAGGAAACCAGATCTGAAAGAGATACGTGCACCCCAATGTTCATTGCAGCACTGTTTACAATAGCCAGGACATGGAAGCAACCTAGATGCCCATCAGCAGATGAATGGATAAGGAAGCTGTGGTACATATACACCATGGAATATTACTCAGCCATTAAAAAGAATTCATTTGAATCAGTTCTAATGAGATGGATGAAACTGGAGCCCATTATACAGAGTGAAGTAAGCCAGAAAGATAAAGAACATTACAGCATACTAACACATATATATGGAATTTAGAAAGATGGTAATAATAACCCTATATGCAAAAGAGAAAAAGAGACACTGATGTACAGAACAGACTTTTGGACTCTGTGGGAGAAGGCGAGGGTGGGGTGTGTTGAGAGAACAGCATGTATATTATCTAGGGTGAAAGAGATCACCAGCCCAGGTTGGATGCATGAGAGAAGTGCTCGGGCCTGGTGCACTGGGAAGACCCAGAGGAATCGGGTGGAGAGGGAGGTTCGGGAGTGGGGATCAGGATGGGGAATACATGTAACTCCATGGCTGATTCATGTCAATGTATGACAAAACCCACTGCAATGTTGTGAAGTAATTAGCCTCCAACTAATAAAAATAAATGAAAAAAAATTAAAAATAAATAAATAAAGATGCAAGAAACTCTTGTGTCCTCCTAAAATCTTTGGGATACATGAAAATTTAGATAAATCTTTAGTAAGATAGAAGCTGATTTCAGGAGACCAATCCCATGACTCTTTATTATCTACATTAATAATGGCTAAATTCTAATTCAATTCATCTGATTATAATTCAGTGACTCCATTTATTCAGGTAGTATTTATTGAGTTTTACCATTGAATAGGTACTTTCATACATGTTGGAGATACAAAGATGAATAAGCTGTGGAGATACAAAAATCAATAAACTAAAAAAAAAAATCAATAAACTATCCTCACAAAGATCACTTTCCACATATAAGACAATTCCATAAAATGTTAACTATAATTTAGTACATTAATACTATATGTAGAACAATGTGCTAAGTGTGCAAAGGATGCAATATGAACATGTGCTAAGGAAAAATGAAGGAGGGAGACTCTACATAGTTGAATATATTCATGTGTTCACTTTTGCAACAGGTATTAATAGGTGCCTACTCTGATTGAGGATCTATTCTAGGCTCAAAGAAAATAAATGTATCAGAGTATCTAGGCAGGAAGGAGAGTTACTCTGAGGAGGTCTCTTTGAGCAGAGACCAGAATTACAAATAGAAGTCAGCTATGTGGAGAACAAAGAATCAATAACCAAGTCAGAGAACAAAGTCTTCAGGAAGGTACAGGTGAAAAGACATGATAGTCTTCTGAGATGAAAGCTCAGTGTATCTTTAGCATGGTGACAGAAGGGAGAATAGAGGTACAAAATGAGAATGGAGTGGCAGATGGGGGTCCAACCACAGAGTATTAGTAAGAAGCCATCAACTAAGTATGACAAAAAAGTTCTCGCAGTATTTTAAATAGGAAAGCAACATTTTGATTTATATTTTTAAACTTTAGGCTAATACTGTGTTGAAAGTAGATCGTGGGATAAAGTAGTAAGAAAGAAGGACATTAATTTCACTGTATAGTTGAAATGGTGGTCTGGGACTAGGCTAGTGGCAGTAAAGATGGAAAAAAGGAGATGAGTGGAGGGTATTTTGAAGGGAAAGTCAAGCATTTGCTGATGTACACCGAAGATGAGGAAAAGATGAATGAAGGATGACTTCTAACAATTTACTCTGACTAAGTTGATAGACAGTGGTCCCTTTTATGGTTCCCTCTGGTTTGGTCATGTTAAGTTTGAAGCCTACAAACACCTTGAAATTCAAAAAGGCATCTGGGTAACATTCATGTGCCAAACTGAATGTTCATTTTTACTGCTTGATATCTTAGCAGCATTTAGCACAGTTGACCTCTTCCTCCTGAATCCTCCTGGCTTCCATGACACCATATTCTCAAGGATTTCTCTTGCCTCATTATCACTACTTCTGGGTATGCTTGGCTGGCTTTGCTTGACCACTAAAGGTCAATTCTACAACTGAATTCTACACTTCTACCTTTTGCTTTTCTCTGTATATCTCTACACATCTACTAGGGAGTCAAACCCAGTACCTTGGTGTGCCATCAGGATGTCAGTGGGTACAGCTAGAGTCAGTCCAGTGACAGTAAAGAACAATCAGAAGATTCAGAAGAATTGTCAACATCCATGCATGACCAGTCTAAGTATAGCCGTAGGCAACAGAGATCCAGCACAAGAGGAAAACAACACTCTAACCACGGTCAAAGAGGAAACAACTCTAGATGGTCAAGATCTCAACAGGCCCAAAAACTAGTCCTGAATAGATTGGGTCTCTGCAGGAAAATCTGGGTCAGCAATAAGAGGATATGTATCCAAGCATGGCTAGTTAGGAAAGAGTTCCAGACATTCAGGATCGTCTCACAGCCAATTACCTACAGAGTCCAGAGTCACTGCGAGTAGACAGTGGTGCCCAGGTATAGTCAATCTAGTTACAGTGAAAGACAATCAGAAAACTGAGATAGACAGTCAGCATCAAGTCATGAATAGTCTGAGTATAGTTATAAACAATCAAAATCTGGCAAAATGACAAACAAGATTCTAGCCACAGACAATCATAAAATAGTGCTAGATCCTCAAGACAAACATCTGTCCATGGGCAGTTTGAATATATACATGGAGAATCCGGGCCCAATATAGGGCCCGATACAAGAAGACATAGACCCAGCCACAGTCATTTAAGAGGGAGCTCCAGACACTTCTCACAGACAGTCCTCACCTCTGCAGTCTAGATTCAGTACAAACAAACAGTAAAGATCTAATTTTACTCAGTCCAGTGACAATGGACAATCAGGAGACTGAATAGACAGTCACTTACTTCCCATAGTCCACCTCAGTGTTACCAAACAATGAAACGGTTTCAGAGGCATTTCAGGTGTCCACAGTTGCATCTCGTTACAGTGTGAAGTGCTCAGTCTAAACTGCCAGGCTCCTCTGTCCATGGGATTTCCCAGGCAAGAATACTGGAGTGGGTTGCCATTTCCTTCTCCATAGAAGTGGTAAAGGAGACTCAAAGATAAAGTCAAGTTATAAACCTATAGACAATGTGATTAGGGGCCATGGACAAACAGAACCCAAAAAAATAACTCCCCAAAAGATCCATTCATGAACATTTCTGAAGACAATGTTAGAAACTCAGGGTCTAGTCATAAATAAATGTTATCTACTCATAAGCAGTCAGAATCCAAAGCCAAAAGAACAATGTATACAACAAGGTCTTTCCATGAAAAATTTAGGCATAGTAATAATCAGGCAGAAGATAGTACACTCAGAAGACAGACAAGTCAAACCAAGGCCAATATGAGTCTAATCACATACAGACAGTCATTAGTGGAGACAAAGAGAAGCATCTGGGTTGTAACTGCAAACAGCAGCACTTCTGGTAGTTACAGAAGTGCTAAATATGACTACGGATGTCTGAACACAATAGAACAGAACATTTAGCCTTGATTCCAGTCACTGAAATTTGGGATTAAAAGTACAACAAGCCTAGGCTTGATCACTCAGGATCTGCTTCTAATCATTCAGAGTTCAGGTCAACAGGTAAGGCAGGAAGGCGAGGATTTCATTTTAGGTACTCAAGAAATATCAAAAACCTCAGACATGCAGATGACACCACCCTTATGGCAGAAAGTGAAGAAGAACTAAAGAGCCTTTTGATAAAAGTGAAAGAGGAGAGTGAAAAAGTTGGCTTAAAGCTCAACATTCAGAAAATTAAGATTGTAGCATCCAGTCCCATCACTTCATGGCAAATAGATGGGGAAACAATGGAAACAGTGGCTGACTTTACCTTTGGGGGCTCCAAAATCACTGCAGATGGTGACTGTAGCCATGAAATTAAAAGACTCTTACTCCTTGGAAGGAAAGTTACAACCTAGATAGCATATTAAAAAGCAGAGATATTACTTTGCCAACAGAGGTCCATCTAGTCAAGGCTATGGTTTTTCCAGTTGTCATGTATGGATGTGAGAGTTGGACTATAAAGAAAGCTGAGCACTGAAGAATTGATGCTTTTGAACTGTGGTGTTGGAGGAGACTCTTGAGAGTCCCTTGGACTGCAAGGAGATCCAACCAGCCCATCCTAAAGGAGATCAGTCCTGGGTGCTCATTGGAAGGACTGATGCTGAAGCTGAAACTCCAATACTTTGGCCACCTGATGCGAAGAGCTGACTCATTTGAAAAGACTCTGATGCTGGGAAACACTGAGGGCAGGAGGAGAAGGGGACGACAGAGGATGAGATGGTTGGATGGCATCACCGACTCAATGGACATGGGTTTGGGTAGACTCTGGCAGTTGGTGATGGACAGGGAGTCCTGGTGTGCTGCAGTTCATGGGGGTTGCAAAGAGTCAGACACAACTGAGTGACTAAACTGAACTAAACTCAAGAATAAGTTATAAACTTAATTTGATACCAGTGATCATTCTGAATCTAACAGAGGTGGAAGACCATCAACTACAGGATTCAATAAGAGTTAAATATGAGCACTGAAGTTTTGAAGTTTCTGCCAAGTCTGATAATATATGTGACTCAAAGGTGACCTATTAGGTCTTACAGCATCATCAGATCACTGTGACTGCAATACCTTGAGTTTATAGACAGGAGTTTCAAGTGTTTGGTTTCAGACTGTCTAACTGCATAAAAGCTGCCAATAAGAAGTATAAACACTATGTCTTGCCTTATTCATTATCCATTATCTAACTTTGTAAGCGGTTAAAAAAAAAATTGATCCAGACAGGCTGAGAACTAAGGATGGAACTTTGCAGAACAAAAGCATTTACAGGACTGGAAAATGAACCTTAAAAATATCCTGAAACTTAGGTCATAAAGGGTTGACAAGTAAATAGAAGATAAGGAAATCAGAGGTAGGGAGTGCTCACTGCTCCCTTAGAAAGCAGAGTAATGAAGGGGTGGAAAGAATTAGATGATGGAGATAACTTAGATGACAATTCATCATCTCCCATCTCAAGCCCTCTCTTTCTCATGCATTACTTTTCTCAGTGTGTATGATAACAACACAGTCATCCAAGCCAGAAGACTGGTACTCCCATTCCCTCATCTCTCACCTCACTGACCTTCCTGATTTAACCTCATCTCCCTACTGTCAAGTAGCACAGCAGTGAGTCAGATCATGCCTCCTCTGCTCAAAACCCTACACAATAAATAAGCCAACCATAGCATAGTATGTTAGACATATGGATCAGATAGAACAAGCAGGGGAGGCCTTATGAGGTGGTGATATTTCAGCAAAGACTTGAAGGAGATAAAAGATTAAGCCAAGTGGAGGCTGAGGGAAGACATTCTTGAAATAAAATTCCTAAGGAAAGAGGGTGCGTGAAGGTTCTGGAGAATAACAAGGAAGCAGTGGGGCTTCAGATTCTAAGCAGCAGAGTCTATGAGGAGAGGGCAAGTAGGAAGAGAAAAGGTCAGAAAGGAAAGGCCCAATCAGCTTCACACTCAAAAGATTCACTACATTTCCTCTGTTCTTCCAGTCCCTCTCCATCTTCCTCTGCCCTTCCCCAGCCCCATGCCCCTCCTCCACCCTCACTAAAACACGCACACACACATACACACACACACACATACACACACACACACACACACACACACTAAAAGACAAAGGTTCTGGATCTCACTCCCAACGACCAAGGTCTCAGCTTACCCCCTCCCACACCTGAAGTTCCAGCAACCCCTCTACTGTCTCCCATGCTAGCAGGTCTTTTGGGCCACCTCTGTAACACCTGGAGAATCCCTAGGGAGCACTCCCAATCACCCTCCTTCACCTGCCCACATTGATGGACCAGGTCTACATGCAAAAGCCTCACATAGTGAGGAACTAAGGGACACAGGCTATAAATGGACATGTCAATAAGAGAATCAAATAGCAAGTTAAAGAGATGGAAACACACTAGTGAAAGATATCGACAGAATAAATAAGAGGATACAAGTGAAAATGAGCACTGGATTCCCAGTAAATGGAGCATTTGTGAGGACTTCAAGGAGAAAAGTGAGAATCAGTTCAGTCGCTCAGTCGTATCCAACTCTTTGCAACCCCATGGACTGCAGCACACTAGGCTTCCCTGTCCATCACAAACTCCCGGAGCTTGCTCAAATTCACGTCTATCACATCAGTGACGCCATCCAACCATCTCATAATCTTCCCCAGCATCAGGGTCTTTTCCAATGAGTCAGCTCTTCACATCAGGTGGCCAAAAAAAGAGAGAATACTGAGACAGAATAGGAAAAAGAAGGTCAGTTCTCAAGCAGAGATATTCCAGGGCCTGGAGCTGGAGCTTAGAGATAGATCAACACATCATACAAAGCTTTAAAATTATATAAGATCCATTTTTTATTCTTTTGAGATAAGAGAACAAATTAACCCTGTACCTGGGGAGAATATAGGGGAAAGGCTTCTTGGCCAGTTTTATATTACAGCTGACTTCTTTTGATTCCATTTATCCCCTAATCATGACCAGCAACACTCTCTGCTGTTATTCCCCTGTTTTTACACAGTCTCCTCATTCAAAGACACTAAACTTTAAAGAACGCCCAGAAATTACTTGAGGATTTGAGGGTAAAAGAAAGGACAAGGAGGCTTTCCCTAGCATTTCCATCAGACTCAGCAGATGGCGCTATAGGAACAGTGCGCCTTGCAGACAAGGGTGAAAATGTGACTGAACAGGGGTGGAAAGAAAACTCACTGTTTATCCTCACCGGTCTTTTTGTTTGCTGGTTGGTTTTTTTTAAGTTAAAATTAGAGTCCTCATGAACTGTCCTTCACATCCTTTCTTTTCCAATAAAAGAAAAAAAAAGTCCCCATTCCCTAGCTATTTTTAGGAAGAAACAAATTTGAGTTTGAAACTTCCTTCTCCACTTAATAACTGAGTGACTGGAAATGAGTTTTGTTTTTGAACTTCAGTTTTTTCATCTGAAAAATGGAGGTAATATTACCCACATCATATGGTTGCTGTGAGGATTGATAGAATGAAGTACATAAGGGCACAGAGCACCGGGCTTGGCATAAACGGCAATGTAATTTTTTTCTTCTGCCAACACATAAGGCACTGAAAAACCTAGAACATGTCACTTACCTTAAGAAATCTCTTCTCCTGAATCCGGTCACCTCCAAGGGGAAAACCAACAACCAAACTGATGGTGGATGGGGGAAAGGGACTTCATGCCCACCCTGTTAATGTAAAGAACCTACTCTGGTAAAATCACAAATCTCAGTTTTAGAAAGGACTTCTGTGACAATCATTCCAACTCTTACATTAGTAATTCTCAAAAGGTAGACGAGAGGCCAAAAGGCACTGACCATGCCTGTTTTCTCGTGACAATAAACTGAGAAGTAAAGCTCATCAAATACTGGTTGTTGATTTTGGAAGAAAATCAGAAAATAAAGTACTGAAAGGATTAAAACTGCTACATGATACATGAAAGTTCCTTTAATACCCCTGACAATAAATGCAATTACTTTGTAAAAAGCTCACTGCACTTTCAGCCAACACAGATGTTAAAAGTTTCTCCCTTATATCAAGTCAAAATTTACCACCCTTGAACAATCAGCTTGTTCCCCTTCCTGCCACCTCATGTATGCTGACTTTCACAGACAGACACACTTTTCTCTCCCAACTGTTTGTGGTTCCGATGTCCCACACTTCCCAGCCCTTCTCTTCCCTTTAGATTCTCCTCTGCTTTCTTGGCAAGCAAATACAGAACAGGGCCAGCAGGAGGCAAACTACAGCCCACAGGCCATACGTAGGGCATCACCAATTTGTTAAAAATGGCACACAAGCAAAGAATGCTTTCTACACTCTTAAGGGTTGGAAAAAAAAAATGTGTCACATGTGAAATTATGAAATTTAAGGGTCAAGTCAATCAATAGGTTTTATTGAAACACAGCCATACTGATCTGTTTGCACATCATCTATGATGCTTCATGCTACCAGAACAGAGGTGAGTAGTTGCAACAAAGTCCACCTGGTCTACAAGCCTGTAATGTTTAATACCTGATCCTTTACAGAAAAGCCTACCAACCCCTCCTGCAGGAGAGCCCTGGCCCCAGAAACGTGTTTCACCCACCATGCTTTCTTCCCTCTGTGATGACAGCCAGCTCCTGTGGAAAATTAGCCCTCAACAAATTCCACCTCCCCTGCAATTCCACAGTCTCAGTCACACCTCTGATGAAGCATGACGACCTGGTCCAAATCAGGCATCCAAAGGAAACATGGCCACAGAATGGATACTGACTCTGCAGCCCTCTGAGTATCACTTAGAACAAAGCATGCAGCCTAATAGTGGTTGAATTTGGAATCATATAATTTATCCTTTCCCAATAGTTGCTACCACTCCTTCCCAATCCCTGATGATCATATTGTGTAAGTTGTAAGTCTGTGTCACTTCACCCAGCTTCAGTGAGACTTGTGCTATACATTTCCAACAGACAGAGTGTAGAGAAAAGTCTTCAGGGACGATTCCTAATGTAAAGGAAGATTCAGTTAAGATTTGGTTTATATCCAGGTAAAATCATGTCCTCTGAAGTGAACAGAGGAGGAGAGAGGGCAGACCCTAACCTGTGAAAAAAGAGAAGAGATCAGTGCAGATCACTACAGTCATGAGCCTTACTCCTCTTTCAATTCAATTTGACAGACATCTATGGGGACCTTTATGTGCCAACCAATGTGCTGTGTCTCCAAATGACACAGGGATTATATAAAGCGTGTTCTCTGTTCTAAGGAGTTCATAGCCTGGAAGTGACAAAGGCACACGGACAAATATATACGTGTGTGTGTGAAAGGATATGCACCAACTAATTAACGGCAGCTATTTCTGGGCAATAAGAGTACATGCATTTTCATTAACCATTCTATATTTATCTATATTTTCTAATTTTATTAAATATCAATTACATAGTAAGACAATTTTAAAAGACTATGATAGTGTGTGATTAATGTTAAAATTATGAATAAGGGACAAAATTATATATCTCTCTCAAGTAGTTCAGGAAAGATTTCCTACAGAATATGAAAGGTAAGGTTCAAAAATGAATAGCAGTTTGCCAAGCAGATAACAACAAAAAATATTCCAAAATATACATATGAAATAGTATGATACATTCAGGAATGTTTATGAAGTTAATTACTGGTTGAGCACAAAGAATAGGGAGTAAACAGATGCGGTTACAGAGTGGCCGCAGTCCAGATTATGAGGAACTCTGGATACCAATGCTAGAAAGAGCTTGGATTTGTTTGCAAGGTTAGATACTGCTTGAGTGAAAGTTGCATTTATGAATGGCCACTAAGGTCTCAGACGGTAAAGAATCCACCTGCAATGCAGGAAACCCAGGTTCGATCCCTAGGTCAAGAAGATCCCCTGGAGAAGGGCATGGCAACCAACTCCAGTATCCTTTCCTAGAGAATTCCATGGACAGAGGAGCCTGGTGGGCTACACTGCATGGGATCACAAAAAGCTGGGCATGACTGAGCAGCTTAGCACACACACACATGCACACACTAAGGTCTCATAAACAGACTTAAGTAAAGAGATAAAAGAGCCTCTGCAGCCATTATCCATTCCAAGAGGTAATAATATTATGGGTGACACCTTGGCTGGAATTTTATAGAAGAAAACAAGTTTAAAAAAGACAGCTTGACTAGATCACCTTCGGGGTTCTTTCTAAAGATCAGATTTCATGATTTATCCACATTTGGTCTCTGATGTCCCTGCACACACTCCATTCAACTTCAATTAAAGTTGATAATTCCTTATCAACACATTATGCTTCAACCTTGTTGAACAGCAAAGAGGTCTCTGGCAGGTGGGGTTGGTACTAGCCCAGATTTGGGAACTGCTAACGCAATCCCAGGTGGGTGGGTGAGGAAGTGAGAAGGTGGAGATGGAGGTGGAACTGGACTTGTCTGGGAATGAATTAGGACATCTCAAAGAGAGCAGCTCCTCCCTAAGATAGACCATTATTCCTTCTATAAAAAGGCCACTATCCCCACTAGCAGCACCCTGTAAGCTACTTCAGCCTCCATCCTACTTGTTCCTCTGGTGAACCAGGTAAGTGAGGAGCATTTAGGGGTATAAATTATGAGAATCCATGACATGCTCTAAGGCAAACAAGCTCTGGGTACCAGGATCCTTTTTAATATACATACTTGGGGGAACTTTGGTGCAAGTTTAACTTTGTTGAGGAGGAAAGTGAAGACTGAGACGAGTAGTACCTCCTTCTTTGGGGTCATTTCCTTAAAGATCACAAGGCTCAAGTTATCCACCAGGACAGTTGCCTCCTTTGAGATTTTTCTCTTTGGTGTAAAGCTTGAGAGTCATGCTCATCATCCTGTCACACTCAACTCTTTGCTACCCCATGGTCTGTAGCTTGTCAGGCTCCTCTGTCCATGGGATTCTCCAGGCAAGAATACTGGAGTAGGTTGCCATTTCCTCCTCCAGGGAATCTTTCTGACCCAGGGATTGCAGTCACGTCTCCTGGGTCTCCTGCTTTGGCAGGAGGATTCTTTACCACTCACCAGACCACTTGGGAAGCCTGAAGCCTGAGGGTCAGTCCTGCTTAAATAATAAAAACAGAAGCTGAGCCTCATAGCAACAGCCCCTAGCTCCATACTGGTTGGCTTTGCCTACTTTGTCTACTTCCCCTGGCCTAGAGTCTTGAGCATCCAAGTGAGTCCTGGTGCCTCTCAGGTAGAGTCAAGCACAAACAAAGATGATGGGGTTGTCTTCCCTAGAGTGAGGGTTTGGATCTGGAGAGAAACTGAGGAAGTGGACAGACTAGAGCACCTAGTATTCCTATAGCTCCACAACAAAGCTCTTAAAATTATCCCTGGTAGAAGCAGGGAGCCAGAAACAGAAAGTGATTGCTGCTGCATTAATTCAGGTGTAGAAAGAAGAGACACTGTTCCTAATTACATCACTTTCTTGCTACATGGGTTGAACCAGTCATTCAACTCTGGATTGGTTCTTGATTATGACAGGATGAAATTAATTATGGCTGACTAATGCTGCACAATTATTACAAATAACTCTACTTATCTATTTAAACATGAGAAAAGGATAATAATAGGTGGATCTCTGTCCTTATTTTCCCTCTAGGTTAATTTGAATTTACAAAAGGATGTCAAAACTCCTACAAAGCATTGTTACTGTCATCGATATTTTCTACCAATATGCCAACCAGGATGGGGAGTGTGACATGTTGAACAAGGCAGAACTGAAAGAACTTTTGGAAAATGAGTTTGGTCAAATTCTGAAGGTAAGAACTCCATGTCAGGACTGAACACAGCTGCAATTCTTTTCATCACCCCTTCCTACCTTTTTGTCATAGATGTCAAACCCATAGAGGACTTTTCCTACTTGTTGATAAAGAACAGAGTTTAGCACAGGCTTGCAGTAAGGTCAAAAGTTGATTCATAATTTTTCCATAACATGTCCAAGGGAAGTGATCCTACTAAACAATAGGGGAAAATCCATGGATTAAATAATGTCCTGTGTGAATAATTCTTCTGGAAAGAAACTGAGTTGGTTCTCAGAAAAACTTCAAAATAGATGAAATTTATCTTCTTCCCTTTCTTTGCCTTTCTTCAGATATCCTGACCACTGTCCATTTCTGAGATTCTGGCATAATAATTCTTCCGAGTTCAGGAAATTAGCATGTTACTCCTAAATCATAAAATAAAGTAACTACTACCCTCTAATGTTAGCTAAGGAGTAAATATTTGTAAACTTAGATCTAGCTCTTGATCTTCAATTCATTTAATCAAGCTGTGTACTGAATATATTTGGATTCCTATGGAGGTCTTAAATTTGATACCAGATGCAAAGCTCATCATCTTCCCCTCTAAACTCCTTATTCCTCTTCAACCAAGGCATAATCTGGTGCCATTCTTGGCTTTCTCTCTCAGCAGGATCCTCCACCCTCCAACCCCCATAAAATTCACCAACAGTCTCTCAACAGCTCATTTCTCTTCATCACTATTACTAGTCGTTTGGTTCAGACCACCTTCTACTTCCAAGCTCAGCATTATATGCAAATCAAATCATTTCACAACTCAACTCAAAATCCTTCACAGTTCCCAGCTCTGAAATCCCAAATTTCCTTAACACAACTCAAAATGCATGATCTAGTCCTGATTTATCTCTCCAGCCATATCTCTTGACTATTGAGACTCCACATTTAGCAATCCCGAATCTCTCAGTTCCTTGTATGGGCCATGCTTCCTTTCAACTCCAGCTCTCTGTTCATATTGTTCCCTGTCTGCAACAGCCTTTCTCCCCTCCCCTTTCCCCACCTCTTTATTTGACTAATCCAGCCTATCATTCAAAAGACATCACTTCCTCTCATTAACCATCCTTGAACCCCAGTGGTTGTTATTATTTATAAATTAGCTAATCACATTCATTTGATCCATTCCTTAAAAAATAATTCCCTGTTCCTTGTCATACCCAGTTGCATCCTCTTCTAGGTCTTCATTGCATATTACTTTCTCTCTTTCTGCCCAGAATAGGGCAGTCCAGCCTAAAGGACTATGAGACTGAGTTCCACTTAATTAAGCTAAGCACTCACATTTCTACAGTCTTCCTTCAATTGGTTAGCTCAGTGTGTGCTGCACACTCACAGAGCTTCCTTTTGTATTTTGTTCCTATACAGAATCCAGATGATCCAGACACTGTAGATATCATCATGCAAAATCTAGATCAAGACCATAACAAGAAAGTAGAATTTACTGAGTATCTTCTGATGATATTCAAGCTGACTCGGGCCTGTAATAAAATCGTCAGCAAAGATTACTGCCAAGCTTCAGGGTCAAAGCAAAGAGGTCACAGTCACCAGGACCAAGAGGAACAGAGTGAAACAGAAGAGGATGAAGGGCAAAAATCATCTTCCAGTAACTTAAGTTGGCGTGAAGGAGAGAATGATTCCCATTCCAGAGGTTCGAGAGGTAGCATTAGACACAGGTCTAGGTCCAGCTCCAGAATAACTGGGCATCAAGGAGGCTTGTCTAGTTCTGGGGACAGGCAAAGCTCTAGGGAAAGAAGGAGGGAGTCAAATTCAGGCCACTCCAAGGGTAGCAAGAAAAACAAGCATGGCTCTCATCAGCACAAAAGGTCTAGGAGTGAAGAAGTTGGTTATACTCATTCAAGCAACCACGGAACAAGATCAAACTCAAGAAATTGGTCAGGCACTTATGGAGAACAAGGGCATGTGAGCCACTCAGAGGATCAGTCTTTCAGTTCTGATCAAAACTGGTCTGACTCAAATGAATATGTGGGGAATAGACAACATAAGAAAAAATCAAGCCAGTCACCTAGTAAGGAGCATCATGGATTCATCTCAGGGAGTTGTGGAGGACAAGGCCACTGGTCAAATTCAAATGAGCCTACTGGTTATGGTCATGGCTATGGCTCAGGCCAGCCTTCTCAGGAGAGATGGCATGAATCAAATGAAGGATATCAATCAGGAAATTGTGAAGAACAAGGAAACTGTTCTACTTCTAGTTCGAGTGAGGTATCTAGTTATGGCCAACACAGGTCAGGCTCAGGACACCCGTCTAGCAGTATCCAACATGGATCTGGATCAGGTCAATCCTCTTGCTATGGACAACATAGATCTAGCTCAGGTCAGTCTTCTAGCTTTAGTCACCACGGAACTAGCATAGGTCAATCCTCTAGCTATGAACAGCCTAGTTCTACTTCAAGACAGTCACCAAACTGTAGCCAACATGGACCTAGCTTAGGTCACTCTACTAGCTGTGGTCAATATGGATCTGGGGCAGGTCAGTCATCCAGCTGTGGCCAACACAGTTCTGGATCAAGTCAATCTCTTAATCATGGCCAGCATAGGTCTGAATCAAGTCAGACATCTAGCTATGGCCAACAAAGGACTGGTTCAGGTCAGTCTTCTGGCTTTAGACAACACAGGTCTGGCTCAGGAGAGTCTTCTGGATTTAATCAGCATAGAACTGGCTTAGGTCAATCCTCTAGCTATGAACAACATGGTTCCACCTCAGGACAGTCACAAAGCTATGGCCAACATGGATCTAACTCCTCTAGCTATGGTCAACATGGCTCAAGCCAGTATTCTGGTCACAGTCAACACAGGTCTGGCTCAAGTCAGTCTTCTGGCCACAGCCAACATGGATCTGGCTCAGGTCAGTCTTCTAGCTTTGGTCAGCATGGTTCTAGCTCAAGAGAGTCATCTGGCTTTGGTCAACATGGATCTGGCTTAGGTCAGTCCTCTAGCTATGGGCAACACGGTTCTACTTCAGGACAGTCATCAAGCTGTGGACAGCAGGGATCTAACTTAGGTCAGTCCTCTACCTATGGGCAACATGGCTCTAGTCAATATGGCTCAAGTCAGTCTTATAGCCACAGCAGACACAGATCTGGCTCACGTCAGTCTTCTGGCCACAGTCGACATGGATCTGGCTCAGGTCAGTCTTCCAGCTTTGGTCAGCATGGTTCTAGCTCAAGAGAGTCATCTGGCTTTGGTCAACATGGATCTGGCTTAGGTCAATCCTCTAGCTATGGGCAACACGGTTCTACTTCAGGACAGTCATCAGGCTGTGGACAGCAGGGATCTAACTTAGGTCAGTCGTCTAGCTATGGTCAACGGAGCTCAAGTCAATATGGCTCAAGTCAGTCTTATAGCCACAGCAGACACAGATCTGGCTCAAGTCAGTCTTCTGGCCACAGTCGACATGGATCTGGCTCAGGTCAGTCTTCCAGCTTTGGTCAGCATGGTTCTAGCTCAAGAGAGTCATCTGGCTTTGGTCAACATGGATCTGGCTTAGGTCAGTCCTCTAGCTATGGACAACATGGTTCCACCTCAGGACAGTCACAAAGCTATGGCCAACATGGATCTAACTCCTCTAGCTATGGTCAACATGGCTCAAGCCAGTATTCTGGTCACAGTCAACACAGGTCTGGCTCAAGTCAGTCTTCTGGCCACAGACAACATGGATCTGGCTCTACTTCAGGACAGTCATCAAGCTGTGGCCAGCAGGGATCTAACTTAGGTCAGTCCTCCAGCTATGGTCAACATGGTTCAAGTCAGTATGGCTCAAGTCAATCTTCTAGCCACAGTCGACATGGATCTGGCTCAGGTCAGTCTTCCAGCTTTGGTCAGCATGGTTCTAGCTCAAGACAGTCATCTGGCTTTGGTCAACATGGATCTGGCTTAGGTCAGTCCTCTAGCTATGGACAGCATGGTTCTACTTCAGGACAGTCATCAAGCTGTGGCCAGCAGGAATCTAACTTAGGTCAGTCCTCCAGCTATGGTCAACATGGTTCAAGTCAGTATGGCTCAAGTCAATCTTCTAGCCACAGTCGACATGGATCTGGCTCAGGTCAGTCTTCCAGCTTTGGTCAGCATGGTTCTAGCTCAAGAGAGTCATCTGGCTTTGGTCAACATGGATCTGGCTTAGGTCAATCCTCTAGCTTTGGGCAACATGGTTTTACTTCAGGACAGTCATCAGGCTGTGGCCAGCAGGGATCTAACTTAGGTCAGTCCTCCAACCATGGTCAATGTGGCTCAAGTCAATATAGCTCCAGTCAGTACAGTCAGCATTCTGGTCACAGCCGACACAGGTCTGGCTCAAGTCAGTCTTCTGGCCACAGCCAACATGGATCTGGCTCAGGTCAGTCTTCTAGCTTTGGTCAGCATGGTTCTAGCTCAAGAGAGTCAACTGGCTTTGGTCAACATGGATCTGGTTTAGGTCAGTCCTCCAGCTATGGTCAACATGGTTCAAGTCAATATGGCTCAGGTCAATCTTACAGCCACAGAAGACACAGATCTGGCTCAAGTCAGTTGTCTGGCCACAGCCAACATGGATCTGGCTCAGGTCAGTCTTCTAGTTTTGGTCAGCATGGTTCTAGCTCAAGAGAGTCATCTGGCTTTGGTCAGCATGGCTCTGGTTTAGGTCAGTCATCTAGCTATGGACAACATGGTTCTACTTCAGGACAGTCATCAAGCTGCAGCCAACAGGGATCTAACTTAGGTCAGTCTTCCAGCTATGGTCAACATGGCTCAAGTCAATATGGTTCAAGTCAGTCTTCTGGCCGCAGACGACATGGATCTGCCTCAGGTCAGTCTTCTAGTTTTGGTCAGCATGGTTCTAGCTCAAGACAGTCATCTGGCTTTGGTCAACATGAATCTGGCTTAGGTCAGTCCTCTACATATAGACACCATGGGTCTACTTCAGGACAATCATCAAGCTATGGTGGATCTGAATCAGGTCAGTCTTCCAGTTATGGTCAACAGATATCTGGATCAGGTCAGTCTTCTAGCTATGGCCAATGTGGGTCTGGATTAGGTCAATCTTCTCACTGTAGTCAACAGACGTCTGGATTAGGACAGTCTTCTGGCCATGTCCAGTGTGGCACTGGCTCAAGTCAGTCCTCTAGCCACAGCCAATTTGGGTCTGGATGGAGTCAGTCTTCTAGCTACAGTCAACACAGATCTGGCTCAGGTCAATGTTCTACCCAGAGTCAACATGGATCGGGCTTGGGTCAGTGTTCTACCTCTGAACAGCCTGGGACTAGTTCATGTCACTCATCTAGCTCTGGACAATGTGGTTCTGGATCTGGTCAGTGTTCTAGCTATGAGCAATATGAATTACAAGGGAGATGTAGGTCAAGTTCAAGTGGAACTCATGGTGGGTATAGTAGACCCCAAATAGGCTCAACTCCCAATCAATCAAGAAGAAACAGCCAGGAATGGTCAGGGTACAGTCAAAAAGAAAGAAGTAGGAGTTGCAGCCCAACAAGTAGCAAGTCTGATGGATATGAGAGTATTTGTGGACAATCGGAAACATGTAGGCAACAAAGCCAAGGATGCAGCCAGGGTCAAACGGAATCTGGCTACAGATATTCAAACTGTAATGAAGGGCAACCAGGAGGTAGCTATAGACAAGAGGAAAGCTCCTCAAGTTGTGGCTTTAGACAGTTTACACCGTCCTATGGAGAATCTAGATCTAATACTAGCAATACATTGTTAATATGCAAGGAGGATAATAGACAAGGTGGCAAATATTACCAGAGAGAAGGAGGTCACTATGGAGGGAGAGACACAAACTCAAGTTTCTACAAGTTACGGAGCAGCACTCCACTCTATGAGTATGTCCAAGAACAGAGGTGCTAATTCAAGTGATGAATAGTAAATAGAAGTGAAGCTAACTCAAGTAGTATTTTTAAAAATATGAAACTTACATACAAGCAATTCATTACAAAACTTCTTTCTAAAAGTAGATATATCTATTTCTGTCCTTTCCTTTTAAACATGTAACTGTACTTAATTCCTTGTTATTTGTTCCTTCCAAAGGATGTAGGGTATGGGGACTACTTTGCTAGGAAATACAGAGTTGAATAAATGATGTATGAAAATAAATTCAGAAGAATAATGCAAAACATTTAAGGAGCTTGGGGTTTAGTTGAGGTGTCTTTTTGATAGCTCCTTACTCATCATATGGTGCCAAAACTAATCTTTCATCTCTAAAGAGCAAAAAATAATAAATGTGTTACCAGTTCTGGAGCCAAAGCTTCTCTTATAGCAACATGGACCATAATTTTCTGTATGCTCCACAATGGGTGGTGTCAGAAAAGACCCTAAAAGCAAATATGTAGCATTGATAACATCTTTGCTTATCAAAACCACCAAGCTCCTTTTCTTAGCTGCATTTTTAATGAATAAACTAACAAGAGGCATTAAAAATTGGCACCAGATGCTTCTCCCTAACCTGTGAGTGAGAGCATTTTTTTCTTAAAGGGCAGGGATGAAGGATTGAAGGAACTAAATGCTAGCTCTGACTTGGTTTCAGCAAGAAAGATTTTGACCCCTACTACTAAGAATTTTCTCCAGGTTAAAAAAAAAAATTAGAAGAATAAGAGCATGAAAACACAATGGCTCCAAACTACCTCTGTAGTTCACTGGCCTTCCTCAGAGGAAAATATCATTTATACAGCAATGGAACAAAATACTGTCAGCCACTACTTTACAGTTTCTTAGTTTGACTGTAGCATATTTGTTTCAAGTCTCTGGATTCAAATAACCAACTGCATTAAAACTGACAATAAATAATGATGATGAAATACTGAGGTTTGTCTCATCTCTGCTTCAGTTCACTCTTACACACAGGTGGTCATACTAGAAACTAACTTAAATAGTCATTGTCCAAGACCCTGTCCTTCACAAATAACCCAGAATATACAAATATTTTTTAATTCAAAAACAAGACAAACAGCTCAGTTTTAAAATGAGCAAAAGATCTGATTCGACACTTACCAAACAAAATGACCAATAAGCATCTGAAATGATGCTCAATGTCCTTAGTCATCAGAGAAATGCAAATTAAAACATAATAAGATACTACCACACAAACACTTGAATGGCCAAAATTTAAAATGTGGGCAATACCAAGAGCTGGTATTACTGGTGAATAGTAAAATGACATATTCATTTTGAAAAATAGTATGGCAATTTCTTCAATTCAGTTCAGTCACTCAGTCATGTCCGACTCTTTGTGACCCCATGAACTGCAGCATGCCAAGCCTCCCTGTCCATTGCCAACTCCCAGAGTTTACTCAGAGTCGTCAATTGAGTCAGTGATGCCATCCAACCAGTTCATCCTCTATTGTCCCCTTCTCCTCCTGCCTTCAATCTTTCTCAGCATCAGGGTCTTTTCAAATGAGTCAGTTCTTCCCCTAATTTGATATTTATAAGTTCTTTGTATGGTGATGGTTCTTTGTATGGTGGGGAAAAACAGGAAAACTTATAAAAAGATAGTTCACCAAAATAGAAATTTTAACAGCCAAGTGGCATTTTTAAAACAACGCTCAGAGAAACATAAAATTAAGATATAATGAAATATCATTTCATCCCAGTCAGGTTACAAAAAAATTATTCTGGCATAGAACATTGGAGAGGATGCTGAGCAATGAAGATCTACATTGGTAACCACTTAGGAAGGAATTTGGCGATGACACGAGAGTCAAAAAATGTTGCAAATAACTTAAAAGTTCAACAGAAGAATAGATAAATCAATTGTGATATATCCATACACTAGAATTCTATACAACAATTAAAATTAATGAGATATACCTGAGGCAGGGGTGGAGGGAGTACAGAATACAGCACCAAAAATTATGCTACATTGGCATATGGATTATTCTGAGCTGAAGGTAATCAAGGCCTAGCTGACTAAGGAAGAGCTCCGTTTCTGGGTTTTGTTTGTTTTTGCCTCTCCCTTTAACTGTCTAAAAGAGTTTAGGTACAGGGCTTATTGGGGCTTCTCGAGTGGCTCAGACAGTGAAGAATCTTTCGTAATACAAGAGAGCCAGGTTCGATCCTTGGGTTGGGAAGATCCCCAGCAGAAGGGAATGGCAACCCACTCCAGTATTCTCACCTGGAGAATTCTATGGACAGAGGACCCTGGTGGGCTACAGTCCATGGGGTTGCAAAGAGTCAGACACAACTGAGTGACTAACACTTTCACTTTTCACAAGGCCTATACTAGAATCAAAGCTATTAGCAGAGATAACTTTTTGCATCAGGAAGACTTATCTACATGGCCTGGAAGACATTTGTTTACAAAACATTTGCTCTTCTCATCTTCTTATGAATTGTCTTCCTCCCTTTGAAGTCCCCTACCCTCGTCTCTGGGCTTCCCTGGTAGTTCAACTGGCAAAGAATCCACTGCAATGCAGAAGACCCCGGTTCAATTCATGGGTCGGGAAGATCCCTTGGAGATCGGAACAGCTACCCACTCCAGCATTCCTGCCTGGAGAACTCCATGGACTGAGGAGGCTGGCAGGCTACAGTCCATGGGGTAGCAAAGCGTTGGACACAACTGAGCAACTGAACACAGCACAGCACAACACCCTCCTTTCCTTTGCTCAGAACAGTTACAAAAGCCTCAACTGCCTGACTGCCTTTGAGTCTCATATTTTTATGGAACTCCCATATATATGAAATTAAAATTATTTTTCTCCAGTTAATCTATCTTATATCAACTTAATTATTAGGCTAGCCACAGAAACTAGAAGGGAAGAAGGGAAAAGTTTTCCGCTCCTAAGTATATTCCAATCTTCCTCAACTTATTATGGGAGCTACATCTCAATAAAATCACTGTAAGGTTAAATACATTACACTGAAAATGCATTTAATACACCTATTCTACCAAACATCATAGCTTAGTCTAGCCTACCTTAAATATGCTCGGAACACTTATATTAGTCTTTAGCTGGGCAAAATCATCTAAAACAAAGCCTATTTTATAACAAATTATAGTACATTACATGTAATTTATTGAATAGTTTACTGAAAGAGAAAAACAGAATGGTTGTAAGTTTATCAGTTGTTTACCCTCATGATTGCATAGCTGCCCAGAAGCTATGGCTCCCTGCCACTGACGAGCACCTAGAGAGAATGTACCACATGGCACTAGCCTAGGGAAAGATCTAAATTCAAAATTCAAAGAACAGTTTCCACTGAAGGCTTATCATTTTCAAACCATCACAAAGCTGAAAAAAGTATAAGCCAAACCACTGTAATTCAGGGACTATCTGTGTATCTCAATATGGAGAAGTCCCCAAAATATAAACATTACATGAAAAAACTGTAAAACATCTGTATACTGTGTGTTACCCTTTATAAAGTCTCACAATACACATCATAATATCTATATTATTATTTGTGGTGGTGTTTAGTTGCTAAGTAGTGTCTGACTCTTGCGACCCATGGACTGTAGCCCGCCAGGCTTCTCTGTCCCTGAGATTCTCCGGGGAAGAATACTGGAGTGGGTTGCCATTTCCTTCTCCAGGGGATCTTCCTGACCAAGGAATCGAACCCAGGGCTCCTGAATTGCAGGCAGATTCTTTCCCAACTGAGCTATAAGGGAAGTCCATTATTATTTGTCAAATATGTGTTAACTTAATTATTATTTGTAGCTATTTGGTAAATATTTGGTAAATATAAAAGCCTTTATGGAAATGAAACACCAGATTCAGAACAGCAGTTACCTCAGGAGAGGAGGATGAAAATGGGACTGAAAGAAAAAACAAGTCCAAAAGTTCTCTTAAGCAAGTTGATATGTATTATTGTATTATTCCCTACACTTATTTATAAGCCATAATTATTCAATATTGCACAAAAAGAAGGACACAAAGATCAACGTGAGCATGCCATCAAAGACCATTCAAGGAAGAAAGTGTTCTGACAAGCTACTCCACTGACATATGGCTGAAATAAATGAATCAACACCTAATGATATTCACCATCCAAATCATACAACCACCTATGTGCTTCAGACTTGAAACTCACCAGGGAGACTTCTGAAACGCTGGCTTCCTGTTATTTTCCCCAAAGGAGGAAGCATTGATTAATCAGATTTAAAAGGACACCTAGGGACTTCTCTGGTGGTCCAGTGGTTAAGACACCATCTGCCAATGCAGAGGACACAGGTTCAATCCCTGGTCCGAGAAGATTCCACATACCGCAGGGCAACTAAGCCAGTGTACCTCAACTACTGAGGCCTGTGTGCCTAGAGCCCATACTCTGCAACAAGAGAAGCCATCACAATGAGAAGCCACCACAATGGGAAACCCATACACCACAACTAGAGATGAGCCCTCACTCTCTACAACTAGAGAAAAGCCTCAGCAGCAACAAAGACCCAGTGCAGTCAAAAATAAATAAATAATAAATTTAAAAAATAAAGACAATCAGTGTTTCTGATAGCACATTTCTGATTAGAAATTAATAAGCTGGCATTCTAATTTCATGTTTCAGACCTGGTTAGGTTAGTTACAGAGAAACAGCTTTCCTGAATCTAAGTAACTCGAGACACCAACATCAGTGCACATCTAAGTTGACAAGGATGAGGACCAAATCTGACCCTTTTACCAGGCAATATCTCAACCTTATTCTTTACCTCTTCTAAATTTCAGGGTTCAGGAGAAAGAAAATTGAGATAAAGCAAAAAATTTCAAGTAAATACCTCATTGTATACCTAAGTCAAATTTTTCATTCTATTCCTCTTCTCCTTATTATGACTCCAAAATCTAAGAATTGTAATATTTCACCTAGGAAAAAAAAAAAAAGAAAAGAGAAAGGGGTAGACTAACTCTTGAGGGTAGAATCTTACAGATCTCAGTAACTTATCCAGGGTCTGAATCCAAATCCAGAAAATAAAGTCAATTTTTTTCTGTGCACTCATATGTAATCAATTTCTGGGAGACAGATTCATACTAAAGCAAAGTCTTAATGGTCCAGTTTTTTTATGCAAGATAGATATGCATTGAGAACAGGAACCAGTTGTCTATCTTGGGAACTTCCCTCCCACTGGGTGGGTTCATTTAAGAAATAGCAGAGATTCTTCAATGAGCTTTACAGCAAAGAAGCTTGATTCTCAAAGAGCTGGCCTACCACGACATGGTAAACTGATGATTTTAATAATCTGTCTTAAAAGGGAAAGAGTATGAAACTAACATTTTATGAACTGGGAATACAAAATCATATGTTTTACATATATTATTAATATATTATTTATTGCTTAATTTCACTCTCACAGAAACCCTATGACTAGAGGAACTACACTCACTTTATTGAAGAAAAAAGTGAAACTCTGAAAGGTTAAGTGACTTGCCTATATTAGTAGAGCCAAGATTTATACCCAGTCTGACTCAAAAGCACATGTGTTGTTACCATATGTTGTCCACTCTAGTAATATTGTTCTTTAAACAACTACAGTCAAACACCTAGGATTGGATCAGCCGCATGGTCTAGACACTGCTGGAGACACACCAACTGGTACTCATCCTCTGACTCTCCTTTTCCTACCCTCCATGACAAGATACTTAATGTCCTTAAGGAACGTTTGAGAAACACTCTTGCTCATCAGCAAGACACCTGAGAACAATCCTAAGGGAGGATCCCTGTTGCAGATAACTCATCTCCTCACATTTTATTTATCTCATCACAATTAATGGCTCTCATTAGCTTCAATTCCAGAGGGTGGCATTTCTGACCTAGTCCTCCCTAGTGCAAGCCTCATTTAAGGTTCAGTAGGACTAACTATAAACAACCTCCCACACTCTTTAAAAACATTCTTTAAAAACCTCCTAGCACTCTTTAAAAACAATGATCCAAGGTCAACCCCCCCCCAATACCCAGAAGCCCCCGTCTCAGCCCTGCCACGATCACCCCTTCCTGCGTCCTCCGGCTCCCCCACTCTGTATGCCCTATCCCACGTATGAGAGATCCCTGAGCAGCCCTCCCAGCTCCTGCTTGGTCCTTGTCTACCACTCTTAGTCAGAGCATTCCAGATGTTGATGATATTAAACCATCAGGTACTCTGCGACACAGCTGTGACAATCTGCCATACAATATACTCTCAGATTGCATAGGCAAAGAACAAAACTCCATGCACAAAGACATCAAAGAGGTAGGGTGTTCAGGGAACAAAGAGTAGATGTCTTTGGCTGAAGCAGGCAGGCAAAAAGGATCAGGAACTGTGGCTGGAAATGCTAGTTAGGAAAGACTTAAGTGGACTGTGAGGAACACAGAGAAGAAAAGTCAGTGAAGAATGTTGATAAAGGTGACTAAAGACAGAAGGAGAAGAAGGAGAAAATGCTGCTTCCAGAAGCCAAAAAAGAGAACTCCAGTAACAGGCATGAATATAAAACGTATTTTATAAAGTTACAGTAAATAAAACCAGAGAGAACTAGGGAAAGAGTAAACAAATAGGTCAATATATCTGAATAAACAGTCCAGAAATATATATACACATATATATACATACAAATATATACATTTTTTAAAGAACACACAGAATATCTGCTACATAGTTAACACATGTAAAGCACTTAGAAAAATGCCAGGTCCACAGTCACCCTCCAAGTGTTACTGTTAGGCCACCTTGTTACTATTTGTTGTTGCTGTTATCATTATTACAAGTCAGTATGGAAAGGAAAGATTCTTTCAAGAAGTCCGACAGGAAAGAGAAGTACAAGAGTAGGCAAAGAAGAGAGAAGAAGCCTTTACAAAGAAGGAAATTAAAGTACGTGTTGAAAACCTAGGAGACACCCAATAAAATTTATTAAATGAGTGGAAAATATTAATAATTGGCAATATTTGAAAAAAATATTAGTATTTGTAAGCCATATTTTCAGAAGGAGACTGAAAAGTAAGAGATAGTCAATGCCAGAAAGGGGTTTCATTGCTGGCTCAAGGACCTGGAAGAAATGACAGAAATGGAAACAAGAGCACATATACCGAAATCAGCCTTAGAAAAGGGTAGGTTTCCCTATACACTTGAGGCTAAAAGGAGGTAAAAATGAGTGAAGACATTCTTACCTCAGTGTTACTAAAAGAGGCTCCTAGGATGAGAATAATCACCTGAGGTACTTATTCGAAAAGCCAATTCCTGGATTCTATCCTAGACCCACTGAGTCACAATTTCTAGAAGATAGGATCCAGCAGTCTGCATTTAAATGATCTGGGATCCAGGGGATTCCTTTGAGAAGAATGGAGGTTAGGAGAATTCACATCTGTTGTCCCTATGGAGGGGCTTCCCAGGTGGCACTAGAGGTAAAGAACCCGCCTGCCAATGCAGGAGACAAACAGATGCAAGTTCCACCCCTCAGTCAGGAAGATCCTCTGGAGGAGAGCCTGACAACTCACTGCAGTATTCTTGCCTGGGGAATCCATGGACAGAGGAGCCAGGCGGGCTACAATCCATAGGGTTGCAAAGAATTGGACACAACTGAAGCAACTTAGCAAGCACGCATGCCCCTATGGAGAAAACAAAACTGACCCCTTGTCCATCATTATTACGACCAAACACATCAGATACCACTGTTGCAGATGGAAAAAAATCTTTATGCCCTGAGATAACCTGAAAATAAGGAACAAGATTCTACCTAGAATTAGTTTCTTCAAGTCAATGAAGCCTTGAACCCTTTCCTACAAACTGCAGACTCCCTAATGTAAAAATGTTTCTCCCTGACTTTCATAATACTGATATCTACAAGTTTGATAATTAATCATGTGGGGAAATTGCTGTTTTACCCACAAGAAATGACCAACTGTAATCCTGGTAACCTCAAAGACATTTTTTTCTTTAAATGTCTTCCATGTCATTTATTCAAAGAAACATTCTTCTCAAGAATGGACCCCTAATGCTTTTTTAGGCACTTCTCCCTCTTAAGAAAAAAGGATGTGAAATAATCTGCTAAAAGGAATATGGGAAGGGAGGGAAGGAAGTTTGAAACAAGTAAGAAATGTGTGAAGCACTGAGAGCTTTGGGAAGGGCATCAACTAGGAATGAGGAAAGAGATTGTCAGGTAGGATTCAGAACTTAAATAAGATGGAAAATCACAAATGTGTAGAGAACAGCGAATGCACCACAGTACATGATATTCACCAACACACCTGGCAGAGGAAGCATAGACAATAAAGTGAAGTTAGTGGCAGGTATGGAATTGGCAGGGCAGGTGGAAGGACAAGTGAAGGGTCCCAGATACTGAATGATCCCTAGAGAGGGTTACAGGAATGGGAAATAGGGACAGGACCTCTCCTGGACCCAAACTGTGTGCCTGTGAAGGCAGGGATAATTTTGCAATCAAATTTCCCCCTAATTCCATTACTGTGGTAAAGACAGGCCTTCCAAGCAGCAGCAGAAGCTTTTCAGGTAAAGGTAAAGTAACAGTATGAAATATACCAGGACTGATCTATCAATGCTGGGTCACTTATTCCTTTTTAACCTGACTACTCTTTGGAGCAGAGATCCTTAAGCTTTTCAGGGTGCTAACTGGGGTTCTCAGAAGTGAACTGTGAGTCCAGGGACACACAGCTCAGCCAGGATGTGTAGGTCAGCTGTGACTGACCACAAAACTCATTCTCAATCCACCAGCCCACACTGCCTTCTCTGGGAGCAGCAGGCTCCACTCCACAGAGTAAAGAGAAACAGCATCACAGAAAACCAGATGTCTCACTGAACATGGGGTTGCAGGGGGTTTCCAAAGGAAGAATTGAGGATATAGGGACCTTTCTTGGAAACAGAAGTAAAGAAAATGAGACAAGCAAAATATAGAATTAACAGTGACAGGAAAGCAAGTAATAAGCAATATGCAGTTGTAGATATTATATCAGATTGCTGATTGAAGGAATATGTACGTTGAGGATATGAGGAAGAGGACAGGCAGGAGAAGGAAGTGAGAAGAAAACAAGCTCAGCCCATCACAGTCATTATCTGTGACATCTCTCAGTGGAGGTGGAAGCCCTGTCTAGATGAGGAGTCATCAAGCTTAGCAGGAGGAGCTGATCTCGATGCACCCTTAATCCAACCCTTCTCTTCTGCCCACTCTGGGAGCAATTGGGGTGATCAGATTTGCACCTCTTTGAGATGCTTACCCAATGCTGACAATACTCATAATGCATTATAACATGACTGAGGCCCATACTTTCAAAAGTGTGATTATGGAATCTAATCCTTTCAATTACCCCATGAGAGATAATCCCATATACCCAATTTACTGATGAGGACAGCGAGGCACAGCAATTAAGTAATTGGCTACGGTCACCAGAGCTAGCATTTGAACCCAAGTGGTATGATTCTGAAGTTTTTCTTCTTAACACAAGGCACACCTACAGCTGTAAAATCTGTCCACTGTTCAGAAGTACCCACAGGGAGCAAGTCCAAGAAATCCAATCCATGTCCACTTAACAACCCATGTATCCTTAGCAAAAAACTACGTCCACCTGAGTACTTTTTTCTTTTCCCCAGGGACCCCCTATTTGCCAAGTGATGTGTCCAAAGGACTAGATCCATGCAAAGAGGAAGCCTTTCTAACTCACACAAAGATACCAAAGTCTAGCTGTGGTCCTACCTACCTGCCGCAGGCAGTAAAATACTCAGTCCTGGGAAATCAAGTTGGCACTGAAAGAGTGAAATGACAGGAGGGAGCAGATAGAGGTATTTCAGAATATTGTCAACAAAGAGATGACTCCAGTTTAGGAAGTGGTTCTGGCTCTGGAAACAGGTCTAGGAACATGTCAAAGCATGAATGGAGAGAGGGGTCACATATTAAGAGATTTGAAGTTGAGTCTAAACGGACCCAAATGGACAAGGTGAAACCATATCCTAAGACTTAAATTTTTTCAAAATAGAAAAGTGACAAGGTCAGAATGGTGAAGAGGAAGACAGACAAGTATCCAGGAAAGGAAGAGGAATAACTGGATGGAACTTGCAGGTGTCCTTTGATGCCACTTTTGGGCTGGGAGAAACTCAGCCCCCCTCACTCATCCCAAGACACGTCAGACCATGTTTGTCCTCCACGGTCTGAAAGGACTTCTCCATAAGGTTTGCTGTCATCTTGGTAACACTAAAAGAGGCATGTGTCCCCTCAGCTCTAAGATGCCCACATTAGAGAGATAAGACTATGCACTGACATTGGAAATGTTTATTTAAAGAGATTCCTTTATTTCTGGGCAGAACACAATGTGTTACACAAAGAACTGCTTACCCTGATCAAGGTCTTATTCAGAAAATACAATGATGCCTTTCTGTAAAAAAAAAAGAAAAGAGAAAAAAATTCACCATCTTTCACACTAACTCTGGGGCAAAGAAAGAATACAGACCCACAAACTGTATCCTACTCTTTATTTTTCTCTAACTCCCCTCCATCTCTGTTTAGGCAGTCTTTTCTCTATTCTGCATAGTAGGAAAAAATAAAGGTTCCTTGCAACAGCATCATCTTTCAAATTTGAACATCTCACACCTGCACCTTGCCTTCTGCATTCAGAAGAAAGGGATGCTGATATCTTTGTCCTCAGATCCCTCAATCTGGACTGTGCGGCCCTCAGAGCACACCTGTGTGAAGCCCACAGTGGGCTGGGAAAGACCTCATTAATACTACGCATGGCTGACTACAGATGTTTCTGTACCTAACAAAAAAAAAAAACAACTTTCATTTCCAAGTATTTTAAAAGTCAGCACAATAAAACCACTAGACAGTGCAAAATAATCTTTGCTCTGTTTGTACAGGAAGTAGTAAGAGAATTAAATGCTTGATACTGTGGGGAACTAGGACTCAGTGGTGAAAAGTAACGTTTCACGGTTGACCAGTTTGGAAAAAGCACCAAGCCGCCTGGTCCACCTCAACACCACCACCACTCTTGGGGTGAAGTGTCCAGCTAAACTCACTGAACTGGATGGAGAGTCATTTGAGGACGGAGAGGATGGGGAAGTAGAGCAGGACTGTGATGAGGCCTTACACAGTCTTCAGACTGGGCTGGCTTCTCCCACTACAAAGCAAAACCAGGACAGAGCAGAGATCTTTCCATCTCTGTGCAGCACTGTGTATACATAGCTAGGCAGTAACACTTCCTTCACTGTGTCAGGGAATTATATGCACATTCCACCTGAAATAATCTCGTCTGAACCTGGGACCTCCCTCTGTGCCCACTGTCATCTCCTGCAGGAACCCACTCCTCACTCGACAAATTCAAACATCTCTTCCTACCACACCCGTGGCCACATCTTAAATGAGGCCAGGCCACTTGTCTTAGAGCAGCAGCCCAAAATGGCAAGAGAAACAAGCTTGTCTCAATGGTCCATTAAATACCCAGAGTGAATAATTATAGTTAAACCTTGCTGAGCATTAACATGTGCCAGCACTGCTCTGAGAACTGGATCATGGCAACTCTGTGAGGGAAGTATTATTCTCACCCATATTTCACACAGGAGAAAACTGAGCCATAGAGGTTTACACAGCTTTCCCAAAGATGCACAGCTGGTAAGTAGCACAAGGATTTGAGCCCAGGCAATCTGATTCCAGAGCCCATACTCTTGGCCACTGTGTGATTCTGCCCCTTGGAAGAAATCACAACAGCTAACATGATGGTTACCTGTAGAAATATGTAATTTGCAATTCACAGCCCTGCCTTCCAGTGAGTTTTTACTCCTATCAGTGTTTAAGTCTGAGGCTTTGAGCCTTCACATCTAAAATGCAACAGGGTATATAAGTGTTATCTTGTCATAATGGAGTAAAAAAACAAGGTCTCAGTGGGATTACTGTCCCCATGTCAAGTCCAGGAGCAGCCAGGACCTGTGCTCACGTCTTCACCAAGATTGACTCCAAGTTTCCAACTTTGCAGGCCTGATAGATTGTGTCCTCAGTAACAGATTTGAGCATTGAGAGGGCAGAGAAACTTGGGTGCATGTGTGCACATGTGCTAAGTCTCTTCAGTAGTGTCTGATTCTGAGCAACCCTTGGGAGAAACAGATGTTTAGTTTATTCACTCAGTCAACAAGTATTTTCACAGCATTGAGTATCTGATACTGTGGGGGACTCTGGGGACACAAAAGGAAACCAGAGTCTGGCAGCATTCATTCCAGGATATGCTAGAGGAAACTGAGAAAAAAAACAAGCAAATGGGTAAGGAACAGGATGCCACGACCAAACAGCCCAGGGAACCTTTTTTATAAGCAGCATTTGGAAATGTTGTAAATTTGAGATCCTCAAAGATAGGCAGGTGGATTTATAGGTCCTAATGACATGCCCCTCTTACGACTTAATGTCAACTTCCCAGAAAAATTCCTATTTAGAATAGTTTAGGACACTGTAATGCAACCTTCTTGACCTGTTCTCCAGGCCCTGTTCTGGCCCAGCCCTACCTACCTACCTCTTCACACCACCACTTCCAAACACACCCTCTCCAGCATTCCATTAGGCTAATGTCTCATTGTCCCACAAAACCTCATGTTCACCCACTCTGTTCTCTCCCCACACCTATTAATTCTACCCACCCTTCAAGACCAAGCTTCCTCATTTTTATCTACTGCAGACTTACCAAGCTCCCTCTCCTCTACACTACTAGTTCTCAAACACTTAAACACCTCAAAGTTTGCTGAGTTTCACTGCTGTTTCACAAGCACCATACATAACCAAGGACTTTAACAAAGACAGTCACAATCTCCTGACATCACATGTGGGCAGGAAGGGAAGGGGATTCAGTATACGACCAGAGTTCTCAGGGTCAGAGGCTGAGAGAGCTGACTCAGGCTCAGAGAAGCAGCTTGGAGGCACCAAGAAGAGGGCACAAGTCCACACACCAGTGTCTAAGAAGCACCATTTCCAAAGAGGAAGACACAGGGTCTCCAGTCAAGTGAAGAGATTTCTACAACTGTGAATAAAAGTGGCAGCGAGACAGTTCTGGCGGGGGGATGGGGGTTGCAGGGAGGGATAAAAGCCCAGGTGGGGTATGTAATTAAAGCCTAGAAGTAGAGGATAAAGCATAAGCCTTGTCTCATAGACCTGGTCCAACACAGGCTAGAGAGAGTGCACTCTTCTGACCAGGGGATACCCAGGGGCACCATGTATCACGAGGCAACAAAAAAGATCTGGGGGAGGGTTCAGGAACCTAGACACCAAGGCTGGGGGACTAAGTTTGATCATCTGACTCAGTTCTAAGGTTAAGCTGTAGACAAAGATTATCAGTGGATTTTTGTGGGGAAAGTAGATGAAAGAGAAAAAATGAAGAGCAAAATGTTCTTGGATAGATTATTAGGCCCTTAGGTGTTGGGACCATGCCTCAGTTCTATCCTCCACAGCATGAAGCACATAATTATTCATTACATAAAAAAGAAAGATCACAGAGAGTTTGGTATTACCCAATTGGGGAAATATGCCAAGCAAATGTGAGTCATCACTTAAACAAGCTATGTATTACTGCAGATTTACAAGAAGCCTCCATCACCCTGGGAAACAGAGAGTGGTAATGTCTGTGTGAGGTAATTCCTGTGGTGAGGAAGATGGGGGTAGAAATGAAGAGGGGAAATTATTCCAACTTTGCCAGCAACCTCCTATAAAACCTCAGACATGTCATTTCACTTCTCTAGCCTCAATCAGAGCAAATGTAACTGTTACAAATAAAAATACTCTTCACCCAGATCTCTGCTTGGCTAACTTCATTTCTTTTGAATCTTGCTCGTATCCTGTCTCCCTAATGAGCCCGACCTAGCTATCATATTCAATACTACAGCCAACCTATCCCAACAACCTCACTCCCACAGACTCTGGTTTACACTTTTCTTTCCATAACACCTCTGTGTGTGCTCAGTCATGTCCAGCTCTTTGCAACCTTTTGGACTGTAGCCTGCCAGGCTCCTCTATCCATGGGATTCTTCAGGCAAGAATACTGGAGCGGGTTGCTATTTTCTTCTCCAGGGGATCTTCCTAACCCAGGGATCGAAAATGCATCTCCTGTGTCTCCTGCATTACAAGTGGATTCTTTACCCACTGAGCCATCAGAGAAGCCTACAACACTTCTAACACACTACCTAATTTATCTACTATCTTTGTTGCTACCTGTTAGAATGGGACCTCCATTACAGCAAGGATCTTTGTTTTAGTTCATTGATATCAAGTTTCTGAATGGCATCTGGAACAGAGTTCAATTCAGTTCAGTTCAGTCACTCAGTCGTGTCCGACTCTTTGCGACCCCATGAATCACAGCATGCCAGGCCTCCCTGTCCATCACCAACTCCCAGAGTTGACTCAAACTCATGTCCATCACATCGGTGATGCCATCCAACCATCTCATCCTCTGGCATCCCCTTCTCCTCCAGCCCCCAATCCCTCCCACCATCAGGGTCTTTTCCAATGAGTCAGCTCTTCGCATGAGGTGGCCAAAGTATTGAAGTTTCAGCTTTAGCATCAGTCCTTCCAATGAACACCCAGGACTGATCTCCTTTAGGATGGACTGGTTGGATCTCCTTGCAGTCCAAGGGACTCTCAAGAGTCTTCTCCAACACCACAGTTCAAAAGCATCAATTCTTCGGGGCTCAGCTTTCTTCACAGTCCAACTCTCACATCCGTACATGACCACTTGAAAAACCATAGCCTTGACTAGATGGACCTTTGTTGGCAAAGTAATGTCTCTGCTTTTTAATATGCTATCTATGTTGGTCAAAACTTTCCTTCCAAGGAGTAAGCGTCTTTTAATTTCATGGCTGCAATAATCATCTGCAGCGATTTTGGAGCCCAAAAAAATAAAGTCTGAGACTGTAGGCATCCAAAATAATATCTGAAGAATGACTATATGAACGAATCAAATAAAGGTCAAAATCTTGTGAAAGAGGAAAAAACAATCACAAATCTCTTTGCCCAAGTTCTGAAGCATCCCTAAATGAACACCCGCTTGTTACTGTTTAGTCACTAAGTCGTGTCTGACTGCTTGCTACCCCATGGACTAAGTCCTCCAGGCTCCTCTCTCCATGGGATTTCCCAAGCAAGAATACTGGAATGTGTTGCCATTTCCTTCTCCAGGGGATCTTCCCAACCCAGGGATCAAACTCACATCTCCTGCACAGGAAGGTGGATTCTCTACCACTAAGCCACAAGGGAAGCCCTAATACCCTCTTGATGGGATCCAAAGAGGCAAACACGACCACAGTGCTCTGGGGCCACCTGCTGGCAACTCTATTTAGTAGTTACCTCTGCAATTAACCCGACAGGAATTTCCAGTGGGTAGCAATGGCACCCCACTCCAGTACTCTTGCCTAGAAAATCTCATGGACGGAGGAGCCTGGTAGGCTGCAGTCCATGGGGTCGCGAAGAGTCGGACATGACTGAGCGACTTCACTTTCACTTTTCACTTTTATGCGTTGGAGAAAGAAATGGCAACCCACTCCAGTGTTCTTGCCTGGAGAATCCCAGGGATGGGGTCACACAGAGTCAGACACGACTGAAGTGACTTAGCAGTAGAGTTGCAGGGAACTTCTCCCTTTGGCCAGAGAGGACACTCTGGGCTACACATGTAAAAGGGAAAAGAAAGCTAGACCACAAATTAAGAGCTTCCAAAAGTTTTTGGAAAAGAGAGCTAAAACCGTCTCAGCGAGGAGATCCAACCAGTCCATCCTAAAGGAAATCAGTGCTGAACATTCATTGGAAGGACTGATGCTGACGCTGAAACTCCAATACTTTGGCCACCTGATGTGAAGAACTGACTCATTTGAAAAGACCCTGATGCTGGGAAAGATTGAAGGCAGGAGGAGAAGGGGATGACAGAGGATGAGATGGTTGGATGGCATCACCAACTCAACAGGACATGAGTTTCACTAAACTCCGGAGTTGGTGATGGACAGGGAGGCCTGGTGTGCTGCAGTCCATGGGGTAGCAAAGAGTCAGACAGGACTGAGCAACTGAATTGAACTAAACTGAGGGACCATATATCCCAGTGTTTCCCAGAACTCCTTTCAACTTAGGATAATCTCACTAAGTAACCAAGTACTGAGATCTTACATGTCAGGCACTGTTTAAAGAACTTTCATGTACTTTGTTTAATCTTGTAAATCCATCCATTGACACACATACCATTACCACAATTTTATAAGAAAACTTCCTTTTAAAATAATTGTCTTCCATTATGTAAAGCGATGATACCATTTAAACACTGACTTACAAGGGGCTTCTCGGGTAGCCATAGAGGTAAAGAATCCACCTGCCAATGCAGAAGACATAAGAGACACGGTTGGATCCCTGGGTCAGGAAGATCCCCTGGAGGAAGATATGGCAACCCACTCCAGTATTCTTGCCTGGAGAATCCCATGAACAAAGGAGTCTGGCAGGCTACAGTCCACAGGGTCGCAAAGTGTTGGATACGACTAAAGCACGAATGCACTGATTTTAAAAAATCAAGACAAGGTGTGCATGCTGTGCTTCAGGAGGCCAAAGTGTACCTGCATAAAGTGTGACAGACCATCAGTCTCTCCCTTAAACCAGGCACAAGCTCAGTCCTGTCTCAGGATCCCAAGACCTCCTGGTTCATTCTGGTCACCTCAGAAGAAGGAGAACGCTCCCCAGAAGGCTATGTGAGCCAGGTATCCAGGCCTCTGAAGCTCCTAACAGTCTCCCAGCTGAGTCAGCTGGGCCCCGCCCCCTCTTTCCGGAAATGCAACCCCTTTTCCCAGAAGTAATTTTCGCTAATTTCCCATTTGACAGGCAGACACCCCAGGGACCGGTGTTCTAAGGGCAGATGCCTAAAGCAAGCCATCTCGCAATTTCCAAACACACAGTAGAGCAGTTGAGGGTCTACCCAAGAGGCCACCTGGCTATCTGGGCACCTCAGCTCCCCACAGCTTACTAGAAGAGAAAGGCTCCAAGGATCCTCCACGTCTGGGAGGGCGGTGCGACTGAGTCCCAACCTTACCTCCTCTATGGGACCCAGCAGCCCCTCCAAATGGAGAGGGCTTTGGCGCCCCAGGGCTCAGGGCTGGGCCTCTCATGGTGACAGCACTCCGTAGCAGACTCTCCAGGAAAGGGGCACAGCTCCGGGCCTGGTAGGCACCCCAGGGTAGGATAAAGGCCTGGGGCTTCCTGGACAGATGGAAAGTGCACTCCCTGGTGGTCAGGCGGGGCGACAGGCTGGTTCCTTAATTGCAGCTCTGCTAACACTGTTTCCCAAAAAGAGAATGCAAGATGGTTTTAGGTACCAAATACACTTTTCTGAATAACTGTGAAAAGAAGAGAAGCAAAAGGCAAAGGAGAAAAGGAAAGATATACCCATTTGAATGGAGAATTCCAAAGAATAGCAAGGAGAGATAAGACAGCCTTCCTCAGTGATCAATGAAAAGAAATAGAAGAAAATAATAGAATGGGAAAGACTAGAGATCTCTTCAAGAAAATTAGAGATACCAAGGGAAATTTTCATGCAAAGATGGGCACGATAAAGGATAGAAATGGTATGGACCTAACAGAAGCAGAAGATATTAAGAAGAGGTGGCAAGAAGACACAGAAGAACTATACAAAAAAGATCTTCACAACCCAGATCATCACTATGGTGTGATCACTCAGCTAGAGCCAGACATTCTGGAATGCAAAGTCAAGTGTGCCTTAGGAAGCATCACTATGAACAGCTATTGGAGGTGATGGAATTCCAGTGGAGCTATTTCAAATCCTAAAAAATGATGCTGTGAAAGTGCTGCACTCAATATGCCAGAAAATCTGGAAAATTCAGCAGTGGCCACAGAACTGGAAAAAGTCAGTTTTCATTCCAATCCCAAAGAAAGGCAATTCCAAAGAATGCTCAAACTACCACACAATTGCACTCATCTCACACGCTAGCAAAGTAATGCTCAAAATTCTCCAAGCCAAGCTTCAACAGTTCATGAACCATAAGCTTCCATATGTTCAAGCTGGATTTAGAAAAGGCAGAGGAACCAGAGATCAAATTGCCAACATCCGTTGCATCATAAAAAAACAAGAGAGTTCCAGAAAAATGTCTACTTCTGCTTTATTGACTATACCAAAGCCGTTGACTGTGTGGATCACAACAAACTGTGGAAAATTCTTAAAGAGATGGGAACATCAGACCACCTGACCTACCTCCTGAGAAATCTGTATGCAGGTTAGGAAGCAACAGTTAGAACTGGACACAGAACAACAGACTAGTTCCAAATCAGGAAAGGAGTATGTCAAGGCTGTATATTGTCACCCTGTTTATTTAACTTGTATGCAGAGTACATTCTGAGAAACACTGGGCTGTATGAAGCACAAGCTGGAATCAGGATTGCCAGGAGAAATATCAATAACCTCAGATATGCAGATGACACCACTCTTATGGCAGAAAGTGAAGAAGAACTAAAAAGCCTCTTGATGAAAGTGAAAGAGGAGAATGAAAAAGCTGGCTTAAAACTCAACATTCAGAAAACTAAGATCATGGCATCTGGTCACATCACTTCATGGCAAATAGATGGGAAAACAATGGAAACAGTGACATACTTTATTACCTTGGGTTCCAAATCACTGCTGATGGTGACTGCAGCCATGAAATTTAAAAATGTTTGCTCCTTGGAAGAAAAGCTATGACCAAACTAGACAGCATATTAAACAGCAGAGACATTACTTTGCCACAAAGGTCCATCTAGTCAAAGCTATGGTTTTTCCAGTTGTCATGTATGGATGTGAGAGTTGGACTATAAAGAAAGCTGAGCACTGAAGAATTGATGCTTTTGAACTGTGGTGTTGGAGAAGACCCTTGAGAGTCCCTTGGACTGCAAGGAGATCCAACCAGTCCATCCTAAAGGAGATCAGTCCTGGGTGTTCATTGGTAGGACTGATGCTGAAGCTGAAACTCCAATACTTTGGCCACCTGATGTGAAGTGCTGACTTGTTTGAAAAGACCCTGATGCTGGGAAAGATTGAGGGCAGAAGGAGAAGGGGATGACAGAGGATGAGATGGTTGGATGGCATCACCAACTCAATGGACATGGATTTGGGTAGACTCCGGGAGTTGGTAATAGACAGGGAGGCCTAGTGTGCTGCGGTTCATGAGGTCGCAAAGAGTCAGACACGACTGAGCAACTGAACTGAACTGAACTGGACAGCAAGGAGATCAAATCAGTCCATCCTAAAGGAAATCAGTCCTGAATATTCATTAAAAGGACTAATGCTGAAGCTGAAACTCCAATACCTTGGCCACCTGATGCAAAGAATTGACTCATTTGAAAAGACCCTGATGCTGGGAAAGATTGAGGGCAGGAGGACAAAGGGTTGACAGAGGAATAGAAGGTTGGATGGCATCACTGACTCAATGGACATGAATTTGAGTAAACTCAGGAGTTGGAGATGGACAGGGAGGGCAGGTATGCTGCCGTCCATGGGTTGCAAATAGTCAGAAATGACTGAAGGACTGAACTGATCACTTTTCTGAAATGCTTTGGCTATTTACTCTTGAGTGTTTTTGGAAAGAAATTACTAGTACAACAATGCTTTTAGTGAGGCTAACTTTTTTAAAGTGAGTGATTAACACTGGTGTAAGGGAAATAATTAAATAAATAATACATGGATTTTGCATTTAAAAATCATGGCAGTGGTACTCAGATGACTAAAATCCAGGAAAACTATCAGACTTACAAGGAAAATGAAGGGGATATGTGGGTATGATGGTTACTTTTATGTGTCAACTTGCAAGGTGTTTTTCCCTGACATTAACATTTAAATCAACACACTTCGAGTAGAGCATATCCATATGACTTTCCATAACGTTAGTGGATCTTATCCATTCAGCTGAAGGTGTGAACAGAATAAAAGCACCAATCTGAGCAAGAGGGAATTTTCCAGTGGAATGCCTTCAGACTTCATCTGTACCATAGGATCTCCTGGGTCTCCAAGGTGCAGATGTTGGACTTGCCTGTCTCCAATGAGCCAATTCCTTATAGTAAACATTTTCCTACATATATACATGTCATATTGTCTCTGTTTCACTGAAGAATCCTAACTCATGGAGTACATGCATGCTATATCACGTCAGTTGTGTCCTACTCTTTGCAACCCTATGGACTGCAGCCTGCTGGGCTCCTCTTTCCATGGGATTCTCCAGGCAAAAATGCCCTCCCCTGGGGGATCTTCCCAACCCAGGGATCAAATGTCTCTCATGCATTGTCATCTCCTGCATTGGCAGGCAGGTTCTTTACCACTAGCACCATCTGGGAAGCCCAGCTAATAGAATAGGTCATCTCAAATAGTCTTTCCAGCTTTCACACTAGGTAGAGCTGTGAAGAGGACAGCAGGGGAAAGAAAGTTTGACTGAAATATCAATACCTGATGCTCTGAAGTCCAGACGGGATCACTCTATGTCCTGTTCAACAGGCACATTCACCCCAGTTTCACTGCTTCTGTCCTTCCCTTCCCACCAGGGCCCTTGCACACCAGGTTTTGGAGCATTCCCACTATTTACTCTTCCTGGAGGAGAACTTAGTAGTGCAAAGTAGGTGGAGTCTGGACCCAGGTCAGGATATCTTAATTTCCTGACTCTGCTCCCTGATGATCTTGCAGCACTGGTTTATCAGAGTCCTGTCCTTCTCCAGAATTTGATTGTATCTGCAGAATAAGAGGGCATGACTACAAGATGTCTAAAGTCTCTGGAGGATATGGGTACCTTTCCCCATGCCTGGCCCCTTTACACCCCTTTCTTGATTTGCCTCTGAAATAGTAGAAAGACTTATCTGATTGATAAGTTTAGTAAGGGTAATTGGCTCAGGTCTGCTCTCCTTCTCTTGGGAGCTGCAGAGATCCTCCCTGCCATAACAGGGTCCTACATCTGTGCAGGAAGGCTGCCTCAGCCCAGGACTGCCATTGGGTGGGTAACTCTGCCTAACCATGGGGTCTACCATGAGCAGTGATCTACCTAACAACAGAACCTAGAGTCATGGTCTACAACTGTATGACCATCAGTAAGAAAGTGGCATTCTGCCTACCATATTTCCTCCTGTTTAATTTTCTAAACCTGTTCAGAAATAGAGCAAGAGGCAGGATGTGATTTATGACATTCTTCAGCAAAATGCAACAATTCCTCAAGCCCTTCCACCACTTCAATTCAATAAGACAATGAAGACATCTAATGAGTTAATTCTCTCTAATGGATCAATGTGGAGAGAGAAATGGCACCCACTCCAGTATTCTTGCCTGAAAGATCCCATGAATAAAGGAGCCTTGCAGGCTATAGTCCATGGGGTTGCAAAAGAGTCAGAAATGCCTTAGCAACTAAACAACAACAACTATGGGTTGATGTAATCTTTCATACGTATTATAAGAAACTGAGAAAGGGAAATGCTCTATGGTAAACATCACACAATGATACAGGCTCAGCAGAAAACATATATTAGAGTAAGGCCTTTTTTAAGATCCCTCAAGAAACATACATGACTATCAATCAGTCAGTGGTTTATTCAAAGTTAAAAGAGAATAAGAGTAGACTGTTTAGGTTCAAATCCTTTCCCTCTCCATAACTAGCTATATGAAATTAGTAGGTCATTCAACATCTTTGTGCATCAGTTTTTTCATCTATAAAATGGGGATAATAATGGGGACTTGAAAGACTTGCTATGCACAATGGGGATTCCCTTATGTCTCCACAGTAAAGAATACCTCTACCAATGCAGGAGTCATAGGTTTGAGCCCTGGTTTGGGAGGATCCCCTGGAGAAGGAAATGGCAACCCACTCCAGTAGTCTTTTCCTGGGAAATTCCATGAATAGAGGAGCCTTGTGGGCTACAGTACACGTGGTCCCAAAAGTAAGACACAATTTACTGGCTAAACAACAACAAACATGTTTCATATGCTGTGTTAGTTCCAGATCCACAAGCATTTTACTTCTAGAATAAAATCTGTGGGATCTAGAAAGGAAACTTTTGGCAGAAGTCATGGGAATAGTCAAATTAAACCAAATGTGAATTTGGGCCAGGAACAAGGGTACATTTCTAGACAAACCTGAATTAGAAAACAGAACAATCTTCCCATAACGAACCCCTCAGACTGATATCAGATTCACTAACTTAGCTTCCAAACACAGGCACTGCTTGGGGACACATGACACACACCCGAGCAATGTACCCAGGGCTCTGCTCTCTGATGACACTGGCTTTATTTCCTCTAAACTGCCACCAGGTCTACAGACACATACTTCCCCTTTTTGGCTCCTAAGTCAACAAAAGTGGAAGCTGGAACAGAGAGGGGGATAACTAACCCAAGGACACATGGTTTGGTAGTGGACAGTTGAGGACTCTGCACTAGAACCCAGGTTTGAGCGGCTGATTAGTGCTCAGCCCAGCTGCAAAGTGCTCCTCGGCTAGGAGGACAAACAGATTTCAAAGCAGGAATCCAAGGCTTATCATATCACCATCCTTCTGCCTTTTGTTCTCTTCCAAACTTTCTGTGTCTACTCATTTTGGCTTAATTGTGAGCTCTTTCAACCTTATAACCCTTTTCCCTTCTAATAACCAGGTCATACTCCAAAGCCAGGTCTATAGTCCCTCAGGCAGGAAGGAACACTGCGGGTGGGCCCCATGCTCCCAAGCCCATTAAGTGGGAGATGGGTGGAAATTCACCTCCTTTCAATTCAGACTGAGAGGCAATTCAGCCTTCTCATCCCAATGTGCCTCATCATCTGCAAAGTCAGAATCCTGCCACAAGCCCCAGCTCCAGCTCTGTCACCTGGGGGAGGCTTTACTCTTCAGGTCTGGCCCTTTCATAATGCCCTCTGGTTTCTTCTGACCTGGGTGAGCTACTGGGCTCTGGGCTGACTGTTAGAAATGAAACTCCTCTTTAGATTTTGCATGATCAGAACAATCAGTTTACAGTAAAAAAAAAAAGAAAAGAAAAGAAAGCAAAAATAATATAATGATGAAACATGAGCAACAAGAGTAAAAATAATACTGTTATCAATTGGTCTTTTTTTATTTAAGAGCCCAGGGGAAGAGACCAAGATTCTACTTCACTACGACCATGCAGTCTGCACCTAGCTGTCATTACTCTAAGACCGGCAGGAAAAGCCATACTGACCTGCACCATCTCTGGCTACAATGGACACCCAGAGGCCTGAGACTTAGCCAGTCGTAGCCAGGCTAGGACAACCAAGCTGGCTTTGGTTCAATTTGGTGCCTCAGGGCCAGGGAAGACATTAGAAGGAACCATAGTCTCACTGGTATGAGGCGAATTCCTTGATATCTGTGAAAAATGGCCACTCGGACACAGCATTCCCCAGAACTGGCTGAGCCAACAGAGCCCTGCCTCAAAACTCTTCCAGAGCCTTTCCCAACACTTTTTTGTGCAATTAACTTTGGCCTGTCTCAGCCTGTATCTTTCTCAAAGAGAAGAAAAGGGGGTGAGACAGACTGGAGGTGAGAGAATGAGCCTGATTATTTGCTAATTAAATTAATCAGCACCACAAAGCCAGGAACTGAATCTGATCTTGCATCCCCCAGGCATGCGCTCAAGACTCAGCATAGAGCAAGCTCACATAAATGTTTGTTGAATAAACTAACATGAATGAACGTGACCAATCAGTTCTGAGTGCCAACTTTATGAGAAGAATTGACAAATTATAGTGTAACCAGAGCTGGCAGCCAGGATTGTGAATGTTCTGGAGACCTTGTCCTATACAAAAACTTTAAAAAACAGAAGAGGTAGAGACAGAGAAAGGGAGATGTGAGAAGGAGCCTAGACAATTGTTTTCTGAAATCATCTGAAGGAAGAAACTGAGGAGCCCTGATTTACCTTGTTCCAGAAGGCAGAATGGGAACCAGGGAACAGATTTCCCAGTAGATTATAGCTCCAAGCAGATAGATATTCCCTATGGCTGGAACTACCCAGGTGTGGGGCAGGCTGCCTGCTGGGGAGGGAAGGACCACACAGAGGCTGGACACCACCGTGGGGAGGGGCACCGGGACAGGCCTGCACCTCGTGAGAGGTTCAGGCAACAGACCAACTGCTGAGATCACCTGGAAGAGTCCAGATTCATTTCTTCTTCCCCCAGAACAAGCTTTCATGTGACATGAGTCCTGTGAGGCCCTGAGCAAAACTATGAAAAGGGAAAACCTGATTTCAGCATCACATTCTTGTCTTGGATGTGAGTAAATGAAGAAAACCTACTCAAGGATGTTAATGCCTTAATATGCCAATCCACATTTTGAAAGAGAGTGCCTCAAGAAAGCAATGAGCAAATCTACTGCTGGGTTTGCAGCACAGTACCATTTGGTGGCTCAGACAGTAAAGAATCTGCCTGCAATGCAGGAGACCTGGGTTTGATCCCTGGGTTGGAAAGATTACCTGGGGAAGGGAATGGCTACCCATTCCAGTATTTTGGCCTGGAGAATTCCATGGACAGAGGAGCCTGGTGGGCTACACTCCATGCGGTCACAAAGAGTCAGACACGACTGAGCAACTTTCACTTTCGCTTTTCACCATTTGAATGGGGAAGTCCTCTTGAGATCCTCTGATTAATCAACTAACTGTGTCCAGCATAATGCTAATCAGAGGGCAAGGGAACGGCATGCGGAAGCAGAGTCCTGGGTTTAAATCCTCACTCCACCTCAAACTGAATATGTTAAGTTACTGATTAGTTACTTAGCTTCTCTGAGCCTCATTTTCCTTAGCTATAAAATAGGGTTCCTGCCCTCCTTCTTGAACACAGCCATACAAAGAGCAGCCCCACTCTCAATATCTCAATAGCAGTGGACAGTACTTAAAACAAGCCAGAAGAACCTCCCTGACAGCTGGTGAAAAGAATGAGATGCTACTTTACCAGCTGGACATTACTCTGCTCCAAAGTTGCTGTAGTTATGAGATCCTGGGATATCTGTCAAAAGCTGGCAGGAGAACATCAGATATTGTATCACAGAAGGCGCATGGATTCCCTTACCTACATCTATTAACACCTGCAGCTGGGACATTCACTTGCTCCAGAGCCTGAAGAATCCTGGGAAAAACTGGCAGAAGACAGCAAAGGCCTGAGGAATGAAGACCACAAACACAGAAAGTTAGACAAAATAAGAAGGCAGAGAAATAGATTCCAGACAAAGGAATAAGATAAAACCCCCAAAGAACAGCTAAGTAAGATGGAAATAGGCAATCCATCTGAAAAAGAATTTGGAATAATGATAGTAAAGATGATCCAAGATCTCAGGAAATTAATGCAGGCACAGACTGAGAGGATACAAGAAATGTTTAATAAAGAGCTATACACTTTAAAGAACAAAAAGATATGAACAATACAATAACTGAAATGAAAAATGCATTAGAAGGAATCAATAAATGAGGCAGGTGAATGAATAAGTGAGCTGGAAGACAGACTGTCATGGAACAGAATAAAGAAAAAAGAGTGAAAAGAAATGAGGACACTCTAAGAGACTGTTGGGGCAACGTTAAATGCACAAACATTCACATAATAGGGGTCCGTGGAGGAGAAGAGAGAGAACATATTTGGAAAGATAATAGTCAAAAACTTTTCTAACATGAAAAAGGAAACACTCACTCAAGTCCAGGAAATGCAAAGAGTCCCATACAGGATAAACCCAAGGATGACCACATCAAGACACATACTCATCAAATTGACAAAAATTAAAGAGAAAGAGAAAATATTAAAAGCAAAAAGGGAAAAGTAACAAATAACATATAAGAAAATCACCATTAGGTTATCAGTTGATTTTTCAGCACAAGTTCTGCAGGTCAGAAGGGAGTGGCATGATATATTTAAAGTGGTGAAGAACATAGATGAAACACTCTTTGATATAAATCATAGCAATATTTTCTTGGATCAGCCTCCAAACTCAAAAGAAACTAAAGTAAAAATAAACAAATGGGACCTAAGAACGCTTTTGCACAGCAAAGGAAACCATCAACAAAATAAAAAGACAACCTACAGAATGAGAGAAAATATTTTCAAATAATGTGATCAACAAGGGGTTAATATTTAAAATATACAAATAGTTCATACACTTAACATCAAAAAAAATTAATAAAACAAATGGACAGAAGACTTGGATAGATATTTTTCAAAGAAGACATCCAGGTGGCTAACAGGCACATGAAAGGATGTTCAACATCACTAATAATTAGAGAATGCAAATCAAAACCACAATGAGGTATCATCTCACACCTGTCACAATATCTACAAATAATAAATGTCAGAGGGGTTGTAGAGGAAAGGGAACACCCTCAAACACTGTTGGTGGCAATGTAAATTTGTGTAGACACTGGGGAAGAATGTATGGAAGTTCATTAAAAAACTAAAAATATAACTACTATATGAACCAGCAATTCCACTCCTGGGTATATATCCAGAAAGATCAAAAACACTAATTCAAATTATACCTGCACACATATGTTCACACCAGCACTGCATACAATAGCCAAGACATGGAAGGAACCCAAGTGCCAAACAAGAGACAACTAGGTCAAGAAGATGTGACATATGTGTTGTTGTTGTTGTTCAGTCACTGAGTCATGTCCAACTCTTTGCAACCCCATGGACTGAATGTGTGTGTGTGTGTGTGTGTGTGTGTGTGTGTAACTCAGCTGTTAAAAAGAATGAAATACTGCCATTTGCATTAACATGGATGGACCTAGAGAATATCATACTTCATGAATAAGTCAGACTGAGGAAAAAAAGTATGATAAACTACCACTTATATGTGAGATAAAAAAATACAAATGAATATAATACAAAACAGAAAAGGACTCACATTCATAGAAAAGAAAATTGTGGTTACCAAAGGGGAGAAAGAAGAGAGAAGGGACAAACTGGGAGTTTGGGATTAACAGATACAAACTACTACATATAAAATAGTTAAGCAGTAAGGATACACTGTTTAACATAGGGAATTATACCCACTATAAAGAATATAAAGGCACTATAAATATTATAGTAATAACCTTTAAAGGAATAGAATCTGCTAAAATACTAAATCACTAGGCTGTACATCTGAAACTAACAATATTTTTTTTTAATTAACATAATATTTTAAATCAATATACGTCATTAAAATTTTCTTATTTAGGTCTCTAAGTCAAATCACCCAATTTACATTTAATATTCATTTCTTACATAATATTTACACTCTTGGTAAATAATTTAATAATAAAATCACTTTGTAAAATTGAAAAAAAATAAAGTGGTGAAAGGGAAAAACCTACAACCAAGAATACTCTACCCAGCAAGACTCTCATTCAGATTCAACTGAGAAATCTCAAGCTTTACAGATAAGCAAAAGCTAAGAGAATTAGCACCACCAAAGCAACTTTACAACATATGCTAAAGGAACTTCTCTAGATGGAAAGGAAAAGCCCATAACTAGAAATAAGAAAATTTCAAATGGGAAATCCCACTGGTAACAGCAAATATATAGTAAACACAGGGAATCATCCACACACAAATATATCAAAACCAACAATTGTGAGAAAAAGAGAGTACAAACTCAGGACATTGGCAACGCATTTGAAACATAAAAAGTTCTAAAACAGTAATTGAATGCAACTTTTTGTAATATAGGTCTACCAAGGAGAAAAACTACAATTTCAAGGACTAACATTTAATTGAGGCTCAGTCATTTTTTCCTATCACCAAAATCCACTGCAAATGGTCATCTATTAATTACTGATGTGTAATGAGATTTTACATATTTCATATCTCACATGGTACATATTGCCAAGTACCGATATCAATCCACAAATATGAATTTAATTGAGCATATTCATTCCTTGAAGGTATTAATAGAATTCTACTAGATTAATCTCTTGATATTTACTTTAAAACATGGCATTATATTAAAAAGCAATTCCTTCAAATTGAAGATTAAGGAGAAAGCTCTTCAATTATATGGATTTTGAAAAATAGAAATTTCCTTACACGTGCATTTGAGGTCTAAAAAAATGCTGCTGGAACTGTAGTTTGAGCTCAGAATATACATCTGCTACAAACTTGTATGGCAATGAAGACCCCACTTCCTATTTTAACTCTGGACAACATGGAAGCCAATAAAATTTGTTATTACTTTATGATTCAAACAATGTTAGTTGTCTTTGAAATAACTTTACCACAGCACAACTTTCACACCTAAGTACTGTTTTCCTTGTTACTTTAGATTAAATTAATTAAAAAGGATTATCAAGTCTGTCACAAAAGCTGATTTCCAAAGCCATTCATGTTCAAAAACAGTGGATGAAGATGATTCTTCTCATTCAATAAAAATTTCAATCTCAGCCTTGAACTCAAGACATCACAATGAAACATGGCCATTGCTAAGCCTTGAACTGTTGTGTGGTAGGGCAAATGAGGGTATTCAGCTTCTGCTTCTGACCTCAGAATCCCAGAAGTGAGCATGACTAAGTTCATAAGAGTGAAAGAATTTCACCACTGCCACCCCTGTTTCATAACATCGAAGGCAAACATTTTCAGAGTATCTGCTGATGAATAACACCATAATTAATCATAGGCTTTAACAATACATTTTCAAGAGCTTGAACATTTTTCCAACTCAGCCCTTTTTTCCTCCACTTGTATTTTTACCATCAGTTGTCATATAGCTTAGCAGATTCTACTTCAGAAATTATTATTTTCTCTACTTTGAAAATAACCTTGCAGGTAGTTGTTACACACAGATTATTCACAGAAACTAATTCCTGAGAAACTTCTAACTCAGCATTTACTCCTCAGATTAACAACTAAGCCGCCTCAGACCATCCATCAACTCTCAGGAACAACAGAAAATAATTTAAAATTATTTGCTTTGTTTTTAACTGAACATTGGTGAAGTTTCCTCAGTCTTTTCTAAAAGCCTAGTCTTTTAGAGCAACTTGATTTTCTCTGGACATATTTTGTCACCTGCTGCAATTGAATATGATTTAATTAACTCAACATAGGTAAACAGCTTTCCCTGCTTGACTAGCAAATGAGTCACTCAGAAACTTACCTTGGTTGTGGTCTCATTTTCATTTTTTTGTAAAGAAATTCTGCTGTGATAAAATATTTCACTTTAGGATTTCACTGGTGGTCCAGTGGTTAAGAATCTACCTGCCAATGCTGGGGACGCAAGTCTGATCCCTGGTCCAAGATGATCCCACATGCCATGGGGCAACTAAGACCATACACCACAGCTACTGAAGCCTGCTTGCTCTAGAGCCCATGCTCCACAATGAGAAGTTATGGCAATGAGAAGTGCACACACCTCAGAATTAGAGAGTAGCCCCTAGAGAGTATAACTAGAGAAGAGCCCCACTCGCCACAACTAGAGAAAGTCTGTGGACAGCAAGGCCTAGCATAGCGGAAAATAAAAATAAATAAATAAACAAAACAATGCAGAGAATGTATTTGATAAACCTCAAAGCAAATCAGAGATTAAAAACTCAAACTCAAACTAGAAATAGATGGGAATGGAAAGTTTATTAAATTGGTAAAGTCTGTATATCAAAACCTTACATTGTACCTCACAATTTATGAAAAAACATTGAGGCATTTCCTTCAGAAACAAAATCAGGGACAATATCACTGTTAGTATTTTTAAAAGTATGAGGTGCCCTGACGAATGCTAAAAGGAAGCATATTGATCGGGTGAGGTGGGGGTGAGAAAAAGAAAAATCATTATTTGTGGGTGATATAATCTTCTAGCTGGAAAAAACACAATCAGAAAACTATTATAATTAGTACAATGATTCACAATTTGTCAGTAAGGTCAACATACAAAAATAAAAGCAATTTTTCTCACCAAAAATAACCAATCATAAAGTGTATTTAAGAAAGCAAGATATCATTCAGATTACCAACAAAAACATAAGTTAGAAATTAATGACAATACATAAAACCTTCATGGAGAAAATTTTTAAATCTAACAAAGAACATAGAAGATCATCTGAATAAATGGAGAGACATTCCATTTCTTATTTGGGATATACCAAATATTATAAATATATCAGTTCATCCCTAATTAATCTAGCAAATGAATCTATAAATTTAATATAATAACACCATAAAATTTGTAGAAAGGTGATAACCTTAATCTAAAAATTTTTTGGAAGAATAAAAATACGTGAATAGGTAAGTCAACAAGTTAACAAAAGAAGAGCAAAGAGGAGGAATGTGCCCCACTAGGTATTAGATACTACATGAAGGTGAAAGAAGAGAGTGAAAAAGTTGGCTTAAAGCTCAACATTCAAAAAACTAAGATCATGACATCTGGTCCCCTCATTTCATGGCAAATATGTGGGGAAAATGGAACCAGTGACAGCCTTTATTTTCTTGGGCTCCAAAATCACTGCAGATGGTGACTGTAGCCATGAAATTAAAAGACGCTTGTTCCTTGGAAGTAAAACAATGATAAACCTAGACAGTGGCTTAAAAAGCAGAGACATCACTTTGCTGACAAAGGTCTGTATAGTCAAAGCTATGGTTTTTCCAGTAGTCATGTATGGATGTGAGAATTAGACCATAAAGAAGGCTCAGCACAGAAGAATTGGTGCTTTTGAACTGTAGTACTGGAGAAGACTCTTGAGAGCTCCTTGGACTGCAAGGAGATCATACCAGTCAATCCCAAAGGAAATCAATCCTGAATATCATTGAAAGGACTAATGCTAAAGCTGAAGCTCCAATACTTTGGCCACCTGATGCGAAGAGCTGACTCACTGGAAAAGACTCTGATGCTGGAAAAGATTAAGTGCATGAAGAGAAGGGCACGACAGAGGATGAGATGGCTGGATGGCATTACCTACTCAATGGACATGAGTTTGAGCAAACTCCAGTAGATAGTGATGGACAGGGAAGCCTGGTGTGCTGCAGTCCACGGGGTCACAAAGAGTCGGACTCGACTGAGTGACTGAACAAGTCATAATAAAAGTGTGATATTGCAACAACAAATAGATCAGTAAAACATAATGGAGAGCTTACAAATATAACCACTATACTTTAATACATAATAAAGTGGGCACCACACATCAGTGGGAGAAAGACTGTTTCATTGATAGAGTTGCAAACCTAGCTCATGCTATAAATTAAAATAAAATTTATATAAAACTATTTCAAAGCTAGACTGCAAACACGATACAGATGTAAATGTGAAACATAAAACAATAAAGTAAATAGAAGAAAACATATGAAGATATTTTCATAATCACAGAGCAGGAAAAGACATTGTAGACAGAACTTTATAAGCACACAACATAAAACAAAAATAATGATCACTTTTATTACATCATAATTAAAGACTTCTGTTCAGTGAAAGGCAGCATGAACAGACAGGTAACAGATTGGGAGAAATTATTTGCAATGTCTAAATCCAACAATGCAGTAGCATCTAAAACATGAAAGGAACTCCTTCGAATCAAAAAAATTAACTGAAAAATGAGAAATGTATTTGAATAGGAAATTTATGGACTAGATAACCAAAGTTGTTTTAAAATATTCATAGAGATACTCAAACTTATTATTAATTAGGGAAACACAACTTGAGGCACCAGTGAAACAGACTAGATAGTGCTAGGAGTTGGCTGGGACAGATGTATGTTCCAGAAACCTCAGGCACTTCTGATAGGGAAGTAAAATGGTGCAGGGCTGTAGCACCATCTCGGTCTTTTGTCAGATCGAGCACAGACATATCCTACCACCAGGTAACTCTGTTCCTGTGCTTGGAGCCTGGGAGAAACATTTCTCAGATATCCCTAATGGACATAAGAAGATATTCATTATGATACTGTTTTTAATGCTGAGAAATTAGAAACAAATGAGTGTCCATTACTAGGGGAGCTCACAGGCATACAGAGTAGGTACATGACGATGGCAAGTTATAAGCAATGGGCTAGATATACAATAGAGCAGGATGGATGCTAAGTGAAAAAGGTGAGAAACAGATGAGCTCTACCATATAATAGCACTGCATAAAAGAAAAGTACACACACAGAAATAACAACGCATATTTCAAGGAACCTGAACAAATTAAGAAACGTGTGACATGTGCACCCCAATGTTCATTGTAGCTCTGTTTACAATACCTAGGACATGGAAGAAACCTAGATGTCCATCAGCAGGTAAATGGATAAGGAAGTTGTGGTACATACACACAATGGAATATTACTCAGCTATACAAAGGAATACATTTAAATTCAGTTCTAATGAGGTGGATGAACCTTGGTGTCCTGGGTGTTGATGGTCTCAAGTCAGCAAAAAGTCTGAGGTCAAGGTCTATCAAATATAATATTATAAGATCACAAAACCGTCTGTGAGAAGGGCTGGCAGGGATGAAGGCACAGGAGAGAATAGAAGACCTAAGAACAAACGGATTCTAGATCTCTGACTTCAGAAGACAAAAGGGAAGTTGGACAAAGGAAAATTAAATCATTTTCTAAATAGAAACCATGCTTAGACTGCCAGGTAACTTCTAACATTGAACAGGGCAAAGGTCACAGACACACACTTCTCTTTCTGCAGAGGTTCGAACATCCAAACAGGCTTCCAACATCCTCAGGCAGGCTCTTACTCTTTCTCATAAAAGAATGTGTTTAAAAAAAACCATAATGTGATGAATATTGGTTCAGTCTTCGGTTTGGATGGAAAAGGAAGCCATTAAAGAATTTGCAGGGAAGCTTGATTTTCCTCTTCCTCTCTTTCTCTATTAACACCCTTTCCTTAAGGTGCCCTGGTTATCTTACTATGCTTTTCTATATTTATTGAAAAGTCCTGCATGAGTCTGGCAGATGGTTCTCAATCCAAGGATCAAAGTGTATCATCAAGATTGAGGGCATTGAGTACCATTTATGGTGGTCTTGTGTTGCCTATTTGTTTTGTAGATTTCTGTTTCAGTGAATTTGATTAATTCCTGTCATCTAACTTTGAAGAGAACCACCATGGCATTTTTAGCAAAATTAGCTCAAAATATTCTCTATGAAAAGAGCAGGCTCTGACTTCTCTAAACTAATAGATGCTGGGCTGCTGAGAGGTACCACAAGCTGTGACTCTGGCCACTGGAAATACCAGACTCTCCCTTAAGCTGGGCAGAAGGTCCATTGAATCATGGTGACTCTTTCTCAGGGGCATTTTTGTTCCTTGCTACTTCACTGACTTGTCAATTGTCTGGAGTCAACTGTTACAACTTAGAAGTCAGAGAGCTTTTTCCACCTAGTTACCACCATGCTACATCACCATCCATTTTCAGACCCACTAAAACAGATACTTCGTAATCAGCAATTGTTTCTTTATTTGTCCTGGGTTGATTAAGAATTATTTATACTTCCCAGGAACAAGATGGAATTACACAGAAATTCCAATGGAAACACATGAGATGTCATTGACTCCTTTATTGGCCAAGTCTGATGTACACCCGTGGTGGATTCATGTCAATGTATGGCAAAATCACTACAATATTGTAAAGTAATTAGCCTCCAATTAAAATAAATAAATTTATATTTTTAAAAAAGTATACTTGTGAAAGTCACTCAGTCATGTCTGACTCTTTGTGACTCCATGGAATTCTCTAGTCCACAATACTGGAGTGGGTAGCCTTTCCCTTCTCCAGGGGATCTTCCCAATCCAGGGATTAAATCCAGGTCTCCTGCATTGCAGGCGGATTCTTTACCAGCTAAGCCACAAGAAGTATACTTACCTGCCTAGAAATGAGGAGCTCTATCTGAGTTAATTACTAGGATATAGTACTGTCTGTCACTGTTCTTTTTGTTTCTTTGTTTTCCTGTGCTCCTATTATAGAAATAAACCAATCTTCTATTTCTCATCCTTGAGGTATTCTGCTTCTTAATGTACCAAAAGAGCTACATGTACATAAACAAATTTTGGTAACATCTATACTCATTCTCAAATTTTTCCATACATTTGAGCTGATAGTGATTTTAGAGTTTCTGAAACATATGTTAAGCCAATTCATACCTTTGGGACCTTAGCTCTTGCTACTCCATTTAGCTAAAATGCTTCTCTTGTCCTCCTCTTAGAGGCGAGCAACTATCTTCATTTTAATCAACTTAAATAGCCATCTCCTCAAGAAACTTTTCTTTAGCTTTCATCTAACTAGGACTGCTTTATTACTGTTGTGGATTTTAAGCAATTTTTCCTCTGTGGACCCCTTTCTCTATTAAAATTAAAATTTATACTTTAGAGTTGAATTGTTACAAAACTGAATTTAATAATATATTAAAATATCTTTCTACCTAACCTAAAAGCTTGTTTTAAAAGAAATTAAAATATTTAAAAGAAATTAAAATATAGACCCCTAAAATTATTGTGGGTCCTAAGCACTGTATCTTTATGCCAATTGGATATGAGATTCCTGACCTCAAGAGTGAGAATCGGCCATTTGTGCTATTATTTCTCTTGTCTCTCACTGAAAAACGAGTAACATAAACAAGTGTAATAATTTTTTCTTGATAGCTATCAGCCCCTTAAATACAGGGTATTTGACTTAAAAAAAAAAAAGAAATAGAGAAAATCTGGTCATACTTTAGGCAATGCTGAAAAATCAAGTGGAAATGTTGGTGTGCTGAGAGTCCACCTCTACATCAATCTACTTCAACACGATCACCATTGATGAGGAAATCTATGTGGTTAACAACAATAGAATCATTTATCTCATGAAGTCACACTTTAAGGACTTTGTAGCCTTCAGTCTCAGCAATTCTTTTGGACATATGGTAGTTTAGAGTCGTAAATGGCTTTTTTATATTTGCTATAAGCAGAAATTATAAACAATATGCCAGAGTGGTTCACCTTCTGAACCCATCAGTCCCCAGACTATTAGATTATGCAAAACTTCTGGCCCCACAGCTAAGACACACACGTTATTCTGGGCCCTCCCCCAGCTACACCTGGGTGACAAGGGTGTGATGTAGCTGGAGCTACTCAACACCTATAATTATGGAGATTATCAGCCAAACATCTGCATAATCTACAGTGTGTAGGTGGCGGATTATGATGGATGAATAACCAGGAAATTTGCAAGGGAGAACTAACGTCCAAGTTGATAAAAAGTGGGTACAGAGCAGGTAGACGGGTCTTCAGGTGCTGGAAGTTCAGTGAGATTCCTCATTACCCAGAACAAGTACTGACCTTCAGGAGGAGGATTTTAAGAATGGAAGTTGCCCAAAGTTCAGGAATCAGCATTAGGTCACCTGTTCTGCTAGTCTGGCTTTGATCCCTCTCGGTAGTTATAATTAGGTCTCTGCCTGATTCCTGGTCCTTCAGTATCCCATGTGAGGACATTATTTTTCTGCCTTTCCTGCTTCCAAAATTAAAATCTTGGTCTGAAAGAGTAGCCCTAAAATCCTGCTACCCACTAACTGATATTGTTGATTGCAATTCCCCATCACTTACCCACCTAAATCTCCTGTTCCTAGGTTCTCCATCACTGAGTTCTGTCCACCAGTCAGACCCTGCTGTACTGAGGCTGCCCCTCTTCCTCTCTAACCTGTCTGCCCACAACTGCAAAACTCGAACCTATTGTCTCTTGGTTTTTGCCCTCCCTCAGCCTCTGTATCCAATGCATTGTCAAGCTCTAATTCTGAAATGTCTCCCCGCTTCAATCCTATTGCCAACACTTCAGTTTGAAATGTCATTATCTCCCTTCTTTCTCACAAAATGTTTGCATCCTTGCCTATATCAAACTCAACTTACCATCCATAATCTTAGTAGAGTTATTTTTACTAAGTAAGAATTAGATCTTGACACATGTTTAGTTAAAAACTCTCCAGTTGCTATCCAGTGTAAATTAGGATAACATCACATGACTTACTATGACTTTTGAGGTCTTTCCATACAGACTTTCAAGTTCATCTCCCCCTGCTCTTTTCCAAAAATATACATTCTTTAAAACTCAGCTCAAACACAGATGTACAGAACAGACTTTTGGACTCTGTGGGAGAAGGCGAGGGTGGGATGTTTCGAGAGAACAGCATGTATATTATCTATAGTGAAACAGATCACCAGCCCAGGTGGGATGCATGAGACAAGTGCTCGGGCCTGGTGCACTGGGAAGACCCAGAGGAATCGGGTGGAGAGGGAGGTGGGAGAGGGGATTGGGATGGGGAATACATGTAACTCCATGGCTGATTCATGTCAATGTATGACAAAACCCAATGCAATGTTGTGAAGTAATTAGCCTCCAACTAATAAAAATAAATGAAAAAAAAATAAAAATAAAAATAAAACTCAGCTCAAGCATCAAATCTTCTTCATCTCTCTAAAAGAGGATAAGCTAAAATGAACAAGAGGGACTACATCAAACTAAGTATCTTCTGCCCAGTAAGGAAACAATTCATAAATTGCAAAGGTAACCTACAGAATGAGAGAAAATATTTGTAAAACATTTATCTGACAAGGGGCTAGTATCAAAGAACTCATACAACTTTATAGCAAAAATAGCAAACAATCCAATTTAAAATTGGCAAAGGGACTAATGGAAATTTTTCTGAAAAAAGACAGGCAAATGGCTAATACATACATGAAAAGGTGTTTAGCCTCACTAACCATCAGCGAAATATATCAAAACCACAGTGATCTATATCACTTCACACCTGTTAGGATGGCTATTTTCAAAAACAAGAGATAACAAATGCTGGTGAAGTTGTAGAGAAAAGGGAAACCTTATACACTGCTGGTAGGAATTTTAATTGGTACAGTCACTATAGAAAACAGTACAGTGATTTCTCAAAAAAATGAAAGAGAGCTATCAGCAATCCCACTTTGGGGTATATATCTAAGAAAAGAAAATCAGAATCTCAGAGATATTTACAGCATTATTCACAACACTAAAACATGGAAACACCCTAAATGTTCTTCAACAGATGAATGGATGAAGAAATTTTATACATATATAGATATATTAACACATATATAAAAAGGTATATTCATATCATATATGAATATATATCATGTTGTTCACATGTCTGTCTTTAGATGATCAATTCTTTGAGGATGGCAAGCATAACTTCTTCATTGATGCCGCCATGGTAGGCATGACTGGTGAGCAGTCAGCTGGTAACATGTGTTTGTTGAATGAATGAATGATCCCTGAATGCTGTGACCTGTTCCTCATCTGAACTTCCCTCTGACATCTGCAAAAAAAATTCCCTCCAGAATACATTCTACTCTATCTCTGCCTATAATATCCCTACATGTAAAGGGAGCAGGTAAGAAGGGGAGTGGGAGTTTATTTCAAGTTCTAGCCCCTCCTATTCTTCCACATTCTCCTGAAATCACTGGTCTATGCTAGTCTCTGTCTGAACAGGTGACACTGGTGAAGTCTGGTCATAATAGCTATGATGTCTCTGTCCTAGCTTGCTCCTGGACCCTTCTTTTCCAGTTTCCTAATGCTATACCACTCTGTCACCCAAACTCACTGTTTTTATGGAACATGGAATGGGGACTGGTCAATCCTTTAGTGTTGATACTAGTCATTGCCAATGTGACCATTCTAAAGATCTTACAATCCCTCTGTTCATAACTATTCAAAAGCTAAGTCATGAAGGCTTTTTCCTCAACCACAATGAGGTAATCAGTTGCATTTTCTATCATCCTTTCTATTATTTTTTCTCTTCTTGCTTTTGTCCATAATTGTTAGAGAAAACTTTCATATAACACAGTACTGCATAGATGCTACACCCTTCTCATCCAAGAAAGCCTATGGGATTCTCTGGAGTTGTACTTGAGGGGTTTACTAAACCATTATGCTTTTCAGAAAAATAATGTCTTACTGATATAAGTGCTCCTGGGAAATATTTCCCCACTATTCCAAAGATCTGGCTTCCCAGGTGGTGTCATGGTAAAGTGTTAGTGCCTGCTAATGCAGGAGACATAAGAGACACGGGTTTGATCCCTGGGTTGGTGAGAACCCCTGGAGAAGGAAATGGCAACCCACTCTAGTATTCTTGCCTGGAGAATCCCATGGATAGAAAAGCCTGGTAGGCTATAGTCCATGGAGTCACAAAGAGTCAGACATGACAGAAGTGACTTAGCATATTCAAAGGATTTGTCTTCAATCATTTCCACTGTGTCTTTTTGTCTCATACATATTCAAATTGTGCGTATACATGTGTTTATGTGTGTGACCTGTATCTTTAGTAGCTGGAATCACATGAATTACACATACACATACACACATACCACACTTTTGCAATAGGATTCCTTCAGTTCAATTATTGATTTCCAACTTGTCAATAGGGCATGTAAAAAAACTGACAGGCAATCCAGATTGGCATAAAATAGCTTGCGTACATCTAGAAAAAAGTCTTTCTCACTCTCATCCCCCTTCTCTCCTTTCTCTTTCTTTTTCTCTCTCTGTCACACACACACACACACACACACATACACACAATTGAAGAGGAACCTGAAGTCACGGAAGACCACTTGATTTTTTCCTTGTGATCAGCACTACTTTTCTTCACTATTGTCCTGGTAAATACCAGCTATGAATAGAGGTGTTCCTGCCAGATATTGCCCCACCACCAGATAGCTAAGTAGGAACATCACCTACAATATGCCAAGGAACCCAAGAGAATATTCAACCTGGAAAAATTCCACCCCCAAAACAGCACCTCCCAGGAGATGACTACAACTCCAATAGGAAATCATTTAACCACAAATTCCAACTCCCCTTCACTCCTACAGCCTCAGTCACACATTCTCAAAAGACTGCTCCCTTGAATCGTGACAGCTTGACACACATCAGCAGCCCACAGGCCATATGGCAGCAAAATGCCCTTCTAGCCCATTGGATAGAAAAAGGGAGGGACAACCACAAATTAATGATTGCAGCTGAAATCCTATAATTTCTGATTTGTCAATAATGCTTGACATTTGGGGAGCTTTCTTCACAACTTAGGCTTCCCAGGTGGCTCAATGGTAAAGAATCTGCCTGCCAATGCAAGAAACATGCAAAATGCAGGTTCAGTCCCTGGGTTAGGAAGATCCCCTGGAGTAGGAAATGGCACCCCACTCCAGTATTCTTGCCTGGAGAATTCCTTGGACAGAGGAGCCGAGTGGGCTACAGTCCATGGGGTCACAAAGAGTTGGACATGACTCAGACTTAGCACTTCACAACATCAAATCTTAGCAGCCATGAGATGTAACTGTGGACACCTAAAATGCCTCTGAAACCATTTCATTTTCTGGTTAACACTGAGGTGAAGAGTAAGGTCTCTCTGAGGATAGAGAAGATACCTTACATCTCAGAGTTTACTATTCCTTGGTCAGTGATTTTAAAGGTTTAAAAGGAAAATTCTTTGGGATTCTAAAAGTAAAAAGCTAATATGTAAGAGAGATCAGGTGTGTTAGCAAGAAGCAGAATATGGAAGCATATTCCATATATATACAGTGTAGTGGAAATTCCACTATAAAGTGGAATTGATAGTTCTGTTACCCCTGCAGTAGTAAACTGCACTGATCAGTAGTAAGCTGCACTCAGGCCATCTGAGCTGAGCTGAATCAAATCAGGCAAAGCAGTTTTCCTGAATTATAGAATCACAGCTCCCAGTTTGAAAGAGGGACTTATCAAACATCCACCCAAATGTTCCTCTACTCAACAACTCTCAAAAATAACCCTATCTACAGTAATAGATGCAGATGAAAGGTGCATTTGGAGTGAAAAATCTTGAGTTGGAAGCCCAAGTTCTGAATTGTTGATTTATAAGTCATGTAGCACTGGACCTCCTGATGGTCAACCACAGTACAAGGAGCCTAGACTAACTGAATGCCAACAACTCAACCAATTCAACATTCTCTAGGCAGGGATAGGGGACCGTCTCCAAACCATCTTATTTCCATGCTTGGACAATTATGACAATTAAAATGTTCTTTCTTATTCAAAGCCAAAATACACTTTCCTATGTTTTCTACCCATGTATCTGAGCTTTTATACAACCCAATTATAAGAGCTTCCCATATATTTGAAAGCAGATATTCTATTTCCACCACTTGCATCTCACGCCATTCCCTTTACCACCCATCTGGTCAATCACCCTACTTACTTGACTCAGAACACATAACAAGTTGACAACATTCCTGTTGAGAAATTGGGGTCAGAACTAAATAAAAAGCTATAGAAACAATCTGACAAGAACACCACCACTTGTTTTGCTCCAGTTAACGTGCTTCTTTTAATGTAGCCTGAAATGGCAATACATTTGGGGCCACTACATCACACTGCCACTGCCGTAATATTCCCTGTTTTACTCAAGGCTTACACCCTGTCCTTGTAAAGTTTAATTTAGAACTAAAGTCAGAATTTTGCTTACTGTGCTGCTAGCATCTCCAGCCTTTGGCCTGCAGGAGCAGAACTAAACCCAGCAGGACCCTGTAGTTGAAATCTTGGCCCATCAGCTGAAAGATGGTGGGATTTGTCTTGTACAAAGGCCTTTGCTGCTTCCTTTTTTCTCCATACAACCTACTCTGGTCAGTTGTGGTATTAACTCTGTCCTCAGTTTGAAGCTCAGTCCTTAGTTTGTCTCTTTCTGGGCTTCCTTGGTGGCTCAGTGGTAAAAAATTTGCCTGCCAATGCAGAAGAGGCAGGCTCAATCCCTGGTCAAGGAAGATTCCCTTGGAGAAGGAAATGGCAACCTACTGCAGTATTCTTGCCTGGGAAATCCCATGGACCGAGGAGCCTGGCGGGCTATAGTCCATGGGGTCACAAAGAGTTGGATACAACTTTGCGACTAAACAACAAAACATTTTTATTAGATTTGAACTATTGGTGCAACATGATACAATGTCTTTGGAACTTCACTCTGTCCTAAAAATATTTGCCATTTGCACATATTTTCATCCAAGTTATTGATAAGAATATAATGATCATAACATAGTCAAGAAAACAGTGCAGGAGCTGACTACCAGGTCTGCCCTCTATGGATAGGAAATGGAAAGATTTGTGTCCTCTGTTCACTAAAACATCACAGCCCAGATTGCCCCAGTCTTGCCACTCTCCTGATTCCACTTTCCTCAGCTCACTCACACTGCTGCCCCTGCAATGATTTCCATAGTTGAGTTCACCCAGGATGTAAGGCACTTTGAGAGAAACACTGTTTAAAACACCAAAATACAAAAATAGCTTTGTGGAGGGAGGTTCACACACCCAGAGCAATGTGTTACACTGGAAATAATGTGGGAGTTGGAGTCTGAATGACCTGGGATTGAATCTTGGTTCTGTAACCTACTCGCTGGGTAATCTTGGGCGCTGTATTACTATCAGTTCCCTCATCTCAAAATTATAGATAATAATAATGACCTCACAGGACTGTTCTGAGGATTAGGAGGAATGCATGTAAAACCTTAGCACATTCTTGACACATAATGAATGGCCATGCAATATAGATTTTGACTATTATTATAGCCTGGTAAGAGAGAGACAAAAAGTCCTTGCACAAAAAGACAATTAAGCCCAAAAGAAAAGAGGAGAAAATGAAGACTTCTGTTCGGTGGATGTTAACTGAATGTTCCACAAAAGAAAAGAAAGAATTGGTGGTCTCATGAGGTTAAAAATGAGGGCACTGAACAAAGTATTAAAACTCGGGCATATTTCTACCTCCTTGACAAGATCAACTTCACCCTATCCCCACCCCACCCTGTATTTCTGTTTTGGTCATGTCTTAGGAACTATATGGCTCTAAGAACACAAAAAGTGAGTCAAGATCCAGTCAACTGTGTGAGAAGAGACACAAAATTGGGAAGCTGAGGGCTGCTGCAGACACAAAAATAAATCATTAAAATATCACCAGTGGTATAAGAGAGAGAAATACAGAGTATATGAGGGAACAATGATCTATCTGGAGATGTAAGGTGAGGCTTTATAAAGGAGGTAGTGATTCTGGAAAGGCTTAAAAGATGAAAAGAAGCTAAGGTTGAGTGACTCCCCAGTAGTAAGGACAGCATGTGGAGAATCTGAAGTGCTGGACCATTAAAAATTCATGCAAGGAATGTGGATCAGTCTAGAGTGACTTTCCCATAAAATAAGGTGAACAGAGAAGCTGCTAAAAAGATACAGATTCATTGCTACTGTGAGGAGGCTTATATGTCAAGTAAAGAAATTTGGGATTCTCCAGGCAAGCAGCAGCCACCAGAAGGAGTGAAAAGGGTAAAAGATGAATCCAGCAGGCTATTAGTGGAGGGGCTGGTTATGACACTTTTTACTAATGTCCAACTGAAAGATGGTGAGGGCCAGAACTAAAATTGCCATACTGGAGATAGAGGATAGGCCTGTATATTAAAAACATAATACAAGTCTAGGGAGAAATGATATGTCAAGTAATGACATGAGCATAAGAGCTAAAGAGAGAGAAAGACAGAAAAAGACTTTATGTGGCTTTAGACTCTCAGTGGATGAGACCTCTAGAGGATGGTATATTCTGGCAGAAGGCATGAAAATGAGTTCAGTTTTGAACAGTATGGACTGAGGTAACTAGGGGACATCCAAGAGGAAAAGTAACCTGACATACAGTCTGGAAATTAAAAGAGGCCAAGGATAGGCATCTCCTGTATATTTATGAGGTCAATGAGAAAAGTCACAGTTTATCCCACAGGAAGAGTAAGTAGAACATGTCTCTGGTACCCCCAATTAACAACCTTGAAAACAAGACTAATGATTCTTACCTAATAAGTTCATGTCAGCTCCTAGTGATCACTGCTTCTAACTCAAGAGCCCACTTTCTTGCTTTTTTGAAAAATCAAAATTAAATATGCCTGTCTTCTCTGTGTTCACTATACTTTGTAGAAGGTCAACATTCATCATGGCAAATTCTCTCAGGATTCAGAGATGGAATTTATTAATAAAAGGGACCTGAAGGTAGGTGCTTGTAACATTGGCTTAAATATAACCCAAATTTAATTTTTTCAAAAATGTATACTCTACTACTCCTCTAGAGACAAGGATAAGGAAGCACACTTATCAGTAGATATTTATCAAGCATCTACCATTCAAAGTGGGGGTAATAACAACAACAACAAAACCCAGAAGGTGTGGACCCTGCACACAAAGAGCCTATGCTAGCCAAAGGGAATCTTCCATGAAACCTACAGTATACACGGGAATGATGTAAACCTAAATTGTAACTTGGTAAAACAAGTACAGATGAATACGTGAGCAAGTTTGGAAGTAAACAGGTCTCTGGAGAAATAGAGGTGGAGATATGGGTGGACCTGAGTTTGGTTAGGAGTGAATCAGACCATTCTACAGAGGATGGCTCCTCCCTGGATGGACCTGCTATAAAAAGGTGATGATCCCAGACTTCAGCACCCAACAAGCTCCTCCAGGCTACAATCTCCTTGCTCTTCTGGTGAAGGAAGGAAGTAAGTAAGAGGGACTAAATTTCATCTTGTCTACTTATTCTTAAGCAAAGTGGAGATCTTGATGTATGTGTGGTCTGAGGCCAAAAGTTCTGGATGTTTGGGGTTCTCTATTTTTAGTGGCAATGTTACTAAAAGTTCACTTTGATACAGAACAAAAATGAGGGCATAAATTTGCTTTTCACAAGGCTACTCTCTTAATATTGCTGGATTACTATTTATCCGTTCATTGAACAAATACATCTTAACTACCCTCTATTTGCCACATGCTGCTCTTGGCTGATTATGTGGCAGTGAACGATGTAAACTTAGTAGGGGGATACATTCAGTAAACAAGAATGAATGAAAATTTTGAAGAGAGATAAGTACAATGAAGAAAATAAGACAGTGATATAGTAATGTAATAGGAGGATAGTACTTGAGATTGGAGGGTTAGAAAAGGCCTCTGTGAGGAATTATCTTTTGAGCAGAGATCTTCATGACAGAAGAAACCAGTCAAGGCAAATAAGAGGATTCTAAAGCAAGAGTAAACTTAGTTTAAAAGAAAAAAGAACATAGAGTGCCTAGAGCATGCATAAAAGAGGAAGAGTGGTCTATGGTGAGTCAAAGAGGTAGATGGGTAGGCCATGTAAAGAGGGGCATAGTAGAGTGCATATTATCTGAAGTAGATGAGAAGCCATTGGAGAGTATTAAGCAAGAAGAATAACAAGATCATTCTGAGAACCTCTGTGGAAAATAGGATCATAAGCAATGGTGGGAGCAAGGAGGTGGACTGCAGTTTCAATCAGAGATGAAGGGGTAATAGAAATAGTGGGAAATCACTCTTTGTTCAAACCCAAATCTAGAAGCTATGCCTGTCTCCATTCTCTCCTTTATACCATACTGATTCACCACCCTGACCAGCCAACTCTGACTGTCATACATGCCAATCCATCTGTCTTCCTGTCTACCACTTCCATCCTAGTCTAGGTTATCCTTCACACTCACCTCTATTATATGAAAATTCCACAATGTATTTAGTCATTTTTTATTGATAGTTATTGGGTTGTTTCTATTTACAGAGGTATTATAAATAATACAGCTATGAACATTTTTGTACATGATTTTTGGTTACAAATGCATATAGATTTATATTGGGAATATTCTTAGGAGTAAACTGCTGATCTTGCATGCTAAGTTGCTTCAGCCATGTCTGACTCTTTGCAACCCTATGGACTGTAGCCTGCCATGCTCCTCTGTCCATGGAATTCTCCAGGCAAGAATAATGGAGTGGGTTGCCATGCCATTCTCCAGGTGTCTTCCCAACCCAGGAATCAAACCCACTTCTTCTGTGGTTCCTCTTTACCACTGAGCCACCAGAGAAGTCCAAATTGCTGATCTTAGGCATTAGCAAACAGTTTTTGAAAGTACTTCTGCAAGTTTATGCTCCTTCTAGCAGTGTATGAAAGATTCAGTTTCTCCATGTCCTCACCAATATGTGGAATTAGGACTCTTTTGTTTTTGTCTTTTTGGTCATTTTGGTAGGGTTACCATGGCCTCACACTGTAATTTTAATTTGTATTTATCTGATGATTAATAAGGTTAAAATCTTCTGTGCATTTATTAGCCATTTAGATATCCTTTTATAGTTCTTCTGTTCTTTATCCATTTTTCTCTTTATTTTATTTTCATATTGTCTTACAGGAGTTGTTTTTATACTCAGGAGAGATCCTTTTATTGGTTAAATGTGTTACATATATCCTCCCTCTCAGTGGCTTCCCTTCTCTCCTTTAAGAGTTTAAAGAACATATTCCTATTTTTAATGCAGTCCAATTTGTAAATCATTTTCTTTGTGATTAATACTTTTTGAATTCTATTTAAGAGGTATTTCTCTACCTCAAGTTCTTGAATTTATTCTCCTATATTGTCTTCTTTTATCTTCTTCTTCTATCTTTTACATGTAAAAACTTCCTGGGAACAAATTCATTTTTCCATACAGGAATTCAACTAACCCAACACCATTTATTCAAAAGACTATCCTTTCCTATCAGACTTGTTCCGCCATCATTATCATAAATCAAATATCCACTGTGATATAGGTCTGATTTTGGAATGTTACCTTTCAATGATCTATTTGCTTAGCATTTCACCAATGTCAGACTGTCTTCTTCTATAACACACTTTACAGTGTGTGGTATGTTCTCAAACTTTGTCTTCTTCAATGTTGTCTTGGCTAATCTTGTCCCTCCACATTTTCATATAAATTTTAGACATTATTTTACTAATCTTTATTTTTAAAAACTTCATGGATTCTGAATGGAATTTTACTGCATGTAAAAATGAATTTGGCAAAAATTTGATATCTTAATATTGCCATCTTAATAACTTTCAACCCATGAACAAAGCATATTCCTCCATTTATCTAAATCTTCTTTAATCTCAATAATATTCATAACTTTCTAAGGACAGATATTTCATATCTTTCATTAGATTTATTACTAGGAATTTATACTTTTGTAGATAGCATCATTGCTAATTTCATTTTCTAATACTTCACTGATTTGATATAAAAATACAATTGGTTTTATGTTTATCTTATACCAAGCAACATTGTTAGTATTATTTATTCTAATAGTTTATCTGTACATTTGTTTTAATTTTCCACATAGAAAAATCACATCATCCTCTGAGTAATGACAGTTTTGTTAATTCCTTTCCAATTATTCTGTTTTTAATTCTTTGTCTTAACTATTGCTCTGACCAGGACCTTCAATACAGTGTTGAATAGGATATTAGTAGGTATACTGATCTCATCCCCAAACTCAGAAAGCTTTCAGCATTTAACTATTAAGTATGATGTTTGCTATAGCATCTTCATAGATATAATTGATCTCTTTTATTTATAAGTAAGAATTATGGTTGATTTTATCAAATGGTTTTTTACATCTCTTGAGAGGGTCATAAAAACTTCCCCCATTTGATTAAGTACTATTAGAGTACTTAATCAATCAGTTCTCAAACATTAAACCAAACTTGAGTCTGGGGATTAAAACTTAATTAGGTATGATGTATATTCTTTTTATACAACACTGGATTCAGCTTACTATTCTTTTCCTTCAGATTTTTGCATCTATATTTACAAAAGAAATTGTCATGAAAAGTTTTTTTCCAGTAATATCTTTGTCAAGTTATGGGTACTTAAGTTATACCAGATTTGTAAAATGTGTCTTTCCCCTTTTTCATTTCCCTGAAATAATCCATGAGATGTTAGTATTACTTCGAATGGGCTTCCCTGATAGCTCAGTTGGTAAAGAATCCGCCTGCAATGCAGGAGACCCCAGTTCGATTCCTGGTTTGAGAAGATCCGATGGAGAAGGGATAGTCTACCCACTCCACTATTGCTGGGCTTCCCTTGTGGCTCAGCTGGTAAAGAATCCACCAAGGTTCGAGCCCTGGGTTGGGAAGATCCCCTGGAGAAGGGAAAGGCTACACACTTCAGTATTCTGACCTGGAGAATTCCACGGACTACGATCCACGGGGTCCCAAAGAGTCGGACACAACTGAATGACTTTCAGTTAAGTAAAATTCGCAAGTATTTTCATCTAACCTGCAGTTCCCACCTTCCTTCACTGGAAATGTATTCATTTAACATTCAATTTCTTTTAAAAATATAATTTTTAAATTCTATTAGGTTTTAAATTCTATTTAGGTTTTCTATTCTTCTTGCTTTCATTTTGGTGTGAAGTGTTTTTCTGGAAACATATCCATTTCATTTAAATTTGAACATTTTTCACATAAAGTGTTTTTTTTAATATTACACACTTAACTTTCTACTGTCTGTAAAATTTATAGCAATGCCCCCTTTTACCTTTCTGATATTAATTAATTATGCCTTTACTCTTTCCTTGATTAATCTTTCAGGGTTTCTCATTTTTACTAGATTTTTGCAAAAATCTTGGCTTTGTTGATTCTCGACATTTGTTTTCTCTTTCATTATATCAGTTCTTATTTTTATTGACTTCCCTGATGGCTTAGACGGTAAAGCGTCTGCCTATAATGCGGGAGACCCGGGTTCGATCCCTGGGTTGGGAAGATCCTCTGGAGAAGGAAATGGCAACCCACTCCAGTACTCTTGCCTGAAAAATCCCATGGACAGAGGGGCATGGTAGTCTACAGTCCATGGAGTCGTAAAGAGTCGGACACGACTGAACGACTTCACTTCACTTTCATTATACTTTGAGCTGACTTTGAGGGTTTTTCCAAACTTCTTGAGATGTATGCTTAAGTTATTGACTTTCCAGCCTTTTTTTCTTCTTTTTTAATATATGCATTTAAACTATGCATTTCTCATTAGTCATGGAATTAATAGATCCCATAAGTTTTGCAATTTCAATTTTTCTCACTTTCATTTAGCTTAACCTATTTTCTAATTTACATTGTAATTTATTCTATACACATTTCTTACTTAGAAACTATTTATTACTTTCTAAACATTTGGAGATTCTTCTCAGTGTCTTTCCATTATTGAATTCTAGCTTCATTTCACTGTGGTAGAAAATTCTGTATGATTTCAATCCTTTAAAAATTGTTGAAATTTGCTTTATAACCCAGCATACAGGAAAATTTAAATGTTTCGTGTTCATTTCAAAAGGATGTGTAATTTGGAGTTCTTGGATATAATGTTCAATATATGTTAGGTGATGCTTTTATCAAAGATTTTGTGGAAGCTTTTATATCCTTACAATTTGTTTGTCTACTCATTCTATCAGTTGTTAATAGCAGTATGTAACCCACTAAGATTATACATTTGCCTATTTCTCCTCATAGTTTTATCAATTTTTGTTTTATGTATTTTGAGGCTATGTTATTAGGTATATATAAATATAGGTTTTTTAATATCTTCTTGGTGAATTTTTATTATTATGAAATATTCCTCTAGTAATTCTTTCTGTTTGAAAGTCTACTATATAGATGTTAATACAGCAAAAAATAGCTTTCTTTTAGTTTTTGAACAGTATATATTTCCTCCTTTAACTTTCAACCATTTTTATCATATTGTACGTTTCTTGTAAGCAACACATAGTTTTTTTTTGCAATCTGACAACCATTATCTTTAAATTAGATTATTTAGCCCACTTGTTAGTCAGTGGATTTGGATTATTGTTTTAAATCTACCATGTTGCTATTTGTTTTCTAGTTTCCCTTTTTTTTTTCATTTTTTTCCCTCTTCTTGACTTTTTTGAATATAGTAAATGTTTATCAGCTTATTTTCCTTCATAGCAGATCTATTTGCTTGAAAATATCCTTACTTATGCTTTTTTTTTTCATGAATACTCTTACTGGGAATAGAATTCTAGACTAGAACTTACTTTCCTACAGAAAGATGAGAATATTTTCTGGCTTCTATTGTTTCTTTTGAAAATTCATCTGTCAGACTTACTGCTAGATGATCCTCTGACGGACTATAAAGACGAAAGAAGCTTAGGAGTGAATCTCAAGAAATATCAACATCAGGGGCCAAAAGAGGAGACTACGAGAAAGTGAGTAGTGAGGCTAAAGGAGAAACAAGAAAATGACAGGTCTTTTTAAAGGAGGGTGTAGCAAGCGGCATCAAATGATACTGATATGTCAAGCAATTTGTGAAATGAAAATGGATAGGTGGATTTGGTAAGGTGAAGGGAATTTTTAGCTTCATGAGAAGTTTTGGTGAATTTTTGAGAGAGAAAGAAAATTTGAGTTAAAAAAATAAGAAGTGAAGAAAGAAAATATGGGCCTATATTTTGAGTGATTTTGCTATAAAAGAGAAAATATAAATCAGGTTGTGCCTCAAGGACTATGTGGGACAGCAGGAGAGGGTGTTCAATAAGAGACATATCCGCATGAGTATATGCTGAAGGAAATTATCCAGTAGAGAAAGATAAACTGATGATTCATGGAAGTGGACAACTGAAATAGCAGTTTGAACAGTCAAGAGAGACTCAGGTCCAGTGCCAAAATAAAGGATAGAAGTACAAACAGCTAATCTATCTGTGTAACAGCAGTGAAGGTTAAGCTATATGGACATAAATGCAATAGGTGGGATGATCAGACATTGCCAACTATGAGGAAATTATTTTGTCACAGATCCAAAGTTCTCAGTAAATAAAATGGAATTCTCCAGGCAAGAATATTGGAGTGGGTAGCCATTCCCTTCTCCATGGGATCTTCCTGATTCGGAGACTGAGCCTGGGTCTCCCGCATTGCAGGCAGATTCTTTACTGTCTGAGCCACCAGAGAAGGCCCCCACATCAAGGATATGTCCTCAAATAAAGGAAAATAAGAAGCTATTGGAGCTTCCCCAGTGTGTATAACAAAAAGTAGGTTAAGAAATAGAGGGAGTGGCAAAGGAACACTGAGAGAGATTAAACATAATCGCTAACCAAGGAAAAAAGTAAAGTGAGTGCACAGAACGTAAACAGACAGTGAGATCAAAGAGTTACTGAAGTCAGAGTATTAGAGGAAGTCAGTGTGCAATTCTCAAGACTAAGATTTTGGAGACACTGTAATTACAATCAAGTTCAAGGTTGAATACTACCATAAATAACAAAGAATGAAAAAATATTAAATCTTAGGTGTGTTATTTTGTAAGAAGCATATAACTTTATTTCAATTCAATGTTTAGAATCTACCTTTTGATCTGCAATCTTATTCCTACTATATGTACTGTAATTAATGATAAAATTATGTAATTCTACTCATTTTTTACTTTCCTTACTCTGCCTTTACTGTGCCAGATCTTTCCTGGCCTGAAAATTGTGTTTTTTATTCCACTTTTTCCTCTAATGCTTAAAAAGTTATAAATTCTACTCTGTTAGGGTTTCCAATAAACTTACCAAAATTACATGTGTAACCGTGTCAAAGACTGATCAACACCTATTCTTCTTACCAAACAAGGCAAGGTTCATAAACGCTTTTGCTGTGACTAATATGCCTATGACTTACACATTGCTGTTTCCTATACTATTTTAGTTTGTCTGTTTTCAAATAATGTTTTCATAAAATAATATAATTATCATTTTATAATAAATTTTATGTAGTATTATTATAGGATAAATGCTTATTTAGATTTACTGATAATGCTTGGGAGCTTCCTTGCTTCCTCAAAGAGATAAAATAACATTGCTTATATGCTATTACTTAAGAGGCAAAAAAAAAAGTTTTCTCTAATACTGAAAGTCAGTATACAATATAAATATTGTATAAATATTTCTACATATACAATATGTATACATTAAAAATGTATACATTTTAATACATTAAAAATACTATACAATAAAAAATGAAAACCTTATGAATTATTCAGGAAAAAAGAAAAACTAGGCTGACACTCATTAAGTGCTGGGCCATTTGGCAAACTGACTAACAGCAAATTGCATCTCAACACACTAATAATTTAAGAAAGCAGCTTTAAGAAAATTGATTTCAGCAAATTCGTATGAACAAAATTTCGGTTAGCTGCTGTTAGGGTCCTTCAATAAACTTCCTATAAGAAATTGCCAGATGAGCATGACATGCTTATCTACATCACACTGAGGTCTCTGATAATGTATTGATCCTACCGTTAAGAATTCATGGACAAGAAATTGGCAAACTTAGTAATTCAATAAAACCATACTAGTATTAAGATGCAAATGATAGAATTTTTTTTTAATTTTTAGTCCACTTTATTTATTTCTTTTTCATTTATTTTTATTAGTTGGAGGCTAATTACTTCACAACATTGCAGTGGGTTTTGTCATACATTGATATGAATCAGCCATGGAGTTACATGTATTCCCCATCCCGATCCCCCCTCCCACCTCCCTCTCCACCCGATTCCTCTGGGTCTTCCCAGTGCACCAGGCCCGAGCACTTGTCTCATGCATCCCACCTGGGCTGGTGATCTGTTTCACTATAGATAATATACATGCTGTTCTTTCGAAACATCCCACCCTCACCTTCTCCCACAGAATTCAAAAGTCTGTTCTGTACTTCTGTGTCTCTTTTTCTGTTTTGCATATAGGGTTATCATTACCATCTTTCTAAATTCCATATATATGTGTTAGTATGCTGTAATGTTCTCTATCTTTCTGGCTTACTTCACTCTGTATAATGGGCTCCAGTTTTTTTTTTTTTTTTCTCTTTTTGTTTTCTCAATGTTAAAGCTGCCCAACAACGCGTAGATCTTAAAATGTGGAAATTAATTATAATACGACTAATAATGCAGAAACAGAAAGGAACTGTAATGAGATTACATTTTATTTTCTTTTGCAGAGGTTCAAAAATACATAAAAATGGCTACTCTGCACAGAAACACCTTTCCAAACACTGAAACGAAATCAAGCACTACACAAAGTCATGCATTCTACCATGAGCAATCAGGAGATAGTGCCAGACGCTCTGGGAATGGCCACGAACAAACGTCCACTGGATCTGGACACAGGAGACAGAGGGAATCCAGTGTTCATCAGGCCAGTGACAATGAAGAATATTCAAAAGATGTAGGGAGGAATTCTGTGACCACCCAAGGAAGGTCCGGATCCACTTCGAGGAACCAACATGGGGCTTCCCATGACCAGTCAGGGGACACCTCTAGGAGCTCAGAGTCACGTCATGGGCAGACAGACACACATAGGCAGAGAGAATCTGTCCACAGAGACTCAGGAACCAGAACTTCACAAGATCAGGGGAGTCGCCATGAACAATCAAGAGACGGCTCCAGACGCCCTGGGACTGGCCATGGACAAACCTACACCGCATCTGGAAGCAGCAGACATAGAGAATCAGGTGTTAGTCAGGCCAGTGACAGTGAAGGATATTCAGGAAATGAAGGGAGGCATTCTGTGACCACCCAAGGAAGGTCCGGATCCACTTCAAGGAACCAACATGGGGCTTCCCATAGCCAGTCGAGAGACACCTCTCGGCGACCAGAGTCGCGTCATGGGCAGACAGACTCACATAGGCAGAGAGAATCTGTCCACAGAGACTCAGGATCCAGAACTTCCCACAGACAGGGGAGTCGCCATGAACAATCAAGAGACACAGCCAGACACTCTGGGACTGGCCTTGGACAAACCTCCACCGGAACTGGAAACAATAGACACAGGGAATCCAGTGTTAGTCAGGCCAGTGACAGCGAAGCATATTCAGGAGACGAACGGAGGCATTCTGTGACCACCCAAGGAAGGTCCAGATCCACTTCAAGGAACCAACATGGGGCTTCCCATGGCCAGTCAAGAGACACCTCTCGGCGACCAGAGTCGCGTCATGGGCAGACAGACACACATAGCCAGAGAGAATCCGTCCACAGAGATTCAGGATCCAGAACTTCCCATAGACAGGGGAGTCGCCATGAACAATCAAGTGACACCGCCAGACACTCTGGGACTGGCCATGGACAAACCTCCACTGGATCTGGAAGCAGAAGACACAGGGAATCCAGTGTTAGTCAGGCCAGTGACAGTGAAGGATATTCAGGAAATGAAGGGAGGCATTCTGTGACCACCCAAGGAAGGTCCGGATCCACTTCAAGGAACCAACATGGGGCTTCCCATAGCCAGTCGAGAGACACCTCTCGGCGACCAGAGTCGCGTCATGGGCAGACAGACACACATAGGCAGAGGGAATCTGTCAACAGAGACTCAGGACCCAGAACTTCCCACGGACAGGGGAGGCGCCATGAACAATCGAGAGACAGCTCCAGACGCTCTGGGTCTGGCCATGGACAAACCTCCGCTGGATCTGGAAGCAGAAGACACAGGGAATCCAGTGTTAGTCAGGCCAGTGACAGCGAAGCATATTCAGGAGACGAACGGAGGCATTCTGTGACCACCCAAGGAAGGTCTGGATCCACTTCAAGGAACCAACATGGGGCTTCCCATGGCCAGTCAAGAGACACCACTAGTCACTCAGAGTCGCGTCATGGGCAGACAGACACACATAGGCAGAGGGAATCTGTCCACAGAGACTCAGGATCCAGAACTTCCCACAGACAGGGGAGTCGCCATGAACAATCAAGAGACACTGCCAGACACTCCGGGACTGGCCACGGACAAACCTCCACCGGAACTGGAAGCAGTAGACACAGGGAATCCAGTGTTAGTCAGGCCAGTGACAGCGAAGGGTATTCAGGAGACGAAGGGAGGCATTCTGTGACCACCCAAGGAAGGTCCAGATCCACTTCAAGGAACCAACATGGGGCTTCCCATGGCCAGTCAAGAGACACCGCTACTCACTCAGAGTCACGTCATAGGCAGACAGACACACATAGGCAGAGGGAATCTGTCCACAGAGACTCAGGATCCAGCACTTCCCACGGACAGGGGAGTCACCATGAACAATCGAGAGACAGCTCCAGACACACTGGGACTGGCCATGGACGAATCTCCACTGGATCTGGAAGCAGTAGACACAGGGAATCCAGTGTTAGTCAGGCCAGTGACAGCGAAGGATATTCAGGAAATGAAGGGAGGCATTCTGTGACCACCCAAGGAAGGTCCGGATCCACTTCAAGGAACCAACATGGGGCTTCCCATAGCCAGTCGAGAGACACCTCTCGGCGACCAGAGTCGCGTCATGGGCAGACAGACTCACATAGGCAGAGAGAATCTGTCCACAGAGACCCAGGATCCAGAACTTCCCACAGACAGGGGAGTCGCCATGAACAATCAAGAGACACCGCCAGACACTCTGGGACTGGCCTTGGACAAACCTCCACCGGAACTGGAAACAGTAGACACAGGGAATCCAGTGTTAGTCAGGCCAGTGACAGCGAAGCATATTCAGGAGACGAACGGAGGCATTCTGTGACCACCCAAGGAAGGTCCAGATCCACTTCAAGGAACCAACATGGGGCTTCCCATGGCCAGTCAAGAGACACCTCTCGGCGACCAGAGTCGCGTCATGGGCAGACAGACACACATAGGCAGAGAGAATCCGTCCACAGAGATTCAGGATCCAGAACTTCCCATAGACAGGGGAGTCGCCATGAACAATCAAGTGACACCGCCAGACACTCTGGGACTGGCCATGGACAAACCTCCACTGGATCTGGAAGCAGAAGACACAGGGAATCCAGTGTTAGTCAGGCCAGTGACAGTGAAGGATATTCAGGAAATGAAGGGAGGCATTCTGTGACTACCCAAGGAAGGTCCGGATCCACTTCAAGGAACCAACATGGGGCTTCCCATAGCCAGTCGAGAGACACCTCTCGGCGACCAGAGTCGCGTCATGGGCAGACAGACACACATAGGCAGAGAGAATCTGTCAACAGAGACTCAGGATCCAGAACTTCCCATAGACAGGGGAGTCGCCATGAACAATCGAGAGACAGCTCCAGACACTCTGGGTCTGGCCACGGACAAACCTCCACTGGTTCTGGAAGCAGAAGACACAGGGAATCCAGTGTTAGTCAGGCCAGTGACAGTGAAGCATATTCAGGAGACGAAGGGAGGCATTCTGTGACCACCCAAGGAAGGTCTGGATCCACTTCAAGGAACCAACATGGGGCTTCCCATAGCCAGTCGAGAGACACCTCTCGGCGACCAGAGTCGCGTCATGGGCAGACAGACACACATAGGCAGAGGGAATCTGTCAACAGAGACTCAGGACCCAGAACTTCCCACGGACAGGGGAGTCACCATGAACAATCGAGAGACAGCTCCAGACGCTCTGGGTCTGGCCATGGACAAACCTCCGCTGGATCTGGAAGCAGAAGACACAGGGAATCCAGTGTTAGTCAGGCCAGTGACAGCGAAGCATATTCAGGAGACGAACGGAGGCATTCTGTGACCACCCAAGGAAGGTCTGGATCCACTTCAAGGAACCAACATGGGGCTTCCCATGGCCAGTCAAGAGACACTGCTAGTCACTCAGAGTCGCGTCATGGGCAGACAGACACACATAGCCAGAGGGAATCTGTCCACAGAGACTCAGGATCCAGAACTTCCCACAGACAGGGGAGTCGCCGTGAACAATCAAGAGACACTGCCAGACACTCCGGGACTGGCCACGGACAAACCTCCACCGGAACTGGAAGCAGTAGACACAGGGAATCCAGTGTTAGTCAGGCCAGTGACAGCGAAGGGTATTCAGGAGACGAAGGGAGGCATTCTGTGACCACCCAAGGAAGGTCCAGATCCACTTCAAGGAACCAACATGGGGCTTCCCATGGCCAGTCAAGAGACACTGCTAGTCACTCAGAGTCGCGTCATGGGCAGACAGACACACATAGGCAGAGAGAATCTGTCCACAGAGACTCAGGATCCAGAACTTCCCATGGACAGGGGAGTCACCATGAACAATCGAGAGACAGCTCCAGACGCTCTGGGTCTGGTCACGGACAAACCTCCACTGGATCTGGAAGCAGAAGACACAGGGAATCCAGTGTTAGTCAGGCAACTGACAGCGAAGTATATTCAGGAGACGTAGGGAGGCATTCTGTGACCACCCAAGGAAGGTCCAGATCCACTTCAAGGAACCAACATGGGGCTTCCCATGGCCAGTCAAGAGACACCACTAGTCACTCAGAGTCGCGTCATGGGCAGACAGACACACATAGGCAGAGGGAATCTGTCCACAGAGACTCAGGATCCAGAACTTTCCATGGACAGGGGAGTCACCATGAACAATCGAGAGACAGCTCCAGACGCTCTGGGTCTGGCCATGGACAAACCTCCACTGGATCCGGAAGCAGAAGACACAGGGAATCCAGTGTTAGTCAAGCCACTGACAGCGAAGCATATTCAGGAGACGAAGGGAGGCATTCTGTGACCACCCAAGGAAGGTCCGGATCCACTTCAAGGAATCAACATGGGGCTTCCCATGGCCAGTCAAGAGACACCTCTCGGCGACCAGAGTCGCGTCATGGGCAGACAGACACACATAGGCAGAGGGAATCTGTCCACAGAGACTCAGGATCCAGAACTTTCCATGGACAGGGGAGTCACCATGAACAATCGAGAGACAGCTCCAGACGCTCTGGGTCTGGCCATGGACAAACCTCCACTGGATCCGGAAGCAGAAGACACAGGGAATCCAGTGTTAGTCAAGCCACTGACAGCGAAGCATATTCAGGAGACGAAGGGAGGCATTCTGTGACCACCCAAGGAAGGTCCGGATCCACTTCAAGGAATCAACATGGGGCTTCCCATGGCCAGTCAAGAGACACCTCTCGGCGACCAGAGTCGCGTCATGGGCAGACAGACACACATAGGCAGAGGGAATCTGTCCACAGAGACTCAGGATCCAGAACTTCCCATAGACAGGGGAGTCGCCATGAACAATCAAGTGACACCGCCAGACACTCTGGGACTGGCCATGGACAAACCTCCACTAGATCTGGAAGCAGTAGACACAGGGAATCCAGTGTTAGTCAGGCCAGTGACAGCGAAGGATATTCAGGAAATGAAGGGAGGCATTCTGTGACCACCCAAGGAAGGTCCGGATCCACTTCAAGGAACCAACATGGGGCTTCCCATAGCCAGTCGAGAGACACCTCTCGGCGACCAGAGTCGCGTCATGGGCAGACAGACACACATAGCCAGAGAGAATCTGTCCACAGAGACTCAGGATCCAGAACTTCCCACAGACAGGGGAGTCGCCATGAACAATCAAGAGACACTGCCAGACACTCCAGGACTGGCCATGGACAAACCTCCACTGGATCTGGAAGCAGAAGACACAGGGAATCCAGTGTTAGTCAGGCCAGTGACAGCGAAGGGTATTCAGGAGACGAAGGGAGGCATTCTGTGACCACCCAAGGAAGGTCCGGATCCACTTCAAGGAACCAACATGGGGCTTCCCATAGCCAGTCGAGAGACACCTCTCGGCGACCAGAGTCGCGTCATGGGCAGACAGACACACATAGGCAGAGAGAATCTGTCAACAGAGACTCAGGATCCAGAACTTCCCATAGACAGGGGAGTCGCCATGAACAATCGAGAGACAGCTCCAGACACTCTGGGTCTGGCCACGGACAAACCTCCACTGGTTCTGGAAGCAGAAGACACAGGGAATCCAGTGTTAGTCAGGCCAGTGACAGTGAAGCATATTCAGGAGACGAAGGGAGGCATTCTGTGACCACCCAAGGAAGGTCTGGATCCACTTCAAGGAACCAACATGGGGCTTCCCATAGCCAGTCGAGAGACACCTCTCGGCGACCAGAGTCGCGTCATGGGCAGACAGACACACATAGGCAGAGGGAATCTGTCAACAGAGACTCAGGACCCAGAACTTCCCACGGACAGGGGAGTCACCATGAACAATCGAGAGACAGCTCCAGACGCTCTGGGTCTGGCCATGGACAAACCTCCACTGGATCTGGAAGCAGAAGACACAGGGAATCCAGTGTTAGTCAAGCCACTGACAGCGAAGCATATTCAGGAGATGAAGGGAGGCATTCTGTGACCACCCAAGGAAGGTCCGGATCCACTTCAAGGAACCAACATGGGGCTTCCCATAACCAGTCAAGAGACATCTCTCGGCGACCAGATTCGCGTCATGGGCAGACAGACACACATAGGCAGAGAGAATCTGTCCACAGAGAATCAGTATCCAGAACTTCCCACGGACAGGGGAGTCACCATGAACAATCGAGAGACAGCTCCAGACGCTCTGGGTCTGGCCATGGACAAACCTCCACTGGATCTGGAAGCAGAAGACACAGGGAATCCAGTGTTAGTCAGGCCAGTGACAGCGAAGGATATTCAGGAGACGAAGGGAGGCATTCTGTGACCACCCAAGGAAGGTCTGGATCCACTTCAAGGAACCAACGTGGGGCTTCCCATGGCCAATCAGGAGACACCGCTAGTCACTCAGAGTCGCGTCATGGGCAGACAGACTCACATGGGCAGAGAGAATCTGTCCACGGAGACTCAGGATCCAGAACTTCCCACGGACAGGGGAGTCGCCATCAACAATCAAGAGACACCACCAGACACTCTGGGACTGGCCATGGACAAACCTCCACTGGATCTGGAAACAGTAGACACAGGGAATCCAGTGTTAGTCAGGCCAGTGACAGCGAAGGATATTCAGGAAATGAAGGGAGGCATTCTGTGACCACCCAAGGAAGGTCCGGATCCACTTCAAGGAACCAACATGGGGCTTCCCATGGCCAGTCAGTAGACTCCCCCAGGAACTCACAGTCACATCAAAAGTGGACAGACAGTTATAGGCAGAGCGAATCTGTCCATGGAGACTCAGGTTCCAGCACTTCCCCAGAAGAGGTGGGCTACTATGAGCAATCAGGAGGCCCTTATTAGAGAGAAGCTTATTTGAAGAAGAAAAAAAAGCTATTATTTCAAAGAGTAGCAGAATATCACTGCTTTGAATCAAGAAAATTTTCATTAATCTTTCTGGAAACATGTATTTTTTTTCTCTTTATTTTGGACTGAGTGACTTTTTGTAAGTCTGGTTTTTCTTTTTCTTTTTTGGAATGGTTGAATATGATAGTCAGAAACTGGTTTTGGATGAAATCTATATCATAGCTGCTCTAATTTGAAAAGTGAATATTTAGAGTTTGGCATTCAAGTAAGCATTTTTCTCTTGAGAGGTTAAATTTCAGAATCTCTCCAGACTGGTTCTTCAATATATTCAATAATATCAATGGAAATAATATAAAGTCACCTTCCATTTATCAAAGCTGCTTTATATTATAATGGGTTTGCACATCTGCTTCTATTATCCTCCTATTAGAACTCTGTATTATTCTGCATTCATTAATCACCTTGGGCATATAGAATCCAGTAAAATGATCTACATGAAAACTGAAAATAAACAATTGACCATATATCATAGTATGTCTCTTCCATGCTTATTTCTTATATACCCTAAAAGACTTATTTCCCCAAGGTAAGAATAACAGCTTTTCCTCTTTCACTGAAAACTGTATTTGCAAATGGCAGATATATATCATACCAAAAATAAATAAATAAATAAGGAATACAAGGAAGAAGTAATTTAATCAAATCCTGTATTTTTTCCAACATAGTCATTGTTCCATGTATTCATCATCAGGATGAATAAAACAAGCTCAATTCTTCTAATTAGACCCAAACAATATTATGTCTATGCTTGTGCTCCACAAGCAACACATAAGGGGTACTAGCCGCAGTAAGCATCCTTCTTCCTTGCTTGAGGTGCTGTCCCCAAATACTCCTACAAAGCTACAAAGTTGGCAGCACAAAATATGCAGGTTTCATGGATTTGCCACAGACACAGATATGGAAAAAAATGCTTCTTTCCATTTTTGTGACACATTTGCCACTTTAGTCTCAAAAGGAACTAATTGAACTCCCACTTGAGGCCCTTCTTTAGAGGAGTCAGGACTAACTAACATTCTGAATAATTTAAATTATAACAAAGGAAACAGTGCTGACCTAGCCTCACTAAGGGGCAGGTTGATAGAAGGACAGTGATGCTGTTTATAATAGCCAGGGCATGGAAGCAACCTAGATGCCCATCAGCAGATGAATGGATAAGGAAGCTGTGGTACATATACACCATGGAATATTACTCAGCCATCAAAAAGAATTCATTTGAATCAGTCCTAATGAGATGGATGAAAGTGGAGCCCATTATACAGAGTGAAGTAAGCCAGAAAGATAAAGAACATTACAGCATATTAACACATATATATGGAATTTAGAAAGATGGTAACGATAACCCTATATGCAAAACAGAAAAAGAGACACAGAAATACAGAACAGACTTTTGAACTCTGTGGGAGAAGGTGAGGGTGGGATGTTTCAAAAGAACAGCATGTATACTATCTATGGTGAAACAGATCCCCAGCCCAGGTGGGATGCATGAGACAAGTGCTCGGGCCTGGTGCACTGGGAAGACCCAGAGGAATCGGGTGGAGAGGGAGGTGGGAGGGGGGATCGGGATGGGGAATACGTGTAAATCTATGGCTGATTCATATCAATGTATGACAAAACCCACTGCAATGTTGTGAAGTAATTAGCCTCCAACTAATAAAAAAATTAAAAAAAAAAAAAAAAGAAGGACAGTGATGGGTATTACAATAGAGATAGCCAGATACATATACCCTAGAGCTAAACTCTCATCCTTTTCTTAAGATGCCATAAACAATGGAAATTGGTTTTTTTTTTTCATATTTCTATCCCCTTGAGGACAGAATTACCAGACATTCCTCTTTGATAGCTGACAGAAAATCATCTACCTCAAAAGGTGCAAACAAGATTCACAGGGAACATTCTAGACTTCGGTATTTCTCTATGCTCTCCTTCTCTTGTGGAATTTATCTTTGACGTTGTTCCTTAACTCAGTCAACAAACTCCTTCACACGTGAATCAAAATTCTTCTTACCAAATAGCTAAATGTCTGTTAAGTTTTTCTTTGACCAGGACAATCTTACAGGGCAGAGTCCATCTTCCCTTACCTGCAGGAAAACTCTCTCCAAAACACATCAATCCAAGGGAGAGACAAAATGAGAATCTGAACCAGTTTAGTGGTCATGGAATATCTGAACAATAAGGTCAACAGAATTTGATTACTGATCAAATCTAGAGGTAAAGAAGAGGAAGAAATCTAAGATTATTTAGAGGATTGTTACTTGGGCAACTGAATGAAGAATGAGGCCATTCAGTGAGGTAAGGAATAAGATTAGAGACGGAAAAACAGTAAGATCAGTTTTGAACATCATGAGCTTGAGAATCCCAGGAGAGACTCTAGTAGAGCTTTCTTATGAGTAAATGGACATAAATATCTCTATTTCAAACAAAAGATCAGACCTCAGTCATCCATATATAGGTAGTTTACTAAACTGGTTTAAAGTTCTGAAGCCAGATGCTGTCTAGGCAGAGTCAGTTTTATCATTAATTTGCTGTGTACCTTAGGCAACTTACTCAGGATCTTGATTTCTCATCCAAAGAGTACACATAGATACAGTACATACGCACCTTAACATTGTTGTGAAGACTGGGTTGATACATGAAATGTTGCCTAGAACATAACAAGCATTCAGTAAATGTTTACAATTATGGATGGAGCTACAGGTATGATTGAATGAGAAGATACAAAGTGAAAACCAAGAATAGAATATTGAGAAAACCCACTATTAAAAGTTCAACCCACAACCACATAACAACTAAGTGGTGGAAATAAGATTTGAAACCAAATTTTGTCTTCCAAGTCCAAGAAGAATTTTGCCTTCTTACTGAAAAGGAGACAAGTTTTATCAAAGTTTCAATAGTTCAACTTCCAAGAATGGTCGAGTAAAATGAGAAATGAAATATGTCCACTGACTTGGTAACCTGACATCTGAGACTTGAAAACAGCTATTTCTGTGGAGAGGTGATGATATATAAACTTTGTTGGAAAACTTAAGAATGAATGGTTTGGGGAGAGTTGGACATAATAAAGGAAGTTCAGAGAAGTGAACTAGCCTCATTACTTCTGTGAGAAAGTCAAAAATTAATTTCTAACCAAATCCCTTAGGGTTTTCCCATTCCTAAGTGCCCAGGAATACATGGATTCTGGGCTGGGAGCTGGAAAAACAGTCAGCATAATTTTTTTAGAATTAAGCAGAAACAAGACTATGTAGTATCTTGGAAGTCACAGTAAACTCCACATGTAATGGATATTTATATGTGGTTAAAAAAATACACAACATGAAATTCATCATCTCATCAATTTTTAAGTATACAATTCAGCAATGATGTAAAGAGCCAAAAATTCTCTTCTTCTTACCAGATCTCTTATGTGTTCCTTTGTTCTGAGATACTTGGTGGGATTAAATACCAAGAGGGAATCAGAGCAGGATTAGGAGGAAGAAATCTAAAACAAGCTTCTAGGACTAACCACTCTTACAGGTCTTAAACTAAAGGACTACAATAAATTCAAGAAATTCTCCTTGGTCACAAAGTTCATCTGGGTGAGAGAGGTGTGGGGTTGAACCTTGGGAAGCATGCATTCATCTTATGTGTACCCTTGGGTAGCTACCTCCATGGAAAAGAGTTCATAAGCTGTCATCTGTGTGAGGAAAGTAAATTTTCACATTAAATTCTTAATGAAGAACTCTCAAAAGAAAGGCAATTAGAGTAAGAAAAAAACTATTAGTATCTTTGCAGAGAGAAACTGCATGCTCCCTGTTGTTGTTCAGTCACTCAGTCATGTCTGACTCTTTGCAACCCCAGGGACTGCAGCACCCCAGGCTTCCCTGTCCTTCACTATCTCCCAGGGTTTGCTCAAACTCATGTTCATTGAGTTGGTGATGCCATCCAACCATCTTCTCCTCTGTCGTCCCCTTCTCTTGTCTTCATCTTTCCCCAAATCAGGGTCTTTTCCAATGCGTCAGTTCTTCGTATCGGGTGGTCAAAGTATTAAAGCTTCAGCTTCAACATCAGTCCTTCCAATGAACATTCAGGATTGATTTCCTTTAGGATTGACTGGTTTAATTTCCTTGCAGTCCAAGGGATCCTCAAGAGTATTCTCTGACACCACAGTTCAAAAGCATCAATTCTTCGATGATCAGCCTTCTTTACAGTCCAACTCTCATGACTCCTGGAAAGACCATAGCTTTGACTATACGGACCTTTGTCGGCAAAGTAATATTTCCGCTTTTTAATACACTGTCTAGGTTTGTCATAGTGTTACAAATTCTTTGTCACTCTTGGCATCATAGAGGTAGAGTCTGTGTCCACTCCACTTCAATCTGTGCCATGACCCATGACTGATTGAGCCAACAGAGTTAAAATGAAAGTGATCTATGTCATTTTCAGGCCTAGTCTTCAAGGACTGGCAGTTTCTACTCTGGCCCTAAGAAACTGAACATGTAAACAAACAATGACAAGACCATGCATAGAAATAGAACTCTGATCCACACCTGCAGAAACCAGCCCAGGAAATCAACCCCTTATCTACAATAAACCCTGGGAAACCGCAGGAAAATGTGACAGCATTTCATCACTGAGGAGGCATCAACTGAGCAGAGACCAGAGTTAAAAACAGAAGTCAGCTATGCATAAAACAATGAATCAGTAACCATGTAATTACCATCAGTAATCATGTTAGAAAACAAGGTCTTTGGGAAGGTACAGGCTGAACAGACACAATATCCCGAGCTGAAAAACTCAGTATGTCTTCAACCTGATGAAAAAAAAAAAAAAAAGGAGGGCATAGAGGTACAAAATCAGATCAGAAAAGCAAATGGGGATCCAATCACAAAGAGTAGTAATAAGTAATCTACTATTCTAAATATTATGGAAATCCCTTGGAGAGCTGTAAGTAGGGCAGTAACACCCTGATTTACATTTTTTTTTTAACTTTAAGCTGATTGCTGTACAGAGTAGATTGTGGGAAGAAGCAAGAAGAAAGAGGGAGACTAACTGCAATAATATAGCTGAGATGCTGGTGGCATTGACTAGGTTGGTAGCAGTGAAAATGGAAAAAAGATGAATGGAAGATATTTTGAAGAGAAAGTCAATATGACTTGTTAATTGATTATATACTGAAGATGAGGAAATGGGGAATGAAGAAAGATTTCCAACAATACAGTCTGACCAAGTTGATAGATGATGGTGCCTTTTATGGTTCCATTTATATTGGTCATGTTAGGTTTGTATGCCTACACACATCCTGAAATACAAAAAGGCAGCTTAATAACATCCATGTGCCAGTGTTCATTTTTACTGCTTGATATCTTAGCATGTAGCACAATTGACCTCTTCCTCCTTATTCCTCTTGGCTCCCACACTACCATATTCTCATGGAGTCCTCCTCTCTCAGTGGCCATTACTTCTGGTCTGCTTAGCTGGCTCTGCTTGATCTAAGGTTGAACAATTCTATCCTTTACTTTTTTTCCATATATCTCTACACATTTACTAGGTAGTCACAACCCAGTCCTGTGGCATGCCATTGGTATCAGTGGGTACAGTTAGATTCAGCTCAGTGACATGAGGAAAACAAAACTCTAACCACGGCCAAAGAAGGAACAACTTTAGATAGTCAAGATCTCAACAGGCCGAAATAACTAATTCTGGATTAGCTGGTTCTATGCAAGAAAATCTGGGTCAGCGATAAGGGGACATGTATCCAATCATGGACAATCAGGAAAGTTCCAGACATTCAGGATCATCTCATAGCCAATCATTACCTATAGACTCTGGAGTCAGTACAAGTAGACAATGGTGCCCAGGTATATCCAACCTAGTTATAGTGAAAGACAATCAGAAAACTCAGACACAGTCAGCATCAAGCCATGAATAATCTGGATACAGCCATAAATAATCAAAATCTGAAAAATTAAGAAACAAGACTCTAGCCACAATCACAAGATAGTGCAAGATCCTCAAGACAAACATTTGTCCATGGACAGTCTGGATCTACATATGGTGAATCTGGACCCAATATAAGAAGACATGGATTCAGCCACCGTCAGTTTAAGAGAGAGCTCTAGATACTTCTCACAGTCAGTCCTCAACCTCTGCAATCTAGATTCAGTACAAACAGCAGAGATCTAACTTTACTCAGTCCAGTGATAATAAAGGACAATAAAGAGACCGGAGAGACTATTCCCAAAGCCCACCTGAATATAAGCATGTACAGTCTGGATCTAGCACAAGAAAAAGATGGCTCTAGCCATGGACAGTTAAAAGATAGGCCAGGAACTCATCAAAGATGGGTATCCACTCAACCACTCAAACTTTGTTCAACATATGGGAAAGAAATGGATCCACTTGTGGACAATCAACAGGCAGCACCAGAACTTAATGGTCAACTCACAGACAGGCACCATTAACATATCCTAGATCCACTTGATGCAGACATCAACAGGCAGTTATACTCAGATCAATGATGATGAAATACAATCTGAAGACACAGTAAAAGTCAGAATAAACCCACTGGCAGTCGGTATAGACAAAGATGGTGATGGTGAAAAGTCGCTCAGTCATGTCCAACTCTGCGACCCCATGGACTGCAGCCTACCAGGCTCTTCCTCCATGGGATTTTCCAGGCAAGAATACTGGAGTGGGTTGCCATTTCCTTCTCCTGGAGATCTTCCCAACCCAGGGATTGAACCCATGTCTCCCACATTGTAGGCTTTACGCTTTACCATCTGAGCCACCAGGGAAGTCATAGACAAAGATAGTTAGACTCAAACACAAGAGAAAAATCAGGATTCAGTCTTAGAAACTGAAGAGATAACACTATAAACTCTATAGACTCTAGGGCTAGACAGACATCCATTACTGGTCAGTTTGAATATACAAGTGGATGGTCAGGATCCAACACGAGAAAGAAAAAACAGCTTAAACAGATATGAGACAGCTCTGGGCAATCAGTATCTCCTCATAGCCACACATAAATTCATGGACAGTTTAGGTCTAATCATGGAGAAGCTAAATCCAGTAAAACAGAAAGACACAGAAACACCCATGAACACCTGGAAGATAGTGCTAAATGTTTAGAGTCCGCTCCTAGACAATCACCACTAACACAGTCTGGAACTAATACAAATAGACAAGAATCTGATTATAGTCACCTTCACCTGGTGGAGGTGAGTGATAATCAGGAGGCTCAGGTGGAGAACCAGCATTAATCCCTGAAAAATCTAGATCCAGCAGAAAAAAAGAGACAACAACCTAGCCACAGACAGTCAAGAGAATGCAATGGACATTCGAGGTCTACATCCACACAGCCTGCTATCAGTGTCAGCAGAAAATAGGCATCCAGTTATAGTCAATTTAGTGATAGTGGCGGACAATCAGGAGACTGACTAGACAGCTTCCACTTGTGGTCAGTCTGAGTGTAGTCATGTGCAATCTTGGTCCAACACAAGAGGAAGACAAGGTTCCAGCCATGGAGACTTAGAAGACAGGTCTAGACATTCAGGATGTCAACATGGCCAGACAGCAATTCAAGGACATTCTGGGTCCACCCAAGGATAACATGGTGCAGTATAATAGAAAGACATGGCTATGGACAATCAGGAGATATCTCTAGAGACTTTTTTTTTTTTAATTTATTTTTTCAGTGGGTTTTGTCATACATTGACATGAATCTAGGGACTCTTATAGACAATTTGCACATACAAGGTCTGGATCAAGTTAAGGCAATGTCTACTGAGGGTCCAGTTACAGTACTCACAACACACAATCAGGAGACATACAGAAAGTCAACATCAGTCTGTGCATGGTCTGAGTATGATTATGAACAGTTGAGAAACAGGAAGTCAGAAGACTAGAGATCTAGACACTCAGAGTCTCACCAAGAACATAAAAGCACTGGAAGTCAGTCTGGACTTACTCATGAACAGTCCAGATCCAAGAGTAAACAATTTAGCCATGGGCAAACAAGACATAGCTGTGGACACTCAAGATATACTCATACACAATCATCATTTACTCAGTCTTAACAATTAAATCATCAATTACTGAGTCCATTATCAATAGACAAGGAGCATCCAGTTATAGTCAGAGATACTGAAGGACAGTCAGAAAACAGGGAAAGACACTATTCCCCTTCCCATGATGTGTCTGAGAAAAGGCCATAGGAATCTGGGTCTAACACAAGAGAAAGAGATTACTCTAGCTGTAGGAAATCTGGAAAGAGGCCTGTATTTCATCAAGAGTAGACATTTATCCACAGGTGAGCAAGGTCTACCAAGGTGATTAGGTTTCATCACAAGATAAAGACATGGATCTATTTATGGACAAATTGGGTCATATCATAGGCAATCATTTACACAGATTAGATTCAGAACAAGAAAACATCAGGGATCCAGTATTGGTCAGGCCAGTGATAATGAAGGGCAATCATAAGATTCAGAGATGCAGTCAGAATAAACCCATGGATGGCCCAAATCCAGTTTAAGGAATGAATATGAATCCACTTATGGCCAGTCATCAGCAGTTTATACATTCAGGGTCTCATCAAGGTCAGACACCTCAATGGACGGCATAGACATGCATCTGGGCAAAGTCAACTTAGGGACAGTGCAAGATACAGATGAAGATGTTCCTCAAAATGGCAGCTCTGAGACAACAAGTAACAGTGGAAGCAAGCAAACAAAAAGTTTTTATTAAAGCCACACTCCAGTCTATAAGTAGAGCCATGTGCAAAGGAAACATTATCATCACGACCAAGAAAAGACCTAACTCTAAAAAAAAAAAAAAAAGTGAAGACATGAGAAGAACAAAAATCATGGAATTTATTGTGAAAAACTTCTTTTTGAGGACATAGCTATTTATCTCTATCCTTTTCTTTAACAGTGCAATTCCACTTTAATCCTTCCACTAAGTGTTAATCTTATTTAAAAGGATAGTATATGCTTGTCTTCCTCAGTTAGCATCTGATAATAGTATAAGTTTAAATTTTAATGATTTTATTTAAAATTTTTGATTTGTGGGGTTAACTAGAGTTAAATATGAGCACTCATTTTGATATTTGTGCCAAATGTGATACTACACATGACTCTTAAAGGTGATGTATTAAGTCCTACAGCATCACCAGATCACTGTGACTGCAATACCTTGAATTTATAGACAGAGCCTTCAAGTGTTTGGTTAGAAGGTCAGAGAGGAAACTAAGACCCAGTCAGCTTTACATTCATTACATTCGTTACATTCCCTCTTTTTCCAGTCCCTCTTCCCTTCTGCCTGCCCCCTCCTTTCATTTTCTCTCTCTCTCTCTCTCTCTCTCTCACACACACACACACACACACTAAAAGTTAAAGTTTCTGGATCTGACTCCCAGCAACCAAGGTCTCAGCTTACCTGTCCCATATCTGAAGCTCCAACATCCTCTCTGCTCTTTCCCATACTAGTAGGTCTTTTGTGCCACCTCTGTAACACCTGGAGGGTCCCTAAGGAACACTCCCATCTGCTCATTTTGACAGACCTGGTCTGCATGCAGAAAGCCTAATGTAGTTGCTCAGTCGTGTCTGACTCTTCACAACCCCATTGACTATAGCCTTCCAGGCTCCTCTGTCCATGGGGATTCTCCAAGCAAGAATAATGGAGTGGGTTGCCATGCCCTCCTCCTAGGGAACTCCCCAACCCAGGAATTGAAGCAGGGTCTCCTGCACTGTGGGCGGATTCTTTACCAGCTGAGCTACAAGGGAAGCCAGGAACTAAGGGACACAGGCTATAAATGGCCGTGTCAGTAACAGAATCATACAACAAGTTAAGGAGATGGAAACACACTAGTGAAAGACATTGACAGAATAAGAGGATACAAATAAAAATGAGCTCTGGAGTCCAACTAACTAGGGCATTTGTGAGAACTTGAAGGAAAAAAAAGAGAGAACACTGAGACAAAGAAGCAACTGAATAGGAAGGTCGGTCCTTAAGCAGTTATTCCACGGCCTGAGTCTGGAGCTGAAAGATAGATCATGGTGCCTGGCCCAACTCCCAGATAAACCATGATAAACTATAAAGTTACATCAGATCCATTTTTATTATTTTGAGATAGAAAAAATGAAGAAAAGGATATGAGGAGAAAGGCTTCTTGGCTGGTATTTATATTACAGCTGACTTCTTTTGACTCCATTTATATTTTTCCAGTAGTCATATATGGATGTGAGAGTTGAACTATAAAGAAAACTGGGCACTAAAGAATTGATGCTTTTGAACTGTGGTGTTGGAGAAGACTCTTGAGAGTCCCTTGGACTGCAAGGAGATCCAACCAGTCCATCCTAAAGGAAATCAGTCCTGGGTATTCATTGGAAGGACTGATGTTGAAGCTGAAACTCCAATACTTTGGCCACCTGATGCGAAGGGCTGATTCATTGGAAAAGACCCTGATGCTGGGAAGGACTGACGGTATGAGAAGGGGACGACAGAGGATGAGATGGTTGGATGGCATCACCGACTCAATGGACACGGATTTGGGTAAATTCCAGGAGTTGGTGATGGACAGGGAGGCCTGGTGTGCTGTGGTTCATGGGGTCGCAAAGAGTCGGACACGACTGAGCAACTGAACTGAACTGAATACCCCAATCGTGACCAGCAACACTCTCTGCTTGTTCTGTCCCTATTTTTACAATTTCCTCATCCATAGATTCTAAACTACAAAAAGCTCTCAGAAACTTCATGGAGAGATGGGGAAAAGGAGAGGAAAGGACAAGCAGAGAGACTTTCCCTAGCATATTTCAGACCCAGCTGATGGCGAGAACAGTGTACCTTGCAGACAAGAGTGAATATGTGAACAGGGGTGGGAAGAAAACTCACTATTTATCCTCATCAGTCTTATTTGTTTCCTGGTTAGTTTTTTTAAGTCAAAATTACATTCCTCATGAACTGTCCCCCAAACCCTTCCTTACCCAAGACAGGAAGAGTTCCCCATTCCCTAGTTGTTCTTAGAAAGAAACAGATGTGAGTCTTCCTTCTCCACTTAATAACTAACTAAAAATAAGTTTCATATTTTCTCTTATTGTGAGGATTAATAGAATGATGTACCCAAGGGCACAGAGCACTGTGCTTGGCATAAAAGGGAACATAATTTCCTTTCTTCTACCAACATATAAGGCACTGAAAAACCTAGAACATGTCACATATCTTAAGATATCTCTTCTCCTGAACCCTGTCACCTCCAAGGGGAAAACCAGCAACCAAACCAATGGCAGACTGGGGAGGGGGATTTCAAGCCCACCCTATTAATGTGGAGAACTTACTCTGATAAAATCATGAATCTCAGTTTTCAAAAGGACTTCTGTGACAATCTGCTAAAATTCTTACATTAGTAATTTTCAAAAAGTAGACAAGAGGCCAAGTACCTGTTTTTTCATGACACAAACTGAGAAATAAAGCTCAGCAAACACTGGTTGTTGATTTTGGAGGAAAATCAGAAAATAAAGCACTGAAAGGATTAAAACTGCTTACATAATACATAAAAGTTCCTTTAATACCCCCTGACAAAAAATTCAACTACTATGCAAAGACTTCATTGAATTTTCAGCCAACTTCCCAAAGAGCCCACTGCATTTTCAGCTAACACAAACATTAAAAGTTAGTTCCTTTAACCAAGTCAAACTTTACCTCCCTTTCATGGTCACTTGTTCCCTTTCCTGTAACCTCACATACATCAACTTTCACAGACACCCATGCATTTCTCTCCCAACAGTCGTCTGATGTCCCACACATCCCTGCCCTTCTCTTCCCTCTAGATTCTCCTCACCTGTGAATCTTCCTGAAGTGAAGTGAAGTCGCTCAGTTGTGTCCAACTCTTTGCAACTCCATGGACTTTAGCCTAACAGAATCCTCCATCCATGGGATTTTCCAGGCAAGAGTACTGGAGTGGGTTGCCATTTCCTTCTCCAGGAGATCTTCCTGACCCAGGGATCAAACCTGGGTCTCCCGCATTGTGGGCAGATGCTTTACCGTCTGAGCCACCAGGGAAGTCTGCCTGACAAGCAAATAAATAGGGCCAGCAGATGGCAAACTATAGCCCATAGGCCCTATCTAGGGCATCATTAGTTTTTACATGACCCATAAGCTAAAAACGTTTTCCACATTTTAAGTTGAAAAAAACTTTTGACACAAAATTATGAAGTTTTAGGGTCAGGTCAATCAGGTTTTATTGAAACGCAGCAGTGCTCTTCTGTTTATAGTCCTTTAGTGCTGTAAGAGCAGAGGTGAGTAACCCACCTGGTCTACAAGCCTGTAATGTTTAATACCTGATCCTTTACAGAAAAGCCTACCAACCCCTCCTGCAGGAGAGCCCTGGCCCCAGAAACATGTTTCACCCACCATGTTTTCTTCCCTCTGTGATGACAGCCAGCACCTGCAGGAAATTAGCCCTCAAAAGATTCCACCTCCCCTGCAATTCCACAGTCTCAGTCACACCTCTGATGAAGCGTGGCAACCTGGCCCAAATCAGGCATCCAGAGGAAACATGGCCACAGAATGGATACTGACTCTGCAGCCTTCTGAGTAACACTTGGAACAAAGCATGTAGCCTAATAATGGTTGAATTTGGAATCATATAATTTATCATTTCCCAATAGTTGCTACCACGCCTTCCCAATCCCTGATGATCATATTGTATAAGTTGTAAGCCTATGCGACTTCACCCAGCTTCAGTGAGACTTGTGCTATACATTTACAACAGATGGTGTGTAGAGCAAGGTCCTCAAGGACGACACCTAACACATGATTGAGTTTATATCCATGTGAAATCATGTCCTCTGAGGTAAACACGGGAAGAGAAAGGACAGATCCTAATCCTGTGAAAAATTAGAAGTGTCAATGCAGATCACTGCAGTCATGATCCTTACTCCGCTTTCACTTCAACTTGGCAAACACTTAGGGGGACCTTAATGTGCCAACCAATGTGCTGTGTCTATAAGTAACATAGGGATTACATGAGTGAAAGTGTTAGTCACTCAGTCGTGTCTGACTCTTTGCGACTCCATGAACTATAGCCCGCCAGGCTACGCTGTCCCTGGAATTCTGCAGGCAAGAATACTGGAATGGGTAGCCATTCCCTTCTCCAGGGGATCTTCCTGACCCAGGGATCAAACCCAGGTCTCCTGCATTGCAGGCAGATTCTTTACTGTCTGAGCCACCTGGGAAGCCCAGGGATTATATAAAGCCTGTTCTCTATTCTAAGGAGCTCATAGTCTGGAAGTGACATAGGCACAAGGACAAATATATATGTGTGTGTATAAAAGGAAACACAGGTTTGATCCCTGAGTTGGGAAGATCCCCTGGAGGAGGGCATGGCAACCCACTCCAGTATTCTTGCCTGGGAAATCCCATGGACAGAGGAGCCTGGCTGGCTACAGTTCATGTTGTCACAAACAGTCGGACATGACTGAAGAAACTTGGCGTGCATGAAACGATATGCACCAAATAATCAACAGCAGCTATCTCTGTGTATTAGGATTACAGGTATTATTTTCACTTTCTTTGATTGTCTATATTCTCTAAATTTTATATTAAATATTAATTACCTACTAACACAATTTTAAGAGAGTATAATATAGTGTGATTGATCTTACAATAAAATAATTGGGACACAATGATACTCTCTCAAGCATCTCAAGTAAGATTACCTACAGGATATCAAAGATAGGTTTGAAAAATGAGTAGGAATTTTCCAGACAGATAATGAGGGGAATATATATATATGTATATATACATATATATATATGAAATAGTTTGGTATATTCAGGAAGGTTTATGAAATTAATTACTGGTAGAACACAAATAGGAATAGGGAATGAGGAGATGTGGCTGTTGACAGGCCACAACTCAGATCATGAGGAACCCTGGATACCATTCTAAAGAGCATGGATTTCTTCCCAAGGTTACATGCTGGTTGAGTGAAAGCTGCATTTATGAGTGCCCACTAAGGTTTCATAAACAGACTTGGGTAAAAAGACAAGAGGGCCTCTGCAGACATTATCCATTCCAGGAGGTAATAATATCATGGGTGACACCTTGACTAGAATTTTGTATATGAAAATTAAGTTTAAAAAAGACAGTTTGACTAGATGATCTTCAGGGTTTTTTCTAAAGATCAGATTCCGTGATTCATTGACATTTGGTCCCTAGTGTCCACTCAACTTCAATTAAAAGTCCACAAAGTTCATTATCAATGCATTATGCTTTACTCTTTATTGAACAGCACAGAGGTCTTTCTTTGCAGTGTCCAGAGACTCTGGCAAGTGGGGTTGAGACTAACCCAGATTTGGGAACTGCTAACACCATCTCAGGTGCACAGGCAAGGAAGTGAGAAGGTAAACACCTGGGAGGTAGAGATGGAGGTGGAGTTGGGCTTGTCTGGGAATGAATTAGCACATCTCAGAGAAAGCAGCTTCTCCCTAAGACAGACCATTATTCCTTCTATAAAAAGGCCACTATCCCCAACTAGCAGCACCCTGTAAGCTGCTTCAGTCTCCATCCTACTTGTTCCTCTGGTGAACCATGTAAGTGAGCAGGAGTAGAAATACTCCCGAAGGCTATCAATTATTAGAATGCGCTCCAAGGCAAACAGGCTCTGGGTAGCAGGCTCCTTTTTAACATACATACTCTGGGCATTCAAGTCAGTGTTCTACTCAGAGTCAACATGGATCTGTCTTGGGTCAATGTTCTAGTTCTGGACAACATGGGTCTGGTTTGTGTCACTCATCTTGCTCTGAATAAGGTGGTTTTAGATCTGGTCAGTATTCAAGCTATGAACAACTTGAATTACAAATGAGATGTAGGTCAAGCCCAAGTGGAACTCATGATGGGCATAGTAAACCCCAAATAGACTCAAGCCCCAGTGGCGCTAGTGATAAAGAACTTGCCTGCCAATGCAGGAGTCCTAAAAGATGTGGGTTTGAGCCCTGGGTCAGGAAGATCCCCTGGAGGAGGGCAGACATGGCAACCTACTCCAGTATTCATGCTTGGAGAATTCCATGGACAAAGGAGCCTTGCAGTCTACGGTTCATAGGGTCGCAAAAAGTCGGACATGACTGAAGCAACTTAGCACGCACACACCAATTGATCAAGAAGAAACAGCCAGGAATGGTCAGAGTAGAAAGCCAAAAAGAAAGAAGTAGAAGTTGTAGCTCATCACGTAGCAAGTTTGATGGATATGAGGGTATTTATGGATAATCAGGGACATGTAGGCAACAAAGCCAAGGATGCAGCCAAGGTCAAAGGGAATCTGATTGTAGCCATCAAATTATAATGAAGGGCAAAAGAAAAATTATAATGAAGGGCAACCAGGAAGCAGTTATAGACAAGTAGAAAGCTCTTCAAGCTGTGGCTTTAGACAGTTTACAACCTTCTATGGACAGTCTAAATCCAATACTACCAATACCTTATACTCAATTCATTGTTAAAGAGTTCCTTTCAAAGAATCTAAGGATATGGGGACTACTCTTTTAGGAAATAAATAAGATGTGGGAATAAATTTGGAAGAATAATGCAAAACATTTTAGGAACTTGAGGCTTAGCTGTCTTTTTGACAGCTCCTTACTCATTACAGGATGCCAAAGCTAAGCTTTCATCTCTAAAGAGCAAAAAATTTACATTACCAGTCTGGAACCAAAGCTTCTCTTATAGCAACATGGACCACAATTCCTGGCGCACCCCATACTGGATGGTGGCAGAAAGGAGAAGGCCCTAAAAGTAAAGGTAAGCCCCGGTAGTTTCTTTGCTTATCAAACCACCAAGCCTTTATTCTTAGGTGCATCTTTAATCAGTAAGCTAACAAGAGAAATTAAAATAGATGGTACTTCTTCCAAGTCAGTATGTTAGAGCATATTTCTTAAAGAGCAGGGAAGATTCAGTTCAAGATGAAAAGATCCAAATGTGGGCTCTGACTTGGTTTCATCAAGAAAGACCTCCCTCCCCCACTCCCACCAACTCAAAAGAATTTGTTTCAGGTTTAAAAACTCTGGAAAAGCAATAGCAAGGAAATACAATGGTTCCAAACTATTGCTGCATTTCACTGGCCTTTCCACATAGGAAAATATCATTTATACTTGTATGGAAAGGAAGACTATGTGCCATGGCTATGTAGTTTCTTGCTTTGATTGTAACATATTTGTTTCAAGCCTTTGGGTTTAAATAACTGAGCTGTATTAAAACTAACAATAAATAATGGTGATCAAATACTGAGATTTGTCTCATTTCTGTTTCATTCCATTCTCACAAACAAGCAGTCAGAGAAGGAACTAACTCAAATAGTTATTTTCCAAGGTCCAATTCTTCACAAACAAGTCAGAATATATAAAGAAATTTTTAAACCAAATAATGAGTCAAACAATTCAATTTAAAAATGAGCAAAAGTTTGCACAGACACTTAGAAGACAAGATGCACAAATGGCTAATAAACACAAGAAAAGATGCTTAATGTCATTAGTTATCTAAAACTGCAAATGAAAACATAATGAGTACTATTACAAACCCCTTAAAACAGCCAAAATTTAAAATACTGGCAACACCAAGTGTTTTCCTGTGGGAAAGTGAAACAATACAGTCACTTGGGAATAATGTGACAATTTTTTATAAAGCACTACACTGACTATCTTGTGTGAGAAGATATTTATGAGGCTGATGCAGCACTGCTTGTAATGAAGAATGTGGAAATGGGTAAATAAACTACACAATATCCTCATATTGCAAAGCTGTGGAATACTTAAAAAGAATGAACTATTAAGTACATATTGATTATTTAAACATGACAATGAGTGAAGAAGTTGTAAATAAGGTACAGTAATGGTTTAACCATGTGGGTTTAAAAAAAATTACATTTTACACATACACACACGCACACCCAAGGGAGCAGATAGAGGTATTTCAGAATATTGTCAACAAAGAGATGACTCTGGTTTAGGAAGTGGTTTTAGCTCTGGAAACACCTGTGGAAAGTGTCAAAGGATGAATGGAGACAGAGGTCACATATGAAGAGATTTGAGGTGAGTCTAAATGAACCCAAATGAACAAGGTAAAATCATATCCTATGACTTAACTGTTTTCAAGACAGAATAGAGAAGTGATAAGTCACAATGGTAAATAGGAAGACCAGCAGGTATCCAGGAAAGGAAGCGGAATAATTGGATGGAACTTGCAAATGTCACTTTTGGGGTAGGAGAAATTCAGCCCACTCATTCATGCCAAGACATGCCAACCATGTTTAACCTCCACAGAATGAAAGGGCCTCTCTACAAGGCTTGCAATCACCTTGGCGACACGAATAAAGGCACATGTCACCTAGCTCTAGGATGCCCACATTAGAGAAAGAAAACTATTTGCTGACACTGGAAACATGCATTTAGAGGGACTCCTTTAATTCTGGGGTGAGTATTATGCACTACACAAAGAACTGCTTACCCTGATCAAGGTCTTATTCAGAAAACACACTGATGCCTTTCTTTTCAGAAGAAAAAAAAATCCTCACACTCACTCTGGGGCAAAGAAAGAGCACAGATTCATACATTGCATTTATTTTCCTCCAACTCTTCTCTATTTCTGTTTGGCAGTCTTTTCCATACTCTGTATAAAAGCAGATTAGAAAAGAAAGAAAGAAAGAAAGATTCTGTGCAGTCGTGTCTTCTTTCAAACTTGAATTCAGTATACATCCAGAGTTCTCAGGGCCAAAGGCTAAGAGAAATAACTCAGGCTCAGAGAGGCAGTTCAAGGGAACCAAGAATAGTCTCCAAGTCCACAAGTCTATATATCAGTGTCCAAGAAGCATAATTTCCAAAGAGGAAGACATAAAATCTCCAATCAAGAGATTGAAGAGATTTCTAAAATTGTGAATATAGATGGCAAGGAGACAGTTCTGGGTGAGGAACTAAAAGTCTAGGTGGGTTATGTAATCAAAGCCAAGGAGTAGAGGATAAAGCATAAGCCTGGTCTCATAGACCTGGTCCAGAAACAGGCTACAGGGAGTGCAGCCTTGTGACTGGGGGATAACCAGGGAAATCATGCATCAACTGGCAATAAAAGGAATCTAGGGGAGAGTTCAGGAACCTATATACCAAGACTGGGTGACTAAGTCTGATAACCTGACTCAGTTGTAAGGTTAAGCTGTAGATACAGATCATCAGTGGACTTGTTTAGGGAAAGTATATACACTAGATGAAAGAGAAGAAATAAAGGTCAAAAATGTTCTTGGATAGGTTATTAGTCCCTTAGGTGCAGGGACCATGCCTCAGTTCTATCCTCCACAGCATGAAGCAAATACACATTTATTGATTACCTAAGAAAGAAAGATCACAGAGAAAAGTTTGGTATTGCCCAATTGGGGAAATATGCCAAGCCAACCTAAGTCATCACTTAAGCAAGCTATGCTTGCTTTAAAAAACAAAAATCTACTTTTATACAGAGTATGGAAAAGACTGACAAACAGGGATAGAGAGGAGTTGGAGGAAAGACATAATTGCAGGTTTACAGGAAATCTCCAACACCCTGGAAAACAAAGAGTGGTAAAGAAAGATGGAGCTAGAAATTGGGAGGGGTAACTATACCACCTTTGTAAGCAACCTCAGCTTTGTACGACCTCAGCCATGTCATTTCACTTCTCTGAGCCTCAATTAGGGTAAATGTCACTGCTCTAGGGAATTTCCAAGTGGTAAAGAACCTGCCAGCCAGTGCAGAAGATGCAAGATGGTTCAATCCCTGGGTTGGGAAGATTCCCAGAGGAAGGCATGGCAACCCACTCCAGTATTCTCACCTGGAGAATCCCATGGACAGAGGAGCCTAGTTGGCTATAGTCCATAGGGTCACAAAGAGTCAGACTCAATGGAAGTGACTTAGCATGCACACCTGTAACTGCTTCAAATAAAAATATACTTACTTTTTACCCAGATCTCTGCTTGGCTAACTTCATTTCTTTTGACTCTGATCAAATCTCACCGCCCTAATGAGCCCTATCCTAGACACCCTATTCAATACTGCAACCAGCCTATTTCAACAACCTCACCCACACACACTCTGATTTATACTTTTCCATAACATTTCTAACATACTGTATCATTTATCTATTACCTTTACTGCTGCCTGCTAGAATGTAAGTTCCATGACAGCAAAGCTCTTTCTCTGTTCCAGTTCATTGATATATATCAAGTCTATGAATAGCATCTGGTACAGAATAAGCACCCAATAAATATTTGAATAATGAATCAAAGGCAAATATTTGATGAAAGGAAAAAACTACAGTAAGAAATCCCCAGCCCACACCCTCAAACATCCCTAAATTAAACCCCAAAAGGCAAATGCAACCATGGTGCACTAGGGCCGTCTGCTGGCAATCCTACTTAGTAGCTAACTCAGCAATTAACTTGATGAATTTACAGTGGGAAATGGAGTTGTAGGGAACTTCTCCTTTCAGCAAGTGAGGACACTCAGGCTACCCATTAAAAAAGAAGAAAGCTAGACTGCAAATCAGCAGCTTCCAAAAGTTTCTGGAATGGTGGTAAAAGTCACTCAGTCATGTCTAACTTTCTGTGACCCCATGGGCTATAGCCCGCCAGGCCCCTCTGTCCATGGAATTCTCCAGGCAACAATACTGGAGTGGGTTGCCATTCCCTTCTGCAGGGTATCTTCCCAACCCAGGGATCAAACCCAGGTCTCCCTCATTGCAGGCTGATCCTTTACAGTCTGAACCATCAGGGAAGTTTCTGGAAGAGAGTTAAAACCTCCTCTGAAGGACTATATGTACCAGTGTTTCCTAGTCAGTACCACATACTGAGTTCTTAAGTGTCAGGTACTGTTTAAAGAACTTTCATGTATTAATTTGTTTTATCTGCATATCAATCCGTTGACACACATACCATGACTACCATTTTATAGATGAAGAAAGTTTCCTTTTAAAATAAATGTTTTCGCTTAAGTAAGGCAGTGAAACCATTTAAATTAAAATACTGATAAGAGAAATCAAGGCACGGTGTGCTCACGTCACGTGGGGAGTCCTAGGGCACCTGTCTGTGACAATTGTGACAGACCAACCATCCCTCCCCTCAAGCCAGGCACGACCTCAGTCCTGAGCTCTGGATCCCAACGCCTCCCAGTTCATCCTGGCCACCTGAGAAGAAAGTGGATGTTGCCCAGAAGGCCATGTGACCCTAGGACGCTCCCAACTGCCTCACTTGGCTGAGTCAGCCGAACCCTGACCCTCTTTCCGGAAGTAGCCTTCTCTACTCTCCCCGGGTCAGACAAGGCCAAGCGCACCAGTGTCTCTGAGGCAGATACCTGAAGCAGGGCCTCTCGCACTTTCCAGACACACTCACGAGGCAGCTGGGCTGCACGAGGCAGCTGGGCTGCCTGACCACCCCCGCTTGCTCCCACCTCCTCGGTGAAGAGGGTTCTGCTTCTAGGATCCTCCGCATCTGGGAGGGCGCCGTGCCAGAGTCCTTACCTCCCCTGCGAACCCCAGCAGCCCTTTCAGGATAGCGAGTGGCCCTGGCACCCCAGGGCTCAGCTCTGGGCCTCTCATGGCGCCCGGGTCTGGGAGCAGCGTGGCAGCCCTCCAGGGGAAGGGGCACAGCACCTCACGACAGGATAAAAGGCCGGGGCTTCCGGGACGGCGGGCAAGTACGCCCCCTAGTGGTCAAGAGGGGCGTCAGGCTCGTTCCTTAATTGCAGCTCTGTTGACACCGTTCCCAAAAGCAAGATGGTTTTAGGTGCAATGTAAGCTGTTTTGAAATGCTTGAATTATTTACTCTTGAGTGTTTTAAAAAGAAATTACTAGGCCCTGCCCCTCCCCGCCCCCGCCGGCCGGGGTACTCTAGGTGCCGCGCGGAGACCCTCTGCACCCGTGCGAACATGGCGCTGCAAGCGGTGCGGAGCGTGCGGGCCGCGGTCGGCAGCCTGCGCGCCATCTCGGCACCCAGCGCGCCCTGCTCGCCGCGGCCCTGGGGACTGCGGGCGGGTGCCGTCCGGGCACTGCGCACCGGCCCTGCTCTGCTGTCGGTGCGGAAATTCACAGAAAAACACGGATGGGTAACAACAGGAAACGGTGTTGGAACAGTGGGCATCAGCAATTTTGAACAGGAAGCTTTGGGAGATGTTGTTTACTGTAGTCTGCCTGAAGTTGGGACAAAGTTGAACAAACAAGAGGAGTTTGGTGCTTTGGAAAGTGTGAAAGCTGCTAGTGAACTCTATTCCCCTCTATCAGGAGAAGTAACTGAAATTAATAAAGCTCTAGCAGAAAATCCAGGATTTGTCAACAAGTCTTGTTATGAAGACGGTTGGCTGATCAAGATGACATTCAGTAACCCTTCAGAACTAGATGAACTAATGAGTGAAGAAGCATATCAAAAATACATAAAATCTATTGAGGAATGAAAATGGAACCCCTAAATAAACTACTTTGAAACAACTTAAAAAAAAAAAAAGAAATTACTAGTATAACAACCCCTTTTCTCGAATATTATTTTGTTCTGAGGCTAACTTTTTTAAGTGAGAGATTAACATTGGTTTAAAGGAAATAATTGAATACATACTACATGGATGTTTCATTAAAGGGCTTCCCTGATAGCTCAGTTGGTAAAGAATCGGCCTGCAATGCAGGAGACCCCGGTTCGATCCCTGGGTTGGAAAGATCCCCTGGAGAAGAGAAAGGCTACCCACTCCCTCCAGTATTCTGGTCTGGAGAATTCCACGGTGTCCATGGTGTCGCAGAGTCATACTTGACTGAGCGACTCTCACTTTCAACGTTTAAATCAGTGCACTTTGAATAAAGCAGGTTGCCATGCATAACATCAGCAGATCTTATCCAATCAACTGAAGGTGTAAATAGAATAAACACACCCACCAACCTGAGTCAAAGAGCCAATTCATTGGAAAAAACCCTGATGCTGGGGAAGATTGAGGGCAGAAGGAGAAGGGGGTAACAGGATGAGATGGTTGGATGGCATCACCGACTCAATGGACATAAGTTTAAGAAAACTCCAGGAAATAGTGAAGTACAGGGAAGCCTGGCATGCTGCAGTTTGTATGGTCCCAAAGAGTCAGCCGTGACTTAATGACTGAGCAACAACGATGATGACCTGAGCAAGAGGCAGTTCTCCAGTGGAATGCCTTCAGACTTCATCTGTACCATGGGATCTCCTGGGTCTCCAAGCTGAAGATGCTGGACTTGCCTGCCTCCATAGTTGCCTGAGCCAACATCTTACAATAAAACTTTCCCCACATTATATACAAATCCTATTGGCTCTGTTTCACTGAGGAATCCTAATAGAGTTCAGTTCAGTTCAGTCGTCCAGTTGGGTCCAACTCTTTACCACCCCATGGACTGCAGCACGTCAGGCTTCCCTGTCCATCACCAAGTCTATCACTGTTTCCATTGTTTCCCCATCTTTTTGCCATGAAGTGATGGGACCAGATGCCATAGTCTTAGTTTTTTGAATGTTGAGTTTTAAGCCAGCTTTTTCACTCTCCTCTTTCACTTTCATCAAGAGGCTCTTTAGTTCTTCACTTTCTGCCATAAGGGTGGTGTCATCTGCATATCTGAGGTTATTGATATTTCTCCCGGCAATCTTGATTCCAGCTTGTGCTTCATCTAGCCTGGCATTTCGCATGATGTACTCTGCATATAAGTTAAATAAGCAGGGTGACAATATACAGCCTTGACATACTCTTTTCCCAATTTGGAACCTAATAGAGTGAGTCATTTCAAATAGTCTTTCCAGTTTCCACCTAGGTAGAACTGTGAGGAGGACAGCAGGGGAAAGAAAGGTTGACTCCAATATTTGATGCTCTGAAGTGCTGAGGGGGTCACTCTATTCTCTGTTCACAAGGCACATTCACCCTGGCTTCATGGCTTCCATCCTCCTTCCCTTCCCACCAGGGCCCTTGCACACCAGGTCTGAGAGCACTCCCACTGCTCACTCTTCCTGGAGAAGAACTAAATAGTGCAAAGTAGGTGGAGTCTGGACCCAGGTAAGGATATATAGTTTCCTGGCTCTGCTCCCTGATGACCTTGTAACACTTGCTTATCAGAGTCCTTTCCCTCCGTGGAATTCTGTTGTATCTGTAGAATAAGAGGGCAAGACAACAAGATGTCTAAGGTCTCTGGAGGATGTGAGTGCCTTTCCCCATGTCTGGACTCTTTCCACTTCTTTTTGTCTCTGCCCCTGCAATGGTAGAAAGACTTATCTGATTGGTAAAATTTAGTAAGGGTAATTGGCTCAGGTCTGCCAGCCTTCCATTGGGAGCTACAGAGATCCTCCATGGCACAGCAAGGACCTACATAAGTTCAAGGAAGCCTGCCTGAGCCCAGGACTGCCAGGAGGTGGGTAACTCTGCCTAACCATGGGGCCTACCACGAATCATGAGTAATCCCCAGCAACAGATCTAGAGCCACAGCCTATAACTGCATGACTATCAGTAAGAAAGTAGCATTCTGGCTACTGTATTTTCTTCCTGCTTAATATTCCAACACTGTTCAGAAATAGAGCAGGAGGTAGGATGTGATTTGTTGACATTCTGTGGCAGAATGCAACAATTCCTTCTAGCCTCTCTACATCTAGCCTCTCTTATTCAATAAGACAATGAAAATATCTAGTGAATAAATTCTCTCTAATGTCACCCTTCATAGGTACTATAATAAATTGGAAATGCTTGATGGTTATACATTATACAACATTATAATATTATACATACAACATTATACAACCATACACCCTCAATGGAAAACATATAATGGAGTAACACAGAGTGCCTGAAAACTATGGACGGAGGTTCATGATATTGTACAGAAGGCAGTGATCAAGACCATACCCAAGAAAAAGAAATCCAAAAAGGCAAAATTGTTGTCTAAGGAGGCCTTACAAATAACTGTGAAAAGAAGAGAAGCTAAAGGCAAAGGAGAAAAGGAAAGATATACCCATTTGAATGCAGAGTTCCAAAGAATAGCAAGGAGATATAAGAAAGCCTTCCTCAGTGATCAATGAAAAGACATAGAGGAAAACAATAGAATGGGAGAGACTAGGACCTCTTCAAGAAAATTAGAGATACCAAGGGAACTCTTCATGCAAAGCTGGGCACAATAAAGGACAGAAATGGTATGGACCTAGCAGAAGCAGAAGATATCAAGACGAGGTAGCAAGAATACACAGAAAAACTATACAAGAAAGATCTTCATGACCCAAATAACCACAATGGTGTGATCACTTACCTAGAGCCAGACATCCTGGAATGCGAAGTCAAGTGGGCCTTAGGAAGCATCACTACGAACAAAGCTAGTGGAGATGATCTAATTCCAGTTTAGCTATTCAAAATCCTAAAAGATGATGCTGTGAAGATGCAGCATCGATATGCCAGCAAATTTGGAAAACTCAGCAGTGGCCACAGGACTGGAAGAGATCAGTTTTCATTCCAATCACAAAGAAAGGCAATGCCAAAGAATGGTCAAACTACTACACAATTGCACTCATCTCACACGCTAGCAAAGTAATGCTCAAAATCCTCCTAGCCAGGCCTCAACAGTACACCAACCATGAACCTCCAGATAGTCAAGCTGGATTTAGAAAAGGCAGAGGAACCAGAGATCAAATTGCCATCATCCGCTGGATCACTGAAAAAGCAAGAGAGTTCCAGAAAAACATTTACTTCTGTTTTATTGACTATGCCAAAGCTTTTGACTGTGTGGATCACAACAAACTGTGGAAAATTCCTCAAGAGATGGGAATATCAGACCACCTGACCTGCCTCCTGAGAAATCCGTATGCAGGTCAAGAAGCAACGGTTAGAACTGGACATGAACAACAGACTGGTTCCAAATTATGAAAGGAGTATGTCAAGGCTGTATATTGTCACCCTGCTTATTTAACTTATATGCAGAGTACATCATGCAAAATGCTAGGCTAGATGAAGCACAAGCTGGAATCAAGGTTGCCAGGAGAAATATCAATAACCTCAGATATGCAGATGACACCACCCTTATGGCAGAAAGTGAAGAAGAACTAAAGAGCCTCTTGATGAAAGTGAAAGAGGAGAGTGAAAAAGCTGGCTTAAAACTCAACATTCAGAAAATTAAGATCGTGGCATCTGGTCCCACCACTTCATGGCAAATAGATGGGGAAACAATGAAAACAGTGACAGACTTTATTTTGGGGGGCTCCAAATCACTGCAAATGGTGACTGCAGCCATAAAATTAAAGACGCTTGCTCTTTGGAAGAAAAGTTATGACCAACCTAAACAGCATATTAAAAAGCAGAGACATTACTTTGCCAACAAACTAGCCCAGTCAAAGCTATGGTTTTTCCAGTAGTCATGTATGGATGTGAGAGTTGGCCTATAAAGAAAGTTGAGCACCAAAGAATTGATGCTTTTGAACTGTGGTGTTGGAGAAGACTCTTGAGAGTCCCTTGGACTGCAAGGAGATCCAACCAGTCCATCCTAAAGGAAATCAGTCCTTAATATTCATTCATCAGAAGGACTGATGCTGAAGCTGAAATTCCAATATTTTGGCCACCTGATGCAAAGAATTGACTCATTGGAAAAGACCCTGATGCTGGGAAAGATTGAAGGCAGGAGGAGAAGGGGATGACAGAGGATGAGATGGCTGGATGGCATCACCGACTCGATGGACATGAGTTTGAGTAAACTCCAGGAGTTAGTGATGGATAGGGAGGCCTGGTGTGCTGCGATTCATGGGGTCGCAAAGAGTCGGACACAACTGAGCAACTGAACTGACTGACTGAATGAAGAGCTTTATCAGGATCCCTCAAGGAATGTACATGAATGTCAAACCGTCAGTGGTTTATTCAAACTTAGAGATCTGTAGTAGACCATTTTGGTTAAAATCCACTCCCTCTCTTTGACTAGCTATGTGATTTCAGGTAGGTCATATAACCTCTCTCCATTCCTCAGTTTTTTATCTATAAAATGAGGATGATAATAGAAACTTGAAAGTCTTGCTAAGCACCATAATACTTCTGGTATATTTCACACGCTGTTAGTCCCAGATCCACAAGCATCTTACCTCTAGAATAAAATCTGTGGGACAAAGAAAGGAAATTGTTCACAGAAGTCCTGTGTGCTCAGTTGTGTCCATCTCTTTGTGGTCTCATGGACTGTAGCCCACCAGGCCCCTCTGCCCATGGAATTTTCTAGGCAAGAATACTGGAGAGTAGGGTGCCATTTCCTACTCCAGGGTATCTTCCTGACCCAGGAATCAAACCTGTGTCTCTTGTGCCTCCTGCATTGGCAGGCAGATTCTTTACCACTAGCCCCACCTGGGAAGAACTCATGGGAACAGTCAAACTAAACCAAATGTGAGGATTTTGGCCAGCAACAAGGATACATTTCTAGACAAATCTGAACTATAAAACAGGACCATCTTCCCAGGATGAAACCCTCAGACTGATATCAGATTGACTAACTTAGCTTCCAAACACAGGCAGTGCTTTGGGACACATGACACATACCTGTGCAATGTACACAGAGCTCCGCTCTCTGATGACCTGGCTTTAATTCCTCTAAACTGCCACCAGGTGTCCACAGACACTCATACATCCCCTCTTTGGCTCTGGAGTCAACAAAAGTGGAAGCTGAAACAGAGAGGGGAGTACTTAGCCCAAGGACGCAAGGTTTGGCAGGGAACAGGAGAAGACTCTGTAGTGGAACCCAGGTTTGTGGTTAGTGCTCAGCCTAGCTCCAACGTGCTCCATGGCTAGGAGGACAAACAGATTTCAAAGCAAGAATTCAAGGCTCAGCAAGAACCTAAAACTTCATCATATCACCATCACTCTGACTTTTATTCTCTTCCAAACTTTCTGGGTCTATTCATTTTGGCCTTAATCTTAAGCTATTTCAACCCTGCAACCCTCTTCCTCTCTAATAACCAGGTCACACTCCAAAGCCAGGTCTGCAGTCCCTTGGGTAAGAAGGAACACTAGCGGTGGGCCCCATGCTCCCAAGCCCACCATGTGGGAAATGGGTTGAAATTCATCTCCTTTCAACTCAGACTGAGAGGCCATTCAGCCTTCTCATCCCAATGTGTCTCATCCTCTTCAAAGTCAGAATCCTGCCACCAGCTCCGGCTCCAGCTCTGTCACCTGAGGGAGGCCTTACTCTTCAGGTCTGACTCTTTCATAATGCCCTCTCTAGTCTTCTGATTTGGGTGAGCTCCCAGGCCCAGGGTGTCTGTAGAGATGAAACTCCTCTTTAGATTTTGCATGATCAGAACAATCAGTACACAAAACTAGAAACAATAATGAAACATGAGCAACAAGACTAAAAATAATACTGTTATCAGTTGGTCTATTGCTATTCCTGAGCCTGGGGAAGGAGACCAAGTTTCTTCCTCACTACTGCCATGCAGTCTGTGCCCGGGCTGGGGCTGTCACTACTCTAAGGCTGGCAGGAGGAGCCACACTGACCTGCACCATCTGCTGCCACAGTGGACATCCAGAGCTCTAAGAATCAGCCAGTGGGCCAGCCTGGGACAACTGAGCCAGCCTTGATTCAGGCTGGTGCTCCAGGGCCAGGGAAGACATTAAAGAGAAATGTAGTTTCACTGCTATGAGGGGAAGACCTTGATAGCTGTGAAAAACTGCCGCCCAGACATTGCATTCCCCACAACTGGCTGAGCCAACAGAGCCCTGCCTCAAAACTCATCCAGAGCCTTTCCCAACACTCTTTTTGTGAAACTTTGGCCTGTCTCTACCTGTGTCTTCCTCAAAGAGAAGAAAAGGGGGTGCAATAGACAGACTGGAGGTGAGAGAATGAGTCTGATTATTTGATAATTAAATTAATCAGCACCACAAAGCCAGAAACTGAATCTGATCTTGCATCCCCCAGACATGTGCTCAGGACTCAGCATAAAGCAAGCCCACATAAATGTCTGTTGAATAGACAAACATGAATGAATGTGACCAATCAGTTCTGAGTACCAGCTTTATGAGAGGAGTTGACAAATTATGGTGTAACCAGAGCTGGCAGCCAGGATTGTAAGTGTTCTGGAGATCCTATCATATACAAAAAGTGAAAAGAACAAAAGAGATAGAGACAGGGAAGGGGAGATACAAGAGGAAGCCTGGACAATTGTTTTCTGAAATCACCTGAAGGAAGAATCTGATGGGCCCTGATTTACATTGTTCCAGAAGGCAGAATAGAAGCCAAGGAACAGAGTTCCCAGGTAGCTTTATAGCTCCAAGCAGATGGATATTCCCCATGGCTGTAACTACCCAGGTGTGGGTAGTTCCCAGTGCTTCCTCCATCAGAGGGAATGGCCACACAGAGGCTGGACACCACCATGGAGAAGGGCACCGAGACAGGCCTGTACCTGGTGAGAGGTTCAGACAACAGACCAACGGCTGACATTTCCTGGAAGAGTCCAGATTCATTTCTTCTTCCCCCAGGAGGAGAACAAGTTTTCATGTGACATGAGTCCTATGGGGCTCCAAGCAAAACTATGAAAAGGGAAAATCTAAATTCTGCATCCCTCACTTACCTTTTCAGAACCCTTGTCATCTCTGCTTGTAAAACTCCTAACACAAACATTCTCATCTTAGATGTGAGTAAACAAAGAACTTACTTAAGAGTGATAATGTCTTGAATTCCCTGATGGTCCAGTGGTTAAGGCTCTTCTTTCACTGCCAAAGGCCCAGTTTCAATTCGTGGTCAGGGAACTACGATCTCGCAAGCCACATGGCATGGAAAGAAAAAAAAGTCTTAAAAAAAAAAGAGCATTAAAGCTTTAATATGCCAATTCACATTTTGAAAGAGGGTGCCACAAGAAAGCAATGAGCAAAACTAACCCTGGGTTTGCAGCACAATATCTTTTGAATGGGGAAGTCCTCTGGAGACCCTCTGATCAATCAGCCATGTCCAGCATAGTGCTAGTCAGAGGGCAAAGGAATTGCATTGGGAGGCAGAGTCCTTGGTTTTTAAGTCCTCACTCCACCTTATACTGACTATGTCAGTTATGTTTTTGGTTACCTACTTAGCTTCTCTGAGCTTCATTTTCCTCATCTGTAAAAAAATGTTACTGCCCCCCTTCTTGAACACAAATATGCAAAGAGCAAACAAATGAGGTCTGAAGGAAGACAGAAGAAGTATCAACTCTGACCCAGGGATAGGGCTGAGCTGAGCTAAAGGCCACGCCTGATCCCTGCCTTGAGCCCAGGGTTCTGTCCCCACTCAGGAGGCCCTTCTGTTCTATTTCAACATCCCAGGTATGTCCAAAACCTCTGAACGTACTCCCTTCCACAACCACATCAAGCACTCCAGAGGATTTCCTCAACCTCTGCCTTTTCCATCCCTAGAGGCATTTTGTCTGCTTCAGAGGGTGACAGTTCCCATAAACCAAAAACCAACTGAGCCAATTCAGGCGGCTAAAGCTTTGGGTTTCTTTATTGAAATGCTTGGGCTTCTTTATTGCAAATAAAGAGTTTCATTACTCTGTTGCAAAGAACTGACTCAGAACAAATTAAAACTGATTCCCACAATGACCTGATGACCTTGCTGATGATGTGACAGCACAAAAAGCAATCAGATAAATTTCAGAACTAAAGACTTTCAAAAATTGAAATATAGTTGACTTACAATATTATTTTACTTTCATGTGTACAACATAGTGATTCAACATTTTTATAGATTATGCTCCACATAAAGTCATTATAAAATATTGGCTATATTCCTTGTGCTGTACATTATATTCTTGTAACTTATTTATTTTATACCTAATAGTCTGTACCTCTTAATCCCCTTCACCTACTTTGCTCCTCCCTACCCTTCTTCTCTCTGATAACAAAGAGTTTGTTCTCTGTAACTTTAAGTCTGTTTCTGTTTTGTTACATTCATTCCACTAAGGATTTAAGTCTTAACTGAGATTCAAGAAAATAGGATCTTTGGTTATTGCCCGTCTGCTTGTTTGTCTTGTCCCTGGACAGTTAAAGTATAAATTAAATTAGGGGTGGGCTAATACTTTCTATAAAATCCAGACAATACATATTTTAGGCATTTGTGGACTAAAAGTACATCACATACTTTCTTATATATAACAAGAGGGAAAACAAATTTCTATGATCTTTTGATAAAATTTAAAATATAAAAAATAATAATTGAATACAATTTTTTGTAATATAGGTCTACTACTACTGTGTGAGTGCTCAGTCATGTCCGACTCTTTGCAACCCCATGGACTGTAGCCAGTCAGGCCCTTCTGTCCATGGGATTATCCTGGCAATAATACTGGAGTGGGTTGCCATTTCCTGCTCTAGGAGATTTTCCTGACTCAGGGATCAAAGCCATGTTTCCTATGTCTCCTTCATTGGCAGGTGGAATCTTTACCAATGAGCCACCTGGGAAACCCTATGAGAAAAACTGCAATTCCTTTTTAAGGAATAATATTTCATTTAGTTAAGGCTCAAAGTTATTTTTTCTCATTACCCAAAATCAATTGCAAATATTCATCTGCTGTTACTGACATGTAATGAGATTTTATATATTTTAAAATGTCTTCTCACATGGATACATATTGCCAAATACTGATATCAATCCACAAATATCAATTTAATTGAGCACATTCACCTTTTTTAGAAGGTATTAATAGACTTCTACTAGATTCATTTCTTGATATTTGCCTTAAAACATAGCATCATATTAAAGAGTAATTCCTATCAGTTTTAAGATTAAGGAGAAAGCTTTTGAATTGCACAGTTAAATGGATTTTGAAAAACAGAAATTTCCTTTACACTTGCACTGAGGTCCAGGAAAACGCTGCTGAAAATGTAGTTTGAACTCAGAAAATAGCTGCTACTAATATGTGTGGCAATGAAATGCAATTTCTTACTTAAACTTTGAACAGAACAGGAAGCCCACAAAACAGCATGACATTACTTACGATTCAAACAATGTTAGTTGTCTTTGAATAACTTTACTGCAGCGTAAGTTTCACAGCTAAGCACTGTTTTCCCTTGTAACTTTAGATTAAATTCATTAAGAAACATTAATCTGCCACAAAAGCTAATTTCCAAAGCCATTTGTGTTGAAAAACAGTGGATGAAGATGATTCTTCTCATTCAATAAAAATTTCAATCTCAGCCTGAACCCAAAACATCACAGTGAAATATGGCCACTGCTAAGCCATTGAACTCTTGTGTAGGAGGGCAAGTGAAGGTACTCAGCTTCAGTTTCTGACCCCAAAATCCCAGAAGTGAGCATGACTAAGCTTATAAGAGGAAATGAAGTTCACCATTGACACCACTGGTTTCATAATGTGAAAGACTCAAAATTTTCAGAGTATCTGCTGATGAGTAACACCATAATTAATCACAAGCTTTAACAACACATTTTCACAAGCTTGAAAATTTTTCTAACTCAGCCCTTTTCTTCTCCACATGTATTTTTACCATCAGCATAGTTTAGCAGATTCCACTTCAGGAATTAGTATTTTCTTTACTTTGAAAAGATCGTTGCAGATAGTTGTTCCACAGACTATTCACAGAGGCTAATTCTTGAGTCACTTCAAACTTAGTATTTACTCCTCAAATAAACAATGGAGCAGCATCAGAAACATCCATCAACTCTCAGGAACAACAGAAAAGCATTCAAAATTATTTGTTTTGTTTTTAACTGAATATTAATGTTATTTCCTCAATCTTTTCCAAAAGCCTAGTATTCTTAAGCAAGTTTATTTTCTCTGGACATATTTCTTTACCTGCTTCAACTGAATATGATTTAATTAACTCAACATAGGTAAACAGCTTTCCTCACTTGACTAACAGATGAGCCACTCAGAAGCTTACTTTGGATGCTGTTTCTCTTTCATTTTTTGCTGAAGAAATTCTGCTGTGAAAAAATTTTTCATTTTAAATTCTATTTTTTCTACTTGCTGCCTCCTATAAGTTAGGAACACTGTGATGAGTATTTAGTCTGATCACATAAAAATATATCGTATTGCTTTAGCACAGCTATTGTGTCACTGCATAATAAACATAATGCTTTACCCTCTAATCCTATAGCAAGTCCAAAAGTAAAACCCTACCCTTCACTTAGGTGCGTGCATGCTCAGTCATGTCTGACTCTTTGCAACCCTGTGGACTGTAGCCCGCCAGGTTCCTCTGTCCATGGGATTTTCCAAACAAGAATATGGGAGTGGGTTGCCATTTCCTCCTCCAGGGGATCTTCCCAACCTAGGGATGGAACTCACGTCTCCTGTGTTTCCTGCGTTGGCAGGCTGATTCTTTACCACTGAGCCACTGGAGAAGCTTAAAAGTGCCTTAAAAATGTGACTTTTGAAGTCTACTTTTCCCTCCCTTTTTGCTTTAACATGATGGGTGTGCACTGGTAATAAAAAATAAAATAAAATGTTATAGTAGAATGCTAAGTGTGGCACTGGAGACACTGTCAAGTTGTAACTGCGCTACTGCAGTTGGTAGCATGTCCAGCAAGGGTGTGAGGCTGCCACAGCACAAATGCAACCACAAACAACATGCAACAGATGAGCAGCACTATGTTGCAATAAGCTATTTAGGTACCTAAAACTTAATTTCACATGATTTTTATGTGTTACAAAATAGTATTCTACTTTTGATTGTTTTGTAATCAGTAATATAAAAATCAGTTTTGGGTCCTGGGTCTTGCAGAAATAGGCAGCAGTAATCGATTGGCCCACTACTACAGTTTGCCAACCCCTAAATTAGATGGTGGCATTTCCTAGAATGCTATCATTTTAGGCAGGGCTGCTTGGAGTCAGGTAAAATGAAATCGAAACTGTCTAACCTCCCCACTGATCTGAGGATGCACCGTGTGTGTCCTAGACTGTGGATGCTGTAAGGCAATCAAATTCATGAATCTGATGAGCATCTGAACCCAGCACCCTACTAAGCATGTGAATGCGGTGGGGAAGGAAAGTGGGAATAGATGAGAAGCAGGAAATGGGAGCTGCTCTCAAGGGGGTACAGTCAAATTTTGAGGATTATACTGACACATACAGACACTAAGAGGATGAGGACTGTTAACATATGCTCTTAATAGTAACAAAGGTCTTTTGAATGTAGTTGGTGCCTAATAAATATTTGGAGAAGGTATCAATGAGTAAATAATACATAACTAGACCAGCTCTAAACTAATCGGAGCTCACTATGGTTGCAATGTTAAGCCCATAGGTTCTGGGGTCTGACTGCCTGGGTTTAAATCTTGCTCTGGTTATTTACTACCTCTACAACTTCATACAGATTATTCAACAACTTTTAGCCTTACTTCCCTGTCTGTAAAATGAGAGTAATAATATTATCTATCTCATAAGCTTGTTGTGAGCATCAAATGAGATAATGGATATAAAGCACTTGGTGTGGAGTCTAAAAAGCTCAATAAATAATAGCTTAAACTATTATTATTAGAGAAGGAAAATTACTTGGAGGCTTAAGGAATTAGAGCAGCTACCTGGAAGAGGTGGATGTTAAAAGAACATGGATGGGGAAGAGGAGAAAGGTAAGTACAGGCATGGGGTCAAAGACACAGCTTGGAAGTTAGGTTCTTCAGGCAGTGTTTGAGAGCCTTGGGTTTCCTGTTGAGTCACTTTCAGGCCAGGGCTCAAAGGAGGAGCAATAAGGGCAGAGTTGCTCGTGTTTACCCAGTAGACAACCAAAAGCACAGCTTGGGGAGCAATAACACCCCTTTGAGATGCCTTGCCTGGACTTATGGCCCATTGACTTCCAGAAGCACAGCGCTAGAGAGGCCAGAGCCAGGGAAGCCAGCGAGTGGCTCTCAGGAGCTGTCTGCAGGTGCACCTCATCTTCATCATCACCATGCGGCAGTGGCCAATATTTGTTGAGCATCTGTGAGCAGGGCATGGTGCTGGAGAACAAGGAGGTAAAAGACATTTTACGATTTCAAAGAAACTATAACTTACTTTAGACAGTATAGCAGAGCACAACATACTCCAATAATACTTTCTGATAATAGGAAGCATAGGCCTTAGGGACCCAGGGTTCTGACACCAGCACTGCCAAGCTGTGCGTCATCATGTACATGATAGGCCTCCATTTCCATACTATAAACAAATCAAATCTGATGCTATGGTTTTCAGACTGACTTCAGAATCCCTTCCTCAAAGCAAAGCTTGTGTGCGTGCATGCTCACTCACTTCAGTCGTGTCCGACTCCTTGCAACCATAGGACTACAGTCCACCAGGCTCCTCTGTCCAAGGGACTCTCCAGGCAAGAATACTGGAATGGATTGCCATGCCCTCTTCCAGGGGATCTTCCCAACCCATATGGATTGAAGCCGGGTCTCCTGAATTGGAAGTGGATTCTTTACTGCTGAGTCATTGGGGAAGCCCAAAGCAAAGCTTAGGATGTATTAAAGATAAAAGAAGTTTGTTGGATGGGATAAGCTGAAGGGTCTTTCCCATCAGGCCCCCTCACCTTAGCTCATGACAGGTTCTAGTAACACAATTTGAAAACCACTGCATGCAAGGTCAGCAGTGCTAGTCTGTCACAGCTTGAAGATTCTCTCCAGGGGTAGATGGTGCTCTGAACCAAAGGGCTGTGCTGAGGTGTGCCTCCCCCTGTGACCTCAGGGAGAGGTCAAAGAAGGATTCAAACGGTGTTTCCTTAGGTGTGGATATTGAAGGACATGTACATTCAAGAGATTGAGAGGAGAACAAAACAAAACAGGACATCAAAATCCTGGCCCCGAGGCTTATGCTTCCTATTGCCAGAAAGTATTACTGGAGTATTACTGGAAATACAGAAATTACAGAAAGTATTACTGGGGTGACAGACTTTATTTATTTAATTTTTTGGCTCCAAAATCACTGCAGATGGTGACTGCAGCCATGAAATTAAAAGATGCTTGCTCCTTGGAAGAAAAGCTATGACAAACCTAGATAGCATATTAAAAAGCAGAGACATTACTTTGCCAACAAAGTCCATCTAGTCAAAGCTATGGTTTTTCCAGTAGTCATGCATGGATGTGAGAGTTGGACTATAAGGAAAGCTGAGTGCCAAAGAATTGATGCTTTTGAACTATGGTGTTGGAGAAGACTCTTGAGAGTCCCTTGGACTGCAAGGAGATCCAATCAGTCCGTCCTGAAGGAAATCAGTCCTGAATATTCATTGGAAGGACTAATGCTAAAGCTGAAACTCCCAATGCTGAAGCTGAAACTCCAATACTTTGGCCACCTGATGTGAAGAACTGACTCATTTGAAAAGACCCTGATGTTGGGAAAGATTGAAGGCAGGAGGAGAAGGGGACGACAGAGTATGAGATGGTTGGATGGCATCACCGACTCAATGGACATGAGTTTGAGTAAACTCCAGGAGTTGATGATGGACAGGGAGGCCTGGCGTGCTGCAGTCCATGGGGTCACAGAGTCGGACACAACTGAGCAACTGAACTGAACTGCATTACTGGAGTATGTTGTGCTCTGCTGTACTATCTAAAGTTAAGTTATCATCTCTTTGAAATCTTAAATGTTTTTTACATCCTAGTTCTCCGGCACTGTGCCCTGCTCACAGATGCTCAACAAATAATGGCCACTGCTGTCATGGATGATAAAGATGAGGTGCACCTGCAGAGAGCTCCTGAGAGCCACTCGCTGGCATCCTTGGCTCTTCTCTCAGGACTCACAACTGAGAAAAGGTGAGGAGATGGGCCCAGGGCTCAGCAAAAACACAACTTAACTACAGCAGGAGAGTTCTAAAGGGGACAGTGAAGTGGGAAATAAGAACGAGGTTGGATTAAGAAGACCCATACCTAGGAGGGCCCCTGCTGCAAGGCTGCATGGCCATCTGACCAGTGAAGACCATGGTCAGGGGACACAGCAGCTATTGAGGCACCTGTACTGTGTCTGCTGTGGCTGTGGGTGGCCCTCAGCAAACTTCCCTGACACCTGCCACATCCCTTGCCACATACCTGAGCTCTGTTGTTACAAGGCCCTATAAGGGGGTGGGGCCCAGGGACAGGGACTTAACACCCCAAGCAATTATGCCCAGATTTCCAAATATGCCCAGCTTGAGCCTACGGAGGAACAGAAGTATCGCCATAGGGAAATCTGTGAGGCTTAACAATGCATTGTGTCAGGTAGATGCCCTAATTCAGGAGCTAAGAGCTTTTAAACTATCATCAAGTACCCCTAATCCCCAAATGCTCTTAATCTTCTGAAACACCCTTGCATTCTTAGGAGTGTAAGGGTGGCAACAGCTATTATCCTCATTTAACAGGGAAATAGAGGCCAAGAAAGAATCAGTCATGAAGCCTAAGACAACAAGAAAGGTGAGATGGGGAGGAACTCAAAATCTGGGGAGACATTCAATGAAGAAAGGAACTGGCAGAAGGCCAGGATAAAGGACTGGAAATGAAGAGAAGACACACTGACTCAGTCTCCCATCTCACCTGGAAAGCCTTCTCTGACACCCTCTGGAGAGGATGGTTCCCTGCTCCATGCTGCCCCAGTGCCCTGAAAATGTCCTAACACAGCATCCCTCACGTTGTTGGGACTGAAAGGTCCATCAAGGCAGGGGTTCTATCCATCTCATTCACGGTGTGTCCCCAGTGCCTAAGCTTTACTGAATAAACTGTAAGGACTTGGATGGGAAAGGAAACACTAGTAACTGATGCACAGAGAAAAGAGACTCAGAAGTATGTGGCTAAATGTCTGGCCTCTGGCTGGGGCCAGACCAAAAACTTCAGGCCACTATCAAATGCAGCCTTCCCCAGCCACATTACAAACCACAACTTGTCCCTGCCCCCACTCCACCATCCCAGCACGTCCCATCCCTTCCCCTGTTTTATTTCTGTCCATAGTGGTGGTGGTGTTCAGTCGCCAAGTCATGTCCAACTCTTTGCGACCCCGTGAACTGCAGCACGTCAGGCCTCCCTGTCCCCCACCATCTCCCAGAGTTGTACTTGCCATAGTACTTGGCCCCAACCAACATACTACATATGTTATTTATGTGTTTACTATGTTTCTTCCCATCCTAGAATGTACAGGCTGTGTAAGGACAGGAACTCACTGATGTAACCCTCATTTCTAGAACAGTGTCTGACGCACAGTAGGTTATCAATAATGTTGGCTCAATGAAAGAATCATGGAACAAATGAACTGCTCTCCAACCTACGGTTCACAGTAATCCCCGAACTTTTCACATGTGAGCACTTCCTCCATGGTTTCTTCCCTGTGTCTCCCATTCCAAAGGACCCACGGGCAATGTAGATCTGGTGCTCCCCACTCTGTCTCTTTCTCACCCTCCCACTGTCCTCTTTGCTCTCAACACTTACTCCTTGCCTACTGCTTCTCTCTTCCATTGCACTGGCACATAGAAACATCCAAAACGGTCAATCAGAAACCAGCCCTGTGTGCATTTGCCCAAGATCCTACTTCTAACAGAGGGAGCAGGAGTGAAATGAAGTAAGAGTATGGGAAACGTCTGCTGCCAGACGGCCAAGGACAGTACCAGAGCTTCCAGAAATCTGTGAATGGATTCTTATTCTTCAGCTAGCATCACTTGTTGGAGCAAGGAGTCCCCTGAAATTACGGCCTGTTGTATAAAGCAGAACTTCTTTTTCTTTCTCTCACCCTTCTCAAGCCTTCAGGGATGGGGACTTCCTTATTCTATTAGGTGTTTGTGGAATGGCTACATTCATGTAATATAGGCCTTTCTTAACCTATGGTCTTCCATGTAACCCCTTCCCTGCTGTTATCCTCTCTAAATGAAGAGACTTAATTTTGTCATTCAGTTATGTCAACAATGATTTAGGGGACCCACCATGTGACTGGCACTTTTCTAGACCCTAGGATTATAAGGTTCTTACTTTCTAGTAAGGAGGAGAGACAATAAATGAGAAAATATGCAATCAACCAGGTGATCATTGCTAAGAAGAAAAATAAATCAGAGTAATGAAACAGAATTAGAAGATGATGACTAGCAGGGTAGGGGTGGGGAGGGGTTCTACCATAAAACCAGGAAGCCTCCTTTGATAAGGTGACATTTGAGCAGAGACCTGAAAAAATGAAGAATCATACCATTTGACTATCTGTGGCAACAGGATTCAAACCAGTGGGAACAGCAAGTGCAGATGCCATGAGGTAGGAGGTTCTTTATCATCACCTCCTAGTTACCTTTTCTAAAATTTTCAAACTATTTCTTACTTAAGGTATCCAGGTGACACTAGTGGTGAAGAATCTGCCTGCCCATGCAGGAGACATGAGACAAGGGTTCAATCCCTGGGAAGATCCTCTGGAGGAAGAAATGGCAACCCACTCCAGTATTCTTGCCTGGAGAATCCCATGGACAGAGAAGCCTGGAGGGCTGTAGTCCATAGGCTCCAAAGAGTCAGACACAACTGAAGTGGCTTAGAACATAGCATATAAGGTATAGAGTCCAAAACTGCACTCAACTATTTCAGGGACTGGTCCACCAAAACCTCTTAATTATAATGATGACTAAAAAAAAACCATAGAAGTTACTGAGAGCTTACTATGTGCCTGTCACTGCCTGGTTCACCCAGCTCATAAGCACCAGAGTCAGCATTCAAACCCCAGGCCATCTGGCTCTGGCACCAGGGAGGTTGACAGTAGTCCTATGGTTCATTTGCAGTACACATATCAGTAACATCCATCATTTGGGTCTCCTTTTTATTTCATTTACCCTAAGGACATGCTCTGTGCTAGGCACTGTGCCATGAGGGAGGGATACAGAGAGGAATATGCCGGAGATGGAGCCCCTGAGGCCTTGGGAGGGCCACAGTTCAGCAGGGAGGAGAGGCACAGACAGCCGGAGCGCCAGGCAGAGGCTGAGCACTGCAGATGTGGTGATGTGGTGCAAGAAGAGGAGGCCTCCAAACACACCTGCACGGAGGCACAGCCTCCAGAAGCAATGAAGGAATTCCTGGGCCCCCTTCCTGCATGAACAGCTCAGAGCCCACTGCTCCCTATGGATAATGTGGGCTGGTTTTAGAAACAGTAATAACCATAACAATAGCCACTGGTGTCAAGTTGATCACACACCAAGGATTGTGCCAAGACTTTTACATACAGAAAGAAATGTTGAAAGCAGCTAACATTCCTCCAGAGTCCACTCTGTCTTCACTACCTTCCACGCTGGGATGGAGACAAGAGACCCTGCAAAGACCAGCATCCGTATGTGCACATTCTAAACATCTACTGAGTGGTAAGAGAAAAGACGTGTATGGGGTCTACTGAGATAAGCCTAGAATAAAAATATTGGCCTGCCATTATGGACCAACCTTCATGCTTTCTGGGAAGATTGAGGCAGAGGGACACTGACATAGACGGGGAGTTGATAACAAAAGCAAGCAAAGGTTGGTTTCCCAAAGGAAGGGATCCACGTGAAGAGGAGGTGCTCCCTTCTCCTGGTGTCTGAGACTGGGCCCCCCATGTGGGGAGGCACGGCCTGGTGGGGGAAACCCGAGAGTGTAACAAGAAAGGACGGAGTAACATCTGAATCAGCACATGCCGATGAAGGGGTGGGTAAACACCTCCTGCAGCACACAGGTCCACAGCCCCTCCCCCAGTCCTCCCGTCTCAGTCTTGGAGCAAATTCTTCAAGTCTAACCATGCTGAACAGCTGAGAGTCCGCAGACCCAGGACTGGAAGCAGGACCTTCTGACACCAGGTCTGGCTTTTCTCCCCTACGGTGCAGTTTACAAGCTTCACACTTTAAATATTTTTCACTGAATGTGTTTTTTTTCTGCATTTGCCTACAAATGAATTTCATGTCACTTTCCAGCCCACTTTCTGGACTAAAGAGATGGTCACTAAAATCATAATAGTCACTGAGACAATGACAGAAACAATCTGTCCTTGGTTCCCTCTCTCCTCCCACCTCCCATTCATGATCCTTCCATGGTGGACACTGCCTCCCTCTTCTGCAAGATGCAAGGCTCTCTACGAAGCATGAGCCTTACCAGGAATGCTAGGTGGTTATGGGAATGTATCATGAAGGAACAGGTTATGGCAAAGGTGCAGGTGTAGCTTAAAACAGATACTCTAAAATGGTTTACTTTCCATAGTCCACACCGTCAAGACTCAAATTAATGGTACAGATCTTATTAGCCTCACGAATTTCCTCCACTGCTTCTCAAATAGGGTAGCTTAAAGCAGTATCTCACCATGTGGGTGGCTAATATATTAAATCATAGTAGTAATTAATCCTTACCCATAAAGTACTTGAGCTCCTGACACATCCTGTAAATGGAGACCTAAATAAATTCAGGGGTATACCCAAGTTGGTTAGGACCTCTGATGCCCAGCGAGTTTCCAGAAGGTGATGATAAGGGCTGGGACACTTCGGATGGGAAGGAGAGCACCCACTGACCACACCCTTCCCTGTCCTGAGCGCTACATGAGACACTCTCACACTTGAGCTCATTTAATTCCTACAACAATCCTGAGAAGAACTGGGATTCCCAAACAGACCTGCTTGAATTCCTTCTGCCTGGAGCTGATTAAAGAAAAGAGCAGAACAGAAAACAGCAGAAAAGAGCTGACTAAAGAAAAGTCTCAGAACAAGGAAGACTCCATGTTACATGTATTAGAACCATGAGATTCCAACCATCACTTTACCACTGAATTCTTGTGAGACCTTATAAAAATCACATGGCCTCTCCCAGGTCTTAATATTTCCCTTTTCAAAGGTAGGGAGGCTCTAGGTACAGGAAACACCTTGCTCTATGGAACCTGAGAGGCTTAGGAAGCAGGGGCTCCGATCCTTCCAGAAATCAGGGAACCTTCCTGAACTCACCTTTGCCAACCTACCTCCTCACAACAGAGTCAGGGTCCAGAGCCCCCTGTTGAGGGGGCTATAACCTCTCCTTTTACATACCAGCAGGAATGGCTGGCAGGCTGCACAGATTAATAGATGAGAGATGCCCAGATAGGCAGCCAGGCTCCGATTGACTGACCAGCCGAGGCAACATGCCACAACAAAATCCTCCTTCTGCACCCACTTTTCCTCCCCTAATCCCTGAACTGTGGCCACCCTCCCCTCTGCTCCTGGGATAGGAAGGTGCTGCTGTTTCTGGATGCTGCAAGAAGCTGATAATTTCTTTCCTGCAGGGTTACTGGGGCCACGTAGAGCATCTGTGACCACAATAAAGTGGTTGGAGATGAAAGGGGGATGATGAGGCAGAACTCTAATGGCACAGTGGTGTGGTAATTGAGCCAAGTCATGGCTGGGGCACACAGAAGGGTGGGAGGCTGCTGGGGCATAGATGCTGAGCCAAGAGAGAGACAGGGCTTGTCTGGGCTAATCCCGCTGCAGGGGAAGAATTTTTTTTTTTTTTTTATTGGAGGACAGTTCATTTATAATGCTGTGTTAGTTTCAGGTGTACAACATAGTGAAAGGTTATACATATATTCACTCTTTCCTAGATTTTTTTTCCCCCATTGAGGTCATTACAGAGTATTGAGCAGAGTTCCCTATGCTCTACAGTAGGTCTTTATCAGTAACCTATCTGATATATAGTAGCGTGTATATGTCAATCCATATCTCTGTGGGAAGAATTAATGATAAAATGTTGCTCCTCTCCCAACCCTGGTCCCCAGCTCTGCCATAACCTCTCCTTAGAATTCTTTTTTATTGTGAATGGGCCTGTCTTCCTTACTGAACATTTGTCAAGATGATGAATGAATCAGTCAATGAAGAAAATTCGAACTTGGCCTCTAACCCCTCCATCTTTCCTTCTTGTTTCCTAACTATGTTAAGAATTTGTTAGGCGGATATGACAGGTAGGTATATTATTCAAGTGTCAACTGCCCTTACTTTGGGGACTAAGTAATAAATCACAGTGGATTGGGGACAGCATCCCTCCCAACTTCCAAATAATCTCCACCAAAGAAAGCCCTAGGTCATCTCCTAGTGACCTCTAATACTCTTTCTATGCTCTGCTGGCAAAAGCCTCATAAGGATTCCTCTGTTTATTCAAACCTTCACAATAACTCCCTTCAACCACCTGCTTTTCTCTTTCTGCTCCCTCAGGACCCTGATCCAGCATCCTACTGCTCCCGACAGCTGAGGGAATGGGACTCAAGTATGAGTTTCTTGGAAATAGTGAGAAATCTGCCCCTCTAGGGAGCTTTAGGATTGGTACCTGCCAAGGATGACCTGGGCATTGACCACATGTGGCAGACACGCATCAAGATGACCTCTGGAGGCCTGATGAGTCTGACTGTCACGCAATACTGCTTTCAGCTTCCCTACTCCCCATGTATACACTGCCCAGTGTCACAGATGCACTCATCTACTGGTGAGAGCTATGCTCCTGGGCTGTGCCTCAGACTGACCCCATATTCGCAGCTGGAAACCATAGTATCCAGCTATTTCTAGGGAAACTAAAACTGTTCTTCTGTTCTTTCCCTGTGTAAGTCCTTCGCCATTTCCAGACCTTCTGAATTTATCACAGCCCACCACTGTGGGCTTACAAACCCATCTACCTGCTCCATGCTCTGTAAGGAGCTATAATTTTCACAAAATATTCTCTTCACCCCAAAGAGTCAAATCACAAAAAAAAGCTCTAAATCCCAAATCAGAACTCCCCATGGAGCACAGACTTGTAGAGGTGGAAAGTCATCCACTCAGCCACACATTGCGGTCTAGCACTGTGGCAGGGCACGTGGGAGGCACCGGAGGAAGGGAACCCAAGGTCTCTGCCCTCAGAAATTCATTATCTAATTCAGAGAGAAGAACTACACATGGGAAACAGCAGAAAGTGCTAAAAGACCACACTGAATTAGGGCTCAACTGTATGTTTCAAAATCCTACTCTACCAGGCGCATAGGAGCCAGAGAAAATCACCCAGTCTCATACTTAAACAACATCTCTCTTGTGATGGCAAAGCAGACTTTGTGGGAGACACACAGGGATTACCAGGCCGTCTTGTCCCTCATAGAGCTCAAAGTCTAAGGAGACAGCAGACGGGGCAAAGCCATCTACAGAATACCGAAGAGAACACTGCAGACACCCTGAAAGGGCAACAATGGGGAGGGGACAGAGAAGAGAGCGCTGGTGAGGAAGACTTGGACATTTTTTTATAAAAAAGGTAAGTATCTAAATGTGTTTAAAATAGGCAGCACTCTGATAGATAGAAATAGGGAGCAGTGTGAATAAAGACAGAAAAAGGAAAAGTGCTAGATTTAGTGAAAAAACATCAAGAAGTCCCTTGTGGTTAGAAAGAAGTCAGACTACGTGAAACCACAGAGATCTGCTTGCCATGGAGGGCCTCCAAGAGCATGTTAAGAATCTTGGATTTGATTCTGATGGAAAAATCATAACCATTTATTCTTTTGGAAAACAGTAAGCCTTCTTGACAGAAGATCACTCTAGGGATCATGTTAAAAAATAAATTAGAAAGGGAGACTGAAGGCAAGAAGATGTGTTGATAGCCACACAACAGTCCTAGCAAACAGTAACAAGCTCCTCTCCTGAGCAGCGGCAGGAATGGAGGGGGAGAAAAGAGACAGGGATTTGGGACAGATCTGAGACTGCAGAGACCTCAGGGAGCGGTCTTGTAGAGGTGGGAAGATATCTAGTTCACCCACTCATGGCTTCCAACCTCCCCATCTCTTTGTTTATAAATAAGGAAACTGAGTCACCAAATGGAAACGTCTTTTCCAAGTTCATAGCAAAAGTGAGTATGGGGTGCTGATGAGAACCCTGGGCCTCCAATTCTCAGTCCAAGGGCTCACTGAGGCACCAAGGTGAGGGAACAGGAAAAGCTACAGGAATGTTATTATTATGATTAGTGACATGTCAGACTGAGAAAGACAACTACTACATGTTATCAAATATATGTGAAATCTAAAAAAATTAAATCTAGAAGAGATCTGACTATTATTCAAAGCAAAATAGGCAAATGCCTGAGTATTGATTTCTACATACACAGGTTCTCCAAACTCATCTCTTTCCATCCTGATGGAGTTGACTCAAGGGGTGGAACAGTAGGGGTGGGGAACTGAAACACTGAGGGGACCCCAAAGGAATTGCTAGTAATACCTAAAATATGACTGACACTTCACAGAAAATATGTTTACCTACCTTCCCCACCCCATTTCCTCCACTCCCACTTTACCTCAGGACACATTCATTCTTTTGGTCAACAAATCTTTATCAGGTGTGTACTACTGTGGGTTCTCTGGTGGCTGCTGGGTTGCAAGGTTTCACAAGACACCTGGGAGTTACAGAGCCTTAGCAGTAACTTGAATCATTTGCCTCTGCCTAGGTGTACCTCAGCCAAGCTGGCTTATCCTGTTGGCATCTTCGAGCCAAGACCTTTAAACCAACAATCTCTCTCTAGAAAGTTTTGTAAAGACAACTCAAAATGGTTTGACCATTCCTCAAAAAGTTAAACACACAGTTATCATATGACCCAGCAACTCCACCTTCAGATGCACACCCAAAAGAACTGAAAACACATGTCCACACAAACACTTTTACACAAAATGCTCACAGCAGCATTCTTTATAATTGTCAAAAGGGAGAAACAACCTAGATGCCTATCAACAGAAGGACGGATAAACAAAATGCAGACTATCCACACAGTGGAACATTAGCCCTAAAAAGGAATGGAGTACTGATTCATGTTCCAACATGGATGATGCCTGAAAACATGCTAAGTGAAAGAAGCCAGTTATACAAAGCCACATATTGTATGATTCCATTAATATGAAATTTCCAGAACAGACAAATCTGTAGAGATAGAAAGTAGATCAATGGTTGTCATGAGATGGAAGAGGGCAAAACAGGGAATGACTGCTAATGGACACAGTCTCCTTGGGAGTAACGAAAATATTCTAAAACTAGATTTTAGTGATGGTCGCATAGTACTAAAAAACATTGAGCTATACACTTTAAATAGGTAAATTGTATGATGTGTGAATTGAGTTACATCCTAATAAAGCTCTTCAATGAAAGGAAAGAAAAACCCTTAGAAACCTGACCTAAATGATACAAATTCTGCCACATGTGGCCAACTTTGAAGACATCTGTTTTTGCCTGTGGCATTATTAAACATGACCTAGAAAATACCTAAAATGCCATGGGTTGTGCTCAACAATGGCTTCTGACACTTTCTGGCTCATTTCATTGGGGGGAAATATGGCCTGAGACATTGAAAGATGGGATCTTATATCCAAAAACAAGTCCTATAGTAAAAGAGAAGGCTAGGCTATTAGCTAGCTATGGGGGAGCCCAGCTCCAGGCTAAATCCTGTGCATTAGACCCCCAGGAACCCTAGACCTCCTTCCTTTGACTCATGACACATTTTCTGATGGTGGAAATATTGCTGAGGCTAGTGTTATCTTAAAAAACCACTGACTCTCACAGATGTCATTAATAGGGAAAATGGCCTGTAATTAACATAAGGGTAATTCATCTGCCAGGGAAGATTTTTAAATGAGAACTTATTTATACAGATGATAATAAATGACCTTTCAATATCAAGAAATCTCAAAGAGTTTTACGTCTATTAATTAGTCCCACTCCTCTCCGTGGGGAGGTATTCATTTGCCCCATCTGCAGTTTATCTACTGGCTTAATGCCAAAGGGCTAAGCAGGAATGGAAGGACCTTCCTTTGTAAAATGAACAGTCATCCTCCAGATCCTGTAGATTTCATCTCATTAAATATGCACCCAACATCTCAGCAGAAGGAAAAAGGAAGTCTAAGAGTTCCATGATAATTATCCTTAATGATTTGATTAAAATCGGACAAGGAGACTCCCTGAAAAACTCTATTAGCTCAAAATAGTACCTGTCACACCCACTGGGCACTTCTGCATCCCAAAGAAATGGAAACCAAAGGCTTCTAATAGGGTCACAAGCTGTAGGAAAGGGGCAACTGGAGAAACTTCTTCAATCCCATTCTGTCCATTATAAAGGCAGAAGGATACTTTTTCTGTGTAGTATAAGCGTCCATCTTGTCTCCCCCATTATATTACAAGCTCCTCCAGTGCAGAACCATTTAGGTACTGGAGAAGCATAGGAAAATAAATATTTGACTAGTTAAGCAACAGGAGGTTCTCCTTTCAAGGTTGGATTCCTTCATAGCATGTCATTAAGAAGTTACTTTGCTCTTACTCACTTCAGCTTTAGTGGAAAGCTATGTCTCTCATTAGAGAGTAGACCATCACCAGTCCTGTCCCAATGGAATCACTGTCACACAGAGACTGCCAACAAGGGCTTCCAAATCAAGAAGTAGCTGCATGACCTTAAGCAAATTATTTATCCCTCTCTGAATGTCAGCTATCTTGTTTGAAAACTGATAATAACCCCTGCCTCATGGACTTATTGTGGAATTAAACAAGACATCATATACGAAATGCTTAACATAGAGCCTAGCACAATAAATTACAGTTTAAAAGCATCTTGCCTTTGAGACGACATGTCAACATTCCAACATGAATTTAAATAAAAGAAGCAAAACACATTGAAAAACGATGAATAAAAACAGCATTGGTCTTCATGCAATTTACAAACGCTAAGTAACAGAATACCATAATTGTCCTCTGGTATCCCGCAGAGGAAGACTGAGGAACACAAAGTCCTTAGCCCTTTATCAAATTCATGAACAGAGTAAAGTTAAAATATAACCTCTGAAGCCCCTACTAATCCTAAGACTGCAATCACGGCATCTTAGAATGCTAACACCACAAAAACGTTTAGAGCTCAGTCCAACACTCTCCTCTAGTAGACAAAGAAACTCAAGACGGAGAGATTAAGCAATTTGCCCCAAATGACCCAGTCTGTTCCATGATTTCTTCAAATATGTGCTATTTCTAGCCCCTGCATTCTTCTTTTCCCCCTCTAATTAGCCTCTCTCAATACTCTTATCAATGACAGGAGCAATTTTACTGCAGAGAAGGAGCCTGTGTTTCCCATCCTTGAGTGAGACTGAAAGTTCACTTAAGGATAAAGACTGTGTCTTTCATCTCAATGCCTATCAAATGGCCCTCCACATTCTCACAAATCCCCACTGATTAACTGATTGAGCAAAATAAACAGTTCTCTGCTTGTCTTATAGGAACTTCCTAAGTGTTAAGTGCATGCAGACATAGCAGATCCTACTGTTAAGAACATCATCTTTCTCTTGACTACATCAGGCAGAGAACTCTTCATCTAACCCGAAGAAACAGTTCCTAGGGAGCCCTGGAAGACGCCAACAGAAAGGAGCCTCAACGTTGCCCCTTTCTGTCACAGTAGCTATTGTCTTTAACCCCTATTCACTTCACCTCCACTCCCTTTACTTATCTCTGGGGTCGCCAAAACTTCTCTGGGTTTTTGGTTCTAATAGACATATTACACGAGACATAACTCATAAGTTGAGACACAAAAGTAGAAGGAGAATATTTACATGACCCAGCTCTCAATATTAAAGTTGTGACCAGCACTGCAAGAACTCCAACAGCAGAGGGTGCGGGTTGGAGGTAGGGTGACAGAACTTCACAAGGCAGAAACCCTGTGGAATGTCAGTGGAGGAACGGAGTCTTCCACCCTTGTGACCCTTCAGAAGTCACATTTCTTTAGTACCCCCCAGTTCTCCCAGTTACACGGGCTTGAAGATTTGGAGCTATCCCCTATCCCCTGAGTTCTCCACCTTCCCTGCCCTTATCTAAAGTCCCCAAATCCCATCTTTCCTTCTATCATTTGCTGTTGTTGTTGCTGTCATTGCTCAGTCGCCCAGTCATGTCTGACTCTTCGCAACCCCATGGACTGCAACAGGCCAGGCCTCTCTGTCCCTCACCATCTCCTGGAGTTTGCCCAAGTTCATGTCCAGTGCATCAATGATGCCATCCAGTCATCTCATCCTCTAATGTCCTCTTCTCCTTCTTCTGCCCTCTTCTCCTATCATCCACTACCTCCCTATCATTTTGAACCTCTGCATCCAGGTCAAAGCCCTTATCACTTCCCACATGGGTCATACGATAAACTCCTAACTGGTCTCCCTTCTTGGACATTCCTCTTTCCAATCCATCCTGGACAGCACAGTCTAGAGCAGTGGTGCCCAATGTTTTTGGCACCAGAGACCAGTTTCATGGAAGAAAATTTTTCCACAGACAGGGAGTGGGTTAGGGGTGGTTCAGGCAGTAATGTGAGTGATGGGGAGCGGCAGATGAATCTTCACTCACTTGCCAATGGCTCATCTTCTGTTGTGCAGCCCGGTTTCAAACAGCCCATGGACCAGTACTGCTCTGCAGCCCAGTAGTTGGGGACCCCTGGTCTCAGGTGACCACTTCCCCCCAGGTTGCTCAGAACTCTCATAGTTTTAGCACTGCAAGTCTCATTTCCTGGGGATACCCCGCTAAAGCCAGAGGCGGAGGGGGCGTCTAGGGAGACAGCCGGAAACCTTAACTGACCACAGTCTTCCCTCAAACAATGTTTTGCTCATGTCACTTTCTTGACTAAATGTTCCCTGCTCCCCATTTCTCATCAAAATAAACCTGAAAGCAGGCTCCAAAGCTGCCTCAGAGAATGTGTAAGAAAGCATATTGAGCTGGGTAAGGGAATAAGGATTCCAGGCCTGGCTTTAGCCAAAGCCCTGTGAGACCCTTGGCAAAGTCACTCAGTCTAGCTGGATTTCAGTTTCCTCATCTGTAAAATTAGGAAGCTGACTATATTTCCTTTCAGATCCAAAATTCTGTAATTTTACTCTTCTGTATACCCTCTGCTCTAGCCAGACTCACCAACTCACTCTAATCAAAACACATCCTATGAATTCTCACCTTTGTACCTTTGGTCTTTCCCTTCTCCCACCAGGATTTCTCCATTTTCTCATGCCCACCTGAATCTTCAAGGAACAACATAAACCCCCACCTTCTAAGGGAAGCCTAGGCTCAGCCCATGACGATTCCCTATGCTCCTGGGGTTTCTAACACTCAGCACTTCTCCTGTCCTGCTCCTTGTGCTCAAAATCCTTCTGTATGTGAAGCTACTTTATTAGAACTGGACCAAAATATCTCTGTTCTTTTGTGATTCCTTTTCAGAATCCTGAGCACACAGTGAATAATAGCAAGTGTCATCACTAAAAACTGATTGATGTACAGATACCTAGGAAAAAGTCCAACCAGGAATCTAGATGTAAGACAAATTAGAAAGGATAGGAAAATCTAGATTTTTTTTTTTTTTGGCACTTTACACAAGATTTTCAAATGCCTCCATAATTCAATAGTTCATTTACTCCAAAAACATTTACTAAGAATCTCCTGTTTTGCGATATTGCTGGCATGTCACAGGTACAGAGATGGAGAATAGAGACTCAGGTCTCTAACAAGTGGCTCTATTCACAGATATCATGAACTTCCACATTGTCCTTCAGTTCTAAAATCTTAGCAAGAACTTAAAAGTCTCTGGTGGTGGCAGCTCCACCATCATCACACCCCTCCATACCAAAATTGGTCATATATCTAATTATCCCTCTAGCCTCTAGAATTGTTAAATGAAAAATTTTTAAAAAGGGACTGCCCTGGTGGTCCAGTGGTTAAGAAGCCACCTGCCGGTGCATGGGACACAGGCTTGATCCCTGGTCCAGGAAGATCCCACATGTTGCAGAGCAACTAAGCCCATGTACCACAACTACCGAAGCCCAAGCACCCAGAGCCCACAGCGCCACAACAAGAGAAGGCACCGCAACGAGAAGCCAGGGCACCATAACAAAGAGAAGCCCCCACTCACAGCAACTAGAGAAAGCCTACGCACAGCAATGAAGACCCAGCACAGTCTAAAATAAAAAAATAATTTTTAAAAAAACGGAAATGTAAAAAATATTAAAAATAGATCAATAGATTAAAATACACATATCCACTTCCACTGGGCTTCCCAGGTGGCACAATGGTAAAGAATCTGTCTGCCAATGCAGGAGACATGGGTTCAATCCTTGGATAAAGATGATAGATACCCTGGAGAAAGAGGATAATACTGTCTCCTACATTCTTGCCTGGAAAATGCCATGGACAGAGGAGCCTGGCGGGCTACAGTCCATGCAGTTGAAAAGAGTCAGACATGACCGAGCATGCATGCGCGCATGCGCGTGCACACACACACACACACACACACACACACACACACACACACACACACACACACACACACACACACCCCTACATTAGCAAAACAACCTGAAACAAATCTCTTCCAATAATTATGTCCTGGCTCTCTACCTAGAGTCTCTAGTCTCTGCTTTGACAGATTTTTGTGCTGTGACATGATTAGTATCCTTCTTTGGTATGATTTGACTGTTGCCCTCCATTAGTCTTGATAAGTGACACATGCTAAGGATGTACTTGGCCCATGCCTCTGTCTTTTGGGACCCCTGCTGCAGGCATGATTGGAGAAGGAAATGGCAACCCACTCCAGTGTTCTTGCCTGGAGAATCCCAGGGACGGGGGAGCCTGGTGGGCTGCCGTCTATGGGGTCGCACAGAGTCGGACACGACTGAAGCGACTTAGCAGCAGCAGCAGCTGCATGCATGCATACACACACACTCCCCTAATTAAATGGGGCCAGGACTTGAGCAGTGTCACCTACTGTAATGACAGCAGGTTCATGAGTAAATGGGGGAAGTAAATAAATCAAACGGTTTGCAGAGGGAGAGGTCAAGCTGGGCTGGGCCCAGAGTGATTCAGGTTCTGCCACAGAATGGGTGTCTCCTGGGATGGTCTAGTAGGACAATTAAAACCCCTATAAGTAGGATGTGTTTGCAGGTGCCCAGTATCCTCTCTGGCTTCTGAATCTTCTGCTGATACCTCCTTAAGCAGGTAAGACATGCATGGGGAAGCAACAGCAGAATCCAAGAGCCTCTTGGTAGGGGCTGTGATGTGCTGGGCTGGGGAGGTCAAAGACTACTCCCTGTGGCCTTGGGTAGCTTCCTGCTTCCTTTTTTGCCTCTATCTGAGAATATGATAGCTCAAGGCGGTGGGGGGAGGGATATACTTCGGAGTCTGTAAAATACATATGCCATTGTTTCTCTGTGTCCTAGGCATCCCAAAATGAAAGACTAGAACTCTTGGTGGATAAATTAGTCCCCCATAGCAGAGCATTTCCCTTTTGTGCAAGTTAGGCCAGACCCAAGAGTTCAGGGCTCATTAGGGCCAAGGCCCCAGACCATGGGACCACAATAATATTCAAGTCTCACTGCAATGAATTGCCATAAGGGACTCTGCTTGTGCCCTGCAATTCATCATATGCCGCTCATCCTTAGAGGCATCACTGGCATGCTTTTGGAAATCCAGTGTGCTTTGCAGTTAGGACTTCATTCAGTCTAGAGGCCTGCAAACTCAGTAACTAGAATTTTTACATCATAGAAGAAATATTATTGAGATGGAGATCCCAAAAGACTCCAGCCTCCCAACATAGCTCTGTAAACCTATCTGACTGTACATATTTCTTCTCATCTATGCAGTTAATTTAGCTTGCTATTTTTATCTATAACAGTTTTTATATTCACTTATTCTACTTGCAATATATTTATAATATTCCAACATGACCATGCAGGCCAGAAGCACTTGCTGGAATTTAGTCTCTCAGAAAGCTTCCTTGGCACATGGCAAGAGACCTCTAGCCTTCTTACCCACCTAAGTGAAGCTCATTAGAAGACTGAGGCCTTTTCAGAGGATCTATTGTGTGCCCTCTTCAGCGTGTTGGTCATTGGTAGAAAATTGTGCCTTATCATACGGGCTTCTGGCCCTACCTCTATGGCCTTCCTGCTCTCCGTTCCTTTTTGTTTTAATATGAGCGTTTCAATCAAGCAAGTCCCACCTGAAGTAGAAGACAAAGCATATAAAATCCCTATAATATTTTGTATTCTAGGACATCGTCTCTTTTTATAGCAGGGGACACATAGTTTTCACCTTTATTCCATTGTACACATGATATTTGGAGTCTGACTGTGGGTCAAAGAGAGTGAAGAGTATAGCTAACAATGAGCTCTGTCATTTCTTAAACTTTGTTCCCTGACCAAGAGGGGCCACTTTTCCTCTGGAAATGCTGTCTCCTGGTCTTCATTATAAATACAGACAATATAATGTTTCTTCTTTTAGGTTCCTTCATCTTTGCCAAAATGACCGAACTCCTGAACAGCATACTCACCGTGATCAAGGTGTTCCAGAAATATGCCAACAAGAATGGGGACTCCACCTCACTATGCAAGGAGGAGTTGAAGCAGCTGCTCTTTGCTGAGTTTGGAGACATCCTCCGGGTAAGATGCTCAGACTCTGAGCCCCATGGAGACAAGTGTGAATTACACTGACACCTGCCTTTAGAATGTCATGCTTTTTGTTTTATTTGTTCATGATCTACTCTGTGACTAAAAGAATTTCAGGCAGCTCCTTAGTAGTTCTCTTCCAGCACATACACACACACACACACACACACACACACACACACACACACACAGATACATACCTCCTTGTATTTTAGTTCAAAGAAGAGGGAGTACAGCTTCAGGCTGGAAATCATTTCTCAGGAGAAAATCTAAGATTTGTATCTTGATTTCTATATTTAAGTGCTGTCCACACATCACATCATTCATTTGTTCAGTAAAGAGTCACTGAACATCTACTACACACCAGCACTATTCTGGGCATTGGGGATACAAACATGAATAAAACGAGCTTCCCCTCCCTCCAGGATCTCACAATGTGGTTAGAAAAAACAGATGAACAAACAATTACAACATAGCATGGGATGGAATGGGACAGCTTCCTCAAATGATTCAAAATAATTATTAATGAAGCTGATTTTAAATAAGTGTATCTATCCCTATTGTCATGCTCCCATTGGTCCAGCAAGGGATGAGATTCTGAGAAGCAGCTTATCAAAAACTAGAACCAAGCATAGACCACTTTAGATTAGTGATTTCTCAATTGAAGGTTTATACAGGACTAAATGGACTGGGGCACAGATATTGACACTATCCATAGGAGAACATCTGATTTTTTTGCTTGTTTTATCTTCACACAGAGACCAAATGACCCGGACACTGTGGAAACCATCTTGAGCCTCTTGGATAGAAACAGAAACGAGCATGTTGATTTTCATGAATATCTCCTGATGGTGTTCCAGCTGGCCCAAGCCTGCTATCATAGTCTGGATAATGAATCAAGTGGAGATAGAACCTCCCAGCAAGAAAGGAAGCAGGAGGAAACACAAGACCATAAGTTTCCAAGAAATACAGGCAGACAACACAGGAAGAGGCTTGAGGGAGAAAGGCAGGATTCCTGCCACAGTCAGTCTGAGAAACTAAGTCAGGATACCCACCAAGATCGATCTGAGAGAGAAGACAAGGACTCTCACTATGGTCAGACTGAGGGACAGGATCAGGACTCCAGCTCTGGTCAAAGACTGAGTAATAAATCTGGCAATGGCAATCCTGAAAGACAAGGCTATGTCTTTGCCCTAAATCAGTATGAGAAACAACTTCAAGATTCTCATTATGGCCAATCTGATAGGCTTGGACAACAGTCAAGCTATGGCCAGTCTGGAAGACTTAGAGAGGACCCTAAGTATAGCCACACAAACCAACAGGAATCGGGCTCTTATAATGAACAGCCTGGAAGGCTGGGTCAGGAATCAGGCTGTGGTCAGAGAAATAGGCAAGAATTGGATTCTCACTATGGCCAGACAGACAGACAAGGCCTGAGCTCTCACTATGGCCAGACAGACAGACAAGGCCTGAGCACTCAATATGGTCAGAGAGACAGACAAGGCCTGAGTTCTCACTATGGCCAGACAGACAGACAAGGTCTGAGCTCTCAGTATGGTCAGACAGATAGACAAAGTCTGAGCTCTCACGATGGTCAGACAGACAGACAAGGCCAAAGATCTCACTATAGTCAGACAGATAGACAAGGCCTGAGCTCTCACGATGGTCAGACAGACAGACAAGGCCTGAGCACTCAATATGGTCAGAGAGACAGGCAAGGCCTGAGTTCTCACTATGGCCAGACAGACAGACAAGGTCTGAGCTCTCAGTATGGTCAGACAGATAGACAAGGTCTGAGCTCTCACGATGGTCAGACAGACAGACAAGGCCTGAGCTCTCACTATGGTCAGACAGATAGACAAGGCCTGAGCTCTCACGATGGTCAGACAGACAGACAAGGCCTGAGCACTCAATATGGTCAGAGAGACAGGCAAGGCCTGAGCTCTCACTATGGCCAGACAGACAGACAAGGTCTGAGCTCTCAGTATGGTCAGACAGACAGACAAGGCTTGAGCTCTCAGTATGGCCAGACAGACAGACAAGGCTGGAGCTCTCAATATGGTCAGACAGACAGACAAGGCCTGAGCTCTCACAATGGTCAGACAGACAGACAAGGCCAGAGTTCCCATTATGATGAGACAGACAGACAAGGCCTGAGCACTCGATATAGTCAGACAGACAGACAAGGTGTGAACTCCCAATACGGTCAGTCAGAGACTGGTGAAACTAGGCAAAATAGGCGCTTCCAAGGGAGCGAGGGAACAAGCAGAGACTCACACATTGAGCAATCAGGAAGGCCAGGAAGACCAAGTCAACAGACTCAAGGACAGGAAGTAAACCGAAATCAGAGACAGAGATTCCAGACTAGGGAAGGGCAGCAGAACAGTCACCAGGCATGGGAGTCCAAAGAGGATAGCCAACACAAACTAGTAGCACAAATTCAGCAAGAAAGGCCACCCTGTCACAAAGGGAGAGGCTGGCAATCACACAGTAGTGAGCAGGGCCACAGACAGGACCAGACCAGGCAGAGTCATGGTGAGAAGCAGAGCCACCAGGCAGAGGAAGAGCCGGACCACCAGAGCTGCAGTAGACACAGTCATGAGGGTCAGGAAACTCCATGTGAGACATGGGACAGGGAAACCCATGAAGATGAGCAGACCCGTCAGCGACGAGACAGGCAGACCCATGAGGATGAGCAGACCCGTCAGCGACGAGACAGGCAGACCCATGAGGATGAGCAGACCCGTCAGAGACGAGACAGGCAGACCCATGAGGATGAGGAGACCCGTCAGAGACGAGACAGGCAGACCCATGAGGATGAGGAGACCCGTCAGAGACGAGACAGGCAGACCCATGAGGATGAGCAGACCCGTCAGCGACGAGACAGGCAGACCCATGAGGATGAGCAGACCCGTCAGCGACGAGACAGGCAGACCCATGAGGATGAGGAGACCCGTCAGAGACGAGACAGGCAGACCCATGAGGATGAGGAGACCCGTCAGCGACGAGACAGGCAGACCCATGAGGATGAGCAGACCCGTCAGCGACGAGACAGGCAGACCCATGAGGATGAGCAGACCCGTCAGCGACGAGACAGGCAGACCCATGAAGATGAGCAGACCCGTCAGCGACGAGACAGGCAGACCCATGAAGATGAGCAGACCCGTCAGCGACGAAACAGGCAGACCCATGAAGATGAGCAGACCCGTCAGAGACGAGACAGGCAGACCCATGAAGATGAGCAGACCCGTCAGAGACGAGACAGGCAGACTCATGAAGAGGATCAAAACTGTCAACAACAACAGGATAGGGAAACCCATAAGGATAAAGAGACGTATCAAGAGTCCCAGTATCAACAATCCCATGGGACCCAGCAAGGATGTGCCAACAGAGAAAAATTCCATACGAGTGAAGATGACCAGAGTCCAAGTTCCCAAGGAAGACGCAGTGACCTGGCCTTCCATCCAACCCAGAATGCTGGGAGGCCCCATAGAAGAGAACAGGGTGGAAGTCACCCTATCAAGGCAACTATTGCTCCCAATCCACTCTATGACTACGTACAAGAGCAGAAAGGGGTTTGGCACTAGGCTGTGCATTGCACCAAGAGCTAAAGCAACACGAAGCCAAGGAAGAAATCTACACATCAAATTCATCCTTAGTTTTGCTTAAGAGATTGAAAATATGTATCTTCATTCTCTCCTCTACTCTATCTAACCACAAGGATGCTTTTAGGAACTAGTATTCACTTCTAGGGCATTTCAGTTCTTTGATCAGCAATTCCAGGGTGCTCTGGCTCGGTAAAATCTGAGTGGTAAATTGGGTGAAATAATCAGATCCCAATTTTGATTTGGGGATTTAAATTTAATTTGGGGATTTAAATCATTTCCTGGTTTGTTCTCTGTGTAGGTGGGACATGACTGGATCATTGAAAGGTAGGAATTTCACCCAAAAGTTCAGAAACAGGAAAGGCATTCTGAAGATAAACATTATAACCTGAGGAGAGGATACCAGGACTGAGAGAGATCTTGTGGCTAAACCATTAAGAATTGCAAGCCTCGTAGCCTACACTAAAATGAAATACAGTGAGAGGCTGCTAGATGTCCACAACACCCCCATGCCCATATCTCTACCCCTCATCAGAACTGGCCACTGAGCTCCTATCATGAGAGCTGATTGGATTGATTCCAGTTCGATGCCTTTTAGTTTCGGATCACATGAAACAGAGAGAAAACATATCATCTGTTGGCAGATTCCAACAAGCCAACATTGTTGATCCCTAGCTCCTGGAGCCTGAAAACCTTTCATGAGAAAGTCTATGGAATTGTATTAAAATACCCAATAAATGATTGGTGAGCATCAACCTCAGTGACTCTTCCTTCTTCACTATGGGGCCATCCTAAATATCATTTTCAGCTCCTTCCACTGCAGAGGAGTCAAATTTGACCCCTTCCACTCATTCAACTCCATATTCAAGTGATCATTGTGTGTATGTGTGCTTAGTTATTCAGTTGTGTCTGACTCTTTGCAACCCCATGAACTATAGCCCACCAGGCTCCTCTGTCCATGGGATTCTCCAGGCAAGAATACTGGAGTGGGTTGCCACTTCCTTCTCCAGGGAATCTTCCTGACCCAGGGATTGGACTCAGGTCTCTTGCATTGTAGGCAGATTCTTTACCCTCTGAGCCACCAGGGAAGCCCATAAGTGATCATTAAGTCTTGCCAACTCTACATCCACCACACCGCTTAAATCTCTTCCCACTTCTCCATTTCCACCACCTTAACCTCCCTTCTCTTCAGTGACTTGAGAATAAAGTTCATACTCCTTAGCATGGCACACACGACCTCCACCATCTAACCCAGATGACCTACCCAGCCTAAGCTCATGAAAGACCCCCCAAGGAGTATTTAATACTTTTTCTTAGTATACCATAGACTTTCAATAATTCATATTTTTAATATACAATTCAACAGCCTGGAATACCTTCCCCCCTCTTTCAGTCTGGCAAAAACCTCAGCATCCTCTGTGTCCCAACTAAAATATCACATCTACGGGCAGCCTCCTTGAATACTCCAAGCACCCCTTCCCCTGAATTTTTACTCATTCCTGCGATATCATTTGTTACACTACAGTAATTAGCTCCCCTATCAAACTGGAAATAAGACCGTATCTTACTCAAACTTGTACTACTTAGCACTTAATGCCTGAAGTTTAGTGGCCCTCATCATTTGTTGAATAGATAGGCAGATGGAGAAAATTAATCTGACTTCAGAATAAATTCAACTGAATATTTATAAGGCCTTTCCTATCTATTATGCAGTAATAGGCAAGGGAAATTAATGAGACCCTTATTCAGCAAGTGAATGGAAAAATAACCTCTTTGGATATTTTAATCAAAAGGGGATTTAGTGCCCAGAATTATATGGGTTGAATCATTGAAAAATAGGAAGCAACTTCTGGAGCTATTGGGTTCAATACATCACCAGTGCTGCAGTTAAGGAATGAGAAAGCTGGAATCCAGAAGTGGCCTCGCATTGCTGCCAAAATTGCCTGTCAACATCCATGACTCCATAACCTTATTTGCCAAGAGAAATAGCCCAAGTCACAATATCTTCCAAATATCATGCAAAATCACCTAACTGATAAAATGTAATTCACATCTAAAACTCTAGCATAAGGGAGTCTAGGAAACACAGAAGTAGATAAGAATGGATACTGAGGACTATCAGATCATCTTCACGATAGGAAGGGTATAAAAATTCATAACAATTCTTTTCCTGAAGAAGATTCCTATCTAATAGTGAGAAATATGTGTACAGCAAAAAACCATTAAATAAGACAAAATGTCCTAAGTACAAGAAAATTGCTGCCATGACACTAAGAAGGGAGTAGCTCTGCTTGAAAAGGTTTTTAAAAGGCTTTATAAGGAAAGCATCTAAACTAGGGCCATGATCCTAGGAGAGAGGGGATGAGAAAGGTCACAGCTTGTCCTGGGCCTTGAGCTCAATGGGGAGGCCCATATGCTGGCTGCTGTTTAAATGGCATAATTGTTCATAGGTAAGATGGGTCTTCACAAATGTTCTCCACAACTTAGACTCACCCCAGAAAGCTAAAGCAGAGGGTGGAGAATAAACCAGGGTGAGTGGTCTCAAAGTCTGGAAATTAATCAGGGGTCATAGAGGCTCTCAGTGGGTCAGCCAAGCAGTAAAGAATGGGAGCAATTAAAAAAAAAAAAAAAAGAATGGGAGCAATTAAGGCAACCAGGCTGGGAAACAGCACAAGTAAATATAATGAAGGAAAGCCCAGGAAAGTTTGATGAAGCAAAGGTATGCACACATAAAGAGAGTCATAAAGAGACATAAAGAGAGTCAAAGCTGAAAGGGCCAAGTGAGCTACATAATGGAGGACCTCAAAATCTACCATGAAGCCTTTCTATCTGGGATTTTTTCTTTCTGTTAATAGTAGGAACCACAAAGTTTTCTTAGCAGAAGATGAGAGAAAAATTGGCAGGACAGATGTTTGGGATGGAAAGAAACAGCTAATGTAAGGACGGAGTTAGGCGTAGCCCTCATAGTCAACAAACAGTCCAAAATGCAGTACTTGGGTGCAATCTCAAAAATGACAGAATGATCTCTGTTCGTTTCCAAGGCAAACCATTCAATATCACAGTAATCCAAGTCTATGCCCCAACCAGTAATGCTGAGGACGCTGAAGTTGAACAGTTCTATGAAGACCTACAAGACCTTCTAGAACTAACACCCAAAAGAGATGTCTTTTTCATTATAGGGGACTGGAATGAAAAAGTAGGAAGTCAAGAGATAGCTGGAGTAACAGGCAAATTTGGCTTTGGAATACAAAATGAAGCAGGGCAAAGGCTAACAAGAGTTTTGCCAAGAGAATGCACTTGTCAAACCAAACACCCTCTTCCAACAACACGAGAGAAGACTCGACACATGGTCATCACCAGATGACCAATATCAAAATCAGATTGATCATGTTCTTAGCAGCCAAAGATGGAGAAGCTCTATACAGTTAGCAAAAACAAGACCAGGAGCTGACTGTGGCTGAGATCATGAACTGAACTCCTTATTGCCAAATTCAGACTTAAATTGAAGAAAGTAGGGGAAACTACTGGACTCTCCAGGTATGACCTAAATCAAATCCCTTATGATTATACAGTGGAAGTGACAAATAGATTCAAGGGATTAGATCTGATAGACTGCCTGAAGAACTATGGATGGAGGTTCATGACATTGTACAGGAGACAGGGATTAAGACCATCCACAAGAAAAAGAAAGGCAAAATGGTTGTCTGAGCAGGCCTTACTAATAGCTGTGGAAAGAAGAGAACTGAAAAGCAAAGGAGAAAAGGAAAGATATACCCATTTGAATTCAGAGTTCCAAAGAATAGCAAAGAGAGATAAGAAAGCCTTCCTCAGTGACCAGTGCAAAGAAATAGAGGAAAACAATAGAATGAGAAAGACTAGAGATCTCTTCAAGAAAATTAGAGATACCAAGGGAACTCTTCATGCAAAGATGGGCACAATAAAAGACAGAAATGGTATGGACCTAACAGAAGCAGAAGATATTAAGAAACGGTGGCAAGAATACACAGAAGAACTATACAAAAAAGATCTTCACAACCCAGATCATCACGATGCTGTGATCACTCACCTAGAGCCAGACATCCTGAAATGAGAAGTCAAGTGGGCCTTAGGAAGCATCACTATGAACAAAGCTAGTGGAGGTGATGGAATTCCAGTGGAGCTATTTCAAATCCTAAAAGATGATGCTGCAATCAATACGCCAGCAAATTTGGAAAACTCAACAGTGGTCAGAGGACTGGAAAAGGTCAGTTTTCATTCCAATCCCAAAGAAAGGCAATGCCAAAGAATGCTCAAACTACCACACAATTGCACTCATCTCACACACTAGTAAAATAATGCTCAAAATTCTCCAAGCCAGGCTTCAATAGTATGTGAACTGTGAACTTCCAGATGTTCAAGCTGGATTTCAAAAAAGCAGAGGAACCAGAGATCAAATTGCCAACATCCACTGGATCATCAAAAAAGTGAGAAAGTTCCAGAAAAACATCTACTTCTACTTTATTGACTATGCCAAAGCCTTTGATTGTGTGGATCACAACAAACTGTGGAAAATTCTTAAAGAGATGGGAATACCAGACCACCTGACCTGCCTCCTGAGAAATCTGTATGCAGGTCAAGAAGCAACAATTAGAACTGGACATGGAACAACAGACTGATTCCAAATTGGGAAAGGAGTATGCCAAGGCTGTGTATTGTCACCCTGCTTATTTAACTTATATGCAGAATACATCATGCAAAATGCTGGGCTGGATGAAGCACAAGCTGGAATCAAGACTGCCAATAGAAATATCAATAACCTCAGATATGCAGATGACACCACCCTTATGGCAGAAAGTGAAGAGGAACTAAAGAGCCTCTTGATGAAAGTGAAAGAGGAGAGTGAAAAAGTTGGCTTAAAACTCAACACTCAGAAAACTACGATCATGGCATCTGGTCAATCACTTCATGGCAAATAGATGGGGAAACAATGGAAACAGTAACAGACTTTATTTTGGGGGGCTCCAAATCATTGTGGATGGTGACTGCAGTCATGAAATTAAAAGATGCTTGCTCCTTGGAAGAAAAGCTATGACCAACCTAGACAGCATACTAAAAAGCAGAGACATTACTTTGCCAACAAAGGTCCATCTAGTCAAAGCTATGGTTTTTCCAGTAGTCATGTATGGATGTGAGAGTTGGACCATAAAGAAAGCTGAGCACTGAAGTATTGATGCTTTGGAACTGTGGTGTTGGAGAAGACTCTTGAGAGTCCCTTGGACAGCAAGGAGATCAAACCAGTCAATCCGAAAGGAAATCATTCCTGAATATTCACTGGAAGAACTGATGTTAAAGCTGAAATTCCAATATTTTGGCCACCTGATGTGAAGAACTGACTCATTGGAAAAGACCTTGATGCTAGGAAAGATTTAAGGCAGCAGGAGAAGTGGATGTCAGAGGATGAGATGGTTGGATGGCATCACTGACTCGATGGACATGAGTTTGAGCAAGTTCCAAGAGTTGGTGATAGACAGGGAAGCCTGGCATGCTGCAGTCCATGGGGTTTCAAAGAGTCAGACATGACTGAGCAACTGAATTGAACTAGGTGAACTTGATCTGTATAACTTCCCCATCACAGGTACAACCTAAGCCCATGCAGGCCTTGGAACATGGCAGACTGGGGGGCTATCTAAGCTGAGCCCAAAAGCCAAAGATGAGAAGTGGGGGTCTGCCCTTAAGAGGGTGTGAAAGGAGGGAGGAGAAACATTTTAATGTGTTACAGGCTAACCAGAAGTAGACTCTGCCGCCAGCAAAAAAAAAGCAGCTCTCTCAATCTAAACCATAGAGCAACCTTCCAAATTTTCTCAAGTGAAAATGAAGTCTGTCCCTCTTAAGCACCATCTTTTCTCAAACTCTGAGAGAATCATGAAAACTGTGAAGATAACTCACAGCGCTTCCTTCAAATATACCTAAATTAGAAAGGGACATCATTTCCCTGCAGAAAACTGTTCTTTATTTCACTGCAGCCTAACTTTCTTCCCCCTGGGACTAACTCCTGAGCTGTTTTCTCCTCTAACTATGGGTTATTTTATCCTGTCCTTTGGTTTTAAATGTGTCAGTATTTCTGAGGCTCTCCAATCTTCATCTCTAACGTCTTTTCTAAACTCCAGGCTCACATATTCCCCAATAATCTACTTGGCATTTCCACCTGGACATCTAAATAGCATCTCAGTCCTAGTATTCCCAAACAGAACTCTCGATTTAACTTGTTTCTCCTTTGATGTTCCCCATTTTAGTAAGTCGGTAGCACCATCCACAATGATCAGGCAAAAACCTAAGGTATATACTTTGTTCTAATCATTCCTTCCTCCCAAATCAAACTCATCAGCAAGTCCTTTTGTTTCTATCTCAAAATATAGTGTGGCCCAAATTCACCATCATCGCCATGTCTAGTCCTAACACCCCCATCACCACCATCTCTCTCATGGAATACAGCAGTAGCTTCCTGATGGAGGTCCTTCCTCCTCTGTGAAATGTAACCACATCATGTCACTCCCCTGCTTAAAATTCTTGACAGTTTCTCACTACACTGACAATAAAATTCAACAGTCTTCCCAGGGCCTTTCTACGTTGGGTCTCTTCCAGACCTCATCTTTCAACACTCTCTTGCACAGTCACCAACCATTCTGGCCTTCTTTCTTGGATTCTGGTGGGATAAGCTGATTCCTATTCAGAGCAGCTAATTTTTTTGGTCTGGAATGGGCATCTCCCTGATTTATGTGGCTGCCTTCTTATTTCATCTATGTATCAGCTAAAGAGTATACCTCCTCAGAGAAGCTTTCTGTAACATTTAATCTAAAAGAAGAGTCTTCCAATCACTCTCAATCACATCCTCTTCTTTTTGCTGCTATTGTCAACACTTTTCATATCTGGTACATTGTTTTTATATTACTTGTTTATAGTTATTTCCCCTCAGTTGGAACTTAAGGCCCACAAGAACAAGGATTTTGTTTGTCCTGTTTGCCACTGTACCCTCTACATCAAAAACAGTGGTTGCTTCAAAATGATTTTAGACTCTACCCTCTTCCTTTGCCATATAAGGCAATGAGACAGAAGCAAGTTTCTAACATAGAAGGCTTGAAGATGATGGAACAACAGAGATGATGAAACAACAAAGATGCTTCTGAATAAAGTGTGTATATGGCAGGGGAGGGGGCCAGGAACTCAGGGTTTGCAGCCCTTTATAGTAAAGCATAATAAAGCACCTCTAGTGGGGTGGCACAGACAGTACCCATCTGATCTGATTTTTCACATAGTATTTTTTATTTATCACATAGTACTTTGAAATGAAATTTGTTATCTGCATTCCCTGATTTCTCTCTGTAACATTCAGCAAGGGAGGCATGCATGCGCACACACACACACACACACACACACACACACACACACACACACACACACACACACACACACACGCAAACTGGCTGATCATGGTGTATGCCCAATAAGTGTATGTGTCGACTGAATGCTCAAAGAAGCCCTCTGTGATCTGGCTGCAGTCTACATTTGCAACTTGGTTGCCAACAACACCCTAATATGCCACCTAGACTCCAGCTTAACTAGCCAACTTCGCACCATTTACACTTTGGAAGCAAACTGGAGGAATTATATTATCACATGGGGTTCTAGCGCCACCTACTGATCACTGGATTCCCTGTGTCCTTGCTGCTGTTCGGTTGCTAAGCAGTGTCTGACTCTTTGAGACCCCACGCACTATAGACGGTGAGGCTCCTCTGTCCAGGGGATTTCCCTGTGTTCTTAGATGGCTAGAAAAAAATGACAACTGCTAATCAGGTCACAGTCTGGCACTCTGCCCAGTGAGCAAGTAGGACTCTTGTCATACGTTGGTCACCAGTTTCTACTACAGCAGCTACCACCCCTAACTGTGCAGTGCGTCATACGTAGCCTACTCAGCTAAGAGCAGCAGTTTGGGAGTCCAACAGAAGTGAGTTCCAATCTTGATCCAACTACTCAACTTTTGTATTCCTCGATCCTCAGTTTCCTCATTTAAAAATTCTGATAATAATATCTTCTCCATAGGGTGGCTGTAAGGATCTGCAGAGTACCTCACATGGCACCTGGCACATTCTAGGCACTGCTGCTGCTGCTAAGTCGCTTCAGTCATGTCCGACTCTGTGAGACCCCATAGATGGCAGCCCACCAGGCTCCTCCGTCCCCGGGATTCTCCAGGCAAGAACACTGGAGTGGGTTGCCATTTCCTTCTCCATTCTAGGCACTAGATAACTGCAAAGATACAACCCTTGCCTTAAAAGAGCTTGGATTAGTCAGGGTTAGAGCAAAGGCTGAGCTATGCATGTAAGTAAAGATGCTATAATTCAACGTACAAAAATTTTTTATCACTTCATGCAGATCAAGTACTGTAACTGCAGGTGGTAAGATGATAAGAAAGAAAGCACCATGGATGCTCAAAAGAGGGACAGATATATGCAGGTGGGGCAAAACAAGTATCTTCAGGGTAGAGGAAGCATCTGTCTTGGACTTTAGTGAATGATTAGGATTTAAACAAGCGGTGGATTTATTTAACTAAGATCGTACTCATTCTTAAAACCTCACTTCAAACGTCATCTCCATAAAGCCATCCCCCACACCTACCTTAGTCATTAATTTTTCCACTCCACCTGTCTGCTCCTACTATTATCAATTCTCTTGTGGCATTCTACTTCATTCTGCTTATTTTAAAGTTCATAATTAACAAGTCTGTCTTTCACACTGTCTTCCACACACTTCCCTAAAGCCAAGAAAATCATTAATAGTATGCATTTATAAGACCCCACAGTGCGATGCCTACTAGTAACAGTAATATTTACATACATATAAGGTGGGGACTGCAGTTCAAAAGTCTCAGATTCATTCATTCACCCAGCAAACACTGATGACTTAAGTTTGCTGGACACTGTGCTGGGCACTGGGGGATACAGAGGCAGGGTGTCTGTCATCAAGAATTCACAATCTCTGCAGCAGGAAGACAATCACAACACCCTGTGATGGGTCTAAGAGAAAAAACAATTGTTTGCAGATAGAGGTAAAAAAACAATAGCCATCACTAACTCTCCCTAAGCACATCACTAGCTTCCCCTGAGTGTGTGTCGGGGACAATGCTGAGTGCTCACATGCCTTATTCCATGGAATCCTCTCACAAACCCTAGTAAATTTGGTGCTTTTCATCTTGTCCACTTTATAGATGAGAAATTCAAGGCAAGGAGAGATTAAGGAACTTCCTCCAAAGTCATGTATCTTGTAAGTGACAAGAACAAAATTCAAATCCAGACCTGACCTCTAAATTCCACGTTTTAAAATATTTTATTGCTTTCCACCCCAATGAAAAGAGCCTACTCAATGAGTACTGTAATTTGTGGAACAGAATCTGGCATGTAACTGCCATGTCAACCAGTCTGGGCTAGAACTGCTAAACACAAGGCACAATGCTAGTACTGTAGAGGGCACAAATATGCAAAATTATCCCTGCCCCCGAGGAGCTCACAGTCTACTGAGAGATGTAATGTACATAAATCAGTACGCTTAATCCATAGAACACTCTGACAGGCCTGTAATCAAGCACAAGGACCAAGAGAGAAAAAAAACCTCTATCCGAGGGGAATGCTAGACAGAGGGTTTCTTGCTGGAAGAATCACTTGGCCTGGCCTTTAAGGATGATTCAAGGGATTAGATCTGATAGACAGAGTGCCTGAAGAACTATGGATGGAGGTTCATGACATTGTACAGGAGACAGGGATCAAGACCATCCACAAGAAAAAGAAAGGCAAAAAGGCAAAATAGTTGTCTGAGCAGGCCTTACTAATAGCTGTGGAAAGAAGAGAACTGAAAAGCAAAGGAGAAAAGGAAAGATATACCCATTTGAATTCAGAGTTTCAAAGAATAGCAAAGAGAGATAAGAAAGCCTTCCTCAGTGACCAGTGCAAAGAAATAGAGGAAAACAATAGAATGAGAAAGACTAGAGATCTCTTCAAGAAAATTAGAGATACCAAGGGAACATTTCATGCAAAGATGGGCTCAATAAAGGACAGAAATGGTATGGACCTAACAGAAGCAGAAGATATTAAGAAACAGTGGCAAGAATACACAGAAGAACTATACAAAAAAGATCTTCACAACCCAGATCATCACGATGCTGTGATCACTCACCTAGAGCCAGACATCCTGGAATGAGAAGTCAAGTGGGCCTTAGGAAGCATCACTATGAACAAAGCTAGTGGAGGTGATGGAATTCCAGTGGAGCTATTTCAAATCCTAAAAGATGATGCTGCAATCAATATGCCAGCAAATTTGGAAAACTCAACAGTGGTCAGAGGACTGGAAAAGGTCAGTTTTCATTCCAATCCCAAAGAAAGGCAATGCCAAAGAATGCTCAAACTACCACACAATTGCACTCATCTCACACACTAGTAAAATAATGCTCAAAATTCTCCAAGCCAGGTTTCAAGAGTATGTGAACCGAGAACTTCCAGATGTTCAAGTTGGATTTCAAAAAGGCAGAGGAACCAGAGATCAAATTGCCAACATTCACTGGAGCATCAAAAAAGCAAGAAAGTTCCGGAAAGACATCTACTTCTGCTTTATTGACTATGCCAAAGCCGTTGACTGTGTGGATCACAACAAACTGTGGGAAATTCTTAAAGAGATGGGAATACCAGACCACCTGACCTGCCTCCTGAGAAATCTGTATGCAGGTCAAGAAGCAACAGTTAAAACTGGACATGGAACAACAGACTGGTTCCAAATCCAGAAAGGAGTACATCAAGGCTGTATACTGTCACTCTGCTTATTTAACTTTTATGCAGGACTGAGAAATCATGAGAAATGCTGGACTGGATGAAGCACAAGCTGGAATCAAGATTGCTGGGAGAAATATCAATAACTTCAGTCAGATATGCAGATGACACCACCCTTATGGCAGAAAGCAAAGAAGAACTAAAGAGCCTTTTGATGAAAGTGAAAGAGGAGAGTGAAAAAGTTGGCTTAAAGCTCAACATTCAGAAAACTAAGATCATGGCATCTGGTCCCATCACTTCATGGCAAATAGATGGGGAAACAATGGAAACAGTGACAGACTTAATTTTGGGGGGCTCCAAAATCACTGCAGATGGTGACTGCAGCCATGAAATTAAAAGACGCTTGCTCCTTGGAAGAAAAGCTATGACAAACTTAGATAGCAAATTAAAAAGCAGAGATATTACTTTGCCAACAAAGGTCCATCTAGTCAAAGCTATGGTTTTTCCAGTAGTCATGTATGGATGTGAGAGTCGGACTATAAAGAAAGCTGAATGCCAAAGAATTGATGCTTTTGAACTGTGGTGTTTGAGAAGACTCTTGAGAGTCCCTTGGACTGCAAGGAGATCCAACCAGTCCATCCTAAAAGAAATCATTCCTGAATATTCATTGGAAGGACTGATGCTGAAGCTGAAACTCCAATACTTTGGCCACCTGATGCGCAGAACTGACTCACTGGAAAAGGCCCTGATGCTGGGAATGATTGACGGCAGGAGGAGAAGGGGATGACAGAGGATGAGACGGTTGGATGGCATCACCCACTCAACGTACATGAGTTTGAGTAAGCTCCAGGAGTTGGTGATGGACAGGGAAGCATGACATACTGCAGTCCACGGGGTCCTAAAGAGTCGTACCTGACTGAGCGACTGAACTGAACTGAATTGAACTGAACTGAACTGTATAGTTATACACTAGTGTTATAGAAACATTATTCACGTTTGCCAAAAGATAAAAACAATCCAAGTATTCATGGATGGATGAATGCATAAATGATGGACTATTATTCAGCCTTAGAAAGGAGGGAAATTCTGGCACATGCTACAACATGGATGAAACTTAAGGACACGTGAAGTCACTCAGTCATGTCCAACACTTTGCAACCCCATGGACTATAGCCTACCAGGTTTCTCTGACCATGGGGTTTTCCAGGCAAGAGTACTAGAGTGGGTTGCCATTTCCTTCTCTGGGGATCTTCCCAACCCGGGGATAGAACATGGGTCTCCCACATTGCAGGCAGACACTTTACCCTCTGAGCCACCAAGGGAAGACCTTACAGACACTATGCTAAGTGAAATAAGCCAGTCACAGAAAGATGAATACCGTGTGCTTCCACTCATATAAAATACATGGAGTAGTCAAATTCATTGAAAAAGAAAGTAGAATAATGGCTGCCAGGATCCAGGGGGAGAAGGAAGTGGGGAATTACACTTTAAAAAGGACAGAGTTTCAGTTTCCTAAGATGAAAAGAGTAGTAGAGATTGGTTGTACACAATGTGAACGTACTTAACACTACTGAACATTTAAAAATGATTAAGATGGCAATTTTATGTTATATGTATTTTATCACAATTAAAAACTTTTAATTTTAATTTTAAAAATGCCTTAAAGTATCCTAGGTTAAATTAATAGAAGGAAATAGAACTCTTTGCCTTGCACTGCTCAGTCCAGACCTTGATAGACGTTGCAATCTGGAGTTCTTCCACAGTAGTGTAATGAAGACTTTTCTCCTAAAGAAGTCTTAAAGGACGTTAGCTGTGTGCTGTGCTCAGACGCTGAGTCGTGTCCAACTGTTTGCAACCCCATGGACTATAGCCCGCCAGGCTCCACTGACCATGGGATTCTCCAGGCAAGAATACTGGAGTGTGTTGTCATTTCCTCCTTCACTGGATCTTCCCAACCCAGGGATCAATTCTGCATCTCTTGGGTCTCCTGCATTGGCAGGCAGATTCTTTACCACTAGGGCCACCTGGGAAGCCTAAAGGATGTTAGAGGCGTTGGCAACTATCTGAGTCTGCCACATAAAATAAGAGATAATTCTACACTGCTGGTAAGAGTAAGACTAGAGCCAATAGGCACAAGTTAAAAGGAAGGTAATTTTACCCAATTTAAAAAGAAATTCTCTTTCAATTTTAATAGTACCCAGAGTTCACCGCTTTAGGAGGTAGAACCCTTCTCATCACTAACCTTGCCTAAGAAAAAACTGCATGACCATTAGTCAGGATCACTGCAGACAAACTTTTACAATAAATGAGATTTGAGTTAGATGATTTCCAAGTTTAACTAGATGATCCAAGTCTATGATTCTATAATGTAAGGGTGCAACCTCCCACATAATCCAGAATCTCTACCTTGGTCTTCTTGCCAAGTGGTTTCACAGCCTCTGTCAAAACCTGGTTTAAAAAAAACAAAGCTCTGAGATATTGTCACTTGTGTGCATTACTCTCACCTATGGTATAGCTGGATGAGTTTGTGGTGAGTCAGACAAGGAATAAAAGAAATCAAACCTCACATTTAATCCCTCCATGTGTCTGAGCACAGAACCAAAGGACTTTAGAATCACATCGCAGCTGCTCTCCTGAGTGGGATCAATGATTCATGCAGCCATGGTTGTATGCTTGCTCTGAAAAAAGTAGAGAGAAAGAATAGTGTCCACACACATTCAAATACCCCTTCACTAGTAGCTCACTGTGTTTCAGCTTCTGAAATTTCATCCAACTCTTTTAGAAAACATCTGTACTTCCAACACTATCAATCTCATCAGAGAGTTAAACTGACATATATATAAACCATATTTTCCTAATCCTTCTCTCTTCACTTGTCTTTGAAGTTCAAAGGAAGGACTGGCTACTTTTAGAAAATTTCTTCCAAAAGCTGGTAGGAATTTCCAGAAGGCCAGGGACCACATTCAGGAGATATAAGAGGAGAGGGCTTGAATTAAGATTCAGGAAACTCCTCTTTAGGATTTATTCCTTTTGAGAGAAAACAAACAAAAGCCAAAAAGCTAAAGAGCCATTTCTCCACAGGAATTAATAAGAGTTTTCATGATAATTTGATTAAATAAAACCTTATAAAGAAGCCAACAAGAAACTAGAGTAAGGAAAAAAAGCCAGATTCCTTGACTTAAACGAGTGTCTACCAGTTCAAAATATCTTGGCCATTGATAAGCAAAATCCATTCATCTCCTAATTTATTCATTCATCAACAAATATTGAGTACTTAGTATGTTTCAAGAATCATCTAGGCACCATGGATACAGCAGTTTAAAAAACATAGAAAACATGGTTCTTGTAGAGTTTACATCCTAATGGAGAGACAATAGGAAATAAATTAGTAAAATTCATATTACATCAGATAATGACAGATGATAACATGGTGGAGGGAAGGAAGGCAGGAAGATAAAGAATGTTGAGCATCACAATTTTAAATAAGGTGATCAGGGTAGGTCTCCTGAGAAAGTAACACTGGAGCACAGACCTAAATAAAGGTAAGGGAAAGAAACCAATGAATATCTGGAGAAGAGCATTCCAGGCAGAGGGAACAGCAGCTGCAAAGGCTCTGAGGCAGCATGTCGCCGGGTATGTTCAGAGAATAGTAAAAGTGATTAGCAAAATAAGTAAGCGGAGCGTCACAGGAGATGAGGTCAGAGAGGTCATTCTGTAGAGTCACTAGTCATGTCTGGTAGGCTGAAGGATTTGGGATTTTCCTCAGAGTAAGCTGGAGAGGGCCATCAGATGATTTTGCCTCAATCCTTTCCCATTTCCTGCACACACCTAGACTTATCTCTTACATGTTTGGAGCCTACAGATCTGGACCAGAAGATAACCCACGTCTGTGCAGGCTGTCTTCTAACTCTTGGTCTCTGTGCAATGATCCTGAAGTTCTGTTACCTGGGAGCAACATTCTCAGGGATGCTGCACTTGGTTAACCAGCATGAGCCTACAAATGTGTGCCTGCCTCAGAATCTCAATATCCCACTAAGCCCCTTTTAGGGAGGCAGAAAAGAAACAAAACAGATGTTTTCAAAGTTAAAACTTTAAGGAGTTTATAATCCAGTTAGAAAGTCAAATATACACACAGAGACTTTGGGGTGATTGCAAAGCAAACTACTAACAAGTGTAAATTTTAATTATACCACCCTATACTATAACACATGCATAGCTCTCTTACATTCTCCCACGTAAAACTTCTATCAATTCTTCAAAGTAATTATAACTCTGAATACCTCACAGGTAAGGAAACTAATGAGCTCTAATTAGATCCCTGGAAAGTTCCAAACAATTAACTTGCAGCAGAGTCAGGACTTGAATCCAGATCCATAGAATCTAAGCCCAGGACTCTGCACTGCTCCACAGCTGGTCATCTTTGATAAACAACTAAATGCATAAGGGACTCTCTAAATAGGAATAATCAGAACCTTATAAAAGGTTCTTAACCAGATCTTGGAGGAAGAGCTTTGAACCAAGTCTCACATTGATACATGGAATGGATGCGGACTGACATGAAATGGAAAAAGGCAAGAATCCTGGACATCAGGTATACATTGAACAGAGACACAGATAAGCATCCATGCAGCATTAAATGCAGGAGATAGGAAACAGATTAGGTACCTGTAGGAAGGCTTCCCAGGTGGCGCTAGTGGTAAAGAATCTGCCTGTCAATGCAGGAGACGTAAGAGATGTGGGTTCGATCCCTAGGCTGGGAAGATCTCCTGGAGGAGGGCATAGCAACCCACTCCAGTATTCATGCCTGGAGAATCCCATGGACAGAGGAACCTGACGGGCTACAGCCCATAGGGTCGCAAAGAGTCAAACACAACTGAAGCAACTTAGTATGCACGTACCTAAGGAAAGGGCCACTTTAGGAAGTGACTGAAGATTATGTAGAAGAGGGATACTCACTCCTTTCTTCTTGACCTCTCACACCCTAAGCATCCATAATCCCCTCCTTTCCAGTTCCTCTGACTTCTCAGGAAAGTTCTTAGGCTCCCTTATGAGCTTCTCCTCCCTTTTTGTCACCTTTTCTCACTCTTCCTTCCTTATGCCAAGTGCTTCTCAACCTTAGTGGCCACTTTATCACCAAGAGAGTTCTAAAAAATCATTGGTGTCTAGAGTCCATTCCCAGAAATTTTGATTTTACAGGTCTATGTTGTGATTCCAGGCTATCTGGATTCTTGAAAGTTCCCCCCAAGAAAAAGGAACCCTCCTAAACTGTTGGTGGGAATGTATATCGGTGGAGCAACAATGGAGTACAGTATGGAGGTTCTTTAAAAAACTAAAAATAGAGTTACCAAATGGTCCAGCAATCCCAAACCTGGGCATATATCCAAAGAAATATACATGTCAAAAATATACATGTAACCTAATGCTCATAACAGCACCATTTACAATGGCCAAAACATGAAAGCAATCTACATGTCCCTAACAGAGGGATGGATAAAGAAAATGTGGCATATAGACATAATGGAATATTACTCAACCTTAAAAAAGAATGAAATAATGCCATTTGCAGCAACATGGAGGGACCTAGAGATTATCACACTAAGTGAAGTAAATCAGACAGAGAGAAACAAGTATCATATGATATCACTTATATGTGGAATTTTTTAAATGATACATATTCATTTTTTAAATGAACTTATTTACAAAACAGAAACACTTATAGAAAACAAATTTATCATTACCAAAGGGAAATAGAGGGATGGATAAACTGGGAGTTTTGGATTAAAATATACATACTACTGTATATAAAATAGATAACAATAAGGACCTACTACATAGCACAGGGAACTATACTCAGTATCTTATAATAACCTATAATGGAAAAGAATATAAAACAGAATATATATACATATTACTAAATCATTTTGTTGTATAGCTGAAACTAATACAGCATTGTAAATTATATTTCAATAAAAACTTTAAAAAAAAAAAGTTCCTCCAGATAGTTTTAATGCACAGCCAAGGATGAGGACCACTGTACCACACACTTCCCCAGTCAGTCTCATCTCTTCTTAAGGGGACAGTCATCTCACTTCTGCCAGTGGCTTCCAAGCCTGTTTCTCCAGCCGATCTCTCTCCTGAGTTCCAAACCTGTATGTCTTATCACCTCCTGGACTTCTTTGTCCCGGTGTTTCACAGGCACCTCAAACTCCATGTACTCAAAATGGAACTCTTCCTTTCACATCCCTCTCCCCGGAAACAGTCCCACTCTCTGTCCATCTGCTCAAGCCAAAAATCCAGACCTTCTCCTGATTCTTTCCTCTTCCTCACCTACTATATCCAATGTGTCAGCAAGACTTGTGGATTTCTAGTTCTTAAAATCTTTCTGATTCAAATGTTTTCTTTAGCCCAACTGTAAATACCTTTGGTCAGGCCTTCATTTCTCATCTAGTTTACTGTGGTGGATACTTAAATGACTTTGCTATCTCCTATCTAGCCCTCTTCCAATCTATTCTCAATGCTTCTGCCACAGTGACCTCTCTAAAATGCAAATCTGTCTATGTCATCATGTCATCTCCTGCCTAAAACCCAATAATGATTCTCCATAGTCCATGGGATAAAGTCTAAATTCCTTACCTTTGCCTACAGAGTCTTTCCTGATCTCCCCTGCTTAACCTTCCCAACCTCACCTCTATCCCTCCCTATCTCACACCCTACACCCAACTTGTCCCACAGGATTGGGCACAAGCTGCACCTTCTCTAAGCTACTCTCCTTGAGCCCACTGTCTGGGTGAGGTGCCCCTTCCATGTGTTCCCATGACAACTCTATCATAACCTTTATTATCCTGGATTAAAATAATGGTTTGATCTGCATGACTTCCTGACCACAAGGTAATCTCCTCAAGGGCCAGGCCATGTACCATTTCTCTTTGTATCCCAGTTCTTTGCACATCACAAGTATATAATTAAGGCTTTTGAATGAATGATGGATAGATGGAGAAGGTCAGCTGGCAAGGAAAACTGAACAACTGACTGACAACTGTGTATTTAGCAACAGGCAGCCACTATAAGCTGTTCAATCAGAAAAGTGAATAATGAAAATAGCATTTGAAGAAGAATATTTTGATAATAGATTATATGGTATAGATTGGTCATCAGATGGTGAGATATTGGGCAAATCACTAAACCTCATGAGTATCAGCATCTTCATCTAAAAAACTGTAATATTGTTACCTGTGGTGCCTATGTCATAAGGCTGTTTCAAGCATAAAACAAAATCAAATCTGTGAAAACTTTCTAAAGGCATAAATCACTATAAAATATAAGAAACTAAAATTATGTGAATATCAGAAAGTGTGACCACCAAAGAGTTTTTAGAAAAACCCAAAGGGGTAGAGCATATTGGGAAAGTACACTGTCATGTTACCTTGGGGAGGTCACTTGGCCTCTCTATGGCCTCACTTGCAAAATATGAATACCACACTCAAGGGTTTACTGTGTTATTTTTGTATCTAGTAGAGAGCATGACAAATGGAAGGCATTCCATAAATTATAGTTTCCTTTCCTAACCATTCTGCACTTATCCCTGTAAGATATTATCCCCAGACTTTGACACAGGGACTATAGCCCTGAGAAAAGGGGGTTAAGTGGAGAGCTGTACTTACAAAGACTTGTACTAGGACTTAAGTAGAAAAGAGAGAGGTGGGAAATTCTTTGCTACCAAGTGAGAACCACAGGAGATAATGGGCTAAATGGTGCCTTAGATAAACTAAATACATCAAAGATTCACAGTGGATGGGAGAAGGCAACAAAAAAGCTTTGGAACCCGATTTCCAAGCAGGCAACTTCATGGGAGGAAATGGGCTGGATGGTGTAGGGTCTGGAAGTGAGGTTAGGGGAGAAGAATCTCTCACTCACATCTCTCCAACTCCCTTGTGCTCGTGAGTCACCCTGTGGCCTCAGGCCAGTCCTTCCAAGTTCTGCCTCCATCTGTCCTCAGGAAAAATGGGCACTGTAATAATATAAGCACACAACAAAAAGCTGAAAAGGTCTGGACTCCTCACAGCAAAAGCCCACTGAGATGCCAGATCTGATGATCTCAGTAAAAGAACAGCTTAAGGCACCTGTCCTAGACTTCCTGAGCACACAGTTAAAAAAAGCCAACCACAGGATGAATATCCAGCAAATGTGTCTGAACTTCAGCAAACGAGTGTCTGACAAGGTTTAATGAAAAGATTTTACCTGAATCCTGACACATTGTAGAAACATATAAAATAATCATACTGAATAACCCACAGTAACAAAAGCTGATCATCAATTGATAGATGAGGTACAAAAAGCACAAACCTCGCAACATTTCACAGTGTTTTCAAGGAGGGCAATGTTCCACGTAACACTTTGTGAAAACAGGAATCTGGTGAAGGCCCCTGGGAAGTTCTACATACTGGGTAGTTCCACACACAGGGCTTTCTTCCTGACCTCACTTCTTTCTTCCTGGCTCTGCTCACAG